>NC_090440.1:1984203262-1986603262 GCF_031143425.1 Pleurodeles waltl | reverse complement strand
TCCACGTTACCCTGACTATTGGACCTGACAGCCTTATGGTGGTCTTCCCCCAAACATTTTTCCTGCTTACCTCTACTTTGTTTTACATTTTGATTTTGTTGGCCTTAGGACTCTGTACACTTTACCACTGCTGACCAGTGCTAAAGTGCTTGTGCTCAATCCCCTAAACATGGTTTGATTGGCATATACCTGATTGGCACATTTAATTTACTTATAAGTCCCTTGTAGAGTGCTATACCATATACACGGCCTGTAGATTACATGCTGCTACTGGGCCTGCAACACTTATTGTGTCACCCAGTTAAATAGTACTTCAAAACATGTCCTAGGCCTGCCATTGCAGCCTGAATGCAGTGTCCGACTGCCATGTCAACTCGGTATTTAAAACCCCTAATAAGCCTTAAACACCTACTTTATTACATTTAGGGTCACCCCTAAGGTAGGCCCTACGTAGCCCATAGGGCAGGGTGTTGTGCAATTAAAAGGTAGGACATGTACTTTTAAGTTTTATATGTACTGGTAATGAAATCCTAACCCTCCAATAGGATAAGATTGGGGCTTCCTTATTACATTTAATATGTTGTAAATGAGAATAGGTAGGTGTATCATGTTTGGTACCTATGGAATTGTAATGGTAAATCCTCTTTAATAGTCAAGTGGGATTTATCACTACCATTTTGAAAATGGCACTTTTAGAAAGTTGGCATTTTCCCACTCTTAGCCCTTTGTGCTTGCAGCCTGTCTTGGGTTACATGACTGGGCGTAGCTGACAGTTAGACTTTGTGAATTCCCCTCAGACAGTCACACGATAGTGGAATTAGCTGTGCCTCAATGGGTCATCAACTACCAGGATGGGGACCTGGGCAGATCTGCTCACAGCGCCACTTGCTCCTGAATAGGCAGTGTCCTGTCTCCTCACAGTAGAATTAACAAACCTGTATTGTCAGTGCAGACAACTTGGAGCTGGGGGTGGGGGGGTTGAATTGCAAGAACTTCAAAAAACCTTTCGGAAAACTTCTACCACTTTCTAGGAGAAGGGCACCACAGTATAAAAATAGGGCTCTCAACCCCACTATTCAGTTCATTACTGGACTGCAGAAAGACTCCCAGAGAACTGCCTCCTGATGTGACCTGCTGTGCACTCTTCCAGACTGCTTAACTGCCTCTCTGAAACCCTCAGAGGCCAGCCTTGCTGTTGAGCCCTGTATCTACACCTGCACCTGGGACTACCAGATGTGACTCCAAGGGCTAGTTTGCTGGCCTCCTGTTCTGAGCCACAGGGACATAACAGGTTTCCACCATCCTGAAGCCGCACCTGGATCCACCCTCAGAGAGTCCTGAACCCTCAAGAGGTCTCCATCTACTCCGATGTGACCATATGTCTGGGGTTTGCGTTTTTATCTTTTAGGCACCATTTTGAACCTTAAACTTTAAAAAATCATAACTCTGATTCTACTGTTAGGATTTCTGTTGTTTTGGTGTAAATTTATTGAATTTTACTCTATTGTCCTAAATTGGTTTGAAATTTTTCTTGTGTTGTGTTTCACTTTATTACTTTTTGTTGCTGCATAAATACTTTACACATTGTCTCTAAGTTAAGCCTGGCTACTTTTTGTGCCAAGCTACCCAGGGTTAAGCACAGGTTAATTCAGCAACTTTTTGTGGTTCACCCTGCAGGGGATTGTGGCTGTTACTTGACCAGAGCTCACACCCCATTCAACCAACAACCTAATTTCTCATACTGACTTTTTTAACCCAGCATCCAACTCCTGAAAGACATCCACCAGCAGAGTCAACCTGAGCACCTTTTCAACTAGTCCTCCTGACAGAGTCCAGTCGAATGCAAGTGTTTGGCAAAAGAATGTTCTCATCGGCCAGTCTTGTCTTGAGGTTGGTCAGGTCCAGCTGTCTCCTTGTATGTTACACCTATGCACTCTGGGTCATGATGGCTAAGATCTTACAGGCAGTTACTGGAGGCTTATGGGCTTCCTTGACACAAACCATCTGAGATGGCCAGAACGCAGCAATGTTTTTCATCCGCTTGTGCCAAGGCACCACTGATTGTCCAGGCAGGGGCATTGGGACAAGAGTGGTGCTCAGGCTCCAGGCATGGATTGAATCAACCGGCTTCTGTGGAAACATCCTGGTGTTCCTAATGAACATGCCCTTCTACAGTTCCAACCTGTTCGTTGAGAAGGTGGACTCGGTCCTGGAGCATTTTAAAGAGAGGTGGCTATACCACTTTGGGTCTTTCCAGCTCAATCCGGCAAACCCCCTAGCAGTTTTTCTCTTTTTGTGGATATGACAGGAATTTGGTGTATCAGAATCAGGCTACACCTCCCATATATGAGGTGTCTCAGCCTTTCGAGGTCAGAGCCATGGGCCCAACAGACAATGACCAGGCCAACTGGTGCTTCGTACATCCGAATCTCCTGCCCTCCCCTGACAATTACTGCAAAAGCTCTTTAGTGCAACCTTAGCAGCACAAATCCAAATGTTGAGAGGGGCAGGGTCAGCCACTTCCTTCAAATTGTCCAAGGGGGTAAGTTGTGCCTTTCTTATCAACCCGCCACAGATGCCATCAGAGCAGCTTTCAGAGCACTATGTTTTCTGCCAGAAGCTGGAAGGTGTTTTGGCCAAAGGATCCAAAAAGAAGGTACCGGCCTCAGAAATGGGGACTGGTTGTTATTTCTGTTACTTCCCTGTGCCGAACTGAGACGGAGTACTTTATCCTATTTTGGATCTTTGCCTTCTCAATGCCTTCCTGCGAAAGGACAAATTCAAGATCTTCGGGCTGGCTCAGGCTCTTTCTGCTGGATGCTGGAGACTGGCTGGTGGTGTTGGACCTTCAGTATGCCTTTTTTCTTATCTAAGTCCTGCAGACCCACAGTTGGTGTCTAAAGTTCATAGTGGGCCAGGAGCATTTTCAGTTTACAGTGCTCTCTTTTGGCCTCACAAGTGCACCTTGGTGGTTCACAAAAGTAAAAGGTGATGATCGCTAGCCATCTTCCATGGTCAGGTTTCCAGTCTTCTCCTTCCTCAACTACTTGCTATTGAAGGCGGGTTTACCGCAGTCAGTTGTGGACCACTTCAAAATGATGAACCTTCTTACATTTCTCAGTCAAGTTGCCAGCATCACACTTACTTCTTTACAGTGGCTTCCTTTCATCTGAGCCATACTGGATTACGATTCGCTTTTGAGCCTTTCCTCTGGACCAGCGAAACCAGGACATTCATGCTGTGATCCTAATGTTTTAGCCTGGGTCTCAGTATGCCAGATAGCATTTGTGACTGCTGCAGTGGACTCTGAAATCTCAGTGGGCCCAGCACTAGGGGAACTTAGCAGATTCCAATTAGGTTTTGGAAGAGAGTACAAAACATCTGCAGTGTTGGCTACTCAACTACAATTGGACCGGCGGCAGACCCCTCTCCCTAACCCATCCATAGCTGACGGTGGGGATAGACATTGGCCCTACTGGGTTCGGGAGGCCATCTAGGAGAGATGGAGATCTGAGGACTCGGGTGTCTGACAGAGCTCTGCCTCCATATCAACTTGGTGGAGTTGCTGATGGTTTGCTTGGTGTTAAAGATCTTCCTTCCATCCATCAAGGGGAGGTTGCTGCAGGTTCTCCCATACAACACTACAGCCATGTGGTATTGCAACAGACAATGTGGAGTGGAGTCTAGGAACCTGTGCAAGGAGGGTCTGTGCATCTGGAACTGGCTGAATTGTCAGGGTTTTTCTATGATAGTGCTCCACCTGACAGGATCTTCAAACAGCAGGGCAGACAAATTCAGCCAATGATGTCTGGAGTGCCATGAAAGACAGCTGCGTACAGAGGTGGTGCAGGGCATGCTGCAGCAATGGAGAGAATCCTGGCACAGTCTTCTCGCTATTGCCAAGGATGTGCAGTATCAACACTTGCATGCTGGAGTTTCCAGGAAGGCTCTCTCTCAGAGAAACATTTCATCATGTGTGAAGAACAGGACTCCTGTATGCCCTCCCATATCTGCCGCTCTTACGTATCGTTCTGAAGAATACCAGGAGTGACTGGGCCCAAATTATCTTAGTGGCTCCTAATTGGACCAGGAGAGTGTGGTACCTGGAGGTTCGGGCCTGAGCGTATGTCTGACGATCAGGCTCCTGCTTGGGGAGCCAGCCTCCTTTGCTAGTTCCTGTAATCATAAACTGCACTTTTTCTTGACCCATTCTGGGTCATTTTTAATTTGTCAATTACTTTATCCAGACCAAACTGTTAAAATGCCCGATATATTAGTATCCCTAAATATCCGCTAACATCCTCCAGCTCTGGGAAGAAAAGTTATTCATCTAGAATAAATGCCTTTCAACAGTGTAGTAGTAGATTGATGTAAAACTTCTTGTTTACCTACTGCTCATTGTTGGTATTTTTGTTTGCCATATTGTCTTGATTTCAGAGAGGAATCTGTTGGATTCTCAGGGGCTGTTTTTTTATTGGCTGTGACATTTGGGCTATCGTAAATGTCTTCCCTTGTCAAAGTTGACTAAATAAAGTCTCTCTGAAAGCAAGTGTGAACATTTGGAGGAAGTAAATTTGTCTGACATTTTTACAGGTAAGAGGCCTTTTCTTTTATATATTCTAAGTAATCACCAGGTTTGCAGTTCAAAGAACACTACTGTTTGTCTCCTTGTTTGCAGTAAATGGACTGTTGTTTAGGAGATTAGTATACAGAGAAGAGTATGCTCAGTGCAATCGTCCCGGTTCTCTGTAAACTTAAATCTCTCTGTATTGCTTTAATTTGCTTCTAAATCAAGTTTCATTCTCCTCAACTTGCGAATGTTTAAAGCATGGGTAATCTGTGAGTTGAAAAGGAAATCAAAAAGAGTACTGGCTGCATGAGATTAACCATTTTTTAAATTAACTTAGGTGCTATGGACAAGGAATTTCCCCAAAGAATAATACCAATTGCAGAAATTCAGACAGAAGAGTAATGGAATCTATGTGGACCTGTGAGTACAATACATGTGATCTGTTCTTAATATGGACTGTGGATACTGGATGAGTTCTGGCTAATCAGATCTTCTCTTTGATTGCCCCATATTGTGTGGATACAGCTTCTTGTGTAACTCGCTTCTTAAAGACAGAGCAAGAATTCTGTGACCAGATTAACCGTTAGCCATGTCACCACACTGCACTATGTCAGCATTGCAAATCAGCTTGATCTTTCCGTGTTCTAGATTTACCAATTTAGCCCAGCTTCAAGGCGTGGTTCTCAAGCATTTGCAAATCCATGTGACTGTGAATGCAGAGATTAAGGCCCTGCAAGCAGTAGCAGATCCCCATCTCTTCAGTGAGAGGGGGCGTGCAGCAATCCATGGAATCACTTTACAATCACAACAGCTGTCCCTCACACATCGGAAGCTGTCTCCAATGGATAGCTTCTACTTTGTGAATGGTTACATACTACCACTGTTAGTAACCTTTCATTGTTTTGCAACCACGGGACTGTTTATGAACACTTGATACATTTCTTGCATGCCTCAAGGGGAGAGGGGTGACCCTTTCCTGTCCCCTTTCCTCTATGACTGAGAAGTACTTGCAAATTATACATTCCAACTCACAATGACCATTGTGAATCTAAGTTTATGAGCAAGGATGTGCTCTCCACAGAAATGTCTATGCAAATCCAAAATATAACTAGGGGCATATTTATAAGAAAGTTCTGCAGCCCAGCAAGTCACCTTGCTGCACTCCGTGACAGGGAAAGGGCAAGAATGTGCTAAAGAATACAACTCAATTCTACCTTTTACCTGCACTGGTGTCCTTTTGGCTGCCTAGTTCCAACACGGGCACCCTTGCACCATGCGTTGTAAGGATTGTTTTTCTGGAGGACGAGGCACCTTCCTGCACAAAAATAATCCTCCAAAGCATGTTCCTCTTTATGTTTGTGCTGCAGACTGCACCATACGGAGAAGGAGGAAAAAACGAGGAGAAATAAACATATTTCTCCTCGTTACACCTCATCTGGGGTGGCATAGCAGTTTTGACGCATTCCCAGGTCTACCACTTTGGGACTTAAAGCCCCATAGAAAAAATTGATTTAATTATTTAAAATAGTTAAAATTATGATTAAACAAATTAATGTTAAAAAATATGTAACAATATCCTTTAATTGTAACATATTTTAATAACCTATTTTGAATTAAAAAATAATGTAACCATTTTATTGAAAATAATTCTGTTCATTTTAATTACTTCTGTATAATTATTAATGCACACTACTTTTTTCAGAAAAGTAATTGGGTCTTTGCATTGTACTGACTGGTGCAGGCACACAGCATTTGGAGGATGATATCCAGGTAGACCTCGCACCAGGACACTCTTAAATGCTATCAAGCCATATCCCACCACAGAAAGGGGACTGCGCCAGAGCTCCAGAAAAAGATGAACATCTTCGTGTTAGTTTGCAACTCTGATGTTTCAAACATACACTGCTACACCCAGACCATAGCATAGGGACTGCAACATGTGCCAGAGGTGTTCTTCAAGAACTCGGAGGGTTTTTAAGAAAATCTTATTTTCAAGCATTGCATCGCTCACAGTTTCACATGCTTAACTATTCCCTTTTGTCAGGCCAGGATTTGTAAGTAGTCATTGTTTGAGTATCAGTGTTTACAGACACTCTTTTGACATGCACCGTTTTTTGTACAACGTCTTTCTCGGAATTGCATCTCTGAAGCTCAGGTCTAGATTTGCAAAGGTTTTGTATGGGGTTTGTGTTAATTTTCCAACATAGACTTGCCGCTAGTTTGTTTTATATCCAAAACCAACACAAATTGGTATTTATGTTGGTTTGTAAGAAAAAGTAAAGCAAACTAGTGAGAAGCGTTCCTTTGCGTTATTCTGTGTCAAGAGGGCATTCCATGAACTGTACATGGGTGTTCTAGTGCTACCACCCATGGTTTTCGACACATAGCTATTAACAATACTTGACAGGTATTTGCACCAACAATTTACGTTACTTGAAAGCAGGCCGTAAAAGGAGAAATGCTTTTATTTCTCCTTTCTTTTCCAGCTTTGCATATGTGCTGCACTGTACAGCACACATACAAAATAGCAAAAGTTGTGAAGTCAGTCTAAGCATAGTATTTTGTACTGAAAGGGTATCCTTCCAGTACAGAACCTATGCCAGACTCATGCAGACAATTTTGCACTGTGGTGGAAAGGTGTGTATTTGTGGCTCTCAGCACCATAATTATGCGTTGGTGCTAGGGAGAGGGGAGGAGAGTGCCATATATCTGTTGCTATGGCATTGTCCTTCTCTCTCCCTCTCAAGCAACGCAGCACAGCAACCTTGGGTGATGCGCTGTTTTGCATGAGAGCTTTGTAAATCTGGGCCTATGTTGCAGAAGGCAAGATATTGCCTGTCTGTTCTTGGGCGACTGAGCCTTTGGAACAGATGGAATTCCTTCTCATGACACATACCTTTAAAGAGAAAATCTTTCAAGAAATGTGGATCTTGTGGGGCAAAGAAGATCTTCTCTGACCACCCACGTGCAAAATGCATTTACTATCCTCTTCACCATTCTTGTAAATGACAAGATATTTGCATGGCCTTCATAATCAAATCCCCAAGGGAGCTGCAAAAGAACCTAGACCTGGCCAGTTTGCCTTTTTGATACAGACTCTTGAGCCTCTAATTTTCCATCTGAAACCCATCTACTTCTGGTATGAAGGAGCAGTAATCTAGTTTGGGTGACAAACCTGAAGTAAATTCCAATTCTCTGGACTTCTTGTTGATAGCACTGTCATTGGAGCAGAGAACTCCAAAACTGCCAAAAACTTTGCTGACAGCCATGCTTTCTAAAACTGTTAAGCTGTCTACAGTAATGGATTAGTCAATTGCCCATGTCTTCAGGGAGCAAGTATTCTGAAAACAAGTACCGCTCCTTATTTGTGTCATTTTCATTGAAGACCTGTGTCTTTGATTGACCCCTAGTGGATGAGCTGACTATCACCACCTACCCATCCATTGGCTGCTCAACAGGGTGATGTCTCATCTGTGATCCATCAACAACTTTCTGAAGCCCCCGTTGGTGGTGCAGACATCCACTGCACCACTGTGGAAGACCC
Source organism: Pleurodeles waltl (assembly GCF_031143425.1). Taxonomy (NCBI): domain Eukaryota; kingdom Metazoa; phylum Chordata; class Amphibia; order Caudata; family Salamandridae; genus Pleurodeles; species Pleurodeles waltl. The sequence continues at coordinate 1,986,595,148 of NC_090440.1, read as the reverse complement.
CATTATAACTGACAGTCATTTTGTCAGTAACGCAGTTTGCTATTCTTGCAATCATCCCTCTGCAGCCAAGGGTTTGATCTATTAAAAATTAACACTTGAGTTTTCTGCACATATATTACAGTAGTCCTTCTCTAGCCAAGAAGAGGAGGTACATAGCATAATTTCTGGAGCAATGGCTGCAGCGCCCACTAAAGCTATATTTAAAGAGTGCGAGTACACCTTAGCTACACTCATTAATGCTTCTGTGGATACATCTAACACCATCTTCAATCAGCTCTCCACTGGGGCAGTGATAAGCAGGTAAGGTTGGTTGTCCAGTGTTTCTTTTTGTCTATAAGGTACAAGTATGGATTCTACACATACGGTTAGTCACAGAAATCTCTGTGAACACATCAGCCATAACTATAGATACTTACACAGATACTGATATGAAAACATCCTTGGGTAACCTGCAACAACATCAGCCCGACTTTTGCCTTTGAAGTCAGAACTATAGGCAGAGTAGCGGTTGCCAATCTACTTCAGCCAATTTTTGACCTTATAAATAAAACAGGCTACTACTCCCACATCTTAACACAGTACAACAAACCACTTGGTAAAAAAACGGACCAGGACCCATCACAAATGAAGAGTGGAATTTGCTTACTGCAACCACAACACACAACTGGGCCAGAAAATGCTGACTCCCCAGACCACCATTCCCCTTCTTAGTCTGCTCTAATATGGGTGAAGAAGCAGGCTTTTGTCTCCACATGTCACACTGTAACTTTGGGTTGCTGGGCTTTGTATAGTATTCAGTATGGATGATCAGTAGAACTCATTTCATAGCCCTATTCCGACCCCTCCCCCCAAAAAAGAATGAGAACCATCTGCACTTGGATGCACATCTGGAGGAAATCCCTAATCTCAACTGCCTTTTGGCTTGGTTCATGCAATACCTCCTATCCATCATGGTGACTCATGCCACATGGCACATGTGGGCTCTTCAGTGGGACCTAAAATACCAATGAGCACAACAACAGGAAAATCTGTTTGATCCTGTCCAGATTTTGGAAGAGACGCCAAAAGATTTGCAATGGTGAATGCCGGTCTGCGATTGGGTCAGTGGCAGGACCCTCCCCTTTCTCCACCCAGATTTGACAGTAGTCACAGATGCATCACTGCTGGGTTCAGAAGCCATCTAGGAAAGGTAGGGATAGGAGCCATCTGGTCTTCTGTGGAGACTTGACTCCATATCAACTTGTTGGAGCTGAGGGCAATACTCTTGGTGTTGAAGGCCTTCATGCCCAACAACAATTGAAGGCTGGTGCAGTTGCAGGGCAGAGTGGAATCCTAGGCCCTGTGCGAGGAATCCTTTCATCTTTAGATATGGCTGGAACGCCAACAGATTTTTGTAGGGTGCTGCACCGTGTGGAATTTTTTAATGCCAGGGCAAATAAGCTCAGCTGCAGGTGCCTTGCGGATCATGAATGGCAGTTGCATCTGGAGGTGGCACAAACTGACTCCTAGCAGTGGGGAGAATCTTCGCTAGATCTTTTTTCCACTGCCGAGAACGCATATTGTCAGCAATTCTGCGCTTTGGAGTTTCCAAAGAAGCTCTCCCTCTGATATTTCTTCCATCTAGGGTAGAGTTTAGGACTCCTGTATGCTTTTGCTGCCATTTCCTCGCTTGCTAAGAGTTCTGAAAAAGATCAGGAATGACTGGGCTCAGTGCATTATAATGGCACCAGGTTGGTCTAGGGGAGGGTTGTGCCAGGAACTCCTGCAAATGAGTGTCTGACCTTCGATCAAGCTGCTGCTTCGGGAGGATCTTCTGTCGCAGCAGCAGGGTAAGATGTTGTACCCGGGGTGGCACCTTTTGCATCTCTATGTTTGGAGATTGAGTGGTGACAGTTGAACTCCCTTGGCCTGCATCCCTAGATTGTTGATGTCATCTTAGGTGCTAGGGGGTCCTCCATAAAACCAATGTACGCCAGCCATTGGGATATATTTGTGGATTGGTGCTGCTCCTAACAAATTAACCCTTTACAGTCATTCAGGTGTTATTCAAATCACCTGTTATAATGCCATTTTTGAAAGGTTTGCAACATTTGTTTGCACCAAAACCCTTTGTCTTGCCCCAGGGGATCTTGTATTTAGTCCTCGCTTTTTTGATGTGCGACCCTTTTACGCTGCTGCACAGTCCTTCTATGGGGATTGTATTCCGGCGGACGGGATATCCGTCACATTTGTAACAGAGTATTCCATCCACCAAGATCTAAATTAGGCACTTAGGGGGTCATTCTGACCTCGGCGGTAAAAGGCGCTTACCGCCGGTCAGAAGACCGCCATAACACCGCCGCGGTAAACCGCCACGGTCATTCTGACCCGCAACTGGCAAACCGCCAAAAACCCGACAACAACAAAAGTCCGCCACACCAACGGCCAACGAAAAACTGGCGATGACCAAACCTCCACCGTCACGCCAACAGAAATAAGCCAATTCTATTCCGACCCACAAATCCCCGCAGCGGTCTTTCAACCGCGGTATTCCATTGGCGGTACAGACCGCCGCGCTCAAAATACACACACCTTTACAAAACACAGCCACATTGGACAATTCAAAATATACACACCTGAGACACATACACACACCACTCCCACACACCCATTACAATATAAAACACACACCTACATCACTCACAAACCCTTACGACCACAATTGCGACTGAAGGCCAGAGAGAGACAGCACAGAATAGAGTACACCATCACACAGAGGCAAATCACAACATCACCCACACAATATCCACGCACAAAACACCATACACCACCACACTCACCACACTCTACAACACATACACCACCCCACACCTCATCCACACCACCCCATGGCACCCCAAAGACACCCCAGGTTTTCTGACGCAGAACTCAGGGTCATGGTGGAGGAAATAGTTCGGGTAGAGCCCCAGCTCTTCGGGACACAAGTGCAGCACACCACCATTGCCAGGAAGATGGAGCTATGGCAAAGAATAGTGGACAGGGTCAACGCTGTGGGACAGCATCCACGAAATCGGGACGATATCAGGAAGCGGTGGAACGACCTACGGGGGAAGGTGCGTTCCATGGTATCAAGGCACAACATTGCGGTGCAGAAGACTGGCGGCGGACCCCCACCTACTCCCCCAGAATTTACAGCATGGGAGGAGCAAGTCTTGCACATCCTGCATCCTGAGGGCCTCGCAGGAGTAGCTGGAGGAATGGACTCTGGTAAGTCAAATCTTCACTACTTCATTCCCCCCACCCCACCCCACCTGCATGCCAAATCATACCCCCACCCTCACCCCCACCCCCATCACACCAACTCCTTGCAAATGGCTCACCATCACAACCCACCCATCCCAACACCTAGCCCTGCATGCGTCCACAAAGCATGGACACCCATCATCAAAGCATGCCCACTGCACACACCCATCTCCCCCACAAGCCACCGTCACAACAGCCCCCACAAGGGAATGCCAGCACTGGGGTACACGGCCACCCACCCATTGCACACTATGGCACACACAGAAGCAATAACCATACTCTTATACCCCTGCAGGACCCGAACGCCACCACACCGCTCAGGAGGGTCCAGAAATGTCCATCCCACCCCCAGAAGAGGCCCCCAGTGATGACAGCAGCTCTGTCTCCCTGGACCCAGATGACCAGCCCGGCCCATCGGGGACCTCGGGACAGTCGGTTCCCCTCACACAGCCACAGGCCACAGCAGACCTACCCCCCTCTGGGAACACCAGCACAGCTCCCACCCAGCGGGCCCATGCCTCTGTCTCCAGGACACATCAATCAGCGGTGTGTCCACCACTACAGGGCACCCAGGTTGACCCACCACCCCAACAACAGCAGGGACCTGGGGGCAGTGGTAGTGGGCACACGGTCCAGGGGACAGAGGCCCAGGGAAACAGGGGAACTGGGAGGGCTGCTGTGCGACAGGGGGGGGACAGGCCCAGGGAACCCATTCTCCACGAGGCCCTGTCCTCCATCATGGGAGCATACCACCGCTCCCAGGAGACGATGGCTACGGTACTGGCCAGGTTCCAGGAGATCCAGGTACTGCAGGAGGAACAGTACATGGGGTTCAGGGAAGAACTCCGAGCCATTAGTTCCGCAATGGGGACCATCGTCGTGGCTCTTACCCAGATTGTCACCACATTGCGGGACCATGTGGCACCACAAAGGGCCCCTGTCACTAGCATGGACCAGGAACAGCCTACCACCTCCGCCGGCGCTAGTGGACAGGAGGCCCCCACACAACAACAGGCCACCAGAACCCCACCTCCTGCAGAAGAAGAACCACCCCGCAAGCGGTACCTGAGATCTAGGAAGAAGACAGAGTAGGATGCCAAGACCCCCGGCAGCAAAGGATACCCCCTGATGTCATCCCACTGTCCCACATTGTCACCCTGTCCAACCTTGAACTGCCCCTGCTCCATCCTTCCACAGGCATATGAACAATGCACCTGTGAGACTGAAAATCTGGACTCTGCCATGGACATTACTCCACATCACCCATCACTGATTTTCAAGCATGTCCCTAAGTTTAGCACTTAAATAAAATCACTTATTGCACTAAAATTATCTGGAGTCTGCTTGTATTTTGAACAAATGTATTAGACATAACGGTGCCAAAATGTTCAGTTACATTGTGATGACAACATACCACTGTCACACAGCTGTAGTCCATGGGCAAACAAAGCAGAGGTCACGCATTGGGGCCCACATCTCTGAAAACGGAAGGGAAAGTCACAACTCAGTTAACATAAACTGGGGGGAAACTCAGACAGTAGAGAGGCAGGAGACTGTAAGTACATGTAAAATGGCGGTGTTGATTCGTACCTGTGTGTTATTGAAAATACTGTTGTATCACTGTGTCCCTGTTGTCTGTGTCGTCCCCGTCGTCTTCCTCCTCTTCACTCTCCACAGGCTCCACAGCTGCCACAACACCACCCTCTGGACCATCCTCCTGCAGGAAAGGCACCTGGCGTCGCAAAGCCAGGTTGTGAAGCATACAGCAGGCCACGATGATCTGGCACACCTTCTTCGGTGAGTACATTAGGGATCCACCTGTCATATGCATGCACCTAAACTTGGCCTTCAGGAGGCCGGAGGTCCGCTCGATCACCCTCCTAGTCCGCCCATGGGCCTCATTGTACCGTTCCTCTGCCCTGGTCCGGGGATTCCTCACTGGGGTCAATAGCCAAGGCAGGTTGGGGTAACCTGAGTCACCAATTAGCCACACACGGTGTCTCTGTAGTTGTTCCATCACATAAGGGATGCTGCTATTTCGCATGATGTACGCGTCATGCACTGACCCAGGGAACTTGGCATTTACATGGGAGATGTACTGGTCAGCCAAACAGACCACCTGGACATTCATAGAATGATAACTTTTTCTGTTCCTGTACACCTGTTCACTTTCACTGGGGGGAACCAAAGCCACATGGGTCCCATCAATGGCACCAATGATGTTGGGAATATGTCCAAGGGCATAGAAATCACCCTTCACTGTAGCCAAATCGCCCACCTCAGGGAAAACAATGTAGCTCTGCATGTATTTCATCAGGGCAGACAACACTCTGGACAAAACCTTAGAAAACATAGGCTGAGACATCCCTGATGAAATGGCCACTGTTGTTTGAAATGACCCACTTGCCAAAAAATGGAGTACTGACAGAACCTGCACCAGAGGGGGAATCCCTGTGGGTTGGCGAATGGGTGACATCAGGTCTGGCTCCAGCTGGGCACACAGTTCCTGTATAGTGGCTCGGTCAAGTCTGTATGTCAGTATGACATGTCTTTCTTCCATTGTCGACAGGTCCACCAGCGGTCTGTACACGGGAACATTCCTCAAAACTCCTCGCAAGTCCCAGCGGACGGTGCCCAGGAAGGACAACATGGAGCACAGAGTCAAGCAAACCCCAGGTACGTTCCCACAGCTTGCACAGTACACGATTCGCTATGCATTGAATGGCTTGTATGAGTGGCAATGCAAGGCCTAGGCCTGTATGACGCAGTAGAAATTAAGCCATGTGGGCCCTTGAAATGGCGGCTGCCTGACCTGTGAAGTGTGACAATGGGATGTGAGGTCAATGCGCTGGCGTGGCACACTGTGGCGGGAGGCGGTCGAAGACCGCGGTGCAAAGCTGCATTGGTTAACATAGAACCCTATGGGTTTCAGGAGCCAATGACGAAGTGCGCCGGCGGTCGCGGTACGCACCGCCGTGGGCGTGACCGCCATTTTCTATCAGCTTAATCACTCGAGACCTGATCCTCCACAGGAGAGGACCTATACTGCAAGTGCTGCTGTGACCTCGGTCTGGAAGAGACAATTACTGCTGCGACTGGGGAAAGGGCCCCTGCCTTCACTTCTGAAGAATTGGAGAAACTCGTGGATGGGGTCCTCCCCCAGTATGCGCTACTCTACGGTCCTCCAGACCAACAGGTTAGTACACTGGGACCATGCTTTGTGGGCAATGCCTGGGTTGAGTGGGGTGAATGAACGAAGGTGCGGAGGGGAGCGTATGAGGCATGCATCAAACGACAGATGAGAGCATGTGCCACATGGCAAGGGTGGGGATGGGGGGACACTCACATCGAGCATGCAGAAAATGTTGATATTTTATTTTCTCTCCCTGTACGTGTCACATAGGTCAGCGCCCATCAGAAAGTCGACATTTGGCGTGCCATCGCCAAGGACGTCCGGACCCTGGGGGTCCACAACAGACGGGGCACCCACTGCCGCAAGAGGTGGGAGGACATCCGCCGCGGGAGCAGAAAGACCGCGGAGGCTCTGCTGGGGATGGCCTCCCAACGTAGGAGGGGTGCCACTCGTCAATTGACCCCCCTGATGTCTCGGATCCTGGCGGTGGCCTACCCAGATTTGGATGGGCGCGTGAGGACATCACAGCAGACACAAGGGGGTGAGTACAAGCACATTCTGCTATCTTCGCGCGCAGTGTAGGTGTCTGGGTGGGGGAGGAGGGATGTGGGTATCCCTAGGCCAGGGAGATTTCTGTAGGCTAGTCCCCTTCGTAAGGCATGGCCCTGTGCCCCCGCCCTCCACCTCTGTAGGGTGCAAAGTACAGCTATCCATGGCCTTGTGTCACCTATGTGTGCAGATGTCGTCCATTGGCTTGTAGGCCAAGTCTCACTGATTGAGTAGTGTACCCCAAGTGCGCGGCGTAGTGCAGGGGGCTTCTGTGTCTGTCAACAACGGACTCTGATTTCACCAGTGAGACGGAGGGCGAGGGGGGCTCCACAACGGGGACACGTGGAGACATCAGCGACACCGACACGTCCTCGGAAGGGAGCTCCCTTGTGGTGGCGGCAACATCCGTGCCCACCGCAACAACAGGTACAGCCGCCACCCCAGCGCACCAGCTCCGCCCTCCAAGCAGCCCCTCAGCGTTCGCCCCGTGCCCGCTCGCACACCAAGGCGGGCATCTCCTTCGCCCCAGGCACCTCAGGCCCTGCCCCAGTTACCCCTGCTGCCCTCAGTGAGGAGGTCATTGACCTCTTCCGGACGCTCATTGTTGGGCAGTCTACCCTTTTGAATGCCATCCAGGGGGTGGAAAGGGAGGTGCATCGGAGCAATGCATACCTGGAGGGCATTCATTCGGGTCAGGCTGCCCATCAGCGATCGTTCAACGCTCTGGCCTCAGCACTGACGGCAGCCATTGTCCTTGTCTCCTGCCTCCCTCCTCCAACTCCCTCCACCCAGTCCCACTCCCCTGTTCCTCTGCCTATCCCAGACACACCTACAGACCAGCCTGCACACACCTCAACACCCAAGGTCAGCTCATCCAAACATAAGCACCACACATCCCACAAGCATTCACACAAGCAACATCCACATGCAGACATGCCAACAGCCACTGCCTCCTCTGTGTCCCCCTCCTCCTCGTCTCCCTCCTCCCTCCCTGTGACGTCTCCACTCACACTTGCATGCACCACTTCATCAGCCACTACGTCCATCACCAGCACACCCACCAGAACACTCTGCACACGTGCAGTCACCACCCCCACTGCCATTTACACGTCCCCTGTGTCCTCTCCCAGTGTGTCTGTCACCCCCTCTTCCAAACCACACAAACGCAGGCAGCCACCCACCCAACAGCCATCCACCTCACGACAGCCTCCGTCACAAGCACCTGCACCCAACGACAGCACACTTGACTCTCCTACAACCACATCCTCTTCCTCCACTCCCATACCCACTGCACCTACCCTTCCCATTGCTCCTAAAAAGTTTTTCCTCTCCAAACTTAACCTCTTTCCATCACCTGACCCACCCCCTCCATCTCGTAAAAGTCCAATCAGCACCTCAGCCACCACAAGCCCTGGACCTACAAGGACCATAGTCCAGGGATATTGGAGTCCACCACCTTCGAGGGCAGCTACATCGGCCAACAGCAAAGGGACAGCCAGCCCACCCCCTGGGAAAAAATCCAAAAAAGGCAAGGGCCGGCGCGAGAGGACAGAGACGGCAGCCTCCACAGGCACCACCCTGGCACCGTCAGGAAGTGGGGTGCCACCTGGCACATATCCAAAGGGAGGCAAGGGACACAGAGGATCAGGCAAGGATGGCAAGGGCAGCACGGCGACAAGTCCGGCAGCAGGCGAGCTGCCCAGGAGGGAGACCCATTCCGGGGGGGAAGGAGTACACCCACGGGCACGGGACACCAGCACAGGAGGGCCCCGCAAGCGAGAAGTCGGATGGCGAGTGAACACCAGATATTGGCCAGATCTGGTGCCCTGGAGACACATGTAAAGAACCGCTGAACAGGGCCCCACCATCTCAAGAACCGCTGAACAGGGCCCTTCAAGACAAGCACCGCTGAACAGGGCCCCGCCGTCTCAAGAACCGCTGAACTGGGCCCTTCAAGACAAGCACCGCTGAACAGGGCCCCGCCGTCTCAAGAACCGCTGAACAGGGCCCTTCAAGACAAGCACCGCTGAACAGGGCCCCGCCATCTCAAGAACCGCTGAACAGGGCCCTTCAAGACAAGCACCGCTCCGCTGGGCCCTTCAACTCAAGCACCACTCCGCTGGGCCCTTCCTCTCAAGCACCGCTCCGCTGGGCCCTTCAACTCAAGCACCGCTCCGCTGGGCCCTTCCTCTCAAGCACCGCTCCGCTGGGCCCTTCCTCTCAAGCACCGCTCTGCTGGGCACCGCCGTCTCTGCACCGCTCCGCTGGGCCCTTCAACTCAAGCACCGCTCCGCTGGGCACTTCCTCTCAATCACCGCTCCGCTGGGCCCTTCAACTCATGCACCGCTCCGCTGGGCACCGCCGTCTCTGCACCGCTCCGCTGGGCCCTCCAACTCAAGCACCGCTCCGCTGGGCCCTTCCTCTCAAGCACCGCTCCGCTGGGGCCTTCCTCTCAAGCACCGCTCCGCTGGGCCCTGCAACTCAAGCACCGCTCCGCTGGGCACCGCCGTCTCTGCACCGCTCCGCTGGGCCCTTCAACTCAAGCACTGCTCCGCTGGGCACCGCCGTCTCTGCACCGCTCCGCTGGGCCCTTCAACTCAAGCACCGCTCCGCTGGGCACTTCCTCTCAAGCACCGCTCCGCTGGGCCCTTCAACTCATGCACCGCTCCGCTGGGCACCGCCGTCTCTGCACCGCTCCGCTGGGCCCTTCAACTCAAGCACCGCTCCGTTGGGCACTTCCTCTCAAGCACCGCTCCGCTGGGCCCTTCAACTCATGCACCGCTCCGCTGGGCACCGCCGTCTCTGCACCGCTCCGCTGGGCCCTTCAACTCAAGTACCGCTCCGCTGGGCCCTTCCTCTCAAGCACCGCTCCGCTGGGCCCTTCCTCTCAAGCACCGCTCCGCTGGGCCCTTCAACTTAAGCACCGCTCCGCTGGGCACCGCCGTCTCTGCACCGCTCCGCTGGGCCCTTCAACTCAAGCACCGCTCCGCTGGGCACTTCCTCTCAAGCACCGCTCCGCTGGGCCCTTCAACTCATGCACCGCTCCGCTGGGCACCGCCGTCTCTGCACCGCTCCGCTGGGCCCTTCAACTCAAGCACCGCTGACACATTGGCAGAAGGGGCAGGCCCGGATCAGTGTCGGACAGGGCTGCACGATACACTGGGCACCAAGACTCCTCCAGTACCGCTGGAGTCTGTCATCCACTTGTGAGACTGTGGCTTTGCACTCCCCAGGATGGCACAGTGGGCAAGCCACCCACTGTAGGGACTTGTGAGACTGTGGCTTTGCACTCCCCAGGATGGCACAGTGGGCAAGCCACCCACTGTAGGGACTTGAGAGACTGTGGCTTTGCACTCCCCAGGATGGCACAGTGGGCAAGCCACCCACTGTAGGGACTTGAGAGACTGTGGCTTTGCACTCCCCAGGATTGAACAGTGGGCAAGCCACCCACTGTAGGGACTTGTGAGACTGTGGCTTGGCACTCACCAGGATGGCACAGTGGGCAAGCCACCCACTGTAGGGACTTGAGAGACTGTGGCTTTGCACTCCCAGGATTGAACAGTGGGCAAGCCACCCACTGTAGGGACTTGTGAGACTGTGGCTTGGCACTCCCCAGGATGGCACAGTGCGCAAGCCACCCACTGTAGGGACTTGTGAGACTGTGGCTTTGCACTCCCCAGGATTGAACAGTGGGCAAGCCACCCACTGTAGGGACTTGAGAGAGTGTGGCTTTGCACTCCCCAGGATGGAACAGTGGCCATGGAGGCCCCTCGTGGATCTGGCGTGGTGGACTCATGTGGCTGAGGTGCCCCCCCTTCTCTTCCCCCTGAGGTGCCTGTAGTTTTCCTATCTGATGCCCCTGCAGTGTTCTCTCCAATGGATTCGGGTCTCATGTGTGGGCTTTGCCCATGTGTTGAGGACCATTGGCCCAAGTACAATGACAGAAAGCCAATTTTGACGGAACAATTTACATATGTGTATATAGTTATGGGATGTTCGACTTACTTATTTACTTAGCCTTACAATATATTTGAATTCCAATAACATATTATTTTGTCTTTGCATTCTTCCGGGGGGTTTGGGGGGTGTCACTCTGAGTTGTTGCTCTGCATTGGTGTGTAGGTAGTTGGGTGGGGGGGGGTGTGTCACGTATGTGTGTGCCCGTATTTTTTTCTCCTCCCCCCTCCCCTGTGTCGTAGGTGCAGTACTCACCGTTGTCTTCTGCGCCGGCGTTCGTGCTCCTGGTAGAGGAGCAGGTAGACAATTGCTGGTAGGATGTGTAGTTCTGGTTCCATGCTGCCAGATTCCTCGTGGAGTGTGTAGGGTGAGCGTTTTCCCGTTCGTAGTCTGTTTCCGCCGTGTTTTTATCGGCGGGGCTCCCGCCCCGGAAAAGGTGGCGGATTGGTGAGTTGTGATAGGGTGGGCGGTACATTGTCTGCCGCCTGTCTGTTGGCGGTGACCGCCGCGCTGTTTGTTTGTCCCGCCGTGGCGGTCGGAGTGTTAAAGTGGCGGTCTGTGTTGGCGGTTCCCGCCAGGGTCAGAATTCCATTTTTTTTACCGCCTGCCTGTTGGCGGGTTGGCCGCCGCTTTAACACCGACCGCCAGGGTTGGAATGACCCCCTTAGTTCTTTCAGAGATGAAAAAGGCAACTCTGTCCTGGATGAAGGAGTAATAAGCAATAAATAAGACTTTGAAGTCTGATAAGAAAAGGTGGCTTTCTGATGGATACAACTAACTGTGGATTCCTCACCTTATGAATTCGTCCTTGCGTCAGCATCCGACGGAAATTCTTCTTCCTAGCTGTTCACGTCGACGAGGACGTCATAATGGCACGGCTCCATGTGACTCCGTCTGACGTCAACGTGCCAATAAGAGGTCCTCGTCGGCGTACTGACGTCAGTTTTTCCTTTTTTCCGTGCCTTCGACGCCAACGGTTTTTCTTCCTGGCTCGTTGATAACTGTAGCGCTCTTTGGTGGTTACAATGTCGCCTCCAAAAAAGTCCGGTTTCAAGCAGTGTAGAGAATGCGGGGGTCGGATGTCAGTGACCGACCCCCATTCGGATTGTATTTGGTGCCTTAGCTCGGAGCATGATGTAGAAGGATGCTCTTCGTGCCAGAGCATGAATCCGAAAGCTCTGAAGGAGCGTGAGGCGAAGCTCTTCTTGGCAAAAGCGAAGAAGAAGGGCCATAAGAAGGATTCCTCATAAGAAGGATTCCTCCCATGCTTCCCCCAAAAGGCATAAGAAGCGGCGTCATCATGACTCTCTGCGCCGTCATGACTCTCAGCGCCGTTCGGAGCGGAGCCGGTCGAGGTCTCAATCTTCTCGACGTCAGAAGACATGGGAGATGAGCCCTACTGTCACGCCTCAACCCGAGAGTCCGGAGTTACCGCCAGCGCCATCCTTATTTGAGGTCATTTAAGGTAGCCCTCAGTTTTCGCCGGCGTCGAGGGAGCCTGATGTACAGCAGACCTCGGCTCAACAGTACCCGGCTTTCCCGGCTCCAGGGACGGATCCGGCTGCATTTCTGAATGCGATGTATGCTGTGTTCCAATCCATGGCCCCTGCTGGTGTACCGGCTGGTCCCACGGGGCCATTGGCATTTAATTTGGGTTCTCCGGCGCCGTACAAGGCTGCTCCATTCATGCCCTTCTGCCCTTCAGAGACTGGCGGTTCGGCGCCGAGGGTATCCCCTGGCAGGAGTCCTCCTCTGGTGACGGTGGATCCTTCTTCACGTCAGCCGACTCCTTCACTGCGTCATCCGACGTCGTTGATGTCCCCATCCAAGGCCGCTCCATCACCTTCCTGTCAACCAACTCTGAGAAGGTCATCGGTCGACTCCGTGTTGACGCCGGCTCCGGCGTCGGGCGAGTCTAGGAGTCGTCCATCTCTCCCTGGGCACTTTCGGGATTCGAAGTCATCGGCTTCGATGGATTCTTTGTCGACGCCGGCCTTAGAGACGCATCTTCGATCTCAGAGGAAGGCTTTGAGACTTTTGGAGGAAGAAGAATATAGACAGTTGGAGGAAGGCGAGATCGAGCCTTCTGATGAGTTTCAAGGTCTTGCCACTGCAAGTGGTCTGGATACTTCCCCGGAGTGGGACATTGCGTCTCCGGGGTATTTTACTGAAGAGGCCGCTTCTTTCCATTCAGTGGTGAAGAAAGCAGCGGAGTACCTGGATTTACCTTTGTCTGTGGCAGAGGTAAAAACTAACCTGCTCACAGAGGTACTACATCCCTCCTTGTCCAGTGCTGACCGTTTGTTGCCTTTCAGTGAGGCTTTAACTGAGCCTATTCTAGACTTGTGGAAGAAGCCAGTAACAACTCTGGCTGTGATCAGGGCAGTGGCGAGGAGACATAGGGGCGCACCAGGAGATCCTGTTTTTCTATCACGACATCCAACTCCGGAAAGTTTAGTGGTACAAGCATCATGTTCTGCAAGGTCTGCTCCTGGGACTTTCCCCGGAGTCCCTACTGATAGGGAGTCCAAAAGGATGGAGCAGTCTTCAAAAAAGATCTTTTCATCTTGTAGTATGGCGCTTAAGGCTACTAATTCTACCTGTGTGCTGGGCAGATACGTCCACGCCCTTATGGACTCCGCTAAAGAGATGGCGAAAGAACTGCCACAAGAGATGCAGAAATCGTTTGGGTCCCTTTTTATGGATGCGCAGGCAGCTGCTCAGCAAATAATACAATCTGGCCTGGACACTTCAGATTCCATAGCCAGGGCCATGGGAACATCTGTGGCTACTAGAAGGCATGCATGGTTAAGGTCCTCTGGTTTTTCTTCAGATGTTCAATCCACCCTAATGGATCTGCCATTCGATGGAGAGAAGATGTTTGGGGACAAGGCGGACTCTGCCTTTGAACGGTTTAAGGACTGTCGGGCGACAGCTAAGTCCTTGGGCTTACAGACCTCGGCTGCAACGCCTTATAGACCTTTTCGTAGGTTTTGGGGGTTCACTCGAGGCTCTGTCTTTCGGAGGTCGCAGTACTACGCCCAGCAACCTGCCAATCCGCCCTATCGTGCCTTTAGAGGGCAGGGTAGGGGTAGAGCTAGAGGTTCAGCCCAGCAGCTGTAATCTTCTTCATCCTCCTCTGGTGGGCAACAGCAGAAGCAGCCCTAGTTTTCCCCACTTTATCAACCATTCTTCTCCTGTAGGGGGAAGATTAAGGGGGTTATTACAACTTTGGAGGAGGTGTTAATCCGTCCCAAAAGTGACGGATATACCACCAGCCGTATTACGAGTCCATTATATCCTATGGAACTCGTAATACGGCTGGTGGTATATCCGTCACTTTACCGTCACTTTTGGGACGGATTAACACCTCCTCCAAAGTTGTAATAACCCCCTAAGGGGGTCATTCTGACCCTGGCGGTAAAATCCGCCAGGGCCAACGACCGCGGGAGCACCGCCAACAGGCTGGCGGTGCTCCCATGGGCATTCTGACCGCGGCGGTACAGCCGCGGTCAGAAACGGAAAACCGGCGGTGTACCGCCAGTTTCCCGCTGCCCTGGGGAATCCTGGGGATTCTGAGCCCCATACCGCCATCCTGTTCCTGGCAGTTTTGGCCGCCAGGAAGAGAATGGCGGTATGGGGTGTTGTGGGGCCCTTGGGGGCCCCTGCAGTGCCCATGCCAATGGCATGGGCACTGCAGGGGCCCCCGTAACAGGGCCCCACAAAGATTTTCAGTGTCTGCCATGCAGACACTGAAAATCGCGACGGGTGCAACTGCACCCGTCGCACCCCTTCCACTCCGCCGGCTCCATTCGGAGCCGGCATCCTCATGGAAGGGTGTTTCCCGCTGGGCTGGCGGGCGGCCTTCTGGCGGTCGCCCACCAGCCCAGCGGGAAACCCAGAATACCCGCGGCGGTCTTTTGACCGCGCAGCGGTATTCTGGCGGGCCCAGCCAGGCCGGCGGCTACTGCCGCCGGCCGGGGTCAGAATGACCCCCTAAGTCTTTTTCTGCAGAAATGGAAGTCGAATACTACAGACTCGTGGGTGCTAGGTATTGTGGAAAAGGGCTATGCTCTCCCCTTTCAGGAGTTCCCTCCTCCCTTCCCCCCCATCCTTCCTTTTGTTCAGAAGACCATCTTCTGTTGTTACAACAGGAGGTTGTCACCATGTTGGCAAAAGGTGCTATAGAGTTGGTGCCGTTGCAGGAAAGGGGTCAGGGGTGTTATTCAAGATATTTCCTGATTCCCAAAGTGGACGGTCGTTTACGGCCGATCCTGGACTTGAGGATTTTGAATTTATTCCTCAAACAGGAAAAATTCAAAATGCTGACCCTAGCGCAGGTTCTTTTGGCGTTGAACGAAGGAGACTGGATGGTGTCTGTCGACTTGCAGGACGCGTACTTTCATGTCCCGATAATCAAGTCGCACAGGAAGTATCTCCGATTTGTGGTCGGAACGCAACACTACCAGTTTGCGGTCCTTCCGTTTGGACTTACTTCAGCACCTCAGGTTTTCACAAAGGTGATGGCAGTTGTTGCAGCACATCTCAGAAAGAGGGAAGTAGCGGTTTTTCCCTACCTGGACGATTGGTTGATCAAAGCCAAGTCTCCAGAGCTTGTGTTGTCTCATCTGCGAATGACAACCCAGTTGTTTTTCGATCTGGGCTTTTCAGTAAATGTACCCAAATCTCACCTGGAGCCCTCTCAACGCCTCCTGTTCATAGGGGCAGTACTGGACACAACAATGTTTTGGGCCTACCCCCTGCCACAGCGGGTTCGGGACATTCAGGCGCTGACTCCATTGTTTCAGGTTGGAGCGGCAGTTCCAGTCCTCAAGGTCTTATGCCTGCTAGGTCTGTTTGCTTCTTGCATTCTGTTGGTCACTCACGCTCGCTGGCATATGAGGGATCTTCAGTGGTGCCTCCGCAGGCAGTGGTTCCAGCACAAAGGGGGTCTCCGGGATTCAATAAAGATCTCCAAGGACGCTGTAGCGGATCTTCATTGGTGGACAGTGGACGGTAACCTTTCCCAAGGAAAACCGTTTTCACTACCACCTACTGTGGCCACAGTAATATCGGATGCCTCCACTCTAGGGTGGGGAGCTCATCTGGGGGACCTGGAGATCAAGGATCTTTGGTCTCCAGAGAAACAGATGTTGCATATCAATCTGTTGGAATTGCGGGCAGTACGTTTGGCGCTCAAGGCCTTCCTCCCTACCCTTCGCGGTCAGTCAGTTCAGATTTTGACAGACAATACTACCGCGATGTGGTATATAAACAAGCAGGGAGGAGTGGGGTTGTACCTTCTTTGCAGAGAAGCCCTGCGACTCTGGTCCTGGGCTCAAGACCATCAGATTTGCTCAATAGCGAATCATTTGGCCGGAGTTCTGAATGTACGTGCGGACGGTCTCAGTTGTCACTTCTTGATAGATCACGAGTGGCGTCTCCATCCAGACCTGGTCCTCCACATCTTCGGGATGTGGGGCACTCCTCAGGTGGATTTATTCACCACTCAAGAGAACGCGCATTGCCCGTTGTTCTGCAGCCTCCAGTATCCGTTGCAAGGAGCATTGGGGGATGCGTTTCAGATGTCCTGGAGCGGCCAGTTGCTTTACGCGTTTCCCCCCATACCCTTGATTCCTTGGTTTTGAGGAAGGTTCGTCAAGATCGGGCCCAAGTTATCTTGGTGGCTCCGGACTGACCGAGAAGGGTATGGTATACAGACCTGCTTCAACTCTCGCAGTGCCCTCCGCTCCGTCTCCCGCTCAGGGCAGACCTCCTCTCACAGTCGCAGGGGCAGGTTCTACACCCCCACCTCCAGAGTCTGCACCTTCATGCCTGGAGATTGAACGGGGCAACCTGAGTTTGTTTTCTCTCCCACCGGATGTAGTGGATGTTATTCTATCGTCCAGGCGACACTCCACTAAATCCATTTATGCCGGCAGGTGGGCAAAATTTGTGGCTTGGTGTGGGGAGAATCAAAAAGATCCCTTGAAGGCCCACCTTTCTGATGTTCTTTTATTTGCTCTTAGTTTGGCAAAGAAAGGCTGTACGGTGACTACGGTTAAGGGCTATTTGGCGGCTCTGTCGGCATTTCTTTGCCTTCCAGACCAGCCTTCTTTGTTTAAGTCTCCAATAAATTTCCTCCTGTGCCTTTTCACATGCCTCAATGGGACTTGAATTTGGTTTTGACTTTCTTGATGGGTTCACCTTTCGAGCCCATGCACTCATGTCCGTTGAGATATTTGGCCTATTTGGTCCGTTGGATAATTTTTCTTAATTGCGATCACATCTGCTAGGAGAATTGGAGAGCTTCAAGCCCTTTCAGTTAAACCTCCTTTCACCATGTTTTTCCCTGATAAAGTGGTACTGAAAACCAGAGCTGCTTTTCTGCCGAAAGTTGTCACTCCTTTTCATATAGGGCAGTCTATTACCCTATCCTCGTTCTGCCCTCCTCCCCACCCTTCTAAGGAGGAAGAGAGGTTACATAGGCTGGATCCTAAGAGGGCGCTGAGCTTCTACCTGGAGAGGACTAAAGACTTTCGCCTGGATGATCAGCTGTTTGTTGGGTATGTTGGACAGCGAAAGGGCAGAGCGGTCCAGAAGCGTACGCTCTCCAGGTGGGTCATCTTGTGTATTAAGATTTGTTACTCTCTGGCAAAAAAAGTTCCTCCTGAAGGTATCAGGGCCCATACTACTAGGGCTAAGTCTGCATCCTCGGCCCTAGCGAGAGGAGTTCCGTTAGTAGATATATGCAAAGCGGCAATTTGGGCGTCCCTCCATACCTTTGTAAAACATTATTGTCTAGACTCTGAAGTGAGGAGGGACGGTCATTTTGCTAGTTCGGTATTGCAAGATTTCTTGGTGTAATCAGGCAGGCACCCACCTCCGAGTGCGGTACTGCTTGGGACTCTATTCATAAGGTGAGGAATCCACAGGTAGTTGTATCCATCAGAAAAACAAGTTACCTTCGGTAACGCTTTTTCTGGTGGATACACTAGCTACCTGTGGATTCCTCACGGTCCCTCCCACCTCCCCGTTGCCTGTCTGATTTCACAGGTATCTTGCAGTAATTGGAAATATGTTTCTTTATATATTTGTATATACATGTATTTTAAGGTGACTATGTAAATATATGATTTTAACGGACAATGTTATTGTGTCTGCATATATATATATATATATTTTTATGTTTTTTTATGGGTCGGTATACACCTGTTCGCCTCAAAGGCACAAAAAAAGTGAGGTGAAACTGACGTCAGTACGCCGACGAGGACCTCTTATTGGCACGTTGACATCAGACCGAGTCACGTGGAGCCGTGCCATTATGACGTCCTCGTCCACGTGAACAGCTAGGAAGAAGACTTTCCGTTGGATGCTGATGCAAGGACGAATTCATAAGGTGAGGAATCCACAGGTAGCTAGTGTATCCACCAGAAAAAGCGTTAATGAAGGTAAATAACTTGTTGTTCAGGAGCTGCTGGGCAATAGATGTTAACAGATATATAGGATAAACTTTTCTCGAAGAGGGAGGCAAGAACATTGGTTAAAGAGAGAGAGGAGAGGTTTTAAATGGATCCGTGTTCTCTTCCAGTACCAGTGAACCCAGCTTGATTGGTGAATATTTCTGGTACTTGGGGTCCATGAGTTTGAAGAACACTGGAAGCTGCTCCCAAATAGAGGATCCATTGCATCAGAAGCTAGCCAAGCTAGCAGGGATTCATAATTGTTGAGGATTAGGGAATGGATATTCCCTTCCAGGTCTGTTAGCAGTTTTGGGGTTGACGGGAGATGGCAGGGAAAGTCGAAGGTGCATTTGAGAGGGTGTGGAAAGGCCAGAATGAAGTTTCTATTGCCAGTTAGGCATGACAGTGGTAGAGGTGGAGGAGGAAATGTGAAATCAGACACAATGAGGTAAACACATAGCCAAAGAGAAGACTTCATTCTTGAAGGAATTGGTCTATTGCCCAGGCTAATTGGTCCGAACACCAGCTCACAAACGTCAGTTGTTTGTGGACATACAAGATGAACCGATCCACTAAAAAGGGGTTCTTTAGGGATGCAGTTCTCTAGAAGATGTACTAATTGATCATCCAATCACTGGAATCATGGCAGTAGTAGATGTACCAATCTGCCACCGAACTAGAATGATATGTCTAGGTTTCAGAAACTGTCTCCAAAGGGACAATGCAAGCATTTGGCTATCTCGCTCTACGTGCCTAGCCTTGATCAGAGTGCTCAGACTACATGGCAAGAAAGGGTTACTAAAATCAAGCAGCATGTACAGTGTATTCTCAGAATACTGTTGTGCAAGCCTAAAGTGTGTAAAATGGCATTTCTAAAAATGTCAGCCTAAAATGTGTAAAATGTAAAACTAAAATGAAGAACCAAAGTGGGGCCAAGAAGGCCTTTTGACAAAACCTGCCAATAATTTGTTAGAGTTGCATTCTACTGCATCAATGATGTTAGTGCCTGAGTGCCACATTTGAATGTTGTCTATTCAGGGAAGTTGGATAATCAATGGGAACTATTCACTGGGCAAAAGGAAAACTAGGGATAAATCAGGCATGCTGCCGAACAAGATCTCACTTTGTGGACAAACAAAAAACATACTTACAAGGGACAAGACCAAATTTGGAAGTACCTGGATTTTATCTCACAACTGATCCATCGATGAATGGATGTGGGGCTTGCTTTTAACAGCTTACAGCAAGCAGCTACTGCACCCATTAGAAAGAGATACTACTTATAAACACCTTTGAACATAGAGCCATGAAACTGACCATGATCACTGCCTTCTGGTTCCAGGAACAATGCAGCAGAAATTCATATGTGCTATCCAGGGAAGGACTGAACATTTTGCTCCATGCATTTTTTTAGTGAACAGGCTCTTTATTAAGTTCACCTCCATCAAAGGTGGCAGATGTGAAGCATCATTCAAACGATGGAGCAAGGTCCACCTGCGAAACTCAAGGTTTCTGTGTTGCATTTAGCGGGGCTGCTTTGGCTCTGCCTCTGGAAACCCTTTACCCAATTACAGGGCACCCAGGTCACTGTGACGGTTGTTCTACCTTATTTAGAGTAGGTGACTGTCAATGAATTTCACTGCCCTAGATTCTATAGAGTGCATGTGGTGAGGAGATTCAATCAATTTTCCTAAGTAATAATTGTAAGGAAGTGCCTCCTTGGCATGGTTACCCCCTGACTTTTTGCCTTTGCTGATGCCAAGTTATGATTTGAAAGTGTGCTGGGACCCTGCTAACCAGGCCCCAGCACCAGTGTTCTTTCCCTAAACTGTACCTTTGTCTCCACAATTGGCACAACCCTGGCACCCAGGTAAGTCCTTTGTAACTGGTACCCCTGGTACCAAAGGCCCTGATGCCAGGGAAGGTCTCTAAGGGCTGCAGCATGTCTTATGCCACCCTGGGGACCCCTCACTCAGCACATGCACACTGCTTGCCAGCTTGTGTGTGCTGGTGGGGAGAAAATGACTAAATCGACATGGCACTCCCCTCAGGGTGCCATGCCATCCTCACACTGCCTATGGCATAGATAAGTCACCCCTCTAGCAGGCCTTACAGCCCTAAGGCAGGGTGCACTATACCACAGGTGAAGGCATAGGTGCATGAACACTATGCCCCTACAGTGTCTAAGCAAAACCTTAGACATTGTAAGTGCAAGGTAGCCATAAGAGTATATGGTCTGTGAGTCTGTCATACACGAACTCCACAGCACTATAATGGCTACACTGAAAACTGGGAAGTTTGGTATCAAACTTCTCAGCACAATAAATGCACACTGATGCCAGTGTACATTTTATTGTGAAATACACCCAGAGGGCATCTTAGAGATGCCCCCTGAAAACATACCCGACTTCCAGTGTGGGCTGACTAGTTTTTGCCAGCCTGCCACACACCAGACATGTTGCTGGCCACATGGGGAGAGTGCCTTTGTCACTCTGTGGCCAGGAACAAAGCCTGTACTGGGTGGAGGTGCTTCTCACCTCCCCCTGCAGGAACTGTAACACCTGGCAATGAGCCTCAAAGGCTCACCCCCTTTGTTACAGCGCCACAGGGCATCCCAGCTAGTGGAGATGCCCGCCCCTCCGGCAACTTCCCCCACTTTTGGCTGCAAGGCTGGAGGAGATAATGAGAAAAACAAGGAGGAGTCTCTCCCCAGTCAGGACAGCCCCTAAGGTGTCCTGAGCTGAGGTGACTCTTACTTTTAGAAATCCTCCATCTTGCAGATGGAGGATTCCCCCAGTAGGATTAGGGATGTGCCCCCCTCCCCACAGGGAGGAGGCACAAGGAGGGTGTAGCCACCCTCAGGGCCAGTAGCCATTGGCTATTGCCCTCCCAGACCTAAACACACCCCTAAGGCTCCCAGAACCGAGGAAGATAGATTCCTGAAACCTGAAGACGAAGAAGGACTGCGGACCTGAAGCCCTGCAGAGAAGACGGAGACGACGACTGCTTTGGCCCCAGCCCTACCGGCCTGTCTCCCCACTTCAAGAAAAACTGCAACCGCAACGCATCCAACAGGGACCAGCGACCTCTGAAGCCTCAGAGGACTGCCCTGCATCTAAAAGGACCAAGAAGCTCCCGAGAACAGTGGCCCTGTTCAACAAAACTGCAACTTTGCAACAAAGAAGCAACTTTTAAAGACCACACGTTTCCCGCCGGAAGCGTGAGACTTTCCACTCTGCACCCGACGCAAAACCAACACTACAGGGAGGACTCCCCGGCGACTGCTAGCCTGTGAATAACCAGAGTTGACCCCCATGAGCCCCCACAGCGACGCCTGCAGATGAAATCCAGAGGCTCCCCCTGACCGCGACTGCCTGCTTCAAGGAACCCGATGCCTGGAAACCACACTGCACCTGCAGCCCCCAGGATCTGAAAGAACCGAACTCCAGTGCAGGAGCGACCCTCTGCCTAGCCCAGGTGGTGGCTATCCCGAGGAGCCCCCCCCCCTGTGCCTGCCTGCATCGTTGAAGAGACCCCCGGGTCTCCCCATTGATTCCTATTGAAAACCCGACGCCTGTTTGCACTCTGCACCCGGCCACCCCAGTGCCGCTGAGGGTGTACTTTCTGTGCCTGATTGTGTGCCCCCCGGTGCCCTACAAAACCCCCCTGGTCTGCCCTCTGAAGTCGCTGGTACTTACCTGCTGGCAGACTGGAACCGAGGCACCCCTATTTCCATTGAAGCCTATGTGTTTTGGGCACCACTTTGACCTCTGCACCTGACCAGCCCTGAGCAGCTGGTGTGGTAACTTTGGGGTTGCCTTGAACCCCCAACAGTGGGCTACCTTGGACCCAACCCTGTAAGTGTTTTAGTTACCTGTTAATTTAACATTTACTTACTTGTGAATTTAACATTTACTTTCCTCCCCCAGGAACTGTTGATTTTTGCAGTGTCCACTTTTAAAATAGCTTATTGCCATTTTTATCAAAACTGTACATGCTATTGTGATAATTCAAAGTTCCTAGAATACCTGAGTGAAATACCTTTCATTTAAAGTATTGTTTGTAAATCTTGAACCTGTGGTTCTTAAAATAAACTAAGAAAATATATTTTTCTATATAAAAACCTATTGGCCTGGAATTGTCTTTGAGTGTGTGTTCCTCATTTATTGCCTGTGTGTGTACAATAAATGTTTAACACTACCCTCTGATAAGCCTACTGCTCGACCACACTAGCACAAAATAGAGCATTAGAATTATCTCTTTTTGCCACTATCTTACCTCTAAGGGAAACCCTTGGACTCTGTGCATGCTATTTCTTACTTTGAAATAGTACATACAGAGCCAACTTCCTACAATAATCCTATGTTTTAGGGTAATGTAGATTTTCCTAGTTTTAATGACGGAAAGGTTTAATTTTATTAAAGACACGGAGGCGAGTATTATGCATTCTTTTCTTGCTTTAATTAAAATAGCAGCAAGCGAAGAAAACAACAATTTCCATGAGCGTGGAAAAACCAGCCAATGGGAAACAAAAGGTAGTCCAATAACAGTAACCAATGAGTAACTACATGTGCTATTATGACGTAACTGGACTGCGAACAGCCCTCTTTTCTTGCGCTTAAAGATCAGCTGGCACGAAACAAAGGGAAAATAGAAGCCAAAATTAACAGGGCCATAATGAAGGATAACAACTCGGTGCAGAATTTCATAAGACCAGGAAACTGCCGATGAAGGGAGGCACACCAAACAGAGAAGAGGATATGGGGAGAGCGTTGACGATGATGATCCATCCACACCATAAAATGATGACTTAGGTAGTAGGTTAGACAGCCGGTGCCACTAAAGGGAGGGAAGAGAAAATAAACAAACAGTAGTTATCAGGAAAACAACGGGTGGGATAATACTCGCATCCGTGTCTTTAATAAAATTAAGACTTTCCATCATTAAAACTAGGAAAATCTACATTTTATGGCAAGACCGGAGGCTCCTATTATGCATGTTTAAAGCGAATTAATGACATTCATAACCGCATTATCAACCGGCTTACAATAAAAGACTCTAATCACATTGTCATTGGACCAATCTGCAGATCTAAGAATGTCCTCAAGACGTGAGCCCGCCCAAAAGGCCTTGGATGCCATAGCGCCTCTGGAAGAATGGGCCCCAAATTTGGAAGTGTCAATCCCAGCCAAGGACATAATCCACTTGACCCAACGAGCCAAAGTAGCGGAAGACACTGGCTTGTAAGGTTTTCTAAAGGAAATAAGAAGTTAGGAAAATGAGGACGTTCTTAGATGAGCAGTCATATGCTCGTACACTTTTAAACATTTTGCTACACATAGTTTAGGATGATCAGGAAAATAAGGGTAAAAAACAGAATGCAAATTTGTTTTTGTTCTTCTGGATATGGTAAATAATACCCCCGAGGGAGTAAACTGACGAGAAGAAATGTCTAAAGCTTTGATGTCAGAAATCCGTTTAAGAGAGATAAGACACAACAACATAGTGAGTTTAGCCGACAACATCTTTAAAGTAAGAGACAAATTGTCGGGCCATGAAAGAAAGAAATTCAGTGCAATATTAACATCCCACAAAATTCTGTATTTAGGAAGCAGTGGATTAGAAAATGTTACTCCCTTTAAAAGTCGGCAAATAAGCGGGTGTTCCCCCACTGGCTTTCCGTTGACGAACTGATGATTCGAGGAGATGGCGGACCTATACAGATTAATAGTACGGAACACTTTACTCTTGCTAGCTTACGCAGCGAGGAAATTCACTATAAAAGTGACATCTGCTGAAAGGGGATCACACCAGGCTGATCTATAGGCATTCCTTGTTCCAGGGGCCCAAGATTGTTTGATATATTCTGAAGCTTGTGACGAAATGCAAAGGAAAGACTGGTAATTCCCGAAATTTTCCAAGCTGAAAGGGAAAGAAGATTGTCCAAAATGAGGTTGTGAGGGCGTTGGAGAGGGTCCAAAAGAAGGTCTGGGAAAGAAGGAATGAGAAAAGGAAAGTCTATGGCCAATTCCAGAAGGGTTGGAAACCAAATCTGGGACTGCTAATAAGGAGCGATAAGAATTAAGATAGCTTGCTGACGCTGGACCTGAGCGAGAACTCTGCTGATCATAACGAAAGGTGGAAAAGCGTAAGAAAGGGACTTGGACCAGTCCTGAAGAAAAGCATCCTAGGCTCGGGCCGAAGGATCCGGTCGCAAACTGTAAAATTGGGGAAGTTGCGTGTTGAGGCGAGAGGCGAACAAGTCGATCAACATGGGCCCTCATTTGTCTTGTAGGAAGTGAAAGATTGCGGGATGGAGCTTCCAGTCGCTTGAATCGTATAGATGACGTGAATGCCAATCGGCAATGGAGTTGAGAGTTCCCGGAAGATACTCTGCCTGAACCGAAATTTGGTTTGCAAGGCAAAACTCCCAGAAACTCTTTGCCAATTCTGCTAGGGGTTTGGATTTTGTACCCCTGAGATGGTTGATATATCGGACCGCAGAAATGTTGTCCATTCTTAGAAGGATAGCACAGCATACCCTGTTCTTTGCTAGGCTTCTGATTGCAAAGGAGCCTGCAAGCATCTCTAAACAGTTGGTGTGCAATCTGGACTCCTCTAATGACCATGAACCTCCAGTCGAGATTGGTCCACAACGGGCCCCCCAACCGGTTAGGCTTGCATCGGATTCTAATACAAGATCTGGGGCTGATGGAAAGATAGTCCTCCCGTTCCAAGCGTCTATATGGTCTATCCACCATTGCAGTTCTGTACGCGAATCGTGATCTAGGGGAATAACATCTGCGTAAGAAAGCCTTTTGCGTAAATGTTGAATCTTTAACCGCTGGAGGGCCCGGTAATGCAAGGGGCCTGGGAATATAGCCTGAATGGAAGAGGAAAGAAGACCAACGACGCGGGCAAGGGTCCTCAGAGAAATGGACGAATGACGAAGAACCTGAAGAATCTCTGACTTTATAGACTTGATCTTTGCAGAAGGGAGAAGCAGTGTGGACGAAACGGAGTTTATTAGGAAACCTAAGAATTCTATAGTTTGGGTAGGAAGAAGAATAGCCTTTTCTTTGTTTTGGGGTTGAACATCCTTGTCATGGCATATCAGTGAATTTCCAGGACATCTCTGTAGAAGAGCCATATGGGCTTCTCTAGGTTATACAATTCGTGTAGTATGATGTTCATGGATCCACAGCAGAACCATCGATTCTGGCAGCCTCCGCCATGACGAAGATACGGGTAAGAGGGCCAATGACGTCCAATAATTTGTCCTGGCAAGAGGACCAGGCTTTATCTACCCCTTTCCTGGGATCCTTGCCAAACTTAGTGAAGAAAGTGAGGATGGGTTGGTCAATGGTAGGAGTAACGGATGACTTGTACTCTAGAGAGGGGCGAGGACACTCCGATTTAAGTTTAGAACGGGTTTGCTTATCTAAAGGACAGAATAATTTGGTCGAAACGTATTCTCCCACATGAGTAGCCGGGAACCATTCAGTTGAATTGGGGTGTAATATGAAGGAGGGGTCAAACATAGGCAACCCTTCAGAATCTAGGAGTGGAGTGGCATTGGAAGAGGAAATGTTGGTTTTTTTAGGGACAGGCGCGGCGTCACAATCATCTTGGTCAGATGGATCAGCATCTGAATCCGCATCGGGTACTTCATCATCAGTGTCCGGTATGGAGGTGATAATTAAAGGGGACATAATATTTTTTGTTTTTGCTTTGCGTTTCTGAGCTATACCCTCAGTGACTCTTTTCTCCTTAATTGGAGCCTTTTGAGGAACCGCGTCCTCTGCCATGGGTGAGGAAGCCTCTCAAACTTTCTGCGCCAATTTTTGTGAACCTTTGGAAATGAGTGAAGGGCGCTGTCTGCACTCCCCTGCAGACTGGGCAGATAATGTCTTATTAAACATTTTTTAAACTGAGAATTCTAAATTTTTTGACAAGTTATTTATAGAATTATTAACAGCTTGTTGAACAGAGTTTTGAATAAAATCATTAATATCTTGCTTAATGGCAGAAACCTCCTCAGGGTCCACCTGACGCGAGGTTGAGCTGCCAGAATCCATGTTAAACAGAAAAAAACGGGTATGAAAGGGTTAATGGTTGAGGGACTGAGAGGAAAGGAACAGCTCCGCCCCAGGGCGTGCCTAATACTGCCTACTGTATGTCCTGGAAGACGTAGAGGAGCTCCTGAGGAGAAAGGACGTGATCGGGATAGGAGCTGGTAAAAGCGGCCTGGCTTCGGAGGAAACGCGGAGCGGTACGCGTTAAAGGCAGCTGTAAAACTAAGGAGGCACACAGAAGTAAGCCGTTCCTCACGCGCTGTCAGAAATAATGGCGCGATGTGAGGAACGGTTAAAACCGTTTGGGAAAACCGGGCGCGCGCCGGGGAGCGCGAGGGCAAGCAGCTAATGCGGCAACATGCCGACTGGGAAAAAAAAGCGTATTAACAGCAAAACAACGAGCAATAACATTGCGGATAAAACGAAAAGTAAATAACCATAACTGATAAAATAACACACGATAATATAAGAGGAATATGGAAAAACGACTTAACTGGTTGCGAGCAGCAAGAAAAGAGGGCTGTTCGCAGTCCAGTTACGTCATAATAGCACATGTAGTTACTCATTGGTTACTGTTATTGGACTACCTTTTGTTTCCCATTGGCTGGTTTTTCCACGCTCATGGGAATTGTTGTTTTCTTCACTTGCTGCTATTTTAATTAAAGCAAGAAAATAATGCATAATAGGAGCCTCCGGTCTTGACATAAAATTAATTTCTAGTTTTTCCAAAACAGATTCCCGTTTTAGAGGTTTGTTTTAGAGTTACTGCCCGTCAGGCTGAAAAGCATGGCTCCAGTTCAGCTTTCATCAATGCCTTCATTGTAGTATGACAGAATGTATGCCACCAGGTGGGTGGCTGCAAAGACCGCTTTCTACTCAGCTGCTTAGTGTTCTGAACCCCTCCTCCCCACTCCCCTCCCCTCAGATGAATTCTCCATATAATCCCCAAAGCTATTTTCAGGACTAATCCCTTCTAAATAAGAAAGGTACACCATCTTCTTTGGCTTTGAGGTTTCTGCATTCACTAGACATAAGCACTATTTCAAATTTAAGAGGGACAGAGCAAAAGTCTTTATGCAGGTAGATCAGCTATTTGTTTCCTTTTATGATGTATTCAAAAGCCAACCCCTTTCAAATCATGGGATGTCCTATTGGATTGCAGCTTGCATTATTGTATGCCAGGCTAGAAGCCTACAGAGGAGCATTGTAGAGGATGCCTGCCTTAGAAACATGGCTGCAACAGCAACACATTTTGCTGGTGTATCCCTTACTAATATTTGTAAATCAGCTTCATGAGCCTCTGCTCATGTGTTCACAGGGGATTACTTTCTTGACAGCTAGTCAGAATCGTAATCCGCGGTGGGTCAGGCAGTGCTGAGAAGCCTTTTTCATAAAGAGTCACACCTACCCTTTTCTGTTATTTAATCTATTGATGCAGCTTTCCTGGGATTAAATCAAGAATTGGATTCTATTTAACATCTAATATTGAAGAAGAAATAATTTACTTAGCCTGTATTCATAGTTCTATAGCTATAGCTAATCTCTCATGGATTATCCATGAGTCCTCCTTGATTGTACATCCATTTGCTATGAAAATCTAAGTGGTGGAAATCTCTAAAGGGAGCGGAACTCAAAGTCTCTTCACCTCACTAGCTGAGGGTTGAGTCACGTAATGAGGTAGACAAGGTACACATAGTGCATCATTGAAGCAATGTTGAATGAGTGTTTGTCAAGGTGGGGCATAGAAGATGACTACTCACATTTAATAACATTGTGCTTCTTGTCCTCATTTAATAATCCTGCACAAACCCTGCAATGTTGGTATCATCAACATTTCTTCATCACAGATACAATGTGGTACACTGCTTATGATGGTGGCAAACTCTTGAGAGGCTTATTGGTGTCTAAAGAGAGAAACACCATTTCTGATAGGTGACCAGATAAGATAGCACTCGGTGAGCATTCTGTTGTACAAACAGAAAGGGGGTGCAATGAGGCCAACAGTGTGCTGAGTGACACACAGCAACTCTGGTGCCATGGCGTGGTGGTGTGGTACTTCTTTGCCTGAGTGCATCATAGGGAAAATGAGGAGAGCAACATTAGAAGATAAATGAGGAGGGCAGCTTGGGTTCCTGCAGCTCTCCTGCAGCGTCTTAAATGCCTGTAATCCCTGTGTCACTGGAATGGAGAGCTGGATCTGTTCCAGCTTGGTAGACCTGAAGTGGGCGGCCTAATCGTCGATTTGTTGATAGGTCTTGCCATAGAATATTACATGGTGTTTACCTTGATGCACCTTGGTGTTATTGTACTGAAAGAGTTGCATTCTTTATTGTTAAGGTGGTTCTGGGATCCCTGAGAGATTATACCCTCCCTAGTGAGCACACAGTAGATGCTAACAGAAATAACATACACTCCTTTTTATATTGCAAGCTTTTTGCATATTTGCAGATTGTGACCTATATAGGCACCAGGGTGGGCCATACCTCTGTATACAAGGATTATAAACTGCATTGTTCATTGCACCTTAAAAGATGGATTCCCTAATATACTCATTGGCATCATTCACACTCCACTGGCCACTGTAAGGGATTTTTCATAAAGCTTGATAAAGTCGCCTATGAATACTGATAACAAATATGATCACATAATCTGAATGATAAACAGGCTAGTCTAGTGCAGGCGAACAAGACACTTCAAAAATGTCTTCTCTGAAGTGTTCCTCCGCAAACCTCCTTTTACAGCAATGGATGAATAGAATGCACCAGAGGAACCTACCCCATCTTTTTTGCTGGCAACCATTAAAGCCTCCCAAACTGTGTTGTACAGAATATAGATTATGTTATGTTGAAGATAAAACATAATGAGGGTGGACTTAATGAAATAATTAAAACTACTGAGAAGCAGTCAACACAGTTATGACCAGCATGACAAATATGCATTCATCAGTCATCAAATCAGGTAACTACACAAACACTCGAGACCAGGGTGGAAGATGATGAAGAGAGATCTCAGTGCTGCAACCTGCAGCTTCTGATTATTCCAGAGAGGGCGGAAGGCATGTCAACAGGACTATTACTGAAAAGTTAATTCCTCATGGATACCTGGCCACCCAAGGGCCTCTCAAAGCTGTGCTTGCTAGGGCCATGGCACTAATGGCAAAACCTGATACACCCCCATAGGTTATAATTACTCACTTATTGAACTTTTGCCACAGAGATTCAATCCTACAGTGTGCTTGCAAGGGCGGTGAAGCTCAAATTGAGCATCAGAAGGATAAGATGTTTGTGAATCATACTAATACAGTACAACATCAGAAGAAATTATTTTTGAAACGCAAACTTAAATAACTACTTCCATTCCTGACAAAGCTGAGGATAATGAGATGGAAAGTCACTATTTGTTACCCCATTACATGCTATCAGGGACTACCAGACACTGCTTCAGAAAGAGGGCTTTGGCTAGTAGTTTTAATTCTTCTTCTACTCTGAAAAATATGAAGATACCTCACAGGAGGTAGACAACCATTACAGTTCTCTGCCTGCAGCTGTGTGATTGGTCTCTTTTTAGCTGCCCTACTGTTGGACAACCACTTGAGAGTTGCAGTATCTGGACAGTAAGTTAGTTAGCAACCACATATGGATGCCAGACGTTTAGAATTTAGATGTAGGGAGGTCACTGCTCCCACCCCTTTTATTTGCATTGAGCAATCCTAAACAATGCATTCTTGGTACTTGCCAGTTTTTAGACTTTTTTTCTGTCTGTTTAATTAGGGGTGGCTTGGTCAGTGGGACAGTAGGAGTCTTTCTGCATGTTGGTCTTCATGAACCCCAATTCTTTGTTTCTTTGGAATTATGAGATGGTTATTTTTGCCATAGTAGACGGTTTGTAGATTCAGATTTTCACATCTGAGATGGGTTGGGAGGCAATTTATCTGTTTTGGATTTTATTTTGTGATGGATTAATGGTTGAAACATATGCACCTTTACTTATGGGTGATGATTTATAGTGAACCAAGAGATGAGTGCTCTAGAACATGATAAATTGCCCAGCCAGTTGAGATGTAGAATGTATTCTTCCTCATATTCTTCATTTTTCAGGGAAGTTGCAATATGGATAAGTAATGGAGTTCAGCTTAAGTTGTTGCCTGTGCTGAATGACCCACGGGCCCATTATGTTCTTCTGTGTGAACCCATGATGTACGTTGTTTTGGTTCATTGAGGCTATGACCCCTTAGGTGGATTCTCCAGCAATTTGGACTGTACATTTTAACTGTGCCATATCTGGAACTCA
Source organism: Pleurodeles waltl (assembly GCF_031143425.1). NCBI lineage: Eukaryota > Metazoa > Chordata > Amphibia > Caudata > Salamandridae > Pleurodeles > Pleurodeles waltl. The sequence goes on along the minus strand of NC_090440.1, from coordinate 1,986,564,399 downwards.
GCATTGGTAACGAAACAGGTTGGGCACTGTACACATTCTTGCTAAACAGTTGTTGGACCTGTTGGATTATTGGGTTAGACTGATGTTTTTGGGAAACCCTCCCCTGTGATTTGATGTACACCATCCCATGACTTCTGTAGAACAATGGGTTACACATTTAAGAGCCATGACTTGTATTGTGGTGGCCCTGATGCACAAGGCCAGATTTACAAGGCTCTAGCGCCTCCTTGCGCCACACTAGTGTCATTTTGTTACACTAATGTGGCTCAAGGAGGCAATTTTTGCAACACCATATTTATAGAGGGGCACAATGCATGCATTGCGCCACTCTGCGACCCCTTGCGCCACATTATGCCTGCGTCAGGCATAATGTATGCAAGGGGGGCGTTGTGCCGTTAGGATGCCCTAAAAATGGCGTAGTGAAATCTACAAGATTTCACTGTGCCGTTTTTGGCATCATTTTTAATGCCTGTTCACAGCAGGCTTTAAAATGACACACCCATATTAACATATGGGCTTCCTTGTACTTTGCTCCTCTTGCGTCAAAATTGTTGATGCTAGTGGAGCAAAGCACCACAATAGCGTCAGAAATTATGATGCTATTGGCCTAACGACTACCATAGTACGCCTCCACACTCCTTATCCTGGACATCCTCCGCCACAGCCACATCACAGCCCACCTGAGAGACCTGCTCTGGCTCCGCGTCAACAAAAGAATCACGTTCAAACTCCTCACCCACGTTCACAAGGCACTGCACAACACCGGACCAGAATACCTCAACAGATGGCTCTCCTACACCCCGACCCAACAGCTTCACTCCGCTGACCTTGTCCTCGCCACCATCCCACGCATCCACAGAACTACCACCAGCGGCAGATCATTCTCCCACCTCGCTGCCAAGACGTGAAACACTCTTCCCACCCACCTGTGACAGACATAGGACCTACTTACCTTCAGGAGGCACCTCAAGATTTGGATGTTCGAGCAGTAGCAGCCCCCCCACCCCCTCCTCAGTGAGTAGCGCGCTTTACAAATGCCATAATTGATTGATTGATTTAAATATGGTGCACCCATGGCGTCATTAGGTGGGGCAGGGCGACGCAAGCAAACTGGCGCATCAGTACTGATGCACCAGTTTCTTGTAAATCTGGCCCACATGATGGATAATGCTTTCAACCTAGATATTGCAGTGGTTCTACGTGACATTTCTAATACTATATGGTGTACGGCCTCTATGGGGGCTCTGGAATAGAAGCAATGAAAGAGGTTGTGAGATGTGTGTTTTAGGTGTCCTATAGAATGACCAGCACTTAAAGCTAGTTATGGGCAAGACTGAGCAGACACTTGCTGTATTTGAAACAGAGATTGCAAATAAATCAGACTTTAGAGTTGAATGTTGAGACTGTGGTATGTAAGCATCAGCATAGCCAACTGAAGATGTCCCTTGATGGGTTCTATTACTTAACCCATGGACAAAAATTGCTATTAAAAGGAGAAAGGTTAGGTAGAATGCTGCTTGCGGTTCATTGGGCAAATCGTAGACAAGAATGGGATGATGCAGTGCACTTAACTAGCAATTCATAGTGTCTTTAGACTTTTTTAAACCAATTGTTATTGTCATTTTCACCAAAAGCAACATAGGTAGCATACAGAGCTACTGTCAGCTGTCAGTTACATACTGACAATGTTTTCGCCACATCAGTGACGTCAAGTGTGACATAAGTACAGTAGCAGTAGGAGTTTCGGATCAATCAGTGTATTTAGGAGCATAACAGGCAAAAATATTAAAACTCACCCCCCCAAACAATTTCTAACAATTAAACTTGGTGACAATATTCAATTGCTAAGTTAAAGAAATGTTTTGGGGTTGAACATCCTTGTCATGGCATATCAGTGAATTTCCAGGACATCTCTGTAGAAGAGCCATATGGGCTTCTCTAGGTTATACAATTCGTGTAGTATGATGTTCATGAATAAAACCGTAATAGTGTGACAAACATGCATGCATTGACATTAATCCAGTGGCACTTACGGGTATGAGAGGTGAGAGCTGGATGTGTATACATGAGCATTTCCTCCAACATGTTAGAGTCGATATAGCGCAGAACTACTAGTAAGTGCTGAGACACTAGGCAAGTAAACTTTCACTGTAGGCATGTAGATCAGACAGCAGCACTTCCCAGTTAGCCGCAACCAGGTATTTGCGCAGGCCTCAAATCTCTTAGTGCCTAAGCACTGCTATTTCCACTTGACCCATTTGAGTGTCGCCGTGCACCATATAACAGCCCTGGTAGAATCTCTGCTTTCCAGTGGATTGCGATGAGTTGATGAACTATCAACAGTGCCAAGTCCATGACGTAAGTGCTTGCTTTTCCCCTTTGGAATCCTTTGAATAATCCCAGAAGAGTGCCCTCTATCGTGTCAATAAATATACCACTACTGGCCAAGTCCAGAACATGTGCAGGAAGTCTGCTCCCTGCTGGTGACATTTGGACCATTTCAAGGAGGAACCAAACATCTGGTGCATGGACGGGCTTCTGGTAGGCCCTGTGGGGTATATTATGCTGGATGTATTTGAACTTTGCGTTTCGTGACACTTTCCTCGGTTAATGTAACACTTTCTTCCATTCTTTCTGAGTGAACACGCTGTCCAAATCCGCCTCCCAATAATCCCGGATTGCTGCCAATTGGTCTTGTGTAGTGTAGGCCAGTGCACGGACCAGCCACATGAAGGATTTATGGCCACACCCCATAATGTAGAGTGTGTGTATTGATGGATGTTGTGAACATTCAGGTGGTCATTATGAACATGGCGGTCTGGACCGCCACACCGGCAGTGACGGTCATTACCGTCAACAGCATGGAGGTCCAGACCGCTATATTCTGAACACAGTAGTTAACTGCCTGCAAAGCAGCCAGTTCACTACCCCTGCCAGGTCAGATTCAACCACCGGGCCCACTGTGGTCACATTCGACCCTGCGGTTGGGGCCAGACCGGCAGTGGGATTTTGATCCCATTTTCACCAGGGATTTCCTGGTGAGATACCCCGCCAGGTAATCTCTGGTGCAAAGCATTCCGGTCACCTGTATGTGACACGCCAGCACCCCCCTTTGCCACTACACCTATCCACCCCCACAAGTCCGTAGATCCGCCTCCAACTCCCGAAAACCGACCCCCCAACCCTCCACCCCCAAAACCCCATGTAGGTCCCCCAACCCGACCCTCACCATCCCCCAGCCCCACCCCTACATACAGATCCCCCCCAAACCTCCACATCCACATGCACCCATTCACCTACATGCACACATGCATGCATGCACTCAGACGCACATCCCCCCACATACACTCACGCACACCCCCATGCACTCACACACACACACCCCTCCCCCTTCCCTCTCGGACAGCACTTGCCTCTTCCGTCGCACTGCTTCGGGAGGGAACTGGCTCCCTGGATGCTGTTCCGCCTCTCCATACACCGCCACGCCTATAACTGCTTCATTATAGGTGTGGTGGTATATGGTCTGACATGGCCGTGAGGGTGGAGCAGCATGCACCCCCACCAGCGACCGCCAGCATGGCACATGGTAGCCCTCACCGCAAACAATGGGAAACACTGCAGCGCGCCATTTTCAAAACATATCATAGCATATCCCTTGGGGAAACAGTACGCAAGCTTATGTTTCAGTGGTATTATTTGTCTGCCTGCCTCTCCACCATCTAGCCAAACACATCCTCCCTCTGCTGGCGATGTGGGCTGGCAGCAGGTGATTTCTGCCACGTATGGTGATCCAGCATCATCATTACTATTGAAAGGAGGTCTCACATCCAGAATATTCATAAGACTCTGGTGACCTCTGCCACGCCACCTAGCAGAGTCACTGCCCACGTCCTGTTCTTCAAAAATGTTCTTGAGATGAGTGGCATCTTTGACTGAAATTGTTGCAACCTTTTTCTTTTTAAATTGGGACTTTTACTGTGGAAGTTTCTCTTTATTGTTTGTGAAAGTCACTGAGAAACGGTGTGTCTTTTTTGGGCTTCACATAGCTGCTTCGGTGTTCTGAGTGTCCTCCTCTGTCCCTGCGTTTAGCCGGTGTGTCATGGAAGGTACACATTTGGCAACTCTCAGTATATTGGTATCTATCTGGTGTTTTTAAAGTTGCCTATTTCTAAGGTTATATCTTTTTTCTGAGGTGGAGATTCTCCTCTTTACATTCTTCTATCTTTGTTTTATCTCTGTTTATCCCAGTGTTTTTTTAGAGCTCCCTTGTGCTTACTTAGTACTCTCCTTATTGGAAATAATCAGTAATTGAGGTTTAGTTGGTATGGCCCCCAGACTATCCCAACCTATACTAGCATAAGTTTTGGAAATAATCTTTGGCAGCTTGTGATCCTGATCCCACTGAGGAACCTTCCGGAGCCGCTGGTGAATCGCCAGTGCTGCTGCTTCCCCTTTAATAGTGCTTAAAATGATTGCGGACACTGTGTCAAAACTGTGCATCAGTTTCATCCCCAAATCCAGGGCCGGGGCTGCCACATATACATTTTGATTTTGTTTTAACAGTTGCTGTAAATTTGCATTTGTTGGTGTACCATGCATAGTGGTATATATTGCAGCAAATACTGTGCCCCAAGTCCAAGTGGTGAGGTACTCTATTGAAGAACCATTCCCAATTCCATGCACATTGTGAGAATTTTATGTTTATCTTGGATTCCCGTATGCACTGCTTCCAGCTAGTTTGATTTTTGCACAACCAAGAACAGAATCTTCTCCCGCTCAGTGAGTTCTTTTCCCATTATTGAATGGGCAGTTTGTGGATTGATTTATAGCTGGAGCTGCCTTCGCTGGGGCGATGTTTAAGGTCCGCATTACAAATTGCATTAAGCGTCTATATATCACTGCTAGCTTATTATATAATGTACGTTCTTCAGCTACTGGCAGAGCTTGCACATTGGGATGTGGTGTATGTATGGACAATGTTGGCCCGTCATTGCTTAAAGGACCTAACCTAACAGGTTGTATTACATGTGGAAGGGCGCCACTAAACCAGTCTTGGTGTTCTTGATAATTAAAATGTATTTCTAAATATTGCTATGCTCTGCATTGTAATGGTACATTCGCTATTCTGTATGTATTATATGTATTTGAGTCAGCATTTATTTCTAGGAAGGTGACACATGAGTAAAATGTTTCTGTTCTGTAAGTATCTTGAGCTTCAACTACGAATGTGACAACCTGCACTCATTTGTTGATCCTTTAGGTAAAAGAAACTTTGTAACTGGTTGTCTACAGTTCTCTTGAATATTTACTGGTTGTGCTGTATTAAAGAATAGGTATCAGAGTCGGGAACACCAATGGGGGAATCCTTTTAAGATTCAAACTTGAACAACCTACAGCCTAGACGGTGTTCCCTGTTCAGCTGAGACAGATTTTTCCCTAAGATTATGGATGTCTCTGTATAACAGTACTTAGGTTACCTTTAGTGTGTGTGAGACAGAGATAGTCAGGGGGCCTGTATAATTAGTGCCTTACCAACGTTAGCTGGCCATATCGTAGGACTCTTGTTATTGGAATGAGACTGTTGGATTGAGGGCAACAGCACCACCGTTTGTGGATGACAGTTAATCCCACACCGTCTTGGCAGTTGTCGGGCCCAACCCTTTCAGCAAGCTAGTAGCACCTCACCCAAACATAGAAAGCAAAGCTGATTTGTGGCAGCCTGACTCATGACACTCAGTGACTTTTCAGGGGAAATCGTGGTCGATAGATCTCACCCCTTTCTCTTGTTAGCAAAAGGTCTCATACACACACATAGGCCAAAGAAAGGATGCAAGACGGTTTTCAATACATTTATTGAAAGGACTGCAATCTACGATAAAATATATGGGCTGCAATTAACAGGGCAATGAGACAAAACAGGATTAGGATTGTTGTGACCAGCGAGAAGATAATAAACAACCCCATCATATTGGAATAACATACATATATGAATTCTACCTAGCCCCTAACTCCTAAGCGAGAGCATAGCGGTGATAGCCCAATCTGTCCATACTTAGTCCATGAGAGGAGCACCCACTCCATTACCTGGAAGATAGGGGTCTGCTGGCTGTCTTATTAGCTGGTTGTAGAGACAGGGCTGAGGTCAGAAGTGACATGGCATGCAGCATGGATGGATATCCCTTGGCCTGTACAGTGTTTTTCTAAGAAACGTATTTCTGCTCCATCAAAAAGGCCTGACGCGGGAATGTGCCTAAGTGTCGGGCTGTTTACATACTCTTGTGGTGACAGCGCTAGCTGGATTACCATGTACTGTTCTTGTCGGCCTTGGACAGCAGTACCTGGTGAAATGTTGTGCACAGAAATAATAATAATACATTCGCAGAATCACAGCTGATTAGAAAAATAAAATATCCCTGCTGAAAAGCAGGCTAACTGTAAAATGAATAAAACTGAATAAATTAAATCAGAGCACATATGTAGGTGAAAGGGCACAGGACACAGGCCCAAGCTAAGCTAAAATATGTGCACCCAAGCAATGTGTAAAATGAACTCACAACACTATTGCCTTGCTGCGAGGGGCGCACCTGTTAACGCACTATCACAACACTGATCCAGAATTTGCCCTGCACACTAATTGTTTTGACCTGTAGTTGATATCCTATGTTCTGTTTGTGTTCTTTGTTTTCTTTCCTTTTTATTGCGAAACGTTGCACTATGGATGATCTTGAATTGTGTCAGTTTGCCACTGTCTTTTTGTGATCCCAGCAGGTCTTAGCCCAAACGCTTGACCCCACTACCATGTAACACTTGATCTCCTCTCTTTTTACAGTGTTTGTGGCAGTGCTGTCATATGTTATTTCCTTGCCTTGAAATTTCAGTAAAGAGATTCTGAAAAATTGCTTCCTTTCTGATGGATACTACTAACCGCAGATTCCTCACCTTTGGAATATCCCCAGGCACTAGACTGGATCCGGAGAATTTTCTTCAGCAGCTCCCTAGCACGTCGGTAAGTGGTGTCATGTGGCTCCACGTCTGACCCATCCTGCCCTGGATGTGACATTGGAGCCCCTACATGGATGCCAGCTCTGTGCGCTGAAGTCAGTTCCTTTCTTTCTGTGCCTTCCGATGCAGATCCTGAGCACTCTCTGTTGCATTCTATGAGGCTTAACAGACAAAACCTTTTTCTAGTGTGCTAGTGAAATGTCCCCCCAAAACCAACAGGGTTTAAACCTTGTAAGGATTGCCACAAACAAGTGTTGCTGACAGAACCCCCATGAGATCTGTCTGTTGTGTGTGGGCTTCTCACATGACTTGACGTCATATGACAATTGCGATTGTATGAATCTGAAGGTCATTCAAAGGCCTTCTGAGACTGCGAGGCCAAACTCTACTTCACTGAACATTTCTCAAGGCATGAAAGACCCAGTCCTCTTCAAGGTTGTTCTCGTGAGTGCTCCACCTCCAGATCTAAATTGTCATGTAAGCCTAGAAAGAAGAAGCATACGAAATCAAAACACAGCTCCTCTTTGTCCCGCCAGTCATTCCAGCCTACCTACAACAATGCAGGAAATTCCGAGCCCTTCTGCAACTATGTGGGAAATCCAGACCTTTAGAGAGGCTATACTGTGGTTTTTGGTACCCTGCTGGATCCCCACTGAGTGCCTTAGGACCTTAAGAATCCAGATCCACATTAACTCATTGGCGTTGCAGGCTATTTGCTTGACATTGACATTCAAGTTCTTTCCATCCATCAAGGGGGAACAGGTGCAGGTTCTCATGGACAGTGCCACTGCCATATGGTACTGCAACAAACAGGGTGGATCAGGGTCATGGGTCATTTGCCAACAGCCCTTGTGCCTTTGGAAATTGCTGACTCATCAGGGGATTTCCTCATATAGGATCTGGCTGGATCTTTAAACTAAAGCGTAGACTAATTCAGCCAACATTGTCTAGGACTCAGAGGTACCAGAGGGCATCTTCCAACAGTTTGAAGACCCCCCACTCCCTATTTTTTCAGGCATTTTCTCTAGGTTTTCACTTGGAATTAAGTTCAGGACACCTGTACACCTCCCTTCCTTCACCTTTCCTGCTCAGGGTTCTCAAGAAGGTCAGGAATAACCGGGACCAAGTCATCCTGGTCATCCTAATGGCTCATGACTAGGTGAAGAGAGTGTGCTACCCAGAAATTCTGGCCATGAGTATCTGTCCTCTCATCAGACTGCCCCTTTGGAAGGACCTCTTGTCGCAGCAGCAGAGCAGGGTCCTGGCCCGAGCCTACACAGCGTCCATGCTTGGGGACTGATTGTCGACAGCTGACTGCCTTCTGAAGTAGTGAGTGCCATTTCGAAAGCCTGGCATTGCTCAACTAAATCAATCTATGCAGGATGGTGGGAGAAGTTTGTTGTCTGGTTTTCTATCTGAAACATCCAACCTTTACAGGCACAGTTGTCTGACATATTACTCTTTTGTATATCCTTAGCGAGCAAGATCTTGCTGTGGCAACACTAAAAAGTTATTTTTCAGCTCTTTCAGCCTTTTACATTTGCCTTATCATCCTATCAGCCAACTTTATTCAAATCACTTGTTGTGATGTGTTTTCTAAAAGAGCGGAGCCATATGTTACTGACAAACACCATTTCAGAGGCCTCATAAAGTGTGTGTGCTCTCCCTAAAACATTGTTTGATTAGTGTATACCTGTTTGGCATATTTAATTTACATGCAAGTCCCTTGTATAGTGATATACCATATACCCGGGGCCGGTAAATTAAATGGTACCAGTATACCTGCAGTACTTATTGTGTCACCCTCTTAAGTAGCACCTTAAAACTTGTCCTAGGCCTGCCATTGCAGCCTGGAGGCAGTGTCCCACTACCATACTGCCATGACATCTTGGCATTTAAAACCCATGGTCAAGCCTTAACCTCCCCTTTTATTACATACAGGTCACCTTAATGTAGACCCTAGGTAGCTTATAGGACTGGGTGCTGCGTAATTAAAAGGTAGGACATGTACTTTTAAGTTTCACAAGTCCTAGGAGTGAAAAACTACCGAATTCGTTTTTTAATACTGTGAGACCTACCCCTCTTAAAGGGTAAGCTTATATTTAATAATAAGCTGATATTCATAAACCAGAGGAGGTAGCCATGTCATGTTTGGTACCTATGAACGTGTAATGATAAGCCCTTGTTAATGATAAACTTGAATTTATCATTACAAGTTTAAAAATTGCACTTTTAGAAAGTCAGCAGTGTCCTGCCCTTAGCCCTCAGTGCCCGCAGCCTGCCTTAGGTCATAAGACTGGTTCTAACTGACAGTTGAGACTTTGTGAATTCACCCCAGACAGTCAGACAATAGTGGGATTAGCTGAGTCTGAATGGCCCATTAACTGACTTGATGGCGTGGCAGAGTTGGGCAAAGCCCCACTTACACCTGATTAGGCCGGGCTCTGCCACATCACAATAGGCTTAATGACTCTGTATTGTCAGTGCAGTCAGCTAGGAGCCAGGTGAAGGGAGGCAGGAAACTCTTCTGGAAACACCTCCTAACTTCTAGTATCAGGGCACCAGGGTATAAAAGGCTGTCAGATCCACTCTTCAGTTCACTACTGGACCTGCAGAAGGACTTTCAGTTGGACTGCCTGCTGCTGTGACCTGCTGTGCATTCTACCAAACTGCTGCTGTACCTCAAAGGACAGCTTTGCTGCCTGGAGCCTGCATTAAACTTTCAGAAGCCAGACCTTCTTTGGAGCCTCATCTTCACTGTAGGAAAGTACCATCTTGCCTGGCATGTTACCCCCATTTTTACTTGTGTGTCAGTTTGTTTTTGCCTGACTCACTGGGATCCTGCTAGCCAGGACCCCAGTGCTCATACTTTGTGGCCTGAATGTGTTCCCTGTGTGGTGCCTAACTGTGCCACTGAGGCTCTGCTAATCAGAACCTCAGTGCTTATGCTCTCTGAACACCCCTATAATTCCCTAGTACATGGTACCTAGGTACCCAGTGTATTGGGGTTCCATGAGATCCCTATGGGCTGCAGCATTTCTTTTGCCACCCATAAGGAGCTCAGACAGTTCTTACACAGGACTGCCACTGCAGCCTGAGTGAAATAATGTCCATGTTATTTCACAGCCATTTTACACTGCACTTAAGTAACTTATAAGTCACATATATGTCTAACCCTCACTTAGTGAAGGTTAGGTGCAAAGTCACTAAGTGTGAGGGCACCCTGGCACTAGCCAAGGTGCCCCACATTGTTCAGGGCAATTTCCCCGGACTTTGTGAGTGCGGGGACACCATTACACGCGTGCACTACATATAGGTCAAAAACTATATGTAGCTTCACAATGGTAATTCCGAAAATGGCCATGTAACTGTCTAAGATCATGGAATTGTCCCCCCATGCCAAATCTGGTATTGGGACGCCAATCCCATGCATCCCCTGGGCTCCCGCATGGACCCCAGGTACTGCCAAACCACCTCTCTGGGGTTTTCACTGCAGCTACCGCTCCTGCCAACCCACAGACAGACTTCTGCCCTCCTGGGGTCTTGGCAGCCCAGTCCCAGGAAGGCAGAACAAAGAATTTCCTCTGAGAGAGGGTGTTACACCCTCTCCCTTTGGAAATAGGTGTTAAGGGCTGGGGAGGAATAGCCTCCCCCAGCCTCTGGAAATGCTTTGAAAGGCACAGATGGTGCCCTCCTTGCATAAGCTAGTCTACACCGGTTCAGGGATCCCCCAGCCCCTGCTCTGGCGCGAAACTGGACAAAGGAAAGGGGAGTGACCACTCCCCTGTCCATCACCACCTCAGGGGTGGTGCCCAGAGCTCCTCCAGTGTGTCCCAGACCTCTGCCATTTTGAATGCAGAGGTGTGAGGGCACAGTGGAGGCCTCTGAGTGGCCAGTGCCAGCAGGTGACATCAGAGACCCCTCCTGATAGGTGCTTACCTGGTTAGGTGGCCAGTCCTTCTCTGAGGGCTATTTAGGGTCTCTCCTGTGGGTTTCTCGTCAGATAACAAATGCAAGAGCTCACCAGAGTTCCTCTGCATCTTCCTCTTTGACTTCTGCCAAGGATCGACCGCTGACTGCTCCAGTACGCCTGCAACAAAGTAGCAAGAAGCCTACCAGCAACATTGTAGCGCCTAATCCTGCCGGCTTTCTCAACTGTTTCCTGGTGGGGCATGCTCTGAGGGCTGTCTGCCTTTACCCTGCACTGGAAGCCAAGAAGAAATCTCCAGTGGGTCGACGGACTCTTCCCCCTGCTAACGCAGGCACCAAACTTCTGCTTCACCGGTCCTCTGGGTCCCCTCTCATCTTGACGAGCGTGGTCCCTGGAACACAGGAGCTGGATTCAAGTGACCCCGACAGTCCAGTGGTCCATCTGTCCAAATTTGGTGGAGGTAAGTCCTTGCCTCCCCACTCCAGACAGTAATCCTGTGTACTACGTGAACTGCAGCTGCTAGGGCTTCTGTGCACTTTTGCAAGAAATCCTTCGTGCACAGCACAGCCCAGGTCCCCAGCACTCCGTTCTGCATTGCTCAACCCGCTGATTTGACCACCGGCATTGTGGGACCCTCCTTTGTAGTGTTGAGACGACCGCTGTGCTCAGTTCTCTTGAACCCCTGTTCAAGTGCTTCTGCAGGTGCTGCCTACTTCTGCGTGGGCTCTCTGTGCTGCTGAGCGCCCCCTTTGTCTCCTCCTCCAAGGGGCGACCTCCTGGTCTGTCTTGGGCCCGGGCAGCACCCATTTTCTTCAATCGCGACCTTTGCAGCTAGCAAGGCTTGTTTGTGGTCTTTCTGCGTGAAAACAACTCTGCATCCTCCAGAACGCCGTGGGACATCTTCTGTGCAAAGGAGAAGTTCCTGGCATCCTCAGTTGTTGCAGAATCTTCAGCTTCTTCCACCCGGAGGCAGCCATTTTGCACCTTAATCCTGGGTTTAGTGGGCTCCTGCCCCCCCCCTGGACACTTTCGTGACTCTTGGACTTGGTCCCTTTCCTTTGCAGGTCCTCAGGTCCAGGAATCCTTCTTCAGTGCTTTGCAGTCAGTTGTGGTCTTTGCAGAATCTCCTATCACGACTTTAGTGTGTTTCTGGGGAAGTAGGGTAACTTTACTCCTACTTTTCAGGGTCTTGGGGTGGGGTATCTTGGACATCTCTATCAGCCTAAGCTGCTAGAACACTACTAATCTACTAATAAGGGATAACTGGACCTGGCACAAACTGTAAGTACCATCAGGTACCCACTATAAGCCATGCCAGCCTCCTACATTCACCTGCACCCAGGACTTCAGAAGTGACGCCAAGGGCTAATGTAGCTGACCTCCTGTTCAGAGCCACGCAGAGACATAACAGGGTCCCACCATCTTGAACCCACTTCTGGACCCAGCTTGAGTAAGTCTTGAACCTCCAAGAGGTGTCCATCTACTCTTCGACCCTCAGTTGTGGCGCCCAGATTTTCATTTTCCAAAACTGAGGACTTGCTATTTTGAACCTTTAATTTAAAAAATTCATAGCTCTGGTTCTTTTCATTTGATTTTGATGGTTTTGGTGTCAATGATTTATTAAAATGTACTTTATTGTTCTAAAGTGGTTTTTATTGTGTTGTGTTTTCACTGTATCATTGTTTGTGTACTGCATAAATATCTAACACAGACTGTTTTTGTGCCACATTACCCAGGGTTAACCACAGGTTATATTAGTTACTTTTTGTGATTCACCCTGCAAGTGATTGTGGCTGTTGCTTGACCAGGGCTCACACCCTAGTCAACGAACAATCTATTTTCTCACAGTATTGCAGAAAAGGTTTCCAGCAGGGCAAAGATTCTGCATACTATATACTAAATATTGTGAGCTCCCTTGAGTTATTAAACAGAATTGCCTCAGCATAATACTTCCTACGTAATATAGAAGACTGTGTGCACCAGGTACTAAGCTGTTTGCATGTGCTTGTTTTCCTTCAGAAGATGGACTATCTGTAAAGTTTTAACCACAATATGGGTAGTATGATATTTCAGACCTTGTTTTATTTTAAGTGGATATTTGCTCTCGGGACAGGTTTTGCATAGAGTATACGCTGTGCTACTAGATAGTTTTTAATATTCTGTGATTTATTTCTCATGGGAGTTTTATAGTCTGCCAACAGTGTGCTACAAAGTAAACTGTCTTCATAGAGTAAACAGTGTTAACAGTACCCACTTTTCTACTCATATCCACTTTATTTCTCAATGTAGGACCAGTGACTGTAAGGGGTTTTAGTAAAGACTGTCCTTAGTAGGGCATTACTTATGTAACAGGGCTTCAGTATTCTGAGGAATTTGGTTTTCCCTGAACAGTTGTATAAAGATTGAACATTGTGAGCAGGATAGGTTACCCTTTCATCTGTGGTTCATAGCATTAACTCTCCTACCTGTAAAGTGTATGGTGTTGCAAATATCACAAGCTTGCTTTACCTATGGGGGTTGTACGTATGATAGCAGCAAAGGCGCGTCATATTATTCTGAGATATTTTGCGCGTACTGTCATAACTCTAATAATATACACGTTTTTAGAGCTGTGTGTACAAAAGAAGCCTGGATGATGTCAACAGTGATGTCATCAATTATGTAATTTGAGATGTCATTAGTGTAGGAAGTTGGCTCTGTATATACTATCTCAAAGTAAGAGATAGTGTGCACAGAGTCCAAGGGTTCCCCTTAAAGGTAAGATAGTGGCAAAATTAGATAATTCTAATGCTCTATTTTGTGGTAGTGCGGTCGAGCAGTAGGCTTATCAGAGGGTAGTGTTAAGCATTTGTTGTACACACACAGGCAATAATTGAGGAACACACACTCAAAGACTTAACTCCAGGCCAATAGTTTTTTACATAGAAAAATATATTTTCTTAATTTATTTTAGAACCACAAGATTCAAGATTTGAAGTAAATCCATAAAATGCAAGGTACTTCACAAAGGTAAGTAAGGAACTTTGAATTAGAGCAGTAACATACACAGTTTAAGTTAAAATGGCAATAAGCTATTTTAAAAGTGGACACTGCAAAAATCAGCAGTTCCTGGGGGAAGTAAGTATTGGTTAGTTTTTCAGGTAAGTAAGGCACTTATAAATTCAAGTTCCTGGGCATAGGCAGCCCACCGTTGGGGTTCAAGGCAACCCCAAAGTCACTGCACTAGCAACACAGGGCCAGTCAGGTGCAGAGGTCAAAGGAGGGCCCAAAACACATACGTGCCTATGGAGAACAGGCAGAAGAACCTGCGTCTTCTGTGGGCAGATCGGGGGGTTTTATAGAGAACTGGAGGGGGGACACAAGTAGGCACCCAAAACACACCCTCAGCAGCACAGGGGCGGCCGGATGCAGTGTGCAAAGCAGTTGTCGGGTTTTGAATAGAAATCAATGGAGGGACCTGGGGGTCACTCTAGCCTGCGGACAGGGCACAGGGGGGTTTCTTGGGCCATCCACCGACTGGGCTAGGCAGAGGGTCGCCTGATGGTCACTCCTGCACTGGAGTTCAGTTCCTTCTGGTCCTGGGGGCTGCGGGTGCAGTGCTTGGTCCAGGCATTGCTGTGGGAGTCCAGGGGGGGTCGTCTCCGGTTACTCAAGAGGTCGCCTGGGAGTCCTCCCTGCAGTGTTGGTTCTCTGGAGCTCGAGCCAGGGGTGTCGGGTGCTGAGGGTGAAGTCTCACACTTCCGGGTGAGTTCTTTAAAAGTTGCAAGAAAGTTGCAAAGTTGTTGCCGTTTTTGAACAGTGCCGCTGCTCACTGGAGTTTCTTGGTCCTTCGGGTTCAGGGCAGTCCTCTGAGGCTTCAGAGGTTGCTGTTCCCTGTCGGATGCATCTCTGTGCAGGTTCTTTGAGTCTGGAGACAGGCGGTAGGGCTGGGGCCACAGCAGTTGTCGCCTCCGTTGTCTCTGCAGGGCTTTCAGGTCAGCAGTCCTCCTTCTTGTTGTAGGTTGCAGGAATATGATTTCCTGGGTTCTGGGTGGACCCTAAATACTAAATTTAGGGGTGTGTTAAGGTCTGGGGGGCAGTAGCCAATGGCTACTGTCATGGAGGGTGGCTACACCCTCTTTGTGCCTCCTCCCTGAGGGGGGCACATCCCTAATCCTATTGGGGGAATCCTCCAATCTCAAGATGGAGGATTTCTAAAGGCAGGGGTCACCTCAGCTCAGGACACCTTAGGGGCTGTCCTGACTGGTGGGTGACTCCTACTTGTTTTTGTCATTATCTCCTCCAGCCTTGCCGCCAAAAGGGGGGGCAATGGCCGGAGGGGCGGGCATCTCCACTAGCTGGGATGCCCTGGGGTGCTGTAACAAAAGGCATGAGCCTTTAAGACTCACCACCAGGTGTTACAGTTCCTGCAGGGGGAGGAAAGAAGCACTTCCAACCAGTGCAGGCTTTGTTTCTGTCCTCAGAGAGCACAAAGGTTCTCACCCAAGGGGGCAGAAACTCGTCTCAGTGGCAGGCCTGCACCGAAGGATTGAGTAAATTACAGGGGGCATCATCTAAGATTTTTTGTAATAAATCCAACACTGGCATCAGTGTGGGTTTATTATTCCGAGACATTTGATACCAAAGTTCCCAGTATTCAGTGTAGCCATTATGGGGCTCTGGAGTTCGTTTTGACAAACTCCCAGACCATATACTTAATATGGCCACACTGTACTTACAATGTCTAAGAATAGACCTAGACACTGTAGGGGCATATTGCTCATGCAGCTGTGCCCTCACCTGTGGTATAGTGCACCCTGCCGTAAGGCTGTAAGGCCTGCTAGAGGGGTAGCTTACCTATGCCACAGGCAGCATTTTGGGTGCATGGCATCCTGAGGGGGATGCCATGTCAACTTTGCCTTTTGCTCCCCACCAACACACACAATCTGCAATGGCAGTGTGCATGTGTTAGGTGAGGGGTCCTTTGGGGTTGCACAACATCTGCTACAGCCCTTAGGGAACTTCCTTGGTCACAGGGCCCTTGGTACCACTGGTACCTTTTACAAGGGACTTATCTGTGTGCCAGGGATGTGCCAATTGTGGAAACAATGGTACATTTTAAGTGAAAGAACACTGGTGCTGGGGCCTGGTTAGCAGGGTCCCAGCACACTTCCCAGTCAAGTCAGCATCAATATCAGGCAAAAAGTGGGGGGTAGCTGCAACAGGGAGCCATTTTCCTACAATTAGTGATGTCATAAATGCTGTTATAGGCAGCGCATGTGGGTGCAAGTTATGGTTAGTTCTGATAACTATAACTGGTGAATTTCTGTGTTTTTTTAGTCCAAACCATTAATGCTGTCACTGACAAATTCACCTAACTATAATGTTACATTAACCTTTGTGTTTTTTTCAGTTAATTTCTAAGGTAGGTTTTAAACAAAAACAGATAATTTTATCACACCTAACTATAAACTTCAACCTTTGTTTTTTTATTTTTTCCAGTAAATTCTAGGGTTCTTAGGCAGTGCAAGGGGGTGCCTGGCTTCAGGGCCTAGCATGTGCCCTGAAGCCAATCCCCCACATGCAGTCAACCCCCATTAACGTAGCCAACCCCTGTAAAGGCAGCCAGCCCCACACTGCGCAGGACCTTTGCGCAGGTTGTGCCTCTTTAGGTCCTGGGGACCCCATCTCCTAGGGCCTATTATAAAATGTGAAGACGGCCACGCAACACCTCTCCCCGAGCCTGTAAAGGCCCTGGGGAGCCCACACCCAGGGCCGAAATGTTATAAAATGGGGAGGGGGCCCACATGGCCTCCCTCACCAAGCTCTAAAGGCCCTAGAGAGCCCCACCCCAGGGCTGCGTTTATTAAAAATGAAGAGGGGAGCCATGCGGCCACCCTCCCAGAGACTCTTAAAGGCCTGGGGAACCCACCCTCGGGGCAGAGTCAGAGATGACCTAGGCCCTCATTATGACATAAGTCCCATTTATCGCCATGCTGACTGCCGCCAACATACCGCCAACGCAGCGGAATACCACCACCCATATTATGACACACACATAGCAATCCGTCACTATACAGCCACACACACAAGTCCACCAGCCCAAAGGTCAGTGATAAACTAGTGGTATCCAAACCCACATCGTTACGCCAACAGAACTACGCCCACAGCATTATGACCCACGAATCACTGCCGCTGACATTCAATGGCGCTACATACCGCCACGCTGAAAATACACACACCTGACACACATAAACACACCACACCCACACCACTATAAAACACCCACCCACATTACCCCTTTACAACTAGAAAAAATTGCCAACAGAGAGAGATAAACCAAGACCGCCAACACTACTATAAAACACCCACCCACATTACCCCTTTACAACTAGAAAGAATTGCCAACAGAGAGAGATAAACCAAGAGTGCCCACACCACTATAAAACACTCACCACTATAAAACACACACCCACATTACCCCTTTACAACTAGAAAGAATTGCCAACAGAGAGAGATAAACCAAGAGCACCCACGAAACCAGAGCCACATAACACCATCACCCATACACCATCCACGCACCTTACAGCACACACCCCAACACATCACCCCACACACCCTCAGACACACACACCAGTCAAACTACACCCATGGCACCACAAAGACACCCCAGGCTCTCAGAGGAGGAGCTAAGGGTCATGTTGGAGGAAATCATCCAGGTAGAGCCACAGCTATTCGGATCACAGGTGCAGCAGACATCCATTGCTTGGAAGATGGAGCTATGGCGGAGAATCGTGGACAGGGTCAACGCCATGGGACAGCACCCCAGAACAGGGGATGACATCAGGAAGAGGTACAACGACCAACGGGGGAAGGTGCATTTCGTGGTAGCAAGATACCAAATAGCTGTACAGAGGACTAGCGGTGGGCCCCCCTCCTTCTCCCCCACAACTAACAACATGGGAAGAGCACGTCTTGGCAATCATGTATCCTGAGGGCGTGGCAGGAGTAGCAGGAGGACTGAACTCAGGTAAGTCAAATCTCTATTACTAACACCCCCCTACCTGCATGCCATCACAAACCCCCACCCGTAACCTCACTCCCATAACTCCACCACCTCACACACACCCCACCATCACAACCCACCCATCCCAATACCAAGCCCTGCATGTAACACCAATGCACGGACCCCCATTGTAGACCTGCATGGACACCCATCACTAAAGCATGCACACTAGAGACAATCACCTCGCCCACCAAATAACTACTCACACAAGGCTAAGCTGGCAGGGCAATAACAAACATAAAGGGCAACCCCCCCCCCCCCCTCCACCCCCCAGAAGATGCCCACAGTGATGACAGCAGCTCTGGACGCCTGGATCTGGATGGCCAACCTGGCCCATCAGGGACCTACGGACAGTAGGTTACCCAGGCACAGTCCCAGAGCACCACAGAGCCTCCCCCCTCAGGAAACACCAGCACAGTACCCACCCAGTGGGCCCATACCATACCTCTGTCCAAAGGACACGTCAATCAGCAGTGTGTTCACCACTAGACAGACCCCAGGACACCCCACAATCACAGGACAATCAGGGACCTGGGGTCAGTGAGCACATGGTTCAGGGGACAGAGGCACAGGACAACAGGGAAGCTGGGAGGATTGTTGTGCGACAGGGGGAGGACAGACCCAGGTAACCAACTCCCCAGGAGGCACTTGCAGGGATCCTGGGAGCATACCACCATTCCCAGGAGACAATGGGCCCAGTGGCTGCAGGAGGGACAGTACCTGGGGATCAGGGAGGACTTGAAGGACATAAACACCACCCTGGTCACTATTGCAGGGGTGCTGGCAGACATGGCCAACACCATAAGGGAGGCAGTGGCACGCCACCGGGTCTCTACCACTAGCCAAACCGATGAACAGCCCTCCACCTCCGCTGCCGCTAGTGGACAGGAGGCCCCGCCACAGGACCAACAGGCCACCAGCACCCTTGCAGAAGAAGAACCACCCTGCAAACGGTCCCTGCGATCCAGGCAGAAGCCAGAGACTATTGCCAAGACCCTCGCCAGGAAATAAGACTCTCCTGATTGTCACCCTTGTGTCCCACTCAGTCACCCTGTCCACCTTTAACTGCCATTGCTCCACTTCCTGTGCCCCCTTGGACAATGCACCTGTGATCCACATAGACTGGACCCTATCCTGGACATTCTTCCACATCATCCCATCCCATTGCACATCCCCCTCTACTTATTGGCACTTAAATAAACACCATTTGAAAAAATACAAATATGGAGTCTGGCAAATGATTGTTCTATGTATTTGTTTAACAAGCTTTAAACACTGCAACACAACTGTACAGTAATGTATACATAGGAATGACCTGTAGTTGGCTGCAGTCAACACACTAGGAGCCAGAGTGGGGCACAGATATCTGAATATAGAGATGCCAAAGGGTACAGTAAGTGGCCATAGAAGTGGAAAAATCAGCCTGCCAGTGACAATGTCAAACACAAAACTGTCATTGTAGTGAAGTTACAGTGTCTTACCTGTGTGTCATTGGAAGCATTGTTGTATTATTGCACTTCTGTTGTCCTTATCCTCATCCTCTACCTCCTCATCTTCACTTTCCACAGGATCCTCTGCTGCCACATGGCCATCTCCAGCCTCATCCTCCTGCAGAAAAAGCACTTGGTGACGTAAGGCAAGGTTGTGCAACATACAGCATGCCACAATGATCTCGCAGACCTTCTTGGGTGAGCCAGTTAGATGGAGGCAACGAAACCTGTCCTTCATGAGTCCAAAGGTCCTCTCTATAATCCTTCTTGTTCGCCCAGGTGCCTGATTGTAACGTTCCTCTGCCCTTGTCCTGGGATTCCTCACAGGGGTCAGTAGCCATGAGAGGTTGGGGTAACCAGAGTCACTGCAAATATTGAGGGACAACTGTTAGACATACACTAACACTTAGGGCCCACACCATACCCATACACCAACACCTATTGGGTGTGAACCAGGGCTCACCTATTAGCCACAACCGGTGCCTCTGGAGTTGAGCCATCACATATAGGATGCTGCTATTCCTCAGGATAAAGGCATCATGCACAGACCCAGGAAACTTTGCATTGACATGGGAGATGTACTGGTCCGCCAGGCACACTATCTGCACATTCATCAAGTGAAAGCTTTTTCGATTCCTGAACCCCTGTTCATTTCTCCGGGGGGGGCGGAGACAAATGCAATACGTGCACCATCAATAGCCCCAATGATGTTGTGGATATGTCCCATTGCATAGAAATCAGCTTTCACTGTGGACAAATCCTCCACCTGGGGGAATACGATGTAGCTGCACATGTGTTTTATCAGGGCAGACAACACTCTGGTCAGCACTATTGAGAACATTGGCTGTGACATTCCTGCTGCCAAGCCCACTGTCTCTTGGAAGGAGCCAGTTGCCAAGAAATGAAGCACAGATAGCACTTGCACAAGAGGAGGGATCCCGGTCGGCTTACAGATAGCAGATATCAGGTCAGGCTCCAATTGGGCCCACAGCTCTGTGCTTGTGGCCCTGTCAAGTCTATAGGTGAGGATGATGTGCCTGTCCTCCATAGTTGCCAAGTCCAGCAGAGGTCTTTACACAGGGGATGTCTCTATCTCCTATTCATCCGCAGGAGTTGCGATCTAGGGGGCAAAACGGTGAGCAGCTGGTCAGTATTCCATATTTCCAAACACTACACTGCATTGCATGTTGTGACTGTAACAGTATATTGTTGTATAGGCCCAAATCGTGCATATGTGTACTGTGACGCAGTTAGGTGCCATGGCCTGCATCCCCCTCCCCACCCCAACCCCCCCCCACCGAAATGGTGTCCGCCTGTCCTGTATGGAGGGACATGTGGAAATTAGATAATTCCGCTGACGTTGTGCGCCGTTACGGGAGGCGGTCGAGTACCACTGTGCAACTCCTCATTGGTTAACATTGGGCCCTATGGGTTACAGTGGCCAATGGTGATGTACGCCGGTGGTGACGGTACGCACCGTCTCTAACGTGACGCCCATTTTCTATTTTTTGCTGCCTGGTCTTCAACAGGAGAGGACCTACACTGAAGGACCTGTGTCTGTCACTGGGGAAAGGGCCCCTGCCTTTTGCCGCTGCAGATTTGGAGAGACTGGTGGATGGGGTCCTACCCCAGTACCGAATGCTGTATGGGCCTCCAGACCAACAGGTGAGTACACTGTGATCACGATGCATGGGGCATGAATGCACGGAGTGCTGTTTGTGAGGGCCTCGTGTAGGGGGGTTGGTGGAAGGGTCGTGGGCAGCGTGCTGCATGTATGGTGGGCAATGTCTGCGGAAGGGGATGTGAGGGCTATGGTGGGACATGAGTGTAACAGGCAGGACGGTCTGACTGATACCTTTTTCTATGTGTATTTCTCTGCAGGTCAGCGCCCACCAGAAAAAGGGTATATGGCGTGCCATCGCCAAGGACGTGCAGACCCTGGGGGTCTATGGCAGGCGGAGCACCCACTGTCACAAACGGTGGGAGGACCTGAGACACTGGGCACGGAAGACGGCGGAAGCCCAGCTGGGGATGGGCTCCCAACGAGGAAGGGGTGCCCCTCAAACCCTGACCCCCTGATGGCCTGCATACTGGCGGTGGCTTATCCGGAGCTGGATGGGCGCTTGAGGGCATCACAGCAGCCACAAGGGGGTGAGTACAGTTCCCCAGTATACTACTTGCATGTGGTGGGGTGGTCTCCGGGTGGGGGATGTGGGCCTGTGGGTGCCCCTAGGCCAGGCGGGACATTGCAGGGTAGGTTGCATGTTGGGCAGGGTATGATTTAAACCTCTTCCAACCAAGCTAGTAGGCATCCACTACTGGGCAGGGGTCTGTGGGTCTCAGGTATGCTGCAATTGGCGTTACTGCCATGGCCTGGTGTCTAGCGTTGTGACTGTTAGTGCATTGTCTTGTGCGTAGGGCTGATCCCTGTGTGTGTGTGTGTGTGTGTGTCGTGTACGCCAACGGTGGTGGTTGTTTCCGCCATTGACCAAGTATATCCTTTGTCTTTCCCCCCCTTTTTGTTTTGTCACCCTGTCCTTCTGTGCATTACCATCATCTGGAGGAGGAGCAGAGGCACTGGTGACGGAGGGACCTGCATCCCACAGAGCCCAGGAGGCCGAATCCACTGATGGTGAGGGCACCAGTGGGACGGAGGGCAAGGGGAGCACCACAGTGGAGACAGGAGGGACAGTTCGGACAATGATACCTCCTCCGATGGAAGCTTCCTGGTGGTGTTGAACACCTCTGTGCCCAACCCAACTACAGGTACAGCAGCCACCCCCGTACCAGCACCGCCCTCCCAGCAGCCCCTCAGTGTGTTTCCCGAGTCCGCTCACACAGGAGGGTGGGCATCTCCTTCGACCCAGGCACCTCAGACCCTGCCCCAGTTAGCCCTGCTGCCCTGAGTGAAGAGGCTATTGACCTCCTGCTACCCATCTCTGTTGGGTAGTCAATCATTGTGAATGCCATCCAGGGGCTGGCAACCCATTTGCAACAAACAAATGCATTCTTGGAGGGTATTCACTCTGGCATAGCGGTCCAACAGAGATCAATCCAGGCTCTGGCCTCCTCTCTGATGGCAGCCATTGTCCCTGTTTCTAGCCTCAACCCCAACCTATCCCAAGCACACAGGCAGACCAGCATGCACCCAGGACAACACACAGGAGTTGTTCAGGCAAACACAAGCACCACACATCATCCCACAGGCACTCACACAAGCACCATCCAGATGCAGACATACCAACATCCACTGCCTCCACTGTGTTCCCCTCCTCCTCGTTGTTCATCTCCCTCCCAGTACCATCTCCACTCACACCTGCATGCACTACATCCTCATCCACTACCTCCATCACCAGCATGCCTATCACTACACACCCCTCACTGGCAGTCACCACCCCCACATCCATGTACACGTCCCCTGTGTCCTCTCCCATTGTGTGTGTGCCCCCTCCTCCCAAAGTACACAAACGCAAGCATTCAGACACCCAACAGCCATCCACCTCACAACAGCATCCAGCCCAAGCACCTGCACCCAAACACAGCAGACAGACACCTCCTACATCCTCTTCCTCCACTCCCTAACCTTCACCCTCTTCCTGCCCCAATGTCCCTGACCTCTTCCCTATCGCTCCCCACCCCCCGTCCTTCACGTCGGGCCAGGGTGGTCAGAACCCAGGCAAGCACCTCAGCCACCCAGTCCACTGCCACAGTAGTGTCAACTGCTACTGCAGGTGGGAGAGGATCCCGGGCACCACCCAGCAACACTGAAAGGGTGCCTGCACCAGGTGCATCAATGAAGGGGAAAGAGGCACCAGCAGCTGCGACAGGGAAGGGCAAGGAGACATCACCAGCAGCGTCTAGGAAGGGCAAGGAGGCACTACCAGCTGTGACAGGGAAGGGCAAGGAGGCACCACCAGCAGCATCTAGGAAGGGCAAGAAGGCACCACCTGCTGCGACAGGGAAGGGCAAGGGGCAATCCCCGGCTGCTGACAGGAAGGGCAAGGGGCCTGCACTTGCAGGCAGGAAAGACAGGAGGCCTGGTGCTGGGACTCATTTGGAGCATCCACAACGAACCATGGCGGTTTGGCAGTCCGAGGCTACAGGGGATGGGCTGCAGCATCCCCCCACCACTGCCAGCACAGCCACCAGCACACTGCCAGCAGCAGCAGCTCCACTGGGCAGCCTCGCCACTTCCACCACTGAGCAGCCGTCACCGCCGGTGGACAGTGTGTAGTCTTGCCTCCATGGGCTGTTGTGCGGCCTGGCCCCTGCAAATCCTGTGGGTGTGACACCCAGGTGAGAGACTGTGACCTTGCATTCCCTAAGATCTGCATCACAGGGCATAATGCCCCCTCCAGAACCAGTGGAAGAAGCCATCCACTCACCCCATTCTTCCCAGGATGAAGAACACTGAGCACAATGCCCCTGCCAGAACCAGTGGAGAAGCCATCCACTCACCCCATCATTCCCAGGATGAAGAACACTGGGCACAATGCCCCCTCCAGAACCAGTGGAGAAGCTATCCACTAACTCCATCCTTCCCAGGATGAAGAACACTGGGCACAATGCCCCCTCCAGAGCCAGTGGAGAAGCCATCCACTGATCCCATCCTTCCCAGGATGAAGACCACTGGGCACAATGCCCCCTCCAGTACCAGTGGAAGTAGTCACCCACTTGGGAGACTGTGGCCTTGCACTCCCCAGGACCAAGCAGTAGGCAAAACACCCACTTGAGAGACTGTAGCCTTGTACCCCCAAGGACCATGCAGTGGGCATACCACCCACTTGAGAAACTTTGGCCTTGCACTCCCCAGGACAGAGCACAGGGCATGTAGCCCCTTCCAGGACCAGTGGTGTTGTACCATCTTCTGGCTGAAGTGCCCCCCATTCCTCGTCCCCCTTAGGTGCCTGTGTATTTTGGACCTGATGCCCCTGCAGTGTTCTCTCCGTGTTGTTGCAGGAGTGAGGTGGGGCCTTGGCCTATGTGTTGTGACCCTGTGGCCCTCGGACATTGAGGACTGGGCAGTGTCCCAACATGTGTTCATATGTAGATATGTTTGGATTGTGATGTACTTATTCATGTTACTGTTATCGTATTACACTCACTTTCTTAAATTCCTTTTGTCCTGAGGGGTTCGGGATGTATATGTAGTGTTACTACATATACATCAATGGTCGCCTTTGCCGGCGTTGATGTTCATAATGCAGCAGCAGGTAGACGAGCATCAGAAATATGTGCAACTTGGGCTCCATGGCGTCGTGGTTGTTCCCTGGGTCTCCACAGGTGATTCCTTTGCCTTCTGTACAGTGTTTCCACCAGGCTTTTAATGTCGTTGGTACTGCGCTGGAAAAGGCGGCGGATAGGCTTGTCATAATAGTGTGGGGGGATACATTGTCTTCCGCCTGGCTGTTGGCTGTTACTGCTGTGGTGCTTGTTTATTCCTTCCTGGTAGTCGGTGTGTTAAAGTGGCTGTCTGTCTGAGAGGTTTCCGCCATTGTCATTATTTCATTTTAGTTACCGCGGCCTTATCGCCGCTTTATCACCGACCACCAGGGTTGTAATGAGGGCCTTAGTGTTTTCTCCTACTTGGCAGGAAATTAAAAAAATGCTCCTGCCAAGGTAGAGCTGCGGGCAGGGAAAGCACTATGGCCCTCATTCTGACCTTGGCGGGCGGCGGAGGCCGCCCGCCAAAGTCCCGCCGTCAGGTTACCGTTCCGCGGTCGAAAGACCGCGGCGGTAATTCTGACATTCCCGCTGGGCTGGCGGGCGGCCGCCTTCAGGCCGCCCGCCAGCCCAGCGGGAAAGAGGCTTCCACGATGAAGCCGGCTCGGAATCGAGCCGGCGGAGTGTAAGCTGTGCGACGGGTGCAGTTGCACCCGTCGCGTATTTCACTGTCTGCGCAGCAGACAGTGAAATACATTTAGGGGCCCTCTTACGGGGGCCCCTGCAGTGGACCGCCGGGAACTGGATGGCGGTAGGGGGGGTCGGAATCCCCTCGGCGGCGCAGCTAGCTGCGCCGCCTTGGAGGATTCCAATGGGCGGCGGTACACTGGCGGGAGACCGCCAGTGTTGCCGGTCCGACCGCGGCTTTACCGCCGCGGTCGGAATGCCCATTGGAGCACCGCCGGCCTGTCGGCGGTGCTCCCGCGGTCCTCCAACCCGGTGGTCATGGACCGCCAGGGTTGGAATGACCACCTATGTCCCGTGGGTGGGCTCCCAGGGACATAGCTACTGAGCCATCCCCGGGGCATGGGGTTCCCAGCACCATTAATGGCTTACTCCCTTAAAGTAGTTGATCCTGGGATGTATTCCCTGGGGACTTTAATGGCTTGGGAAGGGGGCTGTGTGGCCCTCTCCCTTTTTGTTAAAATTTCAGCATTGGAGGTGGGTTCTCTGGGGCCTTTTGAGGCTTGAGGAGGGGGTACATTCGACCGCACACCCCATTTTGTCAAATCAAATCAGGGTTTATAAAACACAACTATTCACCCGTAAGGGTCTCAAGGCGCTAAGTGGGGTTGTCCTCTGAGTTTCCGTCGAAGAGCCAGGTTTTAAGGTCCTTCCTGAATTGGGGTAGTGATGGTGGCTGCCTGAGATGCAGGGGCAGGTTGTTCCAGCTCTTTGCCACATGGTAGACGAAGGATCTCCCACCAGCCAAGGTCTTCCGTATGCAGGGTACGGTGGCTAGTGCTTGTTGAATGGAGCGGAGAGGTCTGGTTGGGGAGTAAAAGGTGATGCAGTGGTTGAGATAGGGGGGTCCAAGGTCGTGTAGGGCAGTGTAAGAGGTTAGGGCTAGAGGTGGGCTCCCTGGGGCCTTTAGTGGCTCAGAGAGGGTGTTGGACGGCTCTCACCATATAAAGAAATTCCATCCCTGTAACTGAACTCCCCAGGGTATTTGGAGGCTCAGGAGGAGGGTCACGCTGCCTCCTCCACATAGAAACAAATGTTGGTCCTGGGGTATGCTCCTCAAAGATTCTAGAGGCCGGTGGAAGAAGGGCACATGGGAGCCATTTTATTTTTTGCCCCGCTGGATCGCAGCATTTTTTTCCTTTTTGGACCCACTGGAGGTCTCTCTAGGTACCCCCATGGGGGTACAGTCAGGGTATTCAGTACCCTGTCCCTTATATTTTTTTTGTTAACTTCAGGACAGGGAAGTACGTCCCTGAGTCATGCAATGGCTGCCAGCAACATTTTTCTTATGTTGCTGGGAGCCAATCAGAGCATTTGTGGGAGCCTGACTCCCACGGGTACAAGATGGTACAAGGGAAATAAAGCTCCCATGGCCAGTTTTAATGCTCTATTTTTAAATCGCTGCTCCCACAAGAATCTCTCAAGACTGTCACAAATCCAACTGTTCAGGTCTACAATGATTTTTCAACCTTAATTTCTAAAAAAATGCTGAACAGATTTACACCAAAGCACAATCTGCGGACCAAGATCTATCTGCCTACCAAATTTAGTGTAATTCCTTTCCGCAGTTTTGGCTGTATCCCTGCCTAAACGCGTCTATGGAAAATGCATGGGGATTTTGCGTTTTGGGGCTCCCTTTTTTTCTCAAACCCCGCTTGATGGATCACCCCAAAATTTTCTTTGTAAAGTTTCATAGAGATTTGTCAAAAGATATTAGCAACACAAAAAACGATTTTCTTATGGAACAGCAGACCTAACTATAACTACCTAGTGGTGATCGTTATTCGATAACATATGTGTTTTGTTTACCTACATATATGTGTGTGTGTATATTTAGTGTTATAACTAATAAAAAATGTATTTATCATATTATTTTTGAATATTTTAAATGTATCACTATGAAAACACACACACAAATGTATGCATGCACACAATACAACCATGAAAAGTATAAACAACTCAATAATAAAAAATATATTAATTAATTTAGGCATAAAATATAAAACCCCAAAAACACATTTACTAAAAATACTATACAAAAAAAAAAAAAGTATACAATAAAACAAAACAAACAATGCTATCAAATCTGTTTAACCAATGTTCTGAAAACTATTGAAGATTAACAATATTAAGTATACTTTTCCACTGAAGTTTAGGCAACAGTAGGGACAATGGTGGACTTCAAAGGGATTATATTTACTATCCTTACTCCAGTCACCACAATAGTAGGGAAATTGTTGGACTTCAGAAGGGTTATATTTGCTATTCCATTTACTTTCTTACTATAGTAAGCAACAGTAGAGAAAGCATTGGACTTCATGAGGGAGACATTTACTATTCCCACTCAAGCCTAAACAACAGTAAGGGGAAGTGTTGTACTTCGGTGGGCTGAAGTTTAATAGTCCAACTCCAAACAGCACAACAGTAGGGAAATTGTTGGATTTCAGAGAGATGAAGTGTTGGATGTCAGCTGGATAAAAATGACTATTTCCTAGTGTAGGAGGCTGGCCTGGTTTGTAGTGGGTACCTGTGGTACTTACACCTTATACCAAGTCCAGTTATCCCTTATTAGTGTAATGTAGGCAGTGTCTAGAAGCAGGCTCTCTGGAGGTAGCTGCGGATGAGCAGCCAAGGCTTATCTAGGAGACATGCAAGGCTCATGCAATACCACTGTATTCACAGAGTACTCACACACATGAAAGAAAATACTGTGTTACAAAAATAAAGGTACTTTATTTTGGTGACACAAATACCAAAAATACCATAGAGACTATTCTCCCTTAGGAGGTAGGTAATGCACAAATTACATACACTAGTATGTAGAAATAGGCATAAAAACAGTTAGAAAACAGTGCAACTGGTGAAAAGCACAATAGTTAGAAAAGGGACTAGGGGAGCACAAATCATATGGAATGCGAAATTCGGTCTCCCACCTAGGCAAGTGTAGAGGGGAGCTGGGAGTACTAGAAAACCCAAAGGTAAGTACTAGAACCCACCCCAGTGCCCAGGAAAGCAGAAGTAAAACACAGTAACTTTCCCAGAACACACACAGAAACGAAAAGAAGGATTATGCAAGAACCAGAAGAGACTGCAAGACACCAACAGTGGATTCCTGGACCTGAGGACCTGTGGAAGAAGGGGACCAAGTCCAAGAAGTACAGAAGAGTCCAGGGAGAACAGGAGCCCCTGCTAACCCGGATGAAGGTGAACAGTCAGTACAGCTCCCAAGAAGACAGAGTTGGGTTCTTGGTTGGTGCAAGTGATGTCCCACGCCAGATGGAGAATTGCAGTCTGGTTTGCGTCGCTGGAGTCCATCAACAAGTCATGGCACACGCAAAGCTCACGGTTAGCAGAAAATGCTGCTGCCCGGGACCAGGTGGACTCTACCCAGTAGGGGGGTCAAAGGGGGCTCACAGAAACTCAGAGAGCCAGCCCACTGAAGCACAGGAACAAGTAAGGTGCAAAAAGAGGCCCACGCAGCACTACGACAAAGGCTCCTATGTCGCCAGAGAACCACTCAGGAAGCTGTGCATCGCAGAATAGAGTGCTGGGGGCCGGAGCTGCAAGATGCAAGAAGAACTTCGTGGAAGGATGCCAGCAAGCCTTGTCAGCTGGAAAACCACTGCCACTGCACCCGTCGCACATACCCACTCCGCCGGCTCCATTCGGAGCCGGCTTCCTCGTGGGGAGGGGTTTCCCGCTGGGCTGGCGGGTGGCCCTCTGGCGGTCGCCCGCCAGCCCAGCGGGAAAGCCAGAATGGCCTCCGCGGTCTTTCGACCGCGGAGCGGCCATTTGGCGGCTCCCTCCAGGCAGGCAGCTCCCGCCGCCCGCCGGGCTCAGAATGAGCCCCTAAGACTATAGTAGAGAAAGTATTTAGATTAGCAATTAACTCCCCACTTTATACTCCTACAAACCTAGCAGCCCGAATATAAAATACTACTAAAAAAAGTATTGTATAGTTTACATATTTAAAATCAGTTAAATAATTAATAATTAATCATTAACTGATAATCAGTTATTACTTAACTTCCTCCCTAAACCGCCTACAAACCTAGGAGCAAACAACTAAACTATAAGTGAAATAAATCAGTATTTCATAATTTACATCCTTAAAAACCTGTTACATGATTAAATTATAATAAACAATACATTTAAAAAAAAATGAAATAATTAATTTATAGTTGTTATTTATTACTTAATTAACTTCCCATCCTAGACCCTACCAACGTAGGAGCCTGCAACTAAAATATAACTAAACTAAAAAGGTTTTCAATAAATTGCATGATTAAAAATTAATAAAATAATTATCTATTAATAATTAATTATTACATAGTTATCTTTCCACTGTATACTTCACAAACCAAGTATTAATCATGTAATTAAAAGTTATTAAATAATTCATAATTAATTATTACCTAATTAACTTCCCAACCTATCCCTTATAGACCCAGCAACCCACTAGGACACTATAAATTGCTATTAATAAATACATTTAAAAATTGAAATCACTTTAAATTGCAAGCTCTATTCTAAAATAAATAAATAATATTTGTATAAACAATAGCAACACATACAATTAATATATACAACTAAAGTTCATTAAAATAATTTGAAAATTACATTTTTAACACGCATATGACAAAACAGCATTAAAAAAACAGTATTAAATCAATCTTACCTCAAAAAACAGTATTCTTGTCAACGATATATGTGCATCACAATATTTGTGTGTCATAATATTTATTTCCCAATATCTTTGTTTTCCGCTATTTTGAACTCAATATTTTATTTAAAGACCAGTATGCCAGCTTATTCCTGGACAAGCTAGTGCTGAGGGCTAAAGCCGAATTTCTTCTGAAAGTTGTTATGTCTTTTAATACAGGACAGTCCATTAACATGACACCTTTCTTTGCACCACCTTATGCATTTAAAGAGGAAGAGAGACTTCCTCGCTGTGACCCAACAAGAACTCTCAGTTTTTTCATTGATCGTTCCAAGGACCATTGAGTGGATGATCAGCTCTTTGTAGGGTACTCTTTGACGAAGATGCAAAAACTGTGCAGAAAAAAGCCATCTCTAGATGGATTGTCCTTTGTATTAAAGTCTGATATAGATTGGCTAAGAAACAGCCTCTGGAAGGCCCTAGTTCACATTGCATCGGAGCAAAGGCTGCTACCACTGCGCTGATGTGTGTTGTGCCAGTCCTGTATATCTAGTAGGCTGCTACGTGGGCATCCATTCACATGTTTACGAAGCAGTTGCATTGACAGCCAGGTCTGGCAGGAGGAGCATTTTGCCCGATCTGTCTTGCGTTCCACAGATCCATTACCAGAAGGGTACTGCTTTGGTATCTTCCCACTAGGTGAGGAATCTGGAGTTAGAAGAATGCATTAGCAGAACAAGTTTGTTACCTTAGATAACACGCTTTTTGGTGGATGCTCTATCCAACCATAGATTATTCACTAACCCACCCTTCTTTCCGTTCTCTGGAATGGATTCTTCTAGTCCATGCTAATAAGGTTCCAATTCAGAGATCTGCACCCTCGCACAGTCTGATTACTAAGACTCTTTGGGGGTCATTCTGACCCTGGCGGTAGACTACCGCCAGGGCCAACGACCGCGGATGCACCGCCAACAGGCTGGCGGTGCATCCATGGGCATTCTGATGCCGCCGGTTTCCCGCTGCCCTGGGGAATCCTCCATGGCGGCGCTGCAGGCAGCGCCGCCATGGGGATTCTGACCCCCTTACCGCCAGCCTGGCTCTGGCGGTTTTGACCGCCAGAACCTGGCTGGCGGTAACGGGTGTCGCGGGGCCCCCTAACAGGGCCCCACCAAGATTTTCAGTGTCTGCCAAGCAGACACTGAAAATTGCGACGGGTGCAACTGCACCCGTCGCACCCCTTCCACTCCACCGGCTCCATTCGGAGCCGGCATCCTCATGGAAGGGGGTTTCCCGCTGGGCTGGCGGGCGGCCTTCTGGCGGTCACCCGCCAGCCCAGCGGGAAACTCAGAATGACCGCCGCGGTCTTGCGACCGCGGTACGGTCTACTGGCGGTTCCCGCCA
The DNA here is from genome assembly GCF_031143425.1 of Pleurodeles waltl. NCBI lineage: Eukaryota > Metazoa > Chordata > Amphibia > Caudata > Salamandridae > Pleurodeles > Pleurodeles waltl. Next base: position 1,986,532,960 of record NC_090440.1, on the reverse strand, counting down.
GGCGGGCGGCTTCCGCCGCCCGCGGAGGTCAGAATGACCCCCTTTGTCTAATGGTGAGGACAGATATCAGAAAGAAACTGACATCAACACTCAGAGGTGGTGATTATGTAGGGGCTGATGTAACATGCAGGGTGGGTCAAACCTACAGAGAGCCCTACCAACGCCTGAGTGAATTAGAGAAGAAAATTATCTGTTTTCAGCCTGGTGCCTGAAGGTTTTCACAATCTGCAGTTAGAGTATCCACCAGAAAGAGTGGTTTTAAAGGTAAGTTACTTGTTTGTTTGGGAAGACATCATGAAGAACATTCAGTGGTCTATTCATGCTTCTAGGCCACTGACATGATTCCCAAAACAAAGGCTGTCTCACAAGTACAAAAATGAGCTGATGGACATCAGCCATTTTAAACGTCTTGGATAAGCCTGAGAAACAATTTGTGGGGGTGTTGATAAGCCTTTTGGATTGGAAGTCTTGTTTCAGGTACTGGAAGAGTTCAACTTTGGCGCAAGTTTATCGACTGGATCAAGCTACTCTTACCTGAAGCCCCAAGCAAGAGTGAAAACTTGGGAGGCAATATCTGAGAACTGATTATTAGAGAGGAGCATCAAACAGTGACGTCACCAGTCTGATTTATATTAATCATGGCTCATGGAACCCAAGGCCAGAACACATTCAGTTGATAGAGGATTCAAAAATAGGAGATATGAGAAATTCAGTGTCTATGTATGCTGACAAAAAAGGTAGTATATTTAATGAACCTTGATATATGCAGGAACTATCAAATGAATATGGAGACCTTTATGGGCTATCTACAAAGTATTCTAAATCCTGACTTTTTCCATTGTTGGAGCTGACATGTGGAAACACTGAAGCTTCGGCTTATAGTGGTAGACAAAGTAGATGAAGTATGTTTGGTTTAGACTGACACATGGCCCAGTGGATGACATTGATATGAACATAGGCTGAGGTACTAAATATCATACCAGTCTTTTCCTTTTTAGCCAAAAATATTGCTATTTATGATGGGGAGTGTTTGGATGGGAAGCCTTCTTCTGTGGCTCAGCTGAGTGTGCACCCATATTTATTTATTTGCACTTTTGTTGTTTTTTCAACTTAATGCCCTTGTGATAAGGATCATGCATGTACGCTGAGTACCACAGTGATGAAATGAGACCCAGAGCTCAGCTATGGGCCTCAAAGGATATTGGTGGAAGGCCACACCAAACACACCCCTCCTTTGTTGAGCAGGATTACTGTCCTCTCGACAGTTTGAGAAGTAGTGATAACTTGTTAACAGCTTTTGATTAGAGGTGTAGAAAGAAACCTTTTTTCTCTTACCTGCATGAGGAGGGTTGCCTACAGACCTCTCCTTTAAAAAAAGAGTTCTGCCAAGTCCTTTTTCCTGGGTCGTTTACTTCATCCATGTGAGGCATGTGCATCTTTGGTTCTTGTATAGTTGCTCTTTGAAGTGAGCTTGTGTAAAAGTGGTTCGTAAAAACCTGACACTTTGAAGTGGAAGATGGAAGAAAGAAGCTCCTTTGAAATGTAAGGACTGTCTCTGCCTCCTTCATGTCCATTCATTTCTAGAGATATCCCCAGACATCTGGGGCCAGATTTATCAAAGGCTTTTGTTGTCCTTGCATCACGCACAGTTATACAAGGTAGCACAGGCTCTGAAGTCAGATTTACGATTCCACTTAGAGCCACCTTGCATGGCCCTGTGTGGCTTAGAAAGTCTAGAGTAACTCAAGGCAGTGCAAGACACTGCCTTGCGTTACTCTGTATTGAGAAGGCATTCCATGGGTGGAGTATCAGTGTTCCCATGCATCGCCCAATGGTTTTTGCTGCTGTTGGACTTGGCCCTATTTGCAGAGTCATCCCTAAGCTTGTTGCCTCCTTCCTTCTATTCAGCCGCACAAGTAGAAAGAGGAAAATGGCTGTAAGGGTTGTAGGGGTTGTTTTGTGCAGGAAGGTGCCTCTTTCTGCTCACAACAATCCTGCCAGTAACAGATGCACTGTGCACCATAGTGCAAGAGTGCATGTGTTGGCCTAAAGAGTGAGCAAGAATGTACCATACATTAATATTTTTGACACATTTCTCCACTCTCTATTTGACACAGCGCAGTACATCAAGTTGCCTTGCTGCATTGCATTGCACAAAATATTAGAAAATTTGGTCCCCGCTGTGTATTAGTGAGGTGAGGGAAGTTAAGATCCTTTTGTGCTGTTGTGTCATAAATCCCTGTCAGGGACGTAGCAGAACAAAATCCAGTGGCTGAGTAGCTAATGTGATATGAAACCCACTTATCTGAAACCAGACATAGCCCACAACTGATAAAGTCCTGGGATCCACATATTAGTCTACTTGCCCAGTATAAACGTGGAATGGTATCCCCAGATCGGCGTTCCAGGATTTCTCACTAATAATTGCATTATGGTCCACAGCAGTGGACTGCTTAATATTATTGAGCTCTGATGGAGACTTCTGGCTACAGATTCCTTACCTCTTTGTGAGCAGTACCCCTGCGCACTGGCAAGTGGCATTGTTTGGCTCTGCGTCTCGTCGGCGGCATCATCCATGCCTGAAGTGATGTGTGCAGGGCCTATATAGACACCACCCCAGTGCGCTGATGTTGCACTTTTCTTTCTGCACCAGTCAGTGCAGATCTGGAGAGACCTACCACCCCAGTCATTTTTTGACTGACCTTTTTTTAAACTTTTTGTCGAAGACTTGTTTTAAGATCTTCTTCTGGTTTGGCAGGATGTCAGCTAGGAAGGACACCTGACAGCGACAGATGTCAGTGATGGACCCACACCTTGTTTTCCTCTGGTGCCTCGAGCATGACACAAAGACCTGCATAGACTGTCACGCCATGCTACCCAAGGCCTTGAGGCAGCAACCCCTCAAACTCCTTGCTGCTCAACGTGCAACGGTTCAGTGGTCTCGATCACAGAAGGCCCTGGGATAGGTTGCAGTGCCCCAGATACTCATCGCACTGAAAGTCATCTTTGGGTAAGCCGGACAAGAAAAGAAGTTGAAGAGACTTCATCCCATCAGTTCAAGTCATCTGACGAGATGAGGGAGCATCATCATTTGAGGCCTGGCTCTGTGGTTGAGGCTTTGCCTGGGCCAGCTCTGTGAGTTTCTGGGAGCCAAAGCAAATTCTGCCCAACTTCTTGAGTTCTATGAGGCCACACATCTCGTATCTGATAGAGACTTCTAGCTGCTGATTCCTTACCTTACATATCCACATGTGTCAGTCTATTTAGAATTTGTTTGTGAGCAGTACCCCTGTGCGTCAGTAGGTGGTGTCGGACAACTCCGCAAAGCATCATCAGCATGGTCCGTACTGGAAGTGACTTGTGCGGTACTTATATATGCGCCATGCCAGCGACTGACACCAGTTCTTTACTTTCCGCGCCATTCTGCACAGATCCAGGGAGAGCTATCCCCAGTTATGTTTTGACTGTCTTTTTTTGACTATTTGACAAAGTCTTTTTAAAAATGTTCTCCTGGGGTGGCAGGATGTCATCTAGGAAGGCTGCTTCAAGCCCTGCGGCGCCTATCACCAAAAGATGTAAATGACAGATCTGCACCTTGTTTGCCTCTGGTGCATCGAGCGCGACCATGACACAAAGACTTGCATCGACTGCCACACCATGCACCCCAGGTTCTTGAAGTGCTCTCTCAAGCTCCTGGCCTCTCAATGTGCAACGCAACAGTGGTCTCGATCCCAGTTGAGAAAAAGGTCCTGGGATTGCTGGTGGAGCCCAAGATCCTCATCGCACTCAAAGTCATCTTCGAGTAAGTCCCACAAGAAAAAGAAAAGTAAAAAGTCGAAGAAGTGTTCAACTTTGCCCTGTCCGTCAAAGTCATCCAACGAGATGAAGGAGCGTCATCATTCGGGGCCTTGCTCCGTGGTTGAGCCGGCGCCTGGGCCAGCTATGTGCCTCCTGGAGTTTGTGGGGGCTGGAGCGACACCCCCTCAACTGCGTGAATTTTATGAGCCCATGCATCTCGTATTTGGGCGGCCTGTTCCCACTGGAGTGCCTTTGGGCCCCGTGGTTCCAGGAGGGGCACCCATGGGTTCTCCACCGACTGCTCCATCCCCGGCTCAAGTAAGGCCCCTTGGATCCATGGGTGGATTTGGACTAGCTCTTATCGTACCACCTCTACCTTCCATGCTGCCAGGCCCAATGCTCCCGGTGCCCTTCAGCGGTGCTGTCCCTATTCTCATTCCCAACTCCAGTACGGAGCTGGAGGGGCATCACCCAATGCCTGCTCTGGCACAGACTGGAGCCATGCCTTCCAGGCCGGAGCCCATGCCCTGTTCTTATGGGCTGAGACTTGAGGGGGATTTAGAGGGGTCACTGGACCCCAACGACTACCAGCTCCTAGACCCTAACATGGACTGTGAGGTGTGAGGAATTGGCAAATGCCAGTGGACTAGACACCTCTCCAAATACTGACATGATCTCTCCTTCTACCATGGCTACGGATGAGGGAGCCACTTTTGCAGTGGCAGTGAGAATGAAAGCCAAGGTCCTGGACCTTAGCCTACCCTCCGTGGCAGTCAAGAATAATGTTTTGACAGAGGTGCTTCAGCCAGGAGAAACCCCCTTAAAACCAATTCTTCCATTTAATGAGGCCCTCACAGACATCCTCCTGGGGACTTGGTCCACACCCTGCACTGCAGCTCCTGTGAACAGGATGATTGCCCACTGCCACTTCCCCATCCCAGGGGACCACAGTTTCCTCACGTAGCACCCTCACCCAGAGGGCTTGGTGGTCCAAGTCTCTACCTCATGTAAATTCTTGTGCATTATCTACCACTCCACTGGATAGGTAATCCAAGAGGCTGGATACTTTAGGATAGAAAATGTTTTCTTCCACCAGCTTGGCACTGACGTCCGTGAACACTGTGCACCTTTTAGGCTGTCACTTCCACTCTGTTGGACCTGGCCCTTTTTGCAGAGTTACCTCAAACATTTTGCTTTCCTCCTCTTATTCTTCTGACCTTTTTGTTGGCTTTAGGGCTCTGGGCACTTTACCACTGCTAATCAGTGCTAAAGTGCATGTGCTCTCTCCTCTAAACATGGTATAATTGGTTTATACCTGTTTGGCAAATTTGATTACCTTATAAGTACCTTGTAAAGGGGTATACCATATAACCAGGGCCTGTAAATGAAATGCTACTAGTGGGCCTGCAGCACTGATTGTGCCACCCACAGAAGTAGCCTTTCAAACGTCTCAGGCATGCCACTGCATTACCTGTGTGTGCAGTTTACTGACTCTTTGATGGGGCATTTAACTCCCTTTTTAGGACCTAGGTAGCCTATTGGACGGTGTGCTGTGTAAGTAAAAGGTAGGACATGTACTTTTATGTTTTGCATGCCCTGTGATAAACAACATATTTTGTTTTTAACTACTGTAAGGTCTGCTCCTCTCATAGGTTATAATTGAGAATTCCTTTACACCTTTTTTAGTAGTAATTCCTGATCGGAGAGGAGTAGCGTTGTTATATTTGGTATGTTTAGAATGGTAATGATAAATCCTACTTACCAGTGTGGTTAGAGTTTAAATTACTTTTGTACAAAGGCCACTTTTAAAAAGGGGGCATTTCTCTGTGCTCATAACTCGTTGTGCTTTGCAGCCTGTCTCCAATACACACCTAGGGCTTGGTGACAGCTAAACTTGGTGCATACTTTCCAGGCAGTCACAACACATGAAGGGCTGGGTGTGACAATGGATACATCTGCATTCATCTGCATACTGATAGACTTCCTGGGCTGGAAGAGGCAAAGGTATTTCACATTTACATGCCAAAAGGTTGTGTCCTGCCCTCACAGAAAGGGCTGATCTTCCACAGCCCCCCGATTATCTGGTATCTGGAGCCAGGGCTGGACCGAAAGTTTATGTTGTGCACCTCTAAGAGTTCCTATGAAGTCACCCCCTGATCAAAGGCATTTTGGAGTATAAGTAACGGGTCTCAGACCCCATATTTTCAGACACTGTATAGACTTGTAACCAGACGCTGCTGGCTCAAACTGCACATTGCCAGAGGACTGCTGTGCTGCCAGGACAAACTGCCATTGGGACCTCTTGTGCTGACCTGCTGGGCTGCCAGAGAGACTGCATCTCTGCTCAAGTAAACATCCCCAACACCCCCATGGAGAACATACCTAGAGACACTAGTTCTGTGTTGTGCATTTTGGAGCTCAACTCCCCACCCACATGGGAGCACAAGTTTGTACCTCCTCCCCTTTTCTCCTGTGGTGACGGGATCGTGGGGACATTGTCTTGACCTAGACTCAAGTGCCCTGTGTTGGGTTCCTAGAGGACACTAACTGGATTGTGACACTATGGGGTGAAACCTCGACGGAGGTCCCCGAGCGTGGTGTGATACTGAGGCCAGAAGTTTGCCTTGCATAAGTCAGCTTTGAATTAACATAACATTTCTAATAGGAGCGCAGGTGCACCTAGGCCCTATATTCCTTCCTGAAACAAATGGTTATTACTGCAATACATAGAACTGATTATGTAATACTGTTGTAAAGATTCTCGCTATAATACCAGGACTGCTGGATTTGGGCGGCAGCACCACAGGGTGCGGGGTACTTAGGGGGTCATTCTGACCCTGGCGCCACGAATGATGGAAGCACCGCCAACAGGCTGGCGGTGCTTCCTTGCCCATTCTGACCGCGGCAGTGAAGCCGCTGTCAGAAAACCGGGGCCGGCGGTTTCCCGCCGATTTAGCCCCGGTTGGGCGAATCCGCCATGGCAGCGCTGCAAGCAGCGCTGCCATGGGGATTCTGACCCCCTTCCCGCGAGCCTGTTTCTGGCGGTTGTCACCGCCAGGAAGAGGCTGGCGGGAACGGGTGTCATGGGGCCCCTGCACTGCCCATGCCACTGGCATGGGCAGTGCAGGGGCCCCCTAACAGGGCCCCAGCCAGCTTTTCACTGTCTGCCTAGCAGACAGTGAAAAGCGCGACGGGTGCAACTGCACCTGTCGCACGGCCGCAACACCGCCGGCTCCTGTGTAGCGCCCGCCGGCCCAGCGGGAAGGTCTGAATGCCGTCAGTGGTCTTTTGACCGCATAGCGGCAAATTGGCGGTTCCCGTCTGGCGGGCGGCGACCGCCGCCCGCCAGAGTAGGAATGAGGGCCTTAGTCTGATCCTGTGCATGTGACAGCTGTCGGCCTAACCCTTCCGGCCAGCTAGCCAGACCACCACAGTACCAAAGAGTAAAAGGTGATTTGTAGCAGTCCTTAGCATGTCATCTGGGTTTCTCAGGAAAATTGTAGTGGAACAGATCTTACTCCTTTCTCTCAGTCACATGTGTCTCACACATACAAAGGCAAAACAGAAACAGGACTGGGTTCAATACGTTTTATTGAATTAACTGCATTCTATGTAAAAAGGCATGTATTGCAACTATAAGGATGATAAAACATAATTAAAGCAAGACAGTGACAAGAATAATGAAACATAGGAAAAGTCCCACCGTACTGTCAGAACAATGGTTCTAAAATTCCCTACCTGCGCTAGCTACTAAGGTTCCCTACAAAAGTATGGCAGTGTAAACCCTAATCTGCCCATCAGGCCCCCTGGGAGAACCCCATACCTATTATTATAGGTAAAGAAGAGGTCTGGTGGTCTACTGTAAATTTTCCCACATGGAAGGGGAGACTGCATGAGGTCTCGACAGAAACTGCAAAGGCGACATGCAGTACGATGGCAACTGGTTTGAATTTTCCACTATCGTGTAGGGGACAGCAAGATGTTTTCTAATAAAACATCTGGTGTTCTGGGAAAACTGTCCTGATGTAACAACACATATATTTCTGCGTGTAAGAGTTGGGGACACAATGAACACTTTGTACCAGCAATAATTTATAACTTATCACGTACAACCTTGAATAAAGCACAGAATGAAAATGCTGTGCAGTGAAAAAAAATAACAGAAGTCTGAGTACAAGGACAAACTGATAAAATAATAAAAACATCTCTGCTAAAATGAAAGAGAAATAAATAATCCATGCCTCAGAGTGAAAGGACACAAGCTGCGAGCCTAGGCTAAAATAACATGCCTGTCTAGTAGCTAAAGTAACACTCTCCCCATTGACGGCCCAAAGTGTAGCGGTCCATAACAAAGCCTAAAGCAAACTACTGCCATTTCTACATCTATAACCTTAAAATAAATACTAAAATGTATACAATAAAATAAGTGCTGACAAACTGGTCAATTAAGAATTTAAAAGACATAGCTATCAAAAACAGGGTCAAATGTCAGCAGTTCAACAAAAATCATGGTCTTTTAGAAAACTGCCAGTTTCATCAATGTTAATAGCATCCAGGAAAGACCCTATTTTGGCAGATGTTAATGTAACCAATTAATTGGAAAGGAAGACGAGAGAGCACTCATGTTCCATTGCCTTAGCTCCAGCTGGGGCAGCAGTAACCCGTGCAGTGCTAGGTGTTTTAGCACCAAGAGCCACTTGGTCCTCAAAGGCCGACTCAGTGGAAGCTTCCCGCAACAAACGCAATCTCAATGTGCATGTCTGGTAATGAACCCTCAGTGAGAACATCACAGATCAGGGTTCAAAGAAGGTATGCTGTGCGTAGCAAGACACACTTCCGGTGCATTTTCAAAAGGGCACCACAAGCAGTGAAGGACAGGATACACACAGCTCAAAATCGGCATGATTGGCAGAGATCAGTTGCACTCTAGTTCTTCTAGGATTTGTGCTCCAAAATACTGCATCATGCTTTCATGAAACAGTGGCAGCGCCATCAGTCCTCCTTGTTGTGAAGGGGAGGCAATTGCGAAGAAAGAATAGCAACACCAAAATGCCGAAGTGATAGGAAATCCCCCGAAAACACTGAAAAAATGTGGCCTAAGGTCTGATTCCAAATATACAGGAAAAGATGCTGACAAAACCAGAACCAACAGCCTTAAAGAAATGTACATTCCCAGTGGTGTTTGAGGCATTAAATCTTCATGCAATTAATTCATCGAAATGTTTAGGAAAGTTAGTATTCAAAAGGAACTTGGGCCCTCATTACAACATTGGCGGTAAATGCCGCTTAGCGCAGTGCAGAAAACCGCCAACACACTGCTGAGGCCGCGGAATACCGCCACTGCCATTATGACCCACAGCTCGGAATCCGCCAAAATCCAGACACCCACACAAGTCTGCCACACCAAAGGTCAGTGATAAACTGGCTATAACAAAACCTTCACCGTCACGCCAACAGGAATACGCCCACACTATCACGACCCACGAATCCACGCGACGGTCTTTCAACCGCGGTATTCCATTGGCAGTACACACCGCTGCGCTCAAAATACACACACTCTTACAAAACACATCCACATTGGACAATTCCAAATACCCACACCTGATACACATACACACACCACTCCCACACATCCAATACAATATAAAAGACACACCCACATCACCCACAAACCCTTACGACAACAATTGCGACTGGAGGCCGGAGAGAGACACCACCAGAAAGAACAATAGCATCCACAGGCACTCAACACCATCATTCACTCAACATCCACACACCTCACACAACACACCTCTAAATATCACCCCACAGATCACAACACACACCACCCCACACATCACCCACACCACCCCATGGCACCGCAAAGACACCCCAGGTTTTCTGAGGAGGAGCTCAGGGTCATGGTGGAGGAAATCATCTGGGTCGAGCCACAGCTATTCTGATCACAGGTGCAGCACACCACCATAGCTAGGAAGATGGAGCTATAGCGGAGAATCGTGGACAGGGTCAACGCAGTGGGACAGCACCCAAGAACTAGGGATGACATCAGGAAGATGTGGAACGACCTACGGGGGAAGGTGCGCTCCGTGGTCTCAAGACACCAGATTGCGGTTCAGAGGACTGGCGGCAGACCCCCACCTCCTCCCCCAGAACTCACTACATGGGAAGAGCAGGTCTTGGCTATACTGCATCATGAGGGCCTCGCAGGAGTAGCTGGAGGAATGGACTCTGGTAAGTCAACTCTTAACTATTACATCCCCCCCCTACCTGCATGCTATCACATACCCCCACCCTCGCCCTCACCCCCATCACTCCAACTCCTCACATATGTCCCAATATCATAAACCATACATCCCAAACCCAAGCCCTGCATGTAACACCAAAGCATGGACACTGTGGTAGGCTGGTGTATACGAGCGTATATAGAAACAAAGTCGGAGAAGTGGTACACAGATCTTATAGTATAGTTTTTATTCTCTATCTCGTGTTCACAGAGAATTCACTTTGTTCGGTAGTTATAAGTTCTTTGTCTATACTCGTTTCTTCCTGTCACTTGTTCTAATTCTTTTCTTCTTTCTTCTTTAGGTTCTTTCTCCGGTCTGTCCTGACAGTGGGAAGTGCAGACCTCTCATACGGGTTCCGGGAGCATGGAGGAAAGAAAGAAACAGGTAAGTCCTTCTGGGTGGTCGGGGTGTTGTTATTGTGCTTTAAAGGGGGAAGGGAGCAAGCAGGGTGGGTTGGTGGGGGTGTGTCACAGTGAAAAGGGTGGGGTTTTCTTTTGGTGCCTGTATAATTCCTTGATCTTTTGCCCTCCCTTTCTGTGACTCAGTGACCCTCTCTTCCCTTTCTCCCGCCTCCCGGGTTCCCTTCCCCAGTGCCCGCGGTTCCCCGTGACCCTCTTGTCCCTAGGAGGGACCGTACCTTCCAAAGCCACGACCCTCCGGGGTCATGGCGGGAATTTCGCGTCTTCTATGTCTCTTCGGCTGCAGCCTTCAACATCTGATCACCCGCTCCGTTGAAGGGTTCCGGTGTATTTGGGTTCGCTGTCTCAGGTGTGATCGCTCCTCCGGTCGGCATCTTCTCTGTGGCGTTCAGCCCCCTAGAAGCGTAGTCTGTCGTCTTTTCAACTTCCGTAACCAGGAAGTTGACGCTGCTGCCGCGACGTAGCGTCCCCTCGTTGCTAGGGGAACGCAACGCTGTATCGAGGGAGCCGGCGGAATGATGGCGGATCCGAGGTAGGAAAGACGCGGTCTCCGAGACCCGTCTACAGACACCCATCACCAAAGCATGTCCACTGCACATACCCATACACCCCCTAAACCATTATCAAACAAGGTCCCACTCAAGAATGCAAGCACTGGGCTAAAGGGTCACCCACCCATTGCACATCATGGCACACACAAATGCAATAATCATGCTTTTACACCCCTGCAGGACCCATACCCAACGTCACCGGACAGGAGGGTCCAGACATGTCCACTCCACCCACAGAAGAGGCCCACAGTGATGACAGCAGCTCTGTCCAACTGGATCTAGATGACCAGCCCGGGCCATCTGGGACCTCGGGACAATTGGTTCCCCTCACACTGGCACAGGCCACTACAGAGCTTCCCCCCTCTGGAAACACCAGCACAGCACCCACCCAGCGGGCCCATACCTCTGTCCCCAGGTCACGTCAAGCAGCAGTGTGTCCACCATTACAGGGAACCCAGGCTAACCGACCACCCCAACAACACCAGGGACCTGGGGGCAGTGGTAGTGGGCACACGGTTCAGGGGACAGAGGCCCAGGGAAACAGGTGAACTGGGAGGGCTGCTGTGCGACAGGGGGAGGACAGGCCCAGGGAACCCACTCTCCACAAGGCCCTCTCCAACATCATAGGAGCATACCACCATTCCCAGGAGACAATGGCAACGGTACTGGCCAAGTTTTAGGAGACCCAGCGGCTGCAGGAGGAACAGTATTTGGGGTTCAGGGAGGAACTCAAATCCATCAACACCACCCTGGGCACCATTGTAGGGGTGCTGAAGGAACTCGTCAACACCAGGAGGGACACTCTGGCACAACAAGGGGCCCCTGACACTAGCCTGGACGATGAACTGCCCACCACCTCCGCCGGCGCTAGTGGACAGGAGGCACCGCCACAGGACCACGACACCAGCAACCCCACCCCCTGCAGATGGAGAACCACCCCACAAATGGTTCCTGAGATCCAGGACAAAGACGGAGAACAATGCGAAGACCCCGCCAAGAAATGAGACCACCCTGATTGTCATCCTTTTGTCCCACTTTGTCACCCTGTCCATACTTAAACTGCTCCACTTCCTATGCCCCTTTGGACAATGCACCTGTGAGACTAATAGACTGGACTCTGCCATGGACATTCCTCCACCATCACCCCTGACCATTTTACAACCCCCTCCAATATTTAGCACTTAAATAAACACCCTTGAATCACAAAACAATCTGGAGTCAGTCTGTGCTTTCACAAATGTGTATTTCCAATAACTGAGGAAAATAGCATGTCCATTCTATTGTCAACATACCTATGTCACAAAGCTCTAGTCCATGAGATAACATAGCAGAGGTCACACAGTGGGACCCACATCTGTGAAATTGAAAGGGAAAGTGACAACTCAGGGTCCATACACTGGGTGAAAGTGACAGACAGATGAGAGTTAGAACAATTAGATCAGATGTAGCAGACAGTGTTGTCTTCTTACCTGTGTCTCACTGGAAGTATTGCTGGATCACCGTGTTTCTGTTGTCTATGTCCTCTTCTTCTGCTTCCTCGTCTTCACTGTCCACAGGCTCCACAGCTGCCACAACACCTCCATGTGGTACGATCAAGTCTGTAGGTGATGATGACATGTCGCTCCTCCATTGTCGACAGGTCCACCAGCGGTCTGTACACCGGAGGATGCCCCATCTCTTCACCTGCCCCAGCGGACGTTCTCTTTGGAGGAGAACAGCGAGCAGAGAGTCAACCAGCTCTGAGGTACGTAAACACAACTTAATCGTAAAATGTTTTCAAATTGACATATGGCTGGGTTAGTGTTTAAGCAAGGCCTAGACATGTGTGACGCAGTCAGAATTAATGCCATGTAGCCCCCTGAAATGGTGTCTGCCTGACCTGTAATGTGGGACAAGGGGATATGAGGTAACTGCGCTGGCGTTGTACACCGTCGCAGTAGGCGGTAAAAGACTGCGGCGCAATCCTGCATTGGTTAACATTGGACCCTATGGGTCCCAGGAGGCAATGACGATGTACGCCGGCGGTGACGGTACGCACCGCCGCGGACGTCACCGCCATTTTCTCTCTGTTCACTCACTTGATACCTGATCTTCGACAGGAGAGGACCGACACTGCAAGTGCTGCTGTGACCTCAGTCTGGAAGAGACAATGGCTCGTGTGTCTGGGGAAAGGGCCCCTGCCTTCAGCACGCAGGAGTTGGAGAAACTCGTGGATGGGGTCCTTCCCCAGTACACGCTACTCTACGGTCCTCCAGACAAACAGGTGAGTACACTGTGAGCATGCTGTATGGGCAATGACTGCTTGGAGTGGTGTGGATGACAGATGGGGGGGAGAATGAGGCATGCATGAAACGACGGTGAGTGCATGTGCGTCATGGCAAGGGTAGGGATGCGGGCCAATGACTGTGATGGAGCGAGCGGTTATATCTTCTCCTTTTCCCCTGTACTATTCCTGTAGGTCAGCGCCCACCAGAAGAAGGATATTTGGCGTGCCCTCGCCAAGGAAGTCCGGACCCTGAGGGCCTACCACAGATGGAGCACCCACTGCCGTAAAAGATGGGAGAACATTCGCCGCTGGAGCAAGAAGACGGCGGAGGCCCAGCTGGGGATGGCCTCCCAACGTGGGAGGGGTGCCCGTCGCACCATGACCCCCCTGATGTTCCGGATCCTGTCGGTGGCATACCCGGAGTTGGATGGGCGCTTGAGGGCATCACAGCAGCCACAAGGGGGTGAGTACACTCTCATTCAGCTGATTCAGCCTGCATTATAGGTGTCTGGGTGGGGGAGGTGGGCTGTGGGTTCCCCTAGGCCAGGGCGAGTTTAGTAGGCAAGGTCCCTTCTTAAGGCAGGCCCTGTGGCACCCCACCCTGTGTACAGAGCCAACTACACCTAGTCAGGCTCCTGTGACTTCCATGCGTGCAGCAATCGGCCATAGCCTTGTAACCCATGGCCCTGTGTTTGATTAGGGAACTCCAAGTGCACGGCGTAGTGCAGGGGGCTTCTGTGCCTTTAGTGTCCGCCAACGGTAGCGGTATTGCATGCACTCAACATGTCTTTCTTCTGTCTCCCCCCCCCCTTTCTGTGGTCTCCCTGTGCTTGTGTGCATTAGCATCATCAGGCGGAGGAGCAGTGGCACCGGAGCAGGAGGGAGCTGCATCCCACATGGCCCTGAAGCCACCAGTGGGACGGAGGGCGAGGGGAGCACCACGGCTGGGACAGGAGCAGACACCAGCAAAACGGACTCCTCCTCTGATGGGAGCTCCCTTGTGGTGGCAGGCCCCTCTGTGCCCACCGCATCTACAGGTACAGCCGCCACCCCCCCTACCAGCACCGCCCTCCCAGCAGCCCCTCAGCGTTTGCCCCGTGGCCGCTCACCCAGGAGGGTGGGCATCTCCTTCGCCCCAGGCACCTCAGCCCCTGTCACCCCTGCTGTCCTCAGTGAGGAGGCCATTGACCTCCTCAGGTCCCTCACTGTTGGACAGGCTACCATTTTGAATGCCATCCAGGGTGTAGAGAGGCAGTTGCAACAGACCAATGCATACCTGGAGGGCATTCATTCTGGTCAGGCAGCCCATCAGCAAGCTTTTCAGACTCTGGCCTCAGCACTGATGGCAGCCATTGTCCCTGTCTCTAGCCTCCCCCCTCCAACTTCCTCCACCCAGACCCAAACCCCTGTACCTCAGCCTATCCCAAGCACACCATCAGACCAGCATGCACACATGTCAACACACAAGGGAAGCTCAGGAAAACATAAGCACCACACATCCCACAGGCACTCACGCAAGCATCATACACATGCAGACATACCAACAGCCACTGCCTTCACTGTGTCCCACTCCTCCTCGTCTCCCTCCTCCCTCCCAGTCTCGTCTCAACTCACACCTGCATGCACTACATTGTCAGCCACTACCTCCATCACCAGCACACCCACCACCACACCCCGCTCACTTGCACTCACCACCCCCACTACCATTCACACATCCCCTGTGTCCTCTCCCAGTGTGTCTGTGAGCCCACCTCCCAAGGTACACAAACGCAGCCACACACCCACCCAACAGCCATCCACCTCACGACAGCCTCCAGCCCATGCACCTTCACCCAAATTCAGCAAACCAACACCTCCTACAACCACTACCTCTTCCTCTACTCCCAAACCCCCTCCATCTACCCGTCACAGTGTGTCCAAAAAACTTTTCCTGTCCAACTTGACCTCTTCCCCTCGCCTCCCCACCCGTTCAGTCTCCTAGGGCCCGCCTCTCCAGGTCCCAACCCAGCGCTTCAGCCACCATATCAGTGGGAACAGTGGTGCCAGTAGTAACCGGCTTCTGGAGTGCGCCAGGCAGCAGAGCAGCCAGTGTGCCAAGGAGCCAGAGCACGGACAGTCACTCACCTCAAAAGCACAAAAAGTTGGCCAGTGCCCGGCGGGAGAGAGGAAAAGAATCGTCCACCAAAGCCGCTCCCAGGGGTACAGTTGGGAGTGTGGAGCCAGCTGCGCCACCATCCAAGGTGGGGAAGGGGCACAGTAAAACAGGCAAGTCTGGGCAAACCTGCACGGCGGACAAGACTGCAACAAGCACCGCTGCCAAGTACACCGCCGCCACAAGCACTGCTGCCAAAAACACCGCCGCCACAAGCACCGCTGCGAAGGACAGCGTCACAACAAGCACCGCAGGCCAGTGAGCACGAAAGATTCTGACGCTACTGAGGCCGCCACGAGCAGGATGAAGCACTCTGGGCACAAAGGACCCTCCAGAACCAGTGGAGATTCACATCCACTACCTCAGTCCTTGGCAGGATGAAGCACTCGGGGCACAAAGCCCCCTCCAGAACCTGTGGAATATCACATCCACTACCTCAGTCCTTGGCAGGATGAAGCACTCTGGGCACAAAGCCCCCTACAGAACCAGTGGAGAAAGGCATCCACTACCTCAGTCCTTGGCAGGATGAAGCACTCTGGGCACAAAGCCCCCTCCAGAACCAGTGGAGACTTATCCACTTGAGAGGCTGTGGCTTTGCACTTCCCAGGATAAAGCAGTGGGCAAACCACCCACTGGAGAGACTTGAGAGACTGTGGCTTTGCACTCCCCAGGATAATGCAGTGGGCAAACCACCCACTGGAGAGACTTGAGAGACTTTGGCTTTGGACACCCCAGGATAATGCAGTGGGCAAACCACCCACTGGAGAGACTTGGGAGAATGTGGCTTTTGCACTCCCCAGGATGCAGCAGTGGGCAACCCACCCACTGGAGAGACTTGAGAGACTTTGGCTTTGCACTCCCCAGGATAAAGCAGTGGGCAAACCACCCACTGGAGAGACTTGAGAGACTGTGGCTTTGCACTCCCCAGGATAATGCAGTGGGCAAACCACCCACTGGAGAGACTTGAGAGACTGTGGCTTTGCACTCCCCAGGATTGAACAGTGGGCATGTAGCCCCCTCGTGGATCTGGCGTTGTGCACTCATCCGGCTGAGGTGCCCCCCCCTTCCCTTCCCCCTGAGGTGCCTGTTTTATTTCTATCTGATGCCCCAGCAGTGTTCTCTCTGTTTTGTTCGGGTATTGGGTGTGTGCCTCGCCCATGCATTTTGGGCCCAGTGGTCCACGGACTATGATGTTGGAATACCTTGGACTTGTATTCTTGATGTGTATATTAGTTTAGAATGTGAATATCTTTATATATGTATATATTTTTGATTAATGTATTTGAAAATATTACAATCGTTCGACTAATTTCCTTTTGTCCTTGCATTCTTCCAGGGGGGCGTTGGGGGTGGTTAATGTAATGTATCAACATGTACTTGTGTGTGTGTTGTAGTGGGTGAGGGTGGGGGTGTTGCGTGTGTGTGTCACTGTTTTTTCCATCCCCCCTCCCCTGTGTCATAGGTGCAGTACTCACCGTGGTCTTCGCCGCCGTCTTTGTTGTTCCTGGTAGAGGAGCAGGAAGATAATGTCTGGAAGAATCTGGAGCTCGGGTTCCATGGCGTCCTGGTTCCTCATGGAGTGTGCAGAGGTGAGCGTTTTCCATTCCAAGTCCTGTTTCTGCCGTGTTTTTGTTCATGGTGAATCCGCCCCGGAAAAGGTGGCGGATTGGCGGCTTGTAATAATGTGGGCGGTACATTGTCTTCCGCCTGTCTGTTGGCGGTTACCGCCGCGGTGTTTGTTTGTACCGCCTTGGCGGTCGGAGTGTTAAAGTGGCTGTCTATGTTGGCGGTTTCCACCACGGTCGTGATTCAATTTTTTTTACCGCCGGCCTGTTGGCGGTTTTACTGTCGCTTTAACACTGACCGCCAGGGTTGTAATGACCACCTTTATCTCTTCGACACTTGGAGCGCGTAGGTCTCGTGGGCAGATGTAAGCACCATGTGTTTTTGAAACAAAAGAGTTTTCAGTCTGCTTAGCTCGTCCAAATGTACATTTGACGTAGCAATATGAGGCCAGCAATATGAGGCCATATCTCTTCTACTTTTGTCTGTTGTGTTGGAGGAAAAAGCTCATTACAGCTACAGGTGACAATCTGGGAGACCGAAACGACATAAGCAACTCCGGCTCTCATTCCACAACAGTTCTCTTTGTTCAGAACCACATAGCTCCCATTCAAGAGCAACTGGAACGCTGGACAAATTAATGGGACAGGAACTCCCTTCAGATATCATGCTAAATTTGCCACTGAAGCATTACATGCTCTTTGCAAGGACAAATTCATTGAATGGCTCACAGAAGTCTCACACTCGCTTCGGCTAAGAAAGACCTCTTTCATGCTATTGAAACATTTGTACCGGAAGGGCAGCTCACATATCTCATGAATGTAACTTTCTCTTAGCCTTTCATATCTGCCTACAGGAACGTGCTTCATGCACAGGATGAATTGAAGTGTAGAAATAGGCAGATTAACAACCCCATGAATGAACCAAAGAGAAAATGGCAGTTGTGCCACAGTAAAAGGCAACTTTTCCAGCTTTTCTTTGTTAATCATGACATAAGTCACTTCTTTCTTAGACATTATTTGTTGCTCCCATGTTAGATTAAATGTGGCAAACATGTCTTTCAGGCTAACATATTGCCATTGTATGTGTCCTCTTTTTAGGACTAGTAATGTCCAATCTAACTGCATAATGGCCCTTAGTTGGCTTGTCCATGCTGTAAAGACGGCATGCCATTTTGTATAATGTCGATCTCAGAAGAAATTATGTAGTTGAGGGTGGATACGCGGTTGGGCTAGGTGTTAATTCCATTATTTACAACTGCTAATGCTTTCTGTAAGTTCTCCTGATCTATTTGCCTCAACTGGACTGCAGCTTCTATTTGGGAAAGTTTCCAAATTTGATTGTAAATTGCATATATGAAGCACTTTTTTCTTTGTTTTCAGGGGCCCACCAGGAAATCATGTAGATCTGTGTCTTCTGATAGGAGAATGAGGTGTTCTTTTACAGCTTCTAGTGAAGAGGATTTCAGCCACTGCTGGCATAATTTCCCTATGCTATATATAGTGACAAAATCAGAGTGCTGGTATATAGAATGAGGCTCAGATCTGCTGGGCATACAAAATGTGCATGACAATCATTTGCGTCCGTTGGCCACAATAACCACCTGTCAGGACCTAAAAGTGTTGTGTTAAATGTTCCTTTCAGGACCCACCCGTCAAGCTGTTTTTCTGTGGCATTCATTATTTTCTGCCAATTTTTTAATTTTGCTGGTGAAGGAATACTGGGTGCATTCATTTCCTTAATCATTGCTAGGCCTAGACAGCTAGTTTGCTCTGTGATGTCATTTAGAAAACTAATTTGCAATGGAATAAGGCATGCTCTAAACAAAGCTTCCCTTCCCTGTATTTGCCAAAATTTAGGCTCACATTTATAAAACATGATGCACAACTGCACTAGCGCAGCTGTGCGTAATTTTTTTAACAGGAGCTAGCGTCATTCTTTAGCGCCATTCGTGTGCCATATTTAAGAAATGACGTACAGTGGCACTAAGGAATGATTAGCGTAAAAAAAATCATGTTAACCATAGCCACATGTCATAAGGAAATATGACGCTAATGCTGCAAAAGTGACGCTAGACCGTTTGGCGGCGCATATATATGTTGCAAAAGGGTTTGTGCCATTTTTTATTGCATTAGCGTCAAAACAAAATGTACAAGCAGGAAAAGTGCAAATTGAAGAGAAGATGGAGTTTTCAGGCCAGGAGAGACCCCAGGGAGTCCCACCAGCCAGGAGGGTCCAGAAAAGTCCCAGGAGAAGGTGAAGTTAAAGAGCAAGTGCCACTTTAGTGATGAGGAGCATGACATCCTGGTCAGAGAGGTGACAGAGCACCAACACCTTCTCTTTGTCATCTCCACATTGCCAGTTGGTAGGCCATGACAACACCCATTGCATATTGTCAAAGCCCCTGTACAAACACAACGTAGACATCAGAGATTAGGACGGAAGTCAATACCACCCCAGGGGTGGTTACAGGGTGGTATCTCTGCCCAAAATGCTTCCCTTCCTCCTTGTCGCATTGCCTTAACTCAATGGTGCTGCATCTTGCAGCACATATTGAAATGTCACCTTAGCAAAAATAGCTCGTACATGTGCAGGAAGGGACACCTCCCTGAACATGAACAAATCATCCCCTCCAGAGAGGGTACCCCTTCATCATGCTGCAACAATGCATGTGTTACTGCAGAGAGAACAAATCTGTGCAGGAGCAGGGGGATGTAACCGGGTCGCTAGCGCCCGGGTTACTGACATCGATCGCGGGCCGACCCACCAGTACCCCGGAAGCACTGCCCATCGAATCGCCACAGCTGAATCTGATGTACACCTGGATATCCGGGTTTCTAGGGAGATAAAAAAAGAACTACAGATGCGCGCGGCTTCGGAAGAGGAGCCAGACGACAGAGGAAGAACACCCGGAGACCGAGAACGCAGAAGAAACCGGAAGAGACGTGGATCTGACGACACAGACCCCTGAACAGCGGAAAGGAGCATTTTCCAGCCACATCCCTGGAGGGACGTGGCTCTCACAGGTACGATTGTGCCTCCGAAATCACTAAGGTGTACTCCTCGGAAGGGAGGAGAGAGTGCAGGGTGTGGGGAGAGGCACGGGGAGCGATACCTAGGATCAACTCAATACGGTTGACCCGATAGAAGGAACTCAGAAAGATATTTTTTTTTCCTTGTTGGTTTTGGTTTTACTGTTTATTTAGTCTAAATTGGCTTACTAATGTGCACTAGGGGGACGGTGAGGTTAACCGTCCTTCTGAACCAGTTTGTTTAAGTCACTTGGGGAAGTAAAGAGGGAAAGGCACTGCACAGCTTGGTGACAATTCGGGCGCCTTAAAAGGGACAACTTACCACCCCACTCTCCACCCTACACCTTCCCTACTAATTGTATTACAAAAGCCCTGACAACCCCACTTACCTCTCCTTTTTCTCCTTTCCGGCCCCAACGCACATCCCGCTGATCCTTCCGGTTCCCCTCGGACAACGGGGAGAGTATCACGACAGAGGGACCTCCTAAAAAGGAAAACGGAGCAACAATTAAAACTAAAGGAAAGGAATTAAGACATTGAAACACACAAGACAATAAAACTACCATAACTTTAAAACCCCAGTTGTGTCTCTTATGTTATCTTTCACCTTATCCTGTTAATAGTGCTATAATCTCACCTCCTACAGGGGAGTTGCAAGGCTGTACTGTTTTCTAGTAAACATGGCACATCCCTGTGTATCTAAACTGCTGCAGTGTACTGCAACACATATTGCAGTGGCCCTGAGCCTGTGCCACATGCGAAAAATCTGCCCTAAAGCAACCTGTGGAACACACAACAACTCAAAGACAACCATAATCGCAATATGGGAATGGCCACAAAATAAAACACATACAACACATGGAGCATGTCAGTGAACATCATGTGTGCAGCTGTACAAGTAGCTGCAGTCGCACCATCTGACAAGATTGAGGCTCAGATCAAACAGAAAATTATGTTGCGTGCTGCTGTGCCAAATTAGGCAGCATCACGCACCGTCATTTTCAAAATGCAGGGATGCGCCATATTCATAAGAACACTGCGCACCCCTATGTGCCCCCCTGCGCAAGCAGTAAATTAGCTGTTGTGCACCAACGCAGCCACCCCTGCGCAATAGAGCAAGGATGGCTGTGTTGAGGGGGAGTTTTTTTTGTGCAGGGAGGAACACCTTCCTGCACAACAACAAACTTAAATGGCATTTTGCTCTTTCTATTTGTGCTGCAGAATGAAGCACACATAGAAAAAGCTAAAAATATAGTTGAAATGTAAGCATTACTCCTAATTTTGCCATGTTAACGCCACCCCTGGGCTGGCATTAGATTTTGGCACAGCTTCCGGTTTACGAAAAGTCGTAAATCTGAGGCAGTGGTAAAACGCAATGCGTGACACCGTGGCACACCCCCAGCATTACCCATTGCACACACCTTCCACGCAAAGTGCTGCATGTGAGGGGTCATATGTACAAGGTGGCGTTAAAGCACAAAAAAGTGGCTTTATGCCACCTTGTGAATACGATGCAAGGCATTGCACCACTGGAGCCTCACCAAAAGTGACACTCAGGTAGTGCTTGGGGCACCTAAATACTACAACCTTGGTTCAGTAACATGTCACTGAGCCTCTAGTGGCAAATAAATGATGTGCCATGTCAACAGGCAAAACAATCTAAGATTGACTTTACACTATCTCATTGCAGAGGATGATGGCTTACCTTCTGCCGAGCTGCCTTTCCTGGATTTTACAGATGACATGGATGACCAGCTTCTGACCATCAATTAACAGACTCTCCAGGATGTCCTAGGATCCCTCCAGTCACCACCTCTAGTCTCCACATGAATCACCCAGCTACCAACACACACCACCAGCCAGTACTCACACAGCTCTGGACTCCGAGGACCCAGAGACTACTTTTCAGAGGACAGTGGTAGGAGTCCAGTGGTAGGTGGCCAAGCAGATGCGGGATGGAGACCATGGCAAGCATCCTAGAGGGAGTGCGGTTGTGCCTCAGTCCAAATAAGGACAACTCAGCTGCCATCAGAGGCACCCACTCCTCGCTATGTAAACTCCAGGAGTCTCTGGCGACATAGCTGCTGTCATGAGGCAGCGGCAACAACAATTGCCCTCCCAAAGTGTCAGCAGCATAACATACAACAGGCTGGGGGCTATGAAGAATACCCTGGAGTCCATACAGCTGGAAGTGGCCTCCCTCAGGGAAAACACGACTGCCTACCACCGGGATGTTGCTGCGGTGTTGGAAAATCAGCAGTTCCTCCTTGCTGCAGTGATGCCTTATGTGTTCCCACAAATGGCAGCTGCCGGGACCTTTGACTCCACATCTGTATCCCCTGAAGTGTGTGTGGCACCCTCTATCTCTACAGCAGCACCAGCCATGACACAGGCACCACACACATCAGAGGATGAAGATGTGGAAGGAACCCTGGACTTTGATTATGCTACATATGGCTAACGTTCACTCATGGGGTCTGTAAACTGGACATTGTATGGAATTTATAAATACACTTGCACCTGTAAATAAAGCACCTTGTATACATGTAGCATTTCAACGTTTACGCTGATCCGCCTACTCTAAATTATTGCATTGTGTGCATTCATGTCAATGAGTACAGAATATCAGTACCTGAGTGCATGACTGTCAGACACAAAGCCACACACTAGGATCCTAACATGAGAGAGGTGAATGATGGTGTTGTAAGCTACAACCACCTTACTCAGTATTCTATACAAATATTGAACAGATCATCCTTTGAAGTTGACATACGGCATGTATGGCTCTGAACCAAGTCAATGGTAATTTACCCAGATAGGAGTACCAGTACAACTTATTTGTGTGGTACAGGAGATGCTAACCTTATCAGTGATGGGCACCTGTCAGTGTATGCGAGTGAATTTGTGCGTGTATGTACACGTCTGTGTGGATGAATGCGAGTAAGTGGGGTGTCTGAGTGCATGTTTGCGAGTGAGTGTGGGTTTCTGAGTACATGTATGCGAATGCTGAATGGGTGTGTATGTGACTGCATGCATGCATGAAGGGGTGGGGAGTGTTTGTGAGTATGGACGGGTGGGGGGATGTGTGCATGTGTGTGCTGGCAACAGGAATCTCTATTCCTGTCACCGGGTGCATGACCGCCAGGGTTTTCATGGCAGGGTGACCGCCATGGAAAGCCTAGCGGTTTGCAGTCTTGTAATCCTGCCGGCAGGCTGAGGCCTGCCACAGGTTTGGAGGTGCTCACCACTGTGTACAGCGGTGCGACAGCACTGGCGAGCCAGGCGGGGTTGTGGAGGTTTGGCATCTTTCATGACCTCCAGCCTCGTAATGAGGGACATTATGTACACTGCAACTGTAGATAACACATACAGTCAAGCACACATTCCTAAACAATGACATGCTCCTCATCTGTGACTATTTCCTACCAGCCATCTATGTTATTATGTACATGTCACTGGGATGACAGCTATCCATTGTTGACCATCAGAGCCAGGAGGTGAGTGGACTAAATTATCCATGATCAACATTTGTGTCTTCAAACATGTGAGGATCACATGCCCCTACAAGTCTGGATTTCCTGTTACCTTGTCCATAAGGGGGGCTGTGCATGCAATCCACCACCTTGACATCTCTGGTGAAACATCAAGGCCTGCCCAGCCATCGTGGATGCAAAGTGGAGGCCATATGATAGGGGGTCTGGAAACTTCCCGCCGGCTAATCTAAGGTTTGGTAAATCACCATTCATATGTCCTGGTGTAAGACCTAGCCTGAGCATACATTACAAGAGGGCACACCATTGCCCATGAGGCCCTCACATGTACTACTAATGCAATGTCCCAGGAAAGTTTGGCCAAAGGCTGACCTGCACATCAAAGTTGTCTACACATTACAGAATTAAAGCCCCCTACCCTATGCTATATTGTGCTACATTTGTAAAATGGCACACACATGGTGGCTCTATGGGTGCCCTGAGGCCCACAGTGAGTTTAGCACAGCACTGGGCGCTGCAACAGTATCCTGATATATTGAACATCATGTGCACATGCATGTCAGACATCATCAAAGTACCAGGTATGCACTTAGCATTCACATCATATGCACATGTGACGTGACCTACATCACTCATAAATATCATGGTGGCTGGACCATGTTGTGAATACTGCTGAGATCTGTCTTGGGAAAAATCATAACCCACATATCCCACAACCATCTGGAGCTGAGTTGTCTCCTAATTGTGTACACTACTGACTGTTGTCCAGCACAATAGGGGCCCTTGCAGTACTACAGCCTCAATATATATCTGAAGGGTACTGAGGCACCTGTGGTGCATGTGTCTCCTACATAAGCCCCCTAGAGACATCTAAACATATAACATACATCTGTACCGTCTTGTGAGTAAGTGTAAGCTGTGTGTAGCACACACTGCTGTCAATAGTGCAGTGACAAAGTAGTTGTCAACAGGCATGCTATTTACATAAACAGCTGCTCTGACACCTATCATGATAGACATCAGTGAATGTGTGGCCAGCAATCCATTTCCTAATACTCACAATTCCATGCCAGCACACGTTGCCCCTTGTGCTACAAGCAAGCCATTCTCAATGCTCAACATTCCAACAGACATGATGTCACCATCCATGCTCCAATGATATATCATTGGTCAGCGCAAAAATATTATTCATAGCATTTCACACATCAGACTGACTCACACCAAACCCTGGATTGACACACATTACGCACAAGATAACACTTACTGGCTGCATTGGGGTCTTCAAATCGGGTCACCTAACCAACAGTGTAGGGTGGAGGTCCACCTGCAAGACATGAATGAAAAACATTGCTAAGTGAAATTTGTACATATCAGTTAATGGAAAACATTGTTCAATATCAACTTGTTAGGCTGAGTGAGCAAGTCATCCTAGTGGTAGATCAGAGCAACTGAGAAACATCTCTGATCAGTCAATCACACATAGTCTCATATAATGTAGAACCACCCCCCTACAAACCATCACTTTTCCAGACTCTCCGGTGGACCACTTGTACATAGCATTGTCATGCAGGTGTTTATTAGCTCTACACCACCAAGACCAGATGGGACTGCATGACATTGTATACTGCATCTGAGGGTCATTCAATGGTTGTTGTAGTGGCTATCCCATTGTGACACCCATAGCATTTGAGCCTGCCCCAGATGTTGTAGACATCTACCTCATTGTCACTGCAAACTGACAAAGAACTGTTGTGTGGGTATTCCAAAGTGTTTTGGAATGCCGTGATACACCTTGTGTGAAGTAACTAATAAGTGTGTGCCATCACAAGGCGCTCACACACGAGCGATAATGCAATGGGAGTTTACTCATGTGAAAATAATTGTAACTACCTGCACATTGACTTATGGATGTATTGCCAATAGTGCCTAGACAACCATTTTTGACATGGTATACCATTATTTTTCCAGGGAGGGATAAGAACATGCACATAGATATATGCCTCAACAGAGACACACTTGATCTGTGGTCCAAGGATGCATTTGTTGGTGCAGATTACTGAGTAATGTGCCAGTGATGGAGCAGATGCAGGGCAGCCCTATACTGTCAGTAAGATGCAGCAGGCCTGTGGAACTAAATCAACATGTGTGTGTGGTAATAGACATAGTTCACAGTGTATGTGATACACAGTGTACAGGAAGAGGAAAGTGCTAGTGGTCTGGACCCAGCGCATAGTCAAGCTCCCTTACAAGGTCTTGGCCAATGACATAAAGGGGCAGATTGAACGACAGTGGTGCATCACCAAGTGCATCACTACAGTCCTTGTGGCCCTCAGTGTAACCCTTGCCCCCGTCATGTGTGCGCCTAATGAGAATTAAGGCACAGCATGATGCAAGTAGGGTCTAACTGCATTTATTTATATTTATTTCTGTATAGGACATTGATGTACTCAGCAGGAGTTGCAAAACAACAGATAATCCCTACTTCTGCTGAGTACATGGGGGTCCA
Organism: Pleurodeles waltl; assembly: GCF_031143425.1. Lineage (NCBI taxonomy): Eukaryota > Metazoa > Chordata > Amphibia > Caudata > Salamandridae > Pleurodeles > Pleurodeles waltl. The sequence goes on along the minus strand of NC_090440.1, from coordinate 1,986,506,898 downwards.
TCAAATACATTTATATGCCCCCATATAACACCTGTTCTCAGCAGCCGTTCAAAGTGCATGAAATATGGAATGTAGGTATTTCTCATTTTCCCAGAGGCTTTTACATTTGCCCCCTGTTAGAAATGGAGTCTTTGGTTGGCAGTCAGGTTGCCCCTTGTCCAAGCAAGGACCCTCACTCTAGTCAGGGTAAGTCACACACAATCCAAATTATCCTGTGCCCACCCTCTGGTAGCTTGGCACTGCGCAGTCAGGCTTAACTTAGAAGGCAGTGTGTAAAGTATTTGTCCAATAAATCATACAATAACACAGTACACCACCACAAAAATACACCACACAGTATTTAGAAAAATATAGAATATTTATCTGGTTAAATGCTGGTCAAAACGATCAAGATATGAGAAGTACACGTTGAAATAAAGAATGATAAAAAAGAGTCTTTAGTCTTTAAAAAGCAACAAATGTCTCTTGCAAGCACATTTGCGCTCAGGGAGCCGGGTTGCGTCATACCAGTTCGTCGTGCGGTGATTTTCTCACCGAGATGCAGGTTGTGTGTCGTTTCTGGCAGGCTGCATGTCGAATTTTCGACGCACAATGAGTTCTTTGCAGGATGAAGTCTTTTTGGTCCTGAGACTTCAGGGAACAGGAGGCAAGCTCTAGCCAAGCCCTTGGAGTGCACTTCTCAGCAGCACCAGAGGGCTGTAAGGCAGCAGGGCAGCAGTCCTTTGCAGCAAAGCAGTCAGGTGAGTCCTTTGGCAGCCAGGCAGTTCCTCTTGACAGGTTGCAGGTCCTGGTTCAGAGTTTCTTCACCAGTGGTATCTTGTCAGGAAGTGTCTGAGTTGGTAGGGTCAGAGGCCCTATTTAAATACCTAAATGTGCCTTTGAAGTGGGGGAGACCTCAAAGAGTAGCTTAGAAGTGCACAAGGTCTCCTTTCAGTTCCATCCTGTCTGCCAGGGTCCCAGTAGGGGTTTTGGCAGTCCATTGTGTGAGGGCAGGCCACTGTCCTTTGACATGTAAGTGTCAGGCCTTCCACCCTCTCAGCCCAGGAAGACCCATTCAGTATGCAGATGTGTGCAGGGGTGACTGAGCATCCTTTGTGCAGGGGTTGTCTGAGTGAAATGCACAAGGGAGCTGTCAAGTAACCCAGCCAGATGTGGATTATAAGGCACAGAAGGATTTAAGTGCAGACAAATGCTCACATTCTAAAAGTGGCATTTCTAAAATAGTAATATTAAATCCAACTTCACCAGTCAGCAGGATTTTGTATTACCATTCTGGCCATACTAAATATGACCTTGTTTCTTCTTTCAGATCTGAATCTACCACTCAAACAGTATATGAAGGTAGCCCTAATGCTTCACAGCAGTGTAAAACGGATTTAGGAGTTCTACACTACCAGGACATATAAGCTACACATGTGTATGTCCTGCCTTTTATCTACATAGCGCCCTGCCCTATGAGTTACCTAGGTCCTACCTGAGGGATGACTTATATGTACAAAACAGGGAGTTTAAGGCTTGGCAAGTACTTTTAAATGCCAAGTCGAATTGGCCGTGAAACTGCACACACAGGCCTTGCAATGGCAGGCCTGAGGCATGGTTAAGGGGCTACATATGTGGGTGGCAAAATCAGTGCTGCAGGCCCACTAGTAGCATTTAATCTACAGGCCCTCGGCACATGTAGTGCACTTTACTGGGGACTTACAAGTAGATTAAATAAGCCAATTGGGTATTCGCCAATGTCACCATGTTTTAAGGGAGAGAGCAAATGCACTTTAGCACTGCTTAGCAGTGGTAAAATGCGCAGAGTCCTAAAACCAGCAAAAACAGTGTCCAAAAAGTGGAGGGAGGCAGGCAAAAAGTTAGGGGTGACCACCCTAAGGCTGTCAGGTCTAACATGTGTCCCCCCCAGCTGAAAGTGGGGAGAGCTACCCAACCTCCTGAGATCTCTCATTGCTAAGGCGGATGTATCCATCAGTGTTTTGGAGTGGTCAATCCCCAGCCGATGCTCCACCGTAAAGTCCATCCCCTGTAGGAAAATGGACCACCTCAAGAGTTTAGGATTCTCACCCCTCATCTGCATGAGCCATCTGAGGGGCCTGTGGTCTGTCTGAACCCGGAAGTGAGTCCCAAACAGGTATGGTCTCAGCTTCTTCAGTGCCCAAACCACAGCAAACGCTTCTATCTCAATAGCACTCCACCTCTTAACCCATGGTAATAGCCTTCTGCTAATAAAGACTACCGGTTGGTCTAGGCCCTCCTCATTTAGCTGTGCTAGAACCGCCTCTATGCCATGCTCTGAAGCGTCCGTCTGCACAATAAATTCCTGGGAGTAGTCAGGTGCCTTGACCACGGGGGCCTTCAGGGAGCAAAGGCTTTATGACAAGCCTCTGTCCAATTCAGCAACCTAGGCTGTTTCTTGGATGTCAGTTCTGTTAAGGGGGCTACTATGGTGCCTTATCCCTTAACAAATCTGCGGTAATTTCCAGTGAGGCCTAAGAAGGCTTTCAGGTCTGTTGGGGTTCTAGGTGGTTGCCAGGCCTTGATAGTTTCAATCTTGGCCTGGAGGGGCTGCACCTCGCCACCAACTACTAGTTTTCCCAAGTAAACAACGGAACCCTGCCCAATCTGGCGATTACTGGCCCTGATGGTCGGGCCTGCCTGTTGCAGGGCCTGAAGCACCTCCTTGAGGTGGACCAGGTGTTCCTCCCAGCTGGAACTGTAGACGGCAATGTCGTCTAGGTAGGCTGCGGAAAAGGCATCCTTGCCAGCTAGGACCCCGTTAACCAACCCTTGGAAGGTAGTGGGGCATTTTTCAATCCAAAGGGCATTACTCTGAACTAGTAATGGCCCTCAGGAGTAGAGAAAGCCAATGTCTCTTGAGCCCCTTTAGACAATGCGATATGCCAGTACCCTGACGTGAGGTCAAAGGTACTAAGGAACTTGGCAGCGTCGAGTCTGTCAATGAGCTTGGAGGATGAGGTGAGCATCTGTCTTTGTGACAGAGTTGAGACCCCAGTATTCCACGCAGAACCTAATTTCTGACTTGGCACCAGGAGCAGCAGCCTTGGGAACGAACACCACTGGGCTGGATTAGGGACTACTGGATTTCTCTATCACCCCGAGAGCCAGCATCTTGGCAACTTCATTCTTGATGCTGGACCTCACTTTGTCTGACACCCTGTAAATTTTGTTCTTCACAGGTGGACTGTCTCCTGTGTCAATATCATGGACACACAAGTTTGTGAGCCCAGGAGTGAGGGAGAACAGGGAAGAGAACTGCTCCAACAACTTATAGCAGTCTCCCCTCTGACCTAGAGTCAGGGAGTCAGAGAGATTAACACCCTCCACTGACCCATCACTTTCCTTGGCAGGGAGGAGGTCAGGGTGAGGTTCACTCTCCTCTTCCATGCCCTCATCTGTCACAAGAAGCGTGCTGATGTCAGCCCTCTCAAAATGAGGCTTCAGTCTGTTGTGGTGGAGAACCCTTAGGGAGTTTCTAGGGGTCTTGAGGTCCACTAGTTAACTGGTCTCCCCCTTTCGCTCCTTGACTGCGAATGGGCCAGACCAGCGGTCCTAGAGTGCTCTAGGCTCTGCTGGCTCCATCACCCATAACTTGTCTCCAGGTGAGAATTCTACCAGAGTGGCTTTCTGGTCTTACCACTCCTTCATCACCTCTTGACTGGCCTTGAGGTTGCTCTTGGACTGTTTCCAGAAACGCTGTGTCTGGTTGCGGAGGGCCAGCATGTAACTGACCGCATCCTGGGGATGTTTCTTGGGAGCTTTCTCCCATCCCCCCTTTACTATACTTAGTGATCCCCTGACAGAGTAACCATAGAGAAGTTCAAAGGGGCTGAACCCCACCCCTTTCTGGGGCACTTCCCTATAAACAAATAGGAGGCATGGTAAGAGGACATCCCACTTACGCCTCATGGCCTCAGGTAGGCCAGGAGTCATTTTTCTGACATTTAGATTTGAGCCGTTTGCATCATTTTTTTTATGCATGACAGGAATGCATGGAATTTTGCAATGCAGGCCTTGAGTGCACCCAGATTCACTTACCATGTCACATGGGCTATACAACAATGTTGAAATTATGGTATGGCTACATGTGTGTAGGTAACCAGTTATGTCTTTATGGTGACATTGGTATGTTCAACCTATTTGTTTTTTATGAGTCTCCTGCATGTAATTACTCATACCTTGTGAATATGTGTATGTGCAGCTACACTGTGTCCACATACATGTTAGCACATGTGTACTATGAATGTGCATACGTGTTTTAATATTCTTTTGTGGGATTACTACATTGTTATATCTGAAATACAAATGTACACATACCTACAATACCAAATATATGATGGCCTAGGTCCAGCACAATGTAAGGCATGTGATAACCATCACAATTTGTACTCAGAGTATGCAGTTGACCTGGACTGTGTTGACCACACGTTACCCCTGCCAATTTGCGTGTGTATGTGTCCACTCTGTGGTGTGTTGTTGGTTTTGCCTTCACAGTGTTCTGCTACACATGTGACATATAGTTCCCCGTGCACCTTATTTGCAGGAGATGGTATGTACACATGTGTCACTGAAGGTTGGTATATGCTGTGTGTGTGTGTGTAAACAAATGTGTAGTATCATTTCAGTAACATATGACTACAGTGGTGTGTTCATGGGATGTGAAACTCCACATTTCTATCTTCCTGCATGAACACATGTCGCACTTTGACAAATGCATGTGTAGTCATATCAGTGCCACCTATGTTTCTGTATATTGGAACACATGTGAAGGTCATTTCTTTCAATCACTAATCTTGTGATACCTATGCCCTTACTTTTGTGCTGGGTTGACTTTTGTTCAGAATCCTATACACATTACCATGCCTACGCCAGTACAGTAGTACATGTATGCTGAGATATGTGGTATATGTGTGCATTCCACCAACTAGGCACTCACATTTGTCCACATCATGTTTGTAATAACTGTCACATACAATGGCATACCACTGTGTAGCAGTGTTGCAGTCTGGCATTGATGGCAGTCTATTCATCACTACTGTGGGAGTTTTTATGGCAACACAAACCCATGGTTGCATGTGAAGGGGCAGGTTTACGGAGCTTCATTTTACTCAGCCCAATGTGCACCTGCATCAGGCCCCTGACAATGTCATAAGTTTATGTAGCCAGAGCAGTGGTGTTAGGGTGTTTTGAGAGGGGATCTAGCCTCCTCATGATTGCTACTCAGCAGAACAATGCACACTCCCCTGCAAATAGACACATTCACAATTGTGATCAAACAGGCCGGGATATCACACTTTCGTCTGCGGTTCTTGATGTCCGCCTTCCCCTCTCATGTACAGAGGACTGGGTAGTTGCACATGCAGGACATTTACCATCATTTAATGTTCTTATTCATTTCCATGGGCAGCTCTGTTAGGGGTTGTATATCAGTTGTGACTTCTATTTTGGGAACGTGCCAGGGTGCAGATGGTGTTGTCTGTCACTGTCTCCTGTTATGTTGGCATGTGATTGGTACTGGCAAACATGACTGGGTTATGTACTGACCTGGCCACCCTCTCTGTACACATGTTGACATGTAGGTATTAATGAGTTGCACAGTCAGTATTGGTCTATATGTGTTCCTTCTCCATGTTTTCGCACATTACTTGTAAGGTATGTATTGTCTCCTACATTGCTCCCATTCTTTAGGGAGCTTGCACTGTGTAGACATCTTTGACAGCAATGTTGTCTGGTCATACGTGGACAGGATGTGACTTGTGTAAATTGTAGATGTACACATCTTCTACTACTGGCTATATGATAGTTACCGTCCAATTGACGGTATTTGTGAGATGTAATAAGTGCCACGCACACATGACATTACACCTGCCACAGCACTTGTGTTGTCTCCAAGTGACCTCCTGTGTTGTATTTCCAAGTATATGTGGTTATCTCTCAGCTGTCCATCCACATCCATTGAACGTGGGTATGCATTTCTTCCAGCATGCCACAACCTAGGTCACTATTGCCATGACTGAATGATGTTGAGGTGTGAAATTTCAGTGCAGTTTTTTTTCTTTAGCCAAATGCAACATATAGGGCTACTTCTAGTCCCATTTTTTTTTGATGGATCTCTGACATTTTTTAACATTGCTGGACATAGGCGGTCATTATGAACATGGCGGGAAAGACCTCCGACCTCCGTGGCTGCGGTGAACAGAATTCCGGCGGAGGCGAATGGAAACCCGCCATGTAATGAACAAAAAACCCAACCCCGCCAAACATTCCCACACCACCGCTCCCCGCCAGGACCCTGTCGGCGGGAATCCCGGCCCACCCGCCACCGCCAAGCACACCCACATCCCGCCCTTCAAATAGTGATGCACAAATCACCTCGGCGGACAGTGGAGGCCGGACGACCATTGGGGGCTGCGACCGCCACGGGCGGCAAGTGGGCCCAACAGCAACCAGTGCACACATTTGCTAGGCTTAGCACCCACACACCTGACACACATCCCGAACACCATAAAACACCCCCAGACCCACCCCACAATCCCTTGCAAGGAAACCAGGACCAGAAGATGGAGAGCACCAGAGCCAGACAGAGAACGCCAGCAGACAGGACACGCATAGCGACCCACACAGGGGCACCCAAACACCGTCCCCAGTCCCAATGCCATCCACTACCCTCACCATGCCCCCCCAAAAAAAATCCACGCTTCACCGAAAGGGAGCTAAGGACCATGGTGGACGAGATCCTAAAAGTGGAGCCACAAATATTCGGCTCCGAGGTGCAGCACACACCCATCGCCCGGAAAATGGAGCTGTGGCAGACCATTGTCAACAGAGTGAATGCAGTGGGACACCATCCACACACCAGGGACGACATCCGCAAGAGGTGGAACAACCTGCGGGGGAAGGTCCAGGCCATGGCATCCAGGCACCACATCGCAGTGCAGAAGACTGGGGGAGGACCGCCACCCACACCACCCGACTACACCGACTGGGAGGAGAAGGTACTCACCATCCTGCACCCAGAGGGACTCACTGGACTCACTGGAGGAATGGACTCTGGTAAGTCGTCTACATTTACCCCATATACACCATCCCTGTAATGCATGCACCACCCCACCCCACCCACACCCACACCCCTCCCAGCCATTACCCACCACATCCACCACCCTTCATCACCCACAACTCACTACCAGGCCACATCACTCCTGCTGTGCACAGCCACCCACCCCTGCACGTACCCACAATGGAATAATAACCCCCACCACAATGTAACCCCACCAGTGCCACTAAATCTAATGTCCACCTCACAAAGGCACCCCTGAAGGCCACTGAAAGGCACACCAGCACTAAATTGCACGGTACAGTCCACCTCTAACCCTCATGCATATGTAACAAACATTTCTATGCCCCCCAACAGGCACCACCACCCGTGTAACCCTAAAGGGGTGCCACAGCATTCCAGGGAGATAGAGGCACATCACAGGAAACTGGTGAAGGATCCCTGGACACTGATGAGCAGGCAGGCCCCTCACACACCCCTGGATGCTCACCATGCAGCAGTCCCACCCAGGAAAACACTGTCACCCCTAACACCCAGTCAAGACCAGCAGGCCAGGGGAGGCGTGCCCACACCAGTGGACCCAGGGCACAAACAGGTGGAACACAGCAACAGAGGCCACATTCTCCCACCCCCAACATGCAGGAAGACGAGGGCCCCAGTACTAGTGGCACGTCAAGACCTGCGCAGGGGACACAGGCACAGGGGGGGGCCAGGGCAAGGTCAAGTGCCCCAGTGGGTCAGGGGGTAAGGCACCGGATAGATGCAGCAGCCCAGGACGTCATTGCAGAGGTATTGGAGGCATACCAACATACCCAAGACAGGTTGGCACAGATTGTAACCACCCTGGAGCAAAGTTAGAGGATGCAGCTTGAACACCACCAACAGGCCATGGAGCAGTGGAAAGAACACAATGCCCCAATGGCCACCATTGCTGGAGCACTGCTGCAGTTGGTCAACAAACCCTCAGACACCCACAACGGGCAAGAGGCCCCCACAACAGCCCTGGACAACCAGCAACAGATGTCCCAAGCAGCTGAAACAGCAAAGGAAATACCCTCCCAGGAATCACAAGGCCCAACCATGTCACCCCAAGTAGCTCCACAGCAGGCGCCCAAACGTAGTCTCAGGCCAAGATATGGCACTGGAAACCCAGCTAAAAACAAGCCCCCAGTTGTGGCCAATTGTGCTATTGTATGTCCTATGGCCAAGTTGCCATGGCCTTCGGTCAGGTACGTCCCTCTTGGCGTGGGGTGTCTGACTATTGCTGCTTGGAAGGGTTGGGGGTGCTTTGTGGGGTGGGTGGAGTGGGTGGGTATGTAACTTTGCCCTTTCCTCCCTTGTTTTGTAGGTTGCGGTACTTACCGATGTCGTCTTCATCGGCGGACTCGGTCGTGTAGATATATGGCAAGGAGCAAGGCTGGCATGATCTGCAGCTCTCTGTCCATGGCTGCAGCTGCACGTTTTGTTGACCTCCGGTGGGTGTTTCCTTCTATTTGTTTCTTTTCCGTCTGGCTTTGTGTGGCGGTGGTCCTTTCCTGGCGGTGGGTGGTACGCGGGATGCGTGAGTTTCGTTTGGTTCATTATTTGGCGGTCCGGACGCTCCTCTGTTGGCGGTTTCTACCACCACCGTCCGCGGTGCGGAACGGACCGCTGTGTTTATAATGAGGGCCATAGTTGCATAGTCCACACCTGATTGCCATGTTGGAGCCCAAAGCATGTATGGCATAATTTGTAACTGTTGCTACCTTGCACTTGTTCTGACATGTGAGTGACAACGAGTGGTGTGTTTTGCTATGTGCTGTGTGATGTTGTTATACAGAGCATACTAGGTAACCATGCTGACACATGTAATGCATTGATAGTACCAGCAAACCCTTTGCTACCTAGGAGATACACCCTATGCATCAGTCTTCACATGTTTATCTGGAATTGCTGTAGGCATGTGTCAAGACAGCAGATTTGTATGAAAAGTGTGCATCTTATGTTCATAGGGAGTATACCACACTACATTCCACCAAGACAATTATTTTGTGGTGCATTGTTCCATTTAATTCTTAGATCCTGACAATGGATCATGTGTTTGGATAGTGATTCAGCACCCACAGCTGCTTAATTTATCTGGCAATCCATAGCACACTCCTCAGCCAACGTGTGTGTGCCATAAGTGAGGTACAGTCCCCCATGTGTCAGGGTTGTTGTGAGAAGGTAGCCTCTTTCTAGCCTTGTTACCCCCACTTTGGGCCTGTTTGTGAGTGTATGTCAGGGTGTTTTCACTGTCTCACTGGTATCCTGCTTGCCAGGGCCCAGTGCTCATAGTGAAAACCCTATGTTTTCAGTATGTTTGTTATGTGTCACTGGGACCCTGCTAGTCAGGACCCCAGTGCTCATAAGTTTGTGACCTATAGGTATGTGTTCCCTGTGTGATGCCTAACTGTCTCACTGAGGCTCTGCTACTCAGAACCTCAGTGGTTATGCTCTCTCATTTCTTTCAAATTGTCACTGACAGGCTAGTGACCAATTTTACCAATTTACATTGGCTTAATGGAACACCCTTATAATTCCCTAGTATATGGTACTGAGGTACCCAGGGTATTGGGGTTCCAGGAGATCCCTATGGGCTGCAGCATTTCTTTTGCCACCCATAGGGAGCTATGACAATTCTTACACAGGCCTGCCACTGCAGCCTGAGTGAAATAACGTACACGTTATTTCACAGCCATTTTACACTGCACTTAAGTAACTTATAAGTCACCTATATGTCTAACCTTTACCTGGTAAAGGTTAGGTGCAAAGTTACTTAGTGTGAGGGCACCCTGGCACTAGCCACGGTGCCCCCACATTGTTCAGAGCCAATTCCCTGAACTTTGTGAGTGCGGGGACACCATTACACGCGTGCACTACATATAGGTCACTACCTATATGTAGCTTCACAATGGTAACTCCGAATATGGCCATGTAACATGTCTATGATCATGGAATTGCCCCCTCTATACCATCCTGGCATAGTTGGCACAATCCCATGATCCCAGTGGTCTGTAGCACAGACCCTGGTACTGCCAAACTGCCCTTCCTGGGGTTTCACTGCAGCTGCTGCTGCTGCCAGCCCCTCAGACAGGCAGCTGCCCTCCTGGGGTCCAGCCAGGCCTGGCCCAGGATGGCAGAACAAAGGACTTCCTCTGAGAGAGGGTGTGACACCCTCTCCCTTTGGAAAATGGTGTGAAGGCAGGGGAGGAGTAGCCTCCCCCAGCCTCTGGAAATGCTTTCTTGGGCACAGATGTGCCCAATTCTGCATAAGCCAGTCTACACCGGTTCAGCGACCCCTTAGCCCTGCTCTGGCGCGAAACTGGACAAAGGAAAGGGGAGTGACCACTCCCCTGACCTGTACCTCCCCTGGGAGGTGCCCAGAGCTCCTCCAGTGTGCTCCAGACCTCTGCCATCTTGGAAACAGAGGTGCTGCTGGCACACTGGACTGCTCTGAGTGGCCAGTGCCACCAGGTGACGTCAGAGACTCCTTGTGATAGGCTCCTTCAGGTGTTGCTAGCCTATCCTCTCTCCTAGGTAGCCAAACCCTCTTTTCTGGCTATTTAGGGTCTCTGTCTCTTGGGATTCCTTAGATAACGAATGCAAGAGCTCATCCGAGTTCCTCTGCATCTCTCTCTTCCCCTTCTGCCAAGGAATCGACTGCTGACCGCGCTGGAAGCCTGCAAACCTGCAACATAGTAGCAAAGACGACTACTGCAACTCTGTAACTCTGATCCTGCCGCCTTCTCGACTGTTTTCCTGGTGGTGCATGCTGTGGGGGTAGTCTGCCTCCTCTCTGCACTAGAAGCTCCGAAGAAATCTCCCGTGGGTCGACGGAATCGTCCCCCTGCAACCGCAGGCACCAAAAAGCTGCATTACCGGTCCCTTGGGTCTCCTCTCAGCACGACGAGCGAGGTCCCTCGAATCCAGCAACTGTGTCCAAGTGACCCCCACAGTCCAGTGACTCTTCAGTCCAAGTTTGGTGGAGGTAAGTCCTTGCCTCACCTCGCTAGACTGCATTGCTGGGAACCGCGACTTTTGCAGCTACTCCGGCCCCTGTGCACTTCCGGCGGAAATCCTTTGTGCACAGCCAAGCCTGGGTCCACGGCACTCTAACCTGCGTTGCACGACTTTCTAAGTTGGTCTCCGGCGACGTGGGACTCCTTTGTGCGACTTCGGGTGAGCACCGTTTCACGCATCCTCGTAGTGCCTGTTTCTGGCACTTTTCCGGGTGCTACCTGCTGCTAAGAGGGCTCCTTGTCTTGCTCGACGTCCCCTCTACCTCCTGGTCCAATTTGCGACCTCCTGGTCCCTCCTGGGCCACAGCAGCATCCAAAAACGCTAACCGCACGATTTGCAGCTAGCAAGGCTTGTTGGCGTTCTTTCGGCGGGAAAACACTTCTGCACGACTCTACAAGGCGAGAAGGATCCGTCTTCCAAAGGGGAAGTCTCTAGCCCTTTGCGTTCCTGCAGAAACCGCAGCTTCTTCAGTCCAGTCGAAGCTTCTTTGCACCCGCAGCTGGCATTTCCTGGGCATCTGCCCATCTCCGACTTGCTTGTGACTTTTGGACTTGGTCCCCTTGTTCCACAGGTACCCCAGATTGGAAATCCAGCGTTGTTGCATTGTTGGTTTGTGTCTTTCCTGCATTATTCCTCTAACACGACTTCTTTGTCTTTAGGGGAACTTTAGTGCACTTTGCACTCACTTTTCAGGGTCTTGGGGTGGGCTATTTTTCTAACCCTCACTATTTTCTAATAGTCCCAGCGACCCTCTACAAGGTCACATAGGTTTGGGGTCCATTCGTGGTTCGCATTCCACTTTTGGAGTATATGGTTTGTGTTGCCCCTATCCCTATGTGTCCCCATTGCATCCTATTGTAACTATACATTGTTTGCACTGTTTTCTAAGACTATACTGCATATTTTTGCTATTGTGTATATATATCTTGTGTATATTTCCTATCCTCTCACTGAGGGTACACTCTGAGATACTTTGGCATATTGTCATAAAAATAAAGTACCTTTATTTTTAGTATAACTGTGTATTGTGTTTTCTTATGATATTGTGCATATGACACTAAGTGGTTCTGTAGTAGCTTCACACGTCTCCTAGTTCAGCCTAAGCTGCTCTGCTAAGCTACCATTATCTATCAGCCTAAGCTGCTAGACACCCTATACACTAATAAGGGATAACTGGGCCTGGTGCAAGGTGCAAGTACCCCAAGGTACTCACTACAAGCCAGTCCAGCCTCCTACAGTTGTGCCCAATGGCAGTGCCAGGAAATAATCCCATGGATACGCTGTGCAGGCTCTGCCCCTAACATTGGTTACAATCCCTGTACAATCACTGAAGGTCCATTGTTCCCAATGATGTTCCACCTATGTCACACATGCATTGTGGAGGCAAAGAAGCAATCACCCTGAAAGGTGAAAGTGTTCAGTTCCTACATTATTTACACACCATTTGATCACAGCCCTTACCTTATGTGTGCCCCCCTTGCATACATCCTGGTAGGTGTGGTGTTGATGTGGGGAAATGGCTAGGAATTAGCACCTTGCCCACTTGATGGCATGATATATGTAGTTGTGCATGAATCTAGGCCTTCAGGAGTCACATGCCCATGAAATGTGTGTCACTGATAGCTGAAATAGAGGGAGTAGACCCTCTTACATCACAAACGATGTTGCTACCACACTTGTAACTATTGTGTTTCTTACCTGCTCCCTGATGTTTGAGTTACATTCCAATGCTATATGTAGTGGAGAATGAGTAGACCCAGGAAATTCAGGTGCAAAGTATTTTATTTGTGCTTTTTACATTGTTATGATGATTGTTCAGTCACTATGCATAAAAGTTCTCTACTTTGCGGAGTCTCCTGCGAACTCCTGCAGCAGGGTTCTGTTGTTGCCCCTCCAAATTAGCTGCTCCATCATCATACCCCTCCTCGTTGAGGACGGCAACCTGTTCATCCCAAGGAACATTGTACATATGTTATGGAGGATTGCACATGCCAGTATAATTTTACATACCAGCAGTGGAGCATACAAGAGGCTTTCTCCTGTCAAGGTTAGGCACCTGAACCTTGACTTCAGAAGCCCAAATGTCCTCTCCACCACATTGTGTGTTCTTCTGTGCCCTTTGTTGTATGCACGCTCTTTCACTGTTGTTTGATTGGCAAATGGAGTCATTACGTATGGCTGTATGCCATAACCTTGATCAGCTGCAAAGGAATGAGAGAAGATGTGTTGACAAAGCTTGATAGTGGTTTGGAATATACCATGGCAGTTGTTAGTTGTAGGTGGAGTGGTGACTCTGACTTGCTTGTGGTATAGTTTATGTTCCTGTTCTTGAGAAATGGTTTCATAGGTCTGTGTTGATGGGCATGACAATCTTGGGTTGTGGTTCAAGGACCTGGGAATTTTTCATATTGATTCCAAACTGATGGTTATACCATTGCAAATATGTGTTGTGTAGTCCATATTTGAGGCAGTGTCCTATTGTTGGACGGAACCTACCACCTCTTTGCACCACAATGGTGTCAGATGTAGAGACACCGTTGTAGCCCTACAAAGCCAAACTGTGCTGTCCATGTTACCTTGTGGCACTACGCATGCAGTGTGACACTTAGTTACCCTTTGTGGCAGATGATCGTTGTGCCAGCCATCAAGTGTACAAGAGTGTGAATCAAACATTTGTAGGATGATGTAATTTGGTGCAGTTGTATCTCCTATCTTCCAATACATGATTTATAACAGACACTTTCAGCACATGCACAGAGCAGGCTTTGGGAGGGGGCACACCTATTTTTCACATGGGTCCCTATGTACGGTGCATGTATGGTCAGGTATGTTCTCTATACTCCTGCTGAGTCATGCTATGGCAGCGATGATCTTTACAGTTTTGCACAAAGTCTGCACCATGGTGGACAGTTTCTAGCATACGGAACAGACATGGTGCTGTTAGGGGCGCTAAGGGGCGCATGTGAGGTACCACTGGAGTAAGTGCTGCCCCATTTCTCATGATTCTGCCACATTGTCTTTGATGGCAGGTTGATTTATATTTGACACAATGCAGCAGACAGGTGTATGTGCACACTTCAGGTATGACAGGTATGTGTAGATGATATGTAGTTGGTAATGGCACCACTTGGTTGGCATTTGATATAGATGTTGCCAGAGGCTTGCACACCATGATTTATGTAGGGCTGTGCCTATGAGTGATTTTCTTTAAATCCCCATGGCCTTTAAATTGACATAGCTGAGTTAATCTTTGTTGGCTGTAATGTGTGTGGGATCTGTATTTAGTTGATAACCAGTGGACATTTGTAGTGGTTTGTGGGCAGCCTCTGTATGCAAAGGGGACTTTGGTCCACCTGTCCACATTTGGTGTGCCACTCAGGTTGTGGCTGTGTTTGTTTGCGATGTGCAGTGATTGCGGTGTAGTGTGGCATATTGCATATGTGTTGTTGCCTGCACATCTGTGTTCCCCTGCCCATGTTTATTTCGCGTGGTGTATGTCATGTTTGTCCTACATGGTTTGTGTGTTGTGTGTATAGTGATTGGTATGATGGCTTACCTAGGATTAGGCCATTGCCATATTGCCCATCCTGGAATCACTTGTTGATAGTGGAATGACAGAATATGTAGGCATCATGTACGCTGCCGGGATATTTTGCTAGGATGTTAGTGAAGAGCCCATGGTGGTCCATAATGGCCTGCACATTGATAGAATGGGTGTGCTTGCTTGGTCTCCTCCTGCAGTTGCTGGGGTGTTTGGAAAGCAGATGTGGTGGGGTGTAAGGCGTATGATTGCGTCCAGGACCTTAGGTAGGAGGATCGAAAAGAATGACTGGGACATACCAGCCACATGTGCGCCCGTTATCTGAAAAGATCCAGATATCATCATATGAAGGACATCGAGGAGTTTTGTCATGGGTGGAATATAAGGCGTACAATGGACTCCCTTTTCAGTCAGTACATCCCGATGACATCTTGTTCCCTAAGGCCAATGATGATTGTCCGCTGTCTGAACTCTCGTCTTCTGCACTGCCTTTGTGGCTGCGCAGTGGTGTTTGGGGTTCCTTTGGTGGTGGTGGATGGACCTGCTGTCTTCACTGACGTCTGCAGCGTGTACCAAGCTGGAGCAGTACCACTTCCATGTTTTATTGGAGGTTGCAAATGCTCCTTCTGTGTGTTTTCTTTGAGTGGTGGTATGTGGGCCTTTTTTTAACGCCTGGCTTGACCAGGCGTTAAATTTTGATGCTAATTGGACTTAGCCTAATTTTTTAGGCCCGCTTCCTTGATATTCGTCATTTTGCGTCAGGAGGTAAATATGGCGCCTGAGGGCTAGAGTCATTTTTAGGAAGGGAACGCCTACCTTGCATCTCATTGTTGCATTGAGATGCAATGTGGGTTGGCTCTTCCTAAAAATGAAGTTAACTCCAATATTTTGACGCTAGACAGGTCTATCGTCAAAATATAAATACGGAGTTAAGAAAGCGCTGCTTTAGTGTAAAAAAAAAAATGACACAAAGACAGCGCAAATTTTTCATAAATATGGGCCTTAGGGCCAGATGTAGCAAAGGATTTGCGCCTCGCAAACAGCGAAAATCACCGTTTGCGAGGCGCAAATGTCTCTTTGCTATGCAGAAATGCATATTGCGAGTCCGGACCGACTCGCAATATGCATTTCGGAATCGCAAATAGGAAGGGGTGTTCCCTTCCTATTTGCGATTCTGAGTGGTATGCAATACCATTTGCGACCGGATATGTGGTCGCAAATGGTGTCGCAGTTACCATCCACTTCAAGTGGATGGTAACCCACTCGCAAATTGGAAGGGGTCCCCATGGGACCCCTTCCACTTTGTGAATGGACCCACAAATATTTTTTCAGGGTAGGTAGTGGTCCAAGGGACCACTACCTGCCCTGAAAAAAAAAACGAAACTAAAGGTTTCGGTTTTTTTTTTAAGTGCAGCTCGTTTTCCTTTAAAAAAACTTTATTGAAAGCAGTCACGAACATGGAGGTCTGCTGACGACAGCAGGCCTCCATGTTTGCGAGTGCCTAGACTCGGTATGGGGCCGCAATTTGCGACCCACCTCATTAATATTAATGAGATGGGTCTTTGCGACCCCATACTGACTCGCAGAAGGTGTCTGAGACACCTTTCTGCATAACATTTTGCGAGTTGCAAATTGCGAGTCGCTAGTACTCGCAATTTGCAAGTCGCAAAATGTTATTTTGCTACATCTGGCCCTAAGTTCCCTAACCACTTTTTAAGTCAATAGACGATAACCAATATTCATAGCCCTCTATCTCCAACTGGGAAACAAAGGAATTAGAATAAATCAGTCTGGTACCTGCTAACAAAATACTTTGCAATTTTATGGGAGGTATTTGAAATAATAACAATCAGCATTTGTTGTATCGTGCCCAGTAAAATATGCAAATGTTTCCGCATATACGTTCTAGAACTCCCCACTGGTGGAGTTGGACAATGTTCCCATTGTGGGTAATTATAAACATATCTCAGGGTGCTAGCTTTATGTACGGAACAATGTCCAGAATGATTATAACAAAACATATTGCCATAATTAGCTGTTGTTTGATAAACATCTTCGCTTTCAAATACAGTATAATATTCAAAGTCAGAAAGCATAGAACCAACTGTTCTTTACATCCCAATCATCAAAAACTACTCCTGGTGTCATAATATCATTAATTGAAACTTTAAACACATATAGAATTTAAAGAATCTCTGTTGGCCCAAAGATATCAAAGGGTACTTTATCTATCCCAAACAATCCCATCAGGAATCGGTATAGCTGAAATGTTCACTAGGGACAAGTCTTTCTTGACCTTATGTGAAGACAAATGTGGTTTTAGGACCTCATCCATCATTTCAACAGCAGAACGTTCAGGAAGATAATGACCATATATCAGTAAAAAGAAAACAACGACAAAACCATTGGTGGTTCGTAGTAAACTACTCCATTTGTTTGTGTTGTATTAGAATAACACTGGTCAGATGTGTGGATTTTTATTGTCACAGAAGAAGCTACTGGCACTAATGAAAAATTATTTTCCACCCTCCTCAAGTTCAGGGAAGTGTCTGCATTGTTGGTTAGAACTTGTAGAGGTACATCCTGGTTGGTACTGTGAGGGGTTCGAGAACTACCCAGGAGTCCTATAGGTCTGCTGTATAGGATCAGCCATATGGTGTAACTTGACATTGTCAATGGAGACAAAGCGGTTTCCTTTAGAACCAGGCAACAGTGGTAAGATGACAGTTCTCGTACCATGTATTCCCAGGACTGGAACTGGTGCTCGATATGAAGGTCGGAATTCTTTTTTCACAGTAATATTTTCTCACATCAGTTCCCCAGCTTACAGACTCCAGTCGGTTGGTGCATGCCTTATTCCCAAGGTGGCGCAGATGAGTTATCATCATGGAACTGCTGTAATTCCTGCAAGACAGTGACACATTCATTTATGTCAAAAGTTGTGTCTGCCGCCACAGCGCCAGAACCATCAAGATTTAGGACATACAGAGGTTTGCCGAACATAACCTTAGATGGGGTGCACCCTTCCAGGGACCTTCTAGGCAGATTATTAAGTGCTCTTTGGACTCCATATAGGTGGTTAAGCCAACTAAGATCTGTATCTAATACTCTCGCTGTTAAGGATTGCTTTAAGGCTCGTTTTTTTGCTCAACTATACTGTTACCCTCGGGATGATAGGGAGATGAATAATGCAATTGGACCCACAACGTCCCCACGGTGTCCCTGAAACCCCTTGGGGCAAAGGCAGGGCAGAGGTCTGAATGAAATACCGCAACTGCATATGTCCCGATAAAGATGTGCAAATCTTTAATAACAGTTCGAGTGTCAGCTGATTGTTGTGGCCATACCCATAGGAACCTGGAACAAGAGTCAACAGTGACTAAGATATACAGTAAATGTATGTACCATCAGGTATCAAAGGACCACGATGGTCCAGGTGCACACATTGTAGAGGTTTTTTGGTAATTAGGAGAGGTGTCTGCAGTGGACGCTTGACGTGGAGTCTTTTATTTGTTGACAGATGTCACAACAAAGGACATACTGTTTGGTCTGTTTATATAGACCTAGCCACCATTAACGTTTTTGCCATTGGGAAATAGTAGCCGCCACACCTGCATGGTCAGACGCAACTCCCTCATGCGCTGTTTTTATCAACTCTGGTCTCTGATCCTGGTTGGGGATCACACAATCACCCATCCCTGGTATTGTTACAAAGGCAATGTTCTGTACACTTATGTGGTAGGAATATTTGGTGGGATACGCCTTTGGTAGAGGCTTGCTTTCTGTTACGGCTTTTATAGTAGCCAGTGTTTCATCATCCAACCTTGTTCTTGAATGAATAATTGCAGCAACAGAAGTCGTGGCTACTGCTGATTTGGCTGCTTCATCAGCCAAGATTGCCTGCAACGTGTATCGAAGAATGTTTCTGAGTCAGGAGATCGAGTGACTCCTCCTCTCGGTGATACTGCGCATGGTCATCAAGTTCTTTTTTAGATTGTTTCTCACTCGCTGTTGGCTTCGGACGTTTGTTCCTCTTGCTCCGGTATTCCTCTGCTTTGGTCTATTCTGAATTCTTCTGTTCCATTTTGATTTCAGCGACGGGATTGTATTTCGATCGCATTTTCACCATCTAACATAGTCGACCCGAATTTCTATGTCGGAGTCGACTAACAACCTGCGGGACACCAGCGCCCGTCTCGGACCTACTTCTTCACGTGGTGTCAGGAAATGCAGGGCTGATGGAACGGACTCCATTTCGGTTTTGCCCTTGCTGCCATTCGAAATTCCCACACACCGACCAACACCTAATGTGTAACATGCTTGACCCCAGACCATACAGAAGAAACCTACAATGCCTGTCGGTCATTTCGATCCAAGAAGACTGTCTGGGACCAAAGAGCGCATTGATTGGAAATGGCATCGAAGACACTGGATGACACTCCTGATATTTTTGGAGAAGAGCATGCACAGGAGGAGATCAAACACGAAGAGGCCTTCTCCATAGAAAATTCGGAGTCAGACGCTCAATCTGACATAGAAAGTCAGCCTCTCCCCTCAGCGCAACCCGTGATTACATCAGCCCTGACCTCCCATACAAAGACTCTAAAGAAACCCTACAAGCAGTTCGTTGGTCCACCACTGCCTTCGGTCGGATTCGAAAGTTACCTTCGGATGCTCCTCCTTCAACTCAGCACTGAAAAATGCCAAGACTAAGCCAACTTCAGCATCGACCTCCGGCTTGGCAGCATCTCACACAGACTCGGGATAGAGTCGACCCTTCCATTCTAGCGTTTCGGCTCCAAGAAAGAATCCTTCGCAACCGCTTCAGAGCCGACAGCTTCAAGTTGACACAAGATTTCCACCCCGAAAACTTTGGAACCGAAGATTCTGTCTTCCAGAGACTTCAGTCATTCCTCACCAGTGGAGACAATCCTTGAAATAATTGACGCTCGTCAGCGCCAGCTCCATATCCAAAAGGGAACAGGAAGAGTAACTACTCTCCCCCATCCCAATCAAGAGGAAACTTACTTTTCAGGAGACTTTGGACACTGCTTCTCCACCTGAAAAGGTCTCCAGAGACAAGGACAAGACTCCTTTTTTACCTCAGCCTTCTCCACCACAATCTCCTGTGCTTCCTTTTACTCCTCCACCACCTTCCCAATCTTCTCCACCTATTATTGAGCCACAGTTTTCTCCACAGGGTTCACTACCACCTCAGGGAGATGACTTGGGGAACATTCCACAAGATATTGACCCATGGGATTCATATGATCCAGATCCTATATTACTAAATGACCCTAATTTATACCCTGCACACCCTTCACCTCCTAAAGATGCAACTTCATATAAGCAGGTGATAGCATGGGCAGCTGCATATCACAATGTTCAAATGCACACTGGCCCTATAGAAGAGGATTTTCTCTTCAATCCACTGACTACCATCCATACAGAAAGTCAGTTTTTGCCCATGCTACCAGGTATGCTTAGACATGCCATAGACATTTTTACATAACCTGTTATGGCAAGAGTTATTACCCCCGGGTCGATAAACAATAAAAGGCGGCCCCTACAGGCACTATATTTACTTGGTCACAAATCCCTCCAGACTTTATAGTTCTCAGCACAGCACGGAAACGTGCTAACAGCCAATCAATGGGAGATGCACCTCCCCCTGATAAGGAGAGCATAAGACTAGGTGCAGCAAGTAAAAGAGTGGCTGCACAAGCTGCCTATCATTGGTGTATCTTCAGTTCGCAGGCACTACTGGCACGCTACGACAGGGCCCACTGGGATGAAATCAAGGATTTTCTCCAGTACCTCCCAGAGGAACATTACAAAAAGGGACAGGAAAGAGTTTCTGAGGGCCAAACGATTTCAAACAACTCTATTAGGTGTGCCACTGATGCAGCTGATATTGAAGCACGCTGTATTAATTCCAGTATTATTATCAGATTGCATGCTTGGCTCAGATGTTCAGGCTACAAGCCAGAAATACAGCTGGCAGTTCTCAACATGCCTTTTGACAGGGAACATTTCTTTGGTCAGGAGGTTAACATCACCATAGAAAAGCTAAAGAAGGATTCTGAAACAGCAAAGGCGATAGGGGTCCTACTTACAACACCACAAAGGGGTAATTTTTGTCGCCCACAAATCAGGAGAGGCTTCAAACCATCATCAACTGAGCCTTTCACCTCCCAAACCAAGCAAGGCATCCATTTCTATAAAAGAGGTTCCTTTAGGGGCTCCTACAGAGGTGCAAACAATAAAGGTAGAGGAGAAGCTTCCACCTTTAGAGGGTCTGCCTCTAATCACACCAGTGACAACTTCCACCTTCCACCTGCTCACACTTTTCCAGTAGGTGGAAGACTAATGTATTTCTATCCACAATGGTCCAATATCACCACAAATTAATGGGTTCTAGCAATTATTCAACATGGTTACTGTCTAGAGCTAATTTCCACCCCACCAAATATTCCCCCTCGTATTCACAAACTTTTCATCTTACTCTTTAAAAAGAAGAGGTGAAGTCCCTTCTTCTCACGGGGGTTATAGAGCCAGTTCCCCTCTCACAACAAGGTTTAGGAGTATACTCCCTGTAGTTCCTTATACCAAAGAAAGATGGGTTACTAAGACCAATTCTAGATCTCAGACAACTCAATCTATACCTTCTCTCAGATCATTTCCATATGGTTACTGTAGGAAAGTACCATCTTGCCTGGCATGTTACCCCCATTTTTACTTGTATGTCAGTTGTTTTTGCCTGTCTCACTGGGATCCTGCTAGCCACGACCCCAGTGCTCATAGTTGTGGCCTGAATGTGTGTTCCCTGTGTAGTGCCTAACTGTGTCACTGAGGCTCTGCTAATCAGAATCTCTCTGCCCTTAAAATTGTCACTGCAGGCTAGTGATCATTTTTACCAATTCTGATTGGCACACTGGAACACCCTCATAATTCCCTAGTTTATGGTACCTAGGTACCCAGGGTATTGGGGTTCCAGGAGATCCCTATGGGCTGCAGCATTTATTTTGCCACCTACAGGGAGCTCAGACAATTCTTACACAGGACTGCCACTGCAGCCTGAGTGAAATAAAGTCCACGTTATTTCACAGCCATTTTACACTGCACTTAAGTAACTTATAAGTCACCTATATGTCTAACCCTCACTTGGTGAAGGTTAGGTGCAAAGTTACTAAGTGTGAGGGCACCCTGGCACTAACCAAGGTGCCCCCACATAGTTCAGGGCAATTTCCCGGACTTTGTGAGTGCGGGGACACCATTACACGTGTGCATTACATATAGGTCAATACCAATATGTAGCTTCACAATGGTAATTCCGAAAATGGCCATGTAACTGTCTAAGATCATGGAATTGTCCCCCCATGCTAAATCTGGTATTGGGGTGTCAATCCCATGCATCCCCGGGGCTCCAGCATGGACCTCGGGTACTGGCAAACCAGCTCTCTGGGGTTTTCACTGCAGCTACCGCTGCAGCTAAAACACAGACAGGCTTCTGCCCTCCTGGGGTCTGAGCAGCCCAGTCCCAGGAAGGCAGAACAAAGAATTTCCTCTAAGAGAGGGTGTTACACCCTCTCCCTTTGGAAATAGGTTTTAAAGGCTGGGGAGGAGTAGCCTCCCCCAGCCTCAGGAAATGCTTTGAAGGACACAGATGGTGCCCTCCTTGCATAAGCCACTCTACACCGGTTCAGGGATCCCCCAGCCCCTGCTCTGGCGCGAAACTGGACTAAGGAAAGGGGAGTGACTACTCCCCTGTCCATCACCACCCCAGGGGTGGTGCCCAGAGCTCCTCCAGTGTGTCCCAGACCTCTCCCATCTTGAATCCAGAGGTGCGAGGGCACAATGGAGGCAT
The DNA here is from genome assembly GCF_031143425.1 of Pleurodeles waltl. NCBI lineage: Eukaryota > Metazoa > Chordata > Amphibia > Caudata > Salamandridae > Pleurodeles > Pleurodeles waltl. The sequence continues at coordinate 1,986,484,374 of NC_090440.1, read as the reverse complement.
CTGAGTGGCCAGTGCCAGCAGGTAACGTCAGAGACCCCTCCTGATAGGTGCTTACCTGACTAGGTGGCCAGTCCCCCTCTGAGGGCTATTTAGGGTCTCTCCTGTGGGCTTCTCGTCAGATAACGAATGCAAGAGATCACCAGAGTTCCTCTGCATCTCCCTCTTCGACTTCTGCCAAGGATCGACCACTGACTGCTCTTGGATGCCTGCAAAACTGCAACAAAGTAGCAAGAAGACCACAAGCGACATTGTAGTGCCTAATCCTGCCGGCTTTCTCAACTGTTTCCTGGTGGTGCATGCTCGGGGGCTATCTGCCTTCACCCTGCACTGGAAGCCAAGTGACCCCAACAGTCTAGTGGTCCATCTGTCCAAATTTGGTGGTGGTAAGTCCTTGCCTCCCCATGCCAGACAGTAATCCTGTGTACTGCGTGAACTGCAGCTGCTAGGGCTTCTGTGCACTTTTGCAAGGAATCCTTCATGCACAGCACAGCCCAGGTCCCCAGCACTCCGTCCTGCATTGCTCAACTCGCTGAGTTGACCACCGGCTTTGTGGGACCCTCTTTGGTATTGTTGAGACGACCGCCGTGCTCAGTTTTCTTGAACCCGTGTTCAAGTACTTCTGCGGGTGCTGCCTGTTCTGCATGGACTCTCTGTGTTGCTGAGTGCCCCCTCTGTCTCCTCGTCCAAGTGGCGACCTCCTGGTTCTTCCTGGGCCGCACCATTTTTCTTCAACCCCGACCTTTGCAGCTAGCTAGGCTTGTTTACGGTCTTTCTGCATGGAAACAACTCTGCATCCTCCAGCACGCCGTGGGACATCTTCTGTGCAAAGGAAAAGTTCCTGGCATCTTCCGTTGTTGCAGAATCTTCATCTTCTTCCACCCGGAGGCAGCCATTTTGCACCTTCATCCGGGCTTTAGTGGGCTCCTGTCCCCCTGGACACTTTCGTGACTCTTGGACTTGGTCTCCTTCCTTTACAGGTCCTCAGGTCCAGAAATCCGTCTTCAGTGCTTTGCAGTCAGTTGTGGTCTTTGCAGAATCTCCTGTCACGACTTTAGTGTGTTTCTGGGGAAGTATAGTCACTTTACTTCTATTTTTCAGGGTCTTGGGGTGGGATATCTTGGACACCCTTAGTGTTTTCTTACACTCCCAGCGACCCTCTACACACTACACTAGGCCTGGGGTCCCTAAGTGGTTCGCATTGCACTTTCTTAGTACATGGTTTGTGTTGCCCCTAGGCCTATTGCATCCTATTGTATTCTACAGTGTTTGCACTACTTTTCTAACTGTTTACTTACCTGATTTTGGTTTGTGTGTATATTTTGTGTATTTTACATACCTCCTAAGGGAGTATATTCTCTGAGATATTTTTGGCACATTGTCACTAAAATAAAGTACCTTTATTTTTAGTAACTCTGTGTATTGTGATTCTTATGATATCGTGCCATATATGATATAAGTGGTATAGTAGGAACTCTCATGTCTCCTAGTTCCTCCTAAGCTGCTCTGCTATAGCTACCTCTATCAGCTTAATCTGCTAGAACACTACTTATCTACCAATAATGGATAACTGGACTTAGCACAAGGTGTAAGTACCATCAGGTACCCACTATAAGCCAGGCCAGCCTCCTACAGTTACTCTCCAAGCTATCATTCTGTTTCTACAGCAAGGCAATTTCAGGACAGCTTTAGATCTGAAGAACGCATACTTTCACATTCCCATTCATCCGGCACGCCACAAATACCTCAGATTTGTCATTGCAGGAAAACATTAACAATTCAAGGTTTTACCATTTGGGGTGACAACCGCCCCCAGGGTCTTCACAAAGTGCCTAGCAGTAGATGCAGCATTCCTCAGAAGACAACACATACATGTCTTCCCCTGCTTGGACAATTGTCTCATCAAAGCCAGTACCATACAACAATGTCAGCGTCACACTCAAACTACATTTGACCTTCTCCACACCCTGGGATTCACAATCAACTTTCTCATATCCCACCTCCATCCTTTACAGATGCAGCCCTATCTAGGGGAAGTTCTCAATGCTCAGTCAGCTTTGGCATAGGCAAGCCTGACTCGAATTCAAGTTTTTTAAACTTTTTTTTCCCAACTACAACAAAACCACACTTACACAGGGAGAACAGTGATGCAGTTACTAGGGATGATGGTGTCATGCATTGCCATTGTTCCCCATGCCAGACTACACGTGTCCCTACAGCAGTGTCCATCTCGTCAATGGTCTTTAAGTCACTGGGTCATCTCCAAGTTTTAGTGTTGTTGGACCTCCAGACCCGCCACTCTCTGCAATGGTGGTATCCCTACAACCTTTCCAAGGGGTTATATGACGGAACACCGAATTTTAAACTACTACTAACCTTAACAACGAGGTCGGAACACTGATCTCGTCTTTACTACTAATGATTTTACCACGAATGCCTTTACAACAATATTTCGTTGTAAAGGCATTCCTGATAAAATCATTAGCAATAGGCACCATTCACCCTACATCCCTCACCCCACCCCCCCAACCCCACCCCAAAACCTAAAACCCCCTGACCCCCCACCCACTCCCCAAAACCAAAAACACCCCACCCCCAACCCCACCCCAAAACCTAAAACCCCCTGACCCCCCACCCCCTCCCCAAAACCTAAAACCCCCCGCTTACCTGAGTCGTCACCTTGTCATCTGCGTCGTCCTCCTCAGCCGACTCCCTTGTTTGTACCTTAACCATGCATGTTCGTTGTTCAGGACATGCGTGGTTAAGGCACAAAATAACGAAGTCGTGGTTAAAGAAAGCGTTGTTCCGCTTTCGTTAACCAGGACTTCGTTATAAAAAATTCGGCATAAAGGATGTTTCCCTTTCCAAGGGGCAGCCCTTTCAGGGCCCTGTGCCTCAGGTCACTCTGACTATGGATGCATTACAGAGAGGTTGGGGAGCTCACCTCATCAACCTCACAATGCAAGGTATATGGGATCCCATTCAACAAACTTCTCACATCAGTTACTTGGAGTTACAAGCAGTCTTTCTAGCACTTAAAGCCTTTCTACCTCAACTCTCCCACAAAGTGGTTCTGCACAGACAACACGACTGCCATGTATTTTCTGCAGAAACGGGCAGGACACGGTCTTCTCAGCTGTCCCTTCTTGCTCAGACAATTTGGAAATGAGTAATTCACCACCGCATTCACTTACTGGCAGAGTATCTCTCAGGTATGTACAACCAGTTTGCAGACCTCCTCAGGAGGATGCAGCAACAGGTCCAAGAATGGGAACTTCACCGACAAGTACTTCACCAGTACTTTCAAAGGTGGGGAACACCACAAGTAGATCTCTTCGCCACTGCAGAACATTCAAAATGCCAAAACTTAATGTTCAGATACCCACACTCTCAGTCCAAGGGCAATGCTATATGGATGAATTGGTCATGGATATTTGCTTACTCTTTTCCACCTCTCGCACTCATTCTGTTTCTAGTTTGCAAAATGAGACAAACATCATTCACCATGATCCTTGTAGCTCCCACATGGGCACGTCCACCTTGGTTCACAACACTGTTGGATCTGTCTGTAGTTCCTCACGAGAAACTCACCAACAGGCCCAACCTTCTCACCCAAAATCAAGGTCAAATCAGACATCCAGACCCCAAGACAGTCAGGGTATCGCCTGAAAAACTAATTTTAAGGTAAGGTTTTCTTTTTGTTTTTTATGGTTTATTAGATGTTTAGACTATATATATATATATATATATATATATACATATATATATATATATATATATATATATATATATCTATATATTAGTTGTTCTGGCAATTGTTATTCAGGCACAATTGTTGTTTAGACAGTAGTTGTTCAGTACTTAGTTGTAGAGACTTTCTAGTTGTTTAGCAGTAGTGTTTTAGGCTATAGTTGTTTAGGACCTAGTTGTTCTGTCACATATTCGTGTACCCCCATACATTTACTAAACACTATTGTGTAGATGTTTTAGCATGGTAGCAAGCTAATGTTGGCCAGGCGGTGCTCAGGACACTTTTTGAAGCAACTCCAACTCCTACAGGCTAGCTACCACTTACTTTGAGGGGACTGCTTTACAGGCTATGCAAAGCATGTGTATCTACAGCCACACATGCCATTGAATGGAAAATGTCTCTTTCCATGTGAAAGAAAGAAATGGCAATAAGCCTATAAGGATTGTACTTGTGGAGGAAGGTATCTGTAACACAGGCACCCTTGCCCCATGGAGCCATGGTGCCTGGCTTGGTGTTAGGCAGCACACAGTGTGCCAGCGCTAGGAGGGAGCAGAAGTGTGCTTCATCTTAATAGATATGGCGCATTTCTGCTTTGTCCATTTCACGCAACGCAGCAGAGTATGTTCACATGCTGCATTCTCTTGCTTGAAATGTTAGTAAATCATTCCCTTATTGAGGTACTTGTAAGCAAAGGGTTGCTACTTGATAAATGGTAGAGGCAAATGGTGGGTCTACACTTTCTGTTGTTCAAGGTGAGGAATTTTGTAGGTACGGTCTGCCCAATCGTCTTACCTTGATTGCTGTTTAGGTTGGCTGATGACAGCCAGTGCTGAGTTCTCACACTTCAGTGTGTCATTGTTTCGGATACTCTGGCTTGGAGCCAGTAGCACTGCTGCCTGCTGTGACAGCCTGCACCTTTCACAATATCTGTGACTGATGGCAGCCAGAAAATTACACTTGAAATAAAGAAATGTTGGACAGTGGATATCAGAAAAATAACACAATTCAAAGTGGCCAGCTACACCTAACAATGCACGAGTCCTTATAATGGAGCATACAGTGAGCATGCAGTAAGACAGAGTCTAGTATTACACACCAGAAAGCAGAAAATGGGTGTGCTTTCAAAAACTCCATAAAGTGAGACTACTTTTGACGGCAAAGCACCCACTGAATCCATCCAGGATAACACATTGCATTAAACTCACTTTGTATCAAGGAGGCGTTACTTGGGTGTAACTTAGGTGGATCAGTCCAAACATCCATTGCAGATGGGTCTAACTTAGGCTACTCAGCGCAAGCACTGATGCCTTTTAGCGCAAAGCCTGATGTACTAAGGTAGCCAGACCAGACTTAACTTCAAAAAATAATGTTGTGAAGCGGATGGTATTTCTAGCATAGGTTTTGTTTTCGAAAAGTGCCCTTCCAGTAAAAAAAAATTCTATGATAAGACATACTTTAAAACCTTCCAAACATTGTATGTATGTGTACAGTGCAGGACATATGTAAAGATGAAATGTTGCTAGGAAATAAAAACATTTCTCCAAGTCATTTCTCCTTGCCTATCTCGTGGAAGCGTTATTTGGTGGTGTAATTGGTTAATTATGCTCTGCACAGTATTCCCATCCTCTTGCAGCACGGTTAGTTGTGGGAAAAAAATAATGTATCTTCCTCTTCACTTATTAGGTGTTGCACTACTCTTCCTGGTCCACCTGAAGAAGGTTTTGCAGGCCCTGCAAGCAGCAGGCCTCTCAATCAAGGCATCTAAATGTCAGATAGGGCAGGGAACTGTGGTTTACTTGGGACACCTTGTAGGTGGAGGCCAAGTTCAGCCACTCCAACCCAAGATCCAGACTTTTCTGGACTGGGTAGCTCCAAAAACCCAGACTCAAGTAAAGGCATTCCTTGGCTTGATTGGGTACTATAGGAGGTATGTGAAGGGTTATGGATCAATAGTGACACCCCTCACAGAACTTACCTCCAAGAAAATGCCCAAGAAAGTGAACTGGACCGTGGACTGTCAAAAGGCCTTTGACACCCTGGCGTTGGAGTGCCATTGAGAGGGAGGCCTTTGCTGTGGTCTGGTCCCTGAAGAAGTTGAGACCATGCCTTTTTGGTACTCACTTCATAGTTCAAACTGACCACAAACCTCTCAGATGGCTAATGCAAATGAAAGAAGAAAACCCTAATCTGTTGAGGTGGTCCATATCCCTACGGGGAATGGACTTTGTAGTGGAACACAGACCTGGGACTGCCCATGCCAATGCTGATGGCCTTTCCAGGTTCTTCGACTTAGAAAATGAAGACTCTCTTGGGAAAGGTTAGTTTCATCCTCTTTCGTCTGGGGGTAAGGGGTTGTGTAAAGAAATGCCTCCTTGGCATGGTTATCCCCAGACTTTTTGCCTTTTGTTGATGCCAAGTTATGATTGAAAGTGTGCTGGGACCCTGCTAACCAGGCCCCAGCACCAGTGTTCTTTCCCTAAACTGTACCTTTGCTTCCACAATTGGCACAGCCCTGGCACTCAGATAAGTCCCTTGTAAGTGGTACCCCTGGTACCAAGGGCCCTGATGCCAGTGATGTCTTATGCCACCGTGGGGACCCCTCACTCAGCACATGCACACTGCCTCACAGCTTGTGTGTGCTAGTGGGGAGAAAATTACTAAGTTGACATGGCACTTCCCCCAGAGTGCCATGCCAACCTCACATTGCCTGTGGCATAGGTAAGTCACCCCTCTAGCAGGTCTTACAGCCCTAAGGCAGGGTGCACTATACCACAGGTAAGGACATATGTGCATCAGCACTAGGCCCCTACAGTGTCTAAGCAAAACCTTAGACATTTTAAGTGCAGGGTATTCATAGGAGTATATGGTCTGGGAGTTTGTCAAACACGAACACCACAGTTCCATAATGGCTACAGTAAAATCTGGGAAGTTTGGTATCAAACTTCTCAGCACAATAAATGCACACTGATGCCAGTGTCGAATTTATTGTAAAATGCACCCAGAGGGCATCTTAGAATGCCAATCCGACTTCTAGTGTTGGGCTGACCAGTTTCTGCCAGCCTGCCACAACCAGACGAGTTGCTGGCCACATGGGGAGAGTGCCTTTGTCACTCTGTGGCCAGGAACAAAGACTGTACTGGGTGGAGGTGCTTCTCACCTCCCCCTGCAGGAACTGTAACACCTGGCGGTGAGCCTCAAAGGCTCACCCCTTTTGTTACAGCGCCACAGGGCATCCCAACTAGTGGAGATGCCCGCCCCTCCGGCCACTGCCCCCACGTTTGGCGGCAAGGCTGGAGGAGATAATGAGAAAAACAAGGACGAGTCACCCACCAGTCCTGACAGCCCCTAAGGTGTTCTGAGCTGAGGTGACCCCTGCCTTTAGAAATCCTCCATCTTGAGATTGGAGGATTCCCCCAATAGGATTAGGGATGTGCCCCCCTCCTCTCAGGGAGGAGGCACAAACAGGGTGTAGCCACCTCCAGGACAGTAGCCATTGGCTACTGCCCTCCCAGACCTAAACACACCCCTAAGGTTAGTATTTAGGGGCATCCAAGAACCCAGGAAATCAGATTCCTGCAACCTGACCTAAGAAGAAGGACTGCTGACCTGAAAGCCCTGCAGAGACGACGGAGACGACAACTGCTTTGGCCCCAGACCTACCGGCCTGTCTCCTGACTCAAAAACCTGCAATAGGTGTGTTTTATGTGCCTACTTTTGTCCCCCCCAGTGCTGTACAAACCCCCCCTGGTCTGCCCCCCGAGGATGCGGGTACTTACCTGCTGGCAGACTGGAACCAGAGCACCCCTGTTCTTTGTAGGCACCTCTTTGACCTCTGCACCTGACTGTCCCTGAGCTGCTGGTGTGGTAACTTTGGGGTTGCCTTGAACCCCCAACAGTGGGCTGCCTATGCCCAGGAACTGAGACTTGTAAGTGTCTTACTTACCTCACAATCTAACCAATCCTTACCTCCCCCAGGAACTGTTGATTTTTGCACTGTCTACTTTTAAAATAGCTTATTGCCATTTTAACAAAAACTGTATATGTTATTGCTCTAATTAAAAGTTCCTAACTTACCTGTATGGAGTACCTTGCATTTTATGTATTTACTTCAAATCTTGAACTTGTGGTTCTAAAAAATAAATTAAGAAAATATATTTTTCTATATAAAAACGATTGGCCTGGAGTAAAGTCTTTGAGTGTGTGTTCCTCATTTATTGCCTGTGTGTGTGTACAACAATTGCTTAACACTACCCTCTGATAAGCCTACTGCTCGACCACACTATCACAAAATAGAGCATTAGAATTATCTAATTTTGCCACTATCTTACCTCTAAGGGGAACCCTTGGACTCTGTGCACACTATCTCTTACTTTGAGATAGTATATACAGAGCCACCATCCTACACTAAACTTTAGTGCAGTTCAATAAAGGAAGTTGCTGCACTGTGTTGCATATAATGGAGAAGGCAGAACTGCGCCATATTCCAAAGATATGTCTAATACTGCTCTCTCCTAGGGTTGGGGCACTTGTGGCTGCCTAGCGCACATGCAGACACCCCAAGGGTGTCTGCGATGTGGTCAGAATGTTTTTGTGCTATTCCTTGAGACATTGTCTGACTCCATCACGGACTACATCTACGCACAAGCCATCACAGCCACCAACTACACCCTGCTGGAAGACCTCAACTTCTACCTCGACAACCTACAAGACCCCAACATCGCATCCCTCCTAGACAACCTCCACAACATGGGGCTCCGACAGATCGTGACGGAGTCAACACACTCAGCAGGACACACCCTTGACCCCATCTTCACTACAGGAGCCTCCGCTACCTTCCGTCACACCTCAGAACTCCCTTGGACAGACCACTGATGCATCCATTTCACCTTCAACACACCCACCATCATCAGACCCCAACACCAACCATCACATAGAAACAGGACAAGAATCACCGACGATCAGCTCACCGCCGCCCTTGCCGTTGCTGCCCCCACCATCGCACACAACGACGACCCGAACACCGCAGCACGCACATTCCACAAATGGATTGCCGACTACACCAACACCATACCCGCCTCAAAGAGAACAACAGCACCCATGCACAGAAAGCCAACTGGTTTATCCCGGAACTCCAAGAATCTAGACACACATGTCGCTGCCTTGAGAAAATCTGGAGAAACACCAAATCCACAGAAGCCCTTAGCAACTTAATAGCTGCCAACACCGCACACCACCAACTCATCAGAAACACCAGAAAGAAAGCTATACAAGACAGAATCTCTTCAGACACACACAACAGCAAGGAACTCTTCAGTATCATCAAAGAGTTTGGCCAACCCAACAGTGAAACAACGGACATCCCACCCTCACAGGACCTCTGTGACATACTCAACACCTACTTCCACCACAAAATCAAGACCATCTACGACAGCTTCAGCAAGGACAACCTACGCGCACCCCCCTCTACCAAAACCGGACACCAACGAACCAACAATCACCACCTGGAACCCCCTCACCACCGAAGATACTCTGAGAACAATGAGGTCCATACACTCCGCGGCTCCCTCGGACCCATGCCCCCACCACATTTTCAACAGAGTCAGAGACACCATCGCCCCCAAGCTCCGCCTCACCATTAACCACTCACTAGCTGTTGCCACACCGAGATCAACCCCCTCCTCAGGAAACCTTCAGCAGACCCCACCGACCTCAACAACTTCAGGCCCATCTCCCTACTCCCCTTTCCTGTGAAAGTCATCGAAAAAGCGGTCAACAGCCAATTTGCCACGTTTTTAGAAGACCACAACATCCTTGACAAATCCCAATCCGGATTCAGGAAAAACCATAGCACCAAAACAGCCCTCCGGGCCACAACAGATGACATCCGCTCCTTGCTGGACAAGGGAGAGACGGCGGCACTCATCCTGCTAGACCTATTGGGGGCCTTCGACACAGTCTCCCATCACACCCTGATAAGAAGACTCCTCGAAGCCGCCATCAGAGAAAAGGCCCTCGACTGGATCCAATCCTTCCTCTCTGGCATAACTTAATGTGTGAGACTCGCCCCCTTCCTCGCAGACCCCACACCCCCCACCTGCGGAGTTCCCCAGGGATCCTGTCTCAGCCCCACGCTGTTTAACGTCTACCTGGTTCCGCTAGCCACCATTGTCAGAAGCTACGAAATCAACATCATCTCCTCCGCCGACAACACCCAGCTCATCCGCTCCCTCCAACTAACCCAACAAAGCCAGACGCAACTTCTACGAAGGCATGGAAGCAGTCGCCAACTGGATGAGAAACAGCTGCCTTCAACTCAACACAAACAAGACAGAAGTACTCATCATAGGACCTCAACCAAACGTGTGTAATGACTCCTGGCGGCCACCCACCCTCGGAAACCCACCCACCATCCAAGCCAGCAACCTCAGGATCATCCTGGACTCCAATCTCAGCATGAACAATCAAATCAACTCAGTCACCTCCACCTGCTTCCGCACCCTCTGCCTCTTACGCAAATGGATCCCCCTTGAACATGGAAAGACCATCACACATGCCCTCATCACAACCAGACTGAACTATGGCAACGCACTCCACACCGGAATCAACAAGAAACTCATCCACAAACTACAAAACATCCAGAACGCCACCGCCAGACTGGTCCTCGACCTATTTCGACACTGTCACATCTCGCAACACCTGCACTGGCTTCCCATAGAGAAAAGAATCACCTTCAAGATCCTCATCCACGCAAACAAATCCCTCCACAACACCGGACCAGACTACCTCAACCATGGACTCAACCTCCACGTACCCCACAGGACCCTACGCTCAGCCCAGCTCTCTCTCGTAGAAGTACCCAGCATCAGGAAGACCAGAACAGGAGGACGATCCTTTTCCTACCTCGCAGCCACTTCCTGGAATGCCCATCCTCTCCACATCGGACAAACCACCTCCCTTCTCAGCTTCACGAAGGAACTGAAGACATGGCTTTTTTTTAAAACACTGTTTTTTGCTGCAATCCCATATATTGCGCCAAAAGCTATGCCTCCCTAAAGCAGGTGTAACAAGGAGAAATAACTTCATTTGTCTTCATTACTTTCTCTTTCTATGCGTGCTGTATTATGAACGCATAGAAAGTGAAAACTTCTTCTAAAAATAGTTCTTGTGCAGCAAGGCTTACCTTTCTGCATAAAAACAATCCTGCCTGCAACACAAACACCCTTGCACCATGGTGCAAGGACGTCTGCTTTTGTGCTAGGTAGCCCAGAGTGCACCAGCACTAGGAGACAGCAGAAATTATCATATCTTAGAAGATATGGTGCATTTTTTGCTGTCTTCCTTTTACACAATGCAGTACAGCAAGTTTGCTTGCTGTCCTGGGTGAAACATAAGTAAATATGCCCCTTCATGTTAGGGCAACCCCAACACAGAATCTTAGTAAATCTGAGCCCCGGTTGCAGATTTACAAATCTTTGATGCAATGCAGGGTAGCAAGAAAAGTAGCTGTACTGCGTTGATTCAACTGAAGAGAGCAGAACTGCATCATATCTTCAAATATGTATTGCAGATCTGCTCTCTTCCTACACTTACTGCAGCCATGCACCAACTCAGGACCTTTGCTCCTTAGCACAATGGGGGTAGGTATTGTGGTCAGCATAGTTTTTGAGCAGGCATTTGTTCCTTCCTGCACAAAAACTGCACTGCAATTTCCCCGCAACTACACTGCAGAATGCAGCACACAAGCAAAGAGGAAGAAAACGTTGATAAAAAAGTATTTCTCCTCACTATATCAGGCTCAGGAAGGCACATGTATTTGGTACAAATCCATGTCTATAAGACTTTGCATTAAAATTCCTGGGTGGATGTATGGGAACACTCATACACCATCCATGGAACGCCTCCTTGAAGTCTCCTTGATGCGCATTTTTGACACAAGGTAGCCCATTGTGCTGTGTTGCATTACTTTAGGTTATAGACCAACGCAAATCACCATTTGCATTGGTTTGTTTTGTAAATACCAGCCTGGATTTTGTGTCAGGTCTGTGATAAAAGGGTAATCCATCGCCCATGCAAAATGCTGGTTATTCTGTAGCACAGACATAAAGAGGAAATTGCTGTAAACCACAGATTTTTGTGCAGGAAAGCACCCTTTCGTGCACTAAAACTATGCTGACCACAACTCAAGGACCCTTGCACTATGTTCAAGGGTTGTTCCAGTGTTGGAGCATGGCTGAAAGTGGGCCAGCACAGTGAGAGAGCACAACAGTGCCTCTTTTTTCATGACAAACTTTTTACAGCAGGTCAGACAGTACACCTTACAAAATCCTGGAACTCTGCAGTCAGAAGGAAAAAAGGCAATCTTGCGTTTGACCTCTGTCTCTGAATACAGAGCAAATGTGACAAGAACAAGATTCAAAAGAGTTTTTATTGCTCCTTCACTTTCAGACTGAACAGAGCACCTGCTCTTTTTCAACTCACCAGAAGGGGGCAATAGATGTGACTGAGTTATGCTCTTTTCTGCTCAACCAACACAGCAACTTTGGTGCTGCCCTGAGTTTTATCGACTGCTGGTAAATTTTGGGCATATTTAGTAAGATTTCACACAGTGCAGGGTAGCAAGCAAAGTCACTGGGCTGTGTTGGGTGATCAGGAGGGAGTTAAACACTGCTGTGTCTACTAGGATAAGGTGTTCTTCAGCTGTACGTCCTCTGGCTGACTTGAGGCTGCCTAGCTCCAACGCAGGCATCATTGCACCATGGTGCAAAGGTGCCTGTGATACGGGCAGGATTGTTTTTGTGTAGGAAGGGGTACTTTACGGCACAAAAACAATTCCAAGAGGCAATTTTCTCTTTGTGTGTGTAATGCAGAATGCATCACACATAGAAAGAAGAAATAATGACGAGAAATAAACATCTGTCCCGTTGTGCCATGGTCTGAGTGGCATACTATTTTGGGACAATCCATGGTTTCATGCTCCACCCATGGCACACCTACCACTCCAAAACGTAACGCAGCACAGAGCAAGCCGCTGCGTTGCATTACATTTCTTTACAGAGTCATGCAGGCAGCGCAAATTGCCCCTTGCATGGCTTTGTAAGTCTTACATAAGCCTTTGTCTTGTGCAAAGTAAGGACTAAGCAGAGGATTAGTTACTCTGCCTTGGTGCATTTTAGCAGAACTCCAAACTCCTTTTAATTTGCCATACTGATTAGAAAAACTTCAGTTAAGTGGGTTACATTTATACTGAGCGAGATCCTCCTACAAATGGTGTATAGTTGCAGCCCCTTTAACTACGTTTGGGGGTCTGTTTACAAATGTGATTAATTTGCAAACATATGTTTTATGACCGAATTTACTTTTTTTCTGACAGGTAGAAATTCAAAAAGGGATTCCTGACAAGCATAAATCCATTTATGAGTGCATAGAAGTCCTCACTCACAGGTTGGGAAATGGGAGCTCCAAGGTGTGGTTTGTTATCGAAGTTTGTTAATGCACACAAGCATGAAAGTTTTACCCATTCTCAAACTTTTGCGTCTAAGAAATGGTTGGAGTAGTTCCCCTTCTATGGTATGATGGGGAATGGATTACTTCCAGATTTGCGGAGGGTGTGGGGTAAAGGAGTGTGCAATGGAGATAAAAATATTCCTCTGAGAGAAGAGAAATTAATTTGCACAAGGGGATTTTATGCTTCTGGCACAAAGTTCTCAGCTATGGAGCGCTGTGTACAGGGGGCCTAGGAGCCTTCTGTAAAAGCCACCAAACCTTCCCCAGGAGTAAAATGAGAAACCTGCGCTTGATGCAGCTATCCAATCCCCACTGGGGTTAATGGTGAACAGCAAAATGTTTTTCGTGAATAGGGCCCATTTTTACATACAAATGCAGCTTTCTAGGAATACTTCGAAGCTTAAGCATTTATCTAAGACTAATAATGGAAGGTGCTCACTAATGCATGCTTATTTTGAAAAAGTGCATCCTGTACATCCACACCAGTTTTTGAATGTTCCCTCTCTTTTCACCATTTACTCTTTCACTTCATGAGGGTGTATAGGATATGAATGTAGTTTACAAAGGTTGTGCGTACCTACATGCATTAAAATTTGGTTTCTATCATTAACTGATCTATCCGTGTCCTTGTGACGAGATTTTTTCACCTGAAAAATCACCCCATACACCTGTAGACTTAGGGGCAACATAACAAAGAAGAGATGCATTACGTTAAATTGATAGATCAGAATAGCTCCATATCTACTAAGATATGGTTCTGGGGCTCTCCCCTCCTGCACTGGCACACTGTCACCTCCTTACACCACACATACACCTTGTACAACAGGGCAAGAGTGTGTGCATGATTTCTAGTATAGGTTTTGTACTGGATGGGTACATTACCCATACAACATACTGTGCTTAGACATAGTTTAATACTTTACCAAGTTTAATTTGAGCCTTCATTCTTGAGTATAATTTTAGGCTCACTCTTTTTCTTGTTAGAAAATTATATTTGATATACGGTGCAGCAGAGTTCAAACAGCGAAATGTGATAACAACAATAGACCCCTATAATTGGTATTAAGCATCCTTTTTTTTTTTTTTCAAATACCGATCAGTCATTCTCCTAACTTTTGAACAGCAGGGTTATGGTCGTGTTTTAAAAATAGTACTTACTCATAAATAATTATTTATTGGAAGGGCCCTTGTTGCAAGTGAAGTGAACAGCAGGGTTATGGTCGTGTTTTAAAAATAGTACTTTCTCATAAATAATTCTTTAATGGAAGGGCCCTTGTTGCAAGTGAAGTGAAATCTTTCAGAAAAGAGACAGGCATTGTCAAATGCCTTAGGTACCGCCCATGTGATTAACTATTTTCAAAGTGCGAAATTACTTGTATTATTTAATTTACCTTCTAAAGCTACAATTAAAAATTATGAATTGGCAGCTATAGTTGATATAAGGTAGCGCAAAGGGTTAATGCTTCCATTTTCTTACGATAATGGCATTACTCCTAGTCCTACTCCCTCGCCTTCCTTTTAACCAATGAGGCCTCCCGCCTCCCCCCTAGACCCTCCCTCCCCTTTCAAACCCCCCCCCCACCCTTATCCCCTCCTGTAAAAAAACCAAGCCCAAGCTGCAACTCGGACAGTCCGTACCGGGAGGGTGGGAGGGAAAGGAAAAGGAAGGCAAGGGAGTAGGACTAGGAGTAATGCCATTATCGTAAGAAAATGGAAGCATTACCTCCCGTCCCTCCCTCGCCTTCCTTTTAACCAATGAGACATAGCAAGAAACACACAGGAGACGGACATCGAGTTGCAAGACCTTTATTTTTAACATCCTGCACCAAGATCATCCCACAAATCACCTCATAGAGGATAAGACCCGGTGACCTAACACCGACTCCAAACTACCCAAGTCCGACAGCCTGTAATGACGCACAAACGTCGAAGGAGAAGCCCAAGTGGCGGCCCTGCAAATTTCCACCACAGACGTCCCCTGAAGCTCCGCCACCGTAGCCGCCATGCCTCTAGTAGATCTCCCCTAAATCCCTTGAGGAGGAACCACCTCTTTCAAGGAATAGGCCAATAGAATTAAAGATCTCACCCACCGACTCAAGGAAGCCGTGGAAGGTTTTTCACCTTTGCGAGCCGGACCAAAATTAACAAACAGTGAATCCCCCTTACGAAAAGGAGCCACCACCCGCAGATACTCTAACAAAACCCTGCGTACATCCAACGAATGCAAACGGACCTCCTCCCTTGAGGAGGGATTCGGACAAAATGAAGGAAGGATGACCTCCTGCCGTGAATGGAAAGAAGAATTGACTTTTGGAATAAAAGAAGGCACCGGAACCAGAACCACCCTATCGTGAAAAATCTTTAAAAAAGGAAAGGAACAAGCCAATGCACCCAATTCCCCCAACCGACGAGCCGAAGTAATGGCTACCAAAAAGAACGTCTTCAAAGATAGATGGCGCAAATCACAGTCCCCCAATGGTTCAAAAGGTGGCTCCGTCAACACATCCAAAACCAAGGACAGATTCCATGAAGGAAAAGAACGTACCGGGCGAGGAAATAAATTAATAAGCCCTTGAAAAAATCTAGGCATCAAGTGCCCTTCATCCTGAAGATTACGCCATGGTCCCCTGAAAGCCTGAATAGCTGCCCACTGTACCCGAAGAGAAGCCACTGACAACCCTAAATGAGCACTGTCCTGCAAGAACTGCATCACCTCAAAGATAGAAGCGCAGGTAGGATCCAACTCCCGACTTAAGCACCATGATGAAAACACCTTCCACTGTCGACCATAAGAAAGCAAAGTGGAACGTCTCCTTGAAGCCAGTAAGGTAGAACTCAAAGCCACAGGCACCCCCAGACCTGTCAATCCCCGTCGTTCAACTTCCAGGCCGTCAAGTCCAACCTCCTCAATGACCCCAATGGGAGGCAGGGAAACTCCAGGGGAGACGGACAAAGGGGCAGAGGCCACATCCTCCCGTCCGCCATCAGCCTCAACAACGGGAACCAATTCGCCCTCGGCCAAAGTGGCGCAATGAGGATAACCCTGGACCCCAGATCCCTCACTCGTAACAGAAATGCCCTGAGTAGTTGAAAAGGAGGGAACGCATACAAAAGGCCCTGCGGCCAAGGACACGACATCCCGTCCACCTCCCATGCTTGGGGACACCGAAACCGGGAGCAGAAGCGACCCACTTTCGCATTCCCTGCAGACGCAAACAAATCCAGCACTGGAAGACCCCAAAGCCGAACCAGACGCTGAAACAGAGACTTCCGGAGAGAGAAAAGTTGAGAGGAAGGAATCACTCTGCTCAGCAGATCCGCCCAAACATTTACCACCCCCCGAATGTACGTAGCCCTGAGAGAAGGAACCCACTCCTGAGCCCACACAAAAATCTCTCTGACTAAATTGAACAGAGCCCTCGACCTGGTCCCCCCTTGCCGATTGACATAAGCCTTGGCCACTAAGTTGTCTGTGCGAACCAGAACCGCTGATCCCCTCAGGGAATCCTGGAAATGGACCAGAGCCAGGAATACCGCCCTCAATTCGCGCCAATTCGACGACCGACTCGCCTCCCGAGGGGACCAAAACCCCAGAATCTGAGCCGACCCCATCCATGCCCCCCAACCGGAGAGGCTGGCATCCGTCGTCACCACCACGGGTCTCAGAGGTGATAAAGACACCCCTACCCTCAGGTGGTCTGCATCCAACCACCATTGCAACTCTCTGTGAATCAATCCGGACCCTGGAACCCTGTCCTCCAGAGAACCGGACCCTGGTGCCCACCTTCTCAAGAACCATGTCATCAAGCACAGGAGATGGAAACGCGCCCAAGGAACCAGAAATATCACCGATGCCAAATGACCCTGCAGCCGCAACCATAGAAGAGCTCGGGTAGCAGACAGCAACAATACCTTCGTTACCAAAGCCTGAAGTACACCCAACCTTTTTTCTGACACAGTCACCAACCCTGGAAGTGTCTGAAACCGAGCCCCCAGAAAAACTAGATCCTGGGACGGCACTAAGTCTGACTTCTCCCAATTGATTAAAAACCCGTGGTTTTGCAGGACCCCCAGAACTTGGTCCACCTGCCTCAGCAACAGGTCTCGTGATTGAGCATGAATCAAAATGTCGTCTAGATAAGGATGCAGAAACACCCCTTCTGAATGAAGCAAAGCCACCAGAGGAGCCAGCACCTTTGTGAAAATTAGAGGAGACGATTTTAGACCGAAAGGTAGAACGCAAAACTGATAATGGTCCTGACCCACAGCAAACCTCAGGAACTTTTGAGAGGATCTTGCCACCGGTACGTGTAGGTAAGCATCCTGTAGATCCAGTGACACCAGAAAGTCCCCTTGCCTGACCAATGGAAAAATAGTCTGAATGGACAGCATGCGGAAATGCACTGTCCTGATCCAGGTATTCACCTCCTTTAGATTGAGCACCGGTCGAAATCCCCCTGAAACTTTCTGCACAAGAAACAAGACCGAATAAGTGCCCAGGCCCCTTTCGTCTAGCGGAACGGGGGAAATGGCTCCCTTGACCAGTAAGTCCCGCACTCCGTCCAATAATGCTCTTCTCCGTGACCCCTCTGAAGGCAGAGGAGTGGGACGTACCCCTGAATCTGGAGGAACCCTCACAAAATCTATGACATAACCATTGGTCACAATGTCTAGAACCCAATGATCGTTTACATTGGCCTCCCAAGCCGAAAGAAAGTGACTCAGTCTTCCCCCAACCGGCCCTCTGCCAGGCCCACAGTGATTGTCAGGACCCCTTTTGAAACCACCCCGGGACGCAGGAGCAGACTTCTTAGGCGAAAAACGCGGCTGAAAACGCCTTTTCCGAAATGAAAAGGATTTAGCATCCCTAGTAGGAGAAGCTCTGGAATGCTTCTTCCACCCTTTACCCGAAGAAGAACCCCCTTTATAAGGTAAGGCATGCTTCCGCTCCTTAAATGCCTTGGAAAGCATGGATGGCAATTGATCTCCAAACAAGTTACGACCTTCAAACGGCAGTCTCAACAAGGCTGCCTTTTCCCCTGGATCAGCCTTCCAGGAACGCAACCAGAGGGACCTACGAGCCCCAATCAAAGACCCAGACGCCAGAGCCGAAGTACGGACCACATCAGAAGACACATCAGCCAACAATCTGGCCTGCTGCTCCATACCAGCCAGGAGCTCTGAACATTCCGCCCCTTCCTGTACAGCCACCGCCAGTTTATCAAAGTCTTGTACCAATGACTGTGACGCATAAGCAGAATAAATCCCTGCCCTCAGCGCCAGATTCTCCGCAGCAAAAGCCCTCTTAAGACCTGAATCCACTTTACGGTCTGTGGCATCCGTAGGCACACAATCCTCCGGATTGCCTGCCGTTTTGCCAATCAGCGTAGCCAAAATAGAATCCAGGCGTACTGAAGGAGGTAAAACCTCCTCACCCTCAAGCAAGTAAAGTTTCTGAAGGAATCTTGGAACCTGAGCCTTATCCACATCCTTCCACTCACGAAACACCATATCCTTCACAGGTCCCTGAAAAGGCATGGCAAACTTCGAAGGCGTCTGATATTGAGGAAATAAATGAGAATCCGAGTTTGTAGGTTGAAACACTGGGAAACCCAAATTGTCCCGAACATGTGCCATCACTTCCCACATTTCTTCTCTGGAAACATATTTCCCCCCAGATGACGTTGATGGGGCCTCATCCTCACTCTCCGATGAGGACTTCCTTGCCGCTACCGATGAGTGCGCAGGCTTAGGCTGACCAGACCTGGCCACGCCTGCTTGCAGTGCCCTGGTAACAGCCACCTCAATCATATCCTGCACCTCCTCTCTGGACATGAGGGGAGTACCCCTGTCTGGTAATTGTGAGGTCTCAGGAGTAGCAATGCTAGCCTCACCTCCCTCCTCCGAGGAGGAGGAAGATACAATCCTACGTCTTTTTGCTGGAACTTTAGGCATGATAAACCACCAAATAACACTGACTCTCACCCCAAAAAACTACCCTGTATATAGGCACCTGGTCCACCCCCAACAGGGCTCCACCAATCCCTAAAAAAGTCAACTACTGTGGCCAAATTCATAAAAACCACGGGCAGAACGCCCGTCCTACCTGAAGAGCAGCTCAAAATTGAAGTCCCTCAGTTCCCCGCGGCTCCGCGGCGCGGAAACCCAGAAACCGACGCCCCAGCCACAGAGGGCCGGCAGACTCCGTCAGCCGACCCCCAGTACACGCCTCCCGAGCAGCCATGCTGCTCGTCAAAGACGCGACCCAGCCGGCGCACTCCTCGCGGAGCTCCGAGTCCCGAGGTGTGCCTCCACCGACGACCTCCAGGCCCCGCCGTGCAGGTAAGAAAGAGAAAGAGCTACGTCTAGCGTGGGCTAGACAAAAGAACAGGAGGGGATAAGGGTGGGGGGGGGTTTTGAAAGGGGAAGGGAGGGTCTAGGGGGGAGGCGGGAGGCCTCATTGGTTAAAAGGAAGGCGAGGGAGGGACGGGAGGTAATATACCTAAAGCAAACAACGTTTAGTATACAGTTCACAGAATATGCCCAAACACACAAAACTGTGAAAATTAGTAATAAATGAGCCACACACTCTCCTTTTTTTTACACAATGCTTTTAATATTTAATGTATGTGTTTAAAAGAGTTTTGTGCACATCAACATAACCACACTATCCACACTGTAGATTATATGTTTTCGGAAAAAGCTGGAAGGATGGATTGCTGTGGCCGCGGGAGTTGTCCGTTTTGGAAAAATGCATCATTTTAGAAAGAACTAACTTGTATTTGGCCGCGGGAGGGGTTAGCAAATTAAATCTATTGAATGATTTTCCTGCTAACAAAAAGATCGGAATATTATCAAATTAGAGGCCAGAACAAAATTATGTGTCCTCACACAGGGTGAAAACGAGCAGAACGCTAGCTGCGGCCAATTGGAGGAACGGGCTGGGAGAATTCCACGCGAAATTAAAGGGAGGGTGAGTAGAGCAGTGGCCGTGCTCTATTGCGAGGGGGTGCCGTGTTAATGAAGGGGAAAACACAAAGGGGGTCATTCAGAGTTCCCCCCACCAAAATACCGCTCCGCGGTCGAAAGACCACTGAGGGTATTTTGGGATTTGCCCTGGGCTGGCGGGCAAATCAACCTTCCCACGAGGACGCCGGCTCAGAATTGAGCCGGCGGAGTGGGACGGTGCGACGGGTGCTGTTGCACCCGTCGCGTATTCCGCCGCCATGGAGGATTCTGCAGGGCAGCGGGAAACCAGCGGGAGACCGCCGGTTTCCCGCATCTGACCGCAGCCGAACCGCCGCAGTCAGAATGCCGTGCGGGCATCGCCGGTCTGTCGGCGGTGCTCCCGCCGACCCTGGCCCGGGGTCAGAATGACCCCCAAAGTGTGAAGAGCTCCGAGATTCTGCTGTCTAGGCTCGATGACTGATGAAGAGTCCGCATGGGCACCTTTGTTGTTGTGCGCCAGCTACATTCGCAGCAAAACAAAACAAGCATTTACAATGCAACGGGTCTCGCGTTTGCTCATGTTAGAGCTGATCGCGTTGTAAACTCCTAACCCGACTTTTCACCTATCGGACAAAAGTGCATTTGTGTACACAACCCGAAAAAGTGAAATTAACTATGTAAAGCGCTCGACTTCTGCCAAGCGAGATCGCGCTCGTAAATTAGAGAAAAAAAAGTCCACGAGCCCGATGGAAAACAGCGAGCCTCGCATGTTTTATGTACTTGGTCGCTGCGCTCGAGGAGGGCTAGCCACTGGAAAAGGCATGACGTATGCTTGCCTTCGACTAATGAAAGCATGAAAGCAAGCAGATTTTATTAGGCAACCCCACGAACCAATAAAAAACACTGATGTGAAGTTGACAGGGTGTCGAGCCCTTTTCTAAATACAAAAGCGTCTCGCTGCGATACGCATGCGTGAGCGCATGCAACGCAGGCTCCACCCTAACAAGAAAAGTGGGCGTTAACACGGAAAGTGAAAAAGGCAGCACGGTTAGCTTTCATGCACTCTGCTTGCGGACTCCCTTGCGTCCTAGTCACAACCCCCACTGCCCCATCACTTCAACAGCTGTGGCAAACTAAAATATGACTTTTCCATGAGTCAATCAAGAGAGATATGATCCCGGCTATGGAGAGGATGTCACCTAATGACTAGAGTTGCCGATTTTAAAGCTCGCGAACCAGGTTCGAGTCTCGGCATTGCCTAAACATTCTGTGGTTCTGGGGAACTCGTTTTATCTTCCCGTATCTACCAAAAACATAAACGTTTGTTTGTGTAACGTAATTTGTGCTGATGTAAAGTGCTGCAATACCTTCTGGTTGAGTTCGGGCTAAAAGAAAAATGCAAAAAACTAAAAATGGCACTTAAACATACACATACAAGAAATAAGCTCACGGTTAACAGCACTATTCTTTTGCAAGTAACGGGTGTCAGTAGTTTCCGTGCTGTGTAACAACCCAACCAGACCCAGAGTCACCCAGCCTGTTTAAGTAGATTAGCACTGCCGTTTTGGTTTAAAAAAAAAAAACACAGAGAGCTGGAGGAAGGGGGTGAGTATAAAAAGAATGACAACGAGTGGGGGGATTTAAAAATTACTGATTGTGGGAGTGCGGCAGTGCTTTTATATTTTAAAATTGTTACCAAAACGGCCTACACAATAAGGACTATTAATAAATGCAGTGCTTCACAGTAAAAAAAAAAAAACGCCGTGGCACAAAGTAAAAAAAAAAGTTTCACACATCAAAGCAACACATGGCGGATGGAAATGAGTACTTGGGCCATGGGAGCCTGATAAGACAAAAGCACAAACAACAAGCATTTGTAATGCAATGGGTCTCGCATTTGCTTGTGTTAGAGCTATTGTCATTGTAACTTCATAACTGGACTTTTCTTGCCACATAAATTGGTCAACCATGCCTCATAATTTGTTCTTTTCCAGCCACATAATTCCAGTGGCACTGCATATAACTGAGGCACATCAATCCACCTTGTTCCTCTATCTGCAGCCAAAAATGAAAATATTGCCATTTAGCATCCTAATTTAAATCAGCCGTGCTAATTCCATTCTACAGTGCGAAGATGTAAGGAGACCTGCAAGCTGTCAGCACAGAGCGCTGGTTCATGTTCGCAGCAGAGGATGCTGCTATCCATCATACAAGCACTCGGCTCCTGTAATTTTCTTGCTGTAGGGCTCAAAGTCGGTCCCACACGTGAAGTATCAGCGAGCCCTTGCCCTACCTTGTGACTCCTTAATGTCAAAGATGATTAATCAGCAAGGGTGACATCTGTCTAAGGTGCATCCATGGCACACTCTCGAGCTTTATGGCACAAAATTCTGAAGAAATTAAATTTGAATAGGTTAGAAAATAACAACGTCTTTACGAAAACTGTGATCAAAACGTTCTGTGTTTTGGATTTTAGCATTCTCTCCCATAGAACAGGCTTTACAGTGTATATGTATGTACAGTGTTCAACTGAAGGGGAAAGAATGGTAAGAGTGTGCGTGTGTGACTTATTCAAAAGCCACATAGAAAGAAAAACTCTCAACTGAACACATATTGGAAGTGTTCTTCGAAAAACCCACAATGCAGATGGACATCTTATTAGAATTAACAAAAAAGTAATTCACTTGCGGATTACATCAGCATCAAGTAGCATTAGAAAATCTAAGCTTCTGATGTCCTTTATTCTTTTTTTTAGGATATTGTGCATTCCATGCAAAGCAAACATCAGAGCCTGAGCGGAAACACTGCAATAGAGAGCATAGTGCTTCAATTAATACTGTTTCTAAAAAGCAGATTAAAAAAATAGCAGTAGCTGAAAACCAAACAATTATACTCATTATGTATGCTCTACAGGAACATTACAGTATCTGGATGTTTAAAGTATAAAATGTACAATTTGCTTATCTTCTTGTGACCAGACTTGCTTGATCGTACTGGATGGTAATAAATGCAAATTTTTACTGTTTTACACCTTTCTTCTTCAAAAATTCTTACAACCTACAAACTATAGGAATATCACAAACTAGGAAAATAAATCAAGCTGATGCATGATGATGCCCACATAAAAAAAACATGTTATGTGTGGAGAACCACCACAAAAATAGGCAATCTGTACTGCTGACATTCTGACACGGCTGTTTCTAAATGTATACATTTGGAACTGACAACATCGAAGCTGTTCCTCAGTCACACCAAACTCGTGGAGGATGAATGTGACGAGCCCCTGCTTGACAGATGCGGAGACTGATAAACGGCTTGTTCAAGGGCACTTGCGGCTTTCATTTCCTGACCACAAGACACGTCATTCGCAACAGAGGACCTTGCGGGGTGTGACTGAGCCAGGCCCATGTTTTCAGTCATCCTGCTGGGTTCTTGCAGGCCGCATTCTCAAACGCAACTAAATGAACTGCTGAATAAAAGAAGCACGCTTAGTAACGCCCGGGAGCAGATCTAGCTGTTTTGTTAACTTACCTGCACCTCAGAAAAGCGCGCCAACTTAAAAAATACCGGGATGCATTTGTTCGCCTTTTCGTATGTGGTCAAAAATACTCGGAGGGTTCAGGGCGCCAATATATTTTAAGAATGAATGAACAGGCTACGTTTGCGATGAATGTAGTATTTTACACTCTAGTCGTATTATGTATGGTGTTAGTGTTATTAATTAAGAACCTCCATCATTGCTTGTTAGAATAAAAATCCCACTGCGTTAGCTCCAAACGCATGGTCGCATCCCATCTCGCGCCCGTGTAATTGGAAAGCCCTAATTTTCACATCTAGCAACTCAATCTACACGGAATATATATTACAGCTTTAATATCCCACACACAGACCAACAGCCCCAGGAAAAGTAGCTTCTGCCCTTACAGCGTTTTCCAGGACATACGTGGTGCATCTAAATTTTAAACAAAAGTCACAACAAGCATCGCTTGCAGCCAACGGTTTCCAGAGGCAGGAGGCGAAGACACATAAATAGTGCATTTAACCCTTCAAACAATTGCAAGGTGCACACATTGTGCGCCTCGCCTTTGCTTTCTGCAGGACAGAGCAGCACCGCCCAGCTTCTAGTTACTCCTCATAAACTATAGTTCCTTGCTTGTGCGCTATACAGAGGCCTTGGCTGGTCTTTGAGAAACAGCACATCATGCATTGTAGTTTGCACTGCCAGAAAAGCTGCACAAATACCTCTGTCTTCATTCTATCCGACCTTTTGTGTACAGGAACGAAGGGAAGGGCAGGGCGAAAGCTGTTGAAAAATATAACAGTGGCCCCGACGCCTGATTGCTTCATCCCACCACTGAGGGAACACTTAGTAAATATCGAAAAGAGCCGATTGGTCAGGGCTGTTTAAGCAGCAGAACAAAAATAAGTTAATCGTCATCTTTTTACAACAGTGCCCGTGAGCAAAAAAAAACGAGTTAGAGCTATTAGAAGCTGTAAACTCTCAACCGGATTTTTCTTGCCACATTAAATGGGAAAAAAAGAGCGAGATTGCGCTGCTACAGTTCACTCGTAGTGAAACCTATCGGCAGAAGTGCAATTAACTATGTAACAGGGTCGATGTCATGCAAAGCGCTCAACTTCTGCCAAGTGAGATCGTGCTGCGAAAAAAGATAATAAAAGTGCAATTAACTATGTTACAGGGTCGATGTCATGCAAAGTGCTCGACTTCTGCCAAGCGAGATTGTGCTGCGAAAAAAGATAGAAAGTAGTCCACAAACTGGACAGAAAACATCGAGCCTTGCATGTTTTCAGTACTTGGTCACTGCGCTCGAGGAGGGCTAATCACCAGAAAAGGCATGTCGTATGCATGCCTTCCACCAATGAAAGCAAGCAGATTTTAAAAGGCAAGCCCACGAACCAATGAAAGACACTGACGTAACATGCATGGGGCTCCAAGCCCTTTTCTAACTACTAAAGTGTCTCACAAGCGAAACGCATGTGCAAGCACATGCGACGCAGGCTCAACCCTAAAAATGCTAAAAGCATTGGTAAAAGCAAGAAAATACTGCTGCAACCAATTAAAACAGAGTAAAACTAAGTGGCAAGCACAGGACCCAAGGAAAGCAAGAGGAGGCAGGACGTAAGCCCCTTTTAGGATGTATTTAATACAAGAGATTACATAAGCACAGCGCAAGTGCTGTGCAGGCGAAACCTAAAAAACAAAGTTATTACCTCTCAGCAATGATACAGAGACTGATAAAGAGTTTAGTAGAGAGAGTACTCTGTTGCGATGGCGATGGACTACCCTCTCTGTCAAACTCACACAGTTGAGGCGGGTGGACAAAAGTATATTGACAAAGGAGTCCAATCCAGTTTTGTCAAAGTCCTACTCCTTCAAAGGCTGACAGAGTACAGGCCAAAGAACGTTAGCCATTTACCCTCCTGCCCGATTTAGAGGGGGCACTCGTAAAGATCTTTTGCTGTCCATTGGTGCAGTAAGAACAGTAAGAAAAAAATAGTGACTGCTAGCACCCTGAGAAAGCTACCAGGGTGTAGGGGATCATTCGTTTTTGATTTTTTTAAATAACCTAATTCTTTGGAAGTTTGTTTTTGAAAAATGAAAAAATGGGCAAAAGTTTGACAGCTGGCCGTCCTGTTTCACTGAGCCACCAGTCAAACTTTTACAACATTGACAGAAACTTCTATGACGGTGGTTCCTGTCAGTGTTGAGAGTTGTCTGTGGGGCTTGTGGATAACTCTAGACTTGGTGGGCCGAGGTCCGTTGCGATGGCGAGGGCAATGTCCTCCGCCATTTTGATGTAGTACCCTCTGTCCTCCAAATTCGAACTCAGCCCCATAGCTTGGCTTATGAATGTTCTCGCTCAATACTTTTAAATGAATTGTTAAAGCATTTAATTGCCTGTTCGTCTTAGGTTCCGTTCTACAATGTACCAGGATGACTCATTATTAACGAGTTAGCATATCATCAGCCAAAAACCTGCAAGACTTGCAGTCTAGAAACAAATATAGTGATCAGTTTAAGGCTTACAGAATCATTCTTTGTGAAAGACGAAAAGAACATCAGCAGCATTTCCCAGACATATTACTTAGGTGGGGACATGGAAGGAGGCCACTTGTACCTGCTTTTTCTAAGCGTTAACCTCTAAACGGCACACCTACTTATTTGTCTCAGCATAGCGTCTGCAGTAGGCCAAATTTTACATATTACAAAGAATGTCTCACAGAAAAGAACCGTTCAGATAGGTCATTAGAAGAATTCATTTTTAGGGTCGAGCCTGCGTCGCATGTGCTTGTGCATGCATTTCGCTGAGCGAGACGCTTTAGGAATTAAAAAGGGCTCGGAGCCCCGTCCACGTCACGTCAGTGTCTTTCATTGGCTCGTGGGCTTGCCTATTAGAATCTGCTTGATTTCATTAGTGGAAGGCACGCATACGTCATGCCTTTTCTGGTGGATAGCCCTCCTCGAGCGCATCGACCAAGTATAGAAAACATATGAGGCTTGCTGTTTTCCGTCCGGTTCGTGGACTACTTTTTCTCTATTTTCCCAGTTCGATCTCGCTTGACAGAAGTCGAGCGCTTTACATAATATCGACCCTGTTACACACTTAATTGCACTTTTCCCGGTTATTGCACTTTTGCTGATAGGTTTCATGACGAGTAAAAAGTCCGGTTAGGAGTTTACAACGCTATAAGCTCTAACATGGGCAAACGCGAGTCCCGTTGCATTCCAAATGCTTGTTTTAACATTGAGGTAATTGGGTTGTTTTTGATGTAGAGCTATGAGGTAATTTAAGAACGAGTGGGAGGAGCAGCCTGCCCACTGTGTCAGCAGAGGGATGATCTCCACTACCCGGGCAGAGGACCACCTACATGATTTATTTATCCCAACTTTGCTGGTGGTGTTCTGCAAAGCATATGTTTCTGCCACAATTGTCACTGAACACATATAACTTTGCTGAGCAGGCACAGTGTTTATTTCACCGGGTTGGCAAATGATTTAGTTTTTTTTAAATCAACTCATAAATCAGGAATTTATTTTTTAGGAAACGAAAATATCAATTGCAGTGGCGTGCTGGACGCTTTCTCTCTCCATTTTGTCCCTGCTTAGGTCTACAATAAATGATATATCATTTAATTAATATATGACTTTCCTGTATTGCTAACCATAGCCCATACTTTATTTTAAATATAAAAATTTTCAGTCAATTACATTAATACCAACCCTAAATTAAATAAAAATGTATTAACATCAATTATTTACACATTATTCAGTGATTGTTTTTAAGAATTCTAATTATACTTACCATAAAAGTCGTTTTCCTAATGCAGAAAAAGTTGAAGTCCTGCCGAATGACAGGAAAATAAATGACAAAGCAATAGTCTGTCGCCATTGAGCTTAGCAATTAAGGTAAATTAAAGATTGACCCTTAGAATTATTTTTAGGGTAAGGGATAGTCTTGTAATTAGGTTAGGGATTCGGGTGAATAGTAACTGTTTCAGTTGCAGAGATATTGTAGTAGGTTAGCTCTGGTAGACAAAGTAATCTTTATTACATTTCTGTTTGTAAGAGATTATCTGTGGAGGAGGCTCTATAATGGTTTTCTGTACAATGACATAAGTACCTTAAACATGGCTTTGACATATCCAAAGCAATTACTAAACTGTCTCGTGAGAGGTAATGATAAGAACATTATGAAATTGAGGTGCAGCGCAGTAAGTCACCTTGCTGCCCTGCATCATAGGGAAAGGGCAGAAATATGCTCTATTTAATGCAATATGGCGCATTTCTGACCTTTTCCCTATCGCCAACGAAGGCACCTGTGCACCATGGTGCAAGGGTGCCTGCATTGCATGCAGGATTGTTTTTGTGCAGGAATGGGACATATTCCTCCACAAGAACAATAACGAGAGGTATATTCATTTTTCTATGTGTGCTGTAGCTGCACATAGAAAGAGGAAGTAACTAGAAGAAATGAAGATGTTTCTCCTTGTTATGCCTCCCTTGAGAAAGCATGTCTTTTTGGTGCATTCTCAGGTCTACTAGTTCTCGTAAATCTGGCAATGCGTAAAAAACCATGAGAGTTCGTGGGAACACCCACACAGTGCCCATAGAACGCCTTCTCAGAGCAGAGTAAGGGAACACATCGATTTGCGCTGCTTTGCCTTATTCCATATTTATGGAGCCACTCGGGGCCACACAAAGTGGACTTGTATGGCTTCATAAATCTTACTTAAGGTTTGTGTCACATGTGCCATGTTGCATGGTGCACATGCGGCACAAACCGGGTCACAAATATGGCCCAAAATGTGTTAATGGAAGCAGCATATGCATGTTCTGTATTAGGCTAAAAAGGTTCTTCAAATTATTCTCTCAGTTCATATCACAAGTAGTGGATCACCATGATGCCACATATCTTCTCTCATGGGCTTCTATTGCAGTTCTTCCAAATTAAAGAATGTAATTAAGTAAACCAATCCATTATTAATGCTTAATGTAAGCAAAATAAGTCACAGACTAAAGCAAACTCTAACTCTGTAAATCTAGTTTAAGATGATATGGTTTATAACTTCTAGGTGAAGTGAAAGAAATGGCAGAAAAAGCAGCAGCTGGAAAGCTGGGAATTTTGTCACATTATCGACAAGAAGAGCCAGAGTCAGGGAGTGATCTGGAAAATATTGATGAACTTTTCCACATTGTCAATATTGAGGATCGGCAAGACTGTAGATGGGATGAAATAGATAACTTCCTGAAACCTGATGGCCTAAGCGAGCAAAACGACTTCAGCAGCAGTGAAGATGTGTCTGACATTGAAACTGGTGGAGATGGTAGCTCTGAGGTGGAGAGTGCTGTCGAAAGGTTTGTAGGTAAGTTGCTAATAAGTCTATTAGTAAAATGCCTGTCTTTGCTCACTGCTTGACAAAGCATTACTAAACCATAGTTTGTTTTATCAGAAATCCATGATGCAGAAGCATAATATAAGAAAAATAGGTGAGTTTTGTAGTCAGTTAAATACATTATCATTTGATCTTATGATAAATGCCTGATTTTTATTTTATTTGTATGCTGTAACGCAAAGAGAACAGGTGCAGCAATACTTACAGATGTTTTTGCTGCATTTTGCTAAAGTTGAAGCTCAGGTGTACGTAAGTAATCTTTCTATCTTCAAAATTCTTATTTTCTCTCATATTTTAATACACTATATACCTCAATGTATGTGCTGACTGCATAGTATGTTCTCAATTTGCTCCTTGCTCTCCTCCCCTGACTAACTAGGCAGGGTACTGTCGGATCCATTACCACTTATTGATTGCCCTCTGATGGGGGAAATCTCCTTTCCTAATCCCCACGTGGAAACTGCAAATTGCTGCCCTGGAGGACGCCACCTTTGCCACAATGATCTTGGATTAGACTGAGGATTGATTATCTTGAGCGTAATGAAGGGTTTTCCGGTCACTGATTGGGAAACCTTTACGGTGGTTCTCAGAGGGGCTTGTATCCATATTATAAAAGGTGAACACTGCACCCTCTTGGATGCTCTGCACTGTTTGAAATGGGCCTAAGTGGCCATGGACATGCATGTTGTGGATGACCCAGAGTAGCAGCCACCTGACTCCGCCCCAGTAGAAGGAGACTCAGCTTATGGAGAGTCTGCGTTGTCAGACTACCGGGCATACGTTGCTAGATCACACTCAGAGGGCGGCACATGAGGCCAGCTCCTGGCCTGGATAATCCGTAATGAATCACATTTGCCCCTATAGTACATCTCTGTCGGGTTGATGGCGCTGACCTTTATTCCCAGGAAGAGATTCATAAGGCCTCTGTATCTTACTACACCTTACTGTATTCTCCACTCCCATCAGCCCCAGAGGCCGACATGCAAAGGTTCTTGGACGCAGTCCCTCTCCCATCCCTTTCGACGCTTCAGAGAGTAGAGAATAATGCTTCTATCACAGTGTCAGACATGAGAGTGGCAATCCTAGGGGTAGCGACCAGGAAAACACCAGGGACCAATGGCTTTCCAGCAGAATTCTATAAGCACTATGCAACATTTCTGGCCCCACGCCTGTTCAAATTGTTTGACTCCATAGTTGAGTCTGGGCCTGTCCCATGAACCATGAGTGAGGCACTAATAGTCTCCCAGCTGAAACCAGGGAAAGATCCCCTAAGCCCCACTTCATACCAGTCTACAACTATTTTGAACACAGATTATAAAATACTCACCAAGATTCTCTCTTCTAGAATCCAAAGTCTTTCCACATTTGATTCATGCATACCAAAGCAGATTGGGATATAATACTGCATATAACATTAAACTAATTTTTTGTGTTATGGAGGGGGTGCTTTGTGTGGCCATCCTGGTTCTTAGCCGGGATAAGGCTCTCGACTCATTCAGATGGAAATATCTCTTTGTGGTGCGTCTCTTCTTTGGGGCCCATTCTTCTAGACTCACTAGGTTATTCTTCAGCGCACCCACAGTATGAGTCTGTACAGAAGAACATGTGTCCTGGGCTATCCCAGTGGGCAGGAGCACCCATAAGGGGTGCCCACCGCCCCCGCTCCTGTTTGCTTTTGGGGTGGAACCACCAGCCTCCCAAAATAGGGATGCCATTGAGGATTCCCCTCTTAGATAGCACACATATAATCTCCCTGTGTGCAGGCAATGTATTATTTTATATCAGAAATATCTCTGCAGACCTTTCCACTCTGACAGAACTTCTGACCATCTTCGGGGATCTTTAAGGGCTTTCGGGTGAGCTGGACAAAATCATGTGATTTTCTGCTGGCACCCACCTGTTGGTCATGGATGAGTCACCTTTAATGTGGAAGGTCTCTCATTCCAATACCTGGGCGTCAGCTGCGGATCTCCTGGAGGGTAATTTGACCAGAACAATGGCCTCCCTCCGAGCCCAGGTCGCCTTTTAGAGAACCCTCCCTTTCTTTGTGAACTGGTGTGTAGTCATGTTGGAAGGTGGGTCATTAGTTGTGTGGGCTGCACAAGTAATGGGTCCTCACTCGACCACCACTGGGAACCAGACACCCTCTCATAGGCTAGCATTGCAGAGTAGGCCAAGGCTTACTCAATGGAGATGGTGTGGGCTAGTAATCACCATTCACAAGTACACAAGAATAACACTCAATAAAGGACTGTCCAGTCTGTGTTTTTCCTTTTGAAAAAGAAAAAGTACATTTATTACACACACACTACTCAATACTTTGCAACAATATACAAATGTACACAAGTTGATGGAATTACTTTTGGATGACATTGCGCAATCATTCTTGTCCCTCCAAGAGGGAGATATAGACCAACAACCCACATGGCAAAACATTCACTTATTTACAATGCCATATCTGACTGTAACGTGGAGTGAGAGCTCCTAATACTGGCAATAAAGTACATCTACTTTGATCACTGGTGTTTGCCAGTCTTATTAATCAAATAAAGCATTAACAAGTAACATGTTAGGCATGTTGGAATGATTTGTGCTGTTACGATTGCTTGATTGTTATGATTGTTGCTTTTGTCGCCCCAAGTGGGGAGGTTATGCCCAGATGTGGGTCCCGTGCTTGCTATGCCACCAGATTCAAGCTAGCCTGGCTGATGAAGGGTGATATCTTGAAACCGGTTCCAGGATGTTTTTTTCTGGTTCAGGGAGGACCTTGCCTGGCAGTTCGGGCTGGACTGTTCTCATGAGGAACAGGGTCAAGACTGATTTGCATATGGCTGGGTCTAAACTGGAATGGCATGGCAAGCAAAAAAACTGATGTGTTAAACCCAGATCTGTGACTGGGGGTGACTGTTTGATTTGCTCTGTATGCCCAGATGTGGGTCCCGTTCTTGCTATGCCACCAGATTTGAGCTAGCCTGGCTGATGAAGGGTGATACCCTGAAACCGGTCCCAGGATGCTTGTTTCTGGACCAGGGAGGACCTGGCCTGGTAGTTCGGGGTGGACTGTTCACATGGGGAACAGGGTCAAGATTGATTTGCATATGGCTGGGTCTAAACTGGAATGGCATGGCAAGCAAAAAAACTGATGGCTCAAACCCATATCTGTGACGGGGTGAATGTTGGATTTGCTCTGCATTCCATCCATCATCTGTTGTTTTTGTTGTTATGATTACTCACAGCATGATCTACACAGTCTAACCACACCCCTAAAGGGTGTTAGCAAGTTTCATCATCTTCCACATTGAAGCATTCAACATAAAAATGATGCACAGTTGGCAAAGTCCCTAACAGACATCACTTGGTTGTTCACAGTTACGTAATACCTTATTTCACCCCTAGAGGGTGCCTTTTCATATGACCATCCACATGTCACGTCATTGGCCACAACGCTGCTGTCATCCATTTTTAATGACATTCAGCGCAATGTGCTGCACTTTAACCACAGTCCCGAAAGGACTCAATTTCTGTAAAACCACTTGTAAATACAATCTTTCGCCCATACAAGGTACAATTCCACCACCATGAACAAAAGTTCAAGCTGGGATTGAGCTTGAAAATACATAGGGACCCTTGATGGGAGATCCTTTTCAAGTCTTCTGAAACTGCGAGTGGGGACATTTGGAAACTTCTTGGTGGGAGGCTGCACTCCTTGTGCAGCTCCCCCACACCTTGGAAGCAAGTTGGTGATGACCCTGCTCTCCTTGGGTCACCACTGCATCAGAAGAGAGCAATTTTGTGCTTGGTGGATAAGCCTTTTCAAGGCATTATGGGGCGTTCCTCCTGGACCGTGCATACTAAATGAGCGTCTCTCCTGCCAGGGAGAGCTGTCTGTTGGTGAACCTGTTTCACCATTTCGCTTCCTCTCCAGCGGCTTCACGCTGCAGTTGCTTTTCCTTTTTTTGGCATATCCAGTCCCACACGGACACCCTACGTGTTACAGGCTACGTCGGGGAGCGGCATGGTTTGCCCACCCCCGGCCGCTCAAGCCTGGTGGTGCAGCCACAGGAGCTGGCTCCTACTTTGGGTCTGCCCGCTCTGGTGGGCAGACGATCGCAAGGCAGCCAGCCTGCAGGCTGCAGAGGGAGGTGGGCTGGCACTCCCTGTCTCTTCATTTGTGTCTGTCCACTCCCGCGGGCAGACACAGTGCTGGCTGTGGCCTTCCCGGCCACGCGGGGGAGTTCAACAGCACTCCCCCTCCATCTTTTCTCTGCGGGGTCCATGGTATGTGTTTCTGGGCCCCTAACTTGCCTTGGGGGGACCGCGCAGCGCTCCCCACGGTCCTGCTGTCCATCGGGGCCCAGGGATCTAGTTCTGGCGCCCCAGCAGTCTTCACGGGGAGCGAAAAGGCATTCCCCGACTGTACTTCAGGCTCTGGCCTAGGGATAGGGATAGGGTCCTTGGCTTGGGTTCTTGGTCTGGGCCCTGGGATGGGGGTCCTGAGCCCCTCCTCCTTTTTAGGGAGGTGTGGGGGGAAGCCTAACAGCGCTTCCCCTGCCATTTTCTCATTTTTGGGGTTGGGGGAACGTTCCGTTGCAGCAGTGGAGCCTCACGCGCTTCGCCGCTCACAACGAATAGGGTCAAAGGTCATAGACCTTCTGACAGCGACAACTCAGGCCCCCTTGGGCACATTTGGACGATTCTGGTCCCATTTTGCTCCTGGTGGCGAGCCCTTTCCACCTGGAGCTCTTTCTTCAGGCTTCCTGGCCTTGAAGATCCCCAACTTGGTAGGGAGCTAATCTCTCTGACTCCCTGTGCCTGCCTTTCACTTGGGTGTCTCTCTCTGGGCAGACTACCGTCCTTGCACAGAAGCCCAGTCTTTCCCCCAACTCGTCCTCAGGGGGAGTAAGGAGACCAACTTACCTGATCCTGGGGTGTCCCCCAGTGGGTCTGGGGTAATTTAGGGGCAGAGTCCTTGCCCCAGTGGGTAATCAGGGGGTTCTTCTTTCCCCCTTCTGTACATGATGCCCAACTTCAGTCCCAGTGTTCTGCAGAAAAACACATCCAAGAGAGAGCTCTCTCTCCTGTGCAGGACCTTTTAAGTGGGGGCGGAAGTGTCCAGCAGGGCTGTGCCTCTGGCCTATCCTGATGTGCCAAATGACTTCTACCCCCTTGTCCCAACCTTCCTGCACAGTCTTCTGGAAGAGCTCAAAATGGCATTGTCCCGGAGTCTGTTTCCACATGTGCTCTGAGGATCTCAGCAGCTTCCTCCCTGACATTCCTGCCAGCGCCTCTCTCAACAATTCCTCCAAGGAGCCCCTCCGCATTGAGGGACCTGGGGAAGGTCCGGTTCCTGGCACGGAATTATATCTGGCTTATTGATGCAGGACCCAGTTCCCGTAGCTGTAGAGAACAGTAATTAATCAATTTCAGCAGGGTCACAAAGGCCTGGGCCCTGATCCTGAGCTGAGCCAGAGAAAGATGGCATTCCTGGATGACTCATAAGCTGTTCAGATATACTTTTTGCCCTACTGCATTGTTCTTTTAATACAAGTTACAGTGTACATTGGTGGGACTCTGGAGTCTGTGGACCCTAGTGAACTAGAGATGCGCCCTAGGGCAGCCTTTCCCATTGACATATAATGGAGTGTCACTACAATGAAGACAGTAAGCACTCCGGCTATCCCTCACATGTGTACGCTCATCTCATAAGACCTACTCCAGATCACCACCCTCTCTGCATGGTCCCTTCTATTCCAGGCTACCTACGCACAGTCTTTGGGCTGCGCACGATAGGGGTCCCCCAGGCAGCCCTCACACGGGTGTACACACGTGCTCACATGTTACCAGCCCTGGGCCTCCTACCTGTTAGAAATGGGGTCTTTGATTGGCAGTCAGGTTACCCCCATCCAAGCAAGGACCCTCACTCTAGTCAGGGTAAAGGAGAATTACACTCAGTTAACCCCCGCTCACCCCCTTGGTAGCTTGGCACGAGCAGGCAGGCTTAACTTCAGAGACAATGGGGGTCATTACGACCCTAGTGGACGGCGGAGAAGCGGCAGTAAGACCTCTAACAGGCTGGCGGTCAAATTTTTGCAATTATGACCATGGCGGTTACCGCCATGGTCATCCGCCGCTTCTCCGTTCCGCCCGCCAGGGCGGAGACGACCGCTGGGCTGGAGACCTGGGTCTCCAGCCCGGCGGTCGTCGCTATACTGCCGGCGGTATTTGGACCCGGCTGACCGCCATGGATTTCATGCGGTTTGGAACCGCCATGAAATCCATGGCGGTAAGCACTATCAGTGCCAGGGAATTCCTTCACTCCAACCTCCACTTCCCCGCCGCCCGCCAGTATGGCTGTTGGCGGCTCTCCGTCCGAAAAAGGACAGAGAGCTGCCAACAGTCATAATACGCTGAGCGGAAAACCGCCACCACTGGCGATCTTCAGCACGGCGGTCCCTCACCGCCGAGGTCAAAATGACCCCCAATGTGTTAAGTATTTGTACCAACACACACAGTAATACAGTGACCCACTACAAAATGACACAACACAGGTTTAGAAAAATATGAAATACCTTATCTGAATAAACAAGACCAAATACGATAAAAATCCACAATATACAGTTACAAATACGAATTTAGCACTTAAAAGCAAGAAAACAGTGATTTGAGGTGAAAACACTGCAAGTTGGTAAATTACGGCATCGTAACGGAGTTGTTTCCTACAATGCAACACCAATAGCGCTGTTCACTGAGTCGGTCGACCCCCAGGTACAGTACTTTCAGAATAAGTAGAAAACAGGGCACGGAGTCGGGGAGAGCAGATTTGCTGGGTCCGATGCGGCGTTGGTTCTGGTGCCACGGGGCAGAAGGACTGCGGCTTCGCGCAGCAGCGTTTGGTCCTCTCTACAGGGCTGTGGAGGTGAGGTGGTGTTGGATGCGAAGTCAGTCCCTTAGTTCCAGCAGATGGGAAGTCTGGTGGAGTTACGATGCTTCAGGACGACCTCACGGGGTGGCGATGACGTCACAGAGCCGCAGGTGATGCGATGGCATCTGATCATCACAGGCATTGGATTTACGACACTCCGGTGTCAGCAGAGTCTGGCAAAATCGTGGTTGCAGCGACGTAAAGCCTAAAGGGTTGTCACACTCAGCGAGGTCCATGGCCTCAAGGCAAATGGCATCACGGTTCTGGCCCGTGGCATCCAGTGGCGGCCGGCAGCTTTAGGAGAGAGGGGGCGGGCGGGGCACCCACACACACACACACTCATTCTTTCACACACAGACACGCACACACGCACATTCATTACCAACACTAATACCATTCAAACATGCACGCACGCACCAAACGTTCATTTTAAATCACACACACTCATTCTTTCACACAGGCACATCCATTAACAACAAACATACCATTCAAACATGCACGCATGCACCAAACATTCATTTTAAAAGATCGCACACACTCATTCTTTCACACAGACACATGCACGCACATCCATTAGCAACACTCATAACACTCAAACATGCATGCGCGCACCAAACATTCAATTTAAAACATCACACACATACACACACACACTAACTTTCAGCCTCCAGGTCCCAGGAGGTTTGGGACTGCTGCCTTCCCTCACTGGCTTACCTGAGGTCAGCCAGTGAGGGAAGGCAGCAGTCCCAGCCTCGTCACAGAGTGGGATGGGGTCAGTGAGACTGCTGACCCCACTCTGTGACGAAGTGTCACTGATTGACACTCGCCCTGGGTGCTTCAGGGCTTAAACCTGAAGCGCCCAGGGTGAGTGTCAATGGGTGACGCTTTCCTCGTCACCCAGGGGAGGGCCTCGAGGCACCTTTGCTGAGCCAAGGAGGTCACGGCCATAGGAGCTGTGACCTCCTCAGCCCAGCAAAGTTCAGCTCAGGCAGCGAGGGTCTGCGCAAATCGTGCATGGATCACTCCTGGCTGTCTGAGCTGAAAATGAAGAGTGTCTGTCAGGCTGGCCTTTGTTCAGCCTGACAGACACTCTTCATGAGGGGCAAAAGGTGGGGGTGTGTGGCCCCTCCGCCCTAAAGGACGGGCCTTCACTGGTGGCATCCTTTACGAAGTCGCACTGCGTTGTCCGACCTTGGTAGACTGTTTTTTCTTCAGGAATTCACTTACAGGAGGCAAGCTCTACACCAAGCCCTTGAAGTCACTTCTCAAGCAGGAATGCAACAAAGTCCAGTCTCTGTCCCCTTGTACTACTGCGGGATAGCTCCACAAAGCACAGTCACAGGCAGGGCAGCACTTCTCAGTTCTTCAGCTCTTCTCCAGGCAGAGGTTCCTCTTGAATCCTTGAAGTAATCTCAAGTCTGGGGTTTATGGTGTTCTTCTTATACCCCTTTTTGCCTTTGAAGTAGGCCTACTTCATAGTAAAGTCTCAAGTGTCTGTGAGATCCTTTCTTGTCCAGACTAGGCCCCAGCCACACACCAGGAGGTCAGAGACTGCTTGTGAGAGGGCAGGCACAGCCCATCTAGGTGTGAGTGACCACTCCTCTCTTCCCCACCAGCCAAGATAGCTCATCAGGATATGTGAGCTATACCTCAGCACCCTTTGTGTCACTGTCTAGAGAGAGGTGCAAGCGACCCAACTGTCAAACTGACCCAGATAGGGAATCCACAAAACACACGGCACCGGTGGTGAACATGCGCAGTCCATTTTACCATGAGTTTAGTTTACTAGTTTACTTTGGGTGAGTCCCAAACGATGAGTCTCCCTCACAGTAAAAGGTCAAAAACATGGTGATCCAAAAGCAAAAAAACACTATCTCGCCACTCTTTTAGTTATTCCCCGTCAATCAGTTTCAAGATTTGCATCACCTGCTAGGGGATCTTATCTGGCATCATGGCAGACACAGAGTGGCCCTAACAAAATTGCAGGTACCATCTGATTTGGGTGGCCTTGCCGCCCCGAACTTTGAACTATACTACCTAGCAGCACAAGTGCAATAGCGGGTCAGCTGGCTGGAGCGCTGCATTTGGCAGACAGCAATGCAACCACTCATTCCCTCTACAAGGATGCACTCCTGGCCGTCAGGGTCTCTGGAACCAGGCCTCTTCACACTATCGTATGTCTGGTGCAAGTGGCACTTCACTGACTTCGAAGAAGTTATTGGCTCACTCGCAGCTCATTTCCTGTGCTTCCTCTATCACTGCTACTGGGCCTCCCTTGCGGAACAATTCCCCTCTCTAAGCAAGAACTCCAGGTTTGGGATCAAGCCAGCCTCTCAACCCTTTGGCATCTGTTTGCCAATGGTTAAATCCTCTCAGTTACTTACTTATGGTTTCCTTCGTAACATTCTGAGAGACCACTGGCAGGTCAATACCTGAACCATTCACTAAAGCCCTAGTAGATAGCCTACACACTTTAAGGTAGCGGGAGGAGACTGATAACCTGGCTTACAAGAGCAACAGTCACACATACATAGCATTCTTTACAGTCTTTCACTGTCACCTGGGAGGCTGAGTTCGACTGGGACCTACATGACAAGGAATGGCAGAGGACATTGGTAAACACACGCCCAAGATCTCCTGTTACAGCAGATTACAACAGATTAAATTCTACATATTACACAAGGTGTATCTTTCGTCCCAGCAGCATATCTTCCTGACTGTCCCTGACACGTGCCTGGTGCCGGGCTCCAAAGTCAGATCTTTGGCATGTCTTATGGGACTGACCAGCCCTGGCTCAGTTTTGGTGTGATGTCCATTCTGCCATATTCTCAACCAGGGGTTGCCCTCTAGTGGATACTTCGGAGGCAACTGCCGTAGGTATCTACGAGCGTAAAAAGTAGCATAAGACAGAAACCTACTTCACAGATCTGGCCCTGGGCCTCGCGAAATGTGCCTTGACCATACACTAGAAAAGCACAACTGCCCCCAGTGGCATTGCTTGGAGGGCAGCAATGGTGCACTGGGCAGAGGCCGAGACAAGAGCATTACATAGAAAGGATGCCAGGGGCCTTCGGCGCCATCCTAAACCACCCCTCTGGAACCATCTACTCTCAGGATTCCTAAAGTCTGACTGGGAGCCCCCCACTTCTCTCTGTGGAATTCCCTCTATTGCTCACCCAGGAGAGTCCCTGTCATGGCAGTGTGCAACGTGGCCTAACTCCTGCCTAGTAGTGATCAGGGCCAAAACCCCTCCATGATTAACTCTCCCTCACCAGAGGACACCTATTGAATAGATCCCCTCCTCCTTGACTGTCCGCATACCCAGAGTCTTTATTTAAGATTTTTCTGCACTTTTTCTTTGCATGCTGGACTTCAGAGTACACCATGTTCACTATTATATCTATACAGTACTACAAAATGTAATTTGAGGTTGTTAAACCTTTGTTTACAAAATCAGTAAAATTTGTTTAAAAAAACAAATAATCAAGGAAGGAACACGACATGGAAGGAACACGACATGGAGACTGCACATCTTCTCTCCTGGTGCTCCAGAGGAGAGGGGTAATAGGGAAGTACATAAATATATCCCTGTAATAATGAAAACATGGTTTAATAAAACAAAGAGATTGACATGTATGCATTTGCTGCTGAATGATACTTTCTGTTAGGCGCTATGGACAACCGTCTGTAGTTTAGTGAAATACACTGCACACATTCCTGAGATGGGCACATCTATATGTATGGGTAGTTATAGTTAAGACTGTGTTTCTGTAGGAAGTCAATTGTGTGGCTTGGTTATAATTTTGGCCCTGTTTGATGAATCTTTATAAAACTTGCCAAAAAAAGTCTCATCCACCTCATCTTCTTCCTAGATAAATAGATAAATAGATAGGCATATCCACTGGAAAAAAAAACACAATTAAAAACTGAGTTATATCTGTGGATGAAATGCTTAAAAACAATGGAAGCATTCAGTTATGTTTAACAAAGTACACAGCACACAGCATAACTCATGGTTGTCAACACTCAAGTCTCCCGCCCTCCTTTGTTGTATAGCAATTTAAGCCATGTTTTATACACGTTAATTTAGCAATGAGTCCTGTCGTTTGTGTACTTTAGCCCAGTTACATTTTATTCAGCATTCATTTTATTATTTTAGCACAGGCCACATTTGCGGTGCTGTTTTAGTTTGTTTATCTAGTTGTTCTTATGCCTAAGAAAGCATTGCGTTGTTAGCAAGACATTCTTTCCACTTTGTGCTTTCCTCAAAGCTGCAGCCAGATAGAGTTGCCGGCAAAGTGGTACGCTATGTATTAAACATTCGTAGAAACATACACATCCTTACGCAGGGACATTTTCTCAGAACATCAGCTGTTTTATTACAAAAATTCTTCTCTGTCCCATACACTTTAGAGGGAGATTCCAACCAGATGACCACAACCGCATGCTGATTATTGATTGCCTTTGCTACAGCTGCTTGCTTAGACTACTGGATCCCTGGTCTACATAGGAATGGTGCATTTCTAGACAACAGGCTTCCTTGCTCAGGTATGGGGGACGATGTCTTCCCATGAGAGGAAAACCTAAGGGCGGATTAGAGCTTATCACGATGTGCTTTAACATAAATTCGACAGGATCCACATATATCACTCCCAGTGACAGTATGGTGGGACTTTTCATGTGTTTAACTCTTCTTGTCACCATTTTGCTTCTAGCGTGTTTTATCATCCTAGTTATTGCAATTCATGCCATTTCATCTAAGATGCAGTTCATTCAATAAACCTTATGGAACCATTATCTGCCTATGCTTGTCTTTGCATATGTGAGTCTAATGTAACTGAGAGAAAAGGAAGAGATCTGATCGACCACAATGTCCATGAGGAGTCATTTCTGTCATGCACCCGGTTGCGACAATCATCCCTGCTCTTGGGCAGAGATGAGGCACTGCTAGTTAGCTAGAAAACCGGATTAGGCTGACAGTGTGGGATTGGACTCAGTTTCACACAATTCAGGTGATTCTGCCGCCCGAATCCAGTAGCCTCATTAGGGTAATGAGAGCCTACGCGACACCATCACTCATTGATAAGCCCAAGCAGTGCCAACTTATGATCCTGCCTAATGGGTCTACCAGTCACTTAGACCAGTGTATTGTGCACCTCAGTCCAATTCTGTTGGCTCTTGGAGCACAACCATGTCATATAATCTTTTTTGCCTATTTCAGTTGTGTAGCAGAGGCAATTAGAGCGGGACTCCTCTTCATTTGCTATAGCCTCTCGGGCTGTATTAGATACTATGTAAATATTTCAACTGTATCAGCCTAGACTGCATTGACACTGCCTGTCCAATCGGCCTCCTCCAGCATCCCAAGGTCCTGCTCCCACTTAGCCCTTGGGTTTTTTAACTGGTCAGTGGTGTTAGTTACAAGGGCTTTATAAATCATAGGTATTCCCTTCCAGGCTACTCTATCCGTGGTAACCTTGGATTCAAGAGAACTTCACTGGTTAAGTGAACAAAGCAGCTGATTTAAAGTTTGACGAACAGGTTACTCGATCATAAATGTTACAGATATCCTGTCCACCAATTTAAAAGTGCCATTGGATACAATTCAGTTGTAATATGTATTGTACAAAGAGAAGTCCACCACCAGCTGACCTAGTGCTTCTCACCTTCCCACATCCTACAATTAGGTCCCAGGCCTAAAGCCCTACAAGACAGCCACCTGTCCTAGCCAGGTACAGTACCAGAGTGGGCTTCCCTCCCTGGGAATTTCAGGTCAGCAGTCTACTTTAGTGAATGGTACTAACACAGCAGAGTTGCTCAAGTGACCATGGGTAGATCTGTATGCCTCACCAATCCATACAAAATCTGAGGCTGACCATAGCTGTCTAATTGGTCCAGCTCAAGCTGAAGACTCTGATGGTCACATTCTAGAAATATCTAGTCTGACAGAATTTATGTGAAATGCCCAGTAATTTAATTTAATGTCCTGGTACGCCTTCATTTGGTGTTATCACACATTTAGTGAAGGAGATAAGTGCCAACCCTTCTTCCCACAGACCTATAACTGTAGATTGTTATTGGAATGCGCATGGGTAATTCTTCATCATATAGAGCAGCTGTCGGAGTGAGACCATCCTAAATTACGTGCCTCAGCCAGCCATGGATAACAGTAACTTTCTTCAGGCATCTATATCCCTCCATATTTGTTTGTAAAGTGGGTCAATATTTAATTCCCAACATCTCTGCTGATCTTATGTGATATCAGTATCTAGGTAGTTAAAATTATCAGATGCCCACTTAAGTTTGATGGTGGCTAGAGACCTGAGGTGCACATCTTTGACAGGTATGTATACAGTTTTGTCCCAGTTGACACCAAGCCTGGAGAAATGCAGAATTTCCATTCATCTGGGTACGAAGCTCTCTGAATCTTGGACATAAAAGAGCTTATCATCCACATAGGGAGCTGTTCTATCCTCATACTAACTACCTCGTCTAACAATATGTGCATCCCACCTGATCCTTTCCACTAGGGATTCAATCACATGTGCACAAAAGACAGGTGATCAGGGCAACTCTATCTAGTTTTTAACTCAATTGGGAAAGAAGGGGAAAGTACACCATTCCCCCGGACCTGAGCCTCTAGGGTGGCATAAAGTATATTAGCATGCTTCAGGAACAACAGACCAAAATTTATATGGACCAGCACCCAGAAAATGAAAGGCTAGTGGACTGAGTGGAAGGCCTTATCAAAGTCAACAAGGAGCAAGGCATTGTGTCCACTAAGATGAACAAACAGAGGAAAGGCTATCTATAGGCTGTGGAGGGGATGCCATGGGGCAAGTCTTGGCATAAAGCCACTTCGGTCACAACCGATGAAAAAGATCATTACTCCAACCAGTCTGCTGGCAAGGATTTTAATTAGTTTTTTAGTCTTGCTATTAATGAGTGAAATGGGTCAGTATAATATGCAAGAAGAGCAAATTCTGTCAGATTTTAATATTACTGATATACTGGCCTCATAAACCATAGGGCAGAGTGACAGTCTGGAAAGCTTCCTTGTATAGTGCTAGTAGGTCAAGAGGAAAGCATATTGTTTCAAGTATTCTACTGAGAAACCATTAGAATCTGGAATTTGCCCAGTTGGCATTGTTTTAAGTGCCTCTACCATCTCATCTTTAGTTAGTGGGAGGATAACTGTTTCTCCATCTCATAGGAGAGCTTAGGAATTATCTGATCATGTATGA
Source organism: Pleurodeles waltl (assembly GCF_031143425.1). Lineage (NCBI taxonomy): Eukaryota > Metazoa > Chordata > Amphibia > Caudata > Salamandridae > Pleurodeles > Pleurodeles waltl. The sequence goes on along the minus strand of NC_090440.1, from coordinate 1,986,441,092 downwards.
TAGTGTTCTCTCGTTCCACTTTGGGACGAACTAGAGTGAGCTTTATAAAGCTGCTCGTAGTAGCGAGTGAATGCAGTCGCAATTTGCATAAGGTTTTTAACCAGTTTTCCATAGTGACTTGAAATCGGGGGTATAACATTAAATTTGTGCACCTGTTGGCCATCCAGTACATGAGCTTTCCTGATGTGTCACCCATGTCATAGATTGTAAATTGTGAGGCAGCTCTAACCAGCTTGGCAGCATTAAGCAGCTATTGCCTCAGCAACTGTCTAGAAACATCCAAGAGGGAAAGGCTGTCCTCACCATGATCTACTGTCAGTTTCCTTGGTAAAAGTTGGATTCCTTCCTCAGGAAGTGCTACTTCCTTCCTTTAGTTCCACTCGCGAACCACTTATGACCCCAAAAAACTGTTTTATTGGCACCCAGGGCTTCAGGTGGAGGAGACAAAATCCACATCCAAGTTAAAGAAGCTCAAGGCCACTTGCAAAATAAATTTCTCAAATGTCTCATCCCTCAGCCACCAGGAAGGATTCTTATGCCAAACCCCAGGGAGTGTGGGAATGAGGGGCGTTAACCAGTGTTCCCTATGTTATTCTCCACCAAGACATGGTCAGACTGGTATCTGGGGAAAATGAGTGTCAACAACCTCATTCAGATCTACTGCTGGAGTTAGAAATTAGTCAAGCTGTGGGTACGAATGGTTACTGGGTGAAAGGGATGCGTATATGCACACTTTGGTCTCCAGTGGTGGCACAGTCCCAGTGAGTGCATCCGGTCCAAATGAGTGGGTGTCTTACATGGTGGATTGAGGCCCCTGGTGTGTGTGTGTGAGGATCTAGAATGGTTTTAAAGTAAATCACCTATATAGCAGTATCATGAGGGGTTGAGAGTAGTATCTGTGATCATTTGTAGAGTGTGTCCAGCAATGGTTGGTGGTGCGTGTGTGTATATATATATATATATATATATATATATATATATATACTGATAATGGACCATGCCTACTCACCAAGGACAAATATGATAGACACAGATTTACCCAGCTTGTGAGTATGAATGTGCTGACATTCAAAGGAAATGTTTTATGCAGAAGGATGGCTTCTATGTGTATCCCCCTAGCGAAACCCAAATGAAAACATTTATAAACCCATGCCAGCCCACCAAGCATAGGTTGTTCTGCCTCAATCTGTCTTCAGAGTCCTCCACTCTTTCTCAAGTTGAAATGTCTGCTAGATGGGACACGTCAGACTTTAATGTCTAAAGTGTATCCTCCGGTGTAGAGATTCTGCCTTCGGTACTGGTCACACACTCAGTGACGTTCTTCGAGTCCTGGTACCGGAGGAAGATCTCTATTCCCACACTTCCAATCTTTTCCTCTAAAGCCACACATCAGGTGGAAGATTTTTTTCAGGAGTATTGAGGGATGGATTGGGACTCCTGATCCACCCAGGCCTGGTATACTTGTCAGTTTTATTTTGTTGGAAGGGACACTGCACCTGTGGCTTTCTCATCTCCCCAGTGTTTATTTGCATGAACTGGTCTCTGGACCATCGTGGCAGGTATCCTTCTCAAGATGGGTCATGCACCAATGGAGAAGGAAAGGATGCTCTGCATCCAGGACCCACAGGGAGGTCCAGCACTTGAGCCCTTGGAAGAAGCAACCTCACACCAGCCGCTTTGTCTCACCCTTGTTCTATGGTCACTCCAGATCTCAGTTACATTCTATGTCGATCAAGGACCATCACCTCCAGCGTCTGGTCTAATTGGCCCTGTAGTCGCCAATGCAGGGAAGAGTTGCCCAAGTCAGCCTCTGAGGAGAGCAAGTACAGTCTCCAACAGTGAAGGCTGACACTGCGGCTTCGCCTAAGCACCACACTAACATCCATGCGGGTCAGCTTCCACACAATCCGGTAGGCAAAGGAGAGTCCCTTCCCCTGCGAGTCTAATCAGGTGGGATGATATGCGGTCTCCCTACAGGTCCAGAGAGGGCCAAAGCAAGAATGAGGACAGAGGGTGAAGCAAAAGTCTAGGCTAGCTCCCAATCACCAATTCAGGGAGGTTCAGCCCCCTCTATGTTTAACATGGTAAATTTGCAGTATCCATTGATCAAGGACTTAGAGTTTTTAATTCCAGATTTTCCAGTTTAAGGGTTAGTTGAAGGAGGGAGCGAGAAAGACAGAGAGAAAGAGAGCGAGAGAGAGAGAAAGTGTGTGTGTGTGTTTATGTGTGTTCATGCACGCATGCATGTGCATGTGAGAGCAAAGGCTAAAGTAAAGGTCAAACTGAAATTGTTACATGATAGAACCTTAAGGAACTCAAAGAATCATTGATAATTGAAAGGACCTCATGTAGATGGGCAGCAGGATAATTCTTTCTAAGTAGGGTGAAATCCGGTATAGGGTACTTCTTCAGATGACAGGGTCCTCTAGCCCCAGTATATTGGGGTCTCCTGGCGCTTAGTGTCAAAGTTGATTGTATTTGAACACTGCTTTCTTTGCACTTGGTACAGCAGTTTTAGAATATTGTGAGTTGCCTTCACTGCTTGTTTTATGGATTTTGATTGTTTCCTGAAGGATCCAGTTTAATGAGGTTTATCTGATAGAGAATTCTAACTGCACATTCCTTACCTTTGAATTTCCCCAGATGTCAGACTGGATCCAGAAACATTTGCTTGACTAGTACCCCTGCATGTGCTTTCAGGTGACTTCGTTCATTTCCATGTGGCGTTGTTGGTACCAGATGTGATGTCATGGTCACCTATATAGGCACCACCCAGGGACCCGGAAGTCCGTTCTTTTCCGAAGAGAGCTACCCTGCTGTCATTTTTTTGGCAGGTTTTTTTCTGCATTTTGTTGAGAATTGTTTTAAGTGTGTCTAGGATGTGATCCAGAAGGCTAGGATTCAAGCTGTATAGTGCCTGTCACCACGCTATGTCATTTATGGACCCTAACCTTATCTGCCTATGAATGTCTCCAAGATGACCAGACTGCTGGGCCATGGGGCAGAAGGCTTTGAGGGTGCGGTCCCTAAAGCTAGTTGAAGCCCGGCAGTTGATGCCTTCAAGCGTCACTCCTCGGAGTTCATAGTCCGGGTCGAGGAGAAGGTTTCAGGACCATTACAGGATCTCTAAGTCCTTTTCCTCACACTTGCGGTCCTCGGAACACTGGGGGAAGAGGCACAAGAAGAAGAAAAAGTCTAAGCGGACTTCGACTTCTCCTCGTCCGTTGGCTGACAGTATGAGTTCGGAACATTGGCGTTTCAGGCATGTTGTGGTGGAATCAATGCCAGTGCCTCCTTTCATGCCGGGGGGCCAAATTGACACCCTGCTCAGCTAATAGACTTCTACGCTGCATATTCGAGCAGGTTGACCCCTCTGGAGCGGCTTCGGGTCCTGTGGAGTTGGAGGAGTCAAAAAACAACAACAGAGAGGGGCAAAAGTGGGAGATTCGGAGAAAATACTCCTGGCCCCGTGTGTAAAGCTCCCAACAGTCAATAAATCAAATAAAGTACACACGGTTCCAAAAATGCAAGAAGGTTTCTTTCAAACTGAGTGGTTCAGCATTCAATGGAGACCAAAGTCTTCGAAGAAAGAGCCCTCATTCACCTTCCGGTGACATGCTTCATCATAGGGCCAAGCTCCTCGTCAGGCCGGCACTGCAATGCCTGACGGGCGCCACACGGGAGCTCTTTGCCGGAGATCTTTTTGAAAATAATGCACAACCGGCCAAAAGATAGTGAAGGATTGGTATAAGGGTGGCTAAAAATGACTAGAGGTAACGAATTGTAATTTTATTCTAATGCTGATACCTCTGTCATGATTAAAAACAATACATAGGGATATAGTAAAATAATGTCTACACTCCCCATATAAAAGTAAGATTGGTATAATTACTAGATCTCGTTGTAGAGATTAGTAAAAGAGGAGAAGTGACACAGGGGATGCTTATTAAACTATTTTATAAGGTCCCTGCTTGTAGTTACATGGCACCCAACCCTGGGAACACATAGGGCACACCTTAGGTGTGACTTGTATGTAAAAATAAGGTGTTTTAAGACTCTGGAAGTACTTTTAATTCCAAAGTCGAATTTGAATTTAACTTTAATTTAAAAGCAGCCAGCAAGGCAGGCCTACATTTAAAATGTCCCTGTGCACCTCAGCAGTGCACCTATGGGTGACCTACCTATGCTGGGGTCCCTAAACCTACATGACCTACCATATACTAGGGACTTATAGGTAAGTTAATTTTGTTAATTATAATTAGCCTAATTTGCATATCCACTTTACACAGAGCACTGACCCTGGGACTGGTAAGCAGTACCCAGGGTACAGCCAAGAGTCAGTAACCATCAGTATCTGTCCAAAAAGTTTGGGGGTAACGAGGGCAAAAAGGAGGACTTTCCTACAATAGATAGCAAACATAGAGATAACAGCTAGATAACAGATAGGTAATATATAGATTACTAGGTAGATAGATTACAGATGGTGGATAGATAACAGACTAGACAGATAGGTGATAGATAGATGACAGATAGATTTTGTGCATTGTGCACCTAATATAGTGCAATATAGTAACTTGTTATCGCAATGCTGTACTATGCTGTCTGTGTTTTTGTGAAGTATGCTGTAGTACAGTATAGCGGATGGTGCACTGCCATGAAGCAAAGGTAAAGAACAGGTTGCATTTTGTATTGAGGAATATAAAATCCACAAGGAACAGTAGCAATTCTTGTGATCGCAGAATAACATTGCATGTATCATCTTTTTTCAGCTAAATGATTTGTCTTGGAGTTGTTGAGTCTGGTTTAAAAAAAAAAACATAGGGGGTCATTCCAACCCTGGCGGTCGGTGTTAAACCAGCGGCCAAACCGTAAACAGGCTGGCGGGAAAATGGAATTCCGACCCTGGCGGAAACCGCCAACAGAGACCGCCAAATTACCACACCGCCCGCCACGGCGGCACAAACAAACAGTGCGGCGGTCACCGCCAACAGACAGGCGGGAGACAATGTACCGCCCACTGTATCACAACCTACCAATCCGCCACCTTTTCCGGGGCGGTAGCCCCGCCGATAAAAACACGGCGGAAACAGACATTTCGAAGGGAAAACGCTCACCTCCATACAGCCCACGAGGAATCAGGACAGCATGGAACCCGAACTCCACATACTCCCAGCGATAGTGTTCCTACTCCTCTACCAGGAGAACGAACGCCGGCGCAGAAGACAACGGTGAGTACTGCACCTACAACACATGGGAGGGGGGAGGAGAAAATATTACGGGTACACACATACGCGACACACCCCACCCTCACCCACTACAACACACACATCAATGCATAGCAACACATCAGAGTGACACCCCCCAAACCCCCCGGAAGAATGCAAATACAAAAGGAAATTATTCTAAACATTGGAATATATTGTATTAATGCCAAAAAAATATATATACACATCAAAAACTCTTATATACATAAATGTACAAGTCTGAGCATAGTAGCAGGCATTGTCCGTGGACCACTGGGCCCAAATCACATGGGCAAAGCCCACACAGGATACCTGACTCCAACGGAGAGAACACTGCAGGGGCATCAGATAGCAAAACTACAGGCACCTCAGGGGAAAGGGAAGGGGGGGCACCTCAGCCAGATGAGTGTACGACACCAGATCCACGAGGGGCCTCCATGCCCACTGTACCATCCTGGGGAGTGCAAAGCCACAGTCTCTCAAGTCTCTACAGTGGGTGGTTTGCCCACTGTACCATCCTGGGGAGTGCAAAGCCACAGTCTCTCAAGTCTCTACAGTGGGTGGGTTTCCCACTGTACCATCCTGGGGAGTGCAAAGCCACAGTCTCTCAAGTCTCACAAGTGGGTGGGTTGCCCACTGTACCATCCTGTGGAGTGCAAAGCCACAGTCTCTCAAGTCTCTACAGTGGGTGGGTTGCCCACTGTTCAATCCTGGGGAGTGCAAAGCCACAGTCTCACAAGTGGATAACAGTCTCCACTGGTTCTGGAGGGGGACTGGTGCCCAGAGTGCTTCGTGCAGCCCTGCCCGGCACAGATGCAGGCCAGCCCCTGCCGCTCATGGGGCAGCGGTGCTTGAGATGAAGGACCCAGTTCAGCGGTACTTGAGATGAAGGGCCCAGTTTAGCGGTGCTTGAGATGAAGGGCCCAGTTCAGCGGTACTTGAGATGAAGGGCCCAGTTCAGCGGTGCTTGAGACGGCGGTGCCCAGTGCAGCGGTGCTTGAAATGGCGGTGCCCAGTTCAGCGGTACTTGAGACGGCGGTGCCCAGTGCAGCGGTGCTTGAGATGAAGGGCCCAGTTCAGCGGTGCTTGAGATGAAGGGCCCAGTTCAGCGGTGCTTGAGATGTAGGGCCCAGTTCAGCGGTACTTGAGATGAAGGGCCCAGTTCAGCGGTGCTTGAGACGGCGGTGTCCAGTTCAGCGTTGCTTGAGACGGCGGTGCCCAGTTCAGCGGTGCTTGAGACGGCGGTGCCCAGTGCAGCGGTGCTTGAGATGAAGGGCCCAGTTCAGCGGTGCTTGAGACAGCGGTGCCCAGTTCAGCGGTGCTTGAGATGAAGGGCCCAGTTCAGCGGTACTTGAGATGAAGGGCCCAGTTCAGCAGTGCTTGAAATGAAGGGCCCAGTTCAGCGGTGCTTGAGATGAAGGGCCCAGTTCAGCGGTACTTGAGATGAAGGGCCCAGTTCAGCGGTGCTTGAGATGAAGGGCCCAGTTCAGCGGTGCTTTAGATGTAGGGCCCAGTTCAGCGGTACTTGAGATGAAGGGCCCAGTTCAGCGGTGCTTGAGACAGCAGTGTCCAGTTCAGCGGTGCTTGAGACGGCGGTGCCCAGTTCAGCGGTGCTTGAGACGGCGGTGCCCAGTGCAGCGGTGCTTGAGATGAAGGGCCCAGTTCAGCAGTGCTTGAGACGGCGGTGTCCAGTTCAGCGGTGCTTGAGACGGCGGTGCCCAGTTCAGCTGTGCTTGAGATGAAGGGCCCAGTTCAGCGGTGCTTGAGATGAAGGGCCCAGTTCAGCGGTGCTTGAGACGGCGGTGCCCAGTGCAGCGGTGCTTGAGACGAAGGGCCCAGTTCAGCGGATCCGGCCATGGCGTGGAGGTCATTTGCCACCTGTCCTGTGGCTGGCGGGGCCTTCCTGCCCATCTGTCCTGTGGCTGGCGGGGCCCTCCTGGGCTGCAGTGCCGGGCCTGTTGGTGGCCTCCTGCCCACCTGGGATGGGGCTGGCGGGGCCCTCCTGGCCAGCTGGGCTGATGGCGGTGTTGTCGGGCGTGCTGCCCTTCCCAGCCTTCCCTGATCGCCTGTGGCCCTTCCCCACCTTGGGCGGTGTGCCAGCTGTCTCCACACTTCCTGCCGGAGCCATGGTAGGGGTTTTAGTCCCTGGTGTTTTCACCCTCTCGCGCCGGCCACTGCCTATCTTGGGATGTTTCTCCGGGGGTGGGCTGCCCGTGCCTTGGCTCCGTACTGAACTGGCTGCCCTGGAGGGTGGGGGACTCCACAGTCCATGGCAGACTGTCATGACAGGGCCCGGTTTTGTCGTGGCTGAGGTGCTGACTGTAGTCCTATGACATGGACAGGGTGGGGGAGTTGGTGGAAAGAGGTTAAGTTTGGACAGGAAAAGCTTTTTAGGAGCAGTGGGACAGGTAGGTGTAGTGGGTATGGGAGTGGAGGAAGAGGTTGTGGTTGTAGGAGTTGTAAGTCTGGTGTCTTTGGGTGCAGGTGCTTGGGCTGGAGGCTGTCGTGAGGTGGATGACTGTTGGGTGGGTGGCTGCCTGCGTTTGTGTATCTTGGAAGAGGGGGTCACAGACACACTGGGAGAGGACACAGGGGACGTGTAAATGGTAGTGGGGGTGGTGACTGCACGTGTGCGGGGGGTTCTGGTGTGTGTGCTGGTGATGGACGTAGTGGCTGAAGATGTTGTGCATGCAGGTGTGAGTGGAGACGTGACAGGGAGGGAGGAGGGAGACGAGGAGGAGGGGGACACAGTGGAGGCAGTGGGTGTTGGTATGTCTGTATGTGGATGTTGCTTGTGTGAATGCCTGTGTGATGTGTGGTGCTTATGTCTGGCTGAGCTTCCCTTGGGTGTTGAGGTGTGTGCAGGCTGGTCTGTAGGTGTGTCTGGGATAGGCAGAGGTACAGGTGATAGGGTATGGGTGGAGGAAGTTGGAGGGCGAGGCTAGAGACAGGGACAATGGCTGCCATCAGTGCTGAGGCCAGAGTGTTGAACGATCGCTGAAGGGCAGCCTGACCAGAATGAATGCCCTCCAGGTATGCATTACTCTGGTGCACCTCTCTTTCGACACCCTGGATGGCATTCAAAATGGTAGACTGCCCAACAGTGAGCGTCCTCAGGAGGTCAATGACCTCCTCACTGAGGGCAGCAGGGGTGACTGGGGCAGGGCCTGTGGTGCCTTGGGCGAAGGAGATGCCCACCTTCCTGGGTGAGCGGGCACGGGGCAAACGCTGAGGGGCTGCTGGGAGGGCGGTGCTGGTGCGGTGGGTGGCGGCTGTACCTGTTGTTGCGGGGGGCACAGATGTTGCCGCCACCACAAGGGAGCTCCCTTCAGAGGACGAGTCCGTGTCACTGATGTCTGCCCGAGTCCCCGCTGTGGAGCTCCCCTCGCCCTCTGTCCCACTGGTGAATTCGGAGTCCGTTGCAAGGCCCTCCATGGCCATGTGGGATGCAGCTCCCTCGTGCTCCGATGCCACTTCTCCTCCGCCTGATGATGCTAATGCACACATGAACAGGAAGACCACAAAAAAGGGGGGGGGGAATAAAGACATGTTGAGTGCATGCATTGGCGACATCGTTGGTGGACAGGACAGACACAGAAGCCCCCTGCACTACGCCACACACTTGGGGTCCACTACTCAATCCGTGGGACATGGCCTACAAGCCTATGGACGACATCTGCACACATAGATGACACAGGGCCATGAATAGCTGTACTTGGCACCCTACAGAGGTGGGGGGCGGCGGCACAGGGCCATGCCTTACGGAGGGGCCTAGCCTACAGAAATCGCCCTGGCCTAAGGATACCCACAGCCCTCCTCCCCCTCCCAGACACCTCCACTGCGCGCAAAGTCACCAGGATGAGAGTGTACTCACCCCCTTGTGTCTGCTGTGATGTCCTCACGCGCCCATCCAAATCGGGGTAGGCCACCGCCAGGATCCGGGACATCAGGGGGGTCAAAGTCCGACTGGCACCCCTCCCACGTTGGGAGGCCATCCCCAGCTGATCCTCCGCTGTCTTCCTGCTCCAGCGGCGGATGTCCTCCCATCTCTTCCGGCAGTGGGTGCCCCGTCTGTGGTGGACCCCCAGGCTCCGGACGTCCTTGGCGATGGCACGCCAAATATCGATCTTCTGGTGGGCGCTGACCTATGTGAAATGTACAGGGGGAGAAAAATAGTCATCACCTTCTGCACCCTCAATGTGAGTGGCCCCCCATCCCTACCCTTGCCATGTGGCACATGCTCTCATCCATCGTTTGATGCATGCCTCAATCGCTCCCCTCCCCACCATCTTTCATCCACCCCACTCAACACAGGCATTGCCCACAATGCATGGTCCCAGTGTACTTACCTGTTGGTCTGGAGGACCGTAGAGTAGCGTGTGCTGGGGGAGGACCCCATCCACAAGTTTATCCAATTCCTGAGCAGTGAAGGTAGGGGCCCTTTCCCCAGTCGCATGAGCCATTGTCTCTTCCAGACTGAGGTCACAGCAGCACTTGCAGTGTAGGTCCTCTCCTGTCGAAGATCAGGTATCGAGTGATTAAGCAGATAGAAAATGGCGGTCACGCCCGTGGCGGTGCGTACCGCGGCGGTGCGCACCGCGACCGCCGGGGCACATCTTCATTGGCTCCTGAGACCCATAGGGTTCAATGTTAACCAATGCTGCTTTGCGCTGCGGTCTTCGACCGCCTACCGCCACGGTGTGCCACGCCAGCGCATTTACCTCACATCCCATTGTCGCACTTCACAGGTCAGGCAGCCGCCATTTCAGGGGCCCACATGGCTTAGTTTCTACTGCGTCACACATACCTAGGCCTTGCATCAACACTCATAAAACCCATTCAATGCATTGGGAATTGTGTAATGTGCAAGCTGTGGTTACGTACCTGTGGGTTGATTGACTCTGTGCTCGCTGTTGTCCTTCATAGGCACCGTCCGCTGGGACATGCGAGGAGATGGATGAATCTTCCCGTGTACAGACCGCTGGTGAACCTGTCGACAATGGAGGAAAGACATGTCATACTGACATACAGGCTTGACCGAGCCACTATTCATGAACTGTGTGCCCAGCTGGAGCCAGACCTGATGTCACCAATCTGCCAACCCACAGGGATCCCCCCTCTAGTGCAGGTGCTGTCAGTACTCCATTTCTTTGCAAGTGGGTCATTTCAAACAACAGTGGCCATATCATCAGGGATGTCTCAGCCTATGTTTTCCAAGGTGTTGTCCAGAGTGTTGTCTGCCCTGCTGAAACACATGCGGAGCTACATCGTTTTCCCTGAGGTGGGGGATTTGCCTACAGTGAAGGGTGATTTCTATGCCCTTGGACATATCCCCAACATCATAAGTGCCATTGATGGGACACATGTAGCTTTGGTACCCCCCAGCAGGAGTGAACAGGTGTTCAGAAACAGGAAGAGTTATCATTCGATGAATGTACAGATGGTGTGTTTGGCAGACCAGTACATCTCCCATGTTAATGCCAAGTTCCCTGGCTCAGTGCATGACGCCTACATCATGCGGAATAGCAGCATCCCTTACGTGATGACTCAACTCCAGAGGCACCGTGTGTGGCTAATTGGTGACTCTGGTTACCCCAACCTGTCATGACTACTGACCCCAGTGAGGAATCCCAGGACAAGGGCAGAGGAACGGTACAATGATGCCCATGGGCGAACTAGGAGGGTGATCGAGAGAATCTTCGGCCTCCTGAAGGCCAGGTTCCGCTGCCTCCATATGACAGGTGGATCCCTATTGTACTCACCAAAGAAGGTGTGCCAGATCATCGTGGCCTGCTGTATGCTTCACAACCTGGCTTTGCGACGCCAGGTGCCTTTTCTGCAGGAAGATGGTCCAGATGGTGGTGTTGTAGCAGCTGTGGAGCCTGTGGAGAGTGAAGACGAGGAAGCCGAAGAGGACGACATAGACAACAGGAACACAGTAATACAGCAGTATTTTCAATGACACACAGGTAAGAATACACACCAGCATTTTACATATACTTAAACACTACTACCTCTCTACTGTCTGACCTTTTCCCCCAGTGTATGGTAACTGAGTTGTGACTTTCCCTTCCGATTTCAGAGATGTGGGCCCCACTGCGTGACATCTGCTTTGTTTCCACATGGACTACAGCTGTGTGACAGTGGTATGTTGGCATCACAATGTAAATAAGCATTTTGGCACGGTAATGTCTAATACATTTGTACAAAATCACAGCCAGACTCCTGAATGTTTTGTGCAATAACTGTGTTTATTACAGTGCTCTATATTGGTGGGTGGTTGCAAATTGGTGAGGGGTGATGGTGGAGGATTGTCCATGGCAGAGTCCAGACTATTTGTATCACAGGTGCATTGTCCAAATGCCTGTGGAAAGAGGAGCAGGGGCAGTTTAAGGATGGACAGGGTGACAATGTGGGACAGTGGGATGACAATCAGGGAGGTATCCTTTCCTGGCTGGGGTCTTGGCATCTTACTCTGTCTTCTTCCTGGATCTCAGGGCCCGCTTGCGGGGTGGTTCTCCTTCTGCAGGGGGTGGGGTGCTGGTGGCCTGTTGGTCCTGTGGCAGGGCCTCCTCTCCACTAGCGCCGGCAGAGGTGGTAGGCAGTTCTTGGTCCATGCTAGTGTCAGGGGCCCTTTGTGGTGCCACAGTGTCCCACAATGTGGTGACTACCTGATTCAGAGCCCCTACAATGGTGCGCAGGGCGGAACTGATGTTTCGTAGTTCCTCCCTGAACCCCAAATACTGTTCCTCCTGCAGGAGCTGGATCTCCTGAAACCTGGCCAGTACCGTCGCCATCGTCTCCTGGGAATGATGGTAAGCTCCCATGATGGAGGAGAGGGCCTTGTGGAGAGTGGGTTCCCTGGGCCTGTCCCCCCCTGTCGCACAGCAGCCCTCCCAGTTCCCCTGTTTCCCTGGGCCTCTATCCACTGGACCGTGTGCCCACTACCACTTCCCCCAGGTCCCTGTTGATGTTGGGGTGGTGGGTTAACCTGGGTGCCCTGTAGTGGTGGACACACCGCAGATTGACGTGTCCTGGGGACAGAGGTATGGGCCCGCTGGGTGGGTGCTGTGCTGGTGTTCCCAGAGGGGGGAAGGTCTGCTGTGGCCTGTAACTGTCTGAGGGGAACTGACTGTCCCGAGGTCCCCGATGGGCAGGGCTGGTCATCTAGATCCAGGTCGACAGAGGTGCTGTCATCACTGTGGGCCTCTTCTGGGGGTGGAGTGGACATTTGTGGACCCTCCTGCGCGGTGACGTGGCGTTCGGGTCCTGCAGGGGTATAAAAGTATGGTCATTGCATCTGTGTGTGCCATAGCGTGCAATGGGTGGGTGCCCGTGTACCCCAGTGCTGGCATTCCCGTGTGGGGGCTTTTGTGACGGTGGTTTGGGGGGGGATGGGTATGGTCAGTGGGCATGCTTTGGTGATGGGTGTCCATGCTTTGTGGTCGCATGCAGGGCTTGGTGTTGGGATGGGTGGGTTGTGATGGTGAGACATTTGCAAGGAGTAGGTGTGATGGGGGTGAGGGTGAGGGTGGGGGTATGAGTTGGCATGCTGGTGGGGTGGGAGGGATGAAGTAGTGAAGATGAGACTTACCAGAGTCCATTCCTCCAGATACTCCTGCGAGGCCCTCAGGATGCAGGATCGCCAAGACCTGCTCCTCCCATGTTGTAAATTCTGGGGGAGGAGGTGGGGGGCCGCCGCCAGTCCGCTGCACCGCAATGTTGTGCCTGGATACCATTGAACGCACCTTCCCCCGTAGGTCGTTCCACCGCTTCCTGATGTCGGCCCTATTTCTTGGGTGCTATCCCACAGCGTTGACCCTGTCGACTATTCCGCTCCATAGCTCCATCTTCCTGGCAATGGTGGTGTGCTGCACCTGTGTCCCGAAGAGCTGTGGCTCTACCCGTACAATTTCCTCCACCATGACCCTGAGTTCATCCTCAGAAAACCTGGGGTGTCTTTGCGGTGCCATGGGGTGGTGTGGGTGATGTGTGGGGTGGATTGTGTGGTGCTAAGTGTGGTGATGTGTATTGGTGTGTTGTGTGAAGTGCGTGGTAATATTGCTGGGTGAAAGTAAAATGCGCGTCTGGGTGCTCGGATCTCTATTTCTCTGTGCGTGGTCCCGATTCTGTTGGAGTGGAGGTTTGTGGCTGATGTGGGTGTGTGTTTTATATTGTATTGGGTGTGTGGGAGTGGTGTGTGTATGTGTATCAGGTGTGTGTATTTTGAATTGTCCAATGTGGCTGTGTTTTGTAAGTGTGTGTGTATTTTGGGCGCGGCGGTGTGTACCGCCAATAGCATACCGCGGTTGAAAGACCGCCGCGTGGATTCGTGTGTCGTGATAGTGTGGGTGTATTTCTGTTGGCGTGACGGTGGAGGTTTGGTCATCGCCAGTTTCTCGCTGCCCTTTGGTGTGGCGGACTTTTGTGGATGTCTGTATTTTGGCAGTTTGCCTGTTGTGGGTCAGAATGACCGTGGCGGTTTACCGCGGCCGCGGCGGTATGTTGGCGGTCTTCTGACAGCGGTAAGTGGCTTTTACCGCCAAAGTTGGAATGACCACCATAGTCTTCGAATGTACCTCGTTTGCACCATAGAGAGGCCTTTGTTCTTCATCCAGTCAGTAGAGAAAATCTGAAGGCCTGACCAGGAGCTTCAAAGGGCTCAGAAATCAATACAGGGAACGGGAAAGTCGTGGCCTTTGCCGATGGCTCCTGGAGTACGCTGTAAATCGCTCCCATTTTTCACATGCTGCTAAAAAAAACGTAATGAATGTCGTTTCCCACATGCCAGCTTTCAATATTGATATCAAGGGTGAGCTTGTTACCTTTTCAGGAACGTATATCTGTTTTTAGATAAGGAGCCATAGTCCCTGAAAAATATTCAACAAATTACTGATCCCTAGGGTACAATCTAGCAATTTCAAGAGCTCGTGCACGCACACACACACTGATGCAAGTAAATAAACCAAGGCCCAGATTCTCAAAAGTTTAGCGTCGGTTTAGCATTACTTTTGAACGATAAACCGATGCTAAACTTTTTGGGGTATTCACAAAGCAACGCAAATAGGTATTTGTGTTTGTTTGTGTGGCAAAGTAACGCAAAGAAGCGCGAAACGCTGCTTTGCGTTACTTTGCATCAAGGGGGTGGTACATGAGCATACCCGTGCTACCACCCATGCATTTTGATGCTAAAACCGATTCTGGAACATCATAAGAAAGGTTTTAGCGCCAAAAGGTAACGCCTTTGAACAGCATGCGCATAACGGAGAAAAGTTTTCATTTCTCCCTGCTTTTCCGACTTTGCATGTGTACTGCACTGTACAACACACATACAAAGTGGGAAAATCATTTGCCCTTGTCTAGGCATAGTATTTTGTACAGGAACGGTACCCTTCCTGTACAAATCCTATGCTAGACTCGCACACACACCCTAGCACTATGGCACTAAGGTGTGTGTGTGCGCACGGAAGCTGAAATATAGCGCTTGTGCTAGATAAAGGGGATGAGAGTGCCATTCCTAAGAGAATATGGTGCTCTCCTGCTCTCTCCCTGTATCGCAACGCAGCACAGCAAATTTGGGTGCTGCGCTGTGTTGCATGTCACCTATCAGAATCTGTGGCCCAAGAGCGCAATGATCATGCCATACTAGCCACAAGTGCTCAAATTAAGGACACTGCAACAAAGTGGTAAATTGACTGATGATCGCTAATGAACAAATGAGTGAATAGAGAATTTATGAGGGATCTTATGCTCTGCCTTAATTTACACTTGAAAATGCCTTTAAATCGTGGCAGAATGTTCTCAATGGGGACTGTGCAGATTTATCTAGTAGGATCAGTGGCGAGTAGAGCTTTGGGAGTACTCCTATGGTATATCAATTCTGTAGCTTGGTAGGCTTAGGCACCTCGTTAACCGTGTTGTATTTTTGGTATCTTGCCTATACAAAGAGGCACACACCAGCACATTCAAAGTTTGGATGTCTGAGGTTAACAACTAAGGATATCCGCGAGAACCCCAGGTGTGAAACGCTGTGTTTTCCTTAATATTTGGGTAGTACTTTCCTGAGTGAGCGCATTTTGCTCATTCATTTATTTTATTCCTGGACTTTGAGTAAACATGAAACAGTCTAAAAGAGCCTAGAGACTTCACACACCTAGATATCTAAACATATAATGCAGTACATTTTATAAAGCATAAATAAAGTTTACATAATTTGACAATACCTGTAAATCACTGCTTCTAATACCGTACTATCTCACGTATATTACACCCTTAAAAATACCGATTGTATCGAATTGTGAAGGAGAATGTTAATTCCGATCACAAATGAAAGACTATTTAACATCAGGAAATATACCTGACAATTACTACTGTAATATTTTTCAAAGCAAACAAGCATCTCAAAGTAGATATCGGCAAAATTGCTACTTAATCTGCTAATTTACTTTGAGAACCATAGTAGATGAACTACTTTCTAAAAAAAGACTAGCATGCTCTAACAGTCTTCAGGTATTCAAAATATCTTGTAGACAAGAGGGAGCAGGAGCTTATAATATAAATTGCAAGAAAAACATTTTTCAGTATATATTTGGCCAGTTCTTTTCTCAAGCGGTTTCTATAAGAACAGATGAACGTCAGTGATGATCCGGGCAGATTTACTTGCCTTAGCTTAGACTGCACCTTCACAACCCCAGAAACAGGTGAATACATAGAGCTAACCTTACCCAAGTTATGATACATTGGGCACGGTGGCAGGGATCACCACAACCTTTCAACTACACATCTTTGTGTTTACACAATCATCATCATTATTTGATGTTCTCCCGAAAGGATGATGTGCAAAGATCGGCCTAGTTACGACTAATTACACAGTGAGGTGGTTGAAGTACTTGTTGGATATGTAGCCTAAAGCAATGCCGTTAAGCTGTCAATCACTGCTCAGAATGACTTCACAGCCACCTTCACTCCTTTTCTTCATAGATCTTATGAAGCAGAGGGCCAGAGGGGCTTCATCCAACTCAGTGGAGCACCTTGAGAACCAGACGTCGGTCTTGCAAGCTGAAATCCCAATGCAAGGCACCTGTCGTGAAGAGGAAGTAGTGGGGATGGCAGACGAGGGCCAGGAGCAGGTTCATACGCCATCTCGGGTGACAGGAAGTCTCGGTAGCATTACTGCTCCTCATATCGTTCCATCACAGCAGGCTAGTAAGCATCGGCCCTGCTCGGAGTCTGGTTTCTGTCCATCAGTTGAAACTGACGTGAATGTATATTGTGGAAATCAGCCAAGACCGCAAGAAAACTGCAGTGTCGTACCAACAAATGTGCCTGTTACTTTGGCAGAGGACATGCCCATGAAAAGAGGTAGAATAAAAGACCTGGAGGAGAGGGGAACCCGAGCGCTCAGGGAGCAAACGTGCCACCGCCGACAGCTGCTGAAACATTTGACCGCGGTGCAGATGCAGCTGGATCTTGAACTCTGCCGACACCTGTCACGGATTGCCACAGTTTTAGAGGTCTGGCAGGCTGCCCAGGTGGCGCCAACCACCACTAACCCACCTAGCACTTCGGCATTGAATCAGGATTCGGAACCAGGTAGGGGAAGTCTTGGGATATCTGCATCGAATTCCAGAGAGACTCCACTTGGGACGAAGAGAGAAAGAAAGTAGGTTTGCTAGTTACCCTGAAGTGCAAATAAAGAGGAGTTCCTTGAACACCACAATTGTGTATGTTGTTTTACTTCCTTATACAGTTTCAATGTATGATGTGCTTATATTGCGCCTTTAGTCACTATTTTTCTAGTGCATATTTTATTTTTGTTTGCTCTTTCTGCTTTGTTTTTGTTAATTGAAAGCATTTTTTTCAAACCACATTATTTTCTTGACATTCATTTTTAGCAGTCCTTTTTGCATGGAACTAGCTTGATTTATTAACTACCCCTCCCCAGACTGCAGTGATTGGATAATTGCAAGAAAGACGCTCTATGTGATATAAAGCTATTCATAGATGCATTCAGTAATCGCATCCTCATTAGCAACATTAATGTTTCCATAGATTTTTTTTACGGCAATTTTTTTTTTGATTTTAGACAATAATGATGCACCAGACTGTTGCACAAATGACCACATGGACCAACTGAGCCCGTGACAGAAAACTACAGGGTTACTATTAGCAAATACCACAACAAACCTCCCCCAGTTTAACCCCGGGATATAATATTACAGACCGCCACCGCCGGTTTCCTCACCCTTGTGGGACCCCGTTCTTGTCCTGCCCGAATGAGACCGAATTTCGTCGCCTTGAGTATGGCTCGGATTTTCAACCCTCTGGAATAAGGTACCCTGATATTGCCCCCGTGCATCCCATATCTTATAGTGTTTAAGCAGCCTCTTGCCTTATGTATGGGGACTTCTAGACTCGTAAAGCGGTCGAGCTCGGATTTCCACTCTCTTAGGAAGGAAAGGGCATCCCTCTTAGCCATCACCAGTGCCGGCCACAGTGGTATCTGTCAGCATTGACACAGAGCAGGACAAATTTGGGGTCCCCAGGGTAGCTTCCATTCCAGCACCCGTTCCAGGCACTAGAACAACCCCTCCTGTAATACGGCAAGCCTCACCCATGACTAAGTTGTGTGGAGAAAGTCACTTTTACCGACTATGCTCCATAGACAGGTTGGCGAGGTCACAGCTCACATTTTTCACAACAGGAGGTCCCACATC
Organism: Pleurodeles waltl; assembly: GCF_031143425.1. Classification (NCBI taxonomy): domain Eukaryota; kingdom Metazoa; phylum Chordata; class Amphibia; order Caudata; family Salamandridae; genus Pleurodeles; species Pleurodeles waltl. The sequence continues at coordinate 1,986,423,133 of NC_090440.1, read as the reverse complement.
TATAATATCCTATGGAGGTATTTCTGTTGTATTAAGTGGAACTGTGAGGCAATCACCCCTTCACGGGGTTGTGGGGAGGGCAGGCCTCCCTCCCATTGTCATAAGTAAGTTGTCCCAGGTCGCCTGGCAAGCTTTGTCTGGTGTGTTGACTACTAATAATTTATATACCTGTGAGATTTTATGGCTGGTGAGCTCACCCAAGAGCATCTTGACCTCCAGTGGGCAATGGTCTGTGTTAGAAATGGGGGCGTTGGTTGGCAGTCAGGTTACCCCCTGTCCAAGCAAGGACCCTCACTCTAGTCAGGGTAAGTCACACACAATCCAAATTATCCTGTGCCCACCCTCTGCTAGCTTTTCACTGAGCAGTCAGGCTTAATTTAGAAGGCAATGTGTCAAGTATTTGTGCAATAATCATGCAATAACACAGTAGAACACCACAAAAAAACACCACACAGTGTTTAGAAAAATATATAATATTTATCTGGTAAAATGGAGGTCAAAACAATTAAGATGCAATAAGTATATGTTGAGATATCACTGTAAAAATAATATAAAGTGTCTTTAGTCTGTTAAAAGCAATAAATGTCTCTTCCAAGCACAAAGTACCTGGTTTGCGTTCAAAATCCCCACAAAGAACCACAGAGGAGGAGATGTGTGGATAACTGGGGGTGTGCGTCGATTTCTCGGGCTGCACACAGTGATGCGTCGTTTAGTTTTCACGCAGGGATGGCTTTGCTTCGATTTCCGGCGCTTGGTCATGGATCCTTTTTGGGTTGCTGGGTTTTTGGACACCCTGGGGACGATGCGTGGATTTCTGGCGCTGACAGGATGAAGTCACAGGGGCTGCGTCGATCCGGTGGGCGTTGCGTGGAAATTTCTACTGCACGGCAGGTGCTGTGTTGATTCCTCCCTGGAAGTCGGGCTGCATCGTTCCGGCTCAGCTGTGTGTCGATCCAGTGGGCTGTGCGTTGAATTTCCGGTCGTTTCGCTGGTGCTGCGTCGATCTTCTCCTTGCAAAGTCAGGCTGCGTCGTTCCGGTTTGGCATGTGGTGAATTTTTCACTGCAATGCAGGCTATGCGTTGTTTCTGGCAGGCTGTGCCTCAATTTCCGCCGCACAAGGAGTCCTTCTTGTAGAGATGAAGGCCCATATTTATACTTTTTGACGCAAACTAGCACCGGCGCTGGTTTGCGTAAAAAATTGTACCTCCGGCTAACACCATTCCTATGCGCCATGCGGGCGCCTTATTTAAGGAATGACGTTAGCCGGCGCTGCGGACTGGTCAGAGTAAAAAAAAATGACTCAAACCAGGCAGCGCTGGTGTAGGTGGAAATGAGGGTTGTGCGTCAAAAAATGGTGCAAGTCAGGTTTGAGGTAAAAATCATGCCTCAGACCGCACTTGTGGCATTTTATGACGCACAACCGCCATTGAAATGACTCCTGTCTTAGCAAACACAGGAGTCATGCCCCCTTGCTCAATGGCCATGCCCAGGGGACTTCTGTCCCCTGGGCATGGTCATTGGGCACAGTGGCATGTAGGGGGGCCCAAATTAGGCCCCAAAATACTTACCTCAACTTACCTGTACTTGCCTGGGATGGGTCCCCCATCCATGGGTGTCCTCCAGGGGTGGGCGAGGGTGGAAGGGGGTGTCCCTGGGGGCAGGGAAGGGCACCTCTGGACTCCTTCCATGGTCAGAGACCATGGAAGTGAGCCCACAGGTCCCTTAACGCCTGCCCTGACCCAGTCGTTAAAAAACGGCACACATCAGGCTGTGTGCTGTTTTTTAAGGCCCGCCCTCTCCTGTGCGTCAAAATGACACAGGAGTATAAATAAGGCGCACAGGCCTTAAAGTCATTTTTTGGCGGGAACGCCTACCTTGCATGTCATTAACGCAAGGCAGTTTCCCGCATCCCAAAAATGACTCACATGGAGGAATTTTGACGTCTGCGGCTGGGGCGTCAAAGTTTAAATATGGTGCATAGTTTGCGCCAAATGTCCGTCAACATTTTTGACGCACATACTGCGCAAACAGAGTATAAATATGCCCCGAAGTCTTTTTGGTTCTGAGACTTCAGGGAACAGCCAGAGAGCAGCAAGGCAGCAGGGCAACAGCAAGGCAGCAGTCCTTCACAGAAAGCAGTTAGGTGAGTCCTTTGGGTAACCAGGCAGTTCTTCTTGGCAGGATGCAGGTTCTGGTTCAGGTTCTCTTCTCGAGGAAGTGTCTGAGTTGGTAGGGCCAGAGGCCCTTTTTAAATATCCAAATGTGCCATTGAAGTAGGGGAGACTTCAAAGAGTGGCTTAGAAGTGCACCAAGTCCCCTTTCAGTTCCATCCTGTCTGCCAGGTTCCCAGTAGGGGTGTGGCAGTCCTTTGTGTGAGGGCAGGCTACTTTCCTTTGACACATAAGTGTCAGGCCCTCCACCCTCCCAGCCCAGGAGGACCCATTCCAAATGCAGATGTATGCAAGCGAGGCTGAGCATCCTGTGTTTGGGGTGTGTCTGAGTGAATGCACAAGGGAGCTGTCAACTGAACCTAGCCAGACGTGAATTGTAAGGCACAGACAGATTTAAGTGCAGAGAAATGCTCACTTTCTAAAAGTGGCATTTCTAAAATAGTAATATTAAATCCAACTTCACCAGTCAGCAGGATTTTGTATTACAATTCTGGCCATACTAAATATGACCTTCCTACTCCTTTTACATCAGCAGCTACCACTCAATCAGTAAATGAGGGTAGCCTAAATGTTAGCCTATGAAAGGAGCAGGCCTCACAGCAGTGGAAAAATGAATTAAGGAGTTTTACACTACCAGGGCATGTAAACTACATAGGTACATGTCCTGCCTTTTGCCTACACAGCACCCTGCCGTATCGGTTACCTAGGGCCTACTGTAGGGAAATGCCTCCCTTGGCATGGTTACCCCCTAACCTTTTGCCTTTTGTTGATGACAGTTATGATTGAAAGTGTGCTGGGACCCTCCTAACCAGGCCCCAGCATCAGCGTTCTTTTCCTAAACTGTACCTTTGTTCCCACAATTGGCACAGACTTGGCACACAGATAAGTCCCTTGTAACTGGTACCCCTGGTACCAAGGGCTCCGTGGCCAGGGAAGGTCTCTAAGGGCTGCAGCATGTATTATGCCACCCTGGGGACCCCTCACTCAGCACATGCACACTGCCTCACAGCTTGTGTGTGCTGGTGGGGAGAAAACGACTAAGTCAACATGGCACTCCCCCACAGGGTGCCATGCCCTAAACCCACTGGCTGTGGCATAGGTAAGTCACCTCTCTAGCAGGCCTTATAGCCCTAAGGCAGGGTGCATGAGCACTATGCCCATACAGTGTCTACGCCAAACCTTAGACATTGTAAGTGCAGGGTAGCCATAAAGAGTATATGGTCTGGGAGTCTGTCAGTTACGAACTCCACAGTTCCATAATGGCTACACTGAAATCTGAGAAGTTTAATATCAAACTTCTCAGCACATAAATGCACACTGATGTCAGTGTGGAATTTATTGAAAATGCACACAGAGGGCATCTTAGAGATGCCCCCTGTATACCAGTCCAATTCCTAGAGTTAGGCTGACCAGTTCCTGGCAGCCTTCCACAACCAGACGTGTTTCTGGTCACATGTCGTGAGTGCCTTTGTCACTCTGTGGCCAGGAACAAAGCCTGCACTGGGTAGAGGTGCTTCCCACCCCCGCAGGAACTGTAACACCTGGTGGTGAGCCTCAAAGGCTCATGCCGGTTGTTACAGCGCCCCAGGGCATCCTAGCTAGTGGAGATGCCCGCCCCTCTGGACACAGCCCCCACTTTTGGCAGCAAGTCCGGAGGAGATAATGAGAAAAAAAAGAGGAGTCACCCACCAGTTAGGAAAGCCCCTAAGGTGTCCTGAGCTGAGGTGACCTCTGCCTTAAAAATTCCTCCATTCTTTGTTTTGGAGTATTCCCCCAATAGGGTTAATGATTTGCCCCCCTCCCCTCAGGGAGGAGGCACGAAGAGGGTGTAGCCACCCTCTAGGGCAGTAGTTATTGGCTACTGCCCCCCAGACCTAAGCACACCCCTAAATTGAGTATTCCTGCAACCTACAAAAAGAAGGATTGCTGACCTGAAAGCCCAGCAGAGACGATGGAGACAACAACTGACTTGGCCCCAGCCCTACCGGCCTGTCTCCAGACTAAAAAAACCTGCACAGCGACGCATCTAGCTGGACCAGCGACCTCTGAGGACTCAGAGGACTGACCTGCACCTAAAGGACCAAGAACCTCCAGAGGACAGCGGCTCTGTCCAGAAACAGCAACAAAATTACAACAAAGAGACTCTCACTTCCTGCCAGAAGCATGAGTCTTCACACTCTGCACCCGACTGTAGGAAAGTACCATCTTGCCTGGCATGTTACCCCCATTGTTACTGTATATATGTTTGTTTTTGCCTGTGTCACTGGGATCCTGCCAGCCAGGACCCCAGTGCTTATAAAGTGTGCCCTGTATGTGTTCCCTGTGTGGTTCCTAAATGTATCACTGAGGCTCTGCTAATCAGAACTTCAGTGTTTATGCTCTCTCTGCTTTTAAAATTGTCACTGCAGGCTAGTGACTAATTTTACCAATTCTGATTGGCACACTGGAACACCCTTATAATTCCCTAGTATATGGTACATAGGTACCTAGGGTATTTGGGGGTCCAGGAGATCCCTATGGGCTGCAGCGTTTCTTTTGCCACTCATAGGGAGCTTAGACAATTCTAACACAGGACTGCCACTGCAGCCTGGGTGAAATAACGTCCATCTTATTTCACCGCCATTTTACACTGCACTTAAGCAACTTATAAGTCACCTATATGTCTAACCCTCACTTGGTGAAGGTTAGGTGCAAAGTTACTTAGTGTGAGTACACCCTGGCACTAGCCAAGGTGCCCCCACATCGTTCCGGGCAATTTCCCCGGACTTTGTGAGTGCGCGGACACCATTACATGTGTTCACTACATATAGGACAATACCTATATGTAGCGTCACCATGGTAACTCAGAACATGGCCATGTAACATGTCTAGGATCATGGAATTGTCACCCCAATACCACTCTGGTATTGTGGGGACAATTCCATGCCTCCCCGGGTCTCCAGCATAGAGCCCGGGTACTGACAAACTAACTCTCCGGGGGTTTCTCTGCAGCTACCGCTGCTGCCAACTCTCAGACAGGTTTCTGCCCACCTGGGGCCTGGGCAGCCCAGTCCCAGGAAGGCAGAACAAAGGATTTCCTCTGAGAGAGGGTGTTACACCCTCTCCCTTTCTAAATACGTGTGAAGTGCCTGAGAGGAGTAGCCTCTCCTGGCCTCTGGAAATGCTTTGAAGGGCACAGATCGTGTCCTCTTTGCATAAGCCAGCCTACACCGGTTCAGGGATCCCCCCAGCCCTGCTCTGGCACGAAACTGGACAAAGGAAAGGGGAGTGACCACTCCCCTGACCAGCACTTCCCAGGAGAGGTGCCCAGAGCTCCTCCAGTGTGTCCCAGACCTCTGCCATCTTAGATGCAGAGGTGTGAAGGCACAATGGACACCTTTGAGTGGCCAGTGCCAGCAGGTGACGTCAGAGACCCCTCCTGATAGGTGCTTACCTTTCTCTGTAGCCAATCCTCCTCTGAGGGCTATTTAGGGTCTCTCCTGTGGGTATCTGTAGGAGGCTGGCCTGGCTTATAGTGGGTACCTTGTGGTACTTACACCCAGGGGTCCAGTTATCCCTTATTAGTAAAATAGAGGTGTTTCTAGCAGCTTAGGCTGACAGAAGGTAGCTATGGCAAAGCAGCTTAGGCTGAACTAGGAGACATGAAAAGCTCCTACTATACCACTTATATCATATAGCACAATATCATAAGAAAAAACAACATTCAGAGTTACTAAAAATAAAGGTACTTTATTTTTATGACAATATGCCAAAAGTATCCCAGAGATTACCCTCACTTAGAAGGTAAGTAATATACACAAGTTAATGTACACAAACCCAAAACATGTAAGTAACAGTAAGAAACGTAGTGCAAACAATGTAGAATCACAATAGGATGCAAACGGCAAACATAGGTCTAGGGGCAACACAAACCATATACTCCAAAAGTGGAGTGCGAATCACGAATGGACCCTAGACCTATGGGAGATTTAGAGGGTCGCTGGGACTGTGAGAGAACAGTGAGGATGTCCAAAATACCCCACCCCAAGACCCTAGAAAGTAGGAGTAAATTTCCCCTACTTCCCCATAAAGACACAATAGTCGTGATAGGGGCATTCTGCAAGAACCACAAGCACCAGCAAAACACTGAAAACGGATTCCTGGACCTGAGGACCTGAAAAGGAAGGGGACCAAGTCCAAGAGTCGCAATGGTGTCGGGGGGGGAGGGGCACGAGCCCAGAAAACCCCAGATGAAGGTGCAAAAGGGCTGCCTCCGGGTGGAAGAAGCCAAAGATTCTGCAACAACGAAAAGGGCTAGGAACTTCTCCTTTGGATGGAAGATGTCCCACGGCATGCTGGATGTTGCAGAAGTGTTTCCACGCAGAAATACCGCAAACAAGCCTTGCTAGCTGCAAGGGTCGCAGTAGAGGTTTTTTGGTGCTGCTGGGGACCAGGAAGGACCAGGATGTCGCCCCTTACAGGAGGAGACAGAGGGGGCGCTCAGCAACTCATAGAGCCCCCGCAGGAGCAGGCAGCACCCGCAGAAGTACCGGAGCAGGCACGTAGAAGCTTAGTGAAACCAGAGTCACAAAAGGAGGGTCCCACAACGTCGGAGTCCAACTTAGCGGGTTGAGCACTGCAGGACGGAGTGCTGGGGACCTAGGCTAGGCTGTGCACAAAGGAATCCTTGGAGAAGTGCACAGAAGCCGGAGCAGCTGAAAATCACGGAGTACACAGGTTTGCTCTCTGGTGTGGGGAGGCAAGGACTTACCTCCACCAAACTTGGACTGAAGGATCACTGGACTGTGGGGGTCCAGGGACCACGCTCGTCACGATGAGAGGGGACCCAGAGGACCGGTGATGCAGTCTTTTGGTGCCTGCGTTAGCAGGGGGAAGATTCCGTTGGCCCCCAGGAGATTTTTTCTTGGATTCCAGTGCAGGGTGAAGGCAGACAGCCCTCAGAGCATGCACCACCAGGAAACAGTCGAGGCGCTACAATGTTGATGGTAGTCGTCTTGCTACTTTGTTGCGGTTTTGCAGGCGTCCTGGAGCAGTCAGCGGTCCATCCTTGGCTGAAGTCGAAGAGGGAAGTGCAGAGGAGCTCTTGTGAGCTCTTGCATTCGTTATCTGAAGAATACCCCAGAGGAGAGACCCTAAATAGCCAGAAAAGGAGGTTTGGCTACCAAGAAAGGAGGTTTGGCTACCAAGAGAGGTAAGAACCTATCCGAGGGGGTCTCTGACGTCACCTGCTGGCACTGGCCATTCAGAGCAGTCCAGTGTGCCCCCAGCACCTCTGAATCCACGACGACAGAGGTCTGGGACACACTGGAGGAGCTCTGGGCACCTCCCCTGGCAGGTACTGGTCGGGGTAGTGGTCACTCCCCTTTCCTTTGTCCAGTTTCATGCCAGAGCAGGGCTGGGGGATCCCTGAACCGGTGTAGACTGAACCGGTGTAGACTGGCTTATGCAGAAATGGGCACCATCTGTGCCCATCAAAGCATTTCCAGAGGCTGGGGGAGGCTACTCCTCCCCAGCCCTTCACACCTATTTCCAAAGGGAGAGGGTGTAACACCCTCTCTCAGAGTAAATCCTTTGTTCTGCCTTCCTGGGCTGGGGCTGCCCAGACCCCAGGAGGGCAGAATCCTGTCTGAGGGGTTGGCAGAAGCTGCAGTGGAAACCCCGGAAATGCAGTTTGGCAGTACCCGGGTTCTGTGCTAGAGACCCAGGAGATCATGGAATTGTCCCCACAATACCAGAATGGTATTGGGGAGACAATTCCATGATCTTAGACATGTTACATGGCCATGTTCGGAGTTACCATTGTGACCCTATACATAGGTAGTGACCTATGTATAGTGCACCCGTGTATTGGTGTCCCTGCACTCACAAAGCTCGGGGAATTTGCCCTGAACAATGTGGGGGCACCTTGGCTAGTGCCAGGGTGCCCACACACTAAGGGGGTCATTACAACATTGGCGTTAAAAGCCGCTTACCGCCGTGCAGAAGACCGCCAACACACCGCCGCGGAATTCCGCCACGGTCATTATGACCCACAGCTCAGAAATCGCCAAAATTTAGACACCGACACAAGTCCGCCACACCAAAGGTCAGTCATAAACTGGCGAAAACAAAACCTCCACCATCACGGCAACAGGAATGCGCCCATACTATCACGAATCCACGCGGCGGTCTTTCAACCGCGGTATTCCATTGCCGGTAAACACCGCCGCGCTCAAAGTACACACACTCTTACAAAACACACAGCTATTCGGAGCACAGGTGCAGCACACCTCCATAGCTAGGAAGATGGAGCTATGGCGAAAAATAGTGGACAGGGTCAACGCAGTGGGACAGCACCCAAGAAATAGGGAAGACATCAGGAAGAGCTGGAACGACCTCCGGGGGAAGGTGCGTTCCGTGGTCTCAAGACACCACATCGCGGTACAGAGGACTGGCGGAGGACCTCCACCTCCTCCCCCACAACTAACAACATGGGAGGAGCAGGTCTTGGCTATTCTGCATCCTGAGGGCCTAGCAGGAGTAGCTGGAGGAATGGACTCTGGTAAGTCTAATCTTTACATCCCCCCCCCACCTGCATGCCATCACATACCCCCACCCTAGTCCTCACCCCCATCACTCCTACTCCTCACACATATCCCAATATCACAAACCACCCATCCCAACAACAAGCCCTGCATGCAGCACCAAAGCATGAACACCCATCACCAATGCATGGCTACTGCACATACCCGTACACCCCCCTAAACCATCATCACACAAGGTCCTACACAGGAATGCAAGCACTGGGGTACACAGTCACCCATCCATTGCACACCATGGCATATACAGATGCAATAATCATGCCTTTACACCCCTGCAGGACCCCTACCCAACGTCAACGGTCAGGAGGGTCCAGATATGTCCACTCCACCCACAGAAGAGGGCCACAGTGATGACAGCAGCTCTGTCCAACTGGATCTAGATGACCAGCCCGGCCCATCTGGTACCTCAGGACAGTCTGTACCCCTCACACTGGCACAGGACACTACAGAGCTTCCCCCCTCTGGAAACACCAGCACAGCACCCACCCAGCGGGCCCATACCTCTGTCTCCAGGACAAGTCAATCAGCAGTGTGTCCACCACTACAGGGAACCCAGGCTAACCCACCACCCCAACAACAACAGGGACCTGGGGGCTTTGGCAGTGGGCACACCGTTCTGGGGACAGAAGCCCAGGAACACAGGGGAACTAGGAGAGGTGCTGTGCGACAGGGAGAGGACAGACCCAGGGAACCCACTCTCCACGAGGCCCTCTCCAACATCATGGGAGCTTACCACCATTCCCAGGAGACAATGGCAAACAGTACTGGCCAAGTTTCAGGAGACCCAGCGGCTGCAGGAGGAACAGTATGTGGGCTTCAGTGAGGAACTCAAATCCATCCATTCCACCCTGGGCACCATCGTAGGGGTGCTGAAGGAAGTCCACAACACCAGGAGGGACACTGTGGCACAACAAGGGGCCCCTGACACTAGCCTGGACGATGAACTGCCCACCACCTCCGCCGGCGCTAGTGGACAGGAGGCACCGCCACAGGACCACCACACCAGCACCCCACCCCCTGCAGATGGAGATCCACCCTGCAAACGGTCCCTGAGATCCAGGACAAAGACAGAGAATGATGGCAAGAAATGAGACCGCCCTGATTGTCATCCTTTTGTCCCACCTTGTCACCCTGTCCATCCTCAAACTGCCCCAGCTCCACTTCCTATGCCCCTTTGGACAATGCACCTGTTAGACTAATAGACTGGACTCTGCCATGGACATTCCTCCACCATCACCCTCACCATTTTACAACCGCCTCCAATATTGAGCACTTAAATAAAAACCCTTAAAGCACAAAACAATCTGGAGTCTGTCTGTGATTTCGAATTAGTGTATTAGCAATTACAGTGACAAAATGCTCTTTCAAATGTAATGTCAAAATACTTATGTCACACAGCTCTAGTCCATGAGGAAACAAAGCAGATGTCACACAGTGGGACCCACATCTGTGAAATCGTAAGGGAAAGTGAAAACTCAGTGACCATACACTGGGTGAAAAGGACAGACAGTAGAGAGGTAGTAGTGTTAAAGTACATGTAGCAGGCAGGTTTATCTTCTTACCTGTGTCTCACTGGAAGTATTGCAGGATCACAGAGTTCCTGTTGTCGATGTCCTCTGGGTTTGGCTCCAACTGGGCACACAGTTCCAGGATTGTGGCACTATCAAGCCTGTAGGTGATGATCACATGTCTTTCCTGCATTGTCGACAGGTCCACCAGCGGTCTGTACCCTGGAGGATGCCGCCATCTTCTCACATGCCCCAGCGGACAGTGCCTATGGAGGAGAACAGCGAGCACAGAGTCAACCAACTCTGAGGTACGTAAACACAGCTTACTCAGAAAACTATTTGTAGGAGGCTGGACTGGCTTGTAGTGAGTACCACGGGGTACTTACACCTTGCACCAGGCCCAGGTATCCCTTATTAGTGTAGAGGGGTGTCTAGCAGCTTAGGCTGATAGAAAAGGTAGCTTAGCAGAGCAGCTTAGGCTGAACTAGGAGACGAGTGAAGCTCCCACAGTACCACTAGTGTCATATGCACAATATCATAAGAAAACACAATACACAGATATACTAAAAATAAATGTACTTTATTTTTATGACAATATGCCAAAAGTATCTCAGTGAGTACCCTCAGTATGAGGATAGCAAATATACACAAGATATATGTACACAATACCAAAATATGCAGTAATAGCAATAGAAAACACTGCAAACAATGTATAGTCACAATAGAATGCAATGGGGGCATATACGGATAGGGGCAACACAAACCATATACTCTAGAAGTGGAATGCGAATCACGAATGGACCCCAAACCTATGTGACCTCGTAGAGGGTAGCTGGGACTGTAAGAAAACAGTGAGGGTTAGAAAAATAGCCCACCCCAAGACCCTGAAAAGTGGGTGCAAAGTGCACCTAAGTTCCCCAAAGAGCACAGAAGTCGTGATAGGGGAATTCTTCAGGAAAGACCAACACCAGCAATGCAAGAACGATGGATTTCCAGACGAGAGTACCTGTGGAACAAGGGGACCAAGTCCAAAAGTCACGATCAAGTCGGGAGTGGGCAGATGCCCAGGAAATGCCAGCTGTGGATGCAAAGAAGCTGCCACCGGATGGTAGAAGCTGAGGATTCTGCACGAACGACAAGGGCTTGAAACTTCCCCTTTGGAGGATGGATGTCCCACGTCGTGAAGAGTCGTGCAGAAGTGTTTTCCCGCAGAAAGACCGCAAACAAGCCTTGCTAGCTGCAAGGGTCGCGGTTAGGGTTTTTGGATGCTGCTGTGGCCCAGGAGGGACCAGGATGTCACCAATTGCGTGAGGGGACAGAGGGGGCCTCCAGCAAGACAAAGAGCCCACTCAGAAGCAAGCAGCACCCGCAGAAGTGCCGGAACAGGCACTACGAAGTGGAGTGAATCGGTGCTCACCCGAAGTTGCACAAGAGAGTCCCACGCCACCGGAGGACAACTCAGGAGGTCGTGCAATGCAGGTTAGAGTGCCGGGGACCCAGGCTTGGCTGTGCACGAAGGAAATCCTCGGTGAGTGCACAGGAGCCGGAGTAGCTGCAAATCACGCGGTTCCCAGCAATGCAGTCTAGCGTGGGGAGGCAAGGACTTACCTCCACCAAACTTGGACTGAAGAGTCACTGGACTGTGGGAATCACTGGAACAGAGTTGCTGAGTTCAAGGGACCTCGCTCGTCGTGCTGAGAGGAGACCCAGAGGACCGGTGATGCAGTTCTTTGGTGCCTGCGGTTGCAGGGGGAAGATTCCGTCGACCCACAGGAGATTTCTTCGGAGCTTCTAGTGCAGAGAGGAGGCAGACTACCCCCACAGCATGCACCACCAGGAAAACAGTTGAGAAGGCGGCAGGATCAGCGTTACAATGTCGCAGTAGTCATCTTTGCTACTTTGTTGCAGTTTTGCAGGCTTCCAGCGCGGTCAGCAGTCGATTCCTTGGCAGAAGGTGAAGAGAGAGATGCAGAGGAACTCTGATGAGCTCTTGCATTCGTTATCTAAGGAATTCCCCAAAGCAGAGACCCTAAATATCCGGAAAAGGAGGTTTGGCTACCTAGGAGAGAGGATAGGCTAGCAACACCTGAAGGAGCCTATCAGAAGGAGTCTCTGATGTCACCTGATGGCCCTGGCCACTCAGAGCAGTCCAGTGTGCCAGCAGCACCTTTGTTTCTAAGATGGCAGAGGTCTGGAGCACACTGGAGGAGGTCTGGGCACCTCCCAGGGGAGGTGCAGGTCAGGGGAGTGGTCACTCCCCTTTCCTTTGTCCAGTTTCACGCCAGAGCAGGGCTGATGGATCCCTGAACCGGTGTAGATTGGCTTATGCAGAGATGGGCACCATCTGTGCCCATCAAAGCATTTCCAGAGGCTGGGGGAGGCTACTCCTCCCCAGCCCTAACACCTTATTCCAAAGGTGAGAGGGTGTAACACCCTCTCTCTGAGGAAGTCCTTTGTTCTGCCTTCCTGGGCCAAGCCTGGCTGGACCCCAGGAGGGCAGAAACCTGTCTGAGGGGTTGGCAGCAGCAGCAGCTGCAGTGAAACCCCGGGAAAGGCAGTTTGGCAGTACCCGGGTCTGTGCTAAAGACCCGGGGAATCATGGGATTGTCTCCCCAATACCAGGATGGCATTGGTGGGGCAATTCCATGATCTTAGACATGTTACATGGCCATATTCGGAGTTACCATTGTGAAGCTATACATAGGTAGTGACCTATGTATAGTGCACGCGTGTAATGGTGTCCCCGCACTCACAAAGTCCGGGGAATTGGCCCTGAACAATGTGGGGGCACCTTGGCTAGTGCCAGGGTGCCCACACACTAAGTAACTTAGCACCCAACCTTTACCAGGTAAAGGTTAGACATATAGGTGACTTATAAGTTACTTAAGTGCAGTGTAAAATGGCTGTGAAATAACGTGGACGTTATTTCACTCAGGCTGCAGTGGCAGGCCTGTGTAAGAATTGTCAGTGCTCCCTATGGTTGGCAAAAGAAATGCTGCAGCCCATAGGGATCTCCTGGAACCCCAATACCCTGGGTACCTCAGTACCATATACTAGGGAATTATAAGGGTGTTCCAGTATGCCAATGTAAATTGGTAAAATTGGTGACTAGCCTGTTAGTGACAATTTGGAAAGAAATGAGAGAGCATAACCACTGAGGTTATGATTTAGCTGAGCCTCAGTGAGACAGTTAGTCATAACACAGGTAACACATACAGGGCACACTTATGAGCACTGGGGCCCTGGCTGGCAGGGTCCCAGTGACACATACAACTAAAACAACATATATACAGTGAAAAATGGGGGTAACATGCCAGGCAAGATGGTACTTTCCTACACTATTCATAAACCGAAATTTGCCTGTATGAGTGTTGAGCCAAGGCCTAGGTATGTGTAACGCAGTTAAAAATAAAGCCATGTGGGCCCCTGAAATGGCGGCTGCCTGACCTGTAAAGTGGGACAATGGGATATGAGGTAACTGCGCTGGCGTTGTACACCGTCGCGGTTGAAGACCGCGGCGCAATTCTGCATTGGTTAACATAGGACCCTATGGGTCCCATGAGCCAATGACGATGTATGCCGGCGGTGACAGTACGCGCCGCCGCGGACGTGACTGCCATTTTCTCTCTGTGCAATCACTCAATACATGATCTTTGACAGGAGAGGACCTGCACTGCAAGTGCTGCTGTGACCTCAATCTGGAAGAGACAATGGCTGGTGCGTCTGGGTAAAGGGCCCCTGCCTTCACCATGGAGGAGTTGGAGAAACTCGTGGATGGGGTCCTCCCCCAGTACACGCTACTCTACGGTCCTCCAGACAAACAGGTAAGTACACTGGGAGCATGTTGTATGGGCAATGCCTGTGTGGAGTGGTGTGGATGAAAGATGGGGGTGGGGGGAGAATGAGCCGTGCATGAAACGACGGTGAGTGCATGTGCCACATGGCAAGGGTAGGGATACAGGCCAATGACTGTTACGGTGCAGTTGGTAATAACTTCTCTTTTCCCCTTGTACAATTCCTGTAGGTCAGCGCCCACCAGAAGAAGGATATTTGGCGTGCCATCGCCAAGGAAGTCCGAACCCTGGGGTTCTACCACAGACGGAGCACCCACTGCTGGAAAAGATGGGAGGACATTCGCCGCTGGAGCAAGAAGACAGCGGAGGCCCAGCTGGGGATGGCCTCCCAACGTGGGAGGGGTGCCCGTCGCACCATGACCCCCCCTGATGTTCAGGATCCTGCCGGTGGCGTACCCGGAGTTGGATGGGCGCTTGAGGGCATCACAGCAGCAACAAGGGGGTGAGTACACTCTGATTCAGCTGATTCAGCGCACATTGTAGGTGTCTGGGTGGGGGAGGTGGACTGTGGTTTCCCCTAGGCCAGGGCGAGTTTGCTAGTTAAGTCCCCTTTTTCAGGCAGACCCTGTGGCACCCCACCCCACCTGGGTACAGTGCCAACTTCACCTAGTCAGGCTCCTGTGAAGTCCATGTGTGCAGAAATCGGCCATAGCCTTCTAAGCCATGTCCCAGGGATTGAATAGTGGACCCCAAGTGCGCGGCGTAGTGCAGGGGGCTTCTGTGTCTGTCGTGTCCGCCAACGGTAGCGGTATTGCATGCACTCAACATGTCTTTCTTCTGTCTCCCCCCCACCACTTTTTGTGGTTTCCCTGTACTTGTGTGCATTAGCATCATCAGGCGGAGGAGCAGTGGCACCGGAGCAGGAGGGAGCTGCATCCCACATGGCCCTGGAGGGCGAGACTACAGACTCCGAATTCACCAGTGGGACGGAGTGCGAGGGGAGCTCCACGGCGGGGACAGGAGCTGACACCAGCGATACGGATTCCTCCTCTGATGGGAGCTCCCTTGCGGTGGCGGGCCCATCTGTGCCCTCCGCATCTACAGGTACAGCCTCCACCCCCCTCCGGCACCGCCCTCCCAGCAGCCCCTCAGCCTTTGCTCTGTGCCCGCTCACCCAGGAGGGTGGGCATCACCTTCGCCCCAGGCACCTCAGCCCCTGCCCCTGTCACCCCTGCTGCCCTCAGTGAGGAGGCCATTGACCTCCCAAGGTCCCTCACTATTGGGCAGTCTACCATTTTGAATGCCATCCAGGGTGTAGAGATGCAGTTGCAACAAACCAATGCATTCCTGGAGGGCATTCATTCGGGTCAGGCAGCCCTTCAGCAAGCTTTTCAGACTCTGGGTTCAGCACTGATGGCAGCCATTGTCCCTGTCCCTAGCCTCCCCCCTCCAATTACCTCCACCCAGACCCAGACCCCTGTACCTCAGCCTATCCCAAGCACACCATCAGACCAGCATGCACACACCTCAACACACAATGGAAGCTCAGGCAAACATAAGCACCACACATCCCACAGGTACTCACGCAAGCATCACACACATGCAGACATACCAACATCCACTGCCTCCACTGTGTCCCCCTCCTCCTCGTCTCCCTCATCCCTCCCTGTCTCGTCTCCACTCACACCTGCATGCACTGCATCTTCAGCCACAACGTCCATCACCAGCACACCCACCACCACACCCCGCTCACGTGCACTCACCACCCCCACTACCATTCACACGTCCCCTGTGCCCTCTCCCAGTGTGTCTGTGAGGCCACCTCCCAAGATACACAAACGCAGCCACACACCCACCCAACAGCCATCCACCTCACGACAGCATCCAGCCCATGCACCTTCACCCAAAGTGACCAAACGTACACGTCCTACAACCACTACCTCTTCCTCCACACCCAAACCCCCTCCATCTACCCATCCCAGTGTTCCTAAGAAACCTTTCCTGTCCAACCTTGACCTCTTTCCCTCACCTCCCCCACCTCGTCAGTCTCCTAGGGCCCGACTCTCCAGGTCCCAACCTAGCACCTCAGCCACAACATCGGCGGGACCAGTGGTGCCAGTAGTCACCGGATTATGGAGTGCACCAGGCAGCAGGGCAGGCAGTGTGGCAAGGAGCCACAGCACGGACAGTCCCCCACCTGTCAGGCGTCAAAAGTTGGCCAGTGCCCAGCGGGAGAGGGGGAAGACACCAGCCCCCAAAGCCGCTCATAGGACTACAGTTGGGATTGTGGAGTCAGCTGTGACACCTCCCAAGGTGGGGAAGGTGCACAAGAAATCCGGCAAGTCTGGGAAGATCAGCACGGCGGAGAAGACCACCATCAGCCCCGCTGCCCAGGAGGCGACCGCTAGCAGCACCGCTGCCCCAGACAGGACCGCCTGCAGCAGCCCTGCTGCCCAGGAGGAGACCGCCAGCACACCCACTGCCCCAGACAGGACCGCAAGCAGCAGCCCCGCTGCCCAGGAGGTGACCGCCAACACACCCACTGCCCCAGACAGGACCGCCAGCAGCAGCCCCGCAGCCCAGGAGGCGACCGCCAGCAGCCCCACTGCTACAGACAGGACCACCAGCAGCAGCCCCGCTGCCCAGGAGGCGACTGCCAGCAGCCCCACTGCCACAGACAGGACCGCCAGCAGCTGAACCGCTGCCAAGGACACCGCCGCCACAAGCACCGCTGCAAAGGACACCGCCGCCACAAGCAGCGCAACCCCATGAGCGCAAAAAGCTCTGACGCTACTAAGGCCGCCACGAGCAGGATGAAGCACTCTGGGCACAAAGCCCCCTCCAGAACCAGTGGAGATTGACATCCACTACCTCAGACCTTGGCAGGATGAAGCACTCTGGGCACAAAGCCCCCTCCAGAAACAGTGGAGTATCACATCCACTCCCTCTGTCCTTGGCAGGATGAAGCACTCTGGGCACAAAGTCCCCTCCAGAACCAGTGGAGAAAGGCATCCACTACCTCAGTCCTTGGCAGGATGAAGCACTCTGGACACAAAGCCCCCTCCAGAACCAGTGGAGATTGACATCCACTACCTCTGTACTTGCCAGGATGAAGCACTCTGGGCACAAAGCCCCCTCCAGAACCAGTGTAGATTGACATCCACTACCTCTGTCCTTGGGAAGATTAAGCACTCTGGGCACAAAGCCCCCTCCAGAACCAGTGGAGATTGACATCCACTTGAGAGACTGTGGCTTTGCACTCCCCAGGATAGAGCAGTGGGCAAACCACCCACTGGAGAGACTTGAGAGACTGTGGCTTTGCACTTCCCAGGATAAAGCAGTGGGCAAACCACCCATGGAGAGACTTGAGAGACTGTGGCTTTGCACTCCCCAGGATGTAGCAGTGGGCAAACCCCCCACTGTAGAGACTTGAGATACTGTGGCTTTGCACTCCCCAGAATTGAACAGTGGGCAAACCACCCACTGGAGAGACTTGAGAGACTGTGGCTTTACACTTCCCAGGACAAAGCAGTGGGCAAACCACCCACTGTAGAGACTTGAGAGACTGTGACTTTGCACTTCCCAGGATAAAGCAGTGGGCAAACCACCCACTGTAGAGACTTGAGAGACTGTGGCTTTGCACTCCCCAGGATGTAGCAGTGGGTAAACCACCCACTGTAGAGACTTGAGAGACAGTGGCTTTGCACTCCCCAGGATTGAACAGTGGGCAAACCACCCACTGGAGAGACGAGAGAGACTGTGGCTTTGCACTTCCCAATATAAAGCAGTGGGCAAACCACCCACTGTAGAGACTTGAGAGACTGTGGCTTTGCACTCCCCAGGATAGAGCATTAGGCAACCCACTCACTGTAGAGACTTGAGAGACTGTGGCTTTGCACTCCCCAGGATTGAACAGTGGGCATGGGGCCCCCTCGTGGATTTGGCATTGGGCATTCAACCGGCTGAGGTGCCCACCCTTTCCCTTCCCCCTGAGGTGCCTGTTGTATTTCTATCTGATGCCCCTGCAGTGTTCTCTCCGTCTTGTTCGGGTATCTTGTGTGGGCCTCGCCCATGCATTTTGGGCCCAGTGGTCCACGGACTTTAATGGTGGAATACCTTGGACTTATATTATTGGTGTATATATTTGTTTATAGTGTATATATATTTTTTGAATACTGAATTTTAATATATTACAATCATTCGACTCATTTCCTTTTGTCCTTTCATTCTTACAGGGGTGTAACTGTGATGTATCAATATGTATTGGTGTGTGTGTTGTCATGGGTGAGGGTGGGGGTGTTGCGTATTGCGTGTGTGTGTCACTGTTTTTTCCCTCCCCTGTGTCATAGGTGCAGTACTCACCGTGGTCTTCGCCGCCGGCGTTCGTGCTCCTGGTAGAGGAGCAGGAAGATAAAGGCTGGAAAAATTTGGAGCGCTGGTTCCATGGCGTCTTGGTTCCTCGTGGGGTGTGCAGAGGTGAGTGTTTTCCCTTTGAAGTCCTGTTTCCGCCGTGTTTTTGTTTGCGGTGAATGCGCCCCGGAAAAGGTGGCGGATTGGTGGGTTGTAATACTGTGGGCGGTACATTGTCCTCCGCCTGTCTGTTGGCGGTGACCGCCGCAGTGATTGTTTGTACCGCCGTGGCGGTCGGAGTGTTAAAGTGGCTGTCTATGCTGGCGGTTTCCGCCATGGTCGTAATTAAAAATAAATTCCGACGGCCTGTTGGCGTTCTTACCGCCGCTTTAACACCGACCGCCAGGGTTGTAATGACCACCTAAGTAACTTGCCACCTAACCTTCACCAAGTGAAGGTTAGCCATATAGATGACTTATAAGTTACTTATGTGCAGTGAAAAATGGCTGTGAAATAACGTGGACGTTATTTCACTCAGGCTGCAGTGGCAGGCCTGTGTAAGAATTGCCTGAGCTCCCTATAGGTGGCCAAAGAAATGCTGCAGCCCATAGGGATCTCCTGGAACCCCAATACCCTGGGTACCTAAGTACCATATACAAAGGAATTATATGGGTGTACCAGTGTGTCAATGAGAATTGGTAAAATTAGTCACTAGCCTGCAGTGACAATTTTAGAAAGCAGAGAGAGCATAAACACTGAGGTTCTGGTTAGCAGAGCCTCAGTGTTACAGTTAGGCACCACACAGGGAACACATGCCTAGCAGGATCCCAGTGACACAAGGGCAAAAACAAACATACATACAGTGAAAAATGGGGATAACATGCCAGGCAAGATGTTAATTTCCTACACAATCCCCCCCCCCCAAATGAAGGACAGTAAGACTAGCCTTGTCCAGATGAGTCTTCATTGTCTAAGTGGAAATATCTGGAGAGTCCATCTGCATTGGAGTGGGTACTCCCAGGTCTATGTTCCACTGTATAGTCCAGTCCCTGTAGGGATATGGACCACCTCAACAATTTAGGGTTTTCACCTTTCATTTGTTTTAGCCAAAGTAGAGGTTTGTGGTCTGTCTAAACAATAAAGTGAGTACCAAACAGGTATGGTCTCAACTTTTTCAGTGCCCAGACCACAGCAAAGGCCTCCCTCTCTATGGCAGACCAACGCCTTTCTCTAGGGGTCAACCTTCTGCTGATAAAAGCAACTGGTTGATCCTGGCCCTCAGAATTCAGTTGTGATAGTACTGCCCCTACCCCTAATTCAGATGCATCAGTTTGAACAATTAATTCCTTGGAGTAACATGGGCCTTTTAGGACAGGTGCAGAACACATGGCCTGTTTGAGCTCTTCAAAAGCTTTCTGACAGCTTGCTGTCCATAACACCTTCTTAGGCATTTTCTTGCTAGTGATATCATTAAGAGGGGCTGCTATGGAGCCATAATTCTTGATGAATCTCCTATAGTACCCTGTGAGGCCTAAAAAGTCTCTCACCTGGGTCTGAGTTGTAGGGTGAACCCAATCTATGATAGTTTGGATTTTCCCCTGTAGTGGTGCAATCTGGTCTCCACCAACCAGGTGGCCCAGATAAGCCACTTTCCTCTGCCCTATCTGGCACTTTGAGGCCTTGATAGTGAGGCCTGCCTTTTACAGGGCCTCCAAAACTTTCCATAGGTGGACCAGGTGATCATCCCAGGTTGAGCTAAAGACAACAATATCATCTAGATATGCTGCACTAAAAGCCTCCAACCCTTGCAGGACTGTGTTCACCAACATCTGAAAAGTGGCAGGTGCATTTTTCAAACCAAAGGGCATTACTGTGAATTGGTAGTGCCCTCCAATGGTAGAAAATGCAGTCTTGGGTTTAGCATCTTCTGCCAATCTAATCTGCCAATACCCTGCAGTTAGATCAAAAGTGCTAAGATACTTGGCAGAAGCCAGTGTATCAGTGACCTCATCTGCCCTGGGTATAGGGTGAGCATCAGTTTTTGTTACCTGATTGAGCCCTCTGTAATCTACACAAAACCTCATCTCTCTCCTTCCATCTTTGGTGTGAGGTTTTGGTACAAGCACAACTGGGCTAGCCCAGGGACTTTCAGAAGGTTAAATCACGCCTAAGTCCAACATTTTCTGCACCTCTTGTTTAATGCAGTCCCTGACATGGTCAGGCTGCCTATACATTCTACTTTTGACAGGCAGGCTGTCTCCAGTGTCAATTGTATGTTCACAGCAGGATGTTGTACCTGGTACAAGTGAAAAGAGGTCTGAAAACTGGCTTAAGAGATTGATGCAGTTGTCTTTCTGTTCTGCAGTCAGACAATCTGCTAAGACTACTCCCTCCACTAAAGCATCTGCTTCAGTGGTGGAGAAGAGATCAGGAAGAGGGTCACTCTCTTCTTCCTGTCCCTCATCTTTTGCCATGAGCAGGGTGAGATCAGCCCTGTCATAGTAGGGTTTTAGGCGGTTGACATGAATCACCATAAAGGGACTCCTGGCAGTGCCTAGGTCTACCACATAGGTAACCTCACCCTTCTTTTCAACAATTAGATGGGGTCCACTCCATTTGTCCTGGAGTGCTCTTGGGGCCACAGGCTCCAATACCCACACCTTCTGACCTGGTTGGTACTGAGTCAGGACAGCCTTCTGGTCATGCCATTGCTTTTGCAGCTCCTGGCTGGCCTGAAGGTTTTTATTGGCCTTTTTCATATACTCAGCCATTCTGGATCTTAGGCCAAGTACATAGTCTACTATGTCCTGTTTAGGAGCTTTTAAAGGTTGTTCCCAACCCTCCTTCACAAGAGCAAGTGGACCTCTTACAGGGTGCCCAAAGAGGAGTTCAAAGGGGCTGAAGCCCACTCCTTTTTGGGGTACATCCCTGTAAGCAAAAAGGAGGCAAGGTAACAGGACATCCCATCTCCTCCTGAGTTTTTCAGGGAGTCCTATTATCATACCTTTGAGAGTGTTATTAAACCTCTCAACCAGACCATTTGTTTGTGGATGGTAAGGGGTGGTGAACTTGTAGGTAACGCCACACTCCTTCCACATTGCTTTTAGGTATGCAGACATGAAGTTGCTACCTCTGTCTGACACCACCTCTTTAGGAAAACCCACCCTGGAAAAGATTCCAAGGAGGGCCTTTGCCAATGCAGGAGCTGTAGTGGTCCTTAAGGGCATGGCTTCAGGATATCTTGTGGCATGGTCCACTACCACCAAGATAAATCTATTGCCTGAAGCCGTTGGAGGGTCAAGAGGGCCAACTATGTCAACCCCTACCCTTTCAAAGGGCACCTCAACCACTGGAAGTGGAATTAGAGGGGCCTTTGGAGTGCCACCAGTCTCGCCACTGGCTTGGCAGGTCACACAAGATTTACAAAAGTCTTTAATGTCCTCTGTCATATGAGGCCAGTGAAACAAGGGGACAAGTCTTTCCCAAGTTTTCGTCTGGCCCAGATGCCCAGCCAAAGGAATGTCATGTGCTAGGGTGAGAAGAAACTCTCTGTACTGCAGGGGAATGACCAATCTCTTGGCAGCTCCAGGCTTTGGGTACCTTGACTCTGTGTACAAGAGGTTGTCTTCCCAGTACACCCTATGACTGTCACTGACATCCCCATTCTGCTGTTTGACAGCTTGCTGTCTCAAACCCTCTAATGTGGGACAGGTTTGCTGTGCCACACACAGCTCTTCCCTGGCAGGCCCCCCTGCACCCAAAAGCTCAGCAGTGTCTGCTGCCAGCTCCTCTGGTGTAGGTTCTGCACAGGGAGAGAATTCCTCTTGCTCAAAAGGGGAATCATCTGTAGAGGGAGGGATAGTGGGTAGGGATTTACCCTTTCTACTCCTAGCTTTAGGGAGCACTTGGTCCAGTGTTCCAGGATCCAAGTTTCCTGTCCTTTTTGCTTCTTGCCCTGAACCCTTGTCAAAGCAAAAATATGCCCAGGAATGCCCAGCATTGCTGCATGAGCCTCCAACTCCACTTCTGCCCAGGGTGATGTTTCCAAATCGTTTCCTAGTAGACAATCTACAGGTAATTCAGTGGCTACCGCAACTTTCTTTGGACCAGTAAACCCCCCCCCAAGTTGAGATTCCCAACAGCCATGGGGTGGCTAAGAGTGTTTTTATGAGCGTCTGTCACTTGGTACTGCTGACCAAGTAGGTGTTGATCAGGGTGGACCAGTTTTTCTATCACTATAGTTACACTGGCTCCTGTGTCCCTGTAGGCCTCAAACTCAGCACCATTGATTAGGGGAAGTTGCTTGTACTTACCCATATTAAGGGGACAAGCAACCAAGGTGGCAAAGTCAATGCCACCATCAGAAACTAAAACAGCCTCTGTGGTCTCCCTAACAAGACCAACCCCAACTACATTGCCAATAGTGAGCCCAGCTACATCCTTGGATTGGCTATTTGTAGTACATGTCCCACCACCACTGCTATTACTACAGGCACTAGAGGTTGCAGCAGGGGTAGTAGTGGTGGGAGTGGGCTCTACAACAGACATGATAGAAAAGGTTTAAGGATAGTGAGAGAAAAAGTTTTAGAACTTTAGAAAGCACAGAGAAAAAACTTTTTCAAACTTTGGGAAAACTTTTAGAAGTTTTCAAAACTTTTCAGAAACTTTGTTAAAAGTTGTAGAGTAGAAAAGTAAACAGTTTTGGTCAAGTGTACATATTCTGAACTATTTGGTATAAGATTTTCTTATGAAAAGCACCAAATGACAAAGTGGTAAAGCAGTTGCAAGTACTTATCCCACCACTGCACCACCAATGTAGGAGGCTGGCCTTGCTTATAGGGGGTACCTTGTGGTACTTACACCCTGTGCCAGGTCCAGTTATCCCTTATTAGTAAAATAGAGATGTTTCTAGCAGCTTAGGCTGATAGAAGGTAGCTATGGCAAAGCAGCTTTGGTTGAGCTAGGAGACATGCAAAGCTCCTACTATACCACTTATATCATATAGCACAATATCATACGAAAACACAATACTCTGAGTTACTAAAAATAAAGGTACTTTATTTTTATGACAATATGCCAAAAGTATCTCAGAGATTACCCTCACTTAGAAGGTAAGTAATATACACAAGTTATACGTACAAAAACCCAAAACAGATAAGTAACAGTAAGAAAAGTAGTGCAAACTGTAGAATCACAATAGGATGCAATAGGCAAACATAGGTCTAGGGGCAACACAAACCATATACTCCAAAAGTGGAATGCGAATCACAAATGGACCCCAGACCTATGGGAGATTGTAGAGGGTCGCTGGGACTGTGAGAAAACAGTAAGGGTGTCCAAAATACCCCACCCCAAGACCCTAGAAAGTAGGAGTAAAGTTACCCTACTACCCCAGAATGACACAATAGTTGTGATATGGGGATTCTGCAAGAACCACAAGCACCAGCAAAACACTGAAAACTGATTCCTGGACCTGAGGACCTGAAAATGAAGGGGACCAAGTCCAAGAGTCGCTATAGTGTCCAGGGGGGGCACGAGCCCAGAAAACTCCGGATGAAGGTGCAAAAGGGCTGCCTCTGGGTGGAAGAAGCCGAAGATTCTGCAACAACGAAAAGGGCTAGGAACTTCTCCTTTGGATGGAAGATGTCCCACAGCGTGCTGGATGTTGCAGAAGTGTTTCCACGCAGAAATACTGCAAACAAGCCTTGCTAGCTGCAAGGGTCGCGGTTGAGAGTTTTGGGTGCTGCTGGGGACCAGGAAGGACCAGGATGTCACCCCTTGGAGGAGGAGACCGAAGGGTGCTCATCAACTCATAGAGCCTCCGCAGAAGCAGGCAGCACCCGCAGAAGTACCAGAGCAGGCACTTAGAAGATTTGTGAAACCAGAGTCACAAAAGGAGGGTCCCACGACGTTGGAGTCCAACTCAGAGGGTTGAGCACTGCAGGACGGAGTGCTGGGGACCCAGGCTAGGCTGTGCACAAAGGAATCCTTGGAGAAGTGCATAGAAGCCAGAGCAGCTGCAAATCACGCAGTACACAGGTTTGGTGTGGGGAGGCAAGGACTTACCTCCACCAAACTTGGACTGAAGGATCACTGGACTGTGGGGGTCACTTGGGTCCAGCTCCTGTGTTCCAGGTACCACGCTTGTCACGATGAGAGGGGACCCAGAGGACCGATGATGCAGAAGTTTGGTGCCTGTGCACTACAGCAGCCTAGGGGTCCATTCGTGGTTCGCATTCCACTTTCTTAGTATATGGTTTGTGTTGCCCCTAGGCCTATTGCATCCTATTGTATTCTGGCAGAGGGAAGATTCCGTCGACCCATGTGAGATTTCGTCTTGGCTTCCAGTGTAGGGTGAAGGCAGACAGCCCTCAGAGCATGCACCACCAGGAAACAGTCGAGAAAGCCGACATGATGAGGTGCTACAATGTTGCTGGTAGTCGTCTTTCTACTTTGTTGCGGTTTTGCAGGCGTCCTAGAGCAGTCAGCGGTTGATCCTTGGCAGAAATCGAAGAGGGAAGTGCAGAGGAACTCTGCTGAGCTCTTGCATTCGTTATCTAGTGAGATACTGTAGGAATGTACCATCTTGCCTGGCATGTTACCACCATTTTTTCATCTTGACGAGCGTGGTCCCTGGAACACAGTAGCTGGATCCAAGTGTCCCCGACAGTCCAGTGGCCGTTCTGTCCAAATTTGGTGGAGGTAAGTCCTTGCCTCCCCACGCCAGACAGTAATCCTGTATACTGCGTGAACTGCAGCTGCTAGGGCTTCTGTGCACTTTTGCAAGACTTCCTTTGTGCACAGCCTAGCCCAGGTCCCCAGCACTCCGTCCTGCATTGCCCAACTCGCTGAGTTTGACTCCAACTTCGTGGGACTCCCTTTTGTTGTGCTGAGACGACCGCCGTGCTCAGATCTTCTGAACGCCTGTTCAGGTGCTTCTGCGGGTGCTGCCTGCTTCTGCGTGGGCTCTCTCTGTTGCTGAGCACCCCCTCTGTCTCCTCCTCCAAGGGGCGACCTCCTGGTCCTTCCTGGGCCCTCGAGCACCCAAAACCTTCAACCGTGACTCTTGCAGCTAGCAGAGCTTGTTTGCAGTCTTTCTACGTGGAAACAACCCTGTATCCTCCAGCACGCCGTGGGACATCTTCTGACCAGAGGAGAAGTTCCTGGCACCTTCCGTTGTTGCAGAATCTTCGGCTTCTTCCACCCGGAGGCAGCCCTTTTACACCTTCATCCGGGGTTTAGTGGGCTCCTGCCCCCCCTGGACACTTGTGTGACTCTAGGGCTTGGTCCCCTTCCTTTACAGGTCCAGGAGTCCGTCTTCAGTGCTTTGCAGTCAGTTGTTGTTCTTGCAGAATCCCCTATCTCGACTTTACTGTCTTTCTGGGGTAGTAGGGTAACTTTACTCCTACTTTTCAGGGTCTTGGGGTGGGGTATCTTGGGCACCCATAGTGTTTTCTTACACTCCCAGCGACCCTCTACACACTACACTAGGCCTGGGGTCCATTTGCAGTTCGCATTCCACTTTTGGAGTATATGGTTTGTGTTACCCCTAGGCCTATTGTCTCCTATTGCATTCTATTGTGTCCTAGAGTGTTTGCACTACTTTTCTAACTGTTTACTTACCCGATTTTGGTGTGTGTGTATATTTTATGTATATTACTTACCTCCTAAGGGAGTATATCTCTGAGATACTTTTGCCATATTGTCACTAAAATAAAGTACCTTTATTTTTAGTAACTCTGAGTATTGTGTTTTCCTATGTTATAGTACTAAGTGATATAAGCGGTATAGTAGGAGCTTTGCATGTCTCCTAGTTCAGCCTCAGCTGCTCTGCTATAGCTACCTCTATCAGCCTAAGCTGCTAGAACACTTCTAATCTACTAATAAGGGATAACTGGACCTGACACAAGGTGTAAATACCACAAGGTACCCACTATAAGGCAGGTTAGCCTCCTACATTGGTGGTGCAGCGGTGGGATAAGTACTTGTAACTGCTTTACCACTTTGTCATTGTTGCTTTTCATAAGAAAAACATATACAAATACTTCAGAATATACACATTGACCTAAACAGTTTAACTTTCCTTCTCTAAAACTTTCTAAAATGTTTCTTAAAAGTTCTGAAAACTTTTAAGTTTTCAAAAAGTTTGAAAAAGCTTTTTTCTCTGTACTTTTAAAAGTTCTAAAAACTTTTTTCTCTCTCTATCCTAAACCTTTTCTGTCATGTCTGCAGTCGAGCTTACTCCCACAGTTGTCCAGGCAACATATGGGAATCTAAACTTTAAAGGTTTGAGGGGTCTCTGCATTTAAAGAGGTTTAGCAATTGGAAAGAATCCTAGAAAAGATCTTCTCCTCAGCCTTCTCCTAGAAAGTGATCAGAACCAGTCTTGCCCATCCCTGGATCAGGAGGTAGAGGAGGGCACCTTTCACTCCTAAAGGCCAGGTTACTAGAGTCCAGCCAGTTAGAGACAGGTCTCTCTCAGCCAATTCCCACATTTCTTCTGTGTCTCACAATTCCCAAGCCTCCCACCCTGAGGCTAACTTAATGGAAAGGGAACTCAGAAAGCTGAGGTTGGAAGAGGCCAGGCTGGAGATTAAACAGCAGCAGCTGGCCTTAGAAAGGGAATCTCTGGAAGTGGAAAGGGAAAGGCAGAGGTTGGGGTTAGTTCCCCATGGTGGCAGCAGCAGTGTTTTTGATAGTAATCCTGTTAGAGAATAAGATTCCAGCCTGCATAAGATAGTCCCCCCTTACAAGGAGGGGGATGACATTAACAAGTGGTTTGCTGCACTCGAGAGGGCCTGTATGGTACAGTTGGTCCCTCAAAGGCAGTGGACTGCTATCTTGTGGCTATCTTTCACTGATAGGGGTAGGGATAGGCTCCTTACTGTCAGAGAAAGTGATGCTAATAACTACAAAGTTTTGAAGGATGCACTCTTGGATGGATTTGGTTTAAACACTGAACAATACAGGATTAAGTTCAGAGACACCAGAAAAGAGTCCTCTCAAGACTGGACAGACTTTGTAGACTGTTCAGTGAAGGCCTTGGAGGGTTGGTTACATGGCAGTAAGGTGACTGGCTATGAAAGCCTGTATAATCTAATCCTGAGAGAGCATATTTTGAACAATTGTGTGTCTGATTTGTTGCACCAGTACTTGGTAGACTCAGATCTGACATCCCCCCAAGAATTGGGAAAGAAGGCAGACAAATGGGTCAGAACAAGAGTGAACAGAAAAGTTCATACAGGAGGTGACAAGGATGACAAGAAGAAGGATGGTAAGTCTTCTGACAAGGGTGAGGACAAAGATAAAAACCAGTCTTTATCAGACCCACAACATTCCTCTGGGGGTCCAAATCCTCTTCTCACAATCAGAAAAAGCCTTAGGGGGTGATTCTGATTCCGCGGAGGCCGCCCGCCAGAATTCCGCCCCCATTATACCGCTCCGCGGTCAGAAGACCGCGGAGGGTATTATGAGTTTTTCCCTGGGCTGGCGGGCGGTCTCCAGAAGACCGCCCGCCAGCCCAGGGAAAAACTCCCTTCCCACGAGGATGCCGGCTCGTAATCGAGCCGGCGGAGTGGGAAGGTGCGACGGGTGCAGTGGCACCCGTCGCGTATTTCAGTGTCTGCAAGGCAGACACTGAAATACTTTGTGGGGCCCTCTTACGGGGGCCCCTGCCGTGCCCATGCCATCGGCATGGGCATGGCAGGGGCCCCCAGGGGCCCCGCGACCCCCCCTACCGCCATCCTGTTCATGGCGGCTTTCCCGCCATGAACAGGATGGCGGTAGGGGGGGTCAGAATCCTCATGGCGGCGGAGCGCGCTCCGCCGCCATGAAGGATTCCCCCGAGCAGCGGTAAGTCGGCGGGAGCCCGCCGACTTGCCGCTTCTGACCGCGGCTGAACCGCCGCGGTCAGAATGCTCGTGGGAGCACCGCCAGCCTGTTGGCGGTGCTCCCGTGGTCGGTGGCCCTGGCGGCCACCGGCCGCCAGGGTCAGAATGACCCCCTTGGTGTTATTTATCTAAAGTAAAAAGCCATTGGGCAAGTGATGCCACTTGTCCAAAGAAAAACATCAAACCTCCCACCACCACAGCCCCAACTGCAAATTCTAGTGTCCCTAGTAATAGCAGTGGTGGTGGGAAGTCTTCTACAAATAGCCTATCCAAGGGTGTAGCTGGGCTCACTATTGGCAGTGTAGTTGGGGTTGGTCTTGTTAGGGAGACTACAGAGGCTGTTTTAGCCTCTGATGGTGGCATTGACTTTGCCACCTTGGTTGCTTGTCCCCTTAATATGGGTAAGTACAAGCAACTACCCCTAATTAACGGTGTTGAGGTTGAGGCCTACAGGGACACAGGAGCCAGTGTATCTATGGTTATAGAGAAACTGGTTCACCCTGATCAACACCTACTTGGTCAGCAGTACCAAGTGACTGATGCTCACAATAACACACTTAGCCACCCCATGGCTGTTGTGAATCTCAATTGGGGGGGGGGGTTTACTGGTCCAAAGAAAGTTGTGGTAGCCACTGAATTACTTGTAGATTGCTTACTAGGCAATGATTTGGAAACATCAGCTTGGGCTGAAGTGGAGTTGGAGGCTCATGCAGCAATGCTGGGCATTCCTGGCCATATTTTTGCTTTAACAAGGGCGCAGGCCAAGAAGCAAAAAGGACAGGGAAACTTGGATCCTGGAACAATGGACCAAGTGCTCCCAAAAGCTAGGGGTAGGAAGGGTAAATCCTTGCCCCCTATCCCTACCTCACCAGAAGATTCCCCTTTTGAGGAAAAGGAATCCTCTCCCTGTGCAGAATCTATACCAGATGAGCTGGCAGCAGACACTGCAGAGCTTTTGGGGGCAGGGGGCCTGCTAGGGAAGAGCTGAGTGTGCCACAGCAGACCTGTCCCACACTAGAGGGTTTGAGACAGCAAGCTGTCAAACAGCAGAATGGGGATGTCAGTGATAGCCATAAGGTGTATTGGGAAGACAACCTCTTGTATACTGAATCAAGGGACCCTAAACCTTGAGGTGCCAGGAGATTGGTCATCCCTTTGCAATACAGAGAGTTTCTTCTTACCTTGGCACATGACATTCCCTTGGCTGGGCATTTGGGCCAAAGTAAAACTTGGGACAGGCTTGTTCCCCTGTTTCAATGGCCTCATATGTCAGAGGACACCAAAGAGTTTTGTCGGTCTTGTGTGACCTGCCAAGCCAGTGGCAAGACTGGCGGCACTCCAAATGCCCCCTTAATTCCACTTCCTGTGGTTGGGGTGCCCTTTGAAATGGTAGTGGTTGACATAGTTTGCCCCCTTGACCCTCCAACAGCTTCAGGCAATAGGTTTATCCTGGTGGTAGTGGACCATGCCACTAGGTACCCTGGAGCAATCCCCTTAAGGACCACTACAGCTCCTGCAGCGGCAAAGGCCCTCCTGGAAATCTTTTCCAGTGTGGGCTTCCCTAAGGAAGTGGTGTCAGACAGAGGTAGTAACTTCATGTCTGCATACCTCAGGGCAATTTGGAAGGAGTGTGGTGTAACATACAAGTTCACTACTCCTTATCATCCACAAACAAATGGTCTGGTTGAGAGGTTTAATAAAACTCTCAAAGGTATGATAATGGGACTCCCTGAAAAACTCAGAAGGAGATGGGATGTCCTGTTACCTTGCCTCCTTTTTGCCCACAAGGGGGTACCCCAAAAAGGAGTGGGCTTTAGCCCCTTTGAACTTCTCTTTGGGCACCCTGTGAGAGGTCCCCTTGCACTTGTTAAGGAGGGTTGGGAACAACCTTTAAAAGCTCCTAAACAGTACATTGTGGTCTATGTACTTGGCTGAAGATCAAGAATGGCTGAGTACATGAAAAAGGCCAGTAAAAACCTTCAGGCCAGCCAGGAGCTGCAAAAGCAATGGCATGACCCGAAGGCTGTCCTGACTCAGTACCACCCAGGACAGAAGGTGTGGGTATTGGAGCCTGTGGCCCCAAGAGCACTCCAGGACAAATGGAGTGGACCCCATCTAAGTGTTGAGAAAAAGGGTGAGGTTACCTACTTGGTAGACCTGGGCACTGCCAGGAGTCCCCTTAGGGTGCTCCATGTCAACCGCCTGAAACCCTACTATGACAGGGCTGATCTCACCCTGCTCATGGCAACTGATGAGAGACAGGAAGAAAAGAGTGACCCTCTCCCTGATCTCTTCTCCACTACGGAAGCTGATGGCTTAGTGGAGGGAGTAGTACTTGCAGATTGTCTTACTGCTGAGCAGAAAGATAACTGTAAAAATCTTTTAAGTCAGTTTTCTGAACTCTTCTCACTGATACCAGGTACCACTACTGGTTGTGAGCATACAATCAACACTGAAGACAGTTTACCGGTTAAAAGTACGATTTATAGGCAGCCTGACCATGTCAGGGACTGCATTAAACAAGAGGTTCAGAAAATGTTAGACTTTGGAGTGATTGAGCCTTCAGAAAGCCCATGGGCTAGCCCAGTGGTGCTGGTTCCAAAACCTCACGGTAAGGATGGAAAAAGAGAGATGAGGTTTTGTGTTGACTATAGAGGGCTCAACCAAGAAACCAAGGCAGATGCTCACCCTATACCCAGGGCAGATGAGCTGATTGATACACTGTCTTCTGCCAAGTATCTGAGCACTTTTGACTTAACTGCGCGGTATTGGCAGATTAAGTTATCAGAAGATGCAAAACCTAAAACTGTATTCTAAACCATTGGAGGGCACTATCAGTTCACTATGATGCCCTTTGGTCTGAAGAATGCACCTGCCACTTTTCAAAGGTTGGTGAACATAGTCCTGCAAGGGTTGGAAGCTTTTAGTGCAGCATATCTGGATGATCACCTGGTCCACCTGTGGAAAGTTTTGGAGGCCCTGCAAAAGTCAGGCCTCAAAGTGCCAGATAGGGCAGGGGAAAGTGGTTTATCTGGGCCACCTGGTAGGTGGGGAACAGATTGCACCACTACAGGGAAGATCCAGAGCATTATGGAATGGGCTCCCCCTACACCTCAAACCCAGGTGAGAGCCTTTTTAGGGCTCACAGGGTACTATAGGAGGTTTAGTAAGAATTATGGCTCCATTGCAGTTCCTCTTAATGACCTCACTAGTAAAACGATGCCTAAAAAGGTATTGTGGACAGCTAGCTGTCAAAAAGCTTTTGATGAGCTCAAACAGGCCATGTGCTCTGCACCTGTCCTAAAAAGCCCTTGCTACTCCAAAAAAGTTCATAGTCCAGACTGATGCTTCTGAATTGGGGGTTGGGCAGTGCTATCACAACGTAATACTGAGGGCCAGGATCAACCTGTCGCTTTTATCAGCAGGAGGTTGACCCTTAGAGAAAAGCGTTGGTTTGCCATAGAGAGGGAGGCCTTTGCTGTGGTATGGGCACTGAAAAAGTTGAGACCATACCTGTTTGGTACTCACTTTATTGTTCAGACAGACCACAAACCTCGAGTTTGCCTAAAACAAATGAAAGGTGAAAACCCTAAATTGTTGAGGTGGTCCATAGACCTGGGAGTACCCACTCCAATGCAGATGGACTCTCCAGATATTTCCACTTAGACAATGAAGACTCATCTGGGCAAGGTTAGCCTTATTGTCCCTCGTTTGGGGGGGGGGGGTTGTGTAGGAAAGTACCATCTTGCCTGGCATGTTACCCCCATTTTTACTGTATGTATGTTTCTTTTTGCCTGTGTCACTGGGATCCTGCTACCCAGGATTCCAGTGCTCATAAAATGTGCCCTGTATGTGTTCCCTGTGTGGTGCCTAACTGTGTCACTGAGGCTGTGCTAATCAGAACTTCAGTGTTTATGCTCTCCCTGCTTTTCAAATTGTCACTGCAGACTAGTGACTAATTTTACCAATTCTGATTGGCACACTGGAAACCCTTATAATTCCCTAGTATATGGTACCTAGGTACCCAGGGTATTGGGGTTCCAGGAGATCCCTATGGGCTGCAGCATTTCTTTTGCCACCCATAGGGAGCTCAGACAATTCTTACACAGGACTGCCACTGCAGCCTGAGTGAAATAACGTCCACGTTATTTCACAGCCATTTTACACTGCACTTAAGCAACTTATAAGTCACCTATATGTCTAATCCTCACTTAGTGAAGGTTAGGTGCAAAGTTACTTAGTGTGAGTACACCCTGGCACTAGCCAAGGTGCCCCCACATCGTTCAGGGCAATTTCCCAGGACTTTGTGAGTGCCGGGACACCATTACACGTGTGCTCTACCTATAGGTCAATACCTATATGTAGCATCACCATGGTAACTCCGAACATGGCCATGTAACATGTCTAGGATCATGGAATTGTCCCCCCAATACCATTCTGGTATTGGGGGGACAATTCCATGCATCCCCGGGTCTCCAGCATA
Organism: Pleurodeles waltl; assembly: GCF_031143425.1. Taxonomy (NCBI): domain Eukaryota; kingdom Metazoa; phylum Chordata; class Amphibia; order Caudata; family Salamandridae; genus Pleurodeles; species Pleurodeles waltl. The sequence goes on along the minus strand of NC_090440.1, from coordinate 1,986,390,355 downwards.
GAGCCTGGGTACTGCCAAACTAACTCTCTGGGGTTTTTTCTGCAGCTACTGTTGCTGCCAACCCTCACACAGGTTTCTGCCCCCCTGGGGCCTGGGCAGCCCAGTCCCAGGAAGGCAGAACAAAGGATTTCCTCTGAGAGAGGGTGTTACACCCTCTCCGTTTGGAAACAGGTGTGAAGGGCCTCAGAGGAGTAACCTCTCCTGGCCTCTGGAAATGCTTTGAAGGGCACAGATGGTGCCCTCCTTGCATTAGCCAGTCTACACTGGTTCAGGGATCCCCCCCAGCCCTGCTCTGGCGCGAAACTGGACAAAGGAAAGGGGAGTGACCACTCCCCTGACCAGCACCTCCCAGGGGAGGTGCCCAGAGCTCCTCCAGTGTGTCCCAGACCTCTGCCATCTTGGATGCAGAGGTGTGAGGCACAATGGACGCTTCTGAGTGGCCAGTGCCAGCAGGTGACGTCAGAGACCCCTCCTGATAGGTGCTTACCTTTCTCTGTAGCCAATCCTCCTCTGAGTGCTATTTAGGGTCTCTCCTCTGGGTATCTCACCAGATACTGAATGCACGAGCTCACCAGAGTTCCTCTCCATTTCCCTCTTTGACTTCTGCCAAGGATCGACCGCTGACTGCTCCAGGACGCCTGGAAAACCGCAACAAAGTAGCAAGAAGACTACTAGCAACATTGTAGTGCCTCATCCTGCCAGCCTTCTCAACTGTTTCCTGGTGGTGCATGATCTGAGGGCTGTCTGCCTTCACCCTGCACTGGAAGCCAAGAAGAAATCTCATGTGGGTCGACGGAATATTCCCTCTGCCAGAATACAATAGGATGCAATAGGCCTAGGGACAACACAAACCATATACTAAGAAAGTGGAATGCGCACGACAAATGGATCCCTAGGCTACTGTAGTGTGTAGAGGGTCACTGGGAGTGTAAGAAAACACTATGGGTGTCCAAGATACCCCACCCCAAAACCCTGGAAAGTAGGAGTAAAGTACTACTGTTTCCCCAGAAACACAGTAAAGTCGTGATAGAGGATTTTGCAAAGACCACAACAGACTGCAAAGCACTAAAAACGGATTCCTGGACCTGAGGACCTGCAAAGGAAGGGGACCAAGTCCAAGAGTCGCGAAAGTATCTGGGGGGGGCAGGACCCCACTAAACCCCTGATGAAGGTGCAAAATGGCTGTCTCCGGATGGAAGAAGCTGAAGATTCTGCAACAATGAAAGGTGCTAGTAACTTCTCCTTCGTGCAGAAGATGTCCTACGGAGTGCTGGAGGATGTAGAGTTGTTTCCTTGGCAAAATACCGCAAACAAACCTTGCTAACTGCCAGAGTCGCAGTTGAAGAAAAAGGGGGCTGCCTGGGCCCAGGAAGGACCAGGATGTCACCACTTGGAAGAGGAGACAGAGGGGGCTCTCAGCAACATAGAGAGCCCACACACAAGAAGGTAGCATCCGCAGAAGTCCTTGAACACGGGTTCAAAAAGTCTGAACACAACAGTCGTCTCAACACTGCAGAAGAGGGTCCCATGACACCAGAGATCAACTCAGGGAGCTGAGCATTGCTGGGGACCTAGGCTAGGCTGTGCATGCAGGATTTTGTGGAAATGTGCGCAGAAGCCCTTGTAGCTGCAGTTCCCGTGGTGCACACGATTACTGTCTGGAGAGGGGAGGCAAGGACTTACCTCTTCCCAATTTGGACAGTTGGACCACTGGACAGTCTGGGTCACTTGGGTCCACCACCTGTGTTCCAGAGGCCACGCTTGTCAGGATAAGAGGGGTCCCAGAGTACCGGTGACACTGCAGTTTGGTGCCTGCTGAAGCAGGGGGAAGATTCCATTGACACACAGGAGATTTCTTCGTGGCTTCCAGTGCAGGATTAAGGCAGGCAGCCCCCAAAGCATGCACCACCAGGAAACAGTCGAGAAATCCAGCAGGATTAGGCGCTACAATGCCGCTGGTAGTCTTCTTGCTACTTTGTTGCAGTTTTGCAGGTGTCCTCGAGCAGTCAGCGGTCGATCCTTGGCAGAAGTCGAAGAGAGAGGTGCAGGGGAACTCTGATAAATTCTTGCAAGTCGTTATATGAGGAAAAGCCCACTGGAGAGACCCTAAATAGCCCTCAGAGGAGGATTGGCAACCTAGTCAGGTAAGCACCTATCAGGAGGGGTCTCTGACGTCACCTGCTGGCACTGGCCATTCAGAAGCCTCCAGAGTGCCCTCACACCGCTGGATCCAAGATGGCAGAGTTCCGGGCCAGACTGGAGGAGCTCTGGGCACCACCCCAGCGGTGGTGGTGGATAGGGGAGTGGTCCCTCCCTTTCCTTTGTCCAGTTTCGCACCAGAGCAGGGACTGGGGGGTTCCCTAAACCGGTGTAGACTGGCTTATGCAAGGAGGGCACCATCTGTGCCCTTCAAAGCATTTCCAGAGGCTGGGAGAGGCTACCCCTCCCCAGCCTTTAACACCTATTTCCAAAGGGAGAGGGTGTAACACCCTCTCCCAGAGGAAATTATTTGTTCTGCCTTCCTGGGACTGGGCTGCCCAGACCCCAGGAGGGCAGAACCCTGTCTGGGGTGGCAGCAATAATGCAAGGTACTCCACGCTGGTAAGTAGGGAACTTTGAATTAAAGCAGTAGTACGCACAGTATATGTTAAAACGGCAATAAGCTATTTTAAAAGTGGACACAGTGCAAAAATCAACAGTTCCTGGGGGTGATAACTAAAGCACTTACACAGACAGTCTCCTGGCATAGGCAGTCCACCGTTGGGGGTTCAAGGCAACCCCAAAGTCACCGCACCAGCAACACAGGGCCGGTCAGGTGTAGAGGTCAAAGGAGGGCCCAAAACACATAGGCGCCTATGGAGAACAGGGGTGCTCTGATTCCGGTCTGCTGACAGGCAAGTACCTGCCCTCGGGGAGCAGTCAAGGGGGTTTTTGTAGAGCACTGGGGGGGATACAGGCAGGCACACAAAACACACCCTCCGGGTCAGGGGCAGCCGGGTGCAGTGTGCAAAGTTGGCATCGGGATTGCTATAGGAAGCAATGGAGGGACCCGGGGATCACTTAGGCGATGCAGGCAGGGCACAGGGGGGCTTCTTAGGCCAGCCACCGACTGGGCTAGGAAGAGGTCCTCCCGCTGGTCACTCCTGCACTGGAGGTTGGTTCCTCTCAGTCCTGGGGGCTGCGGGTGCAGTGCTTGGTCCAGGCGTCGGGTTCCTTTTTACAAGGCAGTCGCTGTCAAGGGGAGTCTCTGGACCCTCTCTGCAGGCGTCGCTATGGGGGTGCAGGGGGTCGACTCAGGTTAATCACGTAGTTGCAGTCACCTGGGAGTCCTCTCTGCAGTCTTTGTTCTCTGGAGCTCGAGCCGGGGATGTCGTGTGCAGAGTGAGAAGTCTCACGCTTCCGGCGGGAAGGGAGAGTTCTTTCAAAGTTGTTACAAAGTTGCAAAAATGTTGCAGTTGGTGAACAGTGCCGCAGTTCTCAGGACTTTCTTGGTCTTTCATGTTCAGGGCATTCCTCTGAGCCCTCAGAGGTCACTGGTCCCTGTCAGATGCATCGCTGGGCCGGTTCTTTGAGTCTGGAGACAGGTTGGTAGGGCTGGGGCCAAGTCAGTTGCCGTCTCCGTCGTCTCTAGGGGGCTTTCAAGGTCAGCAGTCCTTTTTTTATTTGTGTACGTTGCAGCAGTCTGATTTCCTGGGTTCTGGGTCACCCCTAAATACTGAATTTAGGGGTGTGTTTAGGTCTGGGGGGCAGTAGCCAATGGCTACTGTCCTGGATGTTGGCTACACCCTCTTTGTGCCTCCTCCCTGAGGGGAGGGGGCACATCCCTAATCCTATTGGGGGAATCCTCCAGTCTCAAGATGGAGGATTTCTAAAGGCAGGGGTCACCTGAGCTCAGGACACCTTAGGGGCTGTCCCGACTGGTGGATGACTCCTCATTTCTCATTATCCACTCCTGCCTTGCAACCAAAAGTGGCCAGAGGGGCAGGAATCTTCACTAGCTGGAATACCCTGGGGTGCTGTAACAAAAGGCATGAGCCTTTGAGGCTCATCGGCAGGTCTTACTGTTCCTGCAGGGTGAGAAGCACCTCCACCCAGTACAGGCTTTGTTCCTGGCCACAGAGTGGCAAAGACACTCTCCCCATGTGGCCAGAAACTCGTCTGCATGTGGCAGGCTGGCAGAAACTGGTCAGCCTAGCACTAGGACTGGACTGGTATTCAGGGGGCATCTCTAAGATGCCCTCTGGGTGTATTTTACAACAAATCCCACACTGACATCAGTGTGCATTTATTGTGCTGAGAAGTTTTATGCCAAACTTCCCAGATTTCAGCGTAGCCATTATGGAACTGTGGAGATTGCGTTTGACAAACTTCCAGACCATATACTCTTTATGGCTACCCTGCACTTAGAATGTTTAAGGTTTTGCTTAGGCACTGTAGGGGCATAGTGCTCATGCACATCTGTGGTATAGTTCACCCTGCCTTAGGGCTGTAAGGCCTGCTAGAGGGGTGACTTACCTATGCCGCAGGCAGTGAGAGGTGGGCATGGCACTTTGAGGAGAGTGCCATGTCGACTTAGTCATTTTCTCCCCACCAGCACACACAAGCTGTGTGGCAGTGTGTATGTGCTGAGTGAGGGGTCCCTCTGGTGGCATAAGACATGCTGCAGCCCTCCGAGACCTTCGGGCCACGGGTACCATTTACAAGGGACTTATCTGTGTACCAGGGCTTTGCCAGTTGTGGGGGCAAAGGTACAGTTTAGGTTAAGAACACTGGTGCTGGGGCCTAGTTAGCAGGGTCCCAGCACACTTTCCATCATAACTGGCATCAACAAAAGGCAAAAAGGTCAGGGTGTAACCATGTAAAGTAAGGCAATTCCTCACACAACACCCCCCAAACGAAAGAGGCTGAGACTAACCTTTCCCAAGAGAGTCTTCATTTTCTAAGTGGAAGAACCTGGAAAGGCCATCAGAATTGGAATGGGCAGTCCCAGGTCTGTGTTCCACTACAAAGTCTATTCCCTGTAGAGATATGGACTACCTCAACAGTTTAGGGTTTTCTCCTTTCATTTGCATCAGCCATCTGAGAGGTCTGTGGTCAGTTTGAACTGTGAAGTGAGTACCAAAAAGGTATGGTCTCAACTTCTTCAGGGACCAAGCCACAGCAAAGGCCTCCCTTTCAATGGCACTGCAACGCTGCTCCCTGGGGAGTAGCATCCTGCTAATAAAAGCAACAGGTTTGTCAAGGCCATAATCATTTGCTTGGGACAGGACTGCTCCTATCCCATGCTCAGAGGCATCAGTCTGCACTATGAACTGCTTAGAATAATCTGGAGCTTTCAAAACTGGTGCTGTACACAAAGCTTGCTTCAGGGTGTCAAAGGCCTTTTGACAGTCCACGGTCCAGTTCACTTTCTTGGGCATTTTCTTGGAATTCAATTCTGTTAGGGGTGTCACTATTGATCCCTATCCCTTCACAAACCTCCTATAGTACTGAGTCAATCCAAGGAATGCCCTGACTTGAGTCTGGGTTTTTGGAGCTACCCAGTCCAGAATAGTCTGGATCTTGGGTTGCAGTGGCTGAATGTGGCCTCCACCTACAAGGTGTCCCAGGTAAACCACAGTAACCTGCCCTATCTGACATTTAGATGCCTTGATAAAGAGGCCTGCTGCTTGCAGGGCCTGCAAAACCTTCTTCAGGTGGACCAGGCGATCCTGCCAGTTGGAGCTAAAAACAGCAATATCCTCAAGATAAGCTACACTAAAGGACTCCAAGCCAGCAAGGACTTGATTCACCAACCTTTGGAAGGTGGCAGGGGCATTCTTTAAGCCAAAGGGTATCACAGTAAACTGGTAGTGCCCATCAGGTGTAGAGAATGTTGTTTTCTCTTTTGCTCCAGGTGCCATTTTTATTTGCCAGCACCCTGCTGTCAAGTCAACGTTTCTTACGTATTTGACTGCACTTAATTTGTCTATTAGCTCATCTGCCCTTGGGATGGGGTGAGCATCTGTCTTGGTGACAGAGTTGAGCCCTCTGTAGTCCACACAAAACCTCATCTCTTTCTTTCCATCTTTGGTGTGAGGTTTGGGGACCAAGACCACTGGGCTAGCCCAGGGATTGTCAGAGTGCTCACTTACTCCCAACTCCAGCATCTTGTGGACTTCTACTTTGATGCTTTCCTTGACTTTGTCAGACTGTCTGAATATTTTATTCTTGACAGGCATACTGTCTCCTGTATCCACATCATGGGTACACAGGTGTGTCTGACCAGGGGTCAAAGAAAAGAGCTCAGCAAACTGCTGGAGGACTTGCCTGCTGTCAGCCTGCTGTTGGCCAGAAAGGGTGTCTGAATATATGACTCCATCTACTGAGCCATCTTTAGGGTCAGTGGAGAGGAGATCAGGGAGAGGGTCACTCTCTGCTTCAAGGTTCTCATCTGTAACCATTAACATGTTTACATCTGCCCTGTCATGAAAGAGTTTGAGGTAGTTCACATGGATCACCCTCTTGGGGGTCCTGCTAGTTCCTAGGTCTGCCACGTAGGTGACCTGACATTTTCTCTAGTACTGGGTAAGGGCCACTCCATCTATCCTGAAGTGCCATGGGAGACACAGGCTCCAGAACCCAGATTTTCTGCCCTGACTGAAACTGAACCATAGCAGCCTTTTGGTCATACCACGACTTCTGGAGTTGTTGGCTGGCCTCAAGGTTTTTGCTTGCATTTTCCATGTGCTCTGCCATCCTTGAACGTAGGCCTAGTACATAGTCCACCACATCCTGTTTAGGCTCATGGAGAGGTCTCTCCCAGCCTTCTTTTACAAGTGCCAGTGGTCCCCTAACAGGATGGCCAAACAGAAGCTCTAAGGGGGAAAACCCTACTCCCTTCTGTGGCACCTCTCTGTAGGCAAAAAGCAGACATGGCAAGAGGACATCCCATCTCCTTTTGAGTTTTTCAGGGAGCCCCATGATCATGCTCTTCAATGTCTTGTTAAATCTCTCCACAAGACCATTGGTTTGTGGATGGTATGGTGTGGTGAATTTATAAGTCACCCCACACTCATTCCACATGTGTTTTGGTAAGTTGACATGAAGTTGGTATCTCTGTCAGAAACCACCTCCTTAGGAAATCCCACTCTGGTAAAGATAGCTATGAGTGATTTTGCTACTGCAGGGGCAGTAGTGGACCTAAGGGGGATTACCTCAGGGTACCTGGTAGCATGATCCACTACTGCCAGGATATACTGATTCCCTGATGCTGTGGGAGGTTCCAGTGGACCCACTATGTCCACTCCCACTCTTTCAAAGGGGACCCCCACCACTGGAAGTGGAATGAGGGGGGCCTTTGGATAGCCACCTGTCTTACCACTGGCTTGACAGGTGACACAGGAGGTGCAAAACTCCTTTACCTTCTGGGACATATTGGGCCAATAGAAATGGTTGACTAATCTCTCCCATGTCTTGGTTTGCCCCAAATGCCCAGCAAGGGGAATGTCATGGGCTAAGGTCAGAATGAGCTCACTAAACTCCTGAGGCACTACCACTCTCCTAGTGGCACCAGGTTTTGGGTCTCTTGTCTCTGTGCAAAGGAGCCCATCTTCCCAATAGACCCTGTGGGTTCCACTGACAGTTCCTTTTTCTTGCTCAGCTGCTTGCTGTCTTAAGCCTTCAAGAGAGGGGCAAGTTTCTTGCCCCTTACACAGCTGTTCCCTTGAGGGTCCCCCTGGGTCCAAGAGCTCAACCTGGTAAGGCTCCAGCTCCAAGGACTCACTTCCCTCAGGATGTTGCGAAGGCTCTCATTATTCGAATGAGACTGCTGGATTTTCAGCAGCAAGATCGTCCACAGTGTTGGAGACTGAGTCTGACCCACGGTGGGTGACACCTGTCGCACCACATCCGGGTTTTGCTCCGGCTAACTAGCAGTGCCTCATCTCTCCCGAAAGGTAGAGATGATTGGGCAGCCGAGCGCATGACATATAATACTTCTCATGGAAGTCATGGTCACTCAGGTTGCATCCGGTTCTCTCATTCTCAATTCGGTCTCATATATAAATGACAATGAAAGCAGTATAAGTTTTAAAGACTGGTTTAATAAAACAACTGTATTTTAGATAGCAAAGCGTGAGCTGCAATAACCAGAACAACACAACATAGGAATATTAAAATGGTGACGATGAAAGTGAAGCATAAGAATAATGCTATCATATTGCCACTAAAGTCGATGGACTATTTTCCATCTGAATCATAATTTGAGCACGGCATGTTAAGCTCTAATCCTGCCTTTCAGGTTCCGCCGGCAGGACATCAACCCTCATACCTGAGCAAAGGCCTATGGTCTGCGTTAGCATCTGCAGCTAAGCATTCAGCATACAGTTGTGGTTCCCTGGCTGGAATCTCCCTCTTAATGTGTAATGGGACTAGGAAGTGTTTTTATAATAACACAGCTAATGTTCTAAGAAAATGTCCCTACCTAAGGATGTGTATTTTCTACATATTCTGGAGACTAAACTTCTACCACGTTCACCGGCAATGTACCAAACTGTAGCCTTGACTGAAGCACAACGTGAACAAGAATGTGTTGTTTGAGAACACAGTGCTGGGCTAAGCATAACAGTTAGATATAAGAAATTGAAACAAGACTGTAAAACTGGTTATTGTAAAAATAACAATGCAAAGCTGAATAAAATATATCTAGGTCAAGGTGCACAGAGGCCTAGTGTATTAAACTAACGTGCATGGAGCTATTACTAAAATGGCTACACAACACCCTCCCCTTGTTGGTTGAAAGTGGTTCAAGCCAAAACTAACATTTCTCAACCTAAGATATATATAAAACCCTACTCAATTTTGACAAGTTAAAAGGACACAGAAGCACACTACTTGGCAATTTAAACATGAGCATGTGGCTTATAACCAAACTCAATGATAATGTCAATTTATAAAAGTTCCAAATTAAGTACGAGTCATGGAAAGTAGGCGATCTTCCACTTCGGCAGATGACGGAACCGGAAAGTCTGCGCCAAAAATGATCGAAGAGCAAGTGTGTTCCATAGCCCCAGTATCAAACAAGGCGGCATCCTGTGGAGTGCCCATTGATGAATTGATGGCAACTTCCTCCAGGAAGGGTAACTCATAATTAGCTTCACGTAGCAAACGCAGCCTCAGTGCGCATGTCTGGTAATGAACCCTCAGCGAGAACATCAACAGATCAGCATATATTGCTGGGGGTGCTGCTGTGAAAGACCAACTCCTAGTGCATGTTCAAAAGAGCACCAAAGGCACTGGAACACGGGCTACACACAATACAAAACCAGTTTGAATGACAAAGACCAGTCACACTCCAAATGCTCCAGGAGTGTTGCTCCAACATGCTGCATCTTACGTTCACGACACAGCTGCGCTGGTGGGAGCGCTGTCATTTGTCCTTGTTGCGGCAGGACAACCATTACGCATAAAGAACAGCAACAGCAGGATGCCAGCTAATAAAGCCAAAATTATCGGAAATCCCCCCAAAATACTACCGAAAATTGAGTGGATAGCTGAAGGTATCAAACCGCATATGGAGGAGAAGGTCTGAACAAAACCAGAATCAACAGCTTTGTAAAAATGTGCTATTCCAGTCGTGCTGGACGCATTAAATATTTGTCCCATGAGTTTACCAAAGTGTCTCGGAAAGTTCGTATTTAACATGGACTGTAATTCTGCTGATGACCTTGCCACTTGAAGTGCGTAGGTCTTGCATGCAGATGTAAGGGCCACATGCTTTTGAAACAATAAAGCCTTGAGTCTACTTAACTTGTCAAAATTCACATTTGAAGTAGCAATGTAAGGGCAGATATCAGCTACCTCCTTAAATTTAGTGGGGGGAAACAGTACGTCCCTGTAGCATGTAACGACCTTAGAGACCGAAACAGCGTAAACTATTCCGGCTCGCATGCCGCAACAGTCTTCACTATTGAGAAGGACGTAGCCGCCGTTTGAAAGCACCTGGAAAGTAGGTCTAATCAAGGAGACTGGAACTCCCTTCAGATAACAAGCCAAGTTTGCAGCCGAGGCGTTACACACCCCATGCAAGGGCAGCTGTTTACAAATCATCAAATGGCCAACAGAAGTCTCGCATTCACTACCGCTAAGAAAGAGCTCTCTCATGCCATTGGCACATTGTTGGGAAAGTTTCCATATTTAATTGTATACTACATATAAGAAACGCTTCCTACTTGTAAGTCAGTGGTGTTAGACAAGAGACTGAGGTGTTCTTTAACCGGGTTTAGTGAGGATGATTTTAGCCACTGTTGGCATAATTTTCCTACACTATGGCCCTCATCACAACCCTGGCGGTCGGTGTTAAAGCGGCGGTAATACCGCAAACAGTCCTGCGGAGAAAAAAATGGGATTACGATTGTGGCTGAAACCCCCAACATAGACAGCCACTTTAACACTCTGACCGCCACGGCGGTTCAAACAAACAGCACGGCGGACACCGCCAACAAACAGGCGGAAGAAAATGTACCGCCCACCCTATCACAACTGGCCTATCCACCATCTTTTCCGGGACGGAAGCCAGCGCGAACAAAAACATGGCGGAAACAGTACACAGAAGGGAAAACACTCACCTTTCCACACCCCACGAGGAACCAGGACGCTATGGAGCCTGAATTGCAGATACTGCTGATGATGGTCTTCCTGCTTCTCTATCAGGAGCTCCAACGACGGCTGCGACGACCACGGTGAGTACTGCACTTACAACACAGGGGAGGGGGGAGGGAAAAGAGAGAGACATACACATGCAACATGCAACACCCCTACCCCCACCCCCACCCACAACACCATACGCACAAATACATGCAGCAACATTATATATACACCCCCCACCCCCTGGAAGAACGCAAGGACAAAAGGAATTGATTTGAACGAAAGTAATCATGTGAAATATCATGATCAAAATTCTAAATCCAGTATATACAATTATGTACACCAAATACACAAGTCCGGATAGTGCACCAATCATTGTCCGTGGACCACTGGGCCCAAAATGCCTGGGCGAGGCCTACACATGATACCTGACTCCAAACGTAGAGAACACTGGAGGGGCATCAGATAGAAAATATACAGGCACCTCAGGTGGGGGGGCACCTCAGCCTGATCAATGCACGATGCCACTGCTCCACGAGGGGGCTTCATGCCCACAGTTTGGTCCTGGGGAGTGCAAAGCCACAGTCTCTCAAGTCTTTCCAGTGGGTGGTTTGCCCACTGCATTATCCTGGGGAGTGCAAAGCCACAGTCTCTCAAGTGGGTGGTTTACCCACTGCTGTATCCTGGGGAGTGCAAAGCCACAGTCTCTCAAGTCTTTCCAGTGGGTGGTTTGCCCACTGCTTTATCCTGGGGAGTGCAAAGCCACAGTCTCTCAAGTGGGTGGTTTGCCCATTGCTGTATCCTGGGGCGTGCAAAGCCACAGTCTCTCAAGTCTTTACAGTGGGTGGTTTGCCCACTGCTTTATCCTGGGGAGTGCAAAGCCACAGTCTCTCAAGTCTTTCCAGTGGATGGTTTGCCCACTGCTGTATCCTGGGGAGTGCAAAGCCACAGTCTCTCAAGTGGATAACAGTCTCCACTGGTTCTGGGGGGGCTTTGTGCCCAGAGTGCTTCATCCTGCCAAGGACTGAGGTAGTGGATGTATCTCTCCACTGGTTCTGGAGGGGGCTTTGTGCCCAGAGTGCTTCATCCTGCCAAGGACTGAGGTAGTGGATGTATCTATCCACTGGTTCTGGAGGGGGCTTAGTGTCCAGAGTGCTTCATCCTGCCAAGGACTGAGGTAGTGGATGTGATTATCCACTGGTTCTGGAGGGGGCTTTGTGCCCAGAGTGCTTCATCCTGCCAAGGACTGAGGTAGTGGATGTATCTCTCCACTGGTTCTGGAGGGGGCATGGTGCCCAGAGTGCTTCACGTGCAGTGTGGCTGGAACAATACACTCTCCTGGGTGTGTATGCCATGAGATTGCCGAGGTACAGGTTGCATGATACTCCATGGAGGCAGAGACATACTCCACACTGCTGCGGCTTCGCATTGCATATGCACGTGACAACTGTGATGACAGTGTTGCTTCATGGAAGCTGCCCAGGGTCCTTGAACTCACCACCAGCCTCGGACTACTGACCACTGGGGATGGTAGCCATGTCTGCGGTGGTGCCACTATCTGAGGACGTTGAGGGGTCGCTGGCAGTACTTGTGGCGGTGTCAGTCGTGGCGGTGCTTGCCGCGGGGTCTGTGGCGGCGGTGCTGGCTGCAGGGTCTGTGGTGGCGGTGCTGGCTGTGGGGTCTGTGGCGGCGGTGCTGGAGGCGGGGTCTGTGGCGGTGTAGCATTTGTCAGCACCAGCAGAGTCAGAGAGCAGGATGTCTCCTGCAGCCTCGGACGGCTGCCCACCGGGTAAGAGGCTGGGGACTGTCGCAGTGGCTGTAGACGTGCCAGAGGCAGTGCAGGTAGCGGTGCTGGTGGCGGTACAGATGGCGGTGCAGGTGGCGGTGCAGGTGCAGGTGGCGGTGTTCTCCGCTGTACAGGTTGGCGTGGACGTGGACAGAAGGTGTGACACTGGCCCCTCAGTCTGTGCCACCATTCCCTCTCCTGACCTGCCCTTCTGTTTTTGGCCCTTCCCCACCTTTGATGGTGGCGCAGTTGTCTTGCCACTATCCCCTTTCGTTTTCGCTGACCCCTTGGTGGCAGGTGTTTTCTGCTTCTCCCTCCGGGATGTGGGCACCTTTTTAACCTTGGCAGGTGGCGGAATGTCCTTGCCCTCGCTCCGTGGCACACTGGCAGCCCTGATGGTTGGCGCACTCCATGACCCCGCAGTTGCTGGCACCACTGTGCCTGGGGATGTGGTGGCTGAGGTGCTGGGCTGGGACCTGGAAAGCCTGGCCCTAGGGGAAGGTCGGGGGGGATAGGTGTAGGGAAGAGGTCAATGTTAGCCAGGAAAAGTTTTTTAGACACACTGGGACAGGTAGATAGAGGGGGTTTGGGAGTGGAGGAAGAGGTAGTGGTTGTAGAAGGTGTACGTCTGCTGAATTTGGGTGAAGGTGCATGGGCTGGAGGCTGTTGTGAGGTGGATGGCTGTTGGGTGGGTGTGTGCCTGCGTTTGTGTACTTTGGGAGGGCTCACTGACACACTGGGAGAGGACACTGGGGATGTATGAATGGTAGTGGGGGTGGTGAGTGCACGTGAGCAGTGTGTGTTGATGGGTGTGCTGGTGATGGAGGTAGTGGCTGAGGATGTAGTGCATGCAGGTGTGAGTGGAGACGAGGCCTGGAGGGAAGAGGGAGACTTGGAGGAGGGGGACACAGTGGGGGGAGTGGATGTTGGTATGTGTGCATCGGTATGATGCTTGTGTGAGTGCCTGTGGGATGTGTGGTGCTTATGTTTGCCTGAGCCACTCTTGTGTGTTGATGTGTGTGCATGCTGGTCTGATGGTGTGCTTGGGATAGGCTGAGGTACTGGGAATTGGGACTGGGTGGAGGAGGTTGGAGGGGGGAGGCTGGACACAGGGACAATGGCTGCCATCAGTGCTGAGGCCAGAGCCTGAAATGCTCTCTGTTGGGCTGCCTGACCAGAATGAATGCCCTCCAGGTACGCATTTGTTTGTTGCAAATGCCTCTCAACACCCTGAATGGCATTCAGAATGGTAGACTGCCCAACAGTGAGGGATCTCAGGAGGTCAATAGCCTCCTAACTGAGGGCAGCAGGGCTGACTGGGGCAGGGCCTGAGGGGCCTGGGGCGAAGGAGATGCTCACCCTCCTGGGTGAGCGGACACAGGACACACGCTGAGCGGCTGCTGGGAGGGCGGTGCTGGGAGGGGGGGTGGCGGCTGTACCTGTTGATGCGGTGGGCACAGAGGGGCCCGCCACCGCAAGGGAGCTCCCATCAGAGGAGGAGTTGCTGTCGCTGGTCTCTGCTCCTGTCCCCACTGTGGAGCTCCCCTCGCCCTCGTCCCACTGGTGGCTTCAGACTCCATTGTTTCGCCCCCCAGGGCCAAGTGGGATGCAGCTCCCTCCGTCTCCGGTGCCAATGCTCCTCCGCCTTATGATGCTATTGCACACAAGAACAGGGAGACCACAAAAAGGGGGGGAAGACAGGAGAAAGACATGTTCAGTGCATGCAACACCACTACCGTTGGCGGACACAACAGACACAGCAGCTTTTTGCACTACGCCATGCACTTATAGTTCCTAGGTTAATCACATGCCCATGGGGCACAAGGCCTAAGCCCGATTTCTGCACACTTGGAAGTCACAGGAGACTTATTAGGTGTAGATGGCACTAACCACTAGTGGGGTTGGGGTGCCACATAGCCTGCCTCACAAGGGACCTTGCCTACCAAGCTCGTCCTGGCCTAGGGGAACCCACTGCCCACCTCCCCCACCCAGACACATCGTAATGCGCGCAGAGTCAGCTGAATGAGAGTGTACTCACCCCCTTGTGGCTGCTGTGATGCCCTCAAGCGCCCATCCAACTCCGCATACGCCACGCCATGATCCGGAACATCAGGGGGGTCATGGTGCGACGGGCACCCCTCCCACGTTGGGAGGAAATCCCCAGCTGGGCCTCCGCCGTCTTCTTGGTGCTCCGTCTGTGGTGGACCCCCAGGGTCTGGACGTCCTTGGCGATGGCACGCCAAATAGCCTTCTTCTGGTGGGCGCTGACCTACAGGAATGGTACAGGGGGAAAGGAAATTCTTTACCTGTCCGGACCATCATACTCATTGGCCCCGTTCCCACCCTTGCCCTGATGCACATGCACTCACTGTCCTGTATCTTCCATCCACACCACTCCAAACAGGCATTGTCCATGCAGCATGCTCACAGCGTACTCACCTGTTTGTCTGGAGGACCGTACAGTTGTGTGTACTGGGGGAGGACCCCATCCACTAATTTCTCCAACTCCTACGAAGTGCAGGTAGGGGCCCTTTCCCCAGACACATGAGCCATCGTCGCTTCCAGACACAGATCACAGCAGCAGTGTAGGTCCCCACCTGTTGAAGGTCAGGTAGCAAGTGAGTGAACAGACAGAAAATGGCGTCAACGGCGTTGCGTATCGTGAACCCCGGCGTACATCGTCATTGGATCCTCGGATCCATAAGGTCCAATGTTAACCAATGCAGCATTGCACCGCGGTCTTCGACCGCCCACCGCAACCGTGTACAATACCAGCGCAGTTACCTTAAATCCCCTTGTCCCACCTTACAAGTCAGGCAGCCGCCATTTCAGGGGGCCACATGGCATTTATAATAACTGCGTCACACCAATGTAGGCTTTGAATACACACAGTTACAGGCATATTGCGGATTAATAAATGTGTGCAAATTACATTTTGTGATTCCTCAGTGTTGGCTGACTCTCTGCTCGCTGTTCTCCTCCATAGGGCACGTCTGCTGGGGCAGGTGATGAGATGGCAGCATCCTCCGGTGTACAGACTGCTGGTGGACCTGTCGACAATGGAAGAGAGAGGCACATCATAGTCACCTGCAACAATCCAGGAACTGTGTGCCCAGTTGGAGCCAGACCTGATGTTAGCTATCCACCATCCCACAGGAATCCCCCCTCTAGTGCAGGTCCTGCCTGTACTCCATTTCCTGGCAAGTGGTTCCTTTCAAACAACAGTGGCCATTGCATCAGGGATGTCCCAGCCAATGTTCTCTAATGTGTTGTCCAGAGTGTTGTCTGCCCTGCTGAAACACAGGCGCAGCTACATCGGGTTCCCTCAGGTGGAGGATTTGCCCACAGTGAAAGGTGACTTCTATGCCCTGTGACATATCCCCAACATCATTGGTGCCATTGATGGGACACATGTGGCATTGGTACCTCCACACAGGAGTGAACAGGTGTACAGAAACCGGAAGAGCTACCATTCTATGAATGTGCAGATGGTGTGTTTGGCAGACCAGTACATCTCCCATGTGAATGCCAAGTTTCCTGGCTCAGTGCATGACGCTTACATTTTGAGAAATAGCAGCATCCCTTATGTGATGGGGAAACTCCAGAGGCACCGTGTGTGGCTTATAGATGAGGACAAGGACCCTATACAGTGTGAATAGGTATCTGGGTATGGGGTTGTCCCTAAGGGTTAGTGTGTGTCTAATAGTTGTCCCTCGATATTTGCAGGTGACTCTGGTTACCCCAACCTGTCATGGCTACTGACCCCAGTGAGGAATCCTAGGACAGGGGCAGAGGAAGGCTACAATGAGGCATATGGGCAAACTAGGAGGGTGATTGAATAAACCTTCAGCCTCCTGAAGGCCATATTCCGGTGCCTCCATATGACAGGTGGTTCTCTCTACTACTCACCAAAGAAGGTGTGCCAGATCATCGTGGCCTGCTGTATGCTGCACAACCTGGCTTTGCAACGCCAGGTGCCTTTTCTGCAGGAGGATGGGCCAAATGGTGGGCTTGTGGCAGCTGTGGAGCCGGTGGACAGTGAAGAAGAGGAGGTAGAAGAAGAGGATATTGACAACAGAAACAACATAATCATGCAATAATTTTAGTGAGACACAGGTAAGAAGATGTCACTGCTTCCCATATCTCATACTATTAGTGGAGCTAGCATAAGTCTTACACTCAGTCTATGGACCCTGATGTGTCACTTTGTCTTTCCATTTCACAGATGTGGGTCTCACTTTGTGGCCTCTGCTATATTTCCTCCAGGCCTACAGCTGTGTTACATCGGTATGTGCACAAGTAAATTGACATTACTATATTCCATGGTTATTGCAATTAAACGTTTGTGCAAGCACAGACTGACTCCAGATTGTTTTGTGATTGAAGTGTGTTTTTTTCTGTGCAAATAAGTGGAGGGGTTGTAAAATGGGCAGGGGAATGGTGGAGGAATGTCCATGGCAGAATCCAGTCTATTTGTTTCACAGGTGCATTGTCCAAAGGGGCATAGGAAGTGGAGCAATGGCAGTTGAAGGATGGACAGGGTGACAACGTGGGACAGAAAGGTGACATTCAGGGGGGTCTCATTTCCTGGCGGGGGTCTTGGCAATGTTCTCTGTCTTGTTCCTGGATCTCAGGGACCGTTTGCGAGGGTGGTTCTCCATCTGCAGGGGTTGGGGTGCTGGTGTTGTGTTCCTGTTGCGGTGTCTCCTGTCCACTAGCGCCGGCGGAGTTGGAGGGCTGTTCATCATCCAGGCTAGTGTCAGGGGCCCCTTGTTGTGCCACAGTGTCCCTCTTGGTGTTGACAAGGTCTTGCAGCACACCTGCAATGGTGACCAGGGTGTTGTTAATGGACTTCAGGTCCTCCCTGATCCCCAGATAGTGTTCCTCCTGCAGCCGCTGGGTCTCCTTAAACTTGGCCAGTACTGTTGCCATCGTCTCCCGGGAATGATGGTACGCTCCCAGGATGTTGGAGATTGCCTTGTGGAGAGTGGTTTCCCTGGGCCTGTCACAGCAGTCCTCCCAGTTTCCCTGTTATCCTGTGCCTCTGTCCCCTGAACCGTGTGCCCACTGCCACTGCCCCCAGGTCCCTGATTTTCTTGGGTTGGTGGGTTTGCCTGGGTTCCCTGTAGTCGTGGACACACTGCTGATTGACGTGCCCTGGGGACAGAGGTATGGGCCTGCTGGGTGGGTGCTGTGGTGGTGTTTCCTGAGGGGTGAGGCTCTGTGGTGGCTTGTGACTGTGTCAGGGGAACCGACTGTCCCGAGGTCCCTGATGGGTCAGGCTGGTCACCTTGATCAGTTGTGCAGAGCTGCTGTCATCACTGTGGGTCTCTTCTGTGGGGGGACTGGATATGTCTGGTACCTCCTGTCCGGTGACGTTGGGTAGGGGTCCTGCAGGGGTGTAAAGGCATGATTATTGCATCTGTGTGTGCCATTGTGTGCGATGGGTGAGTGGCCCTCTACTCCAATGCTTGCATTCTTGGCTTGGTCCTTGTGTGATATTTGGTTTGGGGTCTGTGTGGGTATATGTAGTGGACATGCTTTGGTGATGGGTGTCCATGCTTTGGTGTTGCATGCAGGGCTTTGTATTTGGATGGGTGGGTTGTGATAGTGGGGCATATGTGAGTTGTTGGAGTGATGGGGGTGAGGGTGGGAGTATGTGATGGCATGCAGGTAGGGTGGGGGGGATAAGGTAGTAAAGAGTTGACTTACCAGAGTCCAGTGCTCCTGTACTCCTGCGAGTCCCTCAGGATGCAGTATTGCCAAGATCTGCTCCTCCCATGTTGTTAGTTGTGGGGGAGGAGGTGGGGGTCCACCGCCAGTCCTCTGTACAGCAATCTGGTGTCTGGAGACCACGGAACGCACCTTCCCCCGTAGGTCGTTCCACCTCTTCCTGATGTCATCCCTAGTTCTTGGATGCTGTCCCACTGCGTTGACCCTGTCGACAATTCTTCGCTATAGCTCCATCTTCCTTGCAATGGAGGTGTGCTGCACCTGTGATCCGAATCTCCACCATGACCCTGAGCTCCTCCTCAGAGAACCTGGGGTGTCATTGAGGTGCCATGAAGTGGTGTGGGTGATGTGTAAGGTAGTGTGTGTTGTGATGTGTGAGGGGATGTGTTGGTGTGTGTTGTTTGAGGTGCGTGTATGTTGTGTATGTGATGGTGTAGTGTGTCTGTGGATGCTGGTGTTGTTTATGGTGGTGTCTCTCTCTGGCGTGGTTTCAGAACTCTGGTAGTAAGGGTTTGTGGGTGATGTGGGTGTGTGTTTTATATTGGATTGGGTGTGTGGGTGTGGTGTGTGTATGTGTATCAGGTGTGTGTATTTCGATTTGTCCAATGTGATTGTGTTTTGTAAATGTGTGTGTATTTTGAGCGCGGCGGTGTGTACCGCCAATGGAATACCGCGGTTGAAAGACCCCTGTGTTGATTCGTGGGTCGTGATAGTGTGGGCGTATTCCTGTTGGTGTGACAGTGTCGGTTTTGTTTTCGCCAGTTTATCACTGACCTTTGGTGTGGCGGACTTGTGTGGGTGTCTGTATTATGGCGGATTCCGAGCTGTGGGTCGTAATAGCTGTAGCGGAATTCCGCAGCTGCAGCGGTATGTTGGCGGTCTTCTGCACGCCGGTAAGCGGGATTTACCGCCAGGGTTGTAATGAGGGCCTATATGTTGTAATTATATCTGCATGTTCTGGAGATATATAGCAAGGGTCTGGCCTACTCGTCCTAAAACCCCAGAGGATTTAATAAAACGTTGATGACACCCATTGGTATCTATTGGCCACAATAACCACCCGCCTGGACTTGTCAGTGAAGCATTAAACGTACCATTCTGGACCCACTCATCGAGCTCATCTTTAGTTGCATTTGTGTATTTTTGCCATTTGTAAAAAAATTCAGGGGCAGGTATACTGGTCATGTTTAATTCTCTGATTGTTGCTAAGCCTAAACAACTCGTTTGTTGCACAGTTTAATTTAAGAAGATCATCTGAACAGGAATAAGACATGCTCTAAACAATGTTTCTTTTCCCTTAATTTGCCATTTTTTTGTTCCACAGACACTTTTCAGATCAATTGATTTGGACCAATATTCATAGCCTTCTATTGATAACCGGGAAGCAAAGGATTCCGAATATATAAATTTCGTATTAGTCAATAACATTTTTATATCCTTAGTAGGTGGTACCTTAAAGTAATCTGACTCAGCATTCTTTTGATTGTGCCCAGAAAAATACGCAAACTTTTCAGAATATGTTTTAGAACTCCTTTGCGGTGGAGTTGGACAGTGTTCCCTTTGCGTGTAATTAAATACCATTTTGGGACTGCTCGCTCTATGTATGAAGTGGTGCCCATAATAACTATAGCAAAACATTTCACCATAATTTTCTTTGAATTGGTAAACATCTTCGTTTTCAAAGACAGTATAATATTGCAATTCTGTCATCATAGAATCAACTGTTTTCACATCCCAATCATCAGATACAATGCCTGGTATTACTATATCATTCATTGATAATTTGAACACATATGCTATTTGAATAATTTCCGTGGGACCATATATATCAACATTACTTTGTCCCAAACAATCCCATCAGGAATTGGCACTGCAGAAATGTTCACAAAGGATAGGTCTCTTCGGACTTTATGTGATGAAAAATGTGATTTCAAAACCTCCTTCACCTGTTCAACTGTTGATCTTTCAGGAAGAAAATGACCATGTATTAATAAGAAAAAGGTAATAACAAAACCAATCCAAAGTAGAAAGGCCAGGACAGTCAGAGAAAGCGATATATAGTTCCATGGAAAAATGAAATATGTTTCTTTAAGCCAGTTTGTTAGCTTACATGCACTTGACAAATCAGCTGTCGAATAGGCGAATGAGTCAGAGAAATCATCGTTGAAGTCGGCAAAATAACCAGAGGCAGTTCGTGCAAATGGCGTAGCCGTTGTCAAGGGAGGAGTTGGTGTTTCCTGTGGTGGCACAATATAGACAGCACCATCCGTTTGGCTTGTAGTCGAGTTGACTTGGTCAAATGTTTCTAAGTTAGTTGATGTTAGTGGAACTAATGCAAGATCATCTTCCACCCTCCCCAAGCTCAGAGAGGTATCAGTGTTGGTATAAACAACTTGTAGTGGAACTTCTTCGCCAGTAGTGAGAGAGAATCGGGAACTACTGGATGTTCCTTTTGGTCGGCTGTGCAGGATCAGCCACATGGTGTAATTTGACATTGTCAATTGAGACAAAACGATTTTCTTTGGCACCTACCAACGGTGGTAGAATAACAGTTCTGGTACTGTGTATCCCTAGTACAGGGACTGGTGCTCAATAAGAAGGGCCAAATTCCTTTTTCACTGCGACTTTTTCACGTACAAGATCCCCAACTGTGGGAATCCAGTCGGTAGATGTTACTGGCACATCCTTAATTCCTGTGGAGGCGGCAATTTTGGAAGAATTATCATCACGGAACTGTTGCAATTCCTGTAAGACAGTGACACTTTCATTTATGTCAAAAGGTGTTTCTGCTGCCTCCACGCCAGGAACATCAAGATCCGGAACATACATTTGAGTTCTGAACAGTCACTCATATGAAGTACGACCCCCCCAGGGATCTTCTAGGCAGGTTATTTAGTGCTCTCTGGACTCCATACAGGTGATTAAGCCAACTACGACCCGTGCCTAAGACTCTAGCTGTTAAGGATTGTTTTAAATTGTGGTTTAATCGCTCCACAACACTATTTCCCTCCGGATGAAATGGAGACGAGTACTGTAGTTGGGCCCCCAGTGAAGCCATGGTGTCCCTGAATGCCCTTGAGGCGAAAGCAGGGCCCTGGTCCGAATGGAAGGCTGCAGCTGCATATGTACCTATAAAGACTCGCAAATCTTTAATAACAGTCCAAGCGTCAGCTGAGCATTGTGGCCACACCCATACAAATCTGGAGCATGAATCAACAGCGACTAATACGTATTTGCATGCACTATCAGGTGATAGGGGACCACTGTAACGATTTGTTTGAAATTAAGAGGGTGTCTGCGGTGGGCGCTTGGCCATGGAAACTTTGATTTGTTGACAGATGTCACAACAAAGGACATACTGCTTAGTCTCTTTGTAGAGACCTGGCCACCAATAACAGGCCTGTAAGATTGAAATTGTAGCCGCCACACCAACATGTGCAGATGCCACCCCCTCATGTGATGCTTTTTATCAATTGTGGTCTTATATCTTTGTTAGGGATGTCTCGTACGCCTACGCCTGGTATCTTAACTTCAGCGTTCAGCATACTTCCCATATGATAATGATATTTGTTAGGAAATCCTTTAGGGTGGGGTGTACCATCAGCCGTAGCTTTCACACCAGCCCAAATGTTTGTGTCTGGTTTAGAACTCAAGCGAGCCATTGCAGCTACAGTGGCTACTGCCACTGCTGACTTTGCAGCTTCATCAGCCAATGTATTTCCAGCAACATGTATTCCAACGCACTGGTGTCCAAGTGTATGTACAACATGGACATTTGGTAGCGTCTCTTTCAGGTCAGCTACTTTCCCCCACAGTAGTCTGTGTTTAATGGTGTTGCCTTTGGAGTCTTTGAACCCATTCTGGCGCCAATAATGCAGGTATTCATTAAAGGACTGGACACAATAATATGGATCACAAACAATCAGCGTAGGCTGTGCCGGATCCGTGTGTTCCAGTGCCATCCGCAGAGCTTTTATCTCAGCCAATTGTGCTGTACAATCCCCTAGGGTCTGTGTAAAGGTATGTGGAGGACAAAATGTATCCCCTTCCATATAGCCACTTACGACTGCGCAAGCAGCAGAATATTGATGTTTAGTTCCAATTGCAGGTTGTGCAGAGCCATGGGTGTACATGACTCTATGATACCGATCAATAGGCAAGGTATTTGCTGGAACTGGATATTCTACTTCATATTGTAAGAATTCCTGAGTTTGTAATTTTGGGTAAAAAATGTAGTCTACATCAGTGGCTGTTAGAGACGTGGCCCATTGTATCCAACGTGGATTTAGTGCTTTTGCGTTCGGAACACTAGCTTTTGTAACAGCCTCTAGGGCTGGGATTGGAGAAACAACAATAATGCATTTTCCTTGGGCAAGAGGTCTTTCTTTAATTACAGCCATCTGTACGGCAGTGAGAATTTTCTCTGTGGGAGCAAAGCGTTGTTCAGCTGCTGAATACAAATGTGATTTGTATGCAATCGGGACTGTCTCACCTTCATTAAATGTCACATATGTCAAACCAATGGCCCCACCTATTACCGTGATGACCAAATGTGTTTTGTTGTCCCTTGTGTGTAAATGTTGTGCTGCAAGCATGTCTGTCTGCAATTCTCTAAGGATGTGTGTATGTTCAGTTGTCCAGAATTTACTCGAAAAATCAGGACATATTAAGTCGTATAAAGGTTTTATACGCGTAGGATAATCTGGAATGTAGGTTCTGCCAAAATTTAAGAAACCCAATAATGATTGGAGTTTTTTAATAGTATTCGGTGGTTGTAACTGTGCGCACTTTTCTAAGAATTGTGGCGCTAGGCTCTTTCTTTCACTTGACAGCTCATACCCTAGAAACAGGACGCTGAGGAAGGCAATTTTTGTTTTTTTAAAGTTAAATTGGTAGTCAAATTTGGCAAACCCTACAATAATGTGGGCTACCGGTCTTAAATGTTGTAGTAATTCATCGTCCGTGAGATATATATCATCTACATAGGACAATGCTTCAGGGTCGGTCTTGTGTAAAATGGCAGCGACACAAGCCACGAATTGTCCTGGGCTGTTCTTAAACCCCTGAGGTAAACAACAGCATTTTTCTGAGAGCCTAGTGCGCTAAAGCTTGTTAAGTCTCTGCTTTCAGGCGCTATATTCTGGCAGAAAAACCCATTGGAAATGTCTAGTGTTGTTTTGTATTTTTTACGCACTATGTTGCTCATTAGTGCAATGCTATGTGAATTTTGTATAGCATAAGTGCGTGTATGACTATTTAGATGTCTGTAGTCTAAGACTATTCTGTATGAATGGACCGGTTAAGCTACGGGGAATAAAGGGTTATTCATTGGCGAGACACAGGGTTCAATCACACCCTGGTACTCTAATTGCGTGAGTATTTCTCACACTGGTGCTTTTGCTTCGTGTTTTATAGGATACTGCGGTTGTGGCTGAGGTTCACTTTTAATGGGAATTACATGGTAGGGGGAGACTTTATCCCATCCTACGTGATTTCTGTATAATGCAGGTGCTAGAGCCCATTCAATGGAATAGGATTCAGCTAGCTCCTCTGGAACAAGAGGCGAGAAGTAAGGCTTAATGACATCTTCTCCATATGGGCAGGTACGGACAAAGTCAGGCGGCCAATCTTGTTTGGCCAACAAGTCATCATACACTTTTACTATGCGATCCAAAAAGATTGCGTCTATTGTGCGTTCAATGTCTCCTTCTAATTGCAGCGTTACTTTGTACACCCTATCAGGCTTGGAGACACGCATGTCCGCTGTTTCTACTTGTATAAAGTCATCAGTCGCTTTCACCTCCAGATGCTCTAGAAGATTCCAGTGAACTAATGTGACCTCTGCCGCGCTGTCTAGCAATGCTAGGGCCCAATTCTTGTTCTTCAAGAGGACCCTCTTCCTGTGTGGCATGTCGGACTGCGACTGCTGGCACTTTTTTCTTTTTAAATTGTTGTTTTTGTTGGGCAGGTTTCTCTTCCTTTTTAACAGAAGCATCCGAAGAGCACTGTGATTCCTGTCTTGGTTTCACATACTCTATTCTTCACTCTGATCGCCCACCTCTCTCATTTCTCTTTTCCGACGAGTCATGAAAGGAACAAGATTGGCGTGTATCAGTGTATTGATATCTATCAGGCGTTTTGATATTATTTCTGAGATTATACCTATTCTGTGGGGTCTCTGTATGTGGAGATTCTCCCCTTTCTTTTTTAGGCTTTTGTTGCTTTTTATCCCAGCGTTTCTTATTACCCTCAGGTTGTTGTTTGGGGTTATCGTTATTTGATTTACCCTGGAATTGAGGTTTTTGTGGTCTGGCCCCTAGGCTATCTCGACCGATACTTGAATAGGTTTCTGCTATTATTTTAGGCAGCTCTCGTTCTTGATCTTGTTGCGGAACGTCACGAAGCCGCATGCACACTGCAAGTGCGACTGCTTCCCCTTTAAGGTTACTTAAAATGATTGAGGACACTGTGGCAAAATTGCCCATCAATTGCATCCCCAAATCTAGGGCCGGGGCAGCCCCATATTCATCTTGAATTTGTTTCAGCACTTCCGGTAAATTGGCAAGTGTCGGTGTACCGTGTACGGTTGTGTAGAGCACGGCAAATACCGTACCCCAGGTATTACAGTTTTCTACAGTAGGGACCATCCCAAAGGGCAAGCACATCGTTAATATTCTATTTTTATCCTGAGGTCCCATATGGGGAAATACTACCTCCAGCATATTCATTTTTTGTGCTAACCAAAACTGAGTTTTTTCTCGTTTGGCAGGTACTTTACCCATAATCGAATGTACAGTCGCAGGATTTATACCTGGCGTTACTGCATGTGGGTGTGCTGGAGCAGCACGTGCTGGGTTTGTATTTAATGTTTGCATCACTAATTGTACTAATCGTATATATATTGCTGTTAACTCAATGTATAAGCGACAAACCTCAGCTACTGCTAAATTTCCAACCGCAGGATGTGGTGTGTAGGTGGCCAATAAAGGCGAGGTAGGACCGTCATTACTTAGTGGGCCTAACCTTACTGGTAATATTGTATGGGGTAGGGCGCCGTCCAGCCTATTATTATGTTCTTGATAAGATAGAGGTATCTCTAAATATGTGTACGCTCTGTATTGTCCAGGCGCGTTCGCAGGGGTATATTGGTGAAATGTATTTGTGTTCCCATCAAGTGCTGGAAATGTGACCCAAGTGTAAAAAAGTTCTGTTCTATAAGCTGCGTGGGCGTCCACCACGTATGTGACTGGACCTCCCTGGGCCGTTAGGCCATTTGCTAACAAGTGTGCTGTGAGAGGTTGTCTCATGTTAACAGCTATTTGTACATGTTGGGGATTCGCCATGATAGTAACACTATGAGTTCAGAGAAGGCACGCCAAAATGGGGTTTCCTTTTAAAGTTCAAGCTTGAACAACCGCCAGTTTTTAATAGGATTACCTACACAGCTGTGGTGGAAATCCTCAGTACCACGGACGTCTCCGCATATGGCATTGAGGTGTCATTATATATAATGAGACAGAGATACTCCGGAGGACCCGAAAATTAGAGCCTGACCAAACGTTGGTGGCGCCATGTCACGTAGGCTCTCATTATTCTAATGAGACTACTGTATTTTGAGCAGCAAGATCGTCCACAGTATCGGAGACTGAGTGTGCCCCACTGTGGGTGACACCAAATCCGGGTTTTACTCCGGCTAACTAGCAGTGCCTCATCTCTCCCGAAAGGTAGAGATGATTGGGCAGCCGAGCGCATGACATATCATACTTCTCAGGGAAGTCGTGGTCACTCAGGTCGCATCCAGTTCTCTCATTCACAATTCGGTCTCATATATAAATGACAGTGAAAGCAGTACAAGTTTTAAAGGCTGGTTTAATAAAACAACTGCATTTTAGACAGCAAAGCGTGAGCTGCAATAACCAGAACGACACAAAATAACAATATTAAAAAGGCGACGATGAGAGTGAAGCATAGAATACTGCTATCATATTGCCACTAAAGTCGATGGACTATTTTCTATCTGAATCATAATTTGAGCACGGCATGTTAAGCTCTAATCCTGCCTTTCAGGTTCCCCCAGCAGGACATCAACCCTCATACCTGAGCAAAGGCCTGTAGTCTGCGTTAGCATCTGCAGCGAAGCATTCAGCATACAGTTGTGGTTCCCTGGCTGGATTCTCCCTCTTAACTTGTGATGAGACTTGGAAGTGTTTTTATAATAACACAGCTAATGTTCTAAGAAAATGTTCCTACGTAAGGATGTGTATTTTCTACGAATGTTGGAGACTAAACTTCTACCACGTTCACCGGCAATGCACCAAACTGTAGCCTTGACTGAAGCACAAAGTGACCAAGAATGTGTTGTTTGAGAACACAGTGCTGGGCTAAGCAAAACAGTTAGATAGAAGAAATTAAAACAAGACCGTAAAACTGGTTATTGTAAAAATAACAATGCGAAGCTGAATAAAATATATCTAGGTCAAGGTGCACAGCGGCCTACCGTATTAAACTAACGTGCATGGAGCTATTACTAAAATGGCTACACAACAAGGGGATAGAACATCTTCCTGGGAAGAGAGGTTCTGCTTCTTGTGCTGTGTTAAAGCTGGTTCCCCAGTCTTCTTTCCTTTTCTCTTGGAAGGTTGGGCCATTATTCCAGACTCCAACACTTCTTTTTTTACCCTGAGCCCTGCTCTGTGGCCTTGTCTTGACACACACTAGTTCAGGGATACCCAGCATGGCTGCATGGGTCTTGAGCTCTACCTTAGCCCATGCTGAGGACTCCAGATCATTCCCTAGCAGACATTCTTCTGGAATTGCAGAGGAGACTACCACCTGTTTTAGGCCAGTGACCCCTCCCTATTCTAAAGTTACCATTGCCATGGGATGGACTTTAGTTTGATTGTCAGCATTATTGACTGGATATGTCTGTTCAGCCAAGTACTGTCCTGGGGAAAGCAGTTTGTCTGTCACCATTGTGACACTCACACCTGTATCTCTCAGGACTTCTACTGTAGTCCCATTGATTAAGAGCTGCTGTCTGTATTTTTGCATGTTAGGTGGCCAGGCAGCAAGTGTGGCTAAATCCACCCCACCCTCAGAGACTAATGTAGCTTCATTGTGAACCCTGATTTCCTCTGGGCACAGTGTTGATCCCACCTGGAGACTGGCTATTCCAGTGCTAACTGGAGTAGTATTTGTTGTGGGACTTTTCTTGGGACAGGCCTTGTCTCCAGTTTGGTGTCTATGCTGACTACAGATTCGACACCAGGCCTTCTTAGGATCATAGTTTGTACCCTTAAAGCCATTTGAGGACTGTCAAGAGGCTCAGGGTCCACCCTCCTGAGCAGGTTTTTGGGGCCCTGTTGAAGACTCTTTACTTTTTCCCTTATGTCTCAACACTCTTCCCCTGGGAAGACTTTGTGACCCCTTTCTTTTGGTCACCCCCTGTGGAAGTCTTGGTCACCCTAGTCTTGACCCAATGGTCAGCCTTCTTTCCCATTTCTTGGGAAGAAATTGGACCTAGGTCTACCAGATGTTGATGCAGTTTGTCACTGAAATAATTACTTAACAGATGATCTTCCATAAACAAGTTATACAGCCTATCATAATCATTTACACCACTGCCAGTTAACCATCCATCTAGTGTTTTGACTGAGAAGTCAACAAAATCAACCCAGCTGCTTCTCCAAAGCCAATAATTTGGCCATCCTGGCATTGAGGCCATCTTCACTGAGGCTGCCCTTAATGCTTCCAGAGTTACTGGTCTCCCCTGTGGAAGAATCAGTCTCTCTGACTATGATTTATTGAGTGAGGGTTTGAGGAACCTGTTCTCCCTGGTTAGGACAGGAGGGGGGAAAACATCCTCCTATTCACTAACTTCCCCATCTGAGGGATAATCCTCAGAGGGGTGGTCCCTTGTGAACTCTGCCAAAAGCTCCTGGTGCTTTACTTTAGTAGGGTTGGACCCAGTTTTTATCTTTTTAAGTTTACAGAGAGACCTTAACTCTGACATCCCTAGATGCAGGTAAGGGATGAGGTTGAGTTCCAACACCATCTCAAATGTATTAGACATTATCACTCTAAAAGTTGGGATTACTTTTGAAGAATCTAAAATCTACTTCTAGAACTTAAATCCAAACCTTTAGAAACTTATAAACTCTAAAAGAAATGGTAACAGGAACTTACACAAGGCCCTAGCAGGACCTTTAAAAAATTAGAAAAATAGTTCAAATTGCAAAAATCAGTTTCTAATGACAATTGTTGGAATTTAGTCATGTGATCAGGTATTGGCTGAGTAGTCCAGCAAATGCAGTCTTAGACCCCACCGCTGATCCACCAATGTAAGAAGTTGTCTCTGTATATACTATCTCAACGTGAGAGATAGGGTGCACAGAGTCCAAGGGTTTTCCTTAGAAGTTGATAGTTGCAAAATTAGATAATTCTAATGCTCTATTTTGTGGTAATGTGGTCGAGCAGTAGGCTTATCAGAGGGTAGTGTTAAGTATTTGTTGCACACACACAGGCAATAAATGAGGAACACACACTCAAAGACTTATCTCCAGGCCAATAGTTTTTATTTAGAAAATATCTTTTCCTAACTTATTTTAGAACTAAAAGATTGAAGATTTGAAGTAAATAAATAAAATGCAAGGTACTCCACACAGGTAAGTAGGGAACTTTGAATTAAATCAGTGGTGCATACAGTATAGGTTAAAATGGCAATAAGCTATTTTAAAAGTGGACACTGCAAAAATCAACAGTTCCTTGGGGAGGCAAGTTTTTGCAGGTAAGTAAAGCACTTGCACAGTCCGTCACCTGGGCATAGGCAGCCCACCATTGGGGGTTCAAGGCCCAAAGTCACTGCACCAGCAACACAGTGCCGGTCAGGTGCATAGGTCAAAGGAGGGCCCCAACACATAGGTGCCTATCGAGAACAGGGGTGCTCCGGTTCCGGTCTGCTGGTGTAGTGCTTGGTCCAGGCGTCGGGTACCTTGTTACCAGGCAGTCGCGGTCAGGGGGAGCCTCTGGATCCTCTCTGCAGGCGTCCCTGTGTGGCAGCAGGGGGGTCGACTCAGGTTACTCAAGTCGTCGCAGTCGCCTGGGAGTCCTCTCTGCAGTGTTTGTTCTCTGGAGCTCGAGCTGGGGGCGTCGGGTGCAGAGTGAGAAGTCTCACTCTTCCGGCGGGAAGGGAGAGTTCTTTCAAAGTTGTTACAAAGTTGGAAAAGTGTTGCAGTTGGTGAACAGTGCTGCTGTTCTCAGGAGTTTCTTGGTCCTTCGGGTTCAGGGTAGACCTCTGAGTCCTCAGAGGTTGCTGATCCCTGTCGGATGCGTTGCTGTGCAGGGTCTTTGAGTCTGGAGAGAGGCCGGTAGGGCTGGGGCCAAGTCAGTTGTCGTCTCTGTCGTCTCTGCTGGGCTTTCAGGTCAGCAGTCCTTCTTCTTTGTGTAGGTTGAAGGAATCTGATATTCTGGGTTCTGGGTCACCCCTAAATACTAAATTTAAGGGGGTCTTTAGGTCTGGGGGGCAGTAGCCAATGCCTACTTTCCTGGAGGGTGCCTACACCCTCTTTGTGCTTCCTCCCTGAGGTGGGGGGGGGGCACATCCCTAATCCTACTGGGGGAATCCTTCAATCTCAAGATGGAGGATTTCTAAAGGCAGGGGTCACCTCAGCTCAGGACACCGTAGGGGCTGTCCTGACTGGTGGGTGGCTCCTCCTTGTTTTTCTCATTATCCTCTCCTGGCTTGCCGCCAAAAGTGGGGGCAGTTACCGGAGGGGCGGGCATCTCCACTAGCTGGGATGACCTGGGGTGCTGTAACAAAAGGCATGTGCCTTTGAGGCTCACCGCCAGGTGTTACAGTTCCTGCAGGGGGAGGTGAGAAGCATCTCCACCCAGTACAGGCTTTGTTCCTGGCCACAGAGTGACAAAGGCACAGTCCCCATGTGGCCAGAAACTCGTCTGGTTGTGGCAGGCTGGCAGAAATGGTCAGCCTAGCACTAGGAGTCGGACTGAGTCGGACTGGTATTCAGGGGACATCTCTAAGATGCCCTCTGGGTGTATTTTACAATAAATCCCACATTGGCATCAGTGTGCATTTTTTGTGCTGAGAAGTTTGATACCAAACTTCCCAGATTTCATTGTAGCCATTATGGAACTGTGGAGTTCGTGTTTGGCAAACTCCTAGACCATATACTCTTTATGGCTACTCTGCACTTACAATGTCTAAGGTTTTGCTTAGACACTGTAGGGGCATAGTGCTCATGCACATATGCCCTCACCTGTGATATAGTGCACCCTGCCTTTGGGCTGTAAGGCCTGCTAGAGGGTGACTTACCTAGGCCACAAGCAGTGAGAGGTGGGCATGGCACTCTGAGGGGAGTGCCATGTCGACTTAGTCATTTTCTCCCCACCAGCACACACAATCTGTGAGGTAGTGTGTATGTGATGAGTGAGGGGTCCCTACGGTGGCATAAGACATGCTGCAGCCCTCCGAGACCTTCCCTGGTAACAGGGCCCTTGGTACCAGGGGTACCATTTACAAGGGACTTATCTGTGTGCCAGGGCTGTGCCAATTGTGGGAGCAAAGGTTCAGTTTAGGGAAAGAACACTGGTGCTGGGGCCCAGTTAGCAGGGCCCCAGCACACTTTCAATCATAAATGGCATCAACAAAAGGCAAAATGTCCGGGTGTAACCATGCCAAGGAAGGCATCTCCTCACACCCCCTCTGTCAAGGCTATCTGCCAGTATCCTGATGTGAGATCAAAAGTACTGAGGAATTTGGCAGTGCCTAGCCCGTCTACGAGATCATCAGCTCGGGGGATGACATGAGCGTCAGTCCGGGTGACTGATTTGAGACCTCGGTAGCCCACGCAGAACTGGAGTTCTGGCTTGGCTCTGGGTGCAGCAGCCTTTGGTTCCAACACCACAGGGCTGGCCCAGGGACTACTTGACTTCCTAATCACCCCTACGGCCAGCATCTTGGCAGCCTCCTCCTTGATGCTGGCCTTCACGTTGTCTGACAACCTGTACATTTTGTTCTTTACAGGGGGACTGTCTCCCGTGTCAATATGTGTGAGTCCAGGGGTGAGGGAAAACAGAGAGGAGTACCGTTCCAGTAACTGGTAGCAGTCCCCTCGCTGATCCAGGGTCAGGATTCAGAGAGATTGACACCCTCCACTGACCCATCACCTTCCTTGGCAGAGAGAAGGTCGGGGAAAGGTTCACTCTCCTCCTACATACCCTCATCTGTCACCAGAAGCATGTTGACCTCCGTCCTCTCAAAAAGAGGCTTCATCGATTGACATGGAGTACCCTTATGGTGTTCTTAGGGGATTGGAGGTACACTAAGTAAGTGACTTCCCCTTTTCGCGCCTTCACTTCAAATGGGCCAGACCAGCGATCCTGGAGAGCTGTAGGCTCTACTGGCTCCATTACCCACACTTTGTCTCCAGGTTGAAACTCCACCATGGTGGTCTTCTGGTCATACCAGCGTTTCATTACCTCTTGACTGGCCTCAAGGTTACTTTTGGACGTTTTCCAGAAGTGGTGCATCTGGTTGCGGACGGCCAACATGTAGGTGACCACATCCTGAGGGGGTGCCTTGGGAGCTTTTTCCCACCCCTCCTTTACATTGCTTAAGGGTCCCCTGAAAGGGTACCCATAGAGAAGCTCAAAGGAGCTGAAACCCACCCCCTTCTGGGGTACCTCTCTATAAGCAAAGAGAAGGCATGGTAAGAAGACATCCCAATTACACCTCAGGGCCTCAGTTGGGCCTGTGATCATGCCTTTCAAGGTCTTGTTGAATCTCTCCACAAGACCATTGGATTGGGGGTGAAAGGGTCTGGTGAACTTGTAGGTTACCCCACACGCATCCCACATGGACTTCACATATGCAGACATGAAGTTAGTGCCTCTGACAGACACAATCTCCTTGGGGAATCCCACACGGGTAAATATCCCCATCAAAGTTCTGGTCACCATCAATGCAGTCAACGTCCTCAGAGGGATTGCCTCTGGGTAGCTGGTGGCATGGTCCAACAAAACCACAATAAACCTGTTGCGTAGGTCTGTTTTGGGGTCCAATAGACCAAGCATATCCATGCCCACCCTTTCCAAGGGGGTGCCAACGACAGGGAGTGGGATCAGGGGGGCAGGTGGAACAGGACTTACAGAACGCATCTGAGTTTGTCGTCATCCGGGACCAATGGAAGTGGGTGACAAGCCGACAAAGGTCTTGTCTTGCCCTAAATGTCCTGCCAGGGGAATGTTGTGAGCCAGACCCAGTAGCAAGGCCCGGTAACACTGGGGGACCACCAGCACACGTGCTGCCCCAGCCTCAGGAACCTTAGGCTCACTGAAACGGAGATCATTCTCCCAATAGATCAGGTAGGTCACCTAGGGCAGCAATGTCTTCCCCAGTTGGCTCAGGGGCCTCCTCCTCGAGAACCCAGTCAACCACCGTGGGAATTTCTGGGAACTGTTTCCCGCGTCCCTTGCCCCTCTTCTTGGCAGCTGTCTGGGCCATTCTTCCAAGCTCCATATGCCCTTGACTTCCCTCCCGGGCAGCCATGGACCGTGTGGTCATGCAGACCCACTCAGGTTACCCTAACATCTCCAAGTGAGACCTTAGCTCTACCTCCTTCCAGGCAGTGTGCTCAAGGTTATTGCCTAACAGACAATCTACAGTCATGGCAGGACTCACAGCTACTTTTAGAGTACCAGAGACACCCACCCTCCTCCACAATCAAAGTGAACCAGAGCTACCGGTAGGTGGCTCTCACGATTTTCGGCGACTATGACTTGGTGGAATGTATTAGGGAGGGCCTGCTCCGCTGACCCTTGACAGTGGTCATGCTGGCTCTTGTGTCACACAGAGACTCCACCCGTTGCCCATTGATGGTGACCCACTGCCTATACTTGGAAGTATTGGCAGGCGTGTGGGTTTTTGGCACCATCTCTGCATCTCCCAGGGACACTAGGGTTACCTCTATCTGTTCCTCAAAACTAACTGGGACTACCTCCTCCCCGAGCGCTACGCTAGCCAACCCAGGTGTCTGCCCTCCAGTGGGGGGCTGTGCCCTTTTGGGACACTGGGAGTCACCCTTAGAGTGAGCATACTGTAGGAAAGTACCATCTTGGCTGGCACGTTACCCCCAGGTTGTTTTTGCCTGTGTCACGGGATCCTGCCAGCCAGGACCCCAGTGCTCATAAAGTGTGCCCTGTATGCGTTCCCTGTGTGGTGCCTAACTGTATCACTGAGGCTCTGATAATCAGAACCTCAGTGTTTATGCTCTCTCTGCTTTTAAAATAGTCACTGCAGGCTAGTGACTAATTTTACCAATTCTGATTGGCACACTGGAACACCCTTATAATTTCCTAGTATATGGTACCTAGGTACCCAGGGTATTGGGGTTCCAAGAGATCCCTATGGGCTGCAGCATTTCTTTTGCCACCCATAGGGAGCTCAGACAATTCTTACACAGGACTGCCACTGCAGCCTGAGTGAAATAACGTCCACGTTATTTCACAACCATTTCACACTGCACTTAAGTAACTTATAAGTCACCTATATGTCTAACCCTCACTTAGTGAAGGTTAGGTGCAAAGTTACTTAGTGTGAGGGCACCCTGGCACTAGCCAAGGTGCCCCCACATTGTTCAGGGCAATTTCCCCAGACTTTGTGCGGAGACACCACTACACGCGTGCACTACATATAGGTCAATACCTATATGTAGCGTCACCATGGTAACTCCGAACATGGCCATGTAACATGTCTAGGATCATGGAATTGTACCATTCTGGTATTGGGGGGACAATTCCATGCATCCCCGGGCCTCCAGCATAGAGCCCGGGTACTGCCGAACTAACTTTCCAGGGTTTTCTCTGCAGCTACTGCTGCTGCCAACCCTCAGACAGGTTTCTGCCCCCCTGGGGCCTGGGCAGCCCAGTCCCAGGAAGGCAGAACAAAGGATTTCCTCTGAGAGAGGGTGTTAGACCCTCTCCCTTTCGAAATAGTTGTGAAGGGCGTGAGAGGAGTAGCCTCTCCTGGCCTCTGGAAATGCTTTGAAGGGCACAGATGGTGCCCTCCTTGCATAAGACAGTCTACACCGGTTCAGGGATCCCCCCAGCCCTGCTCTGGTGCAAAACTGGACAAAGGAAAGGAGAGTGACCACTCCCCTGACCAGCACCTCCCAGGGGAGGTGCCCAGAGCTCCTCCAGTGTGTCCCAGACCTCTGCCATCTTGGATGCAGAGGTGTGAGGGCTCAATGGACACCTCTGAGTGGCCAGTGCCAGCAGGTGACGTCAAAGACCCCTCCTTATAGGTGCTTACCTTTCTCTGTAGCCAATCCTCCTCTGTGGGCTATTTAGGGTCTCTCCTGTGGGTATCTCATCAGATAACGAATGCAAGAGCTCACCAGAGTTCCTCTGCACTTCCCTCTTCGACTTCTGCCAAAGATTGACCGATGACTGCTCCAGGACACCTGCAAAACCGCAACATAGTAGCAAGAAGACTACCAGCAACATTGTTGCGCCTCATCCTGCCGGCTTTCTCAAATGTTCCTGGTGGTGCATGCTCTGAGGACTGTCTGCCTTCACCCTGCTCTGGAAGCCAAGAAGAAATCTCCCGTGGGTTGACGGAATCTTCCCCCTGTCAACGCAGGTACCAAACTTCTGCATCACCGGTCCTCTGGGTCCCCTCTCATCTTGACGAGCGTGGTCCCTTGAACACAGGAGCTGGATCTAAGTGTCCCCAACAGTCTAGTGGCCCTTCTGTCCAAATTTGGTGGAGTTAAGTCCATGCCTCCCCACGCCAGACAGTAATCCTGTGTACTGCGTGAACTGCAGCTGCTACGGCTTCTGTGCACTTTCGCAAGACTTCCTTTGTGCACAGCCTAGCCCAGGTCCCCAGCACTCCGTCCTGCATTGCTCAACTTGCTGAGCTGGACTCTGACTTCGTGGGACTCTCTTTTGTTGTGCTGAGTCGACCTTCATGCTCAGATCTCTGAACGCCTGTTCAGGTGCTTCTGCGGGTGCTGCCTGCTTCTGCGTGGGCTCTCCGTATTGCTGAGCGCCCTCTCTGTCTCCCCCTCCAAGGGGCGACCTCCTGGTCCTTCCTGGGCCCTGGCAGCACCCACAACCTTCAACCGCGACTCTTGAAGCTAGCAAGGCTTGTTTGCGGTCTTTCTGCGTAGAAACAACTCTGCATCCTCCAGCACGCCGTGGGACATCTTCTGACCAAAGGAGAAGTTCCTGGCACCTTCCGTTGGTGCAGAATCTTCGGCGTCTTCCACCCAGAGGCAGACCTTTTGCACCTTTATCCGGGGTTTAGTGGGCTCCTTCCCCCCCTGAACACTTGTGTGACACCTGGACTTGGTCCCCTTCCTTTGCAGGTCCTCAGGTCCAGGAGTCCATCTTCAATGCTTTGCAGTCAGTTGTTGTCCTTGCAGAATCCCCTATCTCGACTTTACTGTCTTTCTGGGGTAGTAGGGTAACTTTACTCCTACTTTTCAGGGTTTTGGGGTGGGGTATCTTGGACACCCTTAGTGTTTACTTACATTCCCAGCGACCCTCTACACACTACACTAGGCCTGGGGTCCATTTGTGGTTCGCATTCCACTTTTGGAGTATATGGTTTGTGTTGACCCTAGGCCTATTGTCTCCTATTGCATTCTATTGTGTTCTACACTGTTTGCACTACTTTTCTAACTGTTTACTTACCTGATTTTTGGTTGTGTGTGTATATTTTGTGTATTTTACTTACCTCCTAAGGGAGTATATCTTCTAAGATACTTTTGGCATATTGTAACTAAAATAAAGTACCTTTATTTTTAGTAACTCTGAGTATTGTGTTCTCATGATATAGTGCTAAGTGATATAAATTGTATAGTAGGAGCTTTGCATGTCTCCTAGTTCAGCCTAAGCTACTCTGCTATAGCTACCTCTATCAGCCTAAGCTGCTAGAACACTTCTAATCTACTAATAAGGGATCACTGGACCTGGCACAAGGTGTAAGTATCACAAGGTACCCACTGTAAGCCAGGCCAGCCTCCTTCACATACTTAGTGCACTCTATGCATTGGGGTACAAACTTCCCTGTCTTATTGTCAGTGAATCCTTTCCTTTTGGAATCAGACTGGGACTGGTTACCACTATTCCCATGGGAACTATTTTGGGGGCCCTTTGAGAACTCCTTGTTTTTAATTTTTTCTCCCCTCTCTTTCTTCTGATGGGAACCCTGACCAGCTTTGTGGGTGTCCCTCTCAGATACCTTTCTGGAAACTCTGGTGCTAGTCCAGAGGTCCGCCTCCTCATCAAGCTTCCTGGAATCAGTCAGCTTACTCTCTAGTAGGTGCTGGTGCAACTCTGTGAAACATGTACTGAGCATATGCTCTCTCTGAATCAAATTATACAGTCCTGTGTAATCATTTACTTTGTAGCCCCACACCCATCCATTCAGTGCCTTACTGGAAAAGTCAAAGAAATCTACCCATGTTTGTGTGGACTGTTTGGTTCTGTCCCTGAACCTCTGACGTTATTTCTCAGGGGTCAGCCCAATCTTGGCAAGTAAAATATCTTTCATGTGTGAGTATGTGTTCTGATCCCTTGTGTCCAATGTAAGGAGTGTGTCGCTCCCAGTTGCTGGCACATACCCCCACATAGCTGTACCCCATTGCTCTTCAGGAACCCCATGAGCCCTTAGTGCAACTTCATAAGCAGCTAGCCATTTCTCATTGTCATCTCCCACCACAAAACTGTGCACCACATTTTTGGTTATGCAAACCTTCTTTTCCCCAGCAGGTCCTGCACGTATGCTGCCACCATTACTGCTGGACTCAGACTGGCTTGCCTTGATGTCCAGCTCCTTGAGACTCAGTTCATGAGCCAACAAAAGTTTCTTCTCAGCTGCAGCCTCAGCTCTCTCACCTTCAGCCTGTCTGGTTTCCCTCTCTGCCCTCCTCTCCTCCTGTTGAGCTTCAATTTTTAACCTTGCCATTTGTAATTGGAATTCTCTCTCCTCTCTCCTTTCCTCTGCGGTAAGGCCTTTATCAGAGACACTGCTCCTTGGTTTGGTATGGGGTACTATCACAGTGGTAACATCCTCCACTAATGGCAAAAAATCCTCTTGAGGGGCCCTCCTCTTGCTTCTCGTCCTCGACATCCTCCTCTGAATGGGCTTCTGCCCAGGCCCTCAGTGCCATGCCATTTGGTACTCCTCCTTCCTGGGGGCACACTGGGTGGGTACTTCAACCCTTAGCAGAACCCTTTCAGCTGTTTGACAGTGTATGTCTCCAGCATGGCTAGGTCAAAATCTTCAGCTCCTGCTTGAGACCCAGCCAGAGACATGTTGAATGAGGATTTTAGTTTAAAAATGTCTGGTAGAAAACAAAATTGCAGAAAAATGTCAAAAATCAAGTTGACCTGCAACTGTGGGCAGGTAGTGAACACTTAGCCACTGTATGGCACTGCACAAATAAAAGTCCTATCCTCACTGCTGATTACCAATGTTAGAAATGGGGTCTTTCGTTGGCAGTCAGGTTACCCCCTGTCCAAGCAAGGACCCTCACTCTAGTCAGGGTAAGTCCCACACAATCCAAATTATCCTGTGCCCAAACTCTGGTAGCTTGGCACTGAGCAGTCAGGATTAACTTAGAAGGCAATGTGTAAAGTATTTGTGCAATAATCATGCAATAACACAGTAGAATACCACAAAAATATACCACACGGTGTTTAGAAACATATATAATATTTATCTGGTAAAATGCAGGTCAAAACGATTAAAATGCAATAAGTATATGTTGAGATATCACTGTAAAAATGATATAAAGTATCTTTAGTCTTATAAAAGCAATCAATGTCTCTTTCAAGCACAAAGTACCTCGTTTGCGTTCAAAATCTCCACAAAGAACTGCAGAGGAGGAGATGCGTGGAAAACAGGGGGGTGTGCGTCGATTTCTTGGCGATGCGTTGTTTAGTTTTCATGCAGGGACGGTTTTGCATTGATTTCCGGCGCTCGGTCGTGGATCCTCTTCTGGTTGTGGGGTTTTTGGACACCCGGGGGACAATGTCTGGATTTCCGGCACTGACAGGACGAAGTCACAGGGGCTGCGTTGATCTGGTGGGTGTTGCGTGGAAATTTCTACCGCACAGCAGGCACTGCATCCATTCCTCTCCAGAAGTTGGGCTGCGTTGTTCCAGCTTGGCTGTGCGTCGATCTGGTGGGCGTTGCGTGGAAATTTCTACTGCACGGCAGGCGCTGCATCCATTCCTCTCCAGAAGTCGGGCTGTGTGGTTCCAGCTTGGCTGTGCTTCGATCTAGTGGGCCGTGTGTCAAATTTCTGGTCGCTGCGCTGGCGCTGCGTCGATCTTCTCCTTGCGAAGTCAGGCTGCGTCGTTCCGGTTCGGCGTGCGGTGAATTTTTCATCGCAATGCAGGCTGTGCGTTGTTTCTGGCAGGCTGTGCATTGATTCTCACTGCACAAGGAGTCCTTCTTCTAGAGATTAAGGGGGTCATTCTGACCTCGGCGGTAAAAGGCTCTTACCGCCGGTCAGAAGTCCGCCATTCTACCGCCGCGGCCGCGGTAAACCGCCACGGTCATTCTGACCCACAACTGCCAAACCGCCAAAAACCCGACATCCACGGAAGGCCGCCTCATCAGCGGTCAGCGATAAACTGGAGATGACCAAACCTCCACCGTCACGCCAACACAAACACGCCCATGCCATTACGACCCACGAATCCACGCGGCGGTCTTTCAACCGCGGTATTCCATTGGCGGTACACACCGCCACGGTCAAAATACACACACCTTTACAAAACACAGCCACATTGGACAATTCGAAATACACACACCTGATACACATACACACACCACACCCACACATCCACTCAACTATAAAACACACACCCACATCACCCACAAACCCCCACTACTAGAAATTCGGAGAGAAGGCAAGAGAGAGCACAGCTATCGCAAACCCCAACACACAGAGGAACACAACATCATCACCCACACTACATCCACGCACAAAACACCACACACCACCACACACACCACACTCATCACCACAAACACCACCCCACACCACCCCATGGCACCCCAAAGACACCCTAGGTTCTCGGACCAAGAACTCAGGGTCATGGTGGAGGAAATAATTAGGGTAGAGCCCCAGCTATTGGGCACACAGGTGCAGCACACCACAATAGCCAGGAAGGCGGAGCTATGGCAAAGGATCGTCGACAGGGTCAACGCTGTGGGACAGCATCCCAGAAACCGGGAAGACATCCGAAAGCGCTGGAACGACCTACGGGGGAAGGTGCGGTCGATGGTGTCAAGACACAACATCGTTGTGCAGAAGACTAGCGGCGGACCCCCACCCACTCCACCCGAATTCACATCATGGGAGCAAGAGGTCTTGAACATCCTGCATCTTGCGGGCCTCGCTGGAGTAGGTGGAGGAATGGACTCTGGTAAGTCTAATCCCAACTACTTCACCCCCCCCAACCACCAGCATGCCAACCCGCACCCCCCCCCTCACCCCCAAACCCCCAGCACACATCCTCCCTGCCAATGTATCACCAGCACAACCCACCCAACACAACACCAATCCCTGAATGCCAACACAAACCATGGACACCCATCACCCAAGCATGACCACTGCACATACCCATCCCCCCCCCCCAAACCACCCTCACAACTCCTCCCACAAGGGAATGCCAGCACTGGGGGACAAGGGCACTCACAAATCGCACGCCATGGCACACACAGAAGCAATAACCATACTCTTTTACCCCTGCAGGGCCCGAACGCCAACACACCGGCCAGGAGGGTCCAGATTTGTCCATCCCGCCCCCAGAACAGGCCCCCAGTGATGACAGCAGCTCTGTCGACCTAGAACCTGATGACCAGCCCGGACCATCGGGGAGCTCTGGACAGTCGGTTCCCCACACACAGACACAGGCCACAGCATCTTGGCTGGCACGTTACCCCCAGGTTGTTTTTGCCTGTGTCACGGGATCCTGCCAGCCAGGACCCCAGTGCTCATAAAGTGTGCCCTGTATGCGTTCCCTGTGTGGTGCCTAACTGTATCACTGAGGCTCTGATAATCAGAACCTCAGTGTTTATGCTCTCTCTGCTTTTAAAATAGTCACTGCAGGCTAGTGACTAATTTTACCAATTCTGATTGGCACACTGGAACACCCTTATAATTTCCTAGTATATGGTACCTAGGTACCCAGGGTATTGGGGTTCCAAGAGATCCCTATGGGCTGCAGCATTTCTTTTGCCACCCATAGGGAGCTCAGACAATTCTTACACAGGACTGCCACTGCAGCCTGAGTGAAATAACGTCCACGTTATTTCACAACCATTTCACACTGCACTTAAGTAACTTATAAGTCACCTATATGTCTAACCCTCACTTAGTGAAGGTTAGGTGCAAAGTTACTTAGTGTGAGGGCACCCTGGCACTAGCCAAGGTGCCCCCACATTGTTCAGGGCAATTTCCCCAGACTTTGTGCGGAGACACCACTACACGCGTGCACTACATATAGGTCAATACCTATATGTAGCGTCACCATGGTAACTCCGAACATGGCCATGTAACATGTCTAGGATCATGGAATTGTACCATTCTGGTATTGGGGGGACAATTCCATGCATCCCCGGGCCTCCAGCATAGAGCCCGGGTACTGCCGAACTAACTTTCCAGGGTTTTCTCTGCAGCTACTGCTGCTGCCAACCCTCAGACAGGTTTCTGCCCCCCTGGGGCCTGGGCAGCCCAGTCCCAGGAAGGCAGAACAAAGGATTTCCTCTGAGAGAGGGTGTTAGACCCTCTCCCTTTCGAAATAGTTGTGAAGGGCGTGAGAGGAGTAGCCTCTCCTGGCCTCTGGAAATGCTTTGAAGGGCACAGATGGTGCCCTCCTTGCATAAGACAGTCTACACCGGTTCAGGGATCCCCCCAGCCCTGCTCTGGTGCAAAACTGGACAAAGGAAAGGAGAGTGACCACTCCCCTGACCAGCACCTCCCAGGGGAGGTGCCCAGAGCTCCTCCAGTGTGTCCCAGACCTCTGCCATCTTGGATGCAGAGGTGTGAGGGCTCAATGGACACCTCTGAGTGGCCAGTGCCAGCAGGTGACGTCAAAGACCCCTCCTTATAGGTGCTTACCTTTCTCTGTAGCCAATCCTCCTCTGTGGGCTATTTAGGGTCTCTCCTGTGGGTATCTCATCAGATAACGAATGCAAGAGCTCACCAGAGTTCCTCTGCACTTCCCTCTTCGACTTCTGCCAAAGATTGACCGATGACTGCTCCAGGACACCTGCAAAACCGCAACATAGTAGCAAGAAGACTACCAGCAACATTGTTGCGCCTCATCCTGCCGGCTTTCTCAAATGTTCCTGGTGGTGCATGCTCTGAGGACTGTCTGCCTTCACCCTGCTCTGGAAGCCAAGAAGAAATCTCCCGTGGGTTGACGGAATCTTCCCCCTGTCAACGCAGGTACCAAACTTCTGCATCACCGGTCCTCTGGGTCCCCTCTCATCTTGACGAGCGTGGTCCCTTGAACACAGGAGCTGGATCTAAGTGTCCCCAACAGTCTAGTGGCCCTTCTGTCCAAATTTGGTGGAGTTAAGTCCATGCCTCCCCACGCCAGACAGTAATCCTGTGTACTGCGTGAACTGCAGCTGCTACGGCTTCTGTGCACTTTCGCAAGACTTCCTTTGTGCACAGCCTAGCCCAGGTCCCCAGCACTCCGTCCTGCATTGCTCAACTTGCTGAGCTGGACTCTGACTTCGTGGGACTCTCTTTTGTTGTGCTGAGTCGACCTTCATGCTCAGATCTCTGAACGCCTGTTCAGGTGCTTCTGCGGGTGCTGCCTGCTTCTGCGTGGGCTCTCCGTATTGCTGAGCGCCCTCTCTGTCTCCCCCTCCAAGGGGCGACCTCCTGGTCCTTCCTGGGCCCTGGCAGCACCCACAACCTTCAACCGCGACTCTTGAAGCTAGCAAGGCTTGTTTGCGGTCTTTCTGCGTAGAAACAACTCTGCATCCTCCAGCACGCCGTGGGACATCTTCTGACCAAAGGAGAAGTTCCTGGCACCTTCCGTTGGTGCAGAATCTTCGGCGTCTTCCACCCAGAGGCAGACCTTTTGCACCTTTATCCGGGGTTTAGTGGGCTCCTTCCCCCCCTGAACACTTGTGTGACAC
This sequence comes from Pleurodeles waltl, assembly GCF_031143425.1. NCBI lineage: Eukaryota > Metazoa > Chordata > Amphibia > Caudata > Salamandridae > Pleurodeles > Pleurodeles waltl. The sequence continues at coordinate 1,986,348,014 of NC_090440.1, read as the reverse complement.
CTGGACTTGGTCCCCTTCCTTTGCAGGTCCTCAGGTCCAGGAGTCCATCTTCAATGCTTTGCAGTCAGTTGTTGTCCTTGCAGAATCCCCTATCTCGACTTTACTGTCTTTCTGGGGTAGTAGGGTAACTTTACTCCTACTTTTCAGGGTTTTGGGGTGGGGTATCTTGGACACCCTTAGTGTTTACTTACATTCCCAGCGACCCTCTACACACTACACTAGGCCTGGGGTCCATTTGTGGTTCGCATTCCACTTTTGGAGTATATGGTTTGTGTTGACCCTAGGCCTATTGTCTCCTATTGCATTCTATTGTGTTCTACACTGTTTGCACTACTTTTCTAACTGTTTACTTACCTGATTTTTGGTTGTGTGTGTATATTTTGTGTATTTTACTTACCTCCTAAGGGAGTATATCTTCTAAGATACTTTTGGCATATTGTAACTAAAATAAAGTACCTTTATTTTTAGTAACTCTGAGTATTGTGTTCTCATGATATAGTGCTAAGTGATATAAATTGTATAGTAGGAGCTTTGCATGTCTCCTAGTTCAGCCTAAGCTACTCTGCTATAGCTACCTCTATCAGCCTAAGCTGCTAGAACACTTCTAATCTACTAATAAGGGATCACTGGACCTGGCACAAGGTGTAAGTATCACAAGGTACCCACTGTAAGCCAGGCCAGCCTCCTTCACATACTTAGTGCACTCTATGCATTGGGGTACAAACTTCCCTGTCTTATTGTCAGTGAATCCTTTCCTTTTGGAATCAGACTGGGACTGGTTACCACTATTCCCATGGGAACTATTTTGGGGGCCCTTTGAGAACTCCTTGTTTTTAATTTTTTCTCCCCTCTCTTTCTTCTGATGGGAACCCTGACCAGCTTTGTGGGTGTCCCTCTCAGATACCTTTCTGGAAACTCTGGTGCTAGTCCAGAGGTCCGCCTCCTCATCAAGCTTCCTGGAATCAGTCAGCTTACTCTCTAGTAGGTGCTGGTGCAACTCTGTGAAACATGTACTGAGCATATGCTCTCTCTGAATCAAATTATACAGTCCTGTGTAATCATTTACTTTGTAGCCCCACACCCATCCATTCAGTGCCTTACTGGAAAAGTCAAAGAAATCTACCCATGTTTGTGTGGACTGTTTGGTTCTGTCCCTGAACCTCTGACGTTATTTCTCAGGGGTCAGCCCAATCTTGGCAAGTAAAATATCTTTCATGTGTGAGTATGTGTTCTGATCCCTTGTGTCCAATGTAAGGAGTGTGTCGCTCCCAGTTGCTGGCACATACCCCCACATAGCTGTACCCCATTGCTCTTCAGGAACCCCATGAGCCCTTAGTGCAACTTCATAAGCAGCTAGCCATTTCTCATTGTCATCTCCCACCACAAAACTGTGCACCACATTTTTGGTTATGCAAACCTTCTTTTCCCCAGCAGGTCCTGCACGTATGCTGCCACCATTACTGCTGGACTCAGACTGGCTTGCCTTGATGTCCAGCTCCTTGAGACTCAGTTCATGAGCCAACAAAAGTTTCTTCTCAGCTGCAGCCTCAGCTCTCTCACCTTCAGCCTGTCTGGTTTCCCTCTCTGCCCTCCTCTCCTCCTGTTGAGCTTCAATTTTTAACCTTGCCATTTGTAATTGGAATTCTCTCTCCTCTCTCCTTTCCTCTGCGGTAAGGCCTTTATCAGAGACACTGCTCCTTGGTTTGGTATGGGGTACTATCACAGTGGTAACATCCTCCACTAATGGCAAAAAATCCTCTTGAGGGGCCCTCCTCTTGCTTCTCGTCCTCGACATCCTCCTCTGAATGGGCTTCTGCCCAGGCCCTCAGTGCCATGCCATTTGGTACTCCTCCTTCCTGGGGGCACACTGGGTGGGTACTTCAACCCTTAGCAGAACCCTTTCAGCTGTTTGACAGTGTATGTCTCCAGCATGGCTAGGTCAAAATCTTCAGCTCCTGCTTGAGACCCAGCCAGAGACATGTTGAATGAGGATTTTAGTTTAAAAATGTCTGGTAGAAAACAAAATTGCAGAAAAATGTCAAAAATCAAGTTGACCTGCAACTGTGGGCAGGTAGTGAACACTTAGCCACTGTATGGCACTGCACAAATAAAAGTCCTATCCTCACTGCTGATTACCAATGTTAGAAATGGGGTCTTTCGTTGGCAGTCAGGTTACCCCCTGTCCAAGCAAGGACCCTCACTCTAGTCAGGGTAAGTCCCACACAATCCAAATTATCCTGTGCCCAAACTCTGGTAGCTTGGCACTGAGCAGTCAGGATTAACTTAGAAGGCAATGTGTAAAGTATTTGTGCAATAATCATGCAATAACACAGTAGAATACCACAAAAATATACCACACGGTGTTTAGAAACATATATAATATTTATCTGGTAAAATGCAGGTCAAAACGATTAAAATGCAATAAGTATATGTTGAGATATCACTGTAAAAATGATATAAAGTATCTTTAGTCTTATAAAAGCAATCAATGTCTCTTTCAAGCACAAAGTACCTCGTTTGCGTTCAAAATCTCCACAAAGAACTGCAGAGGAGGAGATGCGTGGAAAACAGGGGGGTGTGCGTCGATTTCTTGGCGATGCGTTGTTTAGTTTTCATGCAGGGACGGTTTTGCATTGATTTCCGGCGCTCGGTCGTGGATCCTCTTCTGGTTGTGGGGTTTTTGGACACCCGGGGGACAATGTCTGGATTTCCGGCACTGACAGGACGAAGTCACAGGGGCTGCGTTGATCTGGTGGGTGTTGCGTGGAAATTTCTACCGCACAGCAGGCACTGCATCCATTCCTCTCCAGAAGTTGGGCTGCGTTGTTCCAGCTTGGCTGTGCGTCGATCTGGTGGGCGTTGCGTGGAAATTTCTACTGCACGGCAGGCGCTGCATCCATTCCTCTCCAGAAGTCGGGCTGTGTGGTTCCAGCTTGGCTGTGCTTCGATCTAGTGGGCCGTGTGTCAAATTTCTGGTCGCTGCGCTGGCGCTGCGTCGATCTTCTCCTTGCGAAGTCAGGCTGCGTCGTTCCGGTTCGGCGTGCGGTGAATTTTTCATCGCAATGCAGGCTGTGCGTTGTTTCTGGCAGGCTGTGCATTGATTCTCACTGCACAAGGAGTCCTTCTTCTAGAGATTAAGGGGGTCATTCTGACCTCGGCGGTAAAAGGCTCTTACCGCCGGTCAGAAGTCCGCCATTCTACCGCCGCGGCCGCGGTAAACCGCCACGGTCATTCTGACCCACAACTGCCAAACCGCCAAAAACCCGACATCCACGGAAGGCCGCCTCATCAGCGGTCAGCGATAAACTGGAGATGACCAAACCTCCACCGTCACACCAACACAAACACGCCCATGCCATTACGACCCACGAATCCACGCGGCGGTCTTTCAACCGCGGTATTCCATTGGCGGTACACACCGCCACGGTCAAAATACACACACCTTTACAAAACACAGCCACATTGGACAATTCGAAATACACACACCTGATACACATACACACACCACACCCACACATCCACTCAACTATAAAACACACACCCACATCACCCACAAACCCCCACTACTAGAAATTCGGAGAGAAGGCAAGAGAGAGCACAGCTATCGCAAACCCCAACACACAGAGGAACACAACATCATCACCCACACTACATCCACGCACAAAACACCACACACCACCACACACACCACACTCATCACCACAAACACCACCCCACACCACCCCATGGCACCCCAAAGACACCCTAGGTTCTCGGACCAAGAACTCAGGGTCATGGTGGAGGAAATAATTAGGGTAGAGCCCCAGCTATTGGGCACACAGGTGCAGCACACCACAATAGCCAGGAAGGCGGAGCTATGGCAAAGGATCGTCGACAGGGTCAACGCTGTGGGACAGCATCCCAGAAACCGGGAAGACATCCGAAAGCGCTGGAACGACCTACGGGGGAAGGTGCGGTCGATGGTGTCAAGACACAACATCGTTGTGCAGAAGACTAGCGGCGGACCCCCACCCACTCCACCCGAATTCACATCATGGGAGCAAGAGGTCTTGAACATCCTGCATCTTGCGGGCCTCGCTGGAGTAGGTGGAGGAATGGACTCTGGTAAGTCTAATCCCAACTACTTCACCCCCCCCAACCACCAGCATGCCAACCCGCACCCCCCCCCTCACCCCCAAACCCCCAGCACACATCCTCCCTGCCAATGTATCACCAGCACAACCCACCCAACACAACACCAATCCCTGAATGCCAACACAAACCATGGACACCCATCACCCAAGCATGACCACTGCACATACCCATCCCCCCCCCCCCCAAACCACCCTCACAACTCCTCCCACAAGGGAATGCCAGCACTGGGGGACAAGGGCACTCACAAATCGCACGCCATGGCACACACAGAAGCAATAACCATACTCTTTTACCCCTGCAGGGCCCGAACGCCAACACACCGGCCAGGAGGGTCCAGATTTGTCCATCCCGCCCCCAGAACAGGCCCCCAGTGATGACAGCAGCTCTGTCGACCTAGAACCTGATGACCAGCCCGGACCATCGGGGAGCTCTGGACAGTCGGTTCCCCACACACAGACACAGGCCACAGCAGACCCAACCCCCTCTGGGAATACCAGCACAGCTCCCACCCAGCGGGCCCATGCCTCTGTCTCCAGGACGCGTCAATCAGCGGTGTGTCCGCCACTACAGGGCACCCAGGCTGACCCACCACCCCAACAACAACAGGGACCCGGGGGCAGTGGTAGTGGGCACACCGTCAGGGGACAGAGGCCCGGGGAAACGATGCAAGTGGGAGGGCTGCTGTGCGAGAGGGGGTTGACCGGCCCAGGGAACCCACTCTCCAAGAGGCCCTCACCACCGTCATGGGAGCATACCACCGCTCCCAGGAGACGATGGCGACGGTACTGGCCAGGTTCCAGGAGATCCAGGCACAGCAGGAGGAACGGTACATGGGGTTCAGAGACGAACTCAGGAACATCGGTACCGCAATGGGGACCATCGTCCTGGCCCTCAACCAGATAGTCACCACATTGCGGGACCATGTGGCACCCCAAAGGGCCCCTGTCACCAGCCTGGACGACGAACAGCCTACCACCTCCGCCGGCGCTAGTGGACAGGAGGCCCCCACACCACGACAGGCCACCAAAGCCCCACCTCCTGCTGAAGATCAACCACCCCGCAAACGGAACCTGAGATCACACAAGAAGACAGAGTAGGATGCCAAGACCCCCGCCAGCCTAAGATACCCCCTGTTGTCATCCCACTGTCCCACATTGTCACCCTGTCCAACCTTGAACTGCCCCTGCTCCATCCTTCCACAGGCATATGGGCAATGCACCTGTGCTACTGAGAACTGGACTCTGCCATGGACATTACTCCACCCCCAGCCATCACCGTTTTACTATCATGGACCTATACGCAACACTTAAAATAAATCACCAATTGCACTTCAAATGTCAGGAGTCTGCTTGTATTCTTTACAAATGTATTACACATAACGGTGCAATAATGTTCATTAACATTGTGATGACAACATACCAGTGTTAATAAGCATTAGTCCATGGACAAACAAAGCAGAAGTCACGCTGTGGGTCATACAGCTCTGAAAAGGGAAGGGAAAGTCAAAAATCAGTGAAAAGGAACTGGGGGGAAACACAGAAAGTAGAGATGCAGGAGGCCAGAAGTAAATGTAAAATGGCGTGGGTGATTCTTACCTGGGTGCTACTGAATATACTGTTGGATAACTGTGTCCCTGTTGTCCGTGTCGTCCCCGTCGTCTTCCTCCTCTTCACTCTCCACAGGCTCCACAGCTGCTACAACACCACCATCTGGACCATCCTCCTGCAGGAAAGGCACCTGGCGTCGCAATGCAAGATTGTGAAGCATACAGCAGGCCACGATGATATGACACACCTTCTTTGGTGAGTACATGAGGGAACCCCCTGTCATATGCAGGCACCTAAACCTGGCCTTCAGGACCCCGAAGGTCCGTTCTATAATCCTCCTAGATCGCCCATGTGCCTCATTGTACCGTTCCTCTGCCCTGGTCCGGGGATTCCTCACTGGGGTCAATAGCCAAGGCAGGTTGGGGTAACCAGAGTCACCTATTAGCCACACACGGTGTCTCTGTAGCTGTTCCATCACATAAGGGATGCTGCTATTTCACATGACATACGCGTCATGCACTGACCCAGGGAACTTGGCATTTAGATGGGAGATGTACTGGTCAGCCAAACAGACCACCTGGACATTCATCGAATGGTAACTTTTTCTATTTCTGTACACCTGCTCATTGTCTTTTGGGGGTACTAAAGCCACATGGGTCCCATCAATGGCACCAATGATGTTGGGGATATGTCCAAGGGCATAGAAATCACCCTTCACAGTGGCCAAATCACCCTCCTCAGGGAAAACAATGTATCTCTGCATGTATTTCATCAGGGCAGACAACACTCTGGACAAAACCTTAGAAAACATAGGCTGAGACATCCCTGATGACATGGCCACTGTTGTCTGAAAAGACCCACTTGCCAAAAAATGGAGTACTGACAGCACCTGCACCAGAGGGGGAATCCCTGTGGGTTGGCGGATGGGGGACATCAGGTCTGGCTCCAGCTGGGCACACAGTTCATGTATAGTGGCTCGGTCAAGTCGGTATCGAAGTATAATATGTCGGTCTTCCATTGTCGACAGGTCCACCAGCGGTCGGTACACGGGAGGATTCATCCTTCTCCTCGCAAGTCTCAGCAGACGGTGCCTAGGAAGGACAACATGGAGCACAGAGTCAAGCAACCCACAGGTTCGTTCCCACAGCTTGCACAGTACACGAATCGCTATGCATTGAAAGGCTTGTATGAGTGGCAATGCAAGGCCTAGGCCTGTGTGACGCAGTAGAAATCATGCCATGTGGGACCTGTGAAGTGTGACAGTGGGATGTGAGGTCACTGCGCTGGTGTGGCACACCGTGGCGGTAGGCGGTCGAAGACCGCGGCGCAAAACAGCATTGGTTAACATTGAACCCTATGGGTCTCAGGAGCCAATGACGATGTGCGCCGGCGGTCGTGGTACGCACCGCCGCGGTACGCACCGCCGCGGGCGTGACTGCCATTTTCTATCTGCTTAATCACTCGAGGCCTGATCATCCACAGGAGAGGAACTATACTGCAAGTGCTGCTGTGACCTCGGTCTGGAAGAGACAATTGCTGCTGCGACTGGGGAAAGGGCCCCTGCCTTTACTTCAGAAGAGTGGGAGAAACTTGTGGATGGGGTCCTGCCCCAGTATGCGCATCTCTACGGTCCTCCAGACCAACAGGTAAGTACACTGGGTGCACGTTGAATGGGCTATGCCTGGGTTGTGTATGGTGGATGTAAGATGGTGGGGTGGGGAGCGAATGAGGAGTGCAAGGCACGACAGATGAGAGCATGTGCCACATGGCAGGGTTGGGGAGGGGGGGCAATCACATCTAACATGCAGAAAAATGTTGAAAATTCCTTTCCCACCCTGTACATGTCAAATAGGTCAGCGCCGATCAGAAAGTCGACATTTGGCGTGCCATCGCCAAGGAAGTCCGGGCCCTGGGGGTCCACACAAGACGGGGCACCCACTGCCGAAAGAGGTGGGAGGACATCCGCCGCGGGACCAGGAAGACCGCCGAGTCACTGCTGGGGATGGCCTCCCAACGTAGGAGGGGTGCCAGTCGTACCTTGACCCCCCTGATGTCCCGGATCCTGGCGGTGGCCTACCCCGAATTGGATGGGCGCGTGAGGACATCACAGCAGACACAAGGGGGTGAGTACCAGCACATTCTGCTATCTTTACACGCAGTGGAGGCGTCTGGGTGGGGGAGGAGGGCTGTGGGTGACATTAGGCCAGGGCGCTTTCTGTAGTGTAGTCCCCTCCTTTAGGCATGGCCCTGTGCCCCCGCCCCCCACCTCTGTAGGGTGCCAAGTACAGCAATCCATGGTCCAGCATCACCCATGTGCGCATATGTTGTCCATAGACCTGTTGGCCTAGTCACAAGTACTGAGTAGTGTACCCCGATTGCGCGGCGTAGTGCATGAGGCTCCTGTGTCTGTCCTCTCCGCCAACGGTGTTGACAATGCATGCACTCAACCTGTTTTTATTTCTCCCCCCACCCTTTTTCTTTATCTTCTTGTGCATGTGTGCATTAGCATCATCAGGCGGAGGAGAATTGGCATCGGAGCACGAGGGAGCTGCAACTCACAAGGCCCCGGTGGGCCATGGTACAGACACCGAGGTCACCAGTGATACGGAGGGCGAGGGGAGCACCACAACGGGGACCCGTGGTGACACCAGCGACACCGACACGTCCTCGGAAGGGAGCTCCCTAGCGGTGGCGGCAACATCCGGGCCCCCCGCCTCTACAGGTACAGCCGCCACCCAGCGCACCAGCTCCGCCCTCCCAGCAGCCCCTCAGCCTTCGCTCCGTGCCCGCTCGCCCAAGAAGGCGGGCATCTCCTTCGCCCCAGGCACCTCAGGCCCTGCCCATGTTAGCCCTGCTGCCCTCAGTGAGGAGGTCATTGACCTCCTACAGACCATCATTGTTGGGCAGTCTACCCTTTTGAATGCCATCCAGGGTGTAGAGAGGGAGGTGCATCGGAGCAATGCATACCTGGAGGGCATTCATTCGGGTCAGGCTGCCCATCAACGATCCTTCAATGCTCTGGCCTCAGCACTGACGGCAGCCATTGTCCCTGTTTCCAGCCTCCCTCTTCTAACTGCCTCCACCCTGTCTCTGTCTCCTGTTCCTCAGCCTATCCCATCCACACCATCAGACCAGCCTGCACACACCTCAACACCCAAGGGCAGCTCATCCAGACATAAGCACCACAGATCATACAAGCATTCACCTAAGCAACACCCAGATGCAGACATGCCAACAGTCACTACCACCCCTGTGTCCCCCTCCTCCTCGTCTCCCTCCTCCCTCCCTGTGACGTCTCCACTCACACCTGCATGCACACCACCATCAGCCAGTACTTCCATCACCAGCACACCCTCCAGTACAGTCCGCACACGTGCAGTCACCACCCCCACTGCCATTTACACGTCCCCTGTGTCCTCTCCCACTGTGTCTGTCACCCCCTCTTCCAAGACACACAAACGCAGGCAGCCACCCACCCAACAGCCAACCACCTCACGACAGCCTACGTCACAAGCACCTGCACCCAAAGACAGCACACCTGACTCTCCTACAGCCACATCCTCTTCCTCCACTCCCATACCCACTACACCTACCCTTTACATTGGTCCTAAAAAACTTTACCTCTCCAAACTTAACCTCTTTGCCCCACCTGACCCACCCCCTCCATCTGCTAAGAGTCCCAAGAGCACCTCAGCCACCACCAGCCCTGCTTCAAGTGTCACCATTGTGCACGGGTTTTGGAGTCCACCCTTTCCCAGCACTGATACATCGGCCAGCAGCAAGGGGACAGCCAGCCCCCCCACCTGGAAAGAGGACCCGTAAAATCAGGGGCCGCCGCGAGAAGACTGACACGGCTGCCCCCAAGGAGCAAAGTCCTGGTCCGTCACCTGCCACAACATCCAGGGGAGGCAAGGGCCAGAGAGCCTCATCGAAGGAGGGCAAGGGCAGCAGGGCGGAGAAGTCAGCCAGCAGGGGCGCGGACCAGGAGGGCCCCACAAGCCCCATCCCGGGTGTGAGGGAGGACACCCACGGGCCCAGGACTCCGTCACAGAAGGGTCCAGCAACTGCACGGTCGGAGGGCGACTAAGCAGGGAGTCCTGGCCAGGCTGGCTCCCTTGGATGACTGGACAAGCACCGCTGAAGAGGGCCCCGCTGTGCAGAAAGGCACCGCTGAAGAGGGCCCCGCCGTGCAGAAAGACACCGCTGAAGAGGGCCCCGCCGTGCAGAAAGACACCGCTGAAGAGGGCCCCGCCGTGCGGAAAGGCACCGCTGAAGAGGGCCCCGCCGTGCAGAAAGACACCGCTGAAGAGGGCCCCGCCGTGCAGAAAGACATCGCTGAAGAGGGCCCCGCCGTGCAGAAAGGCACCGCTCCGATGGGCCCCGCCGTCTCAAGCACCGCTCCGCTGGGCCCCGCTGTCTCAAGCACCGCTCCGCTGGGCCCCTTCCTGTCAAGCACCGCTCCGCTGGGCCCCGCCGTCTCAAGCACCGCTCCACTGGGCCCCTTCCTGTCAAGCACCGCTCCGCTGGGCCCTTCCTGTCAAGCACCGCTCCGCTGGGCCCTTCCTGTCAAGCACCGCTCCGCTGGGCCCCGCCGTCTCAAGCACCGCTCCGCTGGACCCCTTCCTGTCAAGCACCGCTCCGCTGGACAACGCCGTCTCAAGCACCGCTCCGCTGGGCCCTGCCGTCTCAAGCACCGCTCCGCTGGGCCCCTTCCAGTCAAGCACCGCTCCGCTGGACCCCACCGTCTCAAGCACCGCTCCGCTGGGCCCCGTCGTCTCAAACACCGCTCTGCTGGGCCCCGCCGTCTCAAGCACCGCTCCGCTGGGCCCTTCCTGTCAAGCACCGCTCCGCTGGGCCCCTTCCTGTCAAGCACCGCTCCGCTGGGCCCCGCCGTCTCAAGCACCGCTCCGCTGGGCCCTTCCTGTCAAGCACCGCTCCGCTGGGCCCTTCCTGTCAAGCACCGCTCCGCTGGGCCCCGCCGTCTCAAGCACCGCTCCGCTGGGCCCTTCCTGTCAAGCACCGCTCCGCTGGGCCCCTTCCTGTCAAGCACCGCTCCGCTGGGCCCTTCCTGTCAAGCACCGCTCCGCTGGGCCCCGCCGTCTCAAGCATCGCTCCAGTGGGCCCCTTCCTGTCAAGCACCGCTCCGCTGGACCCCGCCGTCTCAAGCACCCCTCCGCTGGGCCACGCCGTCTCAAGCACCGCTCCGCTGGGCCCCGCCGTCTCAAGCACCGCTCCGCTGGGCCCCGCCGTCTCAAGCACCGCTCCGCTGGGCCCTTCCTGTCAAGCACCGCTCCGCTGGGCCCCTTCCTGTCAAGCACTGCTCCGCTGGGCCCTTCCTGTCAAGCACCGCTCCGCTGGGCCCCGCCGTCTCAAGCACCGCTCCTCTGGGCCCTTCCTGTCAAGCACCGCTCCGCTGGGCCCTTCCTGTCAAGCACCGCTGGCCCATTGGCAGTCCCGGTTCTGTGTCGGGCAGGCCTTCACAACGCACTCTGCCCACCATGCCTCCTCCATGACCAGTGGTCTCTGTAATCCACCTGATGGACTGTGGCTTTGCACTCCCCAGGATGTAACAGTGGGCAATCCACCCACTGTAGAGACTTGTGAGACTGTGGCTTTGCACTCCCCAGGATGGCACAGTGGGCAACCCACCCACAGTAGAGACTTGTGAGACTGTGGCTTTGCACTCCCCAGGATGGCACAGTGGGCAATCCACCCACTGTAGAGACTTGTGAGACTGTGGCTTTGCACTCCCCAGGATGGCACAGTGGGCAATCCACCCACTGTAGAGACTTGTGAGACTGTGGCTTTGCACTCACCTGGATGGCACAGTGGGCATGGTGGACCCTTCGTGGATCTGGCGTCGTGGACTCATGTGGCTGAGGTGCCCCCCCTTCCCTTCCCCCTGAGGTGCCTGTAGTTTTGTCATCTGATGCCCCAGCAGTGTTCTCTCCAACGGACTCAGGTCTCCTGTGTGGATCTTGCCCATGTGTTGATACACTTTGGCCCACGGACAGTGGAAATTTAGGTGACTGTGCAGGACTTATTGCCTATGTTTATCGGTTTCGCAATGTTCTTACTTGATTTTTTACAATTCATATTGCTATTTTACCATGACTTCAAAGAACCTCTTGTTGTTTCTCACTTTAATTATGTCTTTGCATTATTCCGGGGGGTTTGGGTGGTGTCACTGTGACTTGGTGCTCTGCATTGGTGTGTAGATAGTTGGGGGGGGGGTCGCATATGTGTGTGCCCATAAGCTTTCCTCCTCCCCCCTCCCCTGTGTCGTAGGTGCAGTACTCACCGTTGTCGTCTGCGCCGGCGTTCGTACTCGTGGTAGATGAGCAGGTAGACAATAGCTGGTAGGATGTGTAATTCGGGCTCCATGCTGTCCTCCTTCCTCGTGGAGTGTGTATAGGTGAGCGTTTTCCCGTTCGTAGTCTGTTTCCGCCGTGTTTTTATCGGCGGGGCTCCCGCCCCGGAAAAGGTGGCGGATTGGTGAGTTGTGATAGGGTGGGCGGTACATTGTCTGCCGCCTGGCTGTTGGCGGTGACCGCCGCGCTGTTTGTCTGTCCCGCCATGGCGGGCGGAGTGTTAAAGTGGCGGGCTGTGTTGGCGGTTCCCGCCAGGGTCAGAATACCTTTTTTTTACCGCCTGCCTGTTGGCGGGTTGGCCGCCGCTTTATCACCGACCGCTAGGGTTGGAATGACCCCCTAAGTCTTTTTGGCTCTGCGACTTCAGCAAACAGGAGGCAAGCTCTATCCAAGCCCTTGGAGATCACTTCTCACCACAGCCAGAGAGCAGCTAGGCAGCAGAGCAACAGCAAGGCAGCAGTCCTTCACAGAAAGCAGTCAGGTGAGTCCTTGGGCAGCCAGGCAGTTCTTCTTGGCAGGATGCAGGTTCTGGTTCATGTTCTCTTCTCCAGGAATTGTCTGAGTTGGTAGGGCCAGAGGCCCTGTTTAAATACCCAAATGTCCCTTTGAAGTGAGGGAGACTTCAAAGAATGGCGTAGAAGTGCACAAGGTCCCCTTTCAGTTCCAGCCTGTCTGCCAGGTACCCAGTATGGGGTGTGGCAGTCCTTTGTGTGAGGGCAGGCTACTGTCCTTTGGCATGTAAGTGTCAGGCCCTCCACACTCCCAGCCAGGAAGATCCATTCCAAATGCAGATGTATGCAAGTGAGGCTGAGCATCCTGTGTTTGTGGTGTGTGAGTGAATGCACAAGGGAGCTGTCAACTGAACCTAGCCAGACGTGGATTGTAAGGCACAGAAGGATTTAACTGCAGATAAATGTTCACTTTCTAAAAGTGTAATTTCTAAAATAGTAGTATTAAATCCAACTTACCCAGTCAGCAGGATTTTGTATTATCATTCTGACCATACTAAATATAACCTTCCTACTCATTTTAGATCAGCAGCTACCACTCAAACAGTATTTGAGGGTAGCCCTAATGTTAGCCTATGAAATGAACCGGCCTCACAGCAGTGGAAAAACAAATTTAGGAGTTTTACATACCAGGACAGGTAAACTACATAGTTACACATGGTGCGTACACAGCACCCTGTCCTATGGGTTACCTAGGGCCTACCTTAGGGGTGACTCTGTAGAAAAACGTGAGTTTTATGCTTGTGTAGTGCTTTCCTCTTAGCTAGTTTTTAAGCACTAACATAACACACCAGAAATGCACTTCTGAGGTCAAAGAAGACTTTTATTGTTGTTAATTCTTCCCCAACCCCAATTTTTATGTATGACGAATTAGTAGCTTTCAAGTCCGCGTTAATCAAACAAAATATATCAGTTTGCAATATACACAGCAGGTTATATTTATAAGATATTGAATGCAAAGCAAAACAAATACTTCACCGTGTGGGAAACTATCTACAGCTTCATCTTTCTAAGGTCTGCAAGCTGATGACCCCTGTCAGCCGCGAGCAAGAGATTCATCTACCCACACGGGATTGCTGGCAGCTGGCGCCAAGCTCCAGCACGAGGTCCGGCAGATTCGAATCTGACCCTCTGCAGCCTGTTACATTCGTTACAAAGGTGTGCCCCCTCCTCTCAGACCTGGGAAACTGAGCAAGCCTTTTGGAGACTGGCCAGGTCTCCAAGACTACTCCTGTTCCCAAGCTCAAGCAGAGAGAACAACACCATGTACCCTCTCTTATCAGGTCTAGTCTACTGTGAGAAAAACATCTTGGTTCTCGGGTGCAAAAACACAGCTTGGAAAAATACAGCTTGGATTCTCAACTGCAATGTCGAACTCCACGTTAAAGGCAATAGGCAGCTAACCTAAATATCAAATGCAATGTCATGTTAAAGGCAATAGGCAGCTAACCTAAATATCAAATGCAATGTCTAGTGTCATGTCAAAGCCAATAGGCAGCTGAGCTGAATACAAAATGCAATGTATAATATCATGTCAAAGCCCATAGGCAGCTGAGCTGAATACAAAATGCAATATATAATATCATGTCAAAGCCAATAGGCAGCTGAGCTGAATACAAAATGTAATATATTATATCATGTCAAAGCCCATAGGCAGAATATCTAATAGCATGTCAAAGTCAATAGGCAGCTAAATTGAATACATCATGTCAAAGCCAATAGGAATGCAATGTCAAAGCCAATAGGCAGAATACAGAATGTAATGGCTAATGCAATGTCAAAGCCCATAGGCGGCTCAACTGAATACAGAAAGTAATGGCTAATGCCATGTCAAAGCCAATAGGCAGAATACAGAATGTAATGACTAATGCAATGTCAAAGCCCATAGGCGGCTAAACTGAACAAAACATACAATGTGAACATTGAGCAACTAATATGCGCAGTGGTGAAACACAAAGTCATTGGTCAAAACAAAACTAAGCCAAATGGCAGTACATTCCGCCCTTTGACCAATGAATTTTTGTTTCACATATCTCTTGTTTCAAACAAAAACAAAAAAAACATCAGCACAAACAAAAAAAAAACATTATCAGCAAGTCAGATTTGAATGATCAAAGCAATCCCTGTAAAGCAATAGAAGTGAATTAACACATTGATTTCATAACCTTTCACATCGGATACATCTACATAGAAAAGACTGGGCAATTTTTATACTCTGAATGAGTCTCTAACCCAACAGTGTTAGCAATTTGATGTGGCATGAGTTCTGCTCATGTAAAGGTGCACGGTCCACCTGAAAGGTTTTCTGGAAGGTAAGCAAAAGTCAGAGTTCCATATGAGAGGGAAGAAAAAAAAAAAAAACACAGCTTAGTTCCAGTGGAAGAATGCAATCAAACAAGTTGAACTTGAACTGAAGGCGCAGTTTGCGCAAAATGGATCCATGGTGCTGGCACTTTACTCAGCCAGGTTCAGGTTGGGGATTCGGTCCCTTCCCCGACCCCACACGCACACACCGGAAGGGGGACCACACAGCACACTCAGGGACAGTGGCGAAACGTGGTAGGATCTGCAAAAGAAACAAGTATGACTTTTCTTGCAAATAACATTTTTCATTTAAACTGCACCCTTCCTCTTTCTTTCCCTGTTTTATAATCAGCAGGACGTTTTTGGGGCCCTTTGTTATATTTTCTGCAGGTTCTGGAGGGTCACTTAGGGCTTCAGCCCACACATCAGTACTGAGGTTTTTATCTGCTGCGCCACAGCTTCCCTTTTCTTGCACTGTCAGAAGGGCTGGGGCAGACTCCTTCTTTACCAAACCTCCATTCACTGCACTTTTGCCAATTTGGGCCATTCTGTCTCCAATTTGTTTGAATGAATCAGATTCTTTTCTAGGTATCAGCATAATTTCGATTTTTCCTTGGCAATTTGCAACAATCACTCTCCCTAAAACCTGCTCAATTTGCCATTTCCGTCCTGGTAACTTTCCTCTCCCCAACTGCTCTGTGACTGCTTGCATGACAGATTGCTTTTGTGCGTGCTGCACAGTTTTTATCAAATCTAGGGGAATGTGCATCTCTCTCATCTCTGCCCACCTGTAAGTGGCTTTTTCTCTCAGCTGTTCACATTTCTGGGGCACCCACTTAGCCATCCCCACTAAGGCAGAATTCTGGGTGTACACTTCTCTCTCTGAATTTTTCTCATTAACATCTGCAAGGTAATTGAACCAGTTAGGTACAAGCCATGTGGCTAAAACATTATCAAAGAACCAAAAATCAGCGTAAAAATGACACATCTCACGTAGCTCTTGCTTTAAAATCTGACACACATTATACAACGCTGTTCCTTCTACTGTGCCAGAAAGCAACATTTCAGTCAATGAATCATTAGTAAAACAAACATGCTTTTTATCTTCAGTGGACACGAATTCAAATGGTGCACACAATTTCACCTGTAATTCTTTTATCTGTGGTACTCTAGCCCTGTCTTGCAAGTACCAGATCCATTGTATGATTCTAGCTAGGGGCACTATTTTCTTCCCTTGTTCTTGAATTACATGTACATATGTATTTCCTTCTTGCACTGCGCAGAAACCTAAAGTCTGCATTATTTCATTTGCCAAATCACAAGCGCGCAACTGCATATAATTTTTCACAGTGACCATATACAAAAGTGTTAGGATTTCACTCAAATGAGGGATATTCTTTTTCCAAAAATCAAACAAGCTAATGAAACTCGGGGTGTCTTGCTCTAAAATCCTTCGTTTTACTTGCGGTAACTCGTAAATCACATTCTGGTCTCTCTCCTCCGTGTTATCAGTTAAGGAATGCATTTTGTCTGCCAAAAACCCTGGCTCACACGAAAACTCAAACCAGCTCGGAGCTGTCTTAACCCCCTCATTACTGGAATGGGATAAGAAAGATTCTTCATTTTTATAACTTTCAGCATTATTTTGAATTATTGTATCCTGGCTAATTTGCTCACGTAAATTCCTATTTTCATGTTCCAACTTCCTACATTTCTCCTGCATTTCTCTGTAAGCAGATAAAGGTATCCAGACCTTTCTGTCATCATTACTTCCAAAAGACACGTTTTCTACATATGTACAACAAGAATTATTTCTCAAAACACCATCAGGCATTTTAGCTACACATGCATTTTCTTCTGTAATTCCCCAAACAGAAAACAATTCACAGTTTTTCGTAGCACCATCAGGCAGTTTACCAACACATGCATTCTCAGACATGGTCTGCCGTGCTACTGTGATTCTCCAAAAAAACCAATTTCTGTAATTCTCCAAACAACAAAAACAATTACACTTTTAAAGTGTGCACTTAGAAATCTACCAACTCGTCAAACCCCTTAATCACCTCTTAATGACCGACACCCCACTTCTGGTACCAATTGTAGTGCTTTCCTCTTATCTAGTTTCTAAGCACTAACATAACACACCAGAAATGCACTTCTGAGGTCAAAGAAAACTTTTATTGTTGTTAATTCTTCCCCAACCCCAATTTTTATGTATGACGAATTAGTAGCTTTCAAGTCCGCGTTAATCAAACAAAATATATCAGTTTGCAATATACACAGCAGGTTATATTTATAAGATATTGAATGCAAAGCAAAACAAATACTTCACCGTGTGGGAAACTATCTACAGCTTCATCTTTCTAAGGTCTGCAAGCTGATGACCCCTGTCAGCCGCGAGAAAGAGATTCATCTACCCACACGGGATTGCTGGCAGCTGGCGCCAAACTCCAGCACGAGGTCCGGCAGATTCGAATCTGACCCTCTGCAGCCTGTTACATTCGTTACAAAGGTGTGCCCCCTCCTCTCAGACCTGGGAAACTGAGCAAGCCTTTTGGAGACTGGCCAGGTCTCCAAGACTACTCCTGTTCCCAAGCTCAAGCAGAGAGAACAACACCATGTACCCTCTCTTATCAGGTCTAGTCTACTGTGAGAAAAACATCTTGGTTCTCTGGTGCAAAAACACAGCTTGGAAAAATACAGCTTGGATTCTCAACTGCAATGTCTAACTCCACGTTAAAGGCAATAGGCAGCTAACCTAAATATCAAATGCAATGTCATGTTAAAGGCAATAGGCAGCTAACCTAAATATCAAATGCAATGTCTAGTGTCATGTCAAAGCCAATAGGCAACTGAGCTGAATACAAAATGCAATGTATAATATCATGTCAAAGCCCATAGGCAGCTGAGCTGAATACAAAATGCAATATATAATATCATGTCAAAGCCAATAGGCAGCTGAGCTGAATACAAAATGTAATATATGATATCATGTCAAAGCCCATAGGCAGAATATCTAATAGCATGTCAAAGTCAATAGGCAGCTAAATTGAATACATCATGTCAAAGCCAATAGGAATGCAATGTCAAAGCCAATAGGCAGAATACAGAATGTAATGGCTAATGCAATGTCAAACCCCATAGGCGGCTCAACTGAATACAGAAAGTAATGGCTAATGCCATGTCAAAGCCAATAGGCAGAATACAGAATGTAATGACTAATGCAATGTCAAAGCCCATAGGCGGCTAAACTGAACAAAACATACAATGTGAACATTGAGCAACTAATATGCGCAGTGGTGAAACACAAAGTCATTGGTCAAAACAAAACTAAGCCAAATGGCAGTACAGCTTGGCAAGTACTTTTAAATGCCAAATCGAATTGGCAGTGAAACTGCACACACAGGCCTTGCAATGGCAGGCCTGAGACATGGTTAAGGGGCTACTTAAGTGGGTGGCACAATCAGTGCTGCAGGCCCACTAGTAGCATTTAATCTACAGGCCGTGGGCACATATAGTGCACTTTACTAGGGACTTATAAGTAAATTAAATAATCCAATTGGGTATGATCCTATGTCATCATGTTTAAAGGGAGAGAGCATATGCACTTTTATTTTTTTTAATTTTTTTATTTATAAAGATTTTTATTTTATTTTGAAGAACAAAAAGGAAATACACAACGAACATACATTACAGCAATACCTGAGAAACACCGATTTCAATACCATGGCGCTTTCATCACGATGTAACATCTGCCACCTTTGTCTCAGTCGTCCTGTGGAGCCCGGGGACCTGTTAAGTTTTAGGTTTTTAAGCTTTGAAGGATTCTGGGGATTGTGGTCCTGTCTTATAACGTTAGACTAGCTGACCGATCCCCCCTGATACCACTCCGAGGGAGGTCAGTATGTTTTCCCCTTTTGTGGCCAGTGATCGGTCGCCCCACACACAGAGCAAGGACTTCAGCTATAGCTGCCCCATGGACCTTGGGTGATTTTTATTCGGGGGTATATGGAGCTTCCTGTCGTCTTAGTTTAATCAGTCAGCCAACAAACCCACCCATCTCCCCCATATTCTATTGTATTTTTCAGGACACCCTCTCGCTTCATACACCAGTCTTTCGCAACCTACACACCAATCCACTCCTCTTCTCCACTTGTTAAGGGTCGGCGCTTTTACGGCCTTCCATGCCGACATAATTTCCCTTTTTGCCACTAAGCAGGCCACTCCCAGGAACGTGCGGCTCGATCTATTTAGCCCTGTCTCGCCCAGTGCCCCCAGTAAAAGTGGTGTTGGGGATACCTCCACCGTAGACTGCAGTACCTCGGAAACTTCCTTTATAACCGCCCTCCAGTATGACTCTATAACTGGGCAGGCCCAGACCATGTGGAAGAAATCAGCTCCTGGCTGAGAGCACCGGGGGCACTCGTCTGTGGTCTGAAGATTCGCCCGGTGGAGCCTCTTAGGGGTAAGGTAAGCTGCGTGTAAATAAAGGGACTGTAGCAATTGAAACCGTGTGGATATGGCCAATGTTCGGGGAGCCATTAGTGCCTCTCTCCAATCTAAATCCTCCATGGGACCCACCCATTCCTCTCATTTCCGGCGAAGTTCCTCGAGGGGAGGGGATGTATTAGTGAGGATGGAGTGGTATATTTGGGAGGTTCCCCCTTTATTTAGGTGTCCCATCATAATCATAGCCTCAAGCGGGCTATACTCTGGGATGCTGTCTCCTGGTCGTACGTGTACCCTTAGAGTATGTCTGAGCTGTAGATATTTGTGAAACTGGGTGTTGTGTAGAGAGTATGTTTTCTGAAGTTCCTCATATGATCGAATGTGCGAGTTGCCCCAGATGTTGCCGATCGTAGTTATCCCAATATTGTCCCAATTCCGAAAGCCCTCCATGGTGGAGACTTCCTTTAGCCATTTCCCCTGCCAAAGAGGTGTCTGTAGAGTTAGGCGAGCCCACCACCCCGTGGCTCTCTGTGCAGTGCGCCATCCCGTGAGGACCAGCTTGGTCACCTCTGGGGTGGATTTCGGAATCGTTCCTCCATACAGGGCATTGAAAACCCCGTTGTAACCCATCTCATGAAGTTCCAGTCTGTATGCGGGATCGGTCCAACCCCCCGTTAGCCAGTCGTTAATCACCAGTAGGCGCATAGCTAGGTAGTAAAAATAAATGTTTGACATCCCCAGTCCCCCTTCATAGACGTTTCTTTGACACGTGACTAGAGCTAGTTTGGGGCGTGAGCCGTGCCACAGAAATTGGCGTGCCATAGCCTCGACCTCGTTGAACCATTTCTGAGGGATTAGGTGCGGAAAGTTTTGCAGTTGGTATAGGAATCTGGGGAGTACCATCATTTTGTATAGAGCTATTCTCCCCAACGTGTTGAGTGGTAGATTCCGCCAGCGTTGGAGGTCTTTCCTGGAGTTTTTAAGGAGCGGTGTGATATTCAGTTCCCAAGCTAGCTCTGGGAGCAGAGCTATGTGGACACCCAGATATTTAAAACTATTGCGGCGGATTGGGATGTTATCCTGCCAGTTAACACATTCTCTCGAGGGGCGTAGTGGGACCAGTAGGGATTTGTTAGCGTTCAGGATAAGCCCCGAGGCTTGTGAGAAGAGCTCTAGGAGTTCCAGGACCCGCGGGCCGCTCATTGTCGGGTTGGAGAGGTAAAGGAGGAGGTCGTCAGCATACAATGCCACTCTGTCCTCTGGTCTCGTAGGCCATGCCCAGCCTGATATCAGTGGGTCTTCTCTCAGTAGTTTTGCCAGGGGCTCAACTGCCAGGGCGAAGAGTAACGGTGATAGGGGGCAACCCTGGCGGGTCCCGCGACGGACGGGGAATGGATCGGATGTCACTCCGTTCACCTGAATACGAGCTGTCGGGTCGGAGTAAAGTAGCTTTACTAGGTTTCGGAATTTAGGTCCAAAACCGTTTTTCTTTAAAACGTGTTCTAAGTACGTCCAGTCCACAGTGTCAAAGGCTTTTTCAAAATCTATTAGTAGGAGCGCAAGGGGGGACCTGGACAAGGTGTCACGTCGAGCTAGGGCATTGTGCAACCTTCTAATGCAATGTCTGGTGCTGCGTGAGGGCATGAAGCCGCACTGGTCTGGATGTATCAGCGAGGGGAGCACTTCCCTTAGTCTAGTGGCCAGTAATGTTGAGAGCACTTTAATCTCCGCGTTTAGCAGGGAGATGGGTCTGTAGGCTGAGCAGTCGGGCGCCGGTGGGCTAGTCTTTGGAATCACCACTATTGTGGCTTGGTCTATTTCTGCGGGGAAGCGTCCTTTTTCTGTTGCTTCGTTAAACATGTTGAGCAGATGAGGACCTAAGATGTCCCCGCATTTGTTGTAGAGCTCGGCTGGGAAGCCGTCCGGCCCAGGAGTATTGCCCGATGCTAGCCTGGACATGGCCGTTGTTATTTCGGCCAGGGTTATGGGTTCCTCCAGGACCTCCTTGACTGCCTGTGGGATTTTAGGGAGGGTTATGTCATCTAGTAGAGGAGATTCCCTTTCAATTTGCGGGCGGGGCGCTCAGCGTATAGTTGGGCGTAGTATGAGGCAAAGCTCATAGCAATTTCCCGAGGGGTCTTCGCGATTGAGCCTGCCTCGTCCACGACCTCTGGGATAACTCTATCGGCTAGCGGCCGTGAGGCCAGCCAATGCAGGAGTTTGCCATTTTTATCGCCCCATCCATACACGCGAGCCGCAGATGCCCTCCATGTGTGTTTCGCGGCCTCAAACACCAGTTGTCTTATTTCTTCTCTAACCACTGTTAAACGCCTCAAGGCAGATGCTGATGCCACGGTAGTCCCTGACTGCTCCAGGGCTAGGGCTTTGGCTTCGAGGGTTGTCACTTGTAAGTCTCGTGCCCGTTCGCGAGTGCGCACACGGTACTTGGCATAGCCTCTGAGTGTGGCTTTACAAGCCGCCCAAACTATGCCCGGGGATTGTACGGATCCCAGATTTTGCGCAAAGTACTGAGTGAGGTGGTCTCTTATTTCGAGAGTGAATTCGTTATTCTGTAGGTACCATGCATTCATGCGCCACATGGGACGCTGATTTGGGGCTATGTCTCCTATTCGGATTTGGACTGGAGAATGATCCGAGACTCCCCGAGATAATATCTCAGCGCCAGTGACTCTAGGGACGTCCAGGGCAGGCATGAGCACAAGATCAATTCTTGCCTGAGAATGGTGAGCCACTGAAGTGTGTGTGCACTGTCGTGTTTTGGGGTGCCATGTCCTCCATACGTCACACAGGGCTAGACTCGTTGCCCAACCATTTAATTTGGCTGCTCTCCCTACTCGGGTGGATGAAATAGGTCCGGATACGTCTATCTTAGGATCCAGGACCGAATTAAAGTCCCCCCCAATAAGTGTGAGCCCCTGTGGGAGGCCTATAATTGTCCGGCGGAGAGTTGATAGGAAGGTGTCAAAGCCAGCTGGGGGAGCGTACACACATATGAAATTTATCGGTGACCCATGTAGTATACCGGTTACTGTTACAAATCTACCCTGTGGGTCTGACTGTGTGGCTGTAATCACTATGGGCAATGAGCGATGGAATAAGATGGCCACCCCTCTGGAGCCTCTCGAGAACCCTGCATGGAAAGCTTTGTCAAACCCTCCCCGTGCTAGGATAGGGCATTTGGTTCCCAATAGGTGGGTTTCCTGCAAGAGGACCACTGAAGGGGCATACCTGCGCAGGGTGCTGAACACTGCAGATCTTTTGATTTTATCTAGGAGGCCATTAACGTTCCATGAGAGAATCTGTGTCAGTGCGGGGACCGTGTGTGCCATAATTGCGTTGCAGGAATTCGGGGACCTGACCAGGGGGCCAGAAATAGGCACCTTGAGTAGAAGGGATCTATGCGGTGGGTGTATGTATTGCTATAATGACTTATCACAACCATTTCACTAAGCCCTAACGTGAGCTTTAAACTCCCCAACTCCCCCCCCACCCCATACTTCTACCTTTGAAGCATCTGTCGCCCTAATGCCCAACGGGCCCAACGCAGCCGTGCAGACTGCCATCGAGTGGAGTGGTGGACCCCTCCTGTATGTCGGATCAATTGCAGTTGATTAATGAAAAGCCCCCTGTCCGTAATAAAGTTGTTGGGGTGCTTGGCATAGTACCGCCGCGGGCGTGCAGCACACCAACCACGTGGACGCCATCTAGTTCTGTTAGTGCTGTCCATTGCAGAAGAAGCTCAGCACACGAAGATTAGAGTCAACCAAGTTCGTGAGATTGGCTCAAACGGTCCACTCGTTGCTCTTCCCTCGAGGTCTGGTCTCCAGGTTGAACCGCTGGTTCCTCCCCCGGTGTGGGGGCCAGGATCGGATCGCTATCCTCAACTGTTTGGGCATTGGAGTTCTTCAGCCTCCCTCTTCTGGATCTAGTGCGCTTTCGACCTCTTTGCTCGATCGCTTGCGTGCTCGGGCGTGCCATCCGGAGGCTTCCAGATTAATCAATTGGACCCCTTCGGTTTCCGATGCCTTCTTCCGTCAGCCAGTCCCATGCCTCCTCAGGTGACTCGAAGAAGTGTGCTTTGCCGGCAAGGATTACTTTCAGGCGAGCTGGGAAGAGGAGCATATAGGAGAGCTGCATCGCTCTCAGTTTTTGTTTCACCTGTTCATATGATCGGCGTTTGGTTTGGACTTCTCGAGTGTAGTCCGGGAAGACCAAAGTTTTCTGGTTGTCCCAGAGGAGGTCAGGGGAGCGCCTGGCTTCCCTAAGGATCGCATCACGGTCTTTAAAGTTAAGAAAGCGCGCTATCATGGGCCTTCGGGGGCCGCCCGGGGGGGGGGGTCGCAGGGCCAGGCCTCTATGCGCTCTTTCAATCGCGAACCAAGGTGAAAGAGTGTTCTCCGGCATCCAGGATTTAATCCAATTTTCTAGAAACTCAGTAGCTCTGCCATCTTCCGCTCCCTCTGGGACCCCCACGAAGCATAGGTTGTTGCGTCTGGAGCGGTTCTCTGCGTCTTCCGCTCTGCGGTGGAGTTCGCTGGTCCTAGTCTGCAGCTGAGCCACCTTGGTTCTAAGGTCGGCCAAGTCATCCTCTGTCTGTGAGACACGGTTCTCCGCCCACCGCATTTCTAAGATCTTGTCTTACGAGGCCCATCTCCTCCCTCACCTCACCAATCTTGGTTTCCACTGCCCGCTGCGATGTTTGTATTACGAGAAGGATAGCATTGACCCCGTCAGCAGTCTGTTCATTGAGTGGAGCGTCTCCTCCGGTTCTGGGGACCGTTGGCGTGGTGAATTGGTCGATCCTCTGCTGGGATGGCTGCGCCTGCCTGGTGGCTCTATCTTTACCCATGTTGTCCGAGGGGCCAAGGAAGCGCAGGTGTGGTCTGGTGGGAGCGGTGCGTATCCACGATACGGGTCGTGTGTCTCTTGTCCGGGTGGATCCGACTCGGGGTGGCCACCTCGGGGAGGGGGTTCCAGCCAGGCGCCGCGCAGAGGATGGCCACCAGGTCTTTCACTGGATCCGCAGGCGGGGCTGGGATCACCTGTCCCCCGGGATAAGTCCCAGGATTGAAGCTTGTCCAATTGTTATCGTGGCGCACTCATGGTGAGTTCATGGTGCCTGGTGTCCCCGCAGGCGCGGGACAGGGTCGTCCCAGGGCCACTCCCGGGTCAGCGCCCGCCTTTCTTGCCAGTTCGGTATCTCCCCGGGCGCAGGCTCCAGGACCCTCAGGGCCCCTGTCTCCAGTCGCTCCTCCGCTCCCGTTCCCGTGCCAGAGTAGGTGCGCCTTCGGCGCCTCACATTTTGGGGGGGGGGAAGCCAGCGGATGATCTTCTGGGGCGGGGAGGGGACCCTAGATTCGTTGCCAATGTCTAGTAGTCCCCAGGTTCCGGGTTACAGGCCCAGTCGACTCCCTCTTATTGGTGCGCGGTAATGTCTCTCGGGGCCCAGAGGGTGCGGAATTCCTGCTCGCGCCCCTCTATGTTTCCTACCTGGGGTCGTGCTGCCCAAGTCAGTGCATCGGTGTTCGGGTTCCCGGGAACCGGCCCGCCGATCCACGGGGCCGGCCCGCCCCGGAGTCACCCATTCTCTGCGCCGCCGTTCGCATATATGGTCTCCCGCTTGGCCCTTCCTCGGGCGTGTTGGGTGGTGTGTCGCCCCCGGGCGCCGCTCCGGCAGCCCCGGTCGGTTCCCGCCGGTCGGGGCCGGTACGCCGCTCGCCCGGCTATCTCGGCCGGAGGGCGGTTCCCACTTCGGTGCGGCCCGGTCCCTCGGTTGGTGCCGCTCACCAACGGCGGCAGGCACTCCCGCGCCCCGGATTTTTGAGGTCCCGGGGGTCAGGGGGCCACCAAGACACCCCTCGAGTTCCGATTGGGACAAACAGGATTGATTATGGCAGTGGGTTTGGGCGGATGACGGAGGGGTCCGGAGCACTCTTAGAGTGCGACTGCCATCTTGACGCCCGTGGCCACGCCCTCGAGCATATGCACTTTAGCACTGGTTAGAAGTGGTAAAGTGTGCAGAGTCCTAAAACCAGCAAAAACAGTATCCAAAAAGTTAAGGGAGGCAGGCAAAAAGTTAGGGGTGACTACCCTAAGGCTGTCAGGTCTAACAGTCCAGTATGTCTGTAAGCCCCTTAATGAAAGTAATGAGGATGGCATCCACTTTTAGGTACCAAAAGAATTGTGAGTCCTTTAAATTATATTAGTTCTGCAGTACTTAGAAGGATTTCATTGTTGGGCCTGACAGGATGTCCCCCCAACCTCGAGATGCCTATTACATCCCAGGGTTTAAAACCTGCCAAAGCTGTGACATGTGGCAGCTGGGTTCCATGCCACAGTAGGGCTTCCTGTGTTACGTCTCACCCACCAAGAGCTCTGTGGGTTTCCCTCCAAACCTGGAAGGTCAAAGTTGTGGCTACCGGGAGGTCACTCGGAGGGGTCCCCCGTATTACAGATGCAGGAGAGGGTTCCCTCTCATTGCATATGTTTCTGTGTCGAAGGCAGGGTCAGTGTTAGTGTCAAATTGCCCTTCATTTATGGCAATGAGGTGGGACGCCCTGGAGTACGAAAGTATATCAGAGGTTGCAATTCCTCCCATCATATGTGGATCTGTAACACTTGGAAAGGGTTAAATGTGGAGTACAGTGCTGCCACAGAACGTCTTTCTGCTTCTTGGAAAGAGACAATGGGAGTGGGAAGGGGTAGTTTTGAAGCTGGTACAGCAAATGGGCAAAATAACCATTTTGTATATGACAGAGCGCCCCTGAATTAGCAAAGGCAGAGTCGTCCAGAACCCTATGTTGTGAGTCTGACACTAAAGGTGAGGCAAGATGTTGCTCTCCCAGGCTTGGTCGAGGACTTCTGTCACATAAACCCCTCGGTACGAGAAGCCCTCTTGGAGGTCTTAAATATTGCCCACCCAGCAAAGCTGTGACGGAGGGCATCGTAGATGGTAGATTGAGGATTTAGACTTGTTAATAATCAGCCCAGCGAACGCCACATATTTCTCTAGGATCTGAAGAACTCAGGGCTCTGATTCCAGGGGCTCATCGAGAAAATTTAGGACATCGTCCCTGTATACTGCAATCCTGTCTGAGATCCCAGGTGCCCATTCTAGACCCCTGACCAGGGCATCTGTTCGCCTGGGTTAATTCACAAGTGTGAACAGTAAGGATGTTAATAGGCATCCATGCCTCGTCCCCCTGTGTAGTGGGAATGGAGTAGACTACAAACCAGCACTCTGGCCAGAGCTGTGTGTATAGGAGTCCCGTCTAATTAAGGTACTTGCTCTGAAATTAATTTTAAGCAAAAGGCCAAAAATAATCCCTCCAGGTTGAATTGAATGCCTTGTTGAAATCAACTAGCAGAAGTTAATGTGCGCCAGTTAGTCTGTTTACCATTGCCATGCATTGTATAGGCGCCGAATATTATGGTGTGTGGCCCGTCTAGGCATAAAGCCAAACTGGTCAGCATGGACCAGGGTGGGTATCACTGTACGCAGTCTGTTGGCCAGGACTTTGGCCCAGTTTTTTACTTCTGTATTCAGGAGGGAGATAGGACAGTAGGATGAGCAACTGCCTGGTGGGTGAACAGGTTTATATGTGACTGCAATATCAGCCATTTGGAGGTCAGGGAGAGTGTGCCCATCTCCTGTGCCCCCATAAATGCCTCCCAGCCCCCTGTACAACTTAAAGAACTCTCCCAAGAAGCCGTTGGGCCAGGAGTTTTGCTGGTACAGGGCCTCCCCTAGTTCCTCACCTGTGATGTCCTTATCCAGAGTATCTCACTCTAGAACCAACAAGGGATTTGTGGGTAGATCCCTCACAATTATTCCGAGGTGCTCTGGCTCCACCTCCGGCTGTGGGGCGTATAGGCCCTCATTATGGCATTGGCGGTAAATCCCACTTACCGCCACGCTGACTGCCGCCAACATACCACCGCCGCGGTGGATATCCGTTCACCATATTATGACACACACACACACCAGTCCGTCAATATTCAGCCACAGACACAACTCCGCCACACCAAAGGTCAGTGATAAACTGGCGGTAGCAAAACCCACACCGTTATGCCAACAGAACTACACCCATCACATTATGACCCACGAATCACCAAGGTGGACATTCAGTGGCGGTAAACCTTTGGCGGTACATACCGCCACGCTGAAAATACACACATTCAAAACAACACTATATTGCACAATTCAAACTATCCACACCTGGCACCCATACACACACCACACCACACACCACTATAAAACACACACACACTACCCACAACTCTTTACAACTACAAACAATTGCCATGAGATAGACACCACAGACAAGTCCAGAGCCACACACCACCTTCATCGATACACCACCCACGCACCCCACATCACACACCCCAACACATCACCCTACACACCCACACTACTCAAACAGCATCCATGGCACCACAGAGACACCCCACATTCTCAGAGGAGGAGCTAAGGGTCATGGTGGAGGAAATCATCTGGGTAGAGCCACAGCTACATGGAGCACAGGTGCAGCAGATATCCATTGCTAGGAAGATGGAGCTGTGGTGGAGATCGTGGACAGGGTCAACGCCGTGGGACAGCACCCAAGAACCAGAAATGACATCAGGAAGAGGTGGAACGAACTACGGGGGAAGGTAGGTTTCATTGCACCAAGACACCATCTTGCTGTACAGAAGACTGGCGGTGGACCCCCATCTCCTCCCCCACAACTAACAACATGGGATAAGCAAGTCTTGGCAATCATGTATCCTGAGGGCCTGGCAGGAGTAGGAGGAGGACTGGGCTTTAGTAAGTCAACTCTCTACTATTATCAGCCCCCTACCTGCATGCCATCACATACCCTCACTCCCATCACATCTCACTCATCCCAATGCCAAGCCCTGCATGCCATACCAATGCATGAACACCACTCACAGACCTGCATGGACACCTATCAGCAAAGCATGCCCACCACATACCAACTCACACAAGTGAAAGCTGCCAGGGGAAATACACACAAAGAGGGCAACCCACCCATGCACAATATGTCACACACAGAAACAATACCACTGCATTTACATCCCCACAAGTATCCCAGCCAATGTCAGCAGAGAAGAGGTGCCAGCAATTTACAGTCCCCCCACAGAATAGGCCCACAGTGGGCCAGATCCTGGACACCGTGCAGGAGAACAGGCGGCTGCAGGAGGGACAGTACCAGGGCATCAGGGAGGGCTTGAAGGCCATTAACACCACCCTGGTCTCCATAGCAGGGGTGCTGGCAGACATGGCCAACATTATGAGGGAGGCAGTCTTACAACAGGGGGTCCCTGCCACTAGCCAGACTACTGAACTGCCCTCCACCTCCACTGCCCTAGTGGACAGGAGGCCCCGCCACAGGACCAACAGGCCACCAGCACCCCTTCCCCTGCAGAAGAAGAATCACCCCGCAAACTTTCCCTGCGATCCAGACAGAAGCCAGAGACTATTGCCAAAACCCCGCCAGGAAATAAGACTGTCCTGATTGTCACCCTTGTGTCCCACTCAGTCATCCTGTCCACCTTGAACTGCCATTGCTCCCCTTCCTATGCCCCCTTGAACAATGCACCTGTGCTACAAATAGACTGGAACAATACCCTGGACTTTCCTCCATTATCACCCCATCACATTGCACTTCCATCTTTTCTTCTCAGCACTGCAATAAACACCCTTTGAAAAAATACAAGTATGGAGTATGTGAAATGATTTAAGTATATATTTGTTAAACAAGGTTCAAACAACTGTACAGTAATGTGCACATAGGATAGACCTGTAGTTGGCTGCAGTGAACACACCAGGAGCGATAGTGGGGCACCAACATCTGCAAAAAGAGTTGCCAGAGGGTACATTGAATGGGCATAGAAGTGGGAAATCACAGCCTGCCAGTGACAATGTGAAACAAGAAAATGACAATAAAATGTGAAGTTACACTGTCTTACCTGTGTGCTACTGGACGTATTGTCTAATCACTGCAGTTCTGTTGTCCTCATCCTCATCCTCTGCCTCCTCAACTTCACTGTTCACAGGGTCGACTGCTGCCACACGGCCATCTCCAGCCTCCTCCTCCTGCAGAAAAGGCACATGGCGTCTCATGGCAAGGTTATGCAAAATGCAGCATGCCACAATTATCTCGCGGACCTTCTTGGGTGAGTAGCACAGGGATCCGCCTGTTAGATGGAGGTACCGAAACCTGGCCTTCAGGAGGCCAAAGGTACGTTTTATTATCCTTCTTGTTCTCCCATGTGCCTCATTGTAACGTTCCTCTGCCCTTGTCCTGGGATTCCTCACAAGGGTCAGTAGCCATGATAGGTTAGGGTAACCTGAGTCACCTGCAAATATTGAGGGACAACATTTAGCCACACACTATCCCTTGTGGCCCACACCATCCACCAACATCCACTGGGTGGGAGCCATGGCTCACCTATTAGCCACACCTGGTCCCTCTGTAGTTGGCCCATCACATTTGGGATGCTGCTATTCCTCAGGATAAAGGCATCATGCACAGACCCAGAATACTTAGCATTGACATGGGAGATGTACTTGTCTGCCAGGCACACCATCTGGACATTCATGGAGTGAAAACTATTACGACTTCTCAAGACCTGTTCATTTTGCCGGGGAGGGGGGACAAATGCAATATGTGTTCCATCAGTCGCACCAGTGATGTTGGGGATATGTCCCATTGCATAGAAGTCAGCCTTCACTGTGGCCAAATCCTCCGCCTGGGGGAAAACAATGTAGCTGCACAAATGTTTAATCAAGGCAGAGAACACCCTGGTCAGCACGTTTGAGAACATTGGCTGTGACATTCCTGCTGCCAAGCCCAGTGTCAATTGGAAAGAACCAGTTGCCAAGAAATGGAGCACAGATAGTATTTGCACAAGAGGAGGGATCCCAGTGGGGTGATGGATAGCAGATATCAGGTCTGGCTCCAGTTGGGCACACAGCTCCATGCTTTTGTCCCTGTCAAGTTTGTAGGTGAGGATAATGTGCCTGTCCTCCATTGTTGCCAAGTCTACCAGGGGTCTGTACACGGGGGTATGTCTCCGTCTCCTATTCATCCACAGCGGTTGCAACCTATGGGGCAAAAGAGTGAGGAGCTGGTCATAAACCTTACAGTGTAGCCACAACAGTACAATGCATGATGTTTATTTGAAAAGCATAAGTGGTATTTGCCCTGTATATACAATTGAGAACTGTGACGCAGTTATAATCCATGGCCTGCCCCCCACCCCTCTTTGAAATGGCGTCCGCCTGTACTGTGCCTCATTGGTTAACATTGGGCCCTATGTGGTACAGTGGCCAACGGTGATGTACACCGGCGGTGGCGGTATGCACCACCGCAGACGTGACCGCCATTTTCTATATGTTCACTCACTTGCTACCTGACCTTCAACAGGAGAGGACCTACACTGCATGTGCTGCTGTGACTGGAACCTACAATGGCCCGTGTGACTGGGGAAAGGGCCCCTGCCTTCACCTCGGAGGAGTTGGAGCGACTGGTGAATGGGGTCCTACCCCACTACGGACTGCTGTATGGGCCTCCAGACCAACAGGTGAGTACACTGTGAGCACGATGCTTGGGGCATGAATGCATGGAGTGGTGTGTGTGAAGGCCTCATGTGGGGAGGGGGGGTTGGTGGGTGTCCCCTGGGTGGCGTGCAGCTTGTGTGCTTGGCCAGGTCTCTGCAAATGGGGATGGGAAGGGGTATGGTGGGCCATAAGTGTAACAGGCAGGACGGAATGACTAATTCCATTTCCTGTGTGTATTTCACTGCAGGTCAGCGCACATGAAAAAAAGAAGGGTATATGGTGTGCCATCACCAAGGACGTGCGGACCCTGGGGGTCTACGGCAAGCGGAGCTGTCGGAAACTGTGGGAGGACGCTGGGCATGGAAAACGGTGGAGGCCCAGCTGAGGATGGCCTCCCAAAGAGGAAGGGGTGCCCCGACCCCCCTGATGGCCTGCATACTGGCCGTGGACTATCCGGAGCTGGATGGGCGCTTGAGGTCATTGCACCTGCCACAAGGGGGTGAGTACAGTGCCCATCATTACTACTTACGCCTGCTTGGGTGGTATCCGGGTGGGGGATGTGTGTCTGTGGGTGCCCCTAGGCCAGGCCTGACATTGCAGAGTAGGTCCCATGTTGGCCAGGGTTCTGATGTGATAGTCCTCCTACCTAGCTTGTAGGCATCCACTACTGGGCAGGGCGGTGTGGGTACCAGGTATGCTGCAGTTGGCGGTATCTGTCCCTCCCCATTCCCTGGTGACTAGCATTGTTACTGATAGTGCGATGCATAGTGCGTAGGCCTGTTCCCTGTGTGTGAGGGTGTGCGTAGGCCTGTTCCTTGTGTGTGAGGGTGCTGTGTATGCCAGCGGCTGTGTTGGTGCAGCTGTTGACCAAGTGTATCCTTTGTCTCTCCCCCCCTTTTTGTTTTGTCACCCTGTTCCATCTGACGGAGGAGCAGAGGCAGCGGCGACGGAGGGTGCTGCATCCCACAGGACCCAGGAGGCAGAGTCCACCGATGCTGAGGGCACCAGTGCGACAGAGGGCGAGGCGAGCACCACGGCGGAGACTGGAGGGGACAGTTCGGACACAGATATCTCCTCCGATGGAAGCTCCTTAGTGGTGGGGGACACCTCTGTGCCCACCCCAGCTACAGGTAGAGCCGTCACCCCGTACCAACACCACCCTCCCGGCAGCTCCTCATCAAGTTGCCCATGCCCACTCACCCAGGAAGGTGGGCATCTCCTTTGCCCCTGGCACCTCAGGCCCTGTCCCAGTTAGCCCTGCTGCCCTGCGTGAGGAGGCTATTGACCTCCTGCGGTCCATCTCTGTTGGGCAGTCAACCATTGTGAATGCCATCCAGGGGCTGGCAGCCCAAATGCAACAGACCAATGCATTTCTGGAGGGCATTCACACTGGCTTGGCAGCCAAACAGAGATCAGTTCAGGCTCTGGCCTCCTCTCTGATGGCAGTCATTGTCCCTGTTTCCAGCCTTCCCCCTCCAACTTCCTCTACCCAATCCCATTCCCCTCAACCCAAACCTATCCCAAGCACACAGGCAGACCAGCATCCACACAAGACAACACACAAGAGTGGCACAGGCAAACAAGCACCACACTTCATCACACAGGCACTCACAGATGCAGTTATACCAACATCCACTGCCTCCACTGTGTCCCTCCTCCTCCTCCACCTCGTTCCCAGTTCTGTCTACACTCACACCTGCATGCACTACATCCTCATCCACTACCGCCATCACCAGCACACCTATCAGAACACACATCTCACTGGCAGACACCACCCCAACAGCCCTACACACATCCTCTGTGTCCTCTCCCACTGTGTCTGCCCCCGCAAGGTACACAAACGCAAGCACTCAGACACCCAACAGCCATCCACCTCACAACAGCATCCAGCCCATGCGCCCAAACACAGGAAACACCTCCTACAACCACTCCCTCTTCCTCCACTCCCAAACCTTCTCTCTCTTACCGCCGCATTGTCCCTTAGAAGTTTTTCCTCTCCACCATTGACCTCTTCCCTGCCGCCCCCCCGTCCTTCACGTCTGGCCAGGGTGGGTAAAACGCAGGCAAGCACCTCAGTCACCCAGTCCACAGGGCCCAGTAGTGTCCACAGCAAGTCATGGTGGGAAAGGATCCAGGGCACCAGGCAGCCTCACAGAAAGGATGCCTGCCCCAAGTGCTGGCTGGAAGGGCAAGGAGCCCTCTCCCATCTGCTACCAGGAAGGGCAAGGAAACCTCCTCATCTGCTGCCAGGAAGGACAGGGAGCCATCCCCAGCTGCTGCCAGGAAGGGCAAGGGGCCTGCACCAGCTGCTGCCCTGAAGGGCAAGGAGCCATCCCCAGCTGCTGGCAGGAAGGGCAAGTCGCCATCCCCAGCGGCTGCCTGGAAAGCCAAGGGGCCTGCACCAGCAGGCAGGAAGGACAAGAGGCCTGCTTTTGGGACTCAGTCAGAGCTCCCACAACCAACCATGGTGGTGCAGCCATCCGAGGCTGCAGGGGATGGGCAGGAGCTTCCCCCCACAACCAACACCAGCAGCACCACAACCAGCAGTGGGCAGCCATCTGAGGCTGCAGGGGATGGGCAGGAGCCTCCCCCGCCACTACCAGCAGCAGCACCAGCACCACTATCACCAGAAGTGGGCAGCCGTCCGAGGCTGAAGGGGATGGGCAGGAGCTTCCCCCCACAACCACCACCAGCAGCAGCAGCACCACCACTACCACCAGCAGTGGGCAGCCATCTGAGGCTGCAGGGGATGGGCAGGAGCCTCCCCCCACAACTACCAGCAGCACCACCACCAGTGGGCAGCCAACCGAGGCTGCAGGGGATGGGCAGGAGCTTCCCCCCACAACCACCACCAGCAGCAGCAGCACCACCACCACCAGCAGTGGGCAGCCATCCGAGGCTGCAGGTGATGGGCAGGAGCCTCCCCCCACCACTACCAGTAGCAGCAGCACCAGCACCACTGCCACCACTGAACAGCCGTCACCGCCGGCAGACATTCTGAAGACCTGCCTCCATGGGCTGTTGTGCGGTCTGCTCCCTGCACTTCCTGTGGGTATTACACCCAGCTGTCGACTGTGACCTTGCATTCCCCAAGATCTGCATCACAGGGCATGATGCCCCCTCCAGAACCAGTGGGTAAGCCACCCACTCACTCCATCCTCCCCAGAATGAAGATCACAGGGCACGATGCCCCCTCCAGAACAAGTGGGGAAAACACCCACTCACCTCATCCTCCCCAGGATGAAGATCACAGGGCACGATGCCCCCTCCAGAACCAGTGGTTAAGCCACCCACTCACCCCATCCTCCACAGGATGAAGATCACAGTGCACGATGCCCCCTCCAGTACCAGTGGGCAAAATACCCACTCACCCCATCCTCCCCAGGATGAAGATCACAGGGCACAATGCCTCCTCCAGAACCAGTTGGGAAAACACCCATTCACCCCATCCTCCCCAGGATGAAGATCACAGGGCACGATGCCCCCTCAAGAGCATGTGGGCAAGTCACCCACCTGAGAGACTGTGGCCTTGCACTCCCCAGGACAGAGAAATGGGCATGTTGCCCCTTCCAGAGCATGTGGGCAAGTCACCCACTTGAGAGACTGTGGCCTTGCACTCCCCAGGACAGTGAAATGGGCATGTTGCCCCCTCCAGAGCATGTGGGCAAGTCACCCACTTGAGAGACTGTGGCCTTGCACTCCCAGAAACAAGCACAGGGCATCTTGCCCCCTCCATGACCAGTGGTGTTGTTCCATCTGCAGGATGAGGTGCCTCCCGTGTTCTCCGTCCTCCTGAGGTGCTTGCCTATTTTCAAACTGATGCCCCTGCAGTGTTCTCTCCGTGTTGGTGGGGCCTTGGACGTTGTCATGTGGCCCTGTGGCCCACGCACATTGAGGACTGGGCAGTGCCTTTTGAATTGTACATATGTATATACTTTTAGAACGGATGTATGTATTATTACTGTATTACTATTATTACATTCACTTTCATCTCTTTGTGTTGTCCTTGCATTATTCCTGAGGGGTACAGGGTATTTATGTTTTCTTACTGCATCTGATTGTGTGTATGGTGCTGGGGTGGGGGTGGTGGTGTGTTGCCTGTGTGTGTCACTCTTATTTTCCTCCCACCCTCCCTTATGTGTTAGGTGGCTGTACTCACTGTGGCCGTCTTCGCCATTGTTGGTGTTTGTGGTGGAGCAGGACGTAGAAGATCATCGTTAAAATTTGCAGCTTGGACTCCATGGCTGCGTGGTTGTTCCCTGTGTTTCCAATGGTGAGTCCTTTCCCTTCTGAGGTCTGTTTCCGGCAGGCTTTTGATGTCATTGGTACCGCCCTGGAAAAGGTGGCAGATTGGATTGCCATAATACGGTGGGCGGGACATTGACTTCTGTGTAGGCGGCTACCACCGTGGTGGCTGTTGTTTCCGCCCTGGCAGTCAGTGTGGTAAAGTGGCTGTCTATTTGAGCTCTTTCCGCTATGGTGATAATTTGGTGGTATTTACCGCCAGCCTGTTGGCGGTATTACCGCCACTTTATCACCGATCGCCAGGGTTGTAATGAGGGCAATAGTGTCTTGTAATATGTGGCAAAGCTTTGGTTGACTGTGGCATTGTCTGTGTGTCTGACCTTCTCTTCATCAGTTCATTCATTCATTATTCATTAAAATACTTTATCTGATAGCGACTTCTAGCTCCAGATTCCTTACCTTAGAATTCCCTGACGTCAGCTTCGAATCTGGAATTTTTCTGCTGAGGAGTACCCTGCGTGCCCTCGGGTGGTGTCGTTCGGATCCACGTGTGTCGTCCGGCTCCGTGAGCCGTCGTTAGAGCCGTCTGTGATGTCACGGTCTTCTATATGGACACCAACCCGGTGCACGTATGTCAGTTGTTTTCCTTCCACCCCGGTTAAGCGCAGATCTGGAAAGAGCTAACCCCGGTGCTGCTGACATTTCATAATTACAGGGGGGAAGAGATGGAAACTGTGGAAAGTCCAACAGATAGTGTATAGTTTCAAGACAAAACCTTGTCAATAAGAATTTATGTCTCTCATTTGTTATGATTTGTAAATAAAGAGCCGGAAAAGCAGGTAGTTCATGCAGAGTGTTTTCTATCCCACCGTGTTTAATCTCTAATTACATCCACCGGGTATAATGTTTAAAAAGCTCTTTAGTGAGACTTAAAGGAATGGTAGCCAACCTATCTGGGCTATGGAAGAATGCAGAGGTACCAAGCCTGTCATACTTTGTCTTGATGTATTTAAAACATGGAATATTTAAATACTTTTCCAGCTTCAAACAGTCCATTGTTATTGATTTACATAGCTGGGCCTCTGGATTTTTCTATACTCTATGCCATAATAATAGGGGCTATAACCTAACATGATCTTCAATATTAGATAGCCCAGACTACTCATGACAAAAAGTCACAGAGGTGGACTCTGGGATACCGAGCA
This sequence comes from Pleurodeles waltl, assembly GCF_031143425.1. Taxonomy (NCBI): domain Eukaryota; kingdom Metazoa; phylum Chordata; class Amphibia; order Caudata; family Salamandridae; genus Pleurodeles; species Pleurodeles waltl. The sequence continues at coordinate 1,986,311,663 of NC_090440.1, read as the reverse complement.
ACATTTTTAAAAACTTATTTTCCATAATTTGCAAGGCTTTTCAATGTATGTATCCCCAAACTCCTGCGCCAAATATAGCGACAGACATCCGTTTACTTTTGTAAATACAAATAATTTCTTTTGTTGGCTTGTGGCCCAATGTTCGAGAAAACCTAAAAACTGCATCAATGCTCGCTGAAACTGAACCACTCTTGCATTCAATAAGAATGTCCAGTTGAACTCTACATCAATCGGAATGAACAGATATGTAAAGTCGGGGTTTTTCATATTTTCTTGACCGTTAAGTGAACATTTCCTAGTCTTCGATAGTTTGGGACCACATTTCATTACAAAAGACTTTGTACAGTTTGTTTTAAGACCCAAATCAGTCATAAAAATATTAAAGGCATCTAGCAGCAACTGGAGAGCATTAGCTCAAATACTCCCCCAAGGCATTAATATAGATTAGAAATTAAAAGGGTACAAAACACATCCTTGTCTGACCCTGGATATTGATGGAAAATCTTCAGAGAGATCCCCAGATCTACTTTAGCGAACTCTAGCTGTGGTATGTGCATGAAGCCTACTAAGCAAAGAGATAATTGTACTATCAATACCTAGGTTTAGTATTACTCTCCATAGCTTTGGGCAATCTACTATATCAAACGTAGTACTTAAGTTTATAAAGGCAAGATGGACACAATCTTTTTTGGCCTCAGTATATTTCTGGACTATTAATGAAAGATTTAAAGATAGTTCAATAGTTCCAAGGCCTGGGCCAAATCCAAACTGTAGGTCAGAAAGCCCCTGCTTCTCTATTGCACATGTTTCCGATTTGGACAATATTACCCTTCCTAAAATCTTCATTGTACCAGCTAGGAAGGAGATTGGATGATAACAGGAGGGTTGGCTCTTATTCCCTTTTATAAATATTGGCCTCCTGCCAGGTTTTCACTAAGGGGCTCCATCAGTTATATATGCAATAGGTGTGCATTGTGCCTTGTATGTACAGAGCCAGTGTAAGGTCTTGCCTGTCTTGTCACCCATTATTATATGCGGCTTTGGGTGGGTAGCCACGCAGGCCATGCCTCATCCATGAGGAGTCCACAAAGTTTCGGTTGGTGCAATTGATCCCTAGGCATGGCTGGGGAGCTCAGTGTGGCATGAGTTGCTTCTAGCTCTAGGAAGCGCATTTCTAGGTCTGTTGTTTCTTGCCTACGCTTAAATTGCCATTTGAGATATGACTGAGGATTTCCTCCCTAATTGTGGCTTTTATTGTTTCCCAGAGAACCTCCGGGGACTTGACTGTGCCCTTGTTTGTGACTAAGTACTGTTCTTTTGCTGTATGGATGTGAGTCTTGGTTCCAGCGTCTTGTAGCCACCACACATTCTGGTGCCAGCCCAATTGAGTGTGTCATGGGCCTAACTGCAACCGTATTTCCATAGGGGTGAGATCTGAAAGTCCATGAGCATGCATATTGGTATCTTGAATCTTGTGAGATTCAGAGGCAGCGAGGAGGAAGTAGTCAAACCAGGAGAAATATTTGTGTGCCCCTGAGCAAAAAGGGTAACCATGTTCTCCCAGGTGTAAGGCCTGCCACGTATCCCGAGGCCCATCGCTTCAATGAATCGAGCAAGAGGGGGCATTCCCAGACCAGTGCTCCCAGTCCTGAGGTTTTTTCCAACTCCCAGTCTTCCACTCTATTAACCTTTACCCAAACTATCCAGCGATTTGTCGGGAACTGCTTCATGAGGACCCCTAGTTTTTACAGAAAGTTGTGTGTGAGTGGTGGGAGAGCATAGACACTAGCTATCGCGATTGGGTAGCCATGAAGAAAAACTGATATGGCTGCATATCTTCCAAGATTGTTGCATCATATTTTATAAACTGTCAGAGGAAGGCTCCTGTGTATCAGAATAGCCATTTCCTGTGACTCTCTGGTGAAGCCTACATGGAATACCTGAGTGTAACCCATATAGGCAAGTGTAGGAAAATGGCTCCCTGTTGCAGTTACCTCCCCGGTTTTGCCTGATACTGACTTGACTGAGAAGTGTGCTGGGACCCTGCTAACCCTGCACCAGTGTTCTTTCACCTACAATGTACCATTGTTTCCATAATTGGCACACCCCTGGCACACAGATAAGTCCATTGTAAAAGGTACCAGTGGTAACAAGGGCCCTGTGATCAGGGAAGGTCCCTAAGGGCTGCAGCATATGTTGTGCCACCCTAAGGGACCCCTCACCTAACACATGCACACTGCCATTGCAGATTGTGTGTGTTGGTGGGGAGGAAAAGGGAAAGTCGACATGGCATCCCCCTCAGGATGCCATGCCCACAAAATAGGTAAGTCGCCCCTCTAGCAGGCCTTACAGCCCTAAGGCCGGGTGCACTATACCACAGGTGAGGGCATAGCTGCATGAGCAATATGCCCCTACAGTGTTTAAGTCTATTCTTAGACATTGTAAGTACAGTGTGGCCATATTAAGTATATGGTCTGGGAGTTTGTCAAAACGAACTGTACAGCTCCATAATAGCTACACTGAATACTGGGAAGTTTGGTATCAAACTTCTCAGAATACTAAACCCACACTGATGCCATGTTGGATTTATTAAAAAATGCACACAGAGGGCATCTTAGAGATGCCCTCTGTATTTTACCCAATCCTTCAGTGCAGGACTGACTGGGCTGTGCCAGCCTGCTGCTGAGAGACGAGTTTCTGACCCCCTGGGGTGAGAGCCTTTGTGATCTCTGAGGCCAGAAACAAAGCCTGCACTGGGTGGAGATGCTTAACACCTCCTCCCGCAGGAACTGTAACACCTAGCAGTGAGACTCAAAGGCTCAAGCTTCGTGTTACAATGCCCCAGGGCACCCCAGCTAGTGGGGATGTACGCCCCCTGGACACAGCATCCACTTTTGGCGTCAAGTCCAGGGGAGATAATGAGAAAAACAAGGAGGAGTCACCCACCAGTCAGGACAGCCCCTAAGGTGCCCTGAGCTAAGGTGACCCCCTGCCTTTAGAAATCCTCCATCTTGGTTTTGGAGGATGACCCCAATAGGATTAAGGATGTGCCCCCTCCCCACAGGGAGGAGGCACAAAGAGGGTGTAGCCACCTTCAAGGACAGTAGCCATTGGCTACCAGCCTCCATGACCTAAACACACCCCTAAATTCAGTATTTAGGGGCACCCCGGATCCCAGGAAATCAGATTCCTGCAACCTGAAGAAACAAGAAGGACTGCTGACTTACAAGCCTGCAGAGCAGGAGGAAGACGACAACTGCTTTGTCCCCAGCCCTACCGGCCTGTCTCTAACTTCGAAAACCTGCAACCAGCGATGCATCTGACAGGGACCAGCGACCTCTGAAGCCTCAGAGGACTGCCCTGGACTAAAGGACCAAGAAACTCCCATGAACAGCAGCTCTGTTAAACAAACAGCTACTTCTTTGCAACAAAGAAGCAACTTCCAAAGACTGCACGTTTCCCGCCAGAAGCGTGAGACTTCTCACTCTGCACCCGACGCCCTCGGCTTGAGATCCAGAGGAACAAACACCTCAGGGAGGACTCCCCGGTGACTGTGAGCCGGTGAGTAATCAGAGACGACCCCCCAGAGCGCCCACAGCGACGCCTGCACAGAGAATCCAGAGGCTCCCCCTGACCGCGACTGCCTGTAACATGGGACCCGACGCCTGGAACCAGCACTGCACCCGCAGCCCCCGGGACCTGAAGGAACCAAACCTCAGTGCAGGAGTGACCACCATGCAAACCTCTGCCTAGCTCAGGTAGTGGCTGTCCCGAGAAGCCCCCCTTGTGCCTGCATGCACCGCTAGAGTGACCCCCGGGTCCCTCCATTGAAACCTATACAAAACCCGATGCCTGCTTTGCACACTGCACCCGGCCACCCCTGTGCCGCTGAGGGTGTGTTTTGTGTGCCTACTTGTGTCCCCCCCAGTTCTCTACAAAACCCCCCTGGTCTGCCCCGCGGACGCGGGTACATACCTGCTGGCAGACTGGAACCAGAGCACCCTTGTTCCCCATAGGCGCCTATGTGTTTTGGGCACCTCTTTGACCTCTGCACCTGACCTGCACTGAGCTGCTCGTATGGTAACTTTGGGGTTGCCCTGAACCCCCAACGGTGGGCTGCCTATGCCCCAGAATTGAGACTTGTAAGTGTTTTACTTACCTCCTAATCTAACCTTTACTTACCTCCCCCAGGAACTGTTGATTTTTGCAGCATCCACTTTGAAAATAGCTTACTGCCATTTTTACAAAGACTGTATATGATATTGCTTTTATTCAAAGTTCCTAAAGTATCTCAGTGAAGTACCTTGCATTTAAAGTGTTTACTGCAAATCTTGAACCTGTGGGTCTTAAAATAAACTAAGAAAATATATTTTTCTATTTAAAAACCTATTGGCTTGGAGTAAGTCTTTGAGTGTGTGTTTCTTATTTATTGCCTGTGTGTGTACAACAAATGCTTAACACTACCCTCTGATAAGCCTACTGCTCGACCACACTACCACAGAATAGAGCATTTGAATTATCTAATTTTGCCACTATCTTACCTCTAAGGGGAACCCTTAGACTCTGTGCACACTATTTCTTACTTTGAAATAGTATATACAAAGCCAACTTCCTACAGCAAGGACTGGGCATTTAGTGAGCAATTGGTAGAAGGAGTATATTAGCACAATTTCATTTCACCCGTTTCAGCACTGCACTCCGCTTTATAGGGTCCAGGATGCCATTAATGTTCCATGTTAGTAAGCGCATGGTGCTGTGTGCAGCGAGGACAACTTGGGCCACCGTGGGATGGGCCAGTGCAGTCAATTAAAAGGGGGAGATGTTCTAGGCTCCAAGTCAGTTATGGCAGTTGTAGGAAGTTGTCTCTGTATATACTATCTCAAAGTGAGAGGTAGTGTGCATAGAGTCCAAGGATTCCCCTTAGAGGTTGATAGTGGCAAAATTAGATAATACTAATGCTCTATTTTGTGGTAGTGTGGTCGAGCAGTAGGCTTATCAGAGGTTAGTGTTAAGCATTTGTTGTACACACACAGGCAATAAATGAGGAACACACACTCAAAGACCTAACTCCAGGCCAATAGTTTTTATATAGAAAAATATATTTTCTTAATTTATTTCAGAACCACTAGATTCAAGATTTGAGGTAAGTACATAACATGCAAGGTACTTCACACAGGTAAGTATAGAACTTTGATTTAAAACAGTAGTACACACAGTTTTGGTTAAAATGGCAATAAGGTATTTTAAAAGTGGACACACTGGAAAAATCAACAGTTCCTGGGGGAGGTAAGTTTGGTTCGGTTTCTCAGGTAAGTAAAGCACTTACACAGTCAGTCTCCTGGGCATAAGCAGCCCACCGTTGGGGGTTCTTGGCAACCCCAAAGCCACAGCACCAGCAACACAGGGCCGGTCAGGTGCAGAGGTCAAAGGAGGGCCCAAAACTCATAGGCGCCTATGAAGAACTGGTCCTAGTCTGCCTACAGGTAACCACCTGCGTCCTTGAGGGCAGACCAGGGGGGTTTTGTAGAGCACTTGGGGGGACAGACACAAGCCCACAAAACAGACCCTCAGCGGCACAGGGGTGGCCGGGTGCAGTAGGCAAAGTAGGCGTCGGGTTTGCTATAGAAAGCAATGGAGGGACCTGGGGGTCACTTAGGCGATGCAGGCAGGGCACAGGGGGGCTTCTTGGGCAAGCGACCAACTGGGCTAGGATGAGGGCTACCTGCTGGTCACTCCTGCACTGGTAGGTGGTTCCTCTCGGTTCTGGGGACTGCGGGTGCAATGCTTGGTCCAGGCTTCGGTTCCTTTGTTACCAGGCAGTCGCGGTCAGGGGGAGCCTCTGGAACCTCCCTGCAGCCGTCGCTGTGGGAGTGCAGGGGGTTGTCTCAGGGTGTCCACGTTGTTGGAGTCTCCTGGGAGTCCTCCCTGCGGTGTTGGTTTCACCAAACTCGAGCCGGGGTCGTCGGGTGCAGAGTGTGAAGACTCACGCTTCTGGCTGGAAGTAGAGTCTCTTTAAAAGTTGCTTTAAAGTTGCAAAGTTGTTGCAGTTTCTGAACAGTGCTGCTGTTCTCGGGAGGTTCTTGGCCCTTTATGTGCAGGGCAGTCCTCTGAGTCCTCAGAGGTCGATGGTCCCGTTGGATGCGTCGCTGTGCACGTTCTTTGAGTCTGGAGACAGACCAGTAGGGCTGGGGCCAAGTCAGTTGGTGTCTCCGTCGTCTCTGCTGGGCTTTCAGTTCAGCAGCCCTTCTTTCTTCAGGTTGCAGAAATCAAATTTCCTGGGTTCAGGGTCGCCCCTAAATACTAGATTTAGGGGTGTATTTAGGTCAGGGGGCAGTAGCCAATGGCTACTGTCCTTGAGGGTGGATACACCCTCGTTGTGCCTCCTCCCTGAGGGGGGCACAGTCCCTATTCCTATTGGGGAAGCCTCCAAACTCAAGATGGAGAATTTCTAAAGGCAGGGGTCACCTTAGCTCAGGGCACCTTAGGGGCTGTCCTGACTGGTAGGTGACTCCTTCTTATTTTTCTCATTATCTCCTCCAGACTTGCCGCCAAAAGTGGGGGCTGTGTCCGGAGCGGCGGGCATTTCCACTAGCTGGGATGTCCTGGTGTGCTGTAGCAACAGGCAGGAGCCTTTGAGGCTCACCACCAGGTGTTACAGTTCCTGCAGGGGGAGGTGAGAAGCACCTCCACCCAGTGCAGGCTTTGTTCCTGGCCACAGAGCAACAAAGGCCCACACCTCATGTGGCCAGAAACTCGTCCGGTTGTGGCAGGCTGGCAGAAACTGGCCAGCCTAGCACTAGGAGTCGGACTGGTATTCAGGGGGCATCTCTAAGATGCCCTCTGGGTGTATTTTACAACAAATTCCACACTGGCATCAGTGTGCATTTATCGTGCTGAGAAGTTTGATACTAAACTTCACAGATTTCAGTGTAGCCATTATGGAACTGTGGAGTTCGTAATTGACAGACTCCCAGACCATATACTTTTTACGGCTACCCTGCACTTACAATGTCTAAGGGTTTGCTTAGACACTGTAGGGGCATAGTGCTCATGCAACTCTGCCCTCACCTGTGGTATAGTGCACCCTGCCTGAGGGCTGTAAGGCATGCTAGAGGGGTGACTTACCTATGCCACAGGCAGTTGGTTAAGGGCATGGCACTCTGAGGGGAGTGCCATGTCGACTTAGTCATTTTCTCCCCACCAGCACACACAAGCTGTGAGGCAGTGTGCATGTGCTGAGTGAGGGGTCCCCAGGGTGGCATAATACATGCTGCAGTCCTTAGAGACCTTCCCTGGCCACAGGGCCTTTGGTACCAGGGGTACCATTTACAAGGGACTTATCTGTGTGCCAGGGCTGTGCCAATTGTGGGAACAAAGGTACAGTTTATGGAAAGAACACTGGTGCTTGGGGCCTGGTTAGCACGGTCCCAGCACATTTTCAATCATAACTGTTATAAAAAAAAGGCAAAAAGTTAGGGGGTAACCATGCCACGGAAGGCATTTCCTTACAGCAGTGCATTGTGACATCTAGCATGAGTGTAAAAAGGTAAAGAGAACAAAACAGTAATGTGACCCTCCCACCCCCTCCCTATACCTCAAGAACACGAAGTACTTGTTGTGGAATAAACTAGGAACTGTTGCCAACTGGGTGACCAAACCTTACCATGTTCCTCTGTACCAGCTCCAAAATCAATCCCAGTAAGATAATTCAAAAACAAGAAAAGAGAGGGGGTCCAAATGGGCAACTAAATATCAGTTGCGTGAGTTGATGAAAAAAAAGATGCCAGACAGGATCAGGAAGGACGGACATGTCAGGGGCCTGGGTCCCCCTTCTCAATTATGGAGGGAGACAGTCTCTGGAATGTCTGGCCAGGGTTCAGGGACCGTGACAGGTACATTGAGTCAGTGGCAGAATGGCACCACTATCTTGTGCTCTGGGACTGACACGGCAGCTGCCCAAAGCCCAAGCCTTGTTGTGTTGTGCCGAGAAGGCGAGGACATATTCTCCCTCTGGATCAGGGGGTTCTTCCTCCAGCTATGTCCAGACCACTTCCGGTGTGTCAATGAAGAATGATTTGTCCTCAAAGATTATATTGAGACGCAACCAGCCAAAGATGAAGGGCCCCACCATGGACTCAGTCGCTCCTTCTTCCTTTGCAGTGCCTCGCTAGAGAGACAGCACTCACCCTGGCGTGCGGTCAGGGAGCAGTTGCTCAGTCTAGGGCCCAGGTCTACGTGTCGCTCAGGCAGAGTCCAAGCAAAGTTCACAGCGTAGGCCACGGGGACCTCTCAGGTTGTGGGGTCACGCACCTGTGCAGATCCCTCTAAGGATTGTTAGGGCCCCCTGGCGGGAAACAGCCTTAACAATGTGGGCTATGCCATTCGTGCAGTTTCAACGCAAGCGTAACAACGCTTGCCTGAACCACGACTGTCCGGATCTCTGCCTTAACCACGCATATGCAGCGATCTGCGGTCTTGCTGTGTGGATGGGCAGAGAAGACAGGAAGGATCGGTAGAGGTAAGTGGGGAATGGGACCTTGTTATTGGGGGGCAGTTTTTAGGGGTGGGGGACGGTTTTAGGGCTCAGGGCCGGTAGGGGTGTCAGGAAGTTTTTTTAACAGAAGGCAGGGTTTTAGGGTTCAGGGAAGTTGGGCTCCGGTAGTTTTAAGGGAGAAGGGGCAGTATTCATGGGTGGGGGGGTCAGTTTTAGGGCCAAGGGTGGCGGGGCTGGGATAGTTTTTAGCAAGGCGTAAAAGAGTGGAGAGAGAAGCAGGAAGGATAGGGAGAGGTAAGTGGGGCTGGATTGGGGGGTCATTTTTAGGGGTGGGGCGGTTTTAGGTCTCAGTGCAGGGGGAGCTTGGGGTCTTTTTTTGACAGGGGGAAGGGTTTAAGGATTTGGGGCTGTGCGGTTGGGGAAGTTTTTAAGGGCTGGGGCCGGGTTTTACAGCTCAGAGTGGCAGAGGTAGGGGCAGTTTTCAGGGGTGGGGGGCAGTTTTAGGGCTGACTGCGGGGGAGAGAAGGGATAGTTTTAATGGCTGGGAGGGGCGGTTGTAAGGCTCAGGGCTGAGGGTCGGGGTAGTTTTAAGGGAGGGGTTAGTTTTAGGGCTCAGGTCAGCTGTCGGTTGGGATAGTTTTATGGGCGGGGTCAGTTTTAGGACTGAGGGGCAGTCAGGGTAGTTTTAAGGGCAGGGTGGGGTCAGTTTTAGGTCTCAGGGCAGGAGGGTCTGGTAGTTTTAAAGGCAGGGTCAGTTTTAGGACTCAGGGCAGGGGCATCGGGAAGGGTAGTTTAAAGAGCAGGGCTGGGGAGGGGCAGTCCCAAGGGCTGGGGTGTGGTGGATTGCAGGGCTGGGGTATCGGTCGTTAGGGGGCAGGATGGGGCAGGGGGGTGGCAGGGTGTAATTTACCATGCATATTCCTTTACCAGTCATGCTTTTACAATGACATTCATTGTAAAGGCAAGCGCTGTAAAGACGCGGTTGTGGTTCTGACCGCACTGTTAAGGCATGCGTGGTTAAGGCATGCATGGTTGTGCCATACAACCCCTCCTGGCTTGTGGCCTCCTGATCGGAGCCAGAGTCGAACACCCACCACCGCTGGAAGGTGAAGAATGGCATCTCTCTGCCCAGGGGCCTCTGAAGTGGCCTGCGGCCCTCCACTGCAGTAGCCCCTAGAGCAGGGGGTAAAAAAGGGAAGTGGGGGTGCCAGTCCAGGCCCCCACAGTCCCATCTCAGAGCCGCCAGCCTCCTGACCTCCTCTTAGCAGTAAGCAGATGGGCGCCTCTCCCTGTGTGTGTTGGAACCCTCTGGGCGTGACCTCCCGAATGGAGCCTGGGGCTGACACCCACTAAAGCCAGATGATGAAGGAGGGCCCCCCCTGTAGCGGGAACCATTATAGTGGCTTACCAATGTTGCAGGTGAACCCTACGGGCTGTAATTCCGCTGACTGTGATTTGCTGAATCCACATGTGTCCCACCACAACTAGGCCGCGAGACAGCGGGAGCAAACGAGCCCTCCCCGGCTCACTCTCAACAGTCGGAGCGCGTCAGGCAACGTATTCCTCCAGCTTCCAGTCCTTGAAGAGTCTGATAGCTACCTGGGTCCCCATAAAAGACAGATTTTCCCGGTGTGGTGGCAGAACTCATGAAAGAGCAGCTGCCATGTTTTGCATCTTGGCCACGCCCCCATATTTCTCTAAGACTGAATTTTTAGTAATTATAATATTTGCAGAATTTTTGTTCATGTGATCAGTCAATGTAGCTGATGTCTGTCAAGCTTTAGATTATTTGTGATTCTACCTTGTGGTGTGGTACCTGCAGAACTTCTGGGGTTGTGTTTGTCCCTGAATATATGTGTTTGCAAACTTCGCAGTAAAAAGAGAGACTTCTCAACGTGTGCTTTGTTAAAAATCTGTATTTTCAGCTAGCTACTGAAGGGCACATTTTCCAAATTGTAACAGGGGTTACGCACATTGAAGAACAAAATAAAGAATGCCTGACCTGATTCCAGACTACTCCTGCTACAGGTGGCCTAATGGATGTGTCTTTCTGATTATACAGTTCAGACATTCTGAACAAAGGTAGGCTGTTTCTGGGTACACCTAGGCAGAGCAGCCGAGGCTGCCAGACCGGTTGTGTCAGTGCCTTATCCTCAAGTAGAAAGACCTCTGACATTGAAGAATATGAATATGGTGTCTTCACCCTTCTACATAGGCTTCATGACTTGGAGGAGAGGAGCAAAATGGATGTCATCACATACATAAAGACAGCTTTAAGGGAACCTCCATCTTGCTCTTCATTTTCTATGCTCTTTTACAAAACACCATTGCCATAGCGCTTGGTCACAAAAACGTGCAACGTACTAACTCAGCATACAAATCACACTTCTCATCTCACAACACATGTGCAGATATGAGGGTGGAGTAGTCATCTTCCTCTTTGAGCAGAGATTCACTTTTTGTAGACATCACCCAGGAGAGCATTATGTGACACTGGAGGAAGTCCTTTGGTAAGGAAACTTAACAAAGGAAATTGGGGTTGAATTCTATCTTATGGAGAACTGCTTCCGTATAACCCCAGTCCAGGGTGTTGCAAGCCTTTTCTTTATTTAAGGCTACTAACACTATGGCCCATATTTATGGAAAATGATGCACAACTGCGCTAATGCAGTTGTGCGTCAACATTTTTAATGCAAGCTATCGTCATTCCCTAGCGCTATCCGTGCACCATATTTTAAAAATGACGCACAATGGCGCTAAGGAATGGTCAGTGTAAAAACAAATGATGCTAACCATTGCAACATGCCATAAGGAAAAATGAAGCTAATGCTGAAAAAATGGCACTAGACTGTTTTGCTGCACGTATTTATCATGCAAAACGGGTTAGTGCCCTTTTTTAGCACATTAGCGTAAAAAAAAGCACACAAGCAAGAATAAAACAAATTGAATGCAAGATGGAGATTGCAGGCCAGGAGAGACCCCAGGGAGATCCCAATCACCCAAGTACCAGCCAGGAGAGTCCAGTAAAATCCCAGGAGAAGAGGAGACTCAAGTGTCACTTTAGTGAGCCGAAGCATGACATCCTGGTCAGAGAGGTGATTGAGCACCAACACCAGCTCTTTGTCACCTCCAAATTTCCAGTCAGTAGGAGAGACGGATTATGGCAGGCAATAGCAGGCAAAGTCAACAGCGTGGCAGAGGTGAGGAGGACTGTCACCGACTGCAAGAAGCGCTGGCATGATTGCAAGCGCAGGACTAAGGAGAAGCTGGCCAGGAACCGAAAGGCAGCCCTGCAGACTGGAAGTGGAAGTCACGCACCATAGGAGGACCTGGATGAGCTGGAGGAGGTGTTGAAGAGGTCATCCCAGAGGATCTGATCACTGGAATCGCAGGATAGTGCAGACTACCAAGAACTGCCACAAATGCAGGGTAAGTGGCATGGCGGGGAATACGTGGAATTCCACAAATGGCAGAAATGGGAGGCACATAGGACACACTCAATGCATGCTAAAAGTTAGCATCGGGACACATAGGCCCTGAATCAAAATGCTCTATCGCCACCCAAGCCACACATGTACTGACGCTTTGGTTGCGCAATGCACTCCAACATATACACAACGTGGACATAAGCCACTCACTATGGCTATCCTCTGCCATGTAAAAATGCAGCACATTGCCTGAAAGTGACGTGCAATTAGTTTGGCTGTGTCTGTGCGACAACAACACCCATTTCATATTGTCATAGCACCTGATCCTACACAACTTGTACATCAGAGACTAGGACTAAAGTCAGTACCACCCCAGGGGTGGTGTCAGGGAGTTAGAACAGGCAAAAATGTTTCCCTTCCTCCTTGTCTCATTGCCATTCTCATGTGTGCTGCATCTTGCATACACATTAAAATGCCATTCTAGCAAAACTAGTTTGTACATGGGCAGGAGCGGGCACCTCCCTGCACATAAACAATTTATCCCCTCAGGACAGGCACCCCTACTAAACTGGTGCTGTGACGTGCAACACATGATGCTGCTGCACTGAGCTGTGCCACTTGAGAAAAAAATCAGGCCTAAAGTGTGCAACCTGTGGAACGCAAATCACATAGGGTGAACCCACAACAACTCACACAGAACTCCATGTACCATATTGGAATGGCCACAAATTAAACACATACAACACATGGGGCATGTCTGTGAACATCAAGTGTGCAGCTGTAGCTGCAGTCTCACCATCCAACAAGATAGAGGGTCTTGTGTGAATGGTTGATCTACTGCTTAGTGGTGCAATCAACATACTTGAGAACTGGCACAAGTGGCATCAATGTGCTCAGAAACGAAAGGTAGTAAATGGCAAATAATGTCGCACTTCCAAACGGTGTCCACAATAGTAAATTTAAAGTAGCAGTCAAATATGAATAGGTGCACGTGGTCAGGTGCCCTACTACCTGAAGGCACAAGAATAGTGCATACAAGTATACACAGCATACAATGAACAAATATGACCACAGCACTCAAAAAGTAAGGAATAAGAGAGTAGAGGTACAATCTTGCGTGTAGCAATTTTGTTAATGAATTGTTCAGTACTCTTCTTGGTGTTCCAGAAAGTTGTTTATTTGGATCAATTCTCGTAAATCCAGAAGTACAGTCAAACAGGCACAGCCAACACGTGTTTCGTCAGAACAGTGACTTAATCAAGGCTGTAAGGAATATACAATAGAGTTTTAACTATAAACAATAGTACTGGAACGGTAGACATGAAGGCAAAAAGCAAACCAGTGTGTATATAGACATGGCAAAAGTGACTGAGTGTAAACGCGTGAGATACTAACAGGTACAAAGTAGTAGTGGAATTTAGGGGGTCATTATGAACATGGTGGTAAAGACCGCCGACCGCCGTGGCGGCGGTGAACAGTATCCCGCCGGCGGCAGCGAATGGAAACCCGCCATATAATGAACAAAAAACCCAACACCGCCAAGCATTCCCACACCACCACTCCCCACCAGGAACCTGTTGGCGGGAATCACAGCCCACCCCAACCCGCCACCGCCAAGCACACCCACATCCTGCCCTCCAAATAAAGATGCACAAATCACCTCGGCGGACAGTGGAGGCTGGACGACCATTGGCGGCTGCGACCGCCACAGGCGGCAAGTGGGCCCAACAGCAACCACTGCACACATTGGCGAGGCTTACCACCCACACACCTGACACACATCCAGAACACCATAAAGCACCCCCAGACACACCCCACAATCCCTTGCAAGTTAACCAGGACCAGAATATGGAGAGCACCAGAGCCAGACAGAGAACGCCAGCAGACAGGACACGCATAGCGCCCCACACAGAAGCACCCAAACACTGTCCCCAGTCCCGACGCCATCCACCACCCTCACCTTGTCCCCCCCCAAGAATCCACACTTCACCGAAAGGGAGCTAGGGACCATTGTGGACGAGATCCTAAAAGTGGAGCCACAAATATTCGGCTCCAAGGTGCAGCACACCCATCGCCTGGAAAATGGAGCTGTGGCATACCATCGTCAACAGGGTGAATGCAGTGGGACAACATCCACGCACCAGGGACGACATCCGCAGGAGATGGAACGACCTGCGGGGGAAGGTCCGGGCCATGGCATCCAGGCACCACATTGCAGTGCAGAAGACTGGGGGAGGGCTGCCACCAACACCACCGACTACACCGACTGGGAGGAGAAGGTACTCGCCATCCTGCACCCAGAGGGACTCAATGGAGGAATGGACTCGGGTAAGTCGTCTACATTTACCCCATATACACCATACCTGTAATGCATGCACCACCCCACCCCACCTAGACCCACACCCCTCCCAGCCATTACCCACCACATCCACCACCCTGCGTCACCCACAACTCGCTACCAGGCCCACATCACTCCCGCTGTGCACAGCCACCCACCCCTTCACGTTCCCACAATGGAATAATAACTCCCACCACAATGTAATGCCACCAGTGCCACTAGATGCTATGTCCACCTCACAAAGGCACCCCTGAAGGTCACTGAAAGGCACACCAGCACTAAATTGTACAGTACTGCCCACCTCAGACCCACCTGCATATGTAACAAACACTTCTATGTCCCCCAACAGCTACCACCACCCATGCAACCCTAATAGAGGGGACAAGGAGTGCCACGGCATTCCAGGGAGACAGAGGCTCATCACAGGATACTGGTGAAGGATCCCTGGACACTGATGAGCAGGCAGGCCCTTCACACAGCCCTGGATGCTCACCATGCAGCAGCCCCACCCAGGAAAAAACTGTCACCCCTAACACCCTGTCAAGACCAGCAGGCCAGGGGAGGCGTGCCCACACCAGTGGACCCAGGGCACAAACAGGTAGAAAACATCAACAGGGGCCACAGTCTCCCACTCCCAACATGCAGGAAGACAAGGGCCCCAGTACTAGTGGCACGTCCAGACCTGCGCAGGGGACACAGGCACAGGGGGCAAGGGCAAGGTCAAGTGCCCCAGTGGGTCAGGGGGTCAGGGGGCAGGGCACCGGATAGATGCAGCTGCCCAGGACGTCATTGCAGAGGTATTGAGGGCATACCAACATACCCATGACAGGTTGGCACAGATTGTAACCACCCTGGAGCAAAGTCAGATGATGCAGCTTGAACACCACCAAGAGGCCATGGAGCAGTGGAAAGAACACAATGCCACAATGGCCACCATTGCTGGAGCACTGCTGCAGTTGGTCAACAAACCCTCAGACACCCACACCAGACAAGAGGCCCCCACAACAGCCCTGGACAAACAGCAACAGTTGTCCCAAGCAGCTGAAACAGCACAGGAAAAACCCTCCCAGGAATCACAAGGGCCGACCATGTCACCCCAAGTAGGTTCACAGCAGGCGCCCAAACGTAGCCTCAGGCCAAGATATGGCACTGGAAACCCAGCAAAAAACAAGCCCCCTACCAACAATTGACACTGCTGCTACTGCCAAGCATCCAACACACCCATTCACAAACTGCACTTAGCTGAGGGCTAAATGATTAACAGAACTACAAATAGGACCCACCTATGAAATCAAACAGGCCTGCCACCGAGTCGGTTTTGAGGACAACCAACCATAACGACTTCCATCACTGTACATAGCACATTTCACTGTATTCCACCAATAAACAACATATCTCCCCTGTAATACTGTCCCCTGTCTTCAATGTTGAACAAAGTGGAGTAATGATGCAACAGGCAGGGATAAACTTTATTGTCAAATTGTGCATGCTGCTGGTACAGTGTGTTTCTAAAACGTCAAGAAGGGAATGCTTATGTTGTCTTTCTGATGGATACAACTACCTGTGGATTCCTCACCTAATGAATACTCCCATGGCGCCAGCATTCGACGGAAATCTTCTTACTAGTCTCTGCACGTCGACGAGGACGTCACTCTAGCCCACGCGACGCCGTCTGACGTCATACAGGCAATAAGAGGTCCTCGACGACGTGCGGACGTCAGTTCCCTTTTTTCCGTGCATTCGAAACGGTTATCTTCGAGGGAGCAACTGTTACTTTTTTGGTTACAGTGTATTTTTGCTGCGTAGTCTTTCGCTGTGGTAATAATGTCGCAGAGAAAGTCTGGATTTAAGCCTTGTCGTGAGTGTGGAGGCAAGATGTCGGTGACGGATCCTCATTCCGATTGCCTTTGGTGTTTGAGCTCCGACCACGACGTCTCGACTTGTGATTCATGCCAGCACAGGAATCCAAAGGCCCTCAAGGAACGTGAGGCGATGCTGTTTATGGCTAAATCGAAGGAGAAGCATCACAAGAAGTCTTCTTCTCCAAGACATCGGCGTCATCGAGACTCCCGGCGCCGTAGAGAATCTCGGCGTCATTCGAAGGAGACTCGTTCCAGGTCTTCGGATCGGCGCCGAAGGACATGGGAGATCAGTCCCACGGTTACGCCGCATCCTTCGACGCCGTTGCCCTCTCCGGCGTCTCCGACTTCACCTGGACAGGCGTCGGTGATTGAGGTATTGGAGCCTCAGGTGTTTTCTCCGGCGCAGACGCCGAGGCCGGCGTCGGGGTCGCCTCCGAGACAGGCACCTCAGTATCCGGCTTTTCCCACCCCTGGAGCCGATAGTTCCGCATTCTTGAATGCGATGTATGCCATCTTCCAACAGATGGCTCCAGGGGGTGCTCCGGCTGGGCCTTTGGCCTTTTCTTTGGGTGATCCTGCGCCTCTTCGGCCGGCACCCTTTATGCCCTTTCTCCCTTTTGGGAACGTGGGCTCGGCGCCAGTGTCGGCGCCGGTGGCCGCTCCGGTGGCTTCAGAAGGATTGGCCCCGGGGATTTCCATCCCGTCGACGTCGAAGTCGGGATTTCGGCATGTGACTCCGGTGGGTCCATCTGCTTCTGCTGCTCTTTTGTCGGCGCCGAAGTTACCTGTGGCGCCGGACGCGGCGTCGGTGGCTTCTGAAGATCGGCGCCGATCTTCGACTTCGGCGGAGGCATTGTCGACTCCGCGTATTGAACAACGACTTCATTCCAGGAGACGTGCTCTCCGTGTATTAGAAGAGCAGGAGTACCAACGAGCCCTGGAGGAAGGAGAGCTAGAGGACTCGGGTGATGGGCTGCGTGGACTGGAGTCGGCCAGTGGGCTGGACACTTCCCCTGAGTGGGATCTTTCGTCGCCGGGGGAATATACTGAGGAGGCTGCTTCCTTTCATGCAGTGGTATGGAAGGCAGCTAGTTTTTTGGACCTGCCTTTGCCGGTGGTGGAGGCTAAACAAAACCTTTTAACAGAGGTGCTACATCCGGCCTCAGCTGCGGCGGAGCCTCTGTTGCCATTTAATGACGCTCTGCTGGATCCGGTGTTAGAGGTGTGGAAGAGGCCGGTATCTTCCCCAGCAGTTCACAGAGCCGTGGCCAGGAGGTATCGGGCGGCTCCGACTGACCCTGGGTTTCTATCTAGGCACCCTACGCCGGAGAGCTTGGTGGTGCAGGCCTCCTGTTCATCCAAGTCAGCGCCTGGTTCTTTCCCGACGGTGCCTGGGGACAGAGATTCAAAGAAGCTAGAGGTGCAGTCGAAGAAGATTTTTTCATCCTGCAGTCTGGCGTTAAAAGCCACCAATGCAACCTGTATCCTGGGGAGGTATATTCATGCTCTGATGGATGACATTTCCTCATCGTTTACAGAGCTTCCCCAGGGTCTTTTGGATCTTGTCTCAAATGCCCAGGCTGCTGCGACCCAGATTATCCAGACGGGACTGGATACCACCGACTCGGTAGCCAGAGCAATGGGCACAACTGTGGTGGCAAGGAGACAGGCCTGGCTCTGTAACTCGGGCTTTTCTGCAGATGTACAGTCCACATTGTTGGATCTCCCGTTTGATGGGGACAAACTGTTTGGAGCCAAGGCTGATTCGGCCTTGGAACGTTTTAAGGAAAGCAGGGCCACGGCTAAGTCGTTAGGGCTCCAAGCTCCTTCTTCCACGGCCTCTTCCAGATTTTTCAGGAGGTTTCGTGGATTTGGGCGTGGCTCTTCCTCCTCTTCCTTTCGGGGAAGATATCAGCAACCTGCCTCTTCCCATCCCTATAGATCTTTCAGGGGGAGAGGTAGGGTCCGCACCAGAGGAGCCTCTCAGCAGCACTCTGCCTCTTCCTCATCCTCTGGCGGGGTGCAGCAGGGGAAGCAGCCTTAGGCTTCCACCATTTCCCACTCACTCCTCTCCTGTAGGGGGAAGATTACAGCATTTTCTCACCAAATGGAAGACTGTTACAATGGACACTTGGGTTCTCAGTATTGTGGGAAAAGGCTACACCCTTCCCTTTCGGGAGTTCCCGCCCCTCATCCCGCCCCGCCCTTCTTATTGTTCAGAAGAACACCTCCTGTTGCTAGAACAGGAGGTACAAGCCCTCCTTTCCAAGGGCGCGGTGGAGTTGGTCCCAGAGCAGGAAAGGGGTCGAGGATGTTACTCAAGGTATTTCCTGATTCCCAAGAAGGATGGTCGTTTGAGACCAATTCTGGACCTGAGGATCTTGAATTGGTTCCTCAAGCAGGAAAAATTCAAGATGCTGACCCTAGCACAGGTGCTTTTGGCGTTGAACAAGGAAGACTGGATGGTGTCTGTCGACTTGCAGGATGCTTACTTTCATATCCCGATACTCAAGTCACACAGGAAGTATCTCTGGTTTGTGGTGGGATCGCAACACTATCAGTTTGCGGTCCTTCCGTTTGGTCTTACTTCAGCACCTCGAGTCTTCACGAAGGTGATGTCGGTGGTTGCGGCAGAACTCAGAAGGAAGGGGATAGCAGTATTCCCTTACTTGGACGACTGGTTGATCAAAGCCAAGTCCCCGGAGCTTGTGTCGCATCATCTGCAGTCAACAACCCAGTTGTTGTTCGACCTGGGTTTTTCGGTGAACGAGCCCAAATCTCACCTAGAGCCCTCTCAGCGCCTCCTGTTCATAGGGGCAGTACTGGATACAACATTGGGTCGGGCCTTTCCTCCGCCTCAGCGGATTCAAGATATTCAGGATTTGGTTCCAATGTTTCAAAATGGAGCGGTAGTTCCAGTTCTCAAGGTCCTTCGTCTGCTCGGTCTTTTTGCCTCCTGCATTCTGTTGGTCACGCATGCTCGCTGGCACATGAGGGCTCTTCAGTGGTGCCTCCGAAGGCAGTGGTCTCAACACAAAGGGGATCTAGAGGGTACTGTCAAGATCTCCAGAGATGCTGCTGTGGATTTGAAGTGGTGGATTGCAAGCAACAATCTTTCACAAGGAAAGCCGTTCCAGCAGTCGCCACCAGTGGCCACAGTCATAACGGATGCTTCCACTCTAGGGTGGGGAGCTCATCTGGGGGATCTGGAGATCAAATGTCTTTGGTCTCCAGAGGAACAGATGTTTCACATCAATCTGTTAGAGTTACGGGCTGTACGTCTGGCTCTCAAGGCCTTCCTCCCTTACCTTCGTGGTCAGTCGGTACAGGTCCTAACGGACAATACTACCACGATGTGGTACATAAACAAGCAGGGAGGAGTGGGGTCGTACCTTCTCTGCAGAGAAGCTCTTCGACTATGGTCCTGGGCAAAGGACCATCAGATTTGCTTGATAGCAAACCATCTGGCCGGAGTCTTGAACGTGCGTGCGGACAGTCTCAGTCGCCATTTCTCGGCAGACCACGAGTGGCGTCTCCATCCAGATCAAGTCCGTTTAATCTTCCAGAGGTGGGGGTTTCCTCGGGTAGATCTGTTTGCCACTCGAGAGAACGCGCATTGTCCGTTGTTCTGCAGCCTCCAGTATCCGATGCAGGGAGCGTTGGGGGACGCGTTTCAAATAACCTGGTGCGGCCAGTTGCTTTACGCGTTTCCTCCCATACCCTTGATTCCTCGAGTATTGAGGAAGATTCGCCAGGACCGGGCTCTAGTCATCCTAATAGCTCCGGATTGGCCAAGGAGGGTATGGTACTCCGACCTTCTCCAACTCTCAATGTGCCCTCCGCTCCGTCTCCCTTTCAGGGCAGACCTCCTCTCGCAGTCGCAGGGGCAGGTTCTACACCCCAACCTCCAGAGTCTGCACCTACATGCCTGGAGATTGAACGGGGCAACCTGAGTTCCTTCTCTCTCCCGCCTGAGGTAGTGGATGTTATATTAGTGGCCAGGCGACACTCCACTAAATCTATCTACGCTAATAGATGGTCTAAATTTGTTGCGTGGTGTGGAGAGAGGCAGATTGATCCTTTGCATTCTCATCTATCGGACGTTTTGTCTTTTGCTCTGTCTCTAGCGCAGAAAGGTTGTGCAGTGGCTACCATTAAGGGTTATTTATCGGCCTTGTCAGCCTTCATATGTCTTCCAGACCAACCATCTTTATTTAAATCCCCTATTGTTATCAGATTCCTGAAAGGTCTTCTAAATAAATATCCTCCAAAGCCATTCGTTATGCCGCAATGGGATTTGTCCTTGGTCCTGACTTTCCTTATGGGGTCCCCTTTTGAACCTATGCATTCTTGCCCATTAAGGTATTTGGTTTTAAAAACAGTCTTCTTGATAGCTATAACATCAGCAAGGAGAGTGAGTGAGTTGCAGGCCTTATCAGTAAAGCCCCCTTATACAACTTTTTATGGGGATAAGGTGGTGTTGAGGACCAAGGCTGCTTTCCTCCCGAAGGTTGTTTCACCCTTCCATTTGGCTCAGGCAATTACTTTGTCCACGTTCTATCCTCCGCCTCATCCTTCCAAAGAGGAAGAAAGACTGCACCGTCTGGACCCAAAGAGAGCGTTGAGCTTCTTTATGGATAGAACAAAGGATTTTAGGCTGGAGGATCAGCTGTTTATTGGATACGTGGGCAAGAGGAGAGGAAAGGCAGTCCACAAGAGAACACTATCCATGTGGGTTGTTCTTTGCATTAAAATCTGTTACTCTTTGGCAAAGAAGGATCCTCCTGAGGGCATTAGAGCTCATTCCACCAGAGCTAAGTCGGCCACTTCTGCCTTGGCCAGAGGTGTTCCTGTGGTCGACATCTGCAAGGCCGCAACTTGGTCGTCCCTTCACACTTTTGCAAAACATTACTGTTTGGATTCTGAGGTTAGAAGGGACGGCCATTTTGCACGGTCAGTGCTGCAGGATTTCTTGGTTTGACCATTTAGGCACCCATTGCCGGGCGTGGTACTGCTTTGGGACTCTATTCATTAGGTGAGGAATCCACAGGTAGTTGTATCCATCAGAAGAACGAGTTACTTACCTTCGGTAACGACTTTTCTGGTGGATACATTAGCTACCTGTGGATGCCTTTCTGGTCTTACCAAGTAATCCTTGAGTACGCTCCTCTTGGTCTTTGAGGGTGCAATAGATGTTGTATATACTATATTTATATATATGTATATATGTATATATCTTTGTGTATATACTTGATGTGTATATATATTTTAAAAAGAGAGAGTTATATATATATATAAAAGATTTACAGTTATTCATGCAATGTTGTGTATTTTTACAATATAATGGGATGTTGCCTTGCTCTTTCATTGCATTGCCTGGTTGTTCTCATGCACGTAAAAAATGATTGGTACTGACGTCCGCACGTCGTCGAGGACCTCTTATTGCCTGTATGACGTCAGACGGCGTCGCGTGGGCTAGAGTGACGTCCTCGTCGACGTGCAGAGACTAGTAAGAAGATTTCCGTCGAATGCTGGCGCCATGGGAGTATTCATTAGGTGAGGAATCCACAGGTAGCTAATGTATCCACCAGAAAAGTCGTTACCGAAGGTAAGTAACTCGTTCGTCTGTACCATGCTGAAGAGGTCCATTACATGAATATCATGACCAATTCCCCCTAGTTGACATGGCACACTTACAGGATCAGTCACTAACCACATATTCAGGCTGAAGTCCCAGACAGTTATTGGAAATAGAGTTGTATCAGTTGGTTTCTGGAATTTACATCTTCCCCTTCCTCATCCTCACCATCACTCTCCTCACCTCTCTGAGGTAACAGATCAGGACCTATAGCACCCTCCACCTCCAAAAGGGGGATTGGATGTCTCACTGCCACGTTGTGCAGCATGCAGCAGGCCACCACTATCCTACACACCTTATTAGGCCCATAGGCCAGGGAACCGCCAGAGATATGTAGGCACCGAAATCTAGCCTTCAGGAGACCTATTGTACGCTCTATCACCCTCCTAGTACATCCATGGGCCTCATTGTATCTTCTCTCTGCATCCGTCCTGGGATTCCTCACTGGTGTCAGGAGCCAACACAAGTTTGGATAGCCAGAATCACCTAGAGAAATGGTCAATACAGAGTCGTCATTGGAATGTCCTTATTCTGACAGGCTGTTTTTCAGCAATGTGTCAGTTAGTGACAGGCACACTTGCCTATGATCCACCCTGTGTCCTCTTGGAGTTGTTCCATCTTTTGTGGCACACTACTGTTCCTCAAAAGAAATAAATCATGGACTGAACCAAGAAACATGGCATTCACATGGGATATGTACTGGTCTGCTGTACATACCAATTGGATGTTCATGGAGTGAAAGTTCTCCCTGTTTCTGTACACCTGTTCACTCACTCTTGGGGGGATGATGGGTATTTGGGTTCCATCGATGGCACCAATAACATGGGGAATGTTTGCAAAGGCATAGAAGTCTGACTTGATGGCAGGGAGCTCAGCACTTTGGGGGAATCGCACATAGGATTGCAGATGTTGTACAAATGCATTTAGAAATCTTGTAAGAACCTGGCTGAACATTGGTTGTGAGAAACCAGCACCCATGCCCACTGTCACTTGAAAGGAGCCTGTGGCCAGGAAATGGAGTGCGGAGAGCACCTGCACCTCAGTTGGAATGCTGATTACGATTTCCGGGAGTCAGTGCAGGATCCAGTAATGCACATAGGTCCTGAATAGTTGCACGTGTGAGTCTATAAGTGATAATGATCTGACGCTATACCATGGTCCCCATTTCCATAAGTGGTCTGTACACAGAAGGTGCCCTTCCTCGCCACAAGGGTCAGTACCTGTGAGGGGTAAGAACAAGGAGTCATGTGCACACGTACACAGGCATATTTGCTAAACACATTCACTGCATTCTTCATAGTAGTGTCTGTACAATAACTGCAACCTGACAGATGTACATAGTCATCACTGAGAGGGAACGGAGTAAATCATGTGTGATAATATACTCTATGGGTTGAGAGATATGTGAATCATATGGCTAGTAGGCCCAGCATTGTGACTAAATTGAATTTCAAGATGCGTAAGTGATGGCAAAATATCTGCCCACTGTAGTTCTGCCCCTTCATTGTGGAAGTGACCTAAGACCGCTAGCGGTTAACGTCACAGCGTTCGGTGGTGTTTACCGCTGTTCGCACCCTCATTGGATAACATGGATGTCAATGGGAAATCTTGGCATATCATGATCGTCGCCGGCGGTGCATTCCGCCGGCGAACGTACGAGCATTCGTCATCGTGTGCTCACTTGACTCCCTGATCTTGTGCGAACAAGTACTCCACTCCGTGTACTGCTGTGGCCTGCCTCTGGCTATGGATGTTCCACGTGGTGCAGGGGAAAGGGCCCCGGCCTTCACCCAGAAAGAACTGGAGAAACTGGTGGAAGGGGTCCTGCCCCTGTACGGCAGACTCTACGGCCGGCCAGAGGTACCGGTGAGTCCGGGTTTGGGGGGCACTGTGGTGGTCATTCTGACCCTGGCGGTCTTTGACCGCCAGGGCGGAGGACCGCGGGAGCACCGCCGACAGGCCGGCGGTGCTCCAATGGGGATTCCGACCGCGGCGGTAAAGCCGCGGTCGGACCGGCACCACTGGCGGGGTCCCGCCAGTGTACCGCGGCCCCATTGAATCCTCCGCGGCGGCGCAGCTTGCTGCACCGCCGCGGGGATTCCGACCCCCCCTACCGCCATCCAGATCCCGGCGGTCGGACTGCCGAGATCCGGATGGCGGTAGGGGGGGTCGCGGGGCCCCTGGGGGCCCCTGCAGTGCCCATGCCACTGGCATGGGCATTGCAGGGGCCCCCGTAAGAGGGCCCCTACATGTATTTCACTGTCTGCTGCGCAGACAGTGAAATACGCGACGGGTGCAACTGCACCCGTCGCACAGCTTCCACTCCGCCGGCTCGATTCCGAGCCGGCTTCATCGTGGAAGCCTCTTTCCCGCTGGGCTGGCTGGCGGTCTGAAGGCGACCGCCAAGGTCAGAATGAGGGCCTGTGTGTGTAATGGATGGAGTGGATTGCTCTGATGTGCCTTCCTGTGAGCCAGGATGGGGCTTGGTGCATGCAATGCTGCGTGCCACTGTCCTGCATGTCTGGGAGTACTGTCTGTCCTATGTCTAACAATCAGCCAGCTATTGCCATTGTGCAGGTGCGTGACCTCTGTGTTTCTTCTCTGTGTCTCCCTACTAGGTCAGCGCCCACCAGAAGAGGGCACATTGGGATGCCATCGCCAAGGAGGTACGGACCCTGGGGGTCTACAACCGGTGGAGCACCCACTGTCGTAAGAGGTGGGAGGATCTGCGGCGCTGGGCGCGGAAGATCAGTGAGGCCCAGCTGGGGAAGTCCTCCCAACGTTGTAGGGGTGCCCGTCAGGCACTGACCCCTTTAATGCAAAGGATCCTGGCGGTGGCGTACCCAGACCTGGATGGGCACTTGAAGGCTGCACAGCAGTCACAAGGGGGTGAGTACTCACAGCCCATACTTTAGCCTGGAAGGATGAGTGTGTGTGCGGTAGGGCTTATGGGGCCTAGAGCAGGGTTTTGACTGGTGTCCAGCTACTGTCTGCTCCCCAAAGGGTGTAGAGGTGTCCCTGTCAGGTTTCACCTACCTCAGCTTTAATGCAATGACAGGATATGGGTGTAGGTCAATATACTGGTCAGTAGTCAGGGCCATGTGCACAGTGCTGCCTGTTGGATGTGTCTGCTGGGTAGGTGTATGTCTGGCCATTGTGTCCCAGGGAACCAGGGGGTGGGAGGGCGAGGGGACTTCCACGGGGGAGGCTACTACCACCGGTGGTAGTGACTCTGAAACCTCCTCCGATGGGGGTCCTCCGGCCCTGGCGGACACTAGTGGACAAATCACTACTGTGACATCTTCCACCACCACCCATACCATCAGTGCCCTCCCTTCTGCTCCCCACCGAGTTGGCCGTGTCCGCCTACCCAGAAAGGTGGGAGTCTCCTTCACCCCAGACACCTCCTCCCCTGCCCCAGTCAGCCCTGCTGCCCTCACAGAGGGTGGCTATGGACCTCCTGAGAACCATCTCTGTAGGGCAACCATTGTCAATGCCATCCAGGGGCTAGCATCAGAGGTGCAGTAGACTAATGCCTATCTGGATGGCATTCACGGTGCCGTGTCTGCCCTACAGAGATCTTTTCAGGCTCTGGCCTCCTCTTGGATGGCTGCCAGTTTCCCTGCCCATTCCGTCCCCCCTCCAACCTCCTCTACCCCTTCCAGCAACCCACTCCCTTCACCTGTCCAAGGCACACATTCAGACACACAGTCAAGCACTTCAACACACAAAAAACACACTTCCAAACACAAGCACCACACCTCCCACCACAAGCATTCACACAGCCAACATACACCTGCACACACAACAACGTCCACTTCCCCCAATGTGCCCTCCTCTTCCGCCTCCCTGTCTGTCCCCGCTACATGCACACCCTCATGCACTGCACCGTCACTCACTGTTACTGCTCCTCTTCCTGCACTCACCACAATAGCAGACAGCCATACATGCACCCCATACACCACACCTGCACTCACCACCTCCACATCCGTTGACACATGCAGCACACTCACCCGACTTGCAGACACCCACCCAACATACATCCACACTAGCTGTCTGTCTTCTCCCACTGTGTCACCCCCCACCTCCCAAAACACTCAAAAGCAGCAAGACACCAACCCATCAGACATCCACCACACCACAGCATACTGAGCAGTCACCAGCACCTACTACACGCACACCTACACCCCATACATCAACTCCCTCTGCCTCCACTCCCACGCCCTCATCCACGCCCACCCCAATTGCTCCCAAGAAACTTTTTCTCTCCCATGTAGACCTGTTCGAACCCACTGGCCCACTCCGTCTTGTCCCTGAACGTGCCCACCTCTGTGCCCTTTCCGCTCCTTCCACAACGTAGCCCACCCTGGTCCAGCCTTCCCATTCCTGTGCCCCTTCCCCACTTAAGAAGAAGGCCCACTCTGAGCCTAAGGCATCCAGCTCCGCCCATGCCAAACAGCCCCCACCCCCTTCTAAGGAGAAACCCACCCCCCCTCCAACTTTCTCATGCAAGTCAAAGTCCCACCCCGTCATAAATCCCGACCCCCACCCCCCATTCCGTGAGGTGCCTGGATCACCCCATGGTGCCCTGTTGAGTGGAGTACCCAGCACTTGTGGGAGTCAGGTGTGGCCAGTTGTGGCCAAGGAAAATGGACTTTTTATGGACTGACCATTGGCCCTGTTTTCATCATTTCGCTCAGTGAGGTTCATAATAAAGTTTCGCTGTGGCCTGTGTTTGGGCTGCACGCAGTTCCACCCTGGTGTTTGTTTATATAAGTTATGGCTGTGGTGCTATTGAATGTCCTATGGCCAAGTTGCAGTGGCCTTCGGTCGGGTACGTCCCTCTTGGTGTGGGGTGTCTGACTATTGCTGCTGGGTAGGGTTGGGGGGGATTTGCGGAGTGGGTGGAGTGGGTGGGTATGTAACTTTGCCCTTTCCTCCCATGTTTTGCAGGTTGCGTTACTTACCGTCGTCGTCTTAGTCGGCGGTCTCAGTCGTGTAGATATATGGCAAGGAGCAAGGCTGGCAAGATCTGCAGCGCTCTGTCCATGGCTGCCGCTGCACGTTTTGTTGAGCTCCGGTGAGTGTTTCCTTCTATTTGTTTCATTTCCATCTGGCTTTGTGTGGCGGTGGTTCCCGCCCCGGGACTGGCGGCGGAATGGTGGTTCATAATTTGATGGGTGGGTTGGGCCTTTCTGACGGCCTGTGGGCGGCCTCTGCCGTTGTCAGCGGGAATCCTTTCCTGGCGGTGGGTGGTGTGCGGGATGCGTGAGTTTTGTTTGGTTCATTATTTGGTGGTGTGGACCGCTCCTCTGTTGGCGGTTTCTGCCGCCACCGCCGGCGGTGCAGAACGGACCGCCATGTTCATGATGAAGGCCTTAAGTCCTTGGGTGAGAGAGAGAGTGGAGACCGAAAAAGCAGATGATGAACCGTTAGTGTAAATTAAATACAATTCATATAATGTGAACGACTTATCAACAAGCAATCACGATATCAAGTGACTCCCAAGGTTTCTTAAAGCAAATCGAATAAAAATGGAAAAGATAGAGTAGATTAGTAGAAAAGCCTACTTCCACTGGTAGTAAGTGGACGGAGTAATCAAAAGAGGCGAGGTACAGTAGCACCTAGGGGACTGGGAAGAGAGAAAGAGGAGAGGAGAGGGAGAAAGAAAAAAATAATTATATATAAGGAGGGAGATGAACAACTCAGTAGTTGAAAGGCTGTAAAAAGTTATGTGTCACAAAGGTAGTCATAAATCAGGAAGTCTGTTCTTATGTATTGATTCAAAGAATATGGAGACTCTGAGTTAAGGTAATAATGACCACAAATAAATGGTCCGTCCGTCCCAGGTAAGCGACGGTTCGGAGGATCTTAATAAGTCCTAGAAAACAAAAGGGAGGCACGATGCTGAGGCAAGCCGAGAGAGCGTATTTTGTAAAGTGCGGCTAGGGTGGTTTGTAGTATATGAGAATATACGTGGAGTAAATGAAACATAACTGGCAGGCGGTAGTCTACCAAATTCCAAGATCCCTAGAGTGATAATGACTTTAACTAAGTAAGTAAATCAATAAGAACTAGTGAGGGATGCTTTGGAGATTACAAAATCAGCTGGATATAATTGTTCCAACCATGAGTGGTGTTAAGGCAAACTACAGTAGAGCGTGAGCATAAAGTAATAGTGTAAGTAAGCGCTGAATTAATGTAATGTCACTGGTTGTGATGGCTGTCAAGACCAAGTCAAACAGAAGGTATCAACTATTACTTATTGGGACTAAACTGGAACATGTATAGGATGCAGAATAAGCATATATTGCGATGCAGTCATCCGAGATAATATCTCGTCGAGGACTGAAACGTATCTAAAGAGAGGAACGCATATATAAAACGCAGTGAATAGTAAGAAATGCAAAAGAGTTGACTGACAAATCGTCCCGTCCAGGACTGTGGCTCCAAATAACCTGAGCTGAAATAGTTTGCGCTTATAAAGGAGAAACATGCTTAGGGCTAAGAAGTTGTTTAAATAGCCAAACTGTCTGCTTAATCAAGTGGCCAACTGGCCATAACTCACCGAAGGATGGTGTACGGGAGCTCGTCGTCGTTTCTAAAGAAATGAAGCTAGTGTATAGTAACTAATAGTTATTTAAATAGTAATGGGCGTCCTATGCTTCACGGAAGGACTAGGATGCGGTATGCATCCGGAATCTGGGGCCGGAGAGGTTAAGACAGCTGCCATATTGGAAAGGAGAAACAACATCGGAATAAGAGGGAGTAGGCGAAAACATAATTCAGTACTAAGGAGCAAGACGCGTGTAAAATAAAATGCTTCAAGTAATAAGTACCAGAGGAGAATCCTTTGCAACTAAAGCTATATGTGTGAAAAAATAATAATAATAAATGTGTGCTTAAGGGAGAAAAGAAGGAACCGCTGTATTAGAACATAGGGCCTGATTCTAACTTTGGAGGACGGTGTTAAACCGTCCCAAAAGTGGCGGATATACCACCTACCGTATTACGAGTTCCATAGGATATAGGCCCTCATTCTGACCTTGGCGGGCGGCGGAGGCCGCCCGCCAAAGTCCCGCCGTCAGGTTACCGTTCCGCGGTCGAAAGACCGCGGCGGTAATTCTGACTTTCCCGCTGGGCTGGCGGGCGGTCGCCTTCAGGCCGCCCGCCAGCCCAGCGGGAAAGAGGCTTCCACGATGAAGCCGGCTCGGAATCGAGCCGGCGGAGTGGAAGCTGTGCGACGGGTGCAGTTGCACCCGTCGCGTATTTCACTGTCTGCGCAGCAGACAGTGAAATACATTTAGGGGCCCTCTTACGGGGGCCCCTGCAATGCCCATGCCAGTGGCATGGGCACTGCAGGGGCCCCCAGGGGCCCCGCGACCCCCCCTACCGCCATCCGGTTCCCGGCGGTCGGACCGCCGGGATCTGGATGGCGGTAGGGGGGGTCGGAATCCCCTCGGCGGCGCAGCAAGCTGCGCCGCCTTGGAGGATTCAATGGGGCGGCGGTACACTGGCGGGAGACCGCCAGTGTTGCCGGTCCGACCGCGGCTTTACCGCTGCGGTCGGAATCCCCATTGGAGCACCGCCGGCCTGTCGGCGGTGCTCCCGCGGTCCTCCGCCCTGGCGGTCTTTGACCGCCAGGGTCAGAATGAGGGCCATAATGGACTCGTAATACGGTAGGTGGTATATCCGCCACTTTTGGGACGGTTTAACACCGTCCTCCAAAGTTAGAATCAGGCCCATAGTCTAGTAAGAGCAAGAGAAATACTAAGCAGTGCTAGTGATAGAGCGTTCCGTACTAATAATTTACCTGTATTTGGACGCTCTTTAGGCCGATGAATCTTTTGGCTAAGTGGGACTCTCCGTACTCTATATCGATCAATTTAATCAAATCAATAATCAATAACGAACATAAGCAATGCCCTGATCAACATAACACTTAACAATTAATCCAGAATACATTTCGGCGAACCCTGACCTTTCAGTCAGGAATAACCACACCAGTTTATTCAAAGTTAGTGAATTTATTTCCCTATATTAACAAAGCTAGCACAATATAGATGTGTCTCAACACCAAATGATAAACATATATGAACATTAATAGCTGTCCATAACGACGAAACAGATGCAATCTATGCAGCATTTGAATAACAAGGCATTCGATAATAGCAATGCAAATCACTAGAACTATAATTTGTAATGAGCTAATTGCATACATTTAGTCAGCATAACAAGGTCTCAAATTGCATCGTGCGACAAAAGGAATCCTCATCTAACCTCAAATTAGCATCGGCATGTGGGACTTCATGCAAAAACAATTTAGCAACATTAATTTAGGAAAAAACTCCTAACTAGGGATCTTATAAAAAATCAGCAGTTGGTTACCTAAAAGAAACACAATGCAATTGTACAATTTCCTTTCATATTTACCAATTACGATCAGCATTCAAGGAAGTCTTCGTCTCACAGGTACCGTTTCTTGATCAGCATGGGTACCGTTTCGATCAGCATGGGACGGGGCAAAGGGGCAGGGGTGGACGGGGCAATTGCCTCATGGCGGCAAAGTAAAACTACTTCTTCATGCAAAGGGATCAAAGTTAAAGTCTCTAGGGCAAGAATCATTAAAGTCTCTTTCTCTCGATTAGAGAAAGCATCAAAGTCTCTTTCAAAATGGCGTCGCAGCAAAGTGGGCCATAATAGCTGCAAAATGGCGCAATGGGTGTAATGTCCGGGTAATGGCTACTTTCCTCTCGTGCACCTGGGTTTTATAGACAACAGTTCAAATCCAGTAGGGTCTTCCATTGGAGGGTTCATAGGTTAGCTTCAAATTGTCCAATCAAAACAACAGTTCTCAAGCTTTTACTTAAGCATACATTATCCTTGGAGACGGGTACGCAAGTTGCAACATTTTATACCAATTAACTCACTTTCAGAGCTTCCATTGTCCGCACCTGCAGATCGACCTTGGAGCAAAGAGAAAATATGCCAGACTGGCAAGAAACCTTAAGATAAGCATGTGAACGATCTCAGTGGAAAAGTACAGCTTCAAGCAAAAATACACGTTTAATAGCACATTGGAAAAATACGAGCATCTAAATCGTGAGACCGGGCAACTAGGCCGAAGCCCGCACTAAAGTAATGCTAAGCTAAAACATTTCAAACAAGCAAATCATAGCACACGTTTACGATTATGTCGGATTAGTGCAATTCTAATATATCACGTTATATAAAGCACGCTTATAAATGTTGGCAAACTACTCTGAGGGCACATTTTGTCCCTGTACAATCTTTATTAGTTCGGTTAAAGTCACACATGATTATTGCTACACTACGTTTAAGTGCTAATAAATGTAAAACCTTCATTTCAGCTTCATCAATCCCTCCTCTGATGACTACTTGTCATCACACAAAACTATTCCCACAAATTTTATTCCATTAAAATTCTGTCAGTTCTCTTTTCCTTTTAATTCCCCTAGTTTTCGCTTTGTATTCTTCTGCCATTCTTTTCATCATTTTCTCTTCCTTTCTTCTTTTAATTCTTTCCATAATCATTATTATTCCCCTTTTTATTCCCCAAATTCAAAAAATGCAAATCAGTACAATTAATATTCCCTGTATTATTTTTAGTAATATTCCATTCCAAATTCCCCCAATCCAATTTCCCACTGAAGCAAGTCCTTTTCCAACCTTCTCCCACACTCCTGGTTCTTTCAATTCCTTCAAGTCTGCACTCTCTTTTGTTAGATTAGCAAGCATAGTTTTAATTTTCACACTGTTGTCGGGAATATACGTGCAACAGTGTCGTGCACCAAGCATTTTGCAAACACCGCCATTCTTTGCTAAAAGAATGTCTAAAGCAAGCCTATTTTGAAGAGTCATAGCTCTTTCCGCTGCAAGTTCAGCATCTATCAGGATTATAGCACCTGAAAACTTTGTCAACATGTTATCCACTATAGTAGACAACTTTCTTATTTTGATGGAATTCAACACAACTCCCAATGAAGGAATCATGGCTCCAAATATATCTCCTACCACAGCAGCTGCGGTCTCTCTTTTCTGGATACGATGGGATCCAGATGTCTTTTGAATCATCAATAGGTCATCCAGTTGATAAACCTTTGGGAACACTATACCCAAATAACATCTCCCCCACCATCCTTTCGGAAGACGATAATAGGCATTATACCCACAAATGTAATATACACCTGGAATGACAGGGTCAAGTCCGTCCATCATGAATGTCCATTTGGCCTTAAAGATAAACGTATGTTTACACTCACTCGCTCCTACGAAAATGTTATCATAATAAGATTCACCTCGATATATACAAAATTTCCCTACATGCCAAGCATCTAAAGCTATTCTCCCTTGTGTCTTTATTGCGGCAAAATCATAATTATCTACTGAAGTCCTCTTATGTAGCTCCTTTTCTAATTTCGCATTCATTTGTGCCCTTCTATCATCTGTGCGATCTAAAAAGCTTATTTCTACTGCAGAGAGCGAGCAGGTAAGGTTTTCCCTATGAGCGTGAGCCGTTTCAAAAGGTTGCATTGGCTCGAAAAATTCCCTCATTATTTTAGCATCCCAATCTTTAGCAATCTGGCTTAGCTGCGCTATTATAGGAACATATGCAAAGGTAACATCATAATTCGAGTAAAAATACTGTATGTTAGTTTGACCATAAAACCTAGACATTACTATACTACATGTAATCCCGTATGTAAGAGGCATGTGGTGATACGTCACCCCTTCCTTTACTGATGTCGGTATCTGTGTACATACATAACAATCTTTCGCATCCATAGTCTCAACATATTCTGTTAGCAGGCGATAGAAAACATTATATGAAAGTTCTTTCTTATCATGCAAGTGTCTCTCATCTAATTCTAGTCTTTTCAATGCGGTTAGTTCAGTGACAGTAACAGGAGCAAAAGTAGAAGCATCAATCCTCTCATTCTCACCCTTTCCATGCATTGCAAGCACTATTGCCATTATTATTAGTACACATGCAATTACCAAGCCTATACACACATATTTACAATATTTCTTTCTACTGTTTTGCGTCATGATCTGTATAGAATCAGAGAGCTAGAAGCACCTATAAAGAAACTATTTAGCAATTCAGTTACGAAGCTGAACGAGCGCAATGTTCACACAGTCTTCTTCAAGAGGCCAGTCACTTATCGGTTAGCAGCATTTGTCTCAATTCGGCAATAACTTAGGCCCTCATTCTGACCTTGGCGGGCGGCGGAGGCCGCCCGCCAAAATCCCGCCGTCAGGTTACCGTTCCGCGGTCGAAAGACCGCGGCGGTAATTCTGACTTTCCCGCTGGGCTGGCGGGCGGTCGCCTTCAGGCCGCCCGCCAGCCCAGCGGGAAAGAGGCTTCCACGATGAAGCCGGCTCGGAATCGAGCCGGCGGAGTGGAAGCTGTGCGACGGGTGCAGTTGCACCCGTCGCGTATTTCACTGTCTGCGCAGCAGACAGTGAAATACATTTAGGGGCCCTCTTACGTGGGCCCCGCGACCCCCCCTACCGCCATCCGGTTCCCGGGATCTGGATGGCGGTAGGGGGGGTCGGAATCCCCTCGGCGGCGCAGCAAGCTGCGCCGCCTTGGAGGATTCAATGGGGCGGCGGTACACTGGCGGGAGACCGCCAGTGTTGCCGGTCCGACCGCGGCTTTACCGCCGCGGTCGGAATCCCCATTGGAGCACCGCCGGCCTGTCGGCGGTGCTCCCGCGGTCCTCCGCCCTGGCGGTCTTTGACCGCCAGGGTCAAAATGAGGGCCTTAGGCCCTCATTCTGACCTTGGCGGGCGGCGGAGGCCGCCCGCCAAAGTCCCGCCGTCAGGTTACCGTTCCGCGGTCGAAAGACCGCGGCGGTAATTCTGACTTTCCCGCTGGGCCGCCCGCGCCGCCCGCCAGCCCAGCGGGAAAGAGGCTTCCACGATGAAGCCGGCTCGGAATCGAGCCGGCGGAGTGGAAGCTGTGCGACAGGTGCAGTTGCACCCGTCGCGTATTTCACTGTCTGCGCAGCAGACAGTGAAATACATTTAGGGGCCCTCTTACGGGGGCCCCTGCAATGCCCATGCCAGTGGCATGGGCACTGCAGGGGCCCCCAGGGGCCCCGCGACCCCCCCTACCGCCATCCGGTTCCCGGCGGTCGGACCGCCGGGATCTGGATGGCGGTAGGGGGGGGCGGAATCCCCTCGGCGGCGCAGCAAGCTGCGCCGCCTTGGAGGATTCAATGGGGCGGCGGTACACTGGCGGGAGACCCTCATTCTGACCCTGGCGGTCAAAGACCGCCAGGGCGGAGGACCGCGGGAGCACCGCCGACAGGCCGGCGGTGCTCCAATGGGGATTCCGACCGCGGCGGTAAAGCCGCGGTCGGACCGGCAACACTGGCGGTCTCCCGCCAGTGTACCGCCGCCCCATTGAATCCTCCAAGGCGGCGCAGCTTGCTGCGCCGCCGAGGGGATTCCGACCCCCCCTACCGCCATCCAGACCGCCGGGAACCGGATGGCGGTAGGGGGGGTCGCGGGGCCCCTGGGGGCCCCTGCAGTGCCCATGCCACTGGCATGGGCATTGCAGGGGCCCCCGTAAGAGGGCCCCTAAATGTATTTCACTGTCTGCTGCGCAGACAGTGAAATACGCGACGGGTGCAACTGCACCCGTCGCACAGCTTCCACTCCGCCGGCTCGATTCCGAGCCGGCTTCATCGTGGAAGCCTCTTTCCCGCTGGGCTGGCGGGCGGCCTGAAGGCGACCGCCCGCCAGCCCAGCGGGAAAGTCAGAATTACCGCCGCGGTCTTTCGACCGCGGAACGGTAACCTGACGGCGGGACTTTGGCGGGCGGCCTCCGCCGCCCGCCAAGGTCAGAATGAGGGCCTTAGTCTCCTCTTTGCACCGTTTCCATTTGATGGACCTGCGACCTTTTCTGTGGAAGCTTGAACTTTTTCGTTCTGTTCTGCCTTGTCCCCTCCTTCTGGGGAACCAATCACGTTCTCTTTTTCTTTTTCTGTATCGTTTGCTTCTGGGAAAGCCCTCCTCTGATCAGGCTCTCCTGCTTTTTCACCCCTTTCGAGTCCTTCGTCACCGTTACTTTCGTCAGGCTC
The DNA here is from genome assembly GCF_031143425.1 of Pleurodeles waltl. Taxonomy (NCBI): domain Eukaryota; kingdom Metazoa; phylum Chordata; class Amphibia; order Caudata; family Salamandridae; genus Pleurodeles; species Pleurodeles waltl. The sequence continues at coordinate 1,986,276,791 of NC_090440.1, read as the reverse complement.
TTTATCACTTTCAGCTGCTTCAGGCTCCTTGTCACCTTCAGCTGCTTCAGGCTCTTTGCTACCCTCAGCTGCTTCAGGTTCTTTGTCACCTTCAGCTGCTTCGTCGCTGTCTGAGCTTTCTCCTTGGTCTTCCCCAAGTGAGTCTGTTGCTTCGTCCTCAGAGAATATCTCTCTCTCTCCCGTTTCTGCCTGTTCGTTTTCAGTTCGGTTTTGCTCTGTCTCAGCACTCAGCACTGTTTTATCAGGCACTGGCAGTTTCAGCGCTTCAACTTCCTCATCTGTGGGACATAACACTTTCTTTGTGTGACTGGCGTGAATCCAGTTGGGAACTCCTGCACACTTCACAGCGGTAGTTGTCGTCAGGATCACTTGGAAAGGGCCTTTCCAACGGGGTTCCAGACACAACTTTCTCACGTGCTTCTTTACCACGACCCAGTCACCCGCTTTCAGTGCGTGTCCTGGACCTTGGATCGGTGGCAAGGTGGTCGCTTCCACCTGGTGAGAGAAAGAGAGGACCACGTCAGCCAGACCTTTGCAGTAGTCTAACACCATATCATCTGTAATATTCAAAAGCGCATTTGCGGGAACTGCAGGAAGTCTCATGGCCCTGCCCATGAGAATTTCGTGCGGAGACAATCCAGTCTTTCTATCAGGGGTGTTTCTCATTGACATTAGCACCAAGGGCAATGCGTCAGGCCATTTCAAATTTGTCGATGCACATATTTTCGCCATTCTTGATTTCAGTGTACCATTCATCTGCTCCACCAGTCCTGATGCTTCAGGGCGATAGCTACAATGCAATTTTTGCTCAATGTTCAGCGCTTCGCAGAGTAACTTTATCACCTCGTTATTGAAGTGACTTCCCCTATCCGAATCCGAAACGTGGTATTAGCTCCCTCAACAATAGCTTTGCAACTGTAAGGCTGTCATTTCTACGTGTGGGGTATGCCTCAATCCAGTGACTAAAAATGCACACAATCACCAACACATACTTTAGACCTCCATGCACAGGCATCTCAATGAAGTCTATCTGCATCCTACTAAACGGGCCACTGGCTCTGCCAATGTGGCTCGCGTTCACAACCGTTCCCTTCCCTGGGTTCATCTGCTGGCAAGTGACACATCGATGGCAAACTGCTTCTGCAGCTTGATGAAATCTGGAGTTAAACCAATCAGTTTTGAACAATCTTATCATGGCATCTCTCCCTAGGTGAGCCTGTCCATGATAGAACCGCGCAAGCTGTGATAAGAGACTGTTTGGCAAAACAAATTTTCCTTCATTTGAAACCCATAACTCATCTGGTCTCTTTATACATTATGATTTAATCCAGGAATCTCTTTCATCCTCCCTGACGTTATTCTGTAATGCTTTTAATTCATCTATTGTATCTACAACTTTCAAGGCAAATGCTTCAGCTGGTTCGAGTTCTGGTTCACTTATCGAATTCCATTCATCCCTGAGTAATATACAGTTCAAGGCACAAAATCTTGCGACTTGATCCGCATATGCATTTCCCAGAGAAACATAGCCCCTCATTCTGATTCTGGCCTCCATAATACCGCTCCGCGGTCAAAAGACCGCGGAGGGTATTATGAGTTTTTCCCTGGGCTGGCGGGTGGTCTCCAAAAGACCGCCCGCCAGCCCAGGGAAAAACTCCCTTCCCACGAGGATGCCGGCTCGTAATCGAGCCGGCGGAGTGGGAAGGTGCGACGGGTGCTGTTGCACCCGTCGCGTATTTCACTGTCTGCCAAGCAGACAGTGAAATACTTGTAGGGGCCCTCTTACGGGGGCCCCTGCAGTGCCCATGCCATTGGCATGGGCACTGCAGGGGCCCCCAGGGGCCCCGCGACTCCCCCTCCCGCCATCCGGTTCCCGGCGGGAGAACCGCCAGGAACTGGATGGCGGGAGGGGGAGTCGGAATCCCCAAGCCGGCGCAGCAAGCTGCGCCGGCTTGGAGGATTCCTGGGGGCAGTGGAAAACCGGCGGGAGACCGCCGGTTTTCCCGTTCTGACCGCGGCCAAAGCGCCGCGGTCAGAATGACCAAGGGAGCACCGCCGGCCTGTCGGCGGTGCTCCCGCCCCCGTTGGCCCTGGCGGATTGTATCCGCCAGGGTCAGAATGAGGGCCATAGTCCTGTCCTTTTCTATGAGCACTACACTTTACCACTGCAACTTCGGCTGGCATTTGAATAGCGTGTAACAATTCCCTTATTCTCTCCCCATTTTTCACTGGGGATCCTGAAGAAGTCAGGAAACCTCTCTGTGACCATAGTTGTCCAAAGTCGTGCACAATCCCAAACCCGTACTGACTATCAGTGTAAATGGTGACTTTCATCAATGCAGACAGTTGACATGCTCTTGTAAGGGCTACAAGTTCTGCTACTTGTGCAGAATATACTCCTTGAAGCCAGGACGCTTCCAAGACACCTGTTACAGTACATACGGCATATCCTGCTTTCAAAATTCCCATCCCATCTCTTAGACATGAACCATCAACAAAAACAATTTGGTCATTTTCATCAAGCTTAGTGTCCTTAATGTCAGGTCGAGGTTTTGTGCAGAATTCAGTCACCTGAAGGCAGTCATGCTCGACGTCTTCAGCGTTCTCAATTTCAGCATTTTCTCCAGGAAGCAAGGTTGCTGGATTCAACGTAGTGCACCTTTTCAGCTGCACATTCGGTGAGCCCAGAATTATCGTTTCATACCTTGTGAGCCTTGCTCCAGTCATGTGTTGCGTTCGGGAGCGGGTCAAAAGTATCTCAACTGAGTGAGGGACCATGACTGTTACTGGGTGTCCCATCACTATTCCTTCACTCTGAGTGAGGCTGATACCAACTGCTGCTACGGCGCGCAAACACCCTGGGAGTGCTGCTGCAACCGGATCCAAAGTAGCTGAAAAATACGCTACTGGTCTGTTTATGCCACCATGGACTTGAGTCAAGACAGACAGAGAACATGCATCACGTTCATGAAAAAACAATGTGAAAGGCTTTGTGTAGTCAGGCATACCTAAAGCTGGAGCCCTGCACATGCATTCTTTCAATTCGATAAAAGCATCCATCTCATCTCCTTTCAGCTCAATTTGGTCCAAGGCATCCTTCTGGGTCAGCTTCAGTAAAGGCTTTGCTAGAGTTGAGAAGTTGGGAATCCACTGGCGACAGTAGCCCACCATTCCCAAAAACTTCCTCACCTCCCTCCTTGTCTTTGGTGGACTCATTTGAAGTACACTTGTAATTCTTTCCTTCATTATTCTTCGTGACCCTTTCTCTATCTGGTGACCCAAGTATTTCACTTTCTTCTGACAGAACTGCAATTTGGAAGGAGACACTTTGGCCCTCATTCTGACCCTGGCGGTCGGTGATAATGCGGCGGCCAAGCCGCCAACAGGCCGGCGGTCCAAAATATGCAATTCTGACCCTGGCGGGAACCGCCAACACAGCCCGCCGCATTAACACTCCGCCCGCCACGGCGGAACAAACAAACAGCGCGGCGGTCCCCGCCAACAGCCAGGCGGCAGACAATGTACCGCCCACCCTATCACGACCCACCAATCCGCCACCTTTTCCGGGGCGGGAGCACCGCCGATAAAAACACGGCGGAAACAGACTACGAACGGGAAAACGCTCACCTCTACGCACTCCACGCGAGATTCCGGCAGTATGGAACCCGAGCTGCAGGTCATCCCCGCACTCCTATACCTGCTCATATACCAGGAGCACGCCCGGCGGCGCGGAAGACATCGGTGAGTACTGCACCTACGACACAGGGGAGGGAAAAGATTACCGGCACACACCCACCCACCCACACCCACTACAACACACACATCAATGCATTCCCACAGATCACTGTCACAACCCACAAACCCCCCCCCCCGAAATAATGCAAAGACCAAAAGAAGAGATCATAAACGGGCAGATATATTGAAATATGGACACCAGTAATCCCAATAAATAAATAAACTATGTACAAAATATATACAGCTACTAAATGTAGTCCAACCACTGTCCGTGGACCACAGGGGTCCTGTGCAAAGGGGCAAGGCCCAGTCCCACGACAAGAACTCCACGGAGAGAACACTGCAGGGGCATCAGAAAGAAAATAGGACAGGCACCTCAGGGGGAAGGGAAGGGGGGGCACCTCAGCCACTTGAGTACACGACGCCAGATCCACGAGGGGACTACATGACCACTGGGCCATCCTGGGAGTGCAAAGCCACAGTCCATACAGTCCATACAGTGGGTGGCCTGCCCACTGGCCCATCCTGGGGAGTGCAAAGCCACAGTCCATACAGTCCATACAGTGGGTGGCCTGCCCACTGGGCCATCCTGGGGAGTGCAAAGCCACAGTCCATACAGTCCATACAGTGGGTGGCCTGCCCACTGGGCCATCCTGGGGAGTGCAAAGCCACAGTCCATACAGTCCATACAGTGGGTGGCCTGCCCACTGGGCCATCCTGGGGAGTGCAAAGCCACAGTCCAAACAGTCCATAACAGACCCCACTGCCACTGGAGGAGGCATGTTGGCCAGAGGACATCCTGCAGCCCTGCCCGAGATAGATCCTGCCCTGCCACGTCTGCCAAAGGGCCAGCGGTTCTTGCCTGGAAGGGCCCAGTTCAGCGCCTCTTGCCTTGAAGGGCCCAGTTCAGCGGGTCTTGCCTTGAAGGGCCCAGTTCAGCAGTTCTTGAGACGGCGGGGCCCAGCGGAGCGGTGCTTGAGACGGCGGGGCCCAGCGGAGCGGTGCTTGAGATGGCGGTCCCCAGCGGAGCGGTGCTGGAGACGGCGGGGCCCAGTTCAGCGGTGCTTGAGACGGCGGGGCCCAGTTCAGCGGTGCTTGAGACGGCGGGGCCCAGTTCAGCGGTTCTTGAGACGGCGGTCCCCAGCGGAGCGGTGCTGGAGACGGCGGGGCCCAGTTCAGCGGTGCTTGAGACGGCGGGGCCCAGTTCAGCGGTGCTTGAGACGGCGGGGCCCAGTTCAGCGGTGCTTGAGACGGCGGGGCCCAGTTCAGCGGTTCTTGAGACGGCGGCCGGTCTATGGCCAACTGCTCATTGCCTGGTGGTGCCCTCCTGGGCAGCGGGGATGGTGCTCCTTCAATGCCCACCTGGGCTGTGGGTGGTGGGGCCCTCCTGGCCAGCTGGGCTGGGTCCTCCCTGGCCAGGGGCTATGGGGGTGGTGGGCTCCTCCTGGGCCGCAGGCCTGCAGCCTGACCTCTCCGACTTGCTGCCCTTGCCCTCCTTAGTCGGGAGTCTGTGGCCCTTTCCTCCCTTTGGAGCTGTGGCTGGTGACTGTGTCTGGGTGGTGTCCGGGGGGGATGTAGAAGCCGGGCTCCTGCGGCGCCCCTTCCGCCTTCTGCTCCTCTTCCCAGGGGGTGGGCTGGCTGTCCCCTTGCTGCTGGGCGAAGATCCAGACATGCGGGCTGGTGGGCTCCAATACCCCTGCACCCTTGTCAAGGGGGCTGCAGGGCTGGTGGTGGCTGAGGTGCTCTTCTTACCCCGACGAGAAGGAGGGGGGGGGCTCAGGGTCAGGAAAGAAGTTAGCAGTGGCGAGGAAGAGTTTCTTGGGACAATGGAGAGTGGTAGGTACAGTGGGAATGGGAGTGGAGGGAGAGGATGTGGTTGTAGGTGAGTCACGTTTGCTGTCTTTGGGTGCAGGTGCAGGAGGGATAGGCTGTCGTGAGGTGGATGGCTGTTGGGTGGGTGGGTGGCTGCGTTTGTGTGGTGTGGAAGAGGGGGTGACAGACACAGTGGGAGAGGACACAGGGGACGTGTAAATGGCAGTGGGGGTGGTGACTGCACGTGTGCGGACTGGAGTGGAGGGTGTGCTGGTGATGGAAACACTGGCTGATGGTGAGGTGAATGGAGGTGTGAGTGTAGACGTCACAGGGAGGGAGGAGGGAGACGAGGAGGTGGGGGTCACAGAGGTGGTAGTGACTGTTGGCATGTCTGCATCAGAATGTTGCGTGTGTGAATGTCTGCGTGATCTGTGGTGCTTATGTTTGGATGAGCTTCTCTTGGGTGTTGAGGTGTGTGCAGGCTGGTCTGATGGTGTGGGTGGGACAGGCAGAGGAACAGGAGACTGGGAGGAGGGAGTTAGTAGAGGGAGGCAGGAGACAGGGACAATGGCTGCCGTCAGTGCTGAGGCCAGAGCCTGGAACGATCGCTGATGGGCAGCCTGACCCGAATGAATGCCCTCCAGGTACGCATTGCTGCGATGAACCTCCCTCTCCACCCCCTGGATGGCATTCAAAAGGGTAGTCTGCCCAACAATGAGCGTTCGGAGGAGGTCAATGACCTCCTCACTGAGGGCAGCGGGGGTAACAGGGGCAGGGCCTGAGGTGCCTGGGGCGAAGGAGATGCCCGGCTTCCTGGCAGAGCGGGCACGGGGCGAACGCTGAGGGGCTGCTGGGAGGGCGGAGATGGTGCGCTGGGTGGCGGCTGTACCTGTAATGGCGGGGGGCACGGATGGTGCCACCCCCGCAAGGGAGCTCCCTTCCGAGGACGTGTCCGTGTCGCTGCAGGGTCCAGTCGTCCCCGTCGTGGAGCTCCCCTCGCCCTCCGTCTCACTGGTCCAGTCTGACTCTGTGGCATGGCCCTCCTGGGCCATGTGAGATGCAGCTCCCTCCTGCCCCGATGCCACTTCTCCTCCGCCTGATGATGCTGATGCACACAAGCACAGAAAGACAAACAAAAAGGGGGAGAGAGAGAAATAAAGGGATATTGAGTACATGGATCTCCGGTACAGTTAGCGGACATGACAGACACAGATGCCCCCTGCACTAAGTTGCGCACTTGGGGTCCGCTACGCATTCCGTGGAACATGCCCTACACGCCTAGAGTTGACAACTGCACCCATGGATGACACGGCCCAGGGATGGCTGTACTGACAAACTACTGAGGGTGGTGGCTGGGGACACAGGGGCTTACGGGGGTGCCCAGCCTACAGATATCGCCCTGGCCTAGGGGGACCCACAGCCCTCCTCCCCCACCCAGACACCTCCACTGCGCGACAACAGAGTAGATAATGCTTGTACTCACCCCCTTGTGTCTGCTGTGCTGCCCTCACGCGCCCATCCAAATCAGGGTAGGCCACCGCCAGGATCCGGGACATCAGGGGGGTCAGTTGACGGCAGGCACCCCGCCTACGTTGGGAGGCCATCCCCAGCAGAGACTCGGCGGTCTTCTTGGTCCCGCGGCGGATGTCCTCCCACCTCTTGCGGCAGTGGGTGCCCCGTCGATGGTGGACCCCCAGGGTCCGGACTTCCTTGGCGATGGCACGCCAAATCCCGATCTTCTCATGGGCGCAGACCTATGTGACACGTACAGGGAGGGAGAAATACCACGTTCAAGTTTGTCTGCATTTTCCTTGCCAGTGGCCCAACGCCCCCCATCCCCGCCAGGCCCCCCGCCATGCCCCCGCCATGCCCCCCCATCCCCGCCATGCCCCCCGCCATGCCCCCCGCCAGGCCCAACATGCCCCCCATCCCCGCCAGGACCCCCGCCAGCCCCAACATGCCCCCCCATCCCCGCCATGCCCCCCGCCATGCCCCCCGCCAGGCCCAACATGCCCCCCATCACCGCCAGGACCCCCGCCAGGCCCCCCGCCAGGCCCAACATGCCCCCCATCCCCGCCAGGCCCCCCGCCAGGCCCAACGCCCCCCATCCCCGCCAGGCCCCCCGCCATGCCCCCCGCCAGGCCCAACATGCCCCCCATCCCCGCCAGGCCCCCCGCCAGCCCCAACATGCCCCCCCATCCCCGCCATGCCCCCCGCCATGCCCCCCGCCAGGCCCAACATGCCCCCCATCCCCGCCAGGACCCCCGCCAGGCCCCCAAGCCAGCCAGTGGCCCCAAATCCAGATTGAATTAAACTCACTTGTTGGTCTGGAGGACCGTAGAGTAGTGCATACTGGGGGAGGACCCCATCCACAAGTTTCTCCAACTCCTCTCCAGTGAAGGCAGGGGCCCTTTCCCCAGGCGCAGCAGCCATTGTCCCTTCCAGACCGAGGTCACAGCAACACTTGCAGTATAGGTCCTCTCCTGTGAAAGTTCAAGTCGCAAGTGGATAAGTAGATAGAAAATGGTGGTCACGTCCGCGGCGGTGCGTACCGCGGCGGTGCGTACCGCCACCGCCGGCGCCCTTCGCCATTGGCTCCTGAAACCCATAGGCTTCAATGTTAACCAATGCGGCTTCGCGCCGCGGTCTTCGCCCGCCGCCCGCCGCGGTGTGCCACGCCAGCGCATTGACCTCACATCCCATTGTCACACTTCACAGGTCAGGCAGCCGCCATTTCCAGGGCCCACATGGCTCAATTTCAACTGCGTCACACAGGCCTAGGCCTTGCATAGCCACTCAGACACGCCATTCACTGCATAGAGAATCGTTTACTGTGCTAGCTGTGAGTACGTACCTGTGGGTTGCTTGACTGTGTGCTCCATGTTGTCCTTCCTAGGCACCGTCCGCTGGGTTTGGCGAGGAGACGGATGAATCCTCCCGTGTACCGACCGCTGGTGGACCTGTCGACAATGGAAGAACGCCACATTATCCTGACCTACCGTCTTAACCGTGCCACTATACATGAACTGTGTGCCCAGCTGGAGCCCGACCTGATGTCCCCCATCCGCCAACCCACAGGGATTCCCCCTCTGGTGCAGGTCATGTCAGTACTCCATTTCTTGGCAAGTGGTTCATTTCAGACAACAGTGGGAATTGCTTCTGGGATGTCTCAGCCCATGTTTTCGAAGGTGTTATCCAGAGTGTTGTCTGCCCTGATGAAATACGTGAGGAGCTACATCATTTTCCCTGAGGTGGGCGAATTGGCTACAGTGAAGGGTGATTTCTATGCCCTTGGACATATTCCCAACGTCATTGGTGCCATTGATGGGACCCATGTGGCTTTGGTTCCCCCAAGAGACAGGGAGCAGGTGTACAGGAACAGAAAAAGTTACCATTCAATGAACATCCAGGTGGTGTGTTTGGCTGACCAGTACATCTCGCATGTAAATGCCAAATTCCCTGGGTCAGTGCATGACGAATAGCTATCCTGAGGAATAGCAGCATCCCTTACGTGATGGAACAGCTAGAGAGACACCGTGTATGGCTAGTGGGGGACTCTGGGTACCCCAACCTGTCGTGGCTACTGACCCCAGTAAGGAATCCCCGGACCAGGGCAGAGGAACGGTACAATGAGGCCCATGGGCGTACTAGGAGGGTGATCGAACGCACCTTTGGCCTCCTAAAGGCCAGGTTTCGGTGCCTGCATATGACAGGTGGATCCCTAATGTACTCACCTAAGAAGGTGTGTCACATCATCGTGGCCTGCTGCATGCTTCACAACCTGGCTTTGCGACGCCAGGTGCCTTTCCTGCAGGAGGATGGTCGAGACGGTGGTGTTGTGGCAGCGGTGGAACCTGAGGAGAGTGACGAGGAGGAAGACGACGGGGCTGAAACAGACAACAGGGACAGAATCATTGAACAGTACTTCCAATAGGACACAGGTAACAATTCAAAGATAATTTAGTAAATGTGAACTACTCTCCTGCATCTCTGCTGCCTGTCTATTTGCCCCAGTGTATGATGACTGAGTTGTGGCTTTTCCCTCCCTATTTCAGATCTGGGGTCCCCACTACGAGTCCTGTGCTTCGTTTCCCCATGGACTACAGCTTTGTGGCAGCTGTTTGTTGACTTCACCATGTACAAGGACATATTTGCACTGTCATGTCAATTACAATATATTGAAATCACAGCCAGACTCCAGATAGTTTTGTGCAAAATAGGTGTTTATTTCAGTGCTCAAAATGGGATGGGTGGTTTCAAGTGGGTGGGGGCTATGGTGAAGGAATGTCCATGGCAGAGTCCAGAGTAACAGTCACACAGGTGCATTGTCCAGAGGCCTGTGGAGAGATGGAGCATGGGCAGTTCAAGGATGGACAGGGTGACAATGTGGGACAGTGGGATGACATCAGGTGGTATCCATTGCTGGCGGGGGTCTTGACATCCTACTCTGTCTTCTTGCGAGATCTCAGGGCCCTCTTGCGGGGTGGTTCTTCTCCTGCAGGAGGTGGGGGTCTGGTGGGCTGCTGCTGTGCGGGGGCCTCCTGTCCACTAGCGCCGGCGGAGGTGGTTGGCTGTTCTTGGTCCAGGCTAGTGGCAGGGGCCCTTGGGTGTTGTTGAGTGTCCGTCCTGGTGTTGACGAGGTCCTGCAGCAGCCCTACCATGGTAACCAGGGTGGAGGTGAGGGCTCTGATGTCCTCCCTGTACCCCCGATAGTGTTCCTCCTGCAGTACCTGGATCTCCTGGAACCGGGCCAGTACCGTCGCCATCGTCTCCTGGGAGCGGTTGTATGCTCCCATGATGGTGGTGAGGGCCTCGTGGAGAGTGGGTTCCCTGGGCCCGTCCCCCCCCTGTCGCACAGCTGCCCTCCGAGTTGCCCTGTTTCCCTGGGCCTCTGCCCCCTGGCCGGTGTGCCCACTACCACTGCCCCCAGGTCCCTGTTGTTGTTGGGGTGGTGGGTTATCCTGGGTGCCCTGTAGTGGTAGACACACCGCAGATTGACGCGCCCTGGAGACAGAGGCATGGGCCCGCTGGGTGGGAGCTGTGCTGGTGTTCCCAGAGGGGTTGGGGTCTGTAGTGGCCTGGGCCTGTGTGAGGGGAACCGACTGTCCAGAGGTCCCTGATGGTCCGGGCTGGTCATCGGTGTCCAGGTCGACAGAGCTGCTGTCATCGCTGACGGCCTCTTGGGTGGGGGGTGTGGAGAATTCTGGGCCCTCCGCGGCGGTGTGTTGACGGTCGGGTCCTGCAGGGGTATAGAGGTATGGTTATAGTTTCAATGTGTGGCATATGGGTGTATCTGTGGGTTCCCGTGTCCCCAAGTGCTGGCATTCGTGTGTGGGGGCTTTGGTGAGGGTGGCTTGTGGGGGGGATGTGTATATGCATTGGGCATGCTTTGGTGATGGGTGTCCATGCTTAGTGGACGCATGCAGGCCTAGGTTTTGGGATGTGTGGGTTGTGATGGTGAGACATTGGCAGGGAATAGGTGTGCTGGGGGTGGGGGTGAGGATGGTGGTGGGGGTGAGGATGGTGGTGGGGGTGAGGGTGGGGGTGAGGATGGGGGTGGGGGTGAGGGTGGGGTTCGAGGATGGGGGTGAGGGTTGGGGTATGATTTGGCATGCAGGTGGGGGGGAAGCAGTAGTGAAGCTTCAACTTACCAGTATCCATTCCTCCGCCGACTCCTGCGAGGCCGTCAGGATGCAGGATGTTCAAGACTTCCTCCTCCCATGATGTAAATTGTGGGGGTTGAGGTGGGGGTCCTCCGCCAGTCTTCTGCACGGCGATGTTGTGCCTGGATACCATGGAATGCACCTTCCCCCGTAGGTCGTTCCATCGCTTCCTGATGTCTTCCCGATTTCTGGGGTGCTGTCCCACAGCGTTGACCCTGTCGACAATCCGCTGCCATAGCTCCGTCCTCCGGGCTATGCTGGTGTATTGTATCTGTGTGCCGAACAGCTGGGGCTCTACCCGAACGATTTCCTCCACCATGACCCTGAGTTCTTCGTCGGAGAAGCGGGGGTGTCTTTGGGGTGCCATGGGGTGGTGTGTATGATGTGTGGGGTGGAGTATGTGTAGTTAAGTGTGTTGAGTGTGGTGGTGTGTGTTGTTTTGTGTGTGGATAGTGTGTGGGTGATGGTGTGGAGTGGCTGTGGCTGCTAGTTTGTGGATGGTGGTGTCTCGCTCTGGCCTTCTTTCAGAATTTTTTGGCGTAGGGGTTTGTGGGTGATGTGGGTGTGTGTTTTATATTGTATTGTGTGTGTGGGAGTGGTGTGTGTATGTGTATCAGGTGTGTGGGATTCAAATCGTCCAATGTGGCTGAGTTTTGTTCGTTTGTGTGTATTCTGACCGCGGCGGTGTGTCCCGCCAATGGAATACCGCGTTTGAATGACCACCGCGTGGATTCGTGGGTCGTAATGGCATGGGCGTATTTCTGTTGGCGTGACGGTGGAGGTTTTGTCACCTCCACTTTTCCGCCGACCGCTGGTCTGGCGGTCTGTTGTGGCTGTCGGATTTTCGGAGGTTTGCCTTCTGCGGGTCAGAATGACCGTGGCGGGTTTCCGCGACCGCGGCGGGATTATGGAGGATTTCTGACCGGCGGTAGGCGCCTTTTACCGCCGAGGTCAGAATGACCACCTTTGTGTCCATTCCTTCCCAAATGGTTCAACAGAGCAATGGTATCGGCTGTGCAGCCACTTTCTGTCTTAGATGCAATCAATAAGTCATCGATGTACTGTACTAGGGTTGACTCGGATGGCAATTCTAACGCTTCCAAGTCTTTCTTTAGAATCTGATTGAATATTGACGGTGACTCAGAAAACCCTTGAGGAATTCGACACCAACTGTACACTCTGTCTAAGAATTTGAAACAAAAGAGAAATTGGCTGTCCTCATGAAGAGGCACCGAGAAGAACGCTTGTGACAAGTCGATGACTGAGAACCACTCGGCATCGCAAGGGACCTGGAACATTATCACAGCTGGATTCGGTACTACAGGGCAGCATTTGACTATGATGTCATTTATTTTCCTCAAGTCCTGCACGAGTCGGACCTTTCCACTCGGCTTTATTAGTCCCATTATTGGTGAATTACATGGACTGCTTAACACTTCTTTCAGTACTCCCTGTTTTACAAATTCATCTATGAGTTGGGCAACTTTCATGAGGGTGTCTTGTGCCATGTGGTATTGTGGGGTCTGGGGAAAGATTGCATTGGGTTTTACAGTCACTTTCACTGGTTCCACTCCTTTCATCAATTCCACCTCTTTCCCTGTCATATCCCACACTTCCTTTCCGACTGTTTCCCGTAATTCAGCTGGAATATCTTCTTCAGTTATCATCGGGAAAAGGCAAATCAGAGGATACTCTTCATCGACAGTTTCCATCTCATCCCCCTCTACACTGTCCTCTTCTTCCCCATCACTGCTCGTCTGAATTTTAATTCCCTCGTTCGAACACATAATCGAACAACCCAATTTGCACAATAGGTCTCTCCCTAACAGTGCTATCGGGCTTGAATCGCATACCACAAATTTATGTAACCCTTGATAGTTACCAATGCTGACTGGTACCGGATCTGTAATTGGGTTTGTCAGGTGCCTGTTTGCTACTCCCACCACTTGAACTGTTCTCCCTGAGAGTGGCAAATTTGGTACTTCACTGCTCTTAACGGTTGAACGTGTGGCTCCTGTGTCAACCAAGAATGAGACACTATGACCCATTACTCTTCCCTCTACGTACGGACCCTTTTGATCAACTTCCAAGGATGCTGCAAGCACACAATCTCCTTCCTCCCCTGAACTTTCACTCTCCCATACATTGTTTATTCCATCCTCACTGTGTAATGGGAACTGTTGTACTGTGCCATTTGTACTCATTACCTGACCCGAGACCTGTGGAGGAACCATCACTTGCTGCTGACTCATTGGTGCCAAGGGTATTTGCATTTGCTGATTAGGTACCATGGGTAACTGCTGTTGCATTGGCTGCATTTGCGTCATCTGCACACGGGGCATCTGCATCTGCTGCGGCTGCATAGGTTGTAATCCCTGCAACTGATTTATGGTCTGAAAATTTGGGTTTGGACCTCTCATTTTCGGTCCCCTCATTGTCTGAAATGCATTGACATCATTGTTTTGCTGACCAACACCTGCACCTGCAACTTCCTGCACCACCATCGGGCACTCGCGTTTCCAATGACCGACGATTCCGCACACGTGACACGGCATCACCTTTCTCAATGCCTGCACACCATTCGAAGTCACAACAGTGTTCAAATCCGGACCATTATTCACAAAACCTCCTCTGCCTCTGCCTCTCGCCTGTGGCTGAAACATCATATTTCCCTGCACCTGCAGCTGCAGTTGCGGTACCTGCTGTTGGAACCCTTGCATCCCTTGCAAACCTTGCAGACCTGTCTGAGCTGCTTTAAGCTGCATCATCATCACTTTCTCTTTCAACCTTTTCTGTTTCACTTCAATTTCGTCGATACAGTATTTCGCATAATTCAACACCTCATCAATCGGTTTCGATTGCCAACAAATCAAATGCGACTTTATCATCTGACTTATCTCTGGTCTCAGCCCTTCCACAAATCTAAACACAAAATGAAGCATGTCCTTCGCCTCTATTGTCTCCGTGCCACTGTAGTTCTTGAACGCCTTCAACAACCTCTCATAGTAACTATGAATGGACTCTTTAGCCTCTTGGGCCGTTCGATCGATCTTCTGCCAATCCACATTTTTCGCGGCAACCTTCGTCTTCAAATGCTCAATTACCTTATAGTACAAGCTCATCACCATAGGTGATGGTGCACCCGTATCCCTGTCTCTCTCTGGTTCACTTGTCGGCCAACCTACAGCTCTTTTGCAATCCTCCCACAAATCTGCTGGAACCACAATCTCAAAGAGAGTGTTCAGGTCTTCCCAGAGACATTTTGCAAGCTTCACAAACCTATCAGTCTGTTGATACCATTCAATCGGTTTCTCTCTTAGTTTGGGAAAATCATCCGTAAAAGACTGAATGTCACTTCTGTGCCATGGTACATGTATTAATTTTCCCCCTGCTGTCTCCCTCATTGGTAACATGGTTACTGCCTCGCTACTTTGTGGTCTTTTCTCATTGTGATCTGTAGCACTGTCCCTCCTCTTTTCCTTTCTCTTTACCCATCTGCTTTCCCACTTGTCTAAACACCTCCACACTTGTGCACTCTGCAGCAATTCTCTAAGGTGCGCCTTCATGCCTGCTGACCTCATATGTTCAAAGTCTGTAGTCCCAAAATCCAATCTGTAGCTCCTGCTCAAGTGTTTCGTCTTGTCTATATCAACCCTGTTCTTGTCAGCTATTTCTTGCAAGCTTTTATGTACCTTGTTCACTTCTCTCGTAATCCTAGGACATAGATACCTCAGCTCTTCTTCCGAGTAGGACTCTAACCTATTCACACCCATAGTCCCTTCCACCAACTCTTGTGCTTCCATGTTCAACCTCATCCTATTCATATAATCTTCTCCCTTCCCACTGGCTGAGCTTTGAGTGGAATTTAGACTGTTGAACCAATGTGTCAGCTGTTGCGCGTTCAACCCCATCAGTGTAGCATTCACATCGACTGCCATTGATGGTTGCGGCAACTTTTCAGTATTCGATGACAGCGGTATCATCAGTGGGGGACTCGACCTCACCAGTGTTGACTGAGCACATATGGGACTAAACTCCATCAAGGACCCAGATCCATTTGGCTGAGCCGCTATCGGAGTTATCCCTGGAGTGTTTTCTATGCACCTCCTTTCTGTTCCATTCTGCAGCATTGATCCTTGACTGCTCATACCCAAGTTAAGCTGACTGTACAAAGGTACCGGTGGACCTACAGTAATGGGTAGTGATATCGCATCTGGGTTCTGTCTATTTCCCATGTTCTGAGACATGTTCATTCCCAAACTATGGGTCATCATTGCCGGCATGCCCAATTGACTCCCCGTCATCTGAGCATGTGCGTTTCCCCCCTGCATCTGTTTTTGAGGCATCAAAAACTGGGTTGATTCAGCTTGTGCCAGTGTTGGGTTGTGACCATTCTGTCCTCCCATTGCGGCTGGATCTAGAATCATTCCCGTACTATTGTCACTGCTGTAGTACCTTGGGACCTGCGGCTGATAATTTTCTGCCGGTTTCAACATGGGCACATCTGGATATATTCTCCTAACCTGCGGTATCTGCGGGGTGAACAGTAAACTCGGGTCCTTAGATCCCGATGATGCTCCTGAACTCTGAGTTTCACCGTTCTGTACCGATGCCGGAGGGGCAGAACTGGTACTTGGACCTTGTCCACTCTCTGCATAAGGTGGTGGACGGTCGTTCAGCAATTGCATTATTAACTCCTCATCCTCTAACTCCTCTTCTCTTCTCAACTTTTCCTCGTCCTCCCTATCCTTGGAACACCTCCTGTTTGTCTTACAGGTAGCTTTCTTACCTGTCTCCTCTTCTTCCTTAGTAATTGCGGGAAACAACTTTATTCCCTGCAATACATCTGACCTCCACACCTTCTGTGCATTATCCCACCTAGCGTCCGCTAGTGTCTTTTCTACCTTTCTTATCCTGGTCTCGAACTTATTTTGCTGTTGCTGTCTAGCCATCAGTTCCCAAATCGCTAGAGACTCAAACTGTGCTGGCCTTGGAGGTACCTTCATGTCGTACATCGCGAACCTCAAATTCTCTAGGATCCTTATATTGAATGTCCCATGGATCGGGAACGCTACGCTCCCATGTTTCTCTGTCAGCTTGTGCCATTGCTTTAGCCAAAGGCACGGAGCTACCCCCTTTTCCTCCATTACAATGTAAGCTGGTGTGCCTTCGGGCGGCGTTTCCTCTCCTACGCTCGCTTTAATGTAAGACTCCCCCTTCATCGCACTCCTTAATGCTTTAAAAAATTTCATTTTCTCGTCTTTTATTTTACAAAGTATGTAATCAATAGGTGACTTTAATTCCCGGAATACTCTTCGCTTGCCTTTCCCCTTCCAATCGAGCCCCACGGACTGCGTCCAATCCGTGCGCGACCCTTCTCTGCAACCAACCTATCCCAGCGCGGCTCCTAGTGACATCACACTCACACACACTGCGGCTGACAAAGCCTCGCGGCTAATCCTCCTTCACTCAGCTCCTCTCGTAACAACTTCTTGCATGTATCGCGAGCTACCAAAATAAAACAGATCTGTCGGTTTACTACAGGAAGGGTAACACAATCGCTTCAGGACCTTAGGGATTTTTCACTAGCCTCGGCAGTTATTCCATCTTTCTCGGTCCCCACGTTCGCAAGCAAATCTGACCCGCAGACCTACTCTCAACTTGTCAATGATCTATTCTAGTGCACTTAGAATCTTGTCAAAGCCCGAAGTCGAAGTTCCTTTCACTCCCTTAACACACGTACCGACTCGTTGACCACGCCCGATCAACCTACTAAACCGCCCAGACCACAACATAAAACAACATACTCCGGAGTCTCTTGACCTCGCAGGGCCCGTCTCAACAACAACAACCACGTGGACCTTTTTATGCACAAAGCGCCACACGCACATGAAGTTCGACGACTTCCCTACTCTCACACTCGGAGTCGCACCTCCGCTATTTCTATGAAGTTCGACGACTTCCCTACTTCTACACTCGGAGTCGCACCTCCGCTATCCTCTAAAAAGAAAAAAATTCCTCGCAACCTTTTCACACAATCTGCGGCAATAAGCTGTGCAAGCGCAAAACCCTAACTTCACTCATACCATCACTAGTACCGCCAACGCTGATCTCACACCTCCATTCTCTTCATTCACAAGCTCCGAGATCCCGGGAAAGTCGCGGTGGACCTAGCCCATCATCATTCTGTCAATCTATTTTACCCAAAAAAAATCTAATTCAACTTCTCGAGTGGAGTGTCAAAAGTCGAAACCGTTAATTCAACACCATGTACTTTAACGGTACGGAGTCCCAAAAGGCGAAACCGTCCTCTGCTACCATCTACTGATAGAGCGTTCCGTACTAATAATTTACCTGTATTTGGACGCTCTTTAGGCCGATGAATCTTTTGGCTAAGTGGGACTCTCCGTACTCTATATCGATCAATTTAATCAAATCAATAATCAATAACGAACATAAGCAATGCCCTGATCAACATAACACTTAACAATTAATCCAGAATACATTTCGGCGAACCCTGACCTTTCAGTCAGGAATAACCACACCAGTTTATTCAAAGTTAGTGAATTTATTTCCCTATATTAACAAAGCTAGCACAATATAGATGTGTCTCAACACCAAATGATAAACATATATGAACATTAATAGCTGTCCATAACGGCGAAACAGATGCAATCTATGCAGCATTTGAATAACAAGGCATTCGATAATAGCAATGCAAATCACTAGAACTATAATTTGTAATGAGCTAATTGCATACATTTAGTCAGCATAACAAGGTTTCAAATTGCATCGTGCGACAAAAGGAATCCTCATCTAACCTCAAATTAGCATCGGCATGTGGGACTTCATGCAAAAACAATTTAGCAACATTAATTTAGGAAAAAACTCCTAACTAGGGATCTTATCAAAAATCAGCAGTTGGTTACCTAAAAGAAACACAATGCAATTGTACAATTTCCTTTCATATTTACCAATTACGATCAGCATTCAAGGAAGTCTTCGTCTCACAGGTACCGTTTCTCGATCAGCATGGGTACCGTTTCGATCAGCATGGGACGGGGCAAAGGGGCAGGGGTGGACGGGGCAATTGCCTCACGGCGGCAAAGTAAAACTACTTCTTCATGCAAAGGGATCAAAGTTAAAGTCTCTAGGGCAAGAATCATTAAAGTCTCTTTCTCTCAATTAGAGAAAGCATCAAAGTCTCTTTCAAAATGGCGTCGCAGCAAAGTGGGCCATAATAGCTGCAAAATGGCGCAATGGGTTTAATGTCCGGGTAATGGCTACTTTCCTCTCGTGCACCTGGGTTTTATAGACAACAGTTCAAATCCAGTAGGGTCTTCCATTGGAGGGTTCATAGGTTAGCTTCAAATTGTCCAATCAAAACAACAGTTCTCAAGCTTTTACTTAAGCATACATTATCCTTGGAGACGGGTACGCAAGTTGCAACATTTTATACCAATTAACTCACTTTCAGAGCTTCCATTGTCCGCACCTGCAGATCGACCTTGGAGCAAAGAGAAAATATGCCAGACTGGCAAGAAACCTTAAGATAAGCATGTGAACGATCTCAGTGGAAAAGTACAGCTTCAAGCAAAAATACACGTTTAATAGCACATTGGAAAAATACGAGCATCTAAATCGTGAGACCGGGCAACTAGGCCGAAGCCCGCACTAAAGTAATGCTAAGCTAAAACATTTCAAACAAGCAAATCATAGCACACGTTTACGATTATGTCGGATTAGTGCAATTCTAATACATCACGTTATATAAAGCACGCTTATAAATGTTGGCAAACTACTCTGAGGGCACATTTTGTCCCCGTACAATCTTTATTAGTTCGGTTAAAGTCATACATGATTATTGCTACACTACGTTTAAGCGCTAATAAATGTAAAACCTTCATTTCAGCTTCATCACTAGTAACGAGAAGACTTACAAAGAAAGAAGTAAAGCAATGAGAAAACCCACGGTTGCATCCAAAGTAAAAATGAACCGTATAGTGATCCCAATAATGAGAGAAAGAGGTAATTGACTGGACAGAGGATTGCTGGTTCGTCACTTTAGATGTGAACTCCCTATACACATCCATCCCATTAGAATCCATAATGGTTGCACTGTCCCTTCCAATTAGCACATGTGGGGACTGCTATAGGCAGATGAGAATTTAACAAAAGCATTGCAATGGCTCTACCTGTGCTGTGCTGCACTAGTCCCATCATTCATGGTGTCTATGCATGATTGCACCAAAAGAATGTCAGCACACATTACAGTACTGTGACAATGTCCACCAGAGTGAATAAGAAGGCTAATTACATGCCACCATGGTGTTAGTGGCAGGGACAAGGAGCCTGCAAGGAAGGAGGTGGTAGGGGATAAAATCATAAAAGCCCAGATGTAATAGGAAATGATGGTGTGCCAGCCGACCCTAAATTTGGCAGCACTGGGCATTTTCAAAACTCACTGATGGCCAGTATCACTAGCATACGGGGCACCCCTATGTCACTCCCTGTGCTCGAGCTAAATTAGCTGACGTGGTCCAACGCAGAAAGCCTTGCACCATAGTGCAAGGATGGCTGCATTGAAAGGGAGATTGTTTTTGTGCAGGAAGGAACACCTTTCTGCATAGAAACATTCTTAAAATGTCATTAGCTCTGTCTATGTGTGTTGCTAAATGCAGCACACATGGACCAAGTTCAAAATGAGGAGAAAAACGGCATATAACTTAATTGCGCCATGCCAGTGCCACCCCTGGGGTGGTGTGATATGTTTGCAAGGTCTCTGGTTTACAAAAACTGTCAAATGGGTGTTGCTGTGGTATGGCCACAGCAACACCCATTGCTCGCTGTAGGAGGCTGGCCTGGCTTGTAGTGGGTACCAAGGGGTACTTACACCTTGCACCAGGTCCAAGTATCCCTTATTAGTGTAGAGGGATGTCTAGCAGCTTGGGCTGATAGAAAAGGTAGCTTAGCAGAGCAGCTTAGGCTGAACTAGGAGACGAGTGAAGCTCCTACAGTACCACTAGTGTCATATGCACAATATCATAAGAAAACACAATACACAGATATACTAAAAATAAAGGTACTTTATTTTTATGACAATATGCCAAAAGTATCTCAGTGAGTACCCTCAGTATGAGGATAGCAAATATACACAAGATATATGTACACAATACCAAAATATGCAGTAATAGCAATAGAAAACAGTGCAAACAATGTATAGTCACAATAGAATGCAATGGGGGCACATAAGGATAGGGGCAACACAAACCATATACTCTAGAAGTGGAATGCGAACCACGAATGGACCCCAAACCTATGTGACCTTCTAGAGGGTCGCTGGGACTGTAAGAAAACAGTGAGGGTTAGAAAAATAGCCCACCCAAAGACCCTGAAAAGTGGGTGCAAAGTGCACCTAAGTTCCCCAAAGAGCACAGAAGTCGTGATAGGGGAATTCTGCAAGGAAGACCAACACCAGCAATGCAACAACAATGGATTTCCAGACGAGAGTATCTGTGGAACAAGGGGACCAAGTCCAAGAGCCACAATCAAGTCGGGAGTGGGCAGATGCCCAGGAAATGCCAGCTGTGGGTGCAAAGAAGCTGCCACCAGATGGTAGAAGCTGTGGATTCTGCAAGAACGACAAGGGCTAGAAACTTCCCTTTTGGAGGATGGATGTCCCACGTCATGAAGAAGCTTGCAGAGGTGTTTCCGTGCAGAAAGACTGCAAACAAGCCTTGCTAGCTGCAAGGGTCGCGGTTAGGGTTTTTGGATGCTGCTGTGGCCCAGGAGGGACCAGGATGTTGCCAATTGCGTGAGGAGACAGAGGGGGCGTCCAGCAAGACAAGGAGCCCACTCAGAAGCAGGCAGCACCCGCATAAGTGCTGGAACAAGCACTACGAAGTGGAGTGAACCGGAGCTCACCCGAAGTCACAAAGGAAGGTCCCACGATGCCGGAGGACAACTCAGGAGGTCGTGCACTGCAGGTTAGAGTGCCGGGGACCCAGGCTTGGCTGTGCACAAAGGAAATCCTGGAAGAGTGCACAGGAGCCGGAGCAGCTGCAAATCACGCGGTACCCAGCAATGCAGTCTAGCGTGGGTAGGCAAGGACTTACCTCCACCAAACTTGGACTGAAGAGTCACTGGACTGTGGGAGTCACTTGGACAGAGTTGCTGAGTTCAAGGGACCTCGCTCGTCGTGCTGAGAGGAGACCCAGAGGACCGGTGATGCAGTTCTTTGGTGCCTGCGGTTGCAGGGTGAAGATTCCGTTGACCCACGGGAGATTTCTTCGGAGCTTCTAGTGCACCAGGAAAACAGTCGAGAAGGCGGCAGGATCAGTGTTACAAGGTCGCAGTAGTCGTCTTTGCTACTTTGTTGCAGTTTTGCAGGCTTCCAGTGCGGTCAGCAGTCGATTCCTTGGCAGAAGGTGAAGAGGGAGATGCAGAGGAACTCTGATGAGCTCTTGCATTCGTTATCTAAAGAATTCCCCAAAGCAGAGACCCTAAATAGCTAGAAAAGGAGGTTTGGCTACTTAGGAGAGAGGATAGGCTAGCAACACCTGGAGGAGCCTATCAGAAGGAGTCTCTGACGTCACCTGCTGGCCCTGGCCACTCAGAGCAGTCCAGTGTGCCAGCAGCACCTCTGTTTCCAAGATGGCAGAGGTCTGGAGCACACTGGAGGAGCTCTGGGCACCTCCCAGGGGAGGTGCAGGTCAGGGGAGTGGTCACTCCCCTTTCCTTTGTCCAGTTTCGCACCAGAGCAGGGCTGGGGGATCCCTGAACTGGTGTAGACTGGCTTATGCAGAGATGGGCACCATCTGTGCCCATCAAAGCATTTCCAGAGGCTGGGGGAGGCTACTCCTCCCCAGCCCTGACACCTTATTCCAAAGGGAGAGGGTGTAACACCCTCTCTCTGAGGAAGTCCTTTGTTCTGCCTTCCTGGGCCAAGCCTGGCTGGACCCCAGGAGGGCAGAAACATGTCTGAGGGGTTGGCAGCATCAGCAGCTGCAGTGAAACCCCGGGAAAGGTAGTTTGGCAGTACCCGGGTCTGTGCTAGAGACCTGGGGGATCATGGAATTGTCTCACCAATGCCAGGATGGCATTGGGGGGGCAGTTCCATGATCTTAGACATGTTACATGGCCATATTCGGAGTTACCATTGTGAAGCTATACATAGGTAGTAACCTATGTATAGTGCACGCGTGTAATGGTGTCCCCGCACTCACAAAGTCTGGGGAATTTGGCCTGAACAATGTGGGGGCACCTTGGCTAGTGCCAGGGTGCCCACACACTAAGTAACTTAGCACCCAAACTTTACCAGGTAAAGGTTAGACATATAGGTGACTTATAAGTTACTTAAGTGCAGTGGTAAATGGCTGTGAAATAACGTGGACGTTATTTCACTCAGGCTGCAGTGGCAGGCCTGTGTAAGAATTGCCAGAGCTCCCTGTGGGTGGCAAAAGAAATGCTGCAGCCCATAGGGATCTCCTGGAACCCCAATACCCTGGGTACCTCAGTACCATATACTAGGGAATTATAAGGGTGTTCCAGTATGCCAATGTAAATTGGTGAAATTGGTCACTAGCCTGTTAGTGACAATTTGGAAAGAAATGAGAGAGCATAACCACTGAGGTTCTGGATAGCAGAGCCTCAGTGAGACAGTTAGTCATAACACAGGTAACACATACAGGGCACACTTATGAGCACTGGGGCCCTGGCTGGCAGGGTCCCAGTGACACATACAACTAAAACAACATATATACAGTGAAATATTGGGGTAACATGCTAGGCAAGATGGTACTTTCCTACACAACCCCCCCCCCAAACGAAGGACAATAAGACTAGCCATGACCTGATGAGTCTTCATTGTCTAAGTGGAAATATCTGGAGAGTCCATCTGCATTGGAGTGGGTATTCCCAGGTCTATGTTCCACTGTATAGTCCATTCCCTGTAGGGATATGGACCACCTCAACAATTTAGGGTTTTCACCTTTCATTTGTTTTATCCAAAGTAGAGGTTTGTGGTCTGTCTGAACAATGAAGTGAGTGCCAAACAGGTATGGCCTCAACTTCTTCAGTGCCCAGACCACAGCAAAGGCCTCCCTCTCTATTGCAGACCAACGCTTTTCTCTAGGGGTCAACCTCCTGCTGATAAAAGCAACAGGTTGATCCTGGCCCTCAGAATTAAGTTGTGATAAGACTGCCCCTACCCCTAATTCAGATACATCAGTTTGGACAATGAATTTTTTGGAGTAACAGGGGCTTTTCAGGACAGGTGCAGAGCACATGGCCTGCTTCAGCTCCTCAAAAGCTTTCTGACAGCTAGCTGTCCACAATACATTTTTAGGCATTTTCTTAGATGTGAGGTCATTAAGAGGGTCTGCAATGGAGCCATAGTTCTTTATGAACCTCCTGTAATACCCAGTGAGGCCTAAAAAGGCTCTCACCTGGGTCTGAGTTGTAGGGGGAACCCAATCTATAATAGTTTGGATTTTCCCCTGAAGTGGTGCAATCTGTTCTCCAGCTACCAGGTGTCCCAGATAAACCACTTTCCCCTGCCCTATCTGGCCCTTTGAAGCCTTGATAGTGAGGCCTGCCTTTTGCAGGGCCTCCAAAACTTTCCACAGGTGGACCAGGTGATCATCCCAGGTGGAGCTAAAGACAGCTATATCATCTAGATATGCTGCACTAAAATCATCCAAACCTTGCAGGACTGTATTCACCAACCTCTGAAAAGTGGCAGGTGCATTTTTCAACCCAAAAGGCATTACTGTGAATTGGTAGTGCCCTCCAATGGTTGAAAATGCAGTTTTTGCTTTTGCATCCTCTGATAACTTGATCTGCCAATACCCTGCAGTCAAATCAAAGGTGCTTAGATACTTGGCAGATGCCAGTGTATCTATTAGCTCATCTGCCCTGGGTATAGGGTGAGCATCAGTTTTAGTTACCTGGTTGAGACCTCTGTAGTCTACACAAAATCTCATTTCCTTCTTTCCATCTTTGGAATGAGGTTTTGGTACAAGTACCACAGGAGAGGCCCATGGACTTTCAGAGTGCTCAACCACTCCCAGTTCAAGCATTTTCTGAACCTCTTGTTTTATGCAGTCCCTGACATGGTCAGGCTGCCTATAGATCTTACTTTTGACAGGCAAGCTGTCTCCAGTATCTATAGTGTGCTCACACCAAGAAGTGGTGCCTGGCACAGTAGAAAAGAGTTCAGACAACTGACCCAGGAGATTTATGCAGTGGTCTTACTGCTCAGCAGTAAGACAATCTGCCAAAACTACACCTTCCACTAGAGCATCTTGTTCTGTGGAAGAAAAGAGATCAGGGAGAGGGTCACTCTCTTCTTCCTGTCCTTCATCTGTTGCCATGAGCAGGGTGAGATCAGCCCTGTCATAATAGGGTTTCAGGCGATTGAAATGGAGCACCCTAAGGGGACTCCTGGCAGTGCCTAAATCAACCAAGTAGGTGACTTCTCCCTTTTTCTCAACAATAATGTGGGGACCACTCCATTTGTCTTGGAGTGCTCTTGGGGCCACAGGCTCCAAGACCCACACTTTCTGCCCTGGTTGGTACTGAATCAGAACAGCCTTCTAGTCATGCCATTGCTTTTGGAGCTCTTGGCTGGCCTGAAGGTTTTTACTGGCCTTTTTCATGTACTCAGCCATCCTAGATCTTAGGCCAAGTACATAGTCCACTATGTCTTGCTTAGGAGCTTTTAAAGGTTGTTCCCAACCCTCCTTCACAAGTGTTAGAGGACCTCTTACAGGGTGTCCAAATAGGAGTTCAAAGGGGCTGAAGCCCACTCCTTTTTGGGGTACCTCCCTGTAAGCAAAAAGGAGGCAAGGTAACAGGACATCCCATCTCCTGCGGAGTTTTTCAGGGAGTCCCATTATCATTCCTTTGAGAGTTTTATTAAACCTCTCAACCAGTCCATTTGTTTGTGGATGATAGGGTGTGGTGAACTTGTATGTCACACCACATTCCTTCCACATGGCCTTTAAGTAAGCAGACATGAAATTGCTTCCCCTGTCTGATACCACCTCTTTTGGGAAGCCCACCCTGGAAAAGATTCCCAGGAGGGCTTTTGCCACTGCAGGAGCTGTAGTGGTCCTTAGAGGAATTGCTTCAGGATATCTGGTGGCATGATCCACTACCACCAAGATAAACCTATTGCCTGAAGCAGTAGGTGGGTCAAGGGGGCCAACTATGTCAACCCCTACCCTTTCAAAGGGGACCCCAACCACAGGTAGTGGAATAAGGGGAGCCTTTGGAGTGCCACCTGTTTTGCCACTGGCTTGACAGGTTTCACAGGACTTTCAAAATTCCTTTGTGTCCTCTGACATTCTAGGCCAATAAAACAAGGGGACAAGCCTGTCCCAAGTTTTCATTTGCCCCAAATGCCCAGCTAAGGGAATGTCGTGGGCTAGAGTTAGGAGGAACCCTCTGTATTGCTGAGGAATCACCAATCTCCTGGCAGCTCCAGGTTTTGGATCCCTTGCTTCAGTATACAAGAGGTTGTCCTCCCAGTAAACTGTGAGAGTCACTGACATCCCCATTTGCTTGTTTGACAGCTTGCTGTCTCAGACCCTCTAGTGTGGGACAGGTATGCTGTGCCACACTCAGCTCCTCCCTGGCAGGCCCCCCTTCACCCAAAAGCTCAGCAATGTCTGCTTCCAGTTCCTCTGGTGTAGGTTCTGCACAGGGTGGAAATTCTTCTTCCTCAGAAGTTGAATCCACTGTAGAGGGAGGGATAGTAGGTAGTATTTTACCTTTACTAACCCTAGCTTTAGGGAGCACTTGGTCCATTCTTCCAGGATCCAAGTCACCCTGTCCTTTTTGCTTTTTGGCCTGAGCCCTAGTCAAAGCAAAAATATGCCCTGGAATGCCCAGCATTGCTGCATGAGCCTCCAACTCCACTTCTGCCCAAGCTGATGTCTCTAAATCGTTCCCTAGTAGACAGTCTACAGGTAAATCTGAGGCAACCACAACTTTCTTTGGACCAGTAGCCCCCCCCCCAGTTGAGATCCACAACAGCCATGGGGTGGCTAAGAGTGTTGTTATGAGCATCAGTCACTTGGTACTGGTGACAAGTAGGTGTTGTTCAGGGTGGACCAGTTTCTCTATTACCATGGTAACACTGGCACCTGTGTCCCTGTAGGCCTGAACCTCAACACCATTTATTAGGGGAAGTTGCTTGTACTTATCCATATTAAGGGGACAAGCAACCAAGGTGGCCAAATCAATGGCCCCCTCAGAGACTAACACAGCCTCTGTGGTCTCCCTAACAAGACCAACCCCAACTAAGTTACCAAAAGTGAGCCCAGCTACTCCCTTGGATTGGCTATTAGTAGGTTTGCTCCCACCACCACTGCTATTACTAGGGGCACTAGGTGTAGCAGTAGGGGTTGTGGTAGTGGGAGGCTTGGTGCTTTTCTTTGGACAACTGGGATCTGTTGTCCAATGGCCTTTTATTTTACATAAATAGCACCATGGTTTCTTTTCTTTGTTTTGATTTGAAGAGGATTTGGACCCACCACCCCCCCAAGAGTGTTTTTGTGGGCCTGATGAAGACTCATTTTTAGATTTGTCCCCACCCTTGTCAGAAGACTTATCATCCTTCTTCTTGCCATCCTTGTCACCCCTTGTATGAACTTTTCTGTTCACCCTTGTTCTGACCCATTTGTCTGCCTTCTTTCCCAATTCTTGGGGAGAGGTCAGATCAGAGTCTACCAGGTACTGGTGTAACAAATCAGACACACAATTATTAAGAATATGCTCTCTCAGGATTAAGTTATACAGGCTTTCATAGTCAGAAACTTTACTGCCATGTAACCACCCCTCCAAGGCCTTCTCTGAATGGTCAACAAAGTCTACCCAGTCTTGTGAAGACTCCTTTTTGGTTTCTCTGAACTTGATCCTGTACTGTTCAGTGGTTAAGCCATAACCATCTAGGAGTGCATTCTTAAGAACTGTAAAATTATTGGCATCACTTTCTTTAACAGTAAGGAACCTATCCCTACCCTTTCCACTGAAAGATAGCCATAGGATAGCAGCCCACTGCCTTTGAGGGACCTCCTGTACAACACAGGCCCTCTCAAGTGCAGCAAACCACTTGTTAATGTCATCCCCCTCCTTGTAAGGGGGAACTATCTTGTGCAGATTCCTAGAATCATGCTCTTTTACAGGATGACTATTTGGAATACTGCTGCTGCCACCATGGGGTCCAAACCCCAACCTCTGTCTTTCTTTTTCTAAGTCAAATGCTTCCCTGTCTAGATCCAGCTGTTGCTTTTTAAGCTTCAGCCTGGACTCTTCCACTCTCAATCTATTGAGTTCCCTTTCTAACAATCTGTCTTCAGGGAGGGTGGGTTGGGCATGCCTTGACACAGAAGAATGGTGTGAATGGACAGAGGGAGACCTGTCCCTAACAGATGGCACTCGAATAACATTCTGGCCTACAGAAGTAACACTCCTACTGTGATGGGAACTCACATTAGTACCAGCCATGCTAGGTGGCTTGCTAGGGGGCAGGCTGGGAAGGTTCCCTTCTAACTCTCTTACTGGGTGTGCCCCAGAGTCAGAGTGTGAACCATCAGCTAATTTCTCAACAGATGTGCCAACTAAGGTCTTATCCTGTTCAATGAGCATATTAACTAACAGTTCTCTTGAGGGATTCTTCCCTACCTCTAAACCTCTTTCAATGCAGAGACTCCTTGCTCCTTTCCAGCTAAGGTGGTCATAAGCAACTTTGGTCAGATCAACAGTTTGACCTGTACCAGACATTATAGAAAAGGTTTAAGGGATAGAAAAAGAAAGAAAAAGTTTCAGAACTTTTTAAAGAACAGAAAAAAAACTTTTAAAACTTTTAAAGAACTTTTTGAAAGTTTTAGAGGCACTTTTCAGCACTTAGAAAAGGAGTAAGAGAAGAAAAGCAAAACTTTTTGGTTAGATGTACAGACACTGAACTTGTTTTGTATATTTTTCTCTTATGAAAAGTACAAAATGACAAAGTGGTAAGTAGTTGCAAGTACTTATCCCACCACTGCACAACCAATGTAGGAGGCTGGCCTGGCTTGTAGTGGGTACCAAGGGGTACTTACACCTTGCACCAGGTCCAGGTATCCCTTATTAGTGTAGAGGGGTGTCTAGCAGCTTGGGCTGATAGAAAATGTAACTTAGCAGAGCAGCTTAGGCTGAACTAGGAGACGAGTGAAGCTCCTACAGTACCACTAGTTTCATATGCACAATATCATAAGAAAACACAGTACACAGATATACTAAAAATAAAGGTACTTTATTTTTATGACAATATGCCAAAAGTATCTCAGTGAGTACCCTCAGTATGAGGATAGCAAATTAACACAAGATATATGTACACAATACCAAAATATGCAGTAATAGCAATAGAAAACAGTGCAAACAATGTATAGTCACAATAGAATGCAATGGGGGCACATAGGGATAGGGGCAACACAAACCATATACTCTAGAAGTGGAATGCGAACCACGAATGGACCCCAAACCTATGTGACCTTCTAGAGGGTCGCTGGGACTGTAAGAAAACAGCGAGGGTTAGAAAAATAGCCCACCCCAAGACCCTGAAAAGTGGGTGCAAGTGCACCTAAGTTCCCCAAAAAGCACAGAAGTCGTGATAGGGGAATTCTGCAAGGAAGACCAACACCAGCAATGCAACAACAATGGATTTCCAGGGCCTGGGACCAATGGAGCTGCATGCGTAGTGCGGCGCTCTCGGACCACAATCCAGGCCCGGAGCTTAAATCCTGCCATAATAACGACCGGAGGTCTTAAAAGTTGAAGAGAAGTGATCGGAGAATATACAGCACGAGTAGAGACCGAGGCGATACATTTTGGGGCAGAGTTTACCAAGAAAACTCCCCCCGACAACTCTGCGGCTGCCGTGACCTAAAATGGCGGCCGCGACAGAGCAGTGAACCCGCTGCAGCCGCATCCCGCGGCTGAGAAGATACGAAGGTCCCGTGGAGGTGAGGGCCCCCACATCATTCGTTTTTAGGGTACGAGGGGCTCAGACACCTTCGCCACAAACGGCGAGAGCAACAGTATGAAGCAGAACATCAGCGAAAGCAGCATAGCGTGGGGCCTTTGGGCCACAATCCAGGCCGAAGTTTAACTCCTGCCATAGTGACGACCGGAGGTCTTGGGGATTGAAGAGAAGCGATCGGAGAATATACAGCACAAGTAGGAACTGCGGCGCCCCACCCTGGAGCAGAGATCACCCGGAAAGCTCCCCCCGAAAACTTCTCGGCTTCCGCAACCCAAAATGGCAGCCGCGACAGATCAGAGAGTTCGCTGCGGCCGCGGCCCTCGGTTGTGAGGACACGAGGGTCTCGTAGAGGTGGGGACCCTCACGCCATCCATCGAGGAACACAAGGGGCTCAGACACCTTCACCACCAACGGCGAGAACAACATTACGAAGCGGAACATCAGCGAATGCGGGTAAGGTGGCGCCCTCAGGCCCCAATCCAGGCCCGAAGCTTAAATCCTGCCATAATAACGACCGGAGGTCTTAAAAATTGTAGAGAAGCGATCGGAGAATATACAGCACAAGTAGGAACCGCGGCGCTCCACTTTGGGGCAGAGATAGCCCAAAAAAACTCCCCCCGACAAGTTTGTGGCTGCCACGACATAAAATGGCGGCCGGGACGGAGCAGGAAACCAGCTACAGCCGCGGCCCTCGATCCACTGAAGAGCGCAAAGGACTCAGACACTTTTGCCACTAACGACGAGAGCAACAGTACGGAACATCAGCGAATACAGTGTAGGGCAGCGCCCTCGGGCCACAATCCAGGCCCAAAGCTTAGATACTGCCATAATAGCAACCTAAGATCTCAAAAAGTGAAGAGAAGCGCCTGAGACCTGTTACAATGGTAAAACCAAAAAAACAAGACAAATCACCAGCGGGGGACTCCTCGCACACTGAGAATCCACCCCCAACGCCCGCCAGAGAATCGCAAACGGGGCACGAACAACAAGAAACAACTCTGGACACTGTGCTGCTGGCCATTAAAGATTCCCGTGAAGCGCTTGAGCGTAAAATCGATAACCTCACCACAGATCTTTCCCTTTTGCGAGACGACCACTGTAAATTAGAAGAAACGGTGGGTTTGCACGAGACCACGTTGACAGGAGTGTTAGCGGCGCACAAAGGCTCATCCTCAGAAATTAAAGACCTGACCACCCGGCTGAAAACATTGGAGGCAAGGGCGGAGGATGCAGAAAATCGAGCCCGACGGAACAACACCAGATTGGTGGGGGTTCCGGAGGGGGCGGAGGCCTCCGCAGCTAATATAGAAGTATTCCTAGAACAGTGGCTTAGAGACACGATAGCATCAGAGGGCTTCTCACCATTCTTTGCGGTGGAACGTGCCCACAGGATCCCTGGCGGACCACCACCACCAGGAGTCAGGCCACGGCCAATAATCGCTAGATTACACCACCACAAAGATAGAGACTACGTACTGTCACAATCCCGCCAGCTAGGAGAGATTCAATTGGATGGCCAAAAGGTTATGATATTCCCAGACTTTACGAGAGAAACACAGGCGCAAAGGGCATCCTACATCGCAGTAAAACGAGCCATGCGTGAGCATGGTATAAAATATGCCATGCTCTTTCCGGCAAAACTCCGAGTGCAATATGATAACAGAACCCATTTTTTTCTCACACCTCAGCTGGCGATGGAATGGCTTGAATCGCTGAACATCCACTGCAGAGCAACCCGCGACCGGACATTCCGAAACCCCGGGAAGAAACGTAGCAGATCCCGGAAAAAGACCACAGAAGCGGCTCCATCGAAACGTCAATCACAACAGGAGATGCGTGATGCAGTGGAAACAGCAGCAGCATTAAGTGGGGGAGACTTCCACACACGCCGGACCCCAGATGCTACATCAGACGTTGACTCAAACTGCAAACAGTCCTCAATATCCTCCCAGGACACTCTCGTCGGCTTGCCTTTGATCACCCCAGGAACGGCGGACGAGATTATCTGACCTCGCTAAAAGAACAAGTTGGCAAGTGAGCGGACAATTGTGGGGGAACCTCAATCTGTTTAGGGACATTGATAGGACCCAACCGTAAATATAGAGCTATAGGAACCTAGATGTCATTTCTTAACCGGCACATTACACATAATCGGGCCTGGGGGAGAGTCCGGGATGCTGCCTCTTGGTCTCTGGCACGCCTCCCTCCAATAGGTTGATAATTAGGATTACAATAGTTGTAATGGTTTGGACGGGGAGAGTTGTAGGTACCGGTCCTGGGGAGAGGGAGATACAAAGGGGGTTTGATTTTGGTTGCGTTGTCTTCAGGGTTTATCAGGCACATCTATCTCGCAGCCCAACCGGTTCACACCTTAGATTACGAAACTCAATAGGTTTGTCCATTAGTAGTAATAGAGCGGTGTTAGCGGACCGCCTCCACACCCCTCCCGAAACTATGACCACAGAATACAAGATAATCACATGGAATGTCAGGGGCCTAAATAACATGTCCAAGAGGTACAAGGTTCACAGCTTTCTTAAACGAAGGGGAGTGCACATAGCTATCTTACAAGAAACTCACTTGTTGGAGCAGGAGATCAAGGCCTTGAAAAAGCGCTGGAGGGGACAAATATTCGCCACTAACCACTCAGCATTTGCGGGGGGAGTGTTGATATGGATCAGACCAGGCGTTCCATTACAGGTTCTTCATACCTTGATCGACACTGAGGGGAGATACGTAGTGATATCTGGTAGATTGGATGGGAGAGAGGTAACTCTTGCGGGACTATACGCCCCAAATCACGAACAGGGAAAATTCCTAGACAGATTATCACTGATCATGAGCACACTTCTCACTAGCACTACATTAATAGGAGGAGACTTTAATTGTGTAGTGGATACCACAATGGATAGATCACACCCACCATTGTCACAATCCGTAACTCATAAAACAGCACTGCAGTTCCAGCAGTGGCAAAAACACTGGCAATTAATGGATTGTTGGCGCAAACTTAATCCCCCCAATAGAGAATACTCTTTCTATTCAGCAGTTCACGACCTGCATGTACGACTGGACACCGTTTTGGCATCTCCAGAGGTGCAATCTGTGGTGGCAAAGGCCGAATATCTTGGCCGCACCATCTCAGATCATAATCCCTTATTGATCTCTTTGGCCTGGTGCGGCGAAAGACCTTTGATTCCCACTTGGCGCCTGAGAGCAGAGTCACTTGAAGACGAAGCTTTTAGAACCCAACTGGGCACGCAGATTATGGAATTCTTCGAGAACAATGCTGGAACTGCCTCGTCCCGATCTGTTGAATGGGAATCCTTTAAAACAGTGATCAGGGGATATTGTATTAGCACTACTGTGGGAGTACGGAAGGTGCTAGAGACAGAACTAACCGATCTCGAGAACTCCCTTAGGGAACTCGAACGTAAGCACCCATCACATCCCGACCTCTCAACACAACTAGAAGAGACAAGGGCTAGAATAATAGCAACTAACACTAGATTGTCATGTTTCGATTACAAACAATTCTTGCAGAAGCAACATACAGAGGGCGACAGAGCAGGCGCCCTACTGGCATGGCTGGCCAAACCGCCCCAACTTCAAACCATAGTGGTGGAGTTAGAGACCACCCCGGGTATAAAAGTATATGGACAGAAGTAGATCAATACCACCTTTCTTAAATATTACTCAGAGCTGTATGCGCCTCCCTCCGAAGTACTCAGCGACGCTCAATTACAAGATCTGGGGAACCTCAACCTCCCGGCATTGAAAGGGGAAGATAGAATAGCCCTGGCGACTCCCATATTACTTACAGAAATAAAGACTGCAATCCAGAGTATGGCAAGGGGCAAGGTACCGGGAGCAGATGGTCTCCCTCTGGAGTTCTACCTTACATATCAGGACTCATTAACCTCCCAGCTCAGCATCTTATATGCAGAGGCATGGAATACAAACAGCTTGCCTCCTTCCACTACAGAGGCAATAATGATTCCCCTTCTGAAACCTACCAAACCCCCCACAGAAGTTCGATCATACCGCCCACTATCAATGTTGAACTTAGATTATAAAATACTAAGCAGGGTACTAGCTAATAGACTTCTACCATATATGTCCTCATTAATCCATCAGGACCAATCGGGATTCATCCCAAAGCGAAGCACTGCCCAAAATATCCGTCGATTGATCTCACTCCTTCATGCCCTACCCTCTGACGCAAATAGAGCAGTAATCATCTCGATAGATGTCGAGAAGGCTTTTGATAGCCTACGATGGGACTACCTAGAACGAGTGATGCTGCAGCTAGGACTAGGAGAAGGGTTTGTCAAATGGACGAGGCTTCTCTACACAAACCCCACAGCGAGAGTACGCACTGGCCGTACAATATCCCCTTCCTTTGCCATAGGTAGGGGTACAAGACAGGGATGCCCGCTTTCACCTTTGCTTTTTGCATTGGCAGTTGAACCTCTTGCCCAATCAGCTAGGTCCCAGAGGTTCTACGAAGGCATTACAATCAATGCTTGGACGCATCATATTGCTCTCTATGCGGATGACATGTTACTCTTCCTCCGGAACGCAGAGACCGATCTACCAGGAGCAATGACAATGTTAGACAACTTTGGAGCTGCATCTGGACTCCGGATAAACTGGGGGAAGTCGTCCATTTTTCCAGCTGCTAGGGGTATCGAAGAACCAATGGACAATCGGGGTCTTCCGTGGTCCCCGTCCACATTCAAATATTTAGGGGTCAATATCTATCACTCCGCTGAGGATTTACTAGAAGGGAACATTCAGAGCACGATTAGGAGCATCAAAAACAGCATGATATTCTGGAAGACACTCCCACTAGCGGTTACTGGGAGAGTTGCACTGATTAAGATGATAGTATTACCTAGAATGTTATATTATTTTGCAACCATCCCACTCATTATACAGAGGGTGGTATTTAAAACAATTTAGTCCTTGATTACAGGATTTATATGGGAAACCAACAGACAAAGGATAGCATTGCGCACCCTCCAGAGAACAACAGCAGAGGGTGGTTTGGCTGTTCCTGACTTTGAATTATACTATTGGGCTAGCCAACTCCAATGGCTGGCACGATTCATCAGAGCACCCCCAGTGGGGGAAGCACTGAGAACCCCTCTCCACTGCCCCCGTGATAGAATTCTGGGCATTCTACTAAACCCCAAGAAACAGAATAAAACACTTCCGATAGAATGGGAAGCATCACGTCACTGCTGGGAACAATACCTAAAACGAACACACACCAGAACACCATACTCACCAGAGGCCCCCCTGATCTGTATAGGAATCGTCACAGGAAATCATGTAATAAGGGGTATCACCCAATTCATGGCACTTCAGATCTACACCATAGGGGCTCTATATAATAACGGGAAACTGTGCACTTATGCAGAACTACAGGAAAGGTTCCAGATACCACCAGGGCTGTTCCTAACCTTTAACGCAATTGCTTGGACTCTTCGTAGACAATGGGGTACAGGACTAGAAGAGCCCCCCAGACATAACACCTGTGACCAAATATGCACTATAGGAGACCAAGGGAAGTTGATATCAGGGATATATACATCTCTACTAACCAGCATATGTCTTCCCTTAAATAAACTTAAGACCAAATGGCAGGGGGAACAGGATGTTACAATAGATGACACACAGTGGACCAGAATAACCACACACATATATACAGTTTCCAGAAATGCCAGGTTTAAATTAATAAACATATATGTTTATCATAGAGCTTACTTAACCCCCTATATGATATCAAAGATTTATGGTGTAGAAAATGCCAGCTGCCCCCGATGTGCAGAACTAGCAGCAGGGTTGCTGCACATGCTCTGGAGTTGCCCACTAATCGGGGACTACTGGATGGGGATATTTGAAGCACTCTCCACTTGCACGGGCAGAACATTATCCCGATCAGCCATGGTGACGGTTTTGGAAGATTTCCCTCGCCCCAGCAAGCATAAAATCACAAACAGATTCATAGACCTGGCTTTGATACTTGCAAGGAGAGAAATAACTTCACACTGGAAAGATCCGAAGGGACCACAGATAAATCGTTGGAGAAATGCATTAATCAAGTGGGTGGAAACTGAAGGGACAGTATTACTAAGGGAAACCCTCAGGGGCCTAGGAACTAGAGACAATGCTCAGCACTGGAACATGATACTGGACAATTTTAGAACAGCTGACACTTCTAACTCTGATGCAGAGGCAGATTTACCAGAATCAGATCATGTATAGTTGATCAAGACATTCCTGTTGAAGATCGTACAAGAGACCAAATAAGTGATTCATTTGTGAACCGAACAAATACCTCTGTATAATTGATGGGAAGTGCGAAAGGGGAGAGGGAGGGGGAGGGGGAGGGGGAGTTATAAAAAGATGGGAAGTTATTTTGTTTTTGTATGCGTTTCATGCAATTATAAAGCAATAAAAGAGATCTTAAAAAAAAAAAAACAATGGATTTCCAGACGAGAGTACATGTGGAACAAGGGGACCAAGTCCAAGAGTCACGATTAAGTCGGGAGTGGGCAGATGCCCAGGAAATGCCAGCTGTGGGTGCAAAGAAGCTGCCACCGGATGGTAGAAGCTGTGGATTCTGCAAGAACCACAAGGGCTAGAAACTTCCCCTTTGGAGGATGGATGTCCCACGTCGTGAAGAAGCTTGCAGAGGTGTTTCCGTGCAGAAAGACCGCAAACAAGCCTTGCTAGCTGCAAGGGTCGCGGTTAGGGTTTTTGGATGCTGCTGTGGCCCAGGAGGGACCAAGATGTCGCCAATTGCGTGAGGAGACAGAGGGGGCGTCCAGCAAGACAAGGAGCCCACTCAGAAGTAGGCAGCACCCGCAGAAGTGCCAGAACAGGCACTACGAAGTGGAGTGAACCGGAGCTCACTCGAAGTCACAAAGGAAGGTCCCACGACGCCGGAGGACAACTCAGGAGGTCGTGCACTGCAGGTTAGAGTGCCGGGGACCCAGACTTGGCTGTGCACAAAGGAGATCCTGGAAGAGTGCACAGGAGCCGGAGCAGCTGCAAATCACGCAGTACCCAGCAATGCAGTCTAGCGTGGGGAGGCAAGGACTTACCTCCACCAAACTTGGACTGAAGAGTCACTGGACTGTGGGAGTCACTTGGACAGAGTTGCTGAGTTCACGGGACCTCGCTCGTAGGGCTGAGAGGAGACCCAGAGGACCGGTGATGCAGTTCTTTGGTGCCTGCAGTTGCAGGGGGAAGATTCCGTCGACCCACGGGAGATTTCTTCGGAGCTTCTAGTGCAGAGAGGAGGCAGACTACCCCCACAGCATGCACCACCAGGAAAACAGTCGAGAAGGCGGCAGGATCAGCGTTACAAGGTCGCAGTAGTCGTCTTTGCTACTTTGTTGCAGTTTTGCAGGCTTCCAGCGCGGTCAGCAGTCGATTCCTTGGCAGAAGGTGAAGAGAGAGATGCAGAGGAACTCTGATGAGCTCTTGCATTCGTTATCTAAAGAATTCCCCAAAGCAGAGACCCTAAATAGCCAGAAAAGGAGGTTTGGCTACTTAGGAGAGAGGATAGGCTAGCAACACCTGGAGGAGCCTATCAGAAGGAGTCTCTGACGTCACCTGCTGGCCCTGGCCACTCAGAGCAGTCCAGTGTGCCAGCAGCACCTCTGTTTCCAAGATGGCAGAGGTCTGGAGCACACTGTAGGAGCTCTGGGCACCTCCCAGGGGAGGTGCAGGTCAGGGGAGTGGTCACTCCCCTTTATTTGTCCAGTTTCGCGCCAGAGCAGGGCTGGGGGATCCCTGAACCGGTGTAGAGACTGGCTTATGCAGAGATGGGCACCATCTGTGCCCATCAAAGCATTTCCAGAGGCTGGGGGAGGCTACTCCTCCCCAGCCCTGACACCTTATTCCAAAGGGAGAGGGTGTAACACCCTCTCTCTGAGGAAGTCCTTTGTTCTGCCTTCCTGGGCCAAGCCTGGCTGGACCCCAGGAGGGCAGAAACCTGTCTGAGGGGTTGGCAGCATCAGCAGCTGCAGTGAAACCCCGGGAAAGGTAGTTTGGCAGTACCCGGGTCTGTGCTAGAGACCCGGGGGATCATGGGATTGTCTCACCAATGCCAGGATGGCATTTGGGGGGCAATTCCATGATCTTAGACATGTTACATGGCCATATTCGGAGTTACCATTGTGAAGCTATACATAGGTAGTGACCTATGTATAGTGCACGCGTGTAATGGTGTCCCCGCACTCACAAAGTCCGGGGAATTTGCCCTGAACAATGTGGGGGCACCTTGGCTAGTGCCAGGGTGCCCACACACTAAGTAACTTAGCACCCAACCTTTACCAGGTAAAGGTTAGACATATAGGTGACTTATAAGTTACTTAAGTGCAGTGGTAAATGGCTGTGAAATAACGTGGACGTTATTTCACTCAGGCTGCAGTGGCAGGCCTGTGTAAGAATTGCCAGAGCTCCCTATGGGTGGCAAAAGAAATGCTGTAGCCCGTAGGGCTCTCCTGGAACCCCAATACCCTGGGTACCTCAGTACCATATACTAGGGAATTATAAGGGTGTTCCAGTATGCCAATGCAAATTGGTGAAATTGGTCACTAGCCTGTTAGTGACAATTTGGAAAGAAATGAGAGAGCATAACCACTGAGGTTCTGGATAGCAGAGCCTCAGTGAGACAGTTAGTCATAACACAGGTAACACATACAGGGCACACTTATGAGCACTGGGGCCCTGGCTGGCAGGGTCCCAGTGACACATACAACTAAAACAACATATATACAGTGAAATATGGGGGTAACATGCTAGGCAAGATGGTACTTTCCTACACTCGCCCCTACCACGCAAAGTGCTGCGTGTGAAAGGGCCCTTCTTACAACATGGCAGTAAGCCACAATAAGTCACTTAGCGCCACATTGTAAAACCATCACAGGGTATTGCGCCACCCGAGTGTCATGAAAAGTAACGCTCAGATGGCGCTAGGGGCACATAAATATGTCCCAAAATACCTTGTGAGCTTGACCCATGTGTGATGCACAATGCTACACATAATATACAACTACAACCTTGGGTCTGTAACATGTCACTGAGCCTCTAGTAGCAAGTAAATAATGTGGCATGTCAACAGTCACCACAATCCAAGATTGACATTTCACTATCTCATTGCAGACGATGATGCCTTACCTCCTGCCGACCTGCCTGTCCTGGATTTTACAGATGACATGGATTACCAGCTGCTGACCATCAATGAAGCAACTGCCCAGGATGTCCAGATATCATCTCCAGCATCAGGGAGGACACACAGCGTTGCAGGGTCTCCACATGAACCACACAGCTACCCAGATATCTGACGTAGGATCTGCACAGGGAGAGGATTCCTCTACCTCAAAAGGGGAATCTTCTGTAGAGAGAAGGATAGTGGGCAGGGATTTACCCTTTCTACCCCTAGCTTTTGGGAGCACTTGGTCCATTGTTCCAGGATCCAAGTTTCCCTGTCCTTTTTGCTTTTTGGCCTGAGCCCTTGTTAAAGCAAAAAGATGCCCAGGAATGCCCAGCATTGCTGCATGAGCCTCCAACTCCACTTCAGCCCAAGCTGATCTCTCCAAATCATTGCCTAGTGAGCAATCTACAGGTAATTCAGGGGCTACCACAACTTTCTTTGGACCAGTAACCCCCCCAGTTGAGATTCACAACAGCCATGAGTTGGCTAAGTGTGTTATTGTGAGCATCAGTCACTTGGTACTGCTGACCAAGTAGGTGTTGATCAGGGTGAACCAGTTTCTCTATAACCATAGTTACACTGGCTCCTGTGTCCCTGTAGGCCTCAACCTCAACACCGTTGATTAGGGGTAGTTGCTTGTAGTTACCCATATTAAGGGGACAAGCAACCAAGGGGGCAAAATCAATGCCACCATCAGAGACCAAAACAGCCTCTGTGGTCTCCCTAACAAGACCAACCCCAACTACACTGCCAGTAGTGAGCCCAGCTACACCTTTGGATTGGCTATTTGTAGTAGACTTCCCACCACCACTGCTATTGCTAGGGGCACTAGAGGTTGCAGTTGGGGTTGTGGTGTTGGGAGGTTTGGTGTTTTTCTTTGGACAAGTGGAATCATTGCCCAATGGCCTTTTACTTTACATAAATAACACCAAGGCTTTTTCTGATTGTTAGAAGAGGATTTGGACCCACCACCCCCAGAGGATTTTTGTGGGCCTGATGAAGACTCAGAATGTTTTTTTATCTTTGTCCCCACCCTTGTCAGAAGACTTACCATCCTTCTTTTTGCCATCCTTGTCACCCCCTGTATGAACTTTTCTATTCACTCTTGTTCTGACCCATTTGTCTGCCTTCTTTCCCAATTCTTGGGGAGAGGTCAGATCTGAGTCTACCAAGCACTGGTGCAACAAATCAGAAACACAATTGTTCAAAATATGCTCTCTCAGGATTAGATAATATATAGGCTTTCAAAGTCAGTCACCTTACTGCCATGTAACCAACCCTCCAAGGCCTTCACTGAACAGTCTACAAAGTCTATCCAGTCTTGAGAGGACTCTTTTTCTGGTGTCTCTGAACTTAATCCTGTATTGTTCAGTGGTTAAGCCAAATCCATCCAAGAGTGTATCCTGCAAAACTTTGTAGTTATTAGCATCACTTTCTCTGACAGTAAGGGGCCTATCCCTACCCTTACCAGTTAAAGATAGCCACAAGATAGCAGCCCACTGCCTTTGAGGGACCAACTGTACTATACAGGCCCTCTCAAGTGCAGCAAACCACTTGTTAATGTCATCCCCCTCCTTGTAAGGGGGGACTATCTTATGCAGGTTTCTGGAATCTTGCTCTCTAACAGGATTACTATCAAAAACACTGCTGCTGCCACCCTGGGGAACTGACCCCAATCTCTGCCTTTCCCTCTCTACATCCAGAGATGCCCTGTCTAAGGCCAGCTGCTGCTGTTTAAGCTTCAGCCTGGCCTCTTCCAACCTCAGCTTTCTGAGTTCCCTTTCCATTAAGTTATCCTCAGGGTGGGAAGCTTGGGAATTGTGAGACACAGAGGAAATATGGGAATTTGCAGGGAGAGACCTGTCACCAACTGTCTGGACCCTAGTAACCTGGCCTTCAGGAGT
This sequence comes from Pleurodeles waltl, assembly GCF_031143425.1. Taxonomy (NCBI): domain Eukaryota; kingdom Metazoa; phylum Chordata; class Amphibia; order Caudata; family Salamandridae; genus Pleurodeles; species Pleurodeles waltl. Next base: position 1,986,236,414 of record NC_090440.1, on the reverse strand, counting down.
GAAAAGTGCCCTACTAATGTGTGACCCCCTCCCACTACCAGTGTCACTAGGTGGCCTGCTAGCTGGCAGGTCTTTGGAAGAACCTTCCCCATCATCCTCAGGGGACTCCTCTGAGTCTGGCTGGGTACCCCCCTCTTCTACCTCCTGTTCCTGGGATGGGCCAGACTGGTTCTGGTCATTTTGTAGGAGAAGGCTAAAGAGAAAGTCTTTGGTAGGATTCTTGCCAATGCTTAAACCTCTTTCTATGCAGAGACCCCTTAAACTTTTAAAGTTTAAACTCTCATGTTACCTGAACAATTGTGGGAGTAAGCTCTACTGCAGATATGATAGAAAAGGTTTAGGACAGAGAGAGAAAAAGTTTTTGGAACTTTTAAAAGAACATAGAAAAAACGTTTTCAAACGTTTGAAATTTTAAAAAAGTTTTCAGAAACTTTGTTAAAAGTTTTAGAGAAGGAAAGTTAAACTGTTTAGTTCAATGTGTATATCTTGAAGTATTTGGTATATGTTTTTCTTATGAAAAGCACCAATGACAAAGTGGTAAAGCAGTTACAAGTACTTATCCCACCGCTGCACCACCAATGTAGGAGGCTGGCCTGGCTTTTAGTTGGTACCTTGTGGTACTTACACCTTGTGCCAGGTCCAGTTATCTCTTATTAGTAGATTAGAGGGGTTCTAGCAGCTTAGGCTGATAGAGGTAGCTATAACAGAGCAGATTAGGCTGAACTAGGATACATGCAAAGCTCCTACTATACCACTTATATCACTAAGCACTATATCATAAGAAAACACAATACTCAGAGTTACCAAAAATAAAGGTACTTTATTTTAGTGACAACATGCCAAAAGTATCTCAGAGGATATACTCCCTTAGTAGGTAAGTAATATACACAAAATATACACACACAAACCAAATCAGGTAAGTAAACAGTTCGAAAAGTAGTGCAAACACTGTAGAACACAATTGAATGCAATAGGAGAAAATAGGCCTAGGGGTAACACAAACCATATACTCCAAAAGTGGAATGCCAACCACAAATGGACCCCAGGCCTAGTGCAGTGTGTAGCGGGTCGCTGGGAGTGTAAGAAAACGCTAAGGGTGACCAAGATACCCCCCCCAAGACCCTGAAAAGTAGGAGTAAAGTTACCCTATTACCCCAGAAAGACAGTAAAGTCAAGATAGGGGATTCTGCAAGGACAACAACTGACTGCAAAGCACTGAAGACGGATTCCTGGACCTGAGGACCTATAAAGGAAGGGGACCAAGTCCAAGAGTCACGCAAGCGTCCGGGGGGCAGGAGCCCACTAAACCCCGGATGAAGGTGCAAAAGGGGTGGAAGAAGCCAAAGATTCTGCAACAACGGAAGGTGCCAGGAACTTCTCCTTTAGTCAGAAGATGGCGTGCTGGAGGATGCAGAGTTGTTTCTACGCAGAAAGACCTCAAACAAGCCTTGCTAGCTGCAAGAGTTGCGGTTGAGGATTTTGGGTGCTGCCAGGGCCCAGGAAGGACCAGGACGGCGCCCCTTGGAGGAGGAGTCAGAGGGGGAGCTAAGCCACACAGAGAGCCCACGCAGAAGCAGGCAGCACCCCCAGAAGCACGTGAACAGGCGCTTAGAAGATCTGAGGATGGCGTTCAACTCAGCACAACAAAACGGAGTCCCACAAAGTCGGTGTCCAACTCAGCGAGTTGAGCAATGCAGGACGGAGTGCTGGGGACCTGGGCTAGGCTGTGCACGAAGGAAGTCTTGCAAGAGTGCACAGAAGCCCGAGCAGCTGCAGTTCACGCAGTACACAGGATTACTGTCTGGTGTGGGGAGGCAAGTACTTACCGCCACCAAATTTGGACAGAAGGGCCACTGAACTGTCGAAGACACTTGGACCCAGCTCCTGTGTTCCAGGGACCACGCTCGTCGGGATGAGAGGGGACCCAGAGGACCGGCGATGCACAAGTTTGGGGCCTGTGTTGGCAGGGGGAAGATTCTGTCGACCCACAGGAGATTTCTTCTTGGCTTCCAGTGCAGGGTGAAGGCAGACAGCCCTCAAGGCATGCACCACCAGGAAACAGTCGAGTAAGCCGGCAGGATGAGGGGCTACAATGTTGCTGGTAGTCTTCTTGCTACTTTGTTGCAGTTTTGCAGGCGCCCTGGAGCAGTCAGCGGTCGATCCTTGGCAGAAGTTGAAGAGGGAAGTGCAGAGGAACTCTGGTGAGCTCTTGCATTCGTTATCTGGTGAGATACCCACAGGAGAGACCCTAAATAACCCTCAGAGGAGGATTGGCTACAGAGAAAGGTTAGCACCTATCAGGAGGGGTCTCTGATGTCACCTGCTGGCACTGGCCACTCAGAGGTGTCCATTGTGCCCTCACACCTCTGCATCCAAGATAGCAGAGGTCTGGGACACACTGGAGGAGCTCTGGGCACCTCCCCTTGGAGGTGTTGGTCAGGGGAGTGGTCACACCCCTTTCCCTTGTCCAGTTTCGTGCCAGAGCAGGGCTGGGGGGATCCCAGAACCGGTGTAGACTGCCTTATGCAAGGAGGGCACCATCTGTGCCCTTCAAAGCATTTCCAGAGGCCAGGAGAGGCTACTCCTCTCCGGCCCTTCACACCTATTTCCAAAGGGAGAGGGTGTAACACCCTCTCTCAGAGGAAATCCTCTGTTCTGCCTTCCTGGGACTGGGCTGCCCGGGCCCCAGGGGGGCAGAAACGTGTCTGAGGGTTGGCAGCAGCGGTAACTGCAGTGAAAACCCCGGAAAGTTAGTTTTGCAGTACCCAGCTCTATGCTGGAGACCCGGGGATGCATGGAATTGTCCCCCCAGTACCAGAATGGTATTGGGGTGACAATTCCATGATCCTAGACATGTTACATGGCCATGTTCAGAGTTAGCATTGTGACGCTACATATAGGTGTTGACCTATATGTAGTGCACGCGTGTAATGGTGTCCCCGCACTCACATAGTCCGGGGAAATTGCCCTGAACGATGTGAGGGCACCTTGGCTAGTGCCAGGGTGCCCACACACTAAGTAACTTTGCACCTAACCTTCACTAAGTGAGGGTTAGACATATAGGTGACTTATAAGTTACTTTAGTGCAGTGTAAAATGGCTGTGAAATAACGTGGATGTTATTTTACTCAGGCTGCAGTGGCAGTCCTATGTAAGAATTGTCTGAGCTCCCTATGGGTGGCAAAAGAAATGCTGCAGCCCATAGGGATCTCCTGGAACCCCAATACCCTGGGTACCTAGGTACCATATACTAGGGAATTATAAGGGTGTTCCAGTGTGCCAATCAGAATTGGTAAAATTAGTCACTAGCCTGCAGTGACAATTTTAAAAGCAGAGAGAGCATAAACACTGAGGTTTTGATTAGCAGAGCCTCAGTGATAGAGTTAGGCACCACACAGGGAACACATACAGGGCATACTTTATGAGCACTGGGGTCCTGGCTAGCAGGATCCCAGTGACACAGGAAAAAACAAACACACATACTGTAAAAATGGGGGTAACATGCCAGGCAAGATGGTACTTTCCTACCCAGGGGGCACTTGAAATCAGATCAGCAGGCAGGTAATGACCTGTGTTTTCGGAGGGCAGACCTGGGGGGTTTAGAAGAGCACAAGTAGGTACCAAACATGTAGCCTCAGTGGCACTGGGGCAGCCGGGTGCAGGGCGCAAACAAGGCATCAGGTTTTCAATGATTCTCTATGAGGGGACCCCGGGGTCACTCAAATGCTGCAGGCGAGGTCCAGGGGGTTGTCTCGGGCACACCACAGGCTTTACAGGGAAGAGGGCTGCCTGCTGAATGTAGCTGCACTGGAGGCCTGGGGGCTGCTGGCGCCATGTGTCTTTAGGCGTTGGATATCTTTGTCTAAAGCTTTTGCGGTCGGGGCCTCATTGGGATTCCCTCTGCAGGCATCGTTGTGGAGGGGTGGAGAGGTCAACCCAGGGTGGGCACATGCTTGCAATCGCCTGGGGATCCTCTCTAGTTGTTTGGGGCACCTGGACACAGGCCATGAGCGTCGGGTGCAGAGTGGTCAGGACTCACGCATCCGGAATGATGCTGGAGTCTTTGCGTGTTGTTTCTATGTGGACAGGGCCGCTGTCCTCAGGAGTTCTCAGTCCTTGGTGGTGCAGGACAGTCCTCTGGAGCTTGGCAGAGGTCGCTGGTCTTGTTGGATGTGTTGCTTTCTTGGTGCAGGTTCTCCGAAGCAGGAGACAGGCCCTCAAACGGCTTGTACATATGTTTTCCCCTACACCCTTTGTTATCCCCCAATGGGACTTAAATCTGGTCCTCTAATTTCTTATGTGTGCTCCCGTCAAGTCCTTGCACAACTGTCCCCTCTCACTGCTCACCATCAAGACAGTCTTCTTAGTGGCAATAACATCTGCCAGGAGGGTGAATGTAATGCAAGCTCTGTCATCAAAGTCACTGTATCTCACTATCCAGACCAGGGGGTATGCTGAACTTGTGCCTCTTTCCTCCCCAAGGTGGTGACCCCATTTCATTTGTATCAGAACATCACCCTTCCTACCTTTTTTGCTCCACCGCATCCCTCTGAAGAAGAGCGGCGACTCCACTGGCTGGAGCCAAAAAGAGCGTTGTCGTTCTACCTTGACGGCACAAAAGAGTTCTGGGTGGATGACCAATTCTTTCTAGGGTACGTGAGAGCAAAGAAGCATTGGCAGTGCCCAAACGAACCATTTTGCATTCGTTCTGTGGTCGTTCTCTACATTAAGATCTGATACGCATTGTCCAGGAAGCAGCCTCCTGAGGGCTAATTCTATCAGGGGCAAGGCTGCTACCACTGCGCTAGCTGGGTGCGTTCCAGTCCTGGATATTTGCCAGGCAGCAATGTGGGCATCTTTGCACACATTTGCAAAACATTACTGCCTGGAGAATAAGGTACGGAGAGACGGACATTTTGCCCGTTCGGTCCTACAGGACTTTTTAGTGTAGCAGAGATATCCGCAGCCCACCGCCATGAAGTTATGGCTTGGGTATCTAGGTAAGGAATCTGCAGCTAGAAGTCTCTATCAGATGAACAAGTTACTTACCTTCGGTAACGCATTATCTGGTAGAGACTCTATCTAGCTGCAGATTTCTTACACCCACCAATGCCTCCTCCTTCTGCGGATATGTCTAGTAGGGTTAGAGTTTATCCCTTTTAAGGCCCTAGTTTTGTACAGACAAACTGTTGGTTCTAATCCATGACTCTGCGCTTCTGGCGTGGAAATTTGTGGGTAAAAGAACTGTCCTAAATGTGCCAGGGTGGTGCCTTTATAGACGACTGTGACATCACAGATGGCTCCAATGATGTTGACGACACCACGCGGAGCCAAACTACGCACGCGGATCCGAACGGATCCACCTGACGGCGCACGCAGGGTATTGCTCAGCAAACAATTACAGATTCGAAGCAGGCGCCAGGTAATTCAAAGGTAAGGAATCTGCAGCTAGATAGAGTCATACCACATAATGCGTTATCTGAAGGTAAGTAACTTGTTCAGCAGTGCCACCTATGTTTCCGTATGTTGGAACACATGTGAAGGTCATTTATTTCTTTCAATGCCGGACCTGCGATTTATAAGTCCAATCCACACTGTTGTAATCCTTCTCGTGTCCAACAAACACAGAAAGGCATGCCTTTGTTTACTCTTGGCATTCTCTAGAATGTGTAAGAGCTTCCTGTTGTTATCTCCACATTATCGTACTGGATAGAACCTGGAATAGTTGTCTTTTACTATCCCTGGGAGGTGTGGTCCCAGCATGGCTGCCAAGATGGTTTAACATCAATATTTAGAAAAGATATTGGCCTGTCCGATGAACACAAGGTGGGGCTTTAATATTCAGTATTACCACCACCGCTGCTTCAAGCATGGAGGCTGGCAAATCTCCTATCTCACCAAAGTCACTGAATAGTCTAGTGAGGATTGGGCCAGTTTGCTACAGTACATGTTGTAGAAGACTGCATAATAACCATTGATGTCTGGGGACTTCCCTGCTGTAAGTTTGCTGATGGCACTGATATCCTCCTCGTTAATTATGTGTTTGTCCAAAGTGACCTTAAAGCCTTCTGGGATGGCATAATTAAGATTTCTATTTAGATAAGTTGATACCTCCAAAGGAGAAATGTTTTCATTGTTATGAAACCTCCGACAGAAATCAGAAACAATGCCTTCAATGGAGATACTATCATGTGCTGTCTCTCCTTCATGGGATATTACTTTTCAACCCTGTCTTTGTGTACTTTCACGTTTAACTGCACAGTTGACAGCCTTCCTGCCTTATTGCCACAGGAGTAGAATTTCTGTTGTGTCCTCAAGAGAGTATACTTTGCTCTGTCTAGATCCAGCGTTTTGACTTGGACGCTGAGCATACGTATCTTACACCAAATCTTATATGAGGAATTTCTTCTCTGTTGCCCCTCCAGATCTGCTAATTGAGGCTCTAGTGAAGCCCTTGTCCCAGCTCTCATTTATTTTAGACATGATGCCACTGTAATTAGTGTGTCCCCGGGGTAACCTCTGAGAGTGTCCCAATGGCTAGAGGAGAAAATGTCCTGCATATCATTTTCAACTAAAAATCTAATTAAATCTTCTCCCATCTCTGAGCAAATTACAGGGTTGTGCTGGACGTTCTCATTGAGCCTCCATATGAAAAGACTGGAGTGTCAACTCCCCTTTTGTGTATTTCATTGCCATGGATATTGACATTTTTAAGAAGGTTTCTTTGGCATTGTTTGGACCATGTATATTCACTGTAGTGTAAAACTGTGTGTCAACTTACATCTTCACTCCTAACATCAGGGGCCACCGAAATCACAACTCTCTCATAGGAAAAACTACATAGTATTGCCATCCAACTTTCTTCGTATTAGAGGGAGCCTAAAATCGAGTTGGAAAAAATTTAGATTTCATTCTGGGCCAATTTTGTTGGGTCATATAGGTCTTTTGGAGTAAATATATGCCAACACAACTATGTTTTAAGAGGTTGCAGAATACTAGTATTTCAGGTGGGAAATCCAAACCCATAACATTGAAACTAATGAGTTTAACCAGGTTGGAGGAAGTGTGTCAACAATTGAGATGCAGTTATTCTCTCTTGTGTCTCAGATCTGACCATGTCCGTGATTTATCAACTCTTTCACCCCCTGGAGGAACCATTATTTAACTGGATTGTCCTACCACCCCCCCCATTTCCTCACCCCAACATTAATTCCAACAAACTTTGTTTTAAACTGTCAGGCCTATCATATAACTGCATTGTGTTGTTTCCCCCTAGCGCTGAGTGCCAGTCTCTCCCCTCCAGGGTACCCCGATGATTGTTAACATGAGACTGAGTCACCTTACCAAATTTGGGCGCTTTAACAACCTCCTCCTCCCCTTCTCCCCTCCAAAACAGGTGCATTGGTCTACTGTCAGGGACAGCAGAAAGGCTGCAGAATGAATCTCCTCCACCCACCCGCCCAAAAAAAAATCCCTCGAACTTTTCATCATTTTCTCTTCTGACTGCATCTCTGTTCATCAGGTAGCAGATTCCAGGGCTGTTGATTCAAAGGATAGTCTTGGTTCATCTGTGATGTCCCCACTGGTATGGTGCGTTATCCCTATGGAGGAAGTCCATGATCTCTTTTAGATCTCTTTTACAATGTAGTGTGGCTGCAACTAAGTCATTAAGGGCCTGATTTAGAACTCAGTGGACGGGTCACTCTGTCACAACGGTGACAGATATCCTTTATGCCGAAATCTAAATTCCATTGGATATAGTGGGACTTAGATTTTGATGGATGGCATATCCATCACAGTTGTGACGGAGTAACCCATTCGCTGAGTTTTAAATCAGGCCCTAGTATATTGTAGAGCAACTGTCAGATTGTGGTTTTGATAGCAGATAACATCCATAGATCTCCTTTTAACGAGAATAGTGGCCACGAGCCAGGGTGTCTAGTGGGGCCTCTCTCCGCTAGCTCTCCGGCATATTTCTATGCGTGCATTTGAGGCGTATTGGGTTGTCATCAGGGTGATTTTGTCTGTGGTGAATGTTAGGAACTGGGTCTCTTGTTGGCAGAGGTATGCATTCTGTCCAAGTAGGGACAACAATCCTAGTCAGGGTAAGTCACACAACCTAAATTATCCTGTGCTCACTTAACATAGAAGGCAATGTGTAAAGTATTTGTGCAATAACTCCTGCAGTAATACAGTGAAAACACCATAGAAAGTACTCCACACCAGTTTAGAAAAATACATAATATTTATCTGAATAAAACAAGAGCGAGCAAAATGACAAAGGTCCAATAAACACAGGTCAAAATATCACTTTTTAGAGGTTTAAGTAAGTTTGAATCCATTGAAATCAATGGATGTATCTTTTTATTACAAAGTACCTGGGTTGCGTCAAAAACAAAGGCAATGTCCACCAAAGAGGAGGTGAGCTGCCAGAAAAGCAAATCGATGCATCAGTTCCTTACTGCCAAAGGAAGGTGATGCGTTGTTTGTTTCCTCGCAGGTGAGACGATGCGTTGGTTCTTTGCTGGCAGGGGAGGTGATGCGTTGATTCTTTCCACGCTGGAAATGCAATGCATCGATTTTCTGTACACGCAGCCTTGGTTCCTTAATGTGGTGCGGGGTTGATGACAATTGGCACCCAGGAATGATGCATGGGAAATCCACATGTGCTGTGAAAAAGGTGGTGCATCAATTCTGCAGGCGTTGAGTTGCTTTTTCCGGCATGGCACGATGAGGTGTGGATTTTCTCTTTTTGGTGAAGTCTTTGATCACCCTGGGACTTCTTAACAGGAGGCAAGCTGACAAGCCCTTGGGGATCACTTGTGGTGGGAATTTAAAGTCCTTCCAGCAGAGTCAGGGAGCACCAGGCAGCAGCCAGGAAGCAGAAGAGCAGTCTTTCCAGAAAGTCAGTCCTTCCAAAAAAGCAGTCCAGTTGAGTCCTTTGGGCAACACTGCAGTCCTTCTGACAGGGTCAACTTTTAGGTCCAGAAATGTATTATTTTAGGGGATCACAGAACCAGTATGTATACCCAAATGTGCCTTTGAAGTGGAGGAGACTTCAAAGAGTGTTTTTTAAGTGCACCAGTTCCCCTTTCATCCAAGCACTGTCCGCCAGGAGATCTGTGGGGAGTTACCAGTCCTTTGTGTGGGATCAAGCCACTACCCTTTGAAGTGTAAGTGAGGGCCCTTCCTGCCCAGGAAGATCCATCAAAATTCAGATGAATGCAGGTGCAGCTGAATGTCCTGTATTTACAGCTGTCTGTGTGGAATGCCCAAGGGGAGCTGTCAACCAGCACAGACCACACGTGGCTTGGAGACAGGCTGTAAGGCACAGAGAGCAGTAAGTGCAGAGAAATGCCTACTTTCTAAAAGTGGCATTTATAAAATAGTAATGTTAAATCCAACTTCAGCAGTAATCAGGAATTCTCACTACCATTCCAACCATACCAAACAAGGCAATGCCACTCCTTTCTGATCAGAAATTACCCCATAAAAGTATATAGGGGAATTTCCAATGCTAGCCTATGAGAGGAGCAGGCTTCACAATAATAAAAAATGACTTTGGGAGTTTTTCACTACTAAGACATGTAAAACTTACAAGTACATGTCCTCCCTTTTTACTTACATAGCACCCTGCCTTATGGTCTACCTAGGGCCTAACTTAGGGGTGACTTATTTGTAATACAAAGGGGAGTTTAAGGTTTGGCAAGTAGTTCTAAATGCCAGGTTGAAGTTCCAGTGAAACTGCACAAACAGGCCTTCCAATGGCAGGCCTGAGCCATGATTAAGGTGCTACTTATGTGGGTGGCACAATCAGTGCTGCAGGCCCACTAGTAGCTTTTAATATAGGCCCTGGAAACAGATTGTGCACTTTACTAGGAACTTATAGGTAAGTTAAACATGCCAATTGAGTAGGAGCAAATGTTATCATGTTAAGGGGAGAGAGCACAAGCACTTTAGCACTGGTCAGCCGTGGTAAAGTGCCCAGAGTCCTGAAACCAGAAAAAATGAGATCAGAAAAATGGAGTGGAGGGAGGAAGGCAAAACAAGTTGGGGGAAGACCACCCTAAGGCTGTCAGGTCTAACAATGTAGAAGGTTTTGCAAAAATGTTTTAATGTCTGAGCCCTTTGCCTCCTTGGAAGGCCCAGATTTCGATGTTTTTGCGCCTCAAACTATTTTCGAGATCTTATTTTCTCAGGGCTAGCTCTTTGTAATGTTCTTCGAACATCAAGATTCTTGTACCCAGATAGTGGATCTCTTCTGGTCTGGGACTCTCCAGCTTCTGCCAGTTGCTATTCCATGGTGGGTGGTGGGGAAGGGCAGTGTTACCAGTTCTCCACTGGATCTTATTGCTTTTTCTCATGCTTCAATATGCTTCAAGGAATTGCGCCATAGGCTATATCCTTGTTTGCTAAGACGGATGATTAAAGACGCTCAGGGAAAGGAGCACTGGCGCATCCCCTCTTGGTGTGAAGTTGCCTCTCTGTGTGTTTGTATTTGTTTCTTACTGGAAAGAATGTCACCAGAGTTGATCAATTCATTTGATGTTTGACAAGCATTAATATCTGTTTTGTGAGCCTCTGCCTAGTACCACAGGACACCAGCCCTTCTCCACCACTAGGAACCTCTTGGTCTGACCAGTATGCTTCACCAGCATATATATATGTATCCAGGTTTGCAAATGCTTATACCTGGCACTTCCGGTCTTCCATGCATTACCCACAGTTCACTTTTAACCTCCCCTAAGGGCCTGCTCCTCAATGCTCCCCAAGTCCCTATTCTGTTTCCTGGATCTCTTTTTCAGTTTAGTGGCCCATCACAGACACCCCATGATCAGTGGCATCCAGTAGGATCTCTACAGCTGCAGGCCCAATATGCGTTCCTGACCTCACCTCTGGTTGTGTGCCCCGCATGTTCCACCATCTGTGCCAGAGCTCCAATGCAGAGGGGCCTAATGGGCTCCAGGGAAGCATCCTTCATAGTCTCATGCTTCCTTCTGGCACCCGTCCAGTGTTCAGGTCTTCAGCACCAGTGCCCGTCTTGGTGAAAAGGCCCCCTCTTCTTGGCAACTAGCTGGCCAGGCTTGAATTTGTTTATGCCACTGGTTCCTGTGGTATGGACCTTCAGACAAGTCTCTGCTTTACTATGTAGCTTGGAATCCATTGCTTTCCAGCATGGTGTCTGGCCACTACTCTAGGATCACCTGAGCTAGTCCCATCCTGCTGCTAGATCAAGGGGGCACAGGACCCTATATTACAGCACCTCCGGGGTACCATATGAAGCGCCCAATACGGATGGCCTCCTACCTGACGGCTACTTTCACGATGGAGGCTGTTCTTGCATCTGAGCTGGAGTCCCGCTGAGGGCCACAAAATTGCTAGAATCTTCACCAACTTGTACCCTGAAGGCCTGTGTGCGTGTGAGGGGTGTACACCTCATATGCCCATATTTTGAGAGCAATGCCGGGTGCCGATGGCAGTCAGTAAGATTTTGTAAGGAGAGGAGACCGGAGTCTCACACCCTCTACATGTCCTGCTAGTCACATCTCCTTTCTGGGTTTTTAAAGCGTAAGCAGGCCTTTTACCTGGAAAAACAGGTGCCCTTGGTCACAGTGGGACACACACACACACAGCTCAACAGAGATCGAAGGTAGACCATTCGGTTTAGGTCTGCTCCCCAGGGGCGTAGTTTGGTCAGTCTGATTGGTGGGGGGTGTGAGCTTCAGATTTCCCAACAATCATGCTGGGACATCTTGTTAAAACACATTGGTGGTCATTACGACCCTGGCGGATTACTTCCGCCAGGGCCGCGGGACGCGGTGGCACCGCCGACAGGCCGGCGGTGCCCCGCGGGGCATTCTGACCGCGGCGGCTTAGCCGCGGTCAGAGAAGGGAAACCAGCGGTCTTCCGCCGGTTTCCCGCTGCCCCCAAGGAATCCTCCAAGCCGGCGCAGCTTGCTGCGCCGGCTTGGGGATTCCGACTCCCCCTCCCGCCATCCAGTTCCTGGCGGTTCTCCCGCCGGGAACCGGATGGCGGGAGGGGGAGTCGCGGGGCCCCTGGGGGCCCCTGCAGTGCCCATGCCAACGGCATGGGCACTGCAGGGGCCCCCGTAAGAGGGCCCCAAAATGTATTTCACTGTCTGCCTTGCAGACAGTGAAATACGCGACGGGTGCAACAGCACCCGTCGCACCTTCCCACTCCGCCGGCTCGATTACGAGCCGGCTTCATGGTGGGAAGGTCGTTTTCCCCTGGGCTGGCGGGCGGCCTTTCGGCGGCCGCCCGCCAGCCCAGGGGAAAACTTGGAATACCCTCCGCGGTCTCTGGACCGCGGAGCGGTATTCCTGACGCGCAACATTGACGGGCGGCCTCCGCCGCCCGTCAATGTTGGAATGAGGGCCATTATATATGAGAAGCAGGATATGAGAGGGGCTCAAGGGGCAGTGGAAAGAAAGAGGAGTGCGGATTGTTAGGGGTAGTTAAAACGCAATATTTTTCAAATTAACTAACATTTTTAATACCTTGAAAACATGGACAAGAGCGTATGTGTGTTTTTGTCTGTATGTGCTTGTAAAATTCCAGGTTGAAATCCGACAGATTCCCTATCATATCCGTCTGCAAGCACGTGGACCCAACTATTTACATAGAATACATTTTTCAGGGGGGTGTAACACCCCAAACACCCTTCTGTAGCTACGGCCTTGCTGCTCCCCTCCCACTCAGCACTCTTATCACCTTTGCCGGCGGAAGAGCCAGCTTCCAAAGGCTTCCACTGTGATAGATCCTCAGTGCAGGTGCAAGGCTGGTGTTGGTGGTTGGTGTGTGAGTGGCCTGGGGAATTCCCCTTCTCACAAGGTTACCAGTGTAAGGCTCCCAGGCTGTGAAACTTCTACTGCAGTACCTCCAACTTCCAAGGAGGAAGTGTAAGAAATAATGTGATGCTGCTCAAGGCTAGCCGGTCTTCTTAGGGGACACTCCTTGTTACAGGCTCACTGGGGATACAATCAAGATCCTGCCTGTGTTTCTGAGCCAAAGGACAAAGAGATGCCGAACACGAGTATCTGATAAAGCAAGCAAATTCTCTGACCTCGATGGGCCTTTCCAATGGGGTTTGCAGCATTCGACCCCTGGGATCATGCTCAAGCCACCAGGCATGGCTTTTGAGGGGCTTCTTGCCTTTTCGTCTTTGGTGCTTGCCTTTGGTGATTGTTTAATGTGGCTTCTTCCAACTCCTAGACACTACTGCTTCTATTTAACAGCAGGGAGGTGTTTGGAGCCCAGGACCCTCTTGTCCTAGCTTCTGGTTGTCTCCTAAGCCTTGGAGTTTCCTGCAGCAGCACCGCATGGCCCTCAGGACAATTACTGTCTCTGCTCTGCCTGAACTCCTTTTTCCTCAGGCCTGCTGACCACTTGCATGTCACCTGTGTGTCCAGCAGAAGTAAGTGATGCTGCCTCCTGGGGTGCCGACCACAGGAACAGACCACAAAAGTCACAGAGAACTTTCCTTCAGGATCTCTAGCAAGTATACCCTGTACTGTCCCCCAGAATGAGTTTCCTCTGGGGCTCACACCTGCTCGGCTGCCCATCTTCATTCTTGATGATGCATACAGAGGCATTTGAAGCACACACTTTTCTATTGGAAAGTAGCTTTGTTGCCAACATTCTGTCAATTGTTTCTGTGGGCTGGTAAATCCTGCCCCATCAGGTTGGCTTTCCTTTTATATAACGTGTAACAGTGAATCAGCTGACTTGCCTAACTTGCCTAACTTGCCTAGGATCACATAGTTTGGTGAACGGGTGGACTTGTGACACAAAATAACGTGTGGTGTGAATGTAGGTGCGTCTCAGCAGTTTATGCATTACACCTGTATTTGTATTTCATGTCTTGATCTTTTATTTTTCACAATTTCTCCATCTGTCTGTGCGGTTCCCACTGTCTATGGGCTAGGTGGCACTTCGTAAACTATAACACTAAACAATGATGGATGTTTGCCAGTTTGTGTTTGTGTCATATACGTGTCAGTAGGTGCCTTGGGGGATGCACTGTGCACAAACGATTCCGCTGTTAAGAGTGGTAGCCATAGTGAGGAGGGAGAGTTATATCTATGAAAAGTAGGCATAGTATATTCAGAAGTGCCGGTTCAATTATGGTTTTGACATTATAGTTTCCTACATTTTATTTCTAGGCAACTGCCTTCCATCTCTGCTCCTGATAATATCTCTTCTATTATGGAGAGTTTTTACATTTCTAGTGAAGATGAGAGAAATACGTAGGGGACACCTGGCTAACTTCGGTTCTTGTGAATGGAGATGAGGCCTGTACTTACCTCTTTACCACATCCATCACCTGGGCACTGCTCACACCTCTTAGTGGCGTACCCTACTCTGACTACTTGCTGTGCTGTTGGCTGTTTGGTCTAGACATCATCGTACACTGTCAAAACTGCTCTGTCTGCTGGGGATATGAGGCAGTCATTCTTTTGCCTGTTTGGCCATGGCTGAATCCCCATGTGTTTAGAGATGCTTTTAAAATCTGTTCATATACAGTTTAAGTGAGTGTCAGATAATCACGCTATGCTGGTTCCTCCCCATTTTCCTCTGCTAGGAGATGGACATAGCCTCATAAATGTGTCTGTAGTCCACAAGAAGTATTGAAGCTTACTAGCAGTGTAATCAACTTTGTTCAGAAGTGCAGTTCAGAATTTGAATCTTTATTTGCGATGACTCATAGAAAATCATAAATGCCAAAGTACACCGGGGAGCACATATATAGTGCCAAATTAAATTGTCTCTGCTTTTTTGACCCCTTTACCCATAGAAAAAGTAAATAACCTTTCTTTGTGGAGCCAGTCCAGAAGTGTATTTTGCACAGTTTTCACCCGAAGTATAACTCCAGTGAAGCACTAAAGACTTGATCTGTGCAGATTTCTCCCCAAACCCCTTCATCTACCAGGAACAAATGAATCCCTGGAAGATGGATTGAAGTGCCAGGTAGCCAGCAGAATAATTAACTTCGTTCAGCAGGCTAGGTCAAAACCTCCGTCTCACTTGGGACGGCTCTTGGAAATATAACAAGACAAGAAGTGCATATAGGGTCAAAATAATATTTGATCTGTTCTTGGGACCCTTTTAAACACAGGAATCGCTCTATGTTACGGTGAATATACAAGCATATCCACAGTCTATGTTGAGCCTGTCCAATAGCTTTAATACAGTGTAGGACTAGACTCAAACCTCGGCTTTTGGAAGATGCAGCCTATCTGGCTAAATTTTTCTTATTGCCTTGTCTGTCTTCCTTCAAAAAAGAAGTATTCAGAAACTCTAATCTTACCTTGTTTTACATCAGTGACCTTTTTACGTTGATTATACTTCTTTTAAAATGAAAACACCAAGAAAATATTTATATAGCCCATGGACAGGCTTTTGTATTTAACATGTAAGACTTTGGTGAACATTCCCATAATGGGATTAGAAAAAGAAAATGTAATTTTTCATCATGGAAACCTTCATTGAATTCACAAACAGCCCATTCCTTTCCTAGTGACTTCACCATCCATATAAATTATGTATCTCATTGTTGCATTAAATTAAAATGAACAAAATCAACTGCCAGTACAGGGCATGATGGCACTCTGAAGCTTCTGGTTGCCTTAAAGTCACAATATCAAGCTTCAGCTTTTGGAAAGTAATGCTCATCGTGCTCGTGTTTCCTCAGTTTCTTTTTCTGGCTTCCTTTAATATGGGAAAGGTACCGGAAATCTAACCTCGACCCCATATTTTACTCCAGTGACATTTTAATTTGTAAGATGAAAAACCGTGGGACATTATGGCCCTCATTTCAACCCTGGGGGTAAATCCCGATTACTGCCGTGCTGACAGCCGCCAACATACCGTTGCCGTGGCGGAAATCCGCTTCAGTAATTATGACCCACATCTTGTAATCCGCCACAATACAGACACCCACACAAGTCCGCCACACCATAGGTCAGTGATAAACTGGCGATAGCAAAACCTACACCGTCACGTCAACAGGAATACGCCCACAGTATCACGACCCACGAATCAACGCAGCGGTCTTTCAACCGCGGTACTCCATTGGCGGTACACACCGCACTCAAAATACACACACATTTACAAAACACAACCACATTGAACAATTCAAAATACACACACCTGACACACATACACACACCACACCCACACACAGCACTATAAAACACCCACCCACATTACCCACAACCCCTTACAACAACAGTTTTGGAAGAAGCAGAGAGAGAGAGAATAGCAAAGACAACACCGGCATCCAGAGGCACACAACACCATCACTCATACAACATCCACGCACCTCAAAGAACACACCCCAACACATCACATCACACATCACAACAAACATCACCTCACACATCACCCACACCACATTATGGCACCTCAAAGACACCCCAGGTTTTCTGAGGAGGAGCTCAGGGTCATGGTGGAGGAAATCATCTGGGTAGAGCCACAGCTATTCGGATCACAGGTGCAGCAGACCTCCATTGCAAGGAAGATGGAGCTATGGCGGAGAATTGTCGACAGGGTCAACGCAGTGGGACAGCATCCAAGAACACCGGATGACATCAGGAAGAGGTGGAACGACCTATGGGGAAGGTGTGTTCCGTGGTATCCAGACACCAGGTAGCCATACAGAGGACTGGTGGTGGACACCCACCTTCTACCCCACAACTAATAACGTGGGAGGAGCAAGTCTTGGCGATCATGCATCCTGAGGGCCTCGCAGGAGCAGCAGGACTGGACTGGACTCTGGTAAGTCAACTCTTTACTATTATATCCCCACCACACTACCTGCATGCCATCACAAACTCCTACCCTCACACCCATCACCCCAACACCTCACAGATACCCCACTATCACAACCCACACATCCCAATACCAAGCCCTGCATGTAACACCAATGCATGGACACCCATCACCAAAGCATGTCCAGTAGAGAGACTCACCCAGGCCACAAAATCACCACTCACACAAGGGCCAAGGCAATAATGCTAGCACAGGAGTAGAGGGAAACTCACCCATTGCACAGGATGGCACACACAGATACAATAACTATGCATTTACACCCCAACAGGACCCCTACCCAACGTCACCAGACAGGAGGTGCCAGCCATATCCAGTCCCCCCACAGAAGAGGCCCACAGTGACGACAGCAGCTCTACACGCCTTTATCAAGATGACCAGCCTGGCCCATCAGGGACCTCTTGACAGTCGGTTCCCCTGCCACAGTCCCAAACCACCACTGAACCTCCAGCCTCAGGAAACACCACCACAGCACCCACCCACCCAGCGGGCCCATGCCACTGTCCCCAGGACACGTCAATCAGCAGTGTGTCCACTACTACAGGGACCTCAGGCAAACCCACTAACACAGGACGATCAGGGACCTGGGGTCAGGGGTCAGTGGCAGTGGACACACGGTTCAGGGGACAGAGGCACAGGACAACAGGGAAGCTGGGAGGACTGCTGTGCGACAGGGGGAGGACAGGCCCAGGGAACCCACTCTCCAGGAGGCACTCTCCATCATCATGGGAGCATACTGCCATTTCCAGGAGACCATGGGCACGGTACTGGCCAAGTTTCAGGAGACCCAGCGGCTGCAGGAGGAACAGTATTTGGGCTTCAGGGAGGAACTCAAATCCATCAATTCCACCCTGGGCACCATCATAGGGGTGCTGAAGGAAGTCCTCAACACCAGGAGGGACACTGTGGCACAACAAGGGGCCCCTCACACTAGCCTGGACGATGAACTGCCCACCACCTCCGCCGGCGCTAGTGGACAGGTGGCCCCGCCACAGGACCACAACACCAGCACCCCACCCACTGCAGAAAGAGAACCACCCCGCAAACGGTCCCTGCGATCCAGGCACAAGACAGAGAACATTGCCAAGGCCCCTGCCAGGAAATGAGACTCTCCTGATTGTCACCCTTCTGTCCCACTATGTCACCCTGACCACCTTGAACTGTCATTGCTCCACTTCCTATGCCCCCTTGGACAATGCACCTGTGATACAAAGAGACTGGAGTCTTCCATGGATATTCCTCCACCATCACCCCAGCCCATTGCACATCCCCCTCCACTGATTAGCACTTAAATAAACGCCCTTGAATCACAAAACAATCTGGAGTCAATCTGTACTTTCACAAATGTGTTATCACGACCTCTCTGACAAATATCAATGGCAATGTTCATTTGCACATTCCAAAGTATGACAGTTGTTGGGCAGCAGTGAACATAGCAGAAGGCAGAATGTGGTACCCAGATCTGTGAAAAGGAAAGCCAACGTGAACTGTCAGGGTCCATACACTGAGGTAAAAAGGCAGACTCATGCAATGTCCTACAGTAGTCTGATATGAGAGGAGCAGTGCCAGTCTCTTACCTGTGTCTCCCTGGAAGTATTGCATGATGATGTTGTTTCGGTTGTTAATATCTTCTTCTTCTGCCTCCTCTTCTTCACTGTCCACAGGCTCCACAGCTGCTACAAGACCAACATCAGGCCCATCCTCCTACAGAAAAGGCACCTGGCGTCGCAAAGCCAGGTTGTGCAACATAAAGCATGCAATGATTATCCTGCACACCTTCTTCAGTGAGTAGTATAGGGAGTAACCTGTCAGATGGAGGCACCGGAACCTGGCCTTCAGGAGGCCGAAAGTCCGCTCTATAATCCTCCTAGTTCGCCCATGTTCCTCATTGTAGCATTCCTCTGCCCTTGTCCTGGGATTCCTCACTGGGGTTAGTAGCCATGACAGGTTGGGGTAACCAGAGTCACCTGCAAATATCGAGTCGTATCTGTTAGACATACACAAACCCTTAGGGAACCTCCCATACCCAGACACCTATTCAAACTGTGTGTGGACCTTGGGCTCACCTATTAGCCACACAGGGTGCCTCTGGAGTTGGCCCATCATATAAGGAATTCTGCTATTCCTCAAAATGTAAGCGTCATGCACTGATCCAGGATAATTGGCATTCACATGGGAGATGTGCTGGTCTGCCAAACACACCATCTTCACATTCCTGGAATGGTAGCTTTTGCGGTTTCTGTACACCTGTTCATTCCTGCGGGGGGGACAAATGCCACATGTGTACCATCAGTGGCACCAATGATGTTGGGGATATGTCCCAGGGCATAGAAATCACCTTTCACTGTGGGCAAATCCTCCACCTGGGGGAAAACAATGTAGCTGCGCATGTGTTTCAGCAGGGCAGACAACACTCTGGACAACACGTTAGAGAACATTGGCTGAGACATCCCTGATGCCATGGCCACTGTTGTTTGAAAGGAACCACTGGCCAGGAAATGGAGCACTGACAGGACCTGCACTAGATGGGGGATTCCTATGGGGTGGCGGATAGCTGACATCAGGTCTGGCTCCAACTGGGCACACAGTTCATGGATTGTGGCCCGATCAAGTCTGTAGGTGATAATGATGTGTCTGTCTTCCATTGTCGACAGGTCCACCAGGGGTCTGTACACCGGAGGATGATGCCATCTCATCATCTGCCCCAGCAGATGTGCCCTATGGAGGAGAATGGTGAGCAGAGGGTCATATACCACATAGGTTGCCAAGGGTGTTGTGCACTATTGTGATGTCATCGGTGTGTGGCGCTGTCTGTCTGTATTCCTGCCCAAAAATGCTGTGACGCAGTTAGGTGCCCTGCCATGTACCCCCCTGAAATGGCGGCTGCCTGACCTGTAAGGAGGGACAAGGGGAAATGAGGTAACTGTGATGGCGTTGTGCAGCGTCGCAGTAGGCGGACGAAGACCACTGCGCAATTCAGCATTGGTTATCATTGGGCCCTATGGGTTCCAGGAGCCAATGACGATGTACACCGATGGTGACGGTACGCACCGCCGCGGACGTGACCGCCATTTTACATCCGTGCTCTCACTTGATACCTGATCTTCAACAGGAGAGGACCTACACTGCAAGTGCTGCCGTGACCTGAGACTGGAAGCGACAATGGCTACAGTGTCTGGGGAAAGGGCCCCTGCCTTCACCGTGGAGGAGTTGGACACCCTGGTGGATGGGGTCCTCCCCCAGTACACGCTACTCTACGGTCCTCCAGACAAACAGGTGAGTACACTGTGTGCACAGTGGATGGGACACTAATGTATGGAGTGGCCTGGATGGAAGATACATGGGGGGCTGTGACCTGCATGTGAGGATGGTCAGTGTATGTGTTTCAGGGCATGGTTGAGAAGTTGTGGCCAATGAGTAAGAAGAAACGGACGGTGGAGTAAAATCCATTATTACTTTACCTTTCCTGTAGGTCAGCGCCCACTAGAAGAAGGGTATTTGACGTGCGATCGCCAAGGAAGTGCGGACCCTGGGGGTCTATCATAGATGGAGCATCCACTGCCGCAGGAGATGGGAGGACCTGTGCCGCTGGAGCAAGAAGACGGCGGAGGCCCAGCTGGGGATGGCCTCCCAACGAGGAAGGGATGCCTGTTGCACCATGACCCCCCTGATGTTCCGGATCCTGGCGGTGGCATATCCGGAGTTGGATGGGCGCTTGAGGGCATCACAGCAGCCACAAGAGGTTGAGTACAGTCTCATTCAGCTGACTCTGCACGCTTTACGAGGTGTCTGGGTGGGGGATGTGGGCTGTAGGTTTCCCTAGGCTAGGGCGAACTTGCTAGGGTAGGTCCCTTGTTAGGCAGGCTCTGTGGCACTCCAAACCCAAGAGTGGCAGTGGCCATCTACAACTAGTCAGGCTCCTGTGGGTTCACGGGGTGCAGCAAATGAGCTTAGGCATAGTCCCCCATGGGCAGGTGTTTTTCCCACTAACTGCTAGTGCATGGGTTAGTGCATAGGGCTGCTTCCTGTGTGTTGTGTCCGCCAACGGTAGTGGTGTTGCTGGCATTGACCATGTGTCTCCTTTGTCTCCCCCCCTTTTTGTTTTGTCAACCTGTCCTTGTGTGCATTAGCATCATCTGGCAGAGGAGCAGTGGCACCGGAGCAGAAGGGAGCTGCAACTCACATGGCCCAGGAGGGTGAATGTACGGAGTCTGAAGGCACCAGTGGGACAGAGGGCGAGGGGAGCTCCACGACGGGGGCAGGAGAGAACACCAGCGACAGCCACTCCTCCCCTGATGGCAGCTCCCATCTATGCCCACCGCAACAAAAGGTACAGCTGCCACCCCCCCTACCAGCACCGCCCTCCCAGCAGCCCCTCACCCTCAGCGTGTTTCCTGTGCCCGCTCACCCAGGAGGGTGGGCATCTCCTTCGCCCCACGCACCTCAGGCCCTGCCCCAGTCAGCCATGCTGCCCTCAGTGAGCAGGCTATTGACCTCCTGAGATTCCTCACTGTTGGGCAGTCAACCATTTTGAATGCCATCCAGGGTGTCGAGAGGCATTTGCAGCAAACAAATGAATACCTGGAGGGCCTTCATTCTGGCGTGGCGGCTCAACAGAGAGCATTTCAGGCTCTGGCCTCAGCACTGATGGCAGCCATTGTCCCTGTCCAGCCTCCCCCCTCCAACCTCCACTACCCCGACCCAATCCCCTCTACCTCAGCCTATCCCAAGCACACCATCAGACCAGAATGCACACACATCAACACACAAAAGTGGCTCAGGCAAACCTAAGCACCACACATCCCACAAGCACCATACCCATGCAGACACACCAACATCCACTGCCTCCACTGTTTCCCCTACCTCCATGTCGTCCATCTCCCTCCCAGCCTCATCTCCACTCACACCTGCATGCACTACATCCTCAGCCACTACCTCCATCACCAGCACGCCCATCACCACACACCGCTCACGTGCAATCACCACCCCCACTACCATGCACACGTCCCCTGTGTCCTCTCCCAGTGTGTCTGTGAGCCGTCCTCCCAAAGTACACAAATGCCGGCACACACCCATTCAACAGCCATCCACCACACAACAGCCTCCAGCCCATGCACCTTCACCCAAACTCAGCAGACGTACACCTCCTACAACCACTACCTCTTCCTCCACTCCCAAACCCCCTCCATCTTCCCGTCCCAGTGTGTCTGAAAAACTTTTCCTAATTGCCATTGACCTCTTCTCTACACCTCCCCCCGTCCTTCCCCTAGGGCCAGGATGTCTAGATCCCAGTCCAGCACCTCAGCCACCAAATCCTCATCCCTGCAAGTTTGGGAACATCGAAGGAGCCACCCATCATGGCTGCCAGTGTGCCATCTAGTGAAGCCAAGGGCCACTGTATTCCACCACCTGCCAAAGTAAAGGAGGGCCAGCTTGCCAAAGAGAAAAGCCGCACCAACCATCCTGCAAGGCCTATTCCAGAACCAAAGAGGACAGTGCCAGGGTCCCAGCAGCGACTTCCAAGGTGGGGAAAGGACACAAGGGCAAAGGGAAGTCAGCTCAGGGCACGGAGCATCTGGGTGAGAGACTGGTGTCACCCCTTTTGCAAGACAGACCAGCAACCTGTACGGCGGTTGCCACTGCCGCAACGGCCGCATCCTGCACCGCCACCTGAACCTCCATCTGCACTCCCACCTGCTAGTCTGCTGCCTCTACTACAGTCACAAGCATCATTCCCAATGGGCACCCTTACGAGGCTGCAGGAGATGGCCTGGTGTCTCCCTCCACAAGTGCAGACACCTGCACCACCAGCAGCATCTCCGCCGCAGACACCGCCGCAGACACCGCCACCTGCCCCGCGATGAGCCCATCCAGTGCCACTACAGCGGACATCAGCAGCATCCCCAGTGTGCAGGCTTCCGAGGCTGCAGGAGACGTCCTGGACCCTGCACACACTACATGAGGCACCACCACCAGCATTGGCACTACCAGTAGTTTGCAGCCTTAGTCGTCGCAAGGAGGAGTGTGGCTCTGCCTCCATGGAGGATCATGCTACCTGTTACTGGTAAATCTTGTGGCTCAGGCTCCCATGTGAGGGAATGGGAACTGCCACACCGCTGGTGCAGCATCACTGGGCACCATGCCCCCTCCAGAACCAGTGGAGAACAGCATCCACTCCCACAGTCCCTTGGCAGGGTGAAGCACTCTGGGCACCATGCCCCCTCCAGAACCAGTGGAACATGTCACCGACTTGAGAGACTGTGGCTTTGTACTCCCCAGGACCAGGCAGTGGGCAAAACACCCACTTGACAGACTGTGGCATTGTACTCCCCAGGTCCAGGCAGTGGGCAAACCACCCACTTAAGAGACTGTGGCTTTGTACTCCCCAGGACCAGGCAGTGGGCAAACCACCCACTTGAGAGATTGTGGCTTTGTACTCCCCAAGACCAGGCAGTGGGCAAACCAACCACTCAAGAGACTGTGGCTTTGCACTCCCCAGGACCAAGCAGTGGGCATGGAGCCCCCTTGAGGTGCCCCCCCTCCCTTTCCCCCTGAGGTGCCTGTGTTTTTTTCGACCTGATGCCCCTGCAGTGTTCTCTCCATTTTGAGGCAGGTGTCATGTGTGGGCTTCGCCCATGCATTTTGGGACCACTGCTCCACGGACATTTAATGGGACAGTATACGGACTTGTGTACTTGCTGTGAATATTTGTATATACTGATGATTTAAAGTTATCTTGGCCTATCTGAATTTTTTATTATTACACTCATTAAAATCATTTAATTTGGTCCTTGTGTTCTTCCAGGGGGTGACGGGGTGTATCTGTGATGTAATTGGATGTGTTAGTGTGTATGTTGTTGTGGGTGTGGGGTGGGAGTGTTGCGTGTGTGTGTCACTCTCTTTTTCCTCCCCCCCTCCCCTGTGTGCTAGGTGCAGTGCTCACTGTGGTTGTCACCGGCGTCTTTGATGTTCCTGGTAGATGAGGAGGTAAACCAACATGGCCAGGACCTGTCATTTGTGCTCCATGGCGTTCTGGTTCCTCGTTGGGTGTCGTGAGGTGAGTGGTTTCCGTTCCAAAGACTCTTTCCGCCGTGCTTTTGATGGCGTTGGTACCGCCCAGGAAAAGCTGGCGGATTGGTGCCTTGTAATAGTATGGGCGGTACATTGTCTTCCGCCTGTCTGCTGGCGGTTACCGATGCGGTGTTTGTTGCTACCATCGTGGCGGTTGGAGTGTTTTAAAGTGGCTGTCTGTGTTGGCGGTTTCCGCCATGGTCGTGATTCCATTTTTTTCCCCGCCGGCCTGTTGGTTGTATTACCGCCGCTTTATCACCGACCGTCAGGGTTGCAATGAGGGCCTATATCAGTATTGCCTGTGGACAGGCTTGTATATTCAATGCTTAAAGGGTCATCCCCGTGGTTGGAGAGTAAGATTAAAAGTAAGTGTATTTGCCTTGCTTACCTTTGTTTTCCTTGTTATAATCCTTGAAACCGTTTTACATCATGAAGAAGCAACTGTGTGAGAAGTTTCAATGGTTGTGTCCCTTCAGGCCACACCCTGCCACAAAAACCAGGAAACACCGATAAGCAGAATTAACCCAATCTATTTTCTCCAACATATAGCCAAAAGGAAACAAATAACAGAAAAGGGAGCATTGAAAAACACATTTGGAAACTCGACGAAATATGCCCTGAGAGAGCATGACTACGGAAATGATTTGGAAGATATTGAATTCAATCAGACTATCCCCAGTATGTACAAGAAGGATTACTGGCAGATAAGAGATTGGCACTGTGGGCAAAACAAATACACAATTTATGAAGGATACGATCAAATTGTATCTGAAATGAATGATAGTGACTTGGAGAACCTCTTCCGAAGTTTTGCAGGTATGTCTACTCTGCTGGGTATCAAATAATTTGTATATTTCTCTGTTTATCAAATAATTTGTGCATTTTATTTATTTGTAAAATGTTATTAAATGTTTCTGTACGTAGAGGTACCAATATTTATTTCAATGTAAGATAATGCATTTGTTACTTCCTCAATTCTTTCTTTGTAGTATTCCTAAGAGCTTGGCACACAAGTGGAATAGCCTGTAATTAACTGCACTGCTATAGATAACTTGAGCTACTCAACTTCCACTCCCAGTTTGTTTTCCATTCCACAGGCACCTCGATTTTGAATTTGATTGGTTTCTCGCAAGTAATTAATATAATGTTTAGGGTCGAGCCTGCGAGTGCATGCACTAGCGCATGCGTCTGGCTTGCAAGATTCTGTTGTGTACAGTAAAGGGCATGGAGCCCGCCTGACGCTTACTATTTGTTGGTTTGCGTGGCACTCTTCTTTACAGCCTAGTAATTCGTTACTGTAGGCCAACCATAATATCCGTTCCTCTATGTGGAGCGAGGACCAAGCACTGATTGATTCAATGTAATCAGTGCCTTTCCTCTGCTGCCGATGTGATTGAGGTACTATTTGGTCTTTTTAACTTCTAGAACCCTGCAAACAGAAGACTTGTGACTGGCAAAAAAAAGAGAAAAATGCTAAGTTTTATTTTTTATAGCTAACTTTCTTTTATTTTGCCAAGTCTTGTTTTCTCACTTTGCACTCATGTTTCTTTTGTGTTTGCTTATGGACAGTGCTCTCAAAAGATGATGATTATCTGGTTCTAAATATTGCAAAGCTACATTGCTTATTATGTGTAATTTCTGCAATGATGTTTTAACACATAACCGTGCAGTACACTCTAACTCATCCCACCTCACCCCACACCAGTTCACCACACTCCAATCCAAACCACTCACCCCAAACCAATCCACTCCAACCCCCTGAATCTAATCTGCCCCACACCAATTCGCCCCACTTCAATCCATAACAATCTGGCCCATTCCAATCCAAACAATCTGCCCCACTCCAATCTGCCCTACTTCAATCCAAAACAATGTGCCGCACATCTACCCCACTCCAATCTGCCCCATTCCAATCCAAACAATTTACCCCTCTCCAATCCAAACAAATATGCCCCACTCCAGTCTGCACCATGGCAATCTGCTACACTCCGATCCAAAACCATCTGCCCCACTCCAATCTGCCCCACTGCAATCGAAAACAACCTGCCCCACTCCAATCCAAAACAATCTGCTCCATTCCAATGCGCCTCACTCCAATCTACTCCACTTTAATCCCAAACAGTATGCCCCACTCTTATCTGCTTACCACAATCCAAAACAATCTGACCCATTCAAATTTGCCCCACTCCAATCTGCCTCACTCCAATCCAAAACAATCTGCCCACTCCAGTACACCCCACTCCAGCCTTCCCCACTCCAAACCAAAACAATCTGTCCCACTCTAATCCACCCCTCTCTAATCTGCCCCATTCCAATCCAAAACAGTCTGCCCGCTCCAGTCCACCCCACTCTAGTCTGTCTCACTCCAACCCAAAACAATCTGTCCCACTCCAATCTGCCCCACTCCAACCCAAAACAATACAACCCACTCCAATCAACTTTCCCCAATCAAATCCCCCACTCCATCCCAATTCACCTGACTCCAATCCACCCCACTCCCATTCAATTCACCTCACCTCACACCAACCCAATCCACCCCACCCCAATCCAATTCACCCGCCTCCAATCCAATCCAGCCCAATCCAATCCACACTAATACAATCTGCCACACACCAATCTACCCCACTCCAGTCTTCCCCAATCCAATCCGGAACAATCTGTCCCACTTCAATCTGCCCCACTCCAATCCAAAACAATCTGCCCCAGTCCAATCTGCCCCACTTCAGTCCAAAATAACCTGCCCCACTCCAGTCCATTTCATTCTACCCCACTCCTATCTGGCACACTCTAATCCAAAACAATCTGTCCCACTCCCACCTGCCCCACTCCATCCTGCCCCACTCCAATCCCACACATCCCACTCCAACTCAAAATAATCTGCCCCACTCCAATGATCCTCACTCCAACCCAGTCCACCTCACCCCAATCCAATCCACCCCACTCTATCCCAATTCACCTCACTACAATCTACCCCACTACTAATCACTCCATCCCACACCATTCCAGTCCACGCCATACAAATCCAATCCACCCATTCCAGCCCAGTCCATTCTGCTCCACTCCAATCCAGTACATTTCACCCCAATCCAATCCACCCAACCCCAATCCAGTCCTGCCTAATCCACCCCACTCCAGTCCAAGCACCCTACTCCAGTCCGATCCACCCCACTCTAATCCAACCTACTTCAATCCAACCCATCCCACTTTAATCATCCCACCTCACTCCAATCTACCCCTCCCCACTCCACTCCAATCCAACCCTCTGCACTCCAACCCACTCCACTCCAACCCAATCCACCCACTCCACTCCACCCCACCGCTACCCAATCCACCTCAGTCCAATCCAGTCCACCCACACTACCTCAATACATCCCACTCTAATACAATCCACTTTAATCCATCCCACTGTAGTTCAATCCAGTCCACATTAATCCATCCTACTCCAGTCCAATCCACCCTACTCCAAGCTATCTTAATCTACCCCACTTCAGTCTAGTTCACCCCTCTCCAGTCCACCCCACTCCAATCCAGTTCACCCCAGGACAATCCAATCCACCTCACCTCAGTGCAATCTACCCCAATCCAACCCAACCCACCCCAATCCAATCTACCCCCTTCAGTCCACTCCACCGCAGTACATTCCACCTCTTTTCAATCCACACCACAACGCTCTGATCCACCCACCCCACCCCACTCCGCTCCAATCCACCCACTCTACTCCAATCCACTCAGACTCTACCCCAATCCAGTCCACCCGTACCCCATCCCAGTTCAGTCCACTGCATTCCAATTCAATCCATCCAGCCTGCTCCACTCCACTTCAGTCCACCCAAATCAAACCAACCGACCCCATCCCAATTCAGTCCACCCAACTCCAATCCAATCCAATCCAATCACCCCACCCCACCCCACTTCAATCCACCCCACCTCAGTGCAATCCACCCAGTCCAACCCACCCCAATCCAATCCACCCTAATTCAATCCAACACACCCCACCCCACCCCACTCAAATCCAATCCACCCCGCTCAACTCCAACGGAATCCATCCCACTGCAGCCCACCACACCCCAATCTAATCAACCTGCCCCATTTCAATCCACCACACACTACTCCACTCCACCACACTCTATGTCAGTCCAGTCCACCCCACCCCAGTTCTGTCCACCCCACTCCAATGCAATCCATCCAGTCCACCAACCCCACTCCAATCCAGTCCACCCGACACCACACCACTCCAATCTAGTCCACCCCATACCATTCCAGTCTAATCCATCCCATCCAATCCAATCCACACCACCTGCATCCAATCCACCCCACCCCACCCCAATCCACCCGATCCTATCACTCCATTCCAAACCACCCACCCCAATCTACTCTAAGCTACCCAATTCAAATCCACCCCAGTCCAAACCACCTCACCCCAATCCACCCCAGACCAATCCACCCCATTCCACTCAATCCACCTCACTCTACCCAATCCACCCCACTCTCTTCCATTCGAATCTACCCCACTACCTCAATCCACTCCAACCTTCTTCACCCTATTCCATTCCACTCCATTCTATGACACTCTCTGCCACACAAACTCTACTCCTCTCTACAACACTATTTTCCCCATATTCCACTCTACAACAGTCCAACAAATCCACTGTACACCACTGTACTCCCCCGCTCCATTCTAACACTCCACACCACTAACGTTTAGCCATGCTGAACAGTAGCCACACTGATGTACAACATGGCAAAACAAACACATTGCCAAAGCCAATACTCTTATATAGGTAAGACCTATTAGCTTTGCCAATGCTTGTTTCTAGAGGATTTCATTCATGGTGTGCAGGAAGCTTCTCATCTTAAACTGCTGTGATGCAAGCAGCTGGCTGATTCTATGGGCGCTGCAGCAAAGCTATGTGTGCTTTAATGGAAGCAAAATGAAGGTAGCTTAAAAATTGATTCGGGGAAAGTACTACTCAGTATGCTTTTGTGCTTTTGGAAAAGGCTGCTTTATTGAAAACATTTGGAACTCTCACCATTATAAGCTACGTAAAACGTTTGGCTTAGTCAGACACTCTAACCCTCCTACCATATAATCTAATAACAGCTCTATAATTACCCACCCCTCAGCCTCTCTCGTCCCCATACAATATAATGTTATCACTGTAAACACCTTATAACATAAAAATACATTTGAGTTTCTATTCCTGCAATGCCACTCTCTTCTTCTTCCACCTGTCCGCACTGACGCAAGCAGCCAGACCACTGTATTGCTTCAATATTTCTCATTCCATTTTCTCTTAAGCTTGCCATTTCTTCCCCTGCTGTGTCCTGAGCTTTCTCTTCTTCCACCAGGAAACCCTTCCCTGAGCTGTTGTTTCTGTATCCCATTTTCCCTACATTCACCCCTGTTCTTAAACCATTCCTCCAAAACTTCTATCATATTCACCAGCTCCTTCTTGTATTCCCTTGTCTGAGTGCTCCAAAAATATAATTGAAAAATAGTCCAGAAATAACCCTACCTCCCAGGCAGACATGCACACAGTTCTCCCTTACTCAGAATGTCTTCCCGCATTTCTCCCCAAATTACCCTCTGGGCATTCTTTGCTGGTTCCCTCTTCCAGGTACAGCCTTCACAAATTCTCCTCATGAATTCAGCCCTGTTTAGCTGTGTAGTTCGTATACCCAAAACATTTCTAATGAAAGGCCACACATGGCATTTTTCTGGCAGTTGTTTCTGTAATCCTTTGTCCACCATTGTCATAACGAATTGCACCACGTCCTTCTTTCTTTGTTCGCACTCATTTTTCCTTCTCCTTGCCCCACTCTGCACAAACTTTGCCCATGTCTGTCTACATGCAGTCCTTGTGGATGTTATCAATGAACCTTCAGCAAAGGGCTGTACTCTACCCTAGCTCCCACAGTTCCTCCTGCCCTGTTCCCTGTTCCACTCTTGACAGCTGGGATTGCAAGAAAAAGCATCTATTAGCTCATTTTCCAATGTGTCTTTCTTAGATCAACACATTCATTTGCAGGCGTCTTAACACCAATTTTCACATCAATTTCAGTGCCCTCCAATTAGACACTGAGGCCCTCATTTTAACTCTGGTGATCTGTTGAACGGCAGGGTTAATGTGGCGGTATCACCGCCAACAAGGTGGCGGTGTATACCGCCATATTATGAGTGTGGTGGGTTGCCCCAGCCAACCCGCCACATCCCCACTCATACCGCCATGGCGGTAGGAACCGCCGGGCAGGAGATATGCATCTCCAACCCAGTGGTCCACACATGACCGCCAGTGGTATAATGAGCCAGCCTACCGCCATGGTGTTTGCAGCAGTACCACTGCCACGAAAACCAGGGCGGTAGGGCTATCTGTGACAGGGAACTCCTTCCCTGTCACAGGTAGAAGGCTCCACCCCCCCAGCAATCACCTAACCCCCCCACTCCCTGTGGAATCACACCACCCCCAACCCCCACCCCCCCTGAAATCACACCACCCCTACCCCAAACCCCCCTCTCCGCAATCATGCACACACATGATGCACCACCACATCCATATACGCATTCACTCACATTCATTCATACACGCCTTCACTCACACATGGTCACACGCATACACACTGACATGCAGACACCCACTCACCGAAACACCCATGCACGCAATAACTCACATGCATACAACCATGCATACACCACAACACTCACAGACACATACACACAGGCACACATTCATTCACACATGCATACACCACACACAACACCCCCCTCCCCTGACGGATGCCTGACTTACCTTGTCTAGCGAGGTGGTCATCCGGCAGGGATCGGGAAGGGGCGCTGCTACCACCACCAGCGCCCCACCAGCAGGACACCGCCAGGCCGTCTTTTTGGTCAAAATATGGCTGGTGCGTCCTACTGGCCGGACGGTGCAGGTGGTAGCACCGCCCAGGGGCCTCGACCACCAGCATGGCTACTGCAGGATTTCCACCCTTATTGTGGCGGGAATCCTGGAGTAGCCATGTTATGGCAGGCTGAAGACCGCCAGCACTGGCGGTCTTCTGGCGCCCTTGGCAGCAGCGGTTTCCTGAGGAAACTGCTGATGTCATAATGAGGGCCTGAGTTTGTTAATCACACTTTCTACTGCCTTATTGTCAATCATGAAAATCAATTACTTGTTGCCAAGCTCATCTTCCCACAACTCAATCTTAAGAATCTCTGGGAATAGTTCCAGGAAAGCAGTGCTATGCTTTCACCTTGTCCAGTCATCTGGCCACCTTTTAGTGGACCTTCTTCCATTCCAATATAATCCAAATCCACCAGGCCCCAAGACATTAGAAAATATTCTGACATCCATTTCATACATGGCTAGGTTTGTCTGCATTGTCACCTTGTTGTGGCCATCAGGAAACCTCATCCAAATTCTCAAGTCCCACCTTAATCCCGTCTGTGATGTGGTGGTGCTTCGATGCCCCTTTGATGCATATTCCTTTGTGTCTTGCTAAAGCTCCTCCTCGTCCCACCACTTTGCAAGCAAAATTAAGGTTCCCCAGTAATTGGTGCATTTTTCACAGCTCACATTTCTCTTTTGCTAAGATTTCTTTCTGCAAGATCTGTAGGGTCCCAAACCTCTTTGTGGTCAGTCTAGCCACTATTACCAGAAAGTCTAGCTTTATCCCCAGAAACGTTAATTCTGTGGCCCGGCCCTCAGTTTTCATATCCACCAGCAGTCATCCTAACTCTCTAGCTACCTGATGTATCACTGCTATTATCCTGGCTCACTTCCCTTTGAGCCCACTACAGTCTTCACCATAACCCCCAGGAATGTGCTGAAACACCTGAAGGCTCCAAATACCACCCAATAAACATTGCTTTGTCAATGAAGTATTGTCCTCTGAACTCTATCACCAAGTGGGGTAAATCAGCTGGATGCACCACTAACAGACAGAACACCAAGGTGTCAGTCTTTCCCGTCTCTGTTGGCCTACCACCACACTAGGGCCACCACCTCATCCGAACCTGTGTGGTTGACTATGCACTCTTTTTTTAATCAATAACTGACTCACCCTCTGGCTAGGATAGGTGATGGATCAACCTGAATTCTTCAGCTGTCTTTTTTGGTACTATTCCTAATACTGTGGCCTATAAGCATGTCCTGGAAATGCCCCCCTAGCATGCCCATCTCTGTCTCCTTTCTTATCTTGGCCTGCAACCCCTCCCATCCGTTTTGTGCATCTGAAATTGTCAGCTCGTCGCTGTACGTCCAGCCCAATGTATGAAATAAGGAAACCGCGAGTTAAACCTTTATTCTGAACTGCACTGCTGCCATGCCTGTGTGTTTCTTTAGCCACAGGTTAATTTCCTCCATCTTAATTAATGTACTGTCCTTTTCCCAAAATCCTTTTCTGCCTCCCCTTATCCTTTCTTCCCTTTGCAGTGCTTGTCATGTGAAACTGTGGAACAACGGATGTTGTCCTCTACTTCCAGAGCACTCGTGTCTGAACCAGCTTGGGTATATAGAAGGTGCCTATGTTATAATTCCATCATGGACCCCCTGTAGTTGTCCTTGAGTGTATCTCAACCCACAATTCTCTAAGGTGGGTCTAGCATGAAAAGGGGTGTATGGCGGGCAGACCACTGGCTCTAGGTGCGACAGTATTGGTCTAGTTGTGACGTATTGGCACCTGAGCTTCTTATCCATTTCCCTCAATTACTTTGGTTCTTCTAGTCCCCTTCTCGCTCTGAGCTTCTCATCCTATCAGAGCCAGGCCAAGCCCCCAAAGCTGATTTGAGCCATTCTGATTGTTTCCCTACATTTTAATAATGGTACACTACATTCAAGGTGTTTCTTGCATACTATGCTGGCATTATTCGTGAACGCTACAGTCTATGTATCAATGTTGATGGGTACTGTGAGCCTTTTTGCCAGCTTCCGTTCTTCAACCTTTGATCACTCTTTGTTGTGGGTTTCCCTGTGCAGCAATTTAAATACATCCAAAAATGTGTTGGCCCATAGCTTTTCTTTTGTATTAGCCATCAAGTGGCTGCCCAGCGGTACTACAATTTCCATGCAGGGAACCCGAACTGTTGCTTCCTTCTCCATTTTCAGTTTGTCCTTCTGGTCTCTGTCGCTTTTAACCTCTAATACCAGTGTCCCCAATGCTGTGTCGCCTCCACTTTCTCCACCATTCACCCTCTCACCTATGAGCACCCTTGCTGTAGTACCCCTATCCATCCCCCCTAGTTATCTCTCTTCCACCCATGTTACCACATCCTTGGTGGTATCTACCTTTGTCCTTTCAACATCTTTCTTTCCCAAACACTATTCCCAGCTCTCCTACCATTTCTCATGAAACCTCTCCGATACTGCTCCATAACTCTCCCCTCTGCCCTCTCCTCCTGCTCTCCAAGTACTCCCTTCTGCTCCCTGATTGGACTCTTCTACCTCTTCCAATGCTGCCCACGATCCATCACCATACTCACTTGCTAAGTATTTCATCTCAGTGCGTGGGGGCACTGTCCACCTCCGCCTCTTGTCACTGGCGTTAATCCTCTCTTCATGCCTTCTCACTGACAGTTGCTTTCTGATGGATACAACTACCTGTGGATTCCTCACCTAATTAATTCTCCCCCAATGCGCAGCATTTGACGGAAATTTCTTTACAGCTCTGCACGTCCTCGAGGACGTCACAATTGCCCGACTCAACGCAGCTCCATCTGACGTCATTGTGACAATAAGAGGTCCCCGCCGGCGAGCTGACGTCAGTTCCCTTTTTTCTGTGCCTTCGATAACTGTTATTTCTCCACCTCTTGTGTCGATTGCTGTTGAAAGGGATACTTTGTGTTTTCGGAAATGTCTGCTCCGAGGAAGTCAGGATTCAAGCCTTGCAGAGAATGCGGAGGTCATATGTCAGTGACTGACCCGCATAATGACTGCCTCTGGTGTACGAGCTCGGACCACCACGTTCAGGAGTGTGGTTTGTGCCAGAAAATGAATCCAAAGGCTCTTAAGGAGCGTGAAGCCAAGTTGTTATTAGCCAAGGCTAAAAAGGAGAAGAGGAGTTACCATAGATCTTCGTCTGGGAAGTCGGCGAAGAGTCATAGGAAGCGGCGCCATCAGCATTCCTGGCGTCGTTCCAGAGGAAGCCGTTCGAGGTCTCCATCTGCTCGGCGCCATAAGTCATGGGAGGACAGCACGACGGTGACTGCCCAGTCTTCGACTCCGCAGACGTCTCTGGCGCCGTCGGTATTTGAGGTGGTGGAACCTCGGAGTCCTCGCTTCTCTCCGGTGCAGGTGGATATCCAGGATCCGGCTCCACAGGAGTATCCTGTCTTCCCTACTCCGGGATCGGATCCAGCGCCATTCCTTAATGCCATGTTTGCCATGTTTCAGAACATGGCGCAGGGAGGTGGTGCGCCGGCTGGCCCCACTGGTCCCTTGGCATTTAATTTAGGCGCTCCGGCTCCTTATAGACCGACGCCATTCATGCCATTCTCTCCGGCAGGGGGCGCTAGTCCGGTGCCGGTGCCGGCTGTGCAGCCGTCGACGTCGGTGGAAAGGCCTTCGATGCCGGTGTCTATCCAGATGGAGTCATCCCGAAGCCAGATGGCGTCGGTTGGTAGAGATTGGCTGTCCACGGCACCAATGGATCCATCTCCGGTGTCGCATGGGTCCGGAGATCGTGTGGTGACACCTACACGACACCGTTCTTCGACTTCGGTCAACTCTTTGTCGACGCCGGAGCTGGAGGCAAAGTTGCGCTCCTGAAGGAAAGCCCTGAGGTTGTTGGACGAAGGAGAGTACCAGAGGCAGCTCCTTGAGGAAGGGGAGATTGTGGAGCCCCTGGGTGACTTTCAGGGGTTAGACTCTGCCAGTGGGCTGGATACTTCCCCGGAATGGGATTTAGCCTCACCAGGGGAGTTTACCGAGGAGGCAGCCTTGTTTCATTCTGTGATAAGAAAGGCTGCCGATTTCTTAGATCTCACGCTTCCTGTTGCACAGGTCAAGACAAATATCCTGACGGAGGTGCTACATCCTGCCACTGCTGTTTCGGAGCCATTGCTGCCTTTTAATGAGGCTCTCACGGATCCCATTGACGAGGTATGGAGAAAGCCTGTTTCTTCATTAGCGGTGAACAGGTGGGTGGCCAGAAGATATAGATCAGCTCCAGGGGACCATGGATTCCTTTCGAAACACTCATCTCCAAAGAGTCTGGTGCTACAAGAGTCTTGTTCATCGCAGACTGCTCCTGGCTCCTTCCCTGGTGTGCCATCCGACAGGGAGTCCAAAAGGATGGAGCAGTCTGCAAAGAAGGTTTTCTCGTCCTGCAGCATGGCGCTTAAGTTGGCAAATGCCACGTGTATCCTGGGTAGATACATTCATGCTGTTATGGATGCGGCTAAAGCTGCGTTGCCTGATATGCCCCAGGACTTGCAAGGACTCCTTACGGCTGCCCAGGCTGCAGTGACACAAGTCATACAATCAGGACTGGGCACCACGGACTCAGTTGCCAGAGCCATGGGAACATCCATCGCTACCAGACGTCATGCTTGGCTACGTACGTCTGGGTTCTCTACAGATGTCCAAGCCGCTCTGTTAGATTTGCCCTTTGATGGCGATAAGTTATTTGGCACTAAGGCTGACTCAGCGTTGGAACGCTTCAAAGAGTGTAGGGCAACAGCGAAGTCCTTGGGCCTGCAAGCTGCTTTGACCTCTTTTAGGTCGTTTAGACGTTTTAGGGTGTTTGGACGAGGGGTGTCCTTTCGTGGAAGATCGCAGCAGACAGGCCAGCAGTTCTCAAGTCTCCCTTACAGATCTTTTAGGGGGCGGGGTAGAGTCCGCACTAGAGGGGCAACCCAACAGCAGCACCCTGCCTCTTCCTCTTCCTTAGGGGGGGTGCAACAGGGGAAGCAACCCTAGTCCTCTAACCATTGCATCCCATGTATCTCCTGTAGGGGGTAGGTTGTCTCTTTTTCTTCCCATGTGGGAGTCGATCACATCAGACTCCTGGGTCATCAGTGTTGTGAGGAAAGGCTATGCCCTTCCCTTTCAGGAGATTCCTCCTCCCTTCCCTCCAGGTCTTTCCTTTTGTTCAGAATACCATCTCCTGTTGTTAGAACAGGAGGTTCTATCCCTAGTGTCAAAAGGTGCAGTGGAGTACATACAGATCCTTTTCCATAATGTACTAGGCTTTGGATCTCTCTTCTTCTCTACCACAGCCTGTACCTCCTATGTGTCCCCTCATGCCTGTTGCAAGCTCCTTCTTTGGCATGGTCACCAATGATGCCACTCTCTTTCCCTGCCTCTCACCATCCACCCTTATGACAAGTATGTCCATCCTCTTACCTATACTGCTGTCATTTGAAGATGTCCTTGAAAAGAGGTGACAATTAGTGACTAGGAAAGATCCTCTGAACCTTCCTTGTCACTCACCACACACCTTTATTCACTGTTTGCCCTGCTGTATGCATGCTGTCCTTGCTTCCTTTGACTATTCCCACAGTCTATTTCTGCCATTGCCCTCACAATGCTTGTGGCTCTCTGTGCCCCATTATGTGACCATCTGACGTGGTGCTGGTGAAGTCCTCCAGTATGTCCTTCATGGTGACATTGTGCTTCCAGCCTTGGCCCCTTGCCTCCTACAGGAATTGCTCCCACCTTTCTTTCCATAAGCCATGCTTTCCAGGTGGTGCCATCTCTTGATGAAGTGTTCACCTTGCTTCTGTGTCTCTAACATGCTATCACCCTCTGCTGTCCTGCTTCTCCACTTCTCACCTCCTGTTTGCTCTCTCCTCATCCTATCTTCTTGGAACCTGTGCCAGATGACATCCCCACAGGACTTCCTTCTGGTTGTGTTGGAATTCGTGGCGCCACAGTCTGGGAACCCACTGTGGTCTTCTAATTGCTCTGTGTGCAAGCCTCAGAGGTCATTGCCCCTTCTCCTCCATTCCTTTTATAGACCTCCAAACACCCTCCACTCCTGCCTCACCTTGGGGACATTATAAAGAGCTACTGCTGTGGGCACCTGTAGGAGGCTGGCCTGGCTTATAGTGGGTACCTAGTGGTACTTACACCTTGTGCCAGGTCCAGTTATCCCTTATTAGTAGATTAGAAGTGTTCTAGCAGCTCAGGCTGATAGAGGTAGCTATAGCAGAGCAGCTTAGGCTGAACTAGGAGACATGCAAAGCTCCTACTATACCACTTACATCACCTAGCACTATATCATAAGGAACACAATACTCAGAGTTACTAAAAATAAAGGTACTTTATTTTAGTGACAATATGCCAAAAATATCTCAGAGGATATACTCCATTAGGAGGTAAGTAAAATACACAAAATATACACACAAACCAAAGGCAGGTAAGTAAACAGTTAGAAAAGTAGTGCAAACACCGTAGGACACAATAGAATGCAATAGGAGTCAATAGGCCTAGGGGCAACATAAACCATATACTCCATAAGTGGAATGCGAACCATGAATGGACCCCAGGCCTAGTGGAATGTGTAGAGGGTCGCTGGGAGTGTAAGAAAACACTAAGGGTGTTCAAGATACCCCACCCTAAAGCCCTGAAAAGTAGGAGTAAAGTTACCCTACTACCCCAGAAAGACAGTAAAGTCGAGATAGGGGATTCTGCAGGACAACAACTGACTGCAAAGCACTGAAGACGGATTCCTGGACCTGTAAAGGAAGGGGACCAAGTCCAAGAGACATGCAAGTGTCCAGGTGGGCAGGAGCCAACTAAACACCGGATGAAGGTGCAAAAGGGCTGCCTCCGGGTGGAAGAAGCCAAAGATTCTGCAACAACGGAAGGTGCCAGGAACTTCTCCTTTGGTCAGAAGATGTCCCATGGCGTGCTGGAGGATGCAGAGTTGTTTCCAATCAGAAAGACCACAAACAAGCCTTGCTAGCTGCAAGAGTCACGGTTGAAGGTTTTGGGTGCTGCCAGGGCCCCGGAAGGACCAGGAGGTCGCCTCTTGGAGGAGGAGACAGAGGGGGCGCTCAGCAACACAGGGAGCCCACGCAGAAGCAGGCAGCACCCGCAGAAGCACCTGAACAGGCGTTCAGAAGATCTGCGCACAACAGTCAACTCAGCACAACAAAAGAGGGTCCCACGGAGTCGGAGTCCAACTCAGCGAGTTGGGCAATCCAGGACTGAGTGCTGGGGACCTGGGCTAGGCTGTGCACGAAGGAAGTCTTGCAAGAGTGCACAGAAGCCCTAGCAGCTGCAGTTCATGCAGTACACAGGATTACTGTCTGGCGTGGGGAGGCAAGGACTTACCTCCACCAAATTTGGACAGAAGGGCCACTGGACTGTCGGGGACACATGGACCCAGCTCCAGTGTTCCAGGGACCACGCTCGTCAGGATGAGAGGGGACCCAGAGGACCGGTGATGCAGAAGTTTTGTGCCTGCGTTGGCAGGGGGAAGATTTTGTCGACCCACAGGAGATTTCTTCTTGGCTTCCAGTGCAGGGTGAAGGCAGACAGCCCTCAGAGCATGCACCACCAGGAAACAGTCGAGAAAACCAGCAGGATGAGGCGCTACAATGTTGCTGGTAGTCTTCTTGCTACTTTGTTACGGTTTTGCAGGCGTCCTGGAACAGTCAGCGGTCGATCTTTGGCAGAAGTCGAAGAGGGAAGTGCAGAGGAACTCTGGTGAGCTCTTGCATTCGTTATCTGGTGAGATACCCACAGGAGAGACCCTAAATAGCCCTCAGAGGAGGATTGGCTACAGAGAAAGGTAAGCACCTATCAGGAGGGGTCTCTGATGTCACCTGCTGGCACTGGCCACTCAGAGGTGTCCATTGTGCCCTCACATCTCTGCATCCAAGATGGCAGAGGTCTGAGACACACTGGAGAAGCTCTGGGCACCTCCCCTGGGAGCTGCTGGTCAGGGGAGTGGTCACTCCCCTTTCCTTTGTCCTGTTTCGTGCCAGAGCAGGGCTGGGGGGATCCCTGAACCGGTGTTATGCAAGGAGAGCACCATCTGTGCCATTCAAAGCATTTCCAGAGGCCAGGAGAGGCTACTCCTCCCAGGCCCTCCCAGGCCCTTCACACCTATTTCCAAAGGGAGAGGGTGTAACACCCTCTCTCAGAGGAAATCCTTTGTTCTGCCTTCCTGGGACTGGGCTGCCCAGGCCCCAGGGGGTCAGAAACCTGTCTGAGGGTTGGCAGCAGCGGTAGCTGCAGAGAAAACCCCGGAAAGTTAGTTTGGCAGTACTCGGGCTCTATGCTGGAGCCCCGGGATGCATGGAATTGTCCCCCCAATACCAGAATGGTATTGGGGTGATAATTCCTTGATCCTAGACATGTTACATGGCCATGTTCGGAGTTACTATGGTGACGCTACATACAGGTACTGACCTATATGTAGTGCACGCGTGTAATGGTGTCCCCGCACTCAGAAAGTCCAGGGAAATTGCCCTGAACAATGTGGGGGCACCTTGGCTAGTGCCAGGGTGCCCTCACACTAAGTAACTTTGCACCTTACCTTCACTAAGTGAAGGTTAGACATATAGGTGACTTATAAGTTACTTAAGTGCAGTGTAAAATGGCTGTGAAATAACGTGGACGTTATTTCACTCAGGCTGCAGTGGCAGTCCTGTGTAAGAATTGTCTGAGCTCCCTATGGGTGGCAAAAGAAATACTGCAGCCCATAGGGATCTCCTGGAACCCCAATCCCCTGTGTACCTAGGTACCATATACTAGGGAATTATAAGGGTGTTCCAGTGTGTCAATCAGAATTGGTAAAATTAGTCACTAGCCTGCATTGACAATTTTAAAAACAGAGAAAGCATAAACACTGAGGTGATACAGTTAGGCACCACACAGGGAACACATACAGGGCACACTTTATGAGCACTGGGGTCCTGTTTAGCAGGGTCCCAGTGACACATAGACTAAAACAGCATACATACAGTGAAATATGGGGGTAACATGCCAGGCATGATGGTACTTTCCTACACAACCCCCCCACCCCCCCCCCCCCAAACAAAGGACAATAAGACTAGCCATGACCTGATGAGTCTTCATTGTCTAAGTTGAAATATCTGGAGAGTCCACCTGCAATGGAGTGGGTACTCCCAGGTCTATGTTCCACTGTATAGTCCATTCCCTGTAGGGATATGGACCACCTCAACAATTTAGGGATTTTCACCTTTCATTTGTTTTAGCCAAAGTAGAGGTTTGTGGTCTGTCTGAACAATAAAGTGAGTACCAAACAAGTATGGTCTCAACTTTTTCAGTGCCCAGACCACAGCAAAGGCCTCCCTCTCTATGGCAGACCAATGCTTTTCTCTAGGGGTCAACCTCCTGCTGATAAAAGCAACAGGTTGATCCTGGCCCTCAGTATTAAGCTGTGATAGCACTGCCCCAACCCCCAATTCAGACGCATCAGTCTGGACTATGAACTTTTTAGCGTAGCAAGGTGTAGGAAAGTACCATCTTGCCTGGCATGTTACCCCCATTTTTCACTGTATATATGTTGTTTTAGTTGTATGTGTCACTGGGACCCTGCTAGTCAGGGCCCCAGTGCTCATAAGTGTGCCTGAATGTGTTACCTGTGTTATGACTAACTGTCTCACTGAGGCTCTGCTAATCAGAACCTCAGTGGTTATGCTCTCTCATTTCTTTCAAATTGTCACTAACAAGCTAGTGACCAATTTTACCAATTTACATTGGCTTACTGGAACACCCTTATAATTCCCTAGTATATGGTACTGAGGTACCCAGGGTATTGGGGTTCCAGGAGATCCCTATGGGCTGCAGCATTTCTTTTGCCACCCATAGGGAGCTCTGACAATTCTTACACATGCCTGCCACTGCAGCCTGAGTGAAATAACGTCCACGTTATTTCACAGCCATTTTACACTGCACTTAAGTAACTTATAAGTCACCTATATGTCTAACCTTTACCTGGTAAAGGTTGGGTGCTAAGTTACTTAGTGTGTGGGCACCCTGGCACTAGCCAAGGTGCCCCCACATTGTTCAGGGCCAATTCCCCGGACTTTGTGAGTGCGGGGACACCATTACACGCGTGCACTACATATAGGTCACTACCTATATGTAGCTTCACAATGGTAACTCCGAGTATGGCCATGTAACATGTCTATGATCATGGAATTGCCCCTTCTATGCCATCCTGGCATAGTTGGCACAATCCCATGATCCCAGTGGTCTGTAGCACAGACCCTGGTACTGCCAAACTGCCTTTCCCGGGGTTTCACTGCAGCTGCTGCCAACCCCTCAGACAGGCTTCTGCCCTCCTGGGGTCCAGCCAGGCCTGGCCCAGGATGGCAGAACAAAGGACTTCCTCTAAGAAAGAGTGTTACACCCTCTCCCTTTGGAAAATGGTGTGAAGGCAGGGGAGGAGTAGCCTCCCCCAGCCTCTGGAAATGCTTTCATGGGCACACATGGTGCCCATTTCTGTATAAGCCAGTCTACACCGGTTCCGGGACCCCTCAGCCCTGCTCTGGTGCGAAACTGGACAAAGGAAAGGGGAGTGACCACTCCCCTGACCTGCACCTCCCCTGGGAGGTGCCCAGAGCTCCTCCAGTGTGCTCCAGACCTCTGCCATCTTGGAAACAGAGGTGCTGCTGGCACACTGGACTGCTCTGAGTGGCCAGTGCCAGCAGGTGACGTCAGAGACTCCTTCTGATAGGCTCCTTCAGGTGTTGCTAGCCTATCTTCTCTCCTAAGTAGCCAAACCCTCTTTTCTGGCTATTTAGGGTCTCTGTCTTTGGGGATTCTTTAGATAACGAATGCAAGAGCTCATCCGAGTTCCTCTGCATCTCTCTCTTCACCTTCTGCCAAGGAATCGACTGCTGACCGCGCTGGAAGCCTGCAAAACTGCAACAAAGTAGCGAAGACGACTACTGCAACTCTGTAACGCTGATCCTGCCGCCTTCTCGACTGTTTACCTGGTGGTGCATGCTGTGGGGGTAGTCTGCCTCCTCTCTGCACTAGAAGCTCCGAAGAAATCTCCCGTGGGTCGACGGAATCGTCCCCCTGCAACCGCAGGCACCAAAGAACTGCATCACCGGTGCCCTGGGGTCTCCTCTCAGCACGACGAGCGAGGTCCCTTGAATCCAGCAACTCTGTCCAAGTGACTCCCACAGTGCAGTGACTCTTCAGTCCAAGTTTGGTGGAGGTAAGTCCTTGCCTCCCCACGCCAGACTGCATTGCTGGGAACCGCGACTTTTGCAGCTACTCCGGCCTCCGTGCACTTCCGGCGGAAATCCTTTGTGCACAGTCCAGCCTGGGTCCACGGCACTCTAACCTGCATTGCACGACCTCCTAAGTTGTCCTCCGGCGACGTGGGACTCCTTTGTGCGACTTCGGGTGAGCACCGTTTCACGCATCTTCGTAGTGCCTTATTCTGGCACTTCTGCGGGTGCTGCCTGCTTCAGAGAGGGCTCCTTGTCTTGCTCGACGCCCCCTCTGTCCCCAGACGCAATAGGCAACATCCTGGTCTCTCCTGGGCCACAGCAGCATCCAGAAACCCTAATCGCACGATTTGCAGCTAGCAAGGCTTGTTGGCGGTCTTTTGGCGGGAAAACACTTCTGCGCGACTCTCCACGGCGTGAGGGATCCGTCCTCCAAAGGGGAAGTTCCTAGCCCTTGTCGTTCCTGCAGAAACCTCAGCTTCTACTGTCCAGTAGCAGCTTCTTTGCACCCACAGCTGACATTTCCTGGGCATCTGCCCATCTCCGGCTTGCTTGTGACTTTTGGACTTGGTCCCCTTGTTCCACAGGTACCCTCGACTGGAAATCCATTGTTGTTGCATTGCTGGTTTGTGTCTTTCCTGCAGAATTCCCCTATCACGACTTCTATGTCCTTTGGGGAACTTTAGTGCACTTTGCACTCACTTTTCAGGGTCTTGGGGTAGGCTATTTTTCTAACCCTTGCTATTTTCTAATAGTCCCAGCGACCCTCTACAAGGTCA
Organism: Pleurodeles waltl; assembly: GCF_031143425.1. NCBI lineage: Eukaryota > Metazoa > Chordata > Amphibia > Caudata > Salamandridae > Pleurodeles > Pleurodeles waltl. The sequence continues at coordinate 1,986,193,559 of NC_090440.1, read as the reverse complement.
CATAGGTTTGGGGTCCATTCGTGGTTCGCATTCCACTTTTGGAGTATATGGTTTGTGTTGCCCCTATCCCTATGTGTCCCCATTGCATCCTATTGTAACTATACATTGTTTGCACTGTTTTCTAATACTATTACTGCATATTTTGGTATTGTGTACATATATCTTGTGTATATTTGCTATCCTCATACTGAGGGTACTCACTGAGTTACTTTTGGCATATTGTCATAAAAATAAAGTACCTTTATTTTTAGTATATCTGAGTATTGTGTTTTCTTATGATATTGTGCATATGACACTAGTGGTACTGTAGGAGCTTCACTCGTCTCCTAGTTCAGTCTAAGCTGCTCTGCTAAGCTACCATTATCTATCAGCCTAAGCTGCTAGACACCCTATACACTAATAAGGGATAACTGGGCCTGGTGCAAGGTGCAAGTACCCCTAGGTACTCACTACAAGCCAGTCCAGCCTCCTACACAAGGGCTTTTTAGGACAGGTGCAGAACACATGGCCTGTTTGAGCTCATCAAAAAAATGTTGACAGCTAGCTGTCCACAATACCTTTTTAGGCATCTTTTTACTAGTGAGGTCATTAATGCTCAGATACTTGGCAGAAGCCAGTGTATTAATCAGCTCATCTGCCCTGGGTATAGGGTGCGCATCTGTCTTGGTTACTTGGTTGAGCCCCCTATAGTCAACACTAAACCTCATCTCTCTTTTGCCATCCTTACTGTGAGGTTTAGGAACAAGCACCACTGGGCTAGCCCATGGGCTTTCTGAAGGCTCAATCACTCTTAAGTCTAACATTTTCTAACCTCTTGTTTAATGCAGTCCCTGACATGGTCAGACTGCCTATAAATCTTAATTTTGACAGGTAATCTGTCTCCAGTGTTGATTGTATGCTCAGACCAAGTAGTGGTACCTGGTATCAGTGAGAAGAGTTCAGAAAACTGGCTTAAAAGATTTACACAGTTATCTTTCTGCTCAGTAGTAAGGCAATCTGCCAGTACTCCTCCCTCCACTAAGCCATCAGCTTCAGTGGTGGAAAGGAGATCAGGGAGAGGGTCACTCTCTTCTTCCTGTCCCTTATCAGTTGCCATGAGCAGGGTGAGATCAGTCCTGTCGTAGTAGGGTTTTAGGTGGTTGACATGGAGCACCCTAAGGGGACTCCTGGCAGTGCCAAGGTCTACCAAGTAGGTAACCTCACCCTTTTTTTCAACAATTAGATGAGGTCCACTCCATTTGTCCTGGAGTGCTCTTGGTGCCACAGGCTCCAATACCCACACCTTCTGTCCTGGGTGGTACTGAGCCAGGACAGCCTTCTGGTCATGCCATTGGTTTTGCAGCTCTTGGCTGGCCTAGAGGTTTTTACTGGCCTTTTTCATGTGCTCAGCCATTATTGATCTTAGGCCAAGTACATAGTCCACAATGTCCTGTTTATGAGCTTTTAAAGGTTGTTCCCAACCCTCCTTCACAAGTGCAAGGGGACCTCTCACAGAGTGCCCAAAGAGGAGTTCAAAGGGGCTAAAGCCCACTCCTTTTTGGGGTACCTCCCTGTAAGCAAAAAGGAGGCAAGGTAACAGGACATCCCAACTCCTTCTGAGTTTTTCAGGGAGTCACATTATCATACCTTTGAGAGTTTTATTAAACCTCTCAACCAGACCATTTGTTTGTGGATGATAAGGAGTAGTGAACTTGTATGTTACACCACACTCCTTCCACATTGCCTTGAGGCATGCAGACATGAAGTTACTACCTCTGTCTGACACCACTTCCTTAGGGAAGCCCACTCTGGAAAAGATTCCCAGGAGGGCCTTTGCCAATGCAGGAACTGTAGTGGTCCTTAAGGAGATGGCTTCAGGGTACCTAGTGGCATGGTCCAATACCACTAGGATACACCTATTGCCTGAAGCTGTTGGAGGGTCAAGGGGGCCAACTATGTCAACCCCTACCCTTTCACAGGAAGTGGAATTAAGGGGGCCTTTGGGGTGCCACCAGTCTTGCCACTGGCTTGGCAGGTTACAAAAGAGCAACAAAACTCTTTGGTGTCCTCTGACATGTGAGGCCAGTGAAACAGGGGAACACGCCTGTCCCAAGTTTTACTTTGGCCCAAATGCTGAGCCAAGGGAATGTCATGTGCCAAGGTAAGAAGAAACTCTCTGTATTGCAAAGGGATGACCAATCTCCTGGCAGCTCTAGGTATAGGGTCCCTTGACTCAGTATACAAGAGGTTTTCTTCCCAATACACCTTATGGCTATCACTGACATCCCCATTCTGCTGTTTGACAGCTTGCTGTCTGAAACCCACTAGTGTGGGACAGGTCTGCTGTGCCACACTCAGGTCTTCCCTAGCAGGCCCCCCTGCACCCGAAAGCTCAGCAGTGTCTGCTGCCAGCTCATCTGGTGTAGGTTCTGCACAGGGAGAGGATTCCTCTTTCTCAAAAGGGGAATCTTCTGGTGAGGGAGGGATAGTGGGCAAGGATTTACCCTTCCTACCCCTAACTTATGGGAGCACTTGGTCCATTGTTCCAGGATCCAAGTTTCCCTGTCCTTTTTGCTTCTTGGCCTGAGCCCCTGTTAAAGCAAAAATATGCTCAGGAATGCCCAGCATTGCTGCTTGAGCCTGCAACTCCACTTTAGCCCAAGCTGATGTCTCCAAATCATTGCCTAGTAAGCAATCTACAGGTAATTCAGTGGCTACCCCAACTTTCTTTGGACCAGTAATCCCCCCACCCCCAGTTGAGATTCACAACAGCCATGGGGTGGCTAAGTGTTTTATTGTGAGCATCAGTCACTTGGTACTGCTGACCAAGTAGGTCTTGATCAGGGTGAACCAGTTTCTCTATAACCATAGTTTCACCGGCTCCTGTGTCCCTGTAGGCCTCAACACCGTTGATTAGGGGTAGTTGCTTTTACTTACCCATATTAAGGGGACAAGCAACCAAGGTGGCAACATTAATGCCACCATCAGAGACTAAAACAGCCTCTGTGGTCTCCCTAACAAGACCAACCCCAACTACACTGCCAATAGTGAGCCCAGCTACACCCTTGGATTGGCTATTTGTAGTAGACTTCCCACCACCACTGCTATTACTAGGGGCACTAGAATTTTCAGTTGGGGTTGTGGTGGTGAGAGGTTTGGTGTTTTTCTTTGGACAAGTGGCATCACTTGCCCAATGCCTTTTACTTTACATAAATAACACCAAGGCTTTTTCTGATTGTGAGAAGAGGATTTGGACCCACTTCCCCCAGAGGTTTTTTTGTGGGCCTGATGAAGACTCAGAATGTTTTTTGTCTTTGTCCCCACCCTTGTCAGAAGACTTACTATCCTTCTTCTTGCCATCCTTGTCACCCCCTGTATGAACGTTTCTGTTCACTCTTGTTCTGACCCATTTGTCTGCCTTCTTTCCCAATTCTTGGTGAGAGGTCAGATCTGAGTCTACCAAGTACTGGTGCAAGAAATCAGACACACAATTGTTCAAAATATGCTCTCTCAGGATTAGATTATGCAGGCTTTCATAGTGAGTCACCTTACTGCCTTGTATCCAACCCTCCAAGACCTTCACTGAACAGTCTACAAAGTCTGTCCAGTTTTGAGAGGACTCTTTTCTGGTGTCTCTGAACTTAATCCTGTATTGTTTAGTGGTTAAGCGAAATCCATCCAAAAGTGCATCCTTCAAAACTTTGTAGTTATTAGCATCACTTTCTCTGACAGTAAGGATCCTATCCCTACCCTTACCAGTGAAAGATAGCCACAAGATAGCAGCCCACTGCCTTTGAGGGACCAACTGTACCATACAGGCCCTCTCAAGTGCAGCAAACCACTTGTTAATGTCATACCCCTCCTTGTAAGGGGGGACTATCTTATGCAGGTTTCTGGAATCTTGCTCTCTAACAGGATTATTATCAAACACACTGCTGCTGCCACCATGGGGAACTAGCCCCAACCTCTACCTTTCTCTTTCCACATCCAGAGATTCCCTGTCTAAGGCCAGCTGCTGATGTTTAAGCTTCAGCCTGGTCTCTTCCAACCTCAGCTTTCTGAGTTCCCTTTCCATTAAGTTATCCTCAGGGTGGGAGGCTTGGGAATTGTGAGATACAGAAGAAAAGTGGGAATTGGCAGAGTTGGACCTGTCCCTAACTGACTGGACCCTAGTAACCTGTCATTCAGGAGTGAAATGTGCCCTACTAGTGTGTGACCCCCTCCCACTACCAGTGTCACTAGGTGGCCTGTTAGCTGGCAGGTACTTGGAAGAACCCTCCCCAGCAACCTCAGGGGACTCCTCTGAGTCTGACTGGGTACCCCCCTCCTCTACCTTCTGATCCTGGGATGGGCCAGACTGGTTCTGGTCATTTTCTAGGAGAAGGCTGAGGAAAAGATCTTTTGTAGGATTATTTCCAATTGCTAAATCTCTTTCAATGCAGAGACCCCTCAAACTTTTAAAGTTTAGATTCCCATATGTTACCTGGACAACTGAGGGAGTAAGTTCGACTGCAGACATGACAGAAAAGGTTTAGGACAGAGAGAGACGAAGAAAAAAAAGGTTTTAGAACTTTTAAAAGAACAGAGAAAAACTTTTGAAAACTTTTAACGGTTTTCAGAAACTTTTCAGAACTTTTTATAAAGTTTCAAAGAAGGAAAGTTAAATTGTTTAGGTTACTGTGCATATTCTGAAGTATTTGGTATATGTTTTTCTTATGAAAAGCACCAATGACAAAAGTGGTAAAGCAGTTACAAGTACTTATCCCACCGCTGCACCACCAATGTAGGAGGCTGGCCTGGCTTATAGTGGGTACCTAGTGTAGGAAAGTACCATCTTGCCTGGCATGTTACCCCTATTTTTACTGTATATATGTTTGTTTTTGCCTGTCTCACTGGGATCCTGCTAGCCAGGACCCCAGTGCTCATAAAGTGTGCCCTGTATGTGTTCCCTGTGTGGTGCCTAACTGTATCACTGATGCTCAGCTAACCAGAACCTCAGTGTTTATGCTCTCTCTGCTTTTAAAATTGTCACTGCAGGCTAGTGACTAATTTTACCACTTCTGATTGGCACACTGGAACACCCTTATAATTCCCTAGTATATGGTACCTAGGTACCCAGGGTATTGGGGTTCCAGGAGATCCCTGTGGGCTGCAGCATTTCTTTTGCCACCCATAGGGAGCTCAGACAATTCTTACACAGGACTGCCACTGCAGCCTGAGTGAAATAATGTCCACGTTATTTCACAGCCATTTTACACTGCACTTAAGTAACTTATAGGTCACCTTTATGTCTAACCCTCACTTAAGGAAGGTTAGATGCAAAGTTACTTAGTGTGAGGGCACCCTGGCACTAGCCAAGGCACCCCCACATTATTCAGGGCAATTTCCCCGGACTTTTTGAGTGCAGGGACACCATTACACACGTGCACAACATACAGGTCAATACCTATATGTAGCGTCACCATGGTAACTCCGAACATGGCCATGTAACATGTCTAGGATCACGGAATTGTCAAACCAATACCATTCTGGTATTGGGGGGACAATTCCATGCATCCCCGGGTCTCCAGCATAGAGCCCGGTACTGCCAAACTAACTTTCAGGAGTTTTCTCTGCAGCTACCCCTGCTGCCAACACTCAGACAAGTTTCTGCCCCCCTGGGGCCTGGGCAGCCCAGTTCCCAGAAGGCAGAACAAAGGATTTCCAATGAGAGAGGGTGTTACACCCTCTCCCCTTGGAAATAGGTGTGAAGGGCCTGGGAGGAGTAGCCTCTCCTGGCCTCTGGAAATGCTTTGAAGGGCACAGATGGTGCCCTCCTTGCGTAAGCCAGTCTACACCGGTTCAGGGATCCCCGCAGCCCTGCTCTGGTACGAAACTGGACAAAGGAAAGGGGACCACTCCCCTGACCAGCACCTCCCAGGGGAGGTGCCCAGAGCTCCTCCAGTGTGTCCCAGACCTCTGCCATCTTGGATGCAGAGGTGTGAGGGCACAATGGACACCTCTGAGTGGCCAGTGCCAGCAGGTGACGTCAGAAACCCCTCCTGATAGGTGCTTACCTTAATCTGTAGCCAATCCTCCTCTTAGGTCTATTTGGGGTCTCTCCTGTGGGTATCTCACCAGATAACGAAAGCAAGAGCTCACCAGAGTTCCTCTGCAATTCCCTCTTCGACTTCTGTCAAGGATCGACCGCTGACTGCTCCAGGACGCCTGCAAAACCGCAACAAAGTAGCAAGAAGACTACCAGCAACATTGTAGCGCCTCATTCTGCCGGCATTCTCAACTGTTTCCTGGTGGTGCATGCTCTGAGGGCTGTCTGCCTTCACCCTGCATTGGAAGCCAAGAAGAAATCTCCCGTGGGTCGACGGAATCTTCCTCCTGCTAATGCAGGCACCAAACTTCTGCATCACCGGTCCTCTGGGTCCCCTCTCATCCTGACGAGCGTGGTCCCTGGAACACAGGAGCTGGATCCAAGTGTCCCTGACAGTCCAGTGGCCCTTCTGTCCAAATTTGGTGGACGTACGTCCTTGCCTCCCTACACCAGAAAGTAATCCTGTATACTGTGTGAACTGCAGCTGCCAGGGCTTCTGTGCACTCTTGCAAGACTTCCTTTGTGCACAGCCTAGCCCAGGTCCCCAGCACTCCTTCCTGCATTGCCCAACACTCTGAGTTGGACTCTGACTTCGTGGGACCCTCTTTTGTTGTGCTGAGTCGACCGTCGTGCTCAGATCTTCCTGCGCCTGTTCAAGTGCTTCTGCGGGTGCTGCCTGCTTCTGCGTGGGCTCCCTGTGTTGCCGAGCTCCCCCTGTGTCTCCTCCTCCAAGGGGCGACCTCCTGGTCCTTCCTGGGCCCTGGCAGCACCCAAAACCTTCAACCGCGACTCTTGCAGTTAGCAAGGCTTGTTTGCGGTCCTTCTGCGTGGAATCAACTCTGCATCCTCCAGCATGCTGTGAGACATTTTCTGAACAAAGGAGAAGTTCCTGGCACCTTCCGTTGTTGCAGAATCTTTGGCTTCTTCCACCCGGAGGCAGCCCTTTTGCACCTTCATCCGAGGTTTAGTGGGCTCCTGCCCCCCCGGACACTTGCATGTCTCTTGGACTTGGTCCCCTTCCTTTACAGGTCCAGGAATCCGTCTTCAGTGCTTTGCAGTCAGTTGTTGTCCTGCAGAATCCCCTATCTCGACTTTACTGTCTTTCTGGGGTAGTAGGGTAACTTTACTCCTACTTTTCAGGGTCTTGGGGTGGGGTATCTTGGACACCCGTAGTGTTTTCTTACACCCCCAGCGACCCTCGACACATTACACTAGGCCTGGGGTCCATTTGTGGTTTGCATTCCACTTTTGGAGTTTATGGTTTGTGTTGCCCCTAGGCCTATTTTTCCCTCATGCATTCTATTGTGTTCTACAGTGTTTGCACTACTTTTCTAGCTGTTTATTTACCTGATTTTGGTTGTGTGTGTATTTTGTCTATTTTACTTACCTCCTAAGTTAGTACATCCTCTGGGATACTTTTGGCATATTGGGGGTCATTCCAACCCTGGCGGTTGGTGTTAAAGCGGCGGCCAACCCGCCAACAGGCAGGCGGATAAAAAAATGGAATTCTGACCCTGGCGGGAACCGCCAACAGAGACTGCCACTTTAACACTCCGACCGCCACGGCGGGACAAACAAACAGCACGGCGGTCACTGCCAACAGACAGGCGGGAGCTAATGTACCGCTCACCCTTTCACAACCCACCAATCCGCCACCTTTTCCGGGACGGGAGCCCCGCCGATACAAACATGGCGGAAACAGACAGTACGAACGGAAAACGCTCACCTCTACACACTCCACGAGGAATCTGGACAGCATGGAACCCGAATTACACATCCTACCAGCTATTGTCTACCTGCTCCTCTACCAGGAGCACGAACGCCGCCGCAGGAGACAACGGTGAGTACTGCACCTACGACACAGGGGAGGGCGGAGGAGAAAAGATTACGGGCACACACATACGCAACACACCCATCCTCACCCACAACTACATACACATCAATGCAGAGCAACAACTCAGAGTGACACCCCCCAAACCCCCCGGAAGAATGCAAAGACAAAATAAAATGATCATGAAAATTGAAGTATATTGTACGGCTAAGTAAAAAAATATAACAAACAACTATAACTATATATACTGTACATATGTAAATTGTCTTGTCCAAATTGGGTATCAGCCATTGTACGTGGGCCGAAACACATGGGCAAAGCCCACACAGGAGACCCGAATCCATTGGAGAGAACACTGCAGGGGCATCAGATATCAAAACTACAGGCACCTCAGGGGGAGGGGAAGGGGGGGCACCTCAGCCAGATGAGTCCACGACGCCAGATCCATGAGGGGCCTCCATGGCCACTGTTCCATCCTGGGGAGTGCAAAGCCACAGTCTCACAAGTCTCTACAGTGGGTGGTTTGCCCACTGTTCAATCCTGGGGAGTGCAAAGCCACAGTCTCTCAAGTCTCTACAGTGGGTGGTTTGCCCACTGTTCAATCCTGGGGAGTGCAAAGCCACAGTCTCACAAGTCTCTACAGTGGGTGGATTGCCCACTGTACCATCCTGGGGAGTGCAAAGCCACAGTCTATCAAGTGTATTACAGACTCCACTGGTTCTGGAGGAGGCATGGTGCCCAGAGTGCTTCGTGCAGCCCTGTCCGACACAGATCCGGCCCTGCCCCTTCTGCCAATGAGCCAGCGGTGCTTGAGACGGCTGTGCCCAGCGGAGCGGTGCTTGAGATGAAGGGCCCAGCGGAGCGGTGCTTGAGATGAAGGGCCCAGCGGAGCGGTGCTTGAGACGGCGGTGCCCAGCGGAGCGGTGCTTGAGATGAAGGACCCAGCGGAGCGGTGCTTGAGACGGCGGTGCCCAGCGAAGCGGTGCTTGAGATGAAGCGGCCAGTGGAGCGGTGATTGATACGGCGGTGCCCAGCGGAGTGGTGCTTGAGATGAAGGGCCCAGGGAAGCGGTGCTTGAGACGGCAGTGCCCAGCGGAGCGGTGCTTGAGATGAAGGGCCCAGCGGAGCGGTGCTTGAGACGGCGGTGCCCAGCGGAGCGGTGCTTGAGATGAAGGGCCCAGCGGAGCGGTGCTTGAGATGAAGGGCCCAGCGGAGCGGTGCTTGAGACGGCGGTGCCCAGTGGAGCGGTGCTTGAGATGAAGGGCCCAGCGGAGCGGTGCTTGAGATGAATGGCCCAGCGGAGCGGTGCTTGAGATGAAGGGCCCAGCGGAGCGGTGCTTGAGATGAAGAGCCCAGCGGAGCGGTGCTTGACTTGAAGGGCCCTGGTCAGCGGTGCTTGATTTGAAGGGCCCTGTTCAGGGGTTCTTGAGACGGCGGTGCCCTGTTCAGCGGTGCTTGTCTTGAAGGGCCCTGTTCAGCGGTTCTTGACACGGCGGTGCCCTGTTCAGCGGTGCTTGTCTTGAAGGGCCCTGTTCAGCGGTTCTTGACACGGCGGTGCCCTGTTCAGCGGTGCTTGTCTTGAAGGGCCCTGTTCAGCGGTTCTTGACACGGCGGTGCCCTGTTCAGCAGTGCTTGACTTGAAGGGCCCTGTTCAGCGGTGCTTGAGACGGCGGTGCCCTGTTCAGCAGTGCTTGACTTGAAGGGCCCTGTTCAGCGGTGCTTGACATGTGTCTCCAGGGCACCAGATCCGGCCATGAGATGGAGTTCACTCGCTACCCGACGTGGCTGCCGGGCCCTTCGTGCACATCTGTCTTCTCGCTTGCCGGGCCCTCCTGTGCTGGCGTCCCGGGCCCGTGGGTGTCCTCCTTCACACCTGGAATGGGGCTGGTGGGGCCCTCCTGGGCAGCTCGCCTGCTGCCGGACTTGTCGGGCGTGCTGCCCTTGCCACCCTTCCCTGCTCCTCTGTGTCCCTTTCCTCCCTTTGTCGGTGTGACAGGTGGCACCCCACTTCCTGACGGTGCCAGGGTAGTGCCATTGGAGCCTGCTGTCTCTGGCCTCTCGCGCCGGGCCTTGCCTTTCTTTGATTTTTTACCAGGGGGTGGGCTGGCTGTACCTTTACTGCTAGCCGAAGTAGCTGCCCTTGAAGGTGGTGGACTCCAAAATCCCTGGACTATTGTCCTTGTAGGTCCAGGGGATGTGGTGGCTGAGGTGCTGATTCGACTCTTATAAGACGAAGGGGGTGGGTCAGGTGATGGAAAGAGGTTAATTTTGGACAGGAAAAACTTTTTAGGAGCAGTGGGAAGGGTAGGTGCAGTGGGTATGGGAGTGGAGGAAGAGGATGTGGTTGTAGGTGAGTCAGGTCTGGTGTCTTTGGGTGCAGGTGCTTGTGCTGGAGGCTGTCGTGAGGTGGATGGGTGTTGGGTGGGTGGCTGCCTGCGTTTGTGTGGTTTGGAAGAGGGGGTGACAGACACACTGGGAGAGGACACAGGGGACGTGTAAATGGCAGTGGGGGTGGTGACTGCACGTGTGCGGAGTGTTCTGGTGGGTGTGCTGGTGATGGACGTAGTGGCTGATGAAGTGGTGCATGCAAGTGTGAGTGGAGACGTCACAGGGAGGGAGGAGGGAGACGAGGAGGAGGGGGACACAGAGGAGGCAGTGGCTGTTGGCATGTCTGCATGTGGATGTTGCTTGTGTGAATGCTTGTGGGATGTGTGGTGCTTATGTTTGGATGAGCTGACCTTGGGTGTTGAGGTGTGTGCAGGCTGGTCTGTAGGTGTGTCTGGGATAGGCAGAGGAACAGGGGAGTGGGACTGGGTGGAGGGAGTTGGAGGAGGGAGGCAGGAGACAGGGACAATGGCTGCCGTCAGTGCTGAGGCCAGAGCTTTGAACGATCGCTGATGGGCAGCCTGACCCGAATGAATGCCCTCCAGGTATGCATTGCTCCGATGCACCTCCCTTTCCACCCCCTGGATGGCATTCAAAAGGGTAGACTGCCCAACAATGAGCGTCCTGAGGAGGTCAATGACCTCCTCACTGAGGGCAGCAGGGGTAACTGGGGCAGGGCCTGAGGTGCCTGGGGCGAAGGAGATGCCCACCTTCCTGGGTGAGCGGGCACGGGGCGAAGGCTGAGGGGCTGCTGGGAGGGCGGAGCTGGTGCGCTGGGTGGCGGCTGTACCTGTTGTTGCGGTGGGCACGGATGTTGCCGCCACCACAAGGGAGCTCCCTTCCGAGGACGTGTCTGTGTCGCTGGTGTCACCACGTGTCCCCGCTGTGGAGCTCCCCTCGCCCTCCGTCTCACTGGTGAACTCCGAGTCGGTTGCATGGCCCTCCAGGGCCATGTGAGATGCAGCTCCCTCGTGCTCCGATGCCACTTCTCCTCCGCCTGATGATGCTAATGCACACATGAACAGGAAGACCAACAAAAAAGGGGGGGGGGGAGAAATAAAGACATGTTGAGTGCATGCATTGGCGACACCGTTGGCGGAGAGGACAGACACAGAAGCCCCCTGCACTACGCCGCGCACTTGGGGTACACTACTCAATCCGTGGGACATAGCCTACAAGCCTATGGACGACAAATCCACACATAGGTGACACAGGGCCATGATTAGCTGTACTAGGCAACCTACAGAGGTGGGGGGCGGGGGCACAGGGCCATGCCTAACGGAGGGGCCTAGCCTACGGAAATCGCCCTGGCCTAGGGATACCCACAGCCCTCCTCCCCCACCCAGACACCTCCAATGTGCGCAAAATCAGCAGAATGTGCTTGTACTCACCCCCTTGTGTCTGCTGTGATGTCCTCATGCGCCCATCCAAATCGGGTTAGGCCACTGCCAGGATCCGGGACATCAGGGGGGTCAATTGACGGGAGCCTCCCCTCCTACGTTGGGAGGCCATCCCCGGCAGAGCCTCCGCGGTCTTCCTGCTCCCGCGGCGGATGTCCTCCCACCTCTTGCGGCAGTGGGTGCCCCGTCTGTTGTGGACCCCCATGGTCCGGACGTCCTTGGCGATGGCACGCCAAATGTCGATTTTCTGATGGTCGCTGACCTATGTCACATGTACAGGGGGAGAAATAACATTGTCATAATTTTCTGCATGCTCGATGTGAGTGGCCCCCCATCCCCACCCTTGCCATGTGGCACATGCTCTCATCTGTCGTTTGATGCATGCCTCAATCGCTCCCCTCCCCACCATCTTTCATCCACCCGACTCAACACAGGCATTGGCCACAATGCATGGTCCCAGTGGACTTACCTGTTGGTCTGGAGGACCGTAGAGTAGCGCATACTGGGGGAGGACCCTATCCACGAGTTTCTCCAATTCTTCAGAAGTGAAGGCAGGGGCCCTTTCCCCAGTCGCAGCAGCCATTGTCTCTTCCAGACCGAGGTCACAGCAGCACTTGCAGTATAGGTCCTCTCCTGTGGATGATCAGGTCTCGAGTGATTAAGCAGATAGAAAATGGCGGTCACGTCCGCGGCGGTGCGTACCTCGGCGGTGCGTACCGCGACCGCCGGCGCATTTCGTCATTGGCTCCTGAAACCCATAGGGTTCAATGTTAACCAATGCGGCTTTGCGCCGTGGTCTTCGACCGCCTACCGCCACGGTGTGCCACGCCAGCGCATTTACCTCACATCCCATTGTCGCACTTCACAGGTCAAGCAGCCGCCATTTCAAGGGCCCACATGGCTTAATTTCTACTGCATCACACATGCCTAGGCCTTGCATCGACACTCATACAAGCCATTCAATGCATAGAGAATCGTGTACTGTGCAAGCTGTGGGAACGTACCTGTGGGTTGATTGACTCTGTGCTCGCTGTTGTCCTTCCTAGGCACCGTCCGCTGGGATTTGCGAGGAGATGGAGGAATGTTCCCGTGTACAGAACGCTGGTGGACCTGTCGACAATGGAAGAAAGACATGTCATACTGACATACAGGCTTGACCGAGCCACTATACAGGAACTGTGTGCCCAGCTGGAGCCACACCTGATGTCACCCATCCGCCAACCCACAGGGATCCCCCCTCTAGTGCAGGTTCTGTCAGTACTCCATTTTTTGGCAAGTGGCTCATTTCAAACAACAGTGGCCATTTCATCAGGGATGTCTCAGCCTATGTTTTCAAAGGTGTTGTCCAGAGTGTTGTCTGCCCTGCTCAAACACATGCAGAGCTACATCGTTTTCCCTGAGGTGGGGGATTTGCCTACAGTGAAGGGTGATTTCTATGCCCTTGGACATATTCCCAACATCATTGGTGCCATTGATGGGACACATATGGCTTTGGTCCCCCCCAGCAGGAGTGAACAGGTGTACAGGAACAGAAAAAGTTATCATTCCATGAATGTCCAGGTGGTCTGTTTGGCTGACCAGTACATCTCCCATGTAAATGCCAAGTTCCCTGGGTCAGTGCATGACGCGTACATCATGCGAAATAGCAGCATCCCTTATGTGATGGAACAACTACAGAGACACCGTGTGTGGCTAATTGGTGACTCAGGTTACCCCAACCTGTCGTGGTTACTGACCCCAGTGAGGAATCCCAGGACAAGGGCAGAGGAACGGTACAATGAGGCACATGGGCGTACTAGGAGGGTGATCGAGCGGACCTTCGGCCTCCTGAAGGCCAGGTTTAGGTGCCTGCATATGACAGGTGGATCCCTAATGTACTCACCAAAGAAGGTGTGTCATATCATCGTGGCCTGCTGTATGCTTCACAACCTGGCTTTGCGACGCCAGGTGCCTTTCCTGCAGGGGGATGTTCCAGGTAGTGGTGTTGTGGCAGCTGTGGAGCCTGCGGAGAGTGAAGAGGAGGAAGACGAAGAGGACGACACAGACAACAGGAACACAGTAATACAGCAGTATTTTCAATAACACACAGGTAAGAATCAACACCGGCATTTTACATTTACTTACAGTCTCCTGCCTCTCTACTGTCGGTCCTTTTCACCCAGTGTATGCTAACAGAGTTGTGACTTTCCCTTCCAATTTCAGAGATGTGGGCCCCACTGCGTGACCTCTGCTTTGTTTGCCCATGGACTACAGCTGTGTGACAGTGGTATGTTGTCATCACAATGTAACTGGTCATTTTGGCACCTTTATGTCTAATACATATTTTAAAAAATACAGGCAGACTCCAGATTATTTGTGTGCAAAAAGTGTGTTTATTAAAGTGCTCAATTTTGGGACATGGTTGAAAATCGGTGATGGGTGATGGTGGAGGAATGTCCATGGCAGAGTCCTGATTCTCAGTCTCACAGGTGCATTGTCCATATGCCTGTGGAAGGTGGAGCAGGGGCAGTTTAAGGTTGGACAGGGTGACAATGTGGGACAGTGGGATGACACCAGGGGGTATCCTTTCCTGGCTGGGGTCTTGGCATCCTACTCTGTCTTCTTCCTAGATCTCAGGCCCCGCTTGCGGGGTGGTTCTTCTTCTGCAGGGGGTGGGGTTCTGGTGGCCGGTTGTTCTTGTGTCGGGGCCTCCTGTCCATTAGCGCCGGAGGAGGTGGTAGCCTGTTCCTGGTCCATGCTAGTGACAGGGGCCCTTTGTGGTGCCACATGGTCCCGCAATGTGGTGACAATCTGGTTGAGAGCCACAACGATGGTGCCCATTGCGGAACTAATGTTTCTCAGTTCTTCCCTGAACCCCATAAACTGTTCCTCCTGCAGTACCTGAATCTCCTGGAACCTGGCCAGGACCGTCGCCATCGTCTCCTGGGAGTGGTGGTATGCTCCCATGATGGAGGAGAGGGCCTCGTGGAGAGTGGGTTCCCTGGGCCTGTCCCCCCCCTGTCGCACAGCAGCCCTCCCAGTTCCCCTGTTTCCCTGGGCCTCTGTCCCCTGGACCGTGTGCCCACTACCACTGCCCCCAGGTCCCTGTTGTTGTTGTGGTGGTAGGTTAACCTGGGTTCCCTGTAGTGGTGGACACACCGCTGATTGACGTGTCCTGGAGACAGAGGCATGGGCCCGCTGGGTGGGTGCTGTGCTGGTGTTCCCAGAGGGAACCTGTGGCTGTGTGAGGGGAACCGACTGTCCCGAGGTCCCCGATGGGCCGGGCTGGCCATCTGGGTCCAGGGAGACAGAGCTGCTGTCATCACTGGGGGCCTCTTCTGGGGGTGGGATGGACATTTCTGGACCCTCCTGGGCGGTGTGGTGGCGTTCGGGTCCTGCAGGGGTATAAGAGTATGGTTATTGCTTCTGTGTGTGCCATAGCGTGCAATGGGTGGGTGCCCGTGTACCCCAGTGCTGGCATTCCCTTGTGGGGGCTGTTGTGACGGCAGTTTGTGGGGGAGATGGGTATGTGCAGTGGGCATGCTTAGGTGATGGGTGTCAATGGTTTGTGGTGGCATGCAGGGTTTGGTGTTGGGATGGGTGGGTTGTGATGGTGAGACATTAGCAAGGAGGATGTGTGATGGGGGTTGGGGGGGAGGGTTGGGGTATGAGTTGGCATGCTGGTGGGTGGGGGGGATGAAGTAGTTGAGATTAGACTTACCAGAGTCCATTCCTCCAGATACTCCTGCGAGGCCCTCAGGATGCAGGATGTTCAAGACCTATTCCTCCCATGTTGTAAATTCTGGGGGTTGAGGTGGGGGTCCGCCGCCAGTCTTCTGCACCGCGATGTTGTGCCTGGATACCATGGAACGCACCTTCCCCCGTACGTCATTCCACCGCTTCCTGATGTCGTCCCGATTTCGTGGATGCTGTCCCACAGCGTTGACCCTGTCCACTATTCTTTGCCATAGCTCCATCTTCCTGGCAATGGTGGTGTGCTGCACCTGTGTCCCGAAGAGCTGGGGCTCTACCCGAACTATTTCCTCCACCATGACCCTGAGTTCTGCGTCTGAAAACCTGGGGTGTCTTGGGGGTGCCATGGGGTGGTGTGGATGAGGTGTGGGGTGGTGTTTGCGGTGATGAGTGTGGTGAGTGTGGTGGTTTGTGGTGTTTTGTGCGTGGATGTTGTGTGGGTGATGGTGTAGTGTGCCTCTGTGTGATGGTGTTCTCTATTCTGTGCTGTCTCTCTCTGGGCTTCGTCTCTGATTTGTGGTCGTAGGGGTTTGTGGGTGTGTGTTTTATAGTTAATTGGGTGTGTGGGAGTGTTGTGTGTATGTGTCTCAGGTGTGTGTATTTCAAATTGTCCAATGTGGCTGTGTTTTGGAGCTGTGTGTGTATTTTGAGGGTGGCGGTGTGTACCGCCAATGGAATACTGCGGTTGAAAGACCGCCGCGTGGATTCGTGGGTCGTAATGGCATGGGCGTATTTCTGTTGGCGTGACGGTGGAGGTTTGGTCTTCGCCAGTTTATCGCTGGCCGTTGGTGTGGCGGACTTTTGTGGATGTCGGGTTTTTGGCGGTTTGCCTGTTGAGGGTCAGAATGACCGTGGCGGTTTACCGCGACCGCAGCGGTGTTGTGGCGGTCTTCTGACCGGCGGTAAGCGCCTTTTACCGCCGAGGTCAGAATGACCACCATTGTCACTAAAATAAAGTACCTTTATTTTTAGTAACTCTGAGTATTGTGTTTTCTTATGATATACTGCTAAGTGATATAAGTGGTATAGCAGGGGCATTGCATGTCTCCTAGTTCAGCCTAAGCTGCTCTGCTATAGCTACCTCTATCAGCCAAAGCTGCTAGAACACCTCTAATCTACTAATAAGGGATAACTGGACCTGGCACAAGGTGTAAGTACCACAAGGTACCCACTATAAGCCAGGCCAGCCTCCTACATTGATGGTGCAGCGGTGGGATAAGTACGTGTAACTGCTTTACCTCTTTGTCATTTGTGCTTTTCATAAGAAAAACATATACAAAATACTTCAGAATATACACATTGACCTAAACAGTTTAACTTTCCTTCTCTAAAACTTTCTAAAAAGTTTCTGAAAAGTTTCTGAAAACTTTTAAAGGTTTTCAAAAGTTTGAAAAAGTTTTTCTCTGTTCTTTTAAAAAGTTCCAAAAACTTTTTTCTCTCTCTGTCCTAAAACTTTTTCTGTCATGTCTGCAGTAGAGCATACTCCCACATTTGTCCAGGCAACCTATGGGAATCTAAACTTTAAAAGTTTGAGGGGTCTCTGCATTGAAAGAGGTTTAGCAATTGGAAAGAATCCTACAAAAGCTCTTCTCCTCAGCCTTCTCCTAGAAAGTGACCAGAACCAGTCTGGCCCATCCCAGGATCAGGAGGTAGAGGAGGGGGTATCCAGTCAGACTCAGCGGACTCCCCTGAGGTTGCTGGGTAGGGTTCTTCCAAGTACCTGGCAGCTAGAAGGCCACCTAGTGACACTGGTGGTGGGAGGGGGTCACACATTAGTAGGGCACCTTTCACTCCTAAAGGCCAGGTTACTAGAGTCCAGGTCTTTCTTTGCCAATTCCCACATTTATTCTGTCTCTCACAATTCCCAAGCCTCCCACCCTAAGGATAACTTAATGGAAAGGGAACTCAGAAAGCTGAGGTTGGAAGAGGCCAGGCTGAAGCTTAAACAGCAGCGGCTGGCCTTAGACAGGGAATCTCTGGATGTGGAAAGGGAAAGGCAGAGGTTGGGGTTAGCTCCCTATGGTGGCAGCAGCAGTGTTTTATATAGCAATCCTGTTAGAGAGCAAGATTCCAGAAACCTGCATAAGATAGTCCCCCTTACAAGGAGGGGGATGACATTAACAAGTGGTTTTCTGCACTTGAGAGGGCCTGTATGGTACAGTTGGTCCCTCAAAGGCAGTGGGCTGCAATCTTGTGGCTATCTTTCACTGGTAAGGGTAGGGATAGGCTCCTTACTGTCAGAGAAACTGATGCTAATAACAACAAAGTTTTGAAGGATCCTTGGATGGATTTGGCTTAACTACTGAACAATACAGGATTAGGTTCAGAGACACCAGAAAAGAGTCCTCTCAAGACAGGACAGACTTTGTAGACTGTTCAGTGAAGGCCTTGGAGGGTTGGTTACATGGCAGTAAGGTGACTCACTGTGAAAGCCTATATAATATAATCCTGAGAGAGCATATTTTGAACAATTGTGTGTCTGATTTTTGTACCAGTACTTGGTAGACTCAGATCTGACCTCCCCCCAAGAATTGGGAAAGAAGGCAGACAAATGGGTCAGAACAAGAGTGAACAGAGAAGTTCATACAGGGGGTGACAAGGATGGCAAGAAGAAAGATGGTAAGTCTTCTAACAAGGGTGGGGACAAAGATAAAAAACATTTTGAGTCTTCATCAGGCCCACAACAATCCTCTGGGGGTGGTGGGTTCAAATCCTCTTCTCACACTCAGAAAAAGCCTTGGGTGGTCATTCTGACCCTGGCGGTCTTTGACCGCCAGGGCGGAGGACCGCGGGAGCACCGCCGACAGGCCGGCGGTGCTCCAATGGGGATTCCGACCGCGGCGGTAAAGCCGCGGTCGGACCGGCACCACTGGCGGGGTCCCGCCAGTGTACCGCGGCCCCATTGAATCCTCCGCGGCGGCGCAGCTTGCTGCACCGCCGCGGGGATTCCGACCCCCCCTACCGCCATCCAGATCCCGGCGGTCGGACCGCCGAGATCCGGATGGCGGTAGGGGGGGTCGCGGGGCCCCTGGGGGCCCCTGCAGTGCCCATGCCACTGGCATGGGCATTGCAGGGGCCCCCGTAAGAGGGCCCCTACATGTATTTCACTGTCTGCTGTGCAGACAGTGAAATACGCGACGGGTGCAACTGCACCCGTCGCACAGCTTCCACTCCGCCGGCTCGATTCCGAGCCGGCTTCATCGTGGAAGCCTCTTTCCCGCTGGGCTGGCTGGCGGTCTGAAGGCGACCGCCCGCCAGCCCAGCGGGAAAGTCAGAATTACCGCCGCGGTCTTTCGACCGCGGAACGGTAACCTGACGGCGGGACTTTGGCGGGCGGCCTCCGCCGCCCGCCAAGGTCAGAATGAGGGCCTTGGTGTTATTTATGTAAAGTAAAAGGCCATTGGGCAAGTGATGCCACTTGTCCAAAGAAAAACACCAAACCTCCCACCACCACAACCCCAACTGCAACCTCTAGTGCCCCTAGTAATAGCAGTGGTGGTGGGAAATCTACTACAAATAGCCAATCCAGGGGTGTAGCTGGGATCACTATTGGCAGTGTAGTTGGGGTTGGTCTTGTTAGGGAGACCACAGAGGCTGTTTTAGTCTCTGATGGTGGCATTGACTTTGCCACCTTGGTTGCTCATCCCCTTAATATGGGTAAGTACAAGCAACTATCCCTAATTCACGGAGTTGAGGTTGAGGCCTACAGGGACACAGGAGCCAGTGTAACTATTGTTTTAGAAAAACTGGTTCACCCTGATCAATACCTACTTGCTCAGCAGTACCAAGTGACTGATCATGACTGTTGTGAATCTCAACTTGGGGGGGGGGGGGGTTTACTGGTCCAAAGAAAGTTATGGTAGCCACTGAATTACCTGTAGATTGCTTACTAGGCAATGATTTGGAGACATCAGCTTGGGCTGAAGTGGAGTTGGAGGCTCATACAGCAATGCTGGGCATTCCTGGGCATATTTTTGCTTTGACAAGGGCTCAGGCCAAAAAACAAAAAGGGCAGGGAAACGTGGATCCTGGAACAATGGACCAAGTGCTCCCAAAAGCTAAGGGTAGTAAGGGTAAATCCTTGCCCACTATCCCTCCCTCCCCATGCGATTCCCCTTTTGAGGAAGAGGAATCTTCTCCCTGTGCAGAACCTACACCAGAGGAGCTAGCAGCAGACACTGCTGAGCTTTTGGGTGCAGGGGGGCCTGCTAGGGAAGAGCTGAGTGTGGCACAGCAGACCAGTCCCACACTAGAGGGTTTGAGATAGCAAGCTGTTAAGCAGCAGAATGAGGATGTCAGTGATCGCCATAAGGTGTATTGGGAAGACAACCTCCTGTATACTGAGTCAAGGGACCCTAAACCTGGAGCTGCCAGGAGATTGGCCGTTCCCTTGCAATACAGATACTTTCTTCTTAACTTGGCACATGACATTCCCTTGGCGGGGCAGTTGGGCCAAAGTAAAACTTGGGACAGGCTTGTTCCCCTGTTTCACTGGCCTCAGATGTCAGAGGACACTAAGGAGTTTTGTCGCTCTTGTGCAACCTGCCAAGCCAGTGGCAAGACTAGTGGCACCCCAAAGGCCCCCCTAATTCCACTGCCAGTGGTTGGGGTGCCCTTTGAAAGGATAGGGGTTGACATAGTTTGCCCTCTTGACCCTCCAACAGCTTCAGGCAATAGGTTTATCCTGGTGGTAGTGGACCATGCCACTAGGTACCCTGATGCCATCCCCTTAAGGACCACTACAACTCCTGCAGTGGCAAAGGCCCTCCTGGGAATCTTTTCCAGAGTGGGCTTCCCTAAGGAAGTGGTGTCAGACAGAGGTAGTAACTTCATGTCTGCATACCTCAAGGCAATGTGGAAGGAGTGTGGTGTAACCTACAAGTTCACTACTCCTTATCATCCACAAACAAATGGTCTGGTTGAGAGGTTTAATAAAACTCGCAAAGGTATGATAATGGGACTCCCTGAAAAACTCAGAAGGAGATGGGATGTCCTGTTACCTTGCCTCCTTTTTGCTTACAGGGAGGTACCCCAAAAAGGAGTGGGCTTTAGCCCCTTTGAACTCCTTTTTGGGCACCCTTTGAGAGGTCCCCTTGTACTTGTGAAGGAGGGTTGGGAACAACCTTTAAAAGCTCATAAACAGGACATTGTGGACTATGTACTTGGCCTAAGATCAAGAATGGCTGAGTACATGAAAAAGGCCAGTAAAAATCTTCAGGCCAGCCAGGAGCTGCAAAAGCAATGACATGACTAGAAGGCTGTCCTGACTCAGTACCACCCAGGACAGAAGGTGTGGGTATTGGAGCCTGTGGCCCCAAGAGCACTCCAGGACAAATGGAGTGGACCCCATCTAGTTGTTGAGAAAAAGGGTGAGGTTACCTACTTGGTAGATCTGGACACTGCCAGGAGTCCCCTTAGGGTGCTCCATGTCAACCGCCTGAAACCCTACTATGACAGGGCTGATCTCACCCTGCTCATGGCAACTGATGAGAGACAGGAAGAAGAGAGTGACCCTCTCCCTGATCTCTTCTCCACTACGGAAGCTGATGGCTTAGTGGAGGGAGTAGTATTTGCAGATTGTCTTACTGCTGAGCAGAAAGATAACTGTAAAAATCTTTTAAGTCAGTTTTCTGAACTCTTCTCACTGATACCAGGTACCACTACTGGGTGTGAGCATACAATCAACACTGAAGACAGTTTACCGGTTAAAAGTACGATTTATAGGCAGCCTGACCATGTCAGGGACTGCATTAAACAAGAGGTTCAGAAAATGTTAGACTTAGGAGTGATTGAGCCTTCAGAAAGCCCACGGGCAAGCCCAGTGGTGCTCATTCCAAAACTTCACAGTAAGGATGGGAAAAGAGAGGTGAGGTTTTGTGTTGACTATAGAGGGCTCAACCAAGTAACCAAGACAGATGCTCACCCTATACCCAGGGCAGATGAGCTGATTGATACACTGGCTTCTGCCAAGTATCTGAGCACTTTTGACTTAACTGCAGGGTATTGGCAGATTAAGTTATCAGAAGATGCAAAACTTAAATCAGCATTCTCTAATACTGGAGGGCACTATCAATTCACTGTGATGCCCTTTGGTCTGAAGAATGCACCTGCCACTTTTCAAAGGTTGTGAACACAGTCCTGCAAGGGTTGTAAGCTTTGAGTGCAGCATTTCTGGATGATATAGCTGTCTTTAGCTCCACCTGGGATGATCACCTGGTCCACCTGTGGAATTTTTTGGGGGCCCTGCAAAAGGCAGGCCTCACTATCAAGGCTTCAAAGTGCCAGATAGGGCAGGGGAAAGTGGTTTATCTGGGCCACCTGGTAGGTGGGGAACAGATTGCACCACTGCAGGGAAAGATCCAGACCATTATGGAATGGGCTCCCCCTACACCTCAAACCGAGGTGAGAGCCTTTTTAGACCTCAGAGAGTACTATAGCAGGTTTATTAAGAATTATGGATCCATTGCAGCTCCTCTTAATGACCTCACTAGTAAAAAGATGCCTAGAAAGTTATTGCGGACAGCTAGCTGTCAAAAAGTTTTTGATGAGCTCAAACAGGCCATGTGCTCTGCACCTGTCCTAAAAAGCCCTTGCTACTCCAAACAGTTCATAGTCCAGACTGATGCTTCTGAATTGGGGTTGGGGCAGTGCTATCACAGCTTAATACTGAGGGCCAGGATCAACCTGTTGATTTTATCAGCAGGAGGTTTACCCCTAGAGAAAAGCGTTGGTCTGCCATAGAGAGGGAGGCCTTTGCTATGGTCTGGGCACTGAAAAAGTTGAGACCATACTTGTTTGGTCCTCACTTTATTGTTCAGACAGACCACAAACCTCTACTTTGGCTAAAACAAATGAAAGGTGAAAACCCTAAATTGTTGAGGTGGTCCATATCCCTACAGGGAAAGGACTATACAGTGGAACATAGACCTGGGAGTACCCACTCCAATGCAGATGGACTCTCCAGATATTTCCACTTAGACAATGAAGACTCATCTGGGCAAGGTTAGCCTTATTGTCCCTCGTTTGGGGGGTGGGGTTGTGTAGGAAAGTACCATCTTTCTTGGCATGTTACCCCCATTTTTACTGTATATATGTTTGTTTTTGCCTGTGTCACTGGGATCCTGCTAGCCTTGACCCCAGTGCTCATAAAGTGTGCCATGTATGTGTTCCCTGTGTGGTGCCTAACTGTATCACTGAGTCTCTGCTAACCAGACCTCAGTCTTTATGCTCTCTCTGCTTTTAAAATTGCCACTGCAGTCTAGTGACTAATTTTACCAATTCTGATTGGCACACTGGAACACCCATATAATTCCCTAGTATATGGTACCTAGGTACCCAGGGTATTGGGGTTCCAGGAGATCCCTATGGGCTGTAGCATTTATTTTGCCACCCATAAGGAGCGCAGACAATTCTTGCACAGGACTGCCAATGCAGCCTGAGTGAAATAACGTCCACGTTATTTCACAGCCATTTTACACAGCACTTAAGTAACTTATGAGTCACCTTTATGTCTAACCCTCACTTAGTGAAGGTTAGGTGCAAAGTTACTTAGTGTGAGGGCACCCTGGCACTAGCCAAGGTATCCCCACATTGTTCAGGGCAATTTCCACAGACTTTGTGAGTGCGGGGACACCATTACACACGTGCACTACATATAGGTCAATACCTATATGTAGCGTCACCATGGTAACTCCGATCATGGCCATGTAACATGTCTAGGATCATGGAATTGTCACCCCAAAACCGTTCTAGTATTGAGGACAACTCCATGCATCCCCGGGTCTCCAGCATAGCTCAGACAGGTTTCTGCCCCCCTGGGGCTTGGGCAGCCCAGTCCCAGGAAGTTAGAAGAAAGGATTTCCTCTGAGAGAGGGTGATACACCCTCTCCCCTTGGAAATAGGTATGAAGAGCCTGGGAGGTGTAGCCTTTCCTGGCCTCTGGAAATGCTTTGAAGGGCACAGATGGTGCCCTCCTTGCATAAGCCAGTCTACATCGATTCACGGATCCCCCCAGCCCTGCTCTGGCGCGAAACTGGACAAAGGAAAGAGGAGTGACCACTCCCCTGACCAGCACCTTCCAGGGGAGGTGCCCAGAGCTCCTTCAGTGTGTCTCAGACCTCTGCCATATTGGATGCCGAGGTGTGAGGGCACAATGGACACCTCTGAGTGGCCAGTGCCGGCAGGTGACGTCAGAGACCCCTCCTGATAGGTGCTTACCTTTCTCTGTAGCCAATCCTCCTCTGAGGTCTATTTAGGGTCTCTCCTGTGGGTATCTTATCAGATAACGAGTGCAAGAGCTCACCAGAGTTCCTCTGCACTTCCCTCTTCAACTTCTGCCAAGGATCGAGCGCTGACTGCTCCAGGACGCCTGCAAAACCGCAACAAAGTAGCAAGAAGACTACCAGCAATATTGTAGCGCCTCATCCTGCTGGCTTTTTCGACTGTTTCCTGGTGGTGCATGCTCTGAGGGCTGTCTGCCTTCACCCTGCACTGGAAGCCAAGAAGAAATCTCCTGTGGGTCGACGGAATCTTCCCCCTGCTAACGCAGGCACCGAACTTCTGCATCATCGGTCCTCTGGGTCCCCTCTCATCCTGACAAGCGTGGTCCCAGGAACACAGGAGCTGGATCCAAGTTTCCCCGACAGTCCACTGGCCCTTCTGTCCAAATTTGGTAGTCTAAGTCCTTGCCGCCCCTCGCCAGACAGTAATCCTGTGTACTGCGTGAACTGCAGCTGTTAGGGCTTCTGTGCACTCTTGCAAGACTTCCTTCGTGCACAGCCTAGCCCAAGTCCCCAGCACTCCGTCCTGCATTGCCCAACTCGCTGAGTTGGACTCTAACTTTGTAGGACCCTCTTTTGTTGTGGTGAGTTGACCGTCATGCTCAGATCTTCTGAACGCCTGTTCAGCTGCTTCTGCAGGTGCTGCCTGCTTCTGCGTGGGCTCTCTGTGTTGCCGAGCACCCCCTCTGTCTCCTCCTCCAAGTGGCGACGTCCTGGTCCTTTCTGGGCCCTGGCAGCACAAAAAACCTTCAACCGCGACTCTTGCAGCTAGCAAGGCTTGTTTGTGGTCCTTCTGCGTGGAAACAACTCTGCATCCTCCAGTACGCCGTGTGACATCTTCTGACCAAAGAAGAAATTCCTGGCACCTTCCGTTGGTGCAGAATCTTTGGCTTCTTCCACCCGGAGGCAGCCCTTTTGCAGCTTCATCTGGGGTTTAGTGGGCTCCTGCCCCCCCTGGACACTTGTGTGACTCTTGGACTTGGTCCCCTTCCTTTACAGGTCCTCAGGTCCAGGAATCCGTCTTCAGTGCTTTGCAGTCAGTTGTTGTCCTTGCAGAATCCCCTACCTCCAGGCAGCGCAAGTCCGCTGCGACCCAACCACCCCTTCCGGGTGCATGCAAGCTCCAAGCTCCGCCTCGCCAGACGTGGCCATGGCTCCCGGCAGCCCGACTCTCTCGCGGCTCACTCCCCGCACCTCCGTCTAGCACCGGAGGCGTCTCTAGTGTGCCCCCATTCCTCTCCTGCAGTCTGCGACAATTTCAGACCTGATGGGGCAATAAATAAAGGATGTCTGTTGGGCCTAAGCGGAGCCGAGCGTTCACACGTCCGCCATTGTTGCAGGTCAGGCCACGACCCACATTAGATCATTCTTAAGATAAGATTAGTCTACTATAGAAGCGTCAGACAAACTTGACCATTGTACTTCTTTGTGTTTGGATTTCAGCTTTATTACTACCTAGGTCCAGATTACAGTTGGGCAGGTTTTGGATGCAAATTGCAGTTGTTTGTTCCTGCAATTTGTGACTGGTGAAATCTTGTCCACATCACTTTAGCAATAGCAGACATGTTGGTTGCTCTTGGAACGGGGAATAAAACAACCCCTAGTGTAGTGGATGTAATTAGGTGCAAATTGAGTACCTGCTGATTTGGAAACTCCATGCATTCGCATATTAAAAGATGCTATTATTCCTTATGTTTGTGGGTCGATCATGATTGGTTCAAAAATCATAGAATGATCCAACATCAGGCAAAGTGTGTTTTGACACTCAGGTCGAAATTTACAAAGGTTTTGCTCTGGCTGAATTCAAAGCTCCTAAAGCGGCAGTTCAAACTTACTGTCCAGCTCAAACTGTGTTTTGAGCTGGAAAGGTCTAAACCCGCTTTAAACCACTTTGTATCGAAAAAGGCTTTACGGAGGCCAGTCAGTGCAAACACGGATAGTTTTTGATGCAAACGCGACTACAAGAAACAGATACAAAGAAGGAATGCGTTGATTTCTCTCATAAACTTATCCATTGCATGTGTGCTGTAATGCATAGCACACATTCAATGCATGTGAACTGTCATGCATAAGAATTTGTTCTGAAAGGGTATGCTTCCAGTACAAATCTTACGCCAGGCATTGCATTCTCGCTTCTGCGACAAAGTGCAACCTGTTTGCTGACATTGGGGATGATAACAGTGGCAGGCCAATCATAGAAATCCTGCTGCATTTTTCCTTGTACACAACACAGTGCAGCAAATTTTTATGCCATGATGTATTGTGGAAAATCTTTGATAATCTGGGCCTCCGATTCTTACAATATTGCGTATTACCTCAGTCCTGCCTAGGAAATTGTCCATTATTTTAATGTTCTTAAGCATTGCATTTTTATAGCTTTGAATGTTCTTTGATTAGTCTTTCATGTCATGGAAATCCTCCAGCAAAAAACATAGAACATGCCACGTGTGAAGAGTCTGTTTTCTACAGTTCAGTGAGCTCACATTTGCCCATAGATGCATGCCATGCAGCATCTCCTTTTTCAGATCCTTTCCACACATCGTAGTTATTGGTAGTCTGCAAGACCTCTTTTGGGCTTATTCTAAGCTCAGTGGGCTGCAGGTTTATGTCTTGGGGTTGCTCCATAATTTATGGTTGCTCACAATAAACCTAAAAATGAAAATGAGTTTAGTAAAGGATTGTTTAGAACATCTGTGAGGATGACCGACATGCAAATATACTGTAGTTTGTCATGAGGACAACGAATTAGCGTAATGTATTTTGAATCAAAGCGTCAGTTTTCATAAGTATAGGCAAAGTCCCATAGTGGTATCAAACATCATTACATAGATAAAATTCAAGATCCAAACTCTCACCATAGGTGAGATACTCAGATGTCCAGGCACTAGAACCTCCTTAGCCTGGCTAGTCCCTAATGTTGAGTTTAGGAAGGGTTCTCCACCTCCTGCTATCATCATGCCATGCATTAATGTTCTTCATGTCAGCATCGTAGGCTCCCATATCAGCCCATGCCCAATGCAGGGCCTCCGACATGTCAACACCGGATTCATCAACATTAACTCGAACTACAAAACAATTGATGTTGACATCCTTCATGGTCCTTCTCTAGACATTTGTTGCAGTGGCATTTTGACTGACATTGACAAATCTCAGTATCATACCCCATCGTTGATACCAGTGCTGAATTAATCCACATTAACATCTTTGTCAAACCATTGACATGTATTTCCTTAACTTCAGGAACCTTGATATTGGCATTAAGGTGAAAGGCAGACCTTAGAAAAGGTGCGGTCTGCGCAAGAAACTGGGGAGGAGGCTGAAAGATTCAAGAAGGACAGAGAGACAAAGGAAAAACAAGAAGAGAAAGAAAAAACAGAGCATCCAGAAAAAAAGAAATAGCAAAACACACAGACTTGGTAAGACAGTGTATGAAAGAGAGACTTTTGTCCCAGGAGAAGAGGATATGCCCCCAGGAGGAACCAAGGGCACCCAGCAAATACAAAGGAAATGTCAGTTTGCCAAGGAGCCTATGCAAGAATGGAGACAGTCTACAATGGACCTCAACCCTTTGGAGGGATACCCAGACAATTTCTTCCAGCATAAATATGGGGAGCATGAGTATGACAAACACCCCATGCTGCACCAAACGGTGACATTGATGAAAATGACCCCTACAAGGGCCTGTCACTGCAAGGGGCCCCAGGACCATGAGAAAAGTATATTTCCCCCAAAGATGTGCCTATCATCTTTCAACAAGCCTGCTCACTGTGTGAGGATACGGTTACTTATATGGTACTGATGAGTATAGTGTCATCTCACTTTGACCTAACCACGCTGTCTGAGACTGAAAGCACAGCCTGCTTCTTTGCACTAAAGCAAGAACCAAAGAGAACATCATTGGTCCCACCTTTGCTGGGCCATGTTTAGCAAAAGGAACTTACCCCCACCCCGAAGACCCCCTCCTCAGTGCCAGCTATCTTCGTACAGCACAACAAATCATTTAGAGCCAAGTCTTAGCCCCATGTTCCTATGAATGTGGACTCTGTTTCAGCAGTGGAATGCCAGCAATTCCTGAACCCTGTCTCTAATATATTGTTTCCCTTGGAAAAGGAAGCATGAATCAAGATGTAATGAGTAGGTAAATATCTAGGACGCTGTGCCTTAACATATTGGCAGCCAGTGTAGCAGTGAAACTCACCATGTACAACAGGGAGCAATAGGAAAAAATATCCCTGGACACACCAGAAACAGATTTCTGGCACATGTGCCATGGTTAGATCATCTTCTGCCAGATATTCCTAGAAGCATACTAGGTTTCAGCAGTAGAGCAGGACCAGGGGACTGGGTATGTCCTGCCACTTCTATTTTTTGTGAAACATTTATTAATAATTGTATATCAACAATAACATTGCTATTTCTTTTTTCTTCTCCGTGTTAATACATATTCTTCTTTAACAGCACCTATATGGTGTATGTTCAATGATTATGATAATTACCTTCCAATAACAACCCAATTGTTCCATTGAATATTTGTATATGTATATATATATATATAAGTATCATTAAGTTGCGTAACATTAATATTATGAAGGGGCAGGGCCAGCAAAATGACAGGCTAGACCTGCCCGTGTGAAGCTCCGTCTGGGCCTACCAATATCCTGGCATAATCCTGACCCCCCCAAAAGCACAGGACCCCCCATATTATAAGAATTAGTCCTCCTTGTCTATATTCACAACGTGATTCAGGCGATATATCGGAAAGGTGATCCATTAGACGAAGGAGCAGCCTACCGGGGAAACAGGCCGCAAGGAGTGTTTAAGATGGCGGCCGTTCACACATCAAGGGAGCTCTAGAAAATGCTTGCCGGATATACGAAAGATTGCTGCTTTGCACCGCCAGCCAATGGGGCAGGGCGTGCATCAGGAGAGTCGGACCGCATGTGAGCCTCCACTGAAGAGAAAGACGATAGGCTGGATCTGCTGCCAGAGGCCAGCTTTGGGATGTGGAGGTGAGTGCCTAGCCTAGAGGGAGGAGAGCGGTCTGTGCCTGAGAGGTGGCATCCGCCCCCTTCCCTCACCAGTGTATGTGTCGAGAGGGGCCAGGAAGATTGTGGTGGACCAAAGAATACATAGCCCGGACCTGAGGAGGGGTCGCGGAGAGAGGCACCCACATCGGTGGACTGACAGCACAGCCCTGATCCGACTGGCGGGGTCTGGTTACAGCGATGGAGGTGAGGCCTAGCACAGGATGGAGGCGGGCTGTGGAGAGGTGGCCCTTCCTCACAGTCGAAGGGGAAGAGACTGTTAACAGTGCGATCTCTCCCATTCATTCTGAAACATTCAGCATAGGGGAGAGATCAGGGAGAAGAGAGTCAGGCAGAGGTATGGGCTGACTGCTGGGCAGGCAATAGGAGCCAGGAGACTATCACTCTACATGGCCATAGCCTCAAAGTAAGCCTGCCTACAAGGGAAGACCTCATAGAGTACTCAAGGGGTTTCCCCGCTAATCCCGAGCGGATAGGCGGCCTTAATTGGGAGCGAACAAGCCACTGCGATCAAGGGGCTGGACTGACAGTCTGACCACACCTCAAACCCTTGCGTTGCCACCTGGAGAGCCTTGTTTGACAGTGCTTGAGGACAACCTCACAGTCCTGGGGGGTCCAGACTACTACACCCTGCCTCCGCAAACCTAGGGAATAAGTACAGTAAAGTGAACGTGGTCATCCTCCCTATGACATGTGGAAGTATGTAAAGAAGAGATCCTAAGCACACCTTCACCCCAGAGATTATCTTTGATAAACTGCTCCTGGGAACACACCAAACATGCTCCGTGACTGATATCATGGTCAAAGATAAAGAGCCAATGTAGGAAAGTACCATATTGCCTGGCCTGTTACCCCCATATTTCACTATATGTATGTTGTTTTAGTCCTTGTGTCACTGGGACCCTACATCTTGCAGTTCCATTGTTTACTCTCGAAACTGTTAATGCAGCTTATGAGAGTTTGAACTACAAGAGTTTAAGGGGTCTCTGCCTGGATTGAGGTTTATGTATAGGAAAGAACCCTACAAAAGAGTTTCTTTTTAATATGCTTATTGTAGATGACCAGAACCAGTCTGGACCATCAAATGAGAGATTAGAAAACGGAGAAGCTACCCAGTCTGACTCAGAGGAGTCCCATGAAGAAACTGGGGAGGGTTCTGATAAGGGTCTGCCCCCTAGCTGGGCACCTAGTGATGCTGGTAGTGAGAAAGGGTCCCATCACAGTAGGGCATCCTTTTTCCCTAGAGGCCAGGTTACCAGGGTCTAGACAGTCAGGGACAGGTCCCCCTCTGAAGTTTCCAATTTATCATCTGTGTCAAAGCATTCCCAACCCACCCACCCTGAGGATAACTTGTTAGAAAGGGAACTCAAAAAGTTGAGGGTTGAAGAGACCAGACTGAAGCTTAAACAGCAACAGCTGGCCTTAGATAGGGAATCCCTAGACATTGAGAAGGAAAGACAGAGGTTGGGGTTAGTTCCCCATGGTGGCAGCAGCAGTATTCCTGATAGTAATCCTGATAGAGAGCAAGATTCCAGAATAGTCCCCCCTTACAAGGAGGGGGATGACATCAACAAGTGGTTTGCTGCACTTGAGAGGGCCTGTATGGTACAGTTGGTCCCTCAAAGGCAGTGGGCTGCTATTTTGTGGCTATCTTTCACTGGAAAGTGCAGGGATAGGCTCCTTATTGTTAGAGAAAGTGAAGCTAACAACTACACAGTATTGAAAGATGCACTCTTGGATGGTTTTGGCTTAACCACTGAACAATACAGGATTAAGTTCAGAGACACCAGAAAAGAGTCTTCTCAAGACTGGACAGATTTTGTGGACTGTTCAGTGAAGGCCTTGGAAGGGTGGTTACATGGCAGTAAGGTATCTGACTATGAAAGCCTGTATAATCTTATTCTGAGAGAGCATATTCTGAATAACTGTGTGTCTGACCTGTTGCACGAATACCTAGTGGACTTGGATCTGACCTGTCCCCAAGAATTGGGAAAGAGGGCAGACAAGTGGGTCAGAACAAGGGTGAACAGAAACGTTCATACAGGGGGTGACAAGGATGGCATGAAGAAGGATGGTAAGTATTCTGACAAGGGTGGGGACAAAAGTAAACATTCTGAGTCTTCATCAGGCCCACACAAATCCTCTGGGGGTGGTGGGTCCAAATCCTCTTCCAATATTCAACCTAAAAAGCCTTGGTGTTATTTGTGTAAAGTCAAAGGCCATTGGGCAACTGATTCCAGTTGTCCAAAGAAAAACACCAAACCTCCCACCACCACAACCCCTGCTGCAAATTCTAGTGCCCCTAGTAATAGCAGTGGTGGTGGGAAATCTACTACTAATAGCCAATCCAAGGGTGTAGCTGGGCTCACTATTGGCAATGTAGATGGGGTTGGTCTTGTTAGGGAGATCACAGAGGCTATTTTAGTCTCTGAAAGTGCCATTGATTTGGCCACCTTGGTTGCTTGTCCCTTTAATATGGGTAAGTACAAGCAACTTCCCCTAATAAATGGTGTTGAGGTTCAGGCCTACAGGGACACAGGAGCCAGTGTAACTATGGTGATAGAAAAACTGGTCCACCCTGATCAACACCTACTTGGTCAGCAGTACCAAGTGACAGACGCTCATAACAACACTCTTAGCCACCCCATGGCTGTTGTGAATCTCAACTGGGGGGGTTGCTGGTCCAAAGAAAGTTGTGGTTGCCTCAGATGTACCTGTAGACTGTCTACTAGGGAATGATTTAGAGACATCAGCTTGGGCAGAAGTGGAGTTGGAGGCTCATGCAGCAATGCTGGGCATTCCTGGGCATATTTTTGCTTTAACTAGGGCTCAGGCCAAAAAGCAAAAAGGACAGTGTAACTTGGATCCTGGAACAATGGACCAAGTGCTCCCTAAAGCTAGGAGTAGCAAGGGTAAATCCCTACCCACTATCCCTCCCTCTACAGATGATTCCCCTTCTGAGGAAGAGGAATTTCCTCCTTGTGCAGAACCTACACCAGAGGAGCTGGCAGCAAACACTGCTGGGCTTTTGGGTGGAGGGGGGCCTGCCAGGGAAGAGCTGAGTGTAGCACAGCAAACCTGTCCCACATTAGAGGGTCTCAGACAGCAAGCTGTCAAACAGCAAAATGGGGATGTCAATGACAGCCATAGAGTATACTGGGAAGATAACCTCTTGTACACAGAGGCAAGGGACCCAAAACATGGGGCAGCCAGGAGATTGGTCATTCCCCTGCAGTACAGAGAGTTTCTTCTAACTCTAGCACATGACATTCCTTTGGCTGGGCATTTGGGACAGATAAAAACTTGGGAAAGACTTGTCCCCTTGTTTGACTGGCCTCGTATGTCAGAGGATCCCAAAGATTTTTGCAAGTCTTGTGTGACCTGCCAAGCCAGTGGCAAGACTGGTGGCACTCCAAAGGTACCTCTAATTCCACTTCCAGTGGTTGGGGTGCCCTTTGAAAGGGTAGGGGTTGACATGGTTGGCCCCCTTGACCCTCCTACTGCTTCAGGCAATAGATTTATCTTAGTGGTTGTGGACCATGCCACAAGATATCCTGAAGCCATACCTTTAAGGACCACTACAGCTCCTGCAGTGGCAAAGGCCCTCCTGGGAATCTTTTCCAGGGTTGGATTTCCTAAAGAGGTAGTATCAGACAGGGGTAGCAACCTCATGTCTGAATGCTTGAAAGCAATGTGGAAGGAGTGTGGTGTTACCTACAAGTTCACCACCCCTTACCATCCATAGACTAATGGACTGGTAGAGACGTTTAATAAAACTCTCAAAGGTATGATAATGGGACTCCCTGAAAAACTCAGGAGGAGATGGGATGTCCTGCTACCTTGCCTCCTTTTTGCTTACAGGGAGGTACCCCAGAAAGGAGTGGGCTTCAGCCCCTTTGAACTCCTCTTTGGGCACCCTGTTAGAGGTCCACTCACTCTTGTGAAGGAAGGTTGGGAACAACCTTTAAAAGCTCCTAAACAGGACATAGTGGATTATGTACTTGGCCTAAGACCCAGAATGGCTGAGTACATGAAAAAGGCCAGTAAAAACCTTCAGGCTAGCCAGGAGCTGCAAAAGCAATGGCATGACCAGAAGGCTGTTCTGATCCAGTACCAACCAGGACAGAAGGTGTGTGTATTGGAGCCTGTGGCCCCAAGAGCACTCCAAGACAAATGGAGTGGACCCCATCTAATTGTTGAGAAAAAGGGTGAGGTTACCTATTTGGTAGACCTGGGCACTGCCAGGAGTCCCCTTAGGGTGATTCATGTCAACCGCCTGAAACCCTACTATGACAGGGCTGATCTCACCCTGCTCATGGCAACAGATGAGGGACAGGAAGAAGAGAGTGACCCTCTCCCTGATCTCATTTCCACCACTGAAGCAGATGCCTTAGTGGAGGGAGTAGTTTTAGCAGATTGCCTGACTGCAGAACAGAAAGACAACTGCATCAATCTCCTAGGGCAATTTTCAGACCTCTTTTCATTTGTACCAGGTACAACATCCTGGTGTGAACACACAATTGACACTGGAGACAGCCTGCCTGTCAAAAGTAAAATTCATAGGCAGCCTGACCATGTCAGAGACTGCATTAAACAAGAGGTGCAGAAAATGTTGGATCTGGGAGTGACTGAACCTTCTGAAAGCCCATGGGCTAGCCCAGTGGTGCTTGTACCAAAACCTCACACTAAAGATGGAAAGAGAGAGATGAGGTTTTGTGTAGTCTACAGAGGTCTTAATCAGGTAACAAAAACTGATGCTCACCCTATACCCAAGGCAGATGAGCTCATTGATACACTGGCTTCTGCCAAGTATCTTAGCACTTTTGATCTGACTGCAGGGTATTGGCAGATCAGATTGGCAGAAGATGCTAAATCAAAGACTGCATTTTCAACTATAGGAGGGCACTACCAATTCACAGTGATGCCCTTTGGTTTGAAAAATGCACCTGCCACTTTTCAGAGGTTGGTGAACACAGTCCTGCAAGGGTTGGAGGCTTTCAGTGCAGCATATCTTGACGATATTGCTGTCTTTAGATCAACCTGGGATGAGCACCTGGTCCACCTTTGGAAAGTTTTGGAGGCCCTGCAAAAGGCAGGCCTCACTATCAAGGCCTCAAAGTGCCAGATAGGGCAGGGGAAAGTGGTTTATCTGGGCCACCTGGTAGGTGGAGAACAGATTGCACCACTACAAGGGAAAATCCAGACAATCATGGATTGGGTTCCCCCTACAACTCAGACCCACGTGAGAGCCTTTTTAGACCTCACAGGGTAATACAGGAGATTCAATAAAAACTATGGCTCCATAGCAGTCCCTCTTAATGATCTCACAAGTAAGAAAATGCCTAAAAAGGGGTTATGGGCAGCTAGCTGTCAGAAAGCTTTTAAGGAGCTCAAACATGCCATGTGTTCTGCACCTGTCCTAAAAAGCCCATGTTACTCCAAGAAATTCATTGTTCAAACTTAAGCCAGTCTACACCGGTTCAGGGATCCCCCAGCCCTGCTCTGGCGTGAAACTGGACAAAGGAAAGGGGAGTGACCACTCCCCTGACCAGTACCTCCCAGGGGAGGTGCCCAGGGCTCCTCCAGTGTGTCCCAGACCTCTGCCATCTTGGAAACAGAGGTGTTGGGGGCACACTGGACTGCTCTGAGTGGCCAGTGCCAGTACGTGACGCCAGAGACCCCCTCTGATAGGCTCTTACCTTTCTTGGTAGCCAATCCTCCTTTCTTGGTAGCCTTTTCTGGCTATTTAAGGTCTCTGCTTTGGGGAATTATTCAGATAACGAATGCAAGAGCTCACCAGAGTTCCTCTGCATCTCCCTCTTCGACTTCTACCAAGCATCGACTGCTGACAGCTCCAGGACGCCTGCAAAACCGCAACAAAGTAGCAAGATGACTACCAGCAACATTGTAGCACCTCATCCTGCCGACTTTCTCGACTGTTTCCTGGTGGTGCATGCTCTGGGGATCGCCTGCCTTCACCCTGCACCAGAAACTCAAAAGAAATCTCTTTCTAACGCAGGCACCAAAAGACTGCATCACCGGTCCTCTGGGTCCCCTCTCATCCTGACTAGCGTGGTCCCTGGATCACAGGAACTCTACCCATGTGACTCCCACAGTCCAGTGGCCCTTCAGTCTAAGTTTGGTGGAGGTAAGCCCTTGCCTCCCAACGCTAGACTGCAAACCTGTGTACTGCGTGATTTGCAGCTGCTCCGGCTTCTGTGCACTCTTCCAGGATTTCCTTTGTGCACAGCCTAGCCTGGGTCCCCAGCACTCCGTCCTGCAGTGCTCAACCGGCTGAGTTGGCCTCCGACGTCGTGGGACCCTCTTTTGTAACTCTGCATGGACTCCGGTTCACAAATCTTCCAAGTGCTTGTTCAGGTACTTCTGCTGGTGCTGCCTGCTTCAGTGAGGGCTCTCTGAGTTGCTGAGCACCCCCTCTGTCTCCTCCTCCAAGGGGCGACATCCTGGTCCTTCCTGGTCCTCAGCAGCACCCAAAACCCTCTACCGCGACCCTGGCAGCTAACAAGGGTTGTTTGTGGTATTTCTGCATGGGAACACTTCTGCAACCTTCATCGCGACGTGGGACATCTTCCTTCCAAAGGAGACGTTCCTAGTCCTCTTCGTTCTTGCAGAATTCCAAGCTTCTTCCATCCGGAGGCAGCTTCCTTGCACCGGGGTTTCCTGGGCTCCTGCCCCCCCGGACACTGTTGCGACTATTGGACTTGGTCCCCTTTCTTCTCAGGTCCAGGAATCTGTTGTCAGTGCACTACTGGTGTTTGTTGTTCTTGCAGAGTCCCCCTATCACAACTATTGTGCTCTCTTGGGGTAGTAGGTGTACTTTACTCCTACTTTTCAGGGTCTTGGGGTGGGGTATCTTGGACACCCTGACTGTTTTCTCACAGTCCCAGCGACCCTCTACAAGCTCCCATAGGTCTGGGGTCCATTCGTGATTCGCATTCCACTTTTGGAGTATATGGTTTGTGTTGCCCCTAGACCTATGCTTGACTATTGCAACCTATTGTAATTCTACACTGTTTGCACTACTTTTCTGACTGTTACTTTCCTATTTGTGGTTTGTGTACATATAACTTGTGTATAGTACTTACCTTCTTACTGAGGGTACTCACTGAGGTACTTGTGGCATATTGTCATAAAAATAAAGTACCTTTGTTTTTAGTAACTCTGTGTATTGTGTTTTCTTATGATATAGTGCATATGATATAAGTGGTATAGTAAGAGCTTTGCATGTCTCCTAGTTCAGCCTAAGCTGCTTTGCCATAGCTACCTTCTATCAGCCTAAGCTGCTAGAAACACCTCTATTCTACTAATAAGGGATAACTGGACCTGGCACAAGGTGTAAGTACTTTTGGTACCCGACAGAATACCATCAACAGGAGGGTGCGCAGCCGGCACCAACGGATAACACAGCGCAATCAGTCAATCAAGGGCTACACTGGAATCTCGAATTGGGGAGGTACTCTCAGAGGTTACTCTACTGAGGCAGGACTTAGGAAATGTAGAAGAGAGAGTCATGGCTGCAGTAAGTCGGTGTCAGAGCTGGAGGATGCCCAACATGTACTGGCCCTGGGAGAAACCAAAACATTTGTAAAAGACCTGTTGTGGAGGGTTGACGATACAGAAAACCATGCAAGGCACAATAATCTCCGCTTCGTAGGGTTCCAGGAGGGGGTAGAACGCCCTAGTGTCTTAGAATTTTAACCACCTGGATACAAACCACTTATCCAGCGGATGCGCTCTCAATTTGCCTCGTTATCAAAAGGACCCACTGGGCACTGGCGGCCAAGCCCCCGCCGGGTGCCTCGCTAAGAAAGATTTTAGCCATATTTCTCAACTTCCAGGATAGGGATTGTAGGAAGTTGGCTCTGTATATACTATCTCAAAGTGAGAGATAGTGTGCACAGAGTCCAAAGGTTCCCCTTAGAGGTTGATAATGGCAAAATTAGATAATACTAATGCTCTATTTTGTTGTAGTGTGGTCGAGCAGTGGGCTTATCAGAGGGTAGTGTTAAGCATTTGTTGTACACACACAGGCAATAAATGAGAACACACACTCAAAGACTTAACTCCAGGCCAATAGGTTTTTATATAGAACAGTATTCTTTTCTTAATTTATTTTAGAACCACAAGATTCAAATTTTAAGTAAGTCCATAAATTGTAAGGTACTTCACACAGGTAAGTATAGAACTTTGATTTAAAACAGTAGTATAAACAGTTTTGGCAAAAATGGCAATAAGCTGTTCCTGGATAAGGTAAGTATTAGTTAGTTTCTCAGGTAAGTAAAGCACTTACAAGTTCAGTCTCCTGGGCATAGGCAGCCCACCGTTGGGGGTTCAAGGCAACCCCAAAGACACCGCACCAGCAACACCCGGCCAGTCAGGTGCAGAGGTGAAAGGAGGGCCCAAATAACATAGGCGCCTATAGAGAACAGGGGTGCTCCGGTTCCAGTCTGCTAGCAGGTGAGTACCTGCGTCCTCCGTGATCAGACCAGGTGGGGTTTGTAGAACACTGGGGGTGGGGACAAAAGCACACAAAACACACCCTCAGCGGCATGGGGCGGCCGGGTGCAGTGTGCAAAGTAGGTGTCGGGTTTGTCGTAGAAAACAATGGAGGGACCCGGGGGTCACTCTGGCGATGCAGGCAGGGCACAGGGGGGCTTCTCGGGCCAGCCACCCACTGGGCTAGGATGGGGGCCGGCTGCTGGTCACTCCTGCACTGGTAGGTGGTTCCTCTCGGTCCTGGAGGCTGCGGGTGCAGTGCTTGGTCCAGGCGTTGGGTTCCTTTGTTACCAGGCGGTAGCTTTCAGGGGGAGCCTCTGGATCCTCTCTGCAGGGTTCCCTGTGGGGGTGCAGGGAGGTCATCTCAGTGTGTCCACGTCGCTGGAGTCGTCTGGGAGTCCTCTCTGCAGTGTTGGTGGTCCTGAACTCGAGCCGAGGGTGTTGGGTGCAGAGTGTGAAGACTCACGCTTCTGGCGAGAAGTAAGAGTCTCTTTAAAGTTGCTTTCTTTTCTGTTGTTTCTAGAGAGAGCCGCTGTTCTCAGGAGGTTCTTGGTCCTTTAGGTGCAGGTTAGTCCTCTGAGTCCTCAGAGGTTGCTGGTCCCGCTGTATGCTTCGCCGTGCAGGTTCTTTGAGTCTGGAGACAGGCCGGTAGGGCTGGGGCCAAATCAGTTGTTGAGTCTGTCGTCTCTGCGGGGCTTTCAGGTCAGCAGTCCTTCTTCTTTCTTCAGGTTGCAGGAATCTGATTTCCTGGGTTCAGGGTCGCCCCTAAATACTCAATTTAGAGGTGTGTTGAGGTCTGGGGGGATTAGCCAATGGCTACTGTCCTTGAGGGTGGCTACACCCTCTTTGTACCTCCCCCCTGTGGGGAGGGGGGCACATCCCTAATCCTATTGGGGGGAATCTTCCAAAACAAGATGGAGGATTTCCTAAGTCAGGGGTCACCGCAGCTCAGGACACCTTAGAGGCAGTCCTGACTGGAGGGTGACTCCTCCTTGTTTTTCTCATTATCTCCTCTGGACTTGCTGCCAAAAGTGGGGGCTGTGTCTGGGGGGCAGGCATCTCCACTAGCTGGAGTGCCCTGGGGCATTGTAACACGAAGCCTGAGCCTTTGAGGCTCACTGCTAGGTGTTACAGTTCCGGCAGGGGGAGTTGTGAAGCACCTCCACCTAGTGCAGGCTTTTTTCTGGCCTCAGAGAGCACAAGGGCTCTCACCCCATGGGGTCAGAAACTCGTCTCGGTGGCAGGTTGGCACAGACCAGTCAGTCCTGCACTGAAGGATTGGGTAAAATACAGGGGCCTCTGTGCATTTTCTAATAAATCCAACACTGGCCTCAGTGTGGGTTTATTATTTTAAGAAGTTTGATACCAAACTTCCCAGTGTTCAGTGTAACCATTATGGAACTGTGGAGTTCGTTTTGACAAACTCCCAGACCATATACTTAATATGGCCACACTGAGAGGCCAAGTGATTGGGTGAGATTAAATACTAATCCTTTGAGATAATGCTTTTTCCTGATTACTCCTGTGATGTGCAGAAGCAATGCAGGTCTTTAGACGCAGTGAAAGCCAAACTCCGTGCCATGCAATTGAAATATATGTTGCTCTTCCTGGGCAAATTAAAAGTCATATACAAAGACAAAACAGACTTCTTTACTACCCCAAAGGAGGTGTGGGAATGGATAGAAGAAAGACACCAGCTCCGTCCACAGTTGGGACCAGCAGAAAAGGTCAATGATGTGCTATGCTCTTGGCCAACAAGGTGGTCCTCCGCTAAGAATCACAGAGAACGGTATAGTAAGCCAGTGAACAAATTCCAGAAGACAATGGACAGGCTGGAGGTGGAGAAAACACCCCCATCGGATGTAGAGGGTGATGTGGGAATGGGCAAGCAACAATCCGCCCTAAAGGAAGAAGACAACAAAACAACCTGGTCTCAACTGGAGAAAGCTGCAGAGTGAGACTGCAATAGAGAACTCCTGCCCCCCCGAGACTCGCTACAGAGGGACAGTGAATAACAAGGGGAAGTCTAGTCAAGTAGAGAGGGGTTGATAAAGAAATGGAGTGAAAGTAGGCCACCAGTCTGGAAGCTAGCAATTAATGGTTTGCTTTTGATATTAGACAGATAGCAGCCTCCCCTTTCCAGAGGTATAGGTTCAGGATTAACTGGAGGTGGGTGATAAGAGTGGATAAAATTGAGAGGAGGCACTAGTGTATGAATGTGTAGATCCTGACTGACTGGAAATTCAAGTCACAGGATCCCCAGTGTATATGAGTAGACGTATGTTATGAGTGAGTGTGAGAGACCTGGTAACAAAGTGAGAGCCTTGGTATCAACTTATGTTCCCTCCAATATCAGTTTGGACTCTAGGATGACTGTTGAGGTGTGAGCGGTGATCATAGAAGAGACGATGTAAACACATAGGTTTAAAGTTGGGTGGAAGTTGTCTACAGACCTCTTAGGCCTAGGTCTGCAACATACTTAGCTCCCACGTTATGACAGGGAATGCGAGCGAAGGATGGGAGGTAGGGTGGGAGGAGCTGGGGAGGGATAATTTAATTTTGTTTGAGTTGTTTGATATTAATAATCTGTGGTTTCAACAGCAGAGAGCATGCTTAATAATGCTGCAAATATACCCGTTGGAAAAGCAGGGTAGAAGCTTGCAAGTTGATGGATATACCCAGTGATACTAATGTGATCCATAGCCAGCGCACCATCCTGACATGGAACGTGAGTGGTCTGGGCAGTAAGATAAAGAGGGGTCTATATCCAAGTAGGAAACCGGATGTAGTCCTTCCCTAAGAAACACACCTGCAAGGAATTAACTGCCACTTCCATTCCAGAGGGCATATACTCTCTTAGCACAGGAGTCGCGTGGAGTCGCGATTCTGATTAGGAAGACTCCCCCGTTTCAAATACAGACAAAATGGTTAGAGCAACAAGGGGCCAATGTAGCAGTCCAGGGTCTCTGGGGTAGAGAAATTGTCACCATTATCAATGTATATACCCCTCCCCCCGATGCCTACAACAAACCCACCATTCAAAAAGTGACTGGCATCCTACTGGAAGCCACTTCCTCCACATCCTTGGGGGAGGTTTTAACAATGTCATGTCACTGGAGATTGATAGGTCCAGGGATTCATCAGTAGCGAGTGGGTTCACACTTTTTCCCCGTTTCGTAGACGCCCTGGGTCTTCTTGACCTATGGCGCTGTAGGCACCCAGGGTACAGAGGCTACTCATATCACTCTTAGGCTCATGGGCCCTTCTCTAGATTAGACTATATATTTACCCCAGCAGATGATGTAGGTGAAATACTTCGGGCAGATTATCTGGCAACGGGATTACCAGAACACTCCCCATTATTGGTAGCAATGGGCCAGAAAACCCGTAGGAGTAGTAGTTCATGGCACCTGAATGCTTGGGAACTGCGAGATGCAGTGACCCTGAAGGAGATCCGAGTGGACTCTGAAATCTACTTTACATGGTGGAATCAGCGTAATGATCTGTGAAGCATATAAAACAGTGATGCGGATAGAATACAAAACATTATTGCCCATAAAAAGAAAAATGTAAGAAGAGATGTGGAAGAAATAGAGCTTTCGAGTCAGAAAAAGAACATACAAATGGATCAACAAGTGGCGCAAAACGTGATGCCTTAATAGAGGAACACAAAGCGCAGACGACGACTTGTTCAAACAGATACCGGTGGTCCAGCATCGCATGTACGAAGCCGGGGATAGGACAGATAAACTCCGGACCTGGTTGGGGCACCGTGAGAGGGAGAACCGATGGGTGCAGGCTATAGAGTGGGCAAAAGGGGAGATTTATGACTCGTATGAGGATATAGCAAAGGGGTTTGCAAACTATTATCAGACCCTTTACAGGGCACGACCCTTAGCAGACCAACCTTGAATAGAGAGTTATCTGGCAGATATAGAGCTGCCCACTCTCCCCGCAGATGATACTGCAGGTCTAGACTCAGAGTTATCCCTGGCGGAAGTACACAACGCAATATCTAAATTGAACCTGGGTAAGACTCCAGCACCGAACGGGTCCTGGCTGAATTATTTTTAAAAAACAGGCAGATATTCTGGCCCTGCACCAATTGCGCAAGTACCAACGTGCTTGGGAAGATAATATCCTTCCCCCAGACCTTTGTAGAGCCACTATAGTAATATTCACAAGGAAGGCAGGACACCCACTGCATGTGGGTCATATCGACCGATTCTCTCACTTAACCTTGAGACCAAGATATTGGCCACTGTGTTGGCTAATAAATTGATAAAAGTAATCGCTCCATTAGTACACAAGGATCAATCAGGCTTTATGCCAAAACGTTTAACCTGAGGTAACCTCTGCAGACTCCATAACTGGATGGTAGTGGTACGTAGGAGGAACAAACCCCATCTGTTCCTTTCACTTGATGCTGAGAAGACCTTTGATGCTGTGCATTGGCCCTTTATGATGCAAACCCTACGACAAATGGGATTTGGACCCCAGTTTATGAGATGGGAGGCACTGCTATACAGGAGACCTGTGGAGGCGGTAAAGGTAAACTGAATACTTTCTCAGGAATTCACCATAGAGAGAGGAACCCAACAGGGCCGCCCCCTGTCACCTCTCCTGTTTGCTCTGGTATTGGAACCCCTGGCGTGGGTGATATGCACCCATCCACAGATCTGGGGATTTGAATACTCAGAGTCCCCAAGCACTCAGGAGAAGATTTTGCTATATGCCAACGACATCCTTGTTTATCTCACCCATCCCCGAGACTCAATACAGGCAGTATTTCAAACTTTTGAGTGATATGGAGA
The DNA here is from genome assembly GCF_031143425.1 of Pleurodeles waltl. NCBI lineage: Eukaryota > Metazoa > Chordata > Amphibia > Caudata > Salamandridae > Pleurodeles > Pleurodeles waltl. The sequence continues at coordinate 1,986,151,489 of NC_090440.1, read as the reverse complement.
AAGCTCTGGGTATACTATCAACTGAGACAAATCAATCCGGTTTGAGTGGGGGGACGCTTTACCTCCAAAGGACCTACCAGAGAAGCTGAAGATCGATAGGGAGGGCTCAAAATACCTGAGATTTATGTTACATAGTACCAAGAACGAAGTCTAGAACAGAATATATGCAGAAAACCTTTGGGTTTCCAGGTAGATGCAGAACAGTGGAAAATACTTCCCCTCCACTTCTGGGGAACGCTGCAATGTTTAAAATTATCACCCTCCCAAATTTCCTATTTTCCTTTCAAACCACCTATTACTGGATACCTGATGAGCTGAGTGTTAAAATTGAGGGAATACTGCGAAAACTATTTTTTTCTAAACCATTTTATTAATTCAAAGGCATTACATAAACAAATCATGAAATGATGCACCTTTCGTAGGATAGATTCTGCACAAATATAGTCAGTGACGAGACAATGTCATTGATCAGGTATATACAAAAGTCGCATTGGTACAAGGAGGAAATTTGCAAGTGCCCCTCACAAAATCCTTTACAATATTCTGCCCAGCCATTTCCCCAGATTTTAGCATATTTACGGGGACAACCCTGTGCTACATAAACCATTTTCTCTTGCCCGGCACCCCAGTACACCCCTCTCCTCCAGCTCGAGAGGGTCGGCGGGGTCATGGCCTTCCACTTGCTGCAGTGCCTCTTTTGGCAACCATAAGGGCAATGCCCAGAAAGATCTGATCCATTCTTTACCTCCTATTCCTATACCTTCCATGACTTCCAATAGCACAGCCAAGGGGGATAGCAGAACCTCCATGACCAGGAGATCAGACAGCTCCTTCAGCAGCTTAGTCGAATAACATTTTGTGTAAGGACATGAACAACTCATATGGTAGAAGTCTGCTGGTTGTGTATCACATTTGGGACAGGCTGGGTTCCTCAGAAATCCCGCTCGGTGCAGTCTCGTGGGGGAGGGATACACTCCATATAGGTAGTATGTTTGAATGAGTCGCAGCCGGGATGATATGGAGGTAATTTGCGGTGCCATTATGGCATCCCGACAGACTTCCTCTTCTAATGGTCCCAGCCATCCCTCCCACCTCGCCCTAACATGGGTCAGATCCCCTGGAGTATTGTTGATCATCATGTTATACAACTGAGACACTCAACCCTTCCCCATGGCCCCATTAGTAATTTAGCCTCAAGTGGGCTATGTTTTGTTAGAGAGGTAGTGTCTGCGATGTGTGCCTGGAGTGCATGGCGAAGTTGTAGGTATTTATAGAATTGTGTCTGTGCAAGCTGATAGGTCGACTGTAGCTCTTGGAAGGAACAAATATGCGCCCCGCCATCCATCTCCCAGTTGTGAGATTCCTATTTGCTCCCATCTAGTGAACCCTGTAGGAAGGTACCCTCTTTTTAGCATGGTTACCACCACCTTTTTGCCCTCTGTCAGTGTGTTTTGACTGTATTCACTGGGATCCTGCTAACTAAGACCTCAGTGATTGTGCTCTCTCCCTCAAAATTTGGTTACTTAGGACTCAGCACACGCCACAATTGGTATACTGGTGCCCCCATATAAGTCCCTAGTTTATGGTACTTAGGTAGCCGGGGCATTGGGGCACCAGGGGTTCCCCATGGGCTGCAGCATGTATTGTGCCACCCATGGGAGCCCATGCAAAAGTGTCTGCAGGCCTGCCATTGCAGCTTGCATGAAAAGGTGCGTGCACCCTTTCACTACTGATCTCTGCACCAGGTCACTGTAAGTCACCCCTGTGGCAGGCCCTCCTAGCCCAGAAAGCAGGGTGCAACTACCTGTGTGTGAGAGTGCCTCTGCATGAGCAGAGGTGCCCCCACGAACTCTAGCTCCATTTTCCTGGACTTTGTGAGTGCAGAGAAGCCATTTTACCTGTGTACTAGACCTAGGGCCAGATGTATGAAAAAAAACCTTGGCGAATCGCAAATAGCGATTTTTAAGAAATCACTATTTCTGAGTCGCAAAATGCAATGTAACAAACTTGCGATTCGGAAATAGAGATTTCTTAAAAATCGCTAATGCAAATTGCGAGGCACCAAATATGGAATCGCACAAATTTTTGCAATTTGGTATTTGAAAACCACAAATTGCGAAAACGGACACCTGGCACAGCCTGATGACATCACAAGCAGGAAGTGAGTCAGCCCAGGCTGTTTCCAGGAGTCACACCCAAAGGAGCAGTGAGAGAGACACAGCCCAGCCCCAGGGAGCAAGTCTGTGAGCAAGCCAGGACTTTACACCACCATGGCCAATGCTGCTAATGGGAAGGAGAAGGGAGAGAGGACGAGAAAGCTTAAGTTCAGTGAGCAAGAACTGGAGGTGCTAACTGAGGAGGTGGTGAGGAGCCATGGCCGGCTATTTGGGAAGAGCTCACTCCAGGTCCTAGATAGTGAGAAGCGCAAACTCTGGGCTGACATCCAGACCAAAATCTGCACAGTGGGGGTTGCGCAGCGCTCAGTGGAGGAGATAAGAAAGAGGTGGTACGACCTGCGTTTCCGTGCCAAGGAGAGGGTGGCCAGCAGACTACAGGAGGCAAGGAGAACATGAGGCGGACCATCCACCCAGACACCCTCCACCCCCATGGAAGACCTGGTGGCGTCAACACTGCTCCCAGAAGCTGTCAGTGGAGTCACTGACATAGACACGTCCGGCACACCCAGCACCAGTAAAGGTAAGTCCAATAAAGAAATTTATCCCCATATGTGTATGTACGAATGCCCCTTAGGAAATAGCAAGTAGTTCAAACCATTGTGATAAGTACTCCATTCCACATCTTAGATGCGGCACAACATTGCCTTATGGGAGTGGTAGTCTACAACCCAGAGCTGAAAGTAGCACATAGAATGTGATTAAGTAGAGCGACACCCAGAAGAACACAACACTCACTGCATAGTGATATGATGTAAGTGAACATTTATTACCATTGTGCAACATTTGGTGATACATACATAAATGACATGCTGAACATTGTCGTTGCAGATGGCCCAGGCCCAGCAGCAGCAGATTGTGCCATTGTGGGGGATGCTGAAACATAGCCTTCATCAGACTCCAACACCAGCGAGTCATTGAGTATTGCGCCAATCAGACGCAGGGCAAGGGTTGTACCTCTCCCCGATTTGAGCCTGGACTCGGATGACATGCGGGATGAAGGCCACACTCCAGCCCCAGAAGCCAGATCCACCGGAAGGCAGCAGGCCCTGCCCCAGCGTCACTCAACACCCAGCAGGAGGCCTCACGATGCAGGCACACAGCATACGGAAGTAGGTGAGGGCCCATCATTCTTCGGTGGCCTGGAGGCATCAATGCTCAAAGTGCAGCGCATGCAAAACAAAAACATGAGGGCAATGCACAGGCAGATGCAGGCACACAATCCCAACATGGGGGGTCTGCAGAAGCAGTTGGAGTGTCTGAATACCAATATTTGCAAGCAGCATGAGGGACAGCTAACAGCTGCGGAGAACACCAGGGAACTGACCAATGCAGTAAAGGAACTCTGTACTGAGATAAGGCATGAGAGAGTCAGCCACCGCAGGCATGAAAGGCGATTCATGGGGATGTTCAGTGGCTTTTGTAGATCAGTCAATCGCCTAGCTACATTTACTGCCCTCATATCACGGCGTGCTGTGGCCGAATAGGTGGAGGCAGCACATAGCAGTCGTGATGTAGCCCAGGGACTGGTCCAGATTACCAATGTTCTGGATACTATGCTGGCAAATTACAGTGCTACACCCAGTGAACTTGGAGTTGGGGATACTGAGGAGTCATCTAGCCTCAGCAGCCTTGCAGTGCCCACGATGGATCCTAGGCGTCGAGGTGCCAGGCACAGCACTGACACTGAGGCTGATACAAGAGGTGCCGGCGAGGCCACTGCACACTCGAGTGGAATGCGTGACCGTAAAAAGTGACTTTGATGGCCACAGGGGACTAACTGCACATGTTGAATTACTGTAAACTATGAAGACAATAGTGCGACACTGTAAATGGCTCATTTATGACACATGTGTATTGCTTCGTCCTAGTGACACGTATGTTCCCTGAAGTCAAGGTAATAAAGGTGCTAACTACCAGAACACATGTCAGTGAGGTTGTGTTGTCATGACTTACATCTGAAATGGTTGTACGTGATGTCAGCACGCCTTTGCCTGCCCTTTGCTGCACTGGTCCTTTCTGCTGGCTGTAGGGGTGGTATGGGATCATCATCATTATCTGAGTCTGGCTCTGATATTTCCACAGGTATGCCCCTGGTGGTAGCTATATTGTGCAAGATCGCACATGTGGCCACTATTCTACAGGTCGTGTTGCGGGCTGTACTGTAGTGCCCCTCCACTTTTGTGGATACACCGGAAGCGACTCTTCAGCAGGCCAAAGGTGCGCTCCACCACATTGCAGGTTGCCCTGTGTGCTGAATTGTATCTCCGCTCTGCTGGTGTCGCAGGATTTAGGTAGGGCATCATCATGTAGATGCACACTGCGTAGGCACTGTCTCCTGGAAGGAACAGAGGGTATAATGAGTAGCTGAGCCATCTGACATCACACTGCCATCAATGCACCATTGTAAAGAGGGAAAATACCTAGTAGATATCCTTCACCAAATTCCTCAGCTAGCAGTCTTCTGTGAATCCCGCTGTGGTGAAAGATGTACGAATCATGTGTGCTCCCTGGGTACCTGGCCACGAGATCAGTTACGATATAGGAGGCATTGCATATCACCTGTATATTCATTGAATGTTGGTATTTACGGTTGCGGTACACATACTCTGTGGCCTATGGTGGACAGATTGCAACATGTGTCCCATCTATGGCACCTAGGACGTGGGGGAACTGTGCTATCTGGTAGAAATCTATTTTTGTCTGCTGTATTTCCTGCGGGGTGTGGGGTGTGGGGGAATCTGATGTACTGGTGTATCCTACTCAGCATGGCGTTTAGAAATGCATTGAAAAATCTAGAGAGGGCACTCTGTGATACCCCTCCAGCTGCTGCTATGACCCCTTGATAGCTCCCTGAGGTAAGTAGGTGCAGGGAGCATAATACCTGCACATGGGTGGGTATGCTATTGGTCCTGTGTGTTGTGCGCTGCAGTATGGGTTGTAGCTCAGCTATCAGGTCAAGTATCATGGCTGAGTTCAACCTGTACTTCTCAAATATTCCTCCTCAGTCTGGTCAAAAATGGGTAATGCACACTCTGAAAATGCGCACCTGTCTTCTCCACCCTCTCCTCAAACCTGCCAAGATCCTCATTCTCCTCGCCATGACGTAGAGGGCACCCATTGTGCAAAAGAGCCTGAAGCAAATTTTGCGATTCCTTGTTTTTGGCCTGTGAATGCCTTTCATGCATCGCAGACCACATTTTTGCATTCGCAAACGGCCGATTTCTGCGATTCGCACCGTTTGCGAATGCAAAATCGTTTGATACATCTGGCCTATAGCTCACTACCTATGTCAAGCTACTTAATGGTAACTTTGAACCTGAGCATTTTTGGTATCAAACATGTCGGAATCATACAACAATACTGTTGCCATTATTGGCTTTATGATTCCATGCACTCAGGGGGCTCCTTAGAGGACCCCCAGGCTGTATGATTCCATGCACTCAGGGGGCTCCTTAGAGGACCCCCAGCATTGCTCCTACCAGTCTTCTGGGGTTTTCCGGGCAGCCCGTGCTGCTGCCACCCCTCAGTCAGGTCTCTGAACTGGGGGTGAATGTTTGACTTTGTTCAGCATTCCGTCCATCACTTGTTTTTTTTGCATTTGTCGCCCTAAGTGGGAATGGTATGCCCAGATGTGAGTCCCTTGCTCACTGTTCCACTGGATTCAAGCTAGCCCGGCTGATGGAGGGCGATACCTTGAAACTGTTCCCAGGATGCTTGGTTCCGGTCCACGGAGGACTGGCTTGGGAGTTCGGGCTGGACTGCTCCCATGGGGAACAAGATCAAGACTGATTTGCATATGGATGGGTCCAAACCGGGGTGGCATGGTGAGCAAAAGAATGATGGATTAAACCCAGATCTGTGACTGGGGTGAATGTTTGAAAGGCTTCAACACGGCAGTGCTGCAAGTCTTTTTGCTGCTCTGCCCTACTCAAATCGAAAGGGCAGGAATTTACTGTGGCTATGAAATACAGTGCATTCTGGTTCATTCATCCGGCGCACAATTTGGTGACTAGCGCCAATGTGGGCATCCGTGCAGCATGGGGCAAGGGTTTCTGTGTTGTAGGCAGTATTGTTTTTGTGCAGGAAGGGCCACCTTCCTGCACAGAAACAATCCTGAGAGTCCTTTTCCTCTTTCTATATGTGCTGCAGAATGCATCGCGAATGGAAGGAGGATAAAACAAGGATAAACGAAAACATTTCTCCTTGTTACTCCTGCTCTGGGGGAGGCATAAGGTTTTGCCGCTGCCCCAGGATTACCTAACTTTGTAAATCTGGGGCAGAGTCAAAACCCATGGGTGTTGCGTTGGAACACCCACTTCAACACCCATGGAACGCATCTTTGACACAGAATAAGGCAATGCAAAGCCATGCAGGGTGGCTTTGCATCACCTTATAGATATGATTGAGAGGCCTGTGCCACTGGAGCGTCATAAAAAGTGATGCTTTAGTGGCGCTGGACTCATGTAAATAACACCCTTAGGGGCATATTTAAGAAAAGTTTTCTTGCCCCCTTAGCGCCCCCCTAATGCCACCATGTGTGCACTGTATTTAAAAGATGGTTCACTATGGGAGTAGTAAGGGAACTAGCATCAGAATTTTGACACTAGTCTGGCGCTTTGCAGGATTAGGGTAAAAAATTCTGACGGTAATCCTGCAAAGTACCCAGAGACTCATTGTAAGCAATAGAAGCATCCTTTTAACACTTGCTCTGAGCACAGGCATAATGTAGTACAAAGGGTTACAAAGTGGCGCAATGCATGCATTGCACCACTTTGTAAATATGGAGTGCCATTTTTGGCCTTCTAATGCCACATTAGCGTTAAAAAAATTGCAGTAATGTGGCTTTGGAATGGCGCTAGGGGCTCTTAAATATGCCCTATAGTCTTCAAATTAGTAGACTCCGACCTCCTAGTGCTAGGTGATGGTGTGTGTACCCTCGGAGGATGAACCTTGCCATCTAGGACATTGTGACCTTCTGCTGCCTTTGATATAGTGAATCATGTTGCATAGCTGAACCCCTTCTCACCATCAATGAAGTAGATGGAACTGTTCTGGCAGATCATAATTTATGAAGATTCAGTCATGCATATTGTAGGAGGCTGGCCTGGCTTATAGTGGGTACCTTGTGGTACTTACACCTTGTGCCAGGTCCAGTTATCCCTTATTAGTAGATTAGTAGTGTTCTAGCAGCTTAGGCTGATAGAAGGTAGCTATAGCAGAGCAGCTTAGGCTGAACTAGGAGACATGCAAAGCTCCTACAATACCACTGGTGTCATATGCACAATATCATAAGAAAACACAATACTCAGAGTTACTAAAAATAAAGGTACTTTATTTTAGTGACAATATGCCAAAAGTATTTCAGAGGATATACTCCCTTAGGAGGTGAGTAATATACACAAAATATATACACACAAACCAAAATCAGGTAAGTAACAGTTAGAAAAGTAGTGCAAACAATGTAGAATCACAATGGAATGCAATAGGGAGAAATAGGCCTAGGGGCAACACAAGCCATATACTCCAAAAGTGGAATGCAAACCACGAATGGACCCCATGCCTAGTGTAGTGTTTAGAGGGTCAGTGGGAGTGTAAGAAAACACTAAGGGTGTCCAAGATACCCCACCCCAAGACCCTGAAAAGTAGGAGTAAAGTTACCCCCCTACCCCAAAAAACAGTAAAGTTGAGATAGGGGATTCTGCAAGGAAAACACTGAAGACGGATTCCTGGACCTGAGGACCTGTAAAGGACGGGGACCAAGTCCAAGAGTCACACAAGTGTCCGGGGGGGGGGCAGGAGCCCACTAAACCCCGGATGAAGATGCAAAAGGGCTGCCTCCTGGTGGAAGAAGCCGAAGATTCTGCAACAACTGAAGGTGCCAGGAACTTCTCCTTTGGTCAGAAGATGTCCCACGGCGTGCTAGAGGATGCAGAGTTGTTTCCACGCAGAATGACTGCAAACAAGCCTTGCTAGCTGCAAGAGTCGCAGTTGAGGATTTTGGGTGCTGCTAGGGCCCAGGAAGGACCAGGAGGTCGCCCCTTGGAGGAGGAGACAGAGGGGGTGCTCAGCAATACAGAGAGCCCACGCAGAAGCAGTTAGCACCTGCAGAAGCACCTGAACAGGCACTTAGAAGATCTGAGGACAATGGTCGACTCAGTCACAAAAGAGAGTCCCACGACGTCGGAGTCCAACTCAACGTGTTGGGCAATGCAGGACGGAGTGCTGGGGACCTTGGCTAGGCTGTGCACGAAGGAAGTCTTGCAAAAGTGCACAGAAGTCCGAGCAGCTGCAGTTCATGCAGTACACAGGATTACTGTCTGGTGTGGGGAGGCAAGGACTTAACTCCACCAAATTTGGACAGAAGGGCCACTGGACTGTCGAAGACACTTGGACCCAGCTCCTGTGTTCCAGGGACCACGCTCGTCAGGATGAGAGGGGACCCAGAGGACCGGTAATGCAGAAGTTTGGTGCCTGCGTTGACAGGGGGAAGATTCCGTCGACCCACAGGAAATTTCTTCTTGGCTTCCAGTGCAGGATGAAGGCAGACAGCCCTCAGAGCATGCACCACCAGGAAACAGTTGAGAAAGCCAGCAGGATGAGGCGCTACAATGTTGCTGGTAGTCTTCTTGCTACTACTTCGTTGCGGTTATAAAGGCGTCCTGGAGCAGTCAGCGGTCGATCCTTGGCAGAAGTTGAAGAGGGGTGTGCAGAGGAACTCTGGTGAGCTCTTGCATTCGTTATCTGGTGAGATGCCCACAGGAGAGACCCTAAATAGCCCACAGAGGAGGATTGGCTACTGAGAAAGGTAAGCACCTATCAGGAGGGGTCTCTGACGTCACCTGCTGGCACTGGCCACTCAGAGGTGTCCATTGTGCCCTCACAACTCTGTATCCAAGATGGCAGAGTTCTGGGACAAACTGGAGGAGCTCTGGGCACCTCCCCTGGGAGGTGCTGGTCAGGGGAGTGGTCACTCCCCTTTCCTGTGTCCAGTTTCGCGCCAGAGCAGGGCTGGGGGGATCCCTGATCCGATGTAGACTGGCTTATGCAAGGAGGGCACCATCTGTGCCCTTCAAAGCATTTCCAGAGGCCAGGAGAGGCTACCCCTCCCAGGCCCTTCACACCTATTTCCAAAGGGAGAGGGTGTAACGCCCTCTCTCAGAGGAAATCCTTTGTTCTGCCTTCGTGGAACCAGGCTGCCCAGGCCCCAGGGGGGCAGAAACCTGTCTGAGTGGCTGACAGCATCAGTAGCTGCAGTGGAGACCCTGAAAAGTTAGTTTGGCAGCACCCGGGCTCTATGCTGGAGGCCCGGGGATGCATGGAATTGTCCCCGACATGATCCTGGACATGTTACATGCCCATGTTTGGAGTTACCACGGTGATGCTACATATAGGTATTGACCTATATGTAGTGCACACGTGTAATGGTGTCCTCGCACTCACAAAGTCCGGGGAATTTGCCCTGAACAATGTGGGGGCACCTTGGCTAGTGCCAGGGTGCCCACACACTAAGTAACTTTGCACCTAACCTTCACCAAGTGAGGGTTAGACATATAGGTGAATTATAAGTTACTTAAGTGCAGTGTAAAATGGCTGTGGAATAACGTGGACGTTATTTCACTCAGGCTGCAGTGGCAGTCCTGTGTAAGAATTGTCTGAGCTCCATATGGGTGGCAAAAAAAATGCTGCAGCCCATAGGGATCTCCTGGAACCCCAATACCCTGGGTACCTAGGTACCATATACAAGGGAATTATAAAGGTGTTCCAGTGTGTCAATGAGAATTGGTAAAATTAGTCACTAGCCTGCAGTGACAATTTTAAAAGCAGAGAGAGCATAAACACTGGGGTTCTGGTTAGCAGAGCCTCAGTGATACAGTTGGGCACCACACAGGGAACACATACAGGACATACTTTATGAGCACTGGGGCCCTGACTGGCAGGATCCCAGTGACACATAGGCAAAAACAAACATACATACAGTAAAAATGGGGGTAACATGCCAGGCAAGATGGTACTTTCCTACACATATGAACATTTTGAAGTTCGCTGCAGTTTTCATGGCCAAAGAGATGGGCCCTATTATACATATACCTTTTGATAATGGCTGTACTACTCATTCCAGGCAATACCTTTTGGTAATGGGTGTACTACTCATTCCAGGCAAGATTCCTTCATTCACTCACTATAGATACAAGAATTGGCAAAGCCAATAGGTCTTGCCTTCTGGTTTGCCAATGCTTTTTGCAAATGCTGTTTAGCAGTAGCAAAAGAGAAAAAAATAGTTACTGCCTATGTTGAGCAGTGGTATCTGGACAGATGGTACCGTGGAACTTCTGCAGGACGACATATTTAAAAAATAATCCATTCTGAGCTTCCGAAAGGGTTTTGTTTTTACCTGACGGCATCCAGATACCAGTCACGCGAGACTCAGCAACCTGATTGTCTAATCACAACATCAACAGTAATCTTGCAACTGCCATTTCAGTACTTAGGAAATGCCATCCGCAATGACATGCCTATGGCCTCACATATGTCACCCATGACATGTTAAGTGACATCATTAATGATATCACTGATGAAATCTCAAATGGCATTGATAACATTACTTACATATATATGTAAATAAGAGTGTGTGCATATAGAAGGTTACAGGGACGTTATAGTTAGGCTCAGATTTTAATTTTACAAAAACATAGAAAATCACCAGTTGTAGTTAGAGTTGCCTCAAGTAACCATAATTCGTGCCCTAAGGTAATTATAACCTGCATTAATCCAACCACAGCTGCGCACGGTCTTTGGTCGTGCATGGCGGCTGTTTCCCAAAGGGCCTGGCATGTGGCCAGGCCCTTAGACCAACCCCCTATAAGGACCCAACTTTGCACCGTGCACGGTCTTCTCCCATGCAGAGTAGGGGTTGCTCAGAGGGGCTGGCCTGCAGCCAGTCCCTGCTGGCAGCCCCCTAACCACCCAACCCAGTGCTATGCACGGCCCTTTGCACATGCACTGCAAAAGTTGTCCATGGCCTCTCTGGGTGTGAGAGGCAGTATCTGGGGGTAAGAGTGTCTGACAGGGTGTCTGGGTTGGAGAGTGCATACATCACTGTTTTAGTGTGTGCATCAGTATGTGCGCAGGTCTGTGAGTGGGTGCATCAGGGTGTCACTGGGTCTGTGAGTGGGTGTGTGATGGTGTGAGTGGGTGTGTGAGTGGGTGCATAACTGTCTGAGTGGGTGCGTGACAGTCTGACTGGGGCTGTGAGTGAGTGCATGAGGGCCTGAGTGGGTCTGTGAGTGGGTGCGTGAGTGTCTAAGTGGGACTTTGAGTGGGTGCATGGGTGTCTGAGTGGGACTGTGAGTGGGTGCGTAAGTTTCTGAGTGGGTGTGTGAGTGGGAGAATTGATTGAAAGAAAGACCGAGAGAAAGGAAGTGAGAGGGAGATGGATAGAGTTTTTTAGGCTTTGATGTGTGATATACTTAGAATGAGATATTTGTATCAAATAAAAAATAAAAAATACATATATATATTTTTTAATATAATTTTTTTAATTAAATATTTCTTTTTTTTTAAAGCCCTTTATGGGTTATCTGGGACCGCATGGGAGCCCTTAAAGGCTCCCCTGTGGACCCTCTTTATTTATTTATTTATTTTTATTTTTTAATAAAATAAATATATATTTGAATTAAATGCCCTTTACCGGCCATCTGGGACCACGAGGGATCCCTTAAGGGCTCTCCCACGGTCCCTCCGTATGTATATTTAAATAAAATAAATAAATAAAATGAAATGCTCTTTAGGGGCTACCTGACATTGCGGGGTAAGCCCTAAGGTTCCCCTTGCAGCGTCATTACTTCAGCAAGCACAGAGCTCCTTCAACAGCAGTTCCATGCTTGCCGAAGCATTTCATCTCTGTCCCGTGTGCAGGTGACAAAGATGAAAGCTCTGCTGTTTAACAGCGAGACTGCTTTAAAGGTCCAGCTGTCAAACAGCAGAGTGTTTGCTGTGGCTTGGCTTCTGGTGCAGCGCTGCAGCCAAGTCACAGCAAAGAGCTATATGGGGGTGGGCACCCCGGGACATAGCAGGAGCCGGTCCTGGGGGGTGGCGGTCCTCAGGGCCTTCTGTGGCTCCACGAATTGGGCCATGCGGCCCCCCCTCCAACGTGAAGATGACCCCGGGGGTAGTGGTCTTCAGGGCTAATGGGGGCCCCATAGGGACCCCCTTTCTTTTTTAAAATATTTCCCTGGGGTGGTGGTCGTCCCCGGGGCAGCGGAAGGGGCCAGAACCCCTCCCCCCACAAATTACATTAAAGCCCTGAGGAGGTGTCGATCTAAACAATGGTTCCCAAACAGTGACCTGGTGCTCTATCACCTGTATGTTACAGTAGGTGCGTTTGGAAACGGCATTTCTGTTTAATAATTCTAGAGAACAAATAATGTGCTTGTTTTGACCTTAGAGAACCACAGATTGACATTGTTCAATTTCTCCTCCTAACAAAGTATATTTATCTGCTATGTGCTCTGAAGATGTTTTTCAATCCTTCATAAGAGGAAAAAATGCCTTTGAGCAAATTTGTCTTGCTACTTCATTATGGGAGTGCGCCTTTCTCTTTAGAATGCATCAGTATTATGAGTCTGGAAAGAATTGGGCAGCCAGTTTCAAGTGATTGCCTTCTCTGTACTCGTCATGGTGTTTTAGAAAAAATTTTGGTTTGATGTTGAAAATGCAACCTCTGGTTCCCATGTTGTCACCATTCAATAATCAAAAAGATACGTTTTGGTAAGGAACAATTCCTAATATTTCAAATTATTTTAAGATCCTGTTGATATGAAACAGAAGAGAATAATTAAGTTACCTTATGAATATATCTTTTCCTTTAACTTTACCACTCATTTGCCAGATCGGAGACATTCACCACATATTCCATTGGAAGAGACAGTAGCAAGCTTGCAGAGGACTGTTATGGCTGGAAATCAGACCCTCTCAAGAGTAAGTTGACTTTGCAAACGCATTCTCTGATGTAAATTGTTGAGGCAGTAAAATAATCTATGTTGGGTCCAAAGAAGATCACTCAATGTACTGGCTTTACTTTGAGATGAAAATGCCTGGTAGTCAAAACTGAAAGCTAGTCAATGACGAAGTAAGTTTGTAGTATTTTTCTGCCTTTTATGTTGACCCAGCACTCATTTTATTAGCACCAACATTATGGCCCTCATTGCAACCCTGGCGGTCAGTGTTAAAATGGCAGTAATACTGACAACAGGCCGGCGGTTAAAAAAATAAGATTTTGACCATGGAGGTTACCGCCATCCAAGACCGCCACTTTAACACACCAACCCCCAGGGTAGTAATGGCCGCTGGGCTGGAGACTTTGGTCTCCAGCCCGACGGCCGTCACAATCCCACCCTTGGGATTACAACCCGGCCTACCGCCATGGTTTTCGTGCCAAACTTACTGCTGCGAAAACCATGGCAGAAGGCACTATCAGTGCCAGGGTCTCCACAGCCCCCTCCCCCACCCCAGAGTCCTCCCTCTCCTGCCCCCCACACGTATACACATGCGCACCCATGCACACACGCATACCCACCACCACCCACGCATGCACACATGCATATCCACACACCGCAACACACACCAACATACCTTGTCACACACATGCATTCACAACACACAACACTCACAATGACTCATTCACGCATGCATTCTACGTGAATCACACCTGCATTCATGCATACCAAAACATACACCCCCCCCCCACATACACACAACACCCCACTCCCTCCTCTACGGTCGGAGAACCCGACTTACCTGCTTGCAGAGGGTCCTCCGGCTGGAGACGGTCCACGGCGCTGTTGTCAGCAGCAGTGTCCGCCAGCAAAACACCGCCAGGCTGTATCATTGCTCCTGATACGGTCAGCGGTGTTTTGCTGGCGTAGCGGTGCTGCTGTCAGCAGCGCCGACGTCCGCCGCCATGACCGTCTGCGGTGTTCAGCTTGCATTCTGGCGGAATACCGTTGGCGGTCATGATAGGCGTAGACGGCTGGTAGCCACGGCGGCAGTATGTTGGCAGCCATCACCGTGGCGGTAGGCGGTCAATACCGCCAATGTTGTAATGAGGGCCTATGTCATCATGCCACTTGTACACTACCTTGTGCCTAATTGCACCTTTTCCGGTTCCTAGAGACCTTTTAATCCCTGCAAAAGAAATTATCTCCAAAGGGAGAACAATTTGCATATTTTCCTCAATGCATAGCAGTTTTCATTTACAGACATAAATGAATTATCTGTCCTGCTTTTTTGACCCACTGTAGTGCAGTCAATCCCATCTCAATCAGAGATGTGGAATTAATGAGTCTCCTGGCACCTAAAAAGAAGTGCTACAGCTCCTTTGGAGGTGGATGAGCGGACCACAGGTTGTAAGTTATCACCAGAGGCCTCACTTCTGCCCTTCCAGCGGAGTATTACCTACTCAGTTTAGAGAACTGCTCAGTGTCAGCAAATATTCCTTTTGCCCAAAGTGCTTCTAATATATTTTTGTCAAAACTACAATAGGTGCTGTTGCAAACTCATGACAGCTACCCTGACAATTTATTGATGTTTCAGAAAGAAACCCTAAAAGCAAGGGTTAATTTATGCAACATCAAAATACAATAACCCTGATTCGGGAAGTTTTCTCCCTACTCATGGGTGCTCACCATTTTGTTTTTCTGTATGCATCCAACATGCCTGTCTCATTGGTCGTGGACAGGAGAATTGAGCGCCGCATAGCCTCTCCTAAATGGTCAACTTTATGACCCTTTAAGCCGGCGAGCTAGTGCAGGATAGGTGAAAAGGACAGACACCAGGTAGGTGGAGGAGCCCCTTGCTCGTTGTGCCACTGGATTCAAGCTAGCCTAGCTGATGAAGGGTGATACCCTGAAACTGGACCCAGGATGCTTGTTTCCGGTCCAGGGAGGACCTGGCCTGGCAGTTCAGGCTGGACTGTTCTCATGGGGAACAGGGTCAAGGGTGATTTGCATATGGTTGGGTCCAAACTGGGGTGGCATGGTGAGACACAGAACAATGGATTCAACCCAGATCTGTGACTGGGGTTTGAAAGGTTTTAACTCTCCGTCCATCATCCTTTTGTGTTGCTAAAGGAGCACATTCTTTATTCATCTGTCGACACCAACAACTAGGCAGCAACTGCTGCTCTAGAACTTCCCCCACCTCAACATTCCCAAGTGTTCTACACATTCAAACAACTCCTCACAACTCCTTGAGACTCAGCATATCCCCCTTCCTTCATCTCAAAATAAAAGAAAAGCAAACCCCAACATTAAAATGCAACAATGTCGAGACCAATCATAATTAAGCCACGGTTGTAACCAGGACCCAAAGTAACACTGTGAATTCGAAAATTTAGGATAAATGACAATAAGCAAACATTCACTACAAAACATAGGGAAACAACTTTTCAGATATATTGCAATGAATGATAATCTATTTACATAACATAATCCTTAAGTTTGATTGGTAAGGACTTAGATCGCACTAGTTTGTCAAAACAACCTTGGTCACACACTAATTCGTCATAGCAGTTCAAGTACTGAAAACATTCTCAATGCATTTCGAGCCTTTCGGGTCCTTCATCAGGGGTATGTACTAAGAACAATCACATAATCAATCACTCACAATAACAAACAGGAGCAACTAACGCTAATCATCAAAATGGTAACACTCAAGCTATATTCCTAAAATACGGTAATGCATCCAGAGTGCTATAAACACACAACTCCTAATCTAAAATAATCTGTGTAGACAAATCACCTTCCAAGTCAATGTGAAAATTTTAAATCAATAATTAGAAAAAACATCACCCTTGTGTAGTAACTCCATGTACTCACAGCTTACGATACCCACAAAAGCCACCGAAACATTGTGAAGTGGACATGCCAGGTGTACCGCATACCTGTTTAGTGACCCAAAAAATCTAAAAGCAAACAAATGAACGCCCCCTCTGACGCCATCCGTGTGGATCTTAAAGCAAAGTGCTCGTGAGAGAATGAACGTTGCCCATGAAAGAGAAGAGAAAAATTGTGAGTCAAAACAGGGTGTATTTTCAACATACCGATAAGAAAGGTGTCTGGTCTACTGTGAAACCATTGTGCCTGCTAAACCATGTCGGGTTCCAATCATTACATGCAACTCCTTTCTGTTCTCTTTTAAAAAAAACTTAAGGCAGGCACGTATTAGTAAGGTTATGAAGAGGCATGGTACTTGTCCATGGTACGCCTATGGGTAGTTCAACAAAAGATCACAAGGCGGTCCTAAAATACTGGTCATTCAAGTTCTCCTTAGCACCCTCCGTTAACTTTACAAGTGTGATGAACTTCTGATTTACGGCCTCCCCAGGACACAGCAAGTTGGTGTAATCATTCCATGAAACAATGGAATGCTGCACACCCGAAAACCAATCTGGGTGAGTCACTAGCAAATGCAGACAAATAATGGCTCCCCAATGACAAAAGATGCAAATGGAGTGGACTGTAAATGTTCATGTCCTCGTCTTTATGAACCATCCAGTACCTCACTCTGCACCGTAATCTTATTGGGTTGCAGTCACGTCATGGCAGGTTATCCTGGCATAGTGACCTCAGGTGAAAATGCTGAATACGGATAACAGCGGCAGCGTGGAGCCCAGTCTTCTGCCCCTCTGGCTACCTCAGCCTCAAAGCCTCTTCGGAGTGTCCTTAAGTGCACACACCCATCCTGTTCGAGGCAGCAGGGTCCTACTGTACCATTAATTTACACCGGCTGCATCTTTCATCATCCCCAGAATGTCTGAGGCAGGATCATCTGTCTCTTTTGCAGCAGGAAATATAGCCCCTTCTGGCTAATGAGGCCATAGAGAAGGTGCTGGTATCAAAAGTAGGCTGTGGTTGTTATTCCTGCTACTTTCTGGTGCCAAACAGTGATAAAGGCCTTTGGTCTATGTTAGACATTTACCCTCTCTATGCCTGCCTGCTGAAGGACAGATTCAAGATGCCCACCTTTGCCAGGTCTTGTCTGTCCTTGACCCTGTCGTCTTAATGGTAGCATTAAACATGCAGAATACTTATTTTCACAACACCGTCCTGCTGGCCCACAGGCGATATATGTGGTTCATGGGCTGGCTCACCACTACACCTCGGGTGCTCAGAAAGTGATGGATGTAGTTGTAATGCATTCTCAGATCTCAGCGGTCCCAGATGTCCCCTATCTCAAATGGCTGTTGAAGGAGGGGTTGGTCCAGGTAGTCGTCACCCACCTCCAGGCTACAGCAGATCTCCTGGCTTTGTTGGGGTACATAATCAATGTTCCAAAGTCACACCTGGCTCCTTCACAAATGCTTTCCTTCATCAGAGCTATTCTGGACAAGGTGCAGTAGTTTTGTGCCATACCCTCTGGATTCCAGGGCATTCAGGCTATGATCCAGATGTTTCAGCCTCTGTCCTGGATATCAGTGAGGATGACTGAGAGGCTGCTGGGACTGATGGCCTCCTGTATCCTGTTGGTCAAATACATAAAGTGGCCTATACAGGCTCTGCAGTGGAATCTGAAGACCCATTGGGCTCAGCATCAGTGGGATCGCTGCGATTACATCTAGATTTTGGAGACAATTGCAAAATATCTGTAGTGGTAGTTGCTGGACTGCTGGTCAGCAGTAGACCCTTCTCCTTTCTCCGTCCAGAGCTCTGAGTAATGACAGATGCATCGCTTCTGTTCTGAAGAGCCTGTCTGGAAAACGTGGAGATTACAGGCATCTGGTCCCTGGCGAAGGCTTGACTCCACATTAGCTTTCTGGAGCTGCAGGCCATCCATTTGGTGTTGAAAGTCTTCCTGCCATCTGTCAGATTCAGGCTGGTACAAGTGCTCACAAACACCGTCATGTGGTACTGAAAAAGCAAAGCATGATGGGGTCGTCGACCCTGTCCCAGGAGGCATACTGCCCCTGAAAGTGGTTGGAACACCAGAAGATTGTTATGGTAGTTCACCATCTTGTGAGATCTCTAAACTTTGGGCAGATGAACTCAGCCACTGACACTTAGCGGATCACAAATGGCAGTTTCACCCAGAGGTGGAGCTAGGTCTTTTCTATGGATGTAAAGAACCTTGGCTCAATCTTTTCACCATTGCTGAGAATGCAGGATGTCAGCACTTTTGCACATTGGAGTTTTCAAAGTATCTCTCTCTCTCTCTTTCTTTCTATTTCTCGCTCTCTCTTTCTCTCTATCTTAGATGCATTCCTCGTAGACTGACTCATGTATGCCTTCTCACTGATACCTCTCCTGTTCTGAGTACTGAAGATGATCAGGAACGATGGGTATAAGGCATCCTAATGTCATCAGATTGGGCAAGGAGGGTATGGTATCAGGAGCTCCTGGGAATGAACATCTGTCCTCCAATCAGGTTGCCCCTTTGGGGGGATCTCTGCTGCAGCAGCAGGCCAGAGTCATGCATCCAGGCCTGGGCAGTGTCCTCCTTGATGCTTGGAGATTGAGCGACAGAAGTTGACTACTTTTTACCTACATCCTTAGGTGATCAGTGTCACCTGGCAGCTAGATGTCCCTCGACAAAATTAGTATACGCCTGCCATCGGGATAAATATGAGTTGGTTTAGTGACTGGCTGACCTGCTCCAAGCCACACTGTCGTAAGTGTTGTTGCTTGTGTTGTCTTTAGCCCAAGAAGTCTATTGTTTTGAGCACAGTTAAAGGGTACTTGTTAACTCTTTCGGCTTTTTTGTGGTGGCTGGATTAGTCTTCTCGGTTTTAGTCTTCTGTAGTGATGTGTTTCTTGAAAAAAATGACAACATATATTTCCACTTTCTCTGTTCATTATGTCCCATTGAGACTTGAGTTCAGTCTTCACTTTTCTCATGTGCATTTCTTTTGAAACGCTGCATTGCAGTCCCCTGTGGCTCCTGACCCTCAAGATGGTCATTCCTATCACTGTAACATTGGCACAGTGGGTATGCGAGCTATAGGCTCTCCCTGTCAACCATGTTTTACCCAGCTTGTAAACTGGTCTTGAGAATGCAGGCCTCCTTCCTCTTGAAAGTGCTGACCTTTTTTCACGTCGGGCAAAATAGCATTCTGCTGACGTTCTTCGCTCTACCTCACCTTGGAAGGAGAAAGAGAGACTGCATTTTCTGGATCCTAAAAGAGTGCTTTGCTTTTACGTCAGTTGTACCAGAGAATATCATGTGAATGATCTGCTCTTTGTGGGATTCACTGGTGCAAAGGGCAAAGCAGTGCAGAAGAGAACATCTCTCAGTGGATGGTGCTCTTCATTAAAATCTGCTATACATCGGTCCAGAAGCAGCCCCTCAAAGATTTGCGGGCTCATTCCCCAAAGCCAGGACTGTATTTGGGCGCTGGGTGCCATTTGCTATTTGGATATCACACCATGCGTTCATGAAGCACTACTGTTTGGTCAGCCAAATGGGCATTTTGCCCTCTTGGTTCTGCTGGGATTTTATTTGAATCAGTTCACAGACCCACTGGGAAGTACTGCTTTGGGATCTATTTGTGCTGTGGGCCAAAGTCTGATGAGGAAAAATAAATGATTGTCCTTAAACCTTCGTGCTTCTGAGCCCACCTGCCTCCAGCTCAAATGCCCAATACCTATTCCTTTTTTATTATGATGTTTTCTTCTCCAAAATAAGACAGACATGGTAGGTACATACTTTTCTCATTCAGAAACAATGTAAAAACAGGCCCTTCAGGTCGATGTATAATTCTATTTGAAATCATAAAATTGCTACACATGGGTGAATTCCTGGATGAGTAGGCAAAAAAGCCTAAAATAAACAGTATTATTCACTTCCAACCCCCCAAAAAAGAAAAAAAGAAACTGGATAAAGAAACATTAATAACAAGCATCTTGTGATATCAAGGAATATCCAGGGTATTATTAAAGGTGCATAGCAACATTCAGGTATGCATTTCAAGTCTTGGAGGGCCCAACTTATTCCAAGGAGAGCCTCTAGCTTTCATTGTGCTACAGCCTGAATTCAAGATGGCCCACCACCTATGCAGTATCTCACAAGAACCACTGGGCCTGACATTTGATGCAGAATGTGTAAAGACCTGTGCACCTCGTCAGGGATCACTAAGGCATGTCAAAAACCTACTCTGTCATATATGCCCTTCCTTGGGAACCGCAAGTCATGCGGAGCTTACTTTTCATAGTGATTCTTTCAATCTAATTCTAAGATTATTTTTTCCATCTCTCTCAGGTCCACTGTTCTAGATTTCCATTGTCTATGTGTAGGTATTTGTAGGTACGGATTGTGACATACAGAGATAACTAACACATTTTCCTGCTCCCACCTGTTAAATAACACATATTTCTCCTTCAGTGTAAGTCTGCACTATTCCCTTATTCCAAATACAGCAGAAAATTGATCTTACAAGACATCCAGATAGAGTATGGTTTGCATTTCTGAATGCAGTTTAAAGCTATAGATCTGGAGTTTTGGAAATGCCCAAAATGCATGGCCATGAGTGTCTTGTTAACCACATTGTCTTTACCATTGGCCTCCTGTATCTCCCCAGTCTTTGGTTTGAATTGCCACTCCAAAATACTGAATAACCTCTTTCCATTTAAACTCTTTCCATGATAGGGAGCATGCCATCCCTTATACAACATTTCTACCACACAATATTATTTTAATAATGACAAATTGCTGTTCATGCTTTCTTTCTGAGGTGAAGGACTGTTTGCAGAGTTTACCCTAAAGAACTTTGAACATTGTGTTTCTCTTTAAAAAACATAGAGAGTTGTTGGATTGTTGAGTTGGATGATACCCTTTGAGTGAACCATTCGCTCAAACTGTGCTATAAATTGCTACACAAATACCCTTCCAAGGGCATAAGGGACATGGCAACTACTTCAGCGTTCTTGAAAGGGGTGCATGTTTCAGACATTTGTTAGGCAACGGCTTAGACTTCCACAGCATCATTAATTCATATATTTATTATTGTATGTACGTTTAGAGTGTTTTTGTATAGAAGGCAAAAAAGCAGTAAAAGAAACAAACAATAGGCCTGAATTTTGCCTTGACCACCCCCATGTTTTGACTGATACTGGTGGTTACTGACTGACTGTGCCCTGGGCTCTGCTAACCAGAACCTGGGCCAGTGCTCTGTTTAAAAGGGATATGCAAATCAGGCATGATTATAATTGGCTATGACAACCTACCTTGCTTTGCAGGCTGCTTTTAAAAGTAAATTATATGCAAATTCGACTTTGGAACTAAAAGTACTTCTTATTTTTATATATGTCACCCTTAACGTCTGCCCTAGGTGTCCCAGTGTTAGGGTGCCTTGTGACTATAAGTAGGAACATTATGAAAGATGTTTTATATGCCCTAGTGAGGGGAAAACGGCCAATTTTGTTTTCCCCTTTGTAGTGCATTAGCTCCATAGGCTAACATATGAATACTTTAATAAAGTATAACTATTGCTAGGAAAGAGCTAACTATGTCATCCCTGGACTTAAAATGATAGAATAAATCCAACAACGTGCCACTATTGGATTTATTATGACTAACACAGAAAAGAAGAGCTACAATTCAGCCTTCCAACAGCTCTTCTCTGATTGGCTAGCCTATGCCATGCTGAGCCAAGCTGCCTTAATGAGGTGTGAAGTGGCCTGCATTGAGACAATGGGACATCTGGCGGACGGAAATCTGCAAGCTGCAGAGCAAAAGGCAGGAAGGGGACTGGGTAGCCAAACAGGACATAGGTTCACCCCCACGTCCTGCCACCCAAGCCAAATGGGAGCGCCAGTAATTAGATTGGCAGAGGGGCTGGAGGGGGAGTGTTAAAGAAACTTGACCACACCAGTGGGAGGACTTATCCAGATCTTAACTTTCACAAGAAAGTTTCTCCATCTTGGATTTTGGAAAAATAGTGCTTTCTGGGATTGACTTTTGCCAAATTTCACAGGAGGTGGTCACCCCAGAGGGTAGCACCCTGCACCGCATTGGTCAGGGGTGCCTCCTGCTTTCCAGCCCAGGAACATTGAATAAACATAGGATAGTTGCCCAACAACTCAGATTACTGCCAGAAACTACAAGAAGAAGGACTGTCTGCTGGAATCCTGGTCTGCACCCCAAAGAACTGCACTCTGAATGACTGCACCTGCTGCACTCTGAGAAACGACAGCTCTAAGGACTTTGCCTGGCTTCCAGTAGTGAAGGAGTGGCCTCCCTGAAAGCAACGGTTTAAAAGAGCTTCACCTGTATCGTTCCCGCTAAGAGGAGTGCAGCTGACCACCTTCATCTGGACTTTTGAGGATTTGCCAGGTGCATTCTGGGAAACATGGGAAACGTAGTCCATTCTCAGGGAAACATTTCAGGGACCATCTCAGAGCTTCTAGACCCTTTAATTGGTGTTATGGACCACTGGAGACCCAGAGGGCCACCCACTGGAAGGAGATCCAGATGTTTGGGGCAATTTTGGAAAAAAAGCTCCATAAGGTGACCAACCTGTCGACGAGAGTCAAGCTGCCGACTTCGAACTATGGCCCAGCCTGAATTTCAGGTTTGTCATGCTGAAGCTTTTCCCTGTTGACGAGGCTTCCAGGAGTTGACCGGGAGCTCGTGCTGAGCCAAGCTGGTGACATTGCATCAAATCCCAGCCTGACGAGGAGCCGCGTCTGACAACATGAGAAAAAGCTCCAGAAAACGATTACGTCCAAAGGTAAAACTTTGACCAAGGCCTCCCCCTCAGCGTATCCGATCTGGGCTCCATAGCCGTTGACCTCAAACTGCGATCTCCCCAGTTGGCGCTATTGGTTTTTAAACACTAGAAAGTAAATTTTTTGATTTATTCTTTAAAAATTGATAAATCTGGTTCCCTACTTTAGATTTGTGTCGTTTTGATGTCATTTTAAAGATACAAATATTTTCTATTTTTATAAATTGGCCTTGGGTTTTTATTGTGTGTTGTGTCTTAGTTATTTAATGTATTTGTGTTCTAAATGCTTTACACACCTGTCTCGTAAGTTATGTCTGCCTGCACATTGACAGCTACTCTACCAAGGGCTGAGGAAGGGATTACTTTATTGAGACCTTGACTGGACCTTATATTGTGATTGTGGCCTTACTACTAGTGGTGGGTACCTTCCAACCCCTTCTAATAAACCACATTCCAACACTGATTTTCTCTCCACAATGTGGGTGAAACACTAGTATCTAACAGTATTTGCAGGCCAATGAGAGTAGAGTTTCAGGCAAAACAACCTTGAAATGTTTTATGTTAAGACGTTTCGTGAATCTGAAGTATTTTTTCAGAATGTTTCTGCTAGTCATTAAGGAATTTGGGATCCAAATGCAGAGAGGCAAGTTGAAGTATCCTAGAAGTATCCTAGAACCGTGGAGCTAGCTATCGCAGATATGCCTGGCCTCTATTCAAGTAAGTCTTATTATTATTAAATGAACATTTATAAAACCACAACTACTCATATTGAGCCTCTTGGCACTGTATAGCAGTGATCAGATTAAACACAGCTATTGGTGAACACACCAAGGACCAGATTTATGGTGGCCTGGCACCATTCTAACACCACATTAGTGTGATTTTTTTACCATAATGTGGCGTTAGAAGGCAAAAAATACCACACCATATTTACAAAGTGGTGCAGTGCTTGTATTGTGCCACTTTGTAACCCCTTGCACCACATTATGCCTGATCCAGGCGTGATGTATGTAAGGTGGGCGTTCTGGCACTAGGGGGACTGAAAAAATGACGCAAAGAAATCTATAAGATTTCTTTGCGTAATTTTCATCTGCATTTTTTAATGCCTGCTAAGTGCAGGCATTACAAAGAGGCTCCTATTGGTTACAATGGGCCTCTGGGTGCTTTGCAGGATTAGCATCATAGGTGGTCATTACAACCCTCACGGTCGGTATTAAAGCGGCGGTAAGACCGCCAACAGGCCGGCGGTAAAAAAATTGGAATTACGACCGTGGTGGAAACCGCCAACAAAGACAGCCACTTTAACACTCCGACCCCCACGGCGGTACAGACAAACAGCTTGGCGGTCACCGCCAACAGACAGGCGGAAGACAAAGTACCGCCCACAGTATCACAACCTACCAATCCACCACCTTTTCTGGGGCGGATTCACCGCGGATAAAAACACGGCGGAAACAGGACTTCGAAGGGAAAACATTCACCTCTACACACCCCACGAGGATTCCGGACGCCATGGAACCAGAGCTGCACATCCTGCCAGACCTCATCTTCTTGCTCCTCTACCAGGAGCACGAATGCCGTCGGGGAAGACTACGGTGAGTACTGCACCTACGACACAGGAGAGGGAAAAAACAGGGACACACACATGCAACACCCCCACCCTCACCCACTACAACACACACGCTAATACATCATGATACATCACAGTTACACCCCCAAATTCCCCCAGAAGAATGCAAAGACAAAAGGAAATGAGTGTAACCATTGTAATATATTAAAATCAAGTAAGCAAAAATATATATATACACCATAAACAAAATATACACCAAGCTTAGTAGTCCAGGTAGTGCTCCAATGAAGTCCGTGGAACACTGGGCACACACGGTATGGGCGAGGCCCACACAAGATCCCCGAGCATGACGGAGAGAACACTGCAGGGGCATCACAGAGCAAGAAAACCTCCAGGCGAGGGAAAGGGGGGCACCTCAGCCGGTTGAGTGCACGACGCCAAATCCACAAGAGGGCCACATGCCCACTGTTCAGTCCTGGGGAGTGCAAAACCACAGTCTCACAAGTCTCTACAGTGGGTGGGTTGCCCACTGTTTAATACTGGGGAGTGCAAAGCCACAGTCTCTCAAGTCTCTACAGTGGGTGGGTTGCCCACTGTTCCATCCTGGGGAGTGCAAAGCCACAATCTCACAAGTCCCTACAGTGGGTGGGTTGCCCACTGTTCCATCCTGGGGAGTGCAAAGCCACAGTCTCTCAAGTATCTACAGTGGGTGGGTTGCCCACTGTTCCATCCTGGGGAGTGCAAAGCCACAGTCTCACAAGTGGATGACAGTCTCCACTGGTTCTGAGGGGGCATGGTGCCCAGAGTGCTACATCCTGCTAAGGACAGAGGTAGTGGATGTATCTTTCCACTGGTTCTGGAGGGGGCATGGTGCCCAGAGTGCTTCATCCTGCTAAGGACAGAGGTAGTGGATGTATCTCTCCCCTGGTTCTGGAGGGGGCATGGTGCCCAGAGTGCTTCATCCTGCTAAGGACAGAGGTAGTGGATGTATCTTTCCACTGGTTCTGGAGGGGTCTCTGTGCCCAGAGTGCTTCATCCTGCTAAGGACAGAGGTAGTGGATGACAGTCTCCACTGGTTCTGGAGGGGGCATGGTGCCCAGAGTGTTTCATCCTGCTAAGGACAGAGGTAGTGGATGTATCTCTCTACTGGTTCTGGAGGGAGCTCTGTGCCCAGAGTGCTTCATCCTGCTTGTGACGGACTCAGTAGCGTCAGTGCCCTTGGCGCTCATGGGCCAGCAGTGCTTGGAGCAGCGGTGCCCTGTTCAGCGGTGATTGAGGCGGCGGTGCCCTGTTCAGCTGTGCTTGAGGCGGTGGGGCCCTGTTCAGCGGTGCTTGGAGCGGCAGTGCCCTGTTCATCGGTGCTTGGGGTGGCGGTGCCCTGTTCAGCAGTGCTTGAGGCGGCGGGGCCCTGTTCAGCGGTGCTTGGAGTGGCACTGCCCTGTTCAGAGGTGTTTGGAGTGGCGGTGCCCCATTCAGCGGTGCTTGAGGCGGCGGGCTCCTTTGCAGGTCCTCTGTCCCAGCGGGGCTTGTGCTGGCGGTCCTCTTTGTCCCAGCGAGGCTTGTGCTGGCGGTCCTCTCTGTCCCAGCGGGGCTTGTGCTGGCGGTCCTCTCTGTCCCAGCGGGGCTTGTGTTGGTGGTCCTCTCCGTCTCAGCGGGGATGATTGCGGTGGCCTCCTGGCCAGCGGGGATGATGGCGGTGGCTTCCTGGGCAGCGGGGATGATGGCGGTGGCTTCCTGGGCAGCGGGAATGATGGCGGTGGCCTCCTGGGCATCGGGAAGGGTGGCGGTCTCCTCCGCCGTGCTGCTCTTCCCAGACTTTCCTGGTTTCTTGTGGGCCTTCCCCTTGTCGCAGCTGACTCCACACTCCCACCGGGACCCCTGGGAGCGGCTTTGGTGGCTGGAGTCTTCCCCCTCTCCCGCCAGACACTGGCCAACTTTTGATGCTTGACAGGTGGGGGACTGTCCGTGCTGTGGCTCCATTCCCCACTGGCTGCCCTGGTGGCCGGTGCACTCCCAATTCCAGTGACTACAGGCACCACTGGTCCCGGAGATGTTGTGGCTGTGGTACTAGTTCGGAACCTAGGAGACGGACGGGGTGGGGGAGGTGTGGGAAAGAGGTCAAGGTTGGACAGGAAAAGCTTTTTGGAGACACTGGGACAGGTAGCTGGAGGGGGTTTGGGAGTGGAGGAAGAGGTTGTGGTTGTAGGAGGTGTTTGTTTGCTGACTTTGGGTGAAGGGGCATGGGCTGGAGGCTGTCGTGAGGTGGATGGCTGTTGGGTGGGTGTGTGCCTGCGTTTGTGTATCTTGGGAGGTGGCATCACAAACACACTGGGAGAGGACACAGGGGACGTGTGAATAGTAGTGGGGGTGGTGACTGCACGTGAGCGGGTGTGGTGGTGGGTGTGCTGGTGATGGCAGTAGTGGCTGTAGATGTAGTGCATGCAGGTGTGAGTGTAGACGAGACTGGGAGGGTGGAGGGAGACGAGGAGGAGGGGGACACAGTGGAGGCAGTGGATGTTGGTGTGTCTGCATGTGTGTGATGCTTGCGTGAGTGCCTGTGGGATGTGTGGTGCTTATGTTTGCCAGAGCTTCTCTTGTGTGTTGACGTGTGTGCATGCTGGTCTGAAGGTGTGCTTGTGATAGGCTGGGGTACAGGGGATTGGGTCTGGGTGGAGGAAGTTGGAGGGGGGAGGCTAGAGACAGGGAAAATGGCTGCCATCAGTGCTGAGGCCAGGGCCTGAAAAGCTCGCTGAAGGGCCGCCTGACCAGAATGAACGCCCTTCAGTAATGCATTTGTTTGTTGCAACTGCCTTTCGACACCCTGGATGGCATTCAAAATGGTAGACTGCCCAACAGTGAGGGACCTGAGGAGGTCAATGACCTCCTCACTGAGGGCAGCAGGGGTGACTGGGGCAGGGCCTGAGGTGCCTGGGGCGAAGGTGATGCCCACCCTCCTGGGTGAGCGGGCACGGGGCAAAGGCTGAGGGGCTGCTGGGAGGGTGGTGCTGGTAGGGGGGTGGCGGCTGTACCTGTTGATGCGGGTGGCACAGATGTTGCCGCCACCACAAGGGAGCTCCCATCAGAGGACGCGCCCGTGTCGCTGGTCTCAGCTCCTGTCCCTGCCGTGGAGCTCCCCTCGCCCTCCGTCCCACTGGTGAATTCAGACTCTGTAGTGTCGCCCTCCAGGGCTATGTCGGATGCAGCTCCCTCGTGCTCGGGTGCCACTGCTCCTCTGCCTGATGATGCTAATGCACACAAGAACAGGGAGACCACAAAAAGGGGGGGACGACAGAAGTAAGACATGTTCAGTGCATGCATTACCGCTACCGGACACGACAGACACAGAAGCCCCCTGCCCTACGCCGTGCTCTTGGGCTCCACTGTTCAATCCCTGGGAAATGTCCTAATGATGGACGACATCTGCACACATGGATGACACAGGGGCATGACTAGGTGTACTTGGCACTCTACAGAGGTGGGGTGGGGTGCCACATGGGCTGCCTTACGGAGGGACTGTGCCTACTAAACTCGCCCTGGCCTAGAGAAACCCACAGCCCACCTTCCCCACCCAGACACCTCCACTGCGTGCAAAATCAGCTGGATGAGAGTGTACTCACCCCCTTGTGGCAGCTGTGATGCCCTCAAGTGCCCATCCAACTCCGGGTACGCCAC
Organism: Pleurodeles waltl; assembly: GCF_031143425.1. NCBI lineage: Eukaryota > Metazoa > Chordata > Amphibia > Caudata > Salamandridae > Pleurodeles > Pleurodeles waltl. The sequence continues at coordinate 1,986,123,354 of NC_090440.1, read as the reverse complement.
CGCCAGGATCCTGAACATCAGGGGGATCATGGTGCGACGGGCAGCCCTCCCACGTTGGGAGGCCATCCACAGCTGAGCCTCTGCCGTCTTCTTGCTCCAGCGGCGAATGTCCTCCCATCTTTTCCGGCAGTGGGTGCTCCGTCAGTGGTAGACCCCCAGGGTCCGGACGTCTTTGGCGATGGCACACCAAATATTTTTTTTCTGGTGGGCGCTGACCTACATGAATTGTACATGGGGAAAAGAAAAGTTAATACCAACTGCACCGTCACAGTCATTGGCCCCCATCCCTACCTTTGCCATGTGGCACATGCACTCACCGTCGTTTCATGCACACCTCAATCCCCCCCTTCTTACATCCACCCCACTCCACACAGGCATAGCCCATACAGTATGCTCCCAGTGTACTTACATGTTTTTCTGGAGGACCGTAGAGTAGCGTGTACTGGGGGAGGACCCCCTCCACAAGTTTCTCCAACTCCTCCGATGTAAAGGCAGGGGCCCTTTCCCCAGACACTCGAGGCATTGTCTCTTCCAGACCGAGGTCACAGCAGCACTTGCAGTGTAGGTCCTCTCCTGTCGAAGATCAGGTATCGAGTGATTGAACAGATAGAAAATGGCGGTCACGACCGCGGCGGTGCGTACCGTCACCGCCGGCGTACATCGTCATTGGCTCCTGGGACCCATAGGGTCCAATGTTAACCAATGCAGCATTGCGCCGCGGTCTTCGACCGCCTACCGCGATGGTGTACAACGCCAGCGCAGTTAGCTCACATCCCATTGTCCCACTTTAGAGGTCAGGCAGCTGCCATTTCAGCGGCCCACATGGCTTCATTTTTAACTGCGTCACACATACCTAGGCCTAGACTCAACACATATACAGGCCACTTTTCAGATTAGGATTCATGTTCTGTGTAAGCTGTGGGTACGTACCACTGAGTTGTTTGACTCTGTGCTTGCTGTTGTCCTTCATAGGCACCGTCCGCTGGGACGTGAGGAGATGGCGGCATCCTCCGGTGTACAGACCGCTGGTGGACCTGTTGACAATGGAGGAAAGACATGTGATCATCACATACAGGCTTGACCGTGCCCCAATCCAGGAACTGTGTACCCAGCTGGAGCCAGACCTGATGTCAGCTATCCGCCATCCCACAGGAATCCCCCCTCAAGTGCAGGTGCTGTCAGTGCTCCATTTCCTTGCAAGTGGGTCATTTCAAACAACAGTGGCCATAGCATCCGGGATGTCCCAGCCTATGTTTTCCAACGTGTTGTCCAGAGTGTTGTCTGCCCTGCTGAAAAACATGCAGAGCTACATCGTTTTCCCTCAGGTGGAGTATTTGCCTTCAGTGAAAGGTGATTTCTATGCCCTGGGACATATCCCCAACATCATAGGTGCCATTGATGGGACCCATGTGGCTTTGGTCCCCCCCTCCCCCCCACAGGAGTGAACAGGTGTACAGAAACCGGAAGAGTTGTCATTCCATGAATGTGCAGATGGTGTGTTTGGCAGACCAGTACATCTCCCATGTGAATGCCAAGTTCCCTGGCTCATGTCATGACGCCTACATCCTGCTGAATAGCAGCATCCCTTATGTGATGGGTCAACTCCAGAGGCACCGTGTGTGGCTATTAGGTGAGCACCTGGAAGCAAGACAGTGGGAATGGTTGTCTGGGGTTATCCCTACAGGTTAGTGTGTGTCTAACAGTTGTCCCTCGCCATTTGCAGGTGACTCTGGTTACCCACACCTGTCATGGCTACTGACCCCAGTGAGGAATCCCAGGACAAGGGCAGAGGAACGCTACAATGAGGCCCATGGGCGAACACAGCGGATAATCGAGCGGACCTTCGGCCTCCTGAAGGCCAGGTTCAGGTGCCTCCATATGACAGGTGGATCCCTAGTCTACTCACCAAAGAAGGTGTGCCAGATCATCGTGGCCTGCTGTATGATACACAACTTGGCTTTGCGACGACAGGTGCCTTTTCTGCAGGAGGATGGTCCAGATGGCAGTGTTGTTGCAGCTGTGGAGCCTGTGGACAGTGAAGACGAGGAAGCAGAAGAAGAGGACATGGACAACAGGGACTCGGTGATCCAGCAATATTTCCAGTGAGACACAGGTAAGAATACAAACCTGCCCACTACATGTACTTTAACACTACTACCTCTCTACTGTCTGTCGTTTTGACCCAGTGTATGGTCACTGAGTTGTCACTTTCCCTTACGATTTCTTAGATGTGGGTCCCACTGTGTGACATCTGCTTTGATTCCTCATGGACTAGAGCTGTGTGACATAGGTATGTTGACATTACAATTGAAAGAACTTTTTGCCACACTATTTGCTAATACACTATTCCGAAATCACACTGACTCCAGATTGTTTTGTGATTCAAGGGTTTTTATTTATGTGCAAAATATTGGGGGGGGTTGCAAAATGGTGAGTGGTGATGGTGGAGGAATGTCCATGGCAGAATCCAGTTTATTAGTCTCACAGGTGCATTGCCCAAATGGGCATAGGAAGTGGAGCTGGAGCAGTTTAAGGATGGACAGGGTGACAAAGTGGGACAGAAAGATGACATTCAGGGTGCTCTCATTTCTTGGCGGGGGTCTTGGCATCGTTCTCTGTCTTTGTCCTGGATCTCAGGGACCGTTTGCGGGGTGGTTCTCCCTCTGCAGGGGGTGTGGTGCTGGTGTGGTGGTCCTGTGGCGGTACCTCCTGTCCACTAGCGCTGGCAGAGGTGGGGGCAGTTCATCGTCCAGGCTAGTGTCAGGGGCCCCTTGTTGTGCCACAGTGTCCCTCCTGGTGTTGAGTACTTCCTTCAGCACCCCTAAGATGGTGCCCAGGGTGGAATTAATGGATCTGAGTTCTTCCCTGAAGCCCAAATACTGTTCCTCCTGCAGGCGTTGGGTCTCCTGAAACTTGGCCAGTACCGTTGCCATCGTCTCCTGGGAGTGGTGGTAGGCTCCCATGATGGAGGAGAGGGCCTCGTGGAGAGTGGGTTCCCTTGGCCTGTCCTCCCCCTGTCGCACAGCAGCCCTCCCAGTTCTCCTGTGTACCTGGGCCTCTGTCCCCTGGACCGAGTGCCCACTGCCCCCAGGTCCCTGTTGTTGGGGTGGTGGGTTATCCTGGGTTCCCTGTAGTGGTGGACACACTGTTGATTGACGTGTCCTGGGGACAGAGGTATGGGCCCGCTGGGTGGGTGCTGTGCTGGTGTTACCAGAGGGGGGAAGCTCTGTGGTGGCCTGTGACTGTGTGAGGGGAACTGACTGTACTGAGGGCCCCGATGGGCCAGGCTGGTCATCTAGATCCAGTTGAACAGAGCTGCTGTCATCACTGTGGGCCTCTTCTGTTGGTGGTGTGGACATATGTGGACCCTCCTGTCCGGTGACATTGGGTAGGGGTCCTACAGGGGTATAAAAGGATGTTTATTACATCTGTGTGTGGCATGGTGTACAATGGGTGGGTGACCGTGTACCCCAGTGCTTGCATTCCTGTGTGGGACCTTGTGTGATGATGGTTTAGGGGGGGGTGTGGGTTTGTGCAGTGGGCATGCTTTAGTGATTGGTGTCCATGCTTTTTTTTTGCATGCAGGGCTTGGTGTTGGGATGTGTGGTTTGTGATAGTGGGACATCTGTGAGGAGCTGGAGTGATGGGGGTGAGGGTGGGGTTATGTGATGGCATGCAGGTAGGGTGGGGGATGTAATAGTTAAGATTTGACTTACCAGAGTCCAATCTGCCATCTACTTCTGCGAGGCCCTCAGGATGCAGAATCGCCAAGACCTGCTCCTCCCATGTTGTTAGTTGTGGGGGAAGAGGTGGGGGTCCGCCGCCAGTCCGCTGAACTGCAAGGTGGTGTCTTGAGACCACGGAACGCACCTTCCCCCGTAGGTCGTTCCACCTCTTCCTGATGTCATCCCTATTTCTTGAGTGCTGTCCCACTTCGTTGACCCTGTCCACTATTCTTCGCCATAGCCTCATCTTCCTTGCAGTGGAGTTGTGCTGCACCTGTGATCCGAATAGCTGTGGCTCTACCCGGACGATTTCCTCCACCATGACCCTGAGCTCCTCCTCCGAGAACCTGGGGTGTCTTTGCCGTGACATGGGGTGGTGTGTGTGATGTGTGGGGTGGTGTGTGTGGTGATAAGTGTGCTGATATGTAGTGGGGTGTTGTGTGAGGTGCGTGGAAGTTATGTGGTTGATGGTCTGGTGTGCCTGTGGATGTTAGTATTGTTGATGGTGGTGTCTCTCTCTGTGCTTCTTTCTCAGTTGTTGTCGTAGGGGTTTGTGGGTGATGTGGGTGTGTGTTTTATATTGTATTGGGTGTGTGGGAGTGGTGTGTGTATGTGAATCAGGTGTGTGTATTTCGAATTGTCCAATGTGGCTGTGTTTTGTATGTGTGTGTGTATTTTGAGCGAGGCGGTGTGTACCGCCAATGGGATACCGCGGTTGAAAGACCGCCTCGTGGATTCGTGTGTCGTGATAGTGTGGGCGTATTTATGTTGGCGTGACGGTGGAGGTCTTGTTTTCGCCAGTTTATCACTGACCTTTGGTGTGGCGGACTTATGTGGGTGTCAGAATTTTGGCGGATTCCGTGCTGTGGGTCATTATAGCTGTGGCGGATTTCCGTGGCCACAGCGGTGTGTTGGCGGTCTTCTGCACGGCGGTAAGCGGCTTTTACCGCCAATGTTGTAATGACCGCCATAATGTTTTACGCTAATCCTGCAAAGCACCGGACTAGCGTAAAAAATTATGATGTTAGTCCCCCTGACTACCACCATAGTGTGTCATATTTTAAATACGGGGCACACATGGTGGAGTTAGGAGGGCGCTAAGGGGTGCAAGTAAAGTGAGGCTGCACTCAGTGCAGCGCCACTTTTCATAAATCTGCCCCAAGTTTTTAGATAGCCCTTGAATTTCAAATGAGTGAACTCTTTCCTGATTTTCAAGAAGAATTAAATTCCCAAGTGACAGCACCCTGTACTTAAAAGGCATGCCTACCACATTTTTTGTATTTGATTTTCAGTTCCAAAACATAGCAACGTATGTATAATGAATAGCTTTTTGAATGTCATCCTGGAACCACTGGGATCCAATAGAGTGCTTTCAAAGCTATTTTCGTGTGGTAATGATTTTGTTGGGCCAGACACAATTTGGGAACCTAATTTCGGAGTCCTTCGAGTCTATCTGTCAAATGCTTTGGAAGGTTTGATTAATTTATATTGCAATTACCAATTCAACCTCTGACAGAATTTATTGTTAGTTCAATCAGGTTGAATTTTGAAGGGAGGGGAGATGTTTTTTCCTAATGGAGAATTGCCTATTGAGACTCAATAGCACAATATTGATTTGAGGATTGATCCAGATGTTAGACTAGAGGAGGGGAGGAATACACACTAGATGTGAGGTTCAACTAAATGGGATAGAAGTTCTGGTTTGCCCTTTGAATTAGTCAGAGAAGCTTTTTCTCATTTGTTGTTGGATGTGGTCTAAGCTTAAGCACCTGGTGATTTTAGGTTGTCTTTGAGTTGTTTAAAAGACAGATGCAGAATTGTGTGTTGTCAGTACACAGTTGTGGATCTGATATTGAGCTGGTAATTGGGACAGGGTAGGAAACACAACCAGAACCTTTCAGGACACTGCACTGTGATCCCTGTGAGACGGTTTCTGCAAAATCCATGCATACTTGTTGAATGTGGCCAAAGAGGAATATACTAATACAATGTAATACATTCCCAGGTATGCCAAGGATAGAAAAATGTGATGGTCGATGGTGTACACTGCAGAGATTTCATGCAAAACGAGGGCAGATTGTTGGCTTTCATCACGTTTGGTGAAAAATATATCTCTGATGCAAATAAGGGTTGATTCTGCCACACTCACCTTTGTGAATGCTGATGGAGGGCCATGTAGCAGACGATTTTTGAGGTTGATCCATTACTATCCATCACTGCTATATTCAGAATGTCCCAGGGGTTTATATAGAAACTGGATGACAGCTTCCAAGCATAATGAGGTCTGATGCGGGGTTCTTTCGGGGTGGGGAGTTTACTGTGCATGCCAATATGCTAGGAATGATGTCCATCAAAGAGCTGAGGATGTAGTGATCTGGTCAGTTGTTGATGAAGAAAATATTTGTTTCATGAAAGGCATTATGCAAGCTTCCACTTGCAGATTTTGTGCACAGGATTAAATATGGTTAAAAAAATTCAGTGGTTGAGGGAGGAGGAGGCGTGGATAAAGCGATGACTGACAATTGTGTAGAATTGAGGCACAGATATGTTATATTTGATCAAAGAATTTAAAAACATTGTAGGAAGTTGGCTCTGTATATACTATCTCAAAGTGAGGGATAGTGTGCACAGAGTCCAAGGGTTCCCCTTAGAGGTTGATAGTGGCAAAATTAGATAATTCTAATGCTCTATTTTGTGGTTGTGTGGTCGAGCAGTAGGCTTATCAGAGGGTATTGTTAAGCATTTTTTGTACACAGACAGGCAATAAATGAGGAACACACACTCAAAGACTTAACTCCAGGCCAATAGTTTTTATATAGAAAAATATATTTTCTTAATTTATCTTAGAACTGCAAGATTCAAGATTTGAAGTAAATACATCAAATGCAAGGTACTCCACATAGGTAAGTAAGGAACTTCAAATTAGAGCAGTAACATACACAGTATAGGTAAAAATGTCAATAAGCTCTTTTAAAAGTGGACACTGCAAAAATCAGCAGTTCCTGGGGAAGGTAAGTAAGCTTAAGTCTCCGAGGTAAGTAAAGCACTTACAAGTTCAATTCCTTGGGCATAGGCAGCCCACCGTTGGGGGTTCAAGGCAACCCCAAAGTCACCGCACCAGCCACACAGGGCCGGTCAGGTGCAGAGGTCAAAGCAGAGCCCAAAACACATAGGCGCCTATGGAGAACAGGGGTGCTCCGGTTCCAGTCTGCCAACAGGTAAGTACCTGCGTCTTCGGAGGGCAGACTAGGGGTGTTTTGTAGAGCACTGGGGGGGACACAAACCGGCACACAAAACACACCCTCAACGGCACAGGGGTGGCCGGATGCAGTGTGCTTCGCAGACATCGGGTTTTCTATAGAATTCAATGGAGGGACCCGGGGGTCACTCTAGCGATGCAGGCAGGGCACAGGGGGGCTTCTCGGGCCAGACACCGAATGGGCTAGGCAGAGGACCGCCTGATGGTCACTCCTACGCTGGAGGTCGGTTCCATTCGGGCCTGGGGGCAGCGGGTGCAGTGCTTGGTCCAGGCGTCGGGTTCTTTGTTCCAGGCCGTTGCGGTCAGGAGGAGCCTCTGGATCCTCTCTGCAGGCGTCGCTGCGGGGCTGCAGGGGGGTCGTCTCAGGTTACTCACAAGGTCGCAGTCGTCTGGGAGTCCTCTCTGCAGTGTTGGTTCTCTGGAGCTCGAGCCGGGGGCGTTGGGTGCCGAGTATAAAGTCTCACGCAAAATTGCAAAATTTTTGCTGTTGGTGAACAGTGCTGCTGTTCTCGAAAGTTACTTGGTCCTTCGGTTCAGGGCAGTCCTCTGAGGCTTCAGAGGTCGCTGGTCCCTGTTGGATGCATCGCAGTGCAGCTTCTCTGAGTCTGGAGACAGGCCGGTAGGGCTGGGGCCAAGTCAGTTGTCATCAACGTCGTCTCTGCAGGGCTTTCAGGTCAGCAGTCCTTCTTCTTTGTATAGGTTGCAGGAATGTGATTTCCAGTTTTCTGGGTCGCCCCTCATTACTGGATTTAGGGGGGTGTTTAGGTCAGGAGGCCAGTAGCCAATGGCTACTTTCCTGGAGGGTGGCTACACCCTCTTTGTGCCTCCTCCCTGAGGGGAGGGGGGCACATCCCTAATCCTATTGGGGGAATCCTCCAATCTCAAGATGGAGGATTTCTCAAGGCAGGGGTCACCTCAGCTCAGGATACCTTAGGGGCTGTCCTGACTGGTGGGTGGCTCCTCCTTGTTTTTCTCATTATCTCCTCCAACCTTGCTGCCAAAAGTGGGGGCAGTGGCTGGAGGGGCGGACATCTCCACTAGCTGGGATGCCCTCGGTGCTGTAACAAAAGACATGAGCCTTTGAGGCTCACCGCCAGGTGTTACAGTTCCTACAGGGGGAGGTGAGAAGCACCTCCACCCAGTACATGCTTTGTCCCTGGCCACAGAGTGACAAAGGCACTCTCCCCATGTGGCCAGAAACTAGTCTGGTTGTGGCAGGCTGGCAAAAACTGGTCAGCCTAGCACTAGGAGTCAGACTGGTATTCAGGGGGCATCTCTAAGATGCCCTCTGGGTTCATTTTACGATAAATTCCACACTTGCATCAGTGTGCATTTATTGTGCTGAGAAGGTTGATACCAAACTTCCCAGATTTTAGTGTAGCCATTATGGAACTGTGGAGTTTGTGTTTGACAAACTCCCAAACCATATACTTTTTATAGCTACCCTGCTCTTACAATGTCTAAAGTTTTGCTTAGACACTGTAGGGGCATAGTGCTCATGCACATATGCCCTCACCTATGGTATAGTGCACCCTGCCTTAGGGCTGTAAGGCCTGCTAGAGGGGTGACTTACCTATACCACAGGCAGTGTGAGGTGGGCATGGCACTCTGAGGGGAGTGCCATGTTGACTTAGTCATTTTCTCCCCACCAGCACATGCAAGCTGTGAGGCAGTGTGCATGTGCTGAGTGAGGGGTCCCCAGGGTGGCATAAGACATGCTGCAGCCCTTAGAGACCTTCCCTGGCATCAGGGCCCTTGGTACCAGGGGTACTATTTAGAAGGGACTTATCAGGGTGCCAGGGCTGTGCCAATTGTGGGAACAAAACTACAGTTTAGGGAAAAACACTGGTGCCGGGGCTTGGTTAGCAGAGTCCCAGCACATTTTTAATCATAACTGGCATTAACAAAAGGCAAAATGTCAGCGGGTAACCATGCCATGGAGGTAGTTCCTTACACAACCCTTCTCCCCCCCCCAAACGAAAGAGGATGAGACTAACCTTTCCCAAGAGAGTCTTCATTTTCTAAGTGGAAGAACCTGGAAAGGCCATCAGCATTGGCATGGGCGGTCCCAGGTCTGTGTTCCACTACAAAGTCTATTCCCTGTAGGGATATGGACCACCTCAACAGTTTAGGGGTTTCTCCTTTCATTTGCATCAGCCATCTGAGAGGTCTGTGGTCAGTTTGAACTATGAAGTGAGTACCAAAAAAGTATGGTCTCAACCTCTTTAGGGACTAAACCACAGCAAAGGCCTCCCTCTCAGTGGCACTCCAACGCTGCTCCCTGGGAAGTAACCTCCTGCTAATAAAAGCAACAGGAAGGTCAAGGCCATCATCATTTGTTTGGGACAGGACTGCTCCTACCCCAAGCTCAGAGGCATCTGTCTGCACAATGAACTGCTTAGAATAATCTGGAGCTTTCAAAACTGGTGCTGTACACATAGCTTGCTTCAAGGCGTCAAAGGCCTTTTGACAGTCCACGGTCCAGTTCACTTTCTTGGGCATTTTCTTGGAGGTCAGTTCTGTGAGGGGTGTCACTATGAATCCATATCCCTTCACAAACCTCCTATAGTACCCAGTCAAGCCAAGGAATACCCTGACTTGAGTCTGGGTTTTTGGAGCTACCAGTCCAGAATAGTCTGGATCTTAGGTTCGAGTAGCTGAACTTGGCCTCCACCTACAAGGTGACCCAAGTAAACCACAATACCCTGCCCTATCTGACATTTAGATGCCTTGATAGAGAGGTCTGCTGCTTGCAGGGCCTGCAAGGTGGACCAGGTGATCCTGCCAGTTGGAGCTAAAGACAGCAAAATCATCAAGATAAGCTGCACTAAAGGGCTCCAAGCCAGCAAGCACTTGATTCACCAACCTTTGGAAGGTGGCAGTGGCATTCTTTAAGCCAAAGGGCATCACAGTAAACTGGTAGTGCCCATCAGGTTTAGAAAATGCTGTTTTCTCTTTTGCTCCAGGTGCCATTTTTATTTGCCAGTACCCTGCTGTCAAGTGAAAGGTACTTAAGTATTTGGCAGCACCTAATTCATCTATGAGCTCATCTGCCCTTAGGATGGGGTGAGCATCTGTCTTGGTGACAGAGTTGAGCCCTCTGTAGTCCACACAAAACCTCATCTCTCTCTTGCCATCTTTTGTGTGAGGTTTGGGGACCAAGACCACTGGGCTAGCCCAGGGACTGTCAGAGTGCTCAATCACTCCCAACTCCAGCATCTTGTGGACTTCCACTTTGATGCTTTCCTTAACTTGGTTAGACTGTCTTAATATTTTATTCTTGACAAACATACTGTCTCCTATGTCCACCTCATGGGTACACAGGTGTGTCTGACCAGGGGTTAAAGAAAAGAGCTCAGCAAACTGCTGGAGGACTTGCCTGCAGTCAGCCTGCTGTTGGCCAGAGAGTGTGTCTGAATAGATCATTCCATCTACTGAGCCATCCTTAGGGTCAGTGGAGAGGAGATCAGGACGAGGTTCACTCTCTGCTTCCTGGTCCTCATCAGTAACCATTAACATGTTTACATCCGCCCTATCACGAAAGAGTTTGAGGCGGTTCACATGGATCACCCTCTTGGGGGTCCTGCTAGTGCCCAGGTCTACCAGGTAGGTGACCTGACTCTTTTTCTCAAGAACTGGGTAAGGGTCACTCCATCTGTCCTGAATTGCCCTTTGAGCCACAGGCTCCAGAACCCAGACTTGCTGCCCTGGCTGAAACTCAACCATAGCAGCCTTTTGGTAATACCTCAACTTCTGGAGTTGTTGGTTGGCCTCAAGGTTTTTGCATTCCTTTTCCATTTACTCTGCCATCCTTGAACGTAGGCCTAGTACATAGTCCACCAGATCTTGTTTAGGCTCATGAAGAGCTTTCTCCCAGCCTTCTTTTACAAGTGCCAGTGGTCCCCTAACAGGATGGCCAAACAGAAGCTCAAAGGGGGAAAGCCCTGCTCCCTTCTCTGGCACCTCTCTGTAGGCGAAAAGCAGGCATGGCAAGAGGACATCCCATCTCCTTTTGAGTTTTTCAGGGAGCCCCATGATCATGACCTTCAGTGTCTTTTTAAAACTCTCAACAAGACCATTGGTTTGTGGATGGTATGGAGTAGTGAATTTATAAGTCACCCCACAGTCATTCCACCTGTGTTTTAGATAAGTTGACATGAAGTTGGTACCTCTGTCATAAACCACCTCCTTAGGAAATCCCACTCTGGTAAAAATACCAATGAGTGCTTTGGCTACTGCAGGGGCAGTAGTGGACCTAAGGGGATTTTCTTCAGGGTATCTAGTAGCATGATCCACTACTACTAGGATATACTGGTTCCCTGATGCTGTGGGAGGTTCCAGTGGACCCACTATGTCCACTCCCACTCTCTCAAAGGGGACCCTCACCACTGGAATGAGAGGGGCCTTTGGATGGCCACCTGTCTTACCACTGGCTTGCCAGGTGACACGGGAGGTGCAAAACTCCTTTACCTTCTGGTGCATATTGGGCCAGTAGAAATGGTTGACTAATCTCTCCCATGTCTTGGTTTGTCCCAAATGCCCAGCATGGGGAATGTCATGGGATAAGGTCAGAGAATGAACTCCCTAAATTCCTGAGACACTACCAGTCTCCTAGTGGCACCAGGTTTTGGATCTCTTGCCTAAGTGTAAATGAGACCATCTTCCCAATAGACCCTGTGGGTTCCTCTGACAGTTCCTTTTTCTTGCTCAGCTGCTTGCTGTCTTAGGCCTTCAAGAGAGGGACAAGTTTCTTGCCCCTTACACAGCTGTTCCCTTGAGGGTCCCCCGGGCCCAAGAGCTCAACCTGGTAAGGCTCCAGCTCCATGGACTCAGTCCCCTCAGGGGATAGAACATCTTCCTGGGAAGAGAGGTTCTGTTTCTTTGGCTGTGTAGACGCTGGTTCCCCAGTCTTCTTTCCTTTTCTCTTTGAAGGTTGGGCCATTATTCTGTACTCCAACACTTCTTTTTCACCCTGAGCCCTGCTCTGTGCCCTTGTCTTGACACACACCAGTTCAGGGATACCCAATATGGCTGCATGGGTCTTGAGCTCTACCTCAGCCTATGCTGAGGACTCCAGATCATTCCCTAGCAGACATTCTACTGGAATTGCAGAGGAGAATACCACCTGTTTCAGACCAGTGACCCCTCCCCATTCTAAAGTTACCATTGCCATGGGGTGGACTTTAGTTTGATTGTCAGCATTAGTGACTGGATATGTCTGTCCAGCCAGGTACTGTCCTGGGGAAACCAGTTTGTCCGTCACCATTGTGACACTGGCACCTGTATCCCTCAGGGCTTCTACTCTAGTCCCATTGATTAAGAGCTGCTGCCTGTATTTGTGCATGTTAGGCGGCCAGGCCGCAAGTGTGGCTAAATCCACCCCACCCTCAGAGACTAATGTAGCTTCAGTGTGAACCCTGAAATCCTCTAGGTACACTGTTGATCCCACCTGGAGACTGGGTATTCCATTGCTAACTGGAGTAGTATTTGTTGTGGGACTTTTCTTGGGACAGGCCTTGTCTCCAGTTTGGTGTCTATGCTGACTACAGATTCAACACTAGGCCTTCTTGGGATCAAAGTTTTTACCCTTATACCCATTTGAGGACTGTGAAGAGGCTCAGGCCCACCCTCCTGAGAAGGTTTTTGGGGCCCTGTAAAAGACTCTTTACTTTTCCCTTGGATGTCTCCCTACTCTTCCCCTGGGGAGGCTTTGTGACACCTTTCTTTTGGTCACCCCCTGTGGAAGTCTTGGTCACCCTAGTCTTGACCCAAAGGTCTGCCTTCTCTCCCAATTCTTGGGGAGAAATTGGACCTAGGTCTACCAGATGTTAATGCAGTTTGTCATTGAAACAATTACTTAACAGATGTTCTTTCATAAACAAGTTATACAGCCCATTATAATCATTTACACCCCTACAAGTTATCCGACCATCTAGTGTTTTGGCTGAGAAGTCAACAAAATCAACACAGGTCTGGTGTGAGGATTTTTGAGCCCCCTGAACCTAATCCTGTACTCCTCAGTTGAGAATCCAAAGCCCTCAATCAGGGTAGCCTTCATGAGGTCATAAGATTCTGCATCTTTTTACCAGAGAGTGTGAGGAGTCTATCCCTACACTTTCCAGTGAACATTTCCCAAAGGAGAGCACCCCAGTGAGATCTGTTTACTTTTCTGGTTGCACAAGCCCTCTCAAAAGCTGTGAACCATTTAGTGATATCATCACCATCTTCATATTTTGTTGCAATCCCTTTGGGGATTTTTAGGATGTCAGTATCCTCTCTGACCCTAGTTAATGTTGCTGCCACCATTGATGGGAATTAAACCCATCTCTTCTCTTTACCTTTCTATGGCTAGGAGCTTCTTCTCCAAACCCACTCGTTTGGCTATCCTGGCTAACAGGAGGTCCTCTTCATTGAGGCTGCCCTCAATGCTTCCAGAGGTACCTGTGGGTGAACCAGTCTCTCTGACTATGATTGGTGGAGTCAGGGTTTGAGGGACCCTGTTCTCCCTGATTAGGAGGATGAGTTCATCCTGGAGGAGTTAAGTTTGGTTAAGTTTCTCAGGTGAGCAAAACACTTACACAGTCAGTCTCCTGGGCATAGGCAGCCCACCATTGGGGGTTCAAGGCAACCCCAAAGTCACCCCACCAGCAACAGAGGGCCGGTCAGGTGCAGAGGTCAAAGGATGGCCCAAACATGTTGGTGCCTATGGAGAACAGGTGTGCTCCTGTTCCAGTCTGCTAGCAGGTAAGCACCTGCGTCCTCGGGGAGCAGACCAGGGGAGTTTTGTAGAGCACTGGGGGGGGGAGACACAAACAGGCACACAAAACACACCCTCTGCGGCACAGGGCGGCCTGGTGCAGTGTGCAAGGTAGGCGTTGTGTTTGCTATTGAAAGCAGTACCCGGGGGTCACTTAGGCGATGCAGGCAGGGCACAGGGGGGCTTCTCAGGCCAGTCACTAACTGGGCCAGGAAGAGGGCCGCCTGCTGGTCACTTGTGCACTGGAAGGTGGTTCCTATCGGTCTTGGGGGCTGCAGGTGCAGTGCTTGGTCCAGGCGTCGGGTTCCTTGTTTCCAGGCAGTCGCGGTCAGGGGGGGCCTCTGGATCCTCTCTGTAGGCGTCACTGTGTGGGTGCAGGGGGTAGACGCTGGGTGCCCACATTGTCATAGTCACCTGGGAGTATTCTCTGCGGTGTTGGTTCTCTGGAGCTCGAGCTGGGGGCGTCGGGTGCAGAGTGAGAAGTCTCACGCTTCCGGCGGAGAGAGAGTTCTTTGAAAGTTACTAAAAAGTTGCAAAGGTGTTGCAGTTTTTGAACAGTGCCTCTGTTGTCGGGAGTTTCTTGGTCCTTCGGGTTCAGGGCAGACCTCTGAGTCCTCAGAGGTCGCTGGTCCCTGTTGGATGCGTCGCTGTGCAGGTTCTTTGAGTCTGGAGACAGGCCAGTAGGGCTGGGGCCAAGTCAGTTGTTGTCCCTTTCGTGTCTGCGGGGCTTTCAGGTCAGCAGTCCTTCTTCTTGTTGTAGGTTGCAGAAATCTGATTTCCTGGGTTCAGGGTCGCCCCTAAATACTCAATGTAGGGGTGTGTTTAGGTCTGAGGGGCAGTAGCCAATGACTACTGTCCTTAAGGGTGGCTACACCCTCTTTGCATCTCCACCCTGAGTGGAGGGGGGCACATCCCTCTTCCTACTGGAGGAATCCTCCACTCTCAAGATGGAGGATTTCTAAAGGCAGGAGTCACCTCAGCTCAGGGCACCTTAGGGGCTGTCCTGACTGGTGGGTAGCTCCTCCTTGTTTTCCTCATTATCTCCTCCAGCCTTGCCGCCAAAAGTGGGGGCAGTGGCTGGAGGGGAGGGCATCTCCACTAGCTGAGATGCCCTGTGGTGCTGTGACAAAAGGCATGAGCCTTTGAGGCTCACCGCCAGGTGTTACAGTTCCTGGAGGGGGAGATGAGAAGCACCTCCACCCAGTATAGGCTTTGTTCCTGGCCACAGAGTGACAAAGGCACTCACCCCATGTGGCCAGAAACTCGTTTAGTTGTGGCAGGCTGGCAGAAACTAGTCAGCCTAGCACTAGGAGTCGGACTGGTATTCAGGGGGCATCTCTAAGATGCCCTCTGGGTGTATTTTACAATAAATCCCACACTGGCATCAGTGTGCATTTATTGTAAAAAGAAGTTTGATACCAAACTTCCCAGATTTCAGTGTAGCCATTATGAAACCGTGGAGTTTGTATCTGACAAACTCCCAGACCATATACTCTTTATGACTACCCTGCACTTACAATGTCTAAGGTTTTGCTTAGACACTGTAGGGGCATTGTGCTCATGCACTTAAGCCCTCACCGGTGGTGTAGTGCACCCTGCCTTAGGGCTGTAAGGCCTGTTAAAGGGGTGACTTACCCATGCCACAGGCAGTGAGAGGTGGGCATGGCACCTTAAGGGGAGAGCTATGTCGACTTAGTCATTTTCTCCCCACCAGCACACACACAAGCTGTGAGGCAGTGTGCCTGTGCTGAGTGAGGGGTCACTAGGGTGGCATAAGACATGTTGCAGCCCTTAGAGACCTTATTTGCAACAGGGCCCTTGGCACCAGGGGTACCATTTATAAGGGACTTATCTGTGTGCCATGGTGGTGCCAATTGTGGGAACAAAGGTACAGTTTAGTGAAAGAACACTGGTGCTGGGGCCTGGTTAGCAGGGTCCCAGCACACTTTCAGTCATAACTGGCATCAACAAAAGGCAAAAAGTCAGGGGGTAACCATGCCAAGGAAGGCATTTCCTCATAAGTAGGAAGGTCATATTTAGTATAGCCAGAATGGTGATATAAAATCCTGCTGACTGGTTTAGTTGGATTTAATATTACTATTTTAGAAATGCCACTTTTAGAAAGTGAGCATTTCCCTGCACGTAAATCTTTCTGTGCCTTACAGTCCACACCTGGCTGGGTTTTAGTTGACAGCTCCTTGTGCAGTCACTCAGACACACCCCAAACACAGGATACTCAGCCTCACTTGCATACATCTGCATTTTGAATGGGTCTTCCTGGGCTAGGAGGGTGGAGGGTGGAGGGCCTGCTTACACACAAAGGACTGTCACACCCCCTACTGGGACCCTGGCAGACAGGGTTGAACTGAAAGGGGACCTGGTGCAATTCTAAGCCACTCTTTGAAGTCTCCCCCACTTCAAAGGCATATTTGGGTATATAAACAGGGCCTCTGCCCCACCAACTCAGACACTCCCTGGAGAAGAAACTTGTAACCAGAACCTGCATCCTGCCAAGAAGAACTGCCTGGCTACCCAAAGGACTCACCTGCCTGTTTTCTGTGAAGGACTGCTGCCTTGCTGTTGCCCTGCTGCCTTGCTGCTCTCTGGCTGGGGTGAAGAAGTGCTCTCCAAGAGCTTGGATAGAGCTTGCCTCCTGTTCCCTGAAGTCTCAGGGCCAAAAAGACTTAATCTCTGCAAGAAGGACTCCTTGTGCAGCGAAATTCAACGCACAGCCTGCCAGAAACGATGCACAGCCTCCCCAGCAGTGAAAATGTCACCACATGCCGAACTGGAATGACGCAGCCCGACTCTGCAACGCGAAGATCGATGGCCCACCGGATTGACGCACAGCAGACCCGGGACGACGCAGCCCGACTTCCAGAGAGGAATCGACGCAGCGCCTGTCATGCAGGAGAAAATTTTACGCAATGTCCACAGGAACAACGCAGGTCATGAGACTTTGTCCTGTCAGCACAGGAAATCCACACACCGTCCACGAGGCGTCTGAAATCCGCTTAACCCGAAGAGGATCCACAGCCTAGCACCGGAAATCGACACACAGCCGTCCCTGCGTGAAAACTAAATGACGCATCGCCCTGTGCGGCCCGAGAAATCAATGCTCACCCCCTTTGTTTCCACGCATCTCCTCCTCTGCGGTTGTTTGCAGAGATTTTTCATGCAAACCAGGTACTTTGTGCTTGAAAGAGACATTGTTTGCTTTAAAAAGACTTAAGACACTTTATATCACTTTTCAGTGATATCTCTACAGTTACTTATTACATCTTTGATCGTTGTGACCTGCATTTATCCAAATAAATATTATATATTTTTGTAAACACTGTGTGGTTTATTTTTGTGGTGCTATATTGTGTTATTGTATGATTTATTCCACAAATACTTTACACATTGCCTTCTAAGTTAAGCCTGACTGCTCAATGCCAAGCTACCAGAGGCTGGGCACAGGATAATTTGGATTGTGTGTGACTTACCCTGACTAGAGTGAGGGTCCTTGCTTGGACGGGGGTAACCTGACTGCCAACCAAAGACCCAATTTCTAACAGTAGGCATCAAAGTTTTAATTTAGCAAACGAGTTCTAAAATGACTGATTGAAATACTGTATTTTATTTCAAACAGGAAAATAGTACTGAGTCTGATTCTTCACACAATTGTTCGCTGGATTTATCAGAGGAATTTTACACCCCGGATCACAATTTTAGTGCACATTGTTCAGGTGCGGAGAAGCCAGAATTGGAGGTAAGAACAATACATTGGTGCACATTTGTATTTGTTTTTTAAATAAATAAGTCTTTGAACATAACCCAGCAGAGTCTCAAATGTGTGTGGCTTTGTGGTGTGCCTCTTGATAGTAGATGTTGAGGTGGATCACTGGTACTGTTAGACTAATGGCTGCCTTTAGAGCAGTGCCAGATCAAAACATGCATTAGCAAAGTTGTCAAAGCCAGTAACTCTGTCCTCTTTGTTACATAACTGGAAGCACACATACACATTCCTCATGCATATGTCCACATCACACTTTCTATTACACAAACACTACAATATCAAAAACATAATTCTGTTTCACATACAAACACACATGAACATGGTGGTCATAGGAATGGTGATGGTGGAAGGTAGACCATTGATTGTAGTAGCCCTGCTTATGTGTGACTACCGGTCTGTGAGGGGTGTGTGTTATTGGTAGTGTTGGTCTGCAATCTGTGCTGAGTTTAGCGGTAGAGTATTTCTCGTACACTGATGGCTGAGATAGTATTTTGAGGAGTGTAAGAGTAAAATTTTATAAATGGTATGAGAGTGTTTTTGGCTGGGCGACTGCTACTCTGAAGGGTGTGTGTGCTCGTGAGAGTGCTTATGGTATTGTGAATGGCACTCTACGGAGAGAGGAGAATTGTATCATGGAGCCGCTGAGGTGCAATTTTGGAGACAGACAACTGTTTTCAACCACTTACTAATGTTAAAAAATGCTAAATGTATAACTCAGAAAATAAACACTCATAGCCCCACTTTGTATTCTCATTTTTTGGCCAGTCATATGTTTTCTAGCAGAGTATAAAAGCTGTCACTAGTGAGATCAAACAAGCATTTCAACACTATAATATACAAGTCAATAGAACCCAGTATGTGTCTTCTCATAGTATTGAGGGGCATATTTATACTCAGTTTGTGCCGAATTTGCGTCGTTTTTTTCGACGCAAAACTAACTCCATATTTATACTTTGGCGTTAGACGCGTCTAGCGCCAAAGTTCATGGAGTTAGCGTCATTTTTTTGCGTGAACAGCTTCCTTGCGTTAATGATATGCAAGGTAGGCGTTCCCGTCTTAAAAAATGACTGCGATGCATATGCGTCGTATTTATACTCCCGGGCAAAAATGACGCCCGGGAGTGGGCGGGTCTAAAAAACCTGCATTAGCGCCGGATTTTAGCGCCTGGGTCAGGGCAGGCGTTAAGGGACCTGTGGGCTCAGAATGAGCCCAGAGGTGCCCTCCCCTGCCCCCAGGGACACCCCCTGCCACCCTTGCCCACCCCAGGAGGACACCCAAGGATGGAGGGACCCACCCCAGGGACATTAAGGTAAGTCCAGGTAAGTATTTTTTTTTATTTTTTTTTGTGGCATAGGGGGGCCTGATTTGTGCCCCCCTACATGCCACTATGCCCAATGACCATGCCCAGGGGACAGAAGTCCCCTGGGCATGGCCATTGGGCAAGGGGGCATGACTCCTGTCTTTGCTAAGACAGGAGTCATTTCAATGGGGGATGGGCGTCGTAAAAAAATGGCGCAAATCGGGTTGTGGCGATTTTTTTGCCTCAGCCTGACTTGCACCATTTGTGGACGCCCATACGCCATTTTCCCCCTACGCCGGCGCTGCCTGGTGTGCGTCGTTTTTTTCAACGCACACCAGACAGCGCCGCCGGCTAACGCCGGCTAACGTCATTGAATAAATACGGCGCCCGCATGGTGCTTCAGAATGGCGTTAGCCGGCGCTAATCTTTTTGCCACAAAACTGCGTTAGCGCAGTTTTGCGTCAAAAAGTATAAATATGGCCCTGAATCTCCTCCCCCGCCAGCAAACCTTTAAAAATAAAACAATTATAAACATTGTTTATTATCATTTCATTTTTAAAGGGACAGGGCCATCGGGGTGACAAGTACTGGGGGGAGTGCACATGTATGTTTGACTGGCCGTCTCGGGCTGGCCAAACACCCATGCGTACAGGGCTCTCTCCAACACGCACTGTGTTACCGGGATGGAGAGAGCAAGGCAAGGCTCCCAGTCTGCCTTGGCGCGCCCAGCCAGTGCGCTCCAGTCAATCATAATGCTGCTCTGAGCAGCATCATGATTGGCCATCGGGCAGGCTGGGAGCCTGTGCTTGGAGTGGGGCGCAGAGCGGCGGTGCAGCAGTACGATTGAGGTAAATATTTGTTTTTTTACAAATATTTTTTTATTTTCGTTTTTCTGGCCCCGCCCCAACACAGTCGCCAGCTGCAACTAGAATGTCGTTGCAGACACAGCCGTTGCATGCCGCCACAGGAGGAGGAGGGAGCCCGCTCCACGTCTTTGGGTCGCTGTGGTTTCACCCCCGGATTGCTTTGTCCCTGGACCGCGGCTGGACCGAGGTTTGCCCTAGAACATCCCCGCAAACCCCATCCTCCTTGCAGCGGGCAGAGGGCAAATAGCGAGCTGCGCGTCCACTCATGGCATGGTACGCCACATGTCGCTCAGCTGCTAATACAGCATGGGAACGAGCTCAAACCCCAAGAGGTGGATTGGCCACAAGGAGAGGGCTGTCAGCTGTTTACCGGCCATTAAGGGAGCTGGTGGTGGCCCTTAAGAAATGGCCCAGACCCAGGTGAGCAGGAGTAGTGGTATTACAGCGCTACAGGCTCCAAGTGACAGCGGAAGAGGGATGGGGCAGGAAGCACCAGGCTGTAGGTAGTGCATGCTGCACGGAGGTGGCTGGCGTTAGGCCGGCGCAGCTTGCATACGCATGGTTGCCCTGCTCTGCTATGTCCCTTCTCGCCCTCGTGCCCCTCTATATACCCCCAGCCTGGCTGACCAGCCAAGTTTCACAAAACAAAGGAAAACTGCTTCCGAAGGCATTTTCAGAGATGTTTACCATTTGTTTTCTGCTGGGCCCTACTGGGCTGTTTGGGGGACATTTTTGTCAACAGCCAAGCATTTTGTTTGCTTGTCCCCCCTCAACAGAGTTCCTGTGTCTGCAGGACTTTTTGATTAGGGGTTAGTGGCGGCACTAAAAGCTTCAGGAAGCTGGCCATAGACCCACGAGAGAAACTAGAACCTGATTAATGAGGCCCCTGCAGCCTCCTGCAGAAGAAGAATAAGCTGAGTTGCAGTGCTACAATAAGGCTGCAAAAAGGTGGGAAGGATACAAGGAGTAGTAAGGGAGTTAACAATTAATAATTAATCAAATCAGTGTCAAAACTACTATAGGCGCTCAATATCTGGATTTGCAACTAGCTTACATCAGTCCCATGATCAGCATCAAAACAGCACACAGCTAGACAAAGTCAGCCGCACTGGGGGACAAAAATAATTCTGATCTTCACTGCAGCCCCTCATAGGCATTAACAATCGCCACAAGTGCTACGTGATCAATCAAGCATCATAGCCTGACCACAATGACATCAGGAAAAAGTAGGTCCTGTGTACAAGCCACTCAGAAGGAAAGAAAGAGGGAGGCTACAGCACATGAGGCACCGCATGCCAAACGCACCAAGCGAAAGAAAGTGGCAAAGACTTCTGGTGAGGACTGCCTCCTAAAAGCGTTTGCAGTGACAACTGAGGCAAAAATGGATGCCCTATTGCGGTTCACTGACCGTAGAGATATGGGGGCAACGGGTGAAGCCCCCAAAAGACCTAAGCCTTCAAGGATTTCTGATTATTTTCTTCTGCTGGAAGAGGAGGACATATGGCATTTCCCCCACCTTGTAGGTACTGTCACTGACCTACCCTCTGGCTTGGACCCTGCCTCTGAGCTTGAGCCAGAGTGTCAGGGGGTCCTGATAAGTTCACGGGGGAAAGGAGCAATCATTGCTGCAACCATCATCCTCACTTCCACAGATGTCATTCCTACCATTGTCCCCAGCGATTACAGTTTCCAATCTGCAAAATTCTGTGCTACAACATATGGGATCAAAATTCTCCCAAACTGGTGTTATAGCCAAAGTTTAGGATGTAAGTTGTCGTTCTAACTTTAACTCAATATATAGCCCATTTCCTGTTTACGCAGATGTTCACACTGCTCCATTCGCCCAACTGCCTTTTTAAGGGGATTTTCTAGAAGTCAGTGGGAAGGTTACAAGTCTAACGTGGGTATGTCCACCCCAAGAGAAGTACCCCCAATGGAGTCTCCCAAAGAAGAAAGTCCAACCATGGAGGGCGCAAAAGTTATTAAAGATCCTGTAGGAAAGTCACTCACTTTGGCATGGTTACCCCCACTTTTTGCCTGTTTATCAGTCTGTAAGACTGTTTTCACTAGGATCCTGCTAACCAGGACACCAGTGATTGTGCTTTCTCCTCTAAATTTGGTTGCTTTGGTACCCCTTACACCCCACAATTGGCATACTGGGGTACCCTTGTAAGTTTCCCTGTAAGTTTCTAGTAAATGGCACTTAGGTACCTAGGGCATTGGTACGCCAGGGGTCCCCCATGGGCTGCAGCATGTATTATGCCACCCATGGGAGCCCATGCAAACTGTCTGCAGGCCTGCCATTGCAGCCTGCATATAAAGGTGCATGTACCCTTTCAGTGCTGGTCACTGCACCAGGTCACAGTAAGTCACCCCTATGGTAGGCCCTCCTAGCCCAGAGGGCAGGGTGCAGGTTCTTGTGTGTGAGGGCACCTCTGCATGAGCAGAGGTGCCCCTTCGAACTGCAGTTACAATGCACTGGACTTCGTAAGTGCAGGGGAGCCATTTTTATCTGTGTATTGGCCACAGGTCTGTGGTCCAGCTACATAATGGTAACTCCGAACGTAGGCATGTTTGGTATCAAACACATTGGAATCATACCGTAATACTGATGGCAGTATTGGTGGCATGATTCCATGCACTGTGGGGGCTCCCAATCTTTCAGGGTTTGCGGGTAGCCCACGCTGCTGCATCCCCTCAGACAGGTTTCTGCCCCCCTGCTGCTTAACCAGCTCAAGCAGGGGAAGGCAGAACAAAGGATTTCCTGTGAAAGAGGGAGCCAACACCCTATCCCTTGGAAATAGGTGTTACAAGGCTGCGGAGGGGTAGCTTTCCTGCACCACCGGCTTGCTTTGAAGGGCACGTTTGGTGTCCTCCTCGCATAGTTCAGTTTTGCACCAGTCCAGGGACATCCAGTCCCAGCTCTGGTGTGAAAGCACACAAAGGAAAGGGGAGGGACTACTCCCCAGTCCATCACCACTCTAGGGGTGGTGCCCAGAGTGCCTCCAGGTGGCCACTTGATTCTGCCATGTTGGAAACAAGGTGTGCAGAGGCCCCTGGGAGCATATGGTTGGTCAGAACAGGTGACTGACGTTAGTGACCCCCCTCTGATAGGTGGTAACCCTGAAGAGTGACCAAGCCCCCAGTTAGGGCTATTTAGGGATTCCTTTGCAAGTGGGCCCACAGATTTGGCGTGCAAGACTCCACCAGGACTCCTCTGCATCAACCTATTCTGCTTCTGGCCACCGGAACTGCTGCCAGACTTCACAGGAACCAAACAAGCCTGCAACTCTCGAGACGACCTTGCCTTCCAACATTGTTTCTCAGCTCCTTCCAGCAATTGCAACATTTCCATGGCTATGCATCCTTTGGGATCGGCCAGACTTCAGCTGCACCAAAGAAGCAAGAAGAAATCTCCCTTGGAGTGAAGGAGTCACTCCCCTGCATCCGCAGACACTTAAGGCAATGATGACCGGCTGCTGGGATCTTCTGCCATCCGGCTCCAGGAAGAATCTCCAACACAGGTGGTGGTTCTGAGATGGTCCTCTCTAACTGCGGTCCAACTTGGGAGACAGTGAGCCCTTGCCTGTCCTTGCAGGACAATACCTCTGTGCACCACGACACTTGCAGCAACCAAGGCTTGTTGACTCCTGCTCCAAGGGATTTCCGGGCTCCAAGTACACCCGGCCTCCAGCATTTCATCCTTGCAAGGACAGTCTCCCCTCGGCTGCTCCTGGGACGTGGGACTCCTCTCCAGGTGTGATGACTGTGCCTCACTGCAACTTACTGTGCCTGCTGCATGGGTTGCCTGTGGAGGCTGCGACTGCTTCTGCTGGCTCTTTCGACTGCTGAGGGTCAGCCCGGACTACCTCCCTTCTAAGGGTCGAGTCCCCTTGACCTTCCTAGTTCTCTTGTTCTCTGCAAATCCTCTTCTGCTCAGATTTGCATTTGCCAAGGCTTGTTGGTGGTCCTCCTGACCACTGACCATCTGCGACCTGGCAACCGATGTGGGACATCATCTGCACAACTCATTGGACCTCTCTGCCGCTCCTGGGCTCTACAGCTGATCTTCATCTTCCCCCGTTGACCCGGATCTGTGTGACTGCTGTGGTGTTGCAAGTGCTTTACACTCCTTCTACATACCTCTTGGCTGCTCACCACAGCTACCACTAGAGAGCCCTGGCTTCCTAGACACTGTCTCACTAACTAATAGGGGTTGCCTGGCCCTGGTATGAGGTGCAAACACCATAGGTGTCCACCACACACCGAGCCAGCTTCCTACAGATCCCATTAAGGTCCCCACTGGGCTCTGGAGTGCCATACTTAACACAGTGCAAGCCACAGTGGAGGCAGTAAATCACCACACCAACAAAATGGATATTCATGTTGATCTGCTCAATACCCTTGCCGTCTTCGTGCTAGGAATTGACGGGGAACTGGAGAAGCTAAATGCCCTAATCAAGAGTCCAAGCCAGGAATGACAATGACTTTACAGTTTGTTCATGTAAGGAGGCAATTGATAATCTGGTGCGACTTCCTGCACTTCTAGGGAAAATGGTCAGGGAAATAAGGACCGTGAACATGAGCCCAAAACCAGCAAGGAGAAATTGCTCAAGGCAGGGATTGAGAGCACAAGAAGTGTTGCCAGCCATAGTGAAGGGTGCATGTCAGGGAGAGCACAGGAGGGGGCACTGACTAGCCCAACTGCAAATAAGGAAAAAAGAATGGTATCTCAAGCAGAGGGAAGTAAGCAAGGGTGTCGCGTAGGATCTCATTATCCTAATGAGACTACTGGATTTTGAGCAGCAAGATCGTCCACAATGTGGGGGACTGAGTCTGACCCGCTGTGGATGACACTTGTCACTCCAAATCCGGATTTTGCTCCGGCTAACTAGCAGTGCCTCATCTATCCCAAATACTAGAGGCAATTGGGCAGCCGAGCGCATGACATATCAGTACTTCTCAGGGAAGTCGTGGTCACTCAGGTCACAATCGGTTCTCTAACACACACACGGTCTCATATATAAATGACAATAAAGGCAGTATAAGTTTTAAAGATTGGTTTAATAAAATGAATGCATCTTGAATAGCAAAGCGTGAGCTGCAATAACCAGAACTACACAACACAGTAATATTAAAATAGTAACATGAGAGTGAAGCACAAGAATAAGGCGATTATGGTGCCTCTAGGGTCTATGGGCTATTCTCTCTCTAAGTTATATTTTTCGAGCACAGCATGTTAAGCTCTAAGCCTGCCTTTCAGGTTCCCCCGGGAGGACATCAACCCTCATACCTGAGCAAAGGCCTGTAATCTGCGTCAGCATCTGCAACGGGGCATTCAGCATACAGTTGTGGTTCCCTGGCTGGAATCCTCTTGACGTGTACTAGGACTAGAAAGTGTTTTTATAACTAACACAATAGATGTTCTAAGAAAATGTCCCTACGTGAGGATGTGTATTTTTTACGAATGTTGGAGACTAAACTACTACCACGTTTACCGGCAATGTACCAGACTGTAGCCTTGACTGAAGCACAGGGCGATCAAGAATGCATTGTTTGAGAACACAGTGCTGAACTAAGCTAAACAGTGTGATAGAAGAAATTAAAACAAGACCGTAAAATCTGGTTATTGTAAAATAACAGTACAAAGCTGAATAAATGTATCTAGGATAAAGTGCACAGCGGCCTAGTATGTTAAACTAACGTGCATGGAGCTATACTTAAAACGGCTACACAACAAGGGGATACCAAGATCACCTTGGACCAGACTCGCCAAGTGCCCGGACAGGTACCTACTGCCTCTCCCTGCTTCCATTAGCCAATGTTTTAGCACCCCCCACATGACAAAGCGGGAAGAAAAGTGCACAAGAAAAGGCAGAAACCAAATCAATCTGTTGAGAATGCCCAAAACGCTAGCCCACAAAGGGGCGAAGGCCTTATACCGGCAGGCATCATGCAAATTGAAGTGGATATAGAGCATTGTGGCCCTAGTGCAATCCAGGACAATGAGCAGGCCTTATCCACCAGAATGGAGGGAGTAGGCAAGGCCGGGCCCAAGGATGAAGCACCTAGTAACCCCAAAGGCAATACAGTTCTTACCAATATGGCACAATGGTCTTCCACCACTTTGGCAACCGCCAAGATCTTCCTAGATGCCTGGACAATTGGTGGGCAGAGAAAAGTTCAAGAAGAAGAAATGGCAGAGTTCAGTATAATGCCATCTTGTGCCCAAGAGAACGATAGTGGCAGAATGTCAAGGGAGGAACGTGTAGAGCCCTACCCGGGTACTGCATTGTTGCGCAACCTGTGCAGCATCCACTCTCAGAAGAGGTTGGTGCAGCAAATAAAGCCATCCCATGACCAAGGGGGTGTCAACGAAGTAAGATCAATGCAGAACGCTCCCTAGGAATGCCTGTAGGAAATATTGACATCCCCTCAAAACATGGTGAACCAAAGGCAAGCTTATTGTGGATACCAGAGTTAGGAAAGCCACAGAATTCTAAACCATGTAAACATTTTGAAGTTAATTAAAGGCCTACCGGGCCAGGTGAGAGTAGAGTTCCAGGACATTTATTCCATTAAACTTGTTGCAACAAGGCGTAAACAATTACCAGAGCCTACCCTGGTCAAGTTCAACAGGCATCCCAGCTAAAATCTTGTCTTGTAAGGACTTGTTGAAAAGTAGGGGTATAAAAATATTGCATTTCCATGCAACTGCTATGCACCATTACTTCTGGTTTAGCAAGCTGGAAAGTTCACCGGCGAGATGGGTCACAATTCCTTCAGTCTTGAAAAGTGCGGTCGACTGGTCATTTAGCACAAGCGGAAATTCTGGACTTATGATCCAAACAACCAAGGCCCTGTTGGTGGAAGGCTCAGTAACAAGAGTGATAACCAAAATGGATGAAATAGAATACTGGAACTGGCTCCACTCTGCTTTATCGGCAGCATGCCAAGCCGGTTGTCGCAAGGACTGAAATGCAAAATCCTGGGGTCATCATTTGACAATGAGAGGCATACTGAGCATTTTCACCTGGAATTTAGGAGGCCTAGCACCGAAAATGTATGAACCTTCATTGTCAGAATACCTTCATAAATTTTAAATCATAGTTGTACATGAAACAAGGGCATAATCCAACATTACCCTAATTGATTTTGTTGAATATAATAAGTTGGCAAGTAAATACAGTATCCACGGAAGAGGTAAAAGTGGGCTCGCGACCTACGTACATTCTAAACTCACTGCAAAGATAGCGGTTCTAAATATTAACAAAACATGGTTCCTGGCAATTCTCCTGGAAGATTAGGACAAGTGGCAGACAAGCCCCCTGGTTTTGGTCAACATCTATATTAATTAAAGGGAAAAAAGAGCAACAGTCTATAATCTGCGATAAGCTGATCAACCTTCTCCTGGAGTGGAAAGGTGGCCCTTGGATGGCAAATCTGATACTTACTGGTGACTTCAACCTGAACCTCTTCCAAGATGCAAACAGGGATGAAGAGGTCGTTTTAAATTTTCTGCATTTCTTAAGCTACCCTTCAAACAGAAGACAAGGTAAACTTGGAAAAATCTTGCGACAACCTTTGGACTAGCCAGGCTGATAATGTTAACTGCCCGCTTCCCGGGGGACACTCCACCATACTAGATAAGGTGCTTTGATACAACAACCACCTACCTTGACTACACCATAGTAAGCACCAGTATGTTCAGTAAGGTAGCTAACTTTAATATCGACCAGAGAGAGACCACCAGCCACAAAACATTTGGCTTTGCGTCAACACATTGGTTTTGGGCCAAACCTGGAAAGTGCCGGCAGAAGCTTATACTGAGGATTTAAAACTCCTCAAATGGGGTTCAGAAGACAATTAAGATATGGCAAGTGAAGCAATGGAAGTATTGAAAGAAGCCTCTGTCAGCAAGCAAGATCCATTAAAGGCCTGGAAAAACCTCACAGAGTGCTTAACGGCAAGGCACCCAGAGACCACTGCGCTTAATGGCACAAACATTATGCGTAATAGAAACATTACTTGGACAAAACCAATCTGCCTTACTAGATCACGGATTAACAAAACTCTTTGACGTTTGCGCCGAGCATCGCAGAACTGTGCACTGCTAAAGTCCCTTTGATATGATTGCAAAGGATTGAACAGAGAAGTCTGGTTGCACAAGAAGAGCAACGCTGAAGTGCTATGGGCCAACTTCTTTACTCTTCATAACAAAATGAGCATAGGAAATTTTGGAAGCTAATAAACAAACTCACCAAGGCTCCCAGGGCAGTAAACAATGATAATATAAGTAAGGAAGAGTGGTTTAACTTCCTCGGAGACCACTACAAAGAAAGTACAGATACCAGCTTCACCGCAGGACCTTGCCTGAGCCAACTTGATATGGCACACATTGGCAACCATGGTGACATTCCCCCAAATCACCTAGAGCACACCATGGCGACATTGAAAAAATCATTGAGAATTCACATACCAGTTGTCCACCAGGCCCAAACGGAATCCTGCCAGCCCCCTGAAAGAAAATATTTCAATCTGGGCAGGCTTTTTGATCTCAATGTTCAACCATATTTTGCAGACTGGTGACATACCAAAATGTTGGAGAGGGTCTGTTGTTCTTCCCATTTTTAAAGACGGGAGAGCTGCAACTTCAGATACCTTTGATAGCATTGTTAGATGAGGACTGTAGAAAGTTGGCTCTGTATATACTATTTCAAAGTAATAAATAGTGTGCACAGAGTCGAAGGGTTCCCCTTAGAGGTAAGATAGTGGCAAAATTAGATAATACTAATGCTCTATTTGTGGTAATGTGGTCGAACAGTAGGCTTATCAGAGGGTAGTGTTAAGCATTTGTTGTACACACACAGGCAATAAATAAGGAACACACACTCAAAGACTTACTCCAGGCCAGTAGGTTTTTATATTGAAAAATATATTTTCTTAGTTTATTTCAAGAACCACAGGTTCAAGATTTACATTCAACACTATACATGCCAGGCACTTCACTTAGATACTTTAGGAACTTTGAATAAAAGCAATATCATATACAGTCTTTGTAAAAATGGCAATAAGCTATTTTCAAAGTGGACAGTGCAAAAATCAACAGTTCCTGGGGGAGGTAAGTAAAGGTTAGTTTTGGAGGTAAGTAAAACACTTACAAGTCTCAAGTTTGGGGCATAGGCAGCCCACCGTTGGGGGTTCAAGGCAACCCCAAAGTTACCACACCAGCAGCTCAGGGCCGGTCAGGTGCAGAGGTCAAAGAGGTGCCCAAAACACATAGGCGCCTATGGGGAACAGGGGTGCTGCGGTTCCTGTCTGCCAGCAAATACCTGTGTCCTCGGGCCGACCAGGGGGCGTTTTGTAGAGCACTGGGGGGGACACAAGTAGGCACACAAAGTACACCGTCAGCGGCACAGGGGCGGCCGGGTGCAGTGAGCAAAACAGGCGTCGGGTTTCAGGTAAGAAACAATGGAGGGACCCGGGGGTCACTCTAGCGTTGCAGGCAGGCAAAGGGGGGCTTCGCGAGACAGCCACCACCTGGGCTAGGCAGAGGGTCGCCTGGGGGTTGCTCTTGCACTGAGGTTCGGTTCCTTCAGGTCCTGGGGGCTGCTGGTGCAGTGTTGGTTCCAGGCATCGGGTCCCTTGTTACAGGCAGTCGCGTCAGGGGGAGCCTCTGGATTCTCTCTACAGGCGTCGCTGTGGGGGCTCAGGGGGGTCGTCTCTGGCTACTCACGGGCTCGCAGTTGCCGGGGAGTCCTCCCTGTGGTGTTGGTTCTCTGGATCACGAGCCAGGGGCATCGGGTGCAGAGTGTAGAGTCTCACGCTTCCGGTGGGAAACGTGCAGTCTTGGAAAGTTGCTTCTTTGTTGCAAAGAAGTAGCTGGTTTTGAACAGGGCCGCTGTTCACTGAAGCTTTTTGGTCCTTTAGTCCAGGGCAGTCCTCTGAGGCTTTAGAGGTTGCTGGTCCCTATCGGATGCATCGCTGGTGCAGGTTTTCGAAGTTGGAGACAGGCTGGTAGGGCTGGGGCCAAAGCAGTTGTCATCATCCGTCTTATCTGCAGGCTTGTAGGTCAGCAGTCCGTCTTGTTTCTTCAGGTTGCAGGAATCTGATTCCCTGGGATCTGGGGAGCTCCTAAATACTGAATTTAGGAGTGTGTTTAGGTCTGGGAGGGCAGTAGCAAATGGCTACTGTCCTTGAGGGTGGCTAAACCCTCTTTGTGCCTCCTCCATGTGGGGAGGGGGGCACATCCCTAAACCTTTTGGGGGAATCCTCCAAAACCAAGATGGAGGATTTCTATAGGCAGGGGTCACCTCAGCTCAGGGCACCTTAGGTGCTGTCCTGACTGGTGGGTGACTCCTCCTTGTTTTTCTCATTATCTCCCCTGGACTTGCCGCCAAAAGTGGAGACTGTGTCCAGGGGGCGGACATCTTCACTAGCTGGAGTGCCCTGGGGGCATTGTATCACGAAGCTTGAGCCTTTGAGGCTCACTGTTAGTTGTTACAGTTCCTGCAGGGGGGGAGGTGTTAAGCATCTCCACCCAATGCAGGCTTTGTTTCTGGCCTCAGAGAGCACAAAGGCTCTCATCCCAGGGGGACCGAAACTCGTCTCTCAGCAGCAGGCTGGCACAGACCAGTCAGTCCTGCACTGAAGGATTGGGTAAAATAAAGGGGGCATCTCTAAGATGCCCTCTGTGTGCATTTTTTAATAAATCCAACACTGGCATCAGTGTGGGTTTATTATTCTGAGAAGTTTGATACCAAACTTTCCAGTATTTAGTGTAGCCATTATGGAGCTGTGGAATTCGTTTTGACAAACTCCCAGAGCATATACTTAATATGGCCACACTGTACTTACAATGTCTAGGAATAGCCTTAGACACTGTAGGGGCATATTGCTCATGCAGCTATGCCCTCACCTGTGGTATAGTGCACCCTGGCTTAGGGCTGTAAGGCCTACTAGAGGGGTGACTTACCTATGCCACAGGCAGTATTTTGTAGGCATGGCATCCTGAGGGGGGTGCCATGTCGACTTTGCCTTTTTCTCCCCACCAACACACACAATCTACAATGGCAGTATGCATGTGTTAGGTGAGGGGTCCCTTAGGGTGGCACAACATATACTGGAGCCCTTAGGGACCTTCCCTGGTAACAGGGCCCTTGGTACCACTGGTTCCTTTTACAAGGGACTTATCTGTGTGCCAGGGGTGTGCCAATTGTGGAAACAATGGTACATTTTAGGTGAGAGAACAATGGTGCTGGGGCCTGGTTAGCAGGGTCTCAGCACACTTCTCAGTCAAGTCAGCATCAGTATCAGGCAAAAAGTGGGGGCAACTGCAACAGGGAGCCATTTTCCTACAAGGACCTTAAGTATTTTTCAACTTTACTCATGCAAGATCTCTCGGAGTGGAAAATGGAAGCAATAAGAGTGCAGATCAATCAAACGGGGTTTTCCAAGAAGCAGGGGACAAGTCCCAATTTAATGGCAGTGGGTCTTATAATGTAAGGAGCGAGCGACACCTGCTCCCCACTGTTCTTGTGCTTCATGGACTTCAAGGTGGCTTTCAGTTGTGTGCCCAGGGACTGCTCTGTGCTGGGGCATCCCACCAAAGCTCTTAAAAGCAATCTAGCTGTTATACTTAGGAACCTGGGTAAAAGTCAAGGAGGGGACAGCCAGCACCTGTCAAGAGAAAAACATCTCTAGGGTTAAAGCAAGGGTGCGTCCTAGCCCCACTACTGTTCAATCTGTTTATCTCGGATTTATCACCGCTCCTTGCTGAAGTGGTGTCGCACTCACCGAGCTTTGGATGCCAGGAACTGTGTAATATCTTGTATGCCAATGATTTGCTATTACTAAGCAACACCAGAGTAGGCCTACAAAGACTAATGAACAGGCTCGAAGAGTACTCACCTAAAAACCAGTTGAAACTTAATTTGAAAAAGATTAGAGTCATTCCTTTAAATCGCCAAATTTCAAAACATGGAAAACGGTTCCTGAATGGGTCAATACTTGAGGAAACATCAACAAACACTTATCTAGGGCTCAGACTGGACTCCAGGGGGTCTTTTGCAGCACAAAAATGGCCATTATAGACAAGGCAGATACTTTAAACGTTGCCTTTTCCAACTTAAGGAAAAACCTGTGGGGACACAACCTAAAGGCACTAATTATGGTGATAAAATCAAAACTGGTCCCCACTTTATCTTACGGAGGGGAGATAATGCTAGGAGAAGGTGCGGCCACTCTGTAGAAGCTCATATCACAAATGTACAAATGGGTGTTCCAGCTGCCAAAGTCTATTTCCCTCACTCAAGTAAGACTAGAGTTCTCTCTTGCAAAGCAAACTTTGGAGAGACAAGGGGCATTTGTAAGATGCTGTCATTGAGGAACACCCCTGAAGACACATTAACACACCTTTCTTGGTAGGAAATTAATCTTGATCGCGGGAAACGACATTTCACTACATACCTGCAGAATAGTATAGAGAACCTTGGTCTCTCAGACGTTTGGCTACTGAATGTAAGTGGCTCTATTTCTAAGAAAACTTTGAATAAATGCATTCAACGGAAAAGCCATTTGGAGGACAAAATGTAAGCCCACGGGTGGTTGGTGATAAACTCGTGCAAAGCCTGCAAGGAACAACCCTACTTTGATTCAGCCCTTTCTTTAACTATCAAGAAGGAACTCATGAAACTGCGATTTTGGCTCCTCCCAATGCTAGACATCATTCTTAAAAGACGGACCAAGGGACTATCGGAGGACAAACTGTGCTGCATGTGCCGCCAGATGAATGAAACATTTATGTATATACTAGGTAAATGCCAAAGGTACCTAGCAGATCAAAGGTTTCTTCTGCACAAAGGATTATTAGCCTTGTGAGTTAGAACCTGCAAGTCAGTGGCGATAGAGGCCCTAAACCCACAAAATCTCATGTTGAATGGTCGGCTGGGGCAGTTGTTAGAAATTTTTAACAATTAAATAAAATTATTATGGTGGCCTGAACAGAGTTTTGGGTACCAGGGGATCTTTCTCTTCTTCACTCTTCCCCTCTCTATCGTCACCAAATTAAATCCCTACTAATCTGGCTGTGTAGTTTGTGCGGTTAAATATGCCTTTTTGATCTCTATATATGGTTGGGTTGCTAAGGGTAGGGCATGAGGATCATTGACCCCTAGCCTTGCCATTCAGCCCGTTTAGCCTTTGTCAACAGTGTTCGCTCCATGACCCCACAAGTTTATGGAAGACATTGGTCCTTGCAGTAAACTAGTTCCACCTTTCATGGTTACATAACGCACCCTTTGCATGATTAGCTGTTCCCTGCTTTGCACATAATGTTTGCACAATGCACTTTGTATTTGGTGGCTAACTATGTCTTTTTGATCTCTGTATATGGCCAGGCTGCTAGGGGCAGGGAGTGAGGGCCATTGACCCAATCCCGACCATTTAGCTCGTTTAGCCCTGGGCAGCACAGCTCGCTCCATGACTCCACAAGCTTACTGAAGATGCTTTTTCTTGCAGTAAACTAGTCCCACCTCTCAAGTTTACATAACACACTCTGCACGATTAGTTGTATTCTGCTTTGCACGTAATGTCTGCGTAATGCTTTTTCGATTTGGTTTGTGTTTTTGGTTAGGCCGGGAGAGGCTTGGCTCATCCTGGTTGTACTGCCAAATAATTCTCTTTTTACACAAGCGATTAGGCGAGAGCAGGCTGGATGATGGTTTTGTAAACCAGTTGAACTTTTT
The DNA here is from genome assembly GCF_031143425.1 of Pleurodeles waltl. NCBI lineage: Eukaryota > Metazoa > Chordata > Amphibia > Caudata > Salamandridae > Pleurodeles > Pleurodeles waltl. The sequence goes on along the minus strand of NC_090440.1, from coordinate 1,986,089,921 downwards.
AGTCTCATAAAGGATTGTACAAACTTATTGTTGATTTAGTATGTGTATGTCAGGTCTTAATAGTTCTGCCATGTCTCTCTGCTTCTCTTTTTTTAACTATTAGATAAGCACAGGAAGATAACGATTGTTGAATACTTAAGCTTAATCATGTGACACTTTTACTCCTGTACTGAATGTATGATTTTAAGATTTGCATTGTGTATGTTTATGGTTTTAGTTAACTAATAAACTAAATTTCATCACCATCATGTCATTAGAACAAATGCTAAAGGCCATATTTATGTCCCGGTTTGTGTTGAGCAACCCAAACATTAACTCATATTTTTGAAGCCACACAAAGCCACATAGCTTGGCTTTGAATGTCTTTGAAAATCTGGAGTATTGCAATGCAGCCCAAATCGTTGCATTGCATTACTCTGCACAAGGGAGGCACTGAATGAATGTTGTGTGGGGGTTTCTATGCAACTAGCCTGGGTTTCAACGCATTTCCACATTTACCAAACCTGGTAAACCTGCCAATGTGCCAAAAAGATATGCCTCACTAAGAGAGGCGTAACAAGTAGAAATATCTTTATTTCTCTTCCAGGAGATCCTCATCAATAGTCATAAACACTGAATATTCCCGCCCACGTGCGGGGACCCCAGAGCATATACAAACACACATGTATATGTATGAAATATATAAATAAAATGTAAAATTTTTGTAGAGAATTTCAATACAAATATATTATATACATGTGTAAGCAGTAATGCAGTCTATGTTGAGAAAAAAGGCTAGAAATGCTTTATTTTTTGTGAAGTGTTTTTAATTTTTATTTTAACACAAATTAAACTCTTCAATTAGAGGTAAAAACTTTCTACAGTCAAAGTAGCAGGCATAGAAAGTATAAACAGTGTACTGTAAAAGAAAAAACTACATTGAAAATAAAGGAGCATTATCAGCCAATAGGCTGCATGCAGGTTAACACAGCAGAACCAAAAAACTGGCACCGTGCCTTTAAGACCCTGAGCACCTCCAGTATCCCACCATGCCTCAGAGGTGAGAGTGAGGTGACAGTTGGTTCACAGTTAGGTCACTACTTTTTTCCGGTGGTAGGAAGAAATAGATTAGACAAATGAGTACTGCCGTACTTCTAAAATCATATCCGGGGAGGAGGGTGGGCTGTTTATGACTTTGATGAGGATACCCCTGAAAGAGAACTCAGATTTACAGGTAAGTAACTTATCCTTCTCTTCCAGGGGATCCTCGTCAATAGTCATAAACACTGAATAGATTAGCAAGCCCATCCCATATCCCTGTGGACGGAGTGATTGAAGCCCAGGCAGTCCATTTGCCTAATTAAATAAATTTCTTAAAGAAGCCTGACCCACTTGAGTGTCTGTTTTAGCATCTGAATCTACACAGTAATGCCACGTAAAAGTATGCACCGATCTCCATGTTGCAGCCTTGGATATTTCGGAGATGGGTACATTCTTAAGAAGGGCTATAGTTGCGCTTTGCCTCTTGTACAATCAGCTTTAGGTTTGGTAGCCAATTGTTTGTTAGCTAACTGGTATGCAGTCACAATACATAAAGCTATCCATCTACAAATCATCTGTTTTGAGGCCGCCCTACCTTTTCTCATGTGTCCATAGTTTACAAATAAGCGATCAGATTGTCTGATGCCCTCAGTCTTATCAAGATAAAATTTTATCTTCTTCAAGTCCAGGAAGTGCAAAGTAGCAGGTTTGGGAAAATATTTTGGAAGCGATATGGTTTGATCCATATGGAAGTCCGAAACCACCTTAGGTAAAACTGCTCTGTTATGAAAAACTGTATAGGGTTCCTTTGAACAGAGAGCCTGAATTTCGCAGACCCTTCTAGCTGAAGTAACGGCAACCTTTACCTGTAACGCAGTGCAGCACAGCAAGGTGACTTGCTGTGCTGTCCTGCGCCACAAAAGTCATAAATATGCTTCTACGTGTGGCCAACGGTACAAAGAATAACTAAAAATAAGAATATAATAAATTATTTTGGAGGGGTAGGTATTGCAATATTGGCTTATTTTAAAGAGTAAATACCACACAAAGTGTGCACACAAAGAGTTAGTAGCAATGCTAGACCAAAGTGGGATGCAGAGTTCCTGAATCTACCCCCGCTCTCCACATCCCTCATAATAATAAGTCTCCCTCCCAGTTTGGCACCTAAGGATTTCCAAAAGGTGCAGCATCTGCAGGCAGATAGAGTGTCCGCTAGAAAGATTGTTACCAAAGGTAAGTAAGTTTCTTCATTTCCTGTCCCATACCAAAGATAATAAGTACAATGATCCTTGCAGTCGAGAGGCTACACATGAGAGACCGCTCTTATTTGGAAACATCACCATCCCTTTATTGAGTGATTGTTCTATGCTTTCTTTCAGACCTTGAGTTCAGAGGAGGAATTTGAAGTAACTAGAGAAATCTGTTTATCCGAGTCGGAACCTGCTTTGAGCTGTGCAACCACTGCAGTGTTAGGATTAGGTAGGATATTCTTCACAATGTGTTCAAGTGTTTTTTACCTGCGTTGACTAAAGAATGGTGTAGGAAATTCCCTGAACAATACTATCAGTGCTCAAGGTGAATTAACTGTCTTATTGTTACCACCGCTAACTTTGTACTTTGGGGCCTAGATTTACAAAGAATTTGCATTGGCTTTGTGTTGAGGTGGCACGTTCTGGTTGGCCGACGCAATGCCCTAGTCAGGCAGAACCTGCCATTTCCGTCACGGGTAGGTGATTACACTCACAATATAACCTGTGCTCACCCTTGGGTAGCTTGGCACAGAGCAGTTAGGCTTATCACAGACAATGTATAAAGCATTGGCACAGCACTAATACTCAACTACACTGAGCGACACAAAAGAGACCACATGAGTTGTATTCAACACACACATTAATTACCACAATATAGCTAGTAGTACTAGGCCCAACTTTATTAATACGACATCAGTAATATGTACAATTGAGAAAAGTAATACTTTCCCAGCACCCTCATCTGGTGCAATCACATTGGCAGCACCAGATCCACCCTAGAGATCACCCTAATTCAGTATCAAACAATTATAGGATGCATCCCAGTTGCCAATGGCAGCAGCATTGTGACATACAGAGAATCTCAGCACTTTTAAAAAAGCCCTGCAGCCTAGGTCGCAGAGGTAAACTTCAGTAGCAACCACAATAGTAAACAACATGCACGGCACCACGGCCGATCGGTGTAGTCACTCCCAGGCAATCACTCCCACACACTCGCTTTGCACCTCTATGTGGTGCCATGGATATCAGGCAGGCTAGTATACACATACTCGCACAGACTTGCTTCCAGTACCCTAATACGTGCTCTGACATTCTGCAGGTGAGTTGTCAATGAGTTTGCAGACCCCTCTTGGACCCAAACCTTCCTCCACCCTCCAACCAATTCCTTCCCCCAAGAGGTAGAGATGTAGTGACCCTTTTCCGGATCCTAGGCCTCTCTCGGCTGGTGGTTACACTTACTCAGTATACCCGGGCAAAGGAGGGGATGGAAGGAAGATAGAATGGCTGATCAGGCAGCAGTCTACAACTGGAGGTCTTGCCACAACTTGAGAAGTTCACTCAGAGAGCTCCACACTGGCCTTCTGGCACAGGCCCCGGTCTGCAAAGCACAAGGGGAGGGTCACCTTTGGATACACCCTGTTCACAGTGGCACCCAGCCAAGCCAGATACTCCAATCCACAAATAGTTAACAATTCTGCGCCTCCCAGGAACAGAGGCCTGAAGTGCAATGACTTGGGCCGCAGCAGGTGTGCTGGTTGCACATCAAGAGTTACTAAATCCGCACCTGCCTGAAAGGATGCACACATCGGGTGTGCAATGACTTGAGTCGCACCAGATGATTCTGATCACCCACGAAGAGTTACCAATTTCTGTGCCCTTCTGGTAGGGGCACAAAGTCTGATACGCAAGGACCTGAGTTGCACCAGATGATCCCAATTGCACATGAAAAGTTAACAACATAGCGCCTCCCTGGAATGAAGCACAACGTCTGGTGCGTGTTGACTTGAGTTTTACAAGACAGTCATGCTTGCAGACTGAAAGTTATGAATACAGTGCCTCCCTGAAATGAGGCACAACGTCTGGTGCACAATGACTTGAGTGGCACCAGAAAATTCCGAGCACATAATTAGTTCCTATCCTGTATCTCCCTGGAATGAGGCACAATCTCTGGTGTGTGATGACTTGAGCCGCATCAGACAGATCCGGTCACACACACACAGACACAAGGTCAGCGGTACTGCTCTGGTTGAGCCCCCACCTCCGAGGGCTGCAACCAGTGACCCGGCACAGAATGAGCATGCAGTTGGGTGTTGCACTAAAGAAATGTGGCACACTCAACAAAAGTGGGCCACGTGGGGTCCCACAACTAGTGAATCCGCTCACTACCAACCAGACGGCTATGCATGTCATGGCCCCACGATGAAGGGCCACACTCCTTGAATGTGGGCAGTACTTTGAAGGCTCCACACCAGGCAAATACGGTCTCTAGGAACAATACTTAGTTCTACGCTCACACCGCTGCTACCCTGTGGAATCCAGCAGACAATGTAGACTCTTAGGAGGGCATCCCTCTCCAGGTGACACAGGTAGAAGTTGTAGGTCCCTCACAGAAGGTCTTTGATGTCCCTGAGACCTCCACAAAGAACAGGGGGCAAGCCAAGAAGCCCTGGAGAGCCCGCTTCAGAGTGCCACACTGCAGCAAGCAGTTTGCCCAGGTGAGCCACAATGCAGGAAGGGTGTGTGGTCCAATCCCTGGGCAGTACATGTGGGCAGTACTTTGAAGGCTCCACACCAGGCAAATACGGTCTCTAGGAACAATACTTAGTTCTACGCTCACACCGCTGCTACCCTGTGGAATCCAGCAGACAATGTAGACTCTTAGGAGGGCATCCCTCTCCAGGTGACACAGGTAGAAGTTGTAGGTCCCTCACAGAAGGTCTTTGATGTCCCTGAGACCTCCACAAAGAACAGGGGGCAAGCCAAGAAGCCCTGGAGAGCCCGCTTCAGGGGCCACACTGCAGCAAGCAGTTTGCCCAGGTGAGCCACAATGCAGGAAGGGTGTGTGGTCCATTCCCTGGGCAGTACAGTAAATACTCCTGTGAAATACAGATTCCTCAGGCAGTGTGCACCGTGCAGTTCAGGGTCTCTGTCCTACGTGCCTGCAAGTGTATCTCTAAGTTGCTGAAGTGTAGTACCCCTAGTTAAACTGAAGTATGCCTTTGAAGTTGGGGGTGGTTTAAAGGAGTCCCCTTTGAGCCACAGATGTCTCCCCTAAATGGCAGTCCTGTCTACTATGGGGCCGTGGAATGCAGACCTTAATCTTTACTCTGGCCATGACCTGGCTCCTAGAATCCAACTGTCAAAACATCTCTCTCCAGTCTATGCAGCCAGGCTCTCAAATAGCAGAGGTCTGCCATTCCAGTTGCCTGAGTTTTATAGCTGTTGCTGGGGAATGCACAGATGTGTTTCCCCCCAGCCTCCATTGTAATGAAGCTAGAAGTAAAAAAGGCACACAAAAGAGTTTTAGAACATAGAAATGTCTACTTTGTAGAAGTGTATTTCCAAGGTATTATTGACAAAGCCACCTTTACCATTGGAACAGGTTTGTTATTGTGAATCCAAATATAGTAAACATTATGAGGCTGCTCCACTGTAATCCTCTATTGCTGCTAGGATTAATTGTACACTTTCCCCCATATTAACCTATGAGCAAAGCAGCCCTCAATGGTTATGAAAACACACATAAGTATTCTTCACTCCCTTGGCACATGATCCCCCTGGCGCACGCACAAGCCTGCAGGGGCAGGCTGCACACAAGTTTTAAGAATACCACAAAGGTGAAAGTGTACCCATAGAGCCCTGCTGTGACAGGCTCAGCATATATAGGAAAACATCACTGTGCATGTGTGCACATAATGGCAAGCTGTTCCAGGCTCAGTATATATATGAAAACAGATATGTGCCAAGGTGCACATGCTGGCAAGCTGTGGTAGACTCAGTATATATATATATATATATATGTATAAAAACACCATTGTGCAAATGTGCACACACCGGCAAGTTGTGCCAGGCTCAGTATGTGCAAAACCACCATTGTGCAAGGGTGCACATACTGGTAAGTTATACCAGGCTCAGTATCTACATGAAAACACCAATGTGCATGTGTGCACATACTGGTAGGCACCACTTCCTAACATATGTAGAAAGGGCATGCACACTTTCACACTGTTCTTAGGGCCAGATGTAGGAACACAGCAAATTGCGACTTGCAATTTGCGAGTCCGAGCGACTCGCAAATTGCAACTCGCAATTTGCAATGCAGAAAGGTGTCTCAGACACCTTCTGCAACTCGCTATGGGGTCGCAAAGACCCACCTCATTAATATTAATGAGGTGGGTCGCAATTTGCGACCCCATAGCGTGTCTGGGCACTCACGGGGATGGTGGCCTGCTGGAGACAGCAGACTACCATGTCCGTGACTGCTTTTAAATAAAGCAGTCTTTTTTTTTCAAAGTGTAGCCCGTTTTCCTTAAAGGAAAACGAGCTGCACTTTGAAAAAAAAACGAAACCTTTTGTTTCGGATTTTTTCAGGGCAGGTAGTGGTCCCTTGGACCACTGCCTGCTCTGAAAAAATATTTTCATGTCCAGTCACAAAGGGGAAGGGGTCCCATGGGGACCCCTTCCCGTTTGCGACTGGGTTACCATCCACTTCAAGTGGATGGTACCTGCGAGTCCATTTGCGACCGCTTTCGCGGTCGCAAATGGAATTGCATAGCATTGCGAGTCGCAAATAGGAAGGGAACACCCCTTCCTATTTGCGAGTCGGAAATGCATTTTGCGAGTCGGATCCGACTCGCAAAATGCATTTCTGCATTCCGGTGAGGCTTTTGCGACTCGCAAACGGCTTTTTTCGCCATTTGCGACTCGCAAACGCTTTGCTACATCTGGCCCTTAGAGTGGGAAAGCATCCAGGGCTCTAAGGCCCTCCAAGAGAATCAGCAAAACCTCGGGGAAGAGCTGACCTCCTAGGTAGGGAAACCCACATGGGTGTTCTCCCCTACCAGGTCATGGGACACTGTTGTGTACCTGCCCTGCCTTCTGCCTACCACCTGCTCCGCCCTCCGGGGAGGTGCTCCAGGGGTAACGAAAGGCTTACTCAGTGTTGGCCAAGGTGGGTGAGAATCCACCCTGAGTGCAGGTGCACCTACCCCTCTACCGACCTGCACTATCAGGCCTCATACTTGTTGGTGAGGCTACACTAGGGGCGGTACACTCAGTGCAGCGTCCAACTAGAGGCCAGGGCCCTACCTGCCCTGAGTATATGGTGTACCTTTTTACAGGGCACTCCTGGGTGTGGCACCTCAACCAATCGCGTAAGTGCCCCTTCCTGGGGTGGGTAGGATAGGTGCGTGCACTTTCCCACTGCAGTACAGTGGAAAAGTGCCCAGAGTCCTAAGGCAATGCAAAGAGAGTCAGCAAAAAACTGGGAAGAAAAAGCAAGACTTTTCAGGGAAATCCCCTAATAAGGGCCTTGTACAACATGACCCCCCCTACCAGCATAAAGCCAGGGTAGTTTTAATCATTCCCTTGGTATACCACCTGGCTTAGGGCAATAAAGCCTGGACGATGGCCCACCACTGTGGTGATACCCCCTGCAGCTCTAAGCCCCCTGATCCCAGTAAGATCTCCTTTGCTGCTCTCAGGATCCACCCTAGGGTGTGGCCCTTTCTGTCCCCGGTAGTGGCACTCACGGCTCTGTGGGTCTGCCCCCGGGTCACCTTAAGTCACTGGAACATCACCAGGACAAAGGCGCCAACATCCATAACCACGCACCTAGCTGCCCAAGGACCTCTGCCCTTGGTGGCTCCCGAGAGGGAGAGTGCATGTCCCCAGATATCTTGCACCTTTCTCCCCATTCTCCACTGACCAGGCCAAGGATAGCTTCCTGTGCCTGGTCCTCCAGCCCAGGTTCTAGACCCTGGGGTTGGCCAGGTGTGAGTTCTTTTTTTCCCTGCTCTTCTTGGAGGGGGTGCCACCCGGATCCAGAACTGATGGTTTACCGGTTCTGGCCATCCCCTCACATCCGCCTGCTACTAGGAGACCCCCCCGCCTTAGTGGGGTTCCTTCCAGCACTGGCCAGCTCCCCCACCTGGTGCTCCCTTTGGGGATCCACCAGGCCCAGGGGCTAGGTTTAGGGCATTTTAGGTTTTTGCCCTGACTGCCCACTCACTCTGAAAAGGAGCATGAGGCCTCCTGGGCTTTTGCATGCCTTTAGCCACCCTCCTCACCTTTAGAGAGAACATGAGACTTCTGGGCGCTGGCCCGTCCCCGACTTCCCCCTCCTTTTGAAAAGGAACATGAGACCTCCTGAACTTTGGCTTGTCCCCGACTCCCCTCTCCCAATTAGAAAGAGCTTGAGACCCATTTACCACCCAGCACCATCGGAAGCTGCCTGCGCTGATTTGCTTCTCCCCCGCCCTTGATGGGGAGATAGCCAGCACATCCGACTGAGGAGAATCCCCCAAATGTATTTGGGTCCTCCCCAAACTTACTGAGCAGAATGGCTTTCTTGATCGGGTAACTTACCATACCCTCCCCTGCTGGTGTCAGGAGTGCAACACTCCACGATTTTGGGAAGAATCATCAGCCTTCCAGACTTCCTCTGGGACCCCATGCACTGTTAACGTCCCCTCATAAGTTGCCAGCCATTGCTTGATCCCCCTCCTTCCAACAGGAACTTTGGTATTAATTTCTTGGGAATGCGACCTCTGCTCTTACTGTTTTTCGCAGCAGGTGCACTGCCACCATTGCTACAATTGGACCCTATTTGTAGGGTTCTTATGTTCAGTTCTCTAAGGCTAAGCTCGCGGGCCATCTTTTTCTCTTCCATGGCTAGCCTCTTAGCAGCTAGGGCCTGCTCGCTTTCTAATCTGGCAAGGACCTGCTCTTTTTCTAGGTTGGCAAGGGCCTGCTCCTTGTCCTGCTTGCCAGGTTCTAACTTTAGTGTTCTATCTTCCCTTCTGTCCTCCAGCTCTTCAGAGGGCAGACCCTTTGAGGATACACTGCTGCTGGTTCTAGAGGAGCCACCAGGGTCTGGTAAAAAAGGGTCCTCCCCCTCTATAGGTTATCCGTCAAGGCTCCCCTAGCTCTGTTCTTGCTCTTCCCCACGCTCCCATTCTTCCCCATTATCCACTTCCCATTCACGATGGGCCTCCTCCCAGACCCTTAAGGCTTCCTGCAACTCTGCCTTCTTGGCTCTTCCATTGCAAGCCACCCTCTTTGCCTGGCAAATAGTTGTAGAAGGGATTTGCACTACAATCCTGTGCCTTTCTGACGTAGGTGTAAAAGGAGAAATATTTTTATTTCACCTTGTTGTTTCCTCTTTCCAATTATGCTGCAATGTGCACCACACATACAAAGAGGAAATTACCTTAAGGCATAGTTTTTGTGCAGGGAGGGACCCCTTTCTGCACAATATATATATGCTGACCACATCACACACACCCTTTGACTTTGGTGCAAGGGTGTCTGCATTGGTGCGTGGCTGCCAGACGTGTGCTATCGCAGGAAGAAAGCATAACTGTGCCTCTTTTTAGCACATGTGCAGCAGTTCTGTTCTCTCTCTCATCTTTACTTGCTGCCATGCAGCGTGTGAACCGTTTCTAAATCTTGTCTCCAGGCTGTGTTGATGTCATTGATCTATATAGGCGTTCAAACAGAAATGTCAAATTACTATACATAATATAGTTTAATCACTTTTGGCCGATTTTCTATATTTTGAAAGTTCTGATTAGGGACACGAGGATTATATAAAGGCCTTTCTGTTGCATTTAGGCCATTGTCATCCTCAAGGTTAATGGACTTGGGCATATTTCACTCAACGCGCGCAGCAATGGAACTTGCTTCGTTGCATGAAAGAGAGAGAGCAGAAATGTGCCTTATCTGCAAAGATTTGGAGCATTTCTGCTTGCAAGGGTGCTTGCATTACGGGCAGGATTGTTTTTGTGCAGAAAGGCATACCTACTGAGACAAAAACAAAAAAAACATTTTTCTCTTTCTATGTGCGTGCGTAATTATGTTCTAACGAAGAGGAAACAAAGAGAAAACATATTTTTCTACTTGTTACGCCATCCTCTGGGAGGCATACCACTATCTTTGTAAATCTGGAATTGCTTCTAATCCATAGGTGGATGCAAAAGAATGCCCATGCTGCACCCATGGAACACATCCCAGCTCGAAATGTAATGTAAAGCAATGTTGATGCTTTGCGTTACAGTTCTTTACGAAGCCACGCAACACAGTGGAAATCGCCCTGTGTATGACTTTGTAAACATTACTGAAGCCTTTGCGTGTCCTTGCTTCGCTTTGTGTGACACAAAGAAAATGCAATGACTTAGTAAATCTGGGCCTGTCTGTAAATTTTTTATAACCACCACCAGTGCAGAAATCCTTGTGAGAGGCCACTGCTGCACTCTGAAACTTAATGGAAGCGATTAAAAACTGTTTTAACCTACATTTATATTCTCTTCTTGCTTTAGTTGAAAAACCTCTATTCTGTAGAACAGCTGATGAAAATCTTGAAAGCATCAATGGGGAGATAAATCGACTACATTTGACATCTGGAAACAGGTAAGGGTGGTTTGTTTTAGTGTTCGCTAAATGTGACGCTAAGCGATTTTTTCTGTCAAAATGTTTTTGGGCTGTTCTGACCTTATATAAACCACCTTCGAAGAATAAAGGAAGAATGAGACCTTGATGTGCTTGATTATGAACTACAGAATATTGGGTATACTATGACTCCGCCTGGAGCAGTTAGAAAAAGATTCATATATCAAGCTAAGCTTGATTTGGCTGAATTGGACTTCTCTTTATCATGCAACACCTTTGACTCATTTTTTATTGAATAACCTAATGGTTTCGCGTGTAAAATAGTATTTAGAAAAATGTATGCCAAATGGAGACTAGAATGTATTTAAAATTGTTTCCCTTCTGTCCATCTGATGCTATACACCATTAAATATTCCCGTGGTTAAGCTTTAATTTTCTCTTTAGTTTAAAACTCGTCGTCGAAGATTTGAGCACGCAAAAGGAGGAGGACTGTTTCTCATAATGCCTGAGTCTTATCAGCAACATGTTTTTCTCAGATGCAATAATTGTTACATTCGATATTGCACAACTCGTAATTAGCCCTAAGGTTCTGATTAGGAGTAGCTCAGTATTAGGTGCGATGCAATATTTGTAGGTAGTACCTGAAAAATATCAATACTGTGAGGTTACTTTTGTGCAGTAAATAACACCTATTACAAGTTTTTCCCCTAAAATGGGGCATAACGTGGATTTTGGTGCTTACCTCCAAAATCTTCACGTACCAGTTTTTTTCTCCTTTTAAATTCTAGTAGGATTAACCTGCTGAAATATAACAGGTGGTGGTGTTTTTTTCAAACGTAGACCCTCGTTACAAGTTAAGGACTATGGTCCAGATGTAGGAAGCCTTTTGCATGTTGCAAACTGCGAAAAACGCAGTTTGCGGCATGCAAAAGGTCGAACGCGTTGCTCATTCTCAAATTGCGAGTCGGTACCGACTCGCAATTTGAGGATGCGACTCGCAAATAGGAAGGGGTGTTCCCTTCCTATTTGCGACCGCATCGCCATGCTGAGTTGCTTTGTGACCGCGAATGCGGTCGCAAACCAACTCGCAGTTACCACCCACTTGAAGTGGGTGGTAACGCATTCGCAAATGGGAAGGGGTCCCCATGGGACCCCTTCCCCTTTGTGAATGTCGCTGAAAATATTTTTTCAGAGCAGGCAGTGGTCCAATGGACCACTGCCTACCCTGAAAAAATGAAACCAAATGGTTTCATTATTTTTTTTAATTGCAACTCGTCCTTTAAGGAAAACGGGCTGCAATTCAAAAACAAAAAACTGCTTTATTAAAAAAAGCAGTCACAGACATGGAGGTCTGCTGTGTCCAGCAGGCCACCATCCCTGTGAGTGCAGGGACTCGCTATGGGGTTGCAATTTGCGACCCACCTCATTAATATTCATGAGGTGGGTCTTTGAGACCCCATAGCGAGTCGCAGAAGGTGTCTGAGACACCTTTCTGCATACAATTTTGCGAGTTGCAATTTGCGAGTCGGTATGACTCGCAATTTGCAAGTCGAATTTTTTTTTTTGCTACATCTGGCCCTATATTTCGATCAAAATGCAAACCATTGTTTGCACAGAGATCGGAATTCGGGGGCCCTTGAGCCGCTGATGCATAATTTTTTATGAAATTCCAGCGGCGCAGGGTGCAGACCAGTGCTTAATTTGTGCTTGTTGTTTCCGGTGCGGAGCGCCGGCGCTTATTTTTGAGGGCCGGCGCTTATTCTTCTGCCCCAAGCATTTGCTGCGAGCAAAAGACACATATGAGGAAGATGGAGGAAGAGAAAACGAAAATGCATCACAATGGGAGAAAGCAGAAAGCTGCAAAAGTGAGTTGAAAGGGCAGGGAGTGCTTTAAATGGATTGAAGAGACCCGAAATGGCTTCAGGAATACGCTGCCTCAGTATTCTGTGTTGCCACATGTTTAAGAGGAGGGCTTTGGGCACCGCCACGTTTGTATTTACACATTAAGCACTGGTGCAGATGCATATCTACGAAGCCATGTAAAGCCACTTTGCGTGGCTTTTCATGGCCTAGTAGATAAGGTGTAAGCCTACGCAGCGCAAGTCACTGTGTTGCCTTACATTGAGTCAAGGGTGTTCCATGGGCATTGTGGTGGGTTTTCCCATGCAACACCAACGGTGTTTGACACATTCCCAGATTTTCAAGGCAATGTAAACCTGGGAATGCATCAAAACTGTATGATTCCCCAGGGGAGGCTTAACGGGGAGAAATATTTTTTCTCCTCGTTTTTTTTCCTCTTTCTATTTGTGCTGCAGAATAGAAAGAGGTAAAAGCCTCCATGGATTTTTTTTTGTCTGCACAAAAACGATCCGGCCAACGATGCAGACACCCTTGCATTATTGTGCAAGGGTGTCTGCATTGGTGCTAAGTGGAAAATTGTGCACCACCTGAAAGGACAGGAATGCACTGTATCTTCAAAAATATGGTGCATTCCTGCCCTTTCAAATTGACGTAGGGCAGCACAGAAAAAAGACTTGCAGTGCTGTCCTACGCCAATTCATTGTAAATATGCCCCTAGAGTTGTGTGATACTTATCATGCGCTCACAGTTTTCCTACTGGAATATATTCGGGGTTTTAGCCCATTTAAAAAGGCAAAACATGGTTTTGGAGTTTTAAAATGATGATTCTGCATGTTATACCACATGTGGTAAATGCCTTGAGGTATTGGTAGTTGTCACATTTTGTAAATTTTTCATTCTGTTCCACCCAACTTATAATGAAGGCACCCAAGATGTACTGAGTGTGATAAAAATGCAAAACTCATAATTCTGATTTGTGTATTAACTGAAGTTACTGCACATATTGAAAATTATGGGACTACATGTAATGAGGGTCCCTGCTTGCTTTAGGGTAGTGCGACTGATGCCGCCGCACAGGGTGCCAAGTTCTAGGGGCGTTTGACGTTTGTGCTTTAATGTGAGGGTAGGACAGCGCAGACAGGTAAGTCAAAACAAGAGCAACCTGCAGAGATCTTTCTTTGCCCAGCAATTTTCAGGGCATACTAACAAAGACAAGATTACTCTGATGGTTAATGTGCTTGCTGGAGAGATCTGTGTTTTGTCTGGTTCCAGTTTCGGCTCATCATAAAGTAGTACAGATGGTTAATGTGCCTGCTGCAAAGGACAATGAGTAACATGCAGATCACAGATTTGTAGTTTGTGTTGATAGCTCACTGTTACTGCTTTTGTCACAAAGATAATGTTATTACTAGCAGTTCTTGAGATACAATCCTTCTACTGTTGCACAGTAATTTATTAACCAGCATCAAAGACCTGCATGCAAACTGTAAAGCTTAGCTTTTTACTCAATCTTTCATTGCTCTAAGGTTGTTAAAAAGGGTTCCTTTGGGCAGCAGTAAATTCTCATTAGTATAGACATACCCAACCACTTTGTAAGTTTATAGTGTAAGTTTTAAATGCTAAATTGTGTTCCTCCCGACCAAGCACTCTTAACGTATAATCTCTGGCAGTATGGATGATGTGACTCTACACTTTGTAGCCCTCATTGTCTATTGTAAGTTTCCTGTACACTGATATCTGATAGGGACTTCTAGCTGCAGATTCCTTACCTTAGAATTGCCTGGCGTCAGCTTAGAATCTGGAATTTTTCTGCTGAGCAGTACCCTGCGCGCGCCATCGGGTGGCATCGTTCGGATCCGCTTGCGTCGTCCGTCTCCGCATGGCTTCGTCAGCATCATTGGAGCAGTCTGTGATGTCACTGTCTTCTATATAGACACCACCCCGGCGTCAGTTCTTTTCCTTACGCGCCACTTAAGCGCAGATCCGGAAAGAGCTAACCTTTTTCTTCTACGATTATCGAGGTTTTCGGATTGATTGTTTGAACATGTCTTCCAGAACGACGGGATTTGAACGGTGTGGTGCATGTCATCACACCATCTCTGTCACGGATCCACGCAGAGTGTGTCTCTGGTGTTTGGAGAAGGATCACAACTCAACTTTGTGTTCCGACTGTCGGGCCATGGCTCCGAAGGCCTTGAGAGAGAGATCCCTCAAACTTCTGGCGCCCCAACAGCCGTCTTCGATCGGTGCAACTCCGAGGAGGGCACGGTCCCTCAGTAGGAGGAGGTCGCAGCACTGCTCCCGGAGCCCCAAGTCCTCTTCCTCGCTTTCGAGGTCATCCGAAAGTAAGCAGCACATGAAGAAGTAGAAGTCCAAGCAGACCTCGACTTCGCCATGCCCGTCGGTGGACGAGGCATCCAAGGAACGTCGATGTTCCGAGTGTGGTTCCGCGGAGCTGTTGCCAGGGCCGACTCCGCGAGTTCCCCCTTTCCGGGGACCGCATCGACCCCCGCTCAAATAAAAGTGTTTTACGAGGCCATGGATTTTGTTTTTGAGCAGGGGCCCCATCGGATTCGAAGTCGGTGGCTTCGGCCTCGGCACCGTTGCGGACCCCAGGATCCGATAGCGGATCTTGACCGGCGCAGGTCCCACACAGTCGACCTCCTCTGGCGCTGGGTCCGACATCTACGCTTCCTCCACCACCGGCGCCCACTGGTGGTAGCCCCATCCGGATGATCCAGAGCTACGTCGTACGACGCCAACTCCGACAGTGCCAATTAAGCCCAGATCATTACCTGAGCCTTATTTTGAACAGCCAGGAACAGGAGAGTAGTGGGAGGAGTCTGAGTACCCTTTAGAGTGTGAAGTGGAGCAAAAACAGGACTGGTATGAGGATCTAGGGGAAGCCAGTGGACTGGACACATCTCCAGATACTGGCATGCTCTCTCCTCCTAACGTGGCTACAGGTGAGGGAGTTTCTTATGCTATGATGGTGTGTAGGGCAGCTGAGGTCTTGGACCTAGACTTGTCCACTGTGCCAGTCAGGACGAATCTCCTGACAGAGGTGTTTCAGCCGGGGGTGACTACATAGGAGCTGATATTGCCCTTCAATGAGGCCCTAACGGACGACCTTCTGGGAACTTGGTCCAAACCCAGCACAGGGGCTCCTGTGAATAGGACAGTCGGCCACAGCCATAGACCTGCTCCAAACGACCCTAGTTTCCTTACCCAACACCCCACCCCGGAGAGCTTGGTGGTCCAAGCCTCCACTTCCTGTGGTGCCTTCCCTTCCACCCCTCTGGATAGGGAATCCAAGAGGCTGTAACAACTTGGAAAGGAGTTGTTTTCTTCCTCCAGCCTGACATTGATGTCAGTAAACACCTCTGACCTATTGGGCCGTTTTTTCCATAAGGTGCTGCCCCGGGTCCCGGAGGGTGTACGGGACACTCTCACACAGGCTGTCAAGGATGGGAGAGATGCAGCCAATTTTACAATCAGGTGTGGATTAGACACGACCGACTCGCTGGGTAGAGCGATTGCGTCGATAGTGGCCCTACGTCGCCACGCCTGGCTACGTTCAACTGGCTTTTCAGGGGATGTCGAATCAAGTTTGATGGACGTGCCCTTTGATGGCCCTCGCCGTTTTGGTGAAAAGGCAGACTCAGCGCTTGAGAGGTTCAAGGCTTCTCGAGCTATGGTCAGATCCCTGGACCTCTCAGTGCCAGCTCGACAGCAGTCTATCTTCCGTCCCTTTCGGGGCTTCGGAAGGGGAGTGGTACCACGCCAGCCACAAGTCAGCCACCGTCCTCCGGCTTCACAACATCCCAGAGGGTCTGGCCAGCGGTTGGCCACCACACAGCCCCCCTCCACTGCGCCCAAGCCCTTCTAGTGTGGTTCTGCAAGACTATGTCCATCCAGTTAGAGGGAGGATTCAATTTCATATCCCTCACTGGCATTCCATCACTACGGACAAATGGGTCTTGCAGATCATATGGAAGGGCTATTCCCTCCACTTCCAGTCTTTCCCTCCTTCTATCCCTACGATAAAAGAACGGCTGATGGAGGACCATTTGGTTTTGCTCCACAAGGAAGTTACGGCTCTCTTGGCCAAGGGAGCTATAGAAAGAGTCCTGATGTCAGAAGTAGGGAGTGGTTGTTATTCCCGCTACTTTCTGATTCCCAAGAACAGCAAGAGCCTTCGCCATATCCTGGATTTAAAGGACGTCAATCTCTTCCTCAAGAAGGCGAAATTCAAGATGCTCACTCTTGCTCAGGTCTTGTCTGCCCTAGACCAAGGAGACTGGATGGTAGCGTTGGACTTGCACGATGCCTATTTTCATATCCCCATCCTGCCCGCCCACAGACGTTACTTGCGGTTCAGGGTGGGCCACAAGCACTTTCAGTTTACCGTGCTCCCCTTTGGTCTCACCAGTGCCCCTCAGGTGTTCACCAAAGTGATGGTGGTGGTGGCAGCTCATCTACACAGATTAGGGATTTCAGTCTTCCCCTACCTAGACGATTGGATGTTGAAGGCTCCGACACCCCAGGCTCTCGTCAACCATCTCCAGATGACGGCGAACCTCTTGCATTCACTTCTGGGATGGGGAGGCCATCTGGGAGACTTGGAGATCAGGGGTCATTTGTCTCAGGCGGAATCCGGGCTCCATATCAACTTGTTGGAGCTTCAGCCAATCTGGCTAGCATTAAAAGCATTTCATCCTGTTGTGAAAGCGAAGGTAGTGCAGGTGTTCATGGACAACACTACGGCAATGTGGTACCGCAACAAGCAGGGCGATGTGGGGTCGTGGACCCATTATCAAGAGGCTCTGTGTCTCTGGGCATGGCTGGAACAGCAGGGCATATCCCTGGTGGTTCAACACCTGGCAGGTTCTCTGAACGCCAGGGCGGACAAACTCAGCCAACAATGCTTAGTGGATGCTTAGTGGATCACGAATGGTATCTCCATCCGGAGGTGGTGCAAGGACTCTTTCAGCAGTGGGGAGAGCCTTAGTTAGATCTGTTCGCCTTTCTAGAGAACGCGCAATGTCAGCAATTTTGCTTGTTGCAGTTTCCAAGGGGGCTATCGTTAGGTGGTGCTTTTCGTTGCGAATGGAGTTCAGGCCTCCTGTACACTTTTCCGCCCATACCACTTCTGCCCAGAGTTCTCAAGAAAATCAAGAAGACTGGGCCCAAGTAATCCTTGTGGCTCCGGATTGGACACAGAGAGTCTGGTATCCAGAGCTTCTCAAAATGAGCATCAGTCCTCCAATCAGGTTGCCTCTTCGGGAGGATCTTCTGTCACAGCAGCAGGGGAATGTTCTCCACCCAAACCTGTCAACTTTGCGTTTTATGCGTGGAGGTTGAGCGCAGCAGTTGATGGTGTATGACATCCCTTCCAAAGTCTGTGATTTCATTCTGGCAGCCAGGTGTCCCTCTACTAAGTCGATTTACGCCTGCCCTCGGAAACTTTTTGTTTCATGTTGTACAGAAAGGTCTATTGATCCTCTTTCTTCTTCTCTATCTAAGGTCCTTTTGTTTATACTATCACTCGCCCAACAGGGTTCCTCCTTAGGGACTCACAAGGGCTGTCTTGCTGCCTTATCGGCATTTCTACGCTTGCCCGACCAACCATCTGAGATTTTTAAAAGGGCTTATGCATATGTTTCCACCTGTTCCTTTTGTGATGCCACAGTGGGATCTTAATCTAGTAATCACTTTCCTAATGTGTGCTCCTTTTAAGCCGTTACATAACTGTCCTCTCCAGCTGCTCACTATCAAAACAGCCTTCTTAGTGGCGATCACATCTGCCAAGAGAGTGAGTGAGAGTGAGTGAGCTGCAGGCTTTATCATCGAAACCGCCGTATCTCACTATATATCCTGATAAAGTAGTTCTCAGAACTCGTGCCTCTTTCTTCCCCAAGGTGCTGACCCCTTTCCATCTGGGTCAAAATCAGTGCTTAATTTGTGCTTGTTGTTTCCGGTGCTGAGCACCGGCACTTATTTGTGAGGGCCGGGGCCTATTCTTATGCCTCAAACATTTGCTGCGAGCAAAAGACATATGGGAAAGACGGAAGAAGGAAAAACTTAAAAGCGTCATAAAGGGAGAAAGTAGAAAGTTGCAGGATGAGCTGAAGGGGCATGGGTGGCCGTAAATGGATTGAAGAGGCCCGAGATGGCTTCAGGATCACGCTGCCTCAGTATTCAGTGCTGGCAGATTTAATTACAGCAGCCTCGTGTTTAAGAGAAGGGCTTTGAGCACCGGCACCTCTTTAATTACAAATTAAGCACTGGTCAAAATATCACCCTGCCCTCCTTCTTTGCTCCACCACATCCTTTTAAAGAAGAGGAGCGTCTCCATCCGCCGGACCCAAAAAGAGCGTTATCGTTCTACCTTGACCGCACAAAAGAGTTCCGGGTGGACGACCAACTCTTTCTGGGGTACGTTGGTGCAAAGAAGGGTCAGGTAGTACAGAAACGATCCATTTCGCGCTGGGTCGTTCTCTGTATAAAGACTTGCTACGCTTTGGCTAAGAAGCAGCCTCCAGAGGGCTTGAGGTCTCACTCTACCAAAGGGAAAGCTGCTACCACTGCGTTGGCTCATGGCGTGCCAGTACTTGACATATGCCAAACAGCAACGTGGGCTTCCTTGCACATGTTTGCAAGACACTACTGCCTAAACAGTCAGGTGAGGAGAGAGGGGCATTTTGCCCGCTTGGTCATGCAGGACTTCCTGGTGTGAAATATATCCTCGCAACCTACCACCAGGAGTTATAGCTTTGGTATCTATTCTGAGGTAAGGAATCTGCAGCTAGAAGTCGCTATCAGATGAACAAGTTACTTACCTGTGGTAACGAATTATCCGGTAGAGACTCTATCTAGCTGCAGATTCCTTACCCCCACCCAAGCCTCCCCGCTCTGCGGATATATATATCATGTTTTTATATTTTCGCCTTTCTTAAGGGCATGTCTTTTTCATCAAACATTCAAGTGTAAAACTGAAATGCTTGTTGGTTCTTCCATGACTCTGTTCTTCTGGCATGGGAAGTTGTGGAAAAGAACTGATGTACGTGCGCCGGAGTGGTGCCTATATAGACGACCGTGACATCACAGACGGCTCCAACGACGCTGACAATGGCACATGGAGCCAGACGACGCACGCAGATCCGAACGACACCACTCGACGGCACGCGCAGGGTACTGCTCAGCAGAAAAATTCCAGATTCGAAGCTGACGCCAGGGAATTCTAAGGTAAGGAATCTGCAGCTAGATAGAGTCTCTACCACATAATTTGTTACCGAAGGTAAGTAACTTGTTCTTACACACATATGATTGATTATCTCTGTATAATATGTGTGATGAACAACGCTGTGATAGCCTACATTGGAATGAGCAGCACTATACAAGAAATCCAATAAAAATGAGACAAGATTATGGAGAGATAAGGGGCAGCATCAGAGGGTGGTAGTGCAGGGCTGGCTTTTGGCATGTTTGAGCTGGGCCCAAGCCCAGTGACACCTAGATTTAGAAGGGCACACACTGAGCTGACCTAGCAAGCTGCTTTTAATAATGTTTTTGTTAGAAATTGGGTTTTTGGTTGGCAGTCAGGTTACCCTCTGTCCAAGCAAGAACTCTCACTCTAGTCAGGGTAAGTCATACACAGTCCAAATTATCCTGTGGCCACCCTCTGGTAGCTTGGCACGAGCAGTCAGGCTTAACTTAGAAGTCAATGTGTAAAGCGTTTGTGCAATAAATCATACAATAACACAATATAGCACCACAAAAATACACCACACAGTGTTTAGAAAAATATATAATATTTATCTGGGTATTTGCAGGTCAAAACGATCAAAGATGCAATATGAATTTGTAAAGATATCACTAAAAAGAGATATGAAGTGTCTTAAGTCTTTACAAAGTAAACAAAGTCTCTTTCAAGCACAAAGTACCTGGTTTGGAGTGGAAAATCTCCGCAGAGGGCCGCAGAAGAGGAGATGCGTGGAATAATGGTGTGTGCGTCGGTTACGCCCCTTCACACTCGGACTTGCGTCACTATTTTTCACGCAGGGAGACGTGCGTCGTTCTACGGGAGGAAAAATGGTGTGTGTGTCGGTTTCGCCCCTTCACACACAGACTTGCGTCGTTATTTTTCACTCGGGGAAGACGTGCGTCGTTTTCCGGCACACGGACCGTCTCCTTCTATGGATTGCAGGATTACCAGATGTCCCAGGGTCTGTGCGTGGATTCCTCGACTTGTTATCCGGCTGCACGTCGTTCTGGGAGGCTGTGCATGGAATTTTCTTTCTCACGGCAGGCGTCGCGTCGATTTCCTCTCTGGAAGTCGGGCGGCGTTGTCCATGCGAGGCCGTGCGTCGAAGTTCCGGTCGCACCGCAGGCGTCGCAACGAGCGGCGTCTTTCTGGATCGGCGTGCAGTGATTTTCTCACTGCGGAGCAAGCTGTGCGTCGAAATTTTCGGCACACGAGGAGTCCAAATGAAAAAGAGAAGTCTTTTTGGTCCTGAGACTTCAGGGAACAGGACGCAAGCTCTATCCAAGCCCTTGGAGAGCACTTTTGCAGCCAAACAAGAGTTCAGCAAGGCAGCAGGCCAACAGCAAGGCAGCAGTCCTTTGTAGAAAGCAGACAGGTGAGTCCATTGAGCAGCCAGGCAGTTCTTCTTGGCAGGATGCAGGTTCTGGTTCAGGTTTCTTCTCCAGCAAGTGTCTGATGAGGTAGGGCAGAGGCCCTGTTTTATACTAAATTGTGCCTTTGAAGTGGGGGTGACTTCAAAGAGTGGCTAAGAAATGAACCAGGTCCCCTTTCAGTTCAATCCTGTCTGCCAGGGTCCAAGTAGGGGGCGTGGCAGTCCTTTGTGTGAGGGCAGGCCCTCCACCCTCCCAGCCCAGGAAGACCCATTCAAAATGCAGATGTATGCAAGTGAGGCTGAGTACCCTGTGTTTGCTGTGTGTCTGAGTGAATGCACAAGGAGCTGTCAACTAAACCTAGCCAGACATGGATTGTAAGGCACAGAAAGATTTAAGTGCAAAGAAATGCTCACTTTCTAAAAGTGACATTTCTAGAATAGTAATATTAAATCTGACTTCACCAGTCAGCAGGATTTTGTATTACCATTCTGGCGATACTAAATATGACCTTCCTGCTCCTTTCAGATCAGCAGCTGCCACTTCAACAATGTATGAGGGCAGCCCCAATGTTAGCCTATGAAGGGAGCAGGCCTCACAGTAGTGTAAAAACGAATTTGGGAGTATTACACTACCAGGACATATAAACTACACAGGTACATGTCCTGCCTTTTACCCATACAGAACCCTGCTCTAGGGGTTACCTAGGGCACACATTAGGGGTGACTTATATGTAGAAAAAGGGGAGTTTTAGGCTTGGCCAGTATTTTTAAATGCCAAGTCGAAGTGGCAGTGAAACTGCACACACAGGCCTTGCAATGGCAGGCCTGGGACAATGGGAAGGGGCTACTTAAGTGGGTGGCACAACCAGTGCTGCAGGCCCACTAGTAGCATTTAATCTACAGGCCCTAGGCACATATAGTGCACTCTACTAGGCTCTTACAAGTAAATCAAATAGCCAATCATAGATAAACCAATCAACAGTACAATTTACACAGAGAGCATATGCACTTTAGCACTGGTTAGCAGTAGTAAAGTGCTCAGAGATCAAAAGCCAACAACAACAGGTCAGAAAAAATAGGAGGAAGGAGGCAAAAAGTTTGGGGATGACCCTGTCAAAAAGCCAGGTCCAACATGAAACCCCCACCAGCCTAAAGCCAGGGTAGAACAATCACTATCCTGATGTACTTCCCTGTTTGAGGCGACAGAACAAGGACCCAGGCCCTACAACAGCAGGGGCATGCTCCAGTTCTTCGCCTTCCTGACTCCAATTGGATCCCTCTGTCCATACTCTCAGGGCCCACTAAGCCAACCCATGGGGAACCTTTCTCCTTACCTGTGGATGCCATCTGTGCAGCACCTAACCTTACTTTGCTCACAGACGTATCCCAGGAGCAGGATAGTACCACCAGGACCAACACAGTGGTGTTGCCCACTCTACCCCCGGGGTGTGACACTTGTCCCCTCCCCCGGAATAACTCTGTCCACCTGGACAGCAAGCCACAGTGGTTACTGACAGCTGTCAGTGATGAGAGCCAGGCCCCAGGCCTCTCAAAGCTCTGCAACCACTGTGGCTGTGGAGAGTGGGGGGCGGTAGACCCAGGTGCTGGGCACCCTTCAACCCCTCTCCCTTCCACCAGGTCAGGGATGACAGCCTGAACCTGGTCCTCCCCTCTGGGGCTCTTTACCCTCCCTCCTGGAGCGGTACCCCCAGAGTCCAACATGGTCAGGGTGCTTAAAGAAGGTGCCCTGCACCATTTCTCCACCAGTGCAGGGCTGTTAACCTGCAACTGGCCCTCTAAACTGGAGTCTGTACCTTCAGGTTGGACTAGGGCCTGGGGTGAGGCTTCTCTCCCCCTGCCCTCCCTTCTGGGGTCCAGCACCCTCCAACTAGGAGTGGCCTCCTCAGAAGACAACATGGTAGGGGCACTGTTATCAGTAGCCCATCCCTCCAGGTCTGGGGGGACACCCTGAACCTAGTCTTCCAGCCCAGGGTCTGTACCCTCAGACTGGATCACTGCCTGGCAAACCAGGACTTTCTGGGGGGCACACCTACCCCCCACCAGGTCAGAGTTTAACCTCTGAACCTGGCCATCCACCCCAGAGTCACCACCCTGAGGTTGAACAATTGCCCGGCACACCAGGACTTCTTGGGGGGCACACTGACCCCCCACCAGGCCAGAGTTTAACCCCTGAACCTGGTCATCCAACCCAGAGTCACCACCCTGAGGTTGAACAATTGCCTGGCACACCAGGACTTCTTGGGGGGCACACTGACCCCCCACCAGGCCAGAGTTTAACCCCTGAACCTGGTCATTCAACCCAGAGTCACCACCCTGAGGTTGAACAATTGCCTGGCACTCCAGGACTTCCTGGGGGGCACGCTCACCCCCCACAAGGGACACACTGTCCCCAAGGGCTACACAAGAGTCTGGTTGGCGCAGGTCTCCTGACCTCTGCCCATCTGGCAGAGTCTGGATCTCCCCCAAACCAGAAACGGTTTCACCTGGGTCATTCCTGGGGGGCTCTGCTCTCAAAGCTGACCCCTGACTCTCCAGGACCTCCACTGGGGTCCGCAACCCCCTCTCAACCCTCTGTCTGGACTTCTGCACCCCCTCACTAGGAGTGGTACTGCCAGACACCAGAACTGGTGGGATGCTGCCTACAGTCACCCTCCCCCAAGTTCTTCTGACACAGCGGGCCTCCCTCAACAGGTGGCCCTACGGTACAGGCTAGGCTTCCCTCCTGGCGTTCCCTCATTGAACCCTCTAGGACTTGGGACCTACCTGGGACACTACAATCCTCTCCCACCTTACTTGGTTGGGAAACACCTAGACCACTCCCTTCAGGAGCACCCCCAAATGCCTCTTCAGACCCTCTGGCACTCACCCAGAAGTCTGCCTCCATTGTAAGCTCCCTGGGGTCAGAGAACTCACACACCACCTGGTGTTGGCGTAGCTCTGGAAAATAAGGACCAGACATATGCTCTCTAGCAATTACATCGCTCTGCCCTTCACATGTATTAACCACAGTACCCTTCACCCAACCATCCAGTGACTCAGCCCTGAAAAAGCACTCTACATCACCCTCCTGAGAATGGTGAGACAGTATCTGACTGTCCCTGACACTCAAGCCATACTCTTCTGGGATGTCTCCACACTCTATATCCAGGACGTCCACCAGGGGGGAACCCTTTTCCCTGTCAATCTTTTCTAGAGCCAGTAAAGTGTCCCTCCCCCCATTAGGAATATGACTCCCTGTGCCAGTTCCCCAATCCTTCTCAGGGACCCTGTGCATAACGGGAACTACCTCATACTCTTGAACCGCCTGGGGTGTGTCAGCTCCCTTCTTCAAATTGGGCACCACATCTCTGGGCTGGTGCCCTTCTTCAGCAGTACTGGATGTAAGATTTTTGCTGCCAACATCTGAACTGGACTCAGCCCTTCCGGTCTCCAGTTTCAGCTCTTCACAGCTCAGTTCCTGAGCTGCAATCCTTTCTTTTTCCAGGGCTAAGGCTCTTGCTGCCTCAGCCCTTTCAATAAAGTAATCTAGCTCCTCTCTCCACCGCTCTGACTCTAGGAGCCATTCATCTCTCACTGGTTCTCTTTCCTCATCTGAGTAGTCCTCCTCCTCATCTGAGCAATCCTCCTACTCATCTGAGGAGTCCTTAGTCATTTGTTTTTTTGCTGCTTCTTCCTCTGCCCATCTTTCTTCCCCCCAGGTTATGTAGATATCTAGCAGTTCCATCTTAGTGGATCTCCTTGACATAGGAAGTCCCCATTTTCTGCAAAGCCTCCTTAGGTCAGCCTTAGTGAGGCATTCAGTAGGCACAACGTATGACACACGGTAGATTCCCATTCTCAATCTGATAAGGTATCACAGGCAAAACCAAAATCCAAAGTCCAAAATATCAATAATATATCCAGGAGGACATCAGAGAACCAAAAGCAAAAAGATGAAAAATCAAGTTGACCTTCAACTGTGGGTAGGTAGTGAAATACTTAGCTACTGTATGTCACTGCACAAATACAAGTCCTATCCTCACCGCTGATCACCAATGTTAGAAATGGGGTTTTTGGTTGGCAGTCAGGTTACCCTCTGTCCAAGCAAGAACCCTCACTCTAGTCAGGGTAAGTCATACACAATCCAAATTATCCTGTGCGCACCCTCTGGTAGCTTGGCACGAGCAGTCAGGCTTAACTTAGAAGGCAATGTGTAAAGGGTTTGTGCAATAAATCATACAATAATACAATATAGCACCACAAAAATACACCACACAGTGTTTAGAAAAATATATAATATTTATCTGGGTATTTGCAGGTCAAAACGATCAAAGATGCAATATGAATTTGTAAAGATATCACTAAAAAGTGATATGAAGTGTTTTAAGTCTTTAAAAAGTAAACAAAGTCTCTTTCAAGGACAAAGTACCTGGTTTGGAGTGGAAAATCTCCGCAGAGGGCCGTGGAAGAGGAGTAGCGTGGAAAAATGGTGTGTGCGTCGGTTACGCCCCTTCACACACGGACTTGCGTCGTTATTTTTCACGCGGGGAGACGTGCGACGTTCTACGGGAGGAAAAATGGTGTGTGCGTCGGTTTCGCCCCTTCGCACATGGACTTGCGTCGTTATTTTTCACTCGGGGAAGACGTGCGTCGTTTTCCGGCATGCAGACCGACTCCTTCTATGGATCGCTGGATTACCAGATGTCCCAGGGTCTGTGCGTGGATTCCTCGGCATGTTATCCGGCTGCGCGTCGTTCCGGGAGGCTGTGCGTGGGATTTTCTTTCTCACAGCAGGCGTCGCGTCGATTTCCTCTCTGGAAGTTGGGCGGCGTTGTCCATGCGAGGCCGTGTGTCAAAGTTCCGGTCACACCGCAGGCATCGCATTGAGCGGCGGCTTTCTGGATCGGCATGCAGCGATTTGCTCACCGCGGAGCAAGCTGTGCGTCGAAGTTTTCAGCGCACGAGGAGTCCAAATGAAAAAGAGAAGAGAACAAGAGTTCAGCAAGGCAGCAGGCCAACAGCAAGGCAGCAGTCCTTTGTAGAAAGCAGACAGGGGAGTCCTTTGAGCAGCCAGGCAGTTCTTCTTGGCAGGATGCAGGTTCTGGTTCAGGTTTCTTCTCCAGCAAGTGTCTGATGAGGTAGGGCAGAGGCCCTGTTTTATACTAAATTGTGCCTTTGAAGTGGGGGTGACTTCAAAGAGTGGCTAAGAAATGCACCAAGTCCCATTTCAGTTCAATCCTGTCTGCCAGGGTCCCAGTAGGGGGTGTGGAGTCCTTTGTGTGAGGACAGGCCCTCCACCCTCCCAGCCCAGGAAGACCCATTCAAAATGCAGATGTATGCAAGTGAGGCTGAGTACCCTGTGTTTGGGGTGTGTCTGAGTGAATGCACAAGGAGCTGTCAACTAAACCTAGCCAGACGTGGATTGTAAGGCACAGAAAGATTTAAGTGCAAAGAAATGCTCACTTTCTAAAAGTGACATTTCTAGAATAGTAATATTAAATCTGACTTCACCAGTCAGCAGGATTTTGTATTACCATTCTGGCAATACTAAATATGACCTTCCTGCTCCTTTCAGATCAGCAGCTGCCACTTCAACAATGTATGAGGGCAGCCCCAATGTTAGCCTATGAAGGGAGCAGGCCTCACAGTAGTGTAAAAACAAATTTAGGAGTTTTACACTACCAGGACATATAAACTACACAGGTACATGTCCTGCCTTTTACCCACACAGAACCCTGCTCTAGGGGTTACCTAGGGCACACATTAGGGGTGACTTATATGTAGAAAAAGGGGAGTTTTAGGCTTGGCCAGTATTTTTAAATGCCAAGTCGAAGTGGCAGTGAAACTGCACACACAGGCCTTGCAATGGCAAGCCTGAGACAAGGTGAAGGGGCTACTTAAGTGGGTGGCACAACCAGTGCTGCAGGCCCACTAGTAGCATTTAATCTACAGGCCCTAGGCACATATAGTGCAATCTACTAGGGTCTTACAAGTAAATCAAATAGCCAATCGTGGATAAACCAATCAACAGTACAATTTATTTACACAGAGAGCATATGCACTTTAGCACTGGTTAGCAGTGGTAAAGTGCTCATAGATCAAAAGCCAACAACAACAGGTCAGAAAAAATAGGAGGAAGGAGGCAAAACGTTTGGGGATGACCCGGTCAAAAAGCCAGGTCCAACAGTTTTCATTTAAGACCACCAGTGCTGGTGATGCTCTCCAGGCTCTTAATAAAATCTTCAGATTCCCTTCGCTTGACCCCTCCCCTCCAATTTACCACATTAGTAGCTGATTCAAGTGAAAGGTATGTCACAAGCTGGTCACTGCTGTTAGGTAATCAGCCATAACCTCAAAACTGAAAAAGGGCCCCCATTAGGATCATCAAAAGGGTGCGAGGTGGAGTAGGGGGATAAGGAGGAGGGGTACTAAAGTTAGGGGCATATTTATATGCCCCTAGCACCCACTTGCACCACATTTGCCGCATTTATTTTGATGCAAATGTGGCGTTAAGGTGGCATTTCCCATGCACCATGTTTACAAAATGATTGTAGGAAGCTGGTTCTGTATATACTATATCAAAGTGAGATGTTGGTGGTATTTACTACCCTGGCGGTCGGTGGTAAAGCGGCGGTAAGACCGCTAACAGGCTGGCAGGAAAAAAAGGGAATTACGACCGTGGTGGAAACCGCCAACAAAGACAGCCACTTTAACACTCCCACCGCCACGGCTGTACAAACAAACAGCGCGGCAGTCACCGCCAACAGACAGGCGGGAGACAATGTACCGCCCACAGTATCACAACCTACCAATCTGCCACCTTTTCCGGGGCGGATTCACCGTGAACAAGAACACAGCGGAAACAGGACTCCGAGCGGAAAACGCTCACCTCTGCACGCCCCACGAGGAACCAGGATGCGATGGAACCGGAGCTCCAAATTCTGCCAGCCTTTATCTTCCTGCTCCTCTACCAGGAGCACGAACGCCGGCGGCGAAGACCACGGTGAGTACTGCACCTACGACACAGGGGAGGGATAAAACAGTGACACACACATGCAACACGCAACACCCCCACCTCCACCCTCACCCACGACAACACACACACTAATACAGCATGATACATTACAGTTACACCCCCAACCCCCCTGAAAGAATGCAAAGACAAAAGGAAATGAGGTGAACGATTGTAATATATTAAAATTCAGTAGTCAAATAATATACATACACTATTTACAAATATATACACCATGGATATTAGTCCAGGGTATTCCACCCTTAAAGTCCGTGGACCACTGGGCCCACACTGCATGGGCGAGGCCCACACAAGATACCCGAACATGACGGAGAGAACACTGCAGGGGCATCAGATAAAAATAAAACAGGGACCTCAGGGGGAAGGGAAAGGGGGGGCACCTCAGCCAGTTGAGTGCACGACGCCAAATCCACGAGGGGGCCCCATGCCCACTGTTCAATCCTGGGGAGTGCAAAGCCACAGTCTCACAAGTCTCTACAGTGGGTGGGTTGCCCACTGCTATATCCTGGGGAGTGCAAAGCCACAGTCTCTCAAGTGGATAACATTCTCCACTGGTTTCTGGAGGGGCGTTTGTGCCCAGAGTGCTTCATCCTGCCAAGGACTGAGGTAGTGGATGTATCTCTCCACTGGTTCTGGAGGGGGCTTGGTGCCCAGAGTGCTTCATCCTGCCAAAGACTGAGGTAGTGGATGTATCTCTCCACTGGCTCTGGAGGGGTCTTGGTGCCCAGAGTGCTTCATCCTGCCAAGGACTGTAGTAGTGGATGTATCTCTCCACTGGTTCTGGAGGGGGCTTGGTGCCCAGAGTGCTTCATCCTGCCAACGACTGAGGTAGTGGATGTATCTCTCCACTGGCTCTGGAGGGGTCTTGGTGCCCAGAGTGCTTCATCCTGCCAAGGACTGAGGAAGTGGATGTAAATCTCCACTGGTTCTGGAGGGGCTTGGTGCCCAGAGTGCTTCATCCTGCCAAGGACTGAGGTAGTGGATGTATCTCTCCACTGGTTCTGGAGGGGGCTTGGTGCCCAGAGTGCTTCATCCTGCCAAGGACTGAGGAAGTGGATGTAAATCTCCACTGGTTCTGGAGGGGCTTGGTGCCCAGAGTGCTTCATCCTGCCAAGGACTGAGGTAGTGGATGTATCTCTCCACTGGTTCTGGAGGGGGCTTGGTGCCCAGAGTTCTTCATCCTGCCAAGGACTGAGGTAGTGGATGTATCTCTCCACTGGTTCTGGAGGGGGCTTGGTGCCCAGAGTGCTTCATCCTGCTCGTGGCGGCCTCAGTAGCGTCAGTGCTTTTGGCGCTCATGGGCCTGCAGTGCTTGTGGCGGCAGTGTCTTTGGCAGTGATGCTTGTGGCGGCGGTGTCTTTGCCAGCGGTCCTTGTGGCAGTGGTGTCTTTGGCAGCGGTGCTTATGGCGGCGGTGTCCTTGGCAGCGGTGCTTGTGGTGGCGGTGTCCTTGGCAGCGGTGATTGTGGCGGCGGTGTCCTTGGCAGCGCTTCAGCTGCTGGCGGTCCTGTCTGGGCCAGCGGGGCTGATGCTGGCGGTCGCCTCCTGGACAGTGGGGCTGCTGGCGGTCGCCTCCTGGGCAGCGGGCTGATGCTGGCGGTCCTGTCTTGGCCAGCGGGGCTGCTGTAGGTCGCCTCCTGGACAGCGGGGCTGATGGCGGTCGCCTCCTGGGCAGCGGGGCTGATGCTGGCGGTCCTATCTGGGCCAGCGGGGCTGCTAGCGGTCGCCTCCTGGATAGCGGGGCTGCTGGCGGTCACCTCCTGGGCAGGGGAGCTGATGCTGGCGGTCCTGTCTGGGCCAGCGGGGCTGCTGGCGGTCGCCTCCTGGGCAGCGGGGGTGATGCTGGAGGTCCTGTCTGGGCCAGCGGGGCTGATGCTGGCGGTCCTGTCTGAGCCAGCGGGGCTGCTGGCGGTCGCCTCTTGGGCAGCGGGGCTGATGGCGGTCTTCTCCGCCGTGCTGATCATCCCAGACTAGCCGGGTTACTTGTACCCTTTCCCCACCTTGGAAGGTGTTGCAGCTGACTCCACACTCCCACCTGTACCCCTGGGAGCGGCTTTGGTGGTTGGTGTCTTCCCCCTCTCCCGCCGGGCACTGCCCAACTTTTGATGCTTGACAGGTGGGTGACTGTCCGTGCTGTGGCTCCTTGCCACACCGGCTGCCCTGCTGCCTGGTGCACTCCATAATCCGGTGACTACTGGCACCACTGGTCCCGCCGAAGTTGTGGCTGAGGTGCTAGGTTAAGACCTGGAGAGTCGGGCCCCCGGAGACTGATGGGGTGGGGAAGGTGTGGGAAAGAGGTCAAGGGTGGCCAGGAAAAGTTTCTTAGGAACACTGGGACGGGTAGATGGAGGGGGTTTGGGAGTGGAGGAAGAGGTTGTGGTTGTAGGAGGTGTACGTTTGGTGACTTTGGGTGAAGGTTCATGCGCTGGATGCTGTCGTGAGGTGGATGGCTGTTGGGTGGGTGTGTGCCTGCGTTTGTGTACCTTGGGAGGTGGCGTCTCAGACACACTGGGAAAGGACACAGGGGATGTGTGAATGGTAGTGGGGGTGGTGACTGCACATGAGTGGGGTATGCTGGTGGATGTGCTGGTGAGGGACGTAGTGGCTGTAGAGGTAGTGCATGCAGGTGTGAGTGTAGACGAGACTGGGAGGGAGGAGGGGACGGCGAGGAGGGGGACACAGTGGAGGCAGTGGGTGTTGATGTGTCTGCATGTGTGTGTTGCTTGCGTGAGTGCCTGTGGGATGTGTGGTGCTTATGTTTGCCTGATCTTCCCTTGTGTGGTGATATGTGTGCAGGCTGGTCTGATGGTGTGCTTAGGATAGGCAGAGGTACAGGGGATTGGGTCTGGGTGGAGGAAGTTGGAGGGGGGAGGCTAGAGACGGGGACAATGGCTGCCATCAGTGCTGAGGCCAGAGTTTGAAAAGCTCGGTGAAGGGCCGCCTGACCAGAATGAATGCCCTCCAGGAATGCATTAGTTTGTTGCAACTGCCTTTCTACACCCTGGATGGCATTCAAAATGGTAGACTGCCCAACAGTGAGTGACCTGAGGAGGTCAATGGCCTCCTCACTGAGGGCAGAAGGGGTGACTGGGGCAGGGCCTGAGGTGCCTGGGGCGAAGGTGATGCCCACCCTCCTGGGTGAGCGGGCATGGGGCGAAGGCTCAGGGGCTGCTGGGAGGGCGGTGCTGGTATGGGGGGTGGCGGCTGTATCTGTAGATGCGGGGGGCACAAATGTTGCTGCCACCACAAGGGAGCTCCCATCAGAGGACGAGTTTGTGTCGCTGGTGTCAGCTCCTGTCCCCGCAGTGGAGCTCTCCTCGCCCTCTGTCCCACTGGTGAATTCAGACTCCGTAGTGTCGCCATCCAGGGCCATGTGGGATGCAGCTCCCTCGTGCTCCGGTGCCACTGCTCCTCCGCCTGATGATGCTAATGCACACAAGAACAGGAAGACCAAAAAAAGGGGGGGAGACAGAAGAAAGACATGTTGAGTGCATGGATTACTGCTACCGTTGGCGGACAAGACGGACACAGAGGCCCCCTGCACTACGCCGAGCTCTTGGGTTCCACAGTTCAATTCCTGGGAAATGGCCTACAAGGCTATGGACGACATCTGCACACATAGATGACACAGGGGCATGAATAGCTATATGAGGCAGCAGATACACCTTTTGATACAAATGAACGTCTCACTGTCTTACAGGAGCTTCAGCAATTTTGTGATAATAAATCATCCTCCAGTGCTGCCACCTTAGGAATAAGGGATTTGCCGACAACTTCTACTGGCTGGATTCCTAAAGTTGGGGATCTTATTCAAGAGAAGATCGCTGTAAAGAAGGAATTCAGCCCATCCTACAGACCACCGGTCCAGGTCCTGGGAATACAAGGTACCAGAACTGTCGTACTACCATCGCTGCCTGGTTCCAAAGCAACAAGATTCATCTCCATTGACAACAGAGGTCCCTTGGGTAGTAACCAGTCCCTTCTCACTACCCAACAGGACATACCTCTTCAAAGAAACAACTACACTTCTGACTACACAAGCATGTTCAACAATGCTACTGTTGTGTAGCCATTTCAGTTACAGCTCCATGCACATTATTTTTATATACTAGGCCTGCCGCTGTGCACTTTAACCTAGATATATTTTATTCAGCTTCGCTTTATTATTATTATAATAGCCACTTTTACGGTTTTGTTTTATTTCTATCTAACTGTTTTTGCATAGGCCAGCCCTCTGTTCTCAAACAAAACATTCTTGCTCACTCTGTGCTTCTTCCAGGGCTGCAGCAGTAAGATAGGTTGCCGGGGAACGTGGTATGATATTCATAGAAAACACACATCCTTATGTAGGGACATTTTCTCAGAACATCAGCTGTTTTATTTTAAAAACACTTCCCTGTCCCTTACACGTTAGAGGGAGATTCCAGCCAGAGAACCACAACTGTATGCTGATTGCTGAACTCCTCGCTACAGCTGCTTATGCAGACTTCAGGCCTTTGCTCAGGTATGAGGGATGATACCTTCCCAGGGGAACCTGAAGGGCAGAATTAGAGCTTAGTATGCTGTGCTCTATTATAGCTTAGGTAGGAATTAGTCCATTGACTCTAGTGACAATATGGTAGCGCTATTTCTGTGCTTTACTCTCCTTGTCACAATTTTAATCTTGTCATGCTGTATCGTCCTGGTTATTGCAGCCCATGCTTTGCTATCTAAGATGCAGTCACTTCATTAAAGCATTATTGAAACATATACTGCCTCTGTTTGTCATTATGTATGTGAGACTGATGTAATTGAGAGAAACGGATGAGACCTGAGTGACTATGGTTTCTCTGAAAAATCAATTATGTCATGCGCTCGGCTGCCCAATCATCCCGCCTTTGGTTGGAGATGAGGCACTGCTAGTTAGGCGGAGCAAAACCCGGATTGGAGTGACAGGTGTCAACTGTGGAGAAGTGTGGCTCAATGGTTAGAGCGGCAGACCCTGATGCAGAAATCTGGCCTGGGACCAGGGTTCAATTCCCGCCTCAGTGGGTCTTGGGCTCAATTTCCTTGGACCTGATAATTCTCACATTGGTGCCTAATCTAATTCATGGGTCCCACTCTGGGAAATAGCTTGCTTAATCTCCACAATGGCCCCAACAGTGCTGGGATGCCTGGTTTCACCTTGGAGGTTGCCCAGGAGTGGGCACCTCACAGGGAAAAGCTGGGAAGGGTTCCACAGCGGTATGCGTACAGCACATTAAGACCCTAACGGGTGAGTAGTGCGCTATACAAGTACAACATTTTCAATTTTTACTGTAGTGGGTCAGACTCAGTCTCCCACATCGCAGGTGATCCTGCAGCTCGAAATCCAGTAGTCTCATTAGAATAATGAGAGCCTACTTGACACTACAAATGCCTCCTTGAGTATGGGAAGGGCAGAAAATGAGCTCTTGCTGATTCCAGTTACCACCTCAATGACAACACCTGTCCAAGATGTAGCTGTCTTCTATTCCAACACAACACGAACTGACGACATCGTCTACTATGAGCCTCCATGTGAAATGGATCCATCCACCAGTAATGCACCGTTTCCTGTGTTTGCAGAGACTGCTTCTGGTTATTTAATCGACCTTGGTGACTTTTCTTCAACTTCATTTGCACCTGCTATTGAAACTGTTTCAAGGATACGTAAGCTGTACATATGGCTTAACAATAACTATTTAATTTATCCATGGAATTATCTGTGATTATTTCTGACATTGCTTGCATTTTTTTCTATGGATTGGTTTTGTGACTGTTTTCTTCCTGCTTATTAAATGTCATTACCTTCCTGAACGCTCCTCTGTTGAGCCTGTGGAGGAAGTCCTAACTCCATAACTTTCCCCGCATAAGGTCCAAAGAGACTTGTCCCTTGTGAACATTTCAGCAGTAGCGATTCCTGATGGGATTGTGTGGGATAAAGTTCCATTTCATATATACAGGCCTACTGAGGTCATTCAAATTCCATATGTCTTCAAAAGTTCAATGACTGATAGTAATTACACCTGGTGTTGTATCTGATGACTTGGATGTCCAAATAGTTGTTTCCATGTTAGACAAAATGAAGGATTACACTGTATTTGAAAGTGATGATGTGTACACTAACACAAAGAATTATGGGGAAATGGTCTGCTTGAAACTGGGGACATTCTCGCACTCTTGAGTCCATGCGTAAAGGCTGCTACAAATCACCTTTTACTGTTTGGGTTTTTGGTGAGGTACTACATGTGAACCAGGAGGGTTGGGTCGAGAGTTGCAACTTGTTGTAGGATTGGCCTAGTCACCTACAGACAAAAGTGCTGTCATCCTTAATCCAGCAGTCTTGCCTAGAGCAGGAGTCAAACTACGACAATCTCTTGCCTCTTGATGGTAGTTTCACTGAAGTCAGTAATTTGCTATTGTCCACGATTTCTTGACCAGGTCTTCTAGTTGTGAACCTCTGAAGCAGGTCAACATCCTGGAGGGAGACCTCAAATGTGCTAAAAGAAGAGCCAGGTGCCTCCTCACCCACGTTAGGCTCTGTTAGGTGCTTTTGGCTAAACTAATACCAGAGAGGAAGCACACTTCTAAATAACCTGGGCAAACCACTTTTTGTGTCGAAGCTTTGCAAAACAACATGGACGTGATAGTTGGAAATCTTGCAGGACTGCCACCATGTTGATACTAGTAAGCGGTCCTGTGTGGAATTAGGGTCTCATTTGAAAGAGGCCTACTCTGCCATCTGGTCACTTTTTATGACGCTTCAAAGGCACAGGCCTCTCAGTCATATCTTTGAAGCGACGCAAAGCCACCCTGCGTGGCTGTGCTTGGCCTCATACATATGGAGTAAGGTGAGGCAGTGCAAAGGGCTCCCTTGCCTTACTCTACGCCAAGGAGGTGTTTCATAGGCGTAGCAGAAAGGTTTCCCATGCAACACCCATGGGTTTTGAGACATTTCCAGATATACAAGGATCTGTAAATCTGGGTGTAGGAAACTGGGTTCTGGTTGCAGTACCCCCCGGACTTTTTGCCTGTTTTATTTTATGCTACTTTGACTGAAGTGCACTGGGTTCCTGCTAACCAGGTCCACAGTGTCAGTGTTCCTTCCTCAAAACAAGACCCCTGATCACTTGATCCCCAAATGGCCAGGCCCTTTAGCACCTCTGTAAGTCCCTAGTAAATGGTATCCCTGCTACTTAGGACATGAGACGCCCTAAGAGCTTCAGCATAACTTGTGGCTCTCTAAGAGACCCAGCACAAAACTCAAGCACACTGAAGTTGCAGGCTGCTTGACAAGGTGCACCCTAAAAGTGAAAACACAATACAGTAGTGTACCATGTCCCCTAAACACTGCATGTAATATATGTGGGTCCGCCCTACAGCAGGCCTTAGAGCCCTAAGGCATAGTGCATTATATTACATGTGTGGGCATATCTGCAAGAGCAAATGTGCCCCTGCTATGTCTTTGTCGATTCTTAGGACATATTTAGTGAACAGGGAAGCTATTTCTATACATGTGCTGGACACTGATCAATAAGAGTTCTCCAGCTTCATGAGGGCTTAACTGAAACTAGGGATGTTTGGTATCAACATCTTGTATTAATAAACCCTCACTGATTCCAGAGATGGATTTATTAGTACATGCACCCAGAGAGAACCTCAGAGATTCCCCAAGAAAACCTGAAAACTCCTGGTGAGCTCACTGACCAGTTCTGACCAGTCTGCCACCAACAGATGAGAATCTGACCCTCCCCACCACACCCCCTCTCCGCACCCCACAGGGTGACAGCCTTTGCTCTTTGGAGGTCAGAAACAAAAGCCTGTATAGGCTAGGGTGTGGAACACCCCTCCCCACAGGGTGATCAGCATTCCAAGTCAGGGAGCTTCAAAGAAGTCCAATGCCTTTACTGTGCAGATCTGGTGTTCCTCAGAGGGAGATGCCAACACCCCTAGGGTGGCCAGCCTGAAGTAGACACCACCTAGGAAATGCTGCCATCTTGTGTGTGGTGAAATTTAGTACTTCCAGGCAGGGTGATTCCCACTTCCCACAGGAAGTGGTCATCTAGGGGGTGTAGTGACCCCAAGGGTAAGTAGCCCATTGGCTACTACCCTTCACGTCATTTAAAACCCCCTAAATTTAGTATATAGGGGACCCCAGATACCAGGAAAACAGATCTTTGCTGGACACAAAAGGAGTGGACAAGTGGCCTGCTACACCTTAGAACCGAGGAGCACTGTTGATTTGGCGCCAACCCTGCCGGCCTGCCTGCTACACCTGACCCTCGAGGAGCAACTCACCTGTCCTGCCACTGCAGCCTTTAAGAAACTGGGAGAGCTGTCAGTGCTTCGCAAATCACCAAGAAGAACTCTTTTGGTGTAGAGGAGCTGCTCCCCTGCATCCAGAGACACCCAAGAAAGAACTGTGAGGATCGGGAGGGCCAAAGACTCGAAGTCAGATATCACCACTGCACCAGAGACAGCTAGCCCTTGCTGAAGTGGGCCAATGGTGTCAGCGTGGTCCCCAGGCCCTCTGAAGCTCACCTTGAGTGAACCCGATGTGGACTTCATGACAGAGTCTGCAGCATGTTTCTGCAGGCCCTTGTGCAACCGCAAGTGGCCAGGAGACAAATACCCTGTGCCTCAGGATAACTCTGCACCCGTCTGCCCCAGACTGAGGAGAAGGGGACCAAGGGTGTCCCCACGACTCTCAGCCTCGTGACACCTGAGCCACTTGTTGGCTTGGTCGGACTGGTCCCCAAGTCCACGCCTGCAGACTGTTTCTGCAGACCCCACCCTGCAACCGCGAGGAACTCCAGCAGTGGACCCAACAGCTAAAGACACCACTTCACCTGGCACCCAAAGCCCAAGTAGAAGTGGATCGACTGAGTCCCAAGGACCTTAAGGATCGAGTCCCCCGTGGGTTCCCTGAGAATGGCCTTCCAGTCCCAACTTGCAGAAACTTTACAACCTGACCATTTCCCATTAAAGTGAATGGGACAATATGCACCGTAACACACCTCTGCACTCAAACGCATTAGAGCCTCCCTAAGTGACCTGTTGGTGTGGCCATGGATCCTGCCCCATGCTTACCTAAAGTCATGGAGAACAGTCCTATATGTCAGTGTGAAATGCCCGAATGCAGAACGTTTTCCCCCCATAGGATAACATTAACATGTCCCAAAAAATTTCAACTTAAAATTTTTTTTAAAAATTCCTATCTCAAAAGTACTCAACTGATTCTGGTGATCTTGGTATCTACATTTTTGCAAAAGTATGTGTTATTTTTAAAAATCGGTGTTGGACTTCTTTACTGAGTGTGTGTCTCACATACGGTATGTGTGTGTGTGTGTGTGTGTGTGTGTGTGTGTGTGTGCGCCTTACATGCTTAGCACTAGTCTTTGATATGCTTAACTGCTTGGCCACCTTAACCAAAAAGAGAGCATATTTGATGTCACTTGTGCCTCTTTGATAACATCTGGGGGATTGCTTGGACTCCAGTGTATGTCATTTTGGTCCACTATATAAAAGCCAGCTTCCTACACTGGGAATGCGTAAAAAACTGTGCGCCACCCCAGGGAAGGTGTAACAAGAAGAAATAACTTTATTTCTTCTCACTTTTTCCTCTTTCTATGTGTGCTGCATTCTGAACACCTCTATTGATTGTTTTTCTGCAGGAAGGTGTCCCTTCCTACACAAAAACAATCATCCCAACAACCCAAACACCCTTGCACCATGGTGCAAGGGCACCTGCATTGGCGCTAGGCACTCATTTGTGTGCCAGCACAGACAGAAAGGACGGGAATGTGTCATATTTCATTAATACGGCACATTCCTGCCCTTTCCTTTGGATGCAGGGCAGCGCAGCGCAGCAAGAAGCCTTGCCGCGCTGTCCTGCAACAAACAGTTTCAACAAGGCCCTTACTTTAGAAAAATCGGTCAAAGTTTGCAAATTGAGGAAATCTGGGATGGTAGCAGTTGCCTTCAAGTCGCTCTGTGGGGAAGGCAGCGTGCCATCAGCATGTGAAGCAAAAACGTGAGTATCAACTGTTGAAGCAGGCTGATGCACAGAGAATGCAGAGATAAATTAAACATTTTTGGGGAAAAAACTTCTTACCTCACACTAAAGTACCGTAAATGGCTTAACGAATTGACAAGATCTCAGAAGAAAAAAACAGGTAGCTTACAGTGTAATCCCTGCCTATGACCGTGGTATCATTCATTTCCTGTGGAGGGCATATTGGTTGGGGAATATGTGTTATTTGTTTGTTTGTTGGTTTTTTTGTATGGGTGAATGCTGGGCACAACCCCTGGTGTGCTCGTGAAGTAAGGAATGTGGTGAAGAAGGCTGCCAAAGTAGGCAAGAAAGATTTTCATGTGTCTGTTAATCAGCTTGTTCATATAAAGTATACACTGGGAATTGGCTTAAATGTCCGAGTAATAAGGGGTGTTCTTGTGGTCACCCTTCATCAACTATATCATTTAACATCAAGTTCAGAATGTACTGCAAAATAGCTTTATTGAAAGATAGCTATAAAATGATGTTTTGAAATGTGAGCAGCAAAACAAATAGATCCATGGTGGCTTAATATGGAGAAACTATTCCTATAGTGCTCATTCTTGGTAAAACATACAAATCAACATCTTCTAATGTAACCCTCGTTTGTTTTGAATCTTTCAGGTCATCGGTCAACATTGAAGAATTGTCCAGCATTTCTTGTGAACCAAACATGCTGTGGAATGGAACTCCGAGTAAATCACCTGGAGGCAGGCGT
This sequence comes from Pleurodeles waltl, assembly GCF_031143425.1. Taxonomy (NCBI): domain Eukaryota; kingdom Metazoa; phylum Chordata; class Amphibia; order Caudata; family Salamandridae; genus Pleurodeles; species Pleurodeles waltl. The sequence continues at coordinate 1,986,050,960 of NC_090440.1, read as the reverse complement.
GCACCGGCTAGTGCTAGCACTCCTCTTGGCCAAGGTACCTAAATGTAGATGAACTAAATGTAAACTTGTTTTTCCTTTTCTTTATTGGCAGCAATGACAGATTTAATCATGCTTAATGTGCTGTCTAACTGGAAATCTTTGTTGGTGCTTCAAACACAGCATACAGGTATGGAGACAATTCCAAGTCCTAGTAGCAGCCCCTGGGCTAAATGGGTTGTATGACAGAATATTTTGGACAGAAATATTGTCTCTCCTAGATATTGTGGCCTAAATGTAAGTTACAAAAAATTGTCAGTTGGGTGTAGATTTTTTATTATTAACTTCAATGGTTTGTGTTTTTTTGTTCACAATATCTGATAGAGACATCTAGTTGCAGATTCCTTACCTTATGATTTCCCCTCGGCGTCAGACTGGATCCAGAGATTTTTCTTCGAGCAGTACCCTTGTGCACTGACTGGTGACATTGGTCAACTCTGCGTCCATTGTCAGCTTCGTGGTCACCATGATGACATCGCAGTCGTATATAAACACCACACTGCTGCGCTGACGTAAGTTATTTTCTTTCAGCACCAGCCGAGAAGAGCTACTGATTTTTCAGCCTTTTTGTCAAAGTTTTTGTATACTTGGTGCTTCAAGATGTCTTCCCGCAAGACCGGATTAAAGCTGTGTGACTCCTGTCACTGCATGATGTCAGTGACGGATCCACACCTCGTGTGCTTCTGGTGCCTGGAGTGTGACAATAACCCAAAGTCATGCTCCAAGTGCAGGGCCATGAACCTGAAGGCTTTGAGGGGGCGGTCCCTAAAGCTCATGGTGGCCCAATGCTCAGCTCTGCGTTGCTCCCGGTCTCATTCAAGGGGAAGGTCTTGAGACCGTTCGCAGAGCCATCACCACTCGTCCTCGTCCCACTCCAAATCGTTGGGACATTCGGGTCACAATAAGAAGAAGTCGAAGAAGAACAAACATTCTTCGACTTCACCCCTTTGCTTGAACGATGCCATGCGGGAGGAGCATCGATGCTCTAGACCTCCATCCTCTGAGCCTTCTTCTGGGTCGGCTCCATGCCTCCCCGAGTTTCTGGGTGCTGGAGCCACCCCTGTCAACTAAGAGAGATTTATGAGGCCATGCTTCTCATTTTTGGGCTGACTGACCCTCTTTTGGACCCGGTAAGATCGGACAGGACCCCCATGGGTTCCATGCCAGCAGCTTCTGCCACAGCTCCGGAGGGCACCTCATGATATGTTACCAGATCCATATCAGCACTTGTTGTGCCATTGCGACATTCTGTGGCGCTGGTAAAGGCGTCAACACTTTTGACACTGGTCGGACCCACGATTGACATCGATCCCATACTCATTCACGATTCCAATGAAGAACCGGAACAACGTCAATGCCAATTCCTTCTTTGATAGGGACTATGTTCCCAGATGCCTATGCCTATGGGTATGGGTACGGAGAGAGTATTAAGGGGTACTAGACCCTTCAGAATTTCAGCTACAAGATCCTGAAATGGACTGGGCTCATGAATTGGGTGAAGCCAGTGGTTTTGACACTCCCCTGACACTGGCATGCTTTCCTCACCTGCCGTGGCTATGAGGAGGGAGCATCATATTCAGTGGTGGTGAGAACAGCGGCCAAGGTCCTGGGCCTCGAGCTGCCTTCTGAATTAACCTCCTGACTGAGGTGCTTCAGCCAGGGGCTTCCATGTCTGAACCCTTTTTGCTCTTTAATGAAGCCCTTACTGATGTCCTGCTGGGGACATGGACTAAACCCCGCACAGGGGCTCCTGTCAACAGGACAATAGCCCGCCGCCGTAGGCCTGAGCCTAATGACTCTAAATTCCTGACCCAACATCCCACGCATGAGAGTTTGGTCATCCAGGCTTCTTCCTTTTCTGGCGTATTCCCATCCTCACCCCCTGGACAGGGAATGAAAATGACTGGACCAACTTGGGAAGAAGTTGTTCTCTTCCTCCAGTCTGGCGATGCGGTCTATGAGCACTGCATGCCTTTTGGGCCACTATTCCCACATTTTATGGGATATGGTTGCGCTGTTGCTGCCAAGGTCCCGGAGATGGCCCAGGCCGTTCTCTCCGAATCTGGTGCTGATGGAAGAGATGCAACCGAGTTTGTGATTCTTTGTGGGCTGGGCACGACCGACTCACTAGGCAGATCGGTTGCGTCGACGGTGGCCTTGAGGCGCCATGCCTGGTTCAGGACGTCTGCCTTTTCAGGGGATATTCAGCAATCCCTTATGGACATGCCCTTCAATGGCACCTGTCTCTTCGGCGACAAAGCAGACTCAATGCTTGAGCACTTTAAGGAGTGCTGAGCTACGACTTGGTCTCTTGGCCTCGCAGCTGCTTCTTGCTCCCTTCAGTCCACTTTTCACCCGTTTTATGGCTATGGAAGTGGCGCCCAACTGCATCCATTTAACTCCAGCCAATGTGCTGCGCATGTTGCCCGCCTCTGCATGGCCATGGACGAGGGATCCAACGTACCTGTGGATCAGATAACCAGCGGTCGGTCCAGTCCACCAATCTCTTCCACCCACCCTGCTGCAGCTTCCAAGCCTTCCCAGTCCGTCACTCCTTCACGGACCAGTTGGAGGCAGGATTCGCCATTACCTGCCTCACTGGAAATCCATCACAAGGAACAAGTGGGTTTTGAAAATCGTCCGAAGAGGCTACTCCCTCCCCTTCGAGACTATCCTTTCAGCCATGCCACCATCCTACGACTGGATGACAGAGGATCACGCTGCACTTCTCTGCGAGAATGTTACAGCTCTCTTGGCCAAGGAAGCCATAGAGAGGTCCCTGTGCTAAAAGTAGGTCATGGTTGTTTTTCCGCCTACTTTCAGGGTGCCCAAAAAGGACAAGGGACTCAACTTTATCCTAGACCTTCGGTCCTTCAACCTCTTCCTCAGAAAGGAGAAGTTAAAAATGCTCACTCTGGCTCAAGTCCTAACTGCCCTGGACCCTGGTGACTGGATTTTAGTGTTGGACGTTCAGGACACCTGCTTTCCTGTCCTGCCTGTAGGAGGCTGGCCTGGCTTATAGTGGGTACCTGTGGGTACTTACACTTTGTGCCAGGTCCAGTTATCTCTTATTAGTAGATTAGTAGTGTTCTAGCAGCTTAGGCTGATAGAGGTAGCTATAGCAGAGCAGCTTAGGCTGAACTAGGAGACATGCAAAGCTCCTACATTACCACTTATATCATATAGGTACTATATCATAAGAAACACTATACTCAGAGTTACTAAAAATAAATGTACTTTATTTTAGTGACAATGTGCCAAAAATATCTCAGAGGATATAGGGCCATATGTACGAAAGCTTTTTTCCCATAGACACAGAATGTGTAAAATCCTTTGGTACATCTGGCCCATACTCCCTTAGGAGATAAGTAAAATACACAAAATATACACACAAACCAAATCAGGTAAGCAAAACAGTCATAAAGTAGTGCAAACACTGTAGAATACAATAGGATGCAATAGGCCTAGGGGCAACACAAACCATATACTAAGAAAGTGGAATGCGAACCACAAATGGACCCCTAGGCTAGTGTAGTGTGTAGAGGGTCGCTGGGAGTGTAAGAAAACACTAGGGGTGTCCAAGATACCCCACCTCGAGACCCTGAAAAGTTGGAGTTAAGTGCTACTACTGCCCCACAAACACACTAAACTCGTGATAGAGGATTCTGCAAAGACCACAACAGACTGAAAAGCACTGAAGACGGATTCCTGGACTTGAGGACCTGCAAAGGAAGGGGACCAAGTCCAAGAGTCGTGAAAGTGTCCAGTGGGGGCAGGAGCTCAACAAACCCCGGATGAAGGTGCAGAATGGATGCCTCCAGATGGAAGAAGCTGAAGATTCTGCAACAACGAAAGGTGCTAGGAACGTCTCCTTTGTGCAGAAGATGTCCCACGGAGTGCTGGAGGATGCAGAGTTGTTTCTTTGGAGAAAGACTGCAAACAAGCCTTGCTAGCTGCAAAGGTCGCAGTTGAAGAAAAAGAGTGCTGTCCGGGCCCAGGAAGAACCAGGATGTTGCCACTTGGGAGAGGAGACAGTGGGGGCCCTTAGCAACACAGAGAGCCTACGCAGAAGAAGGCAGCGCCCGCAGAAGTCCTTGAACACAGGTTCAAGAAGACTGAGCGGTCGTCTCAACACTACAAGAGAGGGTCCCACAAAGCCGGAGGTCAACTCAGGGAATTGAGCAATGCAGGACGGAGTGCTGGGGACCAGGGCTAGGCTGTGTACCAAGGACTCCTTGCAAAAGTGCACAGAAGTCCTAGCAGCTGCAGTTCACACGGTGCACAGGATTACTGTCTGGAGAGGGGAGGCAAGGACTTACCTCCTTTAAATTTAGACAGTTGGACCACTGGACAGTCTGGGTCACTTGGGTCCACCACCTGTGTTCCAGGGGCCACGCTCCTCAGGATGAGAGGGGTCCCAGAGTACTGGTGACGCTGAAGTTTGGTGCCTGCTGGAGAAGGGGGAAGATTCCGTCAACACACAGGAGATTTCTTTGTGGCTTCCAGTGCAGGATGAAGGCAGGCAGCCCCCAAAGCATGCACCACCTGGAAACAGTTGAGAAAGCTGGCAGGATTAGGCGCTACAATGTCACTGGTAGTCTTCTTGCTACTTTGTTGCAGTTTTGCAGGCGTCCTGGAGCAGTCAGCGGTCGATCCTTGGCAGAAGTCAAAGAGAGAGGTGCAGAGGAACTCTGGTGAATTCTTGCAAGTCGTTATCTGAGGAAAAGCCCACTGGAGAGACCCTAAATAGCCCTCAGAGGAGGTTTGGCCACCTAGTCAATTAAGCACCCATCAGGAGGGGTTTCTGACGTCACCTGCTGGCACTGGCTACTCACAGGCCTCCACTGTGCCCTCACACCTCTGGATTCAAGATGGCAGAGGTCTGAGACACACTGGAGGAGCTCTGGGCACCACCCCTGGGGTGGTGATGGACAGGGGAGTGGTCACTCCCCTTTCCTTTGTCCAGTTTCGCACCAGAGCAGGGACTGGGGGTTCTCTGAACCAGTGTAGACTGGCTTATGCAAGGAGGGCACCATCTGTGCCCTTCAAAGCATTTCCAGAGGCTGGGGGAGGCTACTCCTCCCCAGCCCTTAACACCTATTTCCAAAAGGAGAGGGTGTAACGCCCTCTCTAAGAGGAAAATCTTTGTTCTGCCTTCCTGGGACTGGGCTGCCCAGACCCCAGGAGGGCAGAACCTTGTCTGTGGGGTGGCAGCAGTGGTAGCTGCAGTGAAAACCCCATAGAGCTGGTTTTGCAGTACCCGGGGTCCATAGAGGAGCCCCAGGAATGCATGGGATTGGCACCCCAATACCAGATTTGGCATGGGGGGAAATTCCATGATCTTAGACATGTTACATGGCCATATTCGGAGTTACCATTGTGAAGCTACATATAGGTATTGACCTGTATGCAGTGCACTCGTGTAATGGTGACCCCGCACTCACAAAGTCCGGGGAAATTGCCCTGAACTATGTGGGGGCACCTTTGCTAATGCAAGGGTGCCCTCACACTTAGTAACTTTGCACCTAACCTTCACTAAGTGAGGGTTAGACATATAGGTGACTTAGAAGTTACTTAAGTTCAGTGTAAAATGGCTGTGAAATAACATGTGCGTTATTTCACTCAGGCTGCAGCAGCAGTCCTGTGTAAGATTTGTCTGATCTCCCTATGGGTGGCAAAAGAAATGCTGCAGCCCATAGGGATCTCCTGGAACCCCAATATACTGGGTACCTAGGTACCACCTACTAGGGAATTATAAGGGTGTTCCAGTATTCCAATTAGAATTGGTAAAAATGGTCACAACCCCTAAAGGGACAATTTTAAAGACAGAGAGAGCATAAGCACTGAGGTACTGATTAGCAGAGCCTCAGTGACACAGTTAGTCACTACACAGGTACACATATTCTGGCCACAAACTATGAGCACTGGGGTCCTGGCTAGCAGGATCCCAGTGAGACAGGCAAAAACAAACTTACATACATGTAAAAATGGGGGTAACATGTCAGGCCAGATGGTACTTTCCTACACACCCCACCTCCTGAAACGAGGGACAATAAGGCTAACCTTGCCCAGATGAGTCTTCATTGTCTAAGTGGAAATATCTGGAGAGTCCATCTGCATTGGAGTGGGTACTCCCAGGTCTATGTTCCACTGTATAGTCCATTCCCTGTAGGGAGATGGACCACCTCAACAAATTAGGGTTTTCACCCTTCATTTGTTTAAGCCATAGTAGAGGTTTGTGGTCTGTCTGAAAAATAAAGTGAGTACCAAACAGGTATGGTCTCAACCTTTTCAGGGCCCAGACCACAGCAAAGGCCTCCCTCTCTATGGCAGACCAGCACTTTTCTCTAGGGGTCAACCTCCTGCTGATAAAAGCAACAGGTTGATCCTGGCCCTCAGTGTTAAGCTGTGATAGAATTGCCCCACCCTTAATTCAGAAGCATCAGTCTGGACTATGAATTTCTTGGAGTACAAAGGGCTTTTTAGGACAGGTGCAGAGCAAATAGCCTGTTTGATCTCATCAAAAGCCTTTTGACAGCTATCTGTCCACAATACCTTTTTAGGCATCTTTTTTCTGGTGAGGTCATTATGAGGGGCTGCAATGGATCCATAGTTCTTAACGAACCTCCCATAGTACCCTGTGAAGTCTAGGAAGGCTCTCACCTGGGTGTGAGTTGTAGGGGGAGCCCATTCCATAATGGTCTAGATCTTCCCCTGCAGTGGTGCAATCTGTTCCCCACCTACTAGGTGGCCCAGATAAACCACTTTCCTCTGCCCTATCTGGCACTTTGAAGCCTTGATAGTGAGGCCTGCCTTTTGCAGGTCCTCCACAACTTTCCATAGGTGGACCAGGTGATCATCCCAGGTGGAGCTAAAGACAGCTATATCATCTAGATATGCTGCACTAAAGGTTTCCAGTCCTTGTAGGACCAACCTCTGAAAAGTCGCAGGTGCATTTTTCAATCCAAAGGGCATAACAGTGAACTGATAGTGCCCTCCAATGGTTGAAAATGCTGTTTTAGGTTTAGCATCTTCTGACAACTTAATCTGCCAATACCCTGCAGTTAAGTCAAAAGTGCTTAGATACTTGGCAGAAACCAGTGTATCTATTAGCTCATCTGCCCTGGGTATAGGGTGAGCATCAGTTTTGGTTACTTGATTGAGACCTCTATAGTCAACACAAAACCTCATTTCCTTTTTACCATCTTTACTATGAGGTTTAGGGACCAGCACCTCTGGGCTAGTCCATGGGCTGTCAGAAGGCTCAATCACTCCCAGATCTAACATTTTCTGTACCTCCTGTTTTATGAAGTCTCTGACATGGTCAGGCTGCCTATAAATCTTACTTTTGACATGTAAACTGTCTCCAGTGCCGATTGTGTGCTCACACCAGGTAGTTGTACCTGGGATCAGTGAGAAGAGGTCAGAGAACTGGTCTAGGAGATTTATGCAGTTGTCCTTCTGCTCAGCAGTAAGCCGATCTGCAAGCACAACTCCCTCCACTAAGCCATCAGCTTCAGTGGGGGAGAAGAGGTCAGGGAGAGCGTCACTCTCTTCTTCCTGCCCCTCATCAGTTGCCTTGAGCACGGTTAAGTCAGCCCTGTCATAATAAGGTTTTAGGCGATTGACATGGAACACCCTAAGGGGACTCCTGGCAGTGCCCAGGTCTACCAAATAGGTGACCTCACCTTTCTTTTAGACTATGAGATGGGGTCCACTCCATTTGTCCTGGAGTGCTCTTGGGGCCACAGGCTCCAATACCCACACCTTCTGTCCTGGGTGGTACTGGGTCAGGAGAGCCTTCTGGTCAGGCCATTGCTTTTGGTGCTCTTGGCTGGCCTGAAGTGAATTTGTAAGTTACACCACACTCCTTCCACATAGCTTTGAGGTATGCAGACATGAAGTTACTACCTCTGTCTGACACCACTTCCTTTGGGAAACCCACTCTGGAAAGGATTCCCAGGAGGGCTTTTGCCACTACAGGAGCTGTAGTGGTCCTTAAGGGTATAGCTTCAGGATACCTAGTGTTATGGTCCACTACCACAAGGATAAACCTATTGCCTGAAGCTGTTGGAGGGTCAAGGGGGCCAACTGTGTCAACCCCTACCCTTTCAAAGGGCACCCCAACCATTGGAAGTGGAACTAAGGGGGCCTTAGGTGTGCCACTAGTCTTGCCACTTGCTTGGCAGGTCACACATGAGCGACAAAATTCCTTAATGTCCTCTGACATTTGAGGCCAGTGAAATAATGGAACAAGTCTGTTGCAGGTTTTACTCTGGCCCAAATGCCCAGCCAAAGAAATATCATGAGCCAAAGTCAGAAGAAATTCCCTATACTGCAAAGGGATGACCAATCTCCTGGCAGCTCCAGGTTTAGGGTCCCTTGACTCAGTGTAGAGTAGGTTATCTTCCCAATAGACTTTATGGCTATCAGTGATATCCCCATTCTGCTGTTTGACAGCTTGCTGTCTTAAAGCCTCTAGTGTGGGACAGGTGTGCTGTGCCACACTCCGCTCTTCCCTAGCAGGCCCCCCTGCACCAAAAAGCTCAGCAGTGTCTGCTGCCAGCTCATCTGGTGTAGGTTCTGCACAGGGAGAGGATTCCTCTTCCTCAAAAGGGGAATCTTCTGGAGAGGGAGGGATAGTGGGCAAGGATTTACCCTTTCTACCCCTAGCTTTTGGGAGCACTTGGTCCATTGTTCCAGGATCCAAGCTTCCCTGACCTCTTTGCTTCTGGGCCTGAGCCCTTGTGAGGGCAAAATTTTGCCCTGGAATGCCCAGCATTGCTGCATGAGCCTCCAACTCCACTTCAGACCAAGCTGATGTCTCCAAATCATTGCCTAGTAAGCAGTCTACAGGTAAATCAGTGGCTACCACAACGTTTTTTGGACCAGTAAGCCCCCCCCCCACACCCCCCAGTTAAGATTCACAACAGCCATGGGGTGGCTAAGCGTGTTGTTATGAGCATCAGTCACTTGGTACTCCTGACCAAATAGGTATTGATCAGGGTGAACCAGTTTCTCAATCACCATAGTTACACTGGCTCTTGTATCCCTGTAGGCCTCAACCTCAACACCATTTACTACGGGGAGTTGCTTGTCCTTAACCATATTACTTTGACATAAATAACACCATGGCTTCTTTTGATTGTTAGAAGAGGATTTGGACCCACCTCCCCCAGAGGATTTTTGTGGGCCTGGTGAAGTCACAGAATACTTTTTATCTTTGTCCCCACCCTTGTCAGAAGACCTAGCATCTTTCTTCTTGCCATCCATGTCACCACATGTATGAGCATTTCTGCTCACTCTTGTTCTGACCCATTTGCCTGCCTTCTTTCCCAATTCTTGGGGGGAGGTCAGATCTGGGTCTACCAAGTACTGATGTAACAAGTCAGACACACAATTATTTAAAATATGCTCTCTCAAAATAAGATTATATAGGCTTTCATAGTCAGTCACTTTACTGCCATGTAACCATCCCCCCAAGGCCTTCACTGAACAGTCTACAAAGTCTGTCCATTCGTGAGAGGACTCTTTTCTGGTATCTCTGAACTTTATCCTGTATTGTTTAGTGGTTAAGCCAAATCCATCTAAGAGTGCATCTTTCAAAACTTTGTAGTTGTTGGCATCACTCTCTCTGACAGTAAGGAGCCTATCCCTACCCTTGCCAGTGAAAGATAGCCACAAGATAGCAGCCCATTGGCTTTGAGGGACTAACTGTACCATACAGGCCCTCTCAAGTGCAGCAAGCCACTTGTTTATGTCATCCCCCTCCTTGTAAGGGGGACAGTTTTGTGCAGGTTTCTTGATTCTGTTTCTCTTACAGGATGACTATCGAGAACACTGCTGCTGCCACCATGGGGAACTAACCCCAACTTCTGTCTTTCCCTCTCTACATTTAGAGACCTGTCTAAGGCCAACTGCTGCTGCCTCAGCTTCAGTCTGGCCTCTTCCAACCTCAGCCTTCTGAGTTCCCTGTCTAGGGTGTTATCCTCAGGGTGGGAGGCTTGGGAATTCTCTGACACAGAGGTGATTTGGGAATTGGCAGAAGTGGACCTATCTCTAACTGCCTGTGTCGAAGTTTGGACTTTTGCTCTATGCAAGACTGCTTTTTTAAGGATGACAGTACTTATGTTTGTAGGCTACTATGCCTATGCTAGAACAAGTCACAACTGTCGTCCCAACCCTCCCGGCTCACTAGCAGCACCTCACCAAAAACCTAAACAGTAAAAGGTGATTTGTGGCAGCCTTTACACATGGACTCGAAAGTATGACATCTCAGGGAGTGTTCTGGTTAAACGGAGATTACCCCTTTCTCACAAATATATCATGTCTCATCCAAACACAGGCAATAACGAAGATGCAGTAAAGTTTCAATAGTTTTTATTTAACAAAACTGCAATCTGCGATAAGTTGCATGGGCTGGAATGATTAGGATAATGAACAGTGCAAGAAACAGAATTGTAAAGAGAAGAGTCATTATTACGAAGACCCCCACCATCTTCCAATAACATGAAAAGACATAAAGGGGGTCATTACACCATTGACGGTAAAAGTCGCTTACCGCCGTGCAGAAGACCGCCAACACACCGCCGCAGCCGTGGAAATCCACCACAGCTATTATGACCCACAGCTCGGAATCTGACAAAATTCAGACACCCACACAAGTCCGCCACACCAAAGGTCAGTGATAAACTGGCGAAAACAAAACCTCCACCGTCACGCCAACAGAAATGCGCCCACACTATCACAACACACATATCCACGCGACGGTCTTTCAACCGCCTTATTCCATTGGCGGTACACACCGCTGCACTCAAAATACACACACAAAACACAGCCACATTGGACAATTACAAATACACACACCTGATACACATACACACACCACTCCCACACACCCAATACAATATAAAACACACACCCACATCACCCACAAACCCCTACGACAACAATTGAGAAAGAAGCACACAGAGAGACACCACCATCAACTATACTAGCATCCACAGGCACACCAGACCATCACCCACATAACTTCCAAGCACCTCACACAACACCCCACTACATATCAGCACACTTATCTCCACACACACCACCCCACACATCACCCACACCACCCACACCACCCCATAGCACGGCAAAGATACCCCAGGTTCTCGGAGGAGGAGCTCAGGGTCATGGTGGAGGAAATCGTCCGGGTAGAGCCACTGCTATTCGGATCACAGGTGCAGCACACCATCATTGCAAGGAAGATGGAGCTATGGCGAAGAATAGTGGACAGGGTCAACGCAGTGGGACAGCACCCAAGAAATCGGGATGACATCAGGAAGAGGTGGAACGACCTACGGGGGAAGGTGTGTTCCGTGGTCTCAAGACACCACCTTGCGGTTCAGCGGACTGGTGGCGGACCCCCACCTCCTCCCCCACAACTAACAACATGGGAGGAGCAGGTCTTGGCGATTCTGCATCCTGAGGGCCTCACAGGAGTAGATGGCGGAATGGACTATGGTAAGTCAAATCTTAACTATTACATCCTCCACTCTACCTGCATGCCACCACATACCCCCACCCGCACCCATCACTCCAACTCCTCACAAATGTCCCAACATCACAAACCACACATCCCAACACCAAGCCCTGCATGCAATACTAAAGCATGGATACCTATCACCAAAGCATGCCCACTGCACAAACCCATACACCCCCCTAAACCATCATCACACAAGGTCCCACACAGGAATGCAAGCACTGGGGTAGATGGTCACCCAACCATTGCACACCATGCCACACACAGATGTAATAAACATCCTTTTATACCCCTGCTGGACACCTACCCAATGTCACCGGACAGGAGGGTCCACACATGTCCACACCACCAACAGAAGAGGCCCACAGTGATGACAGCAGCTCTGTCCAACTGGATCTAGATGACCAGCCCGGCCCATCGGGGACCTCGGGACAGTCGGTTCCCATCACACAGTCACAGGCCATATACTAAGAAAGTGGAATGCGAACCACAAATGGACCCCTAGGCTAGTGTAGTGTGTAGAGGGTCGCTGGGAGTGTAAGAAAACACTAGGGGTGTCCAAGATACCCCACCTCGAGACCCTGAAAAGTTGGAGTTAAGTGCTACTACTGCCCCACAAACACACTAAACTCGTGATAGAGGATTCTGCAAAGACCACAACAGACTGAAAAGCACTGAAGACGGATTCCTGGACTTGAGGACCTGCAAAGGAAGGGGACCAAGTCCAAGAGTCGTGAAAGTGTCCAGTGGGGGCAGGAGCTCAACAAACCCCGGATGAAGGTGCAGAATGGATGCCTCCAGATGGAAGAAGCTGAAGATTCTGCAACAACGAAAGGTGCTAGGAACGTCTCCTTTGTGCAGAAGATGTCCCACGGAGTGCTGGAGGATGCAGAGTTGTTTCTTTGGAGAAAGACTGCAAACAAGCCTTGCTAGCTGCAAAGGTCGCAGTTGAAGAAAAAGAGTGCTGTCCGGGCCCAGGAAGAACCAGGATGTTGCCACTTGGGAGAGGAGACAGTGGGGGCCCTTAGCAACACAGAGAGCCTACGCAGAAGAAGGCAGCGCCCGCAGAAGTCCTTGAACACAGGTTCAAGAAGACTGAGCGGTCGTCTCAACACTACAAGAGAGGGTCCCACAAAGCCGGAGGTCAACTCAGGGAATTGAGCAATGCAGGACGGAGTGCTGGGGACCAGGGCTAGGCTGTGTTCCAAGGACTCCTTGCAAAAGTGCACAGAAGTCCTAGCAGCTGCAGTTCACACGGTGCACAGGATTACTGTCTGGAGAGGGGAGGCAAGGACTTACCTCCTTTAAATTTAGACAGTTGGACCACTGGACAGTCTGGGTCACTTGGGTCCACCACCTGTGTTCCAGGGGCCACGCTCCTCAGGATGAGAGGGGTCCCAGAGTACTGGTGACGCTGAAGTTTGGTGCCTGCTGGAGAAGGGGGAAGATTCCGTCAACACACAGGAGATTTCTTTGTGGCTTCCAGTGCAGGATGAAGGCAGGCAGCCCCCAAAGCATGCACCACCTGGAAACAGTTGAGAAAGCTGGCAGGATTAGGCGCTACAATGTCACTGGTAGTCTTCTTGCTACTTTGTTGCAGTTTTGCAGGCGTCCTGGAGCAGTCAGCGGTCGATCCTTGGCAGAAGTCAAAGAGAGAGGTGCAGAGGAACTCTGGTGAATTCTTGCAAGTCGTTATCTGAGGAAAAGCCCACTGGAGAGACCCTAAATAGCCCTCAGAGGAGGTTTGGCCACCTAGTCAATTAAGCACCCATCAGGAGGGGTTTCTGACGTCACCTGCTGGCACTGGCTACTCACAGGCCTCCACTGTGCCCTCACACCTCTGGATTCAAGATGGCAGAGGTCTGAGACACACTGGAGGAGCTCTGGGCACCACCCCTGGGGTGGTGATGGACAGGGGAGTGGTCACCCCCCTTTCCTTTGTCCAGTTTCGCACCAGAGCAGGGACTGGGGGTTCTCTGAACCAGTGTAGACTGGCTTATGCAAGGAGGGCACCATCTGTGCCCTTCAAAGCATTTCCAGAGGCTGGGGGAGGCTACTCCTCCCCAGCCCTTAACACCTATTTCCAAAAGGAGAGGGTGTAACGCCCTCTCTAAGAGGAAAATCTTTGTTCTGCCTTCCTGGGACTGGGCTGCCCAGACCCCAGGAGGGCAGAACCTTGTCTGTGGGGTGGCAGCAGTGGTAGCTGCAGTGAAAACCCCATAGAGCTGGTTTTGCAGTACCCGGGGTCCATAGAGGAGCCCCAGGAATGCATGGGATTGGCACCCCAATACCAGATTTGGCATGGGGGGAAATTCCATGATCTTAGACATGTTACATGGCCATATTCGGAGTTACCATTGTGAAGCTACATATAGGTATTGACCTGTATGCAGTGCACTCGTGTAATGGTGACCCCGCACTCACAAAGTCCGGGGAAATTGCCCTGAACTATGTGGGGGCACCTTTGCTAATGCAAGGGTGCCCTCACACTTAGTAACTTTGCACCTAACCTTCACTAAGTGAGGGTTAGACATATAGGTGACTTAGAAGTTACTTAAGTTCAGTGTAAAATGGCTGTGAAATAACATGTGCGTTATTTCACTCAGGCTGCAGCAGCAGTCCTGTGTAAGATTTGTCTGATCTCCCTATGGGTGGCAAAAGAAATGCTGCAGCCCATAGGGATCTCCTGGAACCCCAATATACTGGGTACCTAGGTACCACCTACTAGGGAATTATAAGGGTGTTCCAGTATTCCAATTAGAATTGGTAAAAATGGTCACAACCCCTAAAGGGACAATTTTAAAGACAGAGAGAGCATAAGCACTGAGGTACTGATTAGCAGAGCCTCAGTGACACAGTTAGTCACTACACAGGTACACATATTCTGGCCACAAACTATGAGCACTGGGGTCCTGGCTAGCAGGATCCCAGTGAGACAGGCAAAAACAAACTTACATACATGTAAAAATGGGGGTAACATGTCAGGCCAGATGGTACTTTCCTACACACCCCACCTCCTGAAACGAGGGACAATAAGGCTAACCTTGCCCAGATGAGTCTTCATTGTCTAAGTGGAAATATCTGGAGAGTCCATCTGCATTGGAGTGGGTACTCCCAGGTCTATGTTCCACTGTATAGTCCATTCCCTGTAGGGAGATGGACCACCTCAACAAATTAGGGTTTTCACCTTTCATTTGTTTAAGCCATAGTAGAGGTTTGTGGTCTGTCTGAAAAATAAAGTGAGTACCAAACAGGTATGGTCTCAACCTTTTCAGGGCCCAGACCACAGCAAAGGCCTCCCTCTCTATGGCAGACCAGCACTTTTCTCTAGGGGTCAACCTCCTGCTGATAAAAGCAACAGGTTGATCCTGGCCCTCAGTGTTAAGCTGTGATAGAATTGCCCCACCCTTAATTCAGAAGCATCAGTCTGGACTATGAATTTCTTGGAGTACAAAGGGCTTTTTAGGACAGGTGCAGAGCAAATAGCCTGTTTGATCTCATCAAAAGCCTTTTGACAGCTATCTGTCCACAATACCTTTTTAGGCATCTTTTTTCTGGTGAGGTCATTATGAGGGGCTGCAATGGATCCATAGTTCTTAACGAACCTCCCATAGTACCCTGTGAAGTCTAGGAAGGCTCTCACCTGGGTGTGAGTTGTAGGGGGAGCCCATTCCATAATGGTCTAGATCTTCCCCTGCAGTGGTGCAATCTGTTCCCCACCTACTAGGTGGCCCAGATAAACCACTTTCCTCTGCCCTATCTGGCACTTTGAAGCCTTGATAGTGAGGCCTGCCTTTTGCAGGTCCTCCACAACTTTCCATAGGTGGACCAGGTGATCATCCCAGGTGGAGCTAAAGACAGCTATATCATCTAGATATGCTGCACTAAAGGTTTCCAGTCCTTGTAGGACCAACCTCTGAAAAGTCGCAGGTGCATTTTTCAATCCAAAGGGCATAACAGTGAACTGATAGTGCCCTCCAATGGTTGAAAATGCTGTTTTAGGTTTAGCATCTTCTGACAACTTAATCTGCCAATACCCTGCAGTTAAGTCAAAAGTGCTTAGATACTTGGCAGAAACCAGTGTATCTATTAGCTCATCTGCCCTGGGTATAGGGTGAGCATCAGTTTTGGTTACTTGATTGAGACCTCTATAGTCAACACAAAACCTCATTTCCTTTTTACCATCTTTACTATGAGGTTTAGGGACCAGCACCTCTGGGCTAGTCCATGGGCTGTCAGAAGGCTCAATCACTCCCAGATCTAACATTTTCTGTACCTCCTGTTTTATGAAGTCTCTGACATGGTCAGGCTGCCTATAAATCTTACTTTTGACATGTAAACTGTCTCCAGTGCCGATTGTGTGCTCACACCAGGTAGTTGTACCTGGGATCAGTGAGAAGAGGTCAGAGAACTGGTCTAGGAGATTTATGCAGTTGTCCTTCTGCTCAGCAGTAAGCCGATCTGCAAGCACAACTCCCTCCACTAAGCCATCAGCTTCAGTGGGGGAGAAGAGGTCAGGGAGAGCGTCACTCTCTTCTTCCTGCCCCTCATCAGTTGCCTTGAGCACGGTTAAGTCAGCCCTGTCATAATAAGGTTTTAGGCGATTGACATGGAACACCCTAAGGGGACTCCTGGCAGTGCCCAGGTCTACCAAATAGGTGACCTCACCTTTCTTTTAGACTATGAGATGGGGTCCACTCCATTTGTCCTGGAGTGCTCTTGGGGCCACAGGCTCCAATACCCACATCTTCTGTCCTGGGTGGTACTGGGTCAGGAGAGCCTTCTGGTCAGGCCATTGCTTTTGGTGCTCTTGGCTGGCCTGAAGTGAATTTGTAAGTTACACCACACTCCTTCCACATAGCTTTGAGGTATGCAGACATGAAGTTACTACCTCTGTCTGACACCACTTCCTTTGGGAAACCCACTCTGGAAAGGATTCCCAGGAGGGCTTTTGCCACTACAGGAGCTGTAGTGGTCCTTAAGGGTATAGCTTCAGGATACCTAGTGTTATGGTCCACTACCACAAGGATAAACCTATTGCCTGAAGCTGTTGGAGGGTCAAGGGGGCCAACTGTGTCAACCCCTACCATTTCAAAGGGCACCCCAACCATTGGAAGTGGAACTAAGGGGGCCTTAGGTGTGCCACTAGTCTTGCCACTTGCTTGGCAGGTCACACATGAGCGACAAAATTCCTTAATGTCCTCTGACATTTGAGGCCAGTGAAATAATGGAACAAGTCTGTTGCAGGTTTTACTCTGGCCCAAATGCCCAGCCAAAGAAATATCATGAGCCAAAGTCAGAAGAAATTCCCTATACTGCAAAGGGATGACCAATCTTCTGGCAGCTCCAGGTTTAGTTCCCTTGACTCAGTGTAGAGTAGGTTATCTTCCCAATAGACTTTATGGCTATCAGTGATATCCCCATTCTGCTGTTTGACAGCTTGCTGTCTTAAAGCCTCTAGTGTGGGACAGGTGTGCTGTGCCACACTCCGCTCTTCCCTAGCAGGCCCCCCTGCACCAAAAAGCTCAGCAGTGTCTGCTGCCAGCTCATCTGGTGTAGGTTCTGCACAGGGAGAGGATTCCTCTTCCTCAAAAGGGGAATCTTCTGGAGAGGGAGGGATAGTGGGCAAGGATTTACCCTTTCTACCCCTAGCTTTTGGGAGCACTTGGTCCATTGTTCCAGGATCCAAGCTTCCCTGACCTCTTTGCTTCTGGGCCTGAGCCCTTGTGAGGGCAAAATTTTGCCCTGGAATGCCCAGCATTGCTGCATGAGCCTCCAACTCCACTTCAGACCAAGCTGATGTCTCCAAATCATTGCCTAGTAAGCAGTCTACAGGTAAATCAGTGGCTACCACAACGTTTTTTGGACCAGTAAGCCCCCCCCCCACACCCCCCAGTTAAGATTCACAACAGCCATGGGGTGGCTAAGCGTGTTGTTATGAGCATCAGTCACTTGGTACTCCTGACCAAATAGGTATTGATCAGGGTGAACCAGTTTCTCAATCACCATAGTTACACTGGCTCTTGTATCCCTGTAGGCCTCAACCTCAACACCATTTACTACGGGGAGTTGCTTGTCCTTAACCATATTACTTTGACATAAATAACACCATGGCTTCTTTTGATTGTTAGAAGAGGATTTGGACCCACCTCCCCCAGAGGATTTTTGTGGGCCTGGTGAAGTCACAGAATACTTTTTATCTTTGTCCCCACCCTTGTCAGAAGACCTAGCATCTTTCTTCTTGCCATCCATGTCACCACATGTATGAGCATTTCTGCTCACTCTTGTTCTGACCCATTTGCCTGCCTTCTTTCCCAATTCTTGGGGGGAGGTCAGATCTGGGTCTACCAAGTACTGATGTAACAAGTCAGACACACAATTATTTAAAATATGCTCTCTCAAAATAAGATTATATAGGCTTTCATAGTCAGTCACTTTACTGCCATGTAACCATCCCCCCAAGGCCTTCACTGAACAGTCTACAAAGTCTGTCCATTCGTGAGAGGACTCTTTTCTGGTATCTCTGAACTTTATCCTGTATTGTTTAGTGGTTAAGCCAAATCCATCTAAGAGTGCATCTTTCAAAACTTTGTAGTTGTTGGCATCACTCTCTCTGACAGTAAGGAGCCTATCCCTACCCTTGCCAGTGAAAGATAGCCACAAGATAGCAGCCCATTGGCTTTGAGGGACTAACTGTACCATACAGGCCCTCTCAAGTGCAGCAAGCCACTTGTTTATGTCATCCCCCTCCTTATAAGGGGGACAGTTTTGTGCAGGTTTCTTGATTCTGTTTCTCTTACAGGATGACTATCGAGAACACTGCTGCTGCCACCATGGGGAACTAACCCCAACTTCTGTCTTTCCCTCTCTACATTTAGAGACCTGTCTAAGGCCAACTGCTGCTGCCTCAGCTTCAGTCTGGCCTCTTCCAACCTCAGCCTTCTGAGTTCCCTGTCTAGGGTGTTATCCTCAGGGTGGGAGGCTTGGGAATTCTCTGACACAGAGGTGATTTGGGAATTGGCAGAAGTGGACCTATCTCTAACTGCCTGTGTCGAAGTTTGGACTTTTGCTCTATGCAAGACTGCTTTTTTAAGGATGACAGTACTTATGTTTGTAGGCTACTATGCCTATGCTAGAACAAGTCACAACTGTCGTCCCAACCCTCCCAGCTCACTAGCAGCACCTCACCAAAAACCTAAACAGTAAAAGGTGATTTGTGGCAGCCTTTACACATGGACTCGAAAGTATGACATCTCAGGGAGTGTTCTGGTTAAACGGAGATTACCCCTTTCTCACAAATATATCATGTCTCATCCAAACACAGGCAATAACGAAGATGCAGTAAAGTTTCAATAGTTTTTATTTAACAAAACTGCAATCTGCGATAAGTTGCATGGGCTGGAATGATTAGGATAATGAACAGTGCAAGAAACAGAATTGTAAAGAGAAGAGTCATTATTACGAAGACCCCCACCATCTTCCAATAACATGAAAAGACATAAAGGGGGTCATTACACCATTGACGGTAAAAGTCGCTTACCGCCGTGCAGAAGACCGCCAACACACCGCCGCAGCCGTGGAAATCCACCACAGCTATTATGACCCACAGCTCGGAATCTGACAAAATTCAGACACCCACACAAGTCCGCCACACCAAAGGTCAGTGATAAACTGGCGAAAACAAAACCTCCACCGTCACGCCAACAGAAATGCGCCCACACTATCACAACACACATATCCACGCGACGGTCTTTCAACCGCCTTATTCCATTGGCGGTACACACCGCTGCACTCAAAATACACACACAAAACACAGCCACATTGGACAATTACAAATACACACACCTGATACACATACACACACCACTCCCACACACCCAATACAATATAAAACACACACACACATCACCCACAAACCCCTACGACAACAATTGAGAAAGAAGCACACAGAGAGACACCACCATCAACTATACTAGCATCCACAGGCACACCAGACCATCACCCACATAACTTCCAAGCACCTCACACAACACCCCACTACATATCAGCACACTTATCTCCACACACACCACCCCACACATCACCCACACCACCCACACCACCCCATAGCACGGCAAAGATACCCCAGGTTCTCGGAGGAGGAGCTCAGGGTCATGGTGGAGGAAATCGTCCGGGTAGAGCCACTGCTATTCGGATCACAGGTGCAGCACACCATCATTGCAAGGAAGATGGAGCTATAGCGAAGAATAGTGGACAGGGTCAACGCAGTGGGACAGCACCCAAGAAATCGGGATGACATCAGGAAGAGGTGGAACGACCTACGGGGGAAGGTGTGTTCCGTGGTCTCAAGACACCACCTTGCGGTTCAGCGGACTGGTGGCGGACCCCCACCTCCTCCCCCACAACTAACAACATGGGAGGAGCAGGTCTTGGCGATTCTGCATCCTGAGGGCCTCACAGGAGTAGATGGCGGAATGGACTATGGTAAGTCAAATCTTAACTATTACATCCTCCACTCTACCTGCATGCCACCACATACCCCCACCCGCACCCATCACTCCAACTCCTCACAAATGTCCCAACATCACAAACCACACATCCCAACACCAAGCCCTGCATGCAATACTAAAGCATGGATACCTATCACCAAAGCATGCCCACTGCACAAACCCATACACCCCCCTAAACCATCATCACACAAGGTCCCACACAGGAATGCAAGCACTGGGGTAGATGGTCACCCAACCATTGCACACCATGCCACACACAGATGTAATAAACATCCTTTTATACCCCTGCAGGACACCTACCCAATGTCACCGGACAGGAGGGTCCACACATGTCCACACCACCAACAGAAGAGGCCCACAGTGATGACAGCAGCTCTGTCCAACTGGATCTAGATGACCAGCCCGGCCCATCGGGGACCTCGGGACAGTCGGTTCCCATCACACAGTCACAGGCCACTACAGACCTTGCCCTCTCTGGAAACACCAGCACAGCACCCACCCAGCGGGCCCATACCTCTGTCCCCAGGACACGTCAATCAGCAGTGTGTCCACCACTACAGGGAACCCAGGCTAACCCACCACCCAAACAACAACAGAGACCTGGGGGCAGTGGGCACACAGTCCAGGGGACAGAGGCCCAGAAACACAGGGGAACTGGGAGGGCTGCTGTGCGACAGGGGGAGGACAGGCCAGGGGAACCCACTCTCCACGAGGCCCTCTCCTCCATCATGGGAGCCTACCACCACTCCCAGGAGACGATGGCAACGCTACTGGCCAAGTTTCAGGAGACCCAGCGCCTGCAGGAGGAACAGTATTTGGGCTTCAGGGAGGAACTCAGATCCATCAATTCCACCCTGGGCACCATCGTAGGGGGGGTTAAGGAAGTACTCAACACCAGGAGGGACACTGTGGCACAACAAGGGGCCCCTGACACTAGCCTGGACGATGAACTGCTCACCACCTCTGCCGGCGCTAGTGGACAGGAGGCACCGCCACAGGACCACCACACCAGCACCCCATCCCCTGCACAGGGAGAACCACCCCGCAGACGGTCCCTGAGATCCAGGACAAAGACAGAGAACAATGCCAAGACCCCCGCCAAGAAATGAGACCACCCTGGATGTCATCCTTCTGTCCCACTTTGTCACCCTGTCCATCCTTAAACTGCCCCAGCTCCACTTCCTATGCCCATTTGGGCAATGCACCTGTGAGACTAATAGACTGGACTCTGCCATGGACATTCCTCCACCATCACCCCTCACTATTTTGCAACCCCCTCCAATATTTTGCACTTAAATAAACACCCTTAAAGTACAAAACAATCTGGAGTCAGTCTGTGATTTCGGAATAGTGTATTAGCAAGTACTGTGGCAAAAAGCTCTTTCAATTGTAATGTCAACATACCTATGTCACACAGCTCTAGTCCATGAGGAATCAAAGCAGATGTCACACAGTGCGACCCACATCTGTGAAATCGTAAGGGAAAGTGACAACTCAGTGACCATACACTGGGTGAAAACAACAGACAGTAGAGAGGTAGTAGTGCTAAAGTACATGTAGTAGGCAGGTTTGTATTCCTACCTGTGTCTCACTGGAAATATTGCAGGATCACCGAGTCCCTGTTGTCCATGTCCTCTTCTTCTGCTTCCTCGCCTTCACTGTCCACAGGCTCCACAGCTGCAACAACACCGCCATCTGGACCATCTTCCTGCAGAAAAGGCACCTGTCGTCCAAAGCTAAGTTGTGAAGCATACAGCAGGCCACGATGATCTGGCACACCTTATTTGGTGAGTAGAATAGGGATCCACCTGTCATATGGAGGCACCTGAACCTGGCCTTTAGGAGGCCGAAGGTCCGCTCGATTATCCGCCGTGTTCGCCCATGGGCCTCATTGTAGCGTTCCTCTGCCCTTGTCCTGGGATTCCTCACTGGGGTCAGTAGCCTTGACAGGTTGGGGTAACCAGAGTCACCTGCAAATGGCAAGGGACAACTGTTAGACACACACTAACCTGGAGGCATAACCCCAGACCCAGACAACCATTCCCACTGTCTTGCTTCCAAGTGCTCACCTAATAGCCACACACAGTGCCTCTGGAGTTGCCCCTGGATGCTGCTATTCCGCAGGATGAAGGCGTCATGCACTGAGCCAGGGAACTTGGCATTCGCATGGGAGATGTACTGGTCTGCCAAACATACCATCTGCACATTCATCGAATGGTAACTCTTCCGGTTTCTGTACACCTGTTCACTCCTGCGGGGGGGACCAAAGCCACATGGGTCCCATCAATGGCACCTATGATGTTGGGGGTATGTCCCAGGGCATAGAAATCACCTCTCACTGTAGGCAAATCCTCCACCTGAGGGAAAACGATGTAGCTCCGCATGTGTTTCAGCAGGGCAGACAACTCTCTGGACAACACGTTGGAAAACATAGGCTGGGACATCCCTTATGCTATGGCCACTGTTGTTTGAAATGACCCACTTGCAAGGAAATGGAGCACTGACAGCACCTGCACTTGAGGGGGGATTCCTGTGGGATGGCGGATAGCTGACATCAGGTCTGGTTCCAGCTGGGTACACAGTTCCTAGATTGTGGCACAGTCAAGCCTGTATGTGATGATCACATGTCTTTCCTCCATTGTCGACAGGTCCACCAGCGGTCTGTACACCGGAGGATGCCGCCATCTCCTCACATGTCCCAGCGGACGGTGCCTATGAAGGACAACAGCGAGCACAGAGTCAAACAACTCAGAGGTACTTACCCACAGCTTACACAGAACACGAATCCTAATCCGAAAAGTGGCCTGTATGTGTGTTGAGTCTAGGCCTAGATATGTGTGACGCAGTTAAAAATGAAACCATGTGGGCTCCTGAAATGGCGGCTGCCTGACCTCTAAAGTGGGACAATGGGATGTGAGGTAACTGCGCTGGTGTTGTACTCCGTTGTGGTAGGCGGTCGAAGACCGCAGCGCAATGCTGCATTGGTTAACATTGGACCCTGAGGGTCCCAGGAGCCAATGACGATGTACGCCGGCAGTGACGGTACGCACCGCCGCGGACGTGACCGCCATTTTCTATCTGTTCAGTCACTCAATACCTGATCTTCGACAGGAGAGGACCTACACTGCAACTGCTGCTGTGACCTCGGTCTGGAAGAGACAATGGCTCGAGTGTCTGGGGAAAGGGCCCCGGCCTTCACATCGGAGGAGTCTACACTCATACCTGCATGCTCTACATCTACAGCCAGTACTGCCATCACCAGCACACCCACCACCACACCCCGCTCAAGTGCAGTCACCACCCCCACTACCATACACACGTCAAAAAGAAAAAAGGGAGCACACTGCCTCACACTCCAGCAAAAAGTTAGCCCCAATGCATTATGGTAAATGCAGTCACTTCGTTTTGTGTTGAAAAAGTAATCAAAAGTCTTTCACCTAAGTAGGTGCAGCAAGTGCTGTGTATCTCTGGACACGTGTTTCTAGGTTTAGCCCGTCATCAGCAGAGAGCAGCCAAGTCTGTGGGGTTGCTTGAAATGCCGCCAACCTGTGAATACTTTCAAGGCGGCATTTCAAGCAACCCCGCCAGCTACACGTTGCTCTTCGCTGATGACGGCCAAATAGCCAGAAACACGTGTCCGAAGATACTGCACTCGCCGCACCAACTTATGGTGAAAAACTTTCAACATTTTATTCAAATTCGTGCTAATGACTGCATTTACCATGATGCCTTGGGGTCACAAATGCTGGAATGTAAGACAGGGTGCTCCCCATTTTGACTGTTGTAATTAAGGCTCCCGTGAGCCTCTGAGCTGACGAGCTCGGGTGAAGCACCTGCGCGCCTTCTTGAGTGGTACTTAAACCTGTGAATACTTTCAAGGCGGCATTTCAAGCAACCCCGCCAGCTACACGTTGCTCTTCGCTGATGACGGCCAAATAGCCAGAAACACGTGTCCGAAGATACGGCACTCGCCGCACCAACTTATGGTGAAAAACTTTCAAAATTTTATTCAAATTCGTGCTAATGACTGCATTTACCATGATGCCTTGGGGTCACAAATGCTGGAATGTAAGACAGGGTGCTCCCCATTTTGACTGTTGTAATTAAGGCTCCCGTGAGCTGACGAGCTCGGGTGAAGCACCTGCGCGCCTTCTTGAGTGGTACTTAAACCTGTGAATACTTTCAAGGCGGCATTTCAAGCAACCCCGCCAGCTACACGTTGCTCTTCGCTGATGACGGCCAAATAGCCAGAAACACGTGTCCGAAGATACGGCACTCACCGCACCAACTTATGGTGAAAAACTTTCAAAATGTTTTTCAAATTCGTGCTAATGACTGCATTTACCATGATGCCTTGGGGTCACAAATGCTGGAATGTAAGACAGGGTGCTCCCCATTTTGACTGTTGTAATTAAGGCTCCCGTGAGCCTCTGAGCTGACGAGCTCGGGTGAAGCACCTGCGCGCCTTCTTGAGTAGTACTTAAACCTGGGAATACTTTCAAGGCGGCATTTCAAGCAACCCCGCCAGCTACACGTTGCTCTTCGCTGATGACGGCCAAATAGCCAGAAACACGTGTCCGAAGATACGGCACTCGCCGCACCAACTTATGGTGAAAAACTTTCAAAATTTTATTCAAATTTGTGCTAATGACTGCATTTACCATGATGCCTTGGGGTCACAAATGCTGGAATGTAAGACAGGGTGCTCCCCATTTTGACTGTTGTAATTAAGGCTCCCGTGAGCCTCTGAGCTGACGAGCTCGGGTGAAGCACCTGCGCGCCTTCTTGAGTGGTACTTAAACCTGTGAATACTTTCAAGGCGGCATTTCAAGCAACCCCGCCAGCTACACGTTGCTCTTCGCTGATGACGGCCAAATAGCCAGAAACACGTGTCCGAAGATACAGCACTTGCCGCACCAACTTATGGTGAAAAACTTTCAAAATTTTATTCAAATTCGTGCTAATGACTGCATTTACCATGATGCCTTGGGGTCACAAATGCTGGAATGTAAGACAGGGTGCTCCCCATTTTGACTGTTGTAATTAAGGCTCCCGTGAGCCTCTGAGCTGACGAGCTCGGGTGAAGCACCTGCGCGCCTTCTTTAGTGGTACTTAAACCTGTGAATACTTTCAAGGCGGCATTTCAAGCAACCCCGCCAGCTACACGTTGCTCTTCGCTGATGACGGCCAAATAGCCAGAAACACGTGTCCGAAGATACGGCACTCGCCGCACCAACTTATGGTGAAAAACTTTCAAAATGTTATTCAAATTCGTGCTAATGACTGCATTTACCATGATGCCTTGGGGTCACAAATGCTGGAATGTAAGACAGGGTGCTCCCCATTTTGACTGTTGTAATTAAGGCTCCCGTGAGCCTCTGAGCTGACGAGCTCGGGTGAAGCACCTGCGCGCCTTCTTGAGTGGTACTTAAACCTGTGAATACTTTCAAGGCGGCATTTCAAGCAACCCCGCCAGCTACACGTTGCTCTTCGCTGATGATGGCCAAATAGCCAGAAACACGTGTCCGAAGATACGGCACTCGCCGCACCAACTTATGGTGAAAAACTTTCAAAATTGTATTCAAATTCGTGCTAATGACTGCATTTACCATGATGCCTTGGGGTCACAAATGCTGGAATGTAAGACAGGGTGCTGCCCATTTTGACTGTTGTAATTAAGGCTCCCGTGAGCCTCTGAGCTGACGAGCTCGGGTGAAGCACCTGCGCGCCTTCTTGAGTGGTACTTAAACCTGTGAATACTTTCAAGGTGGCATTTCAAGCAACCCCGCCAGCTACACGTTGCTCTTCGCTGATGACGGCCAAGTAGCCAGAAACACGTGTCCGAAGATACGGCACTCGCTGCACCAACTTATGGTGAAAAACTTTCAAAATGTTATTCAAATTCATGCTAATGACTGCATTTACCATGATGCCTTGGGGTCACAAATGCTGGAATGTAAGACAGGGTGCTCCCCATTTTGACTGTTACCATACACACGTCCCCTGTGTCCTCTCCCAGTGTGTCTGTGACGCCACCTCCCAAGATACACAAACGCAGGCACAACCTCTTCCTCCACTCCCAAACCCCCTCCAGCTACCCGTCCCAGTGTCTCAAAAAAACTTTTCCTGTCCAACCTTGACCTCTTTCCCACACCTTCCCCACCCCGTCCGTGTCCTAGGGCCCGACTCTAGCACCTCAGCCACAACACCTCCGGGACCAGTGGTGCCTGTTAAACTTTTAAAAAATGTGTTAAAAGGCAGTAATTAAAAATATTAGTTAAAAATACATACAGAGAAATTTAATGTCAACCATGACAAGCACAGCAGGCCGAGGTAAAGGCAATTTGAATGCATACTTCAAACATTTATAATCAAGGGGCAGCTCCCACTCTTCCTTAATATAGCTATCGCCTAGTTGCTCGAACCTGCCCACTGAAAGATGTTTCAAGCAATTCGAGAAACGAAAGGTTGAACTGGGCAAATTAATTATGCCATGTAGGAGCCAAATTGTTGAAGGACTCTCTGCTACCGTGAAGGACAACTTATCTAACTTTTCAATATGAAGCATGGTGACACTAGCTTCCCTTTTAGCCATTGTCTGCTGTTCCCTGGAAAGATTAAACGCAGTGAACAATTCACTACCATTCATATACTTCCTTGGAATGCAGCCATTTTTCATTGTCTGTAATGTCCAACCTAGCTGCATGATGGAACGCAGCTGAGTTTGTTTATGATATAAACGGAACATGTCTGTCTGAATGATATCAATAGCAGACAACACAATGTTGGATAGTGAATAAATCCTGTTGGACAAAGTGTTCATACCGTTGTCGACAACTGCTAAAGCCTTTTCTAAGTTTTCCTTATCTAATTGCCTTAAACGTGCAGCAGCTTCTATCTGTGAAAGTTTCCAGATCTCATTATACATAGCATACAGGAAACATTTAGAGCACTGTTTCCTAGGACCTAGCAGAAAATTCTGCAAGTCTACATCTTCAGAAAGAGTGTTAAGATGTTTTTTAAATGCGGCTAACATGTTAGTCTGTACCCATTGTTGGCACAGTTTACCCACACTGTATGTTGTAACTATACCCGTGTGTTGACCCGATACAAAGCGAGGGTCTGGCCTCTTAATTGTAAAACCCCCTGAAGAGTTAAAAAAACTTGCTTGACATCTATTGGTGTCAGTTGGCCATATTAACCACCCGCCGGGACTGGAAAGTGAAGAATTATAGGTACCAGCCATAACCATTGCATCTAGAATTTCCTCAGTGATATTAAGGAAATATTGCCAGTCATCAAATTTAGCCGGTGTGGGGATACTGGGCGTGTTCATGTCTTTAATTTTCGCTAACCCCAGATAGGATGTCTGTTGAATGTGTTATTCAAAAAGATCATTTGCACAGGAATTAGGCATGCTCTAAATAAAGCTTCCTTACCCTGTATTTGCCAATCTTGTGTTCCCCATACACTTTTTAAGTCAATAGTGCTCTTCCAGTATTCGTAACCTTCAACTGCGAGCCGGGAAACAAAGGGATCTGAATAAATCAATTTTGTGTTAGTTACCAAAATCTTCCTAATTTGTGACGGAGGTAACTTGAAATAATATGACTCCGCATTTTTTGTGTCATGCCCAGTGAAATACGTAAAATAAATGTATCTGAATAATACTTTGGGCTCCCCACTGGTGGTGTTGAACAGTATTCCTACTGTGTGTAGTTCAATACTGGCCTGTGTCTAGTGGCATGGTGTAGGTAGTAATGTCCCCAATTATCATAACAGAACATTTCCCCATAATTCATTGTATGTTTATATACATCATCACTTCCAAATATGGAATAGTCCTTCATTTCAGTTTGCATGGAATCAACTGTTTGGACATCCCATTTATCAGATACAACATGAGGTGTAACCACATCTGCCATAGATATTTTGAACACATGTGGAATTTGAATGACCTCAATAGGCCCGTATATATCAAAGGACATATTGTCCCACACAATCCCATCAGGAATCAGTATTGCTGAAATATTTACAGGGACAAGTCTCTTCGGACCTTATGTGAGGAATGATATGGAGTTAAGACTTCATCCACAGACTCAACAGAGTAGCGTTCAGGAATGTAATGACCATTTATAAGCAAAAAGAAAACAGTCACAAAAACAACCCAAAAAATTAATGCAGTAAATGTCAAACAGATCCATAAATAGTTCCATGGGTAGATTAAATAGTTCTTTTTAAGCCATTGATACAGCTTACGTGTTTTCGAAACATTGTAAATCATAATAGTGAATGAGTCTGAAGAACAATCATCAATGTCTACAAAATAGCCAGAGACAGCCTCTGCAAATGCTGGAGCCGGTGCATTATTTGTAGATTGGTCCACTTCACGTGGAGGCTCATGGTAGACCACATCATCAGTCTGTGTAGTATTAATGTAAAAAACAGCCAAATCTTGGACAGGTGTTGTTATTGAAGTGGTAACTGGAACTAACAAGAGTTTGTTTTCCACCCTCCCCATGGTCGAGGAGGTCTCTGTGACAGTGTTGGACATTGTTGCATAGTCCGTAGTAGTGTTGTTCATTCTACTATGTAGAGGTATGTCCTGTTTGGTAGTGAGAGGGGATCGGGAACTACCCAAGGGACCTCTTGGTCTACTGTGAAGGATCGGCCACATGGTGAACTTTGACGTCATCAATGGAAATGTGAAAAAGTAGCCTCTTTCTAGCCTTGTTACCCCCACTTTTGACCTGTTTGTGAGTATATGTCAGGGTGTTCTCACTGTCTCACTGGGATCCTGCTAGCCAGGGCCCAGTGCTCATAGTGAAAACCCTATGTTGTCAGTATGTTTGTTATGTGTCACTGGGACCCTGCTAGCCAGGACCCTAGTGCTCATAAGTTTGTGGCCTATATGTGTTCCCTGTGTGATGCCTAACTGTCTCACTGAGGCTCTGCTAACCAGAACCTCAGTGGTTATGCTCTCTCTGCTTTCCAAATTTGTCACTAACAGGCTAGTGACTAAATTTACCAATTCACATTGGCATACTGGTACATCCATATAATTCCCTAGTATATGGTACTGAGGTACCCAGGGTATTGGGGTTCCAGGAGATTCCTATGGGCTGCAGCATTTGTTTTGCCACCCATAGGGAGCTCTGACAATTCTTACACAGGCCTGCCACTGCAGCCTGCGT
This sequence comes from Pleurodeles waltl, assembly GCF_031143425.1. Lineage (NCBI taxonomy): Eukaryota > Metazoa > Chordata > Amphibia > Caudata > Salamandridae > Pleurodeles > Pleurodeles waltl. The sequence goes on along the minus strand of NC_090440.1, from coordinate 1,986,021,696 downwards.
GAAATAACGTTCAAGTTATTTCACAGCCATTTACCACTGCACTTAAGTAACTTATAAGTCACCTATATGTCTAACCTTCACCTGGTGAAGGTTGGGTGCAAAGTTACTTAGTGTGTGGGCACCCTGGCACTAGCCAAGGTGCCCCCACATCGTTCAGGGCAAACTCCCCGGACTTTGTGAGTGCGGGGACACCATTACACACGTGCACTGTACATAGGTCACTACCTATGTACAGCGTCACAATGGTAACTCCAAACATGGCCATGTAACATGTCTAAGGTCATGGAATTGTCACCCCAATGCCATTCTGGCATTGGGGTGACAATTCCATGATCCCCCGGGACTCTAGCACAGAACCCGGGAACTGACAAACTGCCTTTCCGGGGTCTCCACTGCAGCTGCGGCTGCTGCCAACTCCTCAGACAGGTTTCTGCCCTCCTGGGGTCCAGGCAGCCCCGGCCCAGGAAGGCAGAACAAAGGATTTCCTCTGAGAGAGGGTGTCACACCCTCTCCCTTTGGAAATAGGTGTGAAGGCTGGGGAGGAGTAGCCTCCCCCAGCCTCTGGAAATGCTTTGATGGGCACAGATGGTGCCCATCTCTGCATAAGCCAGTCTACACCGGTTCAGGGATCCCCCAGCCCTGGCGCGAAACTGGACAAAGGAAAGGGGAGTGACCACTCCCCTGACCTGCACCTCCCAGGGGAGGTGCCCAGAGCTCGGAATGGTATGGTGAGGAGTAATGGAGTTCAACACCCATCGTCCCCATGGTGTCCCTGAATGCCTTCGAGGCAAATGCAGGGCCCTGGTCAGAATGGAATGCTGCAACCGCATATGTACTGATAAAGATCAGCAAGTCTTTAATAACAGTTCGAGCGTCAGCCAACCGCTGCGGCCATACCCACAGGAAACTATAACAAGAATCTACAGCAACTAAAATGTATTTGTATGCACCATCTGGTTGGAGTGGACCGCAGTGGTCCAGGTACACACATTGTAGTGGCCTGCTGGACACCAAGAGGGATGTCTGAGGTGGGCGTTTGATATTGGAGCCCTTTATTTGCTGGCAAATGTCACAACAAAGGGCATACTTTTTTGTCCATCTGCATAGGCCAGGCCACCAGAAGCGTTTCTGTAAGAGTGTTATTGTGGCCGAAATACCAGCATGTGCAGAAGCGACACCCTCATGCGCTGCTTTTACTAGATCTAATCTTTGGTCTTCATTGGGGATCACTCGATCTCCAACCCCAGGAATTGTTGCGTAGGCAACATTCTGTGCACTGATATGATAAGAATAATTTGTAGGGTATCCTTTCGGGAGGGACTTGCCTTCAGCCGAAGCTTTCACGGCAATCAGTATTTCATTATCCAATCTCGTCTGTGAACGAGTCACTGGAGCCACGGAAGCCGTAGCTACTGCCGATTTGGCTGCTTCATCAGCCATAGTGTTGCCGATAACGTGTTCTCCTACAAGTTGATGGCCCAATGTATGTACTACAAAGACACACAGTAGCTTATCCTTAAGATCAGCCACCCTCCCCCACAATGTTTTGTGTTTTATGGTGTTCCCTTTGGAATAACCCGTTCAGCTTCCAGTGATTAAGATAATCATTGTATGACTGGACGCAGTAGTACGAGTCGCAGACTATTAAAGTCAGGCATCCTGGTGCTGTGTGTTCTAGCGCTAATATAGAAGCTTTAAGTTCAGCCAACTGAGCTGTGCAGTCCTCTAGGGTCTGCGTGTAGGTGTTGTGAGGGTGGAAGACTCCATCTTCCATCACACCGCTCACAGCTGTGCAAGCGGCTGAGTATTGATGTTTAGTACCTACAGCTGGTTGCGCTGAACCATCACTATAGATGACAGTATGGTATCTGTCGAATGATAAGCTATTTAGAGGAGCAGTGTACTCCTGTTCATACTGGAGAAACTCTTGTGTATGAAGTTTTGGATCAAAGATGTAATCAACATCAATGGCGGTCAGAGACGTTGCCCACTGAATCAAACGTGGATGTAATGCTTTAGCATTGGGAATGCTTGCTTTGGTGACAGCCTCTAAGGCCGGCACCGGGGTAACAACAATAATGCGTTTCCCTTGGGCAAGTGGCCTCTCCTTTATGACAGCCATTTGAACTGCAGTCAGAATCTTTTCTGTAGGTGCAAAACATTGTTCTGCATTTGAGTATAAATGTGATTTATATGCTATGGGTACAGTGTCACCTTCATTGAAGGTGCCTAAGTAAATCCAATGGCACCAACAATTATTCTGATGACCAAATTTGTTTTATTGTCACATGTGTGCAAGTGTTTAGCTTCTAGCATGTCCTTTTGCAATTCCCTAAGGATGCGTGTGTGTTCAACTGTCCAGTGTCTGCTAGAAAGGTTTGGCTGTATCAAGTCATAAAGTGGCTTGATACGCTGTGCATAGTCTAGAATATATGTTCTGCCAAAGTTGAAAAAACCTAGTAATGACTGTAGTTTCTTGAGAGTGTTAGGAGGGTGCAATTGTGCACATTTCTCCAGAAAGTGCGGGACCAGGCTCTTTCCCTTGTTTGAAAGCTCGTATCCCAGGAACAATACACTGAGAGGGCAATGTTACTTTTCTTAAAGTTGAATTTGCAACCGAGGTCTGCAAATCCCAAAATGATCAGACCGACCCTTACAAGATGAATGTTGAGGTCGTCGTCCATGAGATATATGTCATCCAAGTAGGATAACTCCTCTGGATCAATATCATGTAATATTGATGGTACATGTGCTCAGAATAGCCCTTGGCTGTTCTTATAGCCTTGGGGTAAACGACAAAAGCGTTTTTGTGAGGCAAATGAGAATGCACTCAAGTCCCGACTTTCATGTGCTAAGTTCTGGCAGAAAAACCCATTGGAAATATCTAACGTTGTCTTATATTTTTTACACACTATATTGTTTATTAGTGCCGTGCTATGTGAATTTTGTATAGCATATGTACGTGTATGGCTATTTAAATGTCTGTAATCTATTACTATTCTGTAGGAATGGTCTGGCTTTGCAACGGGGAATAACGGGTTATTCATTGCAGATGTACAGGGCTCAGTTACTCCCTGGTACTCGAGTTGAGTGAGGACCTCCCTCACCTGAGCTTTTGCTTCATGTTTAACAGGATATTGTGGCTGAGGTTGGGGTGTAGACCTAATAGGAATTACATGACAAGGAGAGTCCTTCTCCCAACCTACATGATTGCGGTATAACGCAGGTGCCTGCGCTAAAGCCCATTCAATAGCATAGGCTTGTTTTTCTGCTTCTGGAACAAGATTAGAGAAAGAAGGCAAAATGACATCTTCCCCATGTGGGAGCTTACGGACGTGCTCAGGTGGCCAGTATCTTTCAGCCAGTAGGATATCACTAGTAAGTTCATCCCAGAATATCACATCAATGGTGCACTCCACGTCTCCCTCTATTTGAATTTTCAAATCATAAACCTTGTCAGGTGGGAGAACGCGGCCGTCCGTAGTCTCAACTGCAATAAAATCGCTAGTTGCTGTCGCATCCAGATGATCTTTCAGACTCTGGTGACATATCGTGACCTCTGCTGCGCTGTCTAACAGTGTCACTGCCCACGTCTTGTTCCTCAACAATGTTCTCAAGTGTACTGCCATTTTTAGCTGACAGTGCAGCCACCTTTTTCTTTTTAAACTGTGGCTTCTGCTGAGGAGTCTTTTCTTCTTTTTTGACTGTAGACTGTGTTAAGTCTTTCTTTTGTTTCATGTATTCAGGACGTCGATCAGGGCGCCCCCCTCTCTCGCTACGTCTGTCCGGTGCGTCCTGAAAGGAACGAGAGGGATGTGAATCAGTATATCTATCCGTGGTTTTTATATTTTCCCTATTTCTGAGATTGTATCTCCTTTCGGAGTTCTCTGGGTGTGGAGAATCAGCTCTCTTATTTCGTCCATCCTTAAATTCTTTTTGTTTTTCCTAGCACTTTTTAGAGCCCGCTTGTGCCTGCTTAGTACCTTCCTTAAGGGTGGTACTTTGTAATTCAAACTTCTTTGGTTTGGCTCCCAAACTATCCTGCCCTGTACTAGTATAGGTGTCGGAAATTATTTTCGGTAGCTGTCTCTCCTGTTCCAAATGTGGAGTTTCTCAGAGACGCTGGCGTATAGCCAATGCTACGCTTCCCTTCTAATGTTACTGAGTATTATTTAGGAAACTGCGTCAAAGTTACGCATTAACTTCATCTGGTGCAGACCCGTGCTCATTCTGTATTTGTTTTAACACTTCCAGTAAATTGGCGAGTGTCGGGGTACCATGTGTGGTAGTATATATAGCAGCGAATACTGTACCCCATGTGGCGCAGTCATCCACTGAGGGAACCATCCCGAAGGGCAAGCACATTGTGAGAAGACTATGTTTTTCATGTGGTCCCGTATGGGGAAACAGAGCTTCTAGCTGGTTTGTTTTCTGGGCTATCCAGATCGGTATTTTTTCTCGTTCTGTGGGAATTTTACCCATGATAGTATGCACTGTTTGTGGATTAATATCAGTAGCCAATTGGTATCCACCAGATACTGGTGGAGCTGGACGCGCTGGTGTTGTGTTCAAAGTTCGTATTACGAACTGGACTAGTCGTCTATAAAGTGTTACTAACTCATTATATAAATTTTGCCGATTTGCTATTGGCATATTTGGTATGCCTGGGTGAGTTGTGTATGTGGCAAACATAGGCCACTTTGGTCCATCATTACTTAAAGAACCTAGGCCCATATTTATACTTTTTGACGCAAACCAGCGCTGGTTTGCGTCAAAACATTTACCGCCGCCTAACGCCATTCCTATGCACCATGCAGGCACCTTATTTAAGGAATGACGTTAGCTGGCGGACTGGTCAGAGTAAAAAAAAATTACTCAAACCAGGCAGCGCCGGCGTAGGGGAAAATGGGGGTTGTGCATCAAAAAATGGTGCAAGTCAGGTTTGAGGCAAAGATCATGCCTCAAACCGGACTAGTGCCATTTTGTGATGCACAACGCCCATTGAAATGACTTCTGTCTTAGCAAAGACAGGAGTCATGCCCCCTTGCCCAATGGCCATGCCCAGGGGACTTTTGTCCCCTGGGCATGGTCATTGGGCACAGTGGCATGTAGGGGGGCCCAAATTAGGCCCCCCTATGCCACTTTAAAAAAATTAAAAAAAATACTTACCTCAACTTACCTGTACTTACCTGTTATGGGTCCCCCCCATCCATGGGTGTCCTACAGGGGTGGCAGGGGGTGTCCCTGGGGGCAGGGAAGGTCACCTCTGGACTCCTTCCATGGTCAGAGACCATGGAAGTGAGCCCATAGGTCCTTTAACGCCTGCCCTCCCCCAGGCGTTAAAAAACGGCACACATCAGGCTGTGTCTGTGAGACAGTGATAGTCAGGGTATCCGTAAATTAGTGCCTATACACCATCGTTGGTGGCGCCATGTCGTAGTTTGGATTCTTGCTCTAGCAAGACTGCTAGTTTAAGGATGACAGTACTTATGTTTGTAGGTGACTATGCCAATCCTACAACAAGTCGCAACTCTTGTCCCAACCCTCTGGGCTCACTAGCAGCACCTCTCCAAAAACCTAAACAGTAAAAGGTGATTTGTGGCAGCCTTTACGCATGGACTCGAAAGTATGACATCTCAGGGAGTGTCGTGGTTAAAAGGAGATTACCCCTTTCTCACAAATACCTCATGTCTCCTCCAAACTCAGGCAATAGCGAAAATGCAGTAAAGTTTCAATAGTTTTTATTTAACACAACTGCAATCTGCGATAAGTTGCATTGGCTGCAATGATTAGGATAATGAACAGTGCAAGAAACAGAATTGTAAAGACAAGAGTCATTACTACGAAGACCCCCACCATCTTGCAATAACATGAAAACATATAATGGCCCTCATTACAACCCTGGCCGTCAAAGACCGCCAGGGTTGAATTGGCGATCGTATCGCCAAGAGGCTGGCCGCACAACTCGCCATATTTTGTCCGCGTGGGTAGCGCTGTGGTCACACCGCCGGGACCGGCGGTTTTCCGCCATCGTTGTCCCAGCGGTTATAATCCGCCTGGGGATTATGACTCTGCTTCCCGCCAGCCTGTCCAAGGCGGCGGTAGAGACTGCCATGGAAAGGCTGGCAGGTAGGGGAGTCGCGGGGCCCCTGCACTGCCCATGCACTTAGCATGGGCAGTGCAGGGGTCCCAGGGCACAGTCCCGTCGCGATTTTCACTGTCTGCCTGGCAGACAGTGAAGAGCGCGACGGGTGCTGCTGCACCCGCCGAACCGCCACATTGCCGCCGGCTCCATTAGGCATGGACGGCCGTCTGGCAGTACAACCTTGGCGGTCGGTCTCGTCCGACCACCAAGGTTGTAATGAGGGTCAAAGTGTGTAATATGTCCTAAGACCCTATCATGATAGGCTAACCTCCTACCTAAAGGAGAGATGGGTATGGTAAACCTAATCTGCCAATGCCATGTCCATGAGAGGAGCCCCCAACCCTTGTTACCTTGGAATGAGGTCTCTATGTCAGACTCCGCAGGGACACGAAGACAGAGTCAGCATCAAGACGACGTGCAGCATCGATATCAGCGATGGTGGCGATGCCCTCTGGTCGGAATCCCTTTGATTAACTGTCTAAAGGGCGATGTATTTATACATATCTACTTGGACCCCTGACGTAGGTGTGTTCCCAAACAATAGATAACCGCATGCTTGGGGCGGCAATTAATATAAACAATTCCATCGAAAGCATGAAGAGGGAAAGTCCCTAAATGTGAACACCTCCAGTTAGTTTGTCTTTGTCACTTGATTTTGACGCCTTAACGCGGTAGCACTGATAATGCAAATCATAACAAGTGGCCTATCTATAAACAAGGCAGCCATCTGAGAAGAATTAAATAATTAAATGGGCTAAGACAGAGCAAGCTAAGTAAGTTAAAAGTCACTAGGTGACGGGGGCACGAGTCCGCAAGCCAATGGCTAAGCTAACTCTTTTATCCCATTAATACAAACTAGGATTCACTACACCTGAACTCTAGTTACCTGGCCTTTTGGAGTGAAAGGTGCCCTACTGATGTGTAACCCCCTCCAACTACCAGCTTCACTAGATGGCTTGTTAGCTGACATGTCTTTGGGGGAACCCCAGAGTCCTCAGGGCCCTCCCCTGATTCTACCTGGGTACCCTCCTCCTCTACCCCCTGATCTTGGGATGGGCCAGACTGGTGTGGGAGGCTGACCTGGCTTATAGTGGGTACCGGATAGTACTTACACCTTGTGCCAGGTCCAGTTATTCCTTATTAATAGATTAGTAGTGTTTTAGCAGCTTACGCTGATAAAGGCAGCTATAGCAGAGCAGCTTAGGCTGAACTAGGAGACATGCAAAGCTCCTACCATCCAACTTATATCATAAGAATCACAATAGTCAGAGTTACTAAAAATAAAGGTACTCTATTTTAGTGACAATGTGCCAAAAATATCTCAGAGGATATACTCCCTTAGGAGGTAAGTAAAATACACAAAATATACACACAAATCAGGTAAGTAAACAGTTAGAAAAGTAGTGCAAATACTGTAGAATACAATAGGATGCAATGGGCCTAGGGCAACACAAACCATATACTAAGAAAGTGGATTGCAAACCATTTAGGAACACCAGGCCTAGGGTAGTGTGTAGAGGGTCGTTGGGAGTGTAAGAAAACACTAAGGGTGTCCAAGATACCCCACCCCAAGACCCTGAAAAGTGACCCTACTTCCCCAGATAAACACTAAAGTCGTGATAGGAGAATCTGCAAGGACAACAACTGACTGCAAAGCACTGAAGACAGATTCCTGGACCTGAGGACCTGTAAAGGAAGGGGAACCAAGCCCAAGAGTCACAAAACTGTCCAGGGGGGCCATGAGCCCACTAAACCCCGGATGAAGGTGCAAAATGGCTGCCTCCAGACGGAAGAAGCTGAAAATTCTGCAACAACGGAAGATGCCAGGAACTACTACTTTGCACCGAAGATGTCCCACGGCGTGCTGGAGGACGCAGAGTTGTTTCCATACAGAAAGACTGCAAACAAGCCTTGCTAGCTGCAAAGGTCACAGTTGAAGAAAATGGGTGCTGCCCGGGCCCAGGAAGGACCAGGAGGTCGCCCCTTGGAGGAGGAGACAGAGGTGGCTCTCAGCAGCACAGAGAGCCCACGCAGAAGCAGGCAGCACCCGCAGAAGCACTTGAACAGGGGTTCAAGAAATCTGAGCACGGCGGTCGTCTCAACACTACAAAGGAGGGTCCCACAAAGACGGTGGTCAACTCAATGAGTTGAGCAATGCAGGACGGAGTGCTCTGGACCTGTGGTATGCTGTGCACGAAGGATTCCTTGCAAAAGTGCACAGAAGCCCTAGCAGCTGCAGTTCACGCAGTACACAGGATTACTGTCTGGCGTGGGGAGGCAAGGACTTAACCCCACCAAATTTGGACAGATGGACCACTGGACTGTCAGGGTCACTTGGATCCAGCTCCTGTGTTCCAGGGACCACGCACGTCAAGATGAGAGGGGACCCAGAGGACCGATGAAGTAGAAGATTGGTGCTTGTGTTAGCAGGGGGAAGATTCCGCCGACCCACGGGAGATTTCTTCTTGGCTTTTAGTGCAGGGTGAAGGCAGACAGCCCTCAGAGCATGCACCACCAGGAAACAGTCAAGAAAGCTGGCAGGATTAGGCGCTACAATGTTGCTGGTAGTCTTCTTGCTACTTTGTTGCAGTTTTGCAGGTGTCCTGGAGCAGTCAGAGGTCGATCTTTGGCAGAAGTCGAAGAGGGAGATGCAGAGGAACTCTGGTGAGCTCTTGCATTTGTTATCTGAAGAGAAACCCACAGGAGAGACCCTAAATAGCTCTCAGAGGAGGATTGGCCACCTAGTCAGGTAAACACCTATCAGGAGGGGTCTCTGACATCACCTGCTGGTACTGGCCACTCAGAGGCCTACTTTGTGCCCTCACACCTCTGCATTCAAGATGGCAGAGGTCTGGGACACACTGGAGGAGCTCTGGGCACCACTCCTTGGGTGGTAATGGACAGGGGAGTGGTTACTCCCCTTTCCTTTGTCCAGTTTCGTTCCAGAGCGGGGGCTGGGGGATCCCTGAACCAGTGTAGACTGGTTTATGGAAGGAGGGCACCATCTGTGCCCTTCAAAGCATTCCCAGAGGCCAGGAGAGGCTACTCCTCTCAGGCCCTTAACACCTATTTCCAAAGGGAGAGGGTGTAACACACTCTCTCAGAGGAAATCCTTTGTTCTGCCTTCCTTGGACTGGGCTGCCCAGACCCCAGGAGGGCAGAAGCCTGTCTCTGGGTTGGCAGCAGCGATAGCTGCAGTGAAAACCCCAGAGAGCTAGTTTGGCAGTACAGAGGGTCCATGCTGGAGCCCCGGGGATGCATGGGATTGGCACCCCAATACCTGATTTGGGATGGGGGGGGGGCAATTCCATGATCTTAGACATGTTACATGGCCATATTCAGAGTTACCATTGTGAAGCTACATATAGGTATTGACCTATATGTAGTGCACTCGTGTAATGGTGTCCCCGCACTCACAAAGTCCGGGGAAATTGCCCTGAACTCTGTGGGGGCACCTTGGCTAGTGCCAGGGTGCCCTCACACTTAATAACTTGGCACCTAACCTTCACTTAGTGAGGGTTCGACATATAGGTGACGTATAAGTTACTTAAGTGCAGTGTAAAATGGCTGTGAAATAACCTGGACATTATTTCACTCAGGCTGCAGTGGCAGTCCTGTGTAAGAATTGTCTGAGCTCCCTGTGGGTGGTAAAAGAAATGCTGCAGCCCATAAGGATCTCCTGGAACCCCAATACCCTGGGTACCAAGGTACCATATACTAGGGAATTATAAGGGTGTTCCAGTGTACCAATCAGAATTTGTAAAAATGGTCACTAGCCTGCAGTGACAATTTTAAAGACCAAGAGAGCATAAGCACTGAGGTTCTGGTTAGCAGAGCCTCAGTGACACAGTTAGGCACCACAGAGGGAACACATTCAGGCCATAGACTATGAGCACTGGGGTCCTGACTAGCAGGATCCCAGTGAGACAGGCAAAAACAAACTGACACAGAAGTAAAAATGGGGGTAACATGCTAGGCAAGATGGTAGTTTCCTACAACTGGTTCTGGTCACTTTCTAGGAGAAGGCTAAGGAGAAGATCTTTGGTAGGGTTCTTACCAATACTTAAACTTCTTTCTGTGCAGAGACCCCTCAAACTTTGAAAGTTTAAATTGCCATAAGTTGTCTGAACAACTTTGGGAGTGCCCTCTACTACACACATAGTTGCCAGAAAGAGTTTAGGATAGAGAGAAAAAAGTTTAGAAACTTTTAAAGAAAAGAGAAAAAGCTTTTTCAAACTTTTCCATTTTTTTAAAAAACTTATTAGAAAGTTTTTAGAAAGAGAGTTAGACTGTTTAGTTTACTGTGTATATTTTTATGGATCAAATCTGTTCATTGGCATTTTCAATTATAAGACATTGCATACTCAACACATCAGCATAATACAATTACATTGATATAGACCATGCACAACGATAGAAAACCAAAATACAACTTCAACTTTGTTTCCCCACGGCTGGCATACCATACAACAATCAAGCGATCCCAGGCCCCAGTCCAGTGCAATCCTGGCCCTATGGGTACATCTCTACTGCAAGTTTGCTCCCATTCGCTTAATTCAATTCAAAACCCTCAAATAGGCCGGACAGGTCAATTCTGAAAACTCCCCAGACAGAATTTGTAAGAATGGTTGCCAAAGTTCCTTAAAGTCCCCACTACGCTGCTGTGAAGTCAAATTGAGCTTCTCTATAGCGAGGATAAACCAAAGCTTATGTAGCCATGACGTTAATGTCGGGATCTGGTCAGTCCCCAGACGGCTAGTAACAGCTGTAGTGCTGCATTTAAAGCCAAGGCCATCTGCCTTCCCTTCAATGATCTCAGGAGGAAAGTGAGAGGGTTGGGAAGGCCAAGCAAAGTGTATGCAGGAAATCTGGGTATCTGAGTATCAAACGCTGTGTCAATAATGTCTATTATATTCTCCCAGTACCGCGGCACCCAAGGCGCTCGTGTGTCCTGGGGTCAAAGCCCCCACTGCGGTCCCGCTGCACGTGGGGCCCAGCCTCCTCGGCGCCGATTTCAGGAAGCCACAGGAAGAGGCCCGCCTCATGGCCCAGGCCGCCGGGGCCGGCCGCTCCTCTCCCTGCGAGAGCAGCGCAGCGCACCTCCGAGCCCCCGCCGGGCGGCAAACAGCTCACGGGAGTGCCCGTCACTTCGTGGGGGCCTCAAGGCAACCCCCCGCCGGGCCAGCCAGCAGTTTTTCGGGCCGAGGCGGCGGAGCTCGGACGGGCACGTCCTAGCGCGCCGTCATCTTGGACACGCTCCCCTGTGTATATTTTTAAGTATTTGGAATATGTTTTTCTTATGAAAAGCACCAATGACAAAGTGGTAAAGCAGTTACAAGTACTTATCCCACCGCTGCACCACCAATGTAGGAGGCTGGCCTGGCTTCTAGTGGTACCTGATGGTACTTACACCTTGTGCCAGGTCCAGTTATCCCTTATTAGAAGATTAGTAGTGTTCTAGCAGCTTAGGCTGACAGAGGTAGCTATAGCAGAGCGGCTTAGGGTGAACTAGGAGACATGCAAAGCACCTACCATACCACTTGTATCATATAGGTACTCTATCATAAGAAACACAATACTCAGGGTTACTCAAAATAAAGGTACTTTATTTAAGTGACAATGTGTTAAAAATATCTCAGAGGATATACTCCCTTAGGAGGTAAGTAAAATACCCAACATATACACACAAACCAAAATCGGGTAAGTAAAACAGTCAGAAAGTAGTGCAAACACTGTAGAATACAATAGGTTGTAATAGGCCTAGAATCAACACAAACCATATACTAAGAAAGTGGAATGTGAACCACGAATGGACCCCTAGGCTAGTGTAGTGTGTAGAGGGTCCTTGGGAGTGTAAGAAAACACTAAGGGGGTCATTCCAAGTTCGGCGGGCGGCGGTTGCCGCCCGCCAAACTTACCCCGTCAAATGACCGCTCTGCGGTCAGAAGACCGTGGGGCCATTCAGACTTTCCCGCTGGGCCGGCGGGCGCCCGCCAAGGGAGCACCCGCCGGCCCAGCGGGAAAGGCCCTGCAACACAGAAGCTGGCTCCGAATGGAGCCGGCGGTGTTGCAGGGGTGCGACGGGTGCAGTTGCACCCGTCGCGATTTTCACTGTCTGCTATGCAGACAGTGAAAATCATGCTGGGGCCCTGTTAGGGGGTCCCTGCACTGTCCATGCCAGTGGCATGGGCAGTGCAGGGGCCCCCAGGGACCCCAAGACACCCGTTCCCGCCATCCTGTTCCTGGCGGTAAAAACCGCCAGAAACAGGCTGGCGTGAAGGGGGTTGGAATCCCCATGGCGGCGCTGCTTGCAGCGCCGCCATGGAGGATTCTCCCAGCCGGGGGAAATCCGGCAGGAAACCGCCGGACCCGGCTGGGCGACCGCAGCTTTACAGCTGCGGTCGGAATCCCAAATGAAGCACCGCCAGCCTGTTGGCGGTGCTTTCGTGGTCATCCACCGCCAGGGTTAGAATGACCCCCTAAGTGTGTCCAAGATACCCCACCCCAAGACCCTGAAAAGTAGGAGTAAAGTGCTACTACTTCCCCAGAAACACACTAAACTTGTGATAGAGGATTCTGCAAAGACCACAACAGACTGCAAAGCACTAAAGACGGATTCCTGGACCTGAGGACCTGCAAAGGAAGGGGTCCAAGTCCAAGAGTCGTGAAAGTGTCCAGTGGGGGCAGGAGCTCACTAAACCCCGGATGAAGGTGCAAAATGGCTGCTTCCGGATGGAAGAAGCTGAAGATTCTGCAACAACGAAAGGTGCTAGGAAATTCTCCTTCGTGCAAAAGATGTTCCACGGAGTGCTGGAGGATGCAGAGATGTTTCTTTGGAGAAAGACCACAAACAAGCCTTGCTAGCTGCAAAGGTCGCGGTGGAAGAAAAAGGGTGCTACGCCGGCCCAAAAAGGACCAGGATGTCGCCACTTGGGAGAGGAGACAGAGGGGGCCCTCAGCAACACAAAGAGCCCACGCACAAAAAGGCAGCGCCCGCAGAAGTCCTTGAACACGGGTTAAAGAAGACTGAGCTCGCGGTTGTCTCAACGCTACAAAAGAGGGTCCCATGAAGCAGGAGGTAAACTCAGGGAATTGAGCAACGCAGGACGGAGTGCTGGGGACCTGGGCTAGGCTATGCTCGAAGGGATCCTTGCAAAAGTGCACAGAAGCCCTAGAAGCTGTATTTCACGTGGTGCACAGGATTACTGTCTGGAGAGGGGAGGCAAGGACTTACCTACTCCAAATTTGGACAGTTGGACCACTGGACAGTCTGGGTCACTTGGGTCCACCACCTGTGTTCCAGGGGCCATGCTAGTCAGGATGAGAGGGGTCCCAGAGTAACGGTGATGCTGAAGTTTGGCGCGTGCTGGAGCAGGGGGAAGATTCTGTCAACCCACAGGAGTTTTCTTAGTGGCTTTCAGTGCAGGATTAAGGCAGGCAGCCCCCAAAGCATGCACCATCATGAAACAGTTGAGAAAGCCAGCAGGATTAGGCGCTACAATGGCGCTGGTAGTCTTCTTGCTACTTTGTTGCAGTTTTGCAGGCGTCCTGGAACAGTCGGGGTCGATCCTTGGCAGAAGTCGAAGAGAGAGGTGCAGAGGAACTCTGGTGAACTCTTGCAAGTCGTTATCTGAGGAAAAGCCCACTGGAGAGACCCTAAATAGCCATCAGAGGAGGATTGGCCACCTAGTGAGGTAAGCACCTATCAGGAGGGGTCTTTGACGTCACCTGCTGGCACAGGCCACTCAGAGGCCTCCAGTGTGCCCCCACACCTCTGGATTCAAGATGGCAGAGGTCTGAGACACACTGAAGGAGCCCTGGGCACCACCCCTGGAGTGGTGATGGAAGGGGAGTGGTCACTCCCCTTTCCTTTGTCCAGTTTCGTGCCAGAGCAGGGACTGCGGGTTCCCTGAACCAGTGTAGACTGGCTTATGCAAGGAGGGCACCATCTGTGCCCTTCAAAGCATTTCCAGAGGCTGGGGGAGGGTACTCCTCCCTAGCCCTTAATACCTATTTCCAAAGGGAGAGGGTGTAACACCCTCTCTCAGAGGAAATTCTTTGTTCTGCCTTTCTGGGACTGGGCTGTCCAGACCCCAGGAGGACAGAACCCTGTCTGCGGGATGGCAGCAGCGGTAGCTGCAGAAAAAACCCCAGAGAGCTGGTTTTGCAGTACCCACGGTCCATAGTGGAGCCCCGGGAATGCATGGGATTGGCACCCCAATACCAGATTTGGCATGGTGGGACAATTCCATGATCTTAGACATGTTACATGGCCATATTCGGAGTTACCATTGTGAAGCTACATATAGGTATTGACCTGTATGTAAGGCACGCATGTAATGGTGTCCCTGTCCGGGGAAATTGCCCTGAACTATGTGGAGGCACCTTTGCTAGTGCATGGGTGCCCTCACACTTAGTAACTGTGCACCTAACTTTTACTAAGTGAGAGTTAGACATATGGGTGACTTATAAGTTACTTAAGTGCAGTGTAAAATGGCTGTGAAAGAACTGGTGCGTTATTTCACTCATCTGCAGCGGCAGTCCTGTGTAAGATTTGTCTGATCTCCCTATGGGTGGCAAAAGAAATGCTGCAGCCCATATGGATCTCCTGGAACTCCAGTACCCGGGGTACGTAGGTACCACATACTAGGGAATTATAAGGGTGTTCCAGTATGCCAATTAGAATTGGTAAAAATGGTCACTAGCCTATAGTGACACTTTTAAAGGCAGAGAGAGCATAAGCACTGAGGTTCTGATTAGCAGAGCCTCAGTGACACAGTTAGTCACTACACAGGTACACACATTCTGGCCACAAACTATGAGCACTGGGGTCCTGGCTAGCAGGATCCCAGTGAGACTGGCAAAAACAAACTTACATACGTGGAATAATTGTGGTAACATGCCAGGCAAGATGGTACTTTCCTGCACTGCCTGCCCAGATGTTACTTGCAGTTTGTGGTAGGTCACAGGCACTTTCAGTTTACCGTGCTCCCCTTCGGCCTTACCAGCGTCCCTCGGGTGTTCACAAAAGTGATGGCGGTGGTTGCAGCTCATTTGCGCATGTTAGGGGTTTCAGTCTTCCCCTAACTCA
Organism: Pleurodeles waltl; assembly: GCF_031143425.1. Taxonomy (NCBI): domain Eukaryota; kingdom Metazoa; phylum Chordata; class Amphibia; order Caudata; family Salamandridae; genus Pleurodeles; species Pleurodeles waltl. Next base: position 1,986,006,460 of record NC_090440.1, on the reverse strand, counting down.
ACGATGGGCTGCTGAAGGCGGGCTCACCCCAGGGTGTCGTCTCCCACCTTCAGACTACTGCAGACCTCCTGCATTCACTGAGTTCACTGTAAACGTGCTGTAGTCATACCTGACTCCCTCTTAGATGCTCCCCTTCTTCAGAACTGTTCTGTACACAGTGCAGTTTCAGGCCTATCCTCCTGAGCGGCAAGTCCAGGATATTCAGGCTATGATACCGATGTTTCAGCCTCTGTCCTGGGTTTCGGTGGGAATGAACCTGAGGCTGCAGGGCCTCCTGGCGTCCTGCATCCTGCTGGTCATACATGCCAGATGGCATATGCGGGCTCTGCAGTGAGGCCTGAAGTTCCAGTGGGCATAGCATCAGGGGAATCTCTCCGACATGGTCCAGATCTCAGAGGGAACTGCGCAGATCTCGGAGGGAACCATGATTGGATCAATGTCAGATCCCTCTCCCTTCCTCAGCCTTATCTGGCAGTAGTGACAGATGCATCACTCCTGGAATGGAGCGGCCACATCATGGAGGCAGAGATCGGAGGCATCTGGTCTACAGCGGAGTCCAGGCTCCATATCAATGTTCTGGAGTTCAGGGTGATCAGGCTTGTATTGAAATCGTTCCTTCCCTCTCTCAAAGGGAAAGTGGTGCAGGTGTTCATGGACAACACCACCGCCATGTGGTACTGCCACAAGTAGAACGTAGTGGAGTCGTCGGCTCTTTATCAGGAGGCTCTGCACCTCTGGACATGGCTGGAACATCAGGGCATATCCCTGGTGGTTCAATATGTGACAGGCTCTCTGAACATCAGAGCAGACAAACACAGCCATCAATACATGGTCGATCACAAATGGCGTCTCCATCCAGAGGTGGTGCAAGGTCTCTTTCAGCAATGGGGAAAGCCTTGGTTAGATTTGTTCACCTCCGCAGAGAAGGCACAATGTCACCTATAGGAAAGTCCCTCTTTCTGGCATGGTTACTACCACTTTTTGCCTGTTATCAGTGTGCTTAGACTGTTTTCACTGGGATGCTGCCAACCAAGACCACAGTGATTGTGCTCGCTCCTCTAAATTTGGTTGTCTTGGTACTGTTTACCCCCACAATTAGCATATGGTATATTGTACTCAGGTACCCAGGGCATTGGTACACCAGGGGTCCCCCAGGGCATGCAGCATGTATCATGCCACCCAAGGGCAGCCCATGCAAACTGTGTCTGCAAACCTGCCGTTTGCACCTGCGTGAAAAGGAGCATGCATCACTTTACTGCTGGTCACTACACCAGGTCAGTGTAAGTCACTCCTATGGGAGGCCCTTCCATCCCAAAGGGCAGGTCCCTGACTGTGTGGGCACCTCTGCAAATTTGTAAGAGTGGGGAAGCCATTTTAGTTGTGTACTGGGCATAGGTCACTACCTATTGTCCAGCTACATAATAGTTTCTCCGAACTTACGCATTTTTGGGATCAAACATGTCAGAATCATACCCCAATACTGATGCCAATATTGGTGGCATGATTCCATGCACTCTGGGGGCTCCTTAGAGGAACTCCCAGTATTGCTTTTACAAGTCTTCCAGGGTCTGCGAGCAGCCTATGCTGCTGCAGCCCCTCAGACAGTATTCTGCTCTCCTGATGCTTGACGAGCTCAAGCAGGGTAAGATGGACCAAAGGATTTCCTGTGGAAGAAGGGTGCAACCTCCTCGCCTGTGGAAATAGGTGTTACAAGGCTGGGGATGGGTAGCCTCATCATGCCACCGGTTTGCTTTGAAGGGCACATTTGGGGCCAGATGTAGCAACTTAAAAATTTGCGAGGTGCGAGTCCATGCGACTCGCAATTTGTACCTCGCAAATTGGTATGCAGTACGGTGTCTCAGACACTGACTGCAACTCGCTATGGGGTCGCAATGACCCACCTCATGAATATTCATGAGGTGGGTCGCAAATTGCGGCCCCATAGCGAGTATAGGCACTCGCAAACATGGAGGCCTGCTGTCGTCAGCAGACCTCCATGTTCGTGACTGCTTTCAATAAAGCCGTTTTTTTTTTTTTAAGTGTAGCCCGTTTTCCTTAAAGGAAAACGAGCTGCACTTAAAAAAAAAAAACGAAACCTTTAGTTTCTGTATTTTTTCAGGGCAGGGAGTGGTCCCTGGGACCACTCCCTGCCCTGAAAAAATATTTTGGGGTCCATTCACAAAGTGGAAGGGGTCCCATGGGGACCCCTTCCAATTTGCGAGTGGGTTACCATCCACTTGAAGTGGATGGTAACTGCGATACCATTTGCGACCGCGTACGCGGTCGCAAATGGTATTGCATACCACTCAGACTCGCAAATAGGAAGGGAACACCCCTTCCTATTTGCGATTCTGAAATGCATATTGCGAGTCGGTCCCGACTCGCAATATGCATTTCTGCATAGCAAAGAGGCGATTTTCGCCGTTTGCGAGGCGCAAATCCTTTGCTACATCTGGCCCTTGGTGCCCTCCTGGCATAATCCAGTTTACACCAGTCAAGGGACCCCTGGTTCCTGCTCTGGCATGAAACTGCACAAAGGAAAAGGGAGTGACCACTTCCCTGTCCATCAACACCCCAAGCTCCTCCAAGTGGCCACTTGATTCTGCCGTCTGGAAAACAAGATGGGCAGAGGCCACTGGGAGCATCTGACTCGTCAGGTTAGGCAGATGACGCCATTGACCCCCTCTGATAGGTCGTCACCTTGCAAAGTGACCAAGCCCGTTTATGGGCTATTTAGGGACTCCCTTGCAGGTCGGTCCCTAGATTTGGTGTGTAAGACTTTACCAGTTCTCCTCTGCAACTACCTCTTTGGCTCTTGGCCACCAGAGCCGCTGCTAGACTTCACAGGAACCGAACAAGATGGCAATACCAAGATAACTTCTCCTTGCAACATTGTTTCTGCGGCTCCTGAGAGGAACTTGCAACATTTTCACAGCTGTGCACCCTCTGGGGTTGGCAAGACATCAGCTGCACCAAAGAAGCAAGAAGGAATCTCCATTGGAGTGAAGGAGTCACTCTCCTGCATCTGCAGGCACCTAAGGCAACAATGACAGGCTGCTAGGATCTGCTGTCCTCTGGACCTCCAAAGATTCTCCATCACAGATGGTGGTTCTAAGGGTTCTTCAGGGTCCTTTCTGCCTTCTGTTCAACTTAGAAGACAGTGAATCCTTGCCTCTTTCTCCAATACAGATACCCTGTGCACCACGCCGGTTGCAGCAACCAAGGCTTGTTCACTCCTGCTCTGAGGGATCTTAAGATTCCAAGAAGCTCTGGCCCCCAGCACTTTACCTCTACAAGGACAGTCTCCTCTGTACTGCTGCAGCGACGTGAGACTCCTCTTCAGGTGTGCTGCCTGGGCCTCACAGCGACTTACTGTGTCTGCTGCCATTGGGTTGCTCGTGGGGGCTCCAACTGCTTCTGCTGGCTCTCCTGTCTTCTGAGTCCGAGACTCCCCTCCAAGGGTCCAGTTCCCAGGACCTTGCTGGTTCTCTTCAGCTCTGCAAATCTCCAACAGCTCCAGTTGACTTTGCTTGTGCTTGTTGGTGGTTCTCCTAACCACTGACCTGTCTGCAATCTGACGACCGATGAGAGACAGCTCCAAGGTGACTTCAGGGACTCCGCTGCAGCTCCTGGGCCCCACAGCTGGACTTCATACATCACTGTCAACCTGGAGCTTCACCCACAGAAGGGTTTGCATTGCCTCTTGCCCTGCCTGGACACCCCTGCATGGACTGGACTCTGTCCCCTTTTTTTGAGGGTCTTCTTCAGCCAGAATCCACAGTTGGGTTCCACCGGCCTGGTCCTGTTTTTGCAATATTCCATTTATGAGTCCCCTTGTTAGCCTATGGGACGACCAGGTAGCTTACCTCTCCTCTCCTGGTCGCTGGGGTCTTCAAGACACTTACGTCTTGGGGTTCCACTATTTCCAAGCTGTAGGAAGTTGGCTCTGTATGCACTATTTCAAAGTAAGGAATAGTATGCACAGAGTCCAAGGGTTCCCCTTAGAGGTAAGATAGTGGCAAAAAGAGATAATACTAATGCTCTATTTTGTGGTAGTGTGGTCGAGCAGTAGGCTTATCAAAGGAGTAGTGTTAAGCATTTGTTGTACATACACACAGGCAATAAATGAGGAACACACACTCAGAGACAAATCCAGGCCAATAGGTTTTGTTATAGAAAAATATATTTTCTTAGTTTATTTTAAGAACCACAGGTTCAAATTATACATGTAATATCTCATTTGAAAGGTATTGCAGGTAAGTACTCTAGAAACTTTGAATAATCACAATAGCATATATACTTTTTACATAAAACACAATAAGCTGTTTTAAAAGTGGACACAGTGCAATTTTCACAGTTCCTGGGGGAGGTAAAGTATTGTTAGTTTTTGCAGGTAAGTAAACCACCTACGGGGTTCAAATTGGGGTCCAAGGTAGCCCACCGTTGGGGGTTCAGAGCAACCCCAAAGTCACCACACCAGCAGCTCAGGGCCGGTCAGGTGCAGAGTTCAAAGTGGTGCCCAAAACGCATAGGCTTCAATGGAGAGAAGGGGGTGCCCCGGTTCCAGTCTGCCAGCAGGTAAGTACCCGCGTCTTCGGAGGGCAGACCAGGGGGGTTTTGTAGGGCACCGGGGGGGACACAAGTCCACACAGAAAGTACACCCTCAGCAGGGCGGGGGCGGCCGGGTGCAGTGTGCAAACAAGCGTCAGATTTGTAATAGGTTTCAATGGGAGACCAAGGGGTCTCTTCAGCGGTGCAGGCAGGAAAGGGGGGGGGCTCCTCGGGGTAGCCACCACCTAGGCAAGGGAGAGGGCCTCCTGGGGGTCACTCGTGCACTGAAGTTCCGATCCTTCAGGGGCTGGGGGCTGCGGGTGCAGGATCTTTTCCAGCCGTCAGGATTTTAGAGTCAGGCAGTCGCGGTCATGGGGAGCCTCGGGATTCCCTCTGCAGGCGTCGCTGTGGGGGCTCAGGGGGGACAACTTTGGTTACTCACAGTCTCGGAGTCGCCGGAGGGTCCTCCCTGAGGTGTTGTTTCTCCACCAGTCGAGTCGGGGTCGCCGGGTGCAGTGTTGCAAGTCTCACGCTTCTTGCGGGGATTGCAGGGGTCTTTAAATCTGCTCCTCTGAAGCAAAGTTGCAGTCTTTTTGGAACAGGGCCGCTGTCCTCGGGAGTTTCTTGTTCCTCTTGAAGCAGGGCAGTCCTCTGAGGATTCAGAGGTCGCTGGTCCTGGAGAAAGCGTCGCTGGAGCAGGTTTCTTTAGAAGGCAGGAGACAGGCCGGTAGGACTGGGGCCAAAGCAGTTGGTGTCTTCTTTCTTCTTCTGCAGGGGTTTTCAGCTCAGCAGTCTTCTTCTTCGGTAAGTTGCAGGAATCTAAGTTCTTAGGTTCAGGGGAGCCCTTAAATACTAAATTTAAGGGCGTGTTTAGGTCTGGGGGGTTAGTAGCTAATGGCTACTAGCCCTGAGGGTGGGTACACCCTCTTTGTGCCTCCTCCCAAGGGGAGGGGGTCACATTCCTATCCCTATTGGGGGAATCCTCCATCTGCAAGATGGAGGATTTCTAAAAGTCAGAGTCACCTCAGCTCAGGACACCTTAGGGGCTGTCCTGACTGGACAGTGACTCCTCCTTGTTTTTCTCATTATCTCTCCTGGACTTGCCGCCAAAAGTGGGGGCTGTGTCCAGGGGGCGGGCATCTCCACTACCTGGAGTGCCCTGGGGCATTGTAACACGAAGCTTGAGCCTTTGAAGCTCACTGCTAGGTGTTACAGTTCCTGCAGGGGGGAGGTGTGAAGCACCTCCACCCAGAGCAGGCTTTGTTTCTGTCCTCAGAGAGCACAAAGGCTCTCACCGCATGGGGTCAGAAACTTGTCTCTCAGCAGCAGGCTGGCAGAGATCAGTCAGTCCTGCACTGAACAATTGGGTAAAATACAGGGGGCATCTCTAAGAGGCCCTCTGTGTGCATTTTTTAATAAATCCAACACTGGCATCAGTGTGGGTTTATTATTCTGAGAAGTTTAATACTAAACTTCCCAGTATTCAGTGTAGCCATTATGGCGCTGTGGAGCTCGTTTTTGACAGACTCCCAGACCATATACTCTTATGGCTACCCTGCACTTGCAATGTCTAAGGTTTTGCTTAGACACTGTAGGGGCATAGTGCTCATGCACATATGCCCTCACCTGTGGTATAGTGCACCCTGCCTTAGGGCTGTAAGGCCTGCTAGAGGGGTGACTTACCTATGCCACAGGCAGTGTGAGGTTTGCATGGCACCCTGAGGGGAGTGCCATGTCGACTTAGTCATTTTCTCCCCACCAGCACACACAAGCTGGCAAGCAGTGTGTCTGTGCTGAGTGAGGGGTCCCTAGGGTGGCATAAGTCATGCTGCACCCCTTAGAGACCTTCTCTGGCATCAGGGCCCTTGGTACCAGGGGTACCAGTTACAAGGGACTTACCTGGGTGCCAGGGTTGTGCCAATTGTGGAGATAATGGTACATTTTAGGTGAAAGAACACTGGTGCTGGGGCCTGGTTAGCAGGGTCCCAGCACACTTCTCAGTCAAGTCAGCATCAGTATCAGGCAAAAAGTGGGGGGTAACTGCAACAGGGAGCCATTTCTTTACACAAGCCCCCCCAGCCCAAAGGCCAGGAGACTCAGCCAAATCTGGGAGAGTCTTCCTAGTCTGTCAGGCGAGGAAGAGTAGAGGAAATAGGCTGGTTCGTTGCAGGGCCTACTCTGCCTTACATCCTCCTGTTCAGGTCATTCCCTCTGGGGAATTGACCCACTTCCACAGTGATAGGACCTAATCTGAACTGCCGCTTGTCTGTGCTTTTAATGTCTTCACCCATTCTCTCTATTTTGGGGTTAGAGGTATTCACCTCTGCTAATCTTATTTTAGCCAGGGTCACCCCTAGCTTACCCAAAGAGGTTACCCAGAGCTGGAGTAACCCCACCATGACCAACAGGGTCAGGGGGCCTAACTTGCTATTTGGCATGGGGTCAGTCCACCATGCCAAGGATAGTGCAGCCATAAAGGCTAACACCCAGCAGAGGCCACTGACAGCTGTCAGTGCCCAGAACCACACCTTTAGCTCTTCACCTACAAGGGAAGGGGCTAAGTTACAGGCTTCTTTGGGTTCAGGGTGCCTGTCTGCTGTATTAGAGTGGGGGGTTACCACATCTTGTAGTAAACACCCTTCTTCCACTCTTTCTTCTGTTAGCTGAGGAGCCACCCACACAGGTTTAACAGTTGCCTGACTAGCCAGGACTTCTTGTGGGTCAAGTTGGACTTTATCAGAGCCACTTTTGGAGTTCTCCTCTACTGGAGCAGAATCTCCCTGGCTTGCTGGAACCTTGGCTAAAGGTTGTCCAACTTTCCTACTCTGTTTTCTTTTCTTTTTCTTCTGGGGCCTACTTGCAGTTACTGCAGGGGTAGCACCTCCAGAATCCTTGGGAGAGGACTGGCACTGGACCAGTTCCTCTCTTGGGCTCTGACTAACCTCTGGGTAGTCATTTCCAAGGAGACAATCAAGGGGGAGGTCTGTACTGACTACCACCCTTCTCCAGCTAAAAGTCCCACCCACTTCTATGGGCACAAAAGCCACAGGCCTATCAGTGACCCTGTCTGGGCTAACTCTTACTCTGGCAGTCTGACCTGGGATGTACTGGTTTGAGAACACCAGCCTGTCATGCACAATAGTGTGACTGGCACAAGTGTCTCTCAGGGCAGTGGCTGGGATTCCATTCACCAGTAGGTGGCGGAAGTGTCTACTTCCCTCTGGAATCTCCAACTCACCTGTTGGGCCCTTTTTCCACTTGAAGGCTATGAAGACCTCCTCATCTGAGGAGTCATCCCCAATGGCTACACTGGTTACCCCTGGGATTTTGCTAGGGGGTTTGTTTTTGGGACAAGAAGTGTCCTTGGTGTGGTGCCCTGTCTGTCTACAGTTATGGCACCTTGCCTTAGTGGCATCCCAGTTCTTACCCTGGTACCCACCTTTGTTTTGGGTTGTGTCTCGGGGCCCACCCACCTGGTCTGGTTTTTGGGGGCCTACAGAGGACTCTTTTTCTTTGTTTCTAGTGTCACCCACTTTCTCCTGAGGAGGTTTTGTAACCCCTTTCTTTTGGTCACCCCCAGTGGAAGTTTTGGTTACCCTAGTCTTGACCCAGTGGTCTGCCTTCTTTCCCATTCTTGGGGAGAAATTGGACCTAGGTCTACCAGATACTGATGCAACTTTTCATTGAAGCAGTTACTTAAAATGTGTTCTTTCATAAACAAATTATAAAGCCCAACATAGTCATGCACTTCATTTCCAGTTACCCAACCATCCAGTGTTTTTACTGAGTAGTCAACAAAATCAACCCAGGTCTGGCTCGAGGATTTTTTAGCCCCCCTGAACCTAGACTCCTCAGTGGAGAATCCAAAGCCCTCAATCAGGGTTCCCTTCATGAGGTCATAAGATTCTGCATCTTTACCAGAGAGTGTGAGGAGTCTATCCCTACACTTTCCAGTGAACATTTCCCAAAGGAGAGCACCCCAGTGAGATCTGCTTACTTTTCTGGTTACACAAGCCCTCTCAAAAGCTGTGAACCATTTGGTGATGTCATCACCATCTTCATATTTAGTTACAATCCCTTTAGGGATTTTCAACATGTCAGGAGAATCTCTGACCCTAGTTATGTTGCTGCCACCATTGATGGGTCCTAGGCCCATCTCTTGTCTTTCCCTTTCTATGGCTAGGATCTGTCTTTCCAACGCCAATCTTTTGGCCATCCTGGCTAACTGGATGTCCTCTTCACTGGAGTTATCCTCAGTGATTTCAGAGATGTTGGTCTCTCCTGTGAGGGAAACAGCATCTCTGACTATTATATTTGGAGTCAGGTCTTGAGCAGCCCTGTTCTCCCTAAGTAGGACTGGAGGGAGGGAATTTCCCTCCAAGTCACTATCTTCATCCTCTGTGTTGCCATCCTCAGAGGGGTTGGCTCTTTCAAACTCTGCCAAAAGCTCCTGGAGCTGTTGTTTGGAAGGTCTGGGGCCCATTGTTATTTTCTTTATTTTACAGAGTGACCTTAGCTCCCTCATCTTAAGATGGAGGTAAGGGGTGATGTCGAGTTCCATCACATTCACATCTGTACTAGATATTATGCTTCTAAAAGTTGGAATACTTTTTAAGAATCTAAAACTAGTTCTAGGTTCTAATTCAAACTTTCACAAACTTTTAAACTCTAAAAGAAATGCTATCAGGGACTAACACAAGGCCCTAGCAAGACTTTTAAGAATTTAGAAAAATAGTTCAAATTGCAAAAATCAATTTCTAATGAAAATTTTTGGAATTTGTCGTGTGATCAGGTATTGGCTGAGTAGTCCAGCAAATGCAAATTCTTGTACCCCACCGCTGATCCACCAATGTAGGAAGATGGCTCTGTATGCACTATTTCAAAGTAAGGAATAGTATGCACAGAGTCCAAGGGTTCCCCTTAGAGGTAAGATAGTGGCAAAAAGAGATAATACTAATGCTCTATTTTGTGGTAGTGTGGTCGAGCAGTAGGCTTATCAAAGGAGTAGTGTTAAGCATTTGTTGTACATACACACAGGCAATAAATGAGGAACACACACTCAGAGACAAATCCAGGCCAATAGGTTTTGTTATAGAAAAATATATTTTCTTAGTTTATTTTAAGAACCACAGGTTCAAATTCTACATGTAATATCTCATTTGAAAGGTATTGCAGGTAAGTACTCTAGGAACTTTGAATAATCACAATAGCATGTATACTTTTTACATAAAACACAATAAGCTGTTTTAAAAGTGGACACAGTGCAATTTTCACAGTTCCTGGGGGAGGTAAAGTATTGTTAGTTTTTGCAGGTAAGTAAACCACCTACGGGGTTCAAATTGGGGTCCAAGGTAGCCCACCGTTGGGGGTTCAGAGCAACCCCAAAGTCACCACACCAGCAGCTCAGGGCCGGTCAGGTGCAGAGTTCAAAGTGGTGCCTAAAACGCATAGGCTTCAATGGAGAGAAGGGGGTGTCCCGGTTCCAGTCTGCCAGCAGGTAAGTACCCGCGTCTTCGGAGGGCAGACCAGGGGGGTTTTGTAGGGCACCGGGGGGGACACAAGTCCACACAGAAAGTACACCCTCAGCAGCGCGGGGGCGGCCGGGTGCAGTGTGCAAACAAGCGTCGGGTTTGTAATAGGTTTCAATGGGAGACCAAGGGGGCTCTTCAGCGGTGCAGGCAGGAAAGGGGGGGGCTCCTCGGGGTAGCCACCACCTAGGCAAGGGAGAGGGCCTCCTGGGGGTCACTCCTGCACTGAAGTTCCGATCCTTCAGGGCTGGGGGCTGCGGGTGCAGGGTCTTTTCCAGCCGTCTGGATTTTAGAGTCAGGCAGTCGAGGTCAGGGGGAGCCTCGGGATTCCCTCTGCAGGCGTCGCTGTGGGGGCTCAGGGGGGACAACTTTGGTTACTCACAGTCTCGGAGTCGCCGGAGGGTCCTCCCTGAGGTGTTGTTTCTCCACCAGTCGAGTCGGGGTCGCCGGGTGCAGTGTTGCAAGTCTCACGCTTCTTGCGGGGATTGCAGGGGTCTTTAAATCTGCTCCTCTGTAGCAAAGTTGCAGTCTTTTTGGAACAGGGCCGCTGTCCTCTGGAGTTTCTTGTTCCTCTTGAAGCAGGGCAGTCCTCTGAGGATTCAGAGGTCGCTGGTCCTGGAGAAAGCGTTGCTGGAGCAGGTTTCTTTAGAAGGCAGGAGACAGGCCGGTAGGACTGGGGCCAAAGCAGTTGGTGTCTTCTTTCTTCTTCTGCAGGGGTTTTCAGCTCAGCAGTCTTCTTCTTCGGTAAGTTGCAGGAATCTAAGTTCTTAGGTTCAGGGGAGCCCTTAAATACTAAATTTAAGGGCGTATTTAGGTCTGGGGGGTTAGTAGCCAATGGCTACTAGCCCTGAGGGTGGGTACACCCTCTTTGTGCCTCCTCCCAAGGGGAGGGGGTCACATTCCTATCCCTATTGGGGGAATCCTCCATCTGCAAGATGGAGGATTTCTAAAAGTCAGAGTCACCCCAGCTCAGAACACCTTAGGGGCTGTCCTGACTGGACAGTGACTCCTCTTTGTTCTTCTCATTATCTCTCCTGGACTTGCCGCCAAAAGTGGGGGCTGTGTCCAGGGGGCGGGCATCTCCAATAGCTGGAGTGCCTTGGGGCATTGTAACACGAAGCTTGAGCCTTTGAAGCTCACTGCTAGGTGTTACAGTTCCTGCAGGGGGGAGGTGTGAAGCACCTCCACCCAGAGCAGGCTTTGTTTCTGTCCTCAGAGAGCACAAAGGCTCTCACCGCATGGGGTCAGAAACTCGTCTCTCAGCAGCAGGCTGGCACAGACCAGTCAGTCCTGCACTGAACAATTGGGTAAAATACAGGGTGCATCTCTAAGATGCACTCTGTGTGCATTTTTTAATAAATCCAACACTGGCATCAGTGTGGGTTTATTATTCTGAGAAGTTTGATATCAAACTTCCCAGTATTCAGTGTAGCCATTATGGAGCTGTGGAGTTTGTTTTTGACAGACTCCCAGCCCATATACTCTTATGGCTACCCTGCACTTACAATGTCTAAGGTTTTGCTTAGACACTGTAGGGGCATAGTGCTCATGCACATATGCCCTCACCTGTGGTATAGTGCACCCTGCCTTAGGGCTGTAAGGCCTGCTAGAGGGGTGACTTACCTATGCCACAGGCAGTGTGAGGTTGGCATGGCACCCTGAGGGGAGTGCCATGTCGACTTAGTCATTTTCTCCCCACCAGCACACACAAGCTGGCAAGCAGTGTGTCTGTGCTGAGTGAGGGGTCCCTAGGGTGGCATAAGTCATGCTGCAGCCCTTAGAGACCTTCCCTGGCATCAGGGCCCTTGGTACCAGGGGTACCAGTTACAAGGGACTTACCTGGGTGCCAGGGTTGTGCCAATTGTGGAGATAATGGTATTTTAGGTGAAAGAACACTGGTGCTGGGGCCTGGTTAGCAGGGTCCAAGCACACTTCTCAGTCAAGTCAGCATCAGTATCAGGCAAAAAGTGGGGGGTAACTGCAACAGGGAGCCATTTCTTTTCACAAGCCCTTGGTTAACTACTCCATATCCTCTGGTGGGGGACCTGTTCTAGCATTCCAATTTTTTTGTGTATGAGTTGTCCCCCCTATAGGGCATTGCTATTTTACACTATTTCCCAGTTCTTACCTGTGTATCTTTTGCGTGTACCGACCATCAGAAGGGGACTTACCTATGGTAATTTAGTTTGGTGTTCCTATAATAAAGTACCTCTATTTTTGCAACACTGTGTGGTTCCTTTCATGTGTGATAAGTTACTGTATGAGTACTGTGGTATTGCAAGAGCTTCACATTCCTCCTAGATAAGCCTTAGCTGCTCACCACAGCTATCACTAGAGAGCCCTGGCTATCTAGACACTGGTACACTATCTAATAAGGGCTGCCTGGACCCAGCATAAGGTGTAACACCATAGGTGTCCACCAAACACTGTTCCAGCCTCCTACATCTGGTACATACAGCACTTCCAATAGTAACCAATCACTTCATCTGACCTCCATTTTACAGGACATATTCCATCATCTCCATAATTTGCAAGTGAAAACATAGAAATGCCTGAAAATGTACAGGTAAAGGCAGGTTTTTACCCGCTTTGTAGTTTAAGTGAGTGTTTTCAATATATTGTTTGCTTGAGTTTGCATCAGAATTGCTGACCTCAATGCTTGCTTGTTTCAGATAAAGGACCTAAAATATTATTGGCAAAATGCTTATGTTATCCTCCCACAACAGAACATGGCTCTAGTGCAAAATTAAGAGCAGGTTTACGTTATGTTAATGCACAAATTGTTTATATCAATCTACATGGTGTGTCATCTCATTGATAAGCACAGTATTTCAGTTTCATTTTGTGTTTGGTCTTCATGCAGGCTTGACCGTTTAGGACTTTTGTTTATTCTACCGAAAGGGAATGTGACTTTTATTTTTTTTAAAGCACTGAGCAAAATCAGTGATATATTAATATTTCCGTTTGACTCTCAAGTGACGACACCGGTTCTTTTCGTATGGATGTTCTTAATAATTCATGCTTAAACTAACTTTTGGCTCTGCATATCCATATGAGAATGCCCAACTACATGAATGAAAACCAGTAGGAGTTCTGGGAGCTACTAAGCATTTATCTTTACTCACAGTGTTTCAGCATAATAATGTTTCTTGATGGCACAGGGCTACTTCATTGTAGTCACATATTCTTTTTGGCATTTCCTATTGCAGACCCGATTGTAGAGCTACGTTTAGTAGGACATCATGCGTTTGCCAGCTTCTCCTTCCAAATGACCTTATAAAGAAACAGAGATAACTGGATTGAGCTGAGATAAGCTTTATCACAAAAACAATTGAGAGAAAAAGACCAAAATAAAAGTGTCTTATGACAGTCGATGTATTTAGACCGGCACACCTCACAGTCTATATTTAACTGGTCCACTTTTCGTCCAACAGTGACCAAATGACACAGGGACAGTTTCTCTATTAGAGTGTGAGGGGTGTTGCCGCGTCCCTTGCGGCGAGCCATGCATCGATTTGTAAAATATTTAAACTCACTAATTTATTTGCATCCCAATGGTCTGACAGCGTCGCTCTTTCTGTTGTGCTGGTCAGGTGGTGTCTTTCATGGCTAGGAAAAGGCTGGCAGAAGAGAGAATGCATTGAACATTATCAATGCATCTGAAGTTCTCATGAGTCGTTTGACATTTGTTTTGGTTTGACATTTGTTTTGGTATGTCCAGCCCGACATGCATGCTTGACGCATCTCAAACCCACGCTCTATTAGGAGCCAGGGAGAACACAGATGCAGCTCCTCAGTTTCCTACGGAGCATTGGATTTGCCTGACCAAACCAATCTCTGTGCTGCTCTCCTGATGTTTACTGCTATAAACAATATGAGAGCAGCATCACAATTGGTTTTAGAGGCTGTCCTGTGCTCCCGTGGCCCGGGCTGAAGTGGGAACATGGGGCAGAAGAATCACACAAAATGACCAATCTCTGTGTGGCTATTTTTTAAAACCATACTGTGATTGGCCATTTGCTTGTGAAAAACTCTCTCTCGTTCTCTGGCAGCATGCACTCTCCTTTTGCACCACACAATGCTCAACACTGTGTGAGCAGTGAGGGTGTGAAAATGAGAGCACTGCCGCTAAGAGAGCCACCTGTTGACCATTGTGTGTGCCTGCAGGCCTAATTAGCCATTCAGCATGTCCGGTCCGACTGCAGCATTCAAGTTTAAGTTGGTAACTTCTCCACCTATTAAATGCAAAATGAAATTAACGCGTTTAAAAGTTGAATTAAATTTTCAGAATGTTCTCTTTAAATCGATGATTTTTGGACTTCTGAGAAACTAGTTTCATTTTTGAGAGACACCTTTTTCTTTTTTCAAATGCCTTCATTAATACAGTCTATGCGTTGCTGGCACTGTTGACAACATCTTAAGCAGATACCATTGTTTTTTTTTTTCCAACGGCCATTCTGCCTCCTATCTTAATCTTACTCAGCTCCTTTCCTTATGTAAATGGTATTTAGGGGCTCATTAACCCCTTCGCTGCCAGGCCTTTTCCCCCTCTGGTGGCAGGCCTTTTTTTGGCTATTTGGGGCAGTTCGCGCTTAGTAGTTTATTTGGGTGACACCAGGCCAAAAATATCTTAGAGGCAATACTCCTTCTGGAGGTAAGTATTATGCATAATATATACACTAGACACCAAAATAAGGTAAGTAATTAGTCATAGGATAGTGCAAGCAATAGAAAAGTGATATAGAATGCAATAATAGAAAATAGGTCTAAGGGCAACACAAACCATATACTAAGAAAGTGGAATGCGAATCATGAATCCCCCCCTTTGACAAGTGTAGTGTGTAGAGAACCACTGGGAGAGTAGGAAAACCACAAAGGTAAGTAAAATACCTCAGAGCCCAGGAAATTAGGAGTAAAGTACTGCATGTTTCCTTAGGACACACTACAAGTCGTGATTAGAGTTATTGCAAGAACCAAGCAAGACTGCAACCAACAAACTGGATTCCTGGACCTGAAGACCTGCAAAGGAAGGAGACCAAGTCCAGAAGTCGCTGAAGATTCCAGGAAGGACAGGAGCCCCTGCCAACCTAGAAGATGGTTCTAAAGAGGATTCTCCAGTTGGAAGGAGTCTGCAAAAGAGCACCAAAGTAGATGGCTACGGGCTCCTGCATGATGCAAGAGATGTCCCACGTCGTGAAGATGATTAAAGTAGTTTGCGTCGCTGGAGTCGTCCAACAAGCCTTGGTTCTGGCAAGGTCGCGGTTTGCATCAAAATGGCGCTGCCTGGTCCCAGGACACAGAGACAAGGTGCAAATCGTGGTTGGTGCAGCACAACAAAAGAAGGTCCCATGCCGCCGGAAAACAACTCAGCGAGTTCAGCATCACAGGATGGAGTCCTGGGGACTTGGGCCACACTGTGCATGAAGGATTCTTGCAAGTGCACAGAGGCCTCAGGAGGAAGAGATGATGCGGTGCACAGGGGTACTGTCGCAAACTGGGAAAGCAAGCTCTTACCTCTGCCCAATTTGGACATCTGGACCTTAGGAGAGTCTGTGTCGAAGGGGTCTACTGCCTGTGTTCCAAGGAGCACGCTCGTTGCCAGGAGAGGAGTCCAAGAGAACCGGTCGTCGTCTTAGAAGGTGCCTGAGGGTGCAAGGAAGTGACTCTGTCACTTCACTGGCGATTTCTTTGGTCCTTCCAGTGCGAGATGAACACAAGGAGTCCCCAGAGTGTGCACAACGTGAAAACTGTTGCAGTTGCTGGCTGGAGCTGAAGTTGCAGAGGAAAAGTATTCCTGCTGGATACTTTGTTGCTGTTACAGCAGTTCCTGGAGCAGTCTGCAGTCGATCCGAGGTCAGAGGCGGAAGCAGTGGTTGCAGAGGATTCCTGATGGAAACTTGCAAGCAGAATCTGAAGAGGAACCCACAGGAGAGACCCTAAATCGCCCTGAGAGGGGGATTGGCTGCCTAACCAGGTATGCACCTATCAGTAGGGGTCTCTGACGTCACATGCTGGCACTGGCCACTCAGAGGCCTCCAGAGTATCCCCACACCTTAGACAACAAGCTCTGGGCACCACCCCGGGGATGCTGATGGACAGGGGAGTGGTCACTCCCCTTTTCTTTGTCCAGTTTCGCGCCAAAGCAAGGACTGGGGGTCCCTGAACCGGTGTAGACTGGCTTATGCAAGGAGGGCACCCTCTGTGCCCTTCAAAGCATTTCCAGAGGCTCCCAAGCCTGTAACACCTATTTCCAAAGGGAGAGGGTGTAACACCCTCCTCCCAAAGGAAATGCTTTGTTCTGCCTTCCTGGGACTGAGCTGCTCAGACCCCAGGAGGCAGAACCCTGTCTGTAAGGTGGCAGCAGCGGTAGCTTCAGTTCCAGCCTCAGAGAGCTGGTTTGGCAGTACTGGGGTTCCATGGTGGAGCACCCAGGATACAAGGGATTGGCCCCCAATACCAGATTTGGAATGGGGGGGGCAATTCCTGGATCTTAGACACCTTACATGGCCATATTCGGAGTTACCTTTCTGAAGCTACATATAGGTATTGACCAATATCTAGTGCACGCGTGTAATGGCATCCCCGCACTCACGAAGTCTGGGGAATTGGTCCTGAACAACATGGGGGCACCTTTGCTAGTTCAAGGGTGCCCTCACACTTAGGTGGTTATTATGAACAACTGCTGTGTTCATGCTGGCGGTCAAAACACTAGATCTGCAATAGAATGGTTACTCCCTTTATCATCGACTGTATGGTTACTTCCATGTGGGGATGTAAACCACCCTGTTTGGAGATTTTTACTATTAGTATGTTTTAAAGATGGGCAGTGGGATTGGTCCACTGGGCCTATGTCAAGTGCAGTAAATGCTAGACAGGGATGCTGCCTCAACAAAGCCATAGCTAGGCAAAAACTTTGTCCAAGTGGCTGTAATAGAGAACAGGGTTGCTGTTTCTCTTGAGTTGGAGCAGGGCAGGGCTGCTGTCCTATAAGCTCCACACTAGAACAGGGCTGCTGTCCTAAGTGTTTAGAGGCAGTGCAGGGCTGCTGCACTAAAGTTTCTCTGGAAGGGCTGGAGGGATGCTCCAAATTTACTAAAATGGTGCAGTTTTGCACATCTGGGTTACTAGTTCCACAGAGATGTACTTTTATTCTGGGAGCCCAGCTGTGGTAGCTAAGGGCTCCTTTGGCACAGGTTCCGCCCCAAGAAAGGTTTCTCCTACCACATGAATGGTATCCTTAGTGGCAGGGTGGGGAAGGGATACTTTGATACCCTTTTTTACCTGCTGGTGGAAAGGATCCTGAGCATTCAGACCTTTTTCTGTCTTTTGCTTTTTCATTTCACTAGAAATGAGAGGAGTCAATTCCTCAGGGATCCCTAGCATGGATTCATGGGTCCTAAACTCTACCTCCGCCCAACCTGAGGCCTCTAGGTCATTCCCTAAGAGACAATCTACAGGTAAGCTAGGTGATACCACCACCTGCTTAGGGCCAGTAACTCCACCCCAACTAAGTTGAACTACAGCTAGCTAAGGGGAGAGACTGAGTGGAGTTATTGACATCAGTAACCTGGTACTTCTGTACAATGAGGTGTAGTGCTGGTGACACCAAGTTTTCAGTCACCAAAGTGATTCTGGCACCTGTGTCCCTGTAGGCCTGGGCCTCAACACCATTTATTAAGATTGACTGCCTGTACTTATCCATGTTAAGGGGACAAGCAGCCAGGGTGGCAGGGCCAGTGCCACCAGGTGTGACAGAAACTATCTTGGGACTGTTTACCCCAGTTTCTATTATGGTCCCAAAAGTGAACCAAACTACACCCTTAGTTTGACTATGGCCAGTAGTCCCACCACTATTACCACTACTGCTAGGGGCACTAGAGTTTGATGTATTAGTGGTGGTAGGCTCAGGGGCTTTACCTGGGCAGGACGTATCCCCTGGGCAATGGCCTTTATCTCTGCACACATAGCACCAAGGCTTTTTCTGATTGTATGAAGAGTGAGAAGAAGATGAGGAAGCTTTATCCCCACCCCCAGAAGAGTGATTTGGACCTGAAGAAGGATCGTTGTCTTACTTTTATCCCCATGCTTGTTCTGAGATTTTTCACCATCTTTCTTTTTGCTGTCTTCGTCACCACCTGTATAAGCTTTTCTGCTCACCCTTATTGTGACCCATTTGTCTGCCTTCTTACCCAATTCTTGGGGAGAGGTGAGATCTGAGTCCACAAAATACTGATGCCAAAAAATCAGACACACACTTGTTCATTATATGCTCTTTCAGAATTAAGTTATATAGGCTTTCATAGTCCGTCACCTTGCTGCCATTTAACCAACCTTCTAGAGCCTTCACTGAACAGTCTACAAAATCTGTCCAATCCTGTGATGACTCCTTTCTAGTCTCTCTGAACTTAATCCTGTATTGTTCAGTGGTTAGGCCCAGACCATTTAAGAGTGCACTTTTGAGTACATGGTAGTTATCTGCATCATCCTTTCTGACAGTAAGGAGTCTGTCTCTCCCCTTGCCACAGAATGATAGCCAAAGGATAGCAGCCCACTGAACCTGAGGGACCCTCTGAACTTTACAGACCCTCTAAAGTGCAGCAAACCACTTGTAGATTCATTCACCATCTTGTAAGGAGGGACAACTTTGTGCAGATTTCTTGAATCAAAGGAAGTTTCCCTAACATTTGAATTCCTGAAACTGCTGCTGCCACCTTGGGGAACTAGACCCAACCCTCGCCTTTCCCTTTCCACAACCAGGGATTCCCTGTCTAAGGCCAACTGTTACTGCTGTAGCCTCAGTCTGGCCTCCGTTAACCTCAGCTTTTTGAGTTCCCTAACTATGGACTGGTCCTCATGGTTAGAAGTGTGGAATACTTCTGAAACAGAAGTTACATGGGAATTGGCAGAGTGTGATCTTTCCCTAAGTAGAAGCACCCTAGTGACCTGGCCTCTAGGTGTGAAGGGAGCCCTACTGGTGTGTGAACCCTTCCCACTCCCAGTTGTACTATGGGGTTGGTTGACAGAAAGATCAGTGGAAGGACCCTCCCCCGGATTATCAGAATGCTCCTCTGAGCCTGCCTGGTTGGAATCTTCCTCAACTTCCTCATCTGGTTGTTCCTGACCAGTGCTAAGTCCCTGGTCATCCTTTAGGAGAAGATTGAAAAGGAATTCCTTATTGGGGTTCTTCCCAATCCTCAAACTCCTTTCAATGCAGAGACCCCTCAAACTTTTAAAGTTAAGATTTGCATATGTTGTTTTCACAACTCTAGGGATAACCTCTACCTCAGATATGTTGAAAGAGAAAGAGTTTAAGAAAAAGGGTAAAAAGTTAGTAGACTAGCAGGCCTAATTTTTAGAGAAAAGACAGAAACTTTGTAAAACTTTTGCAAAGTTAAAAGAACTTTTAGGAAAGTTTGAAATTACTTCTAGGTACAATTATGTATAGCTCTAAGTATTGGAGCAAGCTTTTCTTGTGAAAAGCACTAGTAACAAAGTGGTAAAGCAATTGCAAGTACTTATCCCACTGTTGAACCACCAATGTAGGAGGCTGGCCTGGCTTGTAGTGGGTACCCTAGGTACTTATGCCTTATACCAGGTCCAGTTATCCCTTATTAGTGAAATGTAGTAGTGTTCTAGCTGCTTAGGCTGATAGAGGAAGCTGTAGCAGAGCTGCTTAGGCTGATCTAGGCGACATGCAAAGCTCCTGCAATACCACTTATAGTTACACAGTACGTATGCACAAGTAAAGACAATACTCAGCGTTACCAAAAATAAATGTAGTTTATTTTGGTGACACCAGGCCAAAAGTATCTTAGAGGCAATACTCCTTCTGGAGGTTATCATTATACACAATATATACACTAAATACCAAAATAAGGTAAGCAATTAGTCATAGGATAGTGCAAACGGTAGAAAAATGTGATGTAATGCAATGGGAGAAAATAGGTCAAGGGGAATACAAACCATACACTAAGAAAGTGGAATGAGAATCACGAATTCCCCCCTTGACACGTGTAGTGTGTAGAGAATCGCTGGGAGAGTAGGAAAATCACAAAGGTAAGTAAAATACCCCACCCCAGATCCCAGGAAAGTAGGAGTAAAGTACTGCAAGTTTCCTTAGGACACACTACAAGTGGTGGTTAGAGTTATTGCAAGAACCAAGCAAGACTGCAAGCAACAAACGGTGGATTACTTGTCCTGAAGACCTGCAAAGGAAGGAGACCAAGTCCAGAAGTCGCTGAAGATTCCAGGAAGGACAGGAGCCCCTGCCAACCTAGAAGATGGTGCAAAAGAGGATTCTCCAGTTAGAAGAGGTCTGCAGAAGAGCACCAAAGAAGACGGCTGCGGGCTCCTGCGTGATGCAAGAGATGTCCCATGTCGTGAAGATGGATACAAACAGTTTGCGTTGCTGAAGTCGACCAACAAGCCTTGGTTCTGGCTAGGTCGCGGTTTGCGTCAAAATGGCACTGCCTGGACCCAGGAGCAACCTGGGGCCTCAACTCGGACTGAGGAGGCAGAACCCTGTCTGTGAGGTGGCAGCATGTGTAGCTCAGTGCAAGCCTCAGAGAGCTGGTTTAGGAGTACTGGGGGGTTCATGGTGGAGCATGGGATTGGCCCCCCAATTCACAGATTTAGAATGGGGGAACAATTCTATGATCTTAGACACCTAACATGGCCATATTTGGAGTTACCATTCTGAAGCTACATATAGGTATTGACCTATGTGTTGTGCACGCATGTAATGGTGTCCCCACACTCACGAAGTCCAGGGAATTGGCCTTGAACAACGTGGGGGCACATTTGCTAGTGCAAGGGTGTCCTCACACTTAGTAACTTTGCACCTAGCCTACAGTAAATGAGGGTTAGACATATAGGTGACTTATAAGTTACTTAGTGCAGTGAAAATGGCTGTGAAATAGTGTGTGCGCTCTTTCACGCAGGCTGCAGAGGCAGTTCTGTGAAAGGGTTTGTCTGAGCTTCTTATGGGTGGCAAAAGAAATGCTGCAGCCCATAAGGATCTCCTGGAACACCAGTGCCCTGAGTACCTAGGTACCATATACTAGGAACTTATAAGGGGGGTCCAGTGTGCCAATTGGAATTGGTATATGGAATCACTAGCCTATAGTGACAAATTAGGAAGCAGAGAGAGCATAGGCACTGAGGTTCTGGTTAGCAGAGCCTTAGTGACACAGGTAAGCACTACTGACAACACAGACATTAGGCCACAAACTATGAGCTCTGGGGTCCCGGCTAGCAGGATCCCAGTGAGACAGGCAAAACACACTGACAAATAGGGCTTTCATTATGAGCACTGGGGTCCTGGCTAGCAGGATCCCAGTGACACAGACAAAAACTCACTGACACACACAAACAGACCAAAAGTGGGGGTAACCATGCTAGAAAGAGGCTACTTTCACACACACCCCCCACCATAGGTAGTTTTGTAATAGATCATTTTGATGTGTCCACTTACTTCTGTGATGTTCCAAACACTACATTTGGGAAAAGAAACACACTTAGGTTATGTTAAAAAGACCCCTCACCCACCAACCAAGCTGGTGGCATGCTTCATCATCGGGGTCCCACCCGAGACATCTATTGTGTCACGGATGTGCTGCGACACCTGATTACAGCAGAGCAGGTTTTGTCATTTTTTCCATACATACTGGTTGGATTTGGCACAAGGGTGAGTGATGGTTCATTAGATCAAATTTTATTAACAAGAGATTTCACAAAAAACGAAATGCAGTGTTAATAACTGAAAGGCCAAAAAACGGAACCAATGACTCACAACTCCTGAGCTGTAAAGCCACGACAAGGCACCAACCGCTTTACAATCTATTCATACACCTTTCATACATGACATGCACAAGACCATTCACACCACCAGCCGCGAGCCCGGCACATTATAACACTTGCATCAACAGACAGTGGCACTCAAGGGCCCGTCACTTACATACACCCACATGCCTGATACAGCAATCACACCAGCTGATGGGAGTGTGTGGACTGGCGTTATGTTGCCACCGCCAGCCAAGGGCCACTCCAAGCACACCGCCATCACTTTTTTTGTGGTTGTTTTTAAACAACAAATAAACCACTAAATAATTTGAAATAAGTATAAAACTACAAACACAAAAGCTCTAACTGAATACATGACAGAAATGCCAACAGTGAAACTGAACATATGAAAATATAAAACAGGTAGTTCACCCTCACGGTATTTCCCAGACTTTTTTTTTTGGTGTGATAACTCCTGAAACAGCCGGCTCCACACAGCCCAGGCTTTGAAGGGCAATCGGGGCAGTACATCCGTCTCTCCCTCCGGATTCCTCTTCGGGCACAGACTCTACATTTCTTAGTGGGTAAGTCTTTTGGGAGTGGGAGGAATGTGATCAGGAAAGTGGCGATCTTTCAATATAGACACATCCTCCACCACTGCTACTCTAGGACCTCTTTGCCTGTTCCACCACAATAAGGCTCTCTATCACCGACTCCTGAAATGTAACAAATTTCATCCTTGACTCAGAGGAACAATCCTTGAACACAAGAAAAGCATTAAAAGTTGCCAAATGAAATAAATGAATGGCCAACTTTTTATACTACACGTAAGACTTACGAAGAGCAGTGTAAGGTTCCAACCTCTGATCAACACCACCCATGTGCTTATTGTAGTCCAAAATGCACGAAGGTTTGCGCACTTCTGCAACTTGACCCCGAACAGTCACAGGGGAAGTACTCTCATCATGGATGGTAGTTAGCATGTACACATCCCTCCTGTCTGAAAATTTCAGAGCTAGCAGCTCATCATTCCGCAAGGCACTGCACTGTCCCCTCTCAAGTGGCAAGGCTAAAGCATTGTCAACAAAATGCAGCATCTGAAGAAGAGCCATAGTGATTACAAGTCGTGGTTGCAGGAAATATAGCCGTTGCCTTCAAGGGACTAGTAGATCAATTAATAAGAAGCGGCTTGTAGGAAGGTAGCCTCTTTCTAGCCTTGTTACCCCCACTTTTGGCCTGTTTGTGAGTATATGTCAGGGTGTTTTCACTGTCTCACCTGGATCCTGCTAGCCAGGGCCCAGTGCTCATTGTGAAAACCCTATGATGTCAGTGTGTTTGTTATGTGTCACTGGGATCCTGTTAGCCAGGACCCCAGTGCTCATAAGTTTGTGGCCTATATGTGTTCCCTGTGAGGTGCCTTACTGTATCACTGAGGCTCTGCTAACCAGAACCTCAGTGTTTATGCTCTCTCTGATTTCTAAATTTGTCACTGCAGGCTAGTGACTAAATTTACCAATTCTCATTGGCACACTGGTACACCCATATAATTCCCTTGTATATGGTACTTAGGTACCCAGGGTATTGGGGTTCCAGGAGATCCCTGTGGGCTGCAGCATTTCTTTTGCCACCCATAGGGAGCTCAGACAATTCTTACACAGGCCTGCCACTGCAGTCTGAGTGACATAACATCCATGTTATTTCACAGCCATTTTTCACTGCACATAAGTAACTTATAAATCACCTATATGTCTAACCCTCACTTGGTGAAGGTTGGGTGCCAAGTTACTTAGTGTGTGGGCACCCTGGCACTAGCCAAGGTGCCCCCACATCATTCAGGGCAAATTCCCCGGACTTTGTGAGTGCGGGGACACCATTACACGGGTGCACTATACATAGGTCACTACCTATGTATAGCGTCACAATGGTAACTCCGAACATGGCAATGTAACATGTGTAAGATCATGGAATTGTCACCCCAATACCATTTTGGTATTGGGGTGACAATTCCATGATCTCCCGGGTTTATAGCACAGAACCCGGGTACTGCCAAACTGCCTTTTCGGGGTTTCCACTGCAGCCGCTGCCAACCCCTCAGACAGGATTCTGCCCTCCTGGGATCCAGGCAGCCCTGGCCCAGGAAGGCAGAACAAAGGATTTCCTCTGAGAGAGGGTGTTACACCCTCTCCCTTTGGAAATAGGTGTGAAGGGCTGGGGAGGAGTAGCCTCCCCCAGCCTCTGGAAATGCTTTGAGGGGCACAGATGGTGCCCATCTCTGCATAAGCCAGTCTACACCGGTTCAGGGATCCCCCAGCCCTGCTCTGGCGCGAAACTGGACAAAGGAAAGGGGAGTGACCACTCCCCTGACCAGTACCTCCCAGGGGAGGTGCCCAGAGCTCCTCCAGTGTGTCCCAGACCTCTGCCATCTTGGAAACAGAGGTGTTGGGGGCACACTGGACTGCTCTAAGTGGCCAGTGCCAGCAGGTGACGTCAGAGACCCCCTCTGATAGGCTCTTACTTTTCTTGGGAGACAATCCTCCTTTCTTGGTAGCCAAACCTCCTTTTCTGGCTATTTAGGGTCTCTCCTCTGGGGAATTCTTCAGATAACGAATGCAAGAGCTCTCCAGAGTTCCTCTGCATCTCCCTCTTCGACTTCTGCCAAGGATCGCCTGCTGACTGCTCCAGGACACCTGCAAAACCGCAACAAAGTAGCAAGACGACTACCAGCCTACCAGCAACATTGTAGCGCCTCATCCTGCCGGCTTTCTCGACTGTTTCCTGGTGGTGCATGCTCTGAGGGTCATCTGCCTTCACCCTGCACTGGAAGCCAAGAAGAAATCTCCCGTGGGTCGACGGAATCTTCCCCCTGCTAACGCAGGCACCAAAAGGCTGCATCACTGGTCCTCTGTGTCCCCTCTCATCCTGACGAGCGTGGTCCCTGGAACACTGGAACTCTATCCGAGTGACTCCCACAGTCCAGTGATCCTTCAGTCCAAGTTTGGTGGAGGTAAGTCCTTACCTTCCCACGCTAGACAGCAAACCTGTGTACTGCGTGATTTGCAGCTGTCCGGCTCCTTGGGACTCTTTCAGGATTTCCTTTGTGCACAGCCTAGCCTGGGTCCCCAGCACTCCATCCTGCAGTGCTCAACCCTCTGAGTTGGCCTCCGACGTCGTGGGACCCTCCTTTTTAACTCTGCGTGGACTCCGGTTCACAAATCTTCCAAGTGCCTGTTCGGGTACTTTTGCAGGGGCTGCCTGCTTCTGTGGGGGCTCTCTGACTTGCTGAGCACCCCCTCTGTCTCCTCCTTCAAGGGGCGACATCTTGGTCCTTCCTGGTCATCAGCAGCACCCAAAAACCTCTACCGCGACCCTTGCAGCTAGCAAGGCTTGTTTGCGGTATTTCTGCGTAGGAACACTTCTGCAACCTTCATTGCGACGTGGGACATCTTCCATCCATAGGAGAAGTTCCTAATCCTCTTCGTTGTTGCAGAACTCCAAGGTTCTTCCATCCAGAGGCAGCGTCCTTGCACCTTCATCCGGGGTTTTCTGAGGTCCTGCCCCCCTGGACACTATTGCGACTCTTGGACTTGGTCCCCTTGCAGGTCCTCAGGTCCAGGAATCCACCTTCAGTGCCTTGCTGGTGTTTGTTGTTCTTGCAGAATCCCCCTATCACGACTTTTGTGCTGTTTTGGGGTAGTAGGTGTACTTTACTCCTACTTTTCAGGGTCTTGGGGTGGGGTATCTTGGACACCATGACTTTTTTCTTACAGTCCCAGAGACCCTCTACAAGCTCCCATAGGTCTGGGGTCCATTTGTGATTCGCATTCCACTTTTGGAGTATATGGTTTTTGTTGCCCCTAGAACTATATCTGCCTACTGCAACCTATTGTAATTCTACACTGTTTGCATTACTTTTCTGACTCTTACTTACCTGTTTTGGGTTTGTGTACATATAACTTGTGTATATTACTTACCTTTTTACTGAGGGTACTCACTGAGATACTTGTGGCATATTGTCATTAAAAAAAGTACCTTTATTTTTGGTAACTCTGTGTATTGTGTTTTCTTATGATAATGTGCATATGATATAAGTGGTATAGTAGGAGCTTTGCATGTCTCCTAGTTCAGCCTAAGCTGCTTTGCCATAGCTACCTTCTATCAGCCTGAGCTGCTAGAAACACCTCTATTCTACTAATAAGGGATAACTGGACCTGGCACAGGGTGTAAGTACAACAGGGTACCCACTATAAGCCAGGGCAGCCTCCTACATTGGTGGTGCAGCGGTGGGATAAGTACTTGCAACTGCTTTACCACTTTGTCATTTTGTACTTTTCATAAGAGAATCACATACCAAACACTTCAGTGTATGTACACTTAACCCAAAAAGTTTGCTTTTCTATCCTAAAACCTTTTACACATTTCTGAAAAGTTTCTTAAAACTTCTAAAAGTTTTCTAAAAGTTAGAAAAAGTTTTTTTCTGTGCTTTCAAAAGTTCTAAAACTTTTTCTTTTCTCACTATCCTTAAACCTTTACTATCATGTCTGTTGTAGAGTCCACTCTCACGACTGTTAATGCCACATATGAGAGTTTGAACTATAAAGGTTTTAGGGGGTCTCTGCCTGGATAGAGGTTTGAGTATAAGAAAGAACCCTACAAAAGAGTTTCTTTTTAACATGCTTGTTGTGGATGACCAGAACCAGTCTGGACCATCAAATGAGAGGTTAGAAAAGGGAGAAGCTTCCCAGTCTGATTCAGAGGGGTCCCCTGGAGAAGCTGGGGAGTGTTCTGACAAGGGTGTGCCCCCTAGCAGGGCACCTAGTGATGCTGGTAGTGATAGAGGTTCCCATAACAGTAGGGCATCCTTTAAAGCTAGAGGCCAGGTTACCAGGGTCCAGACAGTTAGGCACAGGTCCCCCTCTGAAACTTCCCATATGTTATCTGTGTCAAGGCATTCCCAAACCACCCACCCTGAGGATAACTTGTTAGAAAGGGAACTCAAAAAGTTGAGGGATGAAGAGACCAGACTGAAGCTTAAACAGCAGAAGCTGGCCTTAAATAGGGCATCCCTAGACATAGAGAAGGAAAGACAGAGGTTGGGGTTAGTTCCCCATGGTGGCAGCAGCAGTATTCCTGATAGCAATCCTGTTAGAGAGCAAGATTCCAGGAATCTGCACAAGATAGTCCCCCCTTACAAGGAAGGGGATGACATTAATAAGTGGTTTTCTGCACTTGAGAGGGCCTGTATGGTACAGTAGGTCCCTCAAAGGCAGTGGGCTGCTATTTTGTGGCTATCTTTCACTGGAAAGGGTAGGGATAGGCTCCTTACTGTTAGAGAAAGTGAAGCCAACAACTACAAAGTTTTGAAAGATGCACTCTTGGATGGATTTGGCTTAACCACTGAACAATACAGGATTAAGTTCAGAGACACCAGCAAAAAGTCAAGACTGGACAGATTTTGTGGACTGTTCAGTGAAGGCCTTGGAAGGGTGGTTACATGGCAGTAAGGTATCTGACTATGAAAGCCTGTACAATCTTATTCTGAGAGAGCATATTCTGAACAACTGTGTGTCTGACTTGTTGCACCAATACCTAGTGGACTCGGATCTGACCTCTCCCCAAGAATTGGGAAAGAAGGCAGACAAGTGGGTCAGAACAAGGGTGAACATAAAAGTTCATACAGGGGGTGACAAGGATGGCAAGAAGAAATATGGTGAGAAATCTCAAGATAAGCATGGGGATAAGGGTAAAACCAAAGATCCTTCTTCAAATCCTAAACACTCCTCAGGGGGTGGGGATACATCAAATTCTTCATCTTCTTCACAACCCACACACATTAAGAAGCCTTGGTGCTTTGTGTGTAAAAATAAAGGCCATAGGCCAGGGGATAAGTCCTGTCCAGGTAAACCCCCTGAGCCTACCACCACTAATACATCAAACTCTAGTGCCCCTAGCAGTAGTGGTAATAGTGGTGGGACTGCTGGCAACAGTCAAAATAAGAGTGTAGTTCGGTTCACTTATGGGTCCATCATAGAAACTGGGGTAGTCAGTCCCAAGACAGTTTCTGTCACACCTGGTGGCATTAGCCTTGCCACACTGGCTGCTTGTCCCCTTACAATGGATAAGTACAGGCAGACAGTTTCAATAAATGGTGTTGAGGCTCATGCCCACAGGGACACAGGTGCCAGTATCACTTTGGTGACTGAAAACCTAGTGTCTCCTGAACAACACATCATTGGAAAACAGTACAAGATTATTGATGTCCATAACTCCACTAAGTTTCTTCCCTTAGCTATAGTTCAGTTTAGTTGGAGTGGAGTTACCGGCCCTAAGCAGGTGGTATTATCACCTAGCTTACCTTTATACTGTCTCTTAGGTAATGACCTAGAGGCCTCAGGTTGGGCTGAGGTAGAGTTTAATACCCATGCAGCCATGCTGGGTATCCCTGAGGAATTGCTTCCTCTCATTTCAGCTGAAATGAAAAAGCAAAGGAGAGAAAAAGGCCTGAAAAGTCAGGATCCTTCTCCAACAACAGGTAAAAAGGGCATCACAGTATCCCCTACCCACCCTGCCATTCAGTATACCATTCCTGTGGTGGGAGAAACCTCTCCTGGGGTGGCACCTGTACCAAGGGAACCATCAGCTAGCACAGCTAAACTCCCTGAGATAGAAGTACCTCTCTGTGGGATAACTAATATTGGTGAAAAAAGTGCACCATTTTAGTTAACATGGAGCATCCCTCCAACCCTCCCAGAGAAAGTTTAGTTCAGCAACCCTGCACTGCCTCACAGCACTTAGGACAGCAGCCCTGCCCTAGTGTGGAGCTCATAGGACAGCATCCCTGCCCTGCTCCAACTCAAGAGAAACAGCAACCCTGTTCTCTCTTACAGCCATATGGACAAAGTTTTTGCCCAGCCATGGCTTTACTGAGACAGCATCCCTGTCTGGCATTCTCATCCTTTGATATAGGTCCAGTGGACAATTCCCACTGCTCTAAACTAAAACATACTAATAGGAACGCTGAAAATATAACTTCACATTGCTGGCTAGCTAAAAAACTTCAAACAGGGTGGTTTACATCCCCACAGGGAAGTAACCATATAGTGGATGATAAAGGGAGTAACCAAGCTATTGCAGAGCTACTCTCTACTTATCACCACTTAGACAATAAAGACTCAACTGGCCAAGGTTAGCCTTATTGTCCTTCGTTTGGGGGGGTTGTGTAGGAAGGTAGCCTCTTTCTAGCCTTGCTACCCCCACTTTTGGCCTGTTTGTGAGTATATGTCAGGGTGTTTTCACTATCTCACTGGGATCCTGCTAGCCAGGACCCAGTGATCATAGTGAAAACCCTATGTTGTCAGTGTGTCTGTTATGTGTCACTGGGATCCTACTAGCCAGGACCTCAGTGCTCATAAGTTTGTGGCCTATATGTGTTCCCCGTGTGGTGCCTAACTGTATCACTGAGGCTCCGCTAACCAGAACCTCAGTGTTTATGCTCTCTCTGCTTTCTAAATTTGTCACTGCAGGCTAGTTACTACATTTACCAATTCTCCTTGGCACACTGGTACACCCATATAATCCCCTTGTATATGGTACTTAGGTACCCAGGGTATTGGGGTTCCAGGAGATCCCTATGGGCTGCAGAATTTCTTTTGCCACCCATAGGGAGCTCAGACAATTCTTACAGAGGCTTGCCACTGCAGCCTGAGTGAAATAACATCCACCTTATTTCACAGCCATTTTTCACTGCACATAAGTAACTTATAAGTCACCTATATGTCTAACCCTCACTTGGTGAACGTTGGGTGCCAAGTTACTTAGTGTGTGGGCACCCTGGCACTAGCCAAGGTGCCCCCATATCGTTCAGGGCAAATTCCCCCGACTTTGTGAGTGCGGGGACACCATTACACGTGTGCACTATACATAGGTCACTACCTATGTATAGCGTCACAATGGTAACTCAGAACATGGCCATGTAACATGTCTAAGGTCATGGAATTGTCACTCCAATACCATTTTGGTATTGGGTGGACAATTCCATGATCCCCTGGGTCTCTAGCACAGAGCCCGGGTACTGCCAAACTGCCTTTCCGGGGTTTCCACTGCAGCTGCTGCTGCCAACCCCTCAGACAGGATTCTGCCCTCCTGGGGTTCAGACAGCCTGGCCCAGGAAGGCAGAACAAAGGATTTCCTCTGAGAGAGGGTGTTACACAATCTCCCTTTGGAAATAGGTGTGAAGGGCTGGGGAGGAGTAGCCTCCCCCAGCCTCTGGAAATGCTTTGATGCCGGCTTTCTCGACTGTCTCCTGGTGGTGCATGCTCTGGGGGTCATCTGCCTTCACCCTGCACTGGAAGCCAAGAAGAAATCTCCTGTGGGCCGATGGAATCTTCCTCCTGCTAACGCAGGCACCAAAAGACTGCATCACCGGTCCTCTGGGTCCCCTCTCACCCTGACGGGCGTGGTCCCTGGAACACAGGAACTCTATCCAAGTGACTCCCACAGTCCAGTGATCCTTCAGTCCAAGTTTGCCTCCCCATGCTAGACTGCAAACCTGTGTACTGCGTGATTTGCAGCTGCTCCTGTGCACTCTTCCAGGATTTCCTTCGTGCACAGCCTAGCCTGGGACCCCAGCACTCTGTCCTGCAGTGCTCAACCCTCTGAGTTGGCCTCCGACGTCGTGGGACCCTCCTTTGTAACTCTGCGTGGACTCTGGTTCACAAATCTTCCAAGTGCCTGTTCGGGTACTTTTGCGGGTGCAGCCTGCTTCTGTGGGGGCTCTTTGAGTTACTGAGCACCCCCTCTGCTTCCTCCTGCAAGGGGCGACATCCTGGTCCTTCCTGGTCCCCAGCAGCACCCAAAAACTTCTACCGCGACCCTCGCAGCTAGCAAGGCTTGTTTGCGGTATTTCTGCATGGGAATACTTCTGCAACCTTCATCGCGACGTCGGACATCTTCCTTCCAAAGGAGAAGTTCCTAGTCCTCTTCGTTGTTGCAGAACTCCAAGCTTCTACCACCCGGAGGCAGCTTCCTTGCACCTTCATCCGGGGTTTTCTGGTGTCCTGCCCCCCCTGGACACTATCGAGACTCTTAGACTTGGTCCCCTTGCCTTGCAGGTCCTCAGGTCCAGGAATCCACCTTCAGTGCCTTGCTGGTGTTTGTTGTTCTTGCAGAATCCCCCTATCACGATTATTGTGCTCTTTTGGGGTAGTAGGTGTAGTTTACTCCTACTTTTCAGGGTCTTGAGGTGGGGTATCTTGGACACCCTGACTGTTTTCTTACAGTCCTAGCGACCCTCTACAAGCTCACGTAGGTCTGGGGTCCATTCGTGATTCGCATTCCACTTTTGGAGTATATGGTTTGTGTTGCCCCTAGACCTATGTCTGCCTATTGCAACCTATTGTAATTCTACACTGTTTGCATTACTTTTCTGACTCTTACTTACCTGTTTTGGGTTTGTGTACATATAACTTGTGTATATTACTTACCTTCTTAATGAGGGTACTCACTGAGATACTTGTGGCATATTGTCATAAAAATAAGGTACCTTTATTTTTAGTAACTCTGTGTATTGTGTTTTCTTATGGTAATGTGCATATGATATAAGTGGTATAGTAGGAGCTTTGCATGTCTCCTAGTTCAGCCTAAGCTGCTTTGCCATAGCTACCTTCTATCAGCCTAAGCTACTAGAAACATCTTTATTCTACTAATAAGAGATAACTGGACCTGGCACAGGGTGTAAGTACCACAGGGTACCCACTATAAGCCACGCCAGCCTCCTAGATGGCTTCTTTGTCAACCCCATGAAAAAAGTAAAACACAAGAACCTTTTCATCTCTTCCAGATTTGTGGGAAGCCATTGGGTAGCTCTAGACTGAGGCCTAAGTCTGGCAGTGTTGTGCGTCAAATACTGCTCCGTATACATATTAGTCTGCTTAACAGTCTCTTCCAAAAATACATTGTCCATAAACAACCCAAAGAAATTGACAGGCAAAACGTTTTCCGTATTTACTCTACACCCTGTGTAAGGAAATGCCTCCTTGGCATGGTTACCCCCTGACTTTTTGCCTTTGCTGATGGCAAGTTATGATTTGAAAGTGTGCTGAGGCCTGCTAATCAGGCCCCAGCACGAGTGTTCTTTCCCTAACCTGTACTTTTGTTTCCACAATTGGCACACCCTGGCATCCAGGTAAGTCCCTTGTAACTGGTACCTCTGATGCCAGGGAAGGTCTCTAAGGGCTGCAGCAGGTCTTATGCCACCCTGGGGACCCCTCACTCAGCACAGACACACTGCTTGCCAGCTTGTGTGTGCTAGTGGGGATAAAAAGACTAAGTCAACATGGCACTCCCCTCAGGGTGCCATGCTAACCTCACACTGCCTACAGGTATAGATAAGTCACCCCTCTAGCAGGCCTTATATCCCTAAGGCAGGGTGCACTATACCATAGGTGAGGGCATAAGTGCATGAGCACTATGCCCCTACAGTGTCTAAGCAAAACCTTAGACATTGTAAGTGCAGGGTAGCCATAAGAGTATATGGTCTGGGAGTCTGTCATGCACGAACTCTACAGCACCATAATGGCTACACTGAAAACTGTGAAGTTTGGTATCAAACTTCTCAGCACAATAAATGCACACTGATGCCAGTGTACATTTTATTGTAACATACACCCCAGAGGGCACCATAGAGGTGCCCCCTGAAACCTTAACGACTACCAGTGTAGGCTGACTAGTTTTAGCAGCCTGCCACACACCAGACATGTTGCTGGCCACATGGGGAGAGTGCCGCCTTTGTCACTCTGTGGCTAGTAACAAAGCCTGTACTGGGTGGAGGTGCTTCTCACCTCCCCCTGCAAGAACTGTAACACCTGGCGGTGAGCCTCAAAGCCTCACCCCCTTTGTTACAGCGCCCCAGGGCATTCCAGCTAGTGGAGTTGCCCGCCCCCTCCGGCCACGGCCCCACTTTTGGCGGCAAGGCCGGAGGAGATAATGAGAAAAACAAGGAGGAGTCACTGGCCAGTCAGGACAGCCCCTAAGGTGTCCTGAGCTGAGGTGACTCTGACTTTTAGAAATCCTCCATCTTGCAGATGGAGGATTCCCCCAATAGGGATAGGAATGTCCCCTCTCCCTTCAGGGAGGAGGCACAAAGAGGGTGTAGCCACCCTCAGGGCTAGTAGCCATTGGCTACTAACCCCAGACCTAAACACACCCCTAAATTGAGTATTTAGGGGCTCCCAGAATACAGCAAGATAGATTCCTGCAACCTAAGACGAAGAAGGACTGCTGAGCTGAAAAACCCTGCAGAGAAGACGGAGACACCAACTGCTTTGGCCCCAGCTCTACCGGCCTGTTTCCCACTTCTAAAGACACTGCTCCAGCGACGCGTTCCACAGGGACCAGCGGCCTCTGAAGCCTCAGAGGACTGACCTGCATCTAGAAGGACCAAGAACTCCCGAGGACAGCGGCTCTGTTCCACAAAGACTGCAACTTTGCAACAAAGAAGCAACTTTGAACCAACACACGTTTCCCGCCGGAAGCGTGAGACTTTGCACTCTGCACTCGACGCCCCCGGCTCGACTTGTGGAGAACAAACACCACAGGGAGGACTCCCCGGCGACTACGAGACCGTGAGTAGCCAGAGTTGATCCCCCTGAGTCCCCACAGCGACGCCTGCAGAGGGAATCCCGAGGCTCCCCCTGACCGCGACTGCCTGCTTGAAAGACCCGACACCTGATAAAGACTCTGCATCCGCAGCCCCCAGGACCTGAAGGATCCGACCTCCAGTGCAGGAGCGACCCCCAGGTAGCCCTCTCCCTTGCCCAGGTGGTGGCTACCCCGAGGATCCCCCCCTTGCCTGCCTGTATCGCTGAAGAGACCCCTTGGTCTCCCATTGAAACCTATTCCGAACCCGACGCTTGTTTGCACACTGCACCCGGCCGCCCCCGGGCCGCTGAGGGTGTACTTTTTGTGCTGACTTGTGTCCCCCCCCGGTGCCCTACAAAACACCCCTGGTCTGAAGGCATTGAAGCCTATGTGTTTTGGGCACCACTTTGACCTCTGCACCTGACCGGCTCTGAGCTGCTGGTGTGGTAACTTTGGGGTTGCTCTGAACCCCCAACGGTGGGCTACCTTGGACCCAACTTTGAACCCCGTAGGTGGTTTACTTACCTGCAAAAACTAACAAACACTTACCTCCCCCAAGAACTGTTGAAAATTGCACTGACTTGTTTTAAAATAGCTATATGCCATTTGTGTGAAAACTGTATATGCTATTTTGCTAATTCAAAGTTCCTAAAGTTCCTAAGTGAAGTACCTTTCATTTAAAATATTGTTTGTAAATTTTGAACCTGTGGTTCTTAAAATAAACTAAGAAAATATATTTTTCTATACAAAAACCTATTGGCCTGGAATTGTCTCTGAGTGTGTGTTCCTCATTTATTGCCTGTGTGTGTACAACAAATGCTCAACACTACCCTCTGATAAGCCTACTGCTCGACCACACGACCACAAAATAGAGCATTAGAATTATCTCTTTTTGCCACTATCTTACCTCTAAGGGGAACCCTTGGACTCTGTGCATGCTATTTCTTACTTTGAAATAGTACATACAGAGCCAACTTCCTACATTGGTTGCAGCGGTGGGATACAAGACTTTGCATTTGCTGGACTACTCAGCCAATACCTGATCACACTACTAAATTCCAAAAATTGTCATTAGAAACTGATTTTTGAAATTTGAGCTATTTTTCTGCTAGGGCCTTGTGTTAGTCCCTATTAGCAATTCTTTTAGAGTTTACAAGTTTTGTAAAAGTTTGAATGAAGTTCTAGAGATAGTTTTAGATTCTTAAAAAGTATTCCAACTTTTAGAAACATAGGGGGTCATTCTGACCCTGGCGGTCATCGACCGCCAGGGCCAACTACCGCGGAAGCACCGCCAACAGGCTGGCGGTGCTTCCTGGCCAGTTCTGACCGCGGCGGTAAAGCCGCGGTCAGAAAAGGGAAACCAGCGGTTTCCCGCCAGTTTTCCCCTGGCCATAGGAATCCTCCATGGTGGCGCTGCAAGCAGCGCCGCCATGGGGATTCCGACCCCCTTCCCGCCATCCTGTTCCTGGCGGTTCTTACCGCCAGGAACAGGATGGCGGGAACGGGTGTCGTGGGGCCCCTGGGGGCCCCTGCACTGCCCATGCCACTGGCATGGGCTGTGCAGGGGCCCCCTAACAGGGCCCCATAAAGATTTTCAGTGTCTGCTTTGCTGACACTGAAAATCGCGACGGGTGCCACTGCACCCGTCGCACCCCTTCAACTCCGCCGGCTCCATTTGGAGCCGGCTTCATTGTTGAAGGGGCTTTCCCGCTGGGCCGGCGGGCGGCCTTCTGGCGGTCGCCCGCCGGCCCAGCGGGAAAGTCAGAATGACCGCCGCAGTCATTTGACCGCGGTACGGTCTTCTGGCGGTTCCCGCCAGGCGGGCGGCTTCCGCCACCCGCCAGGGTCGGAATGACCCCCATAATGTCTAATGCAGAAGAGAATGTGATGGAACTCGACATCACCCCTTACCTGAATCTTAGGATGACAGAGTTAATGTCTCTCTGCAAAACAAAAAAGATTAGAACTGGTTCAAACCCTACCAAAGTACAGCTCCAGGAGCTTTTGGCAGAGTTTGCCAAGAACAACCCCTCTGAAGATGACCTCACAGAGGGGGAAGCTAGTGAAGTGGGGGAATTCCCACCTACAGTCCTCTTTAGGGAGGCCAGGGCTCCTCAAACCCTGACTCCAAATGTGATAGTCAGAGATGCTGTTTCTCTCACAGGAGAGTCCAGCACCTCTGGAATCACTGAGGACAGCCTCAGTGAAGATGACCTACTGTTAGCCAGGATGGTCAAAAGATTGGCTTTAGAGAGACAGCTCCGAGCCATAGAAAGGGAAAGACAAGAGATGGGTTTTGGTCCCATCAATGTTGGCAGCAACATAAATAGGGTCAGAGATTCCCCTGACGTGTTGAAAATCCCTAAAGGGATTGTAACTAAATATGAAGATGATGATGACATCACCAAATGGTTCACAGCTTTTGAGAGGGCTTGTGCAACCAGAAAAGTAAACAGATCTCACTGGGGTGCTATCCTTTGGGAAATGTTCACTGGAAAGTGTAGGGATAGACTCCTCACACTCTCTGGAAAAGATGCAGAATCCTATGACCTCATGAAGGCTACCCTGATTGAGGGCTTTGGATTCTCCAGTGAGGAGTATAGAATTAGGTTCAGGGGGGCTCAAAAATTCTCGAGCCACACCTGGGTTGATTTTGTTGACTACTCAGTGAAAACACTGGATGGTTGGATTCAAGGCAGTGGTGTAAATGATTATGATGGGCTGTACAATTTATTTGTGAAAGAACACCTATTAAGTAATTGTTTCAATGATAAACTGCATCAGCATCTGGTAGACCTAGGACCAATTTCTCCCCAAGAATTGGGAAAGAAGGCGGACCATTGGGTCAAGACTAAGGTGACCAAGACCAAGACTTTGGTGACCAAAAGAAAGGGGTCACAAAGACTCCCCAGGGGAAGAGTGTTGAGACATCCAAGGGAAAAAGTAAAGATCCTTCTATAGGGCCCCAAAAACCTGCTCAGGAGGGAGGCCCCAGAGCCTCTTCACAATCCAATTTTGGGTACAAGGGTAAAAACTTTGATCCCAAAAAGGCCTGGTGTCGTAGCTGTAATCAGCCAGGACACCAAACTGGAGACAAGGCGTGTCCCATGAAAGGTTCCACTTCTAACTCTACTCCAGCTAACACTGGAATGGCCAGTCTCCAAGTGGGATCAACAGTGTGCCCAGAGCAAATCAGGGTTCACACTGAAGCTACATTAGTCTCTGAGGGTGGGGTGGATTTAGCCACACTGGCTGCCTGGCCCCCTAATATGCAAAAATACAGGCAGCAGCTCTTAATTAATGGGACAAGTGTAGAAGGCCTGAGGGATACAGGTGCCAGTGTCACCATGCTGACAGAGAAACTGGTTTCCCCTGGTCAATACCTGGCTGGACAAACCTATCCAGTCACCAACGCTGACAATCAGACTAAAGTACATCCCATGGCTATGGCAACTTTAGAGTGGGGAGGGGTCAATGGCCTGAAACAGGTGGTGGTCTCCTCAAATATCCCTGTAGACTGTTTGCTTGGAAATGACCTGGAGTCCTCAGCATGGGCTGAGGTAGAACTCAAACCCCATGCAGCCATGCTGGGTATCCCTGAACTGGTGTGTGTCAAGACAAGGGCACAGTGCAAGGCTCAGGGTGAAAAAGTGGTGTTGGAGCCTGGAAAAAGGGCCCAACCCTCCAAAAGAAAAGGAAAGAAAACTGGGGAACCAGTTTCAACACAACAAGAAAAAGAGAACCTCTCTTCTCAGGAAGAAGTTCTGCCCTCTGAGGGAACTGAGCACCTGGAGTTAGAACCATATCAGGTTGAGCTCCTAGGCCCAGGGGGACCCTCAAGGGAGCAGTTGTGTAAGGGGCAAGAAACCTGTCCCTCTCTGGAAGGCCTTAGGCAGCAAGCTGCTGAACAGGGCCCTTCAAGACAAGAACCCCTGAACAGGGCCCTTCAAGACAAGAACCGCTGAACAGGGCCCTTCAAGACAAGCACCGCTGAACAGGGCCCTTCAAGACAAGAACCGCTGAACAAGGCCCTTCAAGACAAGAACCGCTGAACAGGGCCCCGCTGTCTCAAGAACCG
Source organism: Pleurodeles waltl (assembly GCF_031143425.1). Lineage (NCBI taxonomy): Eukaryota > Metazoa > Chordata > Amphibia > Caudata > Salamandridae > Pleurodeles > Pleurodeles waltl. Next base: position 1,985,968,888 of record NC_090440.1, on the reverse strand, counting down.
CTGAACAGGGCACCGCCGTCTCATGAACCGCTGAACAGGGCACCGCCGTCTCAAGAACCGCTGAACAGGGCACCGCCGTCTCATGAACCGCTGAACAGGGCACCGCCGTCTCAAGAACCGCTGAACTGGGCCCTTCATCTCAAGCACCGCTCCGCTGGGCCCTTCATCTCAAGCACCGCTCCGCTGGGCCCTTCAACTCAGGCACCGCTCCGCTGGGCCCTTCATCTCAAGCACTGCTCCGCTGGGCCCTTCATCTCAAGCACCGCTCCGCTGGGCACCGCCGTCTCTGCACCGCTCCGCTGGGCCCTTCATCTCAAGCACCGCTCTGCTGGGCCCTTCAACTCAGGCACCGCTCCACTGGGCCCTTCATCTCAAGCACCGCTCCGCTGGGCCCTTCATCTCAAGCACCGCTCCGCTGGGCCCTTCAACTCAGGCACCGCTCCGCTGGGCCCTTCATCTCAAGCACCGCTCCGCTGGGCACCGCCGTCTCTGCACCGCTCCGCTGGGCCCTTCATCTCAAGCACCGCTCCGCTGGGCCCTTCAACTCAGGCACCGCTCCGCTGGGCACCGCCGTCTCTGCACCGCTGGCCCATTGGCAGAAGGGGCAGGCCCGGATCTGTGTCGGGCAGGGCTGCGCGAAGCACTCTGGGCACCATGCCTCCTCCAGAACCAGTGGAGTCTGTAATCCACTTGAGAGACTGTGGCTTTGCACTCCCCAGGATGGCACAGTGGGCAATCCACCCACTGTAGAGACTTGAGAGACTGTGGCTTTTCACTCCCCAGGATGGCACAGTGGGCAATCCACCCACTGTAGAGACTTGAGAGACTGTGGCTTTGCACTCCCAGGATGGGACAGTGGCCATGGAGGCCCCTCATGGATCTGGCGTCGTGGACTCATGTGGCTGAGGTGCCTCCCATTCCCTTCCCCCTGACGTGCCTGTAGTTTTTCTATCTGATGCCCCTGCAGTGTTCTCTCCAATGGATTCGGGTCTCCTGTGTGGGCTTTGCCCATGTGTTGAGGCCCATTGGCCCACGTACAATGACTGAAACCCAATTTGGACAGGACAATTTACATATGTGTATATAGTTATAGATGTTGGAAATAATTTTTTACTTAGCCTTACAATATATTTGAATTTCATGATCATTTTATTTTGTCTTGGCATTCTTCCGGGGGGGTTGGGGGGTGTCACTCTGAGTTGTTGCCCTGCATTGATGTGTAGGTAGTTGTGAGTGATGGTGGGTGTGTCGCGTATGTGTGTGCCCGTAATCTTTTCTCCTCCCCCCTCCCCTGTGTCGTAGGTGCAGTACTCACCGTTGTCTTCTGCGGCGGCGTTCGTGCTCCTTGTAGAGGAGCAGGTAGACAATAGCTGGTAGGATGTGTAGTTCTGGTTCCATGCTGTCCAGATTCCTTGTGGGGTGTGTAGAGGTGAGCGTTTTCCCGTTCGTAGTCTGTTTCCGCCGTGTTTTTATCGGCGGGGCTCCCGCCCCGGAAAAGGTGGCGGATTGGTGAGTTGTGATAGGGTGGGCAGTACATTGTCTCCCGCCTGTCTGTTGGCGGTGACCGCCACGCTGTTTGTTTGTCCCGCTGTGGCGGTCGGAGTGTTAAAGTGGCGGTCTGTGTTGGCGGTTTCCGCCAGGGTCAGAATTCAATTTTTTTGACCGCCTGCTTGTTGGCGGGTTGGCCGCCGCTTTAACACCGACCGCCAGGGTTGGAATGACCCCCATAGAGTCTATTGGGAAGATGGACACCTTTAGACTGAGGCAAGAGACCCCAAACCTGGTGCCACTAGGAGAGTGGTAGTGCCTCAGGAGTTTAGGGAGTTCATTCTGACCTTGGCTCATGATATTCCTCTTGCTGGGCATTTGGGACAGACCAAGACGTGGGAGAGATTAGTCAACCACTTCTAGACTGTTTGCTTGGAAATGACCTGGAGTCCTCAGCATGGGCTGAGGTAGAACTCAAACCCCATGCAGCCATGCTGGGTATCCCTGAACTGGTGTGTGTCAAGACAAGGGCACAGTGCAAGGCTCAGGGTGAAAAAGTGGTGTTGGAGCCTGTAAAAAGGGCCCAACCCTCCAAGAGAAAAGGAAAGAAAACTGGGGAACCAGTTTCAACACAACAAGAAAAAGAGAACCTCTCTTCTCAGGAAGAAGTTCTGCCCTCTGAGGGAACTGAGCACCTGGAGTTAGAACCTTATCAGGTTGAGCTCCTAGGCCCAGGGGGACCCTCAAGGGAGCAGTTGTGTAAGGGGCAAGAAACCTGTCCCTCTCTGGAAGGCCTTAGGCAGCAAGCTGCTGAAGAGTCCAAAGGAAAAATAACAGGAACGCATAGAGTCTATTGGGAAGATGGACTCCTTTACACTGAGGCAAGAGACCCCAAACCTGGTGCCACTAGGAGAGTGGTAGTGCCTCAGGAGTTTAGGGAGTTCATTCTGACCTTAGCTCATGATATTCCTCTTGCTGGGCATTTGGGACAGACCAAGACGTGGGAGAGATTAGTCAACCACTTCTATTGGCCCAACATGTCCCAGAAGGTCAAGGAGTTTTGTGTCTCCTGTGCCACCTGTCAAGCCAGTGGTAAGACAGGTGGACACCCAAAGGCCCCCCTCATTCCACTTCCAGTGGTGGGGGTCCCCTTTGAAAGAGTGGGTGTGGACATAGTGGGTCCACTTGAACCTCCCACAGCCTCAGGGAACCAATACATACTAGTAGTAGTGGATCATGCTACTAGATGCCCTGAAGCAATTCCCCTTAGGTCCACTACTGCCCCTGCAGTAGCCAAAGCACTCATTGGTATTTTTACCAGAGTGGGTTTTCCTAAGGAGGTGGTGTCTGACAGAGGTACCAACTTTATGTCAGCATACCTGAAACACATGTGGAATGAGTGTGGGGTGACTTACAAATTCACCACACCATATCATCCACAAACCAAAGGTCTTGTTGAAAGATTTAACAAGACATTGAAAGGCATGATCATGGGGTTCCCTGAAAAACTCAAAAGGAGATGGGATGTCCTCTTGCCATGTCTGCTTTTCGCCTACAGAGAGGTGCCTCAGAAGGGAGTAGGGTTTTCCCCCTTTGAACTTCTGTTTGGCCATCCTGTAAGGGGACCACTAGCTCTTGTGAAAGAAGGCTGGGAGAGACCTCTTCATGAGCCTAAGCAAGATATAGTGGACTATGTACTAGGCCTACGTTCAAGGATGGCAGAGTATATGGAAAAGGCAAGTAAAAACCTTGAGGCCAGCCAACAGCTCCAGAAGTTTCGGTATGACCAAAAGGCTGCTATGGTTGAATTTCAGCCAGGGCAGAAAGTCTGGGTTCTGGAGCCTGTGGCTCCCAGGGCACTTCAGGACAGATGGAGTGGCCCTTACCCAGTGCTAGAAAAGAAGAGTCAGGTCACCTACCTGGTGGACCTAGGCACTAGCAGGGCCCCCAAAAGGGTGATCCATGTGAACTGCCTCAAGCTCTTCCATGACAGGGCGGATGTGAATCTGTTGATATGTAACAGATGAGGACCATGAAGCTGAGAGTGAACCTCTCCCTGATCTCCTCTCCACAGACCCTAAAGATGGCTCAGTTGATTGAGTGATCTATTCAGACACCCTCTCTGGCCAACAGCAATCTGACTGTAGGAAGGTCCTGCAACAGTTTGCTGAGCTCTTTTCCCTAACCCCTGGTCAGACACACCTGTGTACCCATGATGTGGACACAGGAGACAGCTTGCCTGTCAAAAACAAAATTTTCAGACAGTCTGACCAAGTTAAGGAAAGCATCAAGGTGGAAGTCCACAAGATGCTCGAATTGGGAGTCATTGAGCACTCTGACAGCCCCTGGGCTAGCCCAGTGGTTTTAGTCCCCAACCCTCACACCAAAGATGGAAAGAGAGAGATGAGGTTTTGTGTGGACTACAGAGGACTTAATTCTGTCACCAAGACAGATGCGCATCCCATTCCAAGGGCTGATGAATTGATAGACAACGTAGGTGCTGCCAGATACTTAAGTACCTTTGACTTGACAGCAGGGTACTGGTAAATCAAAATGGCACCAGGAGCAAAAGAAAAGACAGCATTCTCCACACCTGATGGGCTTTATCAGTTTACTGTTATGCCCTTTGGTTTAAAGAATGCCCCTACCACCTTCCAAAGGTTGGTGAATCAAGTCCTTGCTGGCTTGGAGTCCTTTAGTGCAGCTTATCTTGACCATATTGCTGTCTTTAGCTCCAGCTGGCAGGATCACCTGGTCCACCTGAAGAAGGTTTTGAAGGCTCTGCAAGCAGCAGGGCTCTCTATCAAGGCATCCAAATGCCAGATAGGGCAGGGAACTGTGGTTTACTTGGGACACCTTGTAGGTGGAGGCCAAGTTCAGCCACTCCAGCCTAAGATCCAGACTATTCTGGACTGGGCAGCTCCAAAAACCCAAACTCAAGTCAGGGCATTCCTTGGCTTGACTGGGTACTACAGGAGGTTTGTGAAGGGATATGGATCTATAGTGACACCCCTCACAGAACCTACCTCCAAGAAAATGCCCAAGAAGGTAAACTGGACTGTAGAATGCCAACAGGCCTTTGACACCCTGAAACAAGCAATGTGCACAGCACCAGTTCTCAAAGCTCCAGATTACTCCAAGCAGTTCATTGTGCAGACTGATGCCTCTGAACATGGGATAGGGGCAGTTTTGTCCCAAACAAATGATGATGGCCTTGACCAGCCTGTTTCTTTCATTAGCAGGAGGTTACTCCCCAGGGAGCAGCGTTGGAGTGCCATTGAGAGGGAGGCCTTTGATGTGGTTTGGTCCCTGAAGAAGCTGAGACCATACCTCTTTGGTACTCACTTTGTAGTTCAGACTGACCACAGACCTCTCAGATGGCTAATGCAAATGAAAGGTGAAAATCCAAAACTGTTGAGGTGGTCCATCTCCCTACAGGGAATGGACTTTATAGTGGAACACAGACCTGGGACTGCCCTTGCCAATGCAGATGGCCTTTCCAGGTTCTTCCACTTAGAAAATGAAGTCTCTCTTGGGAAAGATTAGTCTCATCCTCTTTCGTTTGGGGTGGGGGGTTGTGTAAGGAAATGCCTCCTTGGCATGGTTACCCCCTGACTTTTTGCCTTTGCTGATGCCAAGTTATGATTTGAAAGTGTGCTGAGGCCTGCTAATCAGGCCCCAGCACCAGTGTTCTTTCCCTAACCTGTACTTTTATTTCCACAATTGGCACACCCTAGCATCCAGGTAAGTCCCTTGTAACTGGTACCTCTGGTACCAAGGGCCCTGATGGCAGGGAAGGTCTCTAAGGGCTGCAGCATGTCTTATGCCACCCTGGGGACCCATCACTCAGCACAGACACACTGCTTGCCAGCTTATGTGTGCTAGTGGGGATAAAAAGACTAAGTCGACATGGCACTCCCCTCAGGGTGCCATGCCAACCTCACACTGCCTACAGGTATAGATAAGTCACCCCTCTAGCAGGCCTTACAGCCCTAAGGCAGGGTGCACTATACCATAGGTGAGGGCATAAGTGCATGAGCACTATGCCCCTACAGTCTCTAAGCAAAACCTTAAACATTGTAAGTGCAGGGTAGCCATAGAGTATATGGTCTGGGAGTCTATCATGCACGAACTCCACAGCACCATAATGGCTACACTGAAAATTGTGAAGTTTGGTATCAAACTTCTCAGCACAATAAATGCACACTGATGCCAGTGTACATTTTATTGTAACATACACCCCAGAGGGCACCTTAGAGGTTCCCCCTGAAACCTTAACCGACTACCAGTGTAGGCTGACTAGTTTTAGCAGCCTGCCACACACCAGACATGTTGCTGGCCACATGGGGAGAGTGCCTTTGTCACTCTGTGGCTAGTAACAAAGCCTGTACTGGGTGGAGGTGCTTCTCACCTCCCCCTGCAGGAACTGTAACACCTGGCGGTGAGCCTCAAAGCCTCAACCCCTTTGTTACAGCGCCCCAGGGCATTCCAGCTAGTGGAGTTGCCCGCCCCCTCCGACCACAGCCCCACTTTTGGCGGCAAGGCCGGAGGAGATAATGAGAAAAACAAGGAGGAGTCACTGGCCAGTCAGGACAGCCCCTAAGGTGTCCTGAGCTGAGGTGACTCTGACTTTTAGAAATCCTCCATCTTGCAGATGGAGGATTCCCCCAATAGGGATAGGAATGTGCCCCCCTCCCCTGAGGGAGGAGGCACAAAGAGGGTGTAGCCACCCTCAGGGCTAGTAGCCATTGGCTACTAACCCCCAGACCTAAACACACCCCTAAATTGAGTATTTAGGGGCTCCCAGAACACAGCAAGATAGATTCCTGCAACCTAAGACGAAGAAGGACTGCTGAGCTGAAAAACCCTGCAGAGAAGACAGAGACACCAACTGCTTTGGCCCCAGCTCTACCGGCCTGTCTCCCCACTTCTAAAGACACTGCTCCAGCGACGCGTTCCACAGGGACCAGCGACCTCTGAAGCCTCAGAGTACTGCCCTGCATCTAGAAGGACCAAGAACTCCCGAGGACAGCGGCTCTGTTCCACAAAGACTGCAACTTTGCAACAAAGAAGCAACTTTGAACCAACACACGTTTCCCGCCGGAAGCGTGAGACTTTGCACTCTGCACCCGACGCCCCCTGCTCGACTTGTGGAGAACAAACACCACAGGGAGGACTCCCCGGCGACTACGAGACCGTGAGTAGCCACAGTTGACCCCCCTGAGCCCCCACAGCGACGCCTGCAGAGGGAATCCCGAGGCTCCCCCTGACCGCGACTGCCTGCTTCAAAGACCCGACACCTGGTAAAGACTCTGCATCCGCAGCCCCCAGGACCTGAAGGATCCGACCTCCAGTTCAGGAGCGACCTCCAGGTGGCCCTCTCCCTTGCCCAGGTGGTGGCTACCCCGAGGAGCCCCCCCCCCTTGCCTGCCTGCATCGCTGAAGAGACCCCTTGGTCTCCCATTGAAACCTATTGCGAACCCGACGCTTGTTTGCACACTGCACCCGGCCGCCCCCGTGCCGCTGAGGGTGTACTTTTTGTGCTGACTTGTGTCCCCCCCTGGGGCCCGACAAAACCGCCCTGGTCTGCCCTCCGAAGACGCGGGTACTTACCTGCTGGCAGACTGGAACCGGGACACCCCCTTCTCCATTGAAGCCTATGCGTTTTGGGCACCACTTTGACCTCTGCACCTGACCGGCCCTGAGCTGCTGGTGTGGTAACTTTGAGGTTGCTCTGAACCCTCAACGGTGGGCTACCTTGGACCCAACTTTGAACCCCATAGGTGGTTTACTTACCTGCAAAAACTAACAAACACTTACCTCCCCCAGGAACTGTTGAAAATTGCACTAAGTGACTAGTTTTAAAATAGCTATATGCCATTTGTGTGAAAACTGTATATGCTATTTTGCTAATTCAAAGTTCCTAAGTGAAGTACCTTTCCTTTAAAGTATTGTTTGTAAATCTTGAACCTGTGGTTCTTAAAATAAACTAAGACAATATATTTTTCTATACAAAAACCTATTGGCCTGGAATTGTCTCTGAGTGTGTGTTCCTCATTTATTGCCTGTGTGTGTAAAACAAATGCTTAACACTACCGTCTGATAAGCCTACTGCTCGACCACACTACCACAAAATAGAGCATTAGAATGATCTCTTTTTGCCACTATCTTACCTCTAAGGGGAACCCTTGGACTCTGTGCATGCTATTTCTTACTTTGAAATAGTACATACAGAGCCAACTTCCTACACCCTGGTAGACCAGTAAAGGCAGGCAACTGTGGCTGCTTCATGTTTGGGGCAACCCAGGTGCCAGGTCTTCCAATGGGAAACCTTTCATCCCCAGGCTTCCGCACTATTAGCACATCAGTGTCCTCCTCTAAAACAGTCCCTTCATCTGCTCTCATAGTAGCCTCCTCATCAGAAGATTCCTCTCGGACAGAAAACTCACTGCCAGAATCTCTCACTTAATCCTCTGCCTCAGATGCAGAGTCAATCTCATAATCATGGTCAGAAGATGACTCAAAAAGCATGCCAACAACCTGCTGAGCGGTCACTCTGCGACTAGCCATGATCCTTTCTAACAACAAATGGATTGCCAACAACAACCAGCACTGTCTAAAATAAGTCATAAACAAAGTGTGGCTTTATCACAAAGAGTTAGGCACTAAAAAACAATAGCTATCACTTGCCTGCAAAGGCTACTCACCAGCAAGTACTCTGCACAGACATAGCCATCACCAGTGATATCCCACTAAAAGGAACAAAAGAAAAGCAAATTAGACATAAGACAACACAAATATCATTGTGCACAAATCTAAGGACAATTTCACACACAATCCTGCATTTAGTACACCTCCTACAAACATGTCATTCATGCATGTCAAAAATACTCTTTTGGAGTAAATTGCTTTTACTTACCTAAAACATGCAACTACGCAAACCGCAGGTCAACTACTGCCAAAACCTCAAGGATCCACAGCAAAGGAAGCAAAAGCTTTGAACTAGAACAAAAAAGAGAAATAAACTGTTATAATCACAAACACAAATGCTTCGCCAGTTGACAAACACCCTATAACCAACAATTTTCCCTGGTGCCTAAGTGGGCCTACAAAAAATAGTCCGATCTGCCCCCAAGGGGGGCAGAAATGGCCATCAGTAATGTGCCCCATTTGGGAGGCGACCCGTGCCAAAGGGGCCACCCCCTCACACAAAACACACACACACACAAGATCCCTGGTGCCTATGTGGATTCCGCCCCCCCCCGGGGGCAGATGAGCCTAAAAAAATAGGCTGATCTGACCCCAAGGTGGGGCAGAAATGGGCATCATTAATGTGCCCCCTTTGGGGGGCGATCCTTGCCAAAGGGGCCGCCCCCCCCAAACAAAACACAACCAGAAGATCCATGGTGCCTAAGTGGATTCTGCACACCTTGGGGGCAGATGGGCCTAAACAAATAGGCTGATCTGCCCCTATGGGGGCAGATATTGCCAACAGTTCTGTGCTCCCCCAGCACAAAAAAACCAAAAGGGAACAAAAGAACATTCCCTGGCGTCTTGGTGGCAGAGGCTGATCTTCCCCCAAGGGGGGCAGAAATGGCCAACATTAATGTCCCCTCTTTGGGGGGGCGACCCTTGCCCAAGGGGTGCCCCGAGACACATAAAACACACACAAACAACACAATCCCTGGGGCCTAGTGGGTTTTGAACCCCCTGGGGGCGGGATCAGCCGAAAACATAGCCGATCTAGCCCTGGGGTGGGGGTGAAACATATAAAAAATGATTGCTGCCAGGGCAGCGACCCTTGCCTAAGGGGTCGCTGCCCTAAAACATTAGTCCCAAAATAATCCCTGGTGTCTAGTGGGTTTCGACCCCCCCCTGGGGGCAGATCTGCCGAACAAATGGCCGATCTGCCACTAGGGGGGGCCAAAACATGGATATATTTATGCCCCCATGGGGAGTGACCCTTGCCCAAGGGGTCACTCCCCAAAATAAACAAAAGATCAATCCCTGGTGTCTAGTGGGTAGATTCCTGCTCCACGATCGCGGGCCTCGCCCGCGATCGTGGAGCAGGAATCCACTCAAAACTGGCACAGGGGTAAAGTAAAAACGTTTCCCTTTCCCTCTGTGTCTGTTTTTTGACCTAAACTCCCTCCCGCTCCCCAGGAGAAGGACTCACCTCAAAAGGGTCCTCTCCGATGGACGTGCTGGAAGCAAATGGCTTCCAGTGCGTCCCTGCAGGATTTGATGACGTCGGTGTGCCGATGTCATCAGATTGCTGGGGGGGGGGGGTTGGTCGGGGGTGGAAGGGGAAGCGATTCCCCTTCCATCCCCGACTCAGGTGTGGGACGGAGGCCTACGTGGGGAGCCTGGTGCAGGACGAGCTGGTCTTGTCCCCGGCACACGGGAACCGTGTACGAGGACAAGGCCACCTCACCCCAGGCACCGTACTGCTTAACAAGCCCCTTGTGCCGCCATAGTCTAATTTTTTCTGATGCTATGGTGGTGCAGAACAGTTCCCCCACCCAGCCCCCCCACACGCTGTATTTACAAGCTGATGCAATGGGACCATTGCGCCAGTTTGTAAACCCTTGCTTCTCATTATACCAGCGGCAGGTATAATGTATGCAAGGGAGGCATAACCCGCGAGGAGGCCCTTAGGAATGGCGCAGTGTAATCTACAAGATTTCACTGCGTCATTCAAGCATCATTTTTTAATGCCTGCTCAGGGCAGGCGTTAAAGTGATGCTGTGCTTTGTTGTGTGGGCCTCCCTGTGCTTTGCTGGACTAGCGTCAACATTTTTGAAGCTAGTCTGGTATAGCACCATAACTGCGTCAGAAATTCTGATGCAACTGTGCTAACAATCGCCATGGTGTGCAGTATTGTAAATACAGCGCTATCATGGTGTCGTTAGGGAGGCTCTGGGTGGCAGAAGCAAACTGGTGCATCACGAGTGATGCACCAGTTTCTTGTAAATGAGGCCCTTAGTCTTTTAATCAGGCCATTTTCCTCTCTGATCTTCTGTTGACAGCAATTTTGTTTATTTTGCTTTAATGATGAGAGATAGGTTTTTCAGCTTCATATGTCCTCCACTTGTACAGATTCCTTTGTGAAGTTTTGTTTTCTGCACCTTAACTAGACATGGCTGTGCAGGGTATACAGGCTGCCACACTAGCGCAGTAGGCAGTTTTATTTGTTTCTCTCAGCATTTTGTTAAATGCTGAGCCATCACACAGTATGAAAGAGTTCCATTGTTTCCACACAATGTTTATTTTGCAGGAGCAGCATGTATTCTCTCAACGCAAATATAAGAAATGATCACTTATACATATTTTGCACACTCTGCTGGGAATAGTGGGCCAAGGCCTGCACATCTGTTTAATAGCGCTGCTTGATTGTAGAAATTCGTTTTCATTGAAAATTAGCCATTCACAATAGGTTTTGATTTTTAATCAAATATTTGTTGGGAAATGTACCATTTTGTCCTCATTAATACCCATATTGGCAACAGGACTTTGTCGTTTGGCTCACTTCTTAGACAGACACTTTGACGTCCCACCACTTTCAAAAGTCACCATCCGCCACTGAAATGACAGTGCTGTCCATTGGCTTTAGTTGTGCATAATGTCCTGGAAGGAGCACAGACGTCAGCCTTTCATCATGAGTTGCAAGTGGCAAAAACTTAACCTGCCTAAGAAAGATAGCACCTTAACTACTCTCAAGCACCTCTCACCCCGGTGCCCTTATCATCAGGCAAATACAGGAAAAACAGATCCAGGTTTGAGGACCGCAATAGTACGATTAGTTCAGGCTCCGAACTGATGGCTTCTGGCCTGGCAAGCAGCATCACTCAACCTGGAGAAAGTTCTGGATATACACCTGTGCGCAGTGCTTAATTTGTAAATAAAAAGGTGCCGGTGCTCAAAGCTCTCCTCTTAAACACGCAGCAGCTGCAATTAAAATTGCTAGCACATAATACCGAGGCAGCGTAATCCTGAAGCCACCTAGGGCCCCTTCAATCCATTTACAGCCACTCCCTGCCCCTTCAGCTCACTCTTTCAGTTTCCTGCCTTTCCCCTTTCTGACGCTTTTTCGTTTTTCTCTTCCTCCGTCTTTCCCAAGTGTCTTTTGCTCGCAGTAAATGCTTGAGACAGAAAATTAAGCGCCGGACCTCAGAAATAAGTACCGGTCCTCCGCACCGGACCCAACAAGCACAAATTAAGCACTGCCTGTGCGTCAGCAGGGTATTATGCATGCTCGGGAGGCTGGAAAGAGTGCTATTGTTTCATAATTTGTTCTGACTGTCCCACGTATCCCAGAACCTTGATAGTTTGCCTCGTAAGCTCCTGAGTCTAGACAGGGCATTGTGAATATTTCTCAGTATAGATAGTGGTCCGATGCTGATGGGCCCAAGGAGAAATATGAACAGAGAATGGGAAAGTTCCCATACATGGATGGAGAGCTCTGTGTATGCGCCGTGGCTGTAACCCCTTTCTTGGTCCCGCTGTGCCCATGCTTCATACGACGTTTGCTTCGCTGGTTTAGTAGCGCAGTCCTCAAAGCTCACACAAATGTCAACAAACACGTAGGCCCATATTTATACTTTTTGACGCAAAACTGCGCTAACGCAGTTTAGCGCCAAAAAAATTAGCGCCGGCTAACGCCATTCTGAAGCGCCATGCGGGCGCCGTATTTATTGAATGGCGTTAGCCGACTGGCGCTGCCTGGTGTGCGTGAAAAAAAAACACGTACACCAGGCAGCGCCGGCGTAGGGAAAAATGGCGTTTGGGCGTCCAAAAATGGGGCAAGTCAGGCTGAGGCAAAAAAAACGTCTTAACCCGATTTGCGCCATTTTTTTTTGGTGCCCAGACGCCATTAACATGACTCCTGTCTTAGCAAAGACAGGAGTCATGCCCCCTTGCCCAATGGCCATGCCCAGGGGACTTCTGTCCCCTGGGCATGGACATTGGGCATAGTGGCATGTAGGGGGGGCACAAATCAGGCCCCCCTATGCCAAAAAAAAAAATATATACTTACCACAACTTACCTTTTCTTCCCTGGGGTGGGTCCCTCCATCCTTGGGTGTCCTCCTGGGGTGGGCAAGGGTGGCACGGGGTGTCCCTGGGGGCTTGGGAGGGCACCTCTGGGCTCATTCTGAGCCCACAGGTCCCTTAACGCCTGCCCTGACCCAGGCGCTAAAATCCGGCGCAAATGCAGGTTTTTTAGTCCCGCCCACTCCCGGGTGTCATTTTTGCCCGGGAGTATAAATCCGACGCAATAGCATCGGAGTCATTTTTTAAGACGGGAACGCCTACCTTGCATATCATTAACGCAAGGAAGGTGTTCACGCAAAAAAATGACGCTAACTCCATGAACTTTGGCGCTAGACGCGTCTAACGCCAAAGTATAAATATGGAGTTAGTTTTGCGTCGAATTTGCGTCGAAACAAACGACGCAAATTCGGCGCAAACGGAGTATAAATATGCCCCGTAGAGTCCTTTGCCAGCACTGTACTTTATGAGGGCATGTTGCAGTCCGAAATGCAAACGCTTTCAAAGCAGGGGACTACTCTCATACATTGCTCCCATCGGGTCCCAGGGTGCTTCAGTTCTTGCTGCATTGTTATAGATTTTCTAGCACTGTCTTCAGTTTTATGATCTAAGATCACATTTTTTTAGTATTCTTTCCTTCTGACAGTAACAGCAGAGGTCAGCCGTTGGATAGCTTCCCTGTCACCCCCACCCCAAGGAGCTTGGATAAAGATGACCAGGTAGCAAAAGAGGAAGCAGCTTACCAATAAGCCAAATTCCATCAGAGGGCCAGAGATGGCTGCCACACTACGCCCTCCAACACGCTAAACTTCCACTCTGGTCCTCCTCCGCCACCCCACCATCTCACACTGATCCCGCCTTGAACTTAGCTTATCACTCCTCTCCTCAACCTGCTCTTCTAAGCCAAGATGCAACATTGTAACATCACGAACATGTTATTGCGAGCGTCAGTATAACAGAGAAAACACGTGAATGATAGGAAAATACTGCCATCTTGTGGCAATTTATTCAGCACTTTCCGTTTTGCATTGGGAAGGAATATTTCGGCCCGGGGCTGTTTTTTAGGTCCAGCCTACTTGACATGCTGTAATCTATCCAGTGGGCTTTCACCACGCCCATCACTTACATTCTTTCCTGGCCTGCCTTTCAAAATCCCTTTGGTTTGTAAGGTAAATGCTTTAGGTTTGTCCGCCTTGAGACTGTTTTGTTCCCACCTTTTCGAGCAGGAGAACGAGATTCAAGATTGGCTCCCATTCCATTGGACAACAGAGAGTATCCAATACTTTCGCATCAAGGCCCATGTTTATACCTTTTTAGCGCTGCATTTGCGTCATTTTTTGACGCAAAAGCGGCGCAAACGTACAAAATATGCACAAGGTTAGAAGTTGGGCGACCTTTCATGGTTAGGCAGATGTGCAGCACTAAAAATGACCACCCTAACTAAAATAGTATTCTTGATGCAAGCACTCCCTCTCCAACCCTAGTAGTGGACAATCTCAAAACGACAGAAAACTATTGAGTCTTGGAGAGGAAAGAAACAACTGCTAAGATTCACTTGCTATAGAAAATCAGGCCCAGATGTTCTAAGCCATGGGTACTCACAAACTTTTTCTCGGGGGCCAAAATTGCAGTATGGTTTGCGGCCGAGGGCCGCACTGAAGTGACAGCGGGGGGGCGGGGCTTAGAGGGGGAACAACCACCCCACCCCCTTTTTCAAAACAATGCCCCTACCCCAGTAACACACACAGCGCGCACACATACAGCGCCATCTGCTCTCACCCCTACCCCAGTAACACACACAGCGCCATCTGCATACAGCGCCATCTGCTCTCACCCCTACCCCAGTAACACACACAGCGCCATCTGCTCTCACCCCTACCCCAGTAACACACACAGCGCCATCTGCATACAGCGCCATCTGCTCTCACCCCTACCCCAGTAACACATACTGCGCCATCTGCACACAGCACCATCTGCTCTCACCCCTACCCCAGTAACACACACAGCGCGCACACACACAGCGCCATCTGCTCTCACCCCTACCCCAGTAACACACACAGCGCACACACACAGCGCAATCTGCTCTCACGCCTACCCCAGTAACACACACTACATTAAAAACAAATAAATAAATAACCAAAGAGCCTTACCTGACTCAAAGCACTGTAAAGATGCCACAAATGTGGAACAGCAGGCAGGCAGGCGGGCAGCAGACGTGGAGCCGGTGACAGGAAGCAGACGACCAAAGCCCCATAAAAGTTAGCTGCAAGCGCTGACTTTTATGGGGCTTTGGCTTCCAGGATCGTCAGGGCAACGGCATAAACAATGGCCGCCGTATGTAAACATAGAGGAGGGCCGCGGGAGCATGCTCCCGCTGCCCTCTTCTATGTTTACATACTGCTGCCATTATGATATGGCGTTTGGTGTGCGTCTCGCGGGCCGCCAAGCTAGGTCCGTGGGGCCGCTGGCGGCCCGCGGGCCGTACTTTGAGTACCGTTGTTCTAAGCCTTCTGTTGTCAAAGGTGTCAGTAGGATTTACAAAGCCACGCAGGGGCAATTTGAGCTGTAATGCAATACAAATTTGACACAATTCCAGCTTTACAAAGGTTTGTAAATTTGGGATTGTGTCAGATCTTTTTCTCCTCATTAGTTCCCCTTTCTATTTGTGGTTCTTTTTATGCAGGAAGATACCCCTACCTGCACAAAAACAATCCTGCCAGTAACATAGGTACCCTTGCAGGGTGTCTGCCTTGGTGTTAAGCAGCACGCAGTGTGCCAGTGCTAGTAGAGAGCAGATGTGCGCTATATCTAGTAGATGTAGGCCCATATTTATACTTTTTGACACAAAACTGCGCCAACGCAGTTTTGCGTCAAAAAAATTAGCGCCGGCTAACGCCATTCTGAAGCGCCATGCGGGCGCCGTATTTATTGAATGACGTTAGCCGGCGTTAGACGGCGGCGCCGTCTGGTGTGCGTTAAAAAAAACGACGTACACCAGGCAGCGCCGGCGTAGGGGGATATGGGGCTTGGGCGTCAAGAAATGGGGCAAGTCAGGTCGAGGCAATTTTTTCGCTTCAACCCGATTTGCGCCATTTTTTTTCACTCCCAACCCCCATAGAAATGACTCCTGTCTTAGCAAAGACAGGAGTCATGCCCCCTTGCCCAATGGCCCCTGGGCATGGTCATTGGGCATAGTGGCATGTAGGGGGGCACAAATCAGGCCCTCCTATGCCACAAAAAAATAAAAAACAAATACTTACCTGAACTTACCTTAATGTCCCTGGGATGGGTCCCTCCAGCCTTGGGTGTCCTCCTGGGGTGGGCAAGGGTGACAGGGGGTGTCCCTGGGGGCATGGGAGGGCACCTCTGGGCTCCTTCAGAGCACACAGGTCCCTTAACGCCTGCCTTTTGCAGGCGCTAAAAAACGGCGCAAAAACGGCCGTACATAAAATTTTTTGACCCGCCCACTCCCGGGCGTGATTTTTGCCCGGGAGTATAAATCCGACCCACATGCCTCAGAGTCGATTTTTTAGACGGGAACGCCTACCTTGCATATAATTAACGCAAAGTAGGTCTCCACGCTAAAAAATGACGCTAACTCCATGGACTTTGGCGCTAGACGCGTCTAACGCCAAAGTATAAATATGGAGTTAGTTTTGCGTCGAAATTGCGTCAAAAAAAAGACGCAATTCCGGCGCAAACGGAGTATAAATATGCCCCGTAGTGCATTTCTGATCTCTCAATTTCACACAGTGCAGTGCAGCTGCTTTGCTTGATGCCCTGTGTGGTGTGAAACATTAGTAAATATGTCTCCCCAGCGGGAGTGACCCTGTTGAGCGTGGTTCTTTCTGCAGGGTTATCGGCAAACTTTTTGCCTTCACTCTTGTTTTCGGAACCCATTTTTATTAACATTTAGGACTCCCAGCCCTTTACCGCTGCTCACCAGTACTAAAGTGCATGTGCTCTCTTCTTAAAGCACGGTAGAGTTGGCTTATACCCAATTGGCATATTTAATTTACTTGTGAGCCCCTAGTAAAGTAGCACTACCTTTACCCAGGGCCTGTAAAGTGATTGCTACTAGTGGACATGCAGCACTGACGGTGCCACCCAGTTAAGTAGCACTTTAAACATGTCTGAGGTCTGCTGTTGCCGCCTGTATGTGCAGTTTTAAACTGCCATTTCCACCTGGCAATTTTTTTTTTTTTTGCCAGGCCCAACCCTTCCTTTTTATTACATATATAATTCACCACTGGGTAGGTCATGTAATTTTAAGTTTTACATGTCCATGTAGTGAAAAACTCTTACATTTGTTTTTCACTTCTGCAAGCCCTGCCTCAACAATTGGATAGCATTGGATAACTTTGTTACTTTTAGTAATAATTGATAATTTTCAAATGGGAGTAGGTAACCAGTTTGGTGTCTTTGGAATTGTAACTTAAAATCATCTGTCATAGTGAAGTCAGATTTTAAGTTACAATTTTGAAAATGCCACTTTTGGAAAGTTGCCATTGTACAGCCTTTAGCCAATTAGGCCCAGATTTATGCTTTTTGCCGCAAAACTGTGCTAACGAAGTTTTGCGGCAAAAAGTTTATGCTGGCTTGCATCATTTAACAATGCCAGCCAGGCGCTGTATTTACTGAATTGTGCAAGCCGGCTCTAAAATTGGGCTATCATCAGGAAATGACACTAGCCCGGTTAAAGACAAAAAAAATGACTCTAACAAAACTAGTGCCGTTTCCTGGTACACAACCACCAAAAACATGAATCCTGTCTTAGGAAAGACAGGAGTCATGCCCACCACCCCAATGGTCAGCACAGGGGACAAGTGTCCCCTGGGCATGGCCATTGCACCCTGTGCCAGGCAGCGGGCCCCAAGTTAGGCCTCCCGATGGCACTTTAAAAACAATTAAAAAATACTTACCTGGGATGGGGCCCCCTATTCTGTGGTGTCCCTCTGGTGTGGGTGGGGGTGTTCCTGGGGCTTGGGGTGGGGCACCTGTGGACCCATTACATGGTGTTTAACCATGGAAATGGATCCACAGGTCCCCTAATGCCTGGTTTGACCCAGACGTTAAATAATGGTGCAAAGCAAGTTTTGCAACATTATTTAGCCCCTCCTCTCACCCGTGCGTCATTTTAGCACAGGGGCTAAATATGAGGCTATGGGGATAGCACCATTTTTAGATGGGAACGCCTACCTTGCATCTCATTGACGCAAGGTAGGTGCACGCATCCAAAAAATGGTGCAAACTCCTATATTTTGACATTAGACATGTCTAATGTCAAAATATAAATATGGAGTTAGATTTGCACCAAATTTGTGTTAAAAAATGGCGCAAATTCGGCGCCAACAGAGTATAAATATGCCCCCTAGTGCCTGCAGTCTGTTTCTGGGTCACATGACTGGGTATAGCCGACAAGTGAGTTGTGTGTATTCCTCCTAGACAGTCACACACAACAGGGAGCCTAGGTGTGCCTGGATGTGCAGTCAGTGGCGGGATGAGAGAGCGGAGCTGGGCACAGCCTTACTTACACTTGAATAGGCTGTGCCCTGCCTCCACTCAAAGGGCTGCTTACCCCTTGTAGTTAGTCTGGGGACATGATAGAGAAGGCAAGATGCCTGTAGACTTCAAAGGGAAACCATTAGAAGCTTCTCCCACTTCAAAGGAAGCCCCAGGTATAAAGATTAGACCCCAGACACCAACTCTCCAAGACATTTTTGGACCATTGTAGACTCTGCCAGGAAGAATGTCTGCTGTACTGCTGAAAGGACTGTAACTCGGCCAGAATGCTGCTCTGAAGGACTGCTGCCTTGCTGTGCTGACCTGCCGTATGCTGCATTCTTGCCTGGGTGAGAAGGACTGGACCTTCATCTGTTGAACCCAGGATCCCAGAGTGACTCCCAGGGCTATTTGGCTGGCTCCTGACTAGAGCGTCAGGGGCAGAATGCTTCAGAAACCTTGAACCAAGCACCTGGACTGGCCTATTTGTGAGTCCGACCCTGCCAAGTAGTGCCATCCCAGTCCTCGACTCTTGGAATAGGGCCTGAAGGTGCTTTGCCAGTCCACCTATGAATCCAGCAGAAATGACACATCATCTCTATTGTGAAGCGCAATCCCAATCGGAACCAATGCATTGCCTCTGCTGCGAGGGATCTCCCAGCACAGGGACTCCATAACAACCTCGCAGCCTGTATTGGAACCTCAGCTGTGTGAAACTTCATCAACGCATTTCCTCACACCGCAAATCTCTTGTCAATTTCAGCCTTGATGACGACGGAGGTGGTTCTCACATCACAGTAGTGCAGATCTTTGGAACTGACGCATCGCTCAAACTGCTTGGCGCATCCTGGACACCAGACTTCACCTCACAAGCCTTTGTCGATGGGATCCTCAACTCAGAACCAACACATTGCCTCAGCTGCGCAATACATCCTCAACGTGGGACCTTGCAATGCTTCACAACCAGGACTTCAGATACTCTAGTTCAGCAGGCCTAACTTGGTCCCTGTAGCTACCCACAGTCCATCACAGTTAGCCTGAACTTGAGACTGTGTCCCGATCTGGGACGACCAGATATTCACTGCTGGTGCTTAGTGCTTTTTGTTGCTATATTTACTGAAATCTTTAAAATTGCATAGCTCCAGTCCTTCTGATTGGCTTTTTGTCATTTGGGTCTGGATTTATTTATTAAAATGTACTCTTTTTTTCTAAATTGGTGTGTGATTTTCTTTGGATTGTGTATTCACTTTATTACTGTATGAAGTGCTGCTTAAATACTTTACACATTGCCTCCAAGTTAATCCCGACTGCGCTGTGGCAAGGTACCAGAGGGTTGTGGAAACCCTGCAGTCCTCCTGAACCTCTTCTGGCACTACTTCACGCTGCAGAGGCTTTTGGGATATGGTCCTGGTGGACATACATAAAATGCTGAGTACCACTCTTCTGAGACTGCTTACACACATTATTCAGTGGCTGCCAAACAGACAGAAATATCCTCTTATCTCCCTGATGAGTATATTAAGTTCCTTGGCTCTATGTACAGCCAGCCATTTTAGAAGATGTCCTCCTCGCTGAAGCAGAGATAGGAGGTCTTTAAACTCTGTGGATACACTGTGTGTCATCCCTTTCGTACAAATTTAAATAACTAACGTCCCCACTACCATAGGGTTCTGTCACTTCTCAGACTTGAACAACGCAGGATGCTGGCGACTGAGAAAGTACTGAAAAGTTACATCCCCTCTCAGGGCTCAGTGGATTGACGTTCTTAGGTCCTGGGCCTTACAACTTGATCATGGTGTGCTATGCATCTAGTTACATGTGAACCATGTTTCAGAGATAAGAGGCGTTTGGGTGAGCTTAGGTGTTGTTATCTGTTTGTTGCGTCCCCTCTCCCCCCTATGTCGGCCTCTGGTTGTAAGCGGAAATATGTGTTCCTGAAATTGTTCAATAAAACAGAGGTGACCCTGAAAAAACAGTGTAGGTTAACTAAAGAAACGCACAGTATAATTCCATGTCAGAAAGTGGAAGTGATAATAACGAATTAATACGAATCTCTACAGTATACATCATCTGGACATACTAATGCAGAGAGCATCGGAGTATGGGAGGGTGGATCACCACTGCCACCTTCAGCTCAGCCACTAGTTGTATCAAGAGTTGTCTGCTTAAAAAGAAGTCTGCTCCCCCTACAATCGTCTCTATCTGACGTGACTTTTGCTTTTCTTGCGGGTGCCATTTTCTGGGCCTGGGTTAGTCTTTGTAAGAAATATAACTAGTGTCCTTAACACGTTGGAGCACACTTGTAAACTTTCGTGTCCAGACCATTGTGGTTTACAAGGCTGGCTTGGATAGGAAAGAAAACAACACACATGACAGACACTCCAGTGTCATTCTCATCCTCATCAGCGTTGGGCCAGGCAAGAGTGCCTTTCAGACGGTGGAGCTGGTGAGGATTCTGACATTGGGAAATTCTCTAAGTGAGGCAGGAGCGGTAATCTGTCGATGCAGGATGAATGGCCTGGATGTTGAGTCCTTCCCAATATGAATATGGAGGACCAAGGTTCAAACTGTCAAAAAAGTAAAGGCATAGCTACCTTTAAACCTAGATCCCCAAGAAAGCTTCAATGCAAGTCTGTAGTGACTTAATCATCTTGGGGAAGTTATTGGGCAGCTCCTTCGCATAGAACAAAGTTAAGTCGGGATGCTTTATGTAGACCTTTGCCGTTTTGCAGCTGCTCCCAGAAATTAAGAAATAAGTTCTGCTGTAAAATCGGCTGTTCAAAGCAGGCCAATTTTTTTCTCACATTAATAATAAAAATACACTCAAGAGTTGATATGTCCCTCTATTGACCTGAAAATTCATCAGTAGTAAAAACCTATCACCCTACCTGTCCTGCTGCAAGCACACACCTTCAGGTTGTAGGCAAAGCAAGCCTTTCTCGGAATACATACGGAGGAGCATATTTATGAGCCCCTTGCGCCGCCTTTGTATCACTTTTTGTGATGCAACGGCGGTGCAAACCTTGAACTCGTATCTATGAGGTCACGCAAAGCATCTTTTTGCGTGGCTTAGAATGACCTCATAAATATGGAGTAGGACAAGGCAGCGCAAATCACTGCGTTGCCTTACTCTGCGCAGAGGAGGCATTCTATGGGCTTTGCGGTGGGTTTTCCCCTGCAACACCCTTGAATTTTGACTCATCCCCAGATGTACAAAAGTTTCTAAACCTGGGGATGCTCTAAAAACGTACGCCTCCCCAGGAAGGCAAAACAAGGAGAAATATCTTTATCCCTCCTTGTTTTTCCTCTTTCTATGTGTGCGGCATTTTGTAGCACACATAGAAAAAAAAGCTCCCAGGATTGTTTTTGTATGGGAAGATTCCTCTTAGTGCATAAAAACAATCCTGCCTACAACGCAGATACTCTTGCACCATGGCGCAAGGGTTCCTGCATTATTGCTAGGCTGCCAAAACAGCAACAGTGCAGTGGGAAAGGACAGGAGTGCACCACATTGCTTAAATACAGCACATTCCTGCCCTTTTCCTTTGACAAAGGGCAGCGCAGAAAAGTGACTTGCTGCCCTGCATCAAAAGGCCATAAATATAGTCCTTAGTTTCATAGAACTCCACTTAGATACAGTGTGGTTGTTGGTGTCTCTGGACATTTATTTTCTGCTGTACACTAATGGGTCAGGAAGAACTTTCTAGAGTTGGCTTTTGAAAAATGGAGGCTTCCCAAGGCATATAAGCAGTTTTCTGCCAATGCTCTGAGCCTGTCAGTGTCACAGCCTGATTGTTTCCTCTCATGTGCACCACCATTATATTCCCTTATGGGCACTTAGCAGTACCTTGGGAAAGTGGGGAGCATACTACCCTCTCACTGATCACACCAAACCCCAACCAAGAAAACTGGGATCCACAATGTCTCCAGACTGGCCCACTTCCACACACCAGCTATCACAGTATATACCCTCTTTGATGTCCCGCTGTGGTGTAGGTAGCACTTAACATGCTTGCATATGGTTAGGATCTAGACACCTAAAAATATTGCCTCCTGGGCTTCTTGGCAATGCTTAACCTTCCTTCTCTGGGTCATTCTCCCGGAACCACATAAGGTACTTTTGAGTGCCATCCATTTCATGACTTGTAGGACATATGAAAATGCCTTTTTACCTCTACCTCCGATAGTAGCAGTAGTGCTACAAAACTAGAAAAATCTTTGCTGAAACACCATTGAGTATGCCTGAAAAGACAATTCACACATTCCCACTCA
This sequence comes from Pleurodeles waltl, assembly GCF_031143425.1. Classification (NCBI taxonomy): domain Eukaryota; kingdom Metazoa; phylum Chordata; class Amphibia; order Caudata; family Salamandridae; genus Pleurodeles; species Pleurodeles waltl. Next base: position 1,985,946,577 of record NC_090440.1, on the reverse strand, counting down.
CAAAACATTTGAGAAAACCTAAATCACAATTTAGAAACTACCTAAACAGTAATAACATCTGAACATATCAATAACATACCACGCTAAACAGAGTAAATACTCTAATTGAGGCCTACACGTAAGTCAGGAACACTAATTAACAGTGTGTAAGGAAATGCCATCATCGGCATGGTTACCCCCTAACTTTTTGCCTTTTGTTGATGCCAATTATGATTGAAAGTGTGCTGGGACCCTGCTAACCAGGCCCCAGCACCAGTGTTCTTTCCCTAAACTGTACCTTTGTACCCACAATTGGCACAGCCCTGGCGCACAGAGAAGTCCTTTGTAAATGGTACCCCTGATACCAAGGGGACTTTGGCCAGGGGAGATCTCTAAGGGCTGCAGCCTGTATTATGCCACCTTGGGGACTCCTCGCACAGCACATGCAAACTGCCTCACAGCTTGTGTGTGCTGGTGGGGAGAAAAAGACTAAGTCGACATGGCACTCCCCTCAGAGTGCCATGCCCACAACCCACTGCCTGTGGCATAGGTAAGTCACCCCTCTAGCAGGCCTTACAGCCCTAAGGCAGGGTGCACTATACCACAGGTGAGGGCATAGTTGCATGATCACTATGCCCCTACAGTGTCTAAGCCAAACCTTAGACATTGTAAGTGCAGGGTAGCCATAAAGAGTATATGGTCTGGGAGTCTGTCAATTACAAACTCCACAGGTCCATAATGGCTACACTGAATACTGGGAAGTTTGATATCAAACTTCTCAGCCTCAAGGGGTCCTGTCTGTTGTTACAGCACCCCAGGACATCCCAGCTAGTGGAGATGCCCGCCCGTCTGGACACAGCCCACACTTTTGGCAGCAAGTCCGGAGGAGATAATGAGAAAAACAAGGAGGAGTCACCTACCAGTCAGGACAGCCCCTAAGGTGCCCTGAGCTGAGGTGGCCCCTGCCTTTAGAAATCCTACATCTTGAGTTTGGAGGATTTCCCCAATAGGAATAGGGATGTGCCCCCTCTCCTGAGGGAGGAGGCACAAAGAGGGTGTAGCCCCCCTCAAAGACAGTAGCCATTGGCTACTTCCCTCCAGACCTAAACACACCCCTAAATTTAGTATTTAGGGGCAACCCTGAACCCAGGAAATCAGATTCCTGCAACCTGAAGAAAGAAGGACTGCTGACCTGAAAGCCCCGCAGAGACGACGGAGACACCAACTGACTTGGCCCCAGCCCTACTGGCCTGTCTGCAGACTCAAAGAATCTGCACAGCGACGCATCCAGCGGGACCAGCGACCTCTTAGGACTCAGAGGACTGCCCTGCACCTAAAGGACCAAGAAACTCCAGAGAACAGCAGCACTGTTCAGAAACTGCAACAACTTTGCAACAACTTTTAAAGAGACTCTCACTTCCCGCCAGAAGCGTGTGTCTTCACACTCTGCACCCAACGCCCCCGGCTCGAGTCCAGGACAACAAGCACTGCAGAGAGGACTCCCAGGCGACTCGAACGACGTGGACACCTGAGTCGACTCCCCTGCACCCCCACAGCGACGCCTGCAGAGAGGATCCAGGGGCTCCCCCTGTCTGCAACTGCCTGGTAACAAAGGAACCCGACGTCTGGACCAAGCACTGCACCCGCAGCCCCCAGGACCGAGAGCAACCACCTACCAGTGCAGGAGTGACCAGCAGGCGGCCATCATCCTAGCCCAGTCGGTGGCTGGCCGGAGCAGCCCCCCTGTGCCCTGCCTGCATCGCCTAAGTGACCCCTGGGTCCCTCCATAGCTTTCTATAGCAAACCCGACGCCTACTTTGCCTACTGCACCCTGCCGCCCCGTGCCGCTAAGGGTGTATTTTGTGGGCTTGTGTGTGTCCCCGTCAGTGCTTTATAAAACCCCCCTGGTCTGCTCCCCGAGGACGCAGGTACTTACCTGTAACCAGTACTAGTGCCAGAGCACCCCTGTTCTTCATAGGCACCTATGTGTTTTGGGCCCTCCTTTGACCCCTGCACCCAACCGGCCCTGTGTTGCTGGTGCTGTGGCTTTGGGGTTGCCTTGAACCCCCAACGGTGGGCTGCCTATGCCCGAGAGACTGTGTAAGTGCTTTACTTAACTGAGAAACCTAACCAAACTTACCTCCCCCAGGAACTGTTGAGTTTTTGCACTGTGTCCACTTTTAAAATAGATTATTGCCATTTTAATCAAAACTGTGTGTACTACTGTTTTAAATCAAAGTTCTATACTTACCTGTGTGACGTACCTTGCATTTTATGTACTTACCTCAAATCTTGAATCATGTGGTTCGAAAATAAATTAAGAAAAAATATTTTTGTATTTAAAACCTATTGGCCTGATGTTAAGTCTTTGAGAGTGTGTTCCTCATTTATTGCCTGTGTGTGTACAACAAATGCTTAACACTACCCTCTGATAAGCCTACTGCTCGACCACACTACCATAAAATAGAGCATTAGTATTATCTAATTTTGCCACTATCAACCTCTAAGGGGAACCCTTGGACTCTGTGCACACTTTCACTTTGAGATAGTATATACAGAACCCTAACTCACATAAACACTAAACCCACTCGACCCAGTAGTAATAGATAAAAGTAAAAACAATAAGGCTCAAATTTATGGGCATTTGGAGCAGGGCAGCACAGAAAGTCAGCTTTCTGTGCTGCCCCACATCAAGGGCAGGAATGCGCCTTATCGATGGCATACTGCACATTCCTGTCCTTCCCCCCTGCGCTGGCGCTGTTTCGGCAGCCTAGCACCAACGCATGCACCATTGCACTATGGTACAAGGGTGCCTGGGTTGTAGACAGGATTGTTTTTATGCAGAACGCAGCACATATAGAAAGAGGAGAAAACTAGTTAAAATAAAGGTATATCTGATAGAGACTTCTAGCTGCAGATTCTTTAACCTTAGAATTCCCTGGCGTCAACTTCGAATCCGGAAATTTTCTGCTGAGCAGTACCCTGTGCGTGCTGTCGGGTGGTGTCGTTGGATTCGAGTGTGTCATCTGGATCTGCGTGGCGTCATCAGCGTCGTTGGAGCCGTCTGTGACGTCACGGTCTTCTAAATAGGCACCACCCCATATGTTAGTTCTTTTCCTTCTGCGCCGGTTAAGTGCAGATCCGGGAAGAGCTACCCTTTTTCTTCGACGATTGTCAAGGTTTTTTTGAGATGTCTTCGAGAAAGACAGGATTCAAGCCGTGTGGTGCATGCCAGTCACGGATCCGCAAAGAGTGTGCCTCTGGTGTCATGAGATGGACCACGATTCGACATTGTGTTCCGACTGTCGGGCCATGACTCTGAAGGCCTTGAGGTCGGCACGACTCCCAGGAGGTCACTGTCCCGCAGTAGGAGGAGGTTGCGGCACCGCTCTCGGAGCTCCAAGTCCTCTTCCTCGCATTCGAGGTCATCAGGGCACTCAGGTAAGAGGCACAAGAAGAAGAAGAAGTCCAAGCGGACTTCGACTTTGTCACACCTGTCGGCTGATGAGGCGTCTAGGGAATGTCGACGTTCCGAGCGCGGCTCTGCGGAGCCGTCGTCTGGGCTGACTCCGCGTCTTCCCCCTTTTCCGGGGACTGGAACGACCCCCCCGCTCAGATTAAAGAGTTTTACGAGGCTATGCGCCTTGTTTTTGAGCAGGCTGCACCCTCGGGTGGGTTTTTGCCCCCCCACCCGGGGTCAGCAGGGGCCCCATCGGATTCAACATCAGTGGCTTCGGCCTCTGCGCTGTTGGGGACCCCAGGATCCGATAGCGAATCCAGACCAGCGCCGGTCTCTCACAGTCGACCTCCTCCGGCACCGGGTCCGACATCGATGCTTCCTCCACCACCGGTGCCCACTGGTGGTAGCCCCATCCTCATTCCGGATCCGGAGCCGAAACGACGTCATACGACGTTAATTCCGACTTCGACTGTGCCGATTATGCCCAGATCATTGCCTGAGCCTTATTTTGAACAGCCAGGCATAGGAGAGGAGTGGGAGGGATCTGAACACGCTTTAGAGTGTGAACTGGAGCAAGAACAGGACTGGTATGAGGATCTATGGGAAGCCAGTGGACTGGATACTTCTCCAGATACTGGCATGCTCTCTCATCCCAATGTGGCTACGGAGGAAGGGACTTCTTATGCCATGGTGGTGCGTAGGGCAGCTGAGGTCTTGGACCTAGACTTGCCCATGTTGCCAATTAGAACGAATCTCCTGACGGAGGTGCTTCAGCTGGGGGTGACTACATCGGAGCCGATGTTGCCCTTCAATGAAGCCCTAACCAACGTCCTTCTGGGAACATGGTCCAAACCCAGCACAGGGGCTCCTGTGAATAGGACCGTTGGCCACCGCCATAGACCTGCTCCAAATGACCCTAGTTTCCTCACCCAACACCCCACCCCGGAGAACTTGGTGGTTCTAGCCTCCACTTCCCGTGGTGCCTTCCCTTCCGCCCCTCCAGATAGGGAATCCAAGAGGCTGGACCAACTTGGAAAGAAGTTGTTTTCTTTCTCCAGCCTGGCATTGAGGTCAGTATACACCTCTTGCGTATTGGGCCGTTTTTCCCATACTTTATGGGATACGGTGGCAGAGGTGCTGGCCCAGGTCCCGGAGGGCGTACAGGACACTCTCACCCAGGCTGTTAAGGATGGGAGAGATGCAGCCAAGTTTACTATCAGGTGTGGATTGGACTCGCTGGGTAGAGCGATTGCGTCAACAGTAGCCCTACGTCGCCACGCCTGGCTTCGTTCTACTGGCTTTTCAGGGGCTGTCCAGTCGAGTTTGATGGACATGCCTTTCGATGGCTCTTGCCTTTTTGGTGAGAAGGCAGACTCCGCGCTTGAGAGGTTCAAGGATTCTCGAGCTATGGCCAGATCCTTCAGCCTCTCTGTGCCAGCTCGCTGGCAGTCTGTCTTCCGTCCCTTTCAAGACTTCGGAAGGGGCGCGGTACCACGCCCACCACAACTTAGCCACCGTCCTCCAGCTTCACAACATCCTGTGCGAGGACGTGGTCATGGTACCATCAGACCCAGAGGGTCTGGCCAGAGGTCGGCCACCACACAGCCCCCCTCCACAGCACCCAAGCCCTCCTAGTGTGGTTCTGCATGACCATGTCCGTCCAGTTGGAGGGAGGATTCAGTTTCATCTCCCTCACTGGCAATCCATCACATCGGACAAATGAGTCTTGCAGATCATACTGAAGGGCTATTCCCTCCCATTCTAGTCTTTCCCTCCTTCTATCCCTCCAATAAAAGAACGGCTGATGGAGGATCATTTGGTTTTGCGCCACAAGAAAATTATGGCTCTCTTGTCCAAGGGAGCTATAGAAAGAGTCCCGATGTCAGAAGTAGGGAGTGGTTGTTATTCCCACTACTTTCTGATTCCCAAAAAGAACAAGGGCCTTCTCCCTAGCCTGGATTTAAGGGACGTTAATCTCTTCCTCAAGAAGGAGAAATTCAAGATGCTCACTCTTGCTCAGGTCTTGTCTGATCTAGATCAAGGAGACCGGATGGTAGCATTGGACTTGCAGGATGCGTATTTTCACATCCCCATCCTGCCCGCCCACAGATGTTACTTGCAGTTCTAGGTGAGCCACGAGCACTTTCAGTTTACCGTGCTCCCTTTCGGTCTCACCAGTGCCCCTTCAGTGTTCACAAAGGTGATGGCAGTGGTTGCAGCTCATCTGCACAGGTTAGGGATTTCAGTCTTTCCCTACCTAGACGACTGGCTGTTGAAGGCTCAGACGCCCCAGGCTCTCGTCACCCACCTCCAGACGACGGCGAACCTCCTGCATTTGCTGGAGTTCACTATAAATGTGCCGAAGTCACACCTGACTCCCTCTCAGAAGCTCACTTTCATCAGAGCTGTTTTGGACGCAGTGCAGTATCGGGCCTATCCTCCGAAGCAGCGAGTCCAGGAAATTCAGGTTATGATACTGATGTTTCGGCCTCTATCCTGGATTTCGGTGAGACAGACTCTGAGGCTGTTAGGGCTCATGGCTTCCTGCATCCTATTGGTCAAGCATGCCAGATGGCATATGAGGGCTCTGTAGTGGGACCTGAAGTTCCAATGGCCACAGCATCAGGGAAATCTTACCGACATGGTTCAGTACTCGAAGGAAACTGCAAAGGATCTGTAGTGGTGGTTAGTGAACTGCGATTGGGTCAAAGGCAGACTCCTCTTCCTTCCCCAACCAGATCTCACAGTAGTGACAGATGCGTCACTTCTGGGATGGGGCGGCCATCTGGGAGAGGTGGAGATCAGGGGTCTCCGGTCTCCGGCTAAATCCGGGCTCCATATCAACTTGTTGGAGCTTCGGCCAATCCGACTAGCATTAAATACATTTCTTCCTGTTGTGAAAGGGAAGGGAGTGCAGGTGTTCACGGACAACACTACCGCAATGTGGTACTGCAACAAGCAGGGCGGTGTGGGGTCATGTACTCTTTGTCAAGAGTCTCTACGTCTCTGGATATGGCTGGAACATCAGGGCATAACCCTGGTGTTTCAACACCTGTCAGGTTCTTTGAACGCCAGGGCGGACGAACTCAGCCGGCAATGCTTAGCGGATGACGAGTGGTCTCTCTAGCCGGAGGTGGTGCAAGGACTCTTTCAGCAGTGGGGAGATCCTTGGTCACATCTGTTCGCCTCCGCAGAGAACGCGCAATGTGAGCAGTATTGCGCGTTGGAGTTTCCAAGGCGGCTATCGCTAAGCAACACTTTTCGTCATGAGTGGATTTCAGGCCTCCTGTACGCCTTTCCGACCATTCTACTTCTGCCCAGAGTTCTCAAGAAAATCAAGAACTACCGGGCCCAAGTAATCCTTAGTGGCTCCGGATTGAGCACGAAGAGTCTGGTGTCCAGAGCTTCTCAAAATGAGCATCAGTCCTCCAGTCAGGTTGCCTCTTCAGGAGGATCTTCTGTCGCAGCAGCAGGGGAAGGTTCTCCATCCGAACCTGTCCACTCTGCGGCTTCATGCTTGGAGGTTGAGCGGTGACAGTTGATGGTTTATGACCTCCCTCCCGAGGTCTGTGATGTCATTCTGGCAGCTAGGCATCCGTCTGCTAAGTCAATTTATGCCTGCCGGTGGAAACGTTTTGTAACATGTTGTACAGAGAGGTCTATTGATCCTTTTTATTCTTCTCTTTCTAATCTCCTTCTGTTCATTCTATTACTCGGCCAACAGGGTTCCTCCTTGGGGACGCTTATGGGCTATCTTTCTGCCTTATTGGCTTTTCTTTGCTTGCCCGATCAACCATCTTTGTTTAAGTCTCCCATTGTACAGAGATTCTTAAAAGGGCTTATACATATGTTTTCACCTATGCCTTTTGTTATGCCCCAGTGGGACCTTAATCTAATACTCACTTTTCTAATGTGTGCTCCTTTTGAGCCTTTACATAACTGTCCTCTCCGGCTGCTCACTATCAAAGCAGCCTTCTTAGTGGCGATCACATCTGCCAGGAGAGTGAGTGAGATGCAGGCTTTATCATCGAAACCACAGTATCTCACACTATATACTGGTAAAGAAGTACTCAGAACTCGTGCCTCTTTCCTCCCCAAGGTGGTGACCCCTTTCCATCTGGGTCAAAATATCACCCTGCCCACCTTCTTTGCTCCACCGCATCCCTCTAAAGAAGAGGAGGGTCTCCATCGGCTGGACCCAAAAAGAGCGTTATCGTTCTACCTTGACCGCACAAAAGGGTTCCAGGTGGACGACCAACTCTTTGTGGGGTACGTTGGTGCAAAGAAGGGTCGGGCAGTCCAGAAATTAACTATTTCGCCCTGGGTCGTTCTCTGCATAAACATTTGATACGCTTTGGCTAAGAAGCAGCCTCCTGAGGGCTTGAGAGCTCACTCTACCAGAGGGAAAGCTGCTACCACTGCGTTAGCTCGAGGCGTGCCGATACTTGTATTTGCCATGCAGCAGTGTGGGCTTCCTTGCACACGTTTGCAAGACCCTACTGCCTGGATAGCCAGGTGAGGAGAGAAGGGCATTTTGCTCGCTCAGTCCTACAGGACTTCTTGGTGTGAAGTATAATCTTGCAACCCATCACCAGAAGTTATAGCTTTGGTATCTATTGTAAGGTAAGGAATTTGCAGCTAGACGTCTCTATCAGATGAACAAGTTACTTTCGGTAACAAATTATCTGGTAGAGACTGCTGCAGATTCCTTACACCCACCCAAGCCTCCCCGCACTGCGAATATATGCATTATGTTTTTCAAAATTTTTCCCTTTCTCAAGGGCATGTTTTTTTACTGAAACAATGAAATGAAAATTAAATAATTGTTGGTTCTTCCATGACTCTGCGCTTCTGGCGTAGGAATTTGTGGAAAAGAACTGACATATGCGCGCCATGGTGGTGCCTATATAGAAGATTGTGATGTCACAGACAGCTCCAATGATGCCGGCAACGCAGTGCGGAGCTGGACAACGCACACGAATCCGATGGACGCCACCCGACGGCGCATGCAGGGTGCTACTCAGCAGAAAAATTCTGGGTTCCAAGCTGACGCCAGAGAATTCTAAGGTAAGGAATCTGCAGCTAGTTAGAATCTCTACCAGATAATTTGTTACCGACAGTAAGTAACTTGTTCTTCTCCTCGTTGTGCCTTCCCTGGGGAGGCATAAGGTTTTGACACATCCCTAGGTTTACAGGTTCTTGTAAATCTGGGGATGCGTCAAAATCCATGGGTGTTGCCTTGGGAAAACACACCTCAGTGTCTATGGATCGCCTCCCTGGTGCAGAGTAAGTCAATGCAGCGAATTGCAATGCCTTGCCTTATGCCATCTATGAGACCATTCAAAACCCTGCAAAGTGGCTTTCCGTGGCCTCCTAGATATGGTTGAGTGGTTTGCGCCACCGCTGCATCACTAAAAGTGATGCAACGGCAACCCAAGCCTTTCATAAATGTATCCCTAAGTGCCCTTACCTGAAACGGAGAACCATTTACCCCATCCTCCATCCTCAACAACTGCTTCAAACTAATGAAGAACAAAAAGACTATCCAGTGAACTTAATGGTAAAATGATGGCGCCTCAATAGCAATTTAAAAAGCAAGACTTCAGTTACATTAAATGCAATGGAGAAAGTAGGGTATTCTTTTTCATTTACCATTGCAATCTATTAGAAATGTATATTTATTTTTTGACAAATATGTGACATTTATTGTACTATCTACTGGTTAAAATATATTTAAGCTGTACTAAAAATAAATTTAAACAATTTAATTTAATTTATCGTTATAACATGAATAAGCATTTATTATTGGTTACATTGTTTTATTCTTGCTAACATTTTTAATTAAGTTTACGCTATGTTTTTCTCCTTGTATTTAAAATGTTCAATATCTATGTGTATGCGTGTGTGTGTGTGTGTATTTGTGTGTATATTTATGTGTATATAGATAGATAGATAGATAGATAGATAGATAGATAGATAGATAGATAGATAGATAGATAGATAGATAGATAAATAGATTACCTACTGGCTGCCGCTAGCAGGTAGTTATAGTTAGGACCTACTTTCCAAAGGAAAAGCATATTTTGTTTTTCCAATAACTTTGGCGTCGTTTGACGAATTTTCATGTAATGTTCAAAATTATTACTACAGTCAGTTCAGCTGCTGTCTTAAAAGTTTCAGGGTGCTCTGTCAGGGGGGCTGAGATAAAGGGAGGTTCTCAAAATGCTTTTTTTACCATGCAATTTCCCATAGGGATGTTGAACACGACTACAGCCCGAACCACTGAATGGAATTACACTCAATTTGGCAGGTAGGTAGCACTTGGTCCACAAAGCAACCTTTTCATTATTTTGTGTGAATCTGTTCAATAGTTTTTAAGATACTAAAAGAAAGCCACATTTGTATATCTAGAGGCTCGAACCCTTCTTAAATCCAACCAGTCTCATGCAGAGATCTGATTTGCTGCCAACACTTCAACCAGGAAGTGTTGCCAGCCATTTTGGGACTCAAACTCAGTCGAGTCCCAAACAAAAAGATAAAAGAAAAGAAAAGGGGGCAGGGTAAGAATACCCTGACACTCTAGCCTTGGTGCTGGGGTCCCCCTGGGCCCCACAAGGGCAAAAAAGCATTTTTTTACAAATAAATTCGCCAAAGACACAACAACGTATATTGGGAGTGGATGAATCCTCTGACAGGGTCAAGATGGCTTTATATGTTGAAAAACTTCTTACAGCTTTCTTTGGCCACAACAACCTCTTTAACATGTTTTTAATTGAGCAGTTGCACCGGTTGCTGGCTCCCCAGGCACTCCTTCGCATCCCACCAAAGCCAATAATTGCCTGTCTCTTAAATTTAAGTGACTGCAACACTATTCTGTGGCTGGTGCGAGTGCAAGGCCCGTTCTCACACCAGGGCTCAGCAGCCTCCATTTTCCCAGGTTTTAGAATCACGGTACAGGAGGCACGCAGGAAAAACGCACATTGCCTGGGCAAAACATTAAATACACAATCTTTTATCCATCCTGGATGAAAGTTGACCACAAGGGGAAGATGTACCTTGTAGGAGGCTGGCCTGGTTTGTAGTGGGTATCCTAGGTACTTACACCTTATACCAGGTCCAATTATCCCTTGTTAGTGAAATGTAGGCAGCGTTCTAGCAGCTTAGGCTGAATAGAGGTAGCTGTAGGAGAGCAGCTTAGGCTGAACTAGGAGACATGCAAAGCTCACGCAATACCGCTATAGTTACACAGTATTTATACACAATAAAAGACAATACTCAGTGTTACCGAAAATAAAGGTACTTTATTTTAGTGACACAAAGCCAAAAATATCTTAGAGGCAATACTTCTACTGGAGGTAAGTATTATACACAATATATACACTAGAGACCAAAATCTGGTAAGTAAATAGTCACAAAATAGTGCCAACAGTAGAAAATACAATAGATTGCAATGGGCTTAGGGGCAACACAAACCATGTACTAAGAAAGTGGAATGTGAATGTCGGTTCCCCAACTAGGCAAGTGTAATGTGTAGAGGGGCGCTGGGAGTGCAAGAAAACAGCAAAGGTAAGTAAAATATCCCACCTAAAATCCCAGGAAAGCAGGAGTAAAGTACAGCAAGTTTCCCAAAACATACTAGAAGTCGATATAGAGGATAATGCAAGAACCAGAAGAGACTGCAAGACACCAGTGAAGGATTCCTGGACCTGAAGACCTGTGAAAGAAGGGGACCAAGTCCAAAAAGCACTGAAGAGTCCAGGGAGAACAGGAGCCTCTGCTAACCCGGACGAAGGTGCAAAAGAGGAAACACCTGTGAGAAGACAAAGTCAGTATTGCACCAAAGAAGACAGATACGGGTTCCTGTTGGTGCAAAAGATGTCCCACGCCGGATGGATGAATGCAGTCTGGTTTGTGTCACGGGATTCCGCCAACAAGCCTTGGTAAACGCAAAAGTTGTGGTTCGTGAAAAATGGCGCTGCCCGGGTTCAGGAAGGACCAGGTCGACCCTACCCAGAAGGTGGAGACTGAGGGGGCTCTCAGCAACTCAGAGAGCCTCAGAAGACCAGGCAGCACGCACAGGAGTCCCATAGCACAGGAACAAAGGAGTTGCAAATGGCGGCCGTTGCAGCACTACACAAAGGAATCCCACAACGCCGTAGAACAACTCACGGAGCGGAGCGTCACAGGATAGAGTGCTGGGGACCTGGGCTATGCTGTGCGTGAAGGATTTCTTGGAGAAGCGCACAGCAGCCCTAGGAGCTCCAAAACACTTGGTACACAGGGGTACTGTCTGGTACGGGGAGGCAAGCTCTTACCTCCACCTAATTCGTACAGCTGGTCCTTTGGACAGTCAGAGTCACTTTAGTCTACCACCTGTGTTCCAGGATCCACGCTCGTCGTTGGGAGAGGGGACACAGAGTACTGGTCGTCACTGCAGAGAGGTGCCTTCTGGTGTAGGGTGAAGACAGGCAGTCCTCAGAGTGTGCAAAACATGGAAACTGTTGTATTTGCTGGTTGGAGCTGAAGTTGCAGGGTCACAGTAGCCTTCTTGGATACTTGGGTGCAGTTAGAGTGTTCCTGGAGCAGTCTGCGGTTGATCCAATGGTTTGAAGCTGAAGCAGAGGATGCAGAGGAGTCCTGGTGGAGTCTTGCAAACCGAATCTGAGGAAACACCCACAGGAGAGACCCTAAATAGCCCTCAGAGGGGAATTGGTCACCTAACCTGGAATGGACCTATCAGGAGGGGTCTCTGACATCACCTGCTAGCACTGGCCAATCAGATGCTCCCAGAGTATCCCAACACATTGGAATCCAAGATGGCAAACCCCAGGGACGCTCTGGGGGAGCTCTGGGCACCACCCCTGGGGTGGTGATGGACAGGGGAGTGGTCACTCCCCTTTCCTTTGCCCAGTTTCATGCCAGAGCAGGGCTGGGGGTCCCTGAACCGGTGTAGACTGGATTATGCAAGGATGGCACAATCTGTGCCCTTCAAAGCACTTCCAGAGGCTGTGGGAGTAAACCCCTCCCATGCCTGTAACACCTATTTCCAAAGGGAGAGGGTGTAACACCCCTGTCCCAAAGGAAATGCATTGTTCTGCCTTCCTGGGATTAGGCTGCCCAAGCCCCAGGAGGACAGAAACCTGTGTGTGAGGTGGCAGCAGCTGGGGCTGCAGTGAAAACCTCAGAAGACTGGTATGGCAATACTGGAGGTCCATGGTGGAGGCAACAGGGTGCATGGAATTGGCCCCCAATACCAGAATCAGATTGGGGGTACAATTTCCTGTTCCTACACACCTCACATGGCCATATTCAGAGTTACCACTGCAAAGCTACATATATGTATTGACCTATATGTAGTGAACACTTATAATGGCGTCCCGCACTCACGAAGCCTGGGAATTTGGCCCTGAACAATGTGGGGGCACCTTTGCTAGTGCAAGGGTGCCCTCACACTTAGTAACTTTGAATCTAGCTTTCAGTACATGAAGGTTAGACATATAGGTGACTTATAAGTTACTTACGTACAGTGAAAATGGCTGCGAAATAGTGTGGGCACTATTTCACTCAGGCTGCAGTGGCAGTCCTGGTGAAAGGTTTGTCTGAGCTCCTTATGGGTGGCAAAAGCAATGCTGCAGCCCATAAAGATCTCCTGGAACCCCAGTGCCCCGGGTACCTAAGTAGCATATACTAGAGACTTATAAAGGGGGGTCCAGTGTGCCAATTGGAATTGGAATATGAAGTCACTAAACTATAGTGACTAATTTGGAAGTGAAGAGAGCATAAGCACTGGAGTTCTGGTTAGTAGAACGTCAGTGACACAGTTAAGCACTACTGACAACACACACATAGGTCACAAACTATGAGCTCTGCGGTCCTGGCTAGCAGGATTCCAGTGAGACAGGCAAAACACACTGACAAATAGGGTTACAAACTATGGGCACTGGGGTCCTGGCTAGCAGGATCCCAGTGAGACAGTACAAAAATACTAACAAACACTCACAAACAGGCCAGAAATGGGGTTAACCATGCTAGAAAGAGGCTACTTTCTCACATACCTGTTCACTTTAGTGGGTTTGGCTGGCAAATTCTGTAAAATATTTGGCAGTCCTAATAGTTCCTTAACCCCATTGGCCAGATCATTCCGAGTTGGATTCTGGAAAGGACGATGATTATCTTGATAATATGCTATCCTAACTCCAAACTCATGCCCCTCTTGAAGTAGTTCCCACATATCGTGGTGGTGGTATCTGCCTGGGTAGGTACTTCACACAGCTGATTGGTTGTTATACAAGCTCTCTGGGTGGGTCCAACTCACTGAACTCTGTGGCATACTGTAGGAAGCTAGCTCTGTATATACTATATCAAAATGAGATATTGGCCTTCATTGAAACCCTGGCGGTCGGTGTAAAAAAGCGGCGGTAATACCGCCAACAGGCCGGCAGGAAATAAAATGGGATTACGACCGTGGCGGAAACCGCCAACATAGACAGCCACTTTAACACTCCAACCGCCACAGCGGTAGAAACAAACAGCGCGGCAGACACAGCCAACAGACAGGCGGGAGACAAAGTACCGCCCACTGTATCACAAGGGGCCTATCCGCTACCTTTTCCGGGGCGGAACCAACGCTATCAAAAGCACAGCGGAAACAGTACACAGAAGGGAAAACACTCAGCTCTCGACACCCAACGAGGAACCAGGACGCCATGGAGCCTGTACTACACTTACTCCCCATGTTGGTTTACCTCCTCTTCTACCAGGAGTAGAAACGGCGGCGGCGGCGACCACAGTGAGTACTGCACCTACAACACAGGGAAGGGGGGAAGGAAAGAGAGTGACACACACATGCAACACGCAACACCCCCACCCTCACCCTCACACACAACAACATACACACAAATACATGCAGCAACATAACATATACACCACTCCCCCCCCCAAAATTCAGTATATACAAATATGTACACCAACTACACAAGTCCGGATAGTGTACTAATCATTGTCCGTGGACCACTGGGCCCAAAATGCATGGGCGAGGCCCACACATGATACCTGACTGGAAACGGAGAGAACACTGCTGGGGAATCAGATCGAAAATATACAGGCACCTCAGGGTGTTGGGGGACACCTCAGCCTGATGAATGCACAACACCACTGCTGCACGAGGGGGCTCCATGCCCATTGATGTATCCTGGGGAATGCAAAGCCACAGTCTCTCAAGTCTCTTCAGTGGGTGGTTTGCCAACTGCTTTATCCTGGGGAGTGCAAAGCCACAGTCTCTCAAGTCTCTCCAGTGGGTGGTTTGCCCACTGCTTTTTCCTGGGGAGTGCAAAGCCACAGTCTCTCAAGTGGATAAGTCTCCACTGTTTCTGGAGGGCGTTTGGTGCCCATAGTGCTTCATCCTGCCAAGGACTGAGGTAGTGGATGCCTTTCTCCACTGGTTCTGGAGGGGGCCTGGTGCCCAGAGTGCTTCATCCTGCCAAGGACTGAGGTAGTGGATGCCTTTCTCCACTGGTTCTGGAGGGGGCCTGGTGCCCAGAGTGCTTCATCCTGCCAAGGACTGGGGTAGTGGATGTGATACTCCACTGGTTCTGGAGTGGGCTTTGGGCCCAGTGTGCTTCATCCTGCCAAGGACTGAGGTAGTGGATGTATCTCTCCACTGGTCTGGAGGGGGCTTTGTGCCCAGAGTGCTTCATTATGCCAAGGACTGAGGTAGTGGATGCCTTTCTCCACTGGTTCTGGAGGGGGCCTGGTGCCCAGAGTGCTCCATGTGCAGTGTGGCTGGTACAATTCCCTCACCTGGGTGTGTGTGCCACGAGATTTGCGAGGTTCAGGTAGCATGATACGCTGTGAAGGCAGAAACATACCCCACACTGCTGCGGCTGCGCCTTCCACCTGCAGGTGCAAACAGTGATGGAAGAAATGCCTCATGGAAGCTGCCCAGGGTCCAGGAACTCTCCTCCAGCCTCAGACGACTGCCCACTGGGGATGGTAGCCATGTCAGCGGTGGTGCCTGTGTCCAAGGACGACGCAGGGCTGGCAGCGGTGTCTGTTGCGGCGGTGCTGGCGGCGGTGCATGGGTCAGCACCTGCAGAGGAACACAGCAGGATGTCTCCTGCAGCCCCGGACGGCTGCCCACTGGAGAAGAGGCTGGGGACTGTCGCTGAGGCTGTAGACGTGCAGGTGGCGGTGCTTGCGGCGGTGTCTGTTGCGGCGGTGCTTGTGGAGGTGCTGGCAGCGGTGCTGGCAGTGGTGCTGGCAGTGGTGCATGGGTCAGCACCTACTGAGGGACACAGCAGGATGTCTCCTGCAGCCTCGGACGGCTGCCCACTGGGGAAGAGGCTGGGGACTGTCGTTGAGGCTGTAGACGTGCCGGGGGCAGTGCAGGTGGTGGTGCAGGTGGCGGTTGTAGTGGCGGGGCAGGTAGTGGTGCTCGCTGCCGTATTGGCGTGGTCGTGGAGAGAAAGTGTGACACTGGTCCCTCAGTCGGTGCCACCATGCCCTCTCCTGACCTGCTCTTCAGCTTTTGGCCCTTCCCCAGCTTTGATGGTGGCGCAGTTGTCTTGCCACTATCCCCTTTGTTTTTTGCTGAGCCCTTGGTGGCTGGTACTTTCGGCTTCTCCCTCTGGGATGTGGGCACCTTTTTCACCTTGGCAGGTTGTGGAATGTCCTTCCCCTTGCTACGTGGCACACTGGCAGCCCTGATGTGTGGCGCACTTGATGACCCCGCATTTGCTGGCACCACTGTGCCTGGGGATTTGGTGGCTGAGGTGCTGGGCTGGGACCTGGAAAGCGTGGCCCTAGGGGAAGGACGGGGGGGGAGGTGAAGGGAAGAGGTCAAGGTTTGCCAGGAAAAGTTTTTTAGACACACTGGGACGGGAAGATGGAGGGGGTTTGGGAGTGGAGGTAGAGGTAGTGGCCGTAGGAGGTGTACGTCTGCTGAATTTGGGTGAAGGTGCATGGGCCGGAGGCTGTTGTGAGGTGGATGGCTGTTCGGTGGGTGTGTGCCTGTGTTTGTGTACTTTGGGGGGAGGGCTCACTGACACACTGGGAGAGGACACTGGGGATGTTTGAATGGTAGTGGGGGTGGTGAGTGCACGTGAGCGGTGTGTGGTGATGGGCGTGCTGGTGATGGAGGCAGTGGCTGAGGATGTAGTGCATGCAGGTGTGAGTGGAGACGAGACAGGGAGGGAGGAGGAGGACGTGGAGGAGGGGGACACAGTGGAGGCAGTAGATGTTGCTGTGTCTGCATGGGGATGGTGCTTGTGTGAGTGCCTGTGGGATGTGTGGTGCTTATGCTTGCCTGAGCCACTCTTGTGTGTTGATGAGTGTGCATGCTGGTCTGATGGTGTGCTTGGGATAGGCTGAGGTACAGGGGGTTGGGTCTGGGTGGAAGAAGTTAGAGGGGGGTGGCTGGACACAGGGATAATGGCTGCCATCAGTGCTGAGGCCAGAGCCTGAAATGCTCTCTGTTGGGCTGCCTGCCCAGAATGAATGCCCTCCAGGTATGCATTTGTTTGTTGCAAATGCCTCTCTACACCCTGGATGGCATTCACAATGGTAGATTGCCCAACAGTGAGGGATCTCAGGCGTCAATAGCCTCCTCACTGAGGGCAGCAGGGCTGACTGGGGCAGGGCCTGAGGTGCCTGGGGTGAAGGAGATGCCCACCCTCCTGGGTGAGCGGGTACAGGACACACGCTGAGGGGGTGCTGGTAGGGGGGGTGGCGGCTGTACCTGTTGATGCAGTGGGCACAGAGGTGCCGCCACCGCAAGGGAGCTCCCATCAGAGGAGGAGTCGCTGTCACCGCTGTCTGCTCCTGTCCCCCCCGTGGAGCTACCCTCGCCCTCCGTCCCACTGGTGGCTTCAGACTCCGTTGTTTCGCCCTCCAGGGACAAGTAGGTTGCAGCTCCCTCCTGCTCCAGTGCCAGTGCTCCTCCGTCTGATGATGCTATTGCACACAAGAACAGGGAGACCACAAAAAGGGGGGGAAGACAGAAGAAAGACATGTTTAGTGCATGCAACACCACTACCGTTGGCGGACACAACACACATTGAGCAGCCCTCTGCACTATGCCATGCACTAACAGTTCCTAGAAATTTCAGCTGACCATGGGGTACGAGGCCTAAGACCAATTGCTGCACACCTGGAAGTCACAGGAGCCTGACTAGGTGTAGATGGCTCTTACCACTGGTGGGTTTGGGGTGCCACATAGCCTGCCTCACAAGGGACCTTGCCTACCAAGTTCGCCCTAGCCTAGGGGAACCCA
Source organism: Pleurodeles waltl (assembly GCF_031143425.1). Lineage (NCBI taxonomy): Eukaryota > Metazoa > Chordata > Amphibia > Caudata > Salamandridae > Pleurodeles > Pleurodeles waltl. The sequence goes on along the minus strand of NC_090440.1, from coordinate 1,985,928,869 downwards.
CTGCCCACCTCCCCCACCCAGACACCTCGTAATGTGCGCAGAGTCAGCTGAGAGTGTACTCCCCCCCTTGTGGCTGCTGTGATGCCCTCAAGCTCCCATCCAACTCCGAATAGGCCACCGCCAGGATCCGGAACATCAGGGGGGTCATGGTGCGACGGGCACCCCTCCCACGTTGGGAGGCCATCCCTAGCTGGGCCTCCGCCATCTTCTTGCTCCAGCAGCGCAGGTCCTCCCATCTTTTCCGGCAGTGGGTGCTCTGTCTGTGGTAGACCCTCAGGGTCCGGACGTCCTTGGCGATGGCACGCCAAATACCCTTCTTCTGGTAGGCGCTGACCTAGAGAAATGGTACAGGGGAAAGGAAATTACTTACCCGTCTGGACCGTCATACTCATTGCCCCCCAGTTCCCACCCTTGCCCTGACGCACATACACTCACCATCCGCACATGCAGGCCTCAGCCCCCCCATGTATCTTCCATCCACACCACTCAAAACAGGCATTGCCCATGCAGCATGCTCACAGTGTACTCACCTGTTTGTCTGGAGGACCGTACAGTTGCGTGTACTGGGGGAGGACCCCATGCACTAGTTTCTCCAACTCCTCCGAAGTGAAGGCAGGGGCCCTTTCCCCAGACACATGAGCCATCGTCGCTTCCAAACTGAGGTCACAGCAGCACTTGCAGTGTAGGTCCTCTCCTGTTGAAGGTCAGGTATCAAGTGAGGGAACAGACAGAAAATGGCAGTAACGTCCATGGCGGTGCGTACCGTCACCGCCGGCGTTCATCGTCATTGGCTCCTGGGACCCATAGGGCCCAATGTTAACCAATGCAGAATTGCACCGCGGTCTTCGACCGCCCACCGCGACGGTGTACAACGCCAGCGCAGTTACCTCATATCCCCTTGTCCCACCTTACAGGTCAGGCAGCTGCCATTTCAGGTGGCCACATGGGATGGATGTTAACTGCGTCACACCTATCTAGGTCGGGAATATAGACAGATACCTGCACATTGCGGATTAATAACGTTTCTGCAAATAGCACATTGTGATACCTCAGTGTTGGATGACTCTCTGCTCGCTGTTCTCTCTGCTCGCTGTTCTCCTCCATAGGGCACATCCGCTGGGCAGGTGATGAGATGGCGGCATCCTCCAGTGTACAGACCCCTGGTGGACCTGTTGACAATGGAAGAGAGACACATCCTAGTCACATACAGACTTGATTGTGCAAGAATCCAGGAACTGTGTGCCCAAGTGGAGCCAGACCTGATGTCAGCTATCCGCCATCCCACAGGAATCCCCCCTCTAGTGCAGGTCCTGTCTGTACTCCATTTCCTTGCCAGTAGGTCTTTTCAAACAACAGTGGCTATGGCATCAGGGATGTCCCAGCCAATGTTCTCTAAAGTGTTGTCCAGAGTGTTGTCTGCCCTGCTGAAACACATGTGCAGCTACATCGTGTTCCCTCAGGTGGAGGATTTGCCCACAGTAAAAGGTGACTTTTATGCCCTGGGACATATCCCCAACATCGTTGGTGCCATTGATGGTATGTGGCATTTGTACCCCCGCAGAAATGAACAGGTGTACAGAAACCAGAAGAGCTACCATTCTATGAATGTGCAGATGGTGTGATTGGCAGAACAGTACATCTCCCATGCCAAGTATCCTGGCTCCGTGCATGACGCTTACAATTTGAGGAATAGCAGCATCTCTTATGTGATTGGGCAACTCCAGAGGCACCGTGTGTGGCTAATAGGTGAGGCCAAGGTCCCAGTACAGTTGACATAGGTGTCTGGGTATGGGGCTGTCCCTAAGGGGTAGTGTGTGTCTAACAGTTGTCCCTCGACATTTGCAGGTGACTCTGGTTACCACAACCTGTCATGGCTACTGACCCCAGTGAGGAATCTCAGGACAAGGCAGAGGAACGCTACAATGAGGCACATGGGTGAACTAGGAGGGTGATCGAACGCACCTTCGGCCTCCTGAAAGCCAGATTCCGGTGCCTCCATCTGACAGGTAGCTCCCTAGACTACTCACCAAAGAAGGTGTGCCAGATAATCGTGGCCTGCTGTATGCTGCACAACCTGGCTTTGCGACGCCAGGTGCCTTTTCTGCAGGAGGATGGGCCAGATGGTGGTCTTGTGGCAGCTGTGGAGCCTCTGGACAGTGAAGAAGAGGAGGCAGAAGAAGAGGATATCGACAACAGAAACAACATCATCATGCAATACTTCCAGTGAGACTCAGGTAAGAAGATGTCACTGCTTCCCACATCTCATACTATTGTTTGAGCTAGCATAAGTCTGTCATTTTCTTTTAGTGTATGGACCCAGACTTGTCACTTTGACTTTCCATTTCACAGATATGGGTCCCACTTTGTGCCCTCTGCTATGTTTACTGCTGGCCTACAGCTGTGTTACATTGGTATGTGAACAAGTAAATTGACATTGCTATATTCTATAGTTATTGCAATTACACATTTGTGAAAGCACAGACTGACTCCAGATTGTTTTGTGATTGAAGTGTGTTTATTCCTGTGCTAATAAGTGGAGGGGGTTGTAAAATGGGCTGGGGGGATGGTGGAGGAATGTCCATGGCAGAGTCCAGTCTATTTGTTTCACAGGTGCATTGTCCAAAGGGGCATAGGAAGTGGAGCAATGGCAGTTTAAGGATGGACAGAGTGACATAGTGAGACCGTTTGCGGGGTAGTTCTCCATCTGCAGCGGGTGGGGTGCTGGTGTCCTGTTGTTACTGTGGCGGTGCCTCTTGTCCACTAGCGCCGGCGGAGTTGGAGGGCTGTTCATCGTCCAGGCTAGTGTCAGAGGCCCCTTGTTGTGCCTCTGTGTCCCTCCTGGTGTTGAGAAGGTCTGCCAGCACCCCTGCAGTGGTGACCAGGGTGGTGTTAATGGACTTCAAGTCCTCCCTGATCCCAAGGTAGTGTTCCTCCTGCAGCCGCTGGGTCTCCTGAAACTTGGCCATTACCGTTGCCATCGTCTCCTGGGAATTATGGTAAGCTCCCATGATGTTGGAGAGTGCCTTGTCAAGAGTGGGTTCCCTGGGCCTGACCTCCCCCTGTCGCACAGCATTCCTCCCAGTTTCCCTTTTATCCTGTGCCTCTGTCCCCTGAACCGTGTGCCCACTGCCCCCAGGTCCCTGATTTTCTTGGGTTGGTCGGTTTGCCAGGTTTCCCTGTTGTGGTGGACCCACTGCTGATTGACGTGTCCTGGGGACAGAGGGATGGGCCCCCTGGGTGGGTGCTGTGCTGGTGTTTTCTGTGGGGGGAGGCTCTGTGGTGGCTTGTGACAGTGTCAGGGGAACCAACTGTCCCGAGGTCCCAGATGGACCGGGCTGGTCATCTTGATCCAGGCGTGAAGAGCTGCTGTCATCACTGTGGGCCTCTTCTGTGGGGGGACTAGATATATCTGGCACCTCCTGTCTGGTGACGTTGGGTAGGGTTCCTGTTTGGGTGTAAATGCATAATTATTGTATCTATGTGTGCCATCGTGTGCAATGGGTTGTTGACCCTCTACTCCAGTGCTTGTATTATTGGCTTGGTCCTTGTGTGATTGGTGACTTTGGGGCATGAGTGAGTCTCTGTACTGGACATGCTTGGGTGATGGGTGTCCATGCATTGGTGTTACATGCAGGGCTTGGTTTTGGGATGTGTGGGTTGTGTTGGTGGGGTATCTGTGGGTTGTTGGGGTGATGGGTGGGAGGGTAAAGGTGGGAGTATGTGATGGCATGCAGGTGGGGTGGGGGGGATAAAGTAGTAAGGATTTGACTTACCAGAGTCCAGTCCTCCTGCTACTCCTGCGAGGCCCTCAGGATGCAGTATTGCCAAGACTTACTCCTCCCATGTTGTTAGTTGTGGGGGAGGAGGTGGGGGTCCACCGCCAGTCCTCTGTACAGCAATCTGGTGTCTGGATACCATGGAACGCATCTTCCCCCGTAGGTCGTTCCACCTCTTTCTGATGTCATCCCGTGTTCTTGAAAGCTGTCCCACTGCGTTATCCCTGTTGACAATTCTGCACCATAGCTCCATCTTCCTTGCAATGAAGGTCTGCTGCACCTGTGATCCGAGTAGCTGTGGCTCTACCTGGACAATTTCCTCCACCATCACCCTGAGCTCCTCCGAGAACCTGGGGTGTCGTTGAGGTGCCATGATGTGGTGTGGGTGATGTGTGAGGTGGTGTCTGTTGTGATGTGTGAGGGGATGTGTTGGTGTGTGTTGTTTGAGGTGCGTGGATGTTGTGGAAGTGATGGTGTTGTGTGTCTGTGGATGCTGGTGTTGTTTTAGGTAGTATCTCTCTCTGGCCTGCTTTCAAATTTCTGGTAGTAAGGGTTTGTGGGTGATGTGGATGTGTGCTTTATATTGGATTGGGTGTGTGGGTGTGGTGTGTGTATGTGTATCAGGTGTGTGTATTTCGAATTGTCCAATGTGGTTGTGTTTTGTAAGTGTGTGTGTATTTTGAGCGCGGCGGTGTGTACCGCCAATGGATTACCGCCGTTGAAAAACCGCTGCGTTGATTCGTGGGTTTTGATAGTGTGGGCGTATTCTTGTCGGCGTGACGGTGTTGGTTTTGTTATCACCAGTTTATCACTGACCTTTGGTGTGGCGGACTTGTGTGGGTGTCTGTATTGTGGCGGGTTCCGGGCTGTGGGTCGTAATACCTGTAGCGGAATTCCATGGCTGCAGCAGTATGTTGGCAGTCTTCTGCACAGCTGTAAGCGGGATTTACCACCAGGGTTGTAATGAGGGCCATAGTGTGCATGGGGTTCAGGGGTTCCCCAGAGGCTAAAGTAGATAATACTAATGCTCTCTTTTGGGGTAGTGTGGTCGAGCAGTTAGGCTTATCAGAGTGTAGTGCAAAGCATTTGTTGTACAAACACAGACAATAGGAGAAGCACATACCCAATGACTTAACTCCAGACCAATGGTTTTTATAAAGCAAAAATATATTTTCTTAATTTATTTTTAGAAGCAGAAGAATCAAGTTGCAGGTAAGGACTTCAATAGATTCGTATTTCACATAAATATCAATAGTACTTTTTTAAAAATAGATAAGTTATACAGTTTTTACAAAATTAACAATTATCTGTTTTAAAAGTTGACTCTGCAATTTTCAGAAACAGTTCCTGGGAGAAAGAAAAGTTAGAACGCTTTAAAGGTAAGTACTTGACTTACAGTTCCAGTCTCCGGGAGGTAAGAAGTCCAAAGCTGGGGGTTCAAGTTAACCCCAAACACCCAACACCAGCAACACGGGGCAGACCAGGTGCAGAGGTCAAAAGTGAAGCAAATTTAATGTGTGCTCCTTTGGAGACAGGGGGCACTCGGAATCGGATCTGCAGGGAAGTTAGGGCCAGATGTAGGTAGCTAAAAAATTGCGAGTCGGAAATTGCGAGTCGTTGCGACTCGCAATTTCCGACTCACAAAATGGTATCCAACAAGAAAAAGCGACTCCACTTTGCGACTCGCAAATGAAGTCGCACCACAGATTGCGAGTCCGCTGTTTGCGACCTCGCTAAATACGAACACGCAAATTGCGAGTGGGTGTCGCAAATTGCATGCAGGTGCAGCAGAACACTCTGGAAAATACTTCCTGGCTCTTGATGATGACATCACAGCCAGGAAGTTTACTAATACACCTGGGAGGAGGAAGGACCACACCCATTTCCAACTGCTGAACAGCCAACAGGAGGAACAGCAGCAAAAATGGAGGAATCAGCCAGAAAGAGGAAGATCACATTTTCTGAAAAAGAACTGGAGGTGCTGACGGATGAAAGCTGCCAGCACCATGATCAACTCTTTGGGAGAGCAGCCCTCAGTGTGCCAGAGCTGGAGAAAAGGAGGATTTGGACTGAAGTCCAAGACAAAGTGAATTCAATGGGTGTGAGCCACAGGAGCATTGATGAACTTAAAAAAAGGTGGTATGACCTGCGCTCCCAGACTAAGGAGAGGGTGGCAGAGTGCCTCAGGGAGATGAGGGGCACTGGAGGAGGACCATCTACCATACCACCGCCCACACCCTTGGAGGAAAGAGTAGAAGAGACCCTGGAGCCAGAGGCAGTGTCTGGAATAGGTGAGCTGGACACGTCAGCGCCAGGACCATCAACCAGTGAGTACCATGAAACTTGCATGTACACCCATATCTGCCATACCCCCACCCACCTAGTACACAGCAGCATGCACAACCAATATAGCTCCATTTCAGAGTAGCAACAACCAGAATGGTGCATCATGGGCAATGTAGTCAAGTAGGCAGCTGATAGGCAACAGTTTATTAGGAAGCATACAACAGATGGTAGATACTGACAGTGTGTTCCCTATGTCCCACAGGTCTCCCAAAAGACACCACCTCCAGCCACACCATCCAGGGGCCAGAGGTCAGCCACCAGGCAGCATAGGACCCAGGAGCAGCCACCACAGGGACCTGCACCACCCAACCACAGTCCCCTCCAGATGCACCAGTGGCCATAGTGGAGATAGAGGCAGCACCCGGTCCCAGCCACAGTGCCAGCGTACAGGACACAGATCCACCACTGCGTCGCAGGCGATGTGTCCTTGTCCCTACAGTGTCACAGGGAGAAGTAGGGGACGCCTCCTTTTCCACCGCCGAGGCTGCACTCATCCATGGTCAGCGCCTGCAGACAAGGCAAATGAGACTGATTTCAGGGGCCATGCGGCGAATGGAAAGGAATCAAACAACAGGGCTGCAACAGGTCCACACAGAGCTACAACACCTGAACAGTAATGTAGGTGACCTTGCGCACTCAATCAGACAACTAGTGGCTGAACTTTTCCTGGAGAGAGAGGGTGCAAGGCGCAGTGACCGGCAACTAATCCACCGCCTAGACCGCATGGTTGCCTCCATAGTCCGCCTGGCTGTAAATACCACAGGGCTGTCATGCCGCACAGTCAGCTTACCGGTGGACATGGGCCACTTTGCCAGCGATGTGGCTCGTGGGCTGGGACGCATAAGCCACGCAGTGGACATGATGGAGGCACGACAGGTGGCTAGGGGCGCGGCATACACGCCGCAAGACAGTGAGAAGGGCTCTACTATAAGTAGTGCATCTGCTACAGACACCAGGGTCTTGTGTAGTGGAAGTGCACTGCAGGGAACTGCAGACGCTCCAGGCATCAGCCATGCTGGGCGTCCCAGGCGTAGGGTGTGAGCTACGCACTGACAAACAATGGAGGCACATGAGGTTAATGTGTTCTCATAGCAGGTGGACCTTTACAGCCCCTGATCAATAGTTCATTTAAATAGTTTATTGGTTCACATCATTAAAGTTCTTGTTTGTTCTACTTCACACCTGGGCTCTTTGTGTGACATTTGTGTGTGTGGTGACAGTTACCACGTACCTTCCAAAGTATTGGTTTGCAATGTGGTCCCGTCTCTGTCTGCCTTGATTTGCAATGCTTCTATCCCCATGATGGCGATGTGGTAGCTCTTGCTCGTCATCCTCCGAATCTGGGTCTGCAGGGGTGAGATGTAGCCCACGTCTGGTGGCAATGTTGTGCAGTATAGCGCATGCGCCAACGATCTTGAAGGCTGTTATTGGGGCATACTGGAGGGCACCTCCACTTCTGTGGAGGCATCTGAATCTTGCCTTCAACAGTCCAAAGGTCCTCTCTATAACATTTGGGGTCCTCCTATGTGCACTGTTGTATCGCCTCTCTGTCTCATTGCTGGGTGTTAAGTACAGGGTAAGTATCCATGGTCGTAGTGCATATGCATTGTCACCTGTTTGGCACAAAATGAACAATGTTAGCTGGGCATAGATGGGTTCCACATTGACCTGTGTGTATGTCTGAAAGGTGTATTCAGCTATACCTAGGAGGTATCTGTCTCCAACCTCCCCACGTTCTAGGCATTGGTGTATCCCACTGTGCCTGAAAATGTAGGAGTCATGTGTACTCCCTGGAAATTTGGCAACCATGTCAGTTATAACATAATGGGCGTCACATACCACCTAGATGTTCAGTGAGTGGGTACACTTCCGGTTGCGGAACAGATATTCCAGATTTGCAGGAGGGCATATTGGTATATGTGTCCCGTCTACACACCCTATTACATGTGGGAAGTTGGCAATCCTATAGAATTCCAACTTGGTGCTGTTGATTTCTGCCTCATTCCTGGGTAGGTATATGTATCTGGACATGTGTGTGAGTATGGCATCTAGGAATGCTCTGAAGAACCATGAGAGTGCACTTTGAGATACCCCACCTGGCACAGCAATGACCCCCTGATAGCTACCCGAGGCCAAGAGGTGCAGTGAGCATAGCACTTGCACATGTGTGGGGATGGCGCTGCCGCGCACAGTCTGGCGTTGAAGCTGCGGATTGAGTAGATCTATTAATTCTAATATTGCTGCACTGCTGAGTCTGTATTTATCATATATCTCCTCCTCTGTTTGTTGGAAAAGTGTCTGTTTGGTTCTGTATATCTTCTCCTGTCTCTGGCTCCTCCTCCTTATCTGCTGTGCGGCGTGGGCTCTCCTCCTCCTTGCTATCACATATATATCTGCCATCTTGAGTGACCCAGGTGCCTTCTGGTTCCCCTTTTATACTTTGGTTATGGTTACCACCTGCTCTGAGTTAGTGGTAAATTGGAAGTGCAAAATTGGCTTTTTGCGACTAGTCACAATTTGCGATTGGCTATTTCATATGGTTTGCAACTCGCAAATTGCGACTTCCTATTTGCGGGTCGCAAAATGGGGTCTCAATTTTTGCAAGTCGGTAATGGCTCGCGTTGCAATTTGCGATTCGGAAATGGGGTTTTTGCATCCCATTTCCGATTTTGCGGGGTCGCAAATTGCGATTCGGGCCATTTGCGACTCGCAAAAGTTTGCTACATCTGGCCCTAAGTACCCAGGTTTTAGACTTGGCATCCTTGGCATGGTCTCCCCTAACTTTTTACCTCTGTTTCCCAGGTTGTTGATGTGTGCTGGACTCTGTTTTTGCTGTTTCTTCTTTTTACTCTGGGCACTTTACCACTGCTATCCAGTGCTAAAGTGCAAGTGCTCCAATGTAAAATCTATGTGTAATTGGATTTCCATGATTGGCATATTTGATTTACTGGTAAGCCCGTAGTACAGTGCACTAGAGGTGCCCAGGGCCTGTAAATCAAATGCTGCTAGTGGGCCTGCAGCACTGGTTGTGCCACCCACATTAGTAGCTCTGTAAACATGGCTCAGACCTGCCACTGCAGTGTCTGTGTGTGCAGTTTTAAACTGCCATTTCCACTTGGCAAGTGTACCCACTTGCCAGGCCTAAACCTTCCCTTTTCTTACATGTAAGACACCGCTAAGGTAGGCCCTAGGTAGCCCCGTGGGCAGGGTGCAGTGTATGTTTAAGGTAGGACATATACAAATGTGTTTTATATGTCCTGGCAGTGAAATACTGCCACTTTCGTTTTTCACTGTTGCAAGGCCTGTCTCTCTCATAGGTTAACATGGGGGCTGCCTTTAAATATGATTAAAGTATAGATTTCCTTTGGGAGCAGATGGGCATATGGAGTCTGGGATCTCTGAACTCATTTTTAAAAAATACATCTTTTAGTAAAGTTGGTATTGAGATTGTGTGTTTGAAATGCCACTTTTAGAAAGTAGGCATTTTCTTGCTTAAACCCTTCTGTGACTCTGCCTGTTTGTGGATTCCCTGTCTGGGTTAGTTTGACAGTTGGGCTGTTTGCACCTCTCTTTAGACAGTGACACAAAGGGAGCTGGGGTGTAGCCTGCAAATCCTGATGAGCCATCTGTGCTAGGAGGGAGGGGAGGAGTGATGACTTACACCTGAAAGGGCTGTGCCTGCCCTCACACAATGCAGTCTCCAACCCCCTGGTGTGTGTCTGGGGCCTGGCCTGGGCAAGGCAGATCTCACAAACAAGAAGACTTTCCTTTGAAGTAGGTCTACTTCAAAGGCAGAAATGGGTATTAGAAGAGCACCCAAACCCCTGAAAATTAGATCACTTCTGGAATCAAGAGGAACCTCTGCCAAGGAGAATAGCTGAGGAGAACTGCTGCCCTGTCTGTGACTGTGCTTTGTTGAGCTATCCTGCAGTTGCTGCTTCTGTCGTTGAAAGGGGACAAAGACTGGACTTTGTTGTGCATTCCTGCTTGTGAAGAATCTCCAAGGGCTTGACCTGAGCATGCCTCCTGTTGTTTTAGTCTCAGAGCCATCAAAGGCTTCCCCTGCCAGCACCTGGACTCTCTGCTGAGACTCCTGCCCTGCCAAGTGGATCTGTATCCAGTTTCTGGGCCCTTGAAAGTTGAAGCTGGCAGACCAAGACTGAAAATCCACGCACAGACTGCGTGTGGGGAAATTTTTGACGCACCTTCTGAGACGCGGCTGAGAAACGCCGCACCGCCGGCTTCGCGGCTGAAATCTACGCTACATGGCTGGAGAAACGATGCGCAACACCCGCTACCGGAGGCGGATAACGACGCAAACCCCACACAGCGTGGTTTTGTGATACCTTGCAACCGGATTTTTTACACAACGCAAAGCTTGCCCGGACCTGAGGGTGCCTGTCCGGATCGACGCATCGCTCTCCTGCGGAGAGGAAAAACAACGCACGCCGACCCAACCGGAGGAGGAACGACGCGCGGTCTTGCCTGTGTATGTTGGATTTTTTGTCGTTTTGGTCTTGTTTTGTTTAGATAAATATTACCTATTTTTCTAAACGTGTGTTGTGTCATTTTGTAGTGTTTTCACTGAGTTACTGTGTGTGTTGGTACAAATACTTTACACATTGCTTCTGAAGTTAAGCCTGCCTGGTCGTGCCAGGCTACCAAGGGGGTGAGCCAGGGTTAATTGAGAGTGATTCTCCTTTACCCTGACTAGAGTGAGGGTCCTTGCAAGGATAGGGGGCGACCTGACTGCCAATCAAAGACTCAATTTCTAACACCGGGTCTTCGGAGGGCAGACCTGGGGGTTTAGAGGAGCACTGGGGGGGGGTCAATAAGAAGGCACCAAACACCCACCCTCGGCGGCACTGGGAGGGCAGGGTGCAGGGTGCATACAAGGCATTGGATTTCCAATGGTTCTCTATGCGGAGACCCCGGGGGTCACTCAGATGCGGCAGGCGCGGCCCAGGGGGTCGTCTCGGACAAACCACCGGCTGGACAGGAAGGAGGGCCGCCTGCTGAAAGTAGCTGCACCGGAGGTTGGTTTCTCCAAGGCCTGGGGGCTGTGGGTGCAGTGGGTCTTTAGGCGTTGGATATCTTTGTCCGGAGCTTTTGCGTTCAGTAGGGTCCTCGGGATTCCCTCTGCAGGCGTCGTTGTGGAGTAGTGGAGAGGTCAACCCAGGGTGGGCACTTGCTCGCAATCGCCTGGGAATCCTCTCTAGTTGGTTGTGCCACCTGGACACGGGCCATGGTCAGGGCTCACGTATCCTCAGTGGTGCTGGAGTGCCTGGGTGTAGTTTCCTTGTGGACAGGGCTGCTGTCCTCGTCAGTTCTTGGTCCTCGGTGGTGCGGGGCAGACCTCTTGAGCTTTGCAGAGGTCGCTGGTCCCGCTGGATGCGCCGCTTTCGTGGTACAGGTTCTCTGAAGCAGGAGACAGGCCGGTAGGGCTGGGGCCAAGTCAGTTTGCCGCGTCCTTGTTCTCTGCGGGGCTTTCAGCTATGCAATCCGTCTTCTTGTGAGGTCGCCAGGGATCTGACAACTTGGGTTTGTGGGAGCTCCTAAATCCTGGATTAAGGGGCATTACAGGGGTCAGAGGGCAGTAGCCAAAGGCTACTGTCCCTGAGGGTGGCTACACCCTACCTGTGCCCAGTCCCTTTGGGGACTGGGTCACATTTATAACCCTATTGGCCCCTGTCCTCCAAACCAAGATGGAGGATTCTGCAGGGAGGGGGTCTATTTAGCTTTGGACACCTTAGGGGTGGCCCTAACTGGGATGATCACTCCTCCCTGTTTTCCCTAATTTTCCCACCGGACTTGCCACCAAAAGTGGCTCTAGCTGGAGTGCCCTGTGGCTCTGTAACATGAGGCTTGAGCCTTTGAGGCCCACCACCAGGTGTTACAGTTCCTGCAGGAGGGAGGTGTGAAGCACCTCAACCCAGAACAGGCTTTGTTTCTGGTCACAGAGACCACAAAGGCTCTCACCCCATGTGGTCAGAAACTCGTCTAGCAGTGGCAGGCTGGCACAGACTGATCAGTTCTGCACTAGTAGTTTGGCTAACATACGGGGACATCTCTAAGATGCCCTCTGGGTGCATTTTTCAATAAATGCCACACTGACATCAGTGTGGGTTTTTTGTACTGAGAAATCTGATACCAAACTTCCCAGTTTTCAGTGAAGCCATTATGGAGCTGTGGAGTTTGTAATGACAAACTCCCAAACCATATACTCAATATGGCTACACTGCACTTGCAGTGTCTAAGAATTGACTTTGACACTGCAGGGGCATATTGCTAATGCAACTATGCCCTCACCTGTGGTATAGTGCACCCTGCCTTAGGGCTGTGAGGCCTGCTAGAGGGGTGACTTACCTATGCCACAGGCAGTGGTTTGTGGGCTTGGCACCCTGGGAGGGGTGCCATGTCGATTTTGCCTTTTTCTCCCCACCAGCACACAACAGCTGCAGGGGCAGAGTGCATGTGCTTGGTGAGGGGTGCCCCAGGGTGGCATAATACATGCCGCAGCCCTTGGGGACCTTCCCTTCCCACAGAGCCCTTGGTACCAGGGTACCTTTTACAAGGGGCTTAACTGTGTGCCATGGGTGTGCCAATTGTGAAAACAAAGGTACAGATTTTGGGAAAGAACACAGGTGCTGGGGCTTGCGTGGCAGGATTCCAGCACACTTTTAATCAAAGTTGGCAGCAACACTAGGCAAAAAGTGAGGGGGTAACCATGCCAACAGTGGCACTTTCCTACACATACACTGGTATCTGCCATGATTCTGCCGTTGAACGATGTCACCCACAAGTGACTTTATTTTGCTTTTGATAGTTGGGTTGATCTGGGACAGTTCTTTCTTGGGAATGTGTCACTGATGACTGATGGTTGGGGTTGTCACTACGCAAAAAGTGGGGGGGTAACCATGCCAACAGTGGCACTTTCATACACAACCCCCTTCCTGCCCCCCAAATGTAAGAGGATGAGACTAACTTTTCCCAAGAGAGTCTTCATTATCTAAGTGGAAGAACCTGGAAAGTCCATCTGCATTAGCATGAGCAGTCCCAGGTCTGTTTTCCACTGAAACTTCCATTCCTTGTAGGGATATGGACCAGCTCAAATGTTTAGGGTTCTCACTTTTCATTTGCATAAGCCATCTGAGAGGTCTGTGGTCAGTTTGAACAGTGAAGTGAGTACCAAACAAGTATGGTCTCTGCTTTTTCAGGCACCAAACCACAGCAAAAGCCTCCCTCTCAATGGCTTCTCTCTGGGGAGTAACCTCCTGCTAATGAAAGCAACAGCCTTGTCAAGGCCATCATTATTGGTTTGAGACAGGACTTCTCCTATCCCATGTTCAGAGGCATCAATCTGCACAGTGAACTGCCTAGAATAATATGGAGCTTTGAGAACTGGTGCTGAGCACATTGCCTCCTTCAGGGTGTCAAAGGCCTTGTGACAGTCAAGAGTCCAGTTGGCCTTATTTGGGCATCTTCTTGATGGTCAGTTCTGTGAGGGGAGTCACAATGGATCCATACCCTTTCACAAACCTTCTATAGTAACCAGTCAAGCCAAGAAATGCCCTGACTTGAATCTGGGTTTTTGGAGCTTCCCAGTCCGGAATTGTCTGGATCTTGGGTTGAAATGGTTGCAGTTGGCCTCCACCTACAAGGTGGCCCAAGTATAGAATGTGCCCTGCCCTATTTGGCACTTTGATGCTTTAATAGTGAGGCCTACTGCTTTAAAGGCCTGCTGAACCTTTCCCAGGTGGATCAGGTGATCCTGCCAGGTGGAGCTAAAAAGACAGCAATATCATCTAGATATGCTGCACTAAAGGACTCCAAGCCATCAAGGACTTGATTCACCAACCTTTGGGAGGTGGCAGGGGAATTCCTTAAGCCAAAAGACATAACAGTAAACTGATAATGCCCATCAGGTGTAGAGAATGCTGTGTCGTCTTTTGCTTCAGGTGCCATCCTAATTTCCCAGTACCCTGCAGTTAAGTCAAAGGTACTTAAGAATTTGACTGTACCTAATTTGTCAATTAGTTTGTCTGCTCTGGGTATAGGTTATGCATCTGTCTTGGTGACAGAGTTGAGACGCCTATAGTCCACACAAAACCTCATTTCTCTATTGACATCTTTGGTATGAGGTTTGGGAACTAAGACCACTAGGCAAGCCCAGGGACTGTCAGAGTGCTCAATTACTTCTAACTCCAGCATCTTGTGGACTTCTACTTTGATGCTGTCTTTGACTTGGTCAGACTGTCTATAAAGGTTTTTTTCGACAGGTAAACTGTCTCCTGTGTCCACATCATGGGTACACAGGTGGGTCTGACCAGGGGTCAAAGAGAAGAGCTCAGCATACTGCTGTAGGACTTGCCTGCAGTCAGTCTGCTGATGGGCAGAGTGTGTCTAAATAGACAACAACACCTACACACCCATCCTTAGGGTCAGTTAAGAGGAGTTCAGGGAGAGGTTCACTCTCTGCTTCCTGATCCTCATTAGTAACCATCAGCATGGTTATGTCTGCCCTGTCATTGTAGAGTTTCAGGCGGTTAACATGGATCATCCTCTTGGGTGTCCTGCTAGTGCCCAGGTCCACTAAGTAGATGACCTGACTCTTTTTCTCTAGTATTGGGTAAGGGCCACCCCATCTGTCCTGAAATGCCCTGGGAGCCACATGCTCCAGAACCCAAACTTTCTGTCCTGGCTGGAATTCTACCAGTGCAGCCTTTTGGTCATATCACAACTTCTGGAGTTGTTGGCTGGCCTCAAGGTTTTTGGATGCCTCTTCCATGTACTTAGCCATCCTAGAGCGGAGGCCAAGCACAGAGTCCACCACATCTTGTTTAGGCTCATGGAGAGGTCTCTCCCAGCCTTCTCTAACAAGTGCCAGTGGTCCCCTTACAGGATGCCAAACAGAAGCTCAAAAGGGGAAAACCCTACTCCCTTCTGTGCCACCTCTCTGTAGGCGAAAAGAAAGCATGTCAGGAGGACATCCCATTTCCTTTTGGGTTTTTCAGGGAGCCCCATGATCATGCACTTCAATGTCTTGTTGAATCTCTCAACAAGTCCATTGGTTTGTGGATGATATGGTGTGGTGAATTTATAAATCTCTCTACACTCATTCCACACGTGTTTCAGGTAAGCTGACATGAAGTTTGCACCTCTGTCAGAAACCACCTCCTTAGGAAAACCCACTCTGGTAAAAATACCAATCAGGGCCTTGGCTGCTGCAGGAGCTGTAGTAGACCTAAGGAGAATTGCTTCAGGGTATCTGGTAGCATAATTCACTAATACCAGTATGTATTGTTTCCCTGAGGCTGGGGGTGGCTCAAATGGACCCACAATGTCCACACCAACCCTTTCAAAGGGAACCCCCACCACAGGAAGAGGAATGAGGGGGGCCTTTGGGTGGCCACCTGTCTTGACACAGGAGCTACCAAACTCCTTCACTCCTGTTGGGTCAATGAAAATGGTTGGCAAGTCTGCGCCACGTTTTGGTTTGTCCCAAATGCCCAGCTAGGGGGATGTCATAGGCCAAAGTTAGGATAACCTCTCTAAACTCCTGAGGCACTACCACTCTCCTGGTTGCACCAGGTTTGGGGTCTCTGGCCTCAGTGTAGAGGAGTCCATCCTCCCAAGAGACCCTGTGGGAGCCACTGACATCTCTCTTCCCTTGTGCAGCAGCTTGCTGCTTCAGGCCTTCAAGAATGGGACAAGTCTTTTGTCCCTGGCACAGCTGTTCCCTTGAGGGTGCCCCTGGGCCGAAGAGCTCTACCTGATAAGGCTCCAGCTCCATGGACTCAGTTCCCTCATGGGATAAGACATCTTCCTGAGAAGAGAGGTCTTGTTTCTTGTGCTGTACAGAGACTGGTCCCCCAGTCCTCTTACCTTTTCTCTTGGAAGGTTGGGCCATTATTCCAGGCCCCAACACTTCTTTTTCACCCTGTGCTCCGCTTTGTGCTCTTGTTTTTACACACACTAGTTCAGGGATTCCCAGCATGGCTGCATGGGTTTTGAGCTCTACCTCAGCCGAAGCTGAGGACTCCAGATCATTCCGTAGCAAGCATTCCACTGGGATTGCAGAAGAGACCACTACCTGTTTCAGGCCAGTAACCCCTCCCCATTCTGAAGTCGCCATAGCCATGGGATGGACTTTAGTCACATTGTCAGCATTGGTAACTGGATATGTTTGTCCAGCCAAATACTGTACTGGGGAAACCAGTTTCTCTGTCTCCATGGTGACACTGGCACCTGTATCCCACAGGGCCTCTACCTTAGTCCCATTGATTAAGAGCTGCTGCCTGTATTTTTGCATGTTAGGCAGCCAGGCAGCCTGTGTGGCTATATCCAGCCCACCCTCAGAGACCAGAGTAGCTTCAACGTGAGCCCTGATTTGCTCTGGGCACACTGTTCATCCCACCTGGAGGCTGCCTATTCCAGAACTAACTCGAGCAGTCCTAGGGGAATTTTTCTTGGGACAACCCATGTCTCCAGTTTGGTGTCCATGCTGTTTACAGGTGTGACCAGGCCTTCTTGGGATCAAAGTTTTTACCCTCCTACCCACTTGTGAACTGTGAAGAGGCTCGGGATCCACCCTCCTGTGAGCAGGTTTTTGGGGCCCTTGGGAAGGCTTTTTGTTTTCGTCCTTAGGTGTCTCACCACCCTTCCTCTAGGGAAGCTTTGTGACCCCTTTCATTTGGTCACCCACTTTGGAAGTCTTGGTCAAGTCTTGGTCACCCTACTCTCGACCCTATGATCTGCCTTCTTTCCCAATTCTTGGGGAGAAATTGGACCTAGGTTTATCAGATGTTGATGGAACTTGTCATTGAAGCAGTTTCTTAACAGGTGTTCCTTCATAAACAAAGTATAAAGCCCATCATAGTTATGCTTTCCACTGCCTTTTAGCCAACCATCTAGTGTTGTCACTGAGTAGTCTACAAAATCAACTCAGTACTGGCTTGAGGTTTTGTGAGGCCCCCTTAACCTAATTGTAGGAAAATGCCTCTCATGGTATGGTTACCCCCTAACTTTTTGCCTTTTGTTGATGCTAGTTATGATTGAAAGTGTGCTGCGACCCTGCTAACCAGGCCCCAGCACCAGTGTTCTTCCCCTAAACTGTACCTTTGTCTCCACATTTGGCCCAGCCCTGGCACACAGATAAGTCCCTCGTAAGTGGTACCCCTGGTACCAAGGGCCCTGTGGCCAGGGACGGTCTCTAAGGGCTGCAGCATGTATTATGCCACCCTGGGTTCCCCTCAGTCAGCACATGCACCCTGCCTCACAGCTTTTGTGTGATGGTGGGGAGAAAATTACTTGGTCAACATGGCACTCCCCTCAGAGTGCCATGCCCACAACCCACTGCCTGTTTCATAGGTAAGTCACCCCTCTAGCAGGCCTTACAGCCCTAAGGCAGGGTGCACTATACCACAGGTGAGGGCATAAGTTGCATGAGCAATATGCCTCTACAGTGTCTAAGCCACATTTTAAACATTGTAAGTGCAGGGTAGCCTTTAAGAGTATATGGTCTGGGAGTCTGTCAGATACGAACTCCACAGTTCCATAATGGCTACACTGAAATCTGGGAAGTTTGGTATCAAATGTCTCAGCACAAAAAATCCACACTGATGCCAGTGTGAGATGTATTGAAAAGTGCACACAGAGGGCATCTTAGAGATGCCCCCTGCATACCAGTCGAAATGCTAGTGTTAGGCTGACCAGTTCTTGCCAGCCTGCCACAACCAGATGGGTTTCTGGCCACATATGTCTTTGTCACTCTGTGGCCAAGAACAAAGCCTTCACCGGGAGGAGGTGCATTTCACCTCCCCCTGATGGAACTGTAACACCTGGCGGTGAGCCTCAAAGGCTCAAGCCTGGTGTTACAGCGCCCCAGGGCACTCCAGCTAGTGGAGATGCCTGCCCCTCCAGACACAGCCCCCACTTTTGGCGCAAGTCCAGAAGAGATAATGAGAAAAACAAGGAGGAGTCACCCACCAGTCAGGACAGCCCCTAAGGTGTCCTGAGCTGAGGTGACCCCTGCCTTAAGAAATCCTCTATCTTGTTTTGGAGGATTCCCCCAATAGGATTAGGGATGTGCCCCCCTCCCTTCAGGGAGGAGGCACAAAGAAAGTGTAGCAACCCTCCAGGACAGTAGCCATTGGCTACTGCCCCCCAGACCTAAACACACCCCTAAATTGAGTATTTAGGGGCAACCCTGGACCCAGGAAATCAGATTCCTGAAACCTGAAGAAAGAAGAAGGACTGCTGACCTGAAAGCCCCGCAGAGACGACGGAGACAACAACTGACTTGGCCCCAGCCCTTCCGGCCTGTCACCAGACTCAAAGAACCTGAACAGCGACGCATCCAGATGGACCAGCAACCTCTGAGGACTCAGAGGACTGACCTGCACCTCAAGGACCAAGAACTTCCCGAGGACAGCGGCTCTGTCCAAAAACAGCAACAAGAAACCAACTTTAAAGAAACTGTTGCCTCACTCCGGAAGCGTGAGTCTTCACACTTTGCACCTGATGCCCCTGGCTCGAGTTCAAGACAACGAACATCGCAGAGAGGACTCCCAAGCGACTCCAACGTCGTGGATACCCTGAGTCGACCTCCCTGCACCCTTACAGCAATGCCTGCAGAGAGGATACGGGGGCTCCCCCTGACCGCAACAGCCTGGTAACAAAATAACTCGACGTCTGGACCAAGCACTGCACCCGCAGTCCCCAGGACCGAGAGGAACCACCTACCAGTGCAGAAGTGACCAGCAGGCAGACCTCATCCTAGCCGTTGGTGGCTGGCCCAAGAAGCCACCCTGTGCCCTGCCTGCATCGCCAGAGTGACCCCTGGGTCTCTCCATTGTTTTCAACGACAAACCCGACACCTACTTTGCACACTGCACCCAGCCTCCCCTGTGCAGCTGAGGGTGTATTTTGTGTGCCTGTGTCCCCCCCCCCCAGTGCTTTACAAAAAAAAAACATGGTCTGCTCCCCGAGGATGCAGGTACTTATCTGCTAGCAGACTGGAACTGGAGCACCCCTTTTCTCCATAGGTGCCTACTTTATTTGGGCCCTCCTTTGACCTCTGCACCTCACCGGCCTTGTGTTGCTGGTGCTGAGGGTTTGGGGTTGCCTTGAACCCCCAACGGTGGGCTGCCTATGCCCAGGAGACTGAACTTTTAAGTGCTTTACTTACCGTAGAAACCAACTAATACTTACACCCCCCAGGAACCGTTGATTTTTGCACTGTGTCCACTTTTAAAATAGCTTATTGCCATTTTTGCTAAAACTATGGGGGTCATTCCGACCCTGGCGGTCATGGACCGCCAGGGCCGAGGACGGAGGAAGCACCGCCAACAGGCTGGCGGTGCTTCCGGGGCAAATCTGACCGCGGCGGTAAAACCGCGGTCAGAAAAGGGAAACCGGCGGTTTCCCGCCGGTTTTCCCCTGCCCCAGCGCCACCATGGGGATTCCGACCCCCTTACTGCCATCCTGTTCCTGGCGGATTTCACCGCCAGGAACAGGATGGCGGTAACGGGTGTCGTAGGGCCCCTGGGGGCCCCTGCACTGCCCATGCCACTGGCACCCGTCGCACCCCTTCGACTCCGCCGGCTCCATTCGGAGCCGGCATCCTCGTAGAAGGGGGTTTCCCGCTGGGCCGGCGGGCGGCCTTCTGGCAGTCGCCCGCCGGCCCAGCGGGAAAGCCAGAATGGCCGCCGCGGTCTTTTGACCGCGGTGCGGTCATTCGGCGATTCCCGCTTGCCGGGCGGCGACCGCCGCCCGCCAATGTAGGAATGACCCCCTATGTGTACTACTGTTTTAAATCAAAGTTCCATACTTACCTGTGTAAAGTACCTTGCAATTTATGTACTTACTAAATTCTGATTCTTGTGGTTCTAAAATAAATTAAGAAAATAGTATTTTTCTATATAAAAATCTATGGCCTGGAGTTAAGTCTTTGAGTGTGTGTTCTCATTTATTGCCTGTGTGTGTACAACAAATGCCTAACACAACGCTCTGGTAAGCCTACTGCTCGACCACACTACCACAAAATAGAGCATTAGTATTATCTAATTTTGCCACTATCAACCTCTAAGGGGAACCCTTGGACTCTGTGCACACTATCTCTCATTTTGAGAGAGTATATACAGAGAAAACTTCCTACACTAATTCTATACTGTTCAGTGGTGAATCCAAAGCCCTCAATCAGGTTAGCCTTCGTGTGGTCATAGGATTCAGCATCTGCACCAGTGAGTGTGAGGAGTCCATCCCTACACTTACCAGTACACAGTTCCCAAAGGAGAGCTCCTCAGTGAGATCTGTTTAACTTTTTGGTTGCTCAAGCCCTCTCAATGACTGTGAACCACTTGGTGATATCATTACCCTCTTCATATTTTGAGACAATCTCTTTGGGGATTTTTAGGATATCAGTATTCTCTCTGACCCTATTTATATTGCTGCCACTATTATTGGGTGTTAAACCTATTTCTGCTCTCTCCCTTTCTATAGCTAGGAGTTGTTGCTCCAAAGCTAATCTTTTGGCCATACTTTCTAAAAGGAGGTCCTTTTCATTGACGCTCGATTCAATGTTCCCAGAGGAGCTGGACTTCCCTGTGGAAGACCCAGATCCTGTGAGCACTACCCTTGGAGATAGGGGCCTTGGGGCCCTGATCTCCCTAGTTAGGTGAGGAGGGAGAAAGTCATCCTCCTCATTGGTAACATCTTCTCTATCTGAGTAGAGATCTTCCTCCTCAGCAGGGTGGTCCCTGGTGTACTCTGCCAAGAGCTCCTGGAGCTTGACCTTGGTGGGGTTGGAACCTGTTTTAATCTTGTTCAGCTTACAGAGGGACCTTAACTCTGCCATCCCTAGATGGAGGTAAGGGGTGATTTCCTCTGAACTGCTCATTATGGGCCAGATGTAGCAAAGGGTTTGCGCCTCGCAAACAGCGAAAATCGCCGTTTGCGAGGCGCAAAAGCCTCTTTGCTATTCAGAAATGCATATTGCGAGTCGGGACCGACTCGCAATATGCAATTCAGAATCGCAAATAGGAAGGGGTGTTCCCTTCCTATTTGCGATTCGGAGTGGAATGCAATTCCATTTGCGACGGCGTCGCAGTTACCATCCACTTAAAGTGGATGGTAACCCACTCGCAAATTGGAAGGGGTCCCCATGGGACCCCTTCCACTTTGTGAATGGACCCACAAATATTTTTTCAGGGCAGGAAGTGGTCCAAGGGACCACTCCCTGCCCTGAAAAAATACCGAAACTAAAGGTTTCGTTTTTTTTTTAAAGTGCAGCTCGTTTTCCTTTGAGGAAAACGGGCTATACTTAAAAAAAAAAAACTGCTTTATTTAAAAGCAGTCACGAACATGGAGGTCTGCTGACTACAGCAGGCCTCCATGTTTGCGAGTGCCCATAGTCGCTATGGGGCCACAATTTGCGACCCACCTCATTAATATTAATGAGGTGGGTCTTTGCGACCCCATACCGACTCGCAGACGGTGTCTGAGACACCGTTCTGCATACCAATTTGCGTGTTGCAAATTGCGAGTCGGAAGGACTCGCAATTTGCAACTCGCAAATTGGATTTTTGCTACATCTGGCCCTATGTTACTAAAAGTTGGAATAACTTTTTAGAAACTAAAAACGACTTCTAGTAACTAACTCCTAACTTACAGTATCTTTTAAATCTAAAAAGAAATGCTAAGGGAACCTAACCCCTAGCAAAACTTTAAAAATTTAGAAAAATTTACTAAATTCAAAAATCAGTTTTCTAAAGGCAATTTTGGAATTTAGGGCCAGATGTATCAAAAAAGCCTTTTGCGATTCGGTAATATCGATTTTTAAGAAATCAATATTTCTGAGTCGCAAAATGCTATGTATCATATTTGCGAAAATCGGTAATAGCGATTTCTTAAAAATCGCAAATGCAATTACCAAATCGCAAATTGCGATAACAGCCCCATTCACACTTATGGGCCTGTAGGCCCATATTTGCGAATTTTTTGCATTTCCCAAATTGCTAATTCCTAACTGGAATTCGCAAATTTGGGAAATGCAAACCCCAGGGTGCTGGGGGCCTAAGACCCCCTCTGCTGCACCCCAATAATTTTTTTAAGGACATGTAAGGCCCACACATGCCAAAGGGGCATGTGTGCGTTACATGCCAATTTTAAAAATGCATTTTTAATGCATTTTTAAAATTTGCACATGGTTACCACCAAGTTCAACTTGGTGGAAATAGCGATTCCTTAAAGCCCACTTCGCATAAAGGAATTGCTTGTTACATGTTGTTTAGAAATCGCAAATAAGGGTTCCTTATTTGCGATTTCTTATTTAGAGAATCACAATTTGCGATTCTCTAAACGGGCTCGCAATTTTAAGGAATCGCTATTTTAGCGATTCCTTAAATTTGCGTTGTGAATGCCTTTCATAAATACTGAGAGGCATTTTTGCATTCGCAAACAGCCTTTCGCACCGTTTGCGAATGCAAAAATGGATGATACATCTGGCCCTAAGTCCTGTGATAGGTATTGGCTGAGTAGTCCAGCAAAAGCAAAGTCGTAGATCCCACCACTGATCCACCAATGTAGGAAGCTGGGGCCAGATGTACGAAAAAAGCAATTTGCGACTTGCAAATTGCGAGTCCCTGCGACTCGCAATTTGCAAGTCGCAAATTGCTATGCAGTACGGTGTCTCAGACACCGACTGCAACTCGCAATGGGGTCGCAATGACCCACCTCATGAATATTCGTGAGGTGGGTCGCAAATTGCGGCCCCATTGCGAGTATGGGCACTCGCTAACATGGAGGCCTGCTGACGTCAGCAGGCCTCCATGTTAGCGACCTGCTTGTCAATAAAGCAGGTTTTTTTTTTTGAAGTGTAGCCCGTTTTCCCTAAGGGAAAACGAGCTGCACTACAAAAAAAAACGAAACCTTTAGTTTCGGATTTTTCAGGGCAGGGAGTGGTCCCTTGGACCACTCCCTGCCCTGAAAAAATATTTTTGGGTGCAATCACAAACTGGAAGGGGTCCCATGGGGACCCCTTCCAATTTGCGATTGGGTTACCACTTGAAGTGGATGGTAACTGCGATGCCATTTGCGACCGCATATTGCATCCCAATGCGACTCGCAAATAGGAAGGGAACACCCCTTCCTATTTGCGAGTCTGAAATGCATTTTGCGAGTCGGTAACGACTCGCAAAATGCATTTCTGCATTGGGATACGCGATTTTGCCGTTTGCGAGTCGCAAAACGTTTCGTACATCTGGCCCCTGGCTCTGTATATAGTTTATCAAAATGAGATGTAGGCACTCATTATGAACATGGCAGGATGCCCCGCCGACAACCGTGTTGACGGTCGACGGAAGACCCCCAGTGGCTGCGTCAGGCACCCCGCCATATAATGACACCTGGAGCCTCGCTGCCATTGATGGCTGTGAGGGCCGCCATGCTGGCGGTCGGTGGCGGGGTGGATGCTGCTCCACCCTCACCGCCACATCAGTCCAGACACTGCCACGCCTATAATGATGCAGTCATAGGCGTGGCGGTATATGGGGACGCGGCGATGCAGGCGGAGCAACATCATAGGAACCTGTTCCCTCCCGGAGCAGGGCCACGGAACAGTTAAGTGCTGCCCGAGAAGGAAACTTCTGAGTTTTTCAGAAAGTTCTATGATCAAGCCCTTGAGAGTTTTATTAAACCTCTCTACGAAACCATAGGTTTGGGGTTGGTAAGGGGTGGTGAAATTGTAAGTTACACCACATTCCTTACACATGGCCTTAAGGTAAGCAGACATGACGTTTATACCTCTGTCTGATACCACCTCTTTTGGGAAGCCAACCCTGGAGAAAATTCCCAGTAGGGCTTTTGCCACTACAGGAGCTGTAGTGGTCCTTAGAGGTTTAGTCTCTGGATACCGGGTGGCATGGTCCACCACCATCAATATAAACCTGTTTCCAGAGGCAGTGGGCGGTTGTAGGGGACAACAGTATCCACCCCAACCCTCTCAAAAGGAACGTCAACCACTGACAGTGGGATTAAGGGGGCCTTTGGGTGCCACCTGTCTAGCCACTGGCTTCACACGTGACACAGGAGTGACAACACTCCTTTGTATCTTCAGACATATGGGGCCAGTCAAAGTGCGGGACAAGCCTGTTACAAGTCTTGTTTTGCCCCAAGTGACCTTCCAGCGGTATGTCATGGGCAAGGGTTAACAAGAATTCTCTATACTGCAGAGGTACTACCAACCTCCTGGTGGCACTAGGTTTGTGTTCCCTGAGTATATGAGGTTGTCTTCCCAATACGCCCTGTGGGTGCCACTGACATCCCCTGCTTCGTGAAGGACAACTTGCTCTCTTAACTCTTCCAGGGTTTCCGGAGCCATAATGAATTCCTCCCTGGCAGGCCCCTCTGAACCTAATAGTTCAGCTGTGTCAGCTTTCAACTCTCCAGGTGTAGGTTCTGTCAAGGGAGTGTATTCCTCCCCCTAAAAGGGGGAATCCTCACTGGAGGGTGAGGTAGGGGGTAGCTTTTTTGCCCTTTTTAGCCTTGGCTTTAGGAGCCTCCTGGGCCATTATTTCAGGCTCAAAGTTTCCTTTTTCTATTTGATTTTTGGCCTGTGTCCTACTTAAAGCAAAAATATACCCTGCGATGCCCAGCATTACTGCATGGGCCTCCAACTCTACTTCATCCCAAGCTGAAGTCTCCAAGTCATTCCCTAGTAGACACTATAGGTAGGTTTTTGGAACCAGTAACCCTCCGACCCCCAGCTGAAATCAACAACTGGCATGGGTTGGCACACATTGTTGTTGTGGGTGTCAGTCACTTGGTACTGGTGACCAAGTAGGTGTTGCTCAGGGGGACATCAGTTTTACAGTCACCATAGTGACACTGGCACGTGTGTCCCTGTAGGCCTCTGCCTGAAAACTATTTATTAATGGCAGCGGCCTGCACGTATCCATATTAAGGGGACAGGCAGTAAGGGTGGCAAGGTCAATGCCCCCCTCTGAAACTAAAACAGCCTCGGTAGTCTCTCTGACTGAACCAGCCCCCACTACACTTCCTAAAGTGAGCCCAGCTACACCCCTGGATTGGCTATTGTTACCTGACCCACCACTTCTGCTCTTACTAGGGGCACTAGTGGTAGAGGTGGAGGTTGTAGTGGCGGGTGGCTTGGTGCCTTTCTCAGGGCAGGAGCTATCTCCTGGCCTATGGCCTTTGTTTTTGCAGACAAAGCACCAAGGCTTTTTGTTATGGAAAGAAGAGGGAGAGGTTTTCGACCCACCCCAGAGGACTTTTGTGGGCCTGGTAAAGTCTCTTTAGATTTGGTTTCGTCCCCACCCTTGTCCCAGGACTTACCTGCTTCATTCTTCTTGTCTTTGTGACCCCCTGTGTGAGCTTTTCTGCACACCCTTGTTATGACCCATTTGCCTGCCTTCTTTCCCAATCCTTGGGGAGAAGTCAGATCTGAGTCTACCAAGTATTAGTGCAACAAATCAGACACACAATTGTTAAGTATATGCTCTCTCAGAATGAGATTGTAAATGCCCTCATAATCATTGACTTTGCTACCATGTAACCAGCCTTCCAAAGCCTTCACAGAGCAATCCACAAAATCAACCCAATCCTGGGAGGACTCTTCCCTGATCTCCCTGAACTTTATCCTGTATTGTTCAGTGGAATGACCAAACCCGTCCAAAAGAGCAGACTTCAACACAGTGTAATTATCAGCATCTTCCTCTCTGACAGTAAGGAGTCTATCCCTTACCTTGTCAGAGAAGGAGAGCCAAAGGATAGCAGCCCACTGTCTCTGGGGGACCCTCTGTACCTTTCAGGCCCTCTCCAGAGCAGAGAACCACTTGTGAATGTCATCCACCACCTTGTAGGGAGAAACAACTTTACTTAGGTTTCTGGAATCAAAAGAGTCCTCCCTGACGCTAGGCTTCCTGAAACCAAAGTTGCTGCTGCCACCATGGGGTGCTAACCCCAACCCCTGCCTCTCTTTCGCGACTGCCAAGGCCTCCCTGTCTAGGCTAGCTGTTGCTTCTGCAGCCTCAGCTTGGCTTCCTCCAGTCTCAGTTGCTTGAGTTCCCTATCTAGGGAATCGTTCCCTGGAGTTGTGCAGTGGGTCCAGTCAGATACTGAGAAGATGTGAGAGTGGGCAGTGGAGGATCTATTCCTATTCTAGGACACCCTCCGAACCAGCCCTATAGTGACAAAGGTGGACCTACTGTTATGGCCCCCTTTACACTACTGACAGTGCTCCTAGAAGCACTGTGGGTGCACCTAGGCTTTGCCTGATCCTCCCTGTGTATGTCCTGACCCACCTCAGTGGCTAAATTCTCTTTTTCTAGCACTGGGGGCGTGATTAGAGTCTACTACATTCCCCTCCTCTTCCTGACTACCAGCATGATCCTGGTCATCCTGGAGGAGCAGGCCTAGAAGTAGTCTTGTTGGGATTTCTCCCAGCCTCCAGCTTTCTTTCTGCACACACCTCCCTAAGCTCTTGGAAGGTCATTTCCGCATAAGGAGACTCCATGACCTGAGTTGTGTGCTCTGCTGAATATGTCAGCTAGCTACAGTGGTGTAGGAATCCTAATTACTCTAAGTCCCCAAAAAGAATTCCACCAAAAATGTTGCGCAAATCCTGCAGTATTCGAATACTATGTTCCAAGCTCACTCTGTCCAATTCGAGAAGCTCCTGCAAACTGTTCTAGACACTATGGCCCTCATTATGACTTTGGCTGTCTTTTCCAAAGACCGCTAAAGCCGCGGGTGCCAGAAGACTGCAGGTGCTGGC
The DNA here is from genome assembly GCF_031143425.1 of Pleurodeles waltl. NCBI lineage: Eukaryota > Metazoa > Chordata > Amphibia > Caudata > Salamandridae > Pleurodeles > Pleurodeles waltl. The sequence goes on along the minus strand of NC_090440.1, from coordinate 1,985,901,953 downwards.
GGTCTTCTGCCCACCATATTACAAGTACTGCAGGATTTCCGCCTCATTGTTGGCGGAAATCCTGCAGTAGTCGTGCTGGCAGGCGGAGGTGAATGGCCGCTTTCACCACTGGCCCCACCCCGCCAGAAGGACTCCGCCTGCCATATTATGAGCAGTATTATGGCGTGGCGGTGTCCTGATGGCGGGGTGCTGCCTGTGGTGGATTCACCTGTTCCCGTTCCGTGACAGACGACCTCCTCGCCTGACAAAGTAAGTCGGGCGTCCAGCAGGGGAAGGCGGTGGGGGGTGTTGCGTGTGTGAGTGGGTGTTGTCTGCGTGTGTGAATGTAAGTGTGTATGCATGTTGGTATGTGTGTTTGTATGCATGTGTGTATGCGTGTATGAATGTTGAAGTGAATGCGTGTATGAATGTTAAAGTGAATGTGTATGGAAGCATGTGTGTGAATGCGTGTATGTCAGTGTTGGTGAATGAGTGCATGCGGGATGTGTGTGGGTGTCTGTGTGCTTGTGCATGTATGCTGGGGGAGGGGGTGCTGTACCTGAAAGGGGAGGGTGGGGGGCCCTGGTATGGAGTGGGGTTGGGGGGATATTGTGCTTGTTGGTGGGGGGGTTGTCTGCCGGTGACAGGGAAGAAGTTACCTGTCACCGGTAGCCTTTCCGCCTGAGTTTTGGTGGTGGTGTTACTGCCGCAGAAACCCTGGTGGTAAGCAGGCTCAAAATACTGCCAGCAGTCTTCATTGGACCATCGGGTCGGAGATGCTCATCTGCGGCCCGGAGGGTCCAACAGCCCTGGCTGTATGAGCGGGGATGTGGCAGGTTGGCAGAGGCCAACCTGCCAAACGCATAATGTGGTGGTTTTCACTGCCAGTCTGTTGACGGTGAAACCGCCACCGTGGCCCTGGCGGTCTTCTGACCACCAGGGTCATAATGAGGGCCTAAGTTATTATTTCCTATGTGGAAAAACATTGTTGCACATTGGAAACCTGTAGTGTTACTTGCTAAATCAGGAACCTAGGGCCAGATGTAGCAAGGCATTAGCGCCTCGCAAACGGCGAAAAACGCCGTTTGCGAGGCGCTAATGCCCTCACGCGATGCAGAAACACATATTGCGAGTCGGTACTGACTTGCAAAATGTGTTTCAGACTCGCAAATAGGAAGGGGTGTTCCCTTCCTATTTGCGAGTCGCACCGCGATGTAGAGTTGATTTGTGACCGCGAAAGCGGTCGCAAATCAACTCGCAGTTACCATCCACTTGAAGTGGATGGTAACTCATTCGCAAACAGGAAGGGGTCCCCATGGGACCCCTTCCCCTTTGTGAATGCTCACAATAATATTTTTTCAGAGCAAGCAGTGGTCCTATGGACCACTGCCTACTCTGAAAAAAACCGAAACTAAAAGGTTTCTGTATTTTTTCTATTTGCAGCTCGTTTTCCATTAAGGAAAACGGTCTGCAAAGAGAAAAAAAAAACTGCTTTATTGAAAAGCAGTCACGGACATGGTGGTCTGCTGTCTCCAGCAGGCCCCCATCCCCGTGAGTGCCTAGACTCGCTATGGGGTCGCAAACTGCGACCCACCTCATAAATATTTATGAGGTGGGTCTTTGCGACCCCATAGCGAGTCACAGAAGGTGTCTGAGACACCTTTCTGCATTTCCTTTTGCGAGGTGCAAATTGCGAGTCGCTGGGACTCGCAATTTGCACCTCGCAAAAGGAAACCTTACGACATCTGGCCCATATTTCTGACTGTGTACATTAAATCATGTTTAATATTGCCATATATTGATCATATATGTAACTATGGAGATTGTCTGTACCATTGTGTTACACCTCCCAGTGTCAGAATGTTTTTTGATCTATCAGGACTTTGCTGTCAATTAATTAATGGGAATGCTGTTTTACACAGAGCATATAGCAACAGTGTCCTGTTTATCAACAGTCAGACCACAGTAAAATTGAAACCCTTGGGGTCTAAAAGGACAACACGGAAAATCGGGCGGGTGGAATTTCCTACAGGAATGGTTCAACATGAAAAACGCTTTATTTAATAATGTGTAGGTAAATATTTTTAACTGATGGTGTGAAGCAATTATGAAGGTAATAATGATGTATGACATTATGCGTTTTGAATCATTTGTAAAGCAGAGAAAACAGGCTACGTTATTCAACCCAAAGAATATTCGGATGTAACCATTCTCCAGGCTAAGACAATGGACACCTCATGCTGGGAAAGCCAGGACTCATCCAGACCACCCTCAACCACTTTTGCTACAGCATGTGAGAACAAGAGCAGTGGTCCCTCGGAAACCCACTTGCCAACAAAATCTGAAGCAGTAAGTATAAGGTCAAGTAGAGAATGCTCACCATATACATTAGCCTTCAAAACATTATTTAGCAATCACACTTGGGCATGCTATGTACGCGTGAAATACTTTTTATTTCTTCCTCTACTAATATAAGTTTTCTTTAGCTGTGCCTTTACACTACCCCAGTGAAGGTCATTTGATGTGTGTCCATAGGTCTAATTTTAAACTTCACAGTGATGATTTTCCATTTTTCATCGTGGCTATTTTCAGGACCTGTTTTTCTCACCCCTTCTGGCACTGTTGCATTTTTAGCCTTGAGCCAACAGTATCAGCTCTGGCCCCAAACATATAATTTGTAACTTTTGTAAGCAGGCTGTAATCCAAGCATGCCCACAATACACACAACTTCAGGTGCAGAGGATTTCACACTTATTTAAGTAGGATTCTATTTATTTCGCTTCCAAGGCATCCCTACAACAACTTAACCCCACTGCAACATAAGCAGCTGAGAGAAAATGTAAATCCTGTATACCATTATGCCTCAATAAGTCCACATCATTGCAAGCCTGTCCTCCTTGCTTTTTGCATCGGTTCAAACCCTCACATGCTCTTTATACTCTTCGCCTGTGGTAGGTATATCTTTGCACACAGTATGTGCTCAGACAGTACATCTGCACTATACAGCACTGCAGGTGTAAACATTAAGGGCTGTACTCGCCTCATTTTTGTATTAATTGTTGTGTGTTTCTAATGCCAATATTTTATCTCCTCCCTGATTTTGGTTGCTATTAATAAGTGGGAAGGTGAATACAGTTGAAAAGGCTGAGTCACCCCTACCAATCTTGGCAGCTCTTTCTGTCAAAAATGCCAAAAAAGGCAATTGGTGGGGAAATCGCATCTCCATTTGGCTGCAAAAAGCTTAAGCAACGGATTGCCAAAGTTATTTGAAATGCTATGACTTGTTTGGCCAGCCGAAGGTAAGTAACCTGTTCATTAGTCCTATTCGTAGTAATGAACGGGTTACTTACCTTCTGTAACACATTATCTGGTAGAGACAAACCCTAGCTGAAGATTCCTTACCTTTGAATGTCCCAGGTATCAGACTGGTTCCGGAAGATTTTGCGTGAGCAGTACGCCTGCATGCCGGTAGGTGGCGTTAATCACCTCCAGGCAGCGATGTCTGAACTGGAAGTGACATTGTGGTCACCTTTATATGCGCCACCTTGGCGCGCAGACGTCAGTTATTTGTCCATGACTTTCCAAACCAGGAGCACGGAGCCATGAAGTGCACTGACACTAGTGTGTCCAAATCAGTGCCCTGAAAGGGAGTATCCTTAGCCCTAGAAATCTGTCCACAGACTGGGGCTGGTGGGTGGGTCGGTAAGGAATATGCAGCTAAGCATTGTCTCTACCAGATAAAGCATTACCAAAGGTAAGTAACTTGTTCATCAGATAGAGACATCTAGCTGCAGATTCCTTAACTTTTAATAGATACCCAAGTAATACCATCCCTGGTGAAGGGCTGGTAAACTAGAATGTCCTGCAGGACCGAACTGGCACAATGCCCGACCCTGTGGACCTGACTGTCCAGGCAGTAGTGTTTGGTCAACGTGTACATGGATGCCAACATTGCTGCCTGGCAGATGTCTAGGACTGGGACTCCACGTGCTAACGCAGTGGTCGCAGCTTTGGTGGAATGAGCCTGCAGGCCCTCAGGGGCTTGCTTCTTGGCCAGTGCGTAGCAGATTTTGATGCAGAGGATGATCCATTGGGGGATGGTTCCCTTATGCACCGCCCAACCTTTCTTAGCCCCAACATAGCCCACAAAGAGTTGGTCATCCACCCAAGATGCTTTTGTGTGGTCAAGGTAGAATGACAATGCTTTTTTTGAGTCCAGATGGTGGAGTTGCATCTTTGGAGGGATATGAAGGAGCATAGAAAGTGGGGAAGGTGACAGATTGGCCCACATGGAATTGTGTCATCATTTGTGGGAGGAAAGAGGCCGTAGTGTGAAGCACGTGTTTGTCTGGAAAAACAGACAAGTAGGGATACTTGGTTGACAAAGCCTGCAGCTCACTTACCTTTCTGGTGGTTGTTAATGCCTCTTGTGAGCAGCCGTAGGGGACAATTGTGCAATAGCTGAAAGGGAGCACACATCAGAAAAGTGGGGACAACATTAAGGTCCCACTGAGGCATCATAAAAGGTGAAGGGGGAATGTAGGAAAGAGCCCTCTTTCTTGGCATGGTTACACCCATTTTCTGCCTGTTGTCAGTGTGTTTGACTGTGTTCACTGGGATCCTGCTAACCAGGACCCCAGTGATTATGCTCTCTCCCTTCTAGCTTGGTAACTGTACCTTTTTCTTCCCACAATTGGCATACTGGTCCCCCCATGTAAATCCCTAGTATATATTTACTAGGTACCCAGGGCATTGGGATACCAGGGGATACCAATGGGCTGCAGCAGAATGCCATTTGTGGAGATGATGGCAGATTCTGCCACCAACTCGATGCCCATGATCTTGTAGGGCAAAATTAGGAGGGCTAGGAGGCTGCATCTGCCAGGGGCTTGATTGTTGCAGCAGACCTCTGGCTACCTTACCCTCATGGCTGGTATGCACCGTGCTCACGCGTAGCTTGGGAGCTTATGCAGGATGGTGGCTGGCATAGGGTTGGCACGGTGAAACGCCCCTCCTGTGTCCATGAAAGGGGCGAAAGGCAGGATGGGGACGTGTGGCAACTTAGAAGCCCAAGAACTTGGCCATAACCGTGATTCCTTAAAGTGCTCCAGTGCCAAGTCTGCCTTCAATCCGAAGAGACGTGTGTCTATGAGATTAGTCTGGACATACCCCAAAAAGCCAGAAGTCCTCAGCCAGGCGTGGCGTCAGAGCGCCACCATTGATGAAACTGCTCTGCCCAGCGAGTTGGTTGTGTCTAAACCATACCTAATGGTGAACTTGGCTGTGTCTGTCCCACACTTGACAGCCTGGGCTAGAGTTTCTGGGGGCCTCCTCCGGGACCTGCGGCAGCACCTGCGCAACCGTGTCCCACAATGTGTGGGATCAGCCGCCCTGTAAGCATGCAGTGTTCACTAACCGCAATGTAAAGCTGATGGAAGAAAACATTTTCTTTCCTAAGGTATTTAGCCTCTTGGATTCCCTGTCCGGGGGACCGTCAGGGAATGCGCCATGGGCAGTAGAGGCTTGGACAACCAAACTGTCAGGAGTGGGGTGTTGGGTGAAGCAAGGTGGGTCCCCTGGGGTGGGGCAATGCTGGCAGTCAATTGTCCTGTTCATAGGAGCCCTTGTGCTGGGCTTGGGTCAGGGTCCCAGAAGGGCATCAGTAAGTGCTTTGTTAAAAAGGAGCAGGGGTTTGGATGAGAAAGCTCCCAGCTGAAGCACTTCCGTCACGATGTTCGTTTTGAATGCCACCGAGGGCAGGTTGAGGTCCAGGACCTCATCTGTCCTCTTCACCCCCATAGCATATGATGCTCCCTTCTCCATAGCCACAGTAGGGGAGAAAGCAGATCACTATCTGGAAAGGTAGCCAGTCCTCTGGCTGTGATGCTATTTAGATTTGACCATCATTTGACCATCGACTCCATTTTGTGCGAGTGACTCAATTTTGTGCCCTGCTGCAGTTGCAGGGCAGCGCAGGTGTTTTCCTTTAAAAACTTGCTTTTCTCCTCACTAGCGAAGAGTCGGACAGTGCTGGAACATATGCGGGATGCAGACATGAAAAGTGTTCACAAGGCTGAGACTGTTTTTACCAGAGGAATGTACGAATCTGCCTCGGAAAAAACATTGGGAGCCTGGCCAGCTCCTATGGGTGTTTTCAATGCAGATGAAGTACAGCCAGCATTTAATTTTTATAACTGAGCGGAGGGGTTACTAGAACCTTCTTCTTGAGGTGTTTTAAGGTATAAAAGACAGCAAGACTTGGCACTCAGGTAGGAGCTCGCCTGCGGAGCAGAGGCACTGCCCAGGATCTGATTTGTGATCCTGATCAGGTCTCCTTCCTGACTGATTTGAGGGCTCCCTCAGTCGCGCTGGTGAGGATGATGAATTCAACTCAATAGGTGAAGTATTTTAAATCTTGAATATTTAGCTCATGTATACATGCTCTGTAAGTGCATCGCAAATTTTATTTTAAGTCCTGACCACCTGATGTATGCATTTATCTTTGTATTTACGCATGTTCTGCTGCATTTGAGTTATATGCTTATTCTCATATATTTGTATGGCTTTTATTTGTTATTTGGGAAGTGTCTTAATAAATTCATTATTTAGACTAATGCTGAATTCTTTTGGCATTGTTTCCTCTTAGTTTAAGTGAAAGCAATACACTGGCATCTCCCAGTTCCTCACACCAGTCCATGGATTCTTGGCGTTCCAAGTGGCATTTTATGGGTCCAGTGACCACTCCCATTCTCCCCCAAGGTCTAGCCCTTCAGAATAGAGCTAAGGGGCCGATCTAGGACACATGGGTTTTGTTGGCACCGGAATCTGCATCGGTTGACTCCGTTCCTGCTCCATGTCGGATTCAGGGAGACAAATGGGGACGCACCCCTGATGGGCACCAGCGGCACAGGGAGCATCGGTGTTGGGGAAGGTTGCAGTGGCTCGACCGGCATCTGTCTGAGCTGTGATCAAATCCACAGGAGCTGAAGCTGCTGGCGCAGAACACAATGGGTTTCCCTCCGATCCCACAGGGCCCGAAGGTGCTCCAGAGGGGTTGGCCCACATGGCCTCATGAAACTCTTGTATCTGAGCGGAGTTGCTCCGGCTCCTGGAAAAGTGGGGAGGCGGAAAGTCAAACCTGGTGTCGGATCTGCACAACTGCGCCTCGAATGCCGATAGTCCCTCGTTGCATCTGTTAACCGATGAAGAGAAGTCGAAGCACACTTAGACTTCTTCTGCTTCTTATGCCTCTATCCCGAATGTTCTGACGACTTGGAGGGGGACGAAGAGTACTTGGGGCTCCTGCAGTGATCCCGCAACCTTCCTCTCGATAGGGACCGAGACCTCCTAGAAGTCGTGTGATGCGGTGTTGCCTGCCAGACTGCTAGCAGCTTCAGGGACTGCTCCCTCAAAGCCTTTGGTGCTGTGGTCTGGCAGTCTGAGCACGACTTGGAGTCGTGGTTGTGCTCAAGACACTACAAACAGACCAAATGGGGGTCCGTACCTGACATTGCACGGTGACAGGCGCCATATGGTTTAAAACCTGTCTTCCTCTAAGACATCCTCGATATACCAGGAGGCAAATTTTACAAAACATTGAGAAAAGCCTGTCAAAAAAAACAGAGGGGTAGCTTTTCTCCGGATCAGTCCTAACTGGTGTGGAAAGAAAAGAACTGACGTCAGCGTGCCGAGGAGGTGCTATCTAGGTGACCATGATGTCACTTTCAGCGCAGATGTAGACGAGCAGAGCCTATCAATTCCACCAACCGGCGCGCAGGGGTACTGCTCACGCAAAAATCTTCAAATTCAGAGGTAAGGAATCTGCAGCTAGATGTCTCCATCAGACTGTGCTGTTTCAGCTCAATATTTTTCTGCAGTTTTATGGCTCTGAAGACATTTTTCTAAAGGACAGCAGCCTATGACCTCCTTTGTTTTTTGTGCTTTTCCACTTTTATGCTTTGTTCACTTTGTGTTTTTGAGGTCTTCTTTACCTTTGTCAACTATCCCTCGTGCCAGTGTTGTGAAACCCCCCCACAACTATGACAGGATGCCTTCCACCTTGTTATGCTTATGAATTCTGAAACACTGGTATTACTGTGTAGAAGTTAAAAGAATGTGCAAGAAATTGGAGTATTAGTTGAGGGGAGTGCAGACCCACCAATCACAATCCTTGTCAGGGTAAGTCACTAAATAAACTTCTGCTTAACCCTCTGGTAGCTTGGCACAAGCGGTCAGGCGGAAATTAGAGGCACCTAAACATTAATAAAGTGAAAACAGAAGAAAAATCTGAAACCAATTTAGGGAAATAGAATAAATAAAATGACAGCAAAACTACAAACAACCTGCTGGAGATGCAAATTTCGAAAGTTTAAGGTTCAAAATAGCACCAAAAATCATAAAGCACCAATCAGGATCATTTGGTTGCTGTTGAATGGTACAAGGCCAAGGTTTAAGGCGGACAGCGATAAAGTGTGATTTGAAATCTGGAACCAGGTGAAAAGTTTTCACCTTCTGATGGGAATGTAAGTCAGAAATCCTCATTGGAAAACCATTGGACGAGGTCTTGGTGAAGCTGCTGACTTTTGGTGGCACAGCTCCAAGGAGGCGAAATTTGAATTTCACTTCCAGAGAAGGTACTTTGCCGGCCAGATAGTTTTCACGTCATCGCCTGGTTAAGATTTCTACCTTCAGACTAAGGGCCTGATTTAGATATTGGTGGTAACGGTCCTACTGTCGATTTTGCGATGGAAAACCCATCCACCTTCTAAGCAGTCTGCCTGCCCGATTTATATTTTGGTGGTCCCATAGCCAATAACCTTCCCGAGGCCATCGCTGATTCCACCGTAACCTCTCAACTGTGTTGACGGCACTATAGAAGAAAGCAGCCGACAGTGGGATTCCAGCTACCCTACATGCCAAGCAGATTTGGATGTGCCTTCCCGCCAAGCCAACTGTGGAGGTGCTAGCTACACACCTGAGTTGGTGGATTGGGGTGAAATGAGCTAAAAACCTACAATTTTTCCCAATTCCACTTCCGTTTTCGACTGGACAGGACTGGAAAAGACCTTCAGTCGTTGCTGGCACTGGACCACGGAAAATAAACAACCTCCCCCTGTCGTCGGACTCTAAGGCAGGGAATCCGCATTGGCAGTCTACGTTGTGTGGTCACTGCACATGTGCTTGGGACCACTGCAATCATATACATGTCACAGTAATTCTTTAAGTTACTGTGACATGCAGATGTTGGTAATACAATTGTGTCGGACATGGAAGGGGACACACTAGTACAAGGCACGTATCGCACACATACACATATGTCATTTTGGTGTCAGTATTCATTGCCAAATGAATGCTGGCACCACAATGGCGTAACATTCACACTTGTCAGCTCTGTCGATGTGTGCACATGTCAAGGGGATCTGTTCCAGTGATGTTGTGCTTCCAGCCATGTATGTGAGTCAGTACATGTATATGTGTGTGCGATTGGTTTTGCTGGTTGATGTGGAGCGAGTTGGAGTGGGTGATGTGGTTGTGTCAGATTGTGTGCCACTTGCATATGGGTCTGATGTTGTGCATGTTTGGTTGTGTGTTGTGTTGCTGTGTAACATTCAAGTCTCGTTGTGTGGTGTTTGTTGTCATGATGTGTGTAGTTATTTTTTGTGAGTGTGTTTCTGTAGATCAGTGTGTAGTTTTGTTGGTTGTTGTGGTTGTGTCATGTTTGGGTGGATTGTCAATTATGTGTGTATGTAGTGTCATGGATGTATGGCAATGTGTGTTTTCAGCATGCATGTGTTTTGTTGTGGTGGAATGTCACTGGATAATAGTGTGTATGTGGTATGTTGTCTAGTACAGTGTGTGTATGTGACTTACCTCTCGCTTCCATAGCCACTACCATTGTATGATGTCCATTGGGTCCCATAACGGCCTCCTTCCATCAGCAATCCGCTGCCAGTACACTAACTGCAGGTCTGTAACATTTATATATGGTCGGCAGTAACCCGGCAGCCTGCTAGTTCTGAAAGGGCACTCGTTTGTGGCGGTCGGCGGCTTCACAATACATCTAAACACAGCAGTTGGAACACCGTCTACTTTACAGTGTACTCAGGTCCGCAGCCACCGGTGATTGGCAGTAATACCGTCAAGATCTAAATCAGGCATATAGTCACTTTTTTTTTTTAAACTCAGATTCTTCCAGCGGGGCAAGGTTGGCTGTAGGCGAAGAGGGCTCCATGAGGCCAGACACCTTATCCGCAAAGTCTCACTGTATTGGATTTGCTGCTTCAGAGAAGAACATGGCAGGAGCAACCTCAGTCTTTGGCCCAGTGGCAGTGCACCTTTGTTGGATCGGCTTGGTCCCAATTCCCCCTTGGTTCTCACAACAAAAAGGTAGCAAAATGGTTCTATTTGCCAGGTTTCAGGAATCTCTAGGAGGAGTAAACTTTGACATCGGGCAAGTGTACAGGACTTGAGGAACAGTACTTAAAGGTCAAGATTCGCCCCAACTTAGGCCAGCAGAAGGGTCCAGGTCAGGTCCATTTGGAACTGGTCAACTAAGCAATTGCAGCAAAGGCCCCTGGAAGTTTGTTGTGTCCCTGTAGCTCAAACAGGAGGTCAGTCAACTGACACTTGGAGTCACTTCTGGGGTCGTGGGTTCAAGCTAAGCAGGTCCACTCTTCCTTCTTCTTCTTCAGACAGCAGGACAGCCCTTCTTGTGAATCGTCTCAGGTCCAGGAGAGTTCTGATGAAATGTTCAAAGGGTATACCCAGTGTCTATGGGGTCAAACCTTTGTCTGACTCTTTGTCTAACCTAAACTGGTTCTGGTTAGTTCTTCTCTTTCACCTAAGTTTGGCTTCACTCTATCTAGTGTAACAAAGAGCAGACAGGCCATCCCAGATGTGAGCTGCATGTGCCAGTCTCAGGGCAGGAAACTCAGAAGTCAGGAATGGGGTGGGCACAATACTCAGGCTACCCTTTGAAGCTCAGGACATGTTGAGCACAGCACCCAGGCTGACCTGCTCAGGAAAAGAACAATGGGCCAGATGTACGAAAAAAGCAATTTGCGACTTGCAAATTGCGAGTCCCTGCGACTCGCAATTTGCAAGTCGCAAATTGCTATGCAGTACGGTGTCTCAGACACCAACTGCAACTCGCAATGGGGTCGCAATGACCCACCTCATGAATATTCATGAGGTGGGTCGCAAATTGCGCCCCCATTGCGAGTATGGGCACTCGCTAACATGGAGGCCTGCTGACGTCAGCAGGCCTCCATGTTAGCGACCTGCTTGTCAATAAAGCAGGTTTTTTTTTTTTAAGTGTAGCCCGTTTTCCCTAAGGGAAAACGAGCTGCACTAAAAAAAAAAAAGAAACCTTTACTAACCAAACTAATATTTTTGGGTGCAATCACAAACTGGAAGGGGTCCCATGGGGACCCCTTCCAATTTGCGATTGGGTTACCATCCACTTGAAGTGGATGGTAACTGCGATGCCATTTGCGACCGCATATGCGGTCGCAAATGGTATTGCATCCCAATGCGACTCGCAAATAGGAAGGGAACACCCCTTCCTATTTGCGAGTCTGAAATGCATTTTGCGAGTCGGTAACGACTCGCAAAATGCATTTCTGCATTGGGATACGCGTTTTGCGACTCGCAAACGGCAAATTTTGCCGTTTGCGAGTCGCAAAACGTTTCGTACATCTGGCCCAATATTTCTTAAACCCAAGGCCCTTTTGTCTCCTTCTGGAAGGAATACACATCACACCACAGGAGAGCCATTAACTGCCATGTAACCAACCACGAGCACAGGCAAAAAGGCACATATAGTTTTGGAAGAAAAAAAAAACAGATTTCTAAAAGTGGCGTTTTCAGAAAAGTAACTTCAAATCCAACTTTACCACTAAAGAGTATTTTCAATTGCAATTCAAATGAGTAGAAGAAGTATTTCTCTAGCTGCTTCCAAGCTGAAGGTACCCTTATTATGTCTAGTAAGGTAACCGAGTGTTAGTCTAGGAAAAAGTTAGCCTTGCTATGGTGAAATATGACTTTAGGAGTTTTCCAATGTCAGATCATGTAAACTTAAAAACACATGCCCTACTCTTTAAATACTATGCATCCTGTCCTAAGAGCCTTTAGGGTCTACCTCGGGGGTGACTTATATTTATAACTATTAAAAATGAAGATTTAGGCATGGCAAAAGGTTTCATTTGCCAGGTTGAAAAGCCAGTTTAAAACTACACTACAGGCTGCATTGGCAGGCCTGAGACATGTTTTAGAGAGCTACTTTAGTGGATGGCACAATGAGTGCTGCAGCCCCCAATAGCATTTAATTATTTTTATGTGACAAGCTTAGGCTTTGACAGGATTGCAGCTTATTTACCATAATGGGAGCCAAGTGACAAAAGATGAGGTACAGGTGGCTCTGGGGCATGCCACGGACCATCTATAAATCATATTTCTTTCTTCCTTTTTTTCTTTTTTCATGTGTGTTGGACATATCTCTTTCTGTAGCTTCACACCAGATTTTGCCTTCCTTTGCTGAACCAACCAGTTTTTTGTTGGCTTTCAGGACTCTGCATACGTTACACCTACTAACAAGTGGTAAAATTCTTATGCCCTCCCTTCTAAATATTTTTTGAAGAAACAAACGTCCCTCAAGTGGAAAATTCTTTACTACAATACACCATAGATATACAATGGAGTCTATGTTCAATTTCCAAATGGAAAGTATTCAGCATTTATTGAACTTAAAACAACAATTAGTGGGAACATTTGGCATCAAGTGAGATGTAATGATGACTGCAAAATTAAATGTGGCACAACAAAATTCAATTTAGCACTCAGGCATTCTTTAAGTGACATAGAATCGTATGTAATAGTGAAGTCACAGTTGTTTGTTACCCATGCTCACAATGACTCAAATGAAGGAAATAAAGAAAATGAGTCAGGGTACTTCAGCCGACGATGTTTCCATCCCTTAACCCAATGATGGGATCATCATTAGGACATCAATTGTGCCTGAGGTAAAACTGCTACTACCAGCGTAACCAGATGCCTGCCCTGCAAGGAAACAATGTGTAATACTGCTGAAATCACGCATGTGAATACACCTTAAAAAATGATGACGGGCCAACCCAGACAGTGGTATCTTGAGAAATCGCGAGGTGAGTCACCACAGGGGTCCATGTGTAAAGCAATAGAAATCATATATAACCCTTAGTGTGGATAACTGCTTCTATGGCCTGACAGGAAACCAATTTGCAAGGTTATAAAGCAATGTCAACCATGTTAAAGACGTCTGGAGCTTAATGCAGCATGCCAGCGTTTCACCTAGTAAGCGCCCTTCTAAATATGGTAAATTTGTATAAAACTGATTGGTCCAATTAATTTACTTATATGTCCCTAATATGTGGTGCAACATTTACATAGGACATGTAAATTAATTTCCATTCTAGCAAAAGCACCAAAAGACAAGAAAACATGTTATCTAATATAAAAATGGGATATGACTAGTAATATTGACCACGAAGGGACCCGTGATCAGAATGTACACACATCAATCTGTAATTACAATTACAGTTGCATTTATATAGCTCTTATTACCCCTGACAAGGTGTTGAAGTGCTTTTTGGTGATTAGCACACCACTAATCCAGTGGTATTGTTGGTTATTGAGATCAGTCATGTGTTCGCAAGAAGTTAAAAACATTGCATGCCTTTACTCCAGATCCTTTATAGTAGTTTAACATTAATACCAGTTTGGTGTGATCATTAGTCGGGGCTATGTGGTTTTAGGCAAATGGTTGGTGAGATAAGTAGGCTGGGGGAGGATAGGTGTTGTAAGGTTGTGTAAGTATGTGAGCCATTTGCATAATTGCAATAAGAAAGATTAAGGCAGACCAACATGAGTACAATAGGTGTCTATATTTAGACGTGGAAGGAGAGGGTTTTAGGAAATAGTGAGAGAAGGCTATGAGGTCACAGGCAATATGAGGAAGTAAGCTAAAGAAAGAAACAACATTATATATAGTATTCCGTGTCTGGCAGACATGTGAGTCGTAGTGTACACATTATTTAAACATTAAGGTGGTCATTACAACCCTGGCGGTCGGTGTTAAAGCGGCGGTAAGACCGCCAACAGCCCGGCGGAAAAAGAATGGAATTACGACCGTGGCGGAAACCGCCAACAAAGACAGCCACTTTAACACTCCGACCGCCACAGCGGTACAAAAAAACAGCACGGTGGTCACCGCCAACAGACAGGCGGGAGACAATGTACCGCCAACAGTATCACAACCTACCAATCAGCCACATTTTCCGGGGCGGATTAACCGCGAACAAAAACACGGCGGAAACAGGACTCCGAAGGGATAACGCTCACCTCTGCACACCCCTCAAGGAACCAGGATGCCATGGAACCAGAGCTCCACATTTTACCAGCCTTCATCTTCTTGCTCCTCTACCAGGAGCACGAACGCCGGCGGCGAAGACCACGGTGAGTACTGCACCTACGCCACAGGGGAGGGGGAGTGAAAAAAAAGGACACACACACACAACACCCCCACCCCCACCCTCACCCACTAAAACGCACACACCAATACAGCATAATACATTACAGTTACACCCCCCAGCCCCCTGAAGAATGCAAAGACAAAAGGAAATGAGCTGAACGATTGTAATATATTAAAATTCAGTAGTCAAATAATATACATACAGTATTTACAAATATATACACCAAGAATATTAGTCCAGGGTATTCCACCCTTAAAGTCCATGGACCACTGGGTCCACACTGCATGGGCGAAACCCACACAAGATATCCGAACGTGACGGAGAGAACACTGCAGCGGCATCAGATAGAAATAAAACAGGCACCTCAGGGGGAAGGGAAAGGGGGGGCACCTCAGCCGGTTGAGTGCACAACGCCAAATCCACGAGGGGGCCACATGCCCACTGTTCAATCCTGGGGAGTGCAAAGCCACAGTCTCTCAAGTCTCTACAGTGGGTGGGTTGCCCACTGTTCAATCCTGGGGAGTGCAAAGCCACAGTCTCTCAAGTCTCTACAGTGGGTGGTTTGCCCACTGTTCAATCCTGGGGAGTGCAAAGCCACAGTCTCTCAAGTCTCTACAGTGGGTGGTATGCCCACTGTTCAATCCTGGGGATTGCAAAGCTACAGTCTCTCAAGTCTCCCAAGTGGGTGGTTTGCCCACTGTTCAGTCCTGGGGAGTGCAAAGCCACAGTCTCTCAAGTCTCTACAGTGGGTGGTTTGCCCACTGTTCAATCCTGGGGAGTGCAAAGCCACAGTCTCTCAAGTCTCTACAGTGGGTGGGTTGCCCACTGATCAATTCTGGGGAGTGCAAAGCCACAGTCTCTCAAGTGGATAACAGTCTCCACTGGTTCTAGAGGGGGCTTGGTGCCCAGAGTGCTTCATCCTGCCAAGTACAGAGGTAGTGGATGTGATACTCCGCTGGTTCTGGAGGGGGCTTGGTGCCCAGAGTGCTTCATCCTGCCAAGGACAGAAGTAGTGGATGTGATACTCCACTGGTTCTGGAGGGGGCTTGGTGCCCAGAGTGCTTCATCCTGCTCGTTGCGGCCTCAGTAACGTCAGTGCATTTGGCGCTCATGGGCCGGCGGTGCTTGTGGCGGACCTGTCTTTGGCAGCGGTGCTTGTGGCGGTCCTGTCTTTGGCAGCGGTGCTTGTGGCAGTCCTGTGTTTGGCTGTGGTGCTTGTGGTGGTCCTGTCTTTGCCAGCGGTGCTTGTGGCGGTCCTGTCTTTGGCAGCGGTGCTTGTGGCGGTCCTGACTTGGGCAGCGGTTCAGCTGCTGGTGGTCCTGTCAGGGCCAGCGGGGCTGCTGGCGGTTGCCTCCTGGGCTGCGGGGCTGCTGGTGGTTGCCTCCTGGGCAGCGGGGCTGATTCTGGCGGTCCTGTCTGGGACAGCGGGGCAGCTGGCAGTCTTCTCCGCTGTGGTGATCTTCCCAGATTTGACGGGTTTCTTGTGCCCCTTCCCCACCTTGGAAGGTGTCGCTGCTGACTCCACACTCCCACCTGTGCCCCTGGGAGTGGCTTTGCTGGCTGTTGTCTTCCCCCTCTCCCGCTGGGCACTGGCCAACTTTTGATGCTTGACAGGTGGGGGACTGTCCGTTCTGTGGCTCCTTGCCACACTGGCTGCCCTGCTGCCTGGTGCACTCCAGAATCCGGTGACTTCTGGCACCACTGGTCCCGGAGATGTTGTGGTTGAGGTGCTAGGTTGGGACCTTGAGAGTCGGGCCCTAGGAGACTGACGGGGTGGGGGAGGTGAGGGAAAGAGGTCAAGGGTGGACAGGAAAAGTTTCTTAGGAACACTGGGACAGGTAGCTGGAGGGGGTTTGGGAGTGGAGGAAGAGGTTGTGGTTGTAGGAGGTGTACGTTTGGTGTCTTTGGGTGAAGGTGCATGCGCTGGAGGCCTGCATGCACTAGATGTAGTGCATGCAGGTGTGAGTGGAGATGAGACTGGGAGGGAGGAGGGAGACGAGGAGGAGGGGGACACAGTGGAGGCAGTGGATGTTGGTATGCCTGCATGTGTGTGATGTGTGGTGCTTGTGTTTGCCTGAGCTTCCCTTGTGTGTTGAGGTGTGTGCATGCTGGTCTGATGGTGTGTTTGGGGTAGGCTGAGGTACAGGGGATTGGGTCTGGGTGGAGGAAGTTGGAGGGGGGAGGCTAGAGACAGGGACAATGGCTGCCATCAGTGCTGAGGCCAGAGTCTGAAAAGCTTGCTGAAGGGCTGGCTGACCAGAATGAATGCCCTCCAGGAATTCATTGGTTTGTTGCAACTGTCTCTCTACACCCTGGATGGCATTCAAAATGGTAGACTGCCCAACAGTGAGGGACCTGAGGAGGTCAATGGCCTCCTCACTGAGGGCAGCTTGGGTGACTGGGGCAGGGGCTGAGGTGCCTGGGGCAAAGGAGATGCCCACCCTCTTGGGTGAGCGGGCACGTGGCAAAGGCTGGGGGGCTGCTGGGAGAGCGGTGCTGGGGGGGGGGTTGGCGGCTGTACCTGTAGATGCGGGGGGCACAGATGGGGCCGCCACCACAAGGGAGCTCCCATCAGAGGACGAGTACGTATCGCTGGTGTCAGCTCCTGTCCCCGCCGTGGAGCTACCCTCGCCCTCCGTCCCACTGGTGAAATCAGAGTCCGTAGTGTCGCCCTCCAGTGCCATGTGGGATGCAGCTCCCTCCTGCTCTGGTGCCACTGCTCCTCCGCCTGATGATGCTAATGCACACATGTACAGGGAGACCACTCTCTGGGCCAGCGGGGCTGCTGGCGGTTCTGTCCGGACCAGCAGGGCTGCTGCTGGTGGTCCTCTTTGGGCCAGCGGGGCTGCTGGCGGTCCTCTCTGGGCAAGTGGGGCTGCTGCTGGCGGTCCTCTCTGGGCCAGCGGGGTTGCTGCTGGCGGTCCTCTCTGGGCCAGCAGGACTGATGCTGGCGGTCCTGTCTGGGCCAGCGGGGCAGCTGGCGGTCTTCTCCGCCGTGGTGATCTTCCCAGACTTGCCGGGTTTCTTGTGCCCCTTCCCCACCTTGGAAGGTGTCGCTGCTGACTCCACAATCCCACCTGTGCAGGTAGGTACAGGGAGACCACAAAAAGGGGGGGAGACCGAAGAAAGACAAGTTGAGTGCATGCATTACCGCTACCGTTGGCGGACACGACAGACACAGAAACCCCCTGCACTACGCCGCGCACTTGGGGTCCACTATTCAATGCCTGGTAAATGGCCTACAAGGATATGGCCGATATCTGCACACATGGATGTCACAGGAGCCGGACTAGGTGTAGATGCCACTGTACCCAGGTGGGGAAGGTGCCACAGGCTCTGCCTGAAAAAGGGGACTTAACTAGCACACTCGCCCTGGTCTAGAAAAAAACCCACAGCCCACCTCCCCCACCCAGACATCTCCACTGCGTGCTGAATCAGCAGAATGAGAGTGTACTCACCCCCTTGTTGCTGCTGTGATGCCCTCAAGCGCCCATCCAACTCCGGGTACACCACCGCCAGGATCCTGAACATCAGGGGGGTCATGGTGCGACGGGCACCCCTCCCACGTTGAGAGGCCATCCCCAGATGGGCCTCCGCTGTCTTCTTGCTCCAGCGGCGAATGTCCTCCCATCTTTTCCGGCAGTGGGTGCTCCGTCTGTGATAGACCCCCAGGGTCCGGACGTCCTTGGCGATGGCACGCCAAATATCCTTCTGGTGGGCGCTGACCTACAGGAATTGTACAGGGGAAAAAGAGAAGTTATTACCAACTGCACCGTCACAGTCATTGGCCCGCATCCCTATCCTTGCCATGTGGCACATGCACTCACCGTCGTTTCATGCACGCCTGATTCCCCACCCCCTCTCTTTTATCCACCACACTCCACACAGGAATTGCCCATACAGCATGCTCCCAGTGTACTTACCTGTTTGTCTGGAGGACCTTAGAGTAGCGTGTACTGGGGGAGGACCCCATCCACGAGTTTCTTCAACTCCTCTGTGGTGAAGGCAGGGGCCCTTTCCCCAGACGCACGAGCCATTGTCTCTTCCAGACTGAGGTCACAGCAGCACTTGCAGTGTAGGTCCTCTCCTGTCAAAGATCAGGTATCGAGTGATTGAACAAATAGAAAATAGCGGTCACGTCCGCGGCGGTGCGTACCGTCACCGCCGGCGTACATCATCATTGGCTCCTGGGACCCATAGGGTCCAATGTTAACCAATGCAGAATTGCACTGCGGTCTTCGACCGCCTACTGCGACGGTGTACAACGCCAGCGCAGTTACCTCACATCCCATTGTCCCACTTTACAGGTCAGGCATCCGCCATTTCAGGGGCCCACATGGCTTGATTTATAACTGCGTCACACATACCTAGGCGTTGGCTCAACACTCATACAGGCAACATTCGGGTTATGAATCGTTTTCTGAGTAAGCTGTGTTTACATGCTCGCTATTGTCCTTCATAGGCACCGTCCGCTGGGACATGTGAGGAGATGGCGGCATCCTCCGGTGTACAGACCGTTGGTGGACCTGTCGACAATGGAGGAAAGATATGTAATCATCACCTACAGGCTTGATCGTGCCACAATCCTGGAACTGTGTGCCCAGTTGGAGCCAGACCTGATATCAGTTATCCGTCATCCCACAGGAATCCCCCCTCAAGTGCAGGTGCTGTCAGTACTCCATTTCCTTGCAAGTGAGTCATTTCAAACTACAGTGGCCATAGCATCAGGGATGTCCCAGCCTATGTTTTCCAACGTGTTGTCCAGAGTGTTGTCTGCCCTGCTGAAACACATGCAGAGCTACATCGTGTTCCCTCAGGTGGAGGATTTGCCTACAGTGAAAGGTGACTTCTATGCCCTTGGACATATCCCCAACATCATAGGTGCCATTGATGGGACACATGTGGCCTTGGTCCCCCCCGCAGGAGTGAACAGGTGTACAGAAACCGGAAGAGTTACCATTCGATGAATGTGCAGATGATGTGTTTGGCAGACCAGTACATCTCCCATGTTAATGTCAAATTCCCTGGCTCAGTGCATGACTCTTACATCCTGCGGAATAGCAGCATCCCTTATGTGATGGGGCAACTCTAGAGGCACCGTGTGTGGCTATTAGGTGAGCACCTGGAACAAAATCGTTGGGAATAGTTGTCTGGGTCTGGGGATATCCCTACAGGTTAGTGTGTTTCTAACAGTTGTCCCTCGCCATTTACAGGTGACTCTGGTTACCCCAACCTGTCATGGCTACTGACCCCAGTGAGGAATCCCAGGACAAGGGCTGAGGAACGCTACAATGAGGCCCATGGGCAAACTAGGAGGATTATAGAGCGGACCTTCGGCCTCCTGAAGGCCAGGTTCAGGTGCCTTCATATGACAGGTGGTTCCCTATTCTACTCACCAAAGAAGGTGTGCCAGATCATCGTGGCCTGCTGTATGCTTCACAACTCACGACAGGTGCCTTTTCTGCAGGACGATGGTCCAGATGGAGGTGTTGTGGCAGCTGTGGAGCCTGTGGACAGCAAAGACGAGGAAGCAGAAGAAGAGGACGTCGACAACAGGGACTCTGTGATCCTGCAATACTTCCAGTGAGACACAGGTAAGAATACAAACCTTTCTACTACATGTACTTTAACACTACTACCTCTCTACTGTCTGTCCTTTTCACCCAGTGTATGGTCACTGAGTTGTCACTTTCCCTTACGATTTCACAGATGTGGGTCCCACTGTGTGACATCTGCTTTGTTTCCTCATGGACTAGAGCTGTGTGACATAGGTATGTTGACATTACAATTGAAAGAGCTTTTTGTCACTGTAATTGCTAATACAACATTTCGAAATCACAGACAGACTCCAGATTGTTTTGTGCTTTATGGGTGTTTATTTAAGTGCTAAATAGTGGAGGGGGTTGTAAAATGGTGAAGGGTGATGGTGGAGGAATGTCCATGGCAGAGTCCAGTCTATTAGTCTCACAGGTGCATTGTCCAAAGGGGCATAGGAAATGGAGCTGGGGCAGTTTGAGGATGGACAGGGTGATAAGGTGGGGCAAAAGGATGACATTCAGGGTGGTCTAATTTCTTGGCGGGGGTCTTGGCATTGTTCTCTGTCTTTGTCCTGGATCTCAGGGACCGTTTGCGAGGTGGTTCTCCCTCTGCAGGGGGTGGGGTGCTGGTGTGGTGGTCCTGTGGCGGTGCCTCCTGTCCACTAGCGCCGGCGGAGGTGGTGGCCAGTTCATCGTCCAGGCTAGTGTCAGGGCCCCCGTGTTGTGCCACAGTGCCCCTCCTGGTGTTGAGGACTTCCTTCAGCACCCCTACGATGATGCCCAGGGTGGAATTGATGGATCTGAGTTCCTCCCTGAAGCCCAAATACTGTTCCTCCTGCAGCCGCTGGGTCTCCTGAAACTTGGCCAGTACCGTTGCCATCGTCTCCTGGGAATGGTGGTAGGCTCCCATGATGTTGGAGAGGGCCTCGTGGAGAGTGGGTTCCCTGGGCCTGTGCTCCCCCTGTCGCACAGCAGCCCTCCCAGTTCCCCTGTTTCCCTGGGCCTCTGTCCCCTGGATCGTGTGCCCACTGCCACTACCCCCAGGTCCCTGTTGTTGTTGGGGTGGTGGGTTAGCCTGGGTTCCCTGTAGTGGTGGACACACTGCTGATTGACGTGCCCTGGGGACAGAGGATGGGCCCGCTGGGTGGGTGCAGTACTGGTGTTTCCAGAGTGGGGAAGCTCTGTGGTGGCCTGTGACTGTGTGAGGGGAACCGACTGTACAGAGGTCCCAGATGGGCAGGGTTGGTCATCTAGATCCAGTTGGACAGAGCTGCTGTCATCACTGTGGGCCTCTTCTGTTGGTGGTGTGGACATGTCTGGACCCTCCTGTGCGGTGACGTTGGGTAGGGGTCCTGCAGGGGTATAAAAGCATGATTATTGCATCTGTGTGTGCCATGGTGTGCAATGGGTGGGTGACCGTGTACCCCAGTGCTTGCATTCCTGTGTGGGACCTTGTGTGATGATGGTTTAGGGGAGTGTATGGGTATGTGCAGTGGCCATGCTTTGGTGATGGGAGTCCATGCTTTGTTGTTGCATGCAGGGCTTGGTGTTGGGATGTGTGGTTTGTGATATTGGGACATTTGTGAGGAGTTGGAGTGATGGGGGTGAGGCGAAGTTGGGGGTATATGATGGCATGCAGGTATGGTGGGGGATATAGTAGTTAAGAATTGCCTTACCAGAGACCATTCCTCCATCTACTCCTGCGAGGCCCTCAGGATGCAGAAAAGCCAAGACTTGCTCCTCCCATGTTGTTAGTTGTGGGGGAGGAGGTGGGGGTCCGCCGCCAGTACTCTGAACCGCCAGGTGGTGTCTTGATACCACAGAACGCACCTTCCCCCGTAGGTCGTTCCACCTCTTCCTGATGTCTTCCATATTTCTTGGGTGCTGTCCCACTGCGTTGACCCTGTCCACTATTCTTCGCCATAGCTCCATCTTCTTAGCTATGGAGGTGTGCTGCACCTGTGATCTGAATAGCTGTGGCTCTACCCGGATGATTTCCTCCACCATGACCCTGAGCTCCTCCTCAGAGAACCTGGGGTGTCTTTGCCGTGCCATGGGGTGGTGTGGGTGATGTGTGGTGTGGTGTGTGTTGTGATGTGTGGGGTGATATTTAGTGGTGTGTTTTGTGAGGTGCGTGGAAGTTATGTGGGTGATGATATTGTGTGCCTGTGGATGCTTGGTTGTAGTTTGTAGTGTCTCTCTGGCCTTCTTTCGGGATTTTGGTGGTAGGGGTTTGTGGGTGATGTGGGTGTGTGTTTTATATTGTATTGGATGTGTGGGAGTGGTGTGTGTATGTGTATCAAGTGTGTGTATTTGGAATTGTCCAATGTGGTTGTGTTTTGTATATGTGTGTGTATTTTGAACGCGGCGGTGTGTACCGCCAATGGAATACCGCGGTTGAAAGACCGCCGTGTGGATTAGTGGGTCGTGATAGTGTGGGCGTATTTCTGTTGCCGTGACGGTGGAGGTTTTGTTTTCGCCAGTTTATCACTGACCTTTGGTGTGGCGGACTTGACTTGTGTGGGTGTCTCAATTTTGGTGGATTCCGAGCTGTGGCTCATAATGACCGTGGCGGAATTACCCTGCTGCAGTGGTGTGTTGGCTGTCTTCTGCACGGCGGTAAGCGGCTTTTACCGCCAATGTTGTAATGAGGGCCTAAGAGCCTGTGTGTGTCAAGCCTATAACAGCCTTTATAAACACAGTCTGAGGTATTCCAGCTTTGGAATTTGGTCTGTATGCTGCACAAGCAGAGTTGATGCAGAAAAAATTAAGTCTTGCTTAATGATTTTCCCTCACTTTTTTGCATTAAATGTTATTTCAGTCAGTCATTAACAAATAGTTATTTGCCACTTGCCAAGAGCATCCTACCAATCTGCATTCAGATTTATACCTTGTTTCTCATACTTCTAGCGGCAGATTCCTTACCTTAGAATTATTCCCA
Organism: Pleurodeles waltl; assembly: GCF_031143425.1. Lineage (NCBI taxonomy): Eukaryota > Metazoa > Chordata > Amphibia > Caudata > Salamandridae > Pleurodeles > Pleurodeles waltl. The sequence continues at coordinate 1,985,878,989 of NC_090440.1, read as the reverse complement.
AGCATCAAACTGGATCTGAGTTTACCTAATCCCACTCGAGGTTGTTTCTACGGTATAGCAGAGCAACCGTAGATACGAAGGGTACCTAGCACAAACATCCCCAGTGTATGTTGTGCTTGTTTCTGTATATGGCCAGTGTGGTACATGCATTGTAAGTATAGGTGAAGCAGAGTAAGCAAGATCTGTAGGTTCCATTGTTGAAGCACTAGCCTGTCACAAGATGTGGTGACGTTTATTTTCCCAGACAGTGCAAGTATATTTCTGACACCACTTAAGGAGGAGTGAAGTGAGGAGACCCAGACACTGAAGTGGGAACAGAAAAGGCAGGCCTCATTTAGGAATTCAGTTAGGTTGTTTTGCTGAGAGGGGCCCCTGATAAACATTCCTGTAGCACTGCCACTTGGTAGATGGTGGAGTAAGAGTGGTACTGCAGTCTATATTGTTCAGAGTGAGAAGGGTCCTTTTGGGGAAGTGAGCCTACTATCTCTTTTCCTAGTCAGTGGCTGTTGATTCATAAGCGTGGAACGTTCAGTCCTCTTTGTGCTCTGGTATGGGTAATCCAGGATGGAGACTATCCTGCTCAGAGGAGCATCAATCTGCACAAAGGCATTATCTGCGGAGGAGCATGAACACTTGAAAAAGAAAATCACCGTAAACCAATGTAGAGAGTGTCTTCAAGATGGAGCTGCCCCCTCCCCCAATTCTTTATGCCTCACCTAATATAATAATCTTCCTGCATCTGAAATAAAGTGCACATATTATCAGCTGAACTTCAGCTAAATCTGTGAAAGCAGGAAAAACGATGACATTCTAATTTGCAAGAGGGGTAGGAAAGAACTGGTGTAGGCAGAGAATGCACAGGCATTTGTTAAAGTTATCTTTTACTGACACTTTATTCTGCTGGAGAAAGGGGGAACTCCTGAAGAGTCACACCACCATAGTTCTCCAAGGAATGCTCCCCATTCGCTACCTTATTGTAAGGTTGTTGGCTGATGGTTGTCGCTATTTTTTCTGGAGATAGAAAAAAACATGCTGGCATCCTTTCTTGCCAAGAAGCATTTCCTTTCCATCTTCACTTGGCACCTGGCCACCTTACACAGGCCCTCATTCATTGTGAGCTGCCCGGCCCCCAAATCGTACTAAGAGCACCTTTTTGAACCATACATTTACGCCAAATATGCCTTGGACCAATAGTTATTGAACTTCAACCTCTCTTTGCTTGAATTTCATGGGCATCCTGCTATACACAGTTTCCAACAAATAACTTCAAGTACACTCCACACATTCATCACTTGGTTGAAATTGTGAGGACTACCATCTGTGCTCAGAAAAATTCCTTTTGGTCTTGATGAGGAGCTGTTTGTCCTAGTAGGGTCGAAACATCACTGACAGCCACACAGCACATAACGACATATTGGGAAGACTTCTGTAGAGGAAGGAATTTTAGGAACATTACACATACAAATGCTCTACAAATGCAACCGAATATGGTCTATCTCCATTTTTCCTTCTAATGTAAGATCACTTTTTTGGGCCTCTTTTTTCTCTAGCACCATGTGTCCACGTTTTTCACTGAGCACATGCCTGATTGATTTACATTTGTTTAAAAAGCTCAGTAAATTGATTGCAATATGTCTTTAACTAAATATATGTATACATTATTTTTTTCATAATTATTTTACAGGGTCATTTTTCTTTGATTTCATGCTCAAATTTGGCTTCCTCCATTTATTTGCTTGACAAATACACAGAGGGTATCTGAAGAATATTATAATATTGTATGAAATTGAAACCTTTTTGGACAGTATTGTTTGATACTAATAATAACCCTGCAAATTGGTCTACGAGTTGCACCAGTGTTTTCTACATAATATCTCAATTGTTTTTTTCAGTACTACAAAATGCCTTCATATTTCCCTTATCATTGCTTGGTTGAGAGCGATATTTGATACAAAAAAGGATAGCAAAAAAGCTTTTGCATTTATGATATCAAGTTAGTATTGTAAAAATAACCATCAGTATCTGATCAACACATTTCAACCTTTACAATTAAAACCCAATCATTATTTTCACATTTCTCCAAATATGTCATGCTGTCGGCACATGACATAAAAGCCCTCAAAATGCTACACAATAAGAGCATGGAATTGAGGATAACTAAAAAGGGAATAAATAGAAGTCCGGTCTGAGGGTCTGAGGATATATCTGTTTTTTATTTCCACTCCTCTTTTGTAGTGCTGAAGCCTCATGTACTTACTTTCAAGATTGTTGATCCCTTTGGTGCCATGCTTACGTGAACCTCATAAGGGCACATTTTTGGTACAGGCTTCAGCTAAACCTTACCAGCTAAAACAAAATACATATTGCAGAGCTCCATTTCAGTATCTCCCTTCATAATTGTTAGAAATTGGGTCTCTAATTGGCAGAGTTTTGCACCCTTTCGAACTAGGGACCACAATCCCAATTAGAGTAAGTCAGATACACACCTTAAATTAACCTGTGCTCACCCACTGGTAGGCTAGCACAGAGCAGTCAGACTTAAGAGGCAGTTTTTAAAGTATTTGTGCAATACCTAATTACAGTAACACAGTGAAAGACACCACAAAAGGACTCAACACCAGTGGAAATATAATATTTATCTGACTAAACAAGACCAAAATAACAAATATCCATGAAGTAGATCATGAGATATGCAATTTTAAAGATGTAGGTGAAATTAGCGCACAGAAGTTCAAAGCGCCAACAGTGGTTATCTGGTCATGCTAGACTGGTGCAGTCCAAGTGTAGGCCGCCTGCTGTGGAGCGTGGGCCGGCTACAGGGTCCCACTTAGGCCCGCTGAACACAGCACCTTAAATCCTGGTGCACTGTCGGCACAGCGTTGCTTTGCGAGGCTTTGTGTTGCTTCACAGAGGTTATGATGACAACCACAGAAGGCAGAACAATTTAGGCCCCCTTCCAAGGGTCCAGGACTGGGGTGGTGCCTCTTGGCAGGGTAGACTCACAGATGGCAGAGTTCAGGTGCTGTAGCAGGTACGCTGCAGGCAGTCTTTGATGTCCCTGAGACTGCAGAAGAACAGGGGGCAATCCAAAAAGCCCTTGAATATTTTTGGTTGCAAGGATGTAGAGAACAAGTCCAGTTCTTCTAACTGCAGGACAGAAGCAGCAGACAGCAGGCCAACACAGCAGAACAAACAACAAAGTGGCAGTCCCTCCTAAAACAGCGGCAGTAGGCCAAAACAGCAATGCAGTTGCAGAGTGGTAGCCCATCCTGACAGCACAACAGTCCCTCTTCCTGGCAGAGAGTCCTTGGTTCCAATAAAATATGATTTGGTGGGGTTTGAGCTCCACTATTGTTACTTTGGGTCCCTGGTCTGGAAGGAGGGAGAAACTTCCAGAGGCAGGCCAGTGAAATGTGCAGATGTCTTGCCTGCTCTGTCCTGACTCCAAACTGGCTGGAGTGACAATACAGGGTCGTTAAGCCCTATTGTGGGTGGGGAGGACAAGTTTATTCAGGTGTAAATGAGGCAGTGTGCTAATCTCCATACCCCCTCCACACACAGTAAAACCAGTTAATGGTTCGTAAAGGCCCATTAAGTCTCACCTAAACTCCAATTGTGTGTGGCTGTCTAGAGGGAATGCAGAGAGCCAGCTGTCACTAAACCCAGACGTGTATTCAGAGGCAGTCAGAGGCACAGAATGGTTAAAGTAAGAAAATGCCACTTTTCTAAAAGTGGCATTTTCAGACTTACAGTTTAACATCTGACTTCACCATAAGTGATGATTTTAAATTGTGAGTCCAGTGACACCAAACTCCACATTTCTATCTTTTTCCAATTGGGAGTATGTAGGAAAGTCCCTTCTTTCTTGGCATGGTTACCCCCATTTTCTGCCTGTTGTCAGTGTGTTTGACTGTGTTCACTGGGATCCTGCTAACCAGGACCCCAGAGATTATGCTCTCTCCCTTCTAATTTGGTAACTTGTACCATTTTCACCCCAAATTTGGCAAACTGGTACCCCCATGTAAGTCCTTAATATATGGTACATAGGTACCCAGGGCATTGGGGTACCAGGGGATCCCCATGGGCTGCAGCATGTGTTATGCCACCCATGGGGAGCCAAGCAAAGTGTTCTGCAGGCCTGCCATTTCAGCCTGCGTGAAAGGGTTCATGCACCCTTTATCTGATAGAGACTTCTAGTTGCAGATTCCTTACCTTAGAATTTCCCCAAGGCGTCAGACTGGATCCGGAGATTTTCCTTCGAGCAATACCCTTGCGCGTCGGTAGGTGGCGTCGGTCGACTCCGCAGGCATCATTGGCGTCTTAGTTGCCGTGATGACGCAGTGAGTAGTACATAGACGACGCCTTCGCACAGTAACGTCATTTCTTTTGTTGCCGCGCCACACGCTGATACGGAGAGAGCTACTCTGGTCTTTTTTTGACCGATTTGGACCATTTTGTCGAATTTTCTAGTGAGCTTTTAGTGCGTCAAGGATGTCCCTGAAGACCTGGTTCAAGCCGTGCGAGGATTGTCACCGCATGATGTCGGTGACGGATCTGCACAGGGTTTGTTTGTGGTGTGTTGAGCGCGACCACGACCCAAAGTCGTGCTCCGAGTGCCGGACCATGCACCCAAAGGCCTTGAGGGAGCGATCCCTCAAAGTCATGGCAGCCCAGCGCCCGACTCCACGTAGGTCCCGGTCTCACTCGAGAGGAAGGTCTTGAGACCATTCGCGGAGTCATCACCACTCGTTGTCCTCAAAATCTTCGGGTGCAGGTAAGAAGTGTCAGTGAGACCAGATCCTCTGGGCCTGCGCACGTTCCCAACATGTCCACCACTAGACAGCTCCAAAACTCCAATAAATATACCACAGAGACTGAGGATGTCCAAGTGGGCGAAAAGGGGATTAGGTAGGGAACAGCTGGGAAGGAGACCTGTAGGAAGCAAGAGGTTAAACAACACAATGTCAAGATATAATCACATTGACTTTCAATAGACTATGGTTCTAAGAATTCTTATACTGTAATCATGGATAACCTAGGACATGACTATAACTAGGCCTCAAGAAATCTAGGTACCTGGAAAAATCAAGAATGGGTTAATACAATGTTTCATATGAGCTTTTCAGGAAATATCATATACTGTGTAGAATACAAAAAATAGTTTCTGAATAAACATTGCTTTTTTACCTGAGGACAAAGGCTATCTGAACATTCCATGAAAAAACAACAGGAAATGTACTAGGAGCTTAATTAGCACAAAGAATGACACACTTTGAAATAAGCGTTTCGAGAAAACCAAAAGCTCAGGATAAATGTGTGCACCTCAAACAAACACTGCACACCCAAAGTATTCAATGTCATGAAAAGATCGCGCGCACAGCTGATCTGAAAATCCAGAGTTTACTGCCAGAAAAGAATCGTGCACACTGCTGCTGATCTGAATGTCAAGGTTAAATGCCAGGAAATGAATGGTGCACCTTGCCGATTCGAAATTCACAATGCAAATATCATGAAATGATCGCGCACACTGTTGCCGATCTGAATATCAAGGTTAAATGCCAGGAAATGAATCGCGCACCTTGCCAATTCAACATACACAATGCAAATCTCATGAAATGATCACGCACACAGTTGCCGATCTGAATATCAAGGTTAAATGCCAGGAAATTAATCACGCACCTTGCCGATTCGAAATACACAATGCAAATATCATGAAAAGATTGCGCACACTGTTGCTGATCTGAATATCAAGGTTAAATGCCAGAAAATGAATCGCGCACCTTGCCCTATTGAAATTCACAATGCAAATATCATGAAATGATCGCTCACACAGTTGCAGATCTGGCTGCCAAGAATCATATGCCAGAATTGAATCGCGCACCTTGCTGATTCAAACAAGAATATGCAAATGTCATGAAAACCCAATCACGCACACAAGGAGTTTCACAACTAGGCCCAAAAACTCAAATGTCTTTAAAAACGGGGGTCAGGGGCCCAGCCCGACCTCCGCCTTACCACCCTGCTAAAGGATCATCAGTACAATGAGGGCAGGCCTGGAAATATCATTGTAGGCCTCCAGGACCAGAGCTCAGGAAGTTGCTGCTGGTCTGCACCGGGACCTCTGAATAGTGAGCACGTGGAGCTGGGCTGGTTCCCTTATATAGAGTCAAGCCCAGCCCACAAACCACACCCAGTCATGCGGCAGGGAAAGCTTCTATAAGGTCCTAGAAAGGGACCACACCCTGACACACTCAGTAAGTCTGCAGCAATACCTTGCAAATGAACAGTTATTGCAAACATCATTAATAGTGGTTTTCAAGGTTAAACTCTGCAATGCAAAAGGTTAACAAACTGCATATAAACATAATGCATGAATTATGCCTTTGCATAAAGGCTTGGTTTTTACATTTTAGTCTCCCATAGAGCACGCACTGTCCTGATGTTGACAAGAAGAAGAAGAAGTCGAATCGGTCTCATCGCTCTTCAACTGCGCCCCGTCGCTCGGCTGACGTGGCCCGGGAGGAGCGTCAAACTTCAAGGCTTCTGTCCTCGGAGCCCAGGTCTGGGTCCGCTCTGCGCTTCCCCGAGTTTCCGGGAGCCGGAGCGACCCCCGTCTAACTTAAGGAATTCTATGAGGCCAGGCGCCTCATTTTTGGGTGGACTGACCCCAATACTGCGCCTTCGGGCTCAAGGGGTTCGGTTGAGGGACCTTCGGGTTCCGCATCAGCAGCTTTGGCTCCAGCCACCGAGGTCCCCTCTGGATCCGCTTGCGGATCCGCGTCTGCACCGGTCGCACCATTGAGACCTTCCCCGGCGCCTGGTCGATTGTCAACGCTCCTGACTTCGGTAGTACTCACTCACTATTGACGTTGACCCGATCCTTATCCCCAACGACTCGGAGTCGGAGCAGCGCTGGCCGACGCCGCCTTTGTCTTCGATGGGGCCTATTCACCCCAGGTCGGATGTGGACCCTTTTTCGGGGAAGGATTGGAGGGGTCCCTGGACCCTTATGAATACCAGGATGACCCATCTTTGGACTGGGCACAGGAATTGGGCAACGCCTGTGGACTGGACACTTCTCCAGACGGTGGCATGCTGTCTCCTCCTACCGTGGCTACGGCGGAGGGATCGACTTATGATATAGTGGTCAGTAGGGCGTCTGAGTTTCTTGGCCTTGAGCTACCTACTGTAGAGGTCAGGTCCAACCTCCTGACGGAGGTGCTTCAGCCAGGGGCTTCCACATCTGAGTCCCTTTTACAGTTAAATGAAGCACTCACGATGTCCTTTTGGGTACTTGCTCCAAACCCAACACAGGGGCTTCTGTGAATAGGACTATCGAACGCCACCATCGGCCTGCTCCGAACGAACCTAAATTCCTGTCCCCACACCCCACGCCTGAGAGTCTTGTAATCCAGGCTTCCTCTTCTTCAGGCGCATTCCCTTCCGCACCCCTGGATATGGAATAAAAAAGGCTGGAACAATTTGGGAAGAAGTTGTTTTTTTCCTCCAGTCTCGCGCTGTGGTCTGTGAACACCTCATGCCTTTAGGGCTGCTATACCCACTCTCTGTGGGATACGGTTGCGCAAGTCCTGCTGCAGATACCGGAGGAGGCCCGTGCTATCGTCTCCCAAGCTGTCAACAATGGGAGATGTAGGAAGTTGGCTCTGTATATACTATTTCAAAGTAAGAAATAGTGTGCACAGAGTCCAAGGGTTCCACTTAGAGGTAAGATAGTGGCAAAAGTAGATAATTCTAATGCTCTACTTTGTGGTAGTGTGGTCGAGCAGTAGGCTTATCAGAGGGTAGTGTTAAGCATTTGTTGTACACACACAGGCAATAAATGAGGAACACACACTCAAAGACTTAACTCCAGGCCAATAGTTTTTATATAGAAAAATATCTGATCTTAATTTACTTTAGAACCACAAGATTCAAGATTTGAAGTAAATACATACAATACAAGGTACTCCACACAGGTAAGTAAGGAACTTTGAATCAGAGCAGTAACATATTCAGTTTTAGTTAAAATGACAATAAACTATTTTAAAAGTGGCAAAAATCAACAGTTCCTGGGGGAGGTAAGTATTGGTTAGTTTCTCAGGTAAGTAAGGCACTTCCAAATTCAGTTTCCTGGGCATAGGTAGCCCACCGTTGGTGGTTCAAGGCAACCCCAAAGTCACTGCACCAGCAACACAGGGCCGGTCAGGTGCAGAGGTCAAAGGAGGGCCCAGAACACATAGGTACCTATGGAGAACAGGGGTGCTTCGGTTCCAGTCTGCCAACAGGTAAGTATCTGCGTCTTCGGAGGGCAGACCAGGGGGGTTTTGTAGAGCACTGGGGGGGGGGGACACAAGTAGGCACAGAAAACACACCCTCAGCGGCACAGGGGCGGCCGGGTGCAGTGTGCTTAGCAGGCGTCGGGTTTTCTGTAGAAATCAATGGAGGGACACGGGGGTCACTATAGCGGTGCAGGCAGGGCACAGTGGGGCTTCTCAGGCCAGCTGCCGACTGGGCTAGGCAGAGGGTTGCCTGATGGTCACTCCTGCACTGGAGTTCGGTTCCTTTTTATCCTGGGGGCTGCGGGTTCAGTGCTTGGTCCAGGTGTCGGGTTCTTTGTTCCAGGCAGTAAAGGCCGGCGGGAGCCTCTAGATCCTGTCTGCATGCGTCGCTGTGTGGGTGCAGAGGGGTCGTCTCAGGTTACTCACGGAGTTGCAGTCGCCTGGGAGTCCTCTCTGCAGTGTTAGTTCTCTGGAGCTCGAGCCGGGGGCGTCAGGTGCAGAGTGTGAAGTTTCACGCTTCCGGCAGGAAGGGTGAGTTCTTTGGAAGTTGTTAAAAAGTTGCAAAGTTGTTGCTGTTTTTTAACAGTGCCGCTGCTCTTGGGAGTTTCTTGGTCCTTCAGGTTCAGGGCAGTCCTCTGAGGCTTCAGAGGTCGCTGTTCCCTGTCGGATGCGTCGCTGTGCAGGTTCTTTGAGTCTGGAGACAGGCCGGTAGGGCTGGGGCCAAAGCAGTTGTCGTCTCCGTCGTCTCTGCAGGGATTTCAGGTCAGCAGTCCTTCTTCTTTGTGTAGGTTGCAGGAATGTGATTTCCTGGGTTCTGTGTCGCCCTTAAATACTAGATTTAGGGGTGTGTTTAGGTCAAGAGGGCAGTAGCCAATGGCTACTGTCCTGGAGGGTGGCTACACCCTATTTGTGCATCCTCCCTGAGGGGAGGGGGAAACATCCCTAATCCCATTGGGGGAATCCTCCAGTCTCAAGATGTGGGATTTCTAAAGGCAGGGGTCACCTCAGCTAAGGACACCTTAGGGGCTGTCCTGACTGGTGGGTGACTCCTCCTTGTTTTTCTCATTATCTCCTCCAGCCTTGCCGCGAGAAGTGGGGGCAGTGGCCGGAGGGGCGGGCATTTCCACTAGCTGGGATGCCCTGGGGTGCTGTAACAAAAGGCATGAGCCTTTGCCAGGTGTTACAGTTCCTGCAGGGGGAGGTGAGAAGCACCTCCACCCAGAACAGGCTTTGTTCCTGGCCACAGAGTGACAAAGACACTCTCCCCATGTGGCAGAAACTGGTCAGCCTAGCACTAGGACTGGTATTCAGGGGGCCATCTCTAAGATGCCCTCTGGGTGCATTTTACAATAAATCCCACACTGGCATCAGTGTGCATTTATTGTGCTGAGAAGTTTGATACCAAACTTCCCAGATTTCAGTGTAGCCATTATGGAACTGTGGAGTTCGTGTTTGACAAACTCCCAGACCATATACTCTTTATGGCTACCCTGCACTTACAATGTCTAAGGTTTTGCTTAGACACTGTAGGGGCATAGTGCTCATGCACATATGCCCTATCCTGTGGTATAGTGCACCCTGCCTTAGGGCTGTAAGGCCTGCTAGAGGGGTGACTTACCTATGCCACAGGCAGTGAGAGGTGGGCATGGCACTCTGAGGGGAGTGCCATTGACTTAGTCATTTTCTCCCCACCAGCACACAAGCTGTGAAGCAGTGTGCATGTGCTGAGTGGGGGTACCCAGGGTGGCATAAGACATGCTGCAGCCCTTAGAGACCTTCCCTTGCATCAGGGCCCTTGGTACCAGGGATACCATTTACAAGGGACTTATCTGGGTACCAGGGCTGTGTCAATTGTGGGAACAAAGATACAGTTTTAGGGAAAGAACACTGGTGCTGGGGCCTGGTTGGCAGGGTCCCAGCACACTTTCAATCATAACTGGCATCAACAAAAGGCTAAAAGTCAGGGGGTAACCATGCCAAGGAGGCATTTCCTTACAGAACCAACTCTGCAGTCAACCCCACATGAATTTAGTAGGGGTGGTACCTACCATCCCCTCTGGAATACTCACCACTCACTGAGGTTATTTCTTCTGGCCCGGCCCTCCGCATCTTCTGCTCTTGTCTCGAGTTGATTCAGGTGTTAGGTTTTCTGCATGTGTTTTAACTGTGTCTTCTGTTTCAGAGAGTCGCCCCTCTACCTCTGTGACTCTATGCATAGTAATGCGAAGGTCCTGTCTAATGAGGTCAAGATCCACCTTAAGCTCCCTCATTTTGCCCTCCATGGTTACTTTCAAATCATTGATGGCTTGTAAAATGGTTGCTGTGTGAGCTGCGCCTCCAGAATCAGGAGTTCCACCGGCCGCTCCTGTTTCACCCCCAGAGACACTCTGCTTAGCGTATTTATAAATTTGTTGTTTTTGTGCTTGCGTACTCCCTGCTTTATTGTGTCCCATCTCGACGACCAAGCTGTCTCAGCTATTTCTGGTCGCTGTGATCCGCTACCTCCGGATGGCGCGGGGGGAGAAAAGCCCCAAGTCTGTCTCCAGCCTCTCCTCTGTGTGGCGCCACCAAACTTTTGATAGGGTTGGGTTCTACCCTCTGGCCTGACACAGGTTCTGCTAATGTGTTCATCTCATCCCTCCGCTGCCGTTAGCCCCGTGCGCCCTCCACTCACAGCTCTGGCCTCCGGGCTTTGGGTAGGCCCGCGTGTGGCGGTCAATACACGTCATCCCCTTCTACTGCGACCTGCAAAGGGACCGCTCCTCTAAGCCAACCACAAACTGAGCCTCTCCCCGGCCTGTTCCTCCACGATCACGACCATTCAAGGCTCACCTCTGTCGCCGGTCGCACCCCAGTCCGTCAGCACCATACCTCGGGGCATCGCCGCCAGCGCACCTCAGCTGCATCTCCACCGGTCTCGCTGCTCCATCTAGATCTCCATTGTCTGCTCTCGCTATCTTGGTCAGCCACTGACGCGTCCCTCCATCTACCTCCGGTTCAACGGTCGCCGCTCTCCTCGAGTCCCCACCCGCTGTGCCAGTCCTCACCACTCTCCTCAGGGTCTGACCTCTTTTGAGCTGTGTGCCCTCTGGGGCCCGCAGGCTGATCCGCACCTTCTGGGCCAGCCGCGGACAAGGCGTTACTTCGGCCTGCTCCACAGCGTCTAACCAAGGGTCACCATTCTCGCTCAGGGCGGCCCATGTCCTCCAGCGCCATATACGGATCTCTACCACTAGTAGACCGCGACCGGTCTCACTACTCCTTTCGGGACTCCGTCACCTTCCTGCATTATCTCCAGTAGCCCCTACCACTGCTCACTGAGGGGCCTCTTCCTTTCACCGGCCTTTGGTTTTGTCCGGCACCGCGCCCATCCGTGCCCCTCAGTGCGAGGCCACACTGCATTCCTCCGGATTCGGCCTACTGCGATACTTGTTCAGACGGCTCTCCGGCTTCCAGGGGGTCTAGCGGTCTCCTGGCATTACCGTTCAATATCTGTGTGTCGGATATTGAACAGATAAAGATGGATAGGATTAAAAAGGAGCGTGGAGCCGCATTAGTCTGTGGCCCCGCCCCTAAAGTATTATTCTTAAAAGATTTTTTAAGTAATCCCAGTGTTATTCTATGGGAGAAATAGGCCTTGCAGTAGTCAAATTAGGCAGTTTGTCTCTACCTGGACATGTTAAACTTACACATCCAACTTTTTAAATACACTGCACCCTGAGCTTGGTGCTAACTAGGGCCTACTCTAGGGGTGACTTACATATAATAAAAATGAAGGTTTGGGCACGGCAGGTGGGGACACTTGTCAGGTCGAAAGGGCAGTTTAAAACTGCACACAACGGCTTTGCAGTCGAAGGCCTGAGACATGTTCGAAGAGCTCCTGTAGAGGGTGGAACAATCAGTGCTGCAGGCTCACTAGTAGCATTTTATTTACAGGCCCTGGGCATTCAAAGTGCACTTTAGTAGGGACTTACAAGTAAATTGAATATGCCAATTGTGGAGAAGTCAATGTTACCATGTTTAGAGTACAAAGCACTGGCACTTCAGCAGTGGTCAGCAGTGGTAAAGTCCCCAAAATCTTAAAAGTCAGCAAAAATTAGCCTGAAAAACAGGCGGAAGAACGCAAAAAAGTTGGGGGTGACCTTGCAGTGCGCAGGACTTAGGGCCATATGTACGAACACATTTTCCCATAGACACAGAATGGGCAAAACTGCTTGCTACATCTGGCCATTATTCCTGTTCGTTCTCTTCTTTCACCCGGCCTGACAAAGAAAGCAAATGTTATGGTTGGTGGTAGAAGTCACACGTCTTTCAAGTGTCAAGTACTTTTAGAAGGATATGGTGGATGACCAGGGAAATCTTTCAAGTATTTGGCAGCAGTCTAACCTACCAACTAACACAAAGCAGTGACTCAATCTCCACCGATGAGCACCCCGTTGGGAGGAAACCTCTCGGAACAGTTAAAATCGTGAGGAATCATCGCCGAAGTCTACCGGGCTGGAGCACTGTGCATAATGGGATGGTAAGAGATTCAAAGGGTCACTGTCAAACGTACTCTCTGCAAAACCAAGCAGACCACTTCATTTGAAGTGACAGGCTCAAAATGTTTAAATTCTTCCAGACAAAGAAGAGATAGGAAAAGTACTTAAACACAGAAGAGAGAGAGATGTATTCCTGCTATGTTCTAGTAAGAAGGGTTTAAAATGAAAGTCATCTGTATTCTTTATCTATAAGTTACAAACAATTAAGTAAATAATGAATGTTTGTGGTTGTGGTTTTACACCCTATGTAAAAACCTGCCATGGGAAGATTGGAAGGTTTTAATGGACCAAAGCTACATCCTCCCCATCCAAATGAACAAACAAATAAAATATCATGATCACACAGAGAAAATAGGGGAATTTTTATGAGAACTTTGCATCATGGTTGCCCCACGCAACATGGACAATGCATGACACAAACCTTGAAGACAGATTTTTGACAGATTCAAAAATCGGGGGTAATGTAAGGCAATGCAAATCGCTGTGTTGCATTATTCTGCGCAAGAGAGGCATTCCATGAGCGTTTCATGGGTGTTCCCACCCACCTCCTATGATTATTAAGGCGTTCCCAAATTTACTAAACCTGGTAAACCTGGGAATGCACCAAAAAGATACTCCTCCCCAGGAGAGGCGTAGCAAGGAGAAATATCTTTATTTCTCCTCATTACTTTCTCTTTTTGTGTGTGCTGCATTCTGTGGTGTGCCATCGGGTAAAAATGACATAGAAAGAGGTATATGCCTCTAAGGATTGTTTTTGTGCAGGAAGGGGCCATTTGGCCCCGGTTGGTGGCAGAAGGGTGAGGGGCGTATGGGTTTTCCTCCAGATCGTCATACTCTATTTGATTTGACAATACGCTTGTAGCTCGTACTCAAACGCACCTCCACTGTTTATGTAGGCAGTGGAGTCTGCATTCTGTATTCATGATCCATTGGTGTATGGCAAGCACACTGTCTCTTACACCATGGATTATAGCTACTTGCTTATCAATCACCCCTCTGTTAGCTCTCCCATAGACAGCTACTCATAAAGGCCATAGAGCCAGGACATGTAAGAGTCATTTATTTCCCCTGAGTACTATGCCGAGATGCCACTAATGAGGCACACAGCAGTGCGCGCCACTTGCACATTCAGAGAGTGATAACTCTTGTTGTTCTGGTAGAGATACTTGCTCTCTCTCGGGGTGGAGAAATTATGTTTGTCTCATCCACGCAGTCTATGACATGTAAAGACTGTCCAAAGGTGTAGAACCTCACCCAGGGGTCATACATGGAAATTCAGTATGTGCATGTGCGTGGAGTTTGGACAACATAGCACCCAGGAAATTCCCGAATAGTCTAGAAAGCCCACTTTGTGAATTGCCACCAGTTACAGTTGCTGTGCCCTGATTGCTACCTGAGTCTAGAGGTATAGTGAACACAGAACCTGTACATATATAGGTATGGCCTGGCGTGTTATGCATGCCTTTCTAGCCCAGGTTGTAGATACCCTATGAGTTCTAGAATTACTTGCAAACTAAAACTTTACCTCCTATATACTTTTTCTTCCTCTGTTAGAACAAAGAGTGTAACTCTGCCTGAAAAGTCTCTACCATCTCCTATACTTAGCTCGCCGAATTCTTGTCTCTCACTGAGGCTTATATGACTGCTGTTCTGCACATGTGTGTTGCATTTTGGATCTCTTTTTATAGTCACTACCTCCTTTCACTTGATGGTAATTTGTGAGTGCCATTTGCTGTTTTGTGACTATTCACAATTTGTGAATTGTTCATATGTACCTTTAACGATTCACTGGTATTTGTTATTTCATAATCTCAATTTCCAATCACATTTTTCTGATTGATTTCATTTAGTGCACTGTTGTTTCTGCGATTTCTTGTTTTTTTATGATTTGTTCATGGATGTATGTCTGTTTTTTCGAGTCACAAGTTCGTTTTTGAATGATTTGCTGCTCACAAATGTTCTGTACATCAGGACCTACGTGTCTTACATTTGGTGCGCAGGGAGTATTTACAAAAAACGTGCGAAATGATGAAAATACAAATACCATTGCATGTAGGTACTTGGTGCCATCTCTGTATCCTACCTAACGCCATTCGATGCACAACTGCGGTGACATCCGGAGACGTTCCTCCAGATATCTTAGCTGCCATGATCTGCCTGGGATAATTGTGTAGAGACTGATAAACTAGATGTATGCAACTATGTTACAGCATAGGCATGCTAGCTTTACATTTACTCTGTATGCATATTTTTCCTTTGCAGTGCGATCAGTCTGTGAGCAGCGTTCCTTGTTCCCCTTTGGCCAATGGGATGTCTGGTGCACCAGCTCAAGTCACTGTTCTCAAAGACCAACGGAAAGGTAGTTATTTAACGTCTTACTGTAGTCTCCATTATTTACTCAACCCTTTCCCAGTGGATAAAAAGATTACTTTCATACGTGGCATCCCAAATGGATAAAAAGTGTAAAACAGCCTGAACTAAGGGAAAATTACATGGGGAGCATTCAATTCCAAAGTTTGAACACGTCTGTGCTATTACAGACCAGGAAAAACAGTATCCAAATCAGTAATTGCTCTGCCCCACTTGAGAGAAGCTAGCTTCAACTCATGTCCTCGAGACAGGAATGCAGGCACCCCTTAAACGTGTTCAAGCATATTTAGTTCTCATTGATGAGGTGCGACTTGAATTCCGTTTTGGTTGAATTGCCTCCATTGGGATGGATCCAATGATGATTGGCATTTTGTTGTTTGGCTCCTGCATTAGTGACAAAAAGCCTAGGTCCAAATACTTCATCAAGTTCTTTTGTTGTGTCCAAGAACCGAAGAGCTAGGGTGTTGCAGAGCTATTGAAATGGTACAATCTCTGCTTTTGAAGCAGTTGTATTCTTGATTTCAGAAATGATTATGAAAATCTCCTTTGAAGAGCTTGTTACATCCAGTATTTAGCTAGTGCAGAAACTCATTTCAGATTTTCCTAATTGATTCTTTGTACATTCAGAGATGTGTCAAGTAGAGCATATTTGTCTCTTCTTCATTGGTCTTATTGCCTCATAGCGTTCCTAGTGAGTGATTGGTCGGTTTAAGTGTGGGAAGAGCCAAAGTGAACTGTTAGGGAGTTGTGTTCTGGAATTTATGGATCCCAATTTTAGTGAGATCAGTGAGTTAAAGGTAGCAGAGAACAAATTGTCTGAACATATTTGATAACTATCCAGGATCAGCTAATACCGTTGAATTCAGTTGATGTGCATGTAGGCAACGTCTAAGATTTTGTTTTTCCTACATTTTAATGGAGTTGATTGTGCTCAGGGCGAATGGTTACTCCTGCAATAGAGCTGTACCTTTAAAAAAAAAAAGAAATAGGGCATAAGATTACTTTATTAATTTGCAGTGAAGATTGATAAGTTGTAATACCAGTTTTGCATCTATTTATATTTCCTGTCTGTGTCCAGTCCTCATGTTAAATCTTGCGCCACTTAGTAGTGGATGGAAACTACTTCGGTAGCTATTTGATGAAAGTTAGGATCCCTCACGCTAGTGAGTACACATCATTACAAATTTCCTTTTTTCTGCTCATAAGTGTGATACAGATCCTGCTTCTTTTAACACCCAGCAATTTCTACCACTGAACCACACCTCCTTTTTCATTGTGTCACCAGCTTTTTGTAGCAGCTGTTCTGAATAAAATGTTGAATTCCCTGTTTGGAGAGGCATCATTTGGTTCACAACTGTACTCTGTGTTACCCTGGAATGAGGGCCCTCAGGAATATTCTGGTATGTATGCAAAGTGAGGAAGACCATATTCCACAGGAGACGGTTTAATCTTCGAACAGGGAGCAATGAGGAGGTGTGTATAGGAACTTAGAACCCGTGAATGTTGCTAAGTTGCAGCAGATGTATACAGTTTGGCGCCACTTGCGGTTATGATTGATTGTTTATTGAAGTGCTCTTATGTAATGTCTCGGATATGACTGATAAACCAATAAATAAATCTTTTTTAAAAAAAGTTGCTTTCCCCAGCCAGGCCATGAGTCATCCATCCCCTTATTGTGGAGGCCATCCACACTGCCCTACATTAATGGTGACATCAGGGAGCGGGAGGCCAAGCTCTTCTTGTCCAGGGAAAATAATGACCAGTGGTGTCAAAAGTATTCTTAACATTGTTCATTCTCCATCCTCCTCATCCACCAAGTCGAGTAAACACCTTGAAAAGGCAAAGAAGCACCAGTATCCTGAGCCCTCTGTGCTGGCACCCATGTCTGAGCCATCTTACGCCACAATTTCCTGAATTCCCATCTCTGGGCTCTGATCCGGTGGCTTTTCTCAGCACCATGTACAGCATCTTCACCAAAGCGTCAATGCCATACAGAACCCCTTCAGGGCCATCTGCTTCACCACATCCTTCATCGCTCTTGCCTTTCCAACCAATGCCAGTTAGTGATGCACCTTTGGATCCGATATCGATGCTCCCCTGCTTTGATCCAGCATTCCGCTTCTCGTGCCACAACTGACTCCATAGATGGCGTTTCCACCACCGCCTCCACCACCACATCCTGATACAGCGCCACTGGTGCCTCAAACCAACATCGATCCTCTGATCCATTCCGCATGAAGCACAAGGCTTGCTAGAAGACCCGCCTCCACAAAATCTTTGGCACATAGTCAGACTCTGTGAAGTTTCTGCCCCATGGTGGCCCAGACCATGACCCGCTTCAGGAATTTCAAGGTCAGTTATTGGCAAGTGGCCTGGATACCTCAGAGGAATCAACCATGGCATTCCCAGCTGGGCCACCAGCACCTGAGATGGTGTCCCTCCATAAACTAATGCTAAAGGCTGCAGGGACCTTAGATTTGTAGCTCCCTTCAGCAGAGACAAAGACCAACTTTTTTACTGAGGTCCTCTTGCCATCATCAGCCACATCAGAACCTTTGCTGCCCTTCAATGAGACATTGCTGGAAACTGTCCTGTGAGATTGGGAAAAGCCATAATCTAGCCAGTGGTAGACAGACTTGTGGCCCACCACTACAGATCGGCGCCGGGCGACCCACCTTTTCTCTTTACACACCCCTTGCCAGAGAGCCTGGTTAGTCAAGCTTCTTGATCCAGTATACAATTGGGTTGTGCCTTTCCTACTGTACCTTTAGATGAGAAGTCTAAAAAACTGGAGGTTAGGTGCAAGAAAGCCTTCATTAAATGCCATATGCCTTCTCGCCCATTATACCCATGCCCCGTGGGACATGGCCAAAATTAAGTTGCCACACATCTCTGCTTCTCGCATATAATTAAATCCAGACTGACACAGCTGACTCCATTGCCCGTGACACGAGGACCTCCATTTCCATTTATCTACATGTGTGGCTCCGGATGTCCAACATCTCCTCAGACATCCAATCCAATCTGCTGGACCTTCCCTTTGACGTGGTACACCTCTTCAGCAATTAAGCGATTCGGCGCTGGAGAGATTTACGAGTTAAAAAGCCACTGCACGATCACTGGGCCTTCAGCTTCTGTAACCATTCATGGACTTCTGCTCCTTTCACCTCTTTCATCGCACTCATTTCACAATATGGGGGCTCCTCCAGAGGACGTGGCGGTGGATCTACATCGCAAACCTTCTCCTCCTCCTCGTCCTCCTCCCCTCTACCTCCACAAAAGCAGGCCTAGGTTGTTTCTCCAACCTCACAAGGAGTCTGTAGGAGGGCACGTACCCTATTTTCTTCGGGCCTAGAAGGCTATTACTTCAGACCAGTGAGTCCGTACACCCTTCCTTTCCTTCAGGCTCTGCCCTACACCCCACCTCCTGCCTCTTCCCCACCTCCCAATCTTTTGATCATTTTGCAGCAAGAGGTGGCAGCTATCCTTCTGAAAAGCGCAGTGGAGTTAATGACAGTTAAGGAAATAGGCGAAGGTTTCTGCACACGTTACTTCCTGGTGCCCAAGTAGGACGGTGGCCTGTGTCCCATTCTAGACCTCAGGAGCCTAAACATCCTCCTCAAAAAGAAGTTCAAGATGCTGACTGTAGCTCAACTTCTGGCATTGGAGACTGGATGGCGTCACTGTACCTGCAGGATGTGTACTTCCACGTTCTTAACTTGTGGTCCCACCGGAAGTACTTGTGGTTTTCTGGGGGGTTCTACAAACTAAAAATTTGCCTTTGGTTTAATATCGGCACCTTGAGTCTTCAGGAAGGTGATGGCAGTGGTTGCAGCCCATCTCCGCTAGTCGGGCATACATAATTTTCCCTTACCTAGATGACTGGGCCATAAAAACCAGCTTGCCCGAGATGGTGTTGCATCATCTTCATTCAACTGCGTCTCTGCTTTTGACCTGGGCTTTTTGATCCGTGAGCCTAAATCTCACCTGCCGCCCTCCCATTCACTTCAGTTCATAGGGAAGGTACAGGACACAAGCCTTCTCCACGTCTTTCCTCCTCCAAAGAGAATCAGAAACATCCAGGAGAGGATTCTTTTCTTCCAACCAGGCGTGAAAATTCCAGTTCTGAAAGTCTTAAGATTCATAAGTCTGCTGGTTTTCCTGCATTCATATGGTCACGCACACACATTGGCACACAAGGGCCCTGCTGTGGTGCCTCCGCAGCCAGTGGCTTTATTATGAAGGAGACCTGTCAGACTCTATGGTGGTCTCCTACAGTACTGTGGCGGATGGGACTAGGTGGGGAACCAAAGTGAACTTGATGCATGGAATGGCCTTTACTCCCCCTCCACCTGTGGCTGCAGTAGTGACTCATGCCTCCTTCCAGGGGTGGAGAGCTCTTCTGGAGGATCTGAAGATCAGAGTCCTCTGGTCTCTGGACGAGCAAGTTCGTCACATCAACCTGCTAGAACTGTGGGCAATTCGGCTGGCGCTCAAGTCCTCACCCCCTCCCCATCATAAGTCAGTCTGTACAGATCATGACGGACAACACAGCTGCAATGTTTTATGTGAACAAGCTAGGGAGAATAGGGTTTCACATCCTTTGCCTGGAAGCACTGAGACTGTGGTCTTGGGCACACCGCCAAGGGATCTGGCTCACCGCCAATCATCTGGCGGGGTTTCTGGATGTCAAAGCTGCCAGCCTGAGCAGGCATTATCTTGCCAATCACAAGTGGCATATTTTACCAGAAGTAGTCTAGGACATATTCGCCCAGTGGGGCACTCCTCAGGTGGCCTTTTTCACCGCCTCGAAAAATGCTCAGTGCCAGCAGTTCTGTGACTTCCAGTATCCGTTGAGAGGAGCCTTGGGAATGCCTTTCAGTTGAGGTGGAACTTTCAGCTGCATTACACTTCTTCCCCATTCTCTTGATTCCTCGGGTTCTGAGAAAGATTTAAGACCGAGCCCAAGTCATTCTCATCAGCCTGGATTGGTCAAGAAAAGTGTAGGATGCAGACCACCCTCTCCCCCTCACTCCCCCCTCCCACTTCTCCACATGTGCCCTGCACCATCTGCCACTCCGACCAGATCTTTCCTTCCAGTCAGGGGGGCGGAATGATTCTGCACTCCACTCTCTAAGGCCTCCATCTACATGCTTGGAAATTGAGAGGAGACAGCTGAGCTCCTTTCAACTGCCACCAGAGGTGGTAAACGTCATTTTATCAACACATCGCCCGTCCACTAAGCCGGCCTATTCGGGCAGATGGAGCAGCTTTGTTACCTGCAGACCAAATTACCCTAAGTGCTGCAATTTGCTCTGTCCATAACTCAGAGGGGATGTGTTATTTAGCCGCTTTGTTTGTCTTTCTTTGTCTGCCCGATCAGACGTCCCTGTTCAGTCCCCTATTGTCATGCATTTTCTTAAGGGCTTGACAAACATTTACCTCCCACTCCATTTGTAGTTCCTTAAAAGGACTTGTTTGGTTCTCATATTTTTAATGGGGACTCTGTTTGAGCCCTGCATAGTTGTCTCCTTCACATGTTGGCCTCAAAACAGTTCTTTTGGTATTCATCACATCTACTGGATGGGTCAGTGTGTTGCAGGCCCTTCAGTGTCATCCTCCATTTCTCTTCATTACTTCCTCTATGAATAAGCCTCTGAGCATCGTTTTTGTGGATGAAGGTATCCATTCCTGTGAAAAAAGAATGCTGACCACAATGCAAGCACCTTTACAATATGATATAAAGGCGCCTGCATTAGTGCTGGACAGCTGCAAGTGCGATATTGTTGGGAGAGAGCTGAACAGGGCCATTTCTTTGTAAATGTAGTGTTGTTGAGCTCTCTTCCGTCGCTCAGCACATCAACCTGATATGTAACTTTGTGGTAAATTTTAGTAAGTCTGCTGTCTAGAAGGTAATGAGAGAGGTCAAAAGAAGTCATTCGGTATGCTTAACGCTTTCAAGAGGTGTCTTATGGTGTATGAATCTTGACTCAAGGATGTGATGTATAATGAACAGAGAGGCACGTCTTTTGAAGGTGCTAAAAATGCAATTTTCAACTCCTTTTGACTTTCTCACTTGTCTGAGTCAGTGGGGGAGAAGATGGCTGCTTCATGGTGTTTGACCTAGTTGACGTTTCTGCTGCTCCAGATTTTGAAGTGTACCATTGTAGGAAGTTGGCTCTGTATATACTATTTCAAAGTAAGAAATAGTGTGCACAGAGTCCAAGGGTTCCCCTTAGAAGTAAGGTATTGGCAAAAGTAGATAATTCTAATGCTCTATTTTGTAGTAGTGTGGTCGAGCAGTAGGCTTATCAGTGGGTAGTGTTAAGCATTTGTTGTACACACACAGGCAATAAATGAGGAACACACACTCAAAGACTTACTCCAGGCCAATAGGTTTTTATATTATAAAATATATTTTCTTAGTTTATTTTAAGAACCACTGGTTCAAGATTTACAGTAAACACTTTAAATGTAAGGTACTTCACTTAGATACTTGAGGAACTTTGAATAAAAGCAATATCATATACAGTCTTTGTAAAAATGGCAATAAGCTATTTTCAAAGTGGACACTGCAAAAATTAACAGTTCCTGGGAGAGGTAAGTAAAGGTTAGATTAGGAGGTAAGTAAAACACTTACAAGTCTCAGTTCTGGGGCATAGGCAGCCCACCGTTGGGGGTTCAAGGCAACCCCAAAGTTACCACACCAGCAGCTCAGGGCCGGTCAGGTGCAGAGGTCAAAGAGGTGCCCAAAACACATAGGTGCCTATGGAGAACAGGGGTGCTCCAGTTTCAGTCTGCCAGCAGGTAAGTACCTGTGTCCTCGGGGGCAGACCAGGGGGGTTTTGTAGAGCCCTGGGGGGAGACACAAGTAGGTACACAAAACACACCCTCAGCGGCACAGGGGCGGCTGGGTGCAGTGTGCAAAACAGGCGTCGGGTTTTGTATTGGTTTCAATGGAGGGACCCAGGGATCACTCTAGCGGTCAGGCAGGCACAGAGGGAGCTTCTCGGGACAGCCACCAACTGGGCTAGGTAAAGGGTCGCCTGGGGGTCACTCCTGCATTGAAATTCGGTTCCTTCAGGTCCTGGGGTCTGCGGGTGCAGTGCTAGCTCCAGGCGTCGGGTCCCTTGTTACAAGCAGTCGCGGTCAGGGGGAGCCTCTGGATTCTCTCTGCAGTGGGCGTCCCTGGTTACTCATGGGCTCGTAGTCGCCGGGGAGTCTTCCCTGAGATGTTGGTTCTCTGAATCTCGAGCTGGGGGCATCAGGTGCAGAGGGTGAATTCTCATGCTTCCGTCGGGAAACGTGCAGTCTTTGGAAGTTGCTTCTTTGTTACAAAGAAGTTGCTGGTTTTGAGCATGGTCTCTGCTCACAGGAGTTTCTTGGTCCTTTAGTCCAGGGCAGTCCTCTGAGGCTTCAGAGGTCGCTGGTCCCTGTCGGATGTGTTGCTGGAGCAGGTTTTCGAAGTTGGAGACAGGCCGGTAGGGCTGGGGCCAAAGCAGTTGTCGTCTTCCTCCTTCTCTGCAGGCTTGTAGGTCAGCAGTCCTTCTTGTTTCTTCAGGTTGCAGGAATCTGATTTCCTGGGATC
Organism: Pleurodeles waltl; assembly: GCF_031143425.1. NCBI lineage: Eukaryota > Metazoa > Chordata > Amphibia > Caudata > Salamandridae > Pleurodeles > Pleurodeles waltl. Next base: position 1,985,856,211 of record NC_090440.1, on the reverse strand, counting down.
TGGGGAGCCCCTAAATACTGAATTTAGGGGTGTGTTTAGGTCTGGTAGGGCAGTAGCCAACGGCTACTGTCCTTGAGGGTGGCTACACCCTCTTTGTACCTCCTCCCTGTGGGGAGGGGGGCACATCTCTAATCCTATTGGGGGAATCCTCCAAACCCAAGATAGAGGATTTCTAAAGGTAGGGGTCACCTCAGCTCAGGACACCTTAGGGGCTGTCCTGACTGGTGGGTGACTCCTCCTTGTTTTTCTCATTATCTCCTCCAGCCTAGCCGCCAAAAGTGGGGGCGGTGGCCAGAGGGGCGGGCATCTCCACTAGCTGGGATGCCCTGGGCACTGTAACAAAAGGGGTGAGCCTTTGAGGCTCACCGCCAGATGTTACAGTTCCTGCAGGGTGGGGTGAGAAGCACCGCCACCCAGTACAGGCTTTGTTCCTGGCCACAGAGTGACAAAGGCACGCTCCCCATGTGGCCAGCAACATGTCTGGATTGTGGCAGGCTGGCAGAAACTGGTCAGCCTACATTAGAAGTCGGGTTGGTATTCAGGGGGCATCTCTAAGATGCCCGCTGGGTGTGTTACAATAAATTGCACACTGGCATCAGTGTGCATTTATTGTGCTGAGAAGTTTGATACCAAACTTCCCAGTTTTCAGTGTAGCCATTATGGAACTGTGGAGTTCGTGTTTGACAAACTCCCAGACCATATACTCTTATGGCTACCCTGCACTTACAATGTCTAAGGTTTTGCTTAGACACTGTAGGGGCATAGTGCTCATGCACATATGCCCTCACCTGTGTTATAGTGCATCCTGCCTTAGGGCTGTAAGGCCTGCTAGAGGGGTGACTTACCTATGCCACAGGCAGTGTGAGGTTGGCATGGCACTCTGAGGGGAGTGCCATGTCGACTTTGTCTTTTTCTCCCCACCAGCACACACACGCTGTGAGGCAGTGTGTATGTGCTGTGTGAGGGATCCCCAGGGTGGCATAAGACATGCTGCAGCCCTTAGAGACCTTCCCTGGCATCAGGGCCCTTGGTACCAGGGGTACCAGTTACAAGGGACTTACCTGAGTGCCAGGGTTGTGCCAATTGTGGAGACAAAGGTACAGGTTAGGGAAAGAACACTGGTTCTGGGGGCTGGTTAGCAGGGTCCCAGCACACTTTCAGTCAAAACTTAGCATCAGCAAAGGCAAAAAGTTAGGGGGTAACCATGCCAAGGAGGCATTTCCTTACAACCATTCTTTTATGGCTCCTAAAAATTGAGCAGAAAGATTATATAATCACTGTAAAAATTAATCATCCTAAATCAGGATTCTCCAACGAGTAGCTCATGAGCTTCTGGTAGATCTCCAGCTAATTTTAAGTAGTTCTCCTGTGTGCAGTCCAGTGAACTAAATTAGAAGCTTTTGCTTGGCTGAATTACTATACATATACCAAAATGGAACAATATGGATTTTAAACTAAAATGCATTTCCTCAATATATTTAAATATATTCAAAATATATTTTTAAATATATTTAAAGCTGATATGTTCGTAAAATATCAAAATGAACCAGTGTTGGGGAGACTATTACTAATATTATCCTCTTGTTGCTAGGGGCAGTGCATCTATGGCTGCTACATATTACCCATGTAGAAGCATCTCACAGTGAGAAAGCATTTTTTTACGCTGCGACTGGTAACTGTGCCTGCTGCACAGAGGTGATCACTGCTAGTAATCATACATATGGTGGCCACTAACGTAATCTTGTCTGATGTGGTTACTATTACATCTCTAATAATATTAGTAGCTCTGTATGATTTTTGTTGAACACAAGTAGCTCTTATTACAGCAAAGGTTGGAGATCCCTGTCCTACATAAATTGTAGAAATTCTGAAACGATGGAAGCAAGTTGTGTAGCTCTGGTATATTAAATGAGCCTCGCCAATCTCTTAAGTTCAAATCAAACAATCTGACCAGGCAAGTAGCTGCAAAGTTTCTTCACCTTTGTCTACTGGAACACTACTGATAGACAGTAAGGGGCATATTGCAAGCTCTTGTACAAGGGCGATGTAAAAACTAGAATGAGTTTTACCAAGCCACGTGTAGCCACCTAAATGTACGCACACGTTATTTCACAACCATTTTCACTGCACTTAAGTAACTTATAAGTCACCTACATGTCTAACCTTCACTTGCTGAAGGTTAGGTGCAAAGTTACTAAGGGGCATATTTATACTCTGTTTGCGCCGGATGTGCGTCAAAATTTTTGACGCACAATCGGCGCAAACCCTGCCCCATATTTAGACTTAGATATCCGACCCCACGGGCGTCAAAGTTCCACCATGTGTGTCATTTTTTGGAAGGGGGAACCAGCCTTGCGTTAATTATATACAAGGTAGGTGTTCCCTTCCAAAAAATGACTTTAAGGCCTGTGCCCCATATTTATACTCTGACGTCTTTTTGACGCACAGGAGGGGGCAGGCCTTAAAAAACGGCGCCCAGCCTGATGGGCGCCGTTTTTTAACGCCTGGGTCAGGGCAGGCGTTAAGGGACCTGTGGGCTCAGAAGGAGCCCAGAGGTGCCCTCCCATGCCCCTAGGGACACCCCCTGCCACCCTTGCCCACCCCAGGAGGACACCCAAGGATGAAGGGACCCATCCCAGGGAAGATGAGGTAGGTTGGGGTAAGTATTTTTTTCCGGTTTTTTTTGTGGCATAGGGGGGCCTGATTTGGGCCCCCCTACATGCCACTATGCCCAATGACCATGCCCAGGGGACATAAGTCCCCTGGGCATGGCCATTGGGCAAGGGGGCATGACTCCTGTCTTTGCTAAGACAGGAGTCATGTCAATGGAGGTTGGGCGTCAAAAAAAATGGCGCAAATCGGGTTGAGGCCTGAATTTTGCCTCAGACCTGACTTGCCCCATTTTTTGACGCCCAACCTCCATTTTCCCCTACGCTGGCGCTGATGGTGTGAGTCATTTTTTTTGACACACACCAGTCCGCAGCGCCGGCTAACGTCATTCAATAAATAAGGCGCCTGCATGGCGCTTTGGAATGGCGTTAGCCGGCGGTAAAAATTTTTACGCACAACTGCGTTGGCGCAGTTGTGCGTCAAAATGTATAAATATGGGCCTAAGTGTGAGGGCACCCTTGCACTAGCAAAGGTGCCGCCACATAGTTCAGGGCCATTTCCCCGGACTTTGTTAGTGCGGGGACACCATTACACGTGTTCCCTACATATAGGTCAATACCTATATGTAGCTTCACAATGGTAACTCCGAATATGGTCATGTAACATGTCTAAGATCATGGAATTGTCCCCCCATTCCAAATCTGGTATTGGGGAGCCAATTCCATGCATCCTGGGGGCTCCACTATGGACCCCGGGTACTGCCAAACCAGCTCTCCTGGGTTTTCTCTGCAGCTACAGTTGCTGCCACCCCACAGACAGGGTTCTGCCCTCCTGGGGTCTGAGCAGCTCAGTCTCAGGAAGGCAGAACAATGGATTTACTTTGGGAACAGGGTATTATACCCTCTCCCTTTGGAAATAGGTGTTAAAGGCTAGGGAGGGGTAGCCTCTCTCAGCCTCAGGAAATGCTTTGAAGGGCACAGATGGTGCCCTCCTTGCATAAGCCAGTCTGCACCGGTTTAGGAAACCCCCAGTCCCTGCTCTGGCGCGAAACTGGACAAAGGAAAGGGGAGTGACCACTCCCCTGTCTGTCACCAGGGGTGGTGCCCAGAGCTCCTCCAGTGTGTCTCAGACCTCTGCTATCTTGTTTTCAGAGGTGTGAGGGCACTCTGGAGGCCTCCTAGTGGCTAGTGCCAGCAGGTGACGTCAGAGACCCCTCCTGATACTTGCATACCTGACTAGGTAGCCAATCCTCCTCTGTGGGCTATTAAGGGTCTCTCCAGTGGGCTTCTGTTGAGATTACGACTTGCAAGAATCCATCAGGGCTCCTCGCCACTTCTCTCTTCGACTTCTGCCAAGGATCGACCGCTGACTGCTCCAGGACGCCTGCAAAACTACAACAAAGTAGCCAGAAGACTACCAGCGACATTGTCTAATCCTGCCGGCTTTCTCAACTGTTTCTTGGTGGTGCATGCTCTGGGGGCTGCTTGCCTTCACCCTGCACTGGAAGCCACAAAGGAATCTTCCCCCTGCTCCAGCATGCACAAAACTTCAGCTTCACCGGTACTCTGGGTCCCCTCTCATCCTGATGAGCATGGCCCCTGGAACACAGGTGGTGGACCCAAGTGACCCAGACTGTCCAGTGGTCCAACTGTCCGAATTTGGAGGAGGTAAGTCCTTGTCTCCCCTCCCCAGACAGTAATCCTGTGCACTGTGTGATCTGCAGCTCAAGGGCTTCTGTGCACATTTCCAAGAAATCCTGCATGCACAGCCAAGCCTAGGTCCCCAGCACTCCGTCCTGCAATGCTCAGCTCTCTGAGTTGACCTCCGGTGTCATGGGACCTCTCTTTCCAATGTTGAGACGACCGCCGTGTTCAGTCTTCTTGAACCCGTGTTCAAGGACTTCTGCGGGTGCTTCCCTCCTTTCCGTGGGCTCTCTACGTTGCTGAGGGCCCCCTCTGTGTCCTCACCTGAGTGGCGACATCTTGGTCCTACCTGGGCCCGGGCAGCACACTTTTTCTTCAACCGCGACTCTTGCCGGTAGCAAGGCTTGTTTATGGTATTTTACCACTGAAACAATGCTGCATCCTCCAGCATGCTGTGGGACATCTTCTGCACAAAGCAGAACCTCCTACCTCCTTTCGTTGGTGCAAAACCAGCATCTTCTTCCAACCAGAGGCAGCCATTTTGCTCCTTCATCCGGGGTTTAGTGGGCTCCTGCCCCCCCCCGGACACTTTAGCGACTCTTGAACTTGGTCCCCTTCCTTTACATTTCTTCAGGTCCAGGAATCTGTCTCCAATGCTTTGCAGTCTGTTGTGGTCCTTGCAAAATCCTTTATCACGACTTTAGTGTGTTCTGGGGGAAATAGTAGTACTTTACTCCTGCTTTCCTGGGTCCTGGGGTGGGGTCTCCTTTACACTTTTAGTTTTCTCACACTCCCAGCGACCCTCTACACACTACACTTGCCTAGGGGTACATTTGTGGTTTGCATTCCACTTTCTTAGTATATGGTTTGTGTTGCCCCAGGCCTATTGCATCCTATTGTGTTTTACAGTGTTTGCACTGCTTTCTGACTGTTTTACTTACCTGATTTGGTTAGTGGTGTATATTTTGTGTATGTTACTTACCTCCTAAGGGAGTATGTCCTCTGAGATATTTTTGGCACATTGTCACTAAAATAAAGTACCTTTATTTTTAGTAACTAAAGAGTATTGTCTTTCTTATGATATAATACCTATATGATACAAGTTGTATTGCATGGGCTTTGCATGTCTCCTAGTTCAGCCTTGGCTGCTCTGCTATAGCTACCTCTATCAGCCTAAGCTGCTAGGACACTACTACACTCTACTAATAAGGGATAACTGGACCTGGTATAAGGTGTAAGTACCATTGGTACCCACTACAATCCAGGCCAGCCTCCTACACACTGCCAAGTCAATAAACCTTGTGACGGCTTCCCCTGTCCATCAATGTTTATAAAGGTCAGGACACAGCTGACTACGCTGCTCAGGTCTTCTTGACCCGTGACTCGTGAGATTATCTCTCAAACACGTCCCATAACTCTCTTACAAGTGGACATCTCCAGACCAGGTGTAGATCAGCTTGCAAAGTTTGGCAGCAAGGGCACACAGGTGTCACTGTGGTTTACATTCTTTACATGGCTCAATTAGTGTTCTTTGACAGTCTTTATGGACCAGAGGGTGCCCTAGGTCTTCCCCCCTAGCTGACTTTAGTCAACAAGGAGGTCAGTGGTCCTGTCAGGGATGGCTCTTGTAATCCAGGGCATATGTCTCTGTCCAGAGCTTATGGTGTAAGGCATTTGGGTTAGTGGATGCATGGGAAGTTCAGTTGTTGTGACACCCCAGAAGTGTACCAATTTGAGGTACATATGTCTGTGTGTTTAAAATTGATGTGCCGGGGATGCCAGTCAGCTCTGACCATAGCATGAATGGGATCAGGTTGCCTTCTTGAAGTAGGTCGCGCAGTGTGCCCAAACCCAGTGACACACATCTCTCCTCCTTCCCTACCGGTCACTGCTCAGAAATCTGCCAATGACTGTAGGGGGATTTCTGTTATATAGGGTGCCATGTCTGGGGAAATATGCAGAGCTCGTTGATAACTGGTAAAGGTCACTCAAAGTACGGAGTTAATGGCCGTTGGCAATGTTGCATTGGGAAGAAATAACTCTTTTATACTGTTCAACGGACCGTGGTCAACCGCTGCTGGCACTTCTGTCAAGTTGAGTTCCACCAATGTGCTGGCCAATGGAGCTGGGCTGCAAGATAGTAGTGGTGATAAATCAAAGGCCCCAGTCTCCCTTTCTCTGTGAGTAACTGTATCTTGAAGAGAGTGATTCTGCATCTGCCTGCATTCCAGATCAAGTTGCACAGCATTCTGTCCTGTATGCAGAACACTTTGTGAGGGCTGGAAATGGGTATGTTTGCAAAGTAATAGAGTAATCTTAGGAGCATCACCATTCTAGATAATGCGACCCGACCCTGAATAGTAAGAGGAAGCTATTTCCAAAATGTAATTTTGGGCCAGAAAGTAGAGGTAGTTCTCATTAGATTGCCCCAAAGGAGATCGCAAGTGGAGTGGTGTTAGAAATTAGGTCTGTAGTTGGCAGGGGTATGCACCTTGTCCAAGTAGGGACCAGAATCCTAGTCAGGGCAAGTCAATGACACTACATAAATTAGCCTGTGCTCACCTTCTGGTAGATTGACGCAGAGCAGGTAGGCCTAACGTAGAAGGCAATGTGTAAAGTATTAGTGCAACACAAGCGCAATAACCATAGGAGGTACACTACAAAAAGAGACTCCACACAGATTGCAGGAAGTTGGCTCTGTATATACTATACTAAAATGAGGTATAGTGTGCACAGATTATAGTCCCAGAGACTTAACAGAGGCTAAAGTAGATAATACTAATCAGGGGCGGCTCCTCCATAAGGGCGGAGGACCGTCACCCCTGGGTGCTCCCAGCCAATCCTGACGCTGCTCTGAGCAGCATCAGGATTGGCACAGGGAAGGCTGGGGGCCTGTGGCTGCAGGTTGGAACGGATGGAGAGGCGCGCAGCGGAGGAGTTAAGTGTTTTTTTACATTATTTTTATTATTTTTAATTCAACCCCCCTCCCTTTCTCTCTCTCGCGCGCCGCCCTGCCCTGCTCCTTCCGTGTCACACAAACCGCAACTGATACTAATGCTCTCTTTTGTGGTAGTATGGGCGAGCTGTTAAGCTTATTAGAGGGTAGTGAAAGCATTTGTTTTATACACACAGTCAAGAAACAAGGCACACAATGACTAACTCAGGCCAATATTTTTATATAGTAAAAATATATTTTGTTACTTTATTGCTAGAACCAGAACTTTGTTGCAGGTAAGTACAGTTGTCAATAGGTATCAAGCATATGTATCAAAAGTACTTTGTTTTTGTTTTGTAAATGAAGCAATTTTCTATTTCAAAAGTTGACACTTCCTGGGGTGGGGAAGTGTTAGCACAGAAAACAGGTAAGTACACAAAGTTTAGGCTGACCCCAAAAGTGCACCACCAGCAACATAGGGCCAGCTGGGTGCAGAGGACAAAGTTGGCATCAGGTTTGTAATGGAATCCTATGAGGAATACGGGTGCTCGGTAGAAAGCAGATTGCCGGTAAATACCCGTGGTTCCAGGACACTGGCCTAGGGTGTTTAGGTCATCACTGGGGGGGTCCACAGGATCATACCAAACACACACCCTCAGTGGCACAGGGGTGGCCGGTTGCAAGGTGCGAACACAGAGCTGGGTGCCCAATGCTTTTCAATGGGGAGACACTGGGGGTCACAAAAGATGCTGCAGGCTGGTTCCAGGGGGTCGGTACTGGGAAACCAAAGGCTGAACAGGCAGGAGAGGCGCCTACTGGACATTGCTGGACCATTGGTTGAATTACCTAAGGCCAAGAGCTGCAGGTGTAGGGTTCTCCTTGGGTGTCGGTTATCAGGTATATTCGTCGGATCCGGTTGCGGTCAGGCGGGGGGCCCTCTGGATTCAGGCTGCAGATGTCATTGTGTTGCTCAGGAGGGGTTAACCCAGTGTGGACTCGAGGTGGGAATCATCTGGGGACCTTCTCTGGACCGGTGGGCCACCTGGACTCAGGCTGTGGGCATTGGGTGCATAGTGGGCAGGGCTCGCGGTTCTGGAGTCCTTTTTGGAGGTTTCTTGTGGACAGGGCTGCTGTCCTCTGGAGCTCTTGGTCCTCTGCTGGGCAGGCAATCCTCTGGGGGGTTGTAGAGGTCACTGGTCCTGCAGGATGTGTTGCCTTCTTGGAGCAGGGGTCTTTGAAGCTGCAGTCAGGTCAGTAGGGCTGCAGCCAAGTCAGTAGTTGCCTGGAGTCTTCACTGCTAGACTCGGCTTAGCAGTCCTTCTTCTTCTGAGGTCACTAGGGATCTGGTGAGTGAGGTTCAGGGGCGCTCCTAAATACTAGATTTAGGGGCGTTACAGGGGTCAGAGGGCAGTAGCCAATGGCCACTGTCCGTGAGTGTGGCTACACCCTTCCTGTGCCCACTCCCTTTTGGGGAGGGGAGAACATCCCTAACCCTATTGAGCCCTACCCTTTAAAACAAGATGAGGATTCTACAGGGAGAGGGTCACCAGCTCTGGACACCTTAGCGGTGGTCCTAGCTGCAGTGGTCACTCCTCCCTGTTTTACCTAAATTTCCCACCGGACCTGCCGCCAAAAGTGGGGCTTGGTCCAGAGGGCGGGCATCTCTACTAGCCAGAATGCCCTGGGGCATTGTAACAGGAGGTTTAAGCCTTTGAGGCTCACCTCCAAGTGTTACAGTTCCTTCAGGGGGGAGGTGTGAAGCACCTCCACCCAGAGAAGGCTTTGTTTCTGACCCCATAGAGCACAAAGGCTCTCACCCCATGGGGTCAGAAACTTGTCTGTTAATGGCAGGCTGGCACAAACTGGTTAGTCCTGCACTAAAGGGTTGGGTAAAATACAGGGGGCGCCTCTAAGATGCCCTCTGGGTGCATTGTACAGTAAATCCAACACTGGCATCAGTGTTGTTTTTTTTGTGCTGAGAAATTTGAAACCAAACTTCCCAGCCTTCAGTGAAGCCATCTTGGAGTTGTGGAGTTTGCAATGACAAACTCCCAGCCTATGTACTTAATATGGCCACACTGCACTTACAATGTCTAAGAATGGGCTTAGGCACTGTAGGGGCATACTGCTCATGCAGCTATGCCCTCACGTGTGGTATAGTGCACCCTGCCTTTGGACTAGAGCGGTGACTTACCTATGCCACAGGCAGTGGTTTGTGGGCATGGCACCCTGGAAGGGATGCCATGTCGACTTTACTTTTTTCTCCCCGCCATCACACACAGACTGTAATGGCAGTATGCATGTGCTTGGTGAGGGGGTCCCTTAGGGTGGCACAATACATGCTGCAGCCCTTAGGGACCCTCCCTGGTCACAGACCCATTGGTCCCACTGGAACCTTTTCCGAGGGACTTTTGCCAGTGGTGTGCCAACTGTGGAAACAATGGTACAGTTTTGGGAAAGAACACTGGTGCTGGGTCCTGATTAGCAGGATCCCAGCACACACTCAGTCAAGTTAGCATCAATACCAGGCAAAAAGGTGCGTGTGGGGGGGTGGGGAGGGTTGTAACCATGCCAAAAGGGGCACTTTCCTACACAGATTTAGAAATAATAAAGCTTATTCATCTGGTTAATTGAAGATCAATTGAAGAGCAGCACAACACATATCCAATTGGTAAATAGCAAAGTATTTGCTTTGCAGACTCCACAAAAATATAAAGCAAGATTGCTGAGCAAATGCAGAGATCAAAGGGATGGTGCCGGGGACTCCACAGCACGAGTGTGCGTTGTTTTTATGTGCTACGGTCTTGTCCTGGGTGGGCTTCTCTCTTGGAGCAGATGGGTGATTCTTGGGCGCAGTTGCCAGGGAAACCGGTGGGTACCATGGGAGAACAGTTCAGCTGCCTGGTTCAGCACGGCTGCTCTGGGCATTTCACAGATGTAAGCGGCAAAGTTTGGCAGATCCGCTCGCGTCAAATGTAGCGATGAGCAGCAAAGGTTCAGCAGGGTCGCTCCTGCTGTTTCATAGATGCAAGCAGCAAAGTGGGGCAAAGCTACGCTGGTTGGCTGAAAGTAGCGAGAGGCAAAGTAAAGCAGGGATGCTCCGTGCGGTTCACAGATGCAAGAGGTGAAGTTGGGCTAAGCTGCTCAAGTTGACTTAAAGTAGCGAGAAAAGGAAAACAGGGCTGCTCTGGGCGGTTCATAGAAGCAAGCAGCAAAGTTTGGCAAAGCTGCTCGGGTTGACTGAAAGTAGCAAGCAGCAAAGAAAAGCAGGGCCGCTCCAGGCAGTTCACAGGTGCAAGCAGCAAAGTTTAGCAAAGCCGCTCGGGTTGGCGGAAAGTAGCGAGTGGCAAAGGAAATCAGAGGCTGCTGGCAGTCACTCTAGGTTGGGAGAGTGAGTTTTGGGCTACTAGGCAGGGAACCGCAGGTAACAGGGCAGCACAGCAAAGCAGGGCAGCAGTTCCTGGGAGCAGTCAATCCTGACAGAGTGGCAATCCTGGCACACAGCAGTCTTTACTCCAGCAGTGTTTCCTTGAGTCTAGAAATTTACTGATTTTAGTGGGTCAGGGACCCAGGACTTATACTAGAAAGTGCCTTTTGTGTGAGGGTAACTACACAAAGTTCTTGTGAAGTGCACTGGTCTCCCCTTTAGGTCAGCCTTGGCTCCAGACAAACAGTGAGAGGTAATCATCCCCTCTGTGATCGCTCTGGCCACTATCCCTTTCAGATGTAAGTAGGATACAGAAAGACCCATCAGTATGCATATGGATGCAGATGTAGCTGAGTATCCTGTGCTGTGGGTGTCTGAAGGGAATGCACAAGGGTAGCTGTCACCTAGTCCCAGCCAGACGTGTATTGGAGACAAGCTGTGGGCACACAGGGCAGTGAGTGCAGAGAAATGCAGACTTTCTAAAACTGGCATTTCTAAAATAGCAATAATAAATCTGACTTTATCAGTAAAGAGGATTTATTATTATCATTAGCATTCCAATTGTAGTAAACATGATGCAGCTACTCCTCTCACATCAGGAATTACAACTTAAAGGCAATATAAGAAATTCCCAATGCTGGCCTGTGGGAGAGGCAGGCCTCACAGTAATGAAAAATGACTTTTGGAGTTTTTCATTAACAGGACAACTTAAAAGTATATGTCTTGCCTTTTGGTTACATGGCACCTTGCCCTGGGGGGTAGCTAGGGCCTACTTTAGGGATGACTTCTATGTAAGAAAACGGGAGTTTAAGGCTTGGCAAGAGGTTTTAAAGGCCAATTCAAGGTGGCAGTGAGACTGCACACACAGGCTCTGCAGTGGCAGGCCGGAGACATGTTTACAGGGCTACTTAAGTGGAAGGCACAATCCGTGCTGAAGGCCCACTAGTAGCATTCCTGCCCTGGGTATATGGTATACCACTTTACAAGGAACTTACATGTAAATTAAATGTGTCAGTTGTGGATACACCAATGTTACCATGTTTTAGGGGAGAAGCCCATGCACTTTAGCACTGGTTAGTAGTGATAAAGTGCTCAGAGTCCTAAGGCCAACAAAAAGAAGGTCAGAAAAATAGGAGGAAATGGGCAAGGAAATCTGCGGACAACACTGCAGGAAGAGCCATTTCCAGCAAGTGGTACATATTTATTCCCAAGTATCGGAAGTTATGGGCGTCCCATTTGATCTGGTGGGTGTCCACAGTGATGGGATAGGCAGGGTACTAATGGTGCAATGGGTACAAGCAGGTTTTTGACCAGTTTACTCCTAGGCCTGACGCGGTCGCGAAGGTGCTTAGTTCATTGTCCGTACCACTGCAAATGTCCCGGACATATAAAAGCACATCATCACCATAAAATTATAACACATACGTTTCTCCCTTCAGGGGGATACCTCAGTGGCGCAGGTGTTGCACCAGAGGTTCCATTGCCAGAGAAAAAAGAAGCTGTGACAACGGCAGCCCTGACAAGTTCCACAGCCTACCAGAAAAGGGGTAGATATTAACTGGGCAATTTTTAGCCTAGCCACCAGTTCTGTATATATTAGCTTAATCAGGCATTTCATCTTGTCTCCTATGCCCCTTAGGAATGGAGTACCACAAACATATAGTCCCAATTCAACATACCAAAGGCTTTTTCAAGATCCAGAACTAGGCAGGCAGAGTGGGGCGAACTCAGCGAGCCTCTTCAAGGATCCTATGCAGTTGTAAAGGGACATAGATCTGTCCGGTATAAACCCATTTTTGGCGTGAACTAGATGTGGCACGCATTCTAGCAGTCTGGTTGCAAGAATTGTGCTTTTTGGTATCCTCTTAAGGCAAAATATTATAGTCTCCTCAAAAACGTTCACTTTCCTAGCACCATGCTCCAAGGAGAGCGGACTGTAATCTTTCTTTACTATTAGTTTATCCCACCTATGACCTGACATTTAAAACTACTATATCCTGGGTTCAACCTATTGAACCAACACCCAGTTTGGGTAAGCAATGATTAATAACATAATTAGCTGTACTCCTCCTTTCCCTACTTTTATGCTTAGGATTCCTCACATGGGGAGAAAGTACAGGAGAACTGTGAACATATGGGAAAGTAAACGTTACTCAGTGCTGTGCATATTGTTCTCATAGACCTTCAGCCCCTACTTCTTTGTTCTTCTAACCTTTCCTCTCTCTTGTGTGCGTAACCATTACCTCTACTTTCCTTCACCTCATCCAAGTCATTACTTATGAGCTTAATCCCACCTTGAGACAGGAAACCTTTGAAACAAGCTGAAACTGTAAACTCTTCACAGCCTAAAACCACTCTAACTAGGCCGGCATTCCCAGCATCCTCTTCTTTTTCCAGCCACTGATAGAGGTGAGCAGCCTTAGCAGTAGACACCCATGTCGGGCTCAAACCTCCAATTCCACGTCCTTCCTTTTGTAGGTGATCCAGTTGCACTTCATGTTGCACTTTACAGTTATAGGGATGAGATAATCAACTCCTAAATTGTTGAACTGATCACTGTCATTCTGGGCAACAGTGGCATAGTTTTCTGGCTCTGGGATCTCAGAAGGACCGGCTGTGAGTTGGAATCACTGACAGTGCTGATTGATGTCTTTGCTCAGCTTTGATTTCTTGATTGACACCCACCCAATCTTCTCTCACATCTTGGGCTTTAGGTGCAGGCAGAGATGTTGTTTTGGATTGGTTACTGTCTTCCTGGCTGGTGACTAAAGTGCTGTTTCTCATTCATCATGGCCCGCATTGCCTGGGTTGGTGTCCATGTGTGGAGTTTCATTGTGGCCTGGCAGGCTGGTTCAGTTAGTGTGTCTCTCTCCCCCTCCCCTCCAAGTTCCAGGCAGCGTTGTTTTTAGAGGCGACTGCTTAACGGTGTTTCCAGGGATCATGGGGGGATGCTCCTACTATCCCAGCCCTGTTGATGTGTCCTCTTTCATCTCTTTATCACTTTTCTCTCTACTCCCCGCAAGCACAGCAGATGTTGCCAGATTGGGAGTGGAGTAACTTCAGATAAATCTTTGCATGACATAACACTAATAGCTGTGACTGCCCTCAGGAAAAAAAGAACAAGATTGCCTCCACAGGGATGATGTGACTATCGACTGGACCGCTGCTTCATATTTGCCTGATTCTGAGCTGGGTGAAAATGATGCAGCACTTGAGGAATGCCTGGGATACTTTCAGGAATTCAGGAGAATATGAATTTCCCTTTTCCCCGAGTACACCCATCTCCCTGAAACTCCTGCCACTTCCCCAAGCAAGCCCTGGCACACACCTACCTTCAATGACTGGGTTCCCAAAGTGATCCAGGTGGGGCTTTCATATAGAACCTACCACCCTTTCCCTTGACTCAAGAATTCTCCCAACTCCTTGACCACACTTTCTATCAAGGAGGCATCTCTCTTCAGCGATCGAAGACCTGCAGGTGAAGGGAGCTTTGATGTTGATTTTTTTTTATAATCAGGAGAGAAAGTTGTACTTTATACTCTACATGGTCCACAAATTCATGGGCGGTATATGGATTGCCATCAAACTGAAGAGGTTAAATTGGGTACAATCCATCTCCTTCAAGATGGATCAAATATAGAAGATTGATCATTCCTGTGATGGCTGCCAGACACTACAAGGTGATGATCAACCTCATGAATGCATAATTTCATATCATGGTGACTTCTTAGCATCAGATGTTCCTGCTTCTCTTTGTCTAAGGAATGCACTAACAGTTGACGGTGCAGCTGTTGGGTCTTCGTCCTGCTCCCTATGCCCTTATTAAATTGTTGGCTCTAATTGTGGCTTTTCTCTACTTGCAGGGGTTGGGCACCATAGTAGTAAGAGCCTGGAGAATGTTGGCTCTGGCCTGTATCTTCATGCAGTCTTGGTCAACCTTTCAGAGTGCCTTCTGGCTCTCTTGCATGAATTGGTCTTCACTAGGGTTGGCTTGAGGGTAATTATCCAAGTGGTATTTCTTCCATCTGTTAAGATTGTTCTTGGGAGGAACCATCATAATTTGTCATTGAGGGATCCAGTGAATGTCGGTTTCTCTGCACTTTCTGTTGTTGCTACTCCTTCTCAATGATCACAGGATTCCTGCGTCTCAAGATTTTCAGCCAGATTCGGGGCACTCACTTCGGATTTCTTAGCACAATTGCCCTTCAGCCGGCTACTTGGGCAGATTGCTCACTGACCCCTGAGTTCTTCTTCACTTTCTACAACTGATGAACCTCCTGTATAACCACGCTGTGCCTGCATCTTTAGATTTTTAACCAGCATAGAAGCACTCACTCCAGATTGCTGGGCGCAGTAGCTCTTCAGCTAGGCACATGGACAGAAAGACAACTCTTTGCCTTGTCTCTCTCTGACATCAGTATGTTGGACAATATCATGTCAGACAAGTTGATGAGGGTCTTCCTGATGTCTCACAAGATGCCCCTAGGTCTGCTATTTTCCAGCAGAGTCATAGGCGGGTCTATTTTTGTAAGCTACCTTGTTTTTTTTCTGATTCCCTTGTTGAAGGTGCAAGGAGGCTGGATTCACTGTCAGTGGCTGGCCCTTTAAAACTTCTGTACAACTTTCCTCTTCTCCCTGTGATTCACAGGTGGCTTGCCCAAATTCCTATGTAGGTGGTGCACATGATAGTGGTTATCCCCATTTATACTGCAGGCCCTGTGTTGCGCTCCTCCACTTGGAAGCTGCCTTTGGCTCTTTCTCCGCTTTGTAACATGGCGTGGACCTTTTGCCTTTTGGTTTGGAGGTTGAGATTGTGGTATTACAAAATAAGGATTTCTCTTGCCTCTTGGCAGAGGCTTTTCATCTGTCTTGCCGCCCATCCACTTTAAAATCTTTTGCTAGGCACTGGGGTGCTCTTCAGAAGCAATATGCTGCTCGCTTCTTAACTTCCACCTGATGAAGGCACAATGGACTGCTGTTTAGGCTTTTCAGGACACTTGGGGCTGCATGGCAGCTAGGCTTCTCAAGTGTTTCTCACTGTGCCATCCTCTGGTCCACACTGTGTCCCTGTCTTGTGATATATTGCTTGTTCTCCAGGCTCCTCATTTTCATCTCGTTGAGTTTATATCCTTTACAGCTCTCACATTTCTAATACTGAAGGTGTCCTTCTTATTGGCAGCCACCTCTGTTTGCTAGTTTGGAGAGCTTGGGGCTCTGTTGTGCAATGCTCCTGTAAACGGGTTCCGGATGACAATGTTGCTCTTTGACTTGAGCTTGAGTTTTTGATGAGGATAACCTCTATTCTTCATTGAGCTTAGGAACTGAACATTCTTTCCTGTTCCTTCTCTCAGACAGGTCTTCTGCATTCGCTCAATGTTCATAACACTCTCCTCTTTTTGAAAGGATCTCTTGAATTTCAGAAATCCAAGGAAGTATTCTTCACCTTTTGGTTCGCCAGACAAACACGTAAGGTGTCATCTATGTTCATCACTCAGCACATTCTTTCTATCGCTGGTCTCGCTTACTTTCTGGCTGAGGTTCTATTCCCTAGGGTGATTCTGAGACAGTCAAAACGGGGGTTGTCAGCCTATTGAGCAGAGATGAAAAGGTCTTCAAGGGTTGGATGTTGAAGAACCTAACCTTGATTTTGGTGTTCTCCGTGTGATTCTTTCTTGATTCTGAGTTTTAGAGTAAAGTACAAATTATTACAGCTTTAGTTGCTTTTGTGTGTCTTCATTACTACCAATTCTTTCTAGCAACCACTCAGATTATGTTCTTTCCTTCTTAATGTGTGCCTTCTGGCTAGCACTCTTGAAATAGAACCTTATTTAGAGTTTGGCAGATGGGTTACTCTATCACAAACATAACTGATGTCCCCTCCACCTTCTTGCAATTTCATTATATCCTATGACGGAGTAACCCACCCGCCAAACTCCTAATCAGGCCCTTATTTTTTTTACTTTCCATATATTAATATAACAAGGAGATTCCTTGTTTTTCTTTTAGGTTCTGCTCGTTTCACTGATGGCCTTCTTTCACCACCGCAGGAATTACTCGATGAAATAGGTATGTTTTTTCTTAATGATTTTTGTAACCTATATAATTAAGAGATGTGGTTTAGTTTTCCCAGTGAATGTACTGGAGTTGGACATCACAAGTTGTGATAAGGGCAAGTGAATGTTTTATGTGTCACTATAAATATGTATGAAGTGATTGAGATA
This sequence comes from Pleurodeles waltl, assembly GCF_031143425.1. Taxonomy (NCBI): domain Eukaryota; kingdom Metazoa; phylum Chordata; class Amphibia; order Caudata; family Salamandridae; genus Pleurodeles; species Pleurodeles waltl. The sequence continues at coordinate 1,985,839,375 of NC_090440.1, read as the reverse complement.
GTTACTAAAGACAGTGAATCAAGAGTGGACACCTCCTTTACGCAATGATTCCTTCTCTTAGTAGATAAGACTAGACTGAGAGAATATGGATTCAGTAATAGATATAGAGCTAAGGCCGGCAGAAATCTATAGTTACAACACGAGTCACTTATCATTTAACAATGCACCTTCTCATAGAAATGATAGATGCATGAACTCCAACAAGCGTACAAGAAATGGTTGTACTTGAGCAGGATAGACTGCATTTTGCATGGATTCCAACTGGCTGCTCTGATACATATAACAGCTGTTCAAAGGAAAGATTTTGGAAAACCAGAGGTGTAAACTGACAGAATTGAGCTGAGAGACTTTTGCTAGTAACAGCAACACAGCATGCATTAGTTATTTTCACAGAGAACAGTAACAAGAAAAGAATGTCTGTCTGTGATTGCCTGAGCGTTTCAGCAAAGATAGACTGCAGCCAGGATCATGAATTAAACAATAAATACTCAGTAGTGTGTGACGCTTGTTACAACTGTAGCCAGACTCAGAGAAAAAGAAATCCAGATGCCAAGAGGGATAGTTTTGATAAGATATTGGGTTGTTGCTTGATGGAGCTAAGCCCTACTCAAACAACAGCCACAATCCGTCTCAGGGTGAACCACATAAAGTCACTAAATTAACCTGTGCTTAAACCTCTGGTAGCTTGTCACAAAAGCAGTCAAGCGTAGATTAGAGACAATGTGTAAAGTATGTATGTAGCACCTAAACAGTTATAAAGTGAAAACACAACACAAGAAAAATCCCACACCAGTTTAGAAACAGACATGTGTCTGTGTAGCATGAAGATACAGTCGAGCTGTGCTGACAGTTATTGCTGGAGATTTGTGTTTGGCAGTCACCAAGGGCTGTCGATGCTGTAGTGCAAAGTGCAGATTTTGTGTTGCCAAGGTTCACCTGAGCTTAACATTGGCAGGCGGCACAGGCAGAAAGATCTTCCATGAACAGGCCCTTTTGCAGTCGCGAAGAGCCTAAAACGTCAGGCCTTCTTTTCTTTATGGAGGAGCTGAACTGATGCTACACCAAGGGTTGAGGACCTGGGAAACACATCCTTGGGATCAGGAACTCACTCCAACAGAGGCCAGCAGGGTTAAGGCAGATCTAGTTGCACGTCCAGGAAGGTCCTATTGCAACAGGTCAGCTGGGTAGTTGCAGGGAGGGCTCTGGAGCTTGTTATGTCCCTGTAGCTCAGAACAAAAGATCAGTCAGCTTACCCTTGGAGTCTCTTCAGATTGGGATGAAGGGTGCAGGTCCAGTCTTTCTTCTCCACAAGCAGAGCAGGCCTTAAGCAACAGGGGAGCAGGCTGTTCTTCTTCTTGTAATATCCCCAGGTCCAGGACTATACTGGTGTGGAACTGAGGGTCCCATTTTTATACCGGGTACCCTCTTCGATGGGCGTGGAGTTTCTGAAGTTTCCCCATTCAGAGATGTCAGGAATTTCCTGCTCCCCGACCAGGTCCGAGTCTGTCTGGAGATACAACAGGCTAAATGTGAAGTCCTCTGTGTTTGAGCTGGGCCAGGATCTTTGAAATGCAAGTGTGGTAAGTGACAGCTCTGTCCCCCCCCTCCATCCTGCCAGAGATAGCCCCTCCTGCCAACAGACAGACCCTCTACGGTGATGCTGTCTGGGTCTAGGAGGAATACACAAAGGCCAGCTGCCAACTATGCCAGTCATGTGATCATGTGGCCCAGGAACAGGCTAGAAGCACCAAGTGGTTATGACAAGAAAATGCCAACTTTCTAAAAGTGGCATTTTCTTAATTGTGACTTAAAATCCGACGTTACTATTAATTCCTCATCCACTATGCATGTTTTTTGTACCTAGTCCCATTCAGAAGTTATCACTTGTTCAATGTAATAAGGTAACCCAATGTTCTCCTATGTGAGAGATAGGCTTCACAGTAGTGAGAAACAAATGTGTGAGTTTTTCACTGCCTGTACATGTAAAACTTAAAAGTACATGTCCAACTTTTTAATTACAGTGCATACAGTCCTATGGGCTGTGTACTCTAGGGCGTACCTTAGAGGTAACTTATGTGTAATAAAAGGGAGTTTAGGCCTGGCAAATAGTTTATTTTGCCTTGTTGAAATGTCAGTTGCAAACTGCACACACAGGCTATAATGGCAGGCCTGAGGCAGGTTTGAAAGGGCTACATAAGTGGCTGGCACCAGAAGTTCTGCAGGGCCACTACTTACATTTGATTTACAGGCCCTGGATACTCGTAGTGCCACTTTAACTAGGGAATTACTATTAAACTAAATGTGCCAGTTGGGTGTGAGCAATTTTACCGTGTTGAAAGGGGAGAGCACAAGAATTTAGCACTGGTTAGTAGGTATAAAGTTTATAACAGGGGCAGCAGCTCCATGAGGGCGGAAAAAAGTTGCTCCTCCGCCAGCAGCGGGAGCTTCCAAACCTTTCCCGACAAACTATAATAAACGTTGTTTATTATACTTTTTGGTGAAAAGGGGCGGGCCACGGGGGTGACGAGCAAAGAGGGGGAGAGCTCAGCACTCCCCTCACAGCGCATGTATGTTTGGCGGGCAGTCTTGGGCCGGCGAAACACACATACACAGAAGGGTCTCTCCAGCCCAGTAACACAGTTGCTGGGCTGGAGAAGGCCTGCACAGGCTCCCAGTCTGCCTGGGAGCACCCTGGCTGGCTCCCAGCCATTCCTGATGCTGCCCTGACGTGGGGAGCAAAATAACGATGGATTAAACCCAGATCTGTGACTGGGGATGAGTGTTTGAAAAATTTCAACACTCCTTCCATCATTTTGATTGTGTTGTGATGTTGCCTTGTTAACCTATTCCTCTGGATTTGTTTTCATCTTCTATTGGGTGATGGCTGCATGGAAGAGAGGCTAACAAATGGAAAGGGCCCGTGTTTTCAGTTTCTAAGAAAAAAAACATTTACATGCAAAGGTTTTAAACACAAGATTGATATTTCATATTTGATCAGCCTAATTGTTGTCTTCTCCGTTCAATTCTCTGTGTAAATGAACCTTTGATTGTATTTGTGTCATGCCCTTTTGTGGTTGACTGTCTTTGTAAGCTCTGTAATCTCAAATTATGTTACATTTATTGCTTGTTTACAGTATAATAAAATTCTTAAGAGGAACTTGTTCCTTTCTGAAATGTTCCTTGTTGTGTGTTTATTTACAAATACAATGTCATACTGTGTCTCAGTAGGTGCCTAATGTCAGTGCATTTGATGTCATCCCTTCTTTGTAGGAAGGTAGCCTTTTTCTAGCATTGTTACCCCCACTTTTGGCCTGTTTGTGAGTATATGTCAGGGTGTTTTTACTGTCTCACTGGGATCCTGCTAGCCAGGACCCCAGTGCTCATAGTGAAAACCCTATTTGTCAGTGTGTTTTATATGTCTCACTGGGACCCTGCTAGCCAGGACCCCAGTGCTCATAGTTTGTGGCCTGTTTGTGTCCCTGTGTAGTACCTAACTGTGTCACCGAGGCTCTGCTAACCAGAACCTCAGTGCTTATGCTCTCTCTGCCTTCAAAATTGTCACTATAGGCTAGTGACTATTTTCACCAATTCTAATTGGCACACTGGAACACCTTTATAATTCCCTAGTATATGGTACCTAGGTACCCAGGGTATTAGGGTTCCAGGAGATCCCTATGGGCTACAGCATTTCTTTTGCCACCCATAGGGAGCTCAGACAAATCTAACACAGGACTGCCCCTGCAGCCTGAGTGAAATAACGTCCACGTTATTTCACAGCCATATTACACTGCACTTAAGTAACTTATAAGTCACCTTTATGTGTAACCCTCACTTAGTGAAGGTTAGGTGCAAAGTTACTAAGTGTGAGGGCACCCTGGCACTAGCCAAGGTGCCCCCACATAGTTCAGGGCAATTTCCCCACACAGTGGAGGCCTCTGAGTGGCCAGTGCCAGCAGGTGACGTCAGAGACCCCTCCTGATAGGTGCTTACCTGACTAGGTGGCCAATCCTCCTCTGAGGGCTATTTAGGGTCTCTCCTGTGGGTTTCTCGTCAGATAACGAATGCATGAGCTCACCAGAGTTCCTCTGCATCTCCCTCTTCGACTTCTGCCAAGGATCTACAGGTGACTGCTCCAGGATGCCTGCAAAACTGCAACAAAGTAGCAAGAAGACTACCAGCAACATTGTAGCACCTAATCCTGCCGGCCTTCTCGACTGTTTCCTGGTGGTGCATGCTCTGGGGGCTGTATGCCTTCACCCTGCACTGGAAGCCAAGAAGAAATCTCCTGTGGGTCGACGGAATCTTCCCCCTGCTACCACAGGCACCAAACTTCTGCTTCACCGGTCCTGTGGGTCCCCTCTCACCGTGACGAGCGTGGTCCCTGGAACACAGGAGCTGGATCCAAGTGACCCCGACAGTCCAGTGGTCCATCTGTCCAGATTTGGTGGAGGTAAGTCCTTGCCTCCCCACGCCAGGCAGTAATCCTGTGTACTGCGTGAACTGCAGCTGCTAGGGCTTCTGTGCACTTTTGCAAGGAATCCTTCGTGCACAGCACAGCCCAGGTCCCCAGTACTCCATCCTGCATTGCTCAACTCGCTGAGTTGAACACCAGCTTCGTGGGACTCTTCTTTGTAGGGTTGAGACGACCGCCATGCTCAGTTCTCTTGAACCCGTGTTCAAGTGCTTCGGCGGGTGCTGCCTGCTTCTGCGTGGGCTCTCTGTGTGGCTGAGCGCCCATTCTGTCTCCTCGTCCAAGTGGCGACCTCCTGGTCCTTCCTGGGCCCGGGCAGCACCCTTTTTCTTCAACTGTGGCCTTTGCAACTAGCAAGGCTTGTTTGCGGTCTTTATGCCTAGAAACAACTCTGCATCCTCCAGCACGCTGTGAGACATCTTCTGTGCAAAGGAGAAGTTCCTGGCACCTTCCGTTGTTGCAGAATCTTCAGCTTCTTCCACCCGGAGGCAGCCATTTTGCACCTTCATCTGGGGTTTAGTGGGCTCCTGCCCCCCTGGACACTTTCGTGACTCTTGGACTTGGTCCCCTTCCTTTACAGGTCCTCAGGTCCAGGAATACGTCTTCAGTGCTTTGCAGTCTGTTGTGGTCTTTGCAGAATCTCCCATCACGACTTTAGTGTGTTTCTAGGAAAGTAGGGTCACTTTACTCCTACTTTTCAGGGTCTTGGTGTGGGGTATCTTGGACACCCTTAGTGTTTTCTTACACTCCCAGCGACCCTCTACACACTACACTAAGCCAGGGCCCCCAAGGTGGTTCGCATTCCATTTTCTTAGTATATGGTTTGTGTTGCCCCTACGCCTATTGCATCCTATTGTATTGTACAATGTTTGCACTACTGTCTGACTGTTTACTTACCTGATTTTGGTTTGTGTATATATTTTGTGTATTTTACTTTCCTCCTAAGGAAGTATATCCTCTGAGATATTTTTGGCACATTGTCACTAAAATAAAATACCTTTATTTTTAGTAACTGAGTATTGTGATTCTTGTGATATAGTGCTATATGATATAAGTGGCATAGTAGGAGCTTTGCATGTCTCCTAGGTCAGCCTAAGCTGCTCTGCTATAGCTACCTCTATCAGCCTAATCTGCTAGAACACTACTAATGCACTAATAAGTGGTGCACATGTTTACAGATAAAATGACCAAAAGAGTGGTGTAGGAGGCTGGCCTGGTTTGTAGTGGGTAAGGAAATGGCTCCCTGTTGCAGTTACCCCCCCCCCCCCACTTTTTGCCTGATACTGATGCTGACTTGACTGAGAAGTGTGCTGGGACCCTGCTAACCAGGCCCCAGCACCAGTGTTCTTTCACCTAAAATGTACCATTGTCTCCACAATTGGCACAACCCTGGCACCCAGGTAAGTCCCTTGTAACTGGTACCCCTGGTACCAAGGGCCCTGATGCCAGGGAAGGTCTCTAAGGCCTGCAGCATGTCTTATGCCACCCTAGGGACCCCTCACTCAGCACAGACACACTGCTTGCCAGCTTGTGTGTGCTGGTGGGGAGAAAATGACTAAGTCGACATGGCACTCCCCTCAGAGTGCCATGCCAGCCTCACACTGCCTATGGCATAGGTAAGTCACCCCTCTAGCAGGCCTTACAGCCCTAAGGCAGGGTGCACTATACCACAGGTGAGGGCATAGGTGCATGAGCACTATGCCCCTACAGTGTCTAAGCAAAACATTAGACATTGTAAGTGCGGGGTAGCCATAAGAGTATATGGACTAGGAGTCTGTCAAATACGAACTCCACAGCTCCATAATGGCTACACTGAATACTGGGAAGTTTGGTATCAAACGTCTCAGAATAATAAACCCACACTGATGCCAGTGTTGGATTTATTAAAAAAAATGCACACAGAGGGCATCTTAGAGAAGCCCCCTGTGTTTTTTACCCAATCGTTCAGTGCAGGACTAACTGGTCTGTGCCAGCCTGCTGCTGACCCCATGTGGTGAGGGCCTTTGTGCTCTCTGAGGACAGAAACAAAAGCCTACTCTGGGTGGAGGTGCTTAACACCTCCCCCCTGCAGGAACTGTAACACCTAGCAGTGAGCCTCAAAGGCTCAAGCTTCGTGTTACAATGCCCCAGGGCACTCCAGCTAGTGGAGATGCCCGCCCCCTGGACACAGCCCCCACTTTTGACAGCAAGTCCAGGGGAGATAATGAGAAAAACAAGGAGGAGCCACTGGCCAGTCAGGACAGCCCCTAAGGTGTCCTGAGCTGAGGTGACTCTGACTTTTGGAAATCCTCCATCTTGCAGATGGAGGATTCCCCCAATAGGGATAGGAATGTCCCCTCTCCCTTCAGGGAGGAGGCACAAAGAGGGTGTAGCCACCCTCAGGGCTAGTAGCCATTGGCTACTAACCCCCCAGACCTAAACACCCCCCTAAATCAAGTATTTAGGGGCTCCCAGAACCTAGAAAACTAGATTCCTGCAACCTAAGACGAAGAAGGACTGCTGAGCTGAAAAACCCTGCAGAGAAGACGGAGACACCAACTGCTTTGGCTCCAGCTCTACCAGCCTGTCTCCCCACTTCTAAAGACACTGCTCCAGCGACGCATTCCACAGGGACTGCCCTGCATCTAGAAGGACCAAGAACTCCAGAGGACAGCGGCTCTGTTCCACAAAGACTGCGACTTTGCAACAAAGAATCAACTTTGAAACAACACACGTTTCCCGCCGGAAGCGTGAGACTTTGCACTCTGCACCCGACGCCCCCGGCTCGACTTGTGGAGAACAAACACCACAGGGAGGACTCCCCGGCGACTACGAGACCGTGAGTAGCCAGAGTTGACCCCCCTGAGCCTCCACAGCGACGCCTGCAGAGGGAATCCCGAGGCTCCCCCTGACCGCGACTGCCTGCTTCAAAGACCCAACACCTGGTGAAGACTCTGCATCCGCAGCCCCCAGGACCTGAAGGATCCGACCTCCAGTGCAAGAGCGACCCCCAGGTGGCCCTCTCCCTTGCCCAGGTGGTGGCTACCCCGAGGAGCCACCCCCTTGCCTGCCTGCATCGCTGAAGAGACCCCTTGGTCTCCCATTGAATCCTATTGCAAACCCGGCGCTTGTTTGCACACTGCACCTGGCCGCCCCCGTGCCGCTGAGGGTGTACTTTTTGTGTGGACTTGTGTCCCCCCCGGTGCCCTGCAAAACCCCCCTGGTCTGCCCTCCGAAAACGTGGGTACTTACCTGCTGACAGACTGGAACCGGGGCACCCCCTTCTCCATTGAAGCCTATGCATTTTGGATACCACTTTGACCTCTGCACCTGACCGGCCCTGAGCTGCTGGTGTGGTAACTTTGGGGTTGCCCTGAACCCCCAACGGTGGGCTACCTTGGACCCAAGTTTGAACCCCGTAGGTGGTTTACTTACCTTCAAAAACTAACAAACACTTACCTCCCCCAGGAACTGTTGAAAATTGCAGTGTCTAGTTTTAAAATAGCTATATGTCATTTATGTGAAAACTGTATATGCTATTTTTCTAATTCAAAGTTCCTAAAGTTCCTAAGTGAAGAACCTTTCATTTAAAGCATTACTTGTAAATCTTGAACCTGTGGTTCTTAAAATAAACTAAGAAAATATATTTTTCTATACAAAAACCTATTGGCCTGGAATTGTCTCTGAGTGTGTGTTCCTCATTTATTGCCTGTGTGTGTACAACAAATGCTTAACACTATCCTCTGATAAGCCTACTGCTCGACCACACTACCACAAAATAGAGCATTAGAATTATCTCTTTTTGCCACTATCTTACCTCTAAGGGGAACCCTTGGACTCTGTGCATGCTATTTCTTACTTTGAAATAGTACATACAGAGCCAACTTCCTACACCTATGGTACGTACACCTCATACCAGGTCCAGTTATCCCTTATTAGTGAAATGTGGGCAGTGTCTAGAAGCAAGGCTCTCCAGCGGTAGCTGTAGCTGAGCAGCCAAGGCTTATCTAGGAGACATGCAAAGCTCATGCAATACCACTGTAGTCACACAGTACTCACACACATGAAAGAAAATACTCAGTGTTACAAAAATAAAGGTACTTTATTTTGGTGAAACAAATGCAAAAAGAGACTATACTTCCCCTAGGAGGTAAGTAATACAGAAATTATATGCACTAGTATGCAGAAATGTGCATAAAAACAGTTAGAAAACAGTGCAATTAGTGAAAATCACAATAGTTAGAAATGGGCCTGGGGGAACACAAACCATATACTAAGAAAGTGGAATACAAATGTTGGTTTCCTACCTAGGCAAGTGTAGTGTGTAGAGGGTCGCTGGGAGTAATAGAAAACACCAAAGTTAAGTACTAGAACCCTCCCCAGTTCCCTGGAAAGCAGGAGTAAAGCACAGTAACTTTCCCAGAACACACAAAAACACAAGAAAGAAGATTATACAAGAACCAGAAGAGACTGCAAGACACCTACAGGGGACTCCTGGACCTGAAGACCTGTGGAAAAAGGGGCCCAAGTCCAAGAAGCACAGAAGAGTCCAAGGAAACCAGGAGCCCCTGCTAACCCAGATGAAGGTGCAAAAGAAGAACCACCGGTGAAGAAGAACAGTCAGTACTGCACCCAAGAAGACGGATTTGGGTTCCTGGTTGGTGCAAGTGATGTCTCACGTCGGATGGAGGATTTCAGTCTTGTGTGTGTCGCTGGAGTACGCCAAAAAGCCTTGGCACACGCAAAGCTCGCAGTTTCCAGAAAATGGCGCTGCCCGGGATCAGGAAGGACCAGATGGACTCTACCTAGGAGAGGGAATCAGAGGGGGTTCTCAGCAGCTCATAGAGCCCACAGAAGACCAGGCAGCCCTCACAGGAGTCCCACAGCACAGGGACAAAGGAGGTGCAAAAGGAGGCCCACACAGCACTACGACAAAGGCTCCCACGCCACCGGAGAACCACTCAGGAAGAGTGCTGGGGGCCAGAGCTGCACGGTGCACAAAGAAGTTAGTGGAAGGATGCCAACTAGCGTTGGCAACTGCAAAACATGCGGTGCAAGGGGGTACTGTCTTGCGTGGGGAGGCAAGCTCTTTCCTCCACCAAAGTTGGACAGTAGGATGTCAGGATAGTCCGCCCCACTTCAGTCCACCACACGTGATGCAGGATCCACGCAGCTCAGGTGCCTGCTGAAGCAGAGGAGTGACTCCTTCACCCCAAGGGAGATTCCTTTGCATTTCTGGTGCAGGCTGAAGACAGGCTGTCCTCTGAGGATGCACGACCCGGAAACAGTTGCAGTTGCTTGCAAGAGCTGAAGATACAATGTTGCAGAAGTTGTCTTTGCTTCTTTGTTGCAGTTTGTAGAGTTCCTGGAGAGTCCAGATGCAGTTTCTTTGGTGAGAAGTTAAAGTGGAGGATGCAGAGGATTCATGCTGGAGTCTTGCAATCCGAATCTGAAGAACCTCCAGAAGGAGAGACCCTAAATAGCCTTGAAAGGGGGATTGGTCAGCTAACCAGATGAGCACCTATCAGGGAGGGCTCTGACGTCACCTGCTGGCACTGGCCACTCAGATCCTCCCAGAGTTCCCTGCCAACTAGGAATCCAAGATGGCAAAACCCAGGGACCCACTGGAGGAGCTCTGAGCACCACCCCTAGGGTGGTGATGGACAGGGAAGTGATCACTCCCCTTTCCTTTGTCCAGTTTCGTGCCAGAGCAGGGACTGGGGGTCCCTGAACCAGTGTAGACTGGATTATGCAAGGAGAGCACCAAATGTGTAGTGGCTTGGGGAGGCCACCTCTCCCAAACATGTAACACCTATTTCCAAAGGGAGAGGGTGTAAGATCCCTCTCCCAAAGGAAATCCTTTGTTCTGCCTTACTGGGCTGGAGCTTTTCAAACAACAGGAGGCAGAAACCTGTCTGAGAGGAGGCAGCAACTGGGGCTGCCTGGAAAACCTCAGAAGGCTGGAATATTGATACTGGGGGTCCTCTAAGGAGCCCCCAGAGTGCATGGAATCATGCATCCAATGCTTGCAAAAGCCTTGGGGTATGATTCCAACATGTTGATACCAAATATGCCTATGTTCAGAGTTACCATTATGTAGCTGGGCATAGGTAGTGACCTATGTCCAGTACACATGTAGAATGGCGTCCCCGCACTCACGAAGTCTGGAAAAATGGTCCTGGAGGTCGTGGGGGCACCTCTGCTAGTGCAGGGGTGCCCTCACACACAGGTACTTTGCACCCTGCCCTCAGGGCTGGAGGGCCTGCTTTAGGGGTGACTTATAAGTGACCTGGTGCAGTGTAAATGGCAGTGAAAGAGTGTCTGCACCTTTTCACGCAGATTGCAATGGCAGCCATGCAGAAGCCTTTGCCCTCCCTATGGATGGCAAAGGCTATGCTGCAGCCTATAGGGATCCCCGGGAACCCCAATGCCCTGTATCCTAAGTACCATATACTACAGACTTATAAGGGGGCACCAGTATGCCAATTGTGGGTGAAATACTGGGTTACCAGTATGCAACACCCAAATGTAGAGGAGCGAGTGCATAATCACTTGGGTCCTGGTTAGCGTGATCCCAGTGAAAACAGTCAAGCACACTGACATCAGGCAGAAAATGAGGGTTGCCATGGCAAAAAGAGGGTACTTTCCTACAAGCAGGAATCTTTAGTAATACAAAATAAAAAAATAAAAAGATCATACCTCTGTTCAAACACAAATCAAAAATATACACAAATGAAGAAAATATTACTACTACAAGCTATCATCCAATCCAATCCAATCTTTATCATCCAAACTGAACCCCTTCCCCACGTCCTCTCTTGGCAGGGATTTGAAAAGGCTAGATACAATGGGCCAGAAGATTTATGCTCTGCATGATATCAGTGTCAATTCCCTCAATGCTGCATGCCTGGTAGTGCGCTATGTGCACACCTTGTGGGAATTGACGAGACTGGCCATTGTAAATGAGGGACGCTGGCTCAGTATGTACTATATCAAAATGAGATATAGTGTGCACAGACAGGGGTTCCCCATAGGCTGAACAGAGGCTAAAGTAGATAATTCTAATGCTGTCCTTTGTGGTAGTGTGGTCGAGCAGTTAGGCTTATCAGAGGGTAGTGCAAAACATTTGTTGCATACACACAGACAATAGAAGAAGCACACACTCAATGACTTAACTCCAGACCAATGGTTTTTATATAGCAAAAATATATTTTCTTAATTTATTTATTTATCTTTACAACCACAAGATTCAAGTTGCAGGTAAGTATTTCAATAGATTCATATGTTACACATATATCAATAGTACTTTGTTTGAAATCAATAAGTGATACAGTTTTTTAAATATTGCCAATTATCTGTTTTTAAAGTTGACACTGCAATTTTCAGAAATAGTTCATGGGGGGAAGATATGTCAGAACATTTTACAGGTAAGTACTCAACTTACACTTAGATTCAGATCTGCAGGCAGGTGAGTACCTGCATCTTCGGTGGGCAGACCTAGGGAGTTTAGAGGAGCACAGGGGGGCCACAAGTAGGCACCAAACACGCACCCTCAGCAGCACTGGGGTGGCGGGGTACAGGGTGCAGGGTACAAACAAGGCATCAAATTTGCAGTGGTTCTCTATGAGGGACCCCGGGGCCAATCAGATGCTGCAGGTAAGGTCCAGGGGGTCATCTCAGGCAAACCACAGGCTGGGCAGGGAGGAGGGCCGCCTGCTGAATGTAGCTGCACCGGAGGTTGGGTTCTCCAAGGCCTGGGGTGCTTTAGGCGTCAGATATCTTCGTCCTGAGTTTTCGCGGTCAGGGGCGTCCTCGGTATTACCTCTGCAGGCGTTGTCGTGGAAGGGTGGAGAGGTCAACCCAGGGTGGGCCCTTACTCACAATCGCCTGAGGATCCTCTCTATTTGGTTGGGCCACTTGGACACGGGCCGTGGGCGTCAGGTGCCGAGTGGTCAGGACTCACGCATCCGTAGTGGTGCTGTAGTCCCTGGGTGTTGTTTCTTTGTGGACAGGGCTGCTGTCCTCTGGAGTTCTCGGTCCTCTGTGGTGCAGGGCAGCCCTCTGGAGCTTGGCAGAGGTCGCTTGTCCCACTGGATGCGTTTCTTTCTTGGTGCAGGTTCTCTGAAGCAGGAGACAGGCCGGTAGGGCTGGGGCCAAGTCAGTTTGTGTCATCCCTTCTTCTCTGCGGGGGTTTCAGCTATGCAGTCCTTCTTCTTGCTAGGTCACCAGGAATCTGGTGTGCTGCGTCCAGGGAAGCCCTTAAATACAAGATTTAGGGGTGGTACAGGGGTCAGAGTGCAGTAGCCAATGGCTACTGTCCCTGAGGGTGGCTAAACCCTTCCTGTGCCCACTCCCTTGGGGGAGCGGGGCACATTCCTAACCCTGTTGGTCCCTGTCCTCCAAACCAAGATGGAGGATTCTGCCAGGAGGGGGTCACTTCAGCTCTGGACACCTTAGGGGTGGCCCCAGCTGAAGTGGTCACTTCTCCTTGTTTTTCCTAAGTTCCCTGACGAACTTACCGCCAAAAGTGGGACTTTGTCTAGCAGGAGGGCATCTCCACTAGCTGGAGTGCCCTGGGGCACTGTAACATGAGGCCTGAGCCTTTGACGCTCACCGCCAAGATGTTACAGTTCCTGCAGGGGGGAAGTGTGAAGCTCGTCCACCCAGAGCAGGCTTTGTTTCTGGCCTAAGAGAGCACAAAGGCCCTCACCCCATCGGGTCAGAAACGTGTCTGCTAGTGGCAGGCTGGCACAGACCAGTCCGTCCTACACTAGAGTATTGGGTAAAATACAGGGGGCATCTCTGTGCTTTTTAGAATAAATGATGATAAGAATAAATAATGATTATGCAAGACCATGCTCGTCCAGTTGGAGGGAGGATCCAATTTCATCTCCCTGACGATCCATAACATCGGACAAATGGCTTTTGTAGATCAAACAGAAGAGCTGTTCCCTCCCCTTCCAGTCTTTCCCTCTGTAGGGAAATGCCTCCCTTGGCATGGTTACCCCTTAACTTTTTGCCTTTTGTTGGTGCTAGTTATGATTGAAAGTGTGCTGGGATCCTGTTAACCAGGCCCCAGCACCAGTGTTCTTTCCCTAAACTGTACCTTTGTGCCCACAATTGGCACAGCCCTGGCACACAGATAAGTCCCTTGTAACTGGTAACCCTGGTACCAAGGGCCCTGTGGCAAGGGAAGGTCTTTAAGGGCTGCAGCATGTATTATGCCACCCTGGGGACCCCTTACTCAGCACATGCACACTGCCTCACAGTTTGTGTGTGCTGGTGGGGAAAAAATGACTAAGTCGACATGGCACTCCCCTCAGAGTGCCATGCCCTCAAACCACTGCCTGTGGCATAGGTAAGTCACCCCTCTAGCAGGCCTCACAGCCCTAAGGCAGGGTGCACCAAAGGTGAGGGCATAGTTGCATGAGCACTATGCCCCTACAGTGTCTAAGCCAAAACTTAGAAATTGTAAGTGCAGGGTAGCCATAAAGAGTATATGGTCTGGGAGTTTGTCAAATGCGAACTCCACAGTTCCATAATGGCTACACTGAAATCTGGGAAGTTTGGTATCATACTTCTCAGCACAATAAATCCACACTGATGCCAGTGTGGAATTTATTGAAAAATGCACACAGAGGGCATCTTAGAGAGGCCCCCTGTATAGCAGTGCAAACACCAGTGTTAGGCTGACCAGTTCCTGCCAGCCTGCCACAACCAGACGGGTTTCTGGCCACATGGGGTGAGTGCCTTTGTCCCTCTGTGGCCAGGAACAAAGCCTGCCCTGGGTGGAGGTGCTTCTCACCTCCCCCTGATGGAACTGTAACGCCTGGCCGTGAGCCTTAAAGGCTCATGCCTGTTGTTACAGCGCCCCAGGGCATCCCAGCTAGTGGAGATGCCCACCCCTGCGGACACAGCCCCCAATTTGGTGACAAGTCCGGAGGAGATAATGAGAAAAACAAGGAGGAGTCACCCACCAGTCAGGACAGCCCCTAAGGTGTCCTGAGCTGCCTTAAGAAATCCTCCATCTTGGTTTTAGAGGATTCCCCCAATAGGAATAGGGATGTGCCCCCTTCCCACAGGGAGGAGGCACAAAGAGGGTGTAACCACCCTCCAGGACAGTAGCCGTTGGCTACTGCCCCCCCAGACCTAAACACCCCCTTAATTGAGTATTTAGGGGCGACCCTGAACCCAGGAAATCAGATTCCTGCAATCTGAAGAAAAAAGAAGGAATGCTGACCTGAAAGCCCCACAGAGAGGACGGAGAGAACAACTGACTTGTCCCCAGCCCTACCGGCCTGTCTCCAGACTCAAGGAACCTGCACAGTGATGCATCCAGCGGGACCAGCGACCTCTGAGGACTCAAGAGGACTGACCTGCACTTACAGGACCGAGAACCTCTTGAGCACAGCAGCTCTGTCCAGAAACAACAACAAAACAAGTAACTTTAAAGAGACTCTAACTTCTCGCCAGAAGTGTGAGTCTTCCCACTCTGCACCCGACGCCCCCAACTCGAGTTCAGGACAACCAACACTTCAGAGAGGACTCCCAGGTGACTCCAATTACGTGGACACCCTGAGTCGACCCCTCTGCATCCCCACAGCGACGCCTGCCGAGAGGATCAAGAAGCTCCCGCTGACCACGACTGCCTGGTAACAAAGGAACCCGACACTTGGACCAAGCACTGCACAACAGCCCCCAGGAACCACCTACCAGTGCAGGAGTGACCAGCAGGCGGCCCTCATCCTAGCCCAGTCGGTGGCTGGCCCAAGAAGCCCCCCCAGTGCCCTACCTGTATCGCCAGAGTGACCCCCGGGTCCCTCCATTGTTTTCTACGACAAACCCGACATTTACTTTGCACACTGCACCCGGCCGCCGCTGTGCCACCGTGGGTGTATTTTGTGTGCCTGTGTGTGTGTGTGTGTGTGTCCCATTGCTCTACAAACACCCCAACCCCTGCCCCCCCCCAGTCTGCTCCCCGATGACGCAGGTACTTACCTGCTAGCAGACTAGAACCGGAGCACCCCTGTTCTCCATAGGCACCTCTGCTGTTTGGGCCCTATTTTACCTCTGCACCTGACTGGCCCTGTGTTGCTGGTGCTGGGTCTTAGGGGTGGACTTGAACCCCCAAAGGTGGACTCTCTATGCCCAGGAGAATGCACTTGTAAGTGCTTTACTTACCTGAAAAACTAACCAATACTTACCTCCCACAGGAACTGTTGATTTTTGCAGTGTCCACTTTTAAAATAGCTATTTGTCATTTTTTACCAAAACTGTGTGTACTGCTGTTTTAAATCAAAGTTCTATACTTACCTGTGTGAAGTACCTTACAATTTATGTACTTACCTAAAATGTGAATCTTGTGGTTCTAAAATAAATTCAGAAAGAATATTTTTCTATATAAAAACCTTATTGGCCTGGAGTTAAGTCTTTGAGTGTGTGTTCTCATTTATTGCCTGTGTGTGTACAACAAATGCTTAATACTACCCTCTGATAAGCCTACTGCTTGACCACACTACCACAAAATAGAGCATTAGTATTATCTAATTTTGCCACTATAAACCTCTTAGGGGAACCCTTGGACTATGTGCACACTATCTCTCACTTTGAGATAGTATATACAGAGCCAACTTCCTACACCCTCCCTCTATCCCTCCATTAAAAGAACGGCTGATGGAGGATCTTTTAATCTTGCTACGCGAGGACGTTATGGCTCTGTTAGCCAAGGGAGCCATAGAAAGGGTCCCGATGTCAGAAGTAGGCAATGGTTGTTATTCCAGCCACTCTCTGATTCCAAAACAGAACAAGGCTCTTTCTTGGATTTGAGGGACGTTAATCTCTTCCTCAAAAAGGCGAAATTCAAGATGATCACTCTTGCTCAGGTCTTGTCTAAAGAAGACTGGATGCTAGCGTTGGATTTGCAGGATGCATATTTTCACATCCACATCCTGCCTGCCCACAGGTGCTACTTACAGTTCAAGGTGGGCCACAAGCACTTTCAGTTTACCATGCTCCTCTATGGTCTCACCAGTGCCCCTCGGGTGTTCACCAAAGTGATGGCGGTGGTAGCAGCTCATCTGCGCAGGTTAGGGGTTTCAGTCTTCTCCTACCTTGACGAGTGGCTGTTGAAGGCTTCTACGCCCCAGGCTCTCGTCAACCACCTTCAGACAATGGGGAACCTCCTGCATTTGCTGGGTTCACTACAAACGTGCCAAAGTCACACCTGACTCCTTCTCAGAAGCTCCCTTTCATCAGAGCCGTTCTAGACTCAGTGCAGTTTCTGGATTATCGTCCCAAGCAGCAAGTCCAGGATGTTCACGTTATGATCGATGTTTCGGCCTCTATCCTGGATTTCTGTGAGAATGACTCTGAGGCTGTTGAGACTCGTGGCCTCCTGCTTCCTGCTAGTCAAACATGCCAGATGGCATATGAGGGCTATGCAGTGGGACCTGAAGTTCCAGTGGTGCAGCATCAGGGGAATCTTAAAGACAGTTCAGATATCGAAGGGAACTGCAAAAGACCTATAGTGATGGCTTGTGAACTGCGATTTGGTCAGAGACAGACTCCTCTCCCTTCCCCAACCAGATACCACAGTAGTGACAGATGTGTCACTTCTGGGATGGGGAGGCCATCTGGGAGAGGCAGATATCAGAAGCCTCTGGTCTCCGGCGGAATCAGGACTCCATATCATCCCTTTGGAGCTCTGGGCGATCCGACTGACATTGAAAGCATTTCTTCCTATTGTGAAAGGGAAAATAGTGCTGGTGTTCACGGATAACACCACCGTAATGTGGTACTGCATCAAGCAGGGAGGTGTGGGGTCATAGACCCTTTGTCAAGAGGCCCTGCATCTCTGGACATGGCTGGAACAGCAGGGCATAACCCTGGTGGTTCAACAGTTGGCAGGTTCTCTGAACGCCAGGAAAGTTGAAATCAGCCATCGGTGCCTAGCGAATCACGAATGGTATCTCCACCCGGAGGTGGTGCAAGGGCTCTTTCAGCAGTGGGGAGAGCCTTGTTAGATCTGTTCGTCTCCGCAGAGAACACGCAGTGTCAGCAGTATTACACTTTGGAGTTTCCAGGGCGGCAGTCGCTCGGCGATGCTTTTTGTTGTGAGTGGAATTCAGGCCTCCTATGCGCCTTTCTGCCCGTACCACTTCTGCCCAGTGTTCTCAAGAAGATTAAGAATGACCGGGCCCAAGTAACCCTAGTGGCTCCGGATTGGGCAAGGAGAGTTTGGTATCCCAAGCTTTTGAAAATGAGCATCAGTCTTTCAATCACGTTGCCCCATTGGGAGGATCTTCTGTCGCAGCAGCAGAGGAAGGTTCTCAACCCGAACCTGTCAACTCTGCATCTATATGCGTGGAGATTGAGCACCTTTTGACCTTCCTCCCGAAGTCTGTAAAGTTATTTTGGCACCCAGGCGTCCCTCCACTAAAACGGTATACGCCTGCCGTTGGAAAGGCTTTGTATATTATTGTACAGAAAAGTCTATTGACCCTCTTTCTGCTTCTCTTCCTGATACACTTCTCTTTATACTCTCTCTTGCCCAACAAGGCTCTGCCTTGGGTACTCTCAAGTGCTATCTTTATGACTTGTCAGCATTCCTTCGGCTGCCTGATCAGCTTTCACTTTTCAAATGTCTCATTGTACATAGGTTCCTCAAAGGGCTTGTACATATGTTTCCTTCTACACCCTTTGTTATGCCCCAATGGCATTTAAATCTGGTCCTCACATTTCTAATGTGTGGTCCTTTTGAGTCCTTACTTAACTGTCCCCTCTGGCTGCTCACCATCAAAACAGCCTTCTTAGTGGCAATAACATCTGCCAGGAGGGTGAGTGAGATGCAAGCTCTTTCATCCAAGCCATCGTATCTCACCATGTTCACAGACAATATGGTTCTTAGAACATGTGCCTCTTTCCTCCCTGAGGTGGTGACCCAATTCCATCTGGGTCAGAATATCACACTGCTGTGAGAAAGTAGCCTCTTTCTAGCCTTGTTACCCCCACTTTTGGCCTGTTTGTGAGTATATGTCACAGTGTTTTCACTGTCTCACTGGGATCCTGCTAGCCAGGGCCCAGTGCTCATAGTGAAAACCCTATGTTTTCAGTATGTTTGTTATGTCTCACTGGGACCCTGCTAGCCAGGACCCCAGTGCTCATAAGTTTGTGACCTATATGTATGTGTTCCCTGTGTGATGCCTAACTGTCTCACTGAGGCTCTGCTAACCAGAACCTCAGTGGTTATGCTCTCTCTTTACAAATTGTCACTAACAGGCTAGTGACCAATTTCACCAATTCACATTGGCATACTGGAACACCCTTATAATTCCCTAGTATATGGTACTGAGGTACCTAGGGTATTGGGGTTCCAGGAGATCCCTATGGGCTGCAGCATTTCTTTTGCCACCCATAGGGAGCTCTGACAATTATTACACAGGCCTGCCACTGCAGCCTGAGTGAAATAACGTCCACGTTATTTCACAGCCATTTACCACTGCACTTAAGTAAGTTATAATTCACCTATATATCTAACCTTTACCTGGTAAAGGTTGGGTGCTAAGTTACTTAGTGTGTGGGCACCCTGGCACTAGCCAAGGTGCCCCCACATCGTTCAGGGCAAATTCCTCGGACTTTGTGAGTACGGGACACCACTACACGCGTGCACTATACATAGGTCACTACCTATGTATAGCGTCACAATGGTAACTCCGAACATAGCCATGTAACATGTCTAAGATCATGAAATTGCCACCCCAATGCCATCTTGGCATTGGGGAGACAATTCCATGATCCCCTGAGTCTCTAGCACAGACCCGGGTACTGCCAAACTGCCTTTCCTGGGGTTTCACTGCAGCTGCTGCTGCCAACCCCTCAGACAGGTTTCTGCCCTCCTAGGGTCCAGCCAGGCTTGTCCCAGGAAGGCAGAACAAAGGACTTCCTCAGAGAGAGGGTGTTACACCCTCTCCCTTTGAAAAAAGGTGTCAGGGCTGGGGAGGAGTAGCCTCCCTCAGCCTCTGGAAATGCTTTTATGGGCACAGATGGTGCCCATCTCTGCATAAGCCAGTCTACACCGGTTCAGGGATCCCCCAGCCCTGTTCTGGCGCGAAACTGGACAAAGGAAAGGGGAGTGACCACTCCCCTGACCTGCACCTCCCAAGGGAGGTGCCCAGAGCTCCTCCAGTGTGCTCCAGACCTCTGCCATCTTGAAAACAGAGGTGCTGCTGGCACACTGGACTGCTGTGAGTGGCCAGTGCCAGCAGGTGACGTCAGAGACTCCTTCTGATAGGCCCTTACCTGTGTTGCTAGCCTATCCTCCTTCCTAGGTAGCCAACCCTCCTTTTCTGGCTATTTAGGGTCTCTGCTTTGGGGAATTCTTTAGATAACAAATGCAAGAGCTCATCATAGTTCCTCTGCATCTCTCTCTTCACCTTCTGCCCGAGGATCGACCGCTGACTGCTCAGGACGCCTGCAAAACCGTAACAAAGTAGCAAAGACGACTACTGCAACCTTGTATCGCTTCATCCTGCCAGCTTTCTCGACTGTTTCCTGGTGGTGCATGCTCTGGGGGTAGCCTGCCTCCTTCTTGCACCAGGAGCTCTGAAGAAATCTCCTGTGGGTCGATGAAATCTTCCCCCTGCAACCGCAGGCAACAAAAGACTGCATCACCGGTCCTCTGGGTCCCCTCCCAGCACGACGAGCGTGGTCCCTGGAACTCAGCAACTCTGTCCAAGTGACTCCCACAGTCCAGTGACTCTTCAGTCCAAGTTTGGTGGAGGTAAGTCCTTGCCTCCCCACGCTCGACTGCATTCCTGGGTACCGCGTGATTTGCAGCTGCTCCGGCTCCTGTGCACTCTTCCAGGATTTCCTTCGTGCACAGCCAAGCCTGGCACCCTGACACTCTAACCTGCAGTGCACAACCTCCTGAGTTGTCCTCCGGCGTCGTGGGACTCCCTTTTGTGTCTTCGGGTGGGCTCCGGTTCACTCCTCTTCGTAGTGCATGTTCCGGTTTTTCTGCAGGTGCTGCCTGCTTCTGTGAGGGCTCCCTGACTTGCTGGGCGCCCCCTCTGTCTCCTCATCCAAGTGGCGACATCCTTGTCTCTCCTGGGCCACAGCAGCATCCAAAAACCCTAACCGCGACCCTTGCAGCTAGCAAGGCTTGTTTGCGGTCTTTCTGCGTGGGAACACCTCTGCAAGCTTCTTCACAACGTGGGACATCCATCCTCCAAAGGGGAAGTTTCTAGCCCTCTTCGTTCTTGCAGAATCCACAGCTTCTACCATCCGGTGGCAGCTTCTTTGCACCCTCAGCTGGCATTTCCTGGGCATCTGCCCACTCTCGACTTTGTCGCGACTCTTAGACTTGGTCCCCTTGTTCCACAGGTACTCTCGTCTGGAAATCCACTTTGGTTGCATTGCTGGTGTTGGTCTTCCTTGCAGAATTCCCCTATCACAACTTCTGTGCTCTCTGGGGAATATAGGTGCACTTTACACCTACTTTTCAGGGTTTTGGGGTGGGCTATTTTTCTAACCCTCACTGTTTTCTTACAGTCCCAGCGACCTTCTACAAGCTCACATAGGTTTGGGGTCCATTCGTGGTTCGCATTCCACTTCTAGAGTATATGGTTTGTGTTGCCCCTGTACCTATGTGCTCCTATTGCAATCTACTGTAATTCTACATTGCTTGCATTACTTCCTTTTGCTATTACTGCATATTTTTGGTATTGTGTACATATATCTTGTGTATATTTGCTATCCTCATACTGAGGGTACTCACTGAGATACTTTGGCATATTGTCATAAAAATAAAGTACCTTTATTTTTAGTATATCTGTGTATTGTGTTTTCTTATGACATTGTGCATATGACACCAGTGGTATAGTAGGAGCTTTGCATGTCTCCTAGTTCAGCCTAAGCTGCTCTGCTATAGCTACCTTCTATCAGCCTAAGCTGCTAGAAACACCTCTTCTAAACTAATAAGGGATAACTGGACCTGGTACAGAGTGTAAGTACCCCTTGGTACCCACTACAAGCCAGGCCAGCCTCCTACATTGGTTGTGCAGTGGTGGGATAAGTACTTGTAACTACTTACCACTTTGTCATTTTGTACTTTTCATAAGTTTCTAAAAAGTTGAAAAAGTTTTTTTCTTCTGTTTCCTTAAAAAGTCCTGAAACTTTTTCTCTCCTTTTCTGTCCCTAAACCTTTCTTCCATCATGTCTGATACAGGTCCTACTCTTGATCTGGTCAGCTCTGCTTATGATAACCTTAGCTGGAAAGGGTTGAGGAGTCTCTGCATTGATAGAGGTTTAGGGGTAGGGAAGAATCCCTCTAGAGAATTGTTGAATAACATGCTAATTGAGAATGATAAGGCCTTAGCTGGCACATCCGTTGAGAAGTTAGGAGATGGTTCACACTCTGACTCTGGGGCACCCCCAGTAAGAGTGTTAGATGGTAACCTTCCCAATCTGCCCCTTAGCAGACCACCTAGCATAACTGGTACTAATGTGAGCTCTCATCACAGTAGGGATGTCATTCCTGCAGGCCAGGTTGTTAGGGTGCCAACTGTTAGGGACAGGTCTCCCTCTGTTCATTCACATCATTCTTCTGTGTCTAAGCATGCCCAACCCACCCACCCTGATGACAGAATGTTAGAAAGGGAACTCAATAGATTGAGAGTGGAAGAGTCCAGGCTGAAGCTTAAACAGCAACAGCTGGCTCTAGACAGGGAATCTTTAGACTTAGAAAAAGAAAGTCAGACCTTGGGGTTTGGACCCCATGGTGGCAGCAGCAGTATTACAGATAGTAATCCTGTGAAAGAACATGATTCTAGGAATCTGCATAAGATAGTTTCCCCTTACAAGGAGGGGGATGACATTAACAAGTGGTTTGCTGCACTTGAGAGGGCCTGTGTTGTACAGGGGGTCCGTCAAAGGCAGTGGTCTGCTATCCTATGGCTATCTTTCAGTGGAAAGGGTAGGGATAGGCTCCTTACTGTGAAGGAAAGTGATGCCAATAATTTTACAGTTTTAAAGAATGCACTCTTGGATGGGTTTGGCTTAACCACTGAACAATACAGGATTAAGTTCAGAGAAACCAGAAAAGAGTCTTCACAAGACTGGGTAGACTTTGTTGACCATTCAGTGAAGGCCTTGAAGGGGTGGTTACATGGCAGTAAAGTTTCTGACTATGAAAGCCTGTATAATCTGATCCTTCTTTGCTGCGCTGCATCCCTCTAAGGAAGAGGAGTGACTCCACCGGCGGAACCCAAAATGAACGTTGTCATTCTACCTTGACCGCACAAAAGAGTTCAGGGAGGATAACCAACTCTTTTTGGGTTATTTGGAGAGAAAGAAGGGTCGAGCAGAGCAAAAGTGAACCATTTCACGCTGGGTCATTCTCTGCATCAAGATCTGCTACGCATTGGCCAAGAAGCAGCCTCCTGAGGGCTCATTCTAGCAGGGGCAAAGCTGCTACCACTGCACTAGCCCGGGCATTCCAGTCCTGGATATTTGTCAGGCAGCACCATGGGCATCTTTGCACACGTTTGTGAAACATTACTGCCTGGACAATCAGGTACGGCGAGACGGACATTTTGCCTCTTCGGTCCTACAGGACTTTTTAGTGTAAGTAGAGAAATCCACAGCCCACCACCTGGAAGTCATGGTTTTGGTATGTATTCAAAGGTAAGGAATCTGCAGTTGGAAGTCTCTATCAGATGAACAAGTTACTTACCTTCGGTGATGCATTATTTGGTAGAGACTCTATCTAGCTTCAGGTTCCTTACAACCAACCATGCCTCCCAGCTCTGAGGATATGTCTAGTAGGGTTAGGGTTTATCCCTTTTAGGGCCCTAGTTTCGCACAGACGAACTGTTAGTTATATCCATGACTGTGCTTTTGGCGTGGAAGTTTGTGGATAAAAGAACTGACGTATGCGCACCAGGGTGGTGCCTTTATAGGTGACCCTGATGTCACAGACGGCTCCAACGACACTGACGACGCCACTCGGAGCCAACTGACGCACGTGGATCTGAACAACGCCACCCGGCGACACACCCAGGATATTGCTCAGCAAAAAATTCCAGATTCAAAGCTGACGCCAGGAAAATCAAAGGTAAAGAATCTGCAGCTAGATGGAGTCTCTACCGTTACCGAAGGTAAGTAACTATTTCTTCAGAGTATAGTGGATATCTAAAGTCAAATAAAAATATGTAGTAACTTGCCAAAAAAAGGTTTTGTGCTAAGATACACCTTATAAATAGTTCTGTGTAACCAAATATACTTTGATGTGGAACTTGAGTAGTTTGGCTATATGCTCATCAAATGACTTGAATAACTAGCTCAAGCTATGTCACTATGCATCGTACCCTTTTACCTCTGCTGGATAGACTGCCTCTTACACTCTCTGACTTCCTCAACATCTTGGCCCCATATTTAAGCCGTCTTCCATCCTAGATCTCCATCTTTTGAACTCTTGTCCATGCAGCAAGGTAATTTTAAGCTGCTGTCTCTCAGCCAATTTTTACTGTGAAGGCAAGGAATTGGTTCTTTCTTCCCTTCTCCATTTCTCCCTGCTCATACTCCATACCTAAGGTTCAGCGTAGGGCCACAAGCACTATCAATTTGCTGTCTTGCAGTTCAGACTGAGAAATTTGCCACATGTCACAGCTTCACTAAAATGGGTAGGCATCCATTTACTTCCAAACTTGTATTACTGCCTGGCAAAGCCCGCCTCACCGGTGCTTGTTGAAACACACCCTTGGGACAGGTTGACTCTTCTCCAGTAGTTGGGTTTACAATCAATGGCCAAACGTCTCCGCTCACTCCAATGCAGTGGTTGACCTTCATAGATATGGTTCTAGACACAACCCGCATGAAGGCTTTTCCTCATCAGAGGATTCTGGATATTCAGAAAATTATTACGACTTTTCTGACTTAAGTGTGTGTCCTTGTCCTATTAGTCTTCGGTCTACTCGGACTCATCGCTTTCTAGATTGTGCTGTTTCCACAGGCCAGATGGTGGGTGAGAACCATATAGTGATGCCTGCAACAGCAGTGGCTCCAGCATCCAAGGGAGTCTCTCAGCTCAGGTGCAGATCTTCTAGTTGGCTCTCTTTTTCCTGCTGTGGTGGCTATTGGCCCATCTGTCGGGGTCTCTCAGTGATCTTGTGGACTCTCTGTCACTTCCTGCTGAAGGATTACGAATGGAAACCACACCCCAAAGTAATGGCAGCAATCTTCTTCAAATTGTGGAGTCCATTGGTGGGCTTCTTCACCACTGCTTAGAGAATGCAGTGTCCTCAATGTTTTCCAATACACTTTCCTCTCAGCGGTTCCCTTGGGGATGCCTCCAGGTTCAGCAAATCTTACAGCTGGCTGAATGCATTTCCACAAATTCCATTTTGTTAGACATGGCATCCTTGGTGTGTTCTCCCTGTCTTTTTTGTCTCTGCTTCCTTTGTTTTGACTGTGTGCTGGACTTTGTTTTTGCTGTTTTTGGTACTCTGGGCACTTTACCACTGCTGACCAGTTCTAAAGTGCAAGCGCTCCCTGTGTAAATTGTATGTGTAATTGGCTTTTCCATGATTTGCATATTTGATTTACTAGTAAGTCCATAGTAAAATGCACTAGAGGTGCTCAGGGCCTTAAAATCAAATGCTACTAGCGGGCATGCAGCACTAGTTGTGCCACCCACAAGAGTAGCCCTGTAAAGATGGCTCAGGCCTGCCACTGCAGTGTCTTTGTGTGCAGTTTTAAACTGCCAATTTAACCTGGCAAGTGTACCCATGTGCCAGGCCCAAACCTTCCCTTTTTAGGTTGAGCGTAGGCGTTCAACCTGGTGTATACTTAAGTATATTTATACTGTGGAAGGAAGCAATTTCATTTGTTGATTGCAGTGTTCTTTAGAAATGTTGGCTCGCTAGTGGTCAGTTCTGCTTTTTCTCCCTCCTTTTTTTGTTTCATAGCAGTGAGCTACTACTGTATTGTTCCACTTTGGTTTCTTTATGTGTTGCTGTGACAGACTTTTTTTACATTTCTTTGGTGGTCCCCTTTCACTGTGCTATTTAGGCTGGTAGCTGCCTGCATTTTATTGCAGCATTCCATTCCTCCCACCTCCTCCCATGTTGCTGACATTTGTTTTGGCTTCATTCCAGTGCTCCACCCTGTTCCTAAAATAAGCTTATTTTACTAAACAAAGACTCCTCAAATAAGCTTATTTGACTAAATAAACACCATATGTCCTTGCAGCACATCACAGAGAGTTTCTCTCTCTCCAGGGCCCCTCCCTGCCAGCGCTCACAACAATGCACACAGGGCATTGCTTAGCTCCTTTATGGAGCCATAAATCTTCTCAGGCTTCTCTGGTAACTTCATTAGAGCTTTGTTGAAATGTGAGGCAAAAATGGCTGTTTTTTTTTTTTTTTTTTGGGAATGGACCATGTTGGTTTATTGTATAAATATACATGTAATTGTACCTCCTATATTGTAATATTTTTGCTGATAAATATTTTGCTTTTTTACAAATTTGTAATATTTATATGCTTGTGTACTTCTCACCTCACCGTACCATGTAGTGTTAAATATACTTCTTTGGTACTGCTCACCGTACGACTACTATGTAATGTTAAACATACAGCGCCCAGAGCACTCTCCTTGTGTAAAACATGCATTGCTTGGTGCATGCTGTGTGTTAACTTCGCCGCATAAAATGTATTTTTTTGTGTTGTGATTTTTAAACTTCGTAACATTTTTGTTGTATTGACTGCTTTTAAGAAGGGAATGATTTCTCCTTATGCGCCTTTTGCACATTTACATACAACTTTAGTTTGAATGCTAGAATGCAAATTGGACCAAAACACTCATCATTGATATGAACATGAAGCTAGAATCTTAGCACAAAAATACAACTTTTATTACAGTTTACGTTAGGCATTATTTTTTTTCAACAGAAATGTGGCAGTTTGAACACACGTTAATTTGTCTGTTGGACGCGCATACAACAGTATTTTTAAAAACATGACATTGGGGCATTTATTATTACAACTTTGGTGGTCACAAACGCAAAACCGGCAAAAAACAGCCACAAATCTGACACCACCAGGCTAAATGTTGGCGGGAGAGAGGTGGGCCCACCACCCACACCACCAAGCTGACAACATCCGGCCCTCCTAATTACGACCCACAAATCAACAAGGCGGTCTTTATACGCCGGAAAATCATTGGCGATGCGAACCGCCACATTCGAAATAGCACCTCCACTATAACACTACCCCACATTGGACAGTTTGAATACCCCACACCTGATGCACATACACACACACATGCACACACACACACCTCTATAAAACACACATCCCACAATTCTTTGCAACCACAGCCACAATCTCACAGAGAGCGAGGACACAAGCAGCCAACACTTAGCACCTACATGCCATAGGCACATTTACAGTCAGCACACACGACACAACCTCACCATCTACAACACACACATCACCACTGCACACAATTACAACAACACATCACCACACACAAGCACCCACAAGCACCCACCCCACACACACCATTAACCAAAAAACACTCCACTGTTTGCACCACCCACCAACAACCCACCCACAATACCCACTACACAACAACCACTACACTATCACCATGTGTAGGAGGCTGGCCTGGTTTGTAGTGGGTACCTTGGGTATTTACACCTTACACCAGGTCCAGTTATTCCTTATCAGTGAAATGTAGTAGTGTTCTATCAGCTTAGGCTGCTAGAGGTAGCTATAGCAGAACAGCTTAGGCTGAACAAGGAGATATGCAAAGCTCCTGCAATTCCACTTATAGTTACACAGTACTTTTACATAAGTAAAGACAATACTCATTGTTACCAAAAATAAAGGTATTTTATTTGGGTGACACAGTACCAAAAATATCTTAGAGGCAAAACTCCTTCTGGAGGTAAGTATTGTACACAATATATACACTAGACACCAAAATAAGGTAAGAAATTAGACATAGGATAGTGCAAACAATAGGAAATTCTATAGGATGCAATGAGAGAAAATAGGTCTAGGGGCAACAGAAACCATATACTAAGAAAGTGGAATGCGAATCACGAATTCCCGGACTTTGTGAGTGCGGGGACACCATTTTACGCGTGCACTGTACATAGGTCACTACTTATGTACAACGTCACAATGGTAACTCCGAACATGGCCATGTAACATGTCTAAGATCATGGAATTGTCACCCCAATGCCATACTGCACAGCACAGAACCCGGGTACTGCCAAACTGCCTTTCCAGGGTCTCCACTGTAGCTGCTGCTGCTGCCAACCCCTCAGACAGGTTTCTGCCCTCCTGGGGTCCAGGCAGCCCTGGCCCAGGAAGACAGAAAAAAGGACTTCCTCTGTAACACCCTCTCCCTTTGGAAATAGGTGTGAAGGCTGGGGGGGGGGGAGTAGCCTCCCAGCCTCTGGAAATGCTTTGATGGGCACAGATGGTGCCCATCTCTGCATAAGCCAGTATACACCCGTTCAGGGATCCCCCAGCCCTGCTCTGGCGTGAAACTGGACAAAGGAAAGGGGAGTGACCACTCCCCTGACCTGCACCTCCCAGGGGAGGTGCCCAGAGCTCCTCCAGTGTGTCCCAGACCTCTGCCATCTTGGAAACAGAGGTGTCTGTGGCACACTGGACTGCTCTGAGTGGCCAGTGCCAGCAGGTGACGTCAGAGGCTCCTTCTGATAGGCTCTTACCTCTCTTGGTAGCCATTCCTCCTTCCTAGGTAGCCAAACCTCCTTTTCTGGCTATTTAGGGTCTCTGCTTTGGGGATCTCACTAGATAACAAATGCAAGAGCTCATCAGAGTTCCTCTGCATCTCCCTCTTCACCTTCTGCCAAAGGATCGACCGCTGACTGCTCAGGATGCCTGCAAAACTGCAACAAAGTACAAGACGTCTACTAGCAACCTTGTATCGCTTCATCCTGCCGGCTTTCTCGACTGTTTCCAGGTGGTGCATGCTCTGGAGGTAGCCTGCCTCCTCTCTGCACCAGTAGCTCTGAAGAAATCTCCCGTGGGTCGACGGAATCTTTGCCTGCAACCGCAGGCAACAAAAGACTGCACCACTGGTCCTCTGGGTCCCCTCTCAGCACAACGAGCGTGGTCCCTGGAACTCAGCAACCCTGTCCAAGTGACTCCCACAGTCCAGTGACTCTTCAGTCCAAGTTTGGTGGAGGTAAGTCCTTGCCTTCCCACGCTAGACTGCATTGCTGGGTACCGCGTGATTTGCAGCTGCTCCGGCTCCTGTGCACTCTTCCAGGATTTATTTCATGCACAGCCAAGCCCGGGTCCCCGACACTCCTTCCTGCAGTGCACAACCTTCTGAGTTGTCCTCCGGCGTCGTGGGACTCCCTTTTGTGACTTCGGGTGGACTCCGGTTCACTTTTCTTCTACGTGCCTGTTCAGGTACTTCTGCGGGTGCTGCCTGCTTCTGTGAGGGCTCCCTACGTTGGTGGGCACCCCCTTTGTCTCCTCCTTCAAGTGGCGACATCCTGGTCCCTCCTGTACCACAGCAGCACCCAAAAACCCTTACCGCGACCCTTGCAGCTAGCAAGGCATGTTTGCGGTCTTTCTGCGTGGGAACACCTCTGCAAGCTTCATCGCGACGTGGGACATCCATCCTCCAAAGGAGAAGTTCCTAGTCCTCTTCTTTCTTGCAGAACTCCAAGCTTCTTCCAACAGGTGGCAGCTTCCTTGCACCCTCAGCTGGCATTTCCTGGGCTCCTGCCCACTCTCGACACTGTTGCGGCTATTGGACTTGGTCCCCTTGTCTTACAGGTACTCAGGTCCGGAACTCCACTGTTGTTGCATTGCTGGTGTTTGTTCTTCCTGCAGAATCCCCCTATCACGACTTCTGTGCTCTCTGGGGGTAGTAGGTGCACTTTACACCTACCTTTCAGGGTCTTGGGGTGGGCTATTTTTCTAACCCTCACTGTTTACTTACAGTCCCAGTGACCCTCTACAAGCTCACATAGGTTTGGGGTCCATTCGTGGTTCGCATTCCAGTTTTGGAGTATATGGTTTGTGTTGCACCTATACCTATGTGCTCCTATTGCAATCTACTGTAACTTTACACTGCTTGCATTACTTTTCTTGCTATTGCTCACCCAATTTTGGTTTTTGTACATATATCTTGTGTATATAACTTATCCTCATACTGAGGGTAAACACTGATATACTTTTGGCATATTGTCATAAAAATAAAGTACCTTTATTTTTAGTAATTCTGTGTATTGTGTTTTCTTATGATATTGTGCATATGACACCAGTGGTATAGTAGGAGCTTTACATGTCTCCTAGTTCAGCCTAAGCTGCTTTGCCATAGCTATCTTCTATCAGCCAAAGCTGCTAGAAACACCTCTTCTACACTAATAAGGGATAACTGGACCTGGCACAAGGTGTAAGTACCTCTGGTACCCACTACAAGCCAGGCCAGCCTCCTACACCCCACACCTTGAAAAACAAGATGGATAACGCCTAGGACACACTGGAAGAACTCTGGACACCACCCCTGGGGCGGTGATGGACAGGGGAGTGGTCACTCTCCTTTCCTTTGTCCAGTTTCGTTCCAGAGCAGGAACTGGGGGTCCCTGAACCGGTGTAGACTGGCTTATGCAAGGACGGCACCATATGTGCCCTTCAAAGCATTTCCAGAGGCTCTGGGAGGCTACCCCACCCAAGCCTGTAACACCTGTTTCCAAAGGGAGAGGGTGTAAAGCCCTCCTCCCAAAGGAAATGCGTTGTTCTGCCTTCCTGGTACTGAGCTGCTCAGACCCCAGGAGGGCAGAAGCCTGAATGTGAGGTGGCACTAGCTGTAGCTGCAGTGCAAGCCTCAGAGAGCTGGTTTGGCAGTACTGGGGGACCATGGTGGAGCCCCAAGGAAGCATGGGATTGGCCCCCCAATACCAGATTTGGAATGGGGGACAATTCCATGATCTTAGACACCTTACATGGCCATATTCGGAGTTACAATTGTGAAGCTACATACAGGTATTGATCTATATGCAGTGCACGCGTGTAATGGTATCCCTGCACTCACAAAGTCTGTGAAATTGGCCCTGAACAACGTGGGGGCACCTTTGCTAGTGTAAGGGTGCCCTCACGCTTAGTAACTTTGCACCTAGCCTTCAGTAAATGACGGTTAGACATGTAGGGGACTTATAAGTTACTTAAGTGCAGGGAAAATGGCTGTGAAATAGTGTGTGCACTATTTCACGCAGGCTGCAGTGGCAGTCCTGTGAAAGGGTTTGTCTGAGCTCCTTATGGGTGGCAAAAGAAAGGCTGCAGCTCATAAGGATCTCCTGGAACTACATATACTAGGGACTTTAAGGGGTGTCTAGTGTGCCAATTGGAATTGGAATATTAAGTCACTAATCTATAGTGACTAATTTGGAAGCAGAGATAGCATAAGCACTGGAGTTCTAGTTAGCAGAACTTCAGTGACACAGTTAAGCACTACTGACAACACACACATTAGGCCCCAAACTATGAGCACTGGGGTCCTGACCAGCAGGATCCCAGTGAGACAGGCAAAACATACTGACAGACAGGTAGAAATTGGGGGTAACATGCCAAGAAAGATTATACTTTCCTACAGTGTGTCACCTGAGGCCTTGTTTGGATGTCAGTACTATTTATTTGATTGTGTGTTGTTGCTACATATTGCTGCCAGTATGTGTTGTTTGATGTGCCTTTCTGACAGTGCTTTTTTTTGTGTTTGTGATGTTGTTGTTGTGTGATTGTGGGGTGTTAAGTATGGATGTGTTTGACAATTGCAGTGGTTTGCGTGTGCGGTGTGTTGTGTATATGGCACGTGTCTGTTGGCTGTGGTGTGTGTATTTAGCGTGTGCATCTGTGTAGTTTGTGTGTGCCTGTGTGTCTGTAGATGTGTGTACTGATATGGGCGTTTGTTTGCGTGTGTGGCCATCGCTGTCTGTGCCGGGTGTTGTGTAGTTTGTGTGTGCATGTGTGTCTGTAGTTGTGTGTACTAATATGGGTGTTTGTTTGCTTGTGTGTGTGGCCATTGCTGTCCGTGCCGGGTGTGTGTGTTGTATGTTGGTCTGTAATACAGCTCTTCCCTCCAGTGTGTGCTAGGCGGGGATACTTACAGTTGTCGTCTTCGCCGTGGTCACTGGTCCTGGAGGTGTATGGCGAGATACAGCAGTGGGAAGACTTCCATTTCGGGTTCCATGGCGGCAGCGGATACGTCTGTGCACCTGGAGGTGAGTGTCTCCTTTTATCCTGACCGTTTCCACCAGGTTTTTCGAGGCGGTCGGACCGCCCCAGAAATCCTGGCGTTGTGCTGACTCGCAATATGGTGGGAGGTGAATTGGTCCCTGCTGGCCTGAAGGTGGCTACCGTTGTTGGCGGCGGTCCGACCGCACTGGCGGAAACTTGGCTGCGTTGCGGTGGGATCACTGGCGTGGTCATAATATAGCAGTCTACTCCGCCGGGCCTACGGAGGTGTGACCGCCTCCTCCATTGCAGCGGTCCTTGACTGCCAAACTCGTAATGAGGGCCTATGTGTCCTTGTGTGTTCGGTATCAACACAATTTATATAGCACACATGTATGTGCGCACCCAGTGAAGCCACTGCAATTTTAAGTTGGAGATATGCATTTATGGAAAGGGTTTTGCAACATACACATATCAGCTGACACTATCACACCGCGTTAAACATACACCGCTTAGAGCACTCTCGTTGTGGCATACAGACACCTCTTGGTGCACGTAATGTGTTAACCACGCTGCGTTGAGTGCACCCATGTGTGTTTACAATATTTAGTTTTTTAAAAATATTGCAATATTTATTTGCTTTGGGACTGCTCATCGTATCACCTAGTGTTAAATATACAGCACCCAGAACACTCTCCTTGTGAGAAACATGCAGCATTTGGTGCACACTATGGGGGTCATTATGACTCCAGCGGTCGGTGCATATGTGGCGGTAGTACCGCCAACAGGCTGGCGGTACATACCTCCACATTATGACATTGGCAGGTTGGCTGAAGCCAACCTGCCAATGTACCACACCGACCGCCATGGCGATAGCAGCCGCCTGGCTGGAGATAATAATCTCCAACCCGGCGGCCGCTACTGTACCACCTCAGCATTTTAACCCTGCCTACCGCTATGGTTTTCGTGGCATTCGTAACGCCATGAAAACCATGGCGGTAGGCCCTACCAGTGACAGGGAATTCTTTCCCTGTCACTGGTAGGAGACCGATCCACCCCACCTTCCACTCCCCAGATGGAAATCTGGCTGTGGTCATATTATGGTGGACGGATGTTAGCTGCGGCGAAAGTCTTTTGGCGGCCGTCGCCACAGCGGTAGGCGGTACTTACCGCCAAGGTTATAATGTGAGCCTATGTGTTAAACATGCCACATCCAGTGCACCGGTGTGTGTTCATACTGTTTTGTTTTTAAAAGTATTTTAATATTTATATGCTTTGGTACTGCTTACCGTATCACGTAGCGTTAAACATATAGCTCCCAGAGCACTTTCCTTTTGTCAACCATGCAGCCATAATTCACACCGTGTGGTAATCATGCTGTGTTAAACATACAACCATACAGCATAATGCAGAATCCAGAGAACCGCCCTTGTGTCAAACATGCAGCGCTTGGTGCACTCCCGTGTGATAAACATGCTGCGTTCAGTGTACCCATGCATGTTTATGTTTTGCTTTTTAAAAATATGGCAACATTTATATCCTTTGGAACTGCTCACAGTACCACAGTGTTAAACCTAGAGCACCCAGAGCACTCTGTGTGTCAAACACGCAATGCTCTGACCAGGCAGTGTATTAACGACGTCGCGTTGAGTACACCCTTGTGTGTTTATAATGTTTTGTTTCTTAAAAATATTGCAATATTTATATGCTTTGGGACTGTTTCCGGTACCACGTAATGTTAAATATACAGTGCCCAGAGCACTCTCCTTGCGTCAAACATGCAGGGCTTGGTGCACGCCGTGGGTTAAACACACCACGTTCAGTGCACCATTGTTCATGTTTACATCTTTTAATTTTTATATGCTTTGGTACCAATCATCGAATCACATAGTGTTAAACATACAGCACACAGAGCATTCTCCTTGTGTCAACCATGCAGCGCTTGGTGCACCCTGTGTGTTAACCACGCTACATTTAGTGCAAATGTGTGTGTTTTTAATATTTTACTTTGCAATATTTGTATGCTTTGGTACTGCTCACCATACCGTGTAGTATTAAACATAGAGGGCAAAGAGCAGTCCCCTTGTGTGAAAAATGTAGCACTGGGTGCACACCATGTGTTAATTATGGCATGTTAAAATTACAGCGCCCAGATCACTCTTTTTGTGTCAAACATGCAACTCTTGGTGCACATTGTTTATTAACCAAACAGCATTCAGGGCATCCATGAGTGTTTATAATGTTTTGCTTTTAAATAATTGTTAGACTGGGCATCCTTGGCGTAGTCTCCCTTAACCTTTTGACTTTTTTTCCCAGGTTGTTGATGTATGCTGGGCTCTGTTTTTGCTGTTTTTGTTACTCTGGGCACATTACCACTGCTATCCAGTGCTAATGTCCGAGTGCTCCTATGTAAAATGTATGTGTAATTGGCTTTCCATGATTGGTATATATGATTTACTAGTAAGTCACTAGTACAGTGCACTAGAGGTGCCCAGGGCCTGTAAATCAAATGCTACTAGTGGGCCTGCAGCTATGGTTGTGCAACCCACATTAGTAGCCCTGTAAACCTGTCTCAGACCTGCCACTACAGTGTCTGTGTGGGCAGTTTTAAACTGCCATTTCGACTTGGCAAGTGTGCCCATATTCAAGGCCTAAACCTTCCCTTTTTATACATGTAAGGCACCCGTATGGTAGGTCCTAGGTACCCCCATGGGCAGGGTGCAGTGTACTTTACATGTCCTAACAGTGAAATACTGCCAAATTCGTTTTTCACTGTTGCAAGGCCTATCGCTCTCATAGGTTGACATGGGGGCTGCCTTTAAATATTATTAAGGTGCAGATTCCCATTGGGAGCAGATAGAAGTTTGTAGGTTAGGGTTTCTGAACTCACAATTTAAAAATAATTTTTTTTGTGAAGTTGGTTTTTAGATTGTGTGTTTGAAAATGCCACTTTTAGAAAGTAGGCATTTTCATGCTTAAACCCTTCTGTGACTCTGCCTGTTTGTGGATTCCCTGTCTAGGTCAGTTTGACAGTTGGACTGTTTGCACCTCTATCTAGACAGTGACACAAAAGGAGCTGGGGTGTAGCCTGCATATCCTGATGAGCCATCTGTGCTGGGAGGGAGGGGAGGAGTGGTCACTTACACCTGAAAGGGCTGTGCCTGCCCTCACACAATGCAGTCTCCAACCCCCTGGTGTGTGTCTGGGGCCTGGCATGGGCAAGGCAGGATCTTGAAAAACAACAGAGACTTCTCTTTGAAGTAGGCCTACTTCAAAGGCAGAAAGGAGTATAAGAAGAGGACCAAAAACCCCTAAAAATCAGATCTCTTCTGGAATCAAGAGGAACCTCTGCCAAGGAGAAGATGTGAAGAGCTGAGGAGAAGTGCTGCCCCTGCCTGTGACTGTGCTTCGTGGGCTATCCTGCAGTTGCTGCTTCTGCCTGTAAAAGGGGACAAAGACTGGACTTTGTTGTGCATTCTTGCTTGAGAAGAATCTCCAAGGGCTTGAACTGAGCTTGCCTCCTGTTGTTGAAGTCTCACGACCATCAAAGACTTCCCCTGCCAGCACCTGGACTCTCTGCTGAGACTCCTGCCCTACCAAATGGTGCCTTGTCCAGTTCCTGGGCCCTTGAAAGGTGGAGCTCGCAGACAAGGACTGAAAATCCACGCACAGCCCACCGTGCGGGGACATTTTCAACGCGCCCTTTGTGACGTCGCTGATAAACGTCGTGCCTCCGGCTTTGCGGCTGAAATCAGCGCTCCACCTGCATTGCGGCAGGAGGATCGACACAACGCGGCTGGAGAAACGACACGCAACACCCACTAACGGAGGCTGATAAAGACGCAAACTCCGCGCAGCACGGTTTTGTGATACTGTGCGACCGGATTTTAGGCGCAACATCGATGGACGCAGAAAATCAACGCAAAGCCTGCTTGGACCCAAGGTGCCCAACTCACGAAGAAGAAACGACTCACGCCGACTTGACCAAAGGAAGAACGGCACACATTCTTGCTTGCAGGTGAGAATTCAATGTACCTTACTCTGGCTGCGAGCACTCATTTCACTTGGCGATGACAGTAACCTCTTTTTAATAGCCACTTCAATGGGCTTGGTAGCGTTATGTATTTATTTTGTTCTCCAAGACAACCTTAAAAGAAAGTGCCCCTACATTAAAGCGTATGTAAAATAACTAGTAAACCAACACACATTGTTTTATTTCTTTTATGTATATATTTAGTTGGCAAAGGGTTTATTTATAGAGGAAACAAAGCATGTATGAATATAGTTTTACAAGATATTTTATGTGTGCTACAATGGAGCAGTGCTTTATTTTAAGGTTATCCTTTCTTAATCCGCTCTAATACCCACAACATAGGGCTTGACAGCTTCATGTATCTATTTTGGTCTTAAAGGTGCCCTAAAAAGAAAGTGCTATTATTTAACTCCACACCACACTACACAATTCCATGCAACACAATTCCACAACAAACAATTGTAGTACAACAAATCTCTCCCTCGCACTTCCACCAACCCTGTCATCTGTCCACAACACAGCCACCGCAACTCTCATCGCTCTCTAACACTTCCACTACACCCTCTCATCTTGCAGTATCACTCATCCCTTCCTTACACTACCTATCTCCTACATGTAATACCTATTGACAAATACTACCTTCCTATACCTTGTCACGTTGTACACTAATCCACCTCTAGCCTCCCCACCCATCCTGTCTCAATGCCACTTCCACTCGTACCTGTCTCTCTCCCTCATATCAAATCTCATCCCTCTCCCTAACTCTATCATGCACTATTACAGAATCTTTCCTATAGTTCACTTCAGGTCTTCAAGCAAAATATCTTTCCTGTACCTTTTCAACAACCATGCTCTACCCCTCTTCTTTGGATATCTTCTGCATACACAAACACTCCCTCTTTATACGTCTGTGGCATGCTGCCCACTTCTTTCTCTCTTTCTCACACACTATTTCTACTCTTCTGCCTAAATATAATTTACCACTTTGTCCACAAATTACCTATCCCTCTCTGTTTTCCTTTCTGTCTATTTTCTGCAGCTCTCACCCCTACCTATTCACCATGCCACTACACAAATATACCACATAATACCACATAATACCACCCCACACAATTCCACAAATAGCAATTCAATTTCAAACGACATATTTCCACTACACACCACATACATACACTACACTATAAAACTAAATATATAGGTAAAAAGATTATAATTTACAATACCACAAATGTGAGACCTATTGCTTTGCAAATGCGTGTTATACATGTAAGACACCCCTTAGTTAGCCCCATGGGCGGGGTGCAGTGTATGTTAAAGATAGGACATGTCCAGATGTGTTTTGCATGTCCCACCAGTTAAATACTGCCAAATTCAGTTTTCCCTGGTCCCTTGAAAGGTGAATCTGGTAGAACCAAGGTAGAAATCCATGCACAGGAGTCGTGCCGGGAAACTTTTGATGTACCACCTGCAATGCAGTGGTAAAAACGACGCACCACCTGCATCGTGGCTGAAAAATCGATGCACCACCTGCATCGCAGCTGGGAAATCCACACATCACCAACATTGCGGCTGCAAGAACGATGCAACACCCGCTTGCTGCTGCTGAAAACAATACAAACCCCACGCAGCATGGATTCTTGTCCTTGTGCGGCTGGATTTTCCATGCAACATTGCTGGGCGTCAAAATCGACGTATCGCTGTCTTGTAGGAGAGAAAAACGACACATCACCTATCCGACAGGAGAAGAAATGACACACGGCCTCACTTGCGAGTAAGGAAACGGCCCATCACTGACTTATCCAACGTACGCCCACCCTTGCAGCTTTACTTTTGACGCAAACCAGGTACTTTGTGTAACATCAATGCATCCATTGTTTTCTATGGATTAAGACTCTTTTTAATTTGAAACTTCCTAATTTTACTTCTGTATGTTGGGATTTCTGTAATTTTCGTCTTGTTTTATTTAGATAAATATTGGCTATTTTTTCTAAACTGTTGTGGTGTCTATTTTGTAGTGTTTTCACTGTATTACTGTGTGTTTCGGTACAAATCCTTAACGCATTGTCCTTGAGATAAGCCTGACTGCTTGTGCCAAGCTACCAAGGGAGTGTCCAGGGGTTATCCTAGGTGTGTATCTCTCTTACCCTGACTAGCGTGAGGGTCCCTATTGGACAGAGTGCAAACTGACTGCCAACCAGAGACCCCATTTCTAACATTGGTGGTAGCGTTAGGATAGAAGATTTATTTGTACTTGACATACAGTAATTAAGTGTACACTACTGTTTTCAGAGCAGACCATTACGTGACCACATAGTACTTGTTTTTCTTTTTCTTTTTTTTTATTTGTTCTGCTTAGTTTTTTTTTTTTTTTCTTGAGAACTCTCTTTCTGAAGGATAATGCAGAGCTGGTCCTAATTGCCCCGGATTGGGTAAGAAGGATTGGGTACGCTGATCTGTTGCCTTTCAGTACTCTGCCACCTCTTCCTCTCTGGTATGGAGCGAACACTTTTTAAATTCTGGCCTGCTGAAATTTAACAAGGACTTTTGAATGTATCACATTTGCTAATTACCAGGTTCAATAAGTACCACGCTACTTATACTGTGATCCCTTAAGAAAGCTTCATAATTTACCTAACCACTCATAATCAGAGTCCTCATATCTCAAACGCATTTCCCTCGTCTCTGCATTGTGGGTAAAATATGTATATCTGATAGAGACTCCTAGTTGCCGATTCCTTACCTTAGAATTTCCTCCAGGTGTCAGACTGGATCCAGAGATTTTTCTCAGAGCAGTACCCTTGCTTGCCATCAGATTGCATTGGTCAAGTCCACATGCGTTGTTGGTGTCGTGGTTGCTGTGATGATGTCAGGGTCATAGACAGCTGCCACCCCAGCACGCTGACGTCAGTTCTTTTCTTTCCACGCCAGCCTACGTGCAGATCTGGAGAGAGCTACCCTTTGTCAGTTTTTGTCTGTATTTTTTACTTTTTGGTGCGTCGAGGATGTTACGGAAGACCAGTTTTGAGCCGTGTGACTCCTGTCACTGAATGATGTCAGTGACGGATCAGCACCTCGTGTGCTTATGGTGCCTGTAGCGCGACCACGACCCAAAGTCGTGCTCGAAACTCGGGGCCATGAACCCGAAGGCTTTGAGGGAGCGGTCCCTGAAGCTCATGGCAGTCTGGGGTTCGACTTCACATCGCTCCTGGTCTCGTTCGAGAGGAAGGTCATGAGACCGCTCACGGAGTCACCACCACTCTTCGGCATACCACTCTTTTGTCCTCTGGGCACTCGGATCACAAGAAAAAGAAGTTGAAGCAGGCCAAACGTTCTTCAACTTCGCCCCGTCACTCGGCCGATGCGACGTGGGAAGAGCGACGATGCTCTAGGCCTCTGTCCACAGAGCCTGCCTCTGGGTCGGCTCTGCACCTCCCCAGGTTTCCGGGAGCCAGAGTGACCCCTGCCCAGCTGAGACAGTTTTACAAGGCCATGCGCCTCATCTTTGGGCAGAGCGAACCCCCTGCGGCACCTTTGTGCCCTGTGGGGTTGGGTGTGGGTTCCTCGGGTTCCGTGCCGCCAGCTTCGGCCTCACCACTGAGGGCCCATCCGGATCCATTATCGGATCTGTACTGATTCCAGACGAACCGTAGTCAGAACGGTGTCTCTCGATGCCGGATCCATATTCAATGGGGTCTACTCACCCCAGGTTGGATCCTGATCCTCTTTACTATGGATACTGGTAGGGGGAATGTTTCGAGGGGTCCCTGGACCCTCTAGAATACCAGTTAGACAAACCTGATTTGGATTGATGACAGGAATTGGGCGAAGCTAGTGGTCTGGATACTTCTCCAGAGGTTGTCCCACAGAGGGCCTCTCCTGATCCATTATCGGATCCGTCCTGACGGTGGTCATGCCAGTGCAACCTTCCCCGGTGCCGGTAAAGAAGTCGACATTCCTGACGTCGTTTGGGCCCATAACCAACACAACCCAATCCTTATCCCTGACAAACCGGAGTCATAACGGCGTCGCTCTACACTGGATCCATCTTCGATGGGGTCTACCACCCCAGGTTGGATCCTGACCCTCTTTACTATGGGTACAGGTACAGGGAAGGTTTGGAGGGGTCGCTGGACCCTGTAGAATATCAAATAGACAATCCTGATTTGGGTTGGACATAGGAATTGGGCGAGGCCAGTGGTCTGGATACTTCTCCAGAGGTTGGTATTCTTTCTCCTCCTAAAGTGGTTACGGAGGAGGGGGCGTCGTATTCCATGGTGGTCAGGAGGACGGCTGAGGTCCTCGTCTTTGAGGTTCCTTCTGTGGCTGTCAGGACTAACCTCCTGACTGAGGTGCTCCAGCCTGGACCTTCCACCTTGGAACCCCTTTTACCTTTCACTGAAGCCCTCACGGATGTCCTACTGGCTACTTGGTCCAGACCCAACACAGGAGCGCCTGTGAATAGGACAATCGCCCGCTGCCATCAGCATGCGCCAAACAACCCTAAATTCCTGTCCCAACACCCTATGCCTAAGAACCTTGTCATCCAGACTTCTTCCGCATCTGGTGCATTCCCATCCCCCCTCCGGATCGGGAATCAAAATGTCTGGATCAGTTTGGGAAGAATATGTTTTCTTCCTCCAGTCTGGCATTGCAGCCTGTGAACACTGCATATCTCTTGGGCTGCTACACCCATTCCTTATGGCATATGGTCACGCAAGTGCTGTCACAGGTCCCAGAGGAGGCCCAGGCAATCATCTCCCAAGCTGTTGCTATTGGGAGGGATGCGCCACAGTTCATGATACGTTGTGGGCTGGACACAAATGAATCTCTGGGCAGATCGGTTGTATCGACGGTGGCCTTACGGCACCACACCTGGTTGAGGATGTCTGGCTTTTCGGGGGATGTTCAACAGTCTCTGATGGACATGCCCTTCGATGGCACCCATCTCTTCGGAGACAAAGCGGACTTGGCGCTCAAGCGTTTCAAGGAGTCCCGGGCTTCAGCTTGGTCCCTTGGCCTCCCAGCAGCCCCTCACCCAGCACAGTCTGCTTTTCGCCCCTTTTGGGCTCACGGAAGGGGCTCTCTGCCACGTTCTTTCCCTACCAGCCACCAAGTTACGTATGCTACAGAGCCTCTGCCTGTGTGTGGACGCAGAATCCCACCGGCTCATGGGTCAGGGAGCCAGTGGTCTGCCCAGTCCACCCCCTCCCCCGCTGCAGCCTCCAAACCCTCTGAGTCAGTCTCATCATCCGGGATCAGTTGGAGGCAGGATCCCCCATCACCTGCCCCACTGGAAATCTATCACGACAGATGTAGGAAGCTGGCCTGGTGTGTGGTGGGTACCTAAGGTACTTACACCTTATACCTGGTCCAGGTATCCCCTATTAGTGTAGCATAGGTAGTGTCTAGAAGCTGGCTCTCTAGAGGTAGCTGTGGATGAGCAGCCAAGGCTTATTGAGGAGACAGGCAAAGCTCATGCAGTACCACTGTAGTCACACAGCACTCACACACGAAAGAAAACACTCAGGTCCTCATTATAACTTGGCGGTAACTCCTGCCTACCGCCACGGTGACGGCTGCCAACATACGGTCGCTGTGGTTACCTGCTGCCCACCCACATTATGACCATGGACGGAATTCCGCCATAAGAATGGCGGAATACCTTTGCTGGTCATGGCGGTGTTCGGCGGTAAGGTGGCGCTGCTGCCAGCAGCAGCACCACACCAGCAAAACACCGCCGACCTTATCATGAGCCATGATACGGCCTGGCGATGTTTTGCTGGTAGCAGCGCCGCCTCCCGTCTCCTGCTGAAGGACCCCCTGCAAGCAGGTAAAACGGGTTCTCCGACAGGAGAGGGGGGTGGTGTGTGCATGTGTGGGGGTGTTGTGTTTGGGGGTGTGTGTGTGTCTGGCCCCTATCAGAAGGAATTCCCTGGCACTGATAGTGCCTACCTCCATGGTTTTCGTGGCGGTACGCTTGCCACGAAAATCATGGCAGTAGGTGGGGTCATAATCCAGAGGGTGGGATTGTGACAGCCGCCTGGCTGGAGACCGAAGTCTCCAGCCCAGTGGCCATTACCACCCTGGCGGATGGAGTGGTACATTACTTAATTTGGGAAAAGGTACCGCCAGCCTGTTGGCAGTACCTTTCCCCAAATTACAGCCGACCGCCAGGGTCGTAATGAGGGCCTCAGTGTTACAAAAATAAAGGTACCTTATTTTAGTGACACAATACCAAAAAGTACTAGAGAGGCAACCCTCCAATAGGAGGTAAGTAACACACTAAATATATACACTAATTACCAGAAATAGGCATAGAAAGTGATAGAAAACAGTGCAAATGCAGTTAGACAATAGTGACCCTAGGGGGAGCCCAAACCATATACTAAAAAAATGGAATGCAAACACAGGACCCTCAGCTAGGTAAGTGGAATGTGTAGAGGGGAGATAGGGGTACTAGGAAAACTCGAAGGTAAGTACCACAGTGCCTCCCAGCGACCAGGATGGGAGGAGTAAATTACTATATTTTCCCCAAACCACCCAGAAGGAAAGAAAAGAAGAAAATGCAACATCCATACAAGACTGCAAGAAACCAGCAGTGGATTCCTGAAGAGAAAGACCGGTGGAAGAAAGGGAGCAAGTCCAGAAGTCACAGAAGAGTCAGGAGGAGTAGGAGCTACTACCCACCCAGCTGTTGATGCAGGAGTTGGTTGACGGTGATGTGAAGAAGGTCAGCACTGCAGCCTTGGAGTCGGTGAAGAGATTTTGAGGGATGCAGATGATGTCCCACACTGGACAAAGAAATGCAGTTGGGTCTTGGTGCATGAATTCCACCAACAAGGCTTTGCAAAGGCAAATGTTGCGGTTGGCGGAAAGTGGAGCTGATGGGGACCAGCAAGGCCCAGGAGGACTCATCCTAGTAGGGGGAGTCACAAGGGACCCTCAGCGACACAGAGAGCCCACAGGAGCAGAGGCAGCACCCACAGGTGTCCCAAAGGATAGGGACACAGGAGTCGCAGAAGACTCCACTCAGCACAACTGAAGAAGGGTCCCACCCCGCAGGAGAACCACGCAGAGGGCTGTGTGTCGCATGAAGGAGTGCTGGAGCTAGGCTACACGCAGCCTGAAGATCTCTTGGAGGAGATGCAAACAAGCCTTGGCAGCTGCAAGAGATGCGGTGCATGGGGATACTGTCCTGCATGGGATGGCAAGGGCTTACCTCCTCCAAAGTTGGACAGCTGGCAGAGAGGACCAAGACGACTACTATGGACCACCACCCATGATGCAGGATCCACGCAGCTCAGGATGAGAGGAGATCCACGCAGCTGGTTGTCGTTGCAGAAGGTGCCTGCGGATGCAGGAGAGTGA
This sequence comes from Pleurodeles waltl, assembly GCF_031143425.1. Taxonomy (NCBI): domain Eukaryota; kingdom Metazoa; phylum Chordata; class Amphibia; order Caudata; family Salamandridae; genus Pleurodeles; species Pleurodeles waltl. Next base: position 1,985,796,303 of record NC_090440.1, on the reverse strand, counting down.
CTCCTCAGACGACGCACAGCCGGGGAAATGTTGCAGAAGCTGGAAGGAGCCGTGGAAACAATGCAGCAATAAGAGTCTTCTTCGTGGATGCAGATTGTCAGTTCCTGGATTGTCCAGTCGCTGTTCCAGTGGTTAGAAGTTGAAGCAGAGGTTGCAGAGGAGTCCTGCTGGAATCTTGCACTGTGCTTAATTTATAAATAAAAACGTGCCAGTGCCCAAATCCCTCCTCCCAGCGGCTGCTGCAATTAAATGTGGATACGGGGAATACTGAGGCAGCGTAATCCTGAAGCCATCTCGGGCCTCTTCAATCCATTTAAAGCCACTCCCTGCCCCTTCAGCTCCAGGAGACCAGCTATCAGGAGGGGGCTCTGATGTCACCTGCTGGCACTGGGCACTCAGATGCTCCCAGAGCTCCCTTCCACCTTGGAATCCAAGATGGCAGAACCCAGGGACCCTTTGGAGGAGCTCTGAGCACCACCCCTGGGGTGGTGATGGGCAGGGGAGTTGTCACTTCCCTTTCCTTTGTCCAGTTTCGCGCCAGAGCAGGGTCTGGGGGTCCCTGAACCAGTGTAGACTGAATTATGCAAGGAGGGCACATCTTTGCCCTTCAAAGCATTTCCAGAGGATCTGGGAGGCTACCCCTCCCATGCCTGTAACACCTATTTCCAAGGGGAGAAGGTGTAACATCCCTCTCCCAAAGGAAATCCTTTGTTTTGCCTTCCTGGGCTTGAGCTGCTCAAAGCAACAGGAGGGCAAAAACCTGTCTGTGAGGTGGCAGCAGCTGGGACTGCCTGGAAAACCATTGAAGACTGTAATGGCAGTTCTGGGGGTCCTCTGAGGAGCCCCCAGAGTGCATGGAATCCTACAACCAATGCATGCAAAAGCCTTGGGGTATGATCCCAACATGTTTGATACCAAACATGGCCATATTCAGAGTTACCATTGTGAAGCTGTACATAGGTGGTGACCTATGTCCAGTGCACGCGTAAAATGGCATCCCCGCACCCAAGAAGTCCTGGAAAGTGGTCCTGGAGGTCGAGGGGACACCTCTGCTAGTGCAGTGGTGCACCCACACACAGGCACTCTGCACCCAGCCTTCAAGGTTGGAAGGCCTGCAATATGAGTGACCTGGTGCAGTATAAATGGGAGTGAAAGGGTACATGCACCATTTCACCCAGGCTACAATGGCAGTCTTGTGGAAGCCTTTGCATGGGCTCCCTATGGCTGGCAAAAGAAGTGCTGCAACCCATAGGGATCCCCTGGGACCCCAATACCCTGGGAACCTAGGTACCTTATACTAGGGACTAATAAGGGGGGGACAGTATGCCAATTTTGAGTGAAATACTGGGTTACCAGTATGCAGTGACAACATTTAGAGGAGAGAGAGCATAATAACTGGGGTCCTGTTTAGCAGGATCCCAGTGAACACAGTCAAACACGCTGACATCAGGAAGGGCAGGTTTGCTGTCCTAAGTTGTCAAGGGTGGTGCAGTGTTGATGCTCCAAACTTTTCTTGGAAGGGCAGGAGGGCTGCTCCAAGTTTTATAAGATAGGGCAGGTTTGCTGTTTATCTTAGGTTCCTTCCGGAGGGATTCTTTTACCCCTGGGAGCTCAGCTGTGGTAGCTATTGGCTCCTGTGTTACGGGTACCATCCGGGGGTGGTTCCCCCCTCAGAGGAGTGGGATCCTTAGTGGGAGGGTGGTCAGGAGGTATTTTATATCCTGCCTGTCTGAGTTTTTAGGAGTGTCCTGGGCCATTATTCCAGGCTCCAGCGTCCTTTACGTATTTTGCTCTTTAGCCTGTTTTGAGGTTTAAGTGAGCATATGTTTGGGGATGCCCAGCATGGCTGCATGGGCAAGGAACTCTACTTCCGCCCAATCTGAGGTCTCTTGGCCATTACCTCGGAGGCACTCAACAGGTAGGTTAGAAGAGAATACCACCTGTTTAGTGCCAGTAACCCTACCCCAGCTATAGTCTACCATAGCTAAGGGGAGGCACTGTCAGGAGTTATTCACATCATTGATTTGGTACTTGTGACCAAGTAGCTGTTGTTCCGGTGACACTTTTCAGTTACTATGGTGACACTCGCACCTGTGTCCCTGTAGGCCTCAGCCTCAACACAATTTACCAGGATGTTCTGCTTGTACCTGTCCATGTTAAGGGTACAAGCAGCCAGTGCCACCCTGAGGGACAGAAGTTGTCTTAGGGGTCTCTATATCTTCCCCAGATCCCACTACAGTCCCAAAGGTGAACCCAACTACACTTTTGGCCTGACCTCTGCCAGTAGTCCCACCATTATCACTACTACTTGAGGCACTAGTAGTGGAAGTGGGGGTATTAGTGGTAGAAGGCTCAATGCCTTTCCCAGTACAGGAGCTGTTCCCTGGCATATGGGCTTTGTTTCTACAAACATAGCACCAAGACTTTTTAACATTGGAGGAAGAGGTTTTAGACCCACCCCAGAAGAGTTTTGTTGGCCTGATGAAGACTCCTTGTTTTTATCTTTGTCCCCACCCCTGTCCTGAGACTTACCTGCTTCCTTTTTGTTGCTGTCACCCCCTGTATGAGCTTTTCTGCTCACCCTAGTTCTGACCGATTTGTCTGCCTTTTTTCCCAATTCTTGGGGAGAGGTCAGAGCTGAGTCAACCAAGTATTGGTGCAACAAGTTGACATACAGTTGTTCAAAAAATGCTCTATCAGAATTAGATTATACAAGCCCTCATAATCACTGACTTTGCTGCCATGTATCCAGCCTTCTACAGCTTTAACAGAGCAGCCACAAAATCAACCCGATCCTGGGAGGACTCTTTCCTGGTCTCCCTGAACTTAATTCGATATTGTTCAGTGGTGAGACCAAACCCATTTAAAAGTGCAGATTTTAGAACAGCATAGTTGTCAGCATCCTCCTCTCTGACAGTTAAATGTCTATCTCTCCCCTTGTCAGAGAAGGAGAGCCAGAGGATAGCAGCCCACTGTCTCTTGGGCTCCCTTTATACCTTGCAGGCCCTCTCCAGAGCAGTGAACCACTTGTAGATGTCATCCCCCCACCTTGTACGGGAGAACCATCTTGTTCAAGTTTCTGGAATCAAAAGAGTCCTCCCTGACCTTAGGCTCCCTGAAACTACAGTTGCTGCCACCATTGGGTGCTAACCCCAACCTCTGTCTCTCTCTCTCTCCACTGCCAAGGTCTCCCTGTCTAGGGCTAGCTGTTGCTGCTGTAGCCTCAGCTTGGCCTCCTCCAGTCTCAGTTGCCTGAGTTCCCTGTCTAGGGAATCCTCCCCTGGAGTTGAACAGTCGGTCCCCTCAGATACTGAGGAGATGTGAGAATGGGCAGAGGAGCATCTGTTTCTACCCTTGGACACCTTCTCAACCAGCCCTCTAGGGACAAAGGTGGACCTACTGGTGTGACTCCCCCCCCTTACATTGCTAACAGTGCTGCTAACAGGACCGTGGGTATACCTAGAGTTTCTCTGATCCTCCCTGGGTTCTTCCAGACCTACTTCAGTAGCATAATTTTCTTTTTCTGTCACTGGTGGGTCAGGTCTACTCCCTCCTCCTCCTGTCTACCAGCATGTTCCTGGTCATCCTGGAGGAGCAGGCCTCGAAGCAGAGTCTTGCTGGGATTTCTTCCAGCCTCCAGCTTCCTCTGAGCACACATCTCCTTGAGTTCTTGGAAGGTCAGGTTCTCATAGGGAGAATCCATGGCCTGAGAGGTGTGCTCTGCTGAAGACATGTCAGTTAGCTAGAGAGGTATAGGATCCCCAACTACTTTAAGTCTCCGTAAGAAGTTTGGAGCAAGGACTATGCCTAGACCCCTAGTTTACCCAAACCCAAGAGACTATTTCCCTGATACTAGGTAGTAGCTCCTACTCCTCGTAAACTCTTCTGTGACTTCTGGACTTGGTCCCCTTCTTCCACAGGTCTTCCTCTTCAGGAATCCACAGCTGGTTTCTTCCAGCTTTGTCTGGGTGTTGCAGTATCTTTTTCTTCCTTTTGGGTGGTTTGGAGAAAATCCAGTAAATCCTTTCTTCCTGGTCGCTGGGGGCAATGTGGTACTTACCTTTGGAGTTTCCTAGTTCCTCCAGCTCCCCACTACACATTCCAATTCCCTAGGTGGGGTCCTGCATTCGCATTCCACTTTTTTAGTATATGGTTTGGTCTCCCCCTACGGTCACTATTGCCTATTTGCATTTGCAATGTTTTCTATGGTTTTCTATGCCTAATTCTAATTACTAATGTACATATCTAGTGTGTTACTTACCTCCTATTGGAGGGTTCCCTCTCTAGTACTTTCTGGTAATTGTGTCACTAAAATAAAGCACAATTATTTTTGTAACATTGAGTGTTTTCTTTTATGTGTGTAAGTGCTGTATTACTATAGTGGTATTGCATGAGCTTTGCATGTCTCCTAGATAAGCCTTGGCTGCTCATCCACAGCTGCGTTTAGAGATCCTGGCTTCTAGAAACTGCCTACACTACACTAATAGGGGATACCTGGACCTGGTATAAGGTGTAAGTACCTTGGTAACCGCTACACACCAGGCCAGCTTCCTACACTCCTGGCCAAGACAACGCTGCCTGCAGACTAATTCCAGAGGACCCCCCCTGCCCGTGAAGGATCCGGACGAAGATACCTAATGCCAAAAGGTACCCTACACCCACAGCCTCCTGGTCTTGTGGACCCCGACCTCCAGTGCAGCATCCTGCAGCAGGTGGCCCTCCTCTCTGTCCAGTCTGTGGTTTCCCTGAACCAACCTACTGGACCCAGCCTGCAGCCTAGTTGTGAACCCGCGGGCCCCCTATTCAAAAGCATGGGGAGCCCAATGTTGAGGTTGCACCCTGCACCCGGCCTCCCCTGTACCGCTGAGGGTGTGTTTGGTGTTGACCTGTGCCCCACCCCACCACAGGTGCTCTCCTAAACCCCCCAGGCCTGCCCTGCGAAGACCTGCATGGATGCAAACGACAGATCAAGAGATCATGTTCTCAAGTCCCACCACAAATGGTTGAGTCACATACATGTCAATAACATCAAGCTAGAACGTTTCTATTTATCAATACTCCCCATGTGTGACACATACAAGCCAATAAGTACAGGGCCATGAGTTCCAGACATACATTTCCCAATCTGCAGGCCAACCCACCACACTGCACAGGCCCTACAATGACTAAGCAAGTTTACTAACATCATGTGGGACATGCTCTAGCAACCTGACTGAAATGTGAGCCACTATGTGACACATCACACCTCTGTGGCTTCTGAAGGGTAAACTCCTTATGCATGAATGGACCAACACATTCACACTCTGTGAGAATGACTCTCTGCATACAGTCCCTACAGGCTACTGCCAGAGTACAAACTCAAACATCACACATGGGTAACGATGACTGGCACCGATGTTGAGGCACCAGGTGTTGACATGCCAAAGGAAGGAGTGGAGTCTTGCTGTTGAGCCCTGCTCAGGGTGGTGTTGATGTCCCTCAGCACCCCTGTTAGGGAGGTCATGTTGATATTGTGGTTTTCCCACTATGTACGCACTTCCTGAATGAATTCCCTTTGCAGCTGCTTCATTTTATGGAGTTCAGTTAGTACCTTTCCCATCACACCTTGGGACTCCTGATAGACCCCCAAGATGTTGCTGATGGTGTCCTGGCCAGGAGCATCGCCAGTGGCTTCAACCTGCTGACCCACAGCATCCCTCCCACACATCCTAACGCCATGGGCCTGTGCCCCTGCCACAGGTGCCCTCTCCCACTGATTCCTGCGCCATAATTGTCAGAGATGTTGTGGTGTGACACAGAATCCAGGACTGGAGGCAGACCGAGGGATTTGTAGTGTATGTTACAGTAGTCATCATGTGGTTAGTGTAGGAAGCTGGCCTGGTGTGTGGTGGGTACCTAAAGTACTTACACCTTATACCAGGTCCAGATATCCCCTATTGGTGTAGTGTAGACATTGTCTAGAAGCCAGGCTCTCTAGAAGTAGCTGTGCATCAGCAGCCAAGGCTTTTCTAGGAGACATGCAAAGCTCATGCAATACTACTGTAGTCTGTAGTCACACAGCACTTACACACGTGAAAGACAACACTCAGTGTTACAAATATAAAGGTACTTTATTTTAGTGACACAATTACCAAAACGTACTAGAGAGGCAACCCTCCAATAGGAGGTAAGTAACACACTAGATAAGTACACTAATAAAGAGAAATAGGCATGAATAGCAAAAGAAAACACTGCAAAAAGCAATAGACAATAGTGACCCTATGGGGAGTCCAACCCATATACTAAAGGAATGCAAATGTGGGACCCCCACGTAGGTAAGTGGAATGTGTAGAGGGGAGCTGGGGGAACTAGGACACCCCAAAGGTAAGTACCACAGTGCCACCCAGCCACCAGGAAGAAAGTAGTAAATTACTGGATTTTCCCCAAGCCACCCAAAAGGACTGAAAAGAAGATAATGCAACACGCAGGCAAGACTGCAAGAAACCAACGGTGTATTCCTGAAGAGGAAGACCAGGAAAAGAACTGGACCAAGTCCAGAAGTCACAGGAGTGTCTGCTAGTGGCAGGAGCCACTACCCACCGGTCTGTGGTTGCAGGAGTTGGTTGGCAGTGGGAAGAAGACGGTCAGCAATGCAGCCCAGTCAGTGAAGAGTTTCTGGAGGATGCAGTGGACGTCCCATGCTGGACAGAAGATTTCAGTCTGTCTGTGGTGAGGAAAAGCCACCAAAAAGCCTTGGCAAAGGCAAGAGCCGCGCCAGAGGAAACGTGAAGCTGCTGGGGACCAGCAAGGTTCAGGGGGACTCAACCCATGGGATTATTGGGAGAGAGAGTCTCAGGGGACCTTCAGTGATGCAGAGAGTCTACAGAAGAAAAGTCAGCCCTCACAGGAGACCCACTGGAAGAGGACCCAGGAGTTGCAGAGGAGCCCATGCAGCACAACTGAAGAAGGGTCCCACCTCACGCCGCAGGAGAAGCACGCAGAGGGCTGTGCATCGCAGGGGAGAGTGCTGGGGGCTGGGGCTACCCAGAGCCTGAAGATCCCTTGGAGGAAATGCCAACAAGCCTTGGTAGCTGCAAGAGACGCAGTGCACGGTAGTACTGTCCTGCATGGGAAGGCAAATGCTTACTTCTACCAAAGTTGGACAGCTGGCAGAGAGGACCAGAGGGACCACTCCAGATCACCACCCATGATGCAGGATCCAAGCAACTCTGGATGAGAGGAGATCCACCAGCCGGTCATCATTGCTGTTGGTGCCTGCGGATGCAGGGGAGTGACTCCTTCACTCCAAGGGAGATTCTATCTTTCTTCTCTTGAAGACTGAAGACTTGCTGCCCTCAAAGGATGCACAGCCAGGGAAATGTTGCAGAAGCTGGAAGGAGCCAGGGAAACAATGTTGCAAGCAGAGTCTTCGTCGTGGATGCAGATTGTCGGTTCTTGGAGGGTCCAGTTGCAGTTCCAGTGGCTAGAAATCGAAGTAGAGGTTGCAGAGTCCTGCTGCAATCTTGCAAGCCAAATCTGAGGACCCACTCAAGAAGGAGACCCTAAATAGGCCTGGAAGGGGAATTGGTCACCTAGCCAGGTGACCACCTATCAGGAGGGGGTTCTGACTTCACCTGCCTGACCTGGCCACTCAGATGCTCCCAGAGGCCTTTGTCCCCCTTGGATTCCAGATGGCAGAATCAAGGAACTGTCTGGTGGTGATGGACAAGGGAGTGGTCACTCCCCTTTCCATTGTCCAGTTTCGCGCCAGAGCAGGGACTGGAGGTCCTTGAACCGGTGCAGACTGGTTTATGCAAGTAGGGCACCAAATGTACCCTTCAAAGCATACCAGTGGCTTGGGGAGGCTACCCCTTCTAAGACAGGTAACACCTATTTCCAAAGGGAGAGGGTGTTACCCTCCCCCTCCCACCTCCCAGAGGAAATCCTTTGTTCTGCCTTCCTGGGCTTGTGCTGAACAAGCAGCAGGAGGGGAGAAACCTGTCTGAAGGGTGGCGGTAACTTGGGCTACCCCAGAAAGCTGGTAAAAGCAATGCTGTGGGTCATCTAAGGAGCCCCCACAGTGCATGGTATCATACTTCCAATACTGGCAACAGTATTGGGGTATGATTCCGACATGTTTGATACCAAACATTCCTAGGTTCGGAGTTACCATTATGTAGCTGGACATAGGTAGTGACCTATGTCCAGTACACGCATAAAACGACGTCCCCCGCACTCACAAAGTCTATGGAAATGGAGCTGGAGTTCATTGGAGCACCGCTGCTCAGACAGGGGTTCCCACACACACAGGTACCTGCACCCTGCCCTCTGGGCTAGGAGAGCCTACCACAGGGGTGACTTACAGTGACCTGGTGCAGTGACCTGTAGTGAAAAGGGTGCATGCACCCTTTTACGCAGGTTGCAATGGCAGGCCTGCAAAAAGATTTTGCATGGGCTCCCCAGGGGTGTCATAATACATACTGCAGCCTATTGGGGACCCCTGCTGCTTCAATGCCCTGAGTACCATATACTTGTGACTTACATGGGTGCACCAGTATGCCAATTGTGGAGTGTAAAAACCATGAACAACTACATTTAGGGAAAGAGAGCACAGTCACTGGGGTCCTGGTTACCAGGATCTCAGTGAACACAGTCAAAAACACAATGACATCAGGCAAATAGTGGGTGTAACCGTGCCAAAAATAGGGTACTTTCCTACAGTTAGTGCAATCTTAATGTGTGTGCTGCCAGTGCCAATCTGGTAATGCCTCTTGATGCCTTTGGGATCATTGTTTAGCTCACTGGGTAAGCGGTCCTGCGTGTCGTCAATCGTTACATCTTGGGTAAGTAGTTCAAGATAGAGCTTTGTAGCCAGATACATGTCTGAGTTGGGCATGATCTGTATGCTGCTCACTCCCCGGGGAGTGAACCTCAAATGTGACTTATCAGGCAAGGTTATTTGATCAAATAACTACTGGTGTGTTTTCTTGATATTTGGAGAAACAGTGCCTCCTGGGAGTCAAGAGTCAAATTGCTGTCTCCACTACTCATACTTAACAATTTATATTGCACAAGGTGTGTAGAGGTCATTTGGGACTTCTCTACTAGATGGGTTTGGGCAACTGAACACTGAATTTGTTTTTGGAGTTTGTGGGACAGGGCCTGTTGGGCTTAGCTTTCCAGTCATTCCCTCAACTTCCCACCATTTCACAAATGGTATCCTTCCAGGTGAGTAAACATCATATGAGATTTCACAGACATGGATAGTTATGCATATGGACCCTGAGCTTGTGGCTGGAGTGTGAGCTACATAGCCTCCTGGCCTTAGCAGTCGTTTCACTCCCTCTGCTTCACACACTATACAAACAGTATCCACACATCTGAGTAAATTGACATTGAGAGTTGGGGAGCTCTGCTATTTGATTGAATGTGCACAGTTTTGGTTTTTGTAGTCAGAGTAACAGTGCCTCCTGTTAGTTGCAGTCAGAGAAGTGTATGTACTTGACACACCTTACCAATGTCATCCCCCAAGGTGAGTAAACTTTATTTGTGACTTTACAGACAGGGGTATTTGTACAAGGGTACAGTGTGCTTGAGGTTATAGAAACAGTGCATCTTGGGATTTGCAGTCCTGAGTTACCAAACAATGGTATTTGGACAGGTGCACACTGGGCTGGAGTTACAGACACAGTTGCAATCCGATCACTCCCTCTACTTCACACACTATACAAATATTTTCTTCCCAGGTATGTAACATTTCTTTGAGAGTTACCAAACAAGGATATTTGGACAATTGCACACTGGGCTGGTGATTGGAGTTACAGACACAATGCCTGCTGAGAGTTGCAGTCCTGTCAGTCCCCGTATTACACACACTAAAAAAATTTGAAACCTCCAGGTGAGTACATTTGAGATTTGCCAAACAATGGTATCTGGAGAAGAGAACACTGGACTGGTGGTTGGATTCACGGACACAGGTACTTCCTGGCCTTAGCAGTCCTGTTAGTCCCTGTACTACACACACTATACCCATGTGAAACCCCCAGGTGAGTACACTTCATTTGAGACTTGCCAATGAAGGGTTTTTATAGCAGTGAACAGTGGGCCAGTAGTTCGATTCACAGACACAGGGCCTTCCTGGCCTTAGCAGTCCAGTCAGTCCCTGTACTACACACACTATACAAATGTGAACCCCCCTGGTGAGTACATTTCATTTGAGAGATTACCAAATGGGTATTTGCAAAAAAGAACACTGTGCTGGTGTTTGGAGTTACAGAAATAGTGCCTTCTGGGAGTTGCAGTCCTGGCAGTCCCTGTAGTGATTACATTTAATTTGAGACTTGCCATACAATGGTATTTGGAGAAGAGAAGACTGGGCTGGTGGTTGGATTCACAGATGCAGGCACAGGACCTTCCTGGCCTTAGCAGTCCCGCCAGTCCCTGTACTGCACACACTATAAAAATGTGAACCCCCAAGGGGAGTACACTTTATTTGAGACTTGCGAAACAATGGTACCTGGAGATGAGTACACTGGGCTGGTGGTCGGATTCAAGGACACAGGGCCTTCCTGGCCTTAGCAGACCTGTCAGTCCCTGAAGTACATACACTATACCAATGTGAACAACCCCCCCCCCACCCTCCAGGTGAGTACACTTCATTTGAGACTTGCCAAACATGGGTATTTGTAGCAGTGAACACTGAGCTGGTGGTGGGTTTCACAGACACAGGTTCTTCCTGGCCTTAGCAGTCCTTTCAGTCCCTATAGTACACACACTATACAAATGTGAACCCTCCAGGTGAGTACACTTCATTTGAGACTTGCCAAACAAGGGTATTTGTAGCAATGAACACTGGGCTGGTGGTTGGATTCACAGACACAGGTCCTTCCTGGACTTAGCAGTCCTGTCAGCCCCTGTACTACACACACTATACACATTGGAATCCCCAAGGTGAGTACACTTAATTTGAGTGGTTACCAAAAGGGTATATGGACAAGAGAAGACTGTGCTGGTGTTTGTAGTTACAAAAACTGTGCATACTGGGAGTTGCAGTTTTGGGACTCCACTCCCACAGGAATTCCTGTCAAGTCTTCAGGATGCAGGATGACCAAGACCTTCTCCTCCCAGGGACAAATGTGTAATGAGGCAGTGAGAGGGCCACTGTCAGTCTTCATGGCCTGCAGCTGGTACTGGGAAACCAGGACTGGACCTTGCCCCTGAGGTCATTTCACCACTTCCTGATGTCCTTCTTTGTGCACAAGGTGGTGCCTATAGCATTCACTCTGTCAACTATCCTCTCCCACAGTTCCATGTTCCTACTGAGAGGAATGTGCTAGACTTGTGCTCCAAATAGTTGTGGCTCTACTCTAATGATTTCATCCACCTTGGCTTTCAACTCATCCTTGGTAAAATGTGCCTCTACCAAAACGGTATATGCCTGTCGGCACAATATTTATGGCATGGCGTACCAACAAATCTATTGATCCACTTTCTGCAGCTCTCTCTGAGGTTCTATTGTTCATCCTCTCTCTTATCCGACAGGGCTATGCTTTGGGCACCCTCAAAGGCTACTTATCTGCTATCTCGGGTTTTCTCAGATTGCCAGATCAACGTTCTCTATAGGGGAGGTTCCTTAAGGAACTCACCCATTTGTACCCACCTACCCCATTCATAATGCCCCAGTGGGATTTGAACCAGGTCCTTACCTACTTTATGTGTGCCCCTTTTGAGCTGCTCGATAATTATACCTTGCAGCTTCTCACACTTAAAACTGCTTTCCTGATTGCCATCACCTTTGCTCGCAGAATGAGTGAGCTTCAAGCTCTTTCATCGAAGCCACCATTTTTATATGTCAGTCCTGACAAAGTGGTGCTTCGTACCAAGGCCTTCTTCCTTCCTAAGGTTGTTACACCTTTTCATATTGGCCATTCCATCACTTTGCCTACTTTTTACACCCCCCACATCCCTCCCATGAAGAGGAGAGACTCCACTGTCTGGATCCAACAGGAGCATTGGCGTTCTACCTCAACCGTACCAACAATTTCCGGGTGGATGATTGTTGGAAATGGCCTCTCTGCAGGGTCACCCCCAAACTTTTTGCCTTCCTCTTCTTCGTTCACTGACTTCATTTTTGCTGGCTTTAGAACTCTGGACACTTTACCACTGGTAACCAGTGCTAAAGTGCAGGTGCTCTCTCCCTAAGAACATGGTAACATTGGCTCATACCCAGTTGGCATATTTACTTGTAAGTCCCTAGTAAAGTGCAGTACATGTGCCTAGGGCCTGTAAATTACGTGCTACTAGTAGGCCTGCAGCACCTCTGGCAAGAAACGCACCCATCCACCTTGTGGTCTGAACTAAGACACCATAAACAGTTTTCATGACAGTCCATGACCGACATACGACCCCTGCACTCACGACAAGGCTTAAAACCTGACTTCTTAGACATTGTAACAGGTGCAATAAGGCACCTTCGAAACAGTAGCTGTTCGAGAGCTAGGAGAAAACCGTTAGTGTCGAAGGCAAGGAAAAAAGGGAACTGAAGTCAGCACGCCGGCGAGGAACTCTTATTGCCACGATGACGTCAGACGGAGTCGCGTGTGGAGCTGTGCAATTGTGATGTCCTCGTCAACGTGAAGAGCTGGGAAGAAAGTTTTCCGTCAAATGCTGGCACCTGGGGAGAATTCATAAGGTGAGGAATCCACAGGTAGCTACTGTATCCACCAGAAAAAGTGTTACCGAAGGTAAGTAACTTGTTCTTTCATACAATAGCATTAGGACTACTCTCATATACTGTTTGAGTGGTAGATTCTGATCAGAAAGGGGTAACCCAGTCATATTTATTATGGCCAGAATGGTAATAGAAAATCCTACTTATTGGTGAGGTTGGATTTTATATTACTATTTTAGAAATGACAGTTTTAGAAAGTGAGCATTTTTCTGCACTTAAAATCCATCTGTACCTTACAGCCTGTCTCTAATCAACATCTGGGCTGGGCTGGTTGACAGCTTCCTTGTGAATTTCACCCAGACAACCACAAACACAGGACACTAAGTCACACCTGCACTCATCTGCATACTGAATGGGTCTTCATGGGCTGGAAGGGTGGAGGGCCTGACACTTACATTTCAAAAGCTAGCGGCCTGCCCTCACACAATGGACTGCCAAACACCCTACTGGGACCCTGGCAGACAGACCTTTGCTGAGAATGACTGCTGCCCTGCTGTTGCCCTGCTGCCCTCTGAATCTGCTGAGAAGTGTTCTCCAAGGGCTTGGATTGAGCTTGCCTCCTGTTTTCTGAAGTCTCAGGGTCAAAAAGACTTTGGGCCTGATGTATCAAGCGTTTTTGCATTTGCAAACGGTAGGAATGTCCGTTTGTGAATGCAAAAATGTGTTTTCCGATGTATGAAAGGCATTCGCAGTGCGAAAATAAGAAATCGCTAATTTTGCGACTGAGACACGAATTAGCGTGTCGCAAACAACGTATCGCAAATAGCGATATGAATTACCAAATCACTTTGTACGAAACGCTAATTGCGATACAGATTAGCGAATCGCAGATAGCGATCTCCTAAATCGTGCCGCTACTTGTGAGATGCAGATTGTGACACGCAAAAACGGATTCGCAATGCGATGTAGCAAAAAATCGCAAATTGTGATTATTCGGAGAATGGACGTTTGCACATGCAATTTACCACGAATTTAAACCAGGTGGTAACCAGGTGCAACCTATATAAAGAGGCCCAGGTACCGAATTGCAATTTTAAGAAATCGCTATTAGTGATTTTAAAATTTGATACATCGCGTTTTGCATTTCTAAAATTGCGATTTCTTAAAAATCGCAATTTGGAAATCGCTGCTTGGAATCTTGATACATCTGGCCCTTTGACTAATCAGGAAACTCCTTGTGCGCTGAAAATCGATCTACAGCCTGCCGGTAATGACTCACAGCCATCTTGCGACCGAGAAATCGCTGCACAGCCGAACCAGAACGATGTAGTCCGAGTTCCGGAGTGAAGGTTCGACACAGCACCTGCCTTGTGACAGAAAATTTGTTGCAGAGCCCTACCGGATCGATGCACAGCCGAACTGAAATGACCAGCTGATTCCCCAAGTGGAAAATCGACACAGTGACTGCTGTACGACAGAAAATTCGACCCATCACCCTACCGGATCGGCGCAATGCCTGTGACTTCTTCCAACACGTCCAAGATTTCCCTGCATCGTCCCTGTGCGTCAAAAAGATCACTGCATCGCAGTGAGGAACCAAGACTGCGTGCTGAAAAACAACGCAAGCCCCTTGTAGCACGGAAAGAAATGACGCATTGTCTGTGCCATGTCAGAAATTCCGACGCACAACCTATTTTTCTACGCATTTCCTCCTCTGCAGTCCCCGTGCGTGTTATTTTTGACGCAAACAAGGTACTTTGTGTAATCAAGAGACAACTGTTGATTTCTAATATTTAACACTCTTTTTAAATGTGCAAAAGTGATATTTCAACTTGTGCTTATTGAATCTTTATTGCTTTGACCGTATTTTAACCAGATAAATATCTATATTTTTCTAAACCTGTGTGGTGTATTTTTGTGGTGTTTTCACTATGTTACTCTATGGATTATTGCACAAATACTTTACACATTGCCTTCTAACTTAAGCCTGACTGCTCAGTGCCAAGCTACCAGAAGGTGGGCACAGGATAATTTGGAATGTGTGTGAATTACCCTGACTAGGATTGTGGTCCCTACTTGGGCAAGGGTGTATACCTCTGCCAACTAGAGACCCCATTTCTAACAATGATCAACTGTTTGTGGGATATGTGGGTGCAAAGAAAGGATGGGTGGTGCAGAAGCAAACCATCTCGTGATGGGTGGTTCACTGAATCCAAATGTGCTACGCTTTGGCAAAAAAGCAACCACCTGAGGGCTTGCTTGCTCACTCCACCAGAGCAAGTGCTGCCACTACAGCATTAGCACACAGAGTTCCTGTCCTAGACATTGCTAGGCAGCAACGTGGGTACCGCTGCACACGTCCACAAAACATTGCTGCCTGGACAGTCAGGTCTACAGAGACTGCTACTTTGGTCGTTTGGTCCTGCAGGATTTTCTAGTATGATCTTGGTTCGCAGCCCACCGCCGAGGATGGTATTGCTTGGGTATCTATTCTAAGGTAAGGAGCCTGCAACTAGAAGTCTCTATCAGATAAACACGTTTCTTACTTTTAGTAACAATTTATCTGGTAGAGACACTCTATTTGCAGATTCCTTACCAATCTGCGCATCTTCCCCTCACTGCAAACTTACTTCTAGGGACCGGGATTCCCATTTCAGGGCCCTAGTTCTGGCGCACCATTCTTAGTGTTCTTGATGGCTACGCACTACTGGCATGGAACGTTGTTAAATGAAACTGATGTTAGCATGCTGGGGTGACACCTATATATTACTGCAATGTCATCAGGGCAGCCACGACACCAATGACGCACACAGAGTTGACCAACGACACCTGACGACACTCAAGAGTACTGCTTGAAGAAAAATATCCGTATTGAGTCTGACGCCTGGGGGAAATTCTAAGGTAAGGAATCTGCACCTAGAATATATCTCTACCAGATAAATCATTACCGAAGGTAAGTAACGTGTTCTTTAGTAGGAAATGTGGGAGGGGCAGAATGGAATGGCTGGTAAATGGTGAATACTTACGACTAAAGGTCCAGTGTTTGCAGGGTCCTATGAATTAGGGAGAAGTAAGGAGAGGTTTAGAAAGGAACATGGTTCTACCCACAAAGGAGTAAGCCCACTATTCACAAACTGATCTTTTAAAATTCTAAGCGAAAAAAGGACCCACTACAGTAGTAAATCACTCCAGCTCAGAGGTGGAGTAAGTCCAGTGCCACACATGGAACACTGTCTTGCAGAAAAACAATCCTAGGACGCATATTCCTCTTTCTGTGCTTGCTGCATAAAGGGAAAGAGCAAGAAACGTGTAAAAATGAAGATATTTCTTACTGTTACGCCTCTCTCAGATAGGCACACCATTTTGGAGCAAACCCGTGTTTACTGCCTTTAGTTAATCTGGGTTTGTATACAACAATACATGGGTGAGTGCATGGGAATGTTCATGATCTACCCATGTAGAGCCTACCTGATGTGTAACACAACGCAGAGTAAGATGCTGCATTGCGTTACTTTTTTTTAAAGCCATACAAAGCAATGCAAATCAGTCCTTGTATTGCTTTGTAAATCTTGACTTTGCATTTTGCATCGTGACTGTGCCAAAAAGTGCCACAACTACTACACAAAAGTTAGTAAATCTGACCTGAATTTTGATTTCAGACACTTAAGCAAACCATCTCAGTTAACCTCATTCAATGGGAAGGAACAGGAATGTATTGTTAGGAGTAGAGGAATTAGACCAGGATAAGCAGAAGAACCTCTGTTAACTTTTGTATGCATTATTTGCCATCTCAGAACTAAGAATAAACAAGGATTGCTCATCGCTGTGTCTGATAACTCCCACGGATGAAAGAGAGCACGGAGAAGCTGGTGGAATATGTGTGAGAACTTCTATCTTTATTACACCTGGGGAAGGAGGCGACATTGAACAGCATTTGGAACAAAAGCGTAAGGATGACAGTTATCATTGTTACTGAAGATTCACTACTGATGCTATTTTATTGCATGTATTTGGAACCAAGGGGCAGATTTAAGAACTCCTAGCTCCTCCTTACGCCACATTAGCATAATTGTTTTTATGCTAATGTGGCCCAATAGGGTCAAAATCACAGCGCCAAATTTATGAAGTGGCACAATTCATTCATTGCGCCACTTTGTAACCCTTTGCGCTACATTATGCCTCCGCCAGTCATAATGTATGCAAAGGGGGGTTTTCCCCATCACGGGGGGCGAAAACAATGGCACAATTAGATTTCTTTGCATCATTTTTTTCACCACTTTTAACGCCTGCTCAGAGCTGGTGTTAGAAGGAGGCACACCATTGTTTACAATGGGCCTCAATGGGCTTTGTAGGATTAGCGTCTACATTTTTGACGCCAATTCTGCAAAGCTCCGAACTAGTATAAAAAATTCTGACACAAGTTCCCTAACTACCACTGTGGTGCACTGTATCTTGGGGGTGCTGGGGGGGCAGTAATTGGTGCAAGAAAAGTGGCGCTGCATTCGATGCAGCGCCACTTTTCTTAAATCTGGCCCCAAGATTTTTGCCTCAGAAATATGACTCCTTATCCATTCAGAAACAGCTTAACTATGCTAAAAGTATGTGTTGTATTATTTGGAAACAGCGACACTGTGTACTGAACACTAATTAAATAAAATCTAAAAATACTAGACGGTAAATTAATTCAGTTAATTCGTTCAGTTAAATCAGCTCTCTTAACTCAAGATGATCTTGAAAGGTAATGTCTGCTAACCTTCCTGTATGCTTGTTCAGGAGATGGAAGAGAAGTTGTTACATTTTGAAAAAAATCTGACTAAGCTTTCTTCAATTTCTCTGAAAATATGAAAAGAAAACGAGTGTTTGTGACCACATTCCACTGTCAGATGTGTAGCATGACGTTAACAGACATTCCTTCCCTTTCTTGTCTCGCATTGTGGGCCGTAGCTTTGCTTTGTTACACTAGTTTTAGCATGAGGTTGGGAGAGGAGAATCTGCACTCTCAGACCTTGAGGTTGTGTGGTAACAGAAACTGTGAATTACGCAACTACGCTATCCACATCTCAATGGTCCTTGAAGGAGGAGAGTCAGGATTATTAAGGCCATGTTCTTAAACTTATAGACACTGATGCTTCCTTGCCGATTGCAACCACAACACATTTTTGGAACCATGTGACTATGTTGGAAATGCTGTATTGCAATTACCACGACCATATACTACTACTTTAGAACTGTGCAAAATTTAATTTTCATGGATCAGCCTCCATAGCTCCCCTAAAAGAAGATCTACAATTTCCAGATCAGTAAGAAGGGAGTCATATATATATGATGCGTTTTGGTGAGAAGCTCGCTTTACCTCCAGGGTGGTACACATTTGGAAAAAAGAACTGCAAAACTAAAAACAGGGTAAGGATAAGTTATAATAAGGATTGAATAAGAAACAATTAGCATTGGCAATTGCTAGTGAAACATTTTCTTCACGCTCCCTTAAATACACAGAACTGGTTCAGTGCAGCAGTTCAGCTTCCTTCACATGCAGAACAGCCATACTATAAGCAACAGCAGTTCACAGTTGCTTATGCACAAGGCAGGGATATCACACGTAGAAGGAGCAGTGCATCCACCCTGTTCACAGAATAGATAGCAATAATATAGGTTTCGTTAAACATTTATGACAGAGAATCACACAGACAATAACAAGGAAGTTTTGGTCACACACACAGAACAGACATGGCACATGCCTCAGCATAGACAAGACCTGCACAGCATTGCCCCTGGTTTTTTGGCCTCTGAGCTCGTTCTGCACGTGGCTCATAGTCAAGCCCAAGATCGTTCCTGAGGTAAGGTGTGGAGCCTTGGAGCTGAAAGTCCTTTGAGTCTAAGACACAACTACGCCTCTTCTCTGGTCATAAATCTTGGTACTCATTGGCAACGTCTAAATCCAGTTCCTCATCTCTATTCCTCACTTTTGCAGTGTAGAACTGCTGATGACTTGAGGATGGGGTGAGTAGGCCGCTCTAGTGAGTGCATGAAGCATGTGATTATTTCCTTTGACAGGTGTGGCAAACTAGAAAGACCTGGCCTAAACTCTTTGAAATTTGGTGGTCACTGGCAGCTTCTGCATCCCCTATGAACTCTGATGTTCTTCCCACAAACCACCTCACTCTTCTGATGGTTATTGCAGGTTAGCCACAGGGCTCTAAAGCTGCTTCGCATCAGGCGTGAATGACATGCTTAGTCCTCATTTCTGCTTTGCATTATGTTTTTTATAATTTTGTTATTACCATTACACACGCCAAGTGCTTAATTTGTGCTTATTGTTTCCGATGCTGAGCACCAGCACTTATTTTTGAGGGCCGGTGCTTATTCTTCTGCCTCAAGCATTTACAGCGAGCAAAAGACACATATGGGAAAGTCGGAGGAAGAGCAAAATCAAAAAGCGTCACAAAGATAGAAAGCAGAAAGCTGCAAGAGTGAGCTGAAGGGGCAGGGAGTGACTTTAAATGTATTGAAGAGGCCCGAGATGGCTTTACGATTATGCTGCCTCTGTATTTTATGCTCACCCATTTAAATGCAGCAGCCGTGTGTTTAGGAGAAGGGCTTTGGGCACCGGCATGTATTGATTTACAAATTAAGCACTGCACATGCCTGTAGGTATGAGAATATGATGGAACAGCTGGAGTGGATGAGCTGCTCTTGCCTTTCATGAGTCAACATGGGAGCTCTGTAGCTGAAAGTTAGAACATTTATCTTTGAAGTGACAATTTGTTTGTGCTTTTGCAAGGGTTTCATTATCTATGAAACTTGATTTGTAATATAAATATCTAGCATTGTGTAAATAGCCAACCTTCAGACGCTGTGTAAAAGAACAACATTCATTCTGCAGATATCTATAGCAAGTTTATAAAAATGAGCACAAAATTATTTGAATCCTTGCGTGTTATGTGAGAGTAAGATGTTCATCTATCGTCAAAGGCTTGAAAAATAAGGTTGTCTATATTAAAACTGATTGTTTTTTTTGCATAAGCAGCTAATGATTGTGCAGAGTCTGAAGACAGAGAATTGCAAATAAAGATGAACGATAATGACAAAGACCTCAGCTTCAAGACAAGAGAGACGCAGAATGCAGAAGATGAGTTGTGAGTTGTGGCTTCCTTAGCTATTCAGCACTTTGAAAAATGTCTAACTTGAGACCTCTTTTGTCTTCCCATTAAGGTTCTAATTCCAGGTGGGTTTGTAATTCTGATTCTGTCAGTAAGAGGATTGAAGCTGGACAAAGATTACAAAATCCATGGTCAATCAATCAATCAGTCAGGGAATTTGTAAAGCGCACTACTCACCCGTGAGGGTCTCAAGGCGCTGAGGGGTGTGGGGGGGGGGGCTGGTACTGCTCGAACAGCCATGTCTTGAGATGTCTCCTGAAGGTAAGGAGGTCCTTGGTCTGACCCAGGTGGGTGGGAAGGCTGTTCCATGGTTTGGCGGCGAGGTGCAAGAATGATCTGCCGCCAGTGGTTGTTCTGCGGATGCGTGGGACGGTGGCGAGTGCAAGGTTGGCGGAGCGAAGCTGTCGGTTCGGTTTGTAGGAGAGCTGTCTGTTGAGTTATTCTGGTCCGGTGTTGTGAAGTGCTTTGTGAGAGTGGGTGAGGAGTTTGAAGGTGATTCACTTCTTGGCAGGGAGCCAATGCAGGTCTCTCAGGTGGGCTGTGATGTGGCAGTGGTGGGGGATGTCCAGGATGAGGCGTGCGGAGGTGTTCTGGATGCATTGCAGTATTTTCTGGAGTTTGGCCGTGGTTCCTGTGTAGAGGGTATTGCTGTAGTCCAGTTTGCTGCTTACGAAGGCTTGGGTGACTGTTCTTCTGGTTTCAGTGGGGATCCATTTGTAGATCTTCCGAAGCATGCAGAGGGTGTTGAAGCAGGAGGAGGAGATGGTGTTGACTTGCTGGGTTATAGATAGTGAAGAGTCCAGGATGAATCCCAGGTTGAGTGCGTGGTCGGTGGGTGTCCGTGCGGTTCCGAGTGTGGCAGGCCACTAGGAGTCGTCCCAAGCGGAGGGGGTGGAGCCGAAGGTGAGGATCTCAGTATTGTCGGAATTCAGTTTCAGGCAGCTGTTCTTCATCCATTCGGCGATGGCCTTCATTCCTTCGTGGAGGTTGGTCTTGGTGGTGTCCTTGGTGAGGAAGAGGATCAGCTGGGTGTCATCGGCTTATGAGATGATGTTGAGGTTGTGAGATCGGGTGATCGAGTGGAGCCATGTAGACGTTGAAGAAGGTCGGGCTGAGGGATGACCCTTGGGGTACTCTACAGATGATCCTGGTGGCTTCAGAGCGGAATGGATGGAAGCGGACTCTCTGAGTTCTGTTGGTGAAAAAAGAGGTGATCCAGTCCAGGGTTCTGTCGTGGATTCCTGCGTCTCTGAGGCGTGTGCGTAGGGTGTGGTGGCAGATGGTGTTAAACACGGCTGAGAGGTCCAGGAGGATGAGGGCTGCGGTTTTGCCGTTGTCCAGTATGGTTCTGATGTCGTTGGTGGTGGCGATGAGGGCAGTTTTGGTGCTGTGGTTGCTGCGGAATCTGGATTGGGATGGGACCAGAATGTTGTTCTCCTCGAGGAAATGGGTCAGTTGTATGTTGACAGTTTTCTGTATGACTTTTGCCGGGAAGGGGAGCAGGGAGATGGGCTGGAAGTTCTTGAGGTCCTTTGGGTCCGCCTTGGGTTTCTTGAGGAGGGCGTTGACCTCGGCGTGTTTTCAGCTCTCTGGGAAGGTGGCAGAGTCAAAGGAACTATTGATGATCTTCCAGGGTTGGGGTGCCATGACAGCAGGGAGCCAATGCAGGTCTCTCAGGTGGGCTGTGATGTGGCAGTGGTGGGGTATGTCCAGGATGAGGCGCCGGAGGTGTTCTGGATGCATTGCAGTGTTTTCTGGAGTTTGGCCGTGGTTCCTGTGTAGAGGGTATTGCTGTAGTCCAGTTTGCTGCTTACGAAGGCTTGGGTGACTGTTCTTCTGGTTTCAGTGGGGATCCATTTGTAGATCTTCCGAAGCATGCAGAGGGTGTTGAAGCAGGAGGAGGAGATGGTGTTGACTTGCTGGGTTATAGATAGTGAAGAGTCCAGGATGAATCCCAGGTTGCGTGCGTGGTCGGTGGGTGTCCGTGCGGTTCCGAGTGTGGCAGGCCACCAGGAGTCGTCCCAAGCGGAGGGGGTGGAGCCGAAGATGAGGATCTCAGTATTGTCGGAATTCAGTTTCAGGCAGCTGTTCTTCATCCATTCGGCGATGGCCTTCATTCCTTCGTGGAGGTTGGTCTTGGTGGTGTCCTTGGTGAGGAAGAGGATCAGCTGGGTGTCATCGGCTTATGAGATGATGTTGAGGTTGTGAGATCGGGTGATCGAGTGGAGCCATGTAGACGTTGAAGAGGGTCGGGCTGAGGGATGACCCTTGGGGTACTCTACAGATGATCCTGGTGGCTTCAGAGCGGAATGGATGGAAGCGGACTCTCTGAGTTCTGTTGGTGAAAAAAGAGGTGATCCAGTCCAGGGTTCTGTCGTGGATTCCTGCGTCTCTGAGGTGTGTGCGTAGGGTGTGGTGGCAGATGGTGTTAAACACGGCTGAGAGGTCCAGGAGGATGAGGGCTGCGGTTTTGCCGTTGTCCAGTATGGTTCTGATGTCGTTGGTGGCGGCGATGAGGGCAGTTTTGGTGCTGTGGTTGCTGCGGAATCTGGATTGGGATGGGTCCAGAATGTTGTTCTCCTCGAGGAAATGGGTCAGTTGTATGTTGACAGTTTTCTGTATGACTTTTGCCGGGAAGGGGAGCAGGGAGATGGGCTGGAAGTTCTTGAGGTCCTTTGGGTCCGCCTTGGGTTTCTTGAGGAGGGCGTTGACCTTGGCGTGTTTCCAGCTCTCTGGGAAGGTGGCAGAGTCGAAGGAACTATTGATGATCTTCCAGGGTTGGGGTGCCATGACGGAGCTTGCTTTGTTGAAGATGTGGTGAGGGCAGGGGTCAGATGGTGAGCCGGAGTGGATGGTGTTCATTTTTTCGATGGTGTCGTTGATGTGGGTCCAGGGGCGCAGGAGGCTGGTGGGTGGTGAGTCTCTGGTGTCGGTGGTTGACGGGGGGGTCTGAGTACTGAAGCTGTCGTGGATATCTGCTATCTTGCAGTGGAAGAAGGTAGCTAGGGAGTCGCAGAGGTCTTGTAATGGCGGGATGTCATTGATATTGGAGCCGGGGTTGGAGAGCTCCTTCACGATGTTGAAGAGCTCCTGGTGGCTCTGTGCATTGTTGTCAATGCGTTCTTTGAAGGCGGTTCTCTTGGTGGTTCGGATGAGTTGGTGGTGTCTGCGAATGGCATTTTTGAAGGCTGTGTGGTTGTCCAGTGTCTGATCTCGGCACCACTTCTTTTCGAGTCTTTGGCAGGTTGGCTTAGATTCTTGGAGGTCGGCGGTGAACCAGAAGGATTTTCTGTTGGTGGTCTGTTGGAAGGATTTTTGATTGGGCGAGAGTGTTGGGACAGTCGTCGATCCATTGCCTGAGGTTGCGGGCTGCTGTGTCAGTGGTGTCGATGGGTGAGTTCTGGGAGAGGGTAATGATCAGTTGGTCTTCGGTGACCTTGTTCCTTCTGCGGTGGGGAATCCGTTGCGGGTGATGGTGTCTTGTGGGTTTCTCAAAGGAGAAGTGGATGCAGCGGTGGTTGGTCCAGTGGAGTTCGGTGGTGTGGCTGAAGGAGACGTGTTTGCTGGCGGAGAAAATAGGGTCAAGAATGTGTCCTGCTGAGTGGGTGGGTGTTGTGATGAGCTTTTTGAGGCCGAGGTTGTCAAGCAGGGTGGTAGAGTTGTTGTTGTTGGTGTTCACGAGGTGGAAGTTCAAGTCCCCAAGGAGTATGTAGTCTGTGGATGTGAGGGCGTGCGTGCTGATGACGTCGGTGATGGAGTCGCTGAACTGCTGGGGATCTGTAAATGAGGGTCCCTCTGAGGGTGGTGTTTGGGTCGGTGTGGATATGGAAGTGCAGGTGTTCGGCCGTGCCAAGGGTGTCTTTGGTGCTGGTCATGATCGTGAGGGTGTTCTTGTTGATGATGGCGATGCCTCCTCCTGGTTTGTTGGAGCGGTCCATGCTGTCAGGAAGGCGACATCTGGGGAAGCTGAGTGGAGTAGATTCCAAAGTTCGACGGCATGTTTGTGGACGGAGCAGGTGTTGAGTAGGATGCATCTGAGATGGTTGCGTCCTGCCTTGGTGGGTGGGTTGTTGGCGTGGAGGCTTGTGAAGGTGCAGTTCCAGCAGGAGAATGGTTCGCAGGTGATGGTAACACTATGGATTCTTTGGGTTTCACCCAGAGGTCCTGGTTGGTGAAAGCAGCTGAAAATGTCATGTGTAATCCTGGGGGGGATGAGGAAAAACCATGTGAAAATAATGCAGTCTTACAGATTCTCCATCAATTCCTTATTTCTGAGGAGAATGTTAGTGTTCTGTTTGTAATCTGTGTTAACTCTGTCTCCCGGAACTACTGGTGCCTGCCACTCGTCCCCCCTCCCTCTTCCACTCTTCCCGATATCTGTAATTCAATGGGGTCAGAGTTATTACATCAAACTCTCACTCATGGTCGACCCCTAAATGTCAATTCTGAGAGCTGACTTTCCCTGAATAATCCAGTGTTTCCTTGCTATAATTTCTGGTAATTATTACACATGGTTTGTTTAATTAGTTGTATACTTTATAGACCTCTCGCACACTCCAGCTGGTGTCACATGTTAAGGTCTAGATCCAGTATGACTAAAATAACAAAATGTAAAAGACTCCAAATTGATTGATTGTTTTTGCATCATGCTCTTAATGAGTTGTGGGTCATACCTTGCACAGTGGGATTGCCATTGTATTTAGAGAAGGCACTTTCCTAGGTGTCTATAACTAGCCTTCCTACTACTTCTGATCTTATTAGAACAGGACATAACATGTCTCCTGATTATAACTCTAGGTTTAGGGCTCCCAGGAGTGTCAGCCGGCACTGCAATTAAATCTGAGGATTCAGGAGGTTGCTTTAATACGCTGGCAACCATTGCCTCTGCTACGGTGGCAGAGGATCGTGCCCACTGTTTGGAGATTGCCACCTGGCTGTACTCTGTGCTCTAAAGTTTGTTGCCATGATGGCTTACTTCACAGCATTAAAGGCTTGTCAAATTGACGCCATGTTTAAAGCCTCCACTCATGCATGTTTGTTTCCTCAGTACATAAAATCAAGTGCCCTGTTGTGCATAGTTGTCTCCTTCCATGTGGGAGTCATTCTTCAGGCATAGTGTATGTGGGCAGGGAGAATGAATGATCTTGTGCCGCCGTCAGTAGGCCGTCATTGTGACTTAGCAGCTCTTGAGCAGACTCCCAGGTCAGAGGCTAGGTTAAAAGGCAAGTTGAGGCTCTCGCACTGTAAACGTGGTGCTTGCCACAACTCTAAATAGATGAGGGTTACTGCAACTTTCATGGGGCAGGAACACCACTAGGTTATGATAAATGAGGCCCTCAGTCTCTTCTGTATTCTATGCTGGCTATCCCCCACTAAGAAAAATTGGAAGACTAGTCAGTCTCATCTGACCGACCAGGAGCATTTGAATCAGGGCCTCCTACAGAGCTGCCAACTTCACCAAAAACCTCACAGTGTGAGGACGGGGCCGGGCCTTGGAGAGGGCATATCCTTGTGCCAGGAAGCAAGCACCTAAGAAGCACTTTTGCCCCCACATCGGCCCCAAAACCCCTTTTTTTAAAAAAAAACAAGCTTGCTGAGGTTGCTGCCGATGTCCTGAGGCGTTTTCAGGCCTATTAATGGACATCGGCAGTTAAAAACCTGCGAAAACGAGTTGAAAGCCACTGTTTACTGCAGTTTTCAGATCGTTTTCCTTGCCACCAAGTGATATTGGCTGCTCACCTGGAGACCATGTGAGGGGAGCTAATATTGTTTGTCACACGGTGGCACTGTGTGAGTTAGGTGGTCTGCTCCTGGCTTCTCTCGTACCCAAGTGTGGGTTTTGCCTCTTTGCTGCCTTATGTTCTTAGATCATACTCCTTCTTGGATGTTTGAGTCTAAAACGAAAGGCGAAGCAGATTGCTTCATTTCTTCCCTTCAGCTTCTGTTGTATCATATCTCTCCCAACACTGCAGTTCTCACCATACTGTCCAGTCTCTTATCCAGTCAAGCAGAGCCATCAAGGTTGGGCAGCCTCTCCTGTGCATCAGTCCCACAGACCTTCCAGCAAGAGGCCACGCCTGTGGGATTCGGACACATAGCTGGAGGCCGGTGTCAGAAACTCCACAAACCTATACCCAACTAGACTGTTGGATAAGATCCAGGCTTTACATGCACAGTCAGTTGAGGCCCAATGATTTACAGATGAATGAGAATCCCCCACTATTCACTTGTCCTGTATATGAAAACCCTGTGTTGCATCAGATTGGTTGGTCCTTATTATAAGACTAATTCCCATTGATAATTCTAACATCAGATTGCTCACATTGTAGATCTCCCCAGGCGAATGACTGGGACCAGAAACACTTGCAGTAGTTGATGTGTGCCAGCCAGTTGTGCCATGGTCCTCAGTCATGAACAAATGAAGACACAGAGCTGCATTCAGGTGACAGGCTATGCACTGATGTCAGTTCCTCTTTTTTCATGCTCTTTGATGCAGATCTGGAGCTCTGCGTCTACCAATTTAGTTTTTTCCCCAAATTTGTACGAGAGTTTTTTGGCAGTGTTCAGTGATGCTGCCCCCTAAAACTTCAAATTAAAATTTGTGTGCGTGTCACAGACAGATGTTGGTCATGGACCTGCACAATGTCTGTCTTTGTAGTCGCAGTACTAAATATGCCTCCAGGTTTTACGACCAGTGCCCTCCTGATTCATCCATAGGTCATTAGGAATGAAGTCAAACTGTATATCTGAGTGCAAAAAAGTGGAGTTGACCCTGCACTGCCGTTCCTGGTCCCGGTCATCCTCTTAAAGTAAGTTTATAGTGAAATGAAGAGACAAGCTGAAGAAAAAGGACAAGAAATCCAAGTGAAAAGGATCTCATAGTTGAAGTTCATAGAGCCCCACTCTGTCTTTGACCCCTGACTTGGTGATGTGCTCCAAGTGCCCCAGACCATTGACAACGCCACAGCACATTCTGCCTTCAAAAGCCTAAACTGCTGCGTTTTAATATGGTTTGGTTTGGATCCATCTTCTGTGTCTTTGGGCCTCACAGATATGATGGAACCTGCAGTCGGACTTCTGTGGTTGGGCCTTCTGACCCTGTACTACCTCAGCCAGCACAGCCTTTGGCACCGGGCTGTCCCTCAACTTCTTTGCACATGCCTGGTTGGTTCTTCCTTCACTGGCACTGCCCCCAGCTCATGAGATGCTCGGACTGCATCCATCCTGTTCTGACTACAATTTTGGATCCGGAAGTAACTTGGGGACTGCCTTGCCCGATGTCATGCTGCATCATGAACAAGGCACAGCTTCAGTCTGAGGAGGACTCTTCTTCTATTCCTCTACCTTGGTGACACTTGTTTTGTGTGATGAAGGCTCTGTTTAGTTTGGATTCTGATGCTCTGCAGAAACGTAAGCACATCCCTCATGATAAAGATGATGAAGAGGTAGATCACTTGCTCCTTTCTCATTATAGCAATGCTAGTTATATCTTCTCTTCCAAAAAGCCAGTGACTTGAATACCTCATACTGAGTCAGGCTCAAATATGCGGTTAGGGACGTCAACACCAGAGAATGCTTCTTTTATGCTGTGGTTTGCTCTGGTGTTGGTTTGTAGGGTGTTCTGTAATTATATAATCCCATGGACAAAAATGAAGGGTAATCTCCTGACTGAGATCTTTTATCCTCGGCCTGCCACTTTGGATCCTTGTTACACTTTAATTGGGCCCTGACTGATATTGTTTTGAAAGTCTTGTCAGAACCTTGTTTGGCCCCCACCTGTGAGACGACCTATTGCAACATTGTACAGAGCAGCACCAGGTGACCTGCAGTTCTTTATTCAGCATCCTACTCCTGAGAGCCTAGTTGGTAACCACAAACAAAGTTCACCCTGATGTCTTTCCTTTGCCCATTCTGAACAGGAAGTCTAATCGGATTGAGGCAATGAGCAAGAAAATTGTGTTGTCTAACCTAGCCATGTGTTCCTTGAATGCCATTTGCCTCTGGAGTTTTTGTACCTATTCCTTTTGAAATATTGCATGCAAAGATGTGCCTGTTTGAGGATTTCTGCAGTTCTTTTAACCAAACAGTACAAAAATTTCACAATGCAGCAAAATACATATTACAATCTGGCCTGGGCAACACTGACTCTGTTGCTCAGGCCATGGGCACCAGTGATGTCATCAGCCACTATGCTTGGATGCACTCCACCCGGATTTTGGGGGAAGTCCAGGGACCTTTGCTTGCTATTGAGGTAGCCGTCACAGCAAATCCAGAAGCTGGCACAACTTGTTTGTGCCTCTAGATGCAGTGGTGGTGCCAGAGTACAATGTCAGCAGTGCCACTCCTCTTTTTCTCCTGGTGTATGTAACCGCTAAAACTCTTTATCTTTTACTAGTGGGGACCCACCCTTATGGACTATAGGGCTGTGCCCTCCTTATTTTGTAGCCTTTTTGTATTATATCAACAGTAAATTGTTCATTATTCACTGTTGATATAACAAAAGAAGTCAAACTTCGGGTTCAGCAGTTGCCAGTGACACTGTTTGATGGCAGTGATGATCATGATGACCTGCGCCGGCCATCAGATTGTCCAGGGCTTGTAAAGTCGAAGCCCTGAACTCAGGGGCCTGGCATATCTCAGTGCCTTCTAATCTGTGATGTGCTGAAGCATCCCAGTTCAAGGTAACCCCGGACGCTGTAGGCTTAACCCCTACGGTACCCAGAAGTACACGCCAATCAACCAGTCACCACACCCTTACTCATTCATCACAGAGTTGGGAATGGTGGGGTGAAAAAGAAAAGACTGAAACCTGGGGCCTGTGACAGCATATATCCTAGTTTTCAGTTTAATGCTTTTGTGCATGTTGGAGTGAGAAGAAGCTGTGTTGAGCCAAAACAGGACCTTTGCAGGCAGCAAGGTAATTAAACAAAATGGTTTAAAATGTTGTGTGTGTGTGTGTTCGCGCATGCAGGTGATTGTGTTTGTCTGAAACAGATTGTGTGTATGTGTGCAAGTGCCTGTGTCTGTGTGAGTCAGAGTACGTGAGTGAATGATGAAGTCAATAAGAGAGAGTGACAGTGACTATGAGCGAGTTAGAGAACGTAACAATGAGTGAGCGAGAATAAGATTGAGTGCAAGTGAGAATGAGAATGAGGGAGAGTGTAAGAGTGAGTGCAATTGAGTGAGAATGAGTAATAATGAATGCAAGTGACTAAGAGTAAGTGAGACTGAATAAGAATGAGTAAGAGTGAGTGAAAGTTAGAGTGAAGGAGAATTAGTGACTAAGAGTAAGAGTGAATGCAATTAGTGAGAGTGAGTGAGAATGAATCGGTGATTCAGAATTAGACAGAGTGCAAGTGAAAGTGAATGAGGATGAGTAAGAGTGAGTGAGTGAATTCAAGAATGGGTGAGAGTAAGTGCAAGTGAGTATGGGTCAGCGAGAATGAATGAACAAGATTATGAGGGAGAATAATGGAGAGTGAATGTGAGTAAGAATGAGTGAGAGTGAATGACAGTGAAAGTCACGGTCAGGGAAAATGAGTGAGTCAGAGTAAGTGAGAATGATGGAGTGTTAGTGAAATTAAGTGAAACTCAGTGAGACTGAGTTTGTGAGTGAGGTTAAGTTAGTGTGAGCATGCCTGAGATTAAAAGTGAGTGTAAGTATAAATGAGAGTAAGTGAATGTGAATGAATTAGGTTGTATAAAAATTAGTGAGTGAGAGTAAGGGTGAGCGCAAGTGAGTTAATGTGAATGAATGAGAGCAAGCAAAACTCATAATGTGTGTTAGCAAGGCAATGTAAGTGAGCATGAGTGAATGAGTGTGGATGTAAGTAAGAATGAGTGAGTGTGAATGTGGTATTCCGATTGCAAGTCTGCAGTTGTCCCTGGCGTACTGAAGGTAAGTTTTGGCTTACACAGACACTCATTGCAAAATGTTGGCACTTGCATCATGGAGGAAACTTGTAGGATAATAGCACATGTTAAAACATCGTTGCCACTGGCATGCTGGAGATGATACTTGGTATTGCCATACAAGAGGTAATTCTTTGCACTGGCATATTATAACAATCCTTGGTACTGACATGTTGCAGGTCAAATCTGGCATACTAGAGGTAGCACTTGGCATATAGGACACTCACAACAAGATGCCGGCGCTGGCCTACTGAACTAAAGTCCTGGTGTAGCAGGCAACCACAGCAAAATACTAACACTGGCATACTAGAAGTAATGCTTGACATATGGGACGCCCATGAAAAATTGCTGACACTAGCATACTGGAGGCAATTCATGCTTTAAAAAGCACACATGCATAAATGCATGTTCAGTCAGATTTCAGGTAGTTCTTGGCATATGGGAGTATGCTCATTACATTTAGTAGGGAAGCAACCATGAAAAGTGCTGTTTCTGACGTACTAGAGATACTTTTTTGACATGTGGTGTATAGACAGCATAAATCAAAAAATTCTGGCACTGACATTCTGTACGTAATTTTTGGCATGAGGGTAAACCCATGGCATGGAGGGCACCAAGTCTACGTGGCACAATGAGGGTCTTTTTTACATATTTATGTGGTCTATTGTGGTAAACTCCTTGAGAGCTACAGGTCTCATTGTTGTGGCACATGAATATTTAATGATTGCTATTTGTAAGCCAATGGCTTTTGAGCACATTTATGTGAAAATTGTGCTTTAAATGAACTATGCAACACCATTACACTGAAAACTTTCTTGTAGGAATAACCCCCTGATCCCTCCAAGAACACATTGCGGCTCACTTGTTGGAAGTTGAGCCAAGTGTTAATCTCTCGCTCTTTCAAAGTTCGAAAGTATCCACGGGCTCTTACAACCAATGTGTGGGACCAATAGTGGTCCAGATCCGACGTGGCCTTCACTACTGATGCTCAAACACTTTGTACCAGTGGTTACTTTAGATTGTTAACTAGGTTATGTCCTCTGCTGTTTGGATACCCCTCCTCACATTCCTCCAGGTTTTGCTCAGACATCAGCAGATCATGCTGGGAGGACTGGGATGGTACTCTCAATGGGTCAGATGTACGAACCATTTCACTGACCAGTAAAATGCATTTTGCTATGTACAAAAGGCAAAATGCGATCCAGTAACTTGTTACTGAATCACATTTTACTTTCCCAATTCGGTATTAGAAAGGGGTGTGTTTAGGGCGCCCCTTCCTAAATGGAATAGCACTGGTATGTATGAATGTTTTGCGACCATGAATGCAATTGTTACCACCAACTTCAAGTTAGTAGTAACCATTTGCAAATGGGAAGGGCTCTTCAAGGGACCCCTTCCACTATGTGAATGGGGGCGCAAAACGTTTTTCAGAAAAAATGAAAAGAAAACTTTTCATTTTTTTTTTGTAATGCATCCTGTTTTCGTTCAAGGAAAGCAGGCTGCATTAGAAAAAAACTGCTTTGTTTAAAAGCAGTCACAGACATGGTGGTCTGCTTTCCCCAGCAGGCCACCATCCCTGTGAGTGTGGCCATTTCCACTGGGGTTGCAAATTGCAACCTGCCTCATGAATATTGATGAAGGAGGTCATTTGCGACCCCATTGGGAATTGCAAACAGTGTGCTTTACAGTGTTGCACATTTTGTTTTGTGACAATTTGCCATTCCCTAAAGGATCGCAAATTGCAAGTCGCAAAACAAAACGTCAGACATCTGGCCCAATATTCTATGTTCCTCAGGAGGAATGGGTTTTAAGAGCAATTTTAGACCTGAGGTTTTTTAACTCATGTTTTCAAAATGACCCTTGTGTAAGTTTGCAGGCCCTGGACTCAGAGGACTCAATGGCATCCTTAAACCTGTAGAACACCTTCTTTCATGTATCAGTCATGCAGTCCCATAGGAGTTACTTCCATTTGCCATTCACTTCACTGGCCTTTTAGCATACTGAAGGCCCTTCTGGTACTTACACTATTGGTAGTCGTGGGCCGTCTTTGCAGTTCGTAGTTACATGTGTTCCTCTCTATCCTGATGACGAGCTGACAGAGGTGGGCTTGTCTCAGCTAGTGTTGGAAAAGTTGCAGAATACTGTCACTATTGTCTGCTATAGGTTTCCCAATCAGTGAGTCAAAATTTCATCTTCTTCCATTGCAGAGGGTGCCCTTCATTGGAACTGTCCTGAGAGAGTCACTCTGGGGACTTGCACCACCACAGTGAGCCTGGCACATTTGTGGCCATATTTATACTTTTTGAAGCACAACTGCTCCAACGCAGTTGTGCGTCAAAATTTTTACCGCCGGCTAACGCCATTCCAACGCACCATGCGGGCGCCTTATTTATGGAATGACGTTAGCCGGCTCTGCGGACTCGCTGCGTAAAAAAAAATTACTCACACCAGGCAGCGCCGGCGTATGGAAAAATGGGGGTTGTGCGTCAAAAAATGGTGCACTTCAAGTCTGAGGCAAAAATCAGGCCTCAAACCGGACTTGCGCCATTTTTTTTTACGCCAAACCTCCATTGACATGACTCCTGTCTTAGCAAAGACAGTAGTCATGCCCCCTTGCCCAATGGCCATGCCCAGGGGACTTGTGTCCCCTGGGCATGGTCATTGGGCATAGTGGCATTTAGGGGGCCCAAATCTGGCCCCCCCATACCACTTAAAAAAAACGAAAAAAAATACTTACCCCAACTTACCTCAACTTCCCTGGAATGGGTCCCTCCATCCTTGGGTGTCCTCCTGGGGTGGGCAAGGGTGGCAGGGGGTGTCCCTGGGGGCATGGGAGGGCACCTCTGGGTTCCTTCCGAGCCCACATGTCCCTTAACGCCTGCCCTGACCCAGGCGTTAAAAAACGGCGCCCATCAGGCTGTGCGCTGTTTTTTAAGGCCCACCCCCTCCTGTGCGTCAAAATGACGCCAGAGTATAAATAAGGCGCACAGGCCTTAAAGTCATTTTTTGGAAGGGAACGCCTACCTTGCATATTATTAACGCAAGGCAGGTTCTCCCTTCCAAAAAATGACGCACATGGTGGGATTTTGACGTCCGCGGGGTCGGGCGTCAAAGTATAAATATGGGGCAGGGTTTGCGGCGAATGTGCGTCAAAATGTTTGACGCACATTCGGCGCAAGCAGAGTATAAATATGCCCCTTGGATTTTCACCCTGATGTATCAAGCAAGAGCTACTGTCTCAGCGTTGATAGTTCTGAGGCTTTTTGGTCTTCTAGCATGTTGGAATTTTTTTGGTACCTCATGCTCAGTGGCACAAGCAGGCCCTTGAATGGAATCAATGTCTGCCCAGCATTGAGGGTGCAATTCTAACAGTATATCATCACCAGTGAGGCTGCCAGGGACCTCTAGTCGTGGATGAAGGATGCCACCTTGACCTGCAGTAGATCATTTGCTATGTCTCCCCCAGAGGCAGAGGCTGTGGCAGTGACATATGGTTCCTTCCCTTGGTTGGGGTGTTTGCCTGGACGAGGTGGAGATCAGAGGTCTGTGCTTTCCGGTGGGGCAGCACCATTACTTAAACCTTTTGGAGCTGCATGACACAGGCTGGCCCAGAAGTCCTTTTAGCCTTCCTTTAGAGGCAAGTCACCCCAGGTTCTAATGGACAACATGACAGCCATGGGTGTGCTGTGACAAGTAGGGTGGCATGGGATCATTGGTTAATTTGTAAATAAAAACGTGCTGGTGCCCAAAGCTCTCTTCTGATACACGCGGCTGCTGCACTTAAATGTGCGAGAACAAAATACTGAGGCAGCGTAATCCTAAAGCCATCTCAGGCCTCTTTAATCCATTCACAGACACTCCCTGCCCCTTCAGCTCACTCTTGCATTTTCCAATTTTCTCCCTTTGTGAAGCTTTTCCCTCTGTCTTTGCTCCTTCTTTCCCATATGTGCCTTTTGCTCCCAGTGAATACCTGATGCAAAAAAATAAGCGCCGGCCCTCAAAAATAAGTGCCAGTGTCCCGCACTGGGAACCACCAACTCAAATTAAGCACTGCATGAGATCATCAGTCATCTCTATAAAGTCTTTGAGACTGTTGAAATGGCTGAAGTTTTGTCCGGATCATTCAGAGGGCCAGTCTCCTGGCAGGGTACCAAGGGCAGACAAACTCAGCCGCTGCCAGATTGTCAAGCACAAGTGATTTCTGCACCCATAGTCCATAAATGTATGACTTGGAATATCAGAGGACTTGGAAATCTGTGAAAGTATAGACATATTTTATCCTATCTTGATCGACATGGCATTCACACAGCCCTGTTATAAGAAAGCCATTTGGCTGATTCGACAGGCACAACATTTGCGACCAGGTGGGCCTACCCCAGATGATTTTCCACATACTCCTCCTATGCGAGAGGGACTTTAACATTTAGTCACAAGGGGGTGCCGTTTATTTCACAGGGCTCATTAAAGGACACACAGGGCTGCTACTCAATGATGTGGGGTAGACTAAACCCTCATGCTGTCGCAATAGTTAATTGCTGTGGCCCAGATATAGATGGCCATGGTTTCTTTGACTGTCTTTGGGGCCAGGTTGCAGATATAGGTCCATCCCTGATTTTAATATAACCCTAAATTCAACATTTGACCATTGCCATACCCCATCCACTTATTGCAGTGTAGCTGCTCATCGTCTCAGGGATATCATGGAGGAGCACGATTTACTTGATGCTTGAAGAAATCTCCATACTTCGAAAAAAGAAGGCACTATTTATTCCAGAGTGCATAGCAGCTAATCACGCTTCGATTATTGTCTTCTTTCCAAAGGTCTGGGGTCTTGGGTAGACCAGGTCTCCCACCTTGCATGACCATACTCAGATCACACCCTTGTCTTACGTACACTACACCTACCCCCTCGGGCTCTTACTGGTGTGACTTGGAGGCTGTCCCCAGGCTTGCTACTGGATCCTCTATTTCTTGCTAAAGACAAGAGATTTCAGATTTCGTTTTGACAAACACAGATTTGGTGCCAATGGTTAGCACTGTTTGAGAGGCGTTTAAGGTTACTGTCTGTGGAGTCTGTCTGGTCAAAAGTGGGGGAGCACTGCGCTCGTTTGTGAAATGATTTGTGTAAACTTGAGGGGAAACTCAAACCACGTTGAGGTACAGTTGGGAGTAGTAGATAACCCCCATGTGATTCAACAAATTAGGACAGTTTTATCTGACTTTCAGGAAACAGCCCAAAGAGAATGCCTCTCCAGAGTTAAATATGCCAAGGCTCGAGCATATGGGGAGGTTGAATGCCCAGGATGCACTCTTGCTACCATGACTCGAAAACTACTGTCTGCCAGTGATATTCTGAAGGTGCGAGACGATCAGGGGTCATAGACATACCCCAGATATACTTCACACTTTCCCCTTGTTCTATGGGTCTCTCTATATCTCTCGTAGTTCAGCACCTATTGCTGTGGTTTCCTATTTGGAAGATGTAGCTCTAGAATGTGATGCCCAGCAGAATGTCCTGGCCCAAGATATTAGTGGTGACAGGCTAAGGGAGGCGATCAAGCAGTTACAGGCTAGTAAGTCCCTGGACTCTGATGGCTTGCCGGCCGACTATTATAAACCTTGTG
Source organism: Pleurodeles waltl (assembly GCF_031143425.1). Lineage (NCBI taxonomy): Eukaryota > Metazoa > Chordata > Amphibia > Caudata > Salamandridae > Pleurodeles > Pleurodeles waltl. The sequence continues at coordinate 1,985,760,958 of NC_090440.1, read as the reverse complement.
TGGACCTGCTGGTACCGGTGCTAAACTCTGACTTACATGAGGCAAAGAATTAGGGTATACTTCCCCCTCTATGCGGGAAGCCATGATCATTGCTTTGCTCATACTGGGTAAACAGCCTGATCGTTGCGAGTCTTAAAAGACTATTCTCTGTAATCAATTGTGATGTTAAAATTCGGGCTATAGTACTCACCTACCGTCTCTCACTTCTTACAACATTTTTAGTACACCCTGACTGTTTACAGCACTGCAGGACATTAACCCACACCTGGTTGCAGTTGCGATCTTCTTAGATTCTAGCTTTTATGCTGCAGAAATGTAGTGAATAAAGACATACTTGACTTGACTCAATTGAATGGGATCTTTTTTATGACGCTCTTGCACTGGATAGGACTTCCCAATTCATGTTTAGCCTGGGTGTCCCTCTTATATGTGCAACCGGTCGCCAAGAGTTAGGATTAATGGGTCCGTCTCCTCCCCTATAACAATCAGCAGAGGCACATGACAGGGCTTTCCACTCGCACCATTACTTTTTGCTCTAAAGATAGAGTCACTAGCTGCAAAAGTGCGGCAAAGTCATCAGGATTATGCACTTTGCTACTCTTCTTGGCATCTATTGATGACACTGTGGGGCATATTTATACTCCGTTTGCGCCTAAATTGCGTCGTTTTTTTTTACGCAATTTCGACGCAAAACTAACTCCATATTTATACTTTGGCGTTAGACTCGTCTAGCGCCAAAGTCCATGGAGTTAGCGTCATTTTTTAGCGTGGACACCTACTTTGCGTTAATTATATGCAAGGTAGGCGTTCCCGTCTAAAAAATCGACTCCGAGGCATGTGTGTCGGATTTATACTCCCGGGCAAAAATCACGCCCGGGAGTGGGCGGGTCAAAAAAAATGACGTACGGCCGCTTTTGCGCCGTTTTTAAGCGCCTGCAAAAGGCAGGCGTTAAGGGACCTGTGGGCTCTGAAGGAGCCCAGAGGTGCCCTCCCATGCCCCCAGGGACACCCCCTGTCACCCATGCCCACCCCAGGAGGACACCCAAGGCTGGAGGGACCCATCCCAGGGACATTAAGGTAAGTTCAGGTAAGTGTTTTTTTTTTTTTTTTTTTTGTGGCATAGGGGGGCCTGATTTGTGCCCCCCTACATGCCACTATGCCCAATGACCATGCCCAGGGGCCATTGGGCAAGGGGGCATGACTCCTGTCTTTGCTAAGACAGGAGTCATTTCTATGGGGGTTGGGAGTGAAAAAATATGGCGCAAATAGGGTTGAGGCGAAAAAATTGCCTCAACCTGACTTGCCCCATTTCTTGACGCCCAAGCCCCATATCCCCCTACGCCGGCGCTGCCTGGTGTACGTCGTTTTTTTTAACGAACACCAGACGGCGCCGGCGGCTAACGCCGGCTAACGTCATTCAATAAATACGGCGCCCGCATGGCGCTTCAGAATGGCGTTAGCCGGCGCTAATTTTTTTGACGCAAAACTGCGTTGGCGCAGTTTTGCGTCAAAAAGTATAAATATGGGCCTATATGTGATGACATGACACTATTTTTTCACGATCTTCAAATTAGTCTCTACTCTGTCCTCCGTGAGTTTATCTGCTTTGGTGGTCTATCGGTGTTACAGATTAACTAGGTAAAATCACAAATTTTCCCCCTTTACAATTGATTGATTGATTAAAATCAATAAAGACAATAAAAAAAAAATCCTGCTTATTCAAATCACCCATTGTAATGTTTTAATTTAAGACTTCCACATGTTTGCTGTCGCTTCATTCATTATCCCACAGTTTGACCTTAGTTGAGTTAAGACATTCTCGATGTATGCTCCTGTTAATCCTCTTCATAGTTGTACCCTGAGACTTCTAATTTGATAGACTGTTTCGCATTGCAGTCATGTATGCACATCAAGTCAGCGAGCTGCAAGTTTTGCCTTTTCAGTCTCGCGATACTACCTTTTTTCCTTGCAAGTTGGTACTTGGGAAACATGTATCCTTTTTCCCGAAATTGGTACCACCCTTCCATTGGGGCATCCCACTACACATCTCACATTCAGTTCTCCAGAGAAGGAGGAGAATTTACACTGGTTGGAGCCACTGCATTCCCTTAGGCCCAGATCTACTAAGGTTTTGCATCAGGTTTGTCACTTTTATGGTGCTGTTCCGACGCAGAATGTTTTTTGGCATTTACTAAGCCATGGAAAGCCACTTTGCACTGTTTCGTATGGTTTAGAAAGCACAAAGTAACGCAAGGCAGGGCATAGCACTGCCTTTCATTACTTTGGGTCAGGGATGCACTTCATGGATAGAGTATGGACTTTGACACAATCCCAGATTTACTAAGGTGAGTAAACCTCGAATTGCACTAAAAAGTAACGCCTCCCAGAAGCAGAAGTTACAAGGAGAAATATCCTTGTTTCTCCTCGTTACTTCCTCTTTTGACATATTATGCATTCTGCAGCATGCATAGAAAGAGGAAAATGCTTACATGGGAAACAATCCTGCCTGCAACATACAGTGCACCAGCACTAGGAGACAGCAGAAATGTTCCATATCTTAGTAGATAAAGCACATTTCTGCTGTCTTCCTTTCATGCAATGCTGCGCTGCAACTTAGCTTGCTGCCCTGCATTGTGTGAAATGTTAGTAAATATGCCCCTTAGTTTCTGCATAGATAGGATGAAGGACGACTAGTATTCAATCAGCTGGTTGTTGGGTTTTCAGGTGCAAAGATGGAAAGATTTGTCCAGAAACAGATCTTATCCTGATGGCTTGTCCAATGCAACAAACAGTTATGCCTTTGACGAAAAAGGAATATATTGAGCATCTTAGGACTAACTCCGCAAGAGCTAAAACTGTAACCACTGCTCTAGCTAAGGGCATTCCATGTTAGACATTTACCTGTCAACAGTATGGGTATCTGTTCATACTTTAACCAGGCGTTACTACATTCACAAGTCCCTAGTGAGGGACATTTTGCCCTTTGGTGTTGATTCACAAGATATAGAATTGGCAGTTAGAAGTACCTGTTAGATGAATAAGTTACCTACTTTCAGTTATGTTGTTTCTGGTGGATGCGCTGATCTAATCACAGACTCCTCAACACATGGCCATTAACCCATTCTGTGGAGTGGACTTTCAGTAGTAAAAAGATCCCAGATTAATTTTGCACACTACCAGTTCATTCAGTTTGTGAGCCACGCTCTGCATCTGAAGTCATGTTAAAGATGAATGAATGATTTCATGTCAGCACGCAGCAGTGGCGCCTATATGCGGCCCTGTGTTTTCATGTCTGATGCAGGGATTGAATTGCAACAGAGCATTGGTGCCGTCTCCTGGCACGCATATGCAATTTCAGGAATTTCCCGATCCAGTCTGGTGTCTAGGAAGATTTACAAACTAAAGAATCTGAGGATAGATTATCCACCAGAAAGAATGCGCCTGAAAGTTAGTAACTTTTTCTTAATTTCCTTGTGCTACAGAGATAAATTCACCTGGTAAGAATTTGTAAGTCAGATTTCTGATGGATACTTCTAATAATTGATTCTTTATCTTCAGAATATGCCAAAAGTCCAGACTGCATTTAGGTGACCTTTCAGCATAGCCCCTGTGCACCGGTACATAGTGTTGCATGACTTCTCATTGACTCTGCTTCGCCCCAGGACTTTTAGCTGAAGCAGCATGTAGGCGCCACCCCGGCAGGCTGATGTCAGTTCCTTTCTTTCTGCACCATTGTATGTGAGCCTAGAGCTATTTTCTACTTTTTCTTGTCAGTTGACAAGCTTTTTTCTCTACACATTTCTGTCCATTGTGCAAGGGAACATGTACCCTCCTAAAACTGCAGGGTTTAAGAGTTACAGGGATTGTTGCAAACAAATGTCTGCTACAGATCTTCACAAGATGTGTATGTGGTGTTTAAAGTCAGGCCATATGACTCCAAGTTGTGAGTGGAGTGTGCCCTGATGCACTCAAAAGCAATCTGGGAACACAAAGCCAAATATACATCACTGAGCACTGCGGGAAGTCGCATAAGTGCCACTCCCGCTCAAAGTCAAAGACACAGAGCTGATCCCACAAAGAGGTTGGCACCGCAGTCCAAGTCTTCAGGTAAGATCCAAAAAGAAACACAAGAGGTCAAAGTGGGCCTCAGTCTAACCTAGCTACTCTTCATCTGAGAAGTCACAAAGATGTCAGTGTTCCTCATGTTTTCGCATGCGGTCACATACAGAAGAGTTGATTCTGCACCCTGAATCCCTTGGTCCATTGCTGATGCCACAGCAGATTGAGGCATTTAAGAAGGCCATGGTCAGCATCTTCTGCACCTTACTGTCTCCCAATGACTCAATTTACGGCTCATAGATCATTGGATGTCTCCAGTTGGGTTATCGCTGGCGTGTCTGCTCTCAGTGCTGTCAGGTTCAGCTCAGACTCTGGACCTTACTCCATGTCCAGCAGCACAATCCATGTTGGATCTAGCTGCATAAAAACCAGCACAGCTAATCCTCATCTGAAACACTAATGCATTCAACACGGCCCTGACTGACTCCTTCATGGGCACGTGGACTAAACCCTGCTCTTGCCCAACTATAAAAAGATAGGTTGAACTTCTTCACAGACCCGCTCCAGGTGACCCTGTCTTCCTAATTCAGCACCCTACTCCTGACATCCTGGTAATATAGGCCACTGGTGGCAGGATCAACCCCAATTATTTTCTTGCTACCCTCAGGATAGAGAGTCGAAGAGAATTGAGGCATGTGGAGAGAGGATATTATCTTTCACTCAGCACCAGATGTTTGTTGGTAAGGACTTCCATGCATTATGAGACTCAGTCACCTAGATCTTAATGATAGTCCCAGGAGAATTTTGCACCAGTTTAGCACAGACCATTCTAGGTTGTCAGGATACGGCCAATATCTTTATCCGGTCTGGCCTGGGCATAACTAACTGTTTAGGCAGAGCATTTGGCAATATCATGGTTCTCTGGCGCCACACGTGAATAAGATCCATAGGATTCTCAGGGGACATTAAGGCATCACTCATGGATATGCTTTTTGATGTATATCTTTCCTCTTTAGCGAGAAGGCTGATTCCAGCAGACTGAGAGTAGAGCCACTGCACACTCCATGGGTCTTTCCACACCTGCAAGGCAGTGTCGCCAGCAGTTTTGCCCTTTTCAATGCATTGCTATGGGTTTCACCTTCAGACAGTGAGTGCCAAGGCCCACCACATCAACAACATGCCCCCAGTCCTTTCTGGATCAGGGTAGGGGATCCAGCAGGCAACATCTAGGCCCTCTGAGGAAGCAAGCCTCCCAGCTTACAGCCCCTCCAGCAGAAGCCCCAAAGCCACTTTAGTTTCCCTTACAGACACACAGCCACATTGAGGGAGGCAGGGTGTAGGAAGTTGGCTCTGTATGTACTATTTCAAAGTAAGAAATAGCATGCACAGAGTCCAAGGGTTCCCCTTAGAGGTAAGATAGTGGCAAAAAGAGATAATTCTAATGCTCTATTTTGTGGTAGTGTGGTCGAGCAGTAGGCTTATCAGAGGAGTAGTGTTAAGCATTTGTTGTACACACACAGGCAATAAATGAGGAACACACACTCAGAGACAATTCCAGACCAATAGGTTTTTGTATAGAAAAATATATTTTCTTAGTTTATTTTAAGAACCACAGGTTCAAGATTTACAAGTAATACTTCAAATGAAAGGTATTTCATGTAGGAACTTTAGGAACTTTGAATTAGCAAAATAGCATATACAGTTTTCACACAAATGACATATAGCTATTTTAAAACTAGACACTGCAATTTTCAACAGCTCCTGGGGGAGGTAAGTGTTTGTTATTTTTGCAGGTAAGTAAACCACCTACGGGGTTCATGTTTGGGTCCAAGGTAGCCCACCGTTGGGGGTTCAGAGCAACCCCAATGTTACCTCAGGGCCGGTCAGGTGCAGAGGTCAAAGTGGTGCCCAAAACACATAGGCTTCAATGGAGAAGGGGGTGCCCCGGTTCCAGTCTGCCAGCGGGTAAGTACCTGCGTCTTCGGATGGCAGACCAGGGGGGTTTTGTAGGGCACCGGGGGGACACAAGTCAGCACAGAAAGTACACCCTCAGCAGCAGGGGGGCGGCCGGGTGCAGTGTGCAATCAGGCGTCGGGTTCGCAATAGGTTTCAGTGGGAGACCAAGGGGTCTCTTCAGCGATGCAGGCAGGCAAGGGGGGGGGGGCTCCTCGGGGTAGCCACCACCTGGGCAAGGGAGAGGGCCACCTGGGGGTCGCTGCTGCACTTGAGGTCGGATCCTTCAGGTCCTGGGGGCTGCGCGTGCAGTGTCTTTACCAGGCGTCGGGTCTGTGAAGCAGGCAGTCGCGGTCAGGGGGAGCCTCGGGATTCCCTCTGCAGTGGGGGCTCAGGGGGGTCAACTCTGGCTACTCACGGTCTCGTAGTCGCCGGGCAGTCCTCGCTGTGGTGTTTGTTTTCCACAAGTCAAGCCGGGGGCGTCGGGTGCAGAGTGCAAAGTCTCACGCTTCCGGCGGGAAACGTGTGTTGTTTCAAAGTTGCTTCTTTGTTGCAAAGTTGCAGTCTTTGGGGAACAGAGCCGCTGTCCTCGGGAGTTCTTGGTCCTTCTAGATGCAGGGTAGTCCTCTGAGGCTTCAGAGGTTGCTGGACCCTGTGGAACGCGTCGCTGGAGCAGTGTCTTTAGAAGTGGGGAGACAGGCTGGTAGAGCTGGGGCCAAAGCAGTTGGTGTCTCCGTCTTCTCTGCAGGGCTTTCAGGTCAGTAGCCCTTCTTCGTCTTAGGTTGCAGGAATCTATCTTGCTAGGTTCTGGGAGCCCCTAAATACTCAATTTAGGGGTGTGTTTAGGTCTGGGGGGTTAGTAGCCAATGGCTACTAGCCCTGAGCGTGGCTACACCCTCTTTGTGCCTCCTCCCTGAGGGGAGGGGGGCAACTCCCTAATCCTATTGAGGGAATCCTCCATCTGCAAGATGGAGGATTTCTAAAAGTCAGAGTCACCTCAGCTCAGGACACCTTAGGGGTTGTCCTGACTGGCCAGTGACTCCTCCTTGTTTTTCTCATTATCTCCTCCGGCCTTGCCGCCAAAAATGGGGCCGTGGACGGGGGGGGGCGGGCATCTCCACTAGCTGGAATGCCCTGGGGTGCTGTAACTAAGGGGGTGAGCCTTTGAGGCTCACCGCCAGGTGTTACAGTTCCTGCAGGGGGAGGTGAGAAGCACCTCGACCCAGTACAGGCTTTGTTACTAGCCACAGAGTGACAAAGGCACTCTCCCCATGTGGCCAGCAACATGTCTTGTGTGTGGCAGGCTGGCAGAACTAGTCAGCCCACACTGGAAGTCGGGTATGTTTTCAGGGGGCATCTCTAAGATGCCCTCTGGGGTGTATTTCACAATAAAATGTACACTGGCTTCAGTGTGCATTTATTGTGCTGAGAAGTTTGATACCAAACTTCCCAGTTTTCAGTGTAGCCATTATGGTGCTGTGGAGTTCGTGTTTGACAGACTCCCAGACCATATACTCTTATAGCTACCCTGCACTTACAATGTCTAAGGTTTTACTTAGACACTGTAGGGGCACAGTGCTCATGCACCTATGCCCTCATCTATGGTATAGTGCACCCTGCCTTAGCTCTGTAAGGCCTGCTAGAGGGGTGACTTACCTATGCTATAGGCAGTGTGAGGTTGGCATGGCACCCTGAGGGGAGTGCCATGTCGACTTAGTCATTTTCTCCCCACCAGCACACACAGCTGGCAAGCAGTGTGTCTGTGCTGAGTGAGGGGTCCCCAGGGTGGCATAAGACATGCTGCAGCCCTTAGAGACCTTCCCTGACATCAGGGCCCTTGGTACCAGGGGTATCAGTTACAAGGGACTTACCTGGATGCCAGGGTGTGCCAATTGTGGAAACAAAGGTACAGTTTTAGGGAAAGAACACTGGTGCTGGGGCCTGGTTAGCAGGCCTCAGCACACTTTCAAATCATAACTTGGCATCAGCAAAGGCAAAAAGTCAGGGGGTAACCATGTCAAGGAGGCATTTCCTTAAACAGGGCCACTGTCCTCTGGAGTTCTTAGTCCACTGGTGGGCAGGCAGTTCTCTGGGAGTTTGTAGAGGTCGCTGGTCCTACAGGATCCATTGCCTTTTTGTAGCAGGGCTTCTGAAGCTGCAGACAGGCTGGTAGGGCTGGGGCCAGTTCAGTTGGTGTCTGAAGTCTTCTCTGCTGGGGTCGGCTTAGTCAGTCCTTTTTTATGGGCAAGCGCAAAGCGCTCCGTCCATAAAGTAATCTCTCTTTGAGCTTCAAACTACGCCCAGGTCACGCCAGTCTCTTTCATTGGTTCCTGGGCTTGCTCTTTAAAATCTGCTTGTTTTCATTTATGAAAGGTATGCATACGTCATGCCTTTTCCGGTGTTTAGCCCGCCTACACAGCACCGGTAAACTACTAGAAACATACGAGGCTCGATGTTTTGAGCATGGTTTCTGGACTACTTTATCTGTTAATTTTCCCCGCAGCGCGATCGCGCTGGGGTTTACATAGCGCGATTGCGCTCTCTTTTTTCGTTTTCAATTTCAGCGCAATCGTGCTGTGTTTTTTTCTCTTTTAATTTGTGTGTCAAGAAAAGTTGGGTTAAGAGTTTACAACGCAAATAGCTCTAACTCAAGGAAATGCAAGCCTCATTGCATTGAAAATGCTTGTTCTTTTTATCTTCTTAAGGTCACTAGCAATCTGGTGAGCTAGGTTCAGGGGTGCCCTTAAATCATAGATTTAGAGGCGTTGCAGGGTTCAGAGGGTGTCCTTGAGGGTGGCTACACCCTTCCTGTGCCTCCTCCCTTTGGGTAACCCTGTTGATCTCTGGTCACTTCAGCTTTGCTCACCTTAGGGGTGGTCCTAGCTGGGGTGGTCATTCTTCCCTGTTTTACCTAATTTTCCCGCTCAACTTGCTGCCAAAAGTGGGGCTTTGTCCCGGGGGGGTGGGCATCTCCACTAGCTGGAGTGCCCTGGGGCACTGTAACAGGAGGCCTGAGCCTGCAGGAGGTAGATATAAAGGTATAAAGCACCTCCACCCAGAGCAGGCTTTGCTTCTGACCCCAGGAACAGACAGGTCAACCTAACACTAAAGGGTTGGCTAGGGTACGGGGGCATCTCTAAGATACCCTCTGTGTGTATTTTACAATAATTCCAACACTGGCATCAGTGTGGGTTTATTGTGCTGAGAGGATTGACACCAAACTTCTCAGCCTTCAGTAAAGCCATCATGGAGTTCTGGTGTTCGTAATGGCAGACGCCTAGCCAATGTTCTTAAAATGGCCACACTGCACTTACAGTGTCTTAAGAATGGACTCACACTCTGTGGGGGCAGTTTGCTCATGCACCTATGCCCTCACCTGTGGTATAGTAACCCTGCCTTAGGGCTGTAAGGCCTGCTAGAGGGGTGACTTACCAATGCCACAGGCAGTAGTTGGTGGGCATGGCACCCTGAGAGGGATGTCATGTCGATTTTACCCTTTTCTTCCCCCCAGCACACACAGTCTGCAATGGCAGTGTGCATGTGCTTGATGAGGGGTCCCATGCTGCACCCCTTAACGACCCTCCATGGTCACAGAGCCCTCTGTACCACTGGTACCTTTTACAAGGGATTTAGCTGTGTGCCAGGGGTGTGCCAATTGTGGGAATAATGGTACAGTTTAGGGAAAGAACACTGGTGCTGAGGCCTGGTTAGCAGGATCCCAGCACACTCTCAGTCAAGTCAGCATCAATATCAGGCAAAAATTGGGGGTGGGTAATCATGCAAGCAAGGGCACTTTCCTACAGGAATCCCCAAAAAGTCTCTGTCTGGGAGACCCATTTCCCATAGAGTGGAGCACCGGACTCGTGTGCCTTTCCTGGGCTACTTCTCTGGCCTGAGTTCTGAAAAAGATCAGAAACTACTGGGCACAAGTTATCCTATTGGCCCCGATTAGGCCAGGAGATTGTAGTACTGAGATCTTCTTGGCATGAGCTTATATTCTTCAACTAGGCCACCGCTTCAGGAGGATAGTCTTATGCAGCAGCAAGAAATGGTCCTGCACCAAGGCCTATGCAATCTACCCCTTCATGCATGGAGATTGAGCAGCAACAGTTGACTGCATTTGATCTACCTCCCAGAGTAGTGGATGTCATTCTAGCGCTCAGACATCCTCCTACAAAATGTTTTATGCCAGATGGTGGGACAGGTTTCTGGCTTGGTCGGGCACACATAACATGAACCCATTGCAGGGCAAACTGTTGGATATGTTACTGTTTGCAGGAAGCTTGCTCTGTATATACTATGTCAAACTGAAATATAGGCCCATATTTATACTTTTTTAGCGCCACATTTGTGTCATTTTTTTACGCAAAAGCGGCGAAAACTTACAAAATACAATTATATTTTGTACGTTTGCGCCACTTTTGCGTCGAATAATTGCGCAAATGCGGCGCTAAAAAAGTATAAATATGGGCCATAGTGTGCACAGCATCAAGGAGTTCCCCAGAGGCTTAACAGAGGCAAAAGTAGATAATACTAATGCTCTCTTTTGTGGTAGTGTGGTTGAGCAGTTAGACTTATCAGAGGGTAGTGCAAAGCATGTGTTGTACACACAAACAATAGAAGAAGCACACACTCAATGACTTAACTCTAAACCAATGTTTTTTATATAGCAAAAATATATTTTCTTAATTTATTTCTAGAACCACAAGATTCAAGTTACAGGTAAGTACTTCCATAGATTCATATTTCACACATATATCAATAGTACTTTGTTTGAAATCGATAAGTTTTACAGTTTTTACAATATTGGCAATTATCTGTTTTAAAAGTTGACAGTGCAGTTTTCAGAAACAGCTCCTGGGGGGAAGAAAAGTTAGAATGTTTTACAGGTAAGTACTTGCCTTTAATGTCCAGTCTCTGGGGGTTAGAAAGTCCACCGCTGGGGGTTCAGATTAACCCCAAACACCCAACACCAGCAACAAGGGGACGGCTGGGTGCAGAGGTCAAAAGTGAAGCAAATTTAACATGGGCTCCTATGGAGACAGGGAGCACCTGGAATCAGATCTGCAGACAGGTAAGTACCCGCATCTTCGGAGGGCAGACATGGGGGTTTAGAGGAGCACTGGAGGAGGGCCACAAGTAGGCACCAAACATGCACCCTCAGCGGCACTGGGGTGGCCGGGTGCAGGATGCAAACAAGGTGTCGGGTTTCCAATGATTCTCTATGAGGGGACCCCCTGGTGTCACTCACATGCTGCAGGCGAGGTCCACAGGTTCAACTCGGGTAAACCACAGACTGGACAGGGAGGAGAGCCACCTGCGGAACGTAACTACACTGGAGGTTTTGTTCTCCGAGGTCTAGAAGCTGCTGGAGCAGTATGTCTTTAGCCGTCGGATATCTTCATCCTGAGCTTTTGCGGTCAGGGGGTCCTTGGGATTCCCTCTCCAGGCGTCGCCGTGGAGAGGTCAACCCAGGTTGGGCACTTGCTCACAAGTGCCTGGGGATCCTCTCTAGTTGGTGGGGCTGCCTGGACACGGGCTGTGGGCGTCGGGTGCAGAGTAGTCAGGACTCACGTATCTGGAGTGGTGCTGGAGTCCAAGGGTGTTGTTTTTATGTGGACAGGGCCACTGTCCTTGGGAGTTCTCAGTCATCTGTAGTGCAGGGCAGTCCTCTGCAGCTGGGCAGAGGGTGCTGGTCCGCTGGGTGCATCTCCTTCTTTGCAGAGGTTCTCTGAAGCAGGAGACAGGCCGGTAGGGCTAGGGCCAAGTCAGTTGTGTCATCCTTCTTCTCTGCAGGGGTTTCAGCTATGCAGTCCTTCTTCGTCTTGTGAGGTTGCCAGGAATCTGATGACTTGAGTTCAGGGGAGCCCTTAAATACTGGATTCTGATGGATACAACTACCTGTGGATTCCTCACCTAATGAATACTCCCATGGCGCCAGCATTCGACGGAAATCTTCTTCCTAGTCTCTGCACGTCGACGAGGACGTCACTCTAGCCCACGCGACGCCGTCTGACGTCATACAGGCAATAAGAGGTCCTCGACGACGTGCCGACGTCAGTTCCCTTTTTTCCGTGCATTCGAAACGGTTATCTTCGAGGGAGCAACTGTTACTTTCGTGGTTACAGTGTATTTTTTGCTGCGTAGTCCTTCGCTGCAGTAATAATGTCGCAGAGAAAGTCGGGTTTTAAGCCTTGTCGTGAGTGTGGGGGCAAGATGTCAGTTACGGATCCTCACTCCGACTGTCTTTGGTGTTTAAGCTCCGACCACGACGTCTCGACTTGCGATTCATGTCAGCACATGAATCCAAAGGCCCTCAAGGAACGTGAGGCGAAGTTGTTTATGGCGAAGTCGAAGAAAGAAAAACATCATAAGAAGTCTTGTTCGCCAAGGCATCGGCGTCATCGAGACTCCCGGCGCCGTAGAGAATCACGGCGCCATTCGAGCAAGGAGACTCGTTCCAGGTCTTCGGATCGGCGCCGGAGGACTTGGGAGGTCAGTCCCACGGTCACGCCGCATCCATCAACGCCGTTGCCCTCTCCGGCGTCACCGACTTCACCTGGACAGGCGCCGGTGATTGAAGTGGTGCAGCCTCTGGTGTTGTCCCCGGCGTCGCAGACGTCGAGGCCGGCGTCGGGGTCGCCTTCGATACAGGCACCCCAGTATCCGGCTTTTCCCACCCCTGGAGCCGATAGTACCGCATTCCTAAATGCGATGTATACCATCTTCCAACAGATGGCTCCAGGGGGTGCTCCAGCTGGCCCTTTGGTCTTTTCATTGGGTGATCCTGCGCCTCTACGGCCGGCACCCTTTATGCCCTTTCTCCCTTTTGGGAACGTGGGCTCGGCGCCGGTGTCGGCGCCGGTGGCCGCTCCGGTGGCTTCGGAGGGATTGGCCCCGGAGATTCCCATCCCGTCGACGTCGGGATTTCGTCCTGTGACTCCGGTGGGTCCATCCGCTCCGAGTGCTCTTTCATCGGCGCCGAAGTTACCTGTGGCGCCGGACGCGGTGTCGGTGGCTTCTGAAGATCGGCGCCGATCTTCGGCTTCGGCGGAGGCATTGTCGACTCCGCGTATCGAGCAGAGGCTTCATTCGAGGAGACGTGCTCTCCGTTTATTAGAGGAGCAGGAGTACCAACGAGTCCTGGAAGAAGGAGAACTAGAGGACTCGGTTGATGGACTGCATGGTCTAGATACAGCCAGTGGGCTGGACACTTCCCCTGAGTGGGATCTTTCGTCTCCAGGGGAATACACGGAGGAGGCTGCTTCCTTTCACGCAGTGGTACGGAAGGCAGCTAGTTTTCTGGACCTGCCTTTGCCGGTGGCAGAGACAAAACAGAACCTTCTGACAGAGGTGCTTCATCCGGCCTCAGCTGCGGCAGAGCCTATATTGCCCTTTAATGACGCTTTGCTGAATCCGGTGCTAGAGGTGTGGAAGAGACCAGTATCTTCCCCAGCGGTTCATAGAGCCGTAGCCAGGAGGTATCGAGCTGCACCAACTGACCCTGGCTTTCTTTCTAGGCACCCTACACCGGAGAGCTTGGTGGTGCAGGCCTCCTGTTCATCCAAATCAGCGCCTGGTTCTTTCCCGACGGTGCCTGGGGACAGAGACTCGAAGAAACTGGATGCGCAGTCCAAGAAAATCTTTTCGTCCTGCAGTCTGGCGTTGAAGGCCACCAACGCAACTTGTATCCTGGGGAGATATGTTCATGCTCTTATGGAGGACATTTCCTCATCATTTACGGAGCTTCCCCAGGGTCTTTTGGATGTTGTTTCAGATGCCCAGGCTGCTGCGACCCAGATTATTCAGGCTGGGCTGGATACGACCAACTCGGTGGCCAGAGCAATGGGCACGACTGTGGTGGCAAGGAGACAGGCCTGGCTCCGTAATTCGGGGTTTTCTGCAGATGTGCAGTCAACCCTATTGGATCTCCCTTTTGATGGGGACAAGCTGTTTGGCGCCAAGGCAGATTCGGCCTTGGAACGTTTTAAGGAGAGCAGGGCCACAGCCAAATCGCTAGGACTCCAAGCTCCTTCTTCCTCTGCCTCTTCCAGGATTTTCAGGAGGTTTCGGGGATTTGGGCGTGGCTCTTCCTCCTCTTCCTTTCGGGGGAGATTCCAGCAACCTGCCTCTTCCCATCCCTATAGATCTTTTAGAGGGAGAGGGAGGGCCCGCACCAGAGGAGCCTCTCAGCAGCACTCTGCCTCTTCCTCGTCCTCTGGAGGGGTGCAGCAGGGAAAGCAGCCTTAGGCTTCCACCATTTCCCACTCACTCCTCTCCTGTAGGGGGAAGATTACAGCATTTTCTCCGCAAGTGGAAGACTATTACAACGGACACTTGGGTTCTCAGTATTGTGGGAAAAGGCTACACCCTTCCCTTTCGGGAGTTCCCGCCCCTCATCCCGCCCCGCCCATCTTATTGTTCAGAAGAACACCTCCTGTTGCTAGAACAGGAGGTACAAGTCCTCCTTTCAAAGGGCGCGGTAGAGTTGGTCCCAGAGCAGGAAAGGGGTCGAGGTTGTTACTCAAGGTATTTCCTGATTCCCAAGAAGGATGGTCGGTTGAGACCAATCCTGGACCTGAGGATCTTGAATTGGTTCCTCAAACAGGAAAAGTTCAAGATGCTGACCCTAGCTCAGGTGCTTTGGGCGTTGAACAAGGAAGATTGGATGGTGTCTGTCGACTTGCAGGATGCTTACTTTCATATCCCGATACTCAAGTCACACAGGAAGTATCTCCGGTTTATGGTGGGATCGCAGCACTATCAGTTTGCGGTCCTTCCGTTTGGTCTTACTTCAGCACCTCGAGTCTTCACGAAGGTGATGTCGGTGGTTGCGGCAGAGCTCAGAAGGAAGGGGATAGCAGTATTCTCTTACTTGGACGACTGGTTGATCAAAGCCAAGTCGTCGGAGCTTGTGTCGCATCATCTGCAGTCAACGACTCAGTTGTTGTTCGACCTGGGTTTTTCGGTGAACGAGCCCAAATCTCACCTGGAGCCCTCTCAGCGCCTCCTGTTCATAGGGGCAGTACTGGATACAACATTGAGTTGAGCCTTTCCTCCGCCTCAGCGGATTCAAGATATTCAGGAATTGGTTCCAATGTTTCGAAATGGAGCGGTAGTTCCAGTCCTCAAGGTCCTTCGTCTGCTCGGTCTGTTTGCCTCCTGCATTCTGTTGGTCACGCATGCTCGCTGGCACATGAGGGCTCTTCAGTGGTGCCTCCGAAGGCAGTGGTCTCAACACAAAGGAGATCTAGAAGGTGCTGTCAAGATCTCCAGAGATGCTGCTGTGGACTTGAAGTGGTGGATTGCGAGCAACAATCTTTCACAAGGAAAGCCGTTCGCGCAGTCGCCACCAGTGGCCACGGTCATAACGGATGCTTCCATTCTAGGGTGGGGAGCTCATCTGGGGGATCTGGAGATCAAAAGCCTTTGGTCTCCAGAGGAGCAGATGTTTCATATCAATCTGTTAGAGTTACGGGCTGTACGTCTGGCTCTCAAGGCCTTCCTCCCTTCCCTTCGTGGTCAGTCGGTACAGGTCCTGACGGACAATACTACCACGATGTGGTACATAAACAAACAGGGAGGAGTAGGGTCGTACCTTCTCTGCAGAGAAGCTCTTCGACTATGGTCTTGGGCAAAGGACCATCAGATTTGCTTGGTAGCAAATCATCTGGCCGGGGTCTTGAATGTACGTGCGGACAGTCTCAGTCGCCAATTCTCGGCCGACCATGAGTGGCGTCTCCATCCAGATCAAGTCCGTTTAATCTTCCAGATGTGGGGGTTTCCTCGGATAGATCTGTTTGCCACTCGGGAGAACGCGCATTGTCCGTTATTCTGCAGCCTCCAGTATCCGATGCAGGGAGCGTTAGGGGACGCGTTTCAAATAACCTGGTGCGGCCAGTTGCTTTACGCGTTTCCTCCCATACCCTTGATTCCTCGAGTATTGAGGAAGATTCGCCAAGACCGGGCGCTAGTCATCTTAATAGCTCCGGATTGGCCAAGGAGGGTGTGGTACTCCGACCTTCTCCAACTCTCAATGTGCCCTCCGCTCCGTCTCCCTTTCAGGGCAGACCTCCTCTCGCAGTCGCAGGGGCAGGTTTTACACCCCAACCTCCAGAGTCTGCACCTACATGTCTGGAGATTGAACGGGGCAACCTGAGTTCCTTCTCTCTCCCGCCTGATGTAGTGGATGTTATATTAGCGGCCAGGCGACACTCCACTAAATCTATCTGCGCTAATAGGTGGTCTAAATTTGTTGCGTGGTGTGGAGAGAGGCAGATTGATCCCTTACATGCTCATCTATCGGACGTTTTGTCTTTTGCTCTCTCTCTAGCGCAGAAAGGTTGTGCAGTGGCTACCATTAAGGGTTATTTGTCGGCCTTGTCAGCCTTCATTTGTCTTCCAGACCAACCATCGTTATTTAAATCCCCTATTGTTATCAGATTCTTGAAAGGTCTTCTAAATAAATATCCTCCAAAACCATTCGTTATGCCGCAATGGGATTTGTCCTTGGTCCTGACTTTCCTTATGGGGTCCCCTTTTGAGCCTATGCATTCTTGCCCCTTAAGGTATTTGGTTATAAAAACAGTTTTCCTGGTAGCGATAACATCTGCAAGGAGAGTGAGTGAGTTGCAGGCCTTATCGGTAAAGCCCCCTTATACAACTTTTTATGGGGATAAGGTGGTGTTGAGGACCAAGGCTGCTTTCCTCCCGAAGGTTGTTTCACCCTTCCATTTGGCTCAGACAATTACTTTGTCCACGTTCTATCCTCCGCCTCATCCTTCTAAAGAGGAAGAAAGACTGCACCGTCTGGACCCAAAGAGGGCGTTGAGCTTCTTTATTGATAGAACAAAGGATTTCAGGCTGGAGGATCAGCTGTTCATCGGGTACGTGGGCAAGAGGAGAGGAAAGGCAGTCCACAAGAGAACACTCTCCAGGTGGGTGGTTCTTTGCATTAAAATCTGTTACTCTTTGGCAAAGAAGGACCCTCCTGAGGGCATTAGAGCTCATTCCACCAGAGCTAAGTCGGCCACTTCGGCCTTGGCCAGGGGTGTTCCTGTGGTTGACATCTGCAAGGCCGCAACTTGGTCGTCCCTTCACACTTTTGCGAAACATTACTGTTTGGACTCTGAGGTCAGAAGGGACGGCCATTTTGCACGGTCAGTGCTGCAGGATTTCTTGGTTTGACCATTTAGGCACCCGCCACCGGGCGTGGTACTGCTTTGGGACTCTATTCATTAGGTGAGGAATCCACCGGTAGTTGTATCCATCAGAAGAACGAGTTACTTACCTTCGGTAGCGACTTTTCTGGTGGATACATTAGCTACCTGTGGATTCCTCACGGTCCCACCCGCCTCCCCGTTGCCTTTCTGGTCTTACCAAGTAATCCTTGAGTGCGCTCCTCTTGGTCTTCAAGGTTGCAATAGACGTTGTATATATGGATACGTGTGTATATTATCTGTATATATATATATATATATATATATATGTATATATCTTTGTGTACATACATGATTTGCATATATTTGTTCGTTATATTAAATTTACAGCTATTCATTGCAATATTGTGTATTTTACAAGGTTATGGGATGTTGCCTTGCTCTTTCATTGCATTGGGTGGTTGTTCTCATGCACGTAAAAAATGTTGGTACTGACGTCGGCACGTCGTCGAGGACCTCTTATTGCCTGTATGACGTCAGACGGCGTCGCGTGGGCTAGAGTGACGTCCTCGTCGACGTGCAGAGACTAGGAAGAAGATTTCCGTCGAATGCTGGCGCCATGGGAGTATTCATTAGGTGAGGAATCCACAGGTAGCTAATGTATCCACCAGAAAAGTCGCTACCGAAGGTAAGTAACTCGTTCTTTAGGGGCATTTCAGGGGTCAGAGGGCACTAGCCAATGGCTACTGTCCCTGAAGGTGGCTACACCCTTCCTGTGCCCACTCCCTTTGGGGAGGGGTGGTACATTCCTAACCCTATTGGTCCCTGTCCTCCAAACCAAGAGGGAGGATTCTGCAGTGAGGGGGTCACCTCCACTCTGGACACCTTAAGGGTGGCCCTAGCTGAGGTGGTCACTCCTCCCTGTTTTCCCTAATTTTCCCACCGGACTTGCAGCCAAACGTGGGGCTTTGTCTGAGGGGCGGGCAGCTCCACTAGCTGGAGTGCCCTGGTGCAGTGTAACACGAGGCTTGAGCCTTTGAGGCACACTGCCAGGTGTTACAGAAACTGCAGGGGGGAGGTGTTTAGCACCTCCACCCAGGACAGGCTTTGTTTCTGGCCACAGAGAACACAAAGGCTCTCACCCCATGTGGTCAGAAACTCGTCTGGAAGTGTCAGGCTGGCACAGACTGGTCAGTCCTGCACTAGCAGTTTGGCTGACATACAGGGGGCATCTCTAAGATTATTTTTTTGTGCTGAGAAGTTTGATACCAAACTTCCCAGTATTCAATGAAGGCATTATGGAGCTGTGCAGTTTGTAATGACAAACTCCCAGACCAAATACTCAGTATGACTATACTGCAGTTACAATGTCTAAGAATGGACTTAGACCCTCTAGGGGCATATTGGTTATGCGGCTATGCCCTCACTGTAGTATAGTGCACCCTGCCTTAGGGCTGTGAGGCCTGCTAGAGGGGTGACCTATCCATGCCACAGGCAGTGGTTTGTGGGCATGGCACCCTGGGAGGGGTGCCCTGTCGACTTTGCCTTTTTCTCCCCACCAGCACACACCAGCTGCAGTGGCAATGTGCATGTGCTTGGTGAGAGGTCCCCAGGATAGCATAATACATGCTGCAGCCCATGGGGACCTTCTCTGGCCACAGGGCAGTTGGTACCAGGGGTAACTTTTACAAGGGACTTAACTATGTGCCATGGGTGTGCCAATTGTGAACACAAAGGTACAGATTTTGGGAAAGAACACTGGTGCTGGGGCCTGGTTAGCAGGATCCCAGCACACTTTCAATCAAAGTTGGCATCAACACTAGGCAAACAGTGGGGGGTAACCATGTCAACAGTGGCACTTTCCTACACTGTTTGTTTTTTTCCTTTTGTCCTGCAAGGACTTGCAGTGGGCACTCATGTGTTGTCTGTTGGCCCTTTCAGCCTTTTTGAGTTTTCTGGACCCACTCTTCTTATTCAGATCACCTATTGTGATGTGTTTTCTCAAAGGTTTGGCCCACAAGTTTCTTCCTAATACTTTTATAATGCCATAGTGGGATTATTAATCTGATAGAGACTTCTAGTTGCAGATTCCCTACCTTAAAATTTCCCCCAGTTGTCAGTCTGGATCCTGAGATTGTTTTCTCGAGCAGTACCCCTGGGCGCCGTTAGATGGCATTTCCCGGCTCCATGTCCGTTGTTGGTGTTGTGTGTGCCAGAATGACATCACACGACCAATTATGTCAGTTCTTTTCTTTCTGCGCCAGCCTTAAACAGATCTGAAGATGAACTACTCCTACAGCCATTTTTTGACTGGACTTTTGAAATTTGTCTAAGCTTTTTTTCTTTTTTTACAATCCTGGTGCGTCCAGATGTCATCACGGAAGAGCGGGTTCAAGCCCTGCAACTCCTGTCATCGGGTGATGTCCATGACAGATCCGCACCTTGTGTGTTAGTGGCATTTCGAGTGCTATCATGACCCAAATTTGTGCTCCAAGTGCCGCGATATGAATCTGAATGTTTTGAAGGAGCTGTCCCTAAAGCTTATTGCGGCTCGGCGCTAGGCTCTGGGTTGCTTCCGATCTCGGTCGAGAGGAAGGGCCAGAGAACAGTCACAGATACCCCAATGTTCCTCGTCCCACTCAAAATCCTCAGGAGGATTAGGTAAGCACAAGAAGAAGTCGAAAATGAACAAGCAATTTTAGACTTCACCCCGTCGGTCAGCGAACGTGATGCAGGAAAAGAAGCATCTTCACTTTAGGCCTCCATCCTTGGAGCCTGCTTCTGAGTCGAGTCCGGGCCTCCACAAGTTTCTAGGACCCGGAGCCACCCCCAGCCCAAGTTCATGAGTTCTACAAAGCCATGTGCCTCGTAGTCGACCAGTCTGACTCCACCAGAGCACCTTCAGGCCCCGTGGACTCAGCAGGGTCCCCCTTGGCTTCAGTGCCGGCGGATTCGGCCTTGGCTCCAGAGGGCACCCAGGGATCTGTTCCCAGATTGAAACCATTATCAGCCATGCTATCTTGAACTTCCCCGACTACAATTCCGACATCGAACCTTCTGGCGCTTAAGTGTCCCTGGTCGGCGTCAACCCCATCCTCATTGCCGACTCTGACACGGAGCTGGACTGGCTTCGCATGACACCCAAATCTGACTTCAGCAAGGGGCTTTCTCCCTAGGTGGGATCCTGACCCTTATTCTTATGTGCTGGGGTTTGGTGAGGACTGGGAGGCGTTGCTAGACCCTTCAGACTACCAGCTTGAAGACCCTATGGACTGGCGTATGGACCTGGGTGAAGTCAGTGGTCTGGACACTTCCTTTGACACTGGCATGCTTTCTCCTAATGACCCACTGTTTCTTAAACAACACCCGACCC
The DNA here is from genome assembly GCF_031143425.1 of Pleurodeles waltl. NCBI lineage: Eukaryota > Metazoa > Chordata > Amphibia > Caudata > Salamandridae > Pleurodeles > Pleurodeles waltl. The sequence goes on along the minus strand of NC_090440.1, from coordinate 1,985,740,414 downwards.
CTGAGAGCTTTGTTATCCAAGCCTCGACATCTCTAGGCGCATTCCCTTCTGCACCCCCAGAAAGGGAATCCAAAAAGCTGGCTCAGCTTGGGAAGAGGATGTTTTCTTCCTCCAACCTGGCATTGAGGTCCATGAACACTGTATGTGTTTTGGGCCGTTACATCCATACTGTATGGGACACAGTTGCGCAGGTGCTGCCACAGGTCCCAGAGAATGCCCGTGCCATTGTCTCCCAATCTGTTGCTGATGGGAGAGATGCTGCGAAGTTCACAATACATTGTGGACTGGATACGACCGACTCACTAGGTAGATTGGTTGAATCGACTGTGGCATTGAGGTGCCACGCTTGGTTGAGAACGTCTGGCTTTTTTGGGGGATGTCCAATCCACACTTATGGACATGCCCTTTAATTGCACCCATCTCTTTGGAGACAAAGCAGACTCGGCGCTCAAATGCTCTTAGGAGTCCCGGGCTACGGCCTGGTCCTTCAGCCTCGCAGCTGTCTCTCGCCCACCTCAGTGTGCTTTTTGCCCCTTTTGTTGCTACGGAAGGGGTGCTCAACGACGTCCTTTTCCCTCCAGACTCCGTGCCACGCGTGCTGCCCAGCATTTGCGTGGCCGGGGATGTGGGTTCCAACGTCCTCATGTATCAGGGGGTCATGGGTCTGCCTAGTCCACCGCCCCCCTAATCCCCTACTGCAGCCTCCAAGCCTTCCTTGTCTTCTTCTTCCTCATCAGGGACCAGTTGGAGGCAGGATTTGCCATCATCTGCCCTGCTGGGAATCCATCACGTCAAACAAGTGGGTTTTGCAATTAGTCCAAAGGGGTTACTCCCTCCCTTCCAAGACATCCCTCTAACCATGCCACCGTCCTATGATCGGATGATGGAGGATCAATTGGCACTTCTACGCAAGGAGGTTACAGCTCTCCTGGCCAAGGAAGCCATAGAGAGGGTCCCTGTGCGCACAAATCGAGTGGAGCTAGACTGGCGACGTCAGCAGCTGTGACTAGACTGAGGCTGAGCGGGGCCCGAACCGCCTGCCATGGAGCCCACCAGTGGCTGGGCCTGAGGACTCTGAAGAGGAGGGGTTGCTAGGCCCAGGCCCTGATCCTCACCCACACTCACAAAGCACTGCATAACACCAGACCAGAATACCTCAACAGATGACTCTCCTTCTACACCCCAACCCAGCATCTCCGCTCCGCCGACCTCGCCCTCGCAGCCATCCCACACGTCCACAGAACTACAACCGGTAGTAGATCATTCTCGCACCTCGCTGCGAAAACGTGGAACACTCTTCCCACCCACCTGCGCCAGACCAAAGACCTCCTTACCTTCAGGAAACTTCTCAAGACCTAGCTGTTCGAGCAGTAGCAGCAGCTCCCCCGCCCCTCCTCAGCGCCTTCAGACCCTCACGGGTGAGTAGTGCGCTTTACAAATTCCTCATTGATTGATTGTGTCAGAAGTAGGTTGTGGTTGTTATTCCTGCTACTTTCTGGTGCCCAAAAAGGACAAGGGCCTCCGCTCAATCCTAGTTCTCTGGTCCCTCAATCCCTTCCTCAGGAAGTAGAAGTTCTAAATGCTCACTGTGGCTCAGGTCCTAACTACCCTGGTCCCAGAAGACTGGATGGTAGTGTTGAACTTGCAAGACGCATATTTCCGTTTTCCCGTCCTGCTTGCCCACAGGCGCTACTTGCAGTCCACAGTAGGCCACGAGCATTTTCAGTTTACTGTGCACCCCTTTGGCTTTACCAGCACCCCTCCGGTACTCACCAAAGTGATGGTGGTAGTTGCAGCTCATATGCACAGATCAGGGGTTTCAGGCTTCCCCTACCTGGATGACTGGCTGTTGAAGGCGGGATTGCCCCAGGGTGTTGTTTCCCTCCTTCAGACTACAGCAGACCGCCTGCATTCACTGAGTTCACTATAAGCATGCCTGACTTCCTCTTAGACGCTCCCCTTCATCTAAACTGTTCTGGACACAGTGCAGTTTTGGACCTATCCTCCAGAGCAGTGAGTCTAGGATATTCAGGCTATGATACCGATGTTTCAGCCTCTATCCTGCATTTCGGTGAGCATGACTCTGAGGCTGCTGAGCGTCATGGCCTCCTGCATCCTGCTGGAGACACATGCTAGATGGCATATGTGTACTCTGCAGTGGGACCTAAAGTTCCAGTGGGTGCAGCATCAGGGGAATCTCTCCAACATGGTCTAGATCTCAGAGGGAACTGCACAAGATCTGTAGTGGTGGCTCTTGAACAGCAATTGGGTCAGAGGCAGATCTCTCTCTCTTTTCCAACCAGATTTGACATTTGTGACAGATGCATCACTCCTGGGATGGGGCGGCCACATGGGAGAGGCAGAGATCAGAGGCGCCTGGTCTCTAGTGGAGTCTGGGCTCCACATCAGTCTTTTGGAGCTCAGGGCAGTCAGGCTAGCATTGAAAGCATTCCTTCCCTCTTGCTGAGGGAAAGTACTGCAGGTGTTAATGGACAACACCACCATCATGTGGTACTGCAACAAGCAAGGTGGGGTTGGGTTGTGGCTCCTTTGTCAGGAGGCTCTGTGCCTCAGGACATGGCCAGAACATCGGGGCATTTCCCTGTTGGTTCAACACCTGGCAGGCTCTCTGAACACCATTGCGGACAAACTCAGCTGTCAGTGCCTGGTCGATCACAAATGGCGTCTCCACCCAGAGGTGGCACAAGGTCTCTTTTAGCAATGAAGAGAGCCTTGGTTAGATCTTTTTGCCTCCTCAGAGAATGCACAATGTCAGCTGTTTTGCTCATTAGTCTTTCCAAGGTGGCACTCGCGCAGCGGCGCTTTTCGTCTCAAGTGGACCTGAGGTCTCCTGTACGCCTTTCCACATATACCACTTCTGCCCAGAGTTCTGAAGAAGATCAAGAACAACCTGGCTCAAGTAATCCTTGTGGCTCCGGACTGGGCATGAAGAGTCTGATATACCAAGCTATTGAGCTATTGAGCATGGCCCTCGATCCTCTGATCAGACTGCCCCTTCGGGAGGATCTTCTGTTGCAGCAACAGAGGACAGTTCTCCACCCGAACCTGTCCAGTTCCCGCCTACCTACCTGGAGATTGAGCAGTGGCAGTTGACAGCCTTTGAACTTCCGCTTGAAGTTTGTGACATTATCTTGGCAGCCAGGAAGCCTTCCACCAAAATAGTATACACCTGTTGATGGACCAGATTTGTGCATGGTGCACAGACAAGTCTTTTGAGCCCCCTCTCTGCCCCTTTATCTGAGATCCTCTTGTTTATACTTTATTTAGCCCAGCAGGGCTCTGCTTTGAGCACCCTCAGAGGTTATTTGTCTGCTATCTCTGCTTTTCTGAGATTACCTGACCAACCCTCCTTGTTTAAGCCTCCTATTGTTAGTAGATTCCTGAAGGGCCTGACCCATATGTTACCTCCTTCACTGTTCATATTTCCCCAATGGGATCTGAATCTGGCTTCTAATGTGTTCTCCTTTTGAGCCATTTCAAAACTGTCCACAAACAGTCTTTCTTGTAGCCATCACTTCTACCCGCGGGTGAGTGAGCTGCAGGCCCTTTTTTCGAAGCCACACTTCCTTTCCATCTATCCTGACAAGGTGGTGTCTTGTACCAGGGCTTCCTTTTACCAAAAGAGGTCATGTTCTTTCATGTAGGCCAGTCCATCACCTTGCCTGTTTTTTACTCAGAGTTCCGGGTGTATGATCAACTCTTTGTGGGTTATGTGGGTTCGCAGAAAGGTCGGGCAGTGCAGAAGAGGACCATCTCCAGATCGGTCGTTCTCTGCATTATAATGTGCTACGCAAGAGCTAAGAAGCAACCCCCAAATGGTTTTCATGCTCACTCTACCAGAGCAACAGCTGCAGCCATTGCGTTGGCACGCGGAGTTCTAGACCTGGACATCTATCAGGCAGATTGCACACGTTCAGCAAACACTACTGCCTGGACAATCAGGTCCAAAGGGATGGGTATTTTTCCCGTTTGGTCCTGCAGGACCTCTTAGTATGATCATGGTTCGCAGACCCATCTCTGGGGAAGGTTTTGATTGAGTATCTATTCTAAGGTAAGGAATCTGCAATTAGGTGTCTCTATCAGATGAACAAGTTACTTACCTTTGGTAACGCATTATCTCGTAGAGACATATTCTAGTTGCAGATTCCTTACCGACCCATCCATCCTCCCCGCTTTTAGAACTGATTTCTAGGGAAAGGGTCTTCCCCCTTAAGGGCCCTAGTTCTGACGCACCAGTGGTCAGTGTTCTTCATGGCTCTACACTTCTGGCGTGGGAAGTCATGAAAAGAAACTGATGTCAGCTCGCCAGGGTGGTGCCTATATAGGAACCACTACATCATTCTGGTGCACACAATGCCAGCGATGGACGCAGAACCGACCGATGCTGCCTAACGACGTGCAGGGGTACTGCTCGGAAAAAAAATCTCTGGATCCAGACTGAAACCTGGGGGAAATTCAAGGTAAGGAATCTGCAACTAGAATATGTCTCAACTAGATAATGCATTACCGAAGGTAAGTAACTTGTTCATTAGGTCTTTATGCTCAATATGTGTATCCCTTTTGAGCTATTACAAAGGTGTCCCCTTTGTCTCTTGACCATGAAGACGGTCTTTCTCATCAGGATCACCTCAGCTCGTTATATGAATGATTTTCAAGCCAGAGAAGCTTAGCCACCCTACACCTCATCTCCTGGATAATTTGGCACCGCGGACTAGAGCGGATTTCGGTTGCAAGTTGTGAGTTCCTTTGGCATTGGAAAGTCCATTATTCTTCCAATGTTCTTTGCCCCACTACACCCCTTGAAAGAGGAGAAGAGACTCCATCACATGGATCCAAACTACTGCTCAGCTTTAACACTGATCATACCGAAGATCAGCTTTTTGTTGAGTTCTCTGGGGCACAGTAAAGCAAGGCGGAGATGAAAAGGTCTGTTCAGGAAGATAGTCTTCTGCATTAAGATTTTCTACATGATGGCCAAGAAACAGCCTCCAGACTGGATAAAAGACCCATTACACCAGGGCCAAAGCTGCTATTACCACTGCATTGGCACATGGTGTGCCTTTCTTGGCATCATTGCACACATTCACAAAACACTAATGCCTTGACAACAAGGTCCGACCGGAAGGCGATTTTGGCTGTTCAGTCCTGCATTACCTTTTAGTCTGTCATTCCAGCACCTGTTGAGGAGGTACTGCTTGGATATCTGTTTGCAAGGTGAAGAATCTGCATTTAGAAGCAATCATCAGAAGGACAAGTTACTTACCTTTGATGGTGGATATTCTTTCTATCAACAGATTCCTCACCACCTTCCCACCAGCTGGCTCTGTGGAATGGACTTTTCTCCATGTTGCAAAGGTCCCAAATTAGAGATCTGCACACTGGCACAAAGTTTGTTTTTATACTACATGTCTGAGGGGGCAGACGGTGTCCAGAAAGAAACTGACATTAGGATGTTTACATAACTATATGTGACTCTAGCTGTCACTCCTGGGGCAAAGATTTTTAAACATCTAATGCACTTCACTCTTAGTGGTCCCTACATTGCTGAGTCTGTGAGTCCCTTGTTTGTCCTGCCCCTGGAACACAAGAATAGGGGGGAAAGCCTTTGAATAGGGAACCAAGAATGGAGATAGACAAGAAATTCTATCCAGTCATGAGGAACGGACTGACTCAAAGTTCAATCTCTGCATTGTATTGTAGGAAATAGCTATGTAGATGGTCCTCAGTGGCGTTTTAACTAGTAGCAAGAAACCACTGACAGACAAGTGTGCTGGATGCCCCAGAAAAGAAAAATCTGAGAAATGTGTTTGCATCAGCCTGGTTTCTGATGCGGAGCTCCTAATGGAGCGCTGAAATAAGGTTTTTTAACCTTGCTATTGTGAAGATGTTATCCTGTCCCACAATGTGGCGAGCATTCTGACTTCTTGTGCACATTTTGCTTAGAGTTGACTCTTCAGAGTATAGGATGTGAATCTTACTGCAAGTGTCCTTAGACAGTGAACTGCGGACAGGTCACATATGCACTTCCACATGCTGAACAAGAAAGTAATTTTCTTTGCATTGAAAGCTCTGGAGCTCTGGAGGGTTGATAGCGCAGACCATGGCTCTCATATGTGTTTCAAAGAGAAGATGAGGGAGTCGGCAATCAGGCATGGCTTGTTTCTGTTGGTCTCCCATATTTCAGGTTTTAAAAACACCAGAGTAGAGTAATGAGTCGCCTTTAATCACTTCATGAGTGGAAACTTACCACAAAGGGACTGATTTATATCTTTACTGCCAAGATCATGGTCCGCTTGTAGGAAGCTGGCCGGTGTGTGGTGAGCACCTATGGTGTTATCACCTTATACCAGGTCCAGGCAACCCCTACTAGTGAAGTGTAGGCAGTGACTACGAAGCCAGGGCTCTCCAGAGATAACTGTGGATGAGCAGCCAAGACTTATCTTGGGGACATACAAAGCTTATTCAGTACCACTATAGTCACACAGCACTTACACACATGAAAGAACCACACAGTGTTACAAAAAATAAAGGTACTTTATTATGGTAACACAAATACTAGAATACTGAATGTTGGTAATCCACCAACTGGAGGTAAGTAAACACACTATTATATACACATTAGCAATCAGTAAGGTGCGTAGAAAGCAATAGGCATTGGCAATAGCAATAGAAATTCTTGTAGGCCCTAGGGGAGGGCCAAACCATATACTAAGTAAGTGGCATAAGAGATAGAGTCCCCCACCCAAGGATGTGGAATTGTTAGATGGGAGCTGGAAGAACTAGGGACACCAAGAGGTGAGTACCAGAGTGACCCCCAGCAACCAGGAGAGCAGAGGCAAGTACCTGGTTTTCCCCAAACCCAACTGGAAGACTTTGGAAAAGGATTGTGCAAGACCCAAACAAGACTGGAAGAACCCAAAGGTGGATTCTGGCAGAAGAGGAACTGCAAAGGAAGGGGACCAAGTGCAGTTTGTGATGGAGTGTCCGGTTGTGGCAGGAGCCCCTACCCACACTTTCTTGGATGCAGGACAAGGCCGACTAGGGACGAAGAAGCCCAGCAGTAAAGCACAAGAGATGAGGAAGAGTTCCTGAAGTGATGAGGATGGTGTCCAATGTCCTCTGTCGGGTTGCAGTCGGTCAGTGGTGCTGGAGAACCACCAACAAGCCTTAGCAAATGCAAAAGAAGAAGAAGATGAGTTACAAGGCTGAAGAGGACCAGCAAGGCCCAGGGACTCGACCCAAGGAGTGGAGTCTGGGGTCACCCTCAGTAGTCAGTAGAGTTACAAGAAGAGGAGGCAGCCCCCATAGGGAACCCACTGGCAGAAGGCACAGCAGTCGCAGTGAGGCCCTCTCAGCAAACCTGAAGAGGAATCCCATGTCGCTGGAGCAGCAGGCAGGAGACTGTGCTTTGCAATAAGAAGTGATGGGGGCCAGGGTTACACAGAGCCTGAAGATTGCTTGGAAGAGGAGCAAACAAGCCTTGGTAGCTGCAAGAGTTGCAGTGCACAGGGGTACTGTCCTTCAAGCAGAGGCAAGAGCTTTCTGTCTCCCAAATTGTACAGCTGGCAGAGAGGACCAAGGGGACCACTACAGATCCCCACCTGTGATGCAGGATCCATGCATTTCCGGAGGAGGGCAGATCCATGCAGCCGGTTGTCATTGCAGTTGGTGCCTGCAGATGCAGGGGAGTGACTCCTTCACTGCAAGAGAGATTCCTTCTTATGTCTTGTGCAGACTGAAGACTCGCCGCCCTTAGAGAATGCATAGCCGTGGAAATGTTGCAGTTGCAGAAAGGAGCCGGAGAAACAATGTTGCAGAGCGAAGCTGTCACTGAAGTTGCAGATTGTTGGTTCCTTGAGGGTGCAGTTTCTGTCCCAGTGGCCAGAAGACGAACTAAACGATGCAGAGGAGTCCTGCTGGAATCTTGCACATCGAATCTGAGGACCCACCCAAGAGGGAGACCCTAATTCACCCTGGAAGGGGGATTGGTCACGTAGCAGGGTGACCACCTATCAGGAGGGGGCTGTGACATCACCTACCTGACCTTGCCACTCAGATGCTCCCAGGGGCCTCCGCCTACCTTGGATTCAAGATGGCAAATCAAGTAGCCACCTGGAGGCACTCTGAGCACCATCCTTGGGGTGGTTAATGGACAAGAGAGTGGTCACTCCCCTTTCCTTTGTCCAGTTTCATGCCAGAGCAAGTACCAGGGGTTCCTAGACTGTTGAAAACCGGTTTTTGCAAGGAGGGCACCAAATGCGCCCTTCAAAGCATAATGGTGGCTTGGGGGGCTACCCCTCCCAAGCCATGTAGCACCTATTTCCAAGGGGAGAGGGTGTTGCCTCCCTCTCTCAAAGGAAATCCTTTGTTCTGCCTTCCCCTGCCTGAGCTGGTCATGCAGCAGGAGGGTAGAAACCTGTCTGTGGGGTGGCAGCAGCCCAGGATGCCCGGAAAACCCCAGGAGACTGGTAGGAGCAATACTGGGGGTCCTCTAAGGAGTCCCTAGAGTGCATGGAATCATACAACCAATACTGGCAACAGTATTGGGGTATGGTTCCGACATGTTTGATACCAAACATGCCCAGGTTCGGAGGTACCATTATGTAGCTGGACATAGGTAGTGACCTATGTCCAGTACATGGTTAAAATGGCTTCCCCCTGCACTTACGAAGTCCATTGCAATTCAACTGGAGTTCGTACACAGGTACCTGCACCCTGCAATCTGGGCTAGGAGGGCCTACCGTAGGGATAACTTACAGTGACCTAGTGTAAGCTGGCACCTTTTCATGCAGGCTGCAATGGCAGGCCTTCAGACACATTTTGCAGGGGCTCCCATGGTTGGCACAATACATGCTGCAGCCCATGGGGAACCCCTAGTGACCCAATGCCCTGGGAACCATATACTAGGTGCTTATATGGGGGCACCAGCATGCCAATTGTGGGGTGTGCAAAGTTGTAGGCAAACAATTTTAGAGGGAGAGTGCACAATCACTGGAGTCCTGGTTAGCAGGGTCCCAGTGAAAACAGTCAAAGCATACTGACAGCTGGCAAAAAGTTGGGGTAACCGTGCCAAAAAGAGGGTACTTTCCTACACCCCTCGTCTGACTTACAAAGGGGGCGGCCAATAGTTTGTCCATTGCAGAGAATATTCTGTCTCCTCCGTGGTCAGACTTCTCTGACGGCCCAAAGGAGTAGGGGCAGTCAAGAGAATCGGCTATATGTCTGACCACCTAAATTAGATGGACAAACATATTGACGTTTTTTACTGTCTGTCACTGACAGGCAAACCCTGGCGGTAAGGAGCAGTAAAAAACTATAAAATAACCCCCCACACCATGGGAGGTAACTTACATGGCGATGGAGGTGATTTCTAATTTTCAAAAAGAAAATACCGCTTCTGGTGCAGGGGTGCCTGCTTTGGCGCTAGGCAGCAATTTGTGCACCAGCGTGGGGGGGAAAGGACAGAAGTGTGCTGTATCTTGTAGATATGGCGCATTTCTGCTCTTTCCCCGTGCCGCATGGCAGCACTGAAAGGCACTTGCTGCCCCGCCTTGTGCAACAGGCCTCATAAATGAGGCCCTGTATTGTTAGATTTCTTTACAAAGCCACATAAAGTGGCCCGAATCGCACCTTGAATGAGACTGTAATTCTTACGGAAGCCTTTTGGTTGTCCTTGTGACAGCTTGCCTGACGTAAAAACAACGTAAAAGGCTTAGTAAATCTGGGCCCCATTCTTTAGGAACCATGCTCAAATTTAAGTGATTGTTGGGAAGGATGCAGCATCTCCCCTCCATCAGCAACTTTGCTTGTTGCCCTGCTTTGGGTGAAACTTTACTAAAAATACCCCTTAGGGTTCATTCACTGTGGCCTCTGCACATAGTGTACACATGCCTGGCCGCTGCCCGGACTTCCTTCACCAGAGCTCAGTGCAGAAGGAAATGTCAGAGGACCTGCTACTGGTCTTTAATTGAGAGATTAAACTCGCTCACTTTATCATTTATAATCTTTTCTTGTCATGAAGCTGATTCAGATATGCAGGTAGTGTTTTAAATATTTTGTAAGTCGCGGTATTTCTGACCACTTTCTTAAAAGCATCTCACATATAATGTTGTTTGACACTCCAGCTATGTAAAGCCTGTTGGCATATTTAACAAGATTGTGTAAAAATGTATTTACATTCTTGCTGCAAGGTGCCATTTAGCAATAGTTGTGGTAACATAGAGCTTCATACAGTTTTACGTGTAAAAGTATACCGCTGGCTAGCGCCATTCCTGGACCCTGGTCAGGCACCATTTTTATGGAATGGCAGTAGCCGGTGCCAATGCCCGGTTAGCGTCATTATAAATGACGCTAAGGCATAAGGGGAACCGGAGGTTGTGCGCTGAATTTGGCGCTACACTGTTTAGAGGCTAAAAAATGCCTCTAAGCAGAGTAACGCCATTTTCTGGCGCACAACCCCCATGGAAATGGCTCCTGTCTTAGTAAAGACAGGAGTCATGCCTACCACCCCAATGGCCATGCCCAGGGGACAAATGTCCCCTGGGCATGACCACTGGGGCCAGTGCCATGCAGGGGGCCCCAAGCTAGGGCCCCCAAGGGGGAAAATAAAATAAAAAAATACTTACCGTGACTTACCTGGGATGGGTCCCCCATCCTGTGGTGTCCCTCTGGTGTGGGTGGGGGTGCCCCTAGGGACAGCGGAGGGCACCTGTGGGCTCTTTCCATGGTCTCTGAATAGGTCCCCTAAGGCCTGCACATACCCAGGTGTTAAATAATGGCACCAAGCAAGCTTAGCGCCATTATTTAAGTCCCCCATCCCCCTGTGCTTGATTTTAGCACGGGGGATAAATATAGCGTTAATGCCATATCGTCAGTTCCTGCATAGGAACGCCTACCTTGCATCGCATTGACGCAAGGTAGGTTTCCATGTCCAGAGAAGGATATTAACTCCATAACTTTAGCGCCAATGTATAAATATGGAGTTAAGTTTGCGCTGAATTAGCGTAATTAATTTTGATGCTAATTCAGTGCAAACCGAGTATAAATATGCCTCTTGATGTTTAAACTTGGTTATGGTAATTTTTCTGTCCATTAATCGTGCTCTAAAGGACTGAATCCTAGCCTTGGTGCCTTGAAATATTACCTTGATTCCACCCTTTACACATATCCTTAAGGGGCACCGAGGGCTGCTGTACACAGAGGCTAAGACATGCACAGTGAAAAGCGGATACAGCTAGCTAAGGCTCTCGAGCATAGCATAGGGCGTTCACATTGGTGTAAAGCAGAATGATGGTTCCCCTTGTAGAATGTGATGAGGGTCCCTTGAGCCACCTGTACCCTCACAGATATTCTTTGACTTTTACTTGAATCGGACCACCCCCGCACCCTGCCTCCCCAGCCCCCAAAGAGTTGGGAGGCCCCTAAAAGGGTGGGCGCCTCCTGCACCCCAAATACCTATTGGGGTTGTGTTAAGCCTATGGGCTTTCAAAGGTGTCAGGATTACTGCGGCATAACTGTATTTTTACTGATTTGGTAAAGCTCCTTTAGAATATTTTCTCAATCGGATGTTTGCATATAGCAATAGGATTAGCTACAACTATAAAAATTCATTATTGTTTAACTCATTCTGTGCTTGACAATAAGGCCCATATTTATACTTTTTTAGCGCCGCATTTGCGTCATTTTTTGACGCAAAAGCGCCGGAGACATTCAAAATACAATTGTATTTTGTAAGTTTGCACCATTTTTGCATCAAAAAGCGGCGCAAATGTGGCGCTAAAAAAGTATAAATATGGGCCTAAGTGCTTATAATCACAAATCTTAAGTTAATGGGTCTGAGTAGTTCCACATGAGTCTTCAAGGGCAATTCACTGAATTTAATCCTGTGAAGTCTTTGTTAGGACCGTGGTCTCTACATCTCGTTGTGGTCACATGGTGCACACAGACAATCTGAAGATAAGGGCATTTCCTCTTGTCACAAGTTATTCTGCGGCTAAGTGTGTATCCCCTAGATCCATTTTGAGTGCATTACTCGCTTGATTTTGCTTCTGGAGTGATGCGATTGTTGGCCAGAAAGTTCTTCAGAACCTGTTTAAATAGGTCTACACTGTCCAGTGAGGGATCCTTCATTCTGTACAAAACTGAGAGATCGAATTGCCAGGATTTAAAGTAAGAATAGGAAAACTACTTGTATCATGATTTTGGGCCAGATGTATCAAAGGGTTTTACCCATTCTGTGTCTATGGGAAAAAGTGTTCATAAATATGGCCCTTTGTTACATCATTAATATATTAACCCTCTTCCCCAGACCTTTCCGCCAAGGCTAATATCTCACACCAGTTAGCTGTATATGAGACACACATCCTTCTGCTGTACCATCACTCAAAGCTCTGACGTGACAGCATTTGACTCAATTTCTGGTCCCAGCACTGTGTGGCAGGATACCTACACATACTTTAATTAGGCATGGCAGACGTTTCTGTGGGTCGGAGTAAAAACTTCCTACAGGGCCCCACTCCTCACTTTAAGTACACAAAATGGTCTCACAAAGAGCAGGCACTTTTCTTTTAGCACGTAGCTCCAGCATCTGGTGCAATATAGTGCTGTAGTTAATTGCCTCGTAATAAATTAAGTTGACTGGGCTGCTGTTTGATTAGATAAATGCTTATTTTTACAGGTTTGTATGTCTCTGAAAAAATGCAGAGCTTAGGGACAGCACACTTCCCCTCCCTGCCCTAGGGACAGAGGTGACATTTATAATGCGAACGGTAACTTTATCAATCTGTAGATTTCACCTTTTGCTACATCAGTATACAAGCATTCTATGTGTCAGTCTCAGGTTTTAATAAGAAAAGCATTTGAACTATTGTCCTATATAAAGCAAGCAAAATTTCCTATCGATCTTAACTGAACAAACCCTTATTTCCAACGAGATTAAGGCATTTATTACACATCAGTGTTGCAGTTTTTTCTTCTCAAGTTCTAAAGCCAAGAAGTCATCATATGTGTTTTCTATTATAAGGCAAAAAACAATAAAAGAAGAAGAATACTAGTTTTCGGAGAAAAAAAATCAAGAACACAAAACAAGAATATTACCTTTCAACAATTAATTTTTTTATGAGCTTAATAAATCTTTTTAGGACAAAACAATAAGGAAAATTAAAATTGAAACTCTTGTCATGGATTGTTTTTTATTCTTTTTACAGCGCTCACTCGACACTTGATGAGGTCTTACAGCAAATACTGGAACCAGCTTCAGGAGGAGAACTGGTTAAGGAAGAGCCTTTGGAATGTTTTATGAGGTTGTAGTATAACATTGACATTTACGACTTCAAATGTAATGCATTCCATTTTCAGATCATTATATTCTTTATTATGTATGTATTAGTGATATACAAAGTCCCTTTCCTCTCTGCTGAACTGAAAGATGTAAAATAAATTGAAAGGCAGTACACTTCAAATCAGAGTATCACGCTGTACTGAAAGTGGATGCAATCTACAATGAGCAGCTGCAAATGTGCATGCGCTTGGCTGCCTGAGCCAAATTTGCCAGGCTAAAGGTTTCACAGCCGGGTGGACCTGACTTCCTCAGCCCAGCAAAGTCTGCTGTAAGCCTCCCCCATGAGGAGGAGGAGCGTCATTGATAGACTCGAACCTCGGTGCTTCGGTTTTAATCCCTGAAGTGCCTAGGGTGGAGTGTCCATCAGTGACACTCTTCACAGAGTGCAGTGGGGTCAGCAACTCTCACTGATCCCATCCCACTCTGTGACAAGGTAAGGAAGGTCCTCCTCTCCTTGGCTGACCTTTTACAAGGTCAGCTAAAGAAAGGAGGCATCAGGAACTTTCTTCCTCTCTTCCTTCATGTAATCAGCTTACCTCCTGCCACCTGAAATGCGGCCCGGTAAGTTTTGGGTGTTGGTTGCATGTGTGTCTGCATGAATGTATGTGTGTACATGCATGCTGTGAATGGGTGTTTGCGTGTATGTGCTGGGCGTATGTGTGCGTATATGTAAATGAGAAAGCATGTCTGTGTGTGTATGTGTGAGGCTCTCAGCAAACCAGTTGCATGTAGGAGGAATCATTTAAAAATTAAAAAATACACTTATTTAAGGATTTCACCTGTGCAGATAGTAGGTCTGCACAACACAAAGGCAGGAGGTCATAGTCATAGTTCTGGGGGCAATCAGTGCGTCTCTCCAGTCTTCGTCTGCTATAGGGCCAACCAGCCCTCCCACCGCTCTCGAAGCGTGCTGGGTACCTGAGTTGTATTGGTGACCAGGGTCTGGTATATGCGCGACACTCCCCCGTTGCCTAGGCCACCCATCAAGGATTTGGCCTCCACAGGGCTGAATTCTGGGAGCGTCATTCCTGAGGGAACATGTACACCTAGCGCGTGCCTGAGTTGTAGGAACCTATGAAATTGAGTGCTGTTGAGTGAGTACCTCTGCTGGAGCTCCTGAAAGGATTGCATATGGGAACCCGCCCAAACGTCTCCTAAAAGTGATATACCTATAAGGTCCCACTTCTGAAACCCCACCAGGGCCGCGACCTCCCCCAACCACGTTCCGTGCCACAGCGGAGTCTGCTGGGTGAGTTACTGCCACCAGCCCGTCGCCCTCTGTGCCGCTCTCCACCCCTCCAGGACCACTCTTGTCACCTCAGGGAATCTACGTGGCAGGGGGCTCCCATACAGCATCCTGAGTAGGCTCGAGAAGCCCATTGTCAGGAGTTCGAGTTGATATGCAGGGTCCGACGTCACCTCAGTTCTAATGTGTATCTGTGTTGTTCCATAATTCATTCATCCCAGTATAGGCACCCTAGTGACATAAGTGTGGCCAGCTACAAGTAAACATTATAACAAACATCCAGAACTTGGAACATGTATACTTAACCTTGCTATATGTCACTTGTAGGAAGCTGGCCTGGTGTGTGGTGGGTATCCCCTCTCAGTGAAGTTTAGGCAGTGTCTAGAAGCCGGGCTCTTTAGAGGTAGCTGTGGATGAGCAACCAAGGCTTATCTAGGAGACATGCAAAGCTCATGCAATACCATTACAGCAGTCACACAATACTTACACACAAGTAAGAAAACACTTGGTTCTACAAAAATAAAGGTAATTTATTTTTGGGACACAGTATCAGAAAAATACTAGAGGCACAACCCTCTAATAGGAGGTAAATAAATACTATATATATATATATATATATATATATATATACTAATATTAAACAGGAAGAGGCATTAAAAGGTCAGAAAACTGTGTAAAATAGCAATAAGAAGTACTGGCCCTAGGGAGAACCCAAATCATATACTAAGAAAATGGAATGCAAACATAGGGCCCCCACCTAGGTAAGTAAATCGTGTAGGGTGAATCTTGGAGGACTAGGAAACCACACAGATAAGTAATACAGTACCCCCCAGCGACCAGGAATGCAGGAGTAAAACACTGGATTTCCCCAAAGCTTCTCCAAAGGATGAAAAGAAGAGACACCCGGAACAGCCTGCAAGAAACCAGCAATAGATTACCGAGGATGGAGACCTGTGAGAGAGAGGGGACCAAGTCCAGAAGTGTCTATGGAGTCCAGGGGGAGTAGGAGATACTACCCACCGAGAGGTACCTTTTGGAGTTGGTCGACGACAAGGAAGACAGGTCAGCACTGCAGCCCAGAAGCTGGAGAAGAGTTCCTGATGAGTGCAAAAGGTGTCCCACACTGGAAGGTAGATTGCAGACGAGTGTCGGTGAAGGATTTCCACCAACGAGTCTTGGCAAAGGCAAATTCACGGTTGGAGGAAAAGAGGTGCTGCCGGGGATCAGCAAGGTCCAGGAGGACTCTACCCAGGAGGGGGGAGTCACAGGTGATCCTCTGCGTCGCAGAAGGCCTACAGGACCAGAGGCAGCATCCACAGGTGTCCTACAGGAAAGGGATACAGAAGTTGCTGAAGCAGCCCACGCAGCACCACAGAAGTTGCTCCCACCTCGCTGGAGGACCACGCTGAGGCCTAGGAGTTGCAGGAGGCTGGAGCTACACATTGCTTGTAGTTTCCCTTGGAGGTGAAGCAAACAAGCCTTGGCAGCTGCAAAGGACGCGGTGCATGGGGTACTGTCTTGCGTGGAGTGGAAGTGACTTACCACCACCAAAGTGCGACAGCTGGTAGAGAGAACCAAGAGGACCCCTTCGAAGTACCATCGGTGTTGCAGGACCAACGCCACTCAGGATGAGGGGAGATCTACGCAGACGGTATTCATTGCAGCCGGTTACCTGTGGATGGAGGGGAGTGATGCCTTCACCCCAAGGGAGATTCCTTCTCCTTCTTGTGCAGGCTGAAGTGTTACAGTCTTCTGAGAATGCACGGCTGTGAAAATGTTGCATAGCTGGAAGAAATTCTGGATACAATGTGGCAGAAGAGTTTTCCTCGTGGATCTGCAGCTTGTAGATTCCTAGAGTGTCCAGTCGTGGTTCGAAGCAGACATTGCAGAGGAGTCCTGCTGGAATCTTTCAAGCCGAACCTGAAGACCCACCCCAGAGGAAGACCCTATATAGCCCAAAGAGGGGGCTTGGTCACCTAACCAGGTGACTACCTATCAGAGGGTGCCTCTGACATCAACTGCCTGGCCTGGCCACTCAGTTGCTTCCAGAGTTTCCTGCCAACCTTGGAATCAAGATGGCAGAACCCAGGGACCCTCTGGAGGTGCTCTGGGCACCATCCCTGGGGTGGTGATGGGCAGGGGAGTGGTCACTCCCATTTCCATTGTCTTTTATCGCCCCAGATCAGGGACTGGGCGGTCCCTGAACCAGTGTGGACTGGTTTATGCATGGAGGGCACCAAATGTTCCCTTCAAAGCAAACCAGTGGCTTGGGGAGGCTACCTCTTGCAAGCCAGTCACACCTATTTCCAAAGGGTGAGGGTGTTACCTCCCTCTCCCAAAGGAAATCCTTTGTTCTTCCTTCCTGGGCTTGATCAGCTCAGGCAGCAGGAGGGCAGAAACCTGTCGGAGGGGTGACAGCAACTGGGCAGCCCGGAAAACCCTGTAAGACTGGTGGTAGGAATAATGTGGGTTTTCTAAAGAGCTCCCAGAGTGCATGGAATAAGACTTCCAATACTTGCAACAGTATTGGGGTATGATTCCGCCATGTTTGATACCAAACATGCCCAGGTTCGGAGTTACCATTATGTAGCTGGACATAGGTAGTGACCTATGTCCAGTACAGATATAAAATGGCATCTGCGCACTCACAAAGTCCAGTAAAATGGGGCTGGAGTTCGTGGGGGCATCTCTGCTAGTGCATGGCTGCCCTCACACACAGGTACCTGCACCCTGCCCTCTGGGATGAGAGGGCCGACCTTAGGGGTGAATTACAGTGACCTAGTGCAGTGACCTATAGTAAAACCGGGTGTGTGCACCCATTTCATACAGACTGCAATGGCAGACCTGCAGAATCCTTTGCATGGGCTCCCTATGGGTGGCAGAATAACTGTTGCAGCCAATATGGATCCCCAATGCCCTGGGTACCTAGGTACCATATACTAGGGACTTATATGGGGGACAAGTATGCCAATTGTGGGGAGAAAAGTTTACTAGCAACCAAATTTAGAGGAGAGAGCATAATCACTGGGGTCCTGGTTAGCAGGATCCCAGTGAACACAGTCAAACACATTGACAACAGGCAGAAAATTGAGGTAACCATGCCAATAAAGATGGCACTTTCCTACATCACTGATGGTTATTCTTTTAGTAACATGGCTGTAGGTTGGTGACACTACTTACAGATATGTGCTTTACTTCATTAGACATGTACAATGTCAGTAGTAAGGATCAGCTGTTTTTTGATCTTCATGTGTTGTTTGGGTGGTATAACTAACAGAACACACAAGCCCCTGTGATTTACAGGGTTAGGGGAAGGAGAGATTTAACAAGCGTTTGTTTGTGCTCTCTCTAACAATAGCCAAACACACCAGAACAAATGTGCCCTGGTCAGATCAGCCCTAGTTCAGGACTGTACTACCTTGCCTCATGAAAGATTTGTGTATTGTAGGTGGATCCGGTATCTTGGCGTTCCACTGATGAGATCCAGTAGGCATTTATTGAAAAGAACCGGAAGGTCTCACACACCCTCTGGGTGTCATGCTTTATCATCAGCCATCCTGCACTCGCCAAAGCATACTCTGATGGCTGGCTGGCCCGCATCACGTAACTGAGGGAAGATGTAGGGAACACTATGGAAAAAGGGGGAGGAATCCAGGTAAAAATTCCTATCACCTGCCAAAGGACAACCCAGTTTTATGAGAAGGTGGTGAAGGGATGAATAAAATATGTGATAGGACATATGAGGCTTAATTATGCTGCTTGTGTCCTGCTCAGGTTGACATGTTTGAGACTTTAGTTTGCCCACAAAGGAGTCCGGGGCTTTCTTCAGGACCAAAAACCCTGAGTCACCCTATTTGTATCCCTAATCACGAAATGGTCATACATGTTCTTCGTGCACACGCATACAATACCAGATATCTAATCTCTGGTCACTGCAGTCAGGAAACATTTCCTATTTTGTATTGGATTCTATGAAAACTAAACATAGAAAAACATTTATATCTATTTCAACATTACTAAAAGCAGACATAAATGAAAAATACACAAATGATGATGACAAAAGAACAGATGATATCATAAACGTGTGGTTCCCATGTTAAGTATACACACATTTTAATCCACGGGTAAACCATATTTAGCTAACCCCATGTGGAAATATTGTGCCGCTCAAGTGAATACACAGCACTCTGTTCAAACTTCATCCTGGTGCTGACCCCACATCCAAATCATGCTTAAAGCACACTGGTGACAAAGTGAAAACAAACACACCCTTCACATGCATGCAGCTACTCCTCACCCTGACTCTAGGGTATTATTACTTCATGGAGGAGGAGAAAGGGGGAGCCTTATAGTCACGCACTAAACATAAGCAGAATGTGATAGTTAGATCTTGTTCACCAGGGACCGCTGGTCATCTCTACCCAGTCCTTCAGACTCACACATCCCAACTTACTGCGTCAAAGTTTGACTTACATTGGCAAAGGTCAAACACTGTCGGACCACCTATCTCATGCTTTATTCTCCTCCGGACGATGCCCACGAAGCCGCTACTCACTTCAGATTACCACCTATCAATATCGGACCGACACAGTCTGGACTACACATTTTATTGGCCCCGGACTGATGCCACGCCCCAAACTGGATACGAGTGGGTTCTTGATTAGACACCTTTTCCATATCATTCATCCATGTAGTGTTATGATGTCTCATTATTGACGTAGTGATGTGAGTGATTTCCAGTCACGGCTCGCGTGATGGTGGAGGGGTGGGGCAGCGCGCAGTGGGAGGGGGTGGGGGGAATTCAATAAAACATAACAAATAAAAAAATGTACCTGGGCCGCCGCCGCAAGAATAGCGCTGCTCCTCACCTCTTCCTGCAGGCACAGGCTCCCAGCTTGCCCTGCGCCAATCCTGACGCTGCTCTGAGCCGCCCTTATGGAGGAGCCGCCCCTGGTGATTTCTTCATGTTAACAGTTCAGCATGAATGCTCGAGGAAACGCATCACCTAGCTGTGATGCAATGCACTTTGACTTACTGTTCACCATTGTAATATTTATGCAGAGGTGTGGCTGAAGCAGACACATCATAAAAACAACAGGAGAGCGATGCTGTCTGAACTACATTTCCCATCAGCCACAGACTGACCCCACATGCTAACAATATTACGGTGGAGTCTTTAAATCTGAGTAGCGGATTGGTGGGCATTGTCAGGAGGAGCATGAGATAGGTAGTCAGGTGTGGATTGACCTTTCACGAAGTAAGTTGTGATATGTGAGTCCGAAGGACCGGGTAGAGATGACAAGTAGTCCTTGGTGCACAGAATTGAACTATCACATTCTACTTATGCTTATGTTTGGTGTGTGACTATAACGCTCCCCCTTTTTGCTCCTGCATGAAGCAATAGTACCCCGTAGTCAGGGTGAGGATTAGCTGTATGCATGTGAAGGGTTGTTTATTTTCACCTTGTCCCCAGTGTGCTTTAAGCATGATTTGGATGTGAAGCATGAAGTTTGAACGGTGGGCGGTGTATTCACTTGAGCGGCACAATATTTTGTTTGAAATGTGTGCACATTACCCAAGCGATCACACGTTTATGTTATTGTTTGTTCCTTAATCATCATCATTTGTATATTTTTGATTTATGTCTGCATTTAGTAATATCAAAATAGATATGAATGTTTTTCTATGTTTCTTTTCACAGATCCAATACAGAACAAGCATTTGCAATGCAATAGGTCTCGCATTCGCTCCCGTTAGAGCTATTGGCATTGTAAATTTCTAGACTCCTGGACTTTTCTTGCCACAATATTTACAACAGGTCAAAGTGCTGTACCTAAAAACTGTGTATACAAGGATGCCAGGGAGTCGTCATTACCCCAGCATCAAATGGGTTGACAAGTTTCCACTGTATGGTACAGAGGGTCTGTGGCTTTCTTCAGGGACCAGGGATCCCATATTCCCTAGATTCTGCGTGTCACTCATGCAGTCCATTCAAACACACATAGAACCCATTCTGACTTTTATAGGTTGTTAAGTTGTCCTACTAAATGGGGATTCTCTCAATCAGCGTGTTGTTGATGAGATCTCTGCGCTAAGCTTGGGAGCACCCAACGGAGGAGATAGATGAGGGTGGCCTCGTAGTCACACATTAGTCAAAGCTTACACCCTGCCGGTACACCTATTGTGGACATCTGGTCTCCTCTGAACAAGGAACTCAAGACTGAGCTAGTTCTGTTGCAACACCAGGCACTAAAAAGCCGTGAGGAGCTAAGAGAAACTAGGACGAGTCTGTGAACCATCAGTATCTGCAGACTTATTTATCTGCTCTTAGTGATACAAAGCGGCAATTCGTCACAAGTCAGTGCTTTAGAAAACTCCAAACATAAATAAATAAATAAATATACAGCTATATTTTTAGAGGATGCATTCAGTGGGGAGTGCAGTCACACCAAGGACTTTTCGGCAGGACTTCAGCTCTATGGTCCAGGGCATTCCATGGACCACAGGCTCCATGGAGTTGCTCGTATAACCATTAATGGGATGATGACTGCTTAATTTGTTCTTGCAGGTGCAGGTTAAAGGTGGTGGACACTGGCTTTTGGCTACTGAGACTTCTTTTGAAACTTTGATCCAGAGCAAAAGAAAAGCAGCAAAGGGAGAAATATGGGAGTTGTAGAAGGACAATGAAAAACGGAGAAAGGAGGGATAAAAATAATCTTAATTGTAAAATTCAGAGACAGAAGTATAGGGTAGTGGAATAAAGAGGTATGAAATGGAAATCATCATCATCAATAATCTTTATTCGGTATGAGATAATCAACCATACATATAAATGAATGATACATATACAAATACATAAATAAATAACACCTAAAAACCATCCACCAATATTTAAAAACCTTAAAAATTCATTAAAAAGAGAATACGACCGTCCATTTAAAAAATACTCTAGCTTATTCCGCCAGGTAATGGCACCCTTCAAAAAGGACCCCAGCCCATGCCATACCAATGCATCCGATGCCACACGCAACCACATAAAAGCTGGGCGGTATTGCACAAAATCCTTTGACCTCAACAGAGGGAGTAAAAAACAACACCTAAAAGGTGCATAAAAGTCACAAAACCGAGTAAAATGGACTAAAGACTGCACAGACACACCTTCACAGGGACAAAGACTAATTAATTTTTCATCGTACTGACCCAGTGGAAAACATAAGCTGCTCCTCACTATCCCCAGGCGGAAACGTGTGATGAGGCACCTTTCCCTCACATCCCTTATCTCGACGAGATAGGGCTCAGGGCCCACCCCCATCTTTATCATAACAAACTCCCTAGCCGATTTTTTCCTTAGGGCTTCCTTCTCTCTTTTAGCCCCCAGGATTTTAAAAAAGTTAGCCTTGGCCCAATGTTTATCACGGCTAGTCAGACCCTCCGGAGCCTCAAACATATCCGGGCGTCCAAGGAGATAGGCTACCTTTCTTACATACATCAACCAGGGGATATCCTTCACCCGATCACAGGCCAGGCAATCCCGCACGATGTTAAATGAGGCACATTTATTAGACCAAATAGAGATCCATAGTAAAAGTGGAGCAAGCTGAATAGTGTCTTGTACAAACTCCAGAGCTAGTTC
The DNA here is from genome assembly GCF_031143425.1 of Pleurodeles waltl. Lineage (NCBI taxonomy): Eukaryota > Metazoa > Chordata > Amphibia > Caudata > Salamandridae > Pleurodeles > Pleurodeles waltl. The sequence goes on along the minus strand of NC_090440.1, from coordinate 1,985,718,175 downwards.
AGTGTGTAGGCAGAACCCAGAAGTGTTCTGGCCAACTCCCAGTAACCTTCTACAAAACGATTTTCCTCAACTACAGGGGCCCTAAAACCTACATACCCCTAAAGAGCAGCACCATACAGGAGAACTGGAAGGCACTTGCGCCTATAGACTTCAAGGAGGGGTTTGATGGGTTTGGATCCCACCCTTGCAGCAAAATTACAAGTGGCACCAACAGTAGCATTAAAAAGAGCCCCTCAACTCGAAATGCCTGTTTTTTCAGGAACCTTTATCATCAAAGACAACCCCCAAATATGAGAAATCCTGCACCTTTGTTATTACTTGTCCTTTGACCATCAGCATCCCCACCCTACTGAGAGGCTTCCCAAGGACCATAAAGTGTGATTTTTTTACAATTAATCTCTAAGCCAAGTGCTGTCATAAAAGAATCATAGGCTCTGACTGCGTCCCGTAGGCCATTCATGGTACGTGCCATAATCACCGCATCATCTGCATAGATCAGAGCAGGGACACTTTTACCGTTAATTTTTGGGGCATCTCTACAGTGCTCCGCTAAAAAGTCAAACAATCCGTTTGTATACAACAGGAAAAGAGTAGGAGCAAAGGCACATCCCTGGCGCACCCCCCCATTTAGCTCAAAAGTATCCGAGCATTCCCCATTGGTCCCTACCCTTACATTTGCATTTGTGCCTGAATGAAGGTACCGTAGCAATTCCACAATGTGGGGATCCATGCCTAGCTGATTTAGCCTCTCCCAGAGCCTGGCCCGATTTACCTCATCAAAGGCACAGCTAAGGTCCATGAAGGCAAGATATAAGGTCCCTTTCCTAGCTAAGGTATATTTTCCAATCAACATAAGCAAATTTAGGCACTGTTCCTGAGTGCCAAGCCCTTCCCTGAAACCATACTGTGCCCAACACAGAATTTCATTTTCAGCCATCCAGGCCTCAATACGCCTAAGGATAATCCGGCCCAAGATTTTAGCGGAGGAATCCAAGAGGGAGATTGGGCGATAGGATTTAGGATCATTTTGGTCCCCCTTTTTGAAGACAGGAATAATGCAGGCCGATCTCCAAGAGGCAGGGATTCCCACAGTAACCGCTGCATTAAGAACATTTAACAGAATAGGCACCCATAGCTGGGGACAAGATTTATAGAAATCCATGGGGATTAGATCTGGGCCAGAGCTTTATTACCAGCACTATCACCGAGCGCCTCCCTAACCTTGTGAACTGTGAACCTAATTGCTAAGTTTGGAGGGGCATCAAATTGACTGTCCCTATTGTCTCTTAGGGGGGTCCCCTGAAAAAGTTTACAAAAATGATTCACCCAATCATCAGAAGCTATATTACAACTTAGACCCTCTGAGGTTTCAGTTTCACGGAGACCCCTATTTACCACCTTCCAAAACAAGCCGGGGCTCTTCAGCTCAACTGCACGTTCCAATTTGCTCCAGGCAATACCCTTGGGTTTTCTTGCCCACAGGACATTTTTATACTTAACCCTCGCATCACTAATCAGGACCTTGTCTCTAGGGTGGGTTTTAAGAGCCCTCCTCAAGGTTTTCTTCGTATCGTAGCAGTCTTTGCTAAACCAACCACCTGCATACTTACCAAGAGACTCAGCAGCCGAGGACAAACAGTCCTTAATAGCTACATTAACTCTTAGCATTGCGTCCATTACTTCCTTTGGGCCAGCGGTCTCAATTAGGAGAGTATCTGTGAATAAATTAAGATTTTCCCCACCACCCTTTCTACAACTTGCTGAATATTTACTTGTTTCCACCCCACTCTCCTACCCTGGTCTTTTATCTTCACCAACCCAGGCCCACCCCATCTTGGTTTGCATAGGGTCTCTGTAATATTAAAAAAAACAACCAGGGGGTTGTGATCACTAAGGTGGTACTCCAGCACTTCTCCTCCTATCACCAAATCTTTCAAAGGAGGAGACACAAGAATATAATCAATGGTGGAACCAACTTCTCTGCCCACAAAAGTAGGTGGCTGCTCGGGCCTACCACATTAAGATCACAAATATTAACAAGGCCCATTTTCCTTACACCCTAAGTCAGGACCAAACCCCTGGCATCTAACGCCCCCTCAGCTAAATAGCCGTCACCCTCGCGCTCAAAGGGGTTAAGTACTGTACTGAGGCCTCCAATCTTAGCATTGAAATCTCCTGCCACAACAGCACAAAATTCCATCCCCACCTCCTCCATTCTACCTTTCAATACCTCCAAAACAGAGAAAAGGGCCTTAATTTAACATCCCATGTCCCATACAGCCTTGTAAAAATTTACCAAGAGAACATTTGAATTGTCGGGAAAGAAAACCCAAACAATCAGTATGCCCTGATGGTTACAGTTTATTTGGAATGCTCTCACTGTTTTGGAGAATCTAATCAGGGTAACCAAACCGCCTTTGGGGCAGCCTCCATCGGACTGGACAGCCGGTACCACAAACCCATGGTAGCCATCCCAGGCTGCCTGCCCATCCGACCAAGTTACTTGGAGCATAACCAAGTCATAATAAGACAGCCACCTGACTGATGCCCTATCTGAGAGTTTTGAGTCATAACCTGCAATGTTCCATAAGATGAGACGGCACTTAGTATATTTCCTACCCTGGATCTCCCTGGACAAACCAACATTATGGGGGACTACAGTGCTTGCTACAGGACTCTTTTTGTAGCGTCAGTCCACCCCTTCCAAATCAGGAGTTCTGATGGAATACAAACTTCTACTCGCTGACTGGCGGGCACTCCGGTCTACATGAGAAATCCTACCCAACCCAGATAGAGGCTCAGCCCCTTGCCACAAATGCTTATAAACGTAGCACAGGGGAACCATACCAATCTTCCTCTCTCTCAGAGAGACCCTACTCTGTGTAGAGAAAAGGCGCTGAATTAGGTCGGGATATCGACAATTTATAATAATACAATCCCCAACACCCTCTTTTTCTTGGAGTCCCACCCAGTCAACTCTTCTGACAAACAGAACGTCTCTGAGCTCCTTACAAGCAAAGTCACAGTTCAGACTCAGCCAATGGCCAATCTTGTTTTTCAATTGGTCTGTGGATTCACTAAGACCTGGGGCAAGAACAGGGACATTTGTTAATACCACCATATAGGGGGCACAAGCCGCAGGAAGCTCCACACAAACCAAAGGGAAACTTTTCTTCATTGCATACTGATTTTGTTCTCTACTGAGTTGTTGAGAAAAACCCCCGTTCGCCACCCGCCCACACACCAGTTACCTTCTATCCCTAGGGCTATTAGCCGCCCTCGCCTCAGTCAATGGAATAAATCGGGGGGCCAGCTCGGACTCTACACAGGAGCCCAAAGCGCCTGGGCTTGCACCATTAGCTGCTTTGTGCGTTACTTTCTCCAGTGTCCCAAGAGCACCTCCATGAGCATCCAACTGCTGTGAACTACTGATGACCGAAGGTCCACCAACAGGGTGGCTAGGCTTAACCCACTCCCGGTCAGATAGCCGAAGGACTGCTTTCTCAAGGGCCTGTAACTTCTCCAGAAATGGGGACAGACTAATCTCAATCATCTCCTTAAATTTTATCAAAAGATTGTTCACTCTGGGGAGAACAGGGACATCATTTGGGTCCATAGGACTGTCAGGTAAGGACAAAATTGCTTTATTCCCAACTTTTTTCAGGGTCTTTCTCTTCCTGGGGGAAAGACTACAGTTCTCCAGGGCACAAACCGGGGGAGAGGCCAACAGGCGCCTCTTACTTTTCCTCCGAAGTCCAGGGCCATCATCAACTCCCAATTCTCCAGATGGGGGAATTTCTGAGACAGCACTTACCACTCCTGCCCAGACCACCTCCGTTCCCATAACCCACAGAGCCTCATTAGCTACAGTAGCTTGTCGCCAATCGTCCATCTCCAAAGAGAGTCTCCTTTCTGCCAGGTCGATCTCCTTTGTCATAACCCCCACAGCTCTAGCAAGAAAAGAATCTAATGTAGTATTTGTGCTTCCCTGACCTCCTCCACCATGTAAGGCTCCTGATTGCTGACCTCTTTTCCTGCCCATCCTCACCAGGTATTCCCAGACTCACCCTCCATGTAAAAATCAAGGGGGATGGCCCAGCCCAGTCTGTCGGTCGATGAATGTCAAAGGACGGGCCCGCAGCGGGAGGCTTGCCGCACTTTTGGGTGCTCCCTGGGCTAGTTGCCACCCCCTGCTCCTGCTCCTCTGCTCCACTGGCCTCCTGGGACTCAAAGTCCCTCTCGATAGCGTCCTGGGCAGCAGGAGGCTTGACGCACTTTTGGGTGCTCCCGGGGCTAGTCGCCGCCCCCTGCTCCTGCTCCTCTGCTCCACTTGCCTCCTGGGACTCGAAATGGAAATCAAGACTAGGCAGCTCAGTTATCCTTGACTGCAGCAATTGGCAGTGAGATCCTAAGAAAAACTTTGGGCCCTGGAACTTCGGCCCATATTTATACTTTTTGACGCAAATCAGCACCAGGGCAGATTTGCATCAAAAAGTTTACCGCCGGCTAACGCCATTCCAACGCACCAGCCGGGTGCCTTATTTATGGAATGATGTTAGCTGGCGCTGCAGCCTGGTTTGCGCAAAAATAAATGACGGTAACCGGGCAGCGGAGGCGAAGGGAAGACGGGGTTGTGCTCCAAAGAATGGTGCAAGTCAGATTAGAGTCAAAAATATTGGCTCTAACCTGACTAGCGCCATTTTTTGACGCACATCCTCCATGGAAATGACTCCTGTCTTCTGTCCCCTGGGCATGGCCATTGGGCACAGTGGAATGTAGGAGGGCCTAAGTTAGGCCTATGCCACATTAAAAAAAAAAATTATACTTACATGCACTTATCTGCACTCACCATGGATGGGTCCCCCAATCCATGGGTATCCTCCAGGGGCGGGCTAGGGAGGCAGGGGGTGTCCCTGGGTGCAGGGAAGGGCACCTGCGAACTGCTTCCATGGTCTCCCACCTTGGAAATGAGACCACAGGTGCCTTAACGCCTGACCCAGGCGTTAAAAAACGTCGCAAATCCAGCTTGGCGCCTTGTTTTAAGGCCCGCCTCCTCCTGTGCGTCATTTTGACGCCGGAGGATAATTAAGGCGCACATGCCATAGAGTCATTTTTTGCACTTGAACGCCTACCTTGCATGTCATTAGCGCAAGGCAGGTTTTCACGTACAGAAAATGACTGGTTTTCACGTACAGAAAATGACTCAAACTCCATAACTTTGGCGCTGGACGGGTCTAGCTTACAAGTATAAATATGGAGTTAAGTTTGCGCCGAATGTGCGTAAAAAAAATGACGCAAATCCAGTGCAAACAGAGTATAAATATGGGCCTTAATGTTTAGGGCGAAGGCCCACACGAGCAGGGGACATGAGGGGCCGGAGCAGGACCCTCACCGAGGCCAGGAAAAATGTGTGCCCAAAGGAAGAAAGGGCATAAAAAAGGCCAATGGGAATTGGCATCCCAGATACACTTTTGGCCGTGAGGAAGTCAAGAGGGGTGCAAGAGCACCAAAGGACAAGAAAGGGTGCGAATCAAGTGGCCAATGGAAGGCACTCTTTGTGTTTGAAATCATCCCAGAGGGGGTTTGGGGGGCATTTAAGGGGGGTACCTACAGCCTGGACCCCTACATTTCAAGAAACTGTGGCCAATGTTTTTCAAAGTACCTCAATATTTATGTGTATCATTGTTTGGAGTTGACCGGGTGTAGGGGTTTACAATGTAAGCACTGGGCCCCACTAGTAATTTCCTGAAAATGGCTGCCATGAAGATGGCAGGTCACCAAGGCAAGCTTTTTGCCCCCCACACCGCAGACTTGTTTGCAGAGATGGGCTCCTTGTCCGTGCTTCAGCGCTTTCAGACAAGCCTTCATTATAGCAACCCTGAGCTTGGAAGGGGAGGTGCCTTGGAGGGGGTCCAGAAAGCTGGCTCATTCAATGCAGGGCTGAGGAGGAGGCCTGTGGGGGTGGGGACAGAAGGGCTGGGAGCGAGGCCACCGCCACAAGCAGCCTTCCTATTACAAAGATATTTAGCATACAATGGCTATTAATGCCAACATGGCGGAGGGTGAATGGAAACCGCACAGGGACTCACAGGGCAGATGCAGCGCCTCAGGGGAGTGGGGAGAGGAACAAAAGAGAGGAGAGAGAAAATTGGTGAGCGAGGAGGGTAGATGGTGAGGGCAAAGTGTGAGGATGAAGAGAGCAGGAAAGGAAAGACTGGAAAATAATGAGGCACAGAGGAAGGAGAAAAAGAAACAAGAAACAGAGAAAAACAAATGCATGACACTGAACTGTTTTAATGACTGAATCTAGAAAGCTTTCGTAACTCAGTATTTGGAGTCATGTCAACTAGGTAAACAGAGAGGGATGGAGAGAGTAAAAGGAACAGGGGAAGGAAAGAGAAGAAAGACAGAGTGGACGTGAAAGAATAAAGGGAGATATGGAGGAAGTGAGAATGACAGAAGGCTAGATGAGAGATGAAAGAAAAGGGGAGAGAAAAAAGAAGACCAAGTGGTGGTTGAAGAGTCTAGGATGAGATCATTAAAAACAAAGCACTATGGGAGAAAGTTGGATGTAGAATAAAGAGATGGGGACGAGAGGAGTGGACAGAGACTGGGACAAGAGGCAAGCAAAGGGAAGAGAAGGGATAAGGGACGGAGAAAGGTAAGAAAGAGTCACAACGTGAGGGGCTAGAGAAAGACAAGTAAAAGAACAGAGGGACTGAGTCATTATGGGAAATAAAGACCAGGAGACATGCATAAAAGATGCTAGGCAGAGGGGAGAAGCGGAGGAAAGAAATGAGAAGAGTGAGGGGTCAGAAAAGAGAAGAGAGAACAGACTGATAGAGACGATAGGTAGGCAAGATAGAGAGAGAAGATAGAATGAAATATGCCAGGTCTGGTTTTGACAGGGAGAGAAGAACGAGGGAAGAAATGGGGATAAAAGGAGGAAATCAAAGTGGGATGTGACGTAACGGACAGAGCTGCCAACTCTGGAGCTGGGGAACCAGGTTCGAGTCTCAGCGACTCAGCATCGCATGACTGTGGGCTCTCACTTACGCTCCCCTTGCCTACTGAAAAATAATCTATCCTTGTGTAATGTAACTGGTGGTCATGGTGGAGAATACCTGTGGGTCGAGTTCGTGCAATATATTAAATTGCAAAAACAAAGAAGTTAATTGTCATCTTTTTGACAACAGCGCCTACAACCAAAAACAAAATAAAAATGAGTGGAAACTGAGAAAAGACGACTTAACAAAATATAATAAAGTTAGCTTTAAAAAATAAAACTTTGCAATTTTGATTGTCCTGCTGGGCACGTTTTTGCCAGCCACAAGCCTAGAAGTCAGAACAAAATAGTACCTTCTTGATCACGTAGAGAGCAAGCTGACAGGCACTAATGAAGTTGAAATCAATTAGTGCTTGATCACTCCTCCACACAGAGGAACAGAAATGATGCCAGACATGCCTTGACGAATTACGAGGCTGTAGAGATGAGTGCCACACAAACCAATAAGTAATGAGCTGAAGATAACAGTGCCTCGCATGCCAGACGCATGCGTTAGCACATGCACTCGCAGGCTCGATTCTAAAAATGAGTTTTAGCACTTGTGGCTCAAACAGCAAGCAGATGACACAGCATCTGGCCTAATGCCCTGCTGTCCCTAGGAGCAAATTAGGAAACAGGCTTATCTGATAGAGACTTCTAGTTGCAGATTCCTTACCTTAGAACTTTCCCCCAGGCGTCAGACTGGATCCGGAGATTTTTTATACGAACAATAACCTTGCACGTCGGTAGGTGGCGTCGGTCGACTCCGCAGGCGTCGCGGTCGCCGTGATGATGTCGGGAGTAGTACATAGATGCCGCCCTTGCGCAGTGATGTCAGTTCTTTTCTTTCCGCGCCACACGCTGATCCGTGAGAGAGCTACCCTCGGCTATTTCTGGGCCGAATTCCACCTTTTTGTCGATATTTTTGGGTGCGACCTTTGGTGCGTCGAGGATGTCCCCGAAGACCGGGTTCAAGTCGTGCGAGGACTGCCACTGCATGATGTCGGTGACGGACCCTCAACGTGACTGCCTGTGGTTTCTTGAGCGCGACCACGACCCGAAGTCGTGCTCTGAGTGCCGGGCGATGCATCCGAAGGCTTTGAGGGAGCAGTCCCTAAAGCTGATGGCGGCCCGGGACTCGACTTCGCGTAGGTCCCGATCTCGCTCTAGAGGAAGGTTTTGAGATTGGTCGCGGAGCCACCACCACTCGTCTTCTTCGAAATCTTCGGTTCAAGGAAAGAAGAAGTCGAAGAAGTCCCATCGCTCTCCGACTTCACCCCATTGCTTGGTCGACGCAACGCGGGACGAGCGTCCACGAACTAGGCCTCCGTCCTCAGAGCCTACGTCTGTGTCGGCTCCGCGCTTCCCCGGGTTTCCCGGAGCCGGAGCGACCCCCTTCCAACTCAAAGAGGCCATGCCCCTCATCTTTGGGCGTGCCGACCCCGATACGGCACCTTCGGGCCCAAGGAGCTTGGCTGAGGGGCCTTCGGGTTCCACGCCGGCGGCTTCGGCCCCGGCCACAGAGGTCGCCTCCGGATCTGTGCGCGCATCCGCACCGACACCGGTCGCACAGTCAAGACCTTCCCCGGTGCTGGGTCGTATAGCGACGCTCACGATGTCGGTTGTGCCCACTATCATCATCGACCTGATTCTCATTCCCGACGACTCTGAGTCGGAGCGGCGTCGGCTGACGCCGCCATCGGCTTCGGTGGGCCCCATTCGCCTGAGATCGGATTCTGACCCATTTTCCTATAGGTACAAATACAGGGAGGAATTGGAGGGGTCCCTGGACCCTTATGAATACCAGGAAGACCCTACTATGGACTGGGCACAGGACTTGGGCGAAGTCAGTGGTCTTGATACTTGACTGACCCTGGCATGCTGTCTCCTCCTACCGTGGCTACGGCGGAGGGAGCTACCTATGGTATGGTGGTTAGTAGGGCTGCTGAGGTCCTTGGCCTTGAGCTACCTATTGTCGAAGTCAGGTCTAACCTCTTGACGGAGGTGCTTCAGCCTGGGGCTTCTACATCTGAACCCCTTCTCCCATTTAATGAAGCCCTCACTGACGTCCTTTTGGGTACGTGGTCCAAACCCAACACAGGGGCTCCTTTGAACAGGATATCGCTTGCCGCCATCGGTCTGCGCTGAACGACCCGAAGTTCCTGTCCCAACATCCTATGCCTGAGAGTCTTGTTATCCAAGCTTCCTCTTCTTCTGGCGCGTTCCCTTCCGCACCCCTGGATAGGGAATCCAAAAGGCTGGAGCAATTTGGTAAGAAGTTATTTTCTTCCTCCAGCCTCGCGCTGCGGTCCGTGAACACTGCATGCCTTTTGGGCCGTTATTCCCACTCCCTGTGGGATACGGTTGCGCAAGTCCTGCCGCAGATACCAGAGGAGGCCCGTGCTATTGTCTCCCAAGCAGTCAAAGATGGGAGAGACGCGGCGAAGTTCACCATCCATTGTGGGCTGGATACGACTGACTCTCTGGGCAGATCGGTTGCTATGACAGTCGCCTTACGGCGCCATGCCCGGTTACGTACTTCTGGTTTCTCAGGGGATGTCCAACAGTCACTCATGGACATGCCCTTTGATGGCACCCGTCTCTTCGGAGACAAAGCGGACTCGGCCTTGGAGAGGTTCAAGTAGTCCAGGGCTACGGCTCGGTCTCTTGGCCTTTCTGCTGCCACACGCCCCCCACAGTCTGCTTTGCGTCCCTTTCGTGGCCACGGAAGGGGCGCCCTGTTGCGTCCTCAACCCAGCCACCGGGCCATGCACGCTGGACAACCTATGCATGGCCGGGGGTGCGGAATCCCACGTGGTCGTGGGTCAGGGAACCAGAGGTCTGTCCAGTCTACCCCCGCCCCCGCAGCAGCCTCCAAACCTTCCTAGTCCGTCCCCTCACTCCCGTCCAGTGGGTGGCAGAATCCGACATCACCTGCCCCACTGGGAACATATCACCACAGACGGGTGGGTTTTGCAAATCATTCGGAAGGGCTACTCCCTCCCTTTCGAATATGCACCACCACATATGCCACCATCCTTCCATCCCCTTTCGGAGGATCATTTGGTGCTTCTCCGCCAGGAAGTCGCGGCTCTCTTGGCCAAGGGAGCTATAGAAAGGGTCCCTGTGCCAGAAGTAGGTCGTGGTTGTTATTCCCACTACTTTCTGATACCAAAGAAGGACAAAGGCTTGCGCCCTATCCTAGATCTTCGAGACCTGAACTACTTCCTCAAGAAGGAGAAGTTCAAAATGCTCACCCTGGCTCAGGTTATGTCTGCCTTAGACCCAGAAGACTGGATGGTAGCGTTGGACTTGCAGGACGTTTATTTCCACATCCCCCTCCTGCCTGCCCACAGACGTTACCTACGATTCGTGGTAGGTCACGAGCACTTCCAGTTTACTGTGCTCCCTTTCAGCCTTACCAGTGCCCCTTGGGTGTTCACGAAAGTGATGGCGGTGTTTGCAGCTCATCTGCGCAGGTTAGGGGTCTCAGTCTTCCCCTACCTAGACGACTGGCTGTTGAAGGTGCCTTCGCCCCAGACAGTGGTCTCACACCTTCAGACTACGGCGAACCTCCTGCTGGTGGCATATGCGGGCTCTGCAGTGGGACTTGAAGTTTCAGTGGGCGCAGCATGAGGGGAATCTCTCCGACATGGTCTAGATCTCAGAGGAGACTGCGAAAGACCTGCAGTGGTGGCTTTCGAATCCCAATTGGGTCAATGGCAGATCCCTCTCCCCAACCAGATCTCTCAATAGTGACAGATGCGTCGCTTCTGGGTTGGGGCGGCCACATGGGAGAGGCAGAGCTCAGAGGCCTCTCTGCATTGGGCACCCTTAAGGGGTATCTGTCTGCCATTTCCGCCTTTCTTAGGCTTCCTGATCAGCCCTCACTCTTTAAATCTCCTCTTGTGAGTAGGTTCTTAAAGGGGCTCACCCACTTATTTCCTCCCACTCCGTTCATCATGCCTCAGTGGGATCTTAATCTTGTGCTTACTTTCTTGATGTGTACTCCCTTTGAGCCTATGCATAATTGGCCCTTAAGGCCCCTCACATTCAAAAATGTCTTTCTTATCGCCATCACCTCTGCTCGCAAGGTGAGTGAGCTTCAGGCCCTTTCTTCAAAGCCTCCGTACTTGTCTGTACACCCGACAAAGTGGTGTTACGCACTAGAGCTTCCTTCCTTCCTAAGGTGGTTACACCGTTTCATGTAGGCCAGTCCATCACTTTTCCTACCTTCTACGCACCCCCACATCCTTCCCATGAGGAGGAGAGACTCCACCGCCTGGACCCAAAAAAAGCGTTGGCGTTCTATCTCAATCGTACTAAAGACTTCTGGGTGGACGATCAACTCTTTGTTGGCTATGTGGGTGCGAAGAAAGGGAAGGTGGTGCAGAAACGTACCATCTGTCGATGGGTGCTTCTGTGCATCAAAATGTGCTACACTTTGGCGAAAAAGCAACCTCCTGACGGCTTGCGGGCTCATTCTACCAGGGCCACTGCTGCATCCACTGCGTTAGCACGCGGAGTTCCTGTCCTGGATATCTGTCAGGCAGCTACGTGGGCGTCTCTGCACACGTTTGCTAAGCATTACTGCCTGGACAGTCAGGTCCGTCGGGATGGCTACTTTGGTCGTTCGGTCCTGCAGGACTTTCTAGTATGATCTTAGTTTGCAGCCCACCACCGAGGATGGCATTGCTTGGGTACCTATTCTAAGGTAAGGAATCTGAAACTAGAAGTCTCTATCAGATGTACAAGTTACTTACCTTCAGTAACAAAATATCTGGTAGAGACATATTCTGGTTGCAGATCCTTACCGCCCACCCATCCTCCCCACTTGCGAACTGATTTCTAGGGACAGGGATTCCCCCCTTTCATTTCCTTAGCTCTGGCGCACCAATATCAGTGTTCTTAGCGGCTCTGCTCTCTGGCGTGGAAAGTCGCTAAAAGCAACTGACTTCACTGCGCGAGGGCGGCGTCCATGTACAACTCCCGACATCATCACGGTGACCACGACGCCTACGACGCCTGCTGAGTCGACCAACGCCACCTACCGATGCGCAAGGGTAGTGCTCGAAGAAAAAATCTCCGGATCCAGTCTGACGCCTGCGGGAAAATTCTAGGGGAGCCGGTAAAATGGTGCAAGGAAATTTATGAGATTTCCTTGCGCCATTTATTACTGCACTATTAACGCCTTTTAACGCTTGCGTTAAAAGGGGACTTCCATTCTTTAGAATGGGCACCTATGTACTCCAGAGGAGTAGCGCCAATATTTTGGTGCTACTCCTGGGGAGTACATCAATAGCGTCATAAAAAATGACACTATTGCCCCTACCCTGCGCCGTGGTGCCCGGTTTTTTAAATACGGCTTACACATGGTTGCGGTAGGGGGTTGGCTCAGGGAACAGGGAAAGTCGCACTGCACTTGGTTCAGCGCCCCTTTCCAGAAATCTGCCCCTTAGTTTAAGACCGTCTACCAGGTGGTGGCACTGTTGCCTCTTTTGTAGCCTGAACTAATCCACAACATGTTGAATATACTTAAAATAATAATACCAGCAGCCCAAGCAATCCTAACATATTAACCTGGCCTGGAAATAGTCCAGTAATACATGGGCCCTGGCACTTATATTTTTTAAAATTAAGCACTGGCTGCGCTCACAGGGTTCCAGGCTTGGAAACTGGTGAAGGCCAGTTTTAAGGGCGTGTGCTAAGTCCAGGGAAATGTAATTAAGTTAATGTCTGTTTGTACTGTGCCTGCCAAGGCTGCAATATTTTGAGAGCTCCAATGAAAATGACTTGCATGTCAGAAGATCTGGCGGTGCCATTTCTGCTATATACCTTGACATCCTTCTCCTCCAGCAAAGTACTTTGTTGATGCCAAAGAACACCGCATTAATGTTCATAACACTTAACGTATATAGAGCGCACACACAACTCAACGGTACTCAGTTTATCGACCTTGTAAGGATTAACGTCTAACTCTGCTCTGTCGATTATGTGGGTTAAAAATACACCTTCTACAACAGCCGATCAACACATCAAGCTATCTTGCCTATTCGCGTGATGTAAGCTACTCTGCAACTGCAGACTCCTAGAAACAATGGGAGCAGCCCGTCTCTCCCCCATCCTGCCCCCACACCTCCTCGCCGGATGTGCTCTGCACTGCAATGCAGGCATTGGCCATCTCAGCCTGCTGCAAATTTGTGTCCCATTAAGGAAAGGCTAGTGCAGTGGAGCACTGTGGGTAACCAGATAAATGGTCGCATTAGTGGGGGTGGCAGGATGGGGAGGACTTTCCTCCCCTGTGGCAGAAAAACCCGAATGAGCATCTGCACAATATCCTACCTTACCATCACCCGCTGTGATTTGCCTGCATAAACGGTAGTGAGAATGGTGGATTAAACATATCACAGGACGAAAGATGGGTTACATTTTTTTGTTCCATGGTATTCTGCGCAATTTGCCCCTGCCTAGTATGGAAGTAAAAAGGCTCACAGACAAAGTACTCTGTGACTAAGGCAGTCCGTGCGGTTCTCTCTAGACCTGGTTTTGCCAGGGAGAACCACCCAAAGTGCATGCACCGCAAAATGCACCTATTTATCAAGTTCTCCTGTGGAGCAAATCTGAGCAGTTTTTGTGGCACAATTTTGCTTCACATGCAAATAAAATAAAATCCAACTAGTCTTTTCTTGCCACTCAAAGTGAAAATAAAAAGTAAAACAGTTGACATAAGCACGCTGATTCAAAGTGCCACAGCCACTGGGAGCGTGAGCGCGAATGAGCAACAGAAAAGGAAAAAGAAGTTCACTTGCAGTCAGAGTTATCGACAAAAGTGCAATTATCCATGTAACAGGGTCGATGGTCAAGGTGGTAACAAAACTGCCCCAAGGAAGGACAAACGTCAAGCATTTACCAATAATAACAAAGGATTTTGAAAGGTGAGCCCATGAACTAGTGAAAGTGATGGGCGTGCAGTGGGCGTGGTTAAAAACCCAGATACATACCAGGACGTCAGAAAAGCAGCAATTGCGCGCTGCTTTGCTCAACCTAAAAAAGGAAAAGTTTCCTGATTGAAGTGACCAGACATTAGTTATATAGTATTGTATGTGTGTGCACGGAAAGCTTGTTTGAGCATTTTGTGTTTAGGGGTACAAAAAGGGCGAAACATGGTTTTTGGTCCTGGAGAAAGTCCTGGACTCCTTTGTGGGCCAACTAAGGGCTGAAAAATGTCGATCTGAGCAGGACACAAGCAGCATAATTAAGCCTCATATGTCCTATTATATAATTTAATTATCCCTTCACCACTTTCTAATAAAGCTAGGTTGTCCCTTAGCAGATGACAGGGAATTTTATCCGAACTGCCCCCCTTTTTCCCTAGTGTTCCCTACACCTTCCCTCAGTCAGGTGGCGAGGGCCCACCACCATTAGAATACGCTTTGGAGGGTGCAGGATGGCCAGTAATAAAGCATGACACCTAGGGAGTGTATGAGGCCATCCTGTTCTTATTAAGAAAAATGCCTGTTGGATCTCATTGGTGAAATGCTGGGATGAAGGACCCGCCTACAAAAGAGGAATCTCTCATAAGGCAGCCTAAGGTAGGGCTGATTTGACAAGGGCATGTTTGTTTTGTTGTGTTTGGTGTAACTAACAGACCAAAACCAATCGACTTCTGACTCACCAGGTGTCAAACACAAAACAAAAGTAAACATATACTGACATTATGGGTCTAGGTTATTCCTAATATCAAAATAAAGTTACAGCATCATACCTCACACACCAGTGTTGCCACCTGCAAAGAAGTACATCGTTGCGAATTAACATAGAACCAAACCAGGGAAACTGAAGTGCTACTAAACTAAATAAAATTGTGTGAAGTGTTCACTACTGCAAATGCCTCTTTTTGGCATAATCACACCTATTTTTTGGACTGATGCTGCTGTATTTTTGACCTGTGCACTGGGACTCTGTTAACCAGGGTCCAGTGTATGTACTCTGACACCTAAAAGATGTCACTTTTGGCTATACTCCTGATTGACACATTTAACTTACCTATTAGTCCCTAGTATATGATACCATATGTACCAGTAGTTCCCAACCTTTTGACTTCTGTGGACCCTCACTTGATTATAACTGGAACCTGGGGACCCCTACTGAGTCATTACTGAAAGCTGGGGACCTAATCTGTTAATATGATTTAATTTTCTAAGCAGTTGCGGACCCCTTGAGGAGGCTTTGCGGACCCCCAGGATCCCCAGACCACAGGTTGGGAACCACTGAATATGTAACCATGCCTGTAAGTTAAGTCTCACTAGTGAAATGCAGCACATACTGTAGCACCACTAAAATGACAATGAAAATGTTAAACTCCAACTTTGGGCCTGATTTAGAGTTTGGCGGACAGGTTACTCCATCACAAATGTGACAGATATCCTGTCTCCTTTATTATCATCTCCATAGGCTAATAATGGGATCGTAATATGGCAGACAGACATCCATCACGTTTGTGATGGAGTAACCCCCTCGGCCAAACTCGAAATCAGGCCCTTAATGATCAAGTTGGATTTTATATTAGTGTTTTGAAAATGACACTTTAAAAGTTCTAATTTTCCTGCCAAAGACAATCACGCATTTCTGCCAGTGTCCAAGGTCACCTGAATGTTGATGGCTTCTCCGTTATGAGAAGTGGCTTGCTCCCAGACAGTTGACATAGCGCCTGGGATTGGGGAGATGTTGTTCCTCCCAAGGATGTCACCTTGGGCTGTGCTTGGCCCATTCCTGTGCTTCCGAGGATGCCTACTCTGTCACTGGCAGATGTAGCTCACACCTAGGCCTGCCTGTCTTTTGACTTCATAGCCATCCTGTCTCCAAGCCAGTGGGAGGAGGAGCTACCCCAGAACTTGCTTGGAGTTACCACAAGGGAGGATTTGCCCATTATCATACCCACACTTCTGGGTGGGACAGGGAGCTATACACATGGGAAGAATGGTTCTGCCATGCTGATTTTAGATAGTGAGGGGGCAGTGCAGAATAGTTTGCAGTAAAAAACACAGACGTGGTGCAAAAGTGGGTAGATTCACCCATGGGAACTTTCAACCCCATTTGTTGGGGAGTGGCAGGAGTTTCCTCCACCCATAAGCTGCCACTGAGCATAAATGTGGCACTTCTAGTACCCTCTTCGGAACACCTCTGCACCCGTGAAAGACAGAAGAAGGACTGCACTTGCTGTTGAGACCTATGAAGAGAATCCTAAGGCCTGGACCTCCACCCACTTGTACCTAGGACTGTAAATTGGATTCCAAGGATTATTTGGCTGACCTCCTGTTAAACTACACGTATACACAAGCCACAAGAAGCCCCCTTCCCTGAAGAGCCCAGCAGACCAACTCCAACTGGATCTACCTTAGACCCTGCTGATGGCTTCTGTTGGTGTAAGTCTTGACTCCCATGTTCTATGCCTGAGGTCTTGGAACACTTAGAGTGTACTACTCCTGCCCAAATTGCAAAAGCTGGGACCTAGAAACCCTTTTGCCTGTTTTTCTTCTAAAGAGCTGTTGGAACACTAAGACCACCTTCGATGCGAAGCAATCAACGTTAAGGGCCGTATTTATACTCTGGTTGCGCCGAATTTGCGTCGTTTTTTTCGACGCAAATTCGACGCTAAACTAACGCCAACTAACGCCATATTTATACTATGGCGTTAGAGGCGTCTAGCGCCAAAGTTCCCGGAATGTGCGTCATTTTTTAGCGTGAACCCCTTCCTTGCGTTAATGATATGCAAGGGAGGCGTTCCCGTCTAAAAAATGACTCCCAGGCCTTTACGTGGTATTTATACTCCCGGGCAAAAGAGACGCCCGGGAGTGGGCGTGGCAAAAAAACGGCGCATTTGCGCCGCTTTTTAACGCCTGGGTCAGGCATGGCGTTAAGGGACAAGTGGGCTCAAAATGAGCCCACAGTGCCCTCCCCTGCCCCCAGGGACCCCCCCTTGCCCACCCCAGGAGGACACCCAAGGCTGGAGGGACCCACCCCAGGGACATTCAGGTAAGTATTTTTTTATTTTTTTTTAATAATTTTTTTTGGCATAGGGGGGCCTGATTTGTGCCCCCCTACATGCCACTATGCCCAATGACCATGCCCAGGGGACAGAAGTCCCCTGGGCATGGCCATTGGGCAAGGGGGCATGACTCCTATCTTTACAATGATAGGAGTCATGTTGATGGGGGATGGGCGTCGAAAAAAAATGGCGCAAGTCGGGTTACGACGATTTTTTCGACGTAACCTGACTTGCCCCATTTTAAGACGCCCATGCGCCATTTTCCCCCTACGCCGGCGCTGCCTGGTGTACGTGGTTTTTCTCGCGCACACCAGGCAGCGCCGGTCTGCTTGCGCCGGCTAACGCCATTCAATAAATACGGCGCCCGCATGGCGCTTCAGAATGGCGTTAGCCGGCGCAAAACTTTTTGACGCTAAACTGCGTTAGCGCAGTTTAGCGTCAAAAAGTATAAATATGGGCCTAAATCTCTGGTCAGATCCAACTTACTGGTTTGTCCCATTGAAAGAGATCTGACTCCCAGAAACGTTTCTAAGTCTGAACTTAGAGGGCTTCACCAAGAGCAATGCAGGCTGAAGCCAGTTGTGTTCAAGACCTTCCAGGACATGAACACAGGACTTTGCCTGCTTGGAGCTTTCCTGCCTTAGTCAATGACCACACCAGGACACCAGTCTTGCCATCTTAGAACCCCAACTATGATCCAGCTTGCCCACTGACAACTCGGCAACGACCACCTTTTCTCCAGAACTCTGAAGGTGACTCTTTGACTGGAACCTATCTGGGCTTCAGATCCAACCGTGCTCCATCCTAGTCAGCCTCAAACCTTATCCCTATTCTGGTCTAGCACAAAAATCTGCCAACGGGTGGTGCTTTTTGCCTTTTGATACTAAAATTGAACTCAAAATAAAAAATCATGGGGCATATTTATACTCTGTTTGCACCGAATTAGTGTCATTTTTTTTTACTCTAATTCAGTGCAAAACTAACTCCATATTTATACTTTGTTGCTAGACCCCTCTAGCACCGAATTTATGGAGTTAAAGTCATTTTTTGAAAGTGGAGACCTACTTTGCCTTAATGAGATGCAAGGTAGGCGTTCCCATGCACAAAATTACTCTATGGCCTTAATGCCATATTTAGGGGCATATTTATACTCTGCGGCATATTTATACTCTGTTTGCACCGAATTAGTTTCTTTTTTTTTACTCTAATTCGGTGCAAAACTAACTCCATATTTGTACTTTGGTGCTAGACCCATCTAGCACCAACGCCCTGATTTAAACTTTTTTTGCACCGCATTACCGTCATTTTATGATGCAAAAGTGACGCAAAATATTGGCCCTTATTTATATTTTTTGCTACAAAACTGCACTAACTCAGTTTTGCAACAAAAAGTTTAGCACCGGCTTGCACCATTTCTGTGCACCAGCCGGGCACCATATTTATGGAATGGTGCAAGCCGGTGCAAAGGGTAGGCTAGAGTTTTCAAAAATGACTTTAGTCGGGTGGGGCTGGCAGTATAGAAGAAGAGGGTTTAGCACCAAAAAATGGCTTTAGGCAGGATAGAGTAAAAATAAAATTATTCAACCAGATTAGCGTCATTTTATGGTGCTAAACCTACCATGCCACATGACTCCTGCTTTAGAAAAGGCAGTAGTCATGCCCACCACCCCTGTGGCCAGCACAGAGGACAGTGGTCCCCTGGGCATGGCCATTGCACCATGTGCCATGTATGGGGGCCCATTTTAGGGCCCCCTATGGCACTTTCAAAAATAAAATGCACTTACTTGTACTTACCTGGGATGGGGTCCCCCATCCTCGCAGTCCCTCTAGTGTGGGTGGGGGGACCCCTAGGGCCTAGGGAGGGCACCTCTGGGCTTATTCCATGGTGTTCCACCATGGAAATAGGGCCACAGGTCCACTAAAGCCTGCCCTGACCCTGGTCTTAAAAAATGGGGCAAAGCAAGCTTTGCCCCATTTTTTGACCCCTCCTCCCTCCCTTGCACCATTTTTACATGGGAGTATAAATATGGTGTTAATGCCATAGAGTCATTTTTTTTGCACGGGAACGCCTACCTTGCATCTCATTAAGGCAAGGTAGGTTTCCACTTCCAAAAAATGATTTTGGGTTGGAGTGGCTGAACTTGGCCTCTACCTACAAGGTGGCCAAGTAAACCACAGTACCCTGCCCTATCTGACATTTAGATGCCTTGATAGAGAGGCCTGCTGCTTGCAGGGCCTGCACAACCTTCTTCAGGTGGAACAGGTGACCCTGCCAGTTGGAGCTAAGCTGCACTAAAGGACTCCAAGCCAGCAAGGACTTGATTCACCAACCTTTGGAAGGTGGCAGGGGCATTCTTTAGACCGAAGGGCATAACATTAAACTGGTAATGCCCATCATGTGTAGAGAATGCTGTTTTGTCTTTTGCTCCCTGTGCCATTTTTATTTGCCAGTACCCTGCTGTCAAGTCAAAGGTACTTAAGTATTTGGCAGCACCTAATTTATCTATGAGCTCATCTGCCCTTGGAATGGGGTGAGCATCTGTCTTGGTGACAGAGTTGAGCCATCTATTGTCCACACAAAACCTCATCTCTCTCTTGCCATCTTTTGGGTGAGGTTTGGGGACCAAGACCACTGAGCTAGCCCAGGGACTGTGAGAGTGCACAATCACTCCCAACTCCAGCATCTTGTGGACTTCCACTTTGATGCTTTCTTTAACTTGGTCAGACTGTCTGAATATTTTATTCTTGACAGGCATACTGTCTCCTGGTTCCACATCATGGGTACACAGGTGTGTCTGACCAGTGGTTAAAGAAAAGAGCTCAGCAAACTGCTGGAGGACTTGCCTGCAGTCAGCCTGCTGTTGGCCAGAGAGGGTGTCTGAATAGATTACTCCATCTACTGAGCCGTCTTTACGGTCAGTGGAGAGGAGATCTGGGAGAGGTTCACTCTCAGCTTCCAGGTCCTTATCTGTAACCATTAACATGTTTACATCTGCCCTATCATGAAATAATTTGAGGCAGTTCACATGGATCACCCTCTTGGGGGTCCTGCTAGTGCCTAGGTCCACCAGGTAGGTGACCTGACTCTTTTTCTCAAGAACTGGGTAAGGACCACTCCATCTGTCCTGAAGTGCCCTGGAAACCACAGGCTCCAGAACCCAGGCTTTCTGCCCTGGCTGAAACTCAACCATAACAGCCTTTTGGTCATACCACATCTTCTGGAGTTGTTGGCTGGCCTCAAGGTTTTTGCTTGCCTTTTCCATGTACTCTGCCATCCTTGAACGTAGGGCTAGTACATAGTCCACCACATCTTGTTTAGGCTCATGGAGACGTCTCTCTCCAGCCTTCTTTTACAAGTGCCAGTGGTCCCCTAACAGGATGGCCAAACAGAAGTTCAAAAGGGGAAAACCCTACTCCCTTCTGTGGCACCTCTCTGTAGGCGAAAAGCAGGCATGGCAAGAGGACATCCCATCTCCTTTTTAGTTTTTCAGGGAGCCCCATGATGATGCCCTTCAATGTCTTATTAAATCTCTCAACAAGAGCATTGATTTGTGGATGGTATGGTGTGGTGAATTTGTAAGTGATCCCACACTCATTCCACATGTGTTTTAGGTAAGCTGACATGAAGTTGGTACCTCTGTCAGAAACCACCTCCTTAGGAAATCCCACTCTGGTAAAAATACCAATGAGTGTTTTGGCTATTGCAGGGACAGTAGTGGACCTAAGGGGAATTGCTTCAGGGTACCTAGTAGCATGATCCACTACTTCTAGGATATACTGGTTCCCTGATGCTGTGGGAGGTTCAAGTGGACCCACTATGTCCACTCCCACTCTTTCAAAGGGGACCCCCACCACTGGAAGTGGAATGAGGGTGGCCTTTGGATGGATACCTGTCTTACCACTGGCTTGACAGGTGACACAGAAGGTGTAAAACTCCTTTATCTTCTAGGACATATTGGGCCAGTAGAAATGGTTGACTAATCTCTCCCATGTCTTGGTTTGTCCAAAATGCCCAGCGAGGGGAATGACATGGGCTAAGGTCAGAATTACTCCCTAAACTCCTGAGGCACTACCACTTTCCTAGTGGCACCAGGTTTGGGATCTCTTGCCTCAGTGTAAAGGAGTCCATCTTCCCAATAGACCCTGTGGGTTCCACTGACATTTCCTTTTTCTTGCTCAGCTGCTTGCTGTCTTAGGCCTTCAAGAGAGGGACAAGTTTCTTGCCCCTTACACAGCTGTGTCCTTGAGGGTCCCCTTGGGCCCAAGAGCTCAACCTGGTAAGGCCCCAGCTCCATGGACTCGGTTCCTCAGGGGTAGAACATCTTCCTGGGAAGAGAGGTTCTGTTTCTTGTGCTGTGTTGAAGCTAGTTCCCCAGTCTTCTTTCCTTTTCTCTTGGAAGGTTGGGCCATTATTCCAGACTCCAACACTTCATTTTCACCCTGAGCCCTGCACTGTGGCCTTGTCTTGACACACACCAGTTCAAGGATACCCAGCATGGCTGCCTGGGTCTTGGGCTCTACCTCAGCCCATGCTGAGGACTCCAGATCATTCCCTAGCAGGCATTCTACTGGAATTACAGAGGAGACTACCACCTGTTTCAGGGCAGTGACCCCTCCCCATTCTAAAGTTACCATTGCCATGGGATGGACTTTAGCTTGATTGTCAGCATTTGTGACTGGATATGTCTGTCCAGCCAGGTACTGTCCTGGGGAAACCAGTTTGTCTGTCACCATTGTGACACTGGCACCTGTATCCCTCAGGGCTTCTAATCTAGTCCCATTGATTAAGAGCTGCTGCCTGTATTTTTGCATGCTAGGCGGCCAGGCAGCAAGTGTGGCTAGGTCCACCCCACCCTCAGAGACTAATGTAGCTTCAGTGTGAACCCTGATTTCCTCTGGGCACACTGTTGATCCCACCTGGAGACTGGCTATTCCAGTGCTAACTGGAGTAGTACTTGTTGTGGGACTTTTCTTGGGACAGGCCTTGTCTCCAGTTTGGTGTCCATGCTGAGTACAGATTCGACACCAGGACTTTTGGGATCAAAGTTTTTACCCTTATACCCATTTGAGGATGGTGAAGAGGCTCTGGACCCACCCTCCTAAGCAGGTTTTTGGGGACCTGTTGAATACTCTTTACTTTTTCCCTTGGATGTCTCAACAGTCTTCCCCTGGGGAGGCTTTGTGACCCTTTTCTTTTGGTCACCAGCTGTGGAAGTCTTGCTCACCCTAGTCTTGACCCAATGGTCTGCCTTCTTTCCGAATTCTTGGGGAGAAATTGGACCTAGGCCTACCAGATGTTGATGCAGTTTGCCATTGAAACAATTACTTAACAGATGTTCTTTCATAAACAAGTTATACAGCCCATCATAATCATTTACACCACTGCCAGTTATCCAACCATCTAGTGTTTTGACTGAGAAGTCAACAAAATCAACCCAGGTCTGGCTCGAGGATTTTTGAGCCCCCCTGAACCTAATCCTGTACTCCTTAGTTGAGAATCCAAAGCTCTCAATCAGAGTAGCCTTCATGAGGTCATAGGATTCTGCATCTTTACCAGAGAGTGTAAAACCAGTGTGAAACCTGCACTTTCCAGTTAACATTTCCCAAAGGAGAGCACACCAGTGAGATTTGTTTACTTTTCTGGTTGCACAAGCACTCTCAAAAACTGAACCATTTGGTGATATCATCACCATCTTCATATTTTGTTACAATCCCTTTGGGGATTTTTAAGATGGCAGTATTCTCTCTGACCCTATTTACGTTGTTGCCACCATTGATGGGAGCTAAACCCATCTCATGTCTTTCCCATTCTATGGCTAGGAGCTGTCTCTCCAAAGCCAATCTTTTGGCCATCGTGGCTAACAGGAGGTCATCTTCATTGAGGCTGCCCTCAATGCTTCCAGAGTTACTGGTCTCCCCTTTGGAAGAACCAGTCTCTCTGACTATGATTTGTGGAGTCAGGGTTTGAGAAACCCTGTTCTCCCTGGTTAGGACAGGAGGGGGGAAATCATCCTCCTGTTCACTAACTTCCCCATCTGTGGGATTATCCTCAGAGGGGTGGTCCATTGTAAACTCTGCCAAAAGCTCCTAGAGCCTCAGTTTGGTAGGGTTGGACCCAGTATTTATCTTTTTTAGCTTACAGAGAATCCTTAACTCTGACATCCCTAGATGCAGGTAAGGGGTGAGGTTGAGTTCCACCACCATCTCATCTGTGCTAGATATTATCACTCTAAAAGTTGGGATAACTTTTTAAGAATCTAAAAACTACTTCTAGAATTTAAATCCAAACGTTTACAACTTTTAAACTCTAAAAGAAATGCTAACTGGGACATACACAAGGCCCTAGCAAGACTTTAAAAAAATTAGAAAAATAGTTCAAATTGCAAAAATCAGTTTCTAATGACAATTTTTTGAATTTAGTTGTGTGATCAGGTATTGGTTGAGTAGTCCAGCAAATGCAAAGTCTTAGACCCCACTGCTGATCCACCAATGTAGGAAGTTGGCTCTGTATATACTATCTCAAAATGAGAGATAGTGTGCACAGACTCCAAGGGTTCCCCTTAGTGGCTGATAGTGGCACAATTAGATAATTCTAATGCACTATTTTGTGGTAGTGTGGTCGAGCAGTAGGCTTATCAGAGGGTAGTGTTAAGCATTTGTTGTACACACACAGGCAATAAATGAGGAACACACACTCAGGGGCATATTTATACTCTGTCTGTGCCGAATGTACGTCAAACATTTTGACGCACATTCAGCGCAAACCTTGCCCCATATTTAAACTTTGACGCCCGAGCCCGCGGACGTCAAAATCCCGCTGTGTGCATAATTTTTTGGATGCGGCAACCCGCCTTGCGTTAATCATATGCAAGGTAGGCGTTCCCGTCCAAAAAATGACTTAAACGGCCGTGCGTCGTATTTATGCTTTCGGGCAAAAATGGCGCACGGCCGGGAGGCAGAGCCGGAAAATGACTCACAGCCTATTTGTGTCAAAAATTAACGCCTGGGTCAGGGCAGGCGTTAAAATGGGGCAAACACACCTGTATTTAATCAGAACACACAGAAGCAACAACAGAGCAGCAGAGCAGCAAAAGGGAGACATGGAGGTGCTTCGCATCCAGCGTGCATGCAGAGCCCAGCAACAACAACAGCAGCTACCACAACACCAGCAGGGACCCCAAAGGCAGCGCAGAAGGCAGGAGAGGATATTCCGCACCAGAACAACCCTTCATGGCCTCAGGGAACATGACATCATCCAGAGGTACAGGTTGAACTGGCAGGCCATTCAGCAGCTGCTGCACAACATTGAGCCACAGTTGGCACCCACCTTGCTGACACCCCGCATCATCCCAACAGAAACCAAGCTGCTTGCCGTACTTCACATGCTGGGAAGTGGCTCTTTTCAAACAACTGGTGCCCTGGTTGCCAGAATATCACAGCCATCATTCTCTGCCCTTTTGCCCAAAGTACTGGATGCCATCATTGGACTCACACCCCGCCACACCTGCTTCCCTAACACACTGCAGAAGCAGCAGGAAACAAAACAGGGGTTTTACCTCATTAGTGGCTTCCCACATGTCCTTGGTGCAATCGACTGCACACATGTACTCCTTGTGCCACCTGCTGCAACTGAACACCTCTACCACAACAGGAAGCACACACATTCCATCAATGTGCAGGCCATTGTCGATCACCAAGGATTGATCACCAACATCGTGGCAAAATATCCTGGGAGTGTCCATGACTCATTCATCTTCCGTCACTCTACCATCAATCAACACTTCCAGGATTGACGGTATGGCAAAGGACTACTTGTTAGTAAGTACAGAAACCTACTTATATACACACTGCACAGCAACCCTCTAGGACACAAAACACAAATACCACAACAGCAACATGTCGACAGGAACACACTGAGGTCGTGACATCGCTAGCCATGTTTCATAGGTCAGCATTGAACCTGTCACACATCTGAAATGAGTGTACAGTCTAATGTTAAGACGTCAATGATCACAACGTTTGGAGTGGTTTGCCTAATTGTCACCTTGCAAAATGTAAGCGTCTCAATTATGTTTAAATTAATCCATTGCATAAGTCTAAAGGTACGGGATGTCCAGGGTACATAGATGTGAATGTGTTAACAACACTGTCAAAATGAATCTGTGTATGGAACTATCATCTCACCCCCAGTGAAGACACAGGGACACCTGTATCACAAGTCACAATGCTAGGGAGTGCACACTGTACTGCAAATCCCAAAACATACTGCTGACAACCGGTCAGCAGCCAAACACTCGTTCAGCCAAGAAAACAACACAATGCAGATGGTACATCCTAGAAGCCTAGGAAGCTACACAATAACACAAAAGAGTCACAGACAACACAAGACACCTACTGCCATGCAAGGTGATATCAATGGGGCAAGCTACATCAACATGATCCCAATCATTTTCTCTTTCAGCTGATCAGGGGTATGGGATCCAGCCATGGATAATGACACAATTTGGCAACCCAAGCACTGCAGCAGAGCGTGCCTACAATGACGCACATAGGAGGACACGCAGCATAGTCGAGAGGACCTTCGGCATCCTCAAGTCGCCATTCAGGTGCCTCGACATCACTGGTGGTTGCCTCCTATTTTCCCCTGAAATGGTCTGTAAGATCATTCTAACATGTGCCATCCTGCACAACATTTGCATAAGAAGGAACATTCTCCTCTTGGAACCAGAGCCACACATGCCTGATGAGGAGAATGGTGGCCTGCAACATGAGGGGGAACAACAAAACACGGCTGCTGGATTGCGTAGGCGGCAACATATTGTGAACAATATCTTTTAAAAATAATCACCATCACCACTGTATTAACTAATGTAAATAAACACCGATAATAATCACCATATCATGGTCTGGCTAATCATTTTTGCTCACCTTTATCTCTAACTATCAGAATAAGAGTGTAGCCTGATGGAGCATTGCTGATATACCGATCAGGACACAGAAAATCCCAGAGCAATTGTGATGCATATCATACAACAGTCACATACACAAACACTGTCAATGACATATATCCTGTACATTTCACCTTTGAAGGGCAATAGCAGAGGACCACACCTATTTCACACATACATGTTGGAAACATGGTTCATCGCAGCATATGGCACACAACTAAGACACCATCACTCAATGAGGGGAAAACAAGCCTCATTCATGAGGCAGTTGATGTGCTATTGCATTGGTAACAGGAATGTATGACCAGACCCTTGACAGCAGTAAGTCCAACTGCATCCAATCTTTGCAAGGACTATCTGTGACTAGAGATCCATATAAGCAGAACATAGACAGCATAAGTGCCACACATATGACAAGCATTGCGCACATGACATTCCATGTACATGTCAGCCCATTTCCTAGCTCCTGACACACCCATGGTCCTGGTCACAACCCACCTGTCTGAAGAGGTGCCTGGAATAGTAATATGTGTACCCCGATATTCACTCCTCTACACACACAAACAATAGTAATCCAGTGTGCTACACCCTTTCCTATGGTATGCCATTGTCATAGTACATCTGACTGCATGGACGTCAGGTCAATTAATACACTGGCTTGTAGTTACTAAGCCCTGTTAGCACCTGTAGATTGCTTCCCATGTGAAAGGTACTGTTGGCCATTTGAATTCAATAATCACATACAGGACTTGTGAGAAACAGATGCAGCACACACCTGTGATCACCTCCATGCACACCACCCATCTGAACATGCACTGCCCCTGCTGATGCCTGGAACAGCATAGAAGTTGCCATTTTGTCAAATACACTGTTATGCATTGCTAGTAATTAAGCCGTGTAACACAGCCCTTGGGTTCATGTGCCACCTTCAAAAACACAGGGCATACACAGTTTTCCATGTCAACTGTCTTGTTCTTCCTCCGACCAGTCTTAGTCAGACCACTGATTATGTAACTTGTGAAATTGCTGGATCCTGATTGACCCTGCATCCTGTCAGCCTGACTGGCACCTGTCTGTGCGTTACCCTAAAGATTCCTTGTGGCTACATATGTACCACACTTGCTTTACCAAACCTCACATTCCTCAGAGGGTATTTTGTCATGTGCTTAATCAATGCATACCCAATACATTGTATACCATCATCTGCCTTTTAATTGTACCATATTTGTTAAATTGTCTTTGAATACCAAAATCATGGCCCATCCCTTGTCTGGGTCTCATGTATGCATGAAAGACAAAGTGTGACAGTGTACCAGGGCCGTATGCAGGGATTGGGTACGGTCCCTCCAGCAGAACCAGCTACCTCTGATAATGTCCATGAAAAGTCCACACATGTTAGGACCCTGACAGTTCACACGCTGAATCACATTGCTCACAACATATTGAGGGGCCGTGCGTGATGAATAGCTGCGAGAATAATCAGCACAGAGGCTATGATGTTCCCAGATGCAGTGGGAATTTTAGAGGCCAACCTGTGTACAAATGTTGTAATGACACCCGCCTGAACATGACACCTGAGACATTATCTCACTCAGCACACCAAGGTTGCCCTGTTGACAGTCTCATAACACGTCTGCAGTGACAGGGTGGGACCATCCCCATGTAGGTTCTCATGTCCTCATTGACTTTACTCACATTGATCTCCGAAGGATACTCAGTAGATACAGGAATAGCTGCCACTGACTCATGATGAGACCTGGACGTAACTGTGACAACATACACCCCTAAAAATATACAGGATCAACATTGCATCACACACATGAACAAGACACCTCTGTGCAATTGATCACTGGAAAAATGTGGACACGTGCTGACTCGTCTGCTGGTCCACCACTGCCACTGGAGAGTTGTGGCTCAGTTATATGACCTCAACTGTGGCATCATATTACATTTGTGGTTCACCTTTGGCTGTCTGGACCAATGACATGGTACCCACTTCGTCTATTCATGTGCCTGACTCACTGTGGGTTCACCAACAAGTGCCTAGGAAGCAGTTACCAAAGATCTAGGACATGGGATGGGCAACTTGTGGACCATTGACATGAACAAGCGTCTGCCATCTATCTGGTGCATGCTTTGTCATTTGTGGTGTCTACGTTACCCAGAATCTTGGAAGTGCACACAGCAGATGTTGCTACATGTATGATTAGCACATGTCCTCTCTCATTTCCACAATGACTTGCATCTAAGGTTTGGACACATTGACTTCACATTCATATATGCATATTTGCAATAATGCATCTTGTGATGCACACACACTGGGTTGACTAATACATTAGTAGCCACTGCACACACATTGAGCCATAGGCATTGAGGTATTGTACTCATATGAGTCACCTTGCTATCCTCTCCTGATGTCAAACATGCCCAAATTGTGCAATACATATATGTAGGCCACACATATGGCCATCTAGTGCGTCAGCCAAGCGTCAAAATCCTGTTAAGGAAGTAGCGGGTCATGGTCCGCTGCAGTATGATATCTCACATGTGAACATACACCAAAGTGGGTGCAATCAGCCTATCCCAGTTGTGCCCCAAATGTAACATTACATTAAAATGGAAAAAATACCCAAAACCAGTTCATGCCCTGAAATGTTGACGTTTTTATCGTTATGCGTCGTATTTTTTCACACATACAGATTCTGCGTCATATTTTTCGACGCACAGGAGTGAAAATTAGGCTGCATCCAAATAATTGTAAAGACTATTTACTATTATTTGGATGCAGCCTAATTTTCACTCCTGTGTGTCGAAAATTATGACGCACAATCTGTATGTGTGAAAAAATATGACGCATAACGATAAAAACAGTGGCCATTTTATGCAGGAAGTGATGTAATAGGATATCCTGTTTACAGATTATGTACAGTGGGTGTACTTTCACTTTCACTTTCACTTTCCAGTCTATGATTCTTCTAGACTGTGTGGCTGTGTTCAGAGTGTTGTCCAGTGATTTTGTGGTTTTGTGTCCTGTGTGCTACATTACTTGTTACTTTGTGAAATAAATATTGTTGTTGTCTACTGTCTGAGGTTGTTTTGTTTACAATTGTCCGGTATTGTATTGTATTTGTTGTTTGTGGGAGTCTGTTGTGGGTAGTGCTAGTTTGGGGATAGTTGGGCTCTTTTAGTTGTCAAGTTTACTTATTTTTTGTACTTCTGCTTTCCCCCTTTTCTCCTTTCTTCTCCTTTATGCCCTATTCCCCTTTTCGGTGCTGAGATGTTGGGTAGGCCACGTCTTGGCAGGATGGGTGAAGAGGAGCTTGGGGGGTTTATATGGCTGGTGTGCCATTTCCTCCCATTGATGAACGAGGCAGGGTGATACAGGGGTATCACACTGAGGCGTGACAAATCCGGTGGGGAAAGGTGCTGCATCACTTGCAGCGTGTGTATGGGAGCCAGAGGAATGATCACCAGCTGAAGCACCGCTGGGCTGACATCATAACCATGGAGCAAGATCTGCTGGACCACCTGGGAATAGTGATTGGTGGCACTGTTGGTGAGTACAAATCATGTAAATCTGCACAATTAAAAGCTCTGTATTGACATCAGATGATTTGTACAATATCTGCTGGCTAAGTTGCTGACTGTGTGGAATGCTGCGGAAACATACAGGGTCATTGATGGACTATGTGAAGGACCACAATTGCTAGCTTTCACGAAGCACGTGCTCTGCAAACTTACCGAATACTTTTGCTTAATGTAATTTGGTGCCGACTTTGTGTCAGACAGCAACACAAAATAGGAGCCAATCATGTCTATATAGGTCACATTTGCCAGTGAAGTATAGATTTACTAAAATATTGGCAACCTTTGTTGACGCAATAGCTAGACTGACTTTAGAAACACTACATGATGCGGAAAATGAGTGCTGGCTTCACGTCAATTGATGATAGCAATGTGGCCCAGACATATGTCTCATGTGTGTCTGGTGAGTGTGTAAGGAAAGCGTTTTTGGAAGTTCTATGAATGTTAGGGATTATTGTGGTCCTTCATCATTTTGGATACATGTCAGATCTGGATTTGAAAACATCGGGAAAAGATGTAAGGTGCCCTCAGCTAACATCTTACACTGGTATTTGGAGTTTGTTGTGCCACATTCCAATTAGGGATGGCAGTCCAAAGGTATGCACATGGGTTCATATCTCTATGTTTGGTGCAAATCACCATTGCTGGGCCACATCAAATGAAGAAACTGTAACAACATGAGGGCTTACAAAAGTCCCTGCCCCTCTGTACATTGTACCTATGTGTCATAAATGTGTCATGGCCACATAGGCTTTTTGACTGGTACTGCAGTCCTCAAGTAACCAGGCTTTGTATGTCTCTCTTGGATGCACATGATGAGACGATTACACTCCATTATTATTTCTGCTCACTAATGAAGGAGCATGTTTGCCACCACATGATAGTTAGGGTCACTGCATGTGTGCAGATATGTGTGTAATTATCACAGGAGACCCATGCTATGTACATGTTAGCCGTGCTATATCGGATGCAGTATCATCATGTCTGAATGGCTTAAATTACTTATGTCATCTTACACATAGTTTTTGTCTTTGGAATTGTTGCTCAGTGCACAGATTTTGAGCACATTTCTTCCTTCCATGCCTTACAGGTGGACCGGCACCCTACACTGTGGGAGAGGTGGCTTCATTTGAGGACCTCGACAACTCCAGTAAGTGTTGAACACATAGCAAGGTATGAAGCGCTGGCCAATCATTTGTCTTGTTCCATGAGTGGGATTTCAGTTTCTAACCATTTTTGAGTTGGCCAATGCTTATCCTATTGTATTATCTAGGGATTGTAGGTCATTCCTGTAGGCCCGCAATGAGAACTGGGGTGAGTCACGTGGATAACACTTGTATCAACAAGAGTCGCACTGGAACTCATCTCAGATTTAGTCTGCCTGTCAGACCCACATTCTCCCAGATTGGGACTGCAAATCGCTTTCCCATAGACTTCTGCTTCCCTATTCACCAAAGTACTTATTAAAATGTAGGTTGAACTTCCTAGCAGTATGTAGCTCTACATGTAGTGCTACAAGTATGTGGCACTTGAGTGCAATGGCCTAGGTGTGCATGCAAATCATGATCATGGGTATTCTTGCAACTCTGTGTCTGTTGTAAGTCATGCTTACAGGAAGTATATGATGTGGACAAAGGTCTGCATTTCCTGACATGTGTGGCGCTAGGATTGGTCAAGGGTTTGCTGTCTCCTACTTGTTGATAGACCTTACCTGTGGTGTGTGTGTAGAGCCAAACACATATCCAGCTTTCTATAGAATCCTGGGTGTCCATGTTGTTTGGAATTATTAGTTGTTTCTCCACCCTCCCGCCCTCAAACACAGGCATGGGTTTGTGAATAGGGTACCTAGGACTGATGCTACCAGTATGTTACACAGACATGTAAATAAGTGAATGTTTGGTCGGAACCTAGTATACACACTCAGGTATGGCACATGAGTACTATACTAGCAAGTCCATTTACAACTTGCCGATCATGTGACTTTAGATTTCCATCCCGGAAAACTGACATTTGTAGCCCTGGCATTGGCGGAGGATGTGCAGCATGATTGTTAGCTGACAACTGGCAGAACGCTGATGCCAAATTAATGCCAGTTGTTACCCATCTTGTAGGGTTTGGATGTGCTATGTGTGATATGACCTTTGTAGGCTGCCCTGCCATGTACTTCCTCAGGGACATTCAATGATTTGTATGATGATATGAGCTGTTACAAGTACAGTAGATGTACGGTCTGATTTACTTCTTGTGCCATTTCACACAATGCAGTTCCTAATGTAAATTGTTTGCCTTTGTCTTCACAGCTGCGAACATGACACCCATCCAGGTCCGTGAGTTCCAGAGACGGGCTATGAGGTACCAGCATATCCTGCTGGTAGAGTCGGGGTTCAGACGGATGGCCCGAAGATACCGGAACGAACGGGCCTCCGGAGCATGGAGGGCTTTCCCACAGGGTGGCCCTACTTTGCCCACCTCAGCCACCACCAGCACAACCACCACTTCCACCCAGGTGGCACCACCCACAGCTGGGACTCTTGTCCCAACGTCTGCAGTTGCTCCAGGCCCTAGCAGTCGAACACCTTCACGGCAGCCCACAGGCATTGACTCTACACGCCCACATACATCCTCAGCTGGTACCCAGACTGCCGCAGCTGCTACAGTTGACCCTGCAGCTTTTTAGGCAATGGAGAGAAAAATGGACCGTGTCCTACGGAAAATCAGTCACCTGCAGCGGGATATTCGACATATGAACAGGCGTGTGCGGTCCATAAAGCGGACAGTCCGGAGGGCCAACCTCTAGACTTTTAATATGGACATGATTCCCTCCCCTCCCTCCTCTTTCCTTGTTCTTATACTTAGTGGGCTTAGGGGGCTTAGTGTTAGGTTAGTATAGGCTGTTAGTTTAGTTAGTGTTAGTGGGTGGGGGGTCCTGATTCTTTCTATTTTTTCTTTTTGAGTGTGTCGGGCTATGTTGGGGTTCTTGTGTGTTTACAAAAAAAATAAAAAATACAAAATACAAAAACTACAAAAAAATATATATTTGTTTAGGATAGTATAGTATGTGTTTAGGTTAGTATCTGTTGTCCTCCATGTGTCCCATCTCATAAGGGGGGTTGATGTTTAGAACGTTTCGTTACATGTGATAAGTAAGTTTAGATTAGTTTAGTTAGGGACAGTTGTGGGTAATGAGTAGTTAGGGTGGATTAGGGTAGGTAAGACTTTTCCCCGAGTTTCCTCTTCTGTTATTACCGTTTAATAAATATATAGTGAACCCTTTAAAGTATGTGTTAAATGCTTGTTGATCAGGGCCTTGGCATAAGTGTACATGAATTTTGTTGTATTACATTTGTGTCCTATGCTACGAACAAATCCCAACTGAGCTGTAAGATTGGCAGCTACCCCAGAGCTACCTTGCAAAGATTCCACCATTCATTGCAACCACCAATCACAGTTAATATGGATCCCAACATGTTTTTGTCAATACGTATGTTTTCAAAGTCACAAACAGTGCTTCCAGATGTGGTATTGGGGGAACTGTTTTAGGTCTGACTGCAGTGTGATGTTCAAGGACACCCTTATAAGGTGAGTGGTTGTAAGCACTCTTGTAGTATCGTCTTCATGACTCACAGACATCATTTGTGACACTGTTCAGCATGATTACTTATTTGGATATAAACTCAGACACCTTCATTCATGCAGTTTTTGGATTGTTTGCTTAGATTTGTGGGCACTGTTATATGTGTTAGTATTGCATGGTGACAACATTTTGCTGCCACTATTTGATGACTTAGATATCAGTTGAGGAAGAATTATTCTGTCCAACACAGCATGATGGTGTATGGTTTCTCACATCATCAGATATTACCCTCAGGAAGGGCAGAGTATGATGCAATCCTGGCCACTGTGCAAAGTTACCTGACTACATAATTTCAGGAGAGTTGTATTGTCAAGCTATGTAATTTGACAGGAGTCACATTTCAGTTATCTACTGCACAGTTGACGTGTCACATTACACAAAGACAAATTTGTTGTGTAAGTGCTATTTATTGAAAAGTGCTGTAGTGCTATATGTACATTGTCCATGATTGTGAGTCCATTACAGTGACATCTTCCATTGTGATCCTACACAAGTGGTAAAGGAAAATGCTTTTGACATGCTGGGGTGATGTGTCAGACAGTGCAGAGGGACAGGATTTGCCAATGAGTAAGTGAGAGACAATCACTGGGCAGGATGACAAGATTAACAGTGGTTTGCAGAACAGTCATTGAGTACAGTTGTTGTAAGACTGGCATGTTACAAAGCGCAGGACCTTGGTAATAGTTGGCCATGTGGCAGGGACTAGTGCTTCCGGGTACTTTTCCGTGTGAAGGTGATCTGTTCCATGTCTTCTTCTTCTGATGTGTGTGTTGCCTCCTCTGTTCTTGGTGGTGGTGGTTGTGAAGGGGCAACACACACCTCAGTGTTAGAATACGTGGAGTCAGATATCCCGGTTGCTGCTACCTGTGAAGGTCTTAAGGGCAGTACTGCTGCAAGTAGGATCTGCTGATTCTTTAGAATAGCAGCCACATCACGATGGTAGGCAGCCAGGTCGGCCCTGAGGGGGTCATGATTGCATTTGTGCATGTAGTGGAAGGTTTGGGGTGCGAGGTGTTGTGGCGACTCCCTTACTGCAGAGGTGAATTCCTTCACAGTTTCTTGTAGTCCTTGCAGGATGGATGTTAGGGCTTGCATGGCTGCTGCCTGAACTGCAGATGACATCATGCATGAACGCACCCCCTCTAGGCTGGCTGCCATAGTTTGCATCCCCACCCGCACCTCATTGGCCAGCTCCCGCTGTACTCCAACTACAGTTCTCTCAAAGCTGCTGCCTGTGTCGTCTGAGTCCTCAGCTGTATTGGAGCTGGCAGGTCTTACAATTGGGGTGGTGGGTGGATCCTCTGCGATGGCTGCTTGTTCTGTGCTCCTCCTTGTGACTAAAGGTGGGGTCTGGAGGGTTACAAGGACATCTTGGATGGTCTGCTGGGGAATGTTTGTCAGCTCGTCATCCATGTCATCAGGGTATTCCTGGACAGGCATATCCGCAGGAGATCCATCGTCCTCCAAAATTAAATGGGGTACAATTAGTGTGTCTGTGTTGTGGCATTTGTGATGTGACATGCCTGCCTTGTGATGAATTTACATTGTGATCTTGTTTCCTGATCATTGCTCCAGTCTTTCAGATGGGCATTCTCCCAGGCCTATGGCCCACCTGCATGTCACATGTATTGTATTAAGTTATTGGACTTGTCAGCATCATCTCCTCTAGTGTTGTTTTAGGCCAAATAATTAATTGCCACCTTCTTGTCCTACTTAAGCCTCCGTCTACATCCATTCTCATGGTGAGACCTTTCACAGGCTGTGGGTGTTCTGATGGCACTGGCACCACACTTAACAATCTGGACCTGCCCCAGTCTCTGATCTTTCACATCCACTTATATGTAGTTGACATGTAGCGTATCCTATGCATAGCATTGTTATGGCACGATATGGATGTGCAAGCTGATGTTGGGGAATTTGTGGAGATTGGATTGCCCTGATAGTCGTAGCAGTGTCCTATTTCCTCCTCTGACTGTGCATGTCAGTGACCAGTTACATGTGTCCTCCCCCTCAATGCTGTTGTCTTAGCAGTAAGACATTTGAGATGTTGCATTGTGACCCAGGCACAGGATGGACCCTGACATATGCAGCATGGGTGTGACCTTAGTGCTGTGTAGCTCCTAATGTTGATGACATTGGCTGATGTTTGCGACAACTATGGGCATTCACATTTGACAGGACTGGAGCCTTTGTCTTGTTTCAGGGGATTGTTGAAGTTGTCATCCTCAACCCTCTAATTTAGGTGTGTATGATCCATGGGGACGTTACTGCCATTGGCTACTTGAGCTGCACACAGAGCGGAGGTGGTAGTGGCAACTGTTGTCACTGTTACATTCCAGTTGTCGGTATGACTAGAGGTTGTTAATTGGGCCCTAGTTATTGTAGGGGGTATAGTGGCTGACGTGTGCAGGGATGTCAGTTTGACGTTGTGCCCTTCCCTCCTGGCGTGGCTTTACCTTTGCTCCATCGTTGGCATGGCAGCATGCCCCCATGGGACTGTTGTTGGTGTAGTGTTATGCTGTGCCCCACCTTCTCTCTGTGCAGGCCATGCCCCCATGCCATACCCCTTTACCCATGCCACTCCATGTATATGATTACTTCCATGCATTTTGTGGTCTGTATCCCCCCCCTGCTTACAGTTGACATTAGTGCATTATAATTCCGGATGCGACTTACCCTGCATGTGCGTTGTCTCCTGGTAGTCTGCACTGTCCTGTCCTTGAATCCCTGTGACGATCTTCTCAGGGATGACGGCTGCGACCATCTCCTCCATGTGGTCCAGGGCTTCCTGGTGTGCTGGACTCCCACCTCCAGTCTGCAGTGCTGCCTTCCTGTTCCTGGCCATCTTTTCCTTTGTCCTGCGCTTGCAGTCATGCCAGCGTTTCTTGCACTCGATGACTGTTCTGCGTACTTCTGCCACACTGTTAATCTTGTCAACAATTTGTTGCCATATTGCCTCTCTCCTACTGATTGGCAACTTTGAGGTGACAAACAGTTGGTGCTGGTGTTCCTTCACCTCTTTAACCAGAATTTCCTGTTCCTCAGCACTGAAGCAACACTTTCTTTACTTCTTAAAAGTGTCCTGGGTCTTGTGTGGGTCCTCCTGACTGGTTCCTGGTCTGTTGTCATCTTCCTGGAGCGTCAAAAAACGCCGCATATCTGATTTGCGGTGTCGTAAATCGACCCACAGTCATTTCCGCCACGTTAAAGCCGTTTTGCTTTACGACTTGACGCTGCGGTGTGCGTAAAAAAAAAATACTTACACCTGTGGTTTGCGCCGCCGTGCGTCAAAGTATAAATTTGACGTCCGCACTGTGCACCGAAATGGCGTTAGCCGGCTGTAATATTTTTGCCGCAAAACTACGCCGCCGCAGTTTTGCGTCAAAAAGTATAAATATGGGCCTCAGTGACTTAATTCCAGGCCAATTGTTTTTATGTAGAAAAATATATTTTCTTAATTTATTTTAGAACCACAAGATTCAATATTTGAAGTAAATACATAAAATGCAAGGTACTCCACACAGGTAAGTAAGGAATTTGAATTAGAGCAGTAACATACACAGTATAGATTAAAATGGTAATAAGCTATTTTAAAAGTGGACACAGTGCAAAAATCAACAGTTCCTGGGGGAGGTAAGTAAGGTTAAGTTTCAGAGGTAAGTAAAGCACTTACAAGTTCAGTTTCCTGGGCATAGGCAGCCCACCGTTGGGGGTTCAAGGCAACCCCAAAGTCACTACACCAGCAACACAGGGCCGGTCAGGTGCAGAGGTCAAAGGAGGGCCCAAAACACATAGGCGCCTATGAAGAACAGGAGTTCTCTGGTTCAAGTCTGCTAACAGGTAAGTATCTGAGTCTTCAGAGGGCAGACTAGGGGGGTTTTGTAGAGCACTGGGCGGGACACAAACAAACACACAAAACACACCCTCAGCGGCACAGGGGCGGCCGGGTGCAGTGTGCTTAGTAGGTGTGGGTTTTCTGTAGAAATCAATGGAGGGACCCAAGGGTCACTCTAGCGATGCAGGCAGGGCACAGGGGGGCTTCTCGGGCCAGCCACTGACTGGGCTAGGCATAGGGTTGCCTAATGGTCACTCCTGCACTGAAGTTCGGTTCCTTTTGGTCCTGGGGGCTGCGGGTGCAGTGCTTGGTCCAGGTGTCGGTTCTTTGTTCCAGGCAGTCAAGGTCAGGGGGAGCCTCTGGACCCTCTCTGCAGGCATCGCTGTGGGTGTGCAGGGGGGTCGTCTCAGGTTACTCACGAGGTCTCAGTCGCCTGGGAGTCCTCTCTGCAGTGTTGGTTCTCTGGAGCTCAAGCCGGGGGCATTGGGTGCAGAGGGTGAAGTCTCACGCTTCCGGCGGGAAGAGTGAGTTCTTTAAAAGTTGCTTCAAAGTTGCAAAAATGTTGCTGTAGGTGAACAGTGCCGCTGTTCATAGGAGTTTCTTGGTCCTTCGGTTCAGGGCAGTCCTCTGAGGCTTAAGAGGTCGCTGGTCCCTGTCGGATGCGTCGCTGTGCAGGTTCTTTGAGTCTGTAAACAGGCCTGTGGGGCTGGGGACAAGTCAATTGTTGTCTCCGTCGTCTCTGCAGGGCTGTCAGGTCAGCAGTCCTTCTTCTTTGTGTAGTTTGCAGGAATCTGATTTCCTGGGTTCTGGGTCGCCCCTAAATACTAAATTTAGGGGTGTGTTTAGGTCAGGAGGGCAGTAGCCAATGGCTACTGTCCTGGAGGGTGGCTACACCTTCTTTGTGCCTCCTCCCTGAGGGGAGGGGGGCACATCCGTAATCCTATTGGGGGAATCCTCCAATCTCAAGATGGAGGATTTCTAGAGGCAGGGGTCACCTCAGCTCAGGGCACCTTAGGGACAGTCCTGACTGGTGGGTAACTCCTCCTTGTTTTTCTCATTATCTCCTCTAGCCTTGCCGCCAAAAGTGGGGGCAGTGACCAGTGGGACGGGCATCTCCACTGTCTGGGATGCCCTGGGGTGCTGTATCAAAAGGCATGAGCCTTTGAGGCTCACCGCCAGGTGTTACAGTTCCAGCAGAGGGAGGTGAGAAGCACCTCCACCCGGTACAGGCTTTGTTCCTGGCCACAGAGTGACAAAGGCACTCTCCCCACGTGGCCAGAAACTCGTCTGGTTGTGGCATGCTGGCAGAAATTGGTCAGCCTAGCACTAGGAGTCGGACTGGTATTCAGGGGGCATCTCTAAGTTGCCCTCTGGGTGCAATTTACAATAAATCCCACACTGGCATCAGTGTGCATTTATTGTGCTGAGAAGTTTGATACTAAACTTCCCAGATTTCAGTGTAGCCATTATGGAACAGTGGAGTTCGTGTTTGACAAACTCCCAGACCATATACTCTTTATGGCTACCCTGCACTTACAATGTCTAAGGTTTTGCTTAGACATTGTAGGGGCATAGTGCTCATGCACATATGCCCTAACCTGTGGTATAGTGCACCATGCCTTAGGGCTGCAAGGCCTTCTAGAGGGGTGACTTACCTATGCCACAGGCAGTGAGAGGTGGGCATGGCACTCTGAGGGGAGTGCCATGTCGACTTACTCATTTTCTCCCCACCAGCACACACAAGCTGTGAGGCAGTGTGCATGTGCTGAGTGAATGGTTCCTAGGGTGGTATTAGACATGCTGCAGCCCTTAGAGACCTTCCCTGGCAACAGGGCCCATTGTACCAGGGGTATCATTTACAAGGACTTATCTGTGTGCCAGGGCTGTGCCAATTGTGGGAACAAAGGTACAGTTTAGGGAAAGAACACTGGTGCTGAGGCCTGGTTAGCAGGGTCCCAACACATTTTCAATCATAACTGGCATCAACAAAAGGCAAAAGGTCAGGGGGTAACCATGCCAATGAGGCATTTCCTTACACCCGGTGACTGGAGCGACGGTTCAGCTGCCCTGTTTCTGGTCTCCCTAACAGCTCACAAGCTCTCCTGCCCTCACCATGTCAGCGATACCGCCTGTAGAGCCCTTTCTCGTTGACGGAGCTCCTTCTGCTCAGGCCCCTAGGTGGAGAGACTGGGTGTAGAGGGTCCTACTATTTTTTGAAGCCACTAAGATAGACGATGCTCAGAAGAGTGCCATGCTACTACATTTGGGGGGGCAAAGACATCTACAAGATCTCCAAGAACCTCCAGGAAGATACCCCCAAAAACGCACAGCACACTGACCTAAACAGACACTTTGAGCCCATGGCAAATACCGATTATGAGCGTTTTGTTTTTAGACAAGCTCGCCAGCAAGCAGGGGAGTCAATAGACTTGTTTCACATGAGGCTGAGAGACCTGGCTGGTACCTGCAGGTTCGCAGACAAAGTAGAGGATATAAGAGGGCAAATAATTCAGGGATGTGCATTGGTAAAACTCAGAAGGTCCCTCCCATACATACTAATGATGGGATGCATAAAAGAATTGTCAAAGGCCAGGCGTCTCATATAGAGGCAGCCCTACAAAGACCCAAAAAGGAGGAAACTGTCAACGCCATTGTCTCTCCCGCAAGCAAGACCAAATACCGCCCAAACAAACCACTGACGAGACAATACGGATACTGTGGTGGCCCGTCACACAGACCTTCAGAGTGCCTGGCAAGGGGAAAGAAATGTGTGGGCTGTGGAAAGTTGCCGAACCGGTAGTGCATCCATCAACGTGACGACAGGCAAGTCAGAGCATGGCAGCAACATGGATGACGATGTAGCCGTGGAGCATGTCATTCACTCCTTATTCGCCGTCGGAAACACAGCACAGTCGGCAACTAAATTATCAAAGTGAAAAATCCAAGTAGGCACCCACGACATTCTAGCTGTCGATACTGGAGCATCAATAAATTTCCTGGCTGCTGAAGAGCACTGCCAAATGAATCCAATCCCCATGCTGACCAAAGTCAAAATCAAAGTCTACGTCTATGGGCAGAGCACACCGCTGGCCTTGAAGGGAGTGTTCTAAACTACCACCACGTACGAATCCAAAGTCATCTCCGCAAGAGCGTATGTAGCAGAAGGAGGACATGGAATGTTGCTGGGTTGTAAAGCGGCGGAAGAACAAGGGGTAGTCACCTTCGCGTTCAGCATACATAGGGAATCAGTGACAGAACTACTGTCCCAGTATCAAGGAGTGTTTGAAGGGATCGGATGTCTGAAAGGCAAAGAGGTGAGGCTGCATATCAACAAGACTGTGCAACCTGTCACCCTTCGCCGCCGGCGCATCGTGTTCCACCTACAACCCCAGGTGGAGAAGGAGTTAGAACACCTTGAGAAAGCAGGCATCATAGAAAAGGTGACAGGACCGAAGCCGTGGGTCTCATCGATCGTCGTTGCGCGAAAGCCCAAGAAACCTGGGGAAGTCTGCATCTGTGTGGACATGCGCCTCCCTAACGTCGTCATCAAAAGAGAGACACCTAACACCCACGATCAACGACATTATATGTGAGCTCAGTGGATCTTGTTGGTTTTCAAAACTTGACCTACAGTCCGAATACCATCAGCTGGTGCTGTCCAAAGAGTTGCGTTACATCTCAACATTTTCTACTCACGTAGGACTGAGGAGGCACAAACGCCTGAACTTCGGAATCTCAAGTGCAGCTGAAGTCTTCCAAAACGTGATACACAAACTACTAACCGACCTGGCAGGCACGATTCATAGCAGGGATTACATTCTGATTCACGCACCAACCATAGCTGAACATCACTCAACGGACCGGATACAATTTTTTGGATATGTATTCTCCGCCTATGGAGTAGCGCCAGACCCCGCAAAGGTGCAAGATGTCAAAGACGCACCCCCTCCTACCTGTGTGACCGAAGAACGAAGCTTTCTGGGCATGGTAAACTACTGCGGTTGTTTTATCAAAGACTTGTCATCTCTTACTCAACCCCTCCGGAGATTGACCAAATCTTCAGAATCGTGGACATGGGACTCGACCGACCAAGCAGCGTTTGAAGCCATCAAAGACGCCTTGTTAAGTGACACGACCCTAAGGTACTTCGACCCCAGTAAAGAGACCAAAATTGCAGTTGATGCTGGGCCGAAAGGACTAGGAGCCGTGCTGTTGCAGAAACAAGGTGGTGGTGACTGGTCCCCAGTAGCTTTTGCCAGCAGATCTCTAACCGAGACAGAACAAAGATATTCTCAGATAGAGAAAGAAGCAATAGCCGTGCACTGGGGTTGTAGACATTTCCACCTCTGTGTGTATGGTCGCCCTTTTCTAGTAATGACTGACCACAAACCCCTTATACCCATGTTCAGTGGCGCAGCATCAAAACCTCCTCCCAGAATAGAGAAATGGATGCTCCAATTACAGGACTACAGGTGTCAGTTGGAGTATCGCCCAGGATCTGACAACCCTGCTGACTATTTGTCAAGACATCCCGAGAAGCTTCAGACAACGAAGTGCGTGACGCACAGAAGACAGAAGAGTATGTGAAATACGTCTCTGACAGGTCCAGGCCTCTACCCCTCTCAGTGGCTGATATAGTCCAAGCAACGGCCAATGATGAATGTGTCCAGAAGGCATTGACTGCGATCCAGACCAACCAGTGGTATTTGATGAAGAAACAACTGCCTAAACTCACCTCTAGTTTTCAACGTGTCCTAGGAAGTCTCTACAACGTGTGAGATGAGCTCACAGTCGATGCTGATGGATGTCTTCTCAGAGGGTGCAGGATAGCCATACCATCGTCTCTCACTGCCAGAATGGTGCAGCTAGCCCACAATGACCACCAAGGTATGGTTAAGACCAAAAGTTGCCTGAAGTCCAAGGTATGGTTTCCCCTCATCGACGAACAAGTGGAGAGCGTGGTGAGATCGTGTGAATGGTGCCAAGCATCTGGAGCGCCCAGCCAACCAGCTCCAGTTGAAACCGAACCCAGTCCCAAGTCACCCTGGGTATCAGCTAGTCTCGATTTTGGAAGCCTCCCAGATGGCCGTCACACCGATCAATGACTTCTCTAAATACCCAGAAGTAGAGCTCATACATGCCCTCACAGCTGAAGTGGTGATACCTCGCATCGAGAAGATCATGGCCACCCGCGGTCTCATCTCTGAAATCAAGACAGACAACTGCCCTCCATTTCAGAGTCGAGAACTGGCAGAGTATTTTGAAAGCGCTGGTGTTCAACATAGGCGGATTACACCTCGGTGGCCCCAGGCCAACAGTGAAGTGGAGCGCTTCATGCGGACCCTTAACAAGGTTATACGAATTGCTCATGCCAGTGTTCCGACCAGTGATTATGCCATATACTTATTCCTGCGGAACTACCGCCAGACTCCTCACTCTACCACTAATCGAGCTCCAGGACATGCAGTATTCAGGAAAGCCGTAGCCGACTCAATCCCACATCACCGATCCTGGGTCCCTGCACCCATAGATCATGACCAAGTCCAAGATAGACTATCAGCCATGAATCGCTACGCAAGCCGACGACGACGGGCCAGGCCCTCAGACCTCAAGGTTGGCAATATGGTGCTTTTGAAAGAACTGTCTGCCGGCAGCAAGTTCTGCATTCCTTTTGATCCTAACCCCTGGACAGTTATTCGGCGGAACGGATCTGCTG
This sequence comes from Pleurodeles waltl, assembly GCF_031143425.1. Lineage (NCBI taxonomy): Eukaryota > Metazoa > Chordata > Amphibia > Caudata > Salamandridae > Pleurodeles > Pleurodeles waltl. The sequence goes on along the minus strand of NC_090440.1, from coordinate 1,985,675,364 downwards.
TAGTGGCACAACGTGGCGCAGATGTTGTGACACGTTATGTATCTCTGTTTAAGAGATTTAATTCTCCACCCAGTACCCATCGAAATCCTGATCGGCCGGCTGCCGGTGATGACGGGTTGTCCCTCCCTTACGGAGACATGATGGATGAACACAGTCCTGAGGTGTCTGGTGATGTCCCACAGATCCCTGATCCAAGTGGTGACCTGTTGAGTGACCTGTGTAACAACACAGACCAAGGAAGTTCGGTGGTCACAAGATACAATTTGCGCAGCAACCCAGCCCCCTCTGTAAGACTACGTGATCATCTATTAGATGTGTGACTTAGTATTATGTGCCCCAGTTTGTTGTTTTAATTTTTTAGGAGGAATGTAGTGTTGCGAGCCAGTGACGGGACTGGTCGCCGGACACTACCATAGTTGCTAAGACTGTAGGGGTTATTGAGCACAATATTATCTGTGTGTTTTCCCCACTGTTGTAACCACCTGTCGTGGTATTTCGGGGGTCACGGGGCAGGGTATATAAATAAAGGGCGTGGCCCGGGATGTAGCAGAGTGTGGCACGACACGAAGGTAGTGATTAAAAAGTCTGGAGGTGTCTGCGAAGCACAGCACCCGGCCACGTATTCAGCCAAACAAACTAACGGTGTGCCGAGTCATTATTCTAAGTTATCGGTGTCGGAAGCTCCCGACACTACATGGTTCTCGCCCAGAACAAGGCAAAGAAAAACTGAAAGAACGGGATAGCAAATTTAATTCCAAAGAAATTATGAAAACATCTGCACCCATGGTGGCTTTCTCTACTACAAATTATCCTTGTCCCAATACTGGTATTGCAACAGAAGCTGTCAGCTTGACGCGGTGATGCGACGTGGAGGTCGAACGAGGTTGAAGGTGTTGTTGGGCCGGTTTGAAAGATGTGTGCGTCAACATGCGGCCCCTTGCCCCCGGCCCTAGCGGCGCAGAAAGTCAGAGGGAGGCTGAGGCGGTAGCGAGGTGAAGTGGAGAGGCTGCGAAGCGGAAAGCCCCAACTCCGTAACCCCGTACTTTCCTTCTCGTCGTATGGTGTTGTCAACGTTCCAGCCCTCGGCTGGTCTCAGCCCTGTCTTTCGGCTCCACCGCAGTTTTCTTATTTATTTTACTTTTTCGGCGTTGCCAAGTCTCCTGTGGTAAAAAGGGGTGGTTGCCGGATCTTTGGTATCCTGCAGCTTTCTTTTATGTTTAAGGAGACATAAAGTCGACATAAAACTGTTACTGTCTCGCTCGCACTGTTCTGCCCGAGCAACACAAGAATTCTGGCATTCCATTGTGAATTGAGCGGAGCTACGACAACGAGTGCAGGGCACAGATAGCTGCACATCCTGGGATAGAGACTTGTGCCCTCCAGTGGTTATTTGCTGAGGAAGTAGAAAGACTGATTTGCCTCCAAACCCTGGTAAGGTGGTGTTTCTGGGTATTGTTTACAGTTGGCTCTTTGTTTCTGTGGGGCTCTTAACTCCCGCACTTGGCACACTACAGAGCAGGCAATAATGACCACATAACATGCAATACGGCATATAAACATACGTGCATGAAACATACTTTGACAACGTTTTATATAGTGGATACCATTTGGCCGCTTTATTAGTGTGGACAAGCAATCGTGTGACTGCCCAATGCTGACATATATATTGAGTATGAGACCCAATCACTGACCAAAAACGTTTAATACATACGACAAATAACTTTTAGTTTGTTAGTTCGTTTTAAACTTTACACGTGTAGATTCTACATTTCACAACTTGCACTGAGTGACTGGTGGGCCTTCAAGTCCTGGCCTCCATTTGTCATGCATCCTTTTGTCCTTTGAATTTTTTAGGCAGTCCCACCTTTGTTTATTGGAAGGGCTCACTCCGATAGAATTTGTTTTACCATGTTGTTTATTAGGGGGTAGCATTCAGTTCTAGGAATTAGGCCCAACTCGCTACCTGGCATGTTCTCTGCCCTGCCATCAGACTTGGCGGATCTGGGCTGCGAGTGCCGTGTTCCGCTTACTCCCCTTACTTGGCCACCTTACACCCTGCCGTGAGGCATCCCCAGGTGTGTGTTTTTTGTTCGCACAACCCCTTACTAGGTGTGTCTTCCAATCAATTATTTGGTAAAACCTTATCTGTCTTCCGCTTCGCCCTTTTTCTGTCCGGCATTGCGACTGTATGCATCCTCGTTGGGGTGGGAGGGTGGTGTTTCCTTTGCCGAGCGGCAAGTGCGTTGTCCCGATCACGATGATCACGATTTGGGGACCAAGCGGGACGCTCGCCCTTAAATCTACCTCCTGTGTCCCCCAAACACAATTTGCGACGATTCTATTGGGGGGGTTTAAAAAACAGCAACCCCCCCCCCCCCCATTGGTCGTGTTGTACTTGGCCTCCCTTGCCTGTTGGCAACAGTAGGAGTGGGGGGGGGTGTTGCCCCCTAGTTGGGGCGCGCCCTCCCCAAAACCGGTTTAACTGGTCCCTTCCGGGCCAAGGCGGCCGTTAAGGCGCCTGCCCTCTATGCCCCCTGCGGGGGCGGCCTTTGCACTAACTCCCGCACTTGGCACACTACAGAGCAGGCAATAATGACCACATAACATGCAATACGGCATATGAACATACGTGCATGAAACATACTTTGACAACGTTTTATATAGTGGATACCATTTGGCCGCTTTATAAGTGTGGACAAGCAATCGTGTGACTGCCAAATGCTGACATATATATTGAGTATGAGACTCAATCACTGACCAAAAACGTTTAGTACATATGACAAATAACTTTTAGTTTGTTAGTTAGTTCGTTTTAAACTTTACACGTCTAGATTCTACATTTCACAACTTGCACTGAGTGACTGGTGGGCCTTCAAGTCCTGGCCTCCATTTGTCATGCATCCTTTTGTCCTTTGAATTTTTTAGGCAGTCCCACCTTCCGTTTATTGGAAGGGCTCACTCCGATAGAGTTTGTTTTACCATGTTGTTTATTAGGGGGTAGCATTCAGTTCTTGGAATTAGGCCCAACTCCCTACCTGGCGTGTTCTATGCCCTGCCATCCGACTTGGCGGGTCTGGGCTGCGAGTGCCGTGTTCCGCTTACTCCCCTTACTTGGCCACCTTACACCCTGCCGTGAGGCATCCCCAGGTGTGTGTTTTTTGTTCCCACACCCCCTTACTAGGTGTGTCTTCCAATCAATTATTTGGTAAAACCTTATCTGTCTTCCGCCACGCTGCCAGTGAGGCTCACGTCTCCTGGCAGCTCCCCTCTTTGGAGCGGCCCCCTTTTTTTTTTTTTTTTAAGTCGATGACTGCTGCCAGGTTGGACCAGAAGATGCCCATCCCTTCTTCTGACAAATGTACGCCATCCGGCGCATAGAGCTCTGGTCGCCTGGGGTGGATCAAGCCATGGCGGATACGTTCCCAACCGTTGAATTTGCAGTACTTGGCAACCGCGATGTTCAGCTTCCTCCTGGAGTTATCTACCGCCTTTTCCGATGTTCCCCCACGCCATGCGATTCCGGGGATTATCTCTGACCAGATGATGGTGGTTTTCCCAAGAAGCCTAGTAAGGCTCCATAGCACCTCCCTGATGTCGTTGAGGAGTACCTTTCTTCCCAACGTGGTCAAATCATTGCCCCCCCAGGTGCATGATTATTATATCCGGGTGTCTTTGCGTGGATTCTAATATTTTTTCCACGGTCGGTTGGAGCTGTGCCCATTTCATGCCTGGAAAACCCCACCATCAGATCGTGGCTGCTGGTCTGTCCCTTGTGTTGAACTTCTTGTTTTGCTTCCACCATGTTTGTAGCCTGGATATGAAATAGTGCCCTATAATCCATGTGAGCTTGGGGGGTGCACCTGCCACTGAAATGACAAAATACCGTCACAATAGGTGTGGGCGAATGTATCCCTTGTAAGCATTGGACCGCCATCTGCCAACTGCTTTGATTGCGTTTGACTCTAACCCTAGAGTGGCGGCTGTGGTGGCTGCCCCGATGCGGAATGAGTGGGAACTAAAATCTGATGGGAGCAGGCCTCCCCTCCCTAATGCTTTCCGCATTACTGCAGTGAATTGGAATCTGCTCAGGTGATCCCCGTTGGCATGTCTGAACAGGGGGCCTGGCCCGGCGGGGCGTACCTGCACATACTCTCTTATGTTGCACACGGGACAATACTTTGCCTGGTTTATGCATTTTAGCACGATGTGAGTGCCCTGGCCCAGTTGGTCTGTTTTGGATCGTCTCAGTGTTAAATGCACCTTGTCAGTTTCTAGATGGCAGTCCTCTATTTGCAAGCAGGAGTTGCCCCCTGAATTCTTGTCTGATGCCACTAGCTCGCCCACTCTGAATGCCCCAAAGAATGCTGTGGTAAAGGCTGCTCTGAAAACTAGTTGCTCGTACCAGCTCTCCGCTATGGGTTGAAGGGAATCTATTAAGCGGGTTAGTTTGTTAAAATCGATGGGATGTCTGGTGTCTTTTTTGTGCCCTTCTAGGCGTTTCCAGCCTTTCATAGCCGTTTTGATGTATTGCGAGGCAGTGGGGTCAGTGCCCATTTGTAGCTTTGAGTAGTGGGCCACTGCCGCCAAGTGTGCCTGTGCCCAGGACTTTGCTTTCCCCTGTTAAAAAGCCCACATAATGAAATGTTCTGCTGCAAACCTGGTTACTGCTGGGTCCGTTAAGGACTCTAGGCCCCCAATGTCCATGAAGACCTTGGCGTACTTGTTATATCTCCGTTGTGTCTCTGGCGTAAAGGCGCTCTGTACTAATATGGACAGGTCTGTTCCGCCAGGTCCCATAGCTCTACTGGGAAAGGTGTCATCCAGTTGCTTGCTTCCGGAGCGAGTTTTCTGAATCTGTCCATCTGGGAACGAGAAAGTGCGTCCGCCCGTGAGTTCTTTGTGCCCTGGACATGTCTGGTCCCGATGTCCAGTTGTTGGTTGCTTTTTAACTGGATGTATACTAGACGGCTAAGTAACCTCAGCGTGTTGGGGCATGACGCGGACCCTTTGTTTATGGCCATGACCATGCCTAAGTTATCGGACCACAAAGTTATTTTTAAGTTTTGCAACTGAGATTTCCATATTGTCAGGGCTACCACAATGGGGAATAGTTCTAGGAATGTGATATTCCTGGTGATCCCTAGTTCAAACCACCTGTGCAGCCATCTGCACGTGCACCATTCCCTACCAAGGATGGCCCCAAAGCCGCAACCCCCTGCGGCGTCAGTGAACAGTGAGATCTCCCTCGCTGCTATCCAGCCCTCTCTCCAGATGAGCCGGCCATTGAATTCTTCTAGAAAAGAGCACCACATGGCGAGGTCTCTTTTGACCCCTCTTCCTAGCCTTACGTGGTGATGTTTCTCACGCAGCCCTGCTGTCAACCTGCTTAGCCGCCTGGCGAACACCCTGCCTGCTGGGATCACTCTGGTTGCGAAATTGAGTTTGCCAACCATGCTCTGCAGTTCGCCAAGGGTTGCTTTCTGTTTGCCTAACATGGACTTGATGTCTGCTCTCAGGCCAGTTACTTTCTCATGTGGTAATCTGGATGTTCCTGTGACTGTGTCAAGCTCTATGCCTAAGAACACGAGTGAGGTGGTTGGTCCTACCGTCTTGTCCCCTGCTAAAGGGACGCCCATCTCCCCTGTTAGTGCGTGGAAAGCTTCCAGGAGGCTGGCGCATGTTCCATCGTCGGCCCCTCCTATGAATAGGAAATCGTCCAAATAGTGCATTTTTCCCCCTGCCGGGTGTCTAGTGTGTAGTGCCCATTCCAAAAATGTGCTGAACTGTTCGAAATATGCGCATGCGATGGAGCAGCCCATTGGCATGGCCTTGTCTACGAATACCAGCCCCTTGTGCTGGAAACCTAACAAGTGATAACTGTCGGGGTGCACTGGCAGTAGCCGGAATGCAGACTCAATGTCCGCCTTTGCTAGTAGTGCCCGCCTGCCTGTTGCTTTGATCATGTTGATTGCGTCATCCAGTGTGGCATACCCCACCGTGCACGCTTCTTCTGGGACTCTGTCATTTACTGATGTGCCGTCCGGGTATGATAGGTGGTGTATTAATCTGAATTGGCCAGGTTCCTTCTTTGGTACCACCCCTAGTGGTGAAATGATTAGGTCTGTAGGTAGGGGGGAGGGGAGTGGGCCCTCCATGCGACCCAGTTTCAATTCCTTGTTGATTTTTTGCTGGATTACCTGTGGGTGCTCTGAGGCTGATTTCAAATTCTTGGGGGTCCCCCCCAGCTATCTGTCCCTTCACTGGGATTATGAAACTTTCCTCAAAACCTTTCACTAGTGTGATTGCATCTTGCTTATTATGGTATACGTTGGCTAGCTTCCTCAGGATTTTTGTATTGATTGGGGACTTGGCCAGTTTGAAATTCAGTTGGTTGGTCTTTAGGCTGGTAGGGGGTGGTCACTACTGTTTCTTTTTCTTATCTTTCCTGTCTGACTTGTGCCTGTTTTTCCTACAAGCTGACGCTGGGTGTTCTCCCCCGCAAGAGGAGCAGCTGTGTTTGAATTTGCAATTCTGCCCCCAGGAACACTTGTCTGTGTTGAATTTCCAGCATATAGCCTGTGGTCCCTTGTTGCCTTGTGTTTTCGCGCTGTGCCAGGTTTTGTGTCTATATGGTGTTTTATATTTGTTGTGCCTCCCCTTGGTGTGGCCGTTCCGAAAGGGCTGGTCCCCTCTGCCCGCCCATGAGCTAACTTCTTTTGCCACCATCATTTTGTGGATGTAGCTGGATACATCCTCTTGGTTCCACTCCATTTCTGGGTGGGCCTGCATTTTTAATCTAAAGCTTTTGTCATACTCTAGCCAGGCATCCCCCGGGAATTGGCGGTGTGCTTCATGTATTTTTGATTCATAAAGCCAGAGGTCAGCTGCGCTGTGTGGGAATTTTTCTACTATGACGCAGGCCATTATTCTAAATGCGTCTAGCCAATTCTCGAAGTTCCTCTCTTTCCTAGCTCTCTCCTTTCCCTTCTATCATCTTCCTTTTTGTCACATACAGTAAGGTCTAAACCTTCTAGCTGGATTTCTAGCAATGGGAAAACGTCTATAAATTATTTTCGCCATATTCTTTCTTTTACTGTGAGTGGGATGGCTGTTGCAAGGCCTGCGGCTCTGGTTGTCATGGAGGGGGGCCCAGGGAAGGTCTTGTGTATGCTTCAGGTGGGTTTCCCGCATTAATTGTTGGGTTTATTCCATTTGTTGTCGCACCCTAAGTCGTTAGGGGGTCGGTTGGGGAAGGGCGCTCTATGGCAACTGTTGGGGTGCTTGCCTGTTTGTTTATGGGTGGGATCCCCTCTGTGGCTGGCCCCGCCCCATCACCTCGCAACAGCAGTGGCTCAAGTGATTTAAAACATTCTTTTATTATTGCACTTATATGCTCACCCTCCGCAGGCGCTCTCGGTCTGCTGGCCTCTGGTGTCACCGATGTCTCATCCTCGGTGCTCTGAACCACGACCCTTGCCTTCTTGGTTGATTTTCTTGCTGGTTTTCCTTCCGACCTCTGCTGCTTTCCTGGCTTCTGTGGTGGGGGTGAGGTTCGCTCCGTTGTACCTGCTTTGTCTGTCAAGCTTGCAGGCGCTGTGGTTTCCACCTCGTGCTCTATAGATTCAACACCCTTGTCCTCCATCTTTGCGCGCAGCCAATCTTTGCCGCGCTTCAGTGCCTCTGCCCTCATGTGTGCAATCATCCTCTCTAAGTCGTCTTGCTGCTCAACTACTTGGTCTTCTTCCATGATGTGTCGATTCCCTGTGGCAATGTCTTTTCCTCCCTTGTGATGCAAAGGTTGGCTGTTCAACAGCATGGGTAATCAGAGTTTTTTTTGTTGTTGTTTTTTTTTAAAGTCTTCTGTTCGATCCGATTCAGCTGCAGGTCAGCGCTCTGTACTTTCAGTAACGTTTCTTATTTTGTGGAGTAGTTCACCAAAAATGGATCGTAGTTGCTCTAAACGGGGTCGTGTCACGCAGTTGCGCGGTCCCCCAGAGCAGTAATTGCTAAAACGTCAATCAAGGCCGGCTAACTTGTTCCTGCGTTGGTTCTTCTTTCCCCAATTCCGGGGTCGCGTTGCGCAAATACGCGGTCCCCCAGAGCAATTGGGACTGCTGGGGAAGGCGGGGATGCGAGGTTTGGTGCGCTGGCAAGAGAACCCCGATTCTCTGAGCACCGGGGTGGGGGCGCTCTTTCAGGGTCGCGTCGCGCCACTGCGCGGTCCCCTGGAGCAGCCGGTGCAAAGGTTTATTAGGCACGCCGGGAGAACAAGGTTTGGTGCGCTGACGAGAAAACCTCGATTCTCTGAGCACCGAAGTGGAGGCGCTCTTTCAGGGTCGCGTCAATGCGCGGTCCCCTGGAGCAGCCGGGTGCAAAAGCTTGTCAGGCACGCTGGGGAACTTTCTCCTTCACCACGTGGCGGCGCTCTTCCGGGGTCACGTCGCGAGTAGCTGAGACCAGAGCCGGCAGGCACGAATAATTGCCCGTTCCGCCCTGGGAGTCTTTTCCCTTTCTTGGCTGGCAGAACCTCTGGAGCTTTTGCTGGGTAGCGTCTCGCAACTGCGCGGTCCCCCGAAGCAGCAAACGGAACAGCCGGCACAAAGGAGGGGTTGCCGGTTCTACCTGGGTCTTTGCCGCAAAAACTCACCCTTTACGAGGGAAGCGCCCGGGGTCGCGTCGCGCCACTGCGCGGTCCCCCAAAGCAGCAACGCAGCAGCCGCCACAAAGGAGGGGCTGCCGGTTCTTCCTGGGTGTTCGGCATAAGACTTTCCCTCTTCGAGGTCCCACGAACAAAGTGCTTGCTGGGTGTGTCAGGAGCCGGATGGAGGCGCGGGTCGAAGTCCTCCAGTAGTCCCAGCGAAGGCTTGGCTCCAAGCAGGTCGAAGTCCTCCGGTATCCTCAGCGAAGGCTTGGCTCCAAACAGGTAGGTGACTCCCGATCTTCTTGTTTCCTTTGCCGAGCGGTGAGCGTGTTGTCCCGATCATGATGATCACGATTTGGGGACCAAGCACCCTTAAATGTACCTCCTGTGTCAACCAAACACAATTTGCAACGATTCTATTGGGGGGTTTGAAAAACAACAAAACCCCCCCCGTTGGTCGTGTTGTACTTGACCTCCCTTACCTGTTGGCAACAATAGGGGGGGGGGGTGCATTGCCCCCTAGTTGGGGTGGCCCTCCCCAAAACCAGTTTAACCGGTCCCTTCCGGGCCAAGGCGGCCGTTAAGGCGCCGGCCCTCTATGCCCCCTCCGGGGGAGGCCTTTGCACTTCCCAGTACCCATCCTATAGAGTGTTCACCATCTTCATTTGCGGCCTTGATCCTTCCTGAGGGCCGTAGCTGCATTGTTTGCTAAACCCCTGAGGGCGCCGTGGACCGGGCTTCGGCTCCAGTGTTTGGCGCAGGACCTTTTTGGATGTAGTTTGTATGTTTGAATGAGACGTAATTAAGGCTTTGGGTAAGTGCAGCAGCTTTAGTTGACTGTTGCTGAAAGTGTGCCCAGGTTTCCCGCAGGAGCGGCCCTACCAGGTCTGGGTGCGGCTTGTGGGTAGCCTGTTGTGCACCACTCACAGCTTGAGCCAGGATTTTGTTTCTGCCTCTCTTTCCTTTTCTCCGGGGCGGGGGAGGTATTACACCTCTCGATGGGCCAAAGCAGACTTCAGGGCTCAAGCTCTTCAGTAGTTCACTCTTTGTCCGAGTATGTTCCTCTTCGCAAGTTATCGGATACTCCTGATTTTTCAATTCTGGGGAAACTGTCCTTTGAGCCTCCAGATCAGCAAACCCCTCTGTCCGAGACTTTAAGATGCCTGGAAAGAGTTTTATCTTCTATTCTGTCTTTATTAGAAAAATCGGTGTTCCATTTTGACCACATGCAGGGTATCCTATTAATTATTTTGAAAGTCCAGGTAAGTCAGAGTGCTGAGGGGCTTGCCTTGGGAGGGAATTTACAACTGTCCTTAGGGAAGCAGGTAAAAAAATTGGGATGTCTAATAATTAGCTCTTCTTCCTCAAATCAAGATAACGACCCCGGTCTGGCCTCACAAAATCGTCCCTCTGTGTCAGACCGAGGTTCCCATGTTGGCATGCCATTCGCTTTTACCAAGGTACCTCTGGACGAGAACTCTTCCAGTGAGGAAAATAAGGTGTACTCACTAAGAAAGCTTTTTTTCTGCAGCCTCCACTCCCATGGTTGTTGAATATATCTCCCCCCGCCCTGCCCACCACCCATGGCGTTAAGAAATTCTGCAGTTACTTCTTTTCCCATTTTTAGACCTCTAGTGCACCCTACATCTGATTCCGCCTCATTGGCTGTTCATTGGGCTGTGAATCCCGTAAAAAGGAGAAGAAAAGGAAGGTTGGTGCTTCCGGGAAAAGGGGAAAATGGAAGATTGCAAAAAAAGGTCCACGGAAGATAACATTCCAGATGAAGGAATCTTCACAATCAGCAGCCTTGGACCCTAATATTGCTCCATCTGTTACGCTGGGCTCCAGATGGTCAATTCCAGTCCAAGCTGAATGCTCTGTTAGGGTGCCTCCTATTGAGCAACTAATCCAATGGCAGACTCCTTTGTGGCCGCCCGCCCTTATTTCTTTGGATGTAGAGGTCCCAAACAAACATTCAGACCTGAAATACTCTGCCTGTCCCATAACGTCAACCTCTTCAAGGTTCTTGGAAAAAAAATTGCCCCAGGTGGACACACTATGTATTGATTTTGTTGCATTATTTGATTCTGATATAACACTGAATTGATCCTTTCTATTATCTTGTTCCTCAGATATTGACATGTTAAAGATTATACAGAGTAAGGATATCTTCGTTGTTTATCTTGTACAACAACCAGGAGCTCATATGTCAAGGGTTTGGTTTCACTCTAAGATTGTAGCAAATTTAATTATTCAAAATGGTGATTTATTGCGAAGAAAAGGTATTTGTTAGACCTAACAGCCTTAGGGTGATCGCCCCGAACTTTTTGCCTGCCTCCCTCCACTTTTTGGACACAGTTTTTGCTGGTTTTTAGACTCTGTGCACTTTACAACTACTAATCAGTGCTAAAGTGCATATGCTCTCTCCCTTTAAACATGGTAACATTTGACCATATCCAATTAGACTATTTAATTTACTTATAAGTCCCTAGTAGTGTGCACTATGTGCCCAGGGTCTGTAGATTAAATGCTACTAGTGGGCCTGCAGCACTGATTGTGCCACCCACTTAAGTAGCCCCTTAACCTTGTCTCAGGCCTGCCATTGCAAGGTATGTGTGTGCAGTTTCACTGCCAATTCGACTTGGCATTTAAAAGTACTTGCCATGCCTGAAACTCCCCGTTTTCTACATTTAAGTCACCCCTAAGGCATGTCCTAGGTAACCCATAGGGCAGGGTGCTGTGTAGGCAAAAGGCAGGACATGTACCTATGTAGTTTACATGTCCTGGTAGTGTAAAACCCCTAAATTCATTTTTACACTGCTGTGAGGCCTGCTCCCTTCAGAGGCTAACATTGGGGCTGCCCTCATATGTTGTCTGAGTGGTAGTTGCTGATCTGAGAGGAGTAGCAAGGTCATATTTAGTATGGCCAGAATGGTGATATAATATCCTGCTGACTGGTGAAGTTGGACTTAATATTAATATTTTAGAAATGCCACTTTTAGAAAGTGAGCATTTCTCTGCACTTAAATCTTTCTGTGCCTTACAATCCACGTCTGGCTGGGTTTAGTTGACAGCTCCTTGTGCATTCACTCAGACACATGCCAAACACTGGATACTCAGCCTCACTTGCATACATCTGCTTTTGAATGGGTCTTCCTGGGCTGGGAGGGTGGAAGGCCTGCTCTCACACAAACGACTGCCACACCCCCTACTGGGACCCTGGCAGACAGGATTGAACTGAAAGGGGACCTGGTGCACTTCTAAGCCACTCTTTGAAATCTCTCCCACTTCAAAGGCACATTTGGGTATATAAAGAGGGCCTCTGCCCCTTCCAACTCAGACACTTCCTGGAGAAGATAACTGGTACCAGAACCTGCATCCTGCCAAGAAGAACTGCCTGGCTGCCCAAAGGACTCACCTGACTGCTTTCTGTGAAGGACTGCTGCCTTGCTGCTCTCTGGCTGTGGTGAAGAAGTGCTCTCCAAGGGCTTGGGTAGAGCTTGCCTCTTGTTCTCTGAAGGCTTAGGACCAAAAAGACTTCTCTCTTGCAACTGGACTTCTTGTGTGGCAAAAATTAGACACACAGCTTGCTAAAACCAACGCACAGCCTGCCCTGCTGTGAGAAATTCACTGCACGCCGAACCCGGAACGACGCATCGCGACTTCACAAGGAGAAGATCGACGCAGCACCTGCGTTGTGACCAGAACTTCGACGCACAGCCGACCTAGGACGACGCAGCCTGACTTCCAGAGGGGAAATCGATGCAGCGCCTGCCGTGTGGGAGAAAATTCCACGCAACACCCACTGGATCGACACAGCGCTTGTGACTTCGCTCCGCAAGTCCAGGATTCCACGCACAGACCCTGGGGTGTCTGAAAACCCCGCAACCCGAAGACAATCCACGACTGAGCGCTGGAAATCGATACACAGTCGTCCCTGCGTGGAAACTAAACAACGCATCCCGTGTGCGGCCTGAGAAATCAACGCACTCCCCTTTGTTTCCACGCTTTTCCTCCTCTGCGGTCTTTTGCGGAGATTTTTCATGCAAACCAGGTACTTTGTGCTTGAAAGAGACTTTGTTTGCTTTAAAAAGACTTAAGACACTTTATATCACTTTTCAGTGATATCTCTACATTTACTTATTGCATCTTTGATCGTTTAGACCTGCAAATATCCAGATAAATATCATATATTTTTCTAAACACTGTGTGGTGTATTTTTGTGGTGCTATATGGTGTTATCATATGATTTATTGCACAAATACTTTACACATTGCCTTCTAAGTTAAGCCTGACTGCTCAGTGCCAAGCTACCAGAGGGTGGGCATACACAGGATACTTTGGATTGTGTGTGACTTACCCTGACTAGAGTGAGGGTCCTTACTTGGACAGGGGGTAATCTAACTGCCAACCAAAGACCCCATTTCTAACAGTATTGATGTAATACAAGTAGGTGTTTGAGGCTCCTCCTCTAACGGTCCAAGTGTTTCAACAAGGTGGCCGGGGGGGCTTGATCCCTAATTGTGATTTTTTATTTTCTAACTTAGAAAATGTGAATATTTCTTTTACAAATGGTGAAAGAATGGTACGATGTATGAATTCGGATGGGAAGGGTTCTTCCTCATTGTCAGGTGAATCTGAATGTGAGAAATGGAGCTGGTTAGCAGGAGTGTGAAATTATACAAGGGCAAAAGTTAACACTACCTTCCTAGGTTACTAGCAACAACTTTAAAATAGCTTCCTGGAATGCAGCTGGTTTTGTAAATTGTGTTGGGAAAATAGATTCCCTTAGCTCTCTTAATTTGGATTGAATCTGCATCCAGGAAACTTGGTGTACTGTAGAACAGATGTGTCCGGGCTACATTGCCCTTAGTCAGAAAGCTCAAAACTCATAGAAAGGGTGCGCTAAAGGTGGAATAGCCATCCTCTCGAGTAACTAATTACTTTCAAGTAGTGAAGGTCTCTCTCTTTATTACTGGGTATAGGATAACCCCTTTGCTGATTGTGAATGTGTACTTTCCGCCTGAGAGAAGACAGGATAAATTGTTACTTGAGGTGTTTAACTTTGTCTCTTCAATTCAGCAGGATGTTACAGATTGTGAAGTCCTGCTGTTAGGGGACTTAAATTGTAAAGTGTCTAATAAGTCTGTTGATCTCTTTGGTGATTTAGACAGAATCTGCTTCGAAGGTTCCTCCTCCAAATCTGCCCCCAAAAAGCAGAACCGACAAAAGGTGATATTCCCTGTTGAAGTGCTCGAGGAAGTATGGTTACTTGATTCTGAACAGGAGATTCCTCTTGATTCCCCAGCCTCCTCAACACATAAATCACAGAAGGGTGGTTATATAATTTATTTACTATGTCTCTTCTTATTCTCTCGCACAGTCAGTCGAGGATCTGATGGTGCTAGAGTTGATGCTAAGCGATCATAAAATTCTTGTACTCTCCTTGAAGATGCGGGTTCTTGCGGTGGAACTCTGCAGTTATCTAGCATTATGGCTAATTTTGACAGTAATACCAGCAGAACTTGCTGGCCTCCTTCAAAAAGATGGTTGGTGAAAAAACAACTTGAAAGGACCATTTCAAAATAGTGAAAATTGAAGCAGGGATACTTTTGACTGTTTTACCGTGTTTATGCGAGCCCTAGTAAATAGTAATCAGATTAAAGGTGTCAGTAATCCACCTAAAATATAAGAGAGGAGGACTATGCATAAGAATCCATAAGGGTGGTTGTTGAATAAAGAAAGAAATAAGTTGGTAAGACTACAGTTTATTTTTCAAGACACCGGAAGGGGCAGACTGATCTTACTATTGAAGAGAAGCATGGCTCGGATGAGGGCTGGCATTAGGAAAAAAAACCTTGAGTGGAAATGGATTGACCTAAGGGAAGCCACATGGTTAAAGAACTCCCATAAATCTTGGGAAATCATGGCCGATGGTTGCGGGACCCATAAATCAGCTGTTGCGCCTCCCATACCGGAGGCCCTGTGGCAAGATTATATTGCGAGCTTGTATGCTTCAAACTCTGTCCTTGATTCCAATCATGAGATCACTCGGCCACATTGTAAAGGCCTTTTAAATGACTTCTAGCCCCCTTATGTGGCAGAGATTGAAGCTACTATAGTCTCTAGGCGTTTTTCTGGCGCAGTGGGACCTGATGAGGGTCCTATTTTCTTAATTAAGCAAGAACCCATGCTGTGGGCCAAGATTTTGTGCCCTGTCCGCCACTTCTGTTATGTAAACAGTGTAGTCCTGCCCTCTTGGGTCAGGAGTGTGATTGTCCCTTATTTAAGAAAGGAGATAGGTCTTCTATAGACAAATTGTCTTACTGGACACTGTTGGAAAGATTTTTGCGAAAACCCTCATAGCGCATCTAAAAAGATGGGTTGATAATAATACTATTTTTGCACTGGACAAGTATGGTTTTAGGAAGGGCCATAACACTCTAGATAACATCTCAGCCCTGCAAGTGATAAATGAAAAGTATGTTTGCTGAGAGGGGGAGTAGTCTATGCAGCATTGATTGATTTTACTACTACTTTTGATTGGGTTGACCAACCTACTCTATGATCGAAGTTAGCGAAATTAGGCATTTCAGCGATTTTGTTATACCTTCTGATATCCTTACACTCTTCAACCTGGTGCAAAGTATTGTGAGGAGGGGACCATGGCTTATCAGCCAGAATTGAAACAGAAAATGGTTTAAAGTAGGGCTGCCTATTGGCTCCTCTGTTATTCCTGCTGTATATTTATGGTTTGTCAACTGTTAGTGTTGGCTTTGCGCCTAGTATTGGTGGGTGACAGGTGACTTGTCTATTATATGCACATGATATAGTCGTTATAGATCTGACTCCAAAGGGGTTGAACAAGATATGTAGACCTACATCATTTGAAGATAAATGCTAAGAAATTTCCAGTCGTGTGTTTTAGGGGGCAAGAAAATAGGTAAAAAAATGAGTTTTGCAAGGTGGGTGTGCTCCCAAAGGCTTGAACAAGCAACATTGTATTGCTTTTTGAGGAACGTTATGCCCTCAGCGAGTCAGAATACATTTCTAAAAGTCTGGGTAAGGCCCGGTCACAAGCCCTGGGTTTGGGGGCTTTTTATAAAGCAGTTTGGGTCGACACCTTGGCCATCTTCTATCTGTGTATAAGGCTAAGACCTCTGCTATGTTGTTATATGCGTCAGAATCCACAAATGTGGTGGATTGGGACATCCTGGAGAGAATTGAGGTGCAAATTTTACATCGCCTGGCTCTTTGTAATACACTGACCTCTTCTCTGGCTCTGAGATTAGAGTTCAGCCTTAAAAGCATTTATGTATTAGGCCTGGCAGGTGTGCTCATGAAGGCATACTGCTTATTCCACAGTGATGAATTGTCCCTGAGGCACCTGGTTTATAGAGAGGTTTTTACCACTTTGAGACATAAAGCTCAGTTCTTTAAAAACCTTAGTTATACACTGGAATGGTTGGAATTGGATTTAGATTCTACGCTTGCGCTTTCATGCTCACAGCTGAAAATGTGTTTAAAGCTGGTTACGTTGTGTAAAAGCTTCCAGCGTGATTTCGAAATTTGCATGCAGAAGAAGAGGTTTGAAGTGAGCCACTTTAACGCCACCTTAGTGTAAAAAAATGACGCTATGGCGGCGCTAAGGTGGTGCTCGGGCCTCTTAAATCAGGCCCTATATTTGTTCTTCTAATGTGGCCCTTAACATTTTGTTTAAACCACCAAATGAAATGTTCTGCTATGAGGTTTTAAACTTTTTTAAGCCTGTGTTAGGTTTATTCTGAATGTGTGCACAGTCTGAGGCTTTGTGTAATTTTGCACATGATAGCTAATTTCCTGTTAGGATATTTGATGTAGCTATTTTAGTGTTGCTCTTAACCTTTTCTTCATTCCATCAAATGAAATATTCTGCTTTGGTGTTTTAACTTCTCAAGGCTGAGTTAGGTCTGATTTGAATGTTTGCACAGTCTGAGGTTTTGCGTAATGTTGCACATGATAGCTAATTCTGTGTAGGATATTCGATGTAGCTATTTTGAATCATGCGTTTTTTCCGCCAAGGGTTTTGAACTATGTTGCAACTGTTGAATTTTTTTTAAGGCATTTATTTGTGGACATTTTATTTTATTTCTTCTGTTTTTTTCTTTTTTCTTTTTAGAAATGTATTTTATTTTCTTCTGAGTTTTCTGTGTTTTTTTATATTGTATGTAATACGTATTTTTTCTGCCTTATGCGTATATATGTATTGTGAAATTTGAATGTGGACCTCCTCGGAGTTCCAAAACAATATTTAAATTTGACTGATTTTGACCTCATCCTACTCCAAATTATGTACACCACCTCCCTGTCTACTTTGAACTTCCCCACTTCCTTGAGAAAAAGCATCATAATCCACAAGAAAGGCCCAGCCCAAAATCCTGCATCGTACAGAACGGTCAGCCTAATTAATGCAGAATGCAAGATGTTCACCAGAATAATAATTCACCGTCTCCAAAAATGGATTTAAGAGATGCAGCACATTATGCCCTATTAGGGAAGCTTTTGCAAAGGTCTCTAGAGATGGACCACCTCTTCATTCTATAGCATCCATGGGATTTATAGACTGAAAATAGAAAGTACCCTTCTCTATGGGACTGAAGTACGGGATCTCCAACATTCAAGCCACCGCTATGTGGGGTTTCAGAAAACTCTGGAAACATGTTTTTCAAATTCCTCAGTCAACCTAAAACACTCTTTGAGAAGTCAACTGTCGGATGACACCCTTAGCCCTAAAGAACAAGATGATCATAATGCCTTGTGCGGCCAAAAGGAGTGCATCAACTCGAATCACTGAGTGGAAGATTCCTGGAGAACGTTTCTAACTTCAGATGCCTCATCTTAGAATATCCCTCTGACGCCAGAGGTAATCTGAAGGCTTTTTGTAACTGCTCCTGTGCAGTGCTAGGTGGCACTGTGTGGCTCTGCGCTGATTCCATACCACTCCAGAGGTGATGTGCACTTACATAAGCTCCTTTCTTTGCACATTTTCTGAAGTTCATCTAGAGCTCAGTTCCAGACTTTGTAGCATTTCCAATAGCTCCAAACATTTTCACAGTGTGCTAGAGAATGATGTGCCCACCAAAAACAACAAGATTCCAGCCATGCTACGACTACAGGATGCAGATTCTGTCATGGACCTGCAAAAGGTCCATGACATTATTTAGTGTATGGACTCAGGAAACTATTTGAAGTTGTGTGAAAAGTGTGCCTTAGTGCACTGAAGGCAATTTGAGCCCTGGAGGCAAAGTTATATGTCACTGAACACAAGAAGTCTTGGCATTTGCGTAGATCCTACTCAAAGTTGCAGGCCTGGTCCTGGTCATAGGGCCATTCCCATGACTGTTCCACTACCTGCTCAAAATCCTCCATGTAGTCCAAGTCCAAAGAAAAGCATAAAAAACAAAGCACGACTATACTGCATTCCACCACTCCGACTGAGATAAGGGGTCAAGGGTGCAAAGATGTCACACTCTATTGAGGTCACCAGCCACAGAGCCAACCCCAGTGTTCCCGAAGCTTCCTGGTCTGTCATTGACCCTGCAGCAGATCAAGGCCTTTAAAGGGGGCCAGCCTGCAAATTTTCCATGCCCTTCTTCCTCCCTCTGGCACACTTTCAGGCCCCATGGAATTGTAGGCACCTCCAGTTGAGCTACTGCCAGTGGGACCCTTCCAGGCACCATTTGTTCCCTGTGGACTGTTTACTGCGCCTCCCCAGCCCTGAGACCCACACTGGGTTCCGCCACTCTCATGTCAATGTTGGTGCTGAAAGATGATCAGTGATCAAGCCCATGTTGGATCCTGAATTGACATCAGTGCTACCAGTATCACACTATGAGATTACAAAAAGCGCAACATGTTGTCATCATCCTCCTGTGTATCTAATGGGTCACAGCTTCCCTTTTTGACTCTTATTCTGACCACATTCCAGAGGCGAGTGCACCACAAGGAATTGATGATGATGATAATATTTGAGAGGAGGATGGCTAGTTCCCTCTTCATTACAGTGATTGTTGCCCTATTCCCTGATTTACAAAACATCAGTATGTTTGGTACCTCCTCTTATACAGACAACAGAGAGAATATATGCAAGATCTCTTGATGGGCAGGAGTGTCCCCTTCATGGTGTACAGTTGTCCCCCTCTTTTTTGTGCCCGACTAAGATTTGCGACTGGTCCTGGACCTGTCCTGAACCTAGAAAACCTCACCGGGCAAGCTCTCGATAGTGACAGAAGGACTGCCGTCACAGGTTCCTGCATGTAGGACAGTGGTAGCAGCATAATGTGTTTTGTAGTAAGTCTATTTTGACCAAGCTTTTTTACACGTGGCAGATGAATGGGAATCTACTCGTCAATTCACACAAAATTACTGCTAATGGTGAACCTGGAATCATAGCGCAAGATTCCATAAGTATGAATATGTGCATGTATGCTAGTGAGTCGAGGTATGCACTACATGAGTGCCTTAGTGAACCAGAGTGGACACAGGCTTGTAGATTCAGGGGCATATTTATGGAAAAGTCGCACATCATTCAAGATGCGCCATTTTTTTAGCACCCCACTGCGTCCCCCTAATGACGTAATGTGTGCATCGTATTTACCATACGGCACACCATGGCAGTCATGTCCACATTAGCGTCATCGTTTATGGCACTAATGTGGTGCATTCAATGGGAGCTTCATCTTAACGCCTGCCTTAGGCGCAATTATGCTTAAAATGGCGCAATTAAATCTAGTAAATTTCACAGCGCCATTTTTCTTGGCCTCCCTATGGGGGAACGACCCCCTTTCATACATTATGCCTGGCGCATGCATAATGTGGCGCACGGATTTACAAAGTGGGGCAATGCTTGCATCGCACTACTTTGTAAATATGTCACTTGGGAAATGCCACCTTAATGCTACACTTGCGTAAAAAAAACAAAAAATGTGGCGCAAGGTGGTGCTAGGGGCATTATACATATGCCCCTTATTTTTATAAGCCCCTGGTGAATCCATGTGCACAAGAGGGAGTTGAGGTTCCTTTCCCAAGGAGTTTTAGTGTATTGCTGTCATTCATGAGAATGGATGGGATGACGGAGTAGACAGGCTTCCCCTTAGAAGTTTGATTATGTCCTTTCTGATAAAGTGGACTGCTGTTTAATCTTCTTAGGACAGTTGTTTGGTACTTGGCAGAGTAAAACGTAGGACTGCAGTTTCTGTTATCAGGGCATGAACAATCTTATAAAAAGTGAGCAGACCTTTGTCTCTCTTCCTGATCTTTTGAAGTGTGGCTGTTGATAGTCAAGTGCATACTGCTCACACCTCTTTGTGCCTCTGTTGTGGGTGCTCCAGTCTGCAAAGAGCATCATTCAAGACAAAGACTGAGGCTGGAAAATAGCCTGAGAAGGCCACATGAAAAGAGACACAACACAAATCGTTTCTGAAATGGCAGGTTATAACTCCACATCCCGTCTGTCAATGTTGTATAAGAATGGGAGCTGCTGAGCCACTTTTTGTTCCAATTCAAGTTCTCATTGACCAAAGAGGGTGTGCTCCACAAAGTAACCAGAAGACTCATTTGCAACCGAACTGGTGTCTGCCTAATAGCCAGCTTCCAAGAGGTGAGGGGTCATCATCTGTTCAATCTGGTAGAACCACTGCCCAAGTAGTCTTGCCTGACCAAGAGATAAGGAGTAAGCCAAACCTGCAGGAGGAGCAAGCCAATCTTGCAGGAGGAGCTGACATTCGGTTTGGGCTATACGCATTTGAATTTGGTGCCATAGGCTGTCCACCAGAGACTCAAAACGTGTGTGTCTGGTATGCTCAGTTTTGAGTCCAATCTCAGAATTCCTCAAAGGAACAAGAGCTCTCCCAAAGCATGCTCAAGCGGTCTCTGTTGTCATCCATGTTGTTGCAGCCAGGGCACTCCGCAAAGTTGGGATCAACATTGTTTTATGGCACCTGCTGGGTGCCCGTGATGAAAATCAGCGCAGCAGCTCTGAATCTCTGCGCCCATGCAGTCCTTGCTACTCCAAAGAAGAAGCTTGCAAAACCATTGTATCTAGTCCAGTATTCCCCCACCATCCTGCATGAGTAGGTAGCCTAGCACTGACTGCCTAGTGGAATATGCCTCTCCTACGTGCAGTTATGTTGACTTGAGGCACTTTGTGCTGAAGTATTGCTTGGCAGTTGCAATCTGAAGGTCAAAGCTCTTTATTGGACTTTTGACACAGTGCCGCAAATTTGTTAAAGCTGTGATGCTGCCAGTGGAGCTCTGCACTTGGAGAAGAGGATTGCCAGATCACCTCCACCCAGGGAGACCCCATTGTGACTATTGGTGTGACTTAACAGAGAAGGAATTAGGCCCACCTAGTGCATCAATCCTAAGAGCCTAGGAGAGGAAGAAACCAATGGCTGCTGATGCTGCCCTAAAAGACTGATCAAGTTGCACACCCCCCTCTGGCTTGAGCAGTTCTGCTGCGTGCTGTGACTGTGGCTCAGCACAACTCAGCCAAACATGTGTGCAATTGGAAGACCTACTGCTCTGCTGCCAGAAGAAACCAATGCAACACTATTTGGGCTTCCCAGCCTAGACACACTGTGCACAAAGAGAGGAGGGCAGCATTGCAAATGATGACAAGATTACGCCTCTGAGCCTTAGACCATTAGAGTAGAGAGGGAGGGTGGATTTCCTACAAGAGGCTACACTTTGAAGTTTATTGGACACACACACACCTATATATTGGGTATCAGGCATTATTGTGGAGCTGATATTATTGCAACTTACTGTAGAATACTCTACATTCTGACTCTTCCAGGACCTGTGGACCATCCAGAGACGTCTTTGCAGCAGTAGCCCTATTATCTGCCATTACTCACATTCCTGATCATGGACCCAGATCTCCAGATCTTCTGCCTGTAACACTGATGCCTGCTGTACCTCCAGCATCTCCTCAGCCTGGTCGGCCCATAGCACATATGGCTCTTTCACCGGCACTATGGCCCTCATTACAACCCTGGCGGTAAATGCCACCTACCGCCGTGGTGACGGGCACCAAGATACCCTGAGCGCGGCGGTAATCCGCCACAGGTATTATGACCCACACATAGAATTCTGCAACTATACAGACACCCACACAAGTCTGCTACACCAAAGGTCAGTGATAAACTGGCGATAGCAAAACCCACACGTTACGCCAACAGGAATACGCCCACAGTATCACGACCCACGAATCACAGCGGCAGTCTTTCAGACGCGGTAAACCATTGGTGGTACACACCGCCGCGCTCAAAATACACACACACTTACAAAACTACACCACATTGGACAATTCAAAATACACACACCGGACACACATACACACACCCACACCACTAAAAAAAAACACACACGCACATTACCCACAACCCCTTACAGTGAAAAAAAAGAGACCAAGCACAGAGAGACAAGCAAGGAGCATCCACTCAGTCAGAGGCACAGAACACCATCACCCATACACCAGTCACGCACATCACAGCATACACAACACATCACCCCACACATCCTCACACATATCACTCACACCACATCCATGGCACCCCAAAGACACCACAGGTTTTCAGAGGAGGAGCTAAGGGTAATGGTGGAGGAAATTATCCGGTTAGAGCCACAGCTTTTCAGATCATAGGTGCAGCAGACGTCCATTGCAAGGAAGATGGAGCTATGCCGGAGTACCGTGGACAGGGTCAACGCCGTGGGACAGCACCCAAGAGCCAGGAAGAGGTGGAATGGACTACGGGGGAAGGTGCGTTCCGTGGTATCAAGACACCAGATTGCTGTACAGAGGACTGGCGGTGGACCCCCACCTCCTCCCCCACAACTAACAACATGGGAGGAACAAGCATTCTGAGGGCCTCGCAGGAGTAGCAGGAGGATCGGACTCTGGTAAGTCAAATATTTACTAATATATCCCCCATCCTACCTGCATGCCATCACAAACTCCTACCCCTTCCCTCAACCCCATCACTCCACCAACTTACATATACCCCACTATCACAACTCACCGATCCCAAAACCAAGCCCTGCATGCAACACCAGTGCATGGACACCCATCACAGACCTGCATGGACACCCATCACCACAGCATGCCCAGTAGAGAGACTCACCCAGCCCACAAAATCACCACTCACACAAGGGCAAGCCGACAGGGAAATCACAATCCGAGATGGAAACACACCCATTCACAATATGGCCAACGCAGATACATTAACAATGCATTTACATCCAAATAGGTCCCCTACTCAACGTCACCAGAGATGCCAGCTGTAAGGAAATGGCTCCCTGTTGCATTTACCCCCCAATTTTTGCCTGATACTGATGCTGACTTGACTGAGAAGTATGCTGGGACCCTGTTAACCAGGCCCTAGCACCAGTGTTCTTTCACCTAAAATGTACAATTGTTTCCACAATTGGCACACAGATAAGTCCCTTGTAAAAGGTACCAGTGGTACCAAGGGCCCTGTGACCAGGAAAGGTCCCTAAGGGCTGCACCATATGTTGTGCCACCCTAAGGGATCCCTCACCTAACACATGCCATTGCAGATTGTGTGTGTTGGTGGGGAGAAAAAGGCAAAGTCGACAGGGCATCCCCATCAGGATGCCATGCACACAAAATACTGCCTGTGGCCTAGGTAAGTCACCCCTCTAGCAGGCCTTACAGCCCTACGGCAGGGTGCACTATACCACAGGTGAGGGCATAGCTACATGAGCAATATGCCCCTACAGTGTCTAAGTCTATTCTTAGACATTGTAAGTACAGTGTGGCCATATTAAGTATATGGTCTGGGAGTTGGTCAAAAATGAACTCCACAGCTCCATAATGGCTACACTGAATACTGGGAATTTTGGTATCAAACTTCTCAGGATAATAAACCCACACTGATGCCAGTGTTGGATTTATTAAAAAATGCACACAGAGGGCATCTTAGAGATGCCCCCTGTATTTTACCCAATTGTTCAGTGCAGGACTGACTGGTCTGTGCCAGTCTGCTGCTGAGAGACGAGTTTCTGACCCCATGTGGCGAGGGCCTTTGTGCTTGCTGAGGACAGAAACAAAAGCCTGCTCTAGGTGGAGGTGCTTCACACCTCCCCCCTGCAGGAACTGTAACACCTAGCAGTGAGCCTCAAAGGCTCAGGCTTCGTGTTACAATGCCCCAGGGCACTCCAGCTAGTGGAGAGGCCCGCCCCCTGGACACAGCCCCCACTTTTGGCGGCAAGTCCAGGGGAGATAATGAGAAAAACAAGGAGGAGTCACCCACCAGTCAGGACAGCCCCTAAGGTGTCCTGAGCTGAGGTGACCCCTGCCTTTAGAAATCCTCCATCTTTCCCCCTGACCGCGACTGCCTGCTTCAAGGAACCCGACGCCTGACAAAGACACTGCACCCGCAGCCCCCAGGACCTGAAGCAACCGAACTCCAGTGCAGGAGTGACCCCCAGGAGGCCCTCTTACTAGCCCAGGTGGTGGCTACCCCGAGGACCCCCCCCCTTGCCTGCTAGGGAGACCCCTGGGTCTCCCATTGAAACCTATTGCAAACCCGACGCCTGTTTGCACTCTGCACCTGGCCGCCCCTGTGCCGCTGAGGGTGTACTTTCTGTGCCTGCTTGTGTCCCCCCCGGTGCCCTCCGAAACCCCCCTGGTCTGCCCTCCGAAGTCGCGGGTACTTACCTGCTGGCAGACTGGAACCGGGGCACCCCTATTGCCATTGAAGCCTATGTGTTTTGGGCACCACTTTGACCTCTGCACCTGACCAGCCCTGAGCTGCTGGTGTGGTATCTTTGGGGTTGCCTTGAACCCCCAACGGTGGGCTACCTTGGACACAACTTTGAACCCTGTAAGTGCTTTACTTACCTGTGAACCTAACAAATACTTACCTCCCCCAGGAACTGTTGATTTTTGCAGTGTCCATTTTTAAAATAGCTTATTGCCATTTTTGCCAAAACTGTACATGCTATTGTGATAATTCAAAGTTCCTAAAGTACCTAAGTGAAATACCTTTCATTTAAAGTATTGTTTGTAAATCTTGAACCTGTGGTTCTTAAAATAAACTAAGACAAGATATTTTTCTATATAAAAACCTATTGGCCTGGAGTTGTCTTTGAGTGTGTGTTCCTCATTTATTGCCTGTGTGTGTACAACAAATGCTTAACCCTACCCTCTGATAAGCCTACTGCTCGACCACACTACCACAAAATAGAGCATTAGAATTTTCTCTTTTTGCCACTATCTTACCTCTAAGGGGAAACCTTGGACTCTGTGCACACTATTTCTTACTTTGAAATAGTATATACAGAGCCAACTTCCTACACCAGCTACATCCAGTCTCCCCGCCCCCTGAAGAGGCCCACAGTGACGACAGCAGCTCTGCATGCCTGGAACATGATGACCAACCTGGCCCATCAGGGGCCTCTGGGCAGTCGGTTCCCCTGCCACAGTCCCAACCCACCACAGAGCCTCACCCCTCAGGAAACACCACCACAGCACCCACCCAGTGGGCCCATGCCACTGTCCCCAGGACACGTCAATCAGCAGTGTGTCCACCACTACCGGGACCCCAGGCAACCCCACATACACAGGACAATCAGGGACCTGGGGTCAGTGGGCACACGGTACAGGGGACAGAGGCACAGGACAACAGGGAAGCTGGGAGGACTGCTATGCGACACGGGGAGGACAGGCCCAGGGAACCCACTCTCCACGAGGCACTCTCCAACATCCTGGGAGCATACCACCATTCCCAGGAGACCATGGGCCACATACGGGCCAAGTTGCAGGAGACCCAGCGGCTGCAGGAGGGACAGTACCTGGGGATCAGGGATGACCTAACTAAAATATACACCATCCTGCTCACCATTGCAGGAGTGCTGGCTGACATGGGAAAAACCAAGAGGGAGGCAGTGGCACAACAAAGAGCGCCTGACACTAGCCAAACCGAGGAACAGCCTTCCACCTCCGCCGGCACTAGTGGACAGGAGGCCCCGCCACAGGACCAACAGGCCACCAGCACCCCAACCCCTGCAGAAGGAGAACCACCCTGCAAACGGTCCTTGCGATCCAGGCAGAAGACAGAGAACATTGCCAAGACCCCCCGCCAGGAAATAGGACTCTCCTGATAGTCACCCTTCTGTCCCACTCTGTTACCCTGTCCACCTTGAACTGCCATTGCTCCCCTTCCCATGCCCCCTTGGACAATGCACCTGTGATACCAAGAGACTGGACTCTACCATGGACTTTCCTCCACCATCACCCCAGACCCTTGCACACATCCCTATACCTATTAGCACCTAAATAAACACCCTTGAAACAAATATCAATCTGGAGTCAGTCTAATGATTCACAAATGTATTAGTACAACATTATCAAAGCATTGCAACGTATATGTACAGTGAAATATACTACAGGATGACCTTTGGTGGGCAGCAGTACATATAGCAGGAGCCAGAATGGGGCACAGTGATCTGAAAATAGAGAATCCAAAGGGAACAGTCAGTGGCCATAGACATAGGGAAACAGGCTGCCATATACAATGTCCAACAGAAAACTGCAATGAAAAGTGAACTTACAGTGTCTTACCTCTGTGTCACTGGAAGAACTGCTGTATTATGTTTGTTCTGTTGTCCACATCTTCTTCCTCTGCCTCCTCTTCCTCACTGTCCACAGGCTCCACCGCTCCCACAAGACCATCTCCAGGCACATCCTCCTGCAGAAAAGGCACTTGGCGTCTCAAGGCCAGGTTGTGCAACATACAGCATGCCACGATGATCTGGCACACCTTCTTGGGTGAGTAGCACAGAGAGCCACCAGTCAGATGGAGGCAGCGGAACCTGGCATTAAGGAGGCTGAAGGTCCTTTCTATAATCCTCCTTGTACGCCCATTTGCCTCATTGTAACGTTCCTCTGCCCTTGCCTGGCTGGGTAACCAGTGTCACCTGCAGATTTTGAGGGACAACTGTTAGACACACACTAACCCTTAGGGGCAATCCCATACCCAGACATCAACATATACTCGGATGGGGACCTTTGGCTCACCTATTAGCTATTCCCGGTGCCTCAGGAGTTGGCCCAACGCATATGGGATGCTGCTATTCCTCAATATATGGGCGTCATGCACAGAGCCAGGATATTTAGGGGCATATTTATACTCTGTTTGCGCCGGAATTGCGTTGTTTTTTTTTACGCAATTCCGACGCAAAACTAACTCCATATTTATACTTTGGCGTTAGACGCGTCTAGCGCCAAAGTCCATGGAGTTTGCGTCATTTTTTAGCGTGGACACCTACTTTGCGTTAATGAGATGCAAGGTAGGCGTTCCTGTCTAAAAAATTGACTCCTAGGCATGTGCGCCGTATTTACACTCCCGGGCAAAATTCACGCCCGGGAGTGGGCGGGTCAAAAAAAATGACGTACGGCCGCTTTTGCGCCGTTTTTTAGCGCCTGGACAAGGCAGGCGTTAAGGGACCTGTGGGCTCGGAAGGAGCCCAGAGGTGCCCTCCCATGCCCCCAGGGACACCCCCTGTCACCCTTACCGACCCCAGGAGGACACCCAAGGCTGGAGGGACCCATCCCAGGGACATTAAGGTAAGTTCCGGTAAGTATTTTTTTTAAAAAAAAATTGTGGCATAGGGGGGCGAAAAATTTGCCTCAGCCTGACTTGCCCCATTTTTTGACGCCCAAGCTCCATATCCACCTACGCCGGCGCTGCCTGGTGTACGTCGTTTTTTTCCACGCACACCAGACAGCGCCGGCGGCTAACGCCGGCTAACGTCATTGATTAAATACGGCGCCCGCATGGCGCTTCAGAATGGCGTTAGCCGGCGCTAATTTTTTTTGACGCAAAACTGCGTTAGTGCAGTTTTGCGTCAAAAAGTATAAATATGGCCCTTAACATTCACATGGGCGATGTACTGGTCCGCCAAACACACCATCTGCACATTCATCGAGTGATAGCTTTTTCTATTCCTGTAAACCTGTTCATTTTTCCAGGGGGTGGGGGGAGCACAAATGCTACATGTTTACCATCAATGGTACCAATGATGTTGGCGATATGTCCCAGGGCATAATAGTCAGCTTCCACTATGGCCAAATCCTCCACCCTGGGGGAACACGATGTAGCTGTGCATGGGTTTCAGCAGGCCAGACAACACCCTGGTCAACACATTAGAGAACATTGGCTGAGATATCCCTGATGCCATGGCCACTGTTGTTTGGAAGGAACCTCTTGCCAGGAAATGGAGCACTGACAGGACCTGCACTAGAGGGAGGATTCCTGTGGGCTGGCAGATAGCTGACATCAGGTCTGGCTCCAATTGGGCACACAGTTCTTGGATTGTGGCACGATCAAGCCTGTATGTGATGATAATGTGTCTGTCCTCCATTGTCGCAAGGTCCACCAGGGGTCTGTACACCAGAGGATGCCGCCATCTCATATGCTGCCTCAGCGGTTGAAGCCTATGGAAGAGAACTGTGAGAAGAGGGTCATGTTTCCACATCTATTGCACTAATGTTGATTTGTTTTACTTTACAGAAGCAGTATGTGAACTCGAGAGTCAGTTGATGTGCCAGTGTCTGCTGTGATGCAGTTAGGTGCCATGCCTTTTGCCCCCCTGAAATGGCGGCTGCCTGACCTGTGAGGAAGGACAAGTGGAAATGAGGTAATTGTGCTGGCGTTGTGCGCCGTCGCAGTAGGCGGTCGATGACCGATGCACAACTTCGCATTGGTTATTATTGGGCCCTATGGGTTCCAGGAGCCAATGGCGATGTATGCCGGTGGTGACGGTATGCACCGCCGCAGACGTGACCGCCATTTTCTATCTATTCACTCCCTTGCTACCTGACCTTCAACAGGAGAGGACCTACACTGCAAGTGCTGCTGTGACCTGTGTCTGCAAGGGATAATGGCTCATGTGTCTGGGGAAAGGGCCCCTGCCTTCTCTGCGGAGGAGTTGGAGAAACTGGTGGATGGGGTCCTACCCCAGTACACATTACTCTACGGTCCTCCAGACAAACAGGTGAGTACACTGTGAGCATAATGCGTGGGCCGTGAATGTATGGAGTGCTGTGGATGTAAGCCACATGTTGGGGGGTGCTTAGGCGTCCTGGCCAAAGTGAAAGTAAGGTGGTCGGTGTATGTGAGTCAGGGCATGAGTGGGAACTGGTGGGCAATGATTATGACGGTCTGGACGGGTGAGTGATTTCCATTTCTGGTGTATCCTCTAACCTCCCCCCCCCCCTTTTTTGTATTGTCACCCTGTCCTTGTGTGCATTAGCATCATATGGCGGAGGAGCAGAGTCACCGGCGATGGAGGGAGCTGCATCCCACATGGGCCTGGAGGCCGAATCCACCGAGGGTGAAGGCACCTGTGGGACGGAGGGTAAGGGTGCTCCACGACGGGAACAGGAGGGGAGACCATAGACAGCGACTCCTCCTCCGATGGAAGTTCCCTGGCAGTGGCGGACACCCCTGTGCCCACCCCAACAATAGGTACAGCTAGCACCGCCCTCCCAGCAGCCCCTCAGCATGTTTCCCGTGCCCGCTTACCCAGGAGGGTGGGCATCTCCTTTGCCCCAGGCACCTCAGGCCCTGCTCCATTCAGCCCTGCTGCCCTCAGTGAGGAGTCTGTTGACCTCCTGAGATCCCTCTCTGTTGGGCAGTCAACCATTGTGACACCATCCAGCATGTCGAGAGGCATTTGCAACAAACAAATGCATACCTGGAGGGCATTCACTCTGGCGTGGCAGCCCAACAGAGAGCATTTCAGGCTCTGGCCTCAGCACTGATGGCAGCCATTGTCCCTGTGTCTAGCCACCCCTCTCCAGCTTCCTCTACCCAGTCCCAATCCCCTCAACCTCAGCCTATCCCAAGCACACCTTCAGACCAGCATTCACCCAAATCACCACACAAAAGTGGCTCAGGCAAACATAAGCACCACACTTCATCTCACAGGCACTCATACAAGCACCGTACACATGCACATACACCAACATCTACTGCCTCCACTGTATCCCCCTCCTCCTGATCATCCACCTCCCTCCCAGTATCGTCTCCACCCACACCTGCATGCACTACATCCTCATCCCCTACCTCCATCACCAGCACGCCCATCACAACACACCCCTCACTGACACACACCACCCCCACAACCATGCACACGTCCCCTTTGTCCTCTCCCAGTGTGTCTGTGACCCCTCCTCCCAAAGTACACAAACGCACGCACCCACCCACCCAACAGCCATCCACCTCACAACAGCATCCAGCCCAGGCACCTTCACCCAAACTCAGCAGACAGACACCTTCTACAACCACTCCCTCTTACTCCACTCCCAAACCCTTTCCATCTTCCCACCCCAGTGTGTCTAAGAAACTTTTCCTGGCAAACGTTGACCTCTTCCCTATCCCTCCCCCCATCCTTCCCCTCGGGCTAGGGTGTCCAGATCCCAGGCCAGCACCTCAGTCACCAAGTCGGCGTCCGCTGTGGTCACTGCAACTCCCAGAGGATCAAAGGAGGCACCCGTCAGGCCAGGTAGTGTACCACCGACCTCTGCAAAGGACCAACCCATTCCGCCACCTGCCAAGGTGAAGAAGGGGCCAGCATGCAGCATGGCCAAGGAGCACCACCCACCCAGCACGGCCTCCTCCAAAACTCAAGCTGCCAGTGCCATGGTCCCAGCAGCATCTGCCGAGGTGAGGAAGGGGCAGAAAAGCCAAGGCAAGGCAGTTCAGGCCTCAGAGGCTTCAGGTGAGAACCTGGTGCCCACCATCAGAACCGACAGTCCCGCCACCTGTACCGCAGCAAGCACCGCCACAAGCACTGCCGCAAGCACCGCCACCTGCCCCGCCGCTGCCACAACAACTGTCAGCAGCAGCATCCCCAGTGGGCAGCCATCCGAGGCTGCAGGAGACGGGCTGGTCCCTCCCTCCACCTCTGCCAGCACCTGCACGACAGACAGCGCCGCCAGCATCCCCGCCGCAGGCACCACCACCTGCACCGCGAACTGCACCGCCACCTGCCCTGCCGCAGCCACAACAACTGTCAGCAGCAGCATCTCAGGGCAGCCGTCCGAGGCTGCTGGAGAAGGCCTGGAGATTTCCACCACCACTGGAAGCACCCCCAACAGCACCGGCTCTTATCACCAGTATGCAGCCTTAGCCGCCGCAGGATGCAGTTTGGCCCTGCCTCCATGGAGTATCATGCTACCTGTTCCCTGCAAATCTCGTGCCTCAGACACCCAGGTGAGGGAATGTGAACTGCCACACCCCACTGAGCACAAAGCCCCCTCCAGAACCAATGGAGAAATGCATCCACTCCCCCAATCCTTGGCAGGATGAAGCAGACTGGGCACAAAGCCCCCTCCAGAACCAGTGGAGAACTGCATCCACCCCGTCCAGAACCGTGGAGAACTGCATCCACTCCCCCTATCCTTGGCAGGATGAAGCAGACTGGCACAAAGCCCCCCCAGAACCAGTGAAGAACTGCATCCACTCCCCCTATCCTTGGAAGATGAAGCAGACTGGGCACAAAGCACCCTCCAGAACCAGTGGAGAACTGCATCCACTCCACCTATCCTTGGCGGGATGAAGCAGACTGGGCACAAAGCCCCCCCAGAACCAGTGGAGAAATGCATCCACTCCCCCTATCCTTGGCAGGATGAAGCAGACTGGGTCCAAAGCCCCCTCCAGAATCAGTGGAGAAATGCATCCACTCCCCCCTATCCCTGGCAGGATGAAGCAGACTGGACCCAAAGCCCCCTCCAGAACCTGTGGAGAACTGCATCCACCCCCCCTATCCTTGGCAAGATGAAGCAGTCTGGACACAAGGCCCCCTCCAGAACCAGTGGAGAACTGCATCCACTCCCCCCTATCCTTGGCAGGATGAAGCAGACTGGACCCAAAGCCCCCTCCAGAACCAGTGGAGAACTGCATCCACTCCACCTATCCTTGGCAGGGTGAAGCAGACTGGGCACAAAGCCCCCTCCAGAACCAGTGGAGATGCCACCCCCTTGAGAGACTGTGGCTTTGCACTCCCCAGGGCCAAGTAGTGGGCAAACCACCCACTAGAGAGACTGTGGCTTTGCACTCCCCAGGACCCAGCAGTGGGCAAACCACCCACTAGAGAGACTGTGGCTTTGCACTCCCCAGGACAAAGCAGTGGCCAAACCACCCACTAGAGAGACTGTGGCTTTGCACTCCCCAGGACCAAGCAGTGGGCAAACCACCCACTTGAGAGACTGTGGCTTTGCACTCCCCAGGACATCCCTGTGGGCATGGAGCCCCCTCGAGGAGCAGTGGCGTAGTACCATCTTCCAGCTGAGGTGCCCCCCCCCTTCCCCATCCCCCTGAGGTGCCTGTGTGTTTTCGAACTGATGCCCCTGCAGTGTTCTATCCGTATTGAGGCAGGAGTAAAGTGTGGGCTTTGCCCATGATTTTTGTCAAAGTGGGCCACGGACATTTACAAAGGACAGTGTACGGCCTTCTGTACATATTGTAAATAATTGAATATACTGTTTTTCGTTAAGTATATCTGCCTCTTTCTAAAATATCACTGATTTAACTAAAATCCTTTTGTCCTTGCGTTCTTCCAGGGCGTTACGGGGTGTAAATGTAATGTTGATGCATGTGTTTGTGTGTATGGTGGGGGTGAGGGTGGGGGTGTTGTGTGTGTGTCACTCTCTTTTTCCTCTTCCCCTCCCCTGTGTGCTAGGTGCAGTACTCACTGTGGTCGTCGCCTTCGCCTCCTGTGATATTCCTCGTGTATGAGGAGGTAGACCAGCATGGGGAGGACCTGCAGCTCGGGTTCCATGGCTTCCTGGTTCTTCGTTGATTGTCGGAAGGTGAGTGGTTTCACTTCCAAAGACTGTTTCGGCCGTGCTTTTGATGGCGTTGGTACCGCCCTGGAAAAGCTGGCAGATTGGTGGGTTGTGATGGGGTGGGCAGTACATTGTCTTCCGCCTGTCTATTGGCGGTGACCGCTGCGGTGTTTGTTGCTACCGCCGTGGCAGTCGGTGTGTTGAAGTGGCTGTCTGTGTTGGCGGTTTCCGCCGTGGTCGTGATCCCATTTTTGTTACCGCCGGCCTGTTCGCGGTATTACCGCCGCTTTAACAACGACCGCCAGGGTTGTAATGAGGGCCTATATCTCTATTGAAGATGCCTCTCCCAGTGAATCCTCCACCGATTGTGCCTCAACCTTCTGCCGATGATTTGGTGATTTAAAGTATCAAAGAGAGTGGGAAAACCCAGTTTCACATTAGGAATTTCTCTAAAAAGATTTTTTGAGACCCTCACCAGATACTTTCGGACTTTAGGATGTTTGCCCATTGGTGTACTGGTTACCAATAGCTTCATCATGAGGTCTCCCCTCCACCAGGAGGAGATGTCTCTCAAGGTTGAGACATTGTAGGATCCAACACAACCAAGTGGTAATCTAAAATCACCTCCTGTCCATAATCAAGAAACCTTTATTAAAACTAGGGCAGGGGTAAGATAAAAAAGGATGAAGATGTGTATGGGGGAAAGTAAGTGTCCCTCACATCTAATGCAAACATTTGGTCAACATGTTTCAGCCTACTTGCACCCATGTAGGTCACTGGCTTTCGTCAGGACCATAAGACTTTACTGGATCCCTTGTTGTGGGCCTTCCTGGACACTTCCCTTTGGCTCAGAAAACAGGTGAGTTCAATCTCCCTTATTTTATTTGAAACAGGACCCCATAGAATGTGGGGGAGAGACACAATGGTTGCATTCTTTTAGCGCTCGCTCCTCATACTTGCTCGGCCCCTCTCGTCTTGGATATAGATGATCTGGTGACACAATAAAGGAATTGTTCTCAAACCGGGTCTGGAACTCCAAGAAGGCATTCTAGGAGTAGGATTAGTTGTTAGCATTCTCGTTGACAATCTCCTTCATGTCATTACTCCTTGCGCTGTTCGAGTTCTACTCACTATTCAAGATCAACGCATCATCCCAGATCAACAAGACACTCGAGATCTCCACATCATACCATCTCATGCTCTTCTTCTTCTTCAATTCTTCAGTGCTCTTCAACCGTTGTGGATTCAACCCCTGCAAGGGTTTGACCTGTAGACAACATCACCCCCTTCAATGATGTCTTTGTGAGAGGTGCTAATAGGCTGCATATCCCAGTACCAATCGTCCAACAACAGACTTCAGTCAATTCTGAAACTCTTCATCCCCAGTCTTCAGCTCATCCTTTGCTACCTTTGGATCCAGGACTACTTAAACCTACAACTGAGATAGTTCTGTCTCCATCCTAAGCCACAGCTACTCCATCATGGTTGCAAATGGCATACTAACCTTGCTAACAGGACCCTCTCTTCCTTCCTGTAGACCCTCTGGCAGACTGCATTTTAGTGGCTGCAGCAAGCAAGTACCATCCCACTTCCCCGTAATCTACCTTTGCTTCCTGAGAAGGAAAGCAAGAAAATTAACAAAGTGAAAATTCTGTGAACCTTCAGCCACTCATATGCAAATAGGAAGTGGCACTGCTATGCTTGGGTGTTAGGGTACATCTCTTTGGGAGACTCTTCAGTGATACCAAGGGACTCTTCCTTGAGAAGACAGACAGGACTTTTCAGAGGTTTTGCAGGAGGGAATTTTTTTTTCTAAAAAAGTGATTAGTGCTGCTGATGATTCCACTGAGTTGGCCGTCCATGGCTACTGTCATGTACTGGCCTGACTCTTTGTTGATACCGCTGGCTCCATCTGGCATGTTTAAAACCAGACGCTTCACAAGGGACTTTAAACCTTCAGAAATAGTAAAAGGGCATGTGCATTCTGTACAGAATAGTTTTTGTACCCTTTACAGTATCGTTTAACACTTTTCCTTCTTGAATGCATGCTGTACAATTCAGCACGCATACAAAGTAGGAAAAGCAAGGAGAAATTAAAACATTTTGCTCCTTTCCACCTGCCTCCAGGAGGCATAGGATTGTGGATTGTGGCTCAAATACTTGTCTACACCTGCTTGCAGTTAAGGCTCTGCATCAAAACTCTTGAGTGAATATATGGGAGCATGCATACACCACCCATTGAACACCCCCTTTGCACAACTTGGTTTTATTTTAGAAAAATATATAAACTAAATCCTGATTTGCTTTGGATAGTAAATCCCAACATAAAAGTTGTTGTCAGGTTTGCTTTACAATAGTATTGCAAAACTTTAGTAAATCTGGACCTTGGCTTGTAGAATTCGGCTTGCAATGTCTATTCAAACTTAGGCCCATATTTATCCGAAAATGACGGAGCGCGATGCTGCGGCAAAATTGGCAGTGTGCGCTTCGTCATTTTTCACTCTGCAGGGATGTGCCGTATTTAATTGAATACGGCGCACCCCTGTGTTGTCCCCTGCGTTAGCACTAAATTTAGCTGCCAACGCAGGCATCGTTGCACCACCGTGCAAGGATGTCTGTGTTGAGGGATGTGATTGTTAATGTGCAGGAAGGTGTCCCTTCTTGCACATAAACAATCATTAATGGTGATTTGCCACTTCTGTGGGTGCTTCAGAATGCAGCACCCACAGAAGTGCCAAAGCGTAATTTTCAAATGATTGATTATGTGCAGGAAGGGACACCTTCCCGCACATAAACAATAATTTCTGGCATCTTGCTTTTTCTATGCCTGCTGCAGGATGCAGCAGGCATAGAAAAAGCAAAAAATGAGGAGGAATAAAAGTATTCCTCCGCATTACGCCTTGCTCACGCCACCTCTGGGGTGGCGTTAGATTTTGGCGCTGCCTCAGGTTTAAGAAATCGCGTAAATCTGAGGCAGCGTCAAAATTCATTGGGTATTGCTGTGGCACGCCCACAGCAACACCCCTTGCACGCCCCTCGGACGCATAACGCTGCGTCGGAGGGGCCCATATTTACAACGAGGGGTAATGCCACAAAAAGTGGCGTTACACCTCCTTGTAAATATGAAGGAGAAATTTGCGCCACTTGAGCATCACATAAAGTGACGCTCCAATGGCGCTGGGGGCTCTTAAATATGCCCCTTAAAATCTCTGAAGATTTCCTCTTGCAGCTGGAAGATACTGTTTGTTCTCCATCTGCATTTACAGACCTTAAGCCTTCATGTATGGAGGTCAACACGAAAGTCTTTTAGGCATACTCCTTGGCTCATAATCATCACAGTCTTCATCAGTGTACACGTATATAGAGCATAATAAGACACAGAGCTCATTCAAGCATTAAATAAAGGAAAAGAAAGTGAGGATGATTTAGAAAAGAAACACCTTTCATTTTTTTCCCTAAAAGGTATGAGGGAATTGAAACCCTGCATATAATTTTAAATTCCATAAAGCCAAAGGGTGACCATCTGCCCAAGATCTTTAAATCGTAGGTCTAACTAGTAATAGTTTACAAAGTCAACCCCAAGGACTCCTCCGGCATCATTTTGTAAGTCTTCAATGATGTCTTCTTCGTACTGTAGTCATAAAAAGTTGAATGTGCCAAGTCCAATTTTTGTTATGGATGTTTAATGGTTCTTTCAAATCAAAATTTCCATTCCTTGGTATACACATTCTTGCAATTCTCTCCCAATTGTCTTCCTCAGGGCAAAAAAGTAACAATACAACTTTTTTGGTGGTTAGTATATATATACCTCAAGCACCACAACTTAAAAAAATAATTTTATCATACATAGATAAGTATATCCATGTGAGAAACTGTGAATGTGATGCATGGTTTGCGTGCAATATTCATGCATTTAAGTGGCAGACCTGTTAACAAATTGTTCTATAATAACAATCTATTATTAAACAATGTAACACACCGAAAAATTGGCACATGTGTGTCAAAATGTGAAAAACACCAAACATAGTGAGGTTAAAATTATAATAAAACACTGCATGTATCTCACCTATTGGGCTGAATAGTGTACGGCAATTTTCTCAAAATTACATCTGTGTATCATGTTTGTAGTGTCTTACAGTACATCGCAAAGAAGAAGGAACAACTGTTCCTGTTGTTAAATTGACTGTTTTGTAAATGGTACTGTATGTTTTATTACAATTTTATGATATTGAAGAGGGACCTACCAATTCAGAATGTAGTGTAGATTATTTTCTAGCTGTATATATCATGTATTTCTACAGAAGCAATATTAAATTGCTTAGTAAATTAGATGTATATTATACCATCTGTTCAGAGAGTCTGACCCATAATGCAACACACATAGAAAGAGGAAGTAAGAAAGAGAAATAAAGATATTTCTCCTTGTTAGGGCTCCCCTGAGAAGGCATAGCATTTTGGTGTATTCCACGTTTACCAGTTCTGGTAAATCCAGGAATGTGTCAAAATCTATGGAAGTTGCGTGGGAACACCCACGCAACTCCCATGGAACGCCTTCCCAGGGCAGAGTTACTCAACGTAGCGGTTATTTCAGATTTATGAAGCCATACAAGACCACCATAGGGTGGCCTTTCGTTGCTTCATAAAACTGCCTTAAGAGTCGAGCTGCGCATCCACCACATTGCTTGGTGCAAGTGTGATGCAACTAGGCCCATAAATATTTCCCTAAGGGTATTTTGTTTTGGGTCATCCCTGGGAAGGGTCTATGGTCTTGGGCCAGAGTCCCTGCCCTATTCTCCTCAATACCACGGTAACCCACACACCTTACTTGTAATAAATATGTGTTCTGATTATGCAGCCATGAATATAATTCTTGCGCCTATGTTCTGACTGACTGCATATCTAGTGCTCCTATCCCCCAACACCATGCAGTGTTTCTCTTAGCTATACTGACAGGTCTGAACTTGTTTTTCTACTGGGTAGATTCCACTAACATTGTATTGGTTGCTTAATAGTGGCATTGATTGATTGCTTCCTTGTTGTCCCTCTGTTAAATGGGGTCTCTAGTTGGCAGAGGTATACACCCTTGTCCAAGTAGGGACCACAATCCTAGTCAGGGTAAGTCACACACAATCCAAATTATCCTGTGCCCACCCTCTGTTAGCTTGGCACTGAGCAGTCAGGCTTAACTTAGAAGGCAATGTGTAAAGTATTTGTGCAATAAATCATGCAATAACACAGTGAAAACACCACCAAAAATACACCACACAGGTTTAGAAAAATATAAGATATTTATCTGAGTGAAATAAGGTCAAAACGATCAAGATTTGATAAGTACAAGTTGAAGTATCACTTTTGTAATGATATGAAGAGTCTTAA
The DNA here is from genome assembly GCF_031143425.1 of Pleurodeles waltl. Lineage (NCBI taxonomy): Eukaryota > Metazoa > Chordata > Amphibia > Caudata > Salamandridae > Pleurodeles > Pleurodeles waltl. The sequence continues at coordinate 1,985,637,490 of NC_090440.1, read as the reverse complement.
GTCTTTAAAAAGCAACAAGTGTCTCTAGCAAGAACAAAGTACCTGGTATGCATCACAATCACACGCACGGAGACCGCAGAGGAGGGTATGCGAGGAAAACGAAGGGTGTGCCTCAGATTTCCGGGTGCACATAGACAATGCGTCTATTTTCCACGCGGAAAGGATATTGCGGCAAATTCCAGCGTGCAGGCTTGAATCCTGTTTGCGATGCAAGGTCTTTTGATGCCCAGGGACGATGCGTGGAGATCCTGGGTGTGCAGGATGAAGTCACAAGTGCTGCCTCGATCTGGTGGGCAATGCGTCATAGTTTCTGTTGCACGGCGGGTGCTGTGTCTTTTCCTCCACCAGGAAGTCGGGCTGTGTCGTTCCGGTTCGGCAATGCGTCGATCCAGTGGGCTGTGCGTCGAAGTTCCCGTTGCAGTGCTGGCGCTGCTTCGATCTCCACTCTGGGAGCTGTGCTGCGTCATTCCGGTTCGGCGATGCAGTGATTTCACCGCTGGGCAGGCTGTGCGGTGATTCTGGCAGGCTGTGCAGCCAAAATCGAGTAGTTTGCTTGCAGAGAAGAAGTCTTTTTGCCCCTGAGACTTCAGGAACAGGAGGCAAGCTCAGTTCAAGCTGTTGGAGAGCACTTCTCAGCCGAACCAGAGGCCACAAGGCAGCAGGGCAACAGCAAGGCAGCAGTCCTTTACAGCAGAGCAGTCCAGATGAGTCCTTTGGGCAGCGAGACAGCTCCTCTTGGCAGGTTGCAGGATCTGGTTCAGAGTGCCTGTCCCAGGAAGTGTCTAAGTTGGTAGGGTCAGGGCCCCAGTTTATATACCCAAAAGTGTCTTTGAAGTGGGGGAGAATTCAAAGAGTGAGTTTGAAGTGCACAAGGTCCCCTTCCAGTACATCCCTGTCTGCCAGGGTCCCAGTAGGGGGTTTGGCACTCCTGTGTGTGAGGGCAGGCCACTGTCCTTTGAAATGTGTCAAGCCCTCCACCCTTCCAGCCCAAGAAGACCCATTCAGTATGCAGACGTGTGCAGGTGTGACTGAGCATCCTGTGTTTGTGGTTGCCTAGGTGAAATGCACAAGGGAGCTGTCAACCAGCCCAGCTCAGACGTGGATGGGAGACATGCTGTGAGGCACAGTAGGATTTTAAGGGCAGAAAAATGCTCACTTTCTAGAAGTGACATTTCTAAAATAGTAATATAAAATCCAACCTCACCAGTCAGAAGGATTGTGTATTACCATACTGGCCATACTAAATATGACCTGTCTACCCCTTTCTGATCATAACCTACCACTCAAACAGTATATGAGGGTAGACCTAATGTTAGCCTATGAAAGGAGGAGGCCTCACAGCCGTGGAAAATGAATTTAGGAGTTTTCCACTACCAGGACATATAAAACACACAGATATATGTCCTGCCTTTTACCTACATAGCACCCTGCCCTGTGGGTTATCCAGGGCCTACCTTAGGTGGTGACTTAAATATAGAAAAAGGGGAGTTTCAGGCTTGGCAAGTACTCTTAAATGCCAAGTCGAAGTGGCAGTGAAACCGCACACACAGGCCTTGCACTGGCAGGCCTAAGACATGGCTAAGGGGTTACTTATGTGGATGGCACAATCTGTGCTGCAAGCCCACTAGTAGCATTTAATTTACAGGCTGTGGGCACATGCAGTGTGTAAGGAAATGCCTCCTTGGCATGGTTACCCCCTGACTTTTTGCCTTTGCTGATGCCAAGTTATGATTTTGAAAGTGTGCTGGGACCCTGCTAACCAGGCCCCAGCACCAGTGTTCTTTCCCTAAACTGTACCTTTTTCTCCACAATTGGCACAACCCTGGCACCCAGGTAAGTCCCTTGTAACTGGTACCCCTGGTACCAAGGGCCCTGATGCCAGGGAAGGTCTCTAAGGGCTGCAGCATGTCTTATGCCACCCTGGGGACCCCTCACACACATGCACACTTCTTGCCAGCTTGTGTGTGCTGGTGGGGAGAAAATGACTAAGTCGACATGGCACTCCCCTCTGAGTGCCATGCCAACCTCACACTGCCTATGGTATAGATAAGTCACCCCTCTAGCAGGCCATACAGCCCTAAGGCAGGGTGCACTATACCACAGGTGAGGGCATAGGTGCATGAGCACTATGCCCCTACAATGTCTAAGCAAAACCTCAGACATTGTAAGTGCAGGGTAGCCATAAGAGTATATGGTCTGAGAGTTTGTCATCACAAACTCCACAGCACCATAATGGCTACACTGAAAACTGTGAAGTTCGGTATCAAACTTCTCAGCACAAAAAATGCACACTGATGCCAGTGTGCACTTTATTGTAAAAATACACCCAGAGGGCATCTTAGAGATGCCCCCTGAAAACATACCCGACTTCCAGTGTGGGCTGACTAGTTTTTGCCAGCCTGCCACACACCAGACATGTTGCTGGCCACATGGGGAAAGTGCCTTTGTCACTCTGTGGCCAGGAACAAAGCCTGTACTGGGTGGAGGTGCTTCTCACCTCCCCCTGCAGGAACTGTAACACCTGGCGGTGAGCCTCAAAAGCTCACCCCCTTTGTTACAGCGCCACAGGGCATCCCAGCTAGTGGAGATGCCCGCCCCTCCGTCCACTGCCTCCACTTTTGGCAGCAAGGCTGGAGGAGATAATGAGAAAAACAAGGAGGAGTCACCCCCCAGTCAGGACAGCCCCTAAGGTGTCCTGAGCTGAGGTGACTCTTACTTTTAGAAATCCTTCATCTTGTAGAAGGAGGATTCCCCCAATAGGATTAGGGATGTGCCCCCCTCCCCACAGTGCCCCCCATTGGCTACTGCCCTCCCAGACCTAAACACACCCCTAAATTGAGTATTTAGGGGCTCCCAGAACCGAGGAAGATAGATTCCTGCAACCTAAAGAAGGAGAAGGACTGCTGACCTGAAGCCCTGCAGTTAAGACGGAGACGACAACTGATTCGGCCCCACCGGCCTGTTTCCCTACTTCGAAGAAAACTGCAACAGCGACGCATCCAACAGGGTCCAGCGACCTCTGAAGCCTCAGAGGACTACCCTGCATCTAAAGGACCAAGAAGCTCTCGAGAACAGCGGCCATGTTCAAGAAACTGCAACTCTTTGCAACAAAGAAGCAACTTTTAAAGACCACACGTTTCCCGCCGGAAGCTTGAGACTTTCCACTCTGCACCTGATGTCCCCGGCTCGACCTGTGGAAAACTAACACTACAGGGAGGACTCCCTGGCGACTGCGAGCCCGTGAGTAGCCAGAGTTGACCCCCCTGAGCCCCCACAGCGACGCCTGCAGAGGAAATCCCGAGGCTCCCCTGACCGCGACTGCCTGCTTCAAGGAACCCGACGCCTGGAAACCACACTGCACCCGCAGCCCCCAGGATCTGAAGGAACCGAACTCCAGTGCAAGAGCGACCCTCTGCCTAGCCCAGGTGGTGGCTACCCCGAGGAGCCCCCGTGCCTGCCTGCATCGTTGAAGAGACCCCCGGGTCTCCCCATTGATTCCTATTGAAAACCCGACTCCTGTTTGCACTCTGCACCCGGCTGCCCCTGGGCCGCTGAGGGTGTAGTTTCTGGGCCCTACAAAACCCCCCTGGTCTGCCCTCCGAAGTCGCGGGTACTTACCTGCTGGCAGGCTGGAACCGGGGCACCCCTATTTCCATTGAAGCCTATGTGTTTTGGGCACCACTTTGACCTCTGCAGCTGACCGGCCCTGAGCTGCTGGTGTAGTAACTTTGGGGTCGCCTTGAACCCCCAACGGTGGGCTACCTTGGACCCAACTTTGAACCCTGTAAGTGTTTTACTTACCTGTGAACTTATCATTTACTTACCTCCCCCAGGAACTGTTGATTTTTGCACTGTGTCCACTTTTAAAGAAGCTTATTGACATTTTTGCCAAAACTGTACATGCTATTGTGATAATTCAAAGTTCCTAAAGTACCTAAGTGAAATACCTTTTATTTAAAGTATTGTTTGTAAATCTTGAACCTGTGGTTCTTAAACTAAGAAAATATATTTTTACATATAAAAACCTATTGGCCTGGAATTGTCTTTGAGTGTGTGTTCCTCTTTTATTGCCTGTGTGTGTACAGCAAATGCTTAACACTACCCTCTGATAAGCCTACTGCTCGACCACACTACGACAAAATAGAGCATTAGAATTATCTCTTTTTGCCACTATCTTACCTCTAAGGGGAACCCTTGGACTCTGTGCACATTATTTCTTACTTTGAAATAGTATATACAGAGCCAACTTCCTATACAGTGCACTTTACTGGGGAAATACAAGTAAATTAAATATGCCAATTGGGTATGAGCCAATGTCACCATGTTTAAAGGGAGAGAGCATATGTACCTTAGCACTGGTTAGCAGTGGTAAAGTGCACAGAGTCCTAAATCCAGTCCAAAAAGTGGAGGGAGGCAAGCAAAAAGTTGGGGGTGACCACCCTAAGGCTGTCAGGTCTAACACCCTCTGTGACTCATGAATAGGAGACTCCACTTAATACTCCAGTGGTTTAACATTGCCTCTGTCACCCCTGGCTAGACTCCACCTAATATTCCTGGATGGTTTAACAGTGACATATAGGTGTTGCCCCTCTCCAACAATCACCTATCCACCTAAACTAAGAGCATATTTACAAGCCCCTAGCACCATAGAGTGTCACTTTTGTTTACACTCCAGTGGTGCAGTGTGCAGGCCCATATTTACAAGGCCATGAAAAGCCTTGCAATGCAAAGCCACCTTGCGTGGTTTTTATGGCCTTGTAAATATGACCCCCTTTCACACATTACTCTGCGTGCAAAGGGTGCTCCATGGGTGTTGCTGCAGGTGTTTCCACGCGACACCCATGCAGTCTGACACATTTCCAGATTTACAAGGCTGGGAATGCGTTGGATTCCAACGCCATCCCAGGGGTGGCATAAAAGTGGCTCAATGAGGAGAAATATCTGTATTTGTCCTTTATTTGCTCTCGTTGTTTCTTCCTTCTATGGGACAGATTTACAAGGCCCTAGCGCAACTGAAGCATCAGTTTTAGTGACTCTCTGGTAGCACTTTGCAGTGCACTACATTTACAAGATGGCACTAAGCCACTTTTTGTGGCTTAACATCACCTTAACATCACCTGCATTTAGCAGCACACCTAGAAAGAGCAAAGGGCATGGATGATTGTTTATGTGCAGGAAGGTATCCCTTCCTGAACACAAACAATCATTCAAAAATGACGATGTGGTACTTCTATGTGTGCTGCATTCTGCAGCACACATAGAATTGCCAAATCGCCACTGTAGATTGTTTATGTGCAGCTTACTGCACATAAACAATCCGTCCCCTCATCGCAGACACCCTTGCACTATGGTGCAAGGATGCCTGCGTTGATGCAGGCAGCTAAATTCAGCTCCTGCGCAAGGGGAAACACAAGGGTGCACCGTATTTCTGTAAATATGGTGCATCCCTGCATTTCTGAAGTGACGCTGCACTGCAAATTTTGATGCAGCACCACACAGCACCACTTTTTTGTAAATCTGGCCCTCTGTGTGCTGCATTTTGCATCACACATAGAAGGAGGAAAACACCATTCATAACTGCTTGAGTGCAGGAAGGTGGTAGGCTGCCAATTGTGCACCAATGCAGAGGAAAGTACTGGGATATGTCGTAGTGTATCAGGCCTGAGCATCTAGTAAAGGGTGGAGATATTAGGAGGCCTATTTATTGCCAAGTCACTCAGTGAGGTGCAGCAAGTCATCTTGCTATGCTGCACTGTGTGACAGGGAAAGGGCAGGAATGTGCTGCATTTAAAAGAATATTGCGCATTTCCGTCTTTCTCCCTGCGCTGCGCCATTATGGAAGCCTAGGGCTAACACGGGCACCCTTGCACCATGGTGCATGGGTGCCTCCATTGTAAGAAGGACTGTTTTTGTGCACAAAAACAATTCCCTGAGGCTTAGTTATCTTTCTATGCAAAACCTTTCCTAATGGCACAGCTAGGCACTGCAAGATGGTTTGCGGCACGGGGCTGTGTCATTATTTTGTATATATGCCCCTAAGTCCCTCAGTAGTGAGAACAAGTACCAAAAAGCAAAGATTTCTGCCACATACGGCTGACACCCATGCAGACTTTATTACAGTGCAGCGCTGCAGGTCTTAGTCCCTCATCAGTTTCAAGCTGGACACTTTGAGGGGCATATTTATAAGCCCTGTTGTGTCGCACTTGCACCACGCAACATGGTGCAAGCACAACATAACTTAAAATAAAAATTTATGAATCCACGCAAGGCCACTTTGCGTGGCCCTGAGCGGCTCCATAAATCTGAAGTAAGGCAACGTGCCTTGAGAAGGAGTTCCATGGATGTTGGTTGCATGGGTGTGCCAACACGACTCCCAAGGTTTTTTGGCATTCCCACGTATACCAGAAGCAGCAGACCTGGGAATGCATAAAAAAAATGCAGCTTCTCAGGGGAAGTGTAACAAGGAGAAATATCTTTATTTCTTCACGTTAGTTCCTTTTTCTATGTGTGCTGCAGAATGCCGCACACATAGAAAGAGGCATATGTCTCATGATTGTTTTTGGGCAGGAAGATATCCTTTTCTGCACAAAAACAATCTTGCATGCAACTCAGGCACTCCTGCACCATGGTGCAGGGGTGCCTACATTGGCGCTAGGCTGCCAAAAGGGCGTCAGTGCAGGAGTGTGCCATATTGCCTTTAACACAGCACATTCTTGCCTTTTTCCTGTCACGCATTGCAGCGCAAGAAAGAGATTTGCAACTCTGCACTGCATAACAAACTCATAAATAGGCTCCAGAATTATTCAAAATTATTTGAGAACAACAACTAACCTAAGGTATGACTGTAATACGGGCGATCTGTCCTCCCTCTTAGAAACCCACAGCATTTACAGAGTGGACGTCCTAAGTGCTGTATCCTGCACAGGAGGTAAATGGACAGTCTTTCAGCAATCACTATAATCCTGTCACAGTACCTGTAGCATAACCTAAAGCATCCAGACGCTGTTATTACAGCGCACTCTACTTTTATCATCTTTACTGTGTCACACTACTATGCACTGGTACCTAAGACACTCTAAGGGCATCATTCTGGTAACTCAAGGATGACATCAAAACACCTCCAAACATAACATTAAGAGCAAGTACAAGAAGCATTCCCCACCACATAGTGCTCTACCTGGCTGATAATTGCCTTCAGGTTATGTAATAATCATTTTAAAAGTGTGCTAATCCTCCTGTCATTTACAGACCCCGTAGCCTCCATCCCCCAAGCACTGGAGGACCTACATCAATATGAAGAAATCTCAGGGTTTATGTGCAACGTCCCCAAATCTGAAATCTTGAATATATTGACCCTCGGTCAGTAGTACAGCAGGCAGAGGCGCTTACCTCCCTCTGACGGGCGGCAACACACATTGATTACTTGGGCCCGGCATTAGCTCCTGCACTGGCTAAAATTAGAGCTCTAAACCTCCAGCACGTTAAACGTAGAATCCGAAGTGAACTTACTAGTTGGAAGCATAGATCCCTTTCACTTCTTGGGAAGATAGCAGCAGATAAAATGTTGATCTTGCCCAAGGTGTTCTATCTGTTCCAGACACCAACCCCTTGAATACCAAAGAAATGCATAGCTGACCTCCAATTGACATGTGCCAATATTAAATGGGGGGCGGGCAAAGTGGAGAGGATCAGTCGGAAACAGAGTTCATTGTGCGCACAGGTGGTGGGGTGGTCTGGGGATTCCCAATTTGTCCAGTTGTTATGTAGTGGCCCACCTCCATTACCTCATCCTCTGGACACAACGAGAAACAAAAAAGGGCTAATGCATGATTGCCCACACAATGGCGGTGAGAGCCTTGCGGGAAATTCCCTGGTGATCTAGGTCCGAAAGAACAAAAACCCTCTATGTATTTCCTATCACAAGGGTGACTCTGGAGGTCTGGGACAGGGTGTGGGTCAGGTGGGGCCTCACAACCTTTCCCTCCCCCTTTACACCCCTTTAGGGCAAATAGAAATTTACTCCAGGTCTGACCAGAACCACATACGACAAGTGGTTGGAGGCAGCATGTAAAATGCTACGGAACATGTACACGCAAGGTTCCCTCAAATCATTTGAACATTTGAAGGAAGAGTTCAACCTCCCAGTGACTAATAGGTATTGCTAGCTGCAGCTATGTCGCTGGCTGTTAAACCCTAGAATCAAGCAAAGAGGTACGAGAACCCTCATCTTTCGAAATGTACCCCCGCCATTACATGACGATAAACGTGTAGTTTTCATTATATACAACATGCTACACATTATGCAACACTCCTCAAAACACCCGTAGCATTGAGCTTGGGAGAGGGAATTTAGGGCCATATTTATACTTTTTGACGCTGGCTAACACCATTTATTTGTGCTGCTTGGGCATCAAATTTATACTTTGACGCACGGCGGCGCAGACCACAGGTGTGAGTAATTTTTTTTTTTACTCAAACCAATGCGTCACTTCGTAAAGAAAAACGACGTTAACGCGGCAAAAATGACTGTGAGGCGGTTTACGATGTCACAAACTGGATATGCGCCTTTTTTTGACGCAATAGCGTCAAAAAGCAGCGCAAACACAGCAAAATGTGCTAAGGAGAGCCAAAATGGATCCTGGACGCTTGGACAGACCCCAGGAAGATTACAACAGACCAGGAACCAGCCAGGAGGACCCACACAAGACCCAGGAGAGGGAGAAGAAGAAAAAGTGTTGTTTCATTGCAGAGGAGCAGGAAATTCTGGTGAAAGAGGTGACGGAACACCAGCACCAACTTTTTGTCACCTCAAAGTTGCCAATTAGTAGGAGACAGGCAATATGGCAACAAATTGTTGACAAGATTGACAGTGTGGCAGAAGTACGCAGAACAGTCATCGAGTGCAAGAAACGCTGACATGACTGCAAGCGCAGGACTAAGGAAAAGGTGGCCAGGAACAGGAAGGCAGCACTGAAGACTGGAGTTACGAGTCCAGCACCGCAGGAGGCCCTGGATCACGTGCAGGAGATGGTGGCAGCCGTCATTCCTGAGGAAATCGTCACAGGTATTCAAGGATAGGACAGCGCAGACTACCAGGAGGCAACACAGATGCAGGGTAAGTTGCATTGGGAATTAAAATGCACCAATGTTACCTGCAAGTGGCGGGGGGGACATACCTACTACACAATGCATGTAAGTCATGATATTCAGGGAGTGGCATGGGTAAAGGTGCACGGCACAGGGGCATGGGCTGTTCAGAGGAAACCTGGGGCCCAGTACTACACTACACCAACAGCCTTTGCATGAGGGTATGCTGCCATGCCAAGGATGTTGGAAAGGTGTAAAGCCAGTCCAGGAGGGTAGGGTACAACGTAAAACTGGCCTGCTGTCACTAGACAGCTGGTATTCTCCCTATATGAACTAGGGTTCAATTAACAGTCTCAGGCCATATCTGCAAATGGAATTTAACATTGACAAAAGTTGTCACTACCACCTCTGCTGTGTGTGCAGATCAAGTAGCTAATGGCAGTAACGTCCCCATGGATCAAACACACCCAAATTAGAGGGTTCGGGATGACAACGTTATCAATCCCCTGTAATCAATAAAAATGTTCCAATCCTGTCAAATGTGAATGTCCATAGTTGCTACAAACATCAGCCATTGTCATAAACATTATGAGGTACACAGCACTAATTTCATACACATGCTGCATATGTCAGGATCCACCCTGTGCCTGGGTCACAATAGCTCCAATGACACTATGCAACATCCCAAATGTCATACTGTTCAGACAACAGCATTGAGGGGGAGGACATATGTCACCGGCTAGTGAAATTCACCCTCACAGTCAAAAATGGAACACTGCTAGGACCATCAGTGCAATCCAATGTAGCACACATTCCCCAACATAAACATTCCACACTCCCAATGCTGACCTTTGTAGTGTGCCATGCCAATGCTATACATAGTTATGCTAGGTCTCAGCAACATATAGCTGGATGTGAAATATCTGAGACTGGCTCAGTTCCAGATTGTTAAGTGTGGTGCAAGTGCCATCAGAACAACCACAGCCAGTGCAAGGCCTCACCATGAGAATGGAAGTAGACATAGGGTTGAGTAGGACAAGAAGGTGGCCATATACAATTTGGCCAGAACCAACACCTAGAGGATGTGATGCTGACAAGTCTCCAAACTGACCACACTACATGTGACATGCAGGTGGCGCATAGGCCTGGGAGAATGCTAATATTATAGACAGGAACAATGAACAGCAACCAAGATCACAATGTGCAACAAATAGGAAGGCAGGCATGTCACATTACAAATCCAACAACACAGACACACTAATTGTACAATATCTCATTGCAGAGGACGATGGCTCTCCTGGGGATATGCCTGTCCTAGACTTCCCTGATGACATGGATGACGAGCTGACAAACATCAGCCAGCAGAACCTCCAAGATGTCCGTGCAACCCTCCAGACCCCACCTTCAGTCGCAAGGAGGAGCACAGATACAGCAGCCATCACAGAGGAACCACCCCAATTGTACGACCTGCCAGCTCCAACCCAGCTGAGGACTCTGACGACACTAGCACCAGCTTTGAGAGAACTGTAGTTGGAGTACAGTGGGAGCTGGCCAAGGAGGTGCGGGTGGGGATGGAAAATATGGCAGCCAGCCTAGAGGGGGTGCGTTTGTGCATGATGTCAACTGCAGAACAGGCACCAGCCATGCAAGGGCGAAAATCAATCTCGCAAGAACTTGAAAAAAGTGTGAAGGAAATCAGCACAGCTGTAAGAGAGTTGACACAACACCTCCAACAACAAAACTTTTCAAAGCGTGCACGAATGCAATATTGACCCCCTCAGGGCTGACCTGGCTGCCTACCACAGTGATGCTGCTGCTATTCTTAAGAAGCAGCAGCTCCTCCTTGCTGCAGCACTGCCCTTAATAGCCCCACAGTTGGCAGCTACAGGGATGTCTGACTCCACGTCTTCAAACACTGAGGTGTGTGTTGACCCTTCACAACCACCACCACCACCAAGGGCAGAGGACACAACACACACATCAGAAGATGAAGATGTGGAACAGATCACCTTCACCCGTAAGAGTACCCAGTAGCACTATTCCCTGCCACATGGCCACTTATAACCAAGGTCCTGTGCTTTGTAACATGCCAGTCTTGCAACAGCTGCTCTCAAGCACTATTCTCGAGCCCACTGTTTATCTTGTCACTCTGCCCTGTGATTGTCTCTCACTAACTCATTGGGAAATCATGTCCCTCTGCAGTTTCTGACACTTGACCGCAGCATGTCCAATGACATGTCCTTTTGCACTTGTGTAGGATCACAATGGAAGGTGTCACACTAATGGACTCACAATCATGGACAATGTAAATATAGCACTACATCACTTTATAATAAATAGCACTTACACAACCACATGTAATGTGACACATCGACCGTGAGGGAGATCAGTGATGTTTACCTAATGTCAATGATTATAGAATGTCAATACAACTGCCCTGAAAGAATGTGGGCTGATAACTATGCACTGTGGTCTGGATTGTACCAACATCTGCCCTTCTTGAGGGTTAAATCTGAGGTAAATATAAACTATACAGTATAATGCTGTGTTGGACAGAATAGTCTTCCTCAAGGGATGTCTAAGCCAAAAATTATTGTCTTCAAATTTTCTTCAAGACAATCTTTACGTATGTGACATTTGACCCAAACTTTTCCTCACACACACCATACAGCAGGAATGGATGTGGATGAGTGTACGTACAAATTAGTAACCTGGTTGAACAATGTAACAAATGATAGGTGTGAGTTATGTGTACCATGCTACATGAGATCACACCACAACTCACCTTATAAGGCTTCACTTGAACATCAGGCTGCAGGCTGACGTAACACAGTGTCCTCAATACCAAATCTGGTCCCAAAGTATGTCAGATTGAAAACATACATCAAAAATTAACAACACATTGGGATCCATAGTAACCTTGAGTGGTGGGTGCAATGGATGGCAGAATCTTAGCAAAGGAGCTCTGGTGTAGCTGCCAATGTAACAGCTCAATTGGGAATTGGTTGCAGGATGGGACACAAATGCAAATACTAAAGAGACACTGTTCAGCTATGCCAAGGCCCTGATCCCCAAGCATTTAACACATACTGTAAAGTAGTACCTAAATATTTATTTAACAGTAAAAAAGGAAAATAAAACCTGGGGAAACACCTTAACTAACCTAACCTATCCTAACTACACATTACCCACAACAGGCCCTAACTAACTTAAGCTAAACTTACTTATCACATTTAACTAAACACTCTAAACGTCAACCCACCACCCCCCTTATAAGACGGGACACATGGAGGACAACATATACTAACCTAAACACATACTATCTTATACTAAACAAATATATATTTTTTTGTATTTTTATTTTTTATATATATTTTTTATTAAAGCACCAAAACCCCAACAACATCCAACACATAATAAAAAAACAATTTAAATTATCATACCCCCACCCACCAACCCACTACTACTAACTAAACTAACAGCCTATTCTAACCTAACACTAAGCCCCCTAAACCCACTAATTAAAAGAACCAGGAAAGAGGAGGGAGGGGAGGGATTCATGGCAGAGGGTATCATTTTCACAAGTTCACCCTCCGCAGGGTCTTCTTGATGGCACGCACCCTCTTAATAATTTGTGACACCTCCTGCTGCAGCCTGTTCATTCTCCGCAACATACGTTGCATGTCACGTTGCATCCTTTGGAAATCTGCAGGGTCAGTGACTGCAGCAGGGGTGGTCTAAGTGCCAGTTGTAGATGTTTGCCCAGTTGGTGGTGCTATGCTTGTAGGGGGAGGTGCAGGTGGTGCTGTCATTGGTCCGGGAGCAGTGGAGGTCGATGGTCCTGCAGTGGTGCCTGATATGCTTGGTGCCACCTGGGTGGTAGTGGTGGAGCTGGTGGTGGCGGCTGTTGTGGACACCGAAGGGCCCCCTTGGCCAAATGCCCTCCACACTCCTGAGGCTCTTTCATGGCGATAACGGCGTGCCATGTGGTGGAATCCAGACTCCACATCCAGATATGTCTGGGTCCGCAAATCGAGCACCTCTCCGATTGTGTAGGGGGCAGGCCCACCTGTAAAGCATGGAAGGGAGAAATGTGCTCAATGTCTGTGCACTGTACAACACTTCCACATAAAAGTACTGTGTGTAACATTACATCTGAAAGTCCAGCCTCTCAGGCATGATGATATTGCAACAACCATACCACTGCAAACATGTACAGACCCGGTCACTCCAGTGAGTAATACACACATACCTGCACACATGCAGTGGCCCTAACTATCATGTGGTGACAAATATGCTCCATCAATTGTTTGCAGACTCATTTATGGAGTGTACTCCTCTCATCATTTGGAGTAATGAGAGACATGCAAAGCCACTTTCCCGGAGCACTGAAAAACCAGTCACTCAGGTATTGTGGCTTGTGCATCAAGGGACAATCATTTACTGTGTGACGCACCTGTGGGTTAATTTAAGGCCATGATTTATCATGCTTTCAATGGTCCCTTGCATGTAGGGCCTGTGTTGTGTGTAGGTTACATATGCTACATTAACAGTGTACCCTGAGCCACATATGCCCCCTATGACACCATAATGGCAGGGATCTTGTGCATTAATTGGTGACAGTTTGAAGCTAGCAATGGATTGACCAGTTTTGATATTTGGATACAACAAAGCGGTATATGTTGACAGTGTATATTGTAGTCATCCATGACAGACTGCATGGGCACAGGTGTAGTCATTGCACCTGAAATGTGTCACTCGTTGCCCTGTGTACCCATTATGGGTTTTGGAAATCACAGTGAGCCACATTCATCACGTTTGCCAAGTTGGTTGATAAGTGGCTGTAAGGAAATGCCTCCTTGGCATGGTTACCCCATAACTTTTTGCCTTTGCTGATGCTAAGTTATGATTTGAAAGTGTGCCTCGACCCTGCTAACCAGGCCCTAACACCAGTGTTCTTTCCCTAAACTGTACCTTTGTCTCCACAATTGGCACAACCCTGGAACTCAGGTAAGTCCCTTGTAACTGGTACCCCTGGTACCAAGGGCCCTGATGCCAGGGAAGGTCTCTAAGGGCTGCAGCATGTCTTATGCCACCCTAGGGACCCCTCACTCAGTACATGCACACTGCTTCACAGCTTGTGTGTGCTGGTGGGGATAAAATGACTAATTCAACATGGCACTCCCCTTAGAGTGCCATGCCAACCTCACACTGCCTGTGGCATAGGTAAGTCACACCTCTTGCAGGCCTTACAGCCCTAAGGCAGGGTGCACTAAACCACAGGTGAGGGCATATGTGCATGAGCACTATGGGGGTTATTCCAACTTTGGAGGAGGTGTTAATCCGTCCCAAAAGTGACGGAAAAGTGACGGATTTACCACCAGCTGTATTACGAGTCCATTATATCCTATGGAACTCGTAATACGGCTGGTGGTATATCCGTCACTTTACCGTCACTTTTGGGACGGATTAACACTCCTCCAAAGTTGGAATAACCCCCTATGTCCCTACAGTGTCTAAGCAAAACCTTGTAAGTGCAGGGTGGCCATAAGAGTATATGGTCTGGGAGTTTGTCAAACACGAACTCCACAGTTCCATAATGGCTACACTGAAAACTGGGAAGTTCGATATCAAACTTCTCATCACAATAAATGCACACTGATGCCAGTATGCAATTTATTGTAAAATACACCCAGAGGGCATCTTAGAGATGCCCCCTGAATACATACCCGACTTCTTATGTAGGCTGACCAGTTCCTGCCAGCCTGCCACACACCAGACATGTTGCTGGCCACATGGGGAGAGTGCCTTTGTCACTCTGTGGCCAGGAACAAAGCCTGTACTGGGTGGAGGTGCTTCTCACCTCCCCCTGCAGGAACTGTAACACCTGGCGGTGAGCCTCAAAGGCTCACCCCTTTTGTTACAGCGCCCCAGGGCATCCCAGCTAGTGGAGATGCCCGCTCCTCCGGCCACTGCCCCCACTTTTGGCGGCAAGGCTGGAGGAGATAATGAGAAAAACAAGGAGGAGTCACTCACCGGTCAGGACAGCCCCTAAGGTGTCCTGAGCTGTGGTGACACCTGCCTTGAGAAATCCTCCATCTTGAGTTTGGAGGATTCCCCCAATAGGATTAGGGATGTGCCTCCCTCCCCACAGAGAGGAGGCACAAAGAGGGTGTAGCCACCCTCAAGGACAGTAGCCATTGGCTACTGCCCTCCCAGACCTAAACACACCCCTAAATGTAATATTTAGGGGCACCCCAGATCCCAGGAAATCAGATTCCTGCAACCTGAAGAAAGAAGAAGGATTGCTGACCTACAAGCCTGCAGTGAAGGAGGAAGACGACAACTGATTTGGCCCCAGCCCTACCGGCCTGTCTCCAACTTCGAAAACCTGCTCCAGCGACACATCTGACAGGGACCAGCGACCTCTGAAGCATCAGAGGACTGCCCTGGACTAAAGGACCAAGAAACGCCCGTGAACAGTGGCCCTGTTCAAAACCAGCTACTTCTTTGCAACAAAGAAGCAACTTTCAAAGACTACATGTTTCCCGCCGGAAGCGTGAGACTTCACACTCTGCACCCGACGACCCCGGCTCGACCTGCAGAAAACAAACACCTCAGGGAGGACTCCCCAGCGACTGCGAGCCTGTGAGTAACCAGAGACGACCCCCCTGAGCCCCCACAGCGACACCTGGAGAGAGAATCCAGAGGCTCCCCCTGACCGCGACTGCCTGTAACAAGGGACCTGACGCCTAGAACCAACACTGCACCCGCAGCCCCGACCACACTACCACAAAATAGAGCATTAGAAGTATCTACTTTTGTCACTATCTTACCACTAAGGGGAACCCTTGGACTCTGTGCACGCTATTTCTTACTTTGAAATAGTATATACAGAGCCAACTTCCTACAGCGGTTATACAGCAAACTGACGCTGTCATATTATTAACACATGGTTTAGCAAATGTACCACTGTGCCAATCATGATGATGTAGGTTTTAAGTTGTATGTACCTTCGGAATGGCAGCAGTCACAGGAATGCTGGTCTTCTGATCTTAGCATACACCCATGTCTGTGATAGCGTCCATACTGGGAAGTTAGTTATTAAACATATGCTGCACTAGATCAGCAGGGGTGTGCCAAATTAAACTAGCAAAGTATTAGGGAACTTCAGATGTATGATGGAATTGGTCAGGGGTCCCTTGCACGACATCATGCACGTAATACATTGTGATCATGTATTCCCCAACGTCTGGTATCCCATGATGATCCCATAACTTATGAGAAGTTCATGGCTATAGAGTAACACAGATGGCAAATGCATTAGCTCTGTTCCAGCTATTGTTCCCAAGACCAATGTAAAACACAGAGGTACAATGAACAGAGGGCCATGTATAGTTGTTACCCCTCAATTTGTATCATTTGCTTCATTTTATGTGCCGCAGCTATGGAAAGTAGCACCAAACATTTAGATATGAACCCTGTGCATTACTTTTGGCATCCATCCCTAATTTAATTGTGGCACAACCAAGTCAAACTATCAGCCTAAGATGTTACCTGAGGTTAGAAATAACTTGGTACGTATGTGTCTAAATCCAGTTCAGACATGTGTCAGAAATAATTGGGGGACACATTAATTCTTGAAAATATCTGGATTAAAAACATGTCTTTCCTGGTACACTCATAGACCATGGCTAAAACAGATGTTAGAGCCACATTTCCATCATCTATTGACGTGGAGGCAGCACTAATTTACAGGCTCCAATTGTGGTTTGTAACTCAGTGCAGCTGTTGGGTCAACAAATGACGTTAATGTGTAGCAATTATTGTATAACTCACGGACACTGTATGTTTATCTTGCATTCCACATGTCGAAAAACATTGCCTGCAGCATATGAACAAATCTGCTGCTGTCACTAAAGAGCATTTAATTGTGCACATTACTCTGAATTGTACTCACCAACAGGGCCACCAATCACAATCCCCAGGTGGTCCAGCAGGTCTTGCTCCCTGGCAACAAGGTCAGCCCAACGGTGCTTTAGCTGGTGGTCGTTGCGCGGTGTGTTGTATATGCGTTGCAGATGGTACAGGACCTTTGACCACCGGAGCCTCCTTGCCTCTGTGTGATACCTCTGTATCACCCACCCACCTGCTTCTATCATCAATGGGAGGAAGTGGCACACCAGCCAAATGCATCCCCCCAGCTCCTCCTCTCCCATTCTACTGAGACGTGGCCTCCCCAACATGCTTGAAATAATAAAGGAATTAAGGGGTAAGGGGATAATGAAGGGAAAGGAGGAGAGGGAAATTAAAAGTAAATAACACTAAAACAGCCCAAGTATCCCCAAACTAACACTACCCACAACAGACTCCCAACAGTACAAAGACAAAATTAGACACCAGAAATGACAAAAATACATTTACACAGGATACCACAGACACTTAGAAAACACCAAAATACAATATAAAGAGCACACAGGAGACAAATTCACAATATTCACAGAGAGACAAGTCCAAACACAGCCACACAGTCAAATGAAATCACAGACTGCAAAGTGAAAGTACACCCACTGTACCAATTCTGTAAACAGGATATCCTATTACATCACTTCCTGCCTCAAATGCGGTGCGTTTTTATTATGATGCGTCAAAATATTATAACGCTTACACTCTGTGCGTCATTGTTTTGGGACGCACACGCTTAAAAATTACCCTGCATCCATATTTTCAAATATTTTTCATAGTTAACCAATTTCATGGGGTACAGTGTGGGAATTACCGCTCAGGGCCAATGGATGTATCATGGCAGTGAGCATAATTTTTCTACGGATATGCAGCGTTTTTTACGCATGTGCGTGGTTTTTTGCGCGTATGCGTAAAAATGTATGTCTTTTACTGGGTTTGGGTCATTTCTCAAATTTTATAGTACATGACAGCTGTAACTATACAGGGATAGACTGTTTGCACCTACATTGAGCATTCCAGTGTATGGGCACATGTGGCAGATCACACTACTGCGGACAATGATCCTTTAGTTGTTGTACAGGATTTGCACTCTTCACTGACGCAATGGATCCCCAAACTTTTGGAATACAAATTGGTATTACCCAGTTTGAGCAGGTTGTGCGTCAATAGAGGATAGCAAGGCTACGCAATTCAATACAGTAACTCATTGCCTGTGTGTCAATGTGTGTGAATTGCCTCTTACAATTTTAGTTGTCCCACTGTGTGAACATCACAAGACGTGTTTTCATAAATGTGCTTGTATGCGTGTGTTGTCAATGTGGATAACCATCAGATGCTATTCAGTGTGGGAATGAGTAAGGAAATGTGTTTGTCATACACGTAGCAACAAATGCTGTGTGAACTTCCCAGATTTTAGGGACATAAGCATCTCCCATGACAAACCATGCACAGGATAGATAGAGGACGGTTGATCATGGCAATGTTCCAAGACTAGGCCATCACATGTCCTGGAATGTTGGATACCACTTTCTGGTCACTTGTTTGGTTACTACCCATGAGTCAGGCATTTGAAAATGCTATGTGGGTACCGTGTTTGTGACACTGAGTCCCAAAACCAATCCACAAATGTAATGTCACTTCACAGTTTGAATCATATAAATGACCTATGTTTCTCTTGTGGCAGTGGAGGACCAGCAGACCAAGCAGCACGTGTTCACATATTTCCAGTGGTTAATTGCACAAAGGTGTCCAGTTCAAGTGTGTGGACCCATGTGTAGCCTGTGTCATTATTGGGGTCCATGTTGTCACAGTTATGTGCAGATCTAGTCATGAGTCTGTGGAGCCATTTCCTGCATTAACAAAGTATCCTTCACAGCTGAATTGAACGAAAGCCGAAGAGGAATTGAGAACATACATGGGGATAGTCCAGCTATGGCACTGCAGAAGTTTTATGAGACTGACAACAGGGCAACCTTGGTGTGCTCACAAAGTTAATGGATCAGGAATTTTAAACCAGCAGGTTTCATCACAACATTTGTACACAGGGTGGCCTCTAAAATTCCCACTGCAGCTGGGAACATCAGTGCCTCTGTGCTGATTAATCTCACAGCTATTCACCATGCAAGCCCCATCAATGTGTTGGGGCCGATGTGAATCAGTGTGTGGACCGTCAGGGTACAAACATGTGTTGACATTTCATGCACATTATCTAACGTTTGTTGTGCTGGAGGCACCATACCCAATCCATGCATACAGCCATGGTACACTGTCACTATTTGTCACTCAAGCATACATGAAACCCAGACAAGGGATGGCCATGCTTAGGCTAGTTGAAGACAAGTTCCACCCCATGATACTATAAGTAAACTGATTACTCTATACAATGTATTTGAGTATTCATTGTAGACCTACCTGACACAATACACCAGGAGTAAAGTGAGGGCATGGAAAGCAACGAGACAAATGTAGCCACAGAGAACCTTTATGGTAACTCAAAGACAGGAACCAGTCAGGCTAACAGGATGTGGGGTCAGTCAGGAACAAAAATGAACAAGGCAAATACACAGTGAGCAGACTGAGACTGGTCAAAGCTGGAACAACACTGGAAAATGTGAACAGTTTTTGTCCTGTGTGCTGCAACGTTACACAATAACCCAAGGCCTGTGTTACACAAGTGATTTATACGGCAATGCATAACAGTGATATACATATAATGGCAGTTTCTATGCCGTTCCAGGGAGCTGCAAGGGCAGTGCTTGTTCAAATGGCTGGTCTGCATGGAGGTGCTCACAGGTGTGTGCAGCTTCAGTCTCTCACAAGTCCTGTAGGTGAGAATCAAGTTCAAAGGGCCAACAGTACCTTTCACATGGGAAGCAATGGACAGGTGATACTACAGACTGCAAGGCAGTGCATTTTCCAACCAGAAGTTCATGCAGACAGATAAACAATGACTATGGCATACCATACTAAAGAGGGAAGCACACTGGAGTCAGAATGTGAGTCTGGGTGTGTGTGTGTAGATGAAGGATTATCTGGGTAAAAATAGTCAATTTCCAGGGCCCCCTCAAGAAGGGTGGGGAGAGACAGAAAACATGGCAGTGGCAGGACTTATGACCTGGGATGGCATCTGCAGGGGATGTCTTGTGAGCAATGGTAGTCATACCTGGGGCACTCGTGCTATCCATTTGCTGCTTACATGGATTTCTTGTCACACATACTCCTTGCAAGGATAGCTGATGTCCCACTTACTTCTGTCAAGGGTCTGGTCATACATTCCTGTAACCAATACAATAGCACATCCACTGCCTCCTGTATGAGGCATTTTTTTTTCCTTATTGAATGATGGTGTCTTTGTTGTGTGCCATATGCTGGAATGAACCATGTTGCCAACATGTATGTGTGAAATAGCTGTGGTCCTCTGCTATTGCCCTTTAAATGTGAAATGGACAGGATATATGTCATTTACAGCGTGTGTGAAGTTGGCTGTACATTCATACCCATCAAATGTGATGTGGATTTTTCAGTATCCTAATATGAATTTCTGCAGTGCTCCATGAGAGTACACTCTGATTATGAATCTTAGGGATAATGTGATGCACAAATGATTACCCAGACCATGATATAGTGATTAGAATAAGTGTTTAATGACATATGGTAAGACAGTGGTGATGGTGACTATAGTTAAAAACAATTTTGGACAATGTGTTGTCTCTGACGCTATCCTGCAGCTGTGTTTGGATGGTCCCCCTCATGCTGATGGACAACGTTCTCCTCTTCAGCCATTTGTGGGTCTGGTTCATAGAGGGGAATGTTCCTTCATACACAAATTTTGTGCAGGATGGCACAGGTCAAAATGATCTTGCAGACAATTTCTGGTGAGTATAAGAGGCTGCCTCTGGGGATGTCGAGGCACCTGAATCTTGACTTCAGGATGCCAAAAGTCCTGTCGACTATGGTGCATGTCCTGCGATGTGCCTCATTTTCGGCACGTTCTGATGCTGTGCTTGGGTTTGCAAATGGGGTCATGATGCATGGCTGGATCCCATACCCCTGATCGGCTGAAAGAGAAAATGAAAAACTTTGATGATTTTTGCACTATGATTATCACTTTGCATGGCAGTTGTTTTCTTGTGTTGTCTAGGACAAATCTGTGTTTGTGTTATTGTGTGGAATCCTAGGCTTCTAGGATGTACCATCAGCATTGGGTTGTTTAATTATCTGAACTGGTGTTTGGCTGATTGACTGGATGTCAGTGGTATTTTTGTAGAGTTGCAGTACATTGTGTACTCCCTTGCATTATGTCATGTGAAAGAGGTGTCCTTGAGTCTTAACTGGGGGTGACATGATACTTCCATACACAGAATCAATTCCAAAGTGGTGGTAACACGGTTGCATCTATATGGCCTCGACATCCCATCCAATTTAACGTATGCAATCAAATTTGTTAAACCTCAGTGAGGCCCTTTGATTTGGCTAGGTGACAATGTACAACACATCTCCATATGTTGTCAGCACTGAATTGTTGACAATTGACAATGCACAAATATCCCATGTGTGACAAGTTCTCTGCAGACCTATTTCTCTGCCCTTGCCGAGTTGACTCATGTTCAAACGTGTACCTATACTACTGAACCTGGTCCAGTTCTGCTGACTAACTTGGTTGTGAGGTTGACGTTTTGAGTGAGATGCCTCTACATCTGTTGTGTATGTGTGCAATTGTCTCAAACCGTATGTGTAGCAATGTGCACTTTCAATATTGTCACATAAATATGTGTTCTTAGCACAGTCCACTTGCTTATTGGTAGTGGGCAATGTCAGAGCAGGAGTGATGTGATCTATTGGTATTGCCTCAATGATTCCATGTCACCTTCATTAGAGTCATCATCATCATGCTATGTGTCTCATGGTGTTTGACCTGCAGCAAAACACATTGCACACCCCTTACACAGTACTTATTGCTTGGAAGGGTGTTTGATTGAGTGTTATTGATGTGATATTGAAAGATTAATCTTCCAAGTTGTACTGCCAGTTAAGGCCATGTCATTGTCATTGTGTGTTTTAAATTGTTCCCTTGTGTCTGTGGAGTGGGATCTGTTATTTGGATCTGTCATTTGTCCATAGGTGTGTATCCCATTGGTTCAGGAATTCAAACATGCCTAGCAGTGTCACAACCTCAGTGTCTTCCTGGCCACTTGTCAATGTAGTGGTGTATGTGTTGTGTGTCCTACAGGGTTGCTGTGCTGTATGTATATAACTGTGTTTCTGTACTTACCAACAAGTAGGGCATTTCCATATCGTCCATCCTGGAAGTGTTGCTTGATGGTGCAGTGGCAGAAGATGAATGAATCATGTACACTCCCAGGATACTTTGCCACGATGTTGGTGATGAATCCCCGGTGATCGACAATGGCCTGCACATTGATGTAGTGTGTGTGCTTCCTGTTGCGGTATAGATGTTCGGTTGCAGCAGGTGGCACAGTGCGTACATGTGTGCAGTCAATGGCACCAAGCACGTTTGGGAAGCCGTTGATTTGATAGAAGCCCTGTTTGGTCTCCTGCTGCTTCTGCTGTGTGTTGGGGAAGCTGATGTGGCGGGTGTGAGGGAGATGATGGCATCCAATACCTTGGGTAGAGAGGCAGAGAATGAGGGCTGTGAGATCCCAGCAACCAGGGCACCAGTGGTTTGAAAGGAGCCACTTGCCAACACGTGGAGGACAGCTAGCAGCTTAGTCTCTGGTGGAATGATGTGGGGTGTCTGCAAGCTGGGTGCCAACTGTGGCTCAGTGTTGCGCAGCAGCTGCTGAATGGCTTACCAGTTGAGTCTGTACCTCTGGATGATGTCTTGTTGTCAGAGTCCCAGAAGGGTTGTCCTGGTGCGGAATAGCCTCTCCTGCCTTCTGCGTTGCCTTTGGGGTCACTGCTGGTGTTGTGGAAGCTGCTGTTGTTGGTCCTTTGCCCTGCGTCTTCGTGCATGATGGATGAAAAGCACCTCCATGTCTTCCTTTTGGAGCTCAGCTGTTGCTTATGTTTGTTTTCCTTAAGTAGTGGTGTGTTTGCCCCATTTTAACGCCTGCCCTGACCCAGGCGTTAATTTTTTATGCAAATCGGGCTGTGCGCCATTTCTCGCCTCTGCCTCCAGGCCTTGCGGGATTTTTGCGCGGTAGCATTAATATGGCGCACAGGTGCTTAAGTCATTTTTTGGGTGGTAACGCCTACTTTGCATGTCAT
The DNA here is from genome assembly GCF_031143425.1 of Pleurodeles waltl. Taxonomy (NCBI): domain Eukaryota; kingdom Metazoa; phylum Chordata; class Amphibia; order Caudata; family Salamandridae; genus Pleurodeles; species Pleurodeles waltl. The sequence continues at coordinate 1,985,614,210 of NC_090440.1, read as the reverse complement.
TAACGCAAGGCGGTTTCCCGCATCCAGAAAATGACTCATACGGTGGAATTTTGGCATTCACAGGGTCGAGCGTCATTGTATAAATATGGTGCAAGGTTTGCGCCGAATGTGCGTCAAAATATTTGAAGCACATGGGGCACAGACAGAGTATAAATATGCCCCTAAGTATCACTCTCAACCATGAACAGTGGATGGAAATCATGAGTCAGGTGTCCAACTATGCATCACACTTGGGAGAGTGTAAATCATCCTCAAGAGAATCTACCCCTGGGATTACACTCCAACCCTTCTAGCTAAAATGAAGAGAGATCACAATCCTCTCTGCTGGATAAAATGTGGGGAGGAGGGATTCATAACACACTTACGCTTGTCCTGCCCCAAGATACAACCCTTCTGGACCTCGTTCTTGCCTACAATAAAACATGTCACAGGTTCTGACCTTGGTAGGTGGGCTAAGTTGATTCTTTTGGGCCGTCCAGTGCCAGAGGCTTATCTGTTGTTTGGTTCCCTGAGTAAACTGACATCCCTTCTTCTGCTAGCAGCTAAAGAAACTAACTTAAACCTTTGGGGACAGCCCACCCAACTGTCTGAATATGAATGGATTGAACGACTATGGTGGACCCTGAGCATGAAGAAGTTGTTGAAATTGGTTCTGGGGAGAACATTTTCACTAAGGAATGGGGATGCCTCCTGGACTGCTTTAGTAGGAATTATAGGGAGATATTGTGTCCAAAACACCTTCGGACACAGAAACTTCTTAGTCCCTCCCAGGTTGAGGACTATTGCGCCACATTCTGCCAGCGTCATAGAGACTGGCTGACTCCCAGTATGGCCGACAATGAACTCTAAGAGGCCTAAATCATGGGTGATACGGTGTTGCCACCTTGGTGCAGGGGTTTAAAGGGTGGGAGAAGCAGATGGCTTGTGGATGAGAGGGGAGAGTTATCAGGGGCTATCTCATTGTTTACAGTTGTGATGGCTATGTCTCCTATGCTGCTGTAGCGATGCTTGACAATGTCAAAAGAATAATAAAAATATATTCAAACCTAAAAAGCTATCACATTATGACTTCAGGTGGTAATGGCCCAGTTACTTGCTTTTAATCTTTATTACTACAAGCCTAGTTCTTGCTGAACAGTCCATACCTTTGTTTATCTGATCTACTAGGGATTTAAAGTCTTTGAGGAGAGATTGCACAGTATAGGTGGTATACATGTTTGACTTTATGGAGAAGTTGGAGGCAGCATTAAATGTATATTTATAGCAGTCACTACTTATTTATTAATGGGATCCCGCAATAAGACATCCTACGATATTTATGGCACCCTGCGAGGAAAGGCCACCTATGATGATATTTACCTTGACTACTGCCAACAATTCATTGGGGAATTTATCCACCTGATAGTGCCTGGACAAAAACATAGAGAAGGTGGTTTTATCAACCTCCTTCCACTCATGCGAAACCACCTGACAAATAGCCCCATGTAATGGAACAGACTCCGGTTTTAGGCAATGGTGTCATGCGAAGAAATAATCTTCTTCAGCAGCAGGGACACCCTTTGGCGAACTGATATTCTCATATGGATTTTCTAGTATTTCTGGTAGTTCAGGCCGCTGAATAAAACACCCCCCTTTATCTTTCTCACCTGGATTCCTAGTTAGATTATTTGTATCTTGAATTCTTGGCACTTTCTGAGCAGGGGGGCCCTTGGGCTCTGTTTTGCCTTAAAGGCTGCTTCCACTATAGTCTCAATCCTGTGTTGCGATGGCCATTGTTGAGTGTGGGTGGAAGTTGATGACCTTGTCATTTCATCCACCTGGGCACCTAGACTGCCACCTGCCTGTGGCATGCAGTTCCTGCTTGTTCCATCCTGATCCAGTTGCCGCCATTTAACCAAGTGACACCACCGAGCCTGGGTTTCCCCGCTTACCGTTCTTCCCACCAACAGAAGCCCCACCCACCCAGGACCTATTTAATTTAGGCTATGGAGCAACAGTGGAACTGACACGCAGCTGGCATGCCAAAGGCGCACTAAATGCAAGCCAACGCTCCATGGTGTGACCTTTCATCTGCACCAACTGCCAGTTCAACTGCCACATCGCACACATCAGTCCACCAACCAGCCCTTCCCTGAACACACTACAGATGCCACCTCAACACAAACACCAACTCACATGCGTCCTTCTCAACACATGGTAACTATGCAAACTAACCACTGAGATTTGGGACTTTATCTCCACACTCACACCTGACATCCTGATCCCCACTGAGAACTGGCACAACCTCACTTCCCTGCCCAGTCATCGCCACCCCAGTAAGGATACAAGATCACCCATCGCTACCACATCAACAAGCCTGGTGGAGGGATCATCATCTTACTCAAGGAATCCATCCAATGCGCTATCACAAATGACATCACCCCATCCATGGAACACCTCAACTTCCAAGTTCAAACACACAGCAAAACCTCCATCAGGAGCACCCTCACCTATCATCCTCCAAGTCCATGTCCAGCCTTCTGCAACTTCATCACTGACTTCATCGCCCCGTCACTATAAACTCCAACAACTACATTTTCCTCTTCAACCTCAACTTCCTTTTCGACAAACAATAATGACATCAACACTACCAACCTCTTCGACAGCATGAACAACATCGGACTCACCCAATTTGTCCAAGACCTCATGCATGCTGTAGGCCACATGCTAGACCCCATTTTCACCTCCAGCAGCAGCATTAGGGACAGGTACACCATGGAACTCACCTGGACCAACCACTCCATCGTCCACTTCAACATCACCAGCTCATGTACTTCCGCCCGCAGTTGGTGCAAAGCCCCCACCACAGCTGGAGCAAAGTCTCAGAGCACAAATGGATCAACACCACCCACCCCATTTCCACCAACAACTTAGACCAGAATGTTAGAAACTTCAACGGTTGGATCACCAGCTGTGCTGATAGTCACTCCCATTGGCAACAACACCCACAGAAGGCCCACCAAACAGGCTATCAGGCACACTGAAGACCTTAGAACCGCTAAATGACACTGTAAACATATGAAAAGGAGATGGCACACTAGCACGGTCACGACCAACTAGACCGCCTTCAAGACAGTCCTTAACCTCTACCAGAGGCAGTTGAGAGAATCAATGAAAAAGGCCTTAGCCTCACACATTGAATCAAGCTCCAATACCAGCAAAGAACTCTTCAGCATTGTCAAAGAACTCTTCAACCCCTCAGCTGCAACAAACAACATTACTCCCTCACAGGAGCTCTGCCACAATCTTACAAACTTGTTCCACAACAATATCACCTAAATTTACAGAAATTTCAAACCCCAGCCCAAGGCCATCGACTTCTTCAAGCAACACAATGACTCTGGTAGCACCACAGACATCCGTTAACCAAATGGAGCTAACTCGCCCCAAAGGATGCTGCCTCCATAATGAATTTGGTCCACTCAGGTGCCCCATACAACCCATGCCCTCACTACAGCTTCAACCTCGCCAAAACCACAATTTGCCACGGACTCACAACCTTGTTTAATGCCTCAGTTACCACAGCCAACTTCCTAGAGCACTTGAAACATGCAGAAGTCAACGCCCTACTAAACAAACCATCAACAGACCCCAGTAAACTCTTTAACTACTGCCCAATCTCCCTGCTCCTGTTTCCAGGCACAAGTACTAGAAAAAGCCATCAACCAGTAACTCTCCTCACATCTGGAATAGAACCTCCTACTCAACTCCTCCCAATCCGGATTCTGCAGCAACCACAGCACTGAGACAGCCCTCATTGCGGCTACCAACGACATCGAAACCCTACTTGACTTACCGCTCTGATCCTCCTAGAACTGCTGGTAGCCTTCGATACAGTTTCCCACCCCTTACTCATCACAAGACTGCACAAAATAGGCATCCGAGGAGACGCTCTCAGATGGAGCACCTCTTTCCTCACCTGAACAAATCAAAATGCCCAACTTCCCTCCTTCACCTCTGAACCCAGAGAAATCATCTGTGTAGTAGCCCAAGGTTCCTCGCTCAGCCTCACCCTCTTCCGCACTCATATGACAACTCTGGCAGCATCATCAAAACCCACAAACTCAACATGATATCCTACGCTGATGACACACAACTCATACTCTCCCTCTCCCAAGACAGCACCAAGTCTAACTTCCACAACTTGATGAAGGACAGCTGCCTGAAGCCCAACATGAACAAGACCGAGGTAGTGTTCTTCAGAAACAAAAGCTCCCTCTGGGACGCATCCTGGTGACCCTCAGGGCTTGAACCTACTCCTACCCCAACTAACCACTCTAGGAACCTAGGCATCATTCTGAACAACAAGCTAACTATGACGGCTCAGGTCAACTCCATCTCCTCCTCCTGGCCCTTCATCCTCTTCATGATTCATAAGATATTCAAATGGTATTTGTAAGATATACAGATGGCTACCCCAAAACACAAGACACACCATCACCCAGACCCACATCTCCAGTCGACTGGATTAGGCAACGCTCTCTACCTATGGGTTGCAGCTCACCTCCTCTGATGACTACAGACCATACAGAATTCTGCAGCCAGAGTCATCCTGGATCTCCCTAGACCAACCCATATCACTCCTAACTCAGGGAACTTAACTTGCTTCCTGTACAAAAAAGGTGCCAGTTCAAGCTCCTGACCCATGCATAGGAGGCCCTACACAACTGTGGACCCTCCTACTTTAACCACCGCATGAACTTCTATCAGCCCACCAGACACCTCCGCTCTGCTTTCTTTTCTCTAACCATCAACCCCCGTATCCCACATAGCAAATACGGAGGTCACTCCTTCTCCTACCTAGCAGCGAAGACATGGACCAAGCTACGGTTTAACCTCCAGATGTCCCCATCTTTTCCAGAGTTCTGAAAGTCTGAAGACCTGGCTATTCAGCTAATCAACTGGAACCTACCAGCACTTGGATACCCTCACAGGTGACAAGAAGCACTCTGCAAAACTACTGATTGACTGATTGATCCAAAATCACCGCCAGGTCTCCCAAGAAATGTGCCATTCACAGGGAGAATCACGCCACCAGTACTGTCACAATTGAAGAAGCATGTCTCCTCCTGGGACTAGCAGGCTTGAGATTGAAAGTGACTGAAACGTCCTGTTTCAGCCAATTTCTAAGTAACCCAGATCTTACCACTAATCGAGCAACAGCCATCAACTGGGCAAAACAAATTGAGCAACTCCATTAGCAGACAATACAGAGTGATGCTTGGTAAAAAAGAAAACCTCCTACCTAATCTTAGAGGTTTATACTCAATAGGTATGCCTTAAGACTGCTCAAACGGAAAGACTGCTAGAGCAAGTCTTGTTCAAGCAGTGAACTGTTAAAAACTAGTCCTGCCTGCTAGGCGTTAGTGACCAAACCTAGATCAAAGTAGATTCCAATATCAAATCTCCAGGAAAAGTAAGATAATTAATAAATACAGTGAAGAATAAAAAACAAAATCCTACCATCTTTACATCAGTAAGGGTCTGGCTTCATATAAAGAAAAAACAGGAAGTGTGAGTAGAACTTCCTCCCTTAGAGTGGTCCCTGGATAATAGCTGCCATATTGGGGGAACTATTTTAGTCAGCTGGAGAATAGGATCTGCAGCACAGAGATTACATTTTACTTGTAAGGATTGTCTCGAAGAAGACGACCAAAGAGGTAATGAATGTTAGTCCCTGCATTGACACCAAAGAAGTATCTATTACGAAAAAGCCTGGTGAAACAGCCAGGCTTTAAATTAGAATCTAAACTCAACAGTAGACAATTCTAAATGTAAAGAGTATGGCTAAGCAGATGTATCTGATGGAGACTTCTAGTTGCACATTCCTTACCTTAGAATTTTCCCCGACGCGTCAGACTGGATCCGGAGATTTTTCTTCGAGCAATACCCTTTCGCGTCGGTAGGTGGCATCGTTCGACGTCGTGCTTGACGTGATGACGTCGGTAGTAGTACATAGACGCCACACTCGTGCAGTGACTTCAGTTCTTTTCTTTCCACGCCACACGCAGATCCGGAGAGAGCTACCCTAGGCTATTGTTTTGGCCGAATTAAACCATTTTGTCGAGTTTTTTGTGTGCAACTTTGGTGCGTTGAGGATGTCCCCGAAGACCGGATTCAAGCCTTGTGAGGCCTGCCATCGGACGATGTCGGTGACGGATTCTCATTGCGTTTGTCTGTGGTGCCTCAAGCGCGAGCAGGAACTGAAGTTGTGCTCCCAGTGTCGGCCCATGCACCCAAAGACTTTGAGGGAGCGGTCCCTAAAACTAAGGGCGGCCTGGCACTTAACTCCGCGTAGGTCCTAGTTTCGCTCTAGAGGAAGGTCTCGAGATCGGTCACGGAGTCATCACCACTCGTCTTCTTCTAAATCCTCGGGTCAAGGTAAGAAGAAGTTGAAGAAGTCCCATCACTCTCTGACTTCGCCCCGTTGCTCGGCCGAGCGTCCACGCACTAGGCCTCTGTCCTCGGAGCCTGCGTGTGGGTCAGCTCCCCGAGTTTCCCAGAGCCGGAGCGACCCCCGCCCAACTAAAAGAGTTTTACGAGGCCATGCACCTCATATTTGGGCGGACCGACCCCGATACAGCGCCTTCGGGCCCCAGGGGTTTGGCTGAGGGGCCTTCTGGTTCCGCGCCAGTGGCTTCAGCCCCGGTCACCGAGGTCACCTCCGGATCCGTGTGCTGATCTGCACCGGCGCCGTTCGCAACCTCAAAACCTTGACAGAGAAGCTCAGTCCATACACCACACCGGCTAGCGGTTGAATCAAAAGTGGCCTAGTATGCCAGTGCATTGGAGTTAGACATGTATGGCTGCCAAATTATGCTTGTATCTGGAGAAACAGATTGTGGATGGGTCACTATTTTATTCATATGCCTCAGATCTGAGTTAGAGGGGCTGGGAGTTGGTAAACTCCTGATCGATTGGTTGTAATCAGTTGCAACGAGTCAACTGGTACTGACGTTTGAGCCAGCCACTAGCCGGTGTGGTGTATATACTTTAGTCCGGCCTGACAAATATTAAGTGGGGTCTTTTTACATCGACACACAGGTATCGTAGTCCTGAAAACAGTCTCTTGGATTGTTCCCACGTGAGACTGAAACGTCTTCACACAGTCCCTCTTGGTTTTGGCTTTACTTTTATCACCCCAACAATTGTTATCTTCATTCAAAGAAGGACGTTTTCTTATTGGAGTTAGCAAGTGGACTTTTGAGTATGTTGATACATGTTCTCAACAATTAGGAGTTTCAAAGCATTGTAGGCATTACATTGTCAATGTACTATGGGGGTCATTCTGACCCCGGCGGTCATGGACCGCCGGGGCCAGGGTTGGCGGGAGCACCGCCAACAGGCTGGCGGTGCCCCGCAGGGCATTCTGACCGCAGCGGTTTGGCCGCGGTCAGTAGTGGAAAACCGGCGGTCTCCCGCCGGTTTTCCGCTGCCCAAAAGAATCCGCCATGGCGGCGCAGCTTGCTGCGCCGCCATGGGGATTCTGACACCCCATACCGCCATCCTGTTACAGGATGGCGGTATGGGGTGTCGTGGGGCCCCTGGAGTGCCCATGCCAATGGCATGGGCACTGCAGGGGCCCCCGTAAGAGGGCCCCACAAAGAATTTCACTGTCTGCATTGCAGACAGTGAAATTCGCGACGGGTGCCACTGCACCCGTCGCACCTTCCCACTCCGCCGGCTCAATTCTGAGCCGGCGTCCTCGTGGGAAGGGTGTTTTGCACTGGGCTGGCGGGTGGCCTTTTGGCTGTCTCCCGCCAGCCCAGTGCAAAACCCAAAATACCCTCAGCGGTCTTTCGACCGCGGAGCGGTATTTTGGAGGGGGGGAACTCTGGCGGGCGGCCTCCGCCGCCCGTCAGAATCACCCCCATAGTGTTGAAAGGTTTGTCAAACCTCTCTTTAATGATTATACTGTGTTTTTCTAATACAAATCTTTATTAAGCATATACATTTGTTTATTTAATTGATTTAATTTATTCTTTTATTTGAAGAAGTATTATTTGTATAAAGTTCAATTGAATTGCAATATTACGGATGAACATCATCCAGTTGGTATGCTTAATCAGTATAACTGAGTAATTAAACAAATCTATGGTAGGCACTTTTGTTACTCATTGTAATTACCTAAGCCTGCAAAGAAATATTGGGTTCCCCTCCTTTTGTACTGGCTGTTGAAGGCAGTCGCTTCAAGCAGTTGTCTTCCACCTCCAGACTACCTTAGACCTCCTGTCTTCGCTGGGGTGACAAAGTCCCACCTCACTCCCAGTCAGGTGCTCCCTTTTATCAGAGCTGTACTGGATACAGTGCAATTTCGGGCTTATCCTCCGGAACAGCAAGTCCAGGATATTCAGGCTATGCTTCTGATGTTTCTGCCTCTGTCTTGGACTTCAGTGAGACTGACTCTGAAGCTGCTGAATCTCATGGCCTCCTTCATCCTGTAGGTAACACTTGCCCATTGGCATATGTAGGATCTGCAGTGGCACTTGACGTCCCAGTGGGTGCCGCAGTAGGGGAATCTAACTGACCTGGTCTAGATATCAGAGGGAACTGTAAAAACCTACAGTGGTGGCTGACTGATGACAGTTCGTTCAGCGGCACACTCCTCTTCCTTCTCCAACCTGAGCTGACTGTGGTGACAGATGCATCACTCTTGGACTGAGGCAGCCATCTGGAGAAGAGTCTCAGCTCCACATCAGCTTGTTGGAGCAGAGAGCAATCTAACTCGCATTGAAAGCCTTTCTTCCTTCTATAAAGGGAAGACTAGTTCAGGTGTTCACGGACATCACCACCTCCATGTGGTATTAGAATAAACAGTGCAGGTTGTGGTCGTGTCAAGAGCCCCTGCGTCTCTGGACATGGCTTGAATGTCAGAATGGACAGACTTAGCCGTCAATGTACTTTTAAATGCCAAGTCGAAGTGGCAGTGAAACTGCACACACAGGCCTTGTGCTGGCAGGCCTGAGACATGGTTAGGGGGCTACTTATGTGGGTGGCACAATCTGTGCTGCAGGCCCAGTAGTGGCATTTATTTTACAGGCCCTGGGCACATGCAGTACACTTTACTGGGGACTTACAAGTAAATTAAATATGCCAATTGGGTATGAGCCAATGTCACCATGTTTTAAGGGAGAAAGCATATGTACTTTAGCATTGGTTAGCAGTGGTAAAGTGCACAGAGTCCTAAATCCAGCAAAAACAGTGTCCTAAAAGTGGAGGGAGGCAGGGAAAAAGTTGGGGGTGACCACCATAAGGGTGACAGGTCTAACACCCTCTGTGACTCACGAATAAGAGACTCCACTTAATACGCCAGTGGTTTAACATTGCCTCTGTCACCCCTGGCTAGATTCACCTCATATTCCTGGATGGTTTAACAGTGACATTTAGGTGTTGCCCCTTTCCAACCATCACCTATCCTCCTAAACTAAGAGCATATTTACAAGCCCCTAGCGCCACTAGAGCGTCACTTTTGATAACACTCCGGTTGTGCAGCGTGCAGGCCCATATTTACAAGGCCATGAAAAGCCTAGCAATGCAAAGCCACCTTGAGTGATTTTCATGGCCTTGTAAATATGCCCCCTTTCACACATTACTCTGCGTGAAAGGGACGCTCTATAGGTGTTGCTGCGGGTGTTTCCACGCAACACCCATGCAGTCTGACTCATTTCCAGATTTACAAGGCTTGGAATGTGTTGGTATCCCTTCCTGCACATAAACAATCAGCACACATAGAAAAAGCAGCAGGCATGGAATCTTGTTTATGTGCAGGAAGGTATCCCTTCCTGAAAACAAACAATCATCAAAAATGACGATGTGGTACTTCTGTATGTGCTGCATTCTGCAGCACACATAGAATTGCCAAATCACCATTGTAGATTGTTTATGTGCAGGGAGGGACACCTTACTGCACATAAACAATCATTCCCCTCAACGCAGACACCCTTGCACTATGGTGCAAGGATGCTTGTGTTGACACAGGCAGCTAAATTCAGCTCCGGCGCAAGGGGAAACACAGGGGTGCACCGTATTTTTGTAAATACGGCGCATCCCTGAATTTCTGAAGTGACGCTGCACTGCAAACTGTGCAGCACCTCACAGCACCACTTTTTTGTAAATCTGGCCCTATGAGTGCTGCATTCTGCATCACACATAGAAGGAGGAAAACATAATTCATAATTGATTGAGTGCAGGAAGGTGCCTGCAAAGCAGATACCCTTGCACCAGAGTGCAAGGGTGCCTGCAGTGGTGCTAGGCTGCCAATTGTGCACCAACGCTGAGGAAAGGTCTGTGTTATGTCGTTGTGTACCAGGCCTGAGCATCTAGGAAAGGGTGGAGATATTAGGAGGCCTATTTATTGCCAAGTCACTCAGTGAGGTGCAGCAAGTCATCTTGCTGTGCTGCACTGTGTGGCAGGGAAAGGGCAGGAATGTGCCGTATTTAAAAGAATATTGCGCATTTCTGTCTTTCTCCCTGCGCTGCGCTGCGCCGTTATGGAAGCCTGGTGCTAACACAGGCACCCTTGCATCATGGTGCAAGGGTGCCTCCATTGTAAGAAGGACTGTTTTTGTGCACAAAAACAATTCCCTGAGGCTTAGTTATCTTTCTATGTAAAAACTTTCCAAATGACACAGCTAGGCACTGCAAGATTGCTTGCGGCACGGGGCTGCGTCATTATTTTGTAAATATGCCCCTAAGTCCCTAAGTCAGTAGTGAGGACAAGTACCAAAAAGCTAAGATTTCTGCCACATACGGCTGACACCCATGCAGACTTTATTACAGTGCAACAGGTCTTAGTCCCTCATCAGTTTCAAGCTGGACACTTTCAGGGTCATTTTGATGAGCCCTGTTGTGTCGCACTTGCACCACGCAACATGGTGCAAACTCGACATAACTTAAAATAAAAATTTATGAAGCCACGCAAGCCCACTTTGCTTGTTCCTGAGCGGCTCCAAAAATCTGAAGTAAGGCAACACAGCACGTTGCCTTACTCTGCCTTGAGAATGAGTTCCATGGATGTTGCATGGTTGTGCCAACGCAACTCCCATGTTTTTTGGCATTCCCAGGTATACCAGAAGCAGCAGACCTGGGAATGCATCAAAAAGATGCAGCTTCTCAGGGGAAGCGTAACAAAGAGAAATATCTTTATTTCTTCACGTTAGTTCCTTTTTCTATGTGTGCTGCACAATGCAGCACACATAGAAAGAGGCATATGCCTCTCATGATTGTTTTTGGGCAGGACGATATCCCTTTCTGCACAAAAACAATCCTGCATGCAACTAAGACACTCCTGCACCATGGTGCAAGGGCGCCTCCATTGTAAGAAGGACTGTTTTTGTGCACAAAAACAATTCCCTGAGGCTTAGTTATCTTTCTATGTAAAAACTTTCCAAATGACACAGCTAGGCACTGCAAGATTGCTTGCGGCACGGGGCTGCGTCATTATTTTGTAAATATGCCCCTAAGTCCCTCAGTAGTGAGGACAAGTACCAAAAAGCTAAGATTTCTGCCACATACGGCTGACACCCATGCAGACTTTATTACAGTGCAACAGGTCTTAGTCCCTCATCAGTTTCAAGCTGCACACTTTCAGGGTCATTTTGATGAGCCCTGTTGTGTCGCACTTGCTCCACGCAACATGGTGCAAACTCGACATAACTTAAAATAAAACTTTATGAAGCCACGCAAGGCCACTTTGCTTGTTCCTGAGCGGCTCCAAAAATCTGAAGTAAGGCAACACAGCATGTTGCCTTACTCTGCCTTGAGAATGAGTTCCATGGATGTTGCATGGTTGTGCCAACGCAACTCCCATGTTTTTTGGCATTCCCAGGTATACCAGAAGCAGCAGACCTGGGAATGCATCAAAAGGATGCAGCTTCTCAGGGGAAGCATAACAAAGAGAAATATCTTTATTTCTTCACGTTAGTTCCTTTTTCTATGTGTGCTGCACAATGCAGCACACATAGAAAGAGGCATATGCCTCTCATGATTGTTTTTGGGCAGGACGATATTCCTTTCTGCACAAAAACAATCCTGCATGCAACTCAGACACTCCTGCACCATGGTGCAAGGGTGCCTGCATTGGTGCTAGGCTACCAAAAAGGCGGCAGCGAAGGGGAAAAGGCAGGAGTGTGCAATATTGCCATGAACACAGCACATTCTTGCCCTTTTCCTGTCACGCATTGCAGCACAAGAAAGAGATTTGCAACTCTGTACTGCATAACAAACTCATAAATAGGCTTCAGAATTATTCAAAATTATTTGAGAACAACAACAACTAACTTAAGATATGACTGTAATATGGGCGATCAAGGCGGATATCTGTCCTCCCTCTTAGAAACCCACAACATTTACAGAATGGATGTCCTAAGTGCTGTATCCTTCACAGGAGGTGAATTGACAGTCTTTCAGCAATCACTATAATCCTGACACAGTACCTGTAGCGTAACCTAAATCAGCCAGACACTGTAATTACAGTGCACTCTACTTGTATCATCTTTACTGTGTCACACTACTATGCACTGGTACCTAAGACACTCTAAGGGCATCATTCTGATAACTCAAGGATGACATCAAAACACCTCCAAACATAACATTAAGAGCCAGTACACTTGGCTGATAATTGCCTTCAGGTTATGTAATAATCATTTTAAAAGTATGCTAATCCTCCTGTTATTGACAGACCTCGTAGCCTCCATCCCCCGAGCACTGGAGGACCTACATCAATATCAAGAAATCTCAGGGTTCAATTTTAACGTCCCCAAATCTGAAATCTTGAAAATATTGATCCCTCGGTCTGTAGTACAGCAGGCAGAGGTGCTTACCTCCCTCTGACGGGCGGCAACACACATTCATTACTTGGGCCCAGCGTTAGCTCCTGCACTGTCTAAAATTAGAGCTCGAAACCTCCTGCGCGTTAAACGTAGAATCCAAAATGAACATACTAGTTGGAAGCATAGATCCCTTTCACTTCTTGGGAAGATTGCAGCAGATAAAGGCGGTCATTACAACATTGGCGGTAAAAGCCGCTTACCGACGTGCAGAAGACTGCCAACCCACCGCCGCGGCCGCGGTAAACCGCCACGGTCATTATGACCCACAACTCGGAAACTGCCAAAATACAGACACCCACAGAAGTCCGCCACACCAAAGGCCAGCGATAAACTGGTGATAACCAAACCGACACCGTCACGCCAACAGTAATACGCCCACACTATCACGACCCACGAATCCACGCGGCGGTCTTTCAACCGCGGTATCCCATTGGTGGTACACACCGCCGCGCTCAAAATACACACACTCCTACAAAACACAGCCACATTGGACAAATCCAAATACACACACCTGATACACATGCGAACACCACTCCCACACACCCAATACAATATAAAACACACACCCCCATCACCCACAAACCCCCACCACAAAAAAATCGGGACGACGCACAGAGAGAGAGACCATATAGAAGAATCGAGCACCCAGACGCACATATTACCATCACCCACACAAATACCACGCACTTCACACAACACCCCAATACACATCACCTCACGTATCACCACACATTCCACCCTACACATCACCTACACCACCCCATGGCACCGCAAAGACACCCCGGGTTTTCGGAGGAGTAACTCAGGGTCATGGTGGAGGAAATCATCCGGGTAGAGCCACAGCTATTCGGAGCACAGGTGCAGCAGACGTCCATTGCAAGGAAGATGGAGCTATGGAGCAGAATAGTCGACAGGGTCAACGCAGTGGGACAGCACCCAAGAAATCGGGATGACATCAGGAAGAGGTGGAACGACCTACGGGGGAAGGTGCGTTCCAGACACCGGATTGCAGTGCAGAAGACTGCCGGCGGACCCCCACCTCCTCCCCCAGAATGTACGACATGGGAGGAGCAGGTCTTGGCGATCATGCATCCTGAGGGCTTCGGTGGAGTATCTGGAGGAATGGACTCTGGTAAGTCACATCTTCACTACTTCATCTCCCCCACCCCACCTGCATGCCAACACATACCCCCACCCTCAGCCTCACCCCCATCACTCCTACTCCTTGCAAATGTCCCACCATCACAACCCACCCATCCCAACACCAAGCCCTGCATGCGACCACAAAGCATGGACACCCATCACCAAAGCATGCCCACTGCACATGCCCATACCCCCCCCCAAACCACCGACACAAAAGCCCCCACACAGGAATGCAAGCACTGGGGGACACGGGCACCCACCCATTGCACACCATTCCACACACAGATGCAATAATCATGCTTTTATACCCCTGCAGGACCCCTACGCAACGTCACCGCACAGGAGGGTTCACAAATGTCCCCCCCACCACCCCACAGAAGAGACCCACAGTAATGACTGCAGCTCTGTTGACCTGGATCTAGATGGCCAGCCCGGCCCATCGGGGACCTCGGGACAGTCGGTTCCCCTCACACAGCCACAGGCCACTGCAGACCTACCCCCCTCTGGAAACACCAGCACAGCACCCACTTAGCGGGCCCACACCTCTGTCTCCAGGACACGTCAAGCAGCAGTGTGTTCACCACTACAGGGCACCCAGGTTAACCCACCACCCCAACAACAACAGGGACCTGGGGCAGTGGCAGTGGGCACACGGTCCAGGGGACAGAGGCCCAGGGAAACAGGGGAACTGGGAGGGCTGCTGTGCGACAGGGTGGGGACAGGCCCAGGGAACCCACTCTCCACAAGGCCCTCTCCTCCATCATGGGAGCATACCACCACTCCCAGGAGACGATGGCTACGGTACTGGCCAAGTTTCAGGAGACCCAGCGCATGCAGGAGGAACAGTATTTGGGCTTCAGGGAGGAACTCAGAACCATCAGCTCCATCGTAGGGGTGCTGAAGGACATACAGAACACCATGAGGGACACCCTGGCACTCCAAGGGGCCCCTGACACTAGCATGGACCAAGAACTGCACACCACCTCCGCCGGCGCTAGTGGACAGGAGGCACCACCACAGGACCAACAGGCCACCAGCACCCCACCCCCTGCAGAAGGAGAACCACCCCGCAAGCGGTCCCAGAGATCCAGGAAGAGGACAGAGTAAGATGCCAAGACCCCTGCCAAGAAAGGATACCACCCTGATAGTCATCCCACTGTCCCACTTTGTCACCCTGTCCATCCTTAAACTGCCCCAGCTCCACTTCCCAGACCCATTTGGACAATGCACCTGTGAGACTAATAGACTGGACTCTGCCATGGATATTCCTCCACCATTACCCTTCACCAATTTACAACCCCCCTCCAATAATTAGCACATTAATAAACACCCTTATTGCACAAAACAATCAGGAGTCTGTCTGTGAATGTGAATATATTTATCTGTAATTACAGTGCCAAAATGCTTATTTACATTGTGATGCCAACATACCAATGTCACACAGCTGTAGTCCATGGGGAAACAAAGCAGATTCACACTGTGGGACCCAGATCTCTGAAATCGTAAGGGAAAGTGACAACTCAGTTACCATACCATGGGTGAAAAGGACAGACAGTACAGAGGTAGTAGTGTTTAAGTACATGTAGTAGGCCGGTTTGTATTCTTTCCTCTGTTCATTGGAAATATTGCAGTATCACTGTGTTCCTGTTGTCTATGTCGTCTTCTTCGTCTTCCTCCTCTTCACTCTCCACAGGGTCCACAGCTGCTACAACACCACCATCTGGACCATCCTCCTGCAGAAAAGGCACCTGGCGACGCAAATCCAGATTGTGAAGCATACAGCAGGCCACGATGATCTGGCACACCTTCTTTGGTGAGTAGAATAGGGATCCACCTGTCATATGGAGGCACCTGAAACTGGCCTTCAGGAGGCCAAAGGTCCGCTCGATCACCCTACTAGTTCGCCCATGGGCCTCATTGTAGCATTCCTCTGCCCTTGTCCTGGGATTCCTCACTGGGGTCAGTAGCCATGACAGGTTGGGGTAACCAGAGTCACCAATTAGCCACACACGGTGCCTCTGGAGCTGACCCATCACATAAGGGATGCTGCTATTACGCAGGATGTAGGCGTCATGCACTGAGCCAGGGAACATGGCATTCACATGGCAGATGTACTGGTCTGCCAAACATACCATCTGTACATTCATGGAATGATAACTCTTCCGGTTTCTGTACACCTGTTCACTCCTGTTGGGGGGGACCAAAGCCACATGGGTCCCATCAATGGCACCTATGATGTTGGGGATATGTCCAAGGGCATAGAAGTCACCCTTCACTGTAGCCAAATCCTCCACCTCAGGGAAAACGATGTAGCTCCGCATGTGTTTCAGCAGGGCAGACAACACTCTGGACAACACGTTGGAAAACATAGGCTGGGACATCCCTGATGCTATGGCCACTGTTGTTTGAAATGACCCACTTGCTAGGAAATGGAGTACTGACAGCACCTGCACTTGAGGGGGGATTCCTGTGGGATGGCGGATAGGTGACATCAGGTCTGGCTCCAGCTGGGCACACAGTTCCAGAATTGTGGCACGGTCAAGCCTGTATGTCAGGATGAGATGTCTCTCCTCCATTGTCGACAGGTCCACCAGCGGTCTGTACACCGGAGGATGCCGCCATCTCCTCACATGTCCCAGCGGACGGTGCCTATGAAGGACAACAGCGAGCACAGAGTCAAACATCCCAGAGGTACGTAACCCCAGCTTTCCAAAAACACGGATCTTAACCCATCGTATGGCTTGTATGAGTGTGGATGCAAGGCCTAGGTATGTGTGACGCAGTACAAAAAGTAAGGCATGTGGGCCCCTGAAATGGCTGCTGCCTGACCTGTAAAGTGTGACAATGGGATGTGAGGTAACTGCGCTGGCGTTGCACACCGTGGTGGTAGGCGGTCGAAGACCGCGGCACAATGCTGCATTGGTTAACATTGGACCCTATGGGTCTCAGGAGCCAATGACGATGTGCGCCGGCGGTCACGGTACGCACCGCCGCGGACGTGACCACCATTTTCTCTCTGTTAATTCACTCGATATCTGATCTTCCACAGGAGAGGACCTACACTGCAAGTGCTGCTGTGACCTCGGTCTGGAAGGGACAATGGCTGATGCGAATGGGGAATGGGCCCCTGCCTTCACATCGGAGGAGTTGGAGAAGCTTGTGGATGTGGTCCTCCCCCAGCACGCGCTACACTACGGTCCTCCAGACAAACAGGTAAATACACTGGGAGCATGCTGTATGGGCTATGCCTGTGTTGAGTGGGGTGGATGAAAGATGGGGGGGGGAGAGATTGAGGCATGCTTGAAACGACGGTGAGTGCATGTGCCACATGGCAAGGGTAGGGATGGGGGGCCACTCACATTGATGGTGCAGAAGGTAATTACTTTTCTTCTCCCCCTGTACATTTCATATAGGTCAGCGCCCACCAGAAGACAGATATTCATGGCCCTGTGTCACCTATGTGTGCAGATGTCGTCCATAGCCCTGTAGGCCATGTCCCAGGGATTGCAAAGTGGACCCCAAATGCGCGGCGTAGTGCAGGGGGCTTCTGTGTCTGTGCTGTCCGCCAACAGTAGCGGGAATGCATGCACTCAACATGTCTTTCTTCTGTCCCCCCCCCCCCCTTTTTGTGGTCTTCCTGTTCATGTGTGCATTAGCATCATCAGGCGGAGGAGCAGTGGCACCGGAGCACGAGGGAGCTGCATCCCACATGGCCATGGAGGGCCACACTACCGACTCTGAAATCGCAAGTGGGACGGAGGGCGAGGGGAGCTCCACGGCGGGGACACGAGCGGACATTAGTGGATCGGACTCGTCCTCTGATGAGAGCTCCCTTGTGGTGGCGGCAACATCTCTGCCCCCCGCAACAACAGGTACAGCCGCCACCCCCGCACCAGCACCGCCCTCCCAGCAACCCCTCAGCGTTTGCTCTGTGCCCGCTCACCCAGGAAGGTGGGCATCTCCTTCTCCCCAGGCACCTCAGGCCCTGCCCCAGTCACCCCTGCTGCCCTCAGTGAGGAGGTCATTGACCTCCTCAGGTCGCTCACTGTTGGGCAGTCTACCATTTTGAATGCCATCCAGGGTGTAGAAAGGGAAGTGCACCAAAGTAATGCATACCTGAAGGGCATTCATTCTGGTCAGGCGGCCCTTCAGCGAGCCTTTCAGACTCTGGCCTCATCACTGATGGCAGCCATTGTCCCTGTGTCTAGCCTCCCCCTCCAACTTCCTACACCCAGACCCAATCCCCTGTACCTCTGCCTATCCCAAGCACACCATCAGACAAGCAGGCACACACCTCAACACCCAAGGGCAGCTCACGCAGACATAAGCACCACACATCCCACTGGCAGTCACACAAGCAACATCCACATACAGACATACCAACATCCACTGCCTCCACTGTGTCCCCATCCTCCACGTCTCCCTCCTCCCTGCCAGTCTTGTCTCCACTCGCACCTGCATGCACAGCATCTTCAGCCACTACGTCCCTCAGCAGCACACACACCAGAACACCCGCACACGTGCACTCACCACCCCCACTGCCATTTACACGTCCCCTGTGTCCTCTCCCAGTGTGTCTGTGCCGCCCCCTCCCAAGATACACAAACGCAGGGAGCCACCCACCCAACAGCCATCCACCTCACGACAGCCTACAGCCCAGACACCTGCACCCAAAGCCACCCCACTTACACCTCCTACAACCACAACCTCTTCCTCCACTCCCATACCCACTACACCTACCCGTCCCACTGCTCCCCAAAAATTTTCCTGTCCAAACTTAACCTCTTTCCCTCAACTCCCCCACCCCGTCCATGTCATAGGCCTAGAGCTAGCACCTCAGCCACTACACCACCGGGCCCGGTGGTGCATGTCGTACATGGTCACTGGAGTGCACCGCCCACCAGGGCAGCCAGTGTGGTCCGGAGCCACAGCACAGCCAGCCCCATCCCCCCCCCCCCCCTCAGAAACATCCAAAAATTGCCAGTGCACAGCGGCAGAGGGTCAAGACACCAGGGACAAAAACCCCTACCAGGGCTCCCGGCGGGAGTGTCGGGCAGCTGGGACACCGGCCAAGGTGGGGTAGGGCCACAGGAGAGCAGGAAAGTCTGGGAAGGGCAGCACGCCCGACAACACCGCCATCAGCCCAGCTGGCCAGGAGGGCCCCACAAGCCCCATCCCAGCTGGCCAGGAGGCCACCAAAATCCCCAGCACAGCTGCCCAGGAGGGCCCCGGCACCCACAGGACAGGTGGGCAGGAGGGCCCCCCCAGGCCCAGGCCAGATGGCACATGAGCACCCCGGCATGGCCAGCACCGCTGAACAGGGGACCGCCATCTCAAGCACCGCTGAACAGGGTACCGCCATCTCAAGCACCGCTGAACAGGGCACAGCTATCTCAAGCACCGCTGAACAGGGGACCGCCATCTCAAGCACCGCTGAACAGGGCATGGCTATCCCAAGCACCGCTGAACAGGGGACCGCCATCTCAAGCACCGCTGAACAGGGCACGGCTATCCCAAGCACCGCTGAACAGGGGACCGCCATCTCAAGCACCGCTGAACAGGGCACGGGTATCCCAAGCACCGCTGAACAGGGGACCGCCATCTCAAGCACCGCTGAACAGGGCACGGGTATCCCAAGCACCGCTGAACAGGGGTCCGCCATCTCAAGCACCGCTGAACAGGGCACGGCTATCCCAAGCACCGCTGAACAGGGGACCGCCATCTCAAGCACCGCTGAACAGGGGACCGCCATCTCAAGCACCGCTGAACAGGGCACGGCTATCTCAAGCACCGCTGAACAGGGGACCGCCATCTCAAGCACCGCTGAAGAGGGCACGGCTATCTCAAGCACCGCTGAAAAGGGGACCGCCATCTCAAGCACTGCTGAACAGGGCACGGCTATCGCAAGCACTGCTGAACAGGGGACCGCCATCTCAAGCACCGCTGAACAGGGGACCGCCATCTCAAGCACCGCTGAACAGGGCATGGGTATCCCAAGCACCGCTGAACAGGGGACCGCCATCTCAAGCACCGCTGAACAGGGCACGGCTATCCCAAGCACCGCTGAACAGGGGTCCGCCATCTCAAGCACCGCTGAACAGGGCACGGCTATCCCAAGCACCGCTGAACAGGGCACGGCTATCTCAAGCACCGCTGAAAAGGGGACCGCCATCTCAAGCACTGCTGAACAGGGCACGGCTATCCCAAGCACTGCTGAACAGGGGACCGCCATCTCAAGCACCGCTAAACAGGGGACCGCCATCTCAAGCACCGCTGAACAGGGCACGGCTATCCCAAGCACCGCTGAACAGGGGACCGCCATCTCAAGCACCGCTGAACAGGGGACCGCCATCTCAAGCACCGCTGAACAGGGCACGGCTATCTCAAGCACCGCTGAACAGGGGGCCGCCATCTCTCGCACCGCTGAACAGGGCACGGCTATCTCAAGCACCGCTGAACAGGGGACCACCATCTCACGCACCGCTGGCCCATGAGCGGCAGGGGCAGTGCCGCATCTGTGTCAGACAGGGCTGCACGATGCACTCTGGGCACCAGGCCCCGTCCAGAACCAGTGGAGACATGCATCCACTACCTCATTTCTGCACAGGAAGAAGCACTCTGGCCAACAGGCACCCTCCAGAACTAGTGGAGACTGTTATCCACTTGAGAGACTGTGGCTTTGCACTCCCCAGGATGGAACAGTGGGCAACCCACCCACTGTAGAGACTTGAGAGACTGTGGCTTTGCACTCCCCAGGATGGAACAGTGGGAAACCCACCCACTGTAGAGACTTGAGAGACTGTGGCTTTGCACTCCCCAGGATGGAACAGTGGGAAACCTACCCACTGTAGAGACTTGAGAGACTGTGGCTTTGCACTCCCCAGGATTGAGCAGTGGGCAGACCACCCACTGTAGAGACTTGTGAGACTGTGGCTTTGCACTCCCCAGGATTGAACAGTGGGCATGGAGCCCCCTTGTGGATCTTGCGTCGTGCACTCATCCGGCTGAGGTGCCCCCCCTTCCCTTCCCCCTGAGGTGCCTGTAGTTTTGCTATCTGATGCCCCTGCAGTGTTCTCTCCGTTTAGGTCAGGTATCCGGTGTGGGCTTTGCCCATGTTTTTTGGGCCCAGTGGTCCACGGACAATGCCTGGTACAATGCCTGGACTTGTAAATTTGGTGTATATAATAGTTTTTAGTGTGTATATATTTTTGATTGCTGTATTTCAATATATTTCAATGGTTACAGTCATTTCCTTTTGTCTTTGCATTCTTCCAGGGGGTCTGGGGGGTGTAACTGTGATGTATAGATATGTATTGGTGTGTGTGTTGTAGTGGGTGAGGGTGGGGGTGTTGCGTGTGTGTGTCACTGTTTTTTCCCTCCCCCCTTCCCTGTGTCGTAGGTGCAGTACTCACCGTTGTCTTCTGCGCCGGCATACGTGCTCCTGGTAGAGGAGCAGGAAGACTATAGCTGGGAGGATTTGGAGTTCCGGGTTCATGCTGTCCTCGTTCCTCGTGGGGTGTGTAGAGGTGAGCATTTTTCCTTCGAAATGCCTGTTTCCGCCGTGTTTTTATCAGCGGTGAATCCGTCCCGGAAAAGGTGGCGGATTGGACTGTTGTGATACTGTGGGCGGTACTTTGACTCCCGCGTGGCTGTTGGCGGTGGCCGCCGCGCTGTTTGTTTGGACCGCCGGGGCGGTCGGAGTGTTAAAGTGGCTGTCTTTGTTGGCTGTTTCCGCCACGGTCGTGATTCCATTTTTCTTCCCGCCGGCCTGTTGGCGGTTTTACCGCCGCTTTAGCACCGACCGCCAGGGTTGTAATGACCACCAAAATGTTTATCCTGCCCAAGGTGCTCTATCTGTTCCAGACACCAACCCCTTGAATACCAAAGGAATACATAGCTGACCTCCAATTGACATGTGCCAATATTAAATGGGGGGCAGGCAAAGTGGAGAGGATCAGTCGGAAACAGAGTTCATTGTGCCCACAGGTGGTGGGGTGGTCTGGGGATTCCCAATTTGTCCAGTTATTATGTAGTGGCCCACCTCCATTACCTCATCCTCTGGACACAACGAGAAACGAAAAAGGGTGAGGTGCCCCCCCTTGCCTTCCCCCTGAGGTGCCTGTAGTTTTGCTATCTGATGCCCCTGCAGTGTTCTCTCCGTTTAGGTCAGGTATCCGGTGTGGGCTTTGCCCATGTTTTTTGGGCCCAGTGGTCCACGGATAATGCCTGGTACAATTCCTGGACTTGTAAATTTGGTGTATATAATAGTTTTTAGTGTGTATATATTTTTGATTGCTGTATTTCAATATATTTCAATGGTTACAGTCATTTCCTTTTGTCTTTGCATTCTTCCAGGGGGTCTGGGGGGTGTAACTTTGATGTATAGATATGTATTGGTGTGTGTGTTGTAGTGGGTGAGGGTGGGGGTGGGGGTGTTGCGTGTGTGTGTCACTGTTTTTTCCCTCCCCCCTTCCCTGTGTCGTAGGTGCAGTACTCACCGTTGTCTTCTGCGCCGGCGTACGTGCTCCTGGTAGAGGAGCAGGAAGACTATAGCTGGGAGGATTTGGAGTTCCGGGTCCATGCTGTCCTCGTTCCTCGTGGGGTGTGTAGAGGTGAGCGTTTTTCCTTCGAAATGCCTGTTTCCGCCGTGTTTTTATCAGCGGTGAATCCGTCCCGGAAAAGGTGGCGGATTGGACTGTTGTGATACTGTGGGCGGTACTTTGACTCCCGCGTGGCTGTTGGCCGTGGCCGCCGCGCTGTTTGCTTGGACCGCCGTGGCGGTCGGAGTGTTAAAGTGGCTGTCTTTGTTGGCTGTTTCCGCCACGGTCGTGATTCCATTTTTCTTCCCGCCGGCCTGTTGGCGGTTTTACCGCCGCTTTAGCACCGACCACCAGGGTTGTAATGACCACCAAAATGTTTATCCTGCCCAAGGTGCTCTATCTGTTCCAGACACCAACCCCTTGAATACCAAAGGAATACATAGCTGACCTCCAATTGACATGTGCCAATATTAAATGGGGGGCAGGCAAAGTGGAGAGGATCAGTCGGAAACAGAGTTCATTGTGCCCACAGGTGGTGGGGTGGTCTGGGGATTCCCAATTTGTCCAGTTATTATGTAGTGGCCCACCTCCATTACCTCATCCTCTGGACACAGCGAGAAACGAAAAAGGGCTAATGCGTGATTGCCCACACAATGGCGGTTTGAGCCTTGCGGGAAATTCCCTGGCGATCTAGGTCCGAAAGAACAAAAACCCTCTATGTATTTCCTATCACAAGGGTGACTTTGAAGGTCTGGTACAGTGTGTGGGTCAGGTGGGGCCTCACAACCTTTCCCTCCCCCTTCACACCCCTTTAGAGCAAACAGGAATTTACTCTAGGTCTGACCAGAACCACATACGACAAGAGGTTGGAGGCAGCATCTAAAATGCTACGGGACATGTACACACAAGGTTCCCTCAAATCATTTGAACATTTGAAGGAAGAGTTCAACCTCCCAGATACTGAGAGGTATTGCTAGCTGCAGCTACGCCACTGGCTGTTAATCCCTAGAATCAAGCAAGGAGGTACGAGAATCCTCATCTTTCTAAATGTACCTCAGCCATTGCATGACGATAAACATGCAGTTTCCATCATATACTACATGCTACACATTATGCAACACTCCTCAAAACACCCCTAGCTTTGAGCTTGTGAGAGGTAATTAAGTATCACTCTCGACCATGAACAGTGGATGGAAATCCTGAGTCAGTTGTCCAACTATGCATCACACTTGGGAGAGCGCAAACCATCCTCAAGAGAATCTACCACTGGGATTACACTTCAACCCTTCTAGCTAAAATGAAGAGAGATCACAATCCTCTCTGCTGGATAGAATGTGGGGAGGAGGGATCCATAACACACTTACTCTTGTCCTGTCCCAAGAGACACCCTTCTGGACCTCGTTCTTGTCTACAATAAAACATGTCACAGGTTTTGACCTTGGTAGGTGGGCTAAGGTGATTCTTTTGGGCCGTCCAATGCCAGAGGCTTATCTGTTGTTTGGTCCTCTTAGTAAACTGACATCCCATCTTCTGCTAGCAGCTAAAGAAACTAACTTAAGCCTTTGGGGACAGCCCACCCAACTATCTGAACATAAATGGATTGAACACCTATGGTGGACCCTGAGCATGAAGAAGTTGTTGAAATTTGTGCTGGGGAGAACATTTTCAGTAAGGAATGGGGATGCCTCCTGGACTGCTTTAGTAGGAATTGTAGAGAAATATTGTGTCCAAAACACCTTTGGACACTGAAACTTCTTAGTCCCTCCCAGCTTGAGGACTATTGCGCTGCGTTCTGCCAGCGTCACAGAGACTGGCCGACTCACAGTATGGCTGACAGTGAACTCTAAGAGGCCTAAATCATGGTTGATGCGGTGTTGCCACTTGGTGCAGGGGTTTAAAGGGTGGGAGAAACAGATCAGATGGCTTGTGGATGAGAGGGGAGAGTTATCAGGGCCTATCTCATTGTTCACAGTTGTGATGGCTGTCTCCTATGCTGCTGTAGAGATGCTTGACAATGCCAAAAGGATAATAAAAATATATTCAAACCTAAAAAGCTATCACATTATGACTTTAGGTGGTAATGGCCCAGTTACTTTCTTTTAATCTTTATTACTCCAAGCCCAGTTCTTGCTGAACAGTCCACCCCTTTGTTCATCTGATCTACTAGGGATTTAAAGTCTTTGAGGAGAGATTGCACAGTATAGGTGGTATACATGTTTGACCTTATGGAGAAGTTGGAGGCAGCATAAAATCTATTTATAGCAGTCACTACTTATTTATTAATGGGATCCCACAATAAGGCATCCTCCGATATTTATGGCGCCCTGCGAGGAAAGGCCAACTATGATGATATTTACCTTGACTACTGCCAGCAATTAATTGGGGAATTTATCCACCTGATAGTGCCAGGAATATGACGCTGAGGAAGGCAATTTTCGATTTTTCAAAGTTAAATTTGTAGCCTATTTTGGCAAACCCTACAACAATGTGGGCTACTCTTCTTAAATGTTGTAGTAACTCGTCATCTGTGAGATATATATCATCATCCACATATAACAGCGCTTCAGGGTCTAACTCGTGCAAAATAGCAGTCACACGAGCTGCAAACAGTCCTGGGCTGTTCTTATACCACTGAGGGAAACAACAGAAGCTTGTTAAATCTCAGCTTTCAGGAGCTATATTCTGGCAGAAGAATCCATTCGAGATATCCAAAGTTGTTTTATATTTTTTCCGCACAATGTTGCTCATTAGTGCAGTGCTATGCGAGTTATGTATAGCATATGTACGTGTATGTCTGTTCAAATGTCTGTAGTCTAAGACTATTCTGTATGAATGGTCCGGCTTTGCTAGAGGAAATAAGGGATTATTCATCGGCGAGACACAGGGCTCAATTACCCCCTGGTATTCCAATTGTGTAAGTATTTCTCTCACCGGTGCCCTTGCTTCATGTTTTATGGGATACTGTGGTTGTGGCTGAGGTTCACCTTTAATGGGAATTACATGATATTGAGAATCCCTGTCCCACCCTACGTGATTTCTATATAAGGCAGGTGCTTGTGCAAGAGCCCATTTTATAGAATAGGACTCTGCGAATTCCTCTGGAACAAGGGGCGAGAAGGAAGGTTTAATAACCTCCTCCCCAGCTGGGCAGGTGCGGACAAAATCAGGCGGCCAATCTTGTTCAGCCAGTAAAATGTCATATATCTTAACTACACGAGCCCAAAAGATTGCGTGTATAGTGCGTTCTCCTTCCAATTGTAAAGTCACTGTATACACCCTATCGGGTTCGGAGACACGCATGTCTGCTGTTTCTACTTGTATGAAGTCATCAGTTGCTTTCACCTCCAGATGCTCTAGAAGATTCCGGCGAACTATTGTGACCTCTGCCGGGCTGTCTAGCAGTGCTAGAGCCCATGTCTTGTTCTTCAAGAGAACCCTCTTCCTGAGTGGTATGTCTAACTGAGACTGCTGCCACCTATTTCTTTCTAAACTGTTGTTTTTGTTGTATCGGTTTCTCTTCCTTCTTGACAGAAACTTCCGAAGAGCGTTGTAATTCCTGTCTCGGTTTCACGTACTCTGTTCTGCGCTCTGACCGCCCACCTCTCTCATTTCTCTTTTGATGAGTCCTGAAAGGAACGAGATTGGCGTGTATCAGTATATTGATATCTATCAGGCGTTTTTATATTATCTCTATTTCTGAGATTATACCTATTATGCGGGGTCTCCGTACGTGGAGATTCTCCCCTTTCTTTTTTGGATGTTTGTTGTTTTTTCTCCCAGCGCTTCTTGTTACCCTCAGGTTGCTGTTTAGTATTATCTTTATTAATTTTTCCCTGAAATTGAGGTTTTTGCGGTCTAGCCCCCAGGCTATCTCGACCGATACTGGAATATGTTTCCGCTATTATTTTGGGCAGTTCCCGCTCCTGATCTTGTTGCGGGACGTCACGAAGACGCATGCGCACCGCAAATGCAGCTGCTTCCCCTTTAAAATTGTTTAGGATTATCTAAGAAACTGTGGCAAAGTTGCCCATCAGTTGCATTCCTAAATCTAAGTCCGGGGCAGCCCCGTGTTCATCCTGAATTTGTTTAAGCACTTCCGGTAGGTTGGCTAATGTCGGTGTACCGTGTGCCATTGTATAGAGCGCAGCAAACACAGTGCCCCATGTATTACAATGTTCCACTGTGGGAACCATCCCAAAGGGTAAACACATAGGGGGTCATTACAAGCTTGGCGGGCGGCTACCGCCGCCCGCCAAGCGGTAACCGCCGTGCGGCCGCACTCCCGCGGACCCCATTACAACATCCCCGCTGGGCCAGCGGGCGCAAACCTAGTCTACGCCCGCCGGCCCAGCGGGGATGCGGCCGCAACATAGGAGCTAGCTCCTAATGGAGCCGGCGGTGTTGCGGCCGTGCGACGGGTGCAGTAGCACCCGTCGCGCTTTTCACTGTCTGCTATGCAGACAGTGAAAAGCTGCATGGGGCCCTGTTAGGGGGCCCCAGGACTTCCCTTACCGCCAACCTCTTCCTGGCGGTGCAAACCGCCAGAAACAGGCCGGCGGTAGGGGAGTCATAATCCCCAGGGCAGCGCTGCTTGCAGCGCTGTACTGGCGGATTAACACCGCTGGGGCTAAAACGGCGGGAAACCGCCGGCCCCGGCGGTGCTACCGCTGCGGTCGTAATACGGGTCTCCGTACCGCCAGCATGTTGGCGGTACGGACGCCACATTACCCCTGGCGGTCGGAGACCGCCAGGGTCGTAATGACCCCCATAGTATTCTGTGTTTGTCCTGAGGTCCCGTATGGGGAAATACTGCCTCCAGCGTATTCATTTTCTGCGCCAGCCAAAATGGAGTCTCCTCCCGTTTTGCTGGGACTTTACCCATAATAGAGTGTACAGTCACCGGGTTTATACCTGGTGTTACTGAGTGTGGTTGTGCTGGAGCAGCACGCGCTGGGTTTGTATTTAGTGTCTGCATCATAAATTGTACTAATCGTCTATATATTGCTGTTAATTTAGTATATAAGCGTCGAACCTCAGCCACCCCCACATTGGCAGCCGCAGGATGTGGTGTATATGTGGCCAATAAAGGCCAGGTAGGACCATCATTACTTAGTGGACCTAACCTTACTGGTAATATTGTATGGGGTAGGGCGCCATCAAGCCAATTATTATGTTCTTGATAAGATAGAGGTATCTCTAAGTATGCGTACGCCCTGTATTGTCCAGGCTCGTTCGCTACTGTATATGTATGGAATGTATCTGTATTCCCATCAACTGCTGGAAATGCGACCCAAGAGTAAAAAAGTTCTGTTCTATAGGCTGCATGGGCGTCCACCACAAACGTGACCGGACCACCCTGGGTCGTGAGGCCGTTTGCTAGCAAATGTGCTGTGAGCGGTTGTCTCATGTTAAGAGCTATTTTTACAACCTGGGGATTCAGCATTATAAAATGACCAGAGTTCAGAGAAAGCACACCAAGATGGGATTTTTTCAATCCTTTTAAGGTTCAAGCTTGAACAACCATCCGCTGTAATTAGTATTACCTATACCGCGGTGGCGGAAATCCTCAGTGCAACGGACGTCTCTGCAGAAGGAACTGAGGGATCTTTATATTATATGAGACCAAGATAAACCGGTGGAGCCGAAAATTAGAACCAGACCAAATGTTGGTGGCGTCATGTCGCGTAGGCTCTCATTATCCTAATGAGACTACTGGATTTTTGGGCGGCAAGATCGTTCGCAGTGTGGGGGACTAAGTCTGACCCACGGTGAAGGACCCTTGTCACCCCAAATCCGTTGTCACTCCGGCTAACTAGCAGTGCCTCATCTCTCCCGAAGGGAAGAGACAATTGGGCAGCCGAGCGCATGACATCTTAGTACTTCCCAGGGAAGTCGTGGTCACTCAGGTCACAACCAGCTCTCTCATACACAGTACAGTCTCATATATAAATGACAAAGGCAGTTTAAGTTTTAAAGATTGGTTTAATAAAATGACTGCATTTTAGATAACAAAGCGTGAGCTGCAATAACCAGAACTATACAATACAGTAGGATTAAAATAGTAATGAGGAGAGTGAAGCACAAGAATAAGGCTATCAAAGTGCAACTAGATTATGTTCTCTCTAAGTTATATTCTGAGCACAGCATGTGAAGCTCTAAGCCTGCCTTTCAGGTTCCCCCGGGAGGACATCAACCCTCATACCTGAGCAAAGGCCTGTAATCTGCATCAGCATCTGCAACGGGGGAGTCAGCGTCTAGTTGTAGGTTCCTGGTCGGAATCTCCCTCTAACGTGTACTAGGACTAGAAAGTGTTTTTATAACTAAAACGCAGATGTTCTAAGAAATGTCCATACGTAAGGATGTGTACTTTCTACGAACACTAGAGACTAAGGGCCAGATGTATCAAAAAACCAAATTGCATTTCTTAAATAGCGAATTTTAAGAAATCGCTATTTAAGAAATGCAAAATGGTTTGAATGATTTTTGCTATTCGGTAATAGCGATTTCTTAAAATTCGCAAATGCTATTACCGAATCGCAAATAGAGAATCCAACTCCATTTGCACCTATGGGCCTGCTGCAAATGGTTTTGCATTGCCTAAATTGCAAATTCCAGTTAGGAATTAGCAATTTAGGAAATGCAAATCCCAGGGTGCTGGGGGCCTAAGGCCCCCTCTGCTGCACCCCAAAAATATTTTTACGGATATTTGAAGCACACACATGCCTTAGTGGCATGTGTGCTCTACATGTCAATTTTAAAAATGCATTTAAAATGCATTTTTAAAATTTGCACATGGTTACCACCAAACTTTTGTTGGTGGTAATTGCATTTCCTAAATGCCCAATTCGCATTTAGGAAATGCTTGATACATGTGCTTAAGAAATCGCAAATAAGGATTCCTTATTTGCGATTTCCTATTTAGAGAATCGCAATTTGCGATTCTCTAAATGGGGTCGCAATTTTAAGGAATCGCTATTTTAGCGATTCCTTAAAATTGCACTGCGGATGCCTTTCATACATTCTGAAAGGCATTTTTGCATTCGCAAACGGCCGAATTTTGCAATTCGCACCGTTTGTGAATGCAAAATCGCTTGATACATCTGGCCCTAAACTTCTACCACGTTTACCGGCAATGTACCAGACTGTAGCCTTGACTGAAGCACAGAGCGAGCAAGAATGTATTGTTTGAGAAAACAGTGCTGAAGTAAGGTAAACAATGTGATAGAATGAAATAAAAACAAGACAGTGAAACTGGTTATTGTAAAATAACAGTGAGAGGTTGAATAAAATGCATCTAGGGCAAAGTGCACAGAGGCCTAATACGTTAAGCTAACGTGCATAAAACTACATTAAAAATGGCTACACTACACTATCAGCCCACCAGACACCTCTGCTCTGCTTTCTTTTCTCTAACCATCAACCCCCATATCCCACATAGCAAATATGGAGGTCACTCCTTCTCCTGCGTAGCAGCGAAGACATGGAACAAGCTACCGTTTAACCTCCAGACATCCCCATCTTTTCCAGAGTTATGAAAGTCTGAAGACCTGGCTATTCAGCTAATCGACTGGAACCTCCCAGCACCTGGATACCCTCACAGGTGACAAGAAGTACTTTACAAATCTACTGATTGACTGATTGATCCAAATCACAGCCAGGTCTCCCAAGAAATATGCCATTCACAGGTGGAATCTCGCCACCAGTACTGTCGCAATTGAAGAAGCATGTCTCCTCCTGGAACTAGCAGGCTTGAGATTGAAAACTTCCTGTTTCAGCCAATTTCTAAGTAACCCAGATCTTACCACTAATCGAGCAAAAGCCATCAACTGGGCAAAACAAATTGAGCAACTCCATTAGCAGACAATACAGAGTGATGCTTGGTAAAAAAGAAAGCCTCCTACCTAATCTGAGAGGTTCATACTCAATAGGTATGCCTTAAGACTGCTCGTACGGAAAGACTGCTAGAGCAAGTCTTGTTCAAGCAGTGAACTGTTAAAAACCAGTCCTGCCTGCTAGGCGTTAGTGACCAAACCTAGATCAAAGTAGATTGCAAAATCAAATTTCCAGAAAAAGTAAGATAATTATTGAATACAGTGAAGAATAAAAAACAAAATCCTACCATCTTTACATCAGTAAGGGACTGGCTTCATATAAAGAAAAAACAGGAAGTGTGAGTAGAACTTCCTCCCTTAGAGTGGTCCCTGGATAATAGCGGCCATATTTGGGGAACTATTTTAGTCAGCTGGAGAATAGGTTCTGCAGCACAGAGATTACATTTTACTTGTAAGGACTGTCTCAAAGAAGACGACCAAAGAGGTAATGAATGTGAGTCCCTGCATTGACACCAAAGAAGTATCTATTACGAAAAAGCTTGGTGAACAGTAGACAATTCTAAATGTAAAGAGTATGGCTAAGCAGATGTATCTGATAGAGACTTTTAGTTGCAGATTCCTTACCTTAGAATTTTCCCCCAGGCGTCAGACTGGATACGGAGATTTTTCTTCGAGCAATACCTTTGCACGTCTGTAGGTGGCGTTGGTCGACTCTGCAGGTGTCGTGGTTCACGTGATGACGTCGGGAGTGGTACATAGACGCCACCCTCGCGCAGTGACGTCAGTTCTTTTCTTTCCGTGCCATGCGCAGATCCGGAGAGAGGCACCCTAGGCTATTTTTTGAGCGAATTTGACGGTTTTGTTGACTTTTTTGTGTGCAACTTTGGTGTGTCGAGGATGTCACTGAAGATCGGGTTCAAGCCTTGTGAGGACTGCCATCGGACAATGTTGGTTTGTCGCGTTTGTCTGTGGTGCCTCGAGCGCGACCAGGACCCGAATTCGTGCTCAGAGTGTCGGGCCATGCACCCAAAGGCTTTGAGGGAGCGGTCCCTAAAGCTAATGGCGGTCCGGCACTCGATTCCGCGTAGGTCCCGGTCTCGCTCGAGAAGAAGGTCTCGAGATCGGTTGCGGAGTCATCACCACTCGTCTTCTTCTAAATCCTCGGGTCAAGGTAAAAAGAAGAAGTCGAAGAAGTCCCATCGCTCTCCGACTTCGCCCCGTCGCTCGGCCGATGTGACGCGGGAAGAGCATCCAAGGACTAGGCCTCTGTCCTCTTCGGGTTCCACGCCGGTGGCTTTGGCCCCGGCCACCGAGGTCACCTCCGGATCCATGCGCGGATCCACACAGGCGCTGGTCGCACCCTCAAAACCTTGACAGTGAAGCTCAGTCCATACACCACACCGCCTCGCGGTTAAATCAAAAGTGGCCTAGTATGCCAGTGCGTTGGAGTCAGACATGTATGGCTGCCAAATTATGCTTCTATCTGAAGAAACAGATTGTGGATGGGTCACTATTTTATTCATATGCCTCAGATCTGAGTTAGAGGGGCTGGGGGTCGGTAAATTCCTGATTGATTAGTTGCAATCAATTGCAACCAGTTAACTGGTACTGACTTTTGAGCCAACCGCTAGCCGGTGTGGTGTATATACTTTAGTCCGACCTGACACATATTTAGTGGGGTCTTTTTACATTGACAAACAAGTATCGCAGTCCTGAAAACGGTCTCTTGGATTGTTCCCATGTGAGACTGAAACGTCTTCAAACAGTCCCTCTTGGTTTTGGCTTTTCTTTTATCACCCCAACAATTGTTATCTTCATTCAAAGAAGGACATTTTCTCATTGGAGTTTGCAAGTGGACTTTTGAGTATATTGACACATGTTCTCAACAATTAGGCGTTTCAAAGCATTGTAGGCATTACATTGTTGAAATGAAAGGTTTGTCAAACCCCCATTAATGATTATATTGTGTTTTTCTAATACAAATCTTTATTAAGCATATACATCTGTTTATTTAATTGATTTAATTTATTCTTTTATTTGAAGAAGTATTATTTGTATAAAGTTCAATTGAATTGCAATATTACGGATGATCATCCAGTTTGTATGATTAATCAGTATAACTGAATAATTAAACAAATCTATGGTAGGCACTTTTGTTATTCATTGTAATTACCTAAGCCTACAAATAAATATTGGGTTGCCCTCCTTTTGTACTGGCTGTTGAAGGCAGTCACTTTAATCAGTTGTCTTCCACCTCCAGACTACCTTGGACCTCCTGTCTTCACTGGGGTGAGAAAGTCCCACCTCACTCCCTGTCAGGTGCTCCTTTTATCAGAGCTGTACTGGATACAGTGCAATTTTGGGCTTATCCTCTGGAACAGCAAGTCCAGGATATTTAGGCTATGCTTCTGATGTTTCAGCCTCTATTTTGGACTTCAATGAGACTGACTCTGAAGTTGCTGAATCTCATGGCCTCCTCTATCCTGCAGGTAACACTTGCCCATTGGCATATGTAGGATCTGCAGTGGGATTTGACGTCCCAGTGGGTGCTGCAGCAGGGGAATGGTCTAGATATCAGAGGGAACTGTAAAAAACCTACAGTGGTGGCTGACTGATCACAATTAGTTCAGTTGCAGACTCCTCTTCCTTCTCCAACCTGACGTGGCTGTGGTGACAGATGCATCACTCTTGGTCTGAGGCAGTCATCTGGGGAAGAGTCTCAGCTCCACATCAGCTTGTTGGAGCAGGGAGTAATCCAACTCGCATTGAAAGCCTTTCTTCCTTCTATAAAGGGAAGAATAGTTCAGGTGTTCATGTACATCACCACCTCCATGTGGTATTAGAAAAAACAGTGCAAGGTGGGGTTGTGTCAAGAGGCCCTGCGTCTCTGGACATGGCTTGAATGTCAGAGTGGACAGACTCAGCCGTCAATGCCTAACACATCACAAATGACGTCTCCATCCGGAGGTGGTACACAGTTTTTTCAGGGATTGTGGAGAACCTTTGTTAGATCTATTTGACACCACGAGGACGGTGCAATGTGAACACTTCTGCACTTCTGCATGCTGGGGTTTCCAAGGAAACTCTTGCTCAAAGAGACTTTTCCTCCAGCCTTTTATACGCCTTTCCCTTGATTCCACTCCTGCCCAGAGTTCTCAAGAAGATCAAGACTGACCGGGCCCATGTCATTCTTGTTGCTCTGGATTGGGCACAGAGAGTATGCATACTGAACTCCTGAGTATGAGCATCAGTCCTCTGAACAGGCTGTCTCTTAGGGAGGATCCACTGTCACAGCAGCAGGTCAGGGTACTGCACCCGAACGTAAGCACCCTTCGCCTTCATGCATGGAGTTTGAGCGGCAGAAGTTGACCTTCCTCCTGAAGTCTGTGATGTCATTTTCGCAGCCATGCGTCCTTCAAACACAAAATCATGCACTTGCCATTGGGAGAAATTTGAGGCTTAGTGTGCATCCAAATAGGTTGATCGCTTTTCTGCACCCTTGTCTCGGGTTCTTCTGTAGGCAGGCAAGGCTTTGCTCTGGGCACAGTTACAGTTGCTGGATCTGCCCTCCCTGTTTAAATCATCAGTTCTGACTTGTTTTCTCAAAGGACTCCAGTATATGTTCCCTCCAAAACCTCCAAAACATTTCATCATGCCCCAATAAGACCTGAACCTAGCTCTAACTTTCTTGATGTGTACTCCCTTTGATCCCTTGCACAATTGCACTATTCAGTTAAAAACAGCCTTTCTAGTGCCCATTACGTCACCCAGGAGGGTTTGTGAATTGGAAGCACTTTCTGTCTCCCTTTTTACACAACTTTCTACTTTGTTAGAGTAAATGCCTCTTTCCTACCAAAAGTGGTAACTCCTTTTCACATTGGCCAGTCTGTCATATTGCTTACCTTCTTTGCTGCACGTCACCCCTCCAAACAGGAGAAGAAACTCCATTGCCTGGGCCCAAAAAGAGCATTGTCGTTCTACATTGATCGTAGTAGACAGTACAGAGCGAACGATCAACAGGGTTTGCTGGGCAAAGATAGGTAAAGCCATGTAGAATCTCACGATGGACAGTGCTCTACAGTAATATCTGCTGCGGATTGGCCGAGAAGCAACCCCCTGAGAGCTTCTGGGTTTATTTCACCAGAGCTAAATCTCTGACCATTGTGTTAACTCGCTGAGTTCCTGTCCTGGATATCGGTCAGGTGGCAATGTGGAGTACTCTGCAAATGTTTACCCAGCACTACTGCATTGACAGTGAGGTCTGCTGTGATGGGCACTTTTCCCATTCCATCCTACAGGACTTTCCTGATCTAAATCTGTTTGAAGACTCACCTCCAGAGAGGTATTGCTTGGTTATCTATTTTAAGGTAAGGAATCTGTGGCTAGAGGTCTGTTTTAGATGAACAACTTACTTACCTTTGGTAATGCCCTATCTGGTAGAGACTCTAGTCGCAGATTCTTTACTGACTGTTCTATCCTTGCTGCTCTGCAAAACGATATCGCCATATACGGTAACCCTTATGATGTCCTTAGTGTCTGCACACTAGCACATGAGCAACCTTCATGGCTCAGTGCTTTTTGCGTGGAAAGGCAGTAAAAAGGTAATTGATGTAAGCGCGCTGGGGCAAAGCCCATATACACTTAACTTATGGCACAGCAAAACAAACACAGAGCCAAAGACGCCACCTACCGTGTGCGGGGTACTGCTCAAAATGTTTCTGGATCCAGTCTGACACCTGGAGATTATTGTAGATTAAGGAATGTACTGCTAGATAGATTCTCTACCAGATAAGGCATTGCTAAAGGTAAGTAACTTGTTCTTTAAGGCTCTGTGAATTACGCACGTAGCCTTAAGCTATACACATACTTATTGGGAAGCCATTGCAGCTTTTGTAGCAATGGTTTGGCATGCTTAAACCACCAAGGGGCATATTTATGAGCCTCTAGCGCCACTGGAGCATCACTTTACGTGGCGCTGCAGTGGCGCTAACCTCTGCTCCATATTTACAAGGAGGTGTAACGTCACTTTTTGTGGCATTACACCTCCTTGTAAATGTGGGGCCCTCGGACGCAATTATCTGCGTCAGTGGGGCGTGCAATGGGTGTTGCTGCAGCACGCATAGAAAGAGCAATTGCCAGAAAGTATTATTTATGTGCGTGAAGGTGTCCCTTCCCGCACATAAACAATCATTTGAAAATTACTCTTTGGCACTTCTGTGTGTGCTGCAACCTGCAGCACACACAGAAGTCCCAAAGCACCATTAGTGATTGTTTATGTGCGGGAGGAGACACCTTCCTGCACATAAACAATCACACCCCTCAACGCAGACATCCTTGCATGATGTTCCAAGGATGCCTGTGTTGGCGCTGGCAGCTATATTTAGCGCCAGCGCAGGGGACAACACAGGGGTGCACCGTATTCACTTAAAAATGGCACATCCCTGCATTGTGATAATGACGAAGTGCGGCACTGCCAATTTTATGGCAGCATCGCGCTCCGTCATTTTCCCATAAATATGGGCCCAACTATCTATAAGCAATTGTGCTGCAGTATTGTAAATCACTTGCAATGTTTTAAGAGCAAGTAGAGGAAATTAGCATAATCAAGCTGAGAGCTCAAAGATTTGTGGCAGTAATGGCTACTCTGCACCACAACAGTACATTCTAAAATATAGAATCAACTTGGGTGCCTGTACCCCATTGTTCAAGCGACATAAATCCCCTTGATAACACCTAATCATAAACATACAACAAAGGGAAACACTCCAAAACATTGTATAATCTTTAATTCCACTTTCACAACTTATATTAGAGACCCAATGTCTGTGGTAGTGTAGATGTTTCAAACTGATCTTCCTTCTGTCAATTAAGCTTGAACGTGGTTTTAAGTTATATATATTAGGTGTGGTCTGTTGGGTTTGTAGGGGTACAGGGTGGGAAGTTAGTTAAGTGCTAATTAATATTTATTTAAACAATACAATTGTGTAATTATTTTTTGTCCACTTATATATTAGGTATGGGTTGTCAGGTTTGTAGAGGTATGGGGCGGTGAGTTTATTAAGTAATAATTAATTAACAGTTAGTTACTAATTTAATATTAATTGTTCAGTTCATCAATAAATGTATAAGTTGTGTAATACTAATAATATAATACTAATTTTGTATGCTATATATTAGGTTTGGGCTGTTAAGTTTGTTGGGGTATAGGGTGGGAAGTTAATTAATTATTAATTGTTAAATTTTGTATTCATATTTAATTGGTTATTATATTAATTGTGTTACATTTTATTATGGGCTAGTTGGTTTGTGGCAGTTTAGTGTGATAGGTTAATTAAGTAATAAATATTTTTAAAAAATATATAATTAAATATTAATCATGTTAATTGCTTAGTTGGGTTGTATATTATATACACTGGCTCACTCACACCTGCTCTTACTTACCTGTGAACAAGGCATGCTGTTGCCGAAACGCGTCAGGATTTTTTGTCTTGCTGCTCAGAAATACTATTAAATGCTTGGATTTTAACATGGACTGGTGCCTGGGCATTTCGTGTTTGGGAGATATTTTCTGTTGGATGCTTCGCCCCAGTAACCCAGGCCGCCCTGCAGGGTCTGTGGCCCCTTACGGAGCAGGAGGTGACAATGATAGTTTTATGGAAGGGGCCCGACCCGCTCACCTTCATGCAAACAGGGCATTTATCCGAGAAATATATTGTGATGGAGGTGAGCAAGGGATAGGAGGGAGACAGTGTGCCTCTCCTCTTACTTTTCATGTATTCCTTGTATTGCTGTTATCATGCTGGGCAGCAACTGTAAAATCAAGTGGACTATCAAGTAATGGATACCTAATGCACATAAGAACATTTGTATGGTGAACTGAAGTGCCTATGACGCTATTGCAGCTATATGGAAATTAAGCGCTCCAGTTCAGGAAGTTATTTATATGGAACTGTGCATTATGGGAGTTGGAGTTTCGTTATTGAAGTCACATGACTGTGTATTTAAAAAGCACTAGCTCACTCACACCTGCCCTTACTTCCCTCTGAACAAGGCATGCTGTTGCCGAAACTCGTCAGGATTTTTTGTCTTGCTCAGAAATGCTATTAAATGCTTGGATTTTAACATGGACTGGTGCCTGGGCTTTTCCTGTTTGGGAGATATTTTCTGTGGGATGCTTTGCCCCAGTAACCCAGGCCGCCCTGCAGGGTCTGTGGCCCCTTACAGAGCAGGAGGTGACAATGATAGTTTTATGGAAGGGGCCCGACCCACTCACCTTCATGCAAACAAGGCATTTATCCGAGAAATATATTGTGATGGAGGTGAGCAAGGGATAGGAGGGAAACAGTGTGCCTCTCCTCTTACTTTTCATGTATTCCTTGTATTGCTGTTATCATGCTGGGCAGCAACTGTAAAAGCAAGTGGACTATCAAGTAATGGATACCTAATGCACATAAGAACATTTGTATGGTGAACTGAAGTGCCTGTGACGCTATTGCAGCTATATGGAAATTAAGCGCTCCAGTTCAGGAAGTTATTTATGGGAACTGTGCATTATGGGAGTTGGATTTTGGTTATTGAACCACATGACTATGTATTTAAAAAGCACTGGCTCACTCACACCTGCTCTTACTTACCTGTCAACAAGGCATGCTGTTGCCGAAACACGTCAGGATTTTTTGTCTTGCTGCTCAGAAATGCTATTAAATGCTTGGATTTTAACATGGACTGGTGCCTGGGCTTTTCGTGTTTGGTAGATATTTTCTGTGGGATGCTTCGCCCCAGTAACCCAGGCCGCCCTGCAGGGTCTGTGGCCCCTTACGGAGCAGGAGGTGACAATGATATATATATATAATATATA
Organism: Pleurodeles waltl; assembly: GCF_031143425.1. Classification (NCBI taxonomy): domain Eukaryota; kingdom Metazoa; phylum Chordata; class Amphibia; order Caudata; family Salamandridae; genus Pleurodeles; species Pleurodeles waltl. The sequence continues at coordinate 1,985,575,968 of NC_090440.1, read as the reverse complement.
TATATATATATATATATATATATATATATATATATATGTTTGGTTGTTTATATTAAGAGTTTTATATGTGTTATAAGTTAATATGGTTATCTTTCCTTACTGGTGACAGACTGGAGTGGAAATAGTAAGTTTTACCCCTTTATAGTCCAGTGATTTCCCTGCTGTTGCATAGACTGGAGTGTGAATAGTACATTTTACTTTCTGGAGTCCAATGCTTGCCCTACTGTTGGACAGACTGAAGTGAGAATAATAAATTGTGCTTCTCCGGAGTCCAATACGTTTCCTACAGTTGCTCAGACTCGTGTGGGAATAGTAAATTTGACCTCTTCTGAGTCCAACGCTTTCCCTACTGTTCCACAGGCTGGAGTGGAATAGTAAATTGTCCCCTTCCAGTGTCCCACGCTTTCTCTATTGTTGAACAGACTGGAGTGGGAATAGTAAATTTGACCCCTCCGAAGTCCAACCCTTTCCCCACTGTTGTACAGACCAGAGTGAGAATAGTAAATGTTACCCCTCCTGAGTCTGACGCTTTCCCTATTGTTGCACAGACTGAAATAGGAATAGTAAATTGCACCTCACTAAAGTCACACGCTTTCCCTACTGTTGCACATGAATTTTACTCTTCCGGAGTCCATTGCTTTCCCTACTATTGCCAAGACTAGAGTGGGTATACTAAATTTAACCCCTCCAAAGTCCAGCACTTTCTCTTCTGCTGCATGTTACCCCTCTGGAGTTCAAGGCTTTCCCTACTGTTGTACCCATTGGAGTTTAAATAGTATAACTTTTATTCACAGACTTGACTACTTTTCTAATATTGTTTAAATATACGCAATAGTATTATTTATTTGTTTAATGTCATACTATCTGTATATCATTTTTTATTGTTGTATTTCATATTTTTGATAAAAAAAATTGTTTTTGTTAATTTATTTAATATTTTGCATTTGATTTGTTATCTGTGTTTTATGTATTTATATATGTATATATATTTGAATATATATATATGTAAATGTGCTTTATATAGTTGTAAATTAAAAAAGCACAAAAAATATTTATCAGGTAAAATATATTTTTAATAATAGCGTTATGTTATATTTATATATAAAAATGCAAACACATATTTATGTGTGCATGTTTATATAAGTATATATTTATATATAGTATTAAATGTTATTTATTTAGTTTACATTATCTTAATATTACTTATTAAAACATTTAAGATTTACTATTTTAAGCAATATATTAATGTGTATAAAAATCGATATTTTTGTATGTTTTTATTGATATTAGTGTTGAATATGTATCGATATTTTTGTACTTACCTTTATAAGTATAGGAAAACAATATTTTTGTGGTAGATATTTTTGACCCGATATTTAGGTTTCACAATATTTTTTAGGTCAATATTATGTCACTGATCCACAAACATCATATCATATCAGCCCAAAGTGTTTCATCCCAAAAAGAAATTTCATCAGGGATGGAATATGGCAAGTAACTTGAATAGGTAATTTTCAGCAAATTTTTTCTTAGTAATCCATGTCCAGTGACAAGTTCTATTATTCTGCAGCTCGAGCAGCATTCTTTCAAAGAACGTGTGACCAAGTAGTGCTGCTATAGTGCTTGGAGAATGCTGATGATTGCAAGCTGTTATTTTGGACTACCAAACCTTGCTTTCAGTAGGTCTGTCCCATAGATTGTTTACAACCAATAAATCTAGTTGGAATCCAGTTGGCATAGCAGAAACCTGTGCAGACATTTCTACGCGCTCTCCTCCTCCTGGGGTTGGATTGGAGCAGGGGTAGGCCTCGAGTTTGAGGGGGTGGTGGGGTATGTGAGGGTATGAAAATGAAGATAAGTGCACAGACAGACAAGGGGTTCTTTCACCTCTGCAGCCAGTTGTGATAGTGGAATTAAAGAGTACACTATGGGCCTCATTTACGAGGCCCTAGCGGCACACCGCACCACTGGAGCATCATGTTTTTTATACTCTGGTGGCGCAGTGTGCCGGCCAATAATTACAAGGCCATGAAAAGCCACCTTACGTGTCTTTTCATGGCCTTGTATGTATGGACTCCATTCACGCATAACACTGTGTGAAAGCGGCTTTCCATTGGGTTTTGCTGTGGGTGTTCCCACGCAGCACCCATGGAATCCTATGGAATCTGACTCATTCCCAGATTTACATGTCTGTGAATGCGTCAGATTCCTATGCCACCTCAGGGTGGCATTAAAGTGGTGCAACGGGGAGAAATATCTCCCCGATTTTACCTCTTTGTATGTGTGCAGAGGAAAACACCATTAATGATTGTTTGTGTGCAGAAAGGAGTCCCTTCTGGCAAATAAACAATAGTTTCTGCAACGCAGGCACCTTTGCACCATGGTGTAAGGGTGTCTGCGTTGGCGCTAGGCAGCAACTTGTAGCCCACCCTAGGGGACAAGGAAAGGAGTGCGCCCTATCTTATAGATATGGTGCATTCCAGCCCTTTTGGTTTGACACAGGGCGGCGCAGCAGTAAGGCTTGCAACGCCGCCCTACACCAAATCTTAGTAAATTAGGCCCTGTATTTTGAAGTGCTTCCCTTGTATGTTCATGACCAGGCTGAAAGCTGATTACCGCAGAAATTACAAGTTTCTTGCTGCAGGAAATCAAAAGGAAAGGATTATTCATAATAGTTTGTTATAGTAAGTAAACGTAGAACCCAACATTGAGAGTTGATTATTATTGTCAGTTTAGCAATCTATCTTAATCCCCATGCTCTTCATTGTCTTCGAAGGAGTAGGTATGGGGTCCAGCTCCAACGGCTGCTAATTGTCGAGCCAGAGATCAAAATGTCGAAGTGGAGGAACAGATGGGTAGGCTCCTGGCTTGAATGATTAAACCACAGTCTCAAGTGGCCCTTATCACACAAATCCTAACAGAGGATGGCGAGACACTTCATTCTCCCACGGCCATTAACAATTTGTTTCAATAATATTATAAAACATTGTCTAGGCATCCAGTGGTTCTCTTACCAGGGATTCAGGCTGCCTTCCTGCAATGACGGCCACTAAGAGAGCTTGCTTCTGAGGCTCTTGAAAGTTTGGGGTGCCCAGTGGCGCCTGGAGATTTGGTTTGCCATCAAGAAAATGGCTACCAGTAAAAACCCGGGGCCACTTGGCCTGCCAGCGGAGTTTTACTCTGCTTTTGCAGGGACCCAGGCCCTGTTGCTGGAGTTAGTATACTGGGACTGTTTGAAGCAGGATGCACTGCCTGCGTCCACACTGGACGCTGTTGTGATTCTGCTCCCCAAGACTACTTTTCAATGCACCCATACCACAGGGTTTCACCCTCTGTCTATGCTCAACATGGACGTCAAAATTCTTAACAAGTTCCTAGCTCTCTGGTTACTCACCCATACGCACACATTGATACACGAGCATCAAAATTGTTTCATCACAACCTGCAGTACTTCCCTTAATCTCTGGCAATTCTGTGTCCTTTACCATCTGGGGGTCTCAGCTGAGGGCCACGCTTATGTAATTGGACCTTAAAAAGGCCATTGATTCGGTGCAGTGGTATTTCTTGTCTGAGGTTATGAGTCGGATGGGACTGGGGGAGCGTTGGATTAACTGGATTAAGTTTCTTTATTCTGTACCAACCTTGTGGGTCAGAATGGGCACTACCATCTCTCTGCAATACAATGTATGTAGAGGCTCCAGATAAAGTTGCCCCCTGCCCCCCTTCTTTTTGCTTTGGCCATTGAACCATTGGCAGAGCTCATTCCACGGGAGGGGGTTGGCACTACCATGGTGGTGGAGGGCCAGGAACATATTATTTCTGTATATGTATATGACTGCTTGCTTTATTTGGCTGATGGTCCTGTGGATGCTGAGGTTGCATTATGCCTTCTAGGGGAATTTGAGATGCTTTGTGGCCTTATGGTCAATCAGTCCAAGACCTGTTTGTTCCCCATGTCACCTGGTGTCCAGCGGGCGCTGGATATTCCGCAGGACATGACTTGGTCCCCCACATCTTTTAAGTACCTGGGGGAATTCAGGTATTCCCCTCATTGGAAGACCTATGGGAAGGCAACTTAGGGAGGCATTTTGGAGATCTCTTTTCCTGCCAGTTACAGCCAAGATTTTGTTGTCCAAAATGGTTATGCTCCCCAGATTGTTATACTTTTTTATTATTCTCCCAGTTGGCTTTCCTGTATCTTGGTTTCTGCAATTGGATACCCTGCTTAAGGAATCGATATGGGATGGGCCTGCCACAGGGGGTCCCTGGATGTTCTTCAGCACCCACCAGACAAAGGGGGCCTGTGAGCACCTGATTTTGAGTTGTATTCTTTGGCAGCACAGCTTCAGTGCTCAGACCAGTGGCTTAACGAGGCTAGACACGAAGAGCTGGGCCCGGTGGGGCTGGTGCGCCATCAGACCACACTGCTAGGGAAGCTGCTTTGCCCAGCAAATGTAATACCCAGGGTGTATTATTTTAGCAGTGGCCTTGAAATGTTTGAGGCACTGTGTGTTGATGACTCAGGGGAAGCCTGCTTATCCCCCGTCATACCACTGGTTGGTCACCCCCAGGGTGACCCTTTCTTTCACAGTTAGGCAGCTGCCAGCCTGGACAGACGCTAGCCTGGTGACGATTGGCAACTGTTATCATTTGGGATTTTGCTGGAGGACTTAGTGGCACAATACAACCTACCCCCAGGCCAATTTCTAACCTATGAAGCCTTGACACAGACCTTTAGGGACTTGTGGACCTGAGGGCATGATTAACCGATGACACATGCAGTACTGCAATTGTTAGTAACCATGGGACAGGTGCTGTATTTGATGTAGTGGTTTTGTAGGTCTGTGACTGAAATGGTCTGGAAACCCCTGTTGACCATTCGGCATAGGTGGGAAGGGATACTAGAGTAAGACTTTACAGACCCAGAGTGGCACAGGGTTCTGGCATACACCCAAAAGGTCTCCAGAAATATGAATATAAAGTATATTCAATTTAATTTAAGAAATCGCAATTACCGACTCGCAAAGGGCCATGTATCACATTTGCGATTCGGTAATTGCTGGCTAAGAGTAGGATTGCAGTTGCCTGGAATCCCATGATGGGGTCGGTGGTACGTGGGTGAAAGATATCACCACGTGGGCCAGAGCCAAGGAGAGGGCCTTGATTCGAGAATAATTTCAGGGGGTTTAGGAAGAGACCGATAGCAGGGTTGTGGACGAAGGTGATGGAGGCCTGGGAGCATCCAGAGAGTGACACTGAGGGGGCCCGACAGAGAGGCTGGGCCAGTTGAGGGAGACATGGAAGACTCCTCAGGAGACACGGATGAGGAAGGCAGTAGCCACTGGATGGTGAGTTCCGGTGTATCCTTTTGTTGTAGTCCTACTTGACGTACGCCCCACTCCCCTCCGTTCCCCGGAATTCCTGGTTACTGTTCCTATTGCCCGGGTCTCCCATTGGCTTCCATGCGGGTATCGTACCCCTCTCTCTCTGATGTTTTAGCTTCCTCCTTATTGACTAGTTTGTGTGATCCCTGAGTTTAGTTACTTTTTTGTTCTGAGTTGTTCATATGATGGCTTCTGTGATTCCCCTTCCCCTCACTCCTTAGTTCTAGTCCCGATGACAATGAGGCTGGGATAACAACAGGTACACTTTCGGGGCCATTTATATTCTGCATTCTCGGTTACATATTGGTTGATGCACCAAATAAGGAAAGGGGGTGGAATTATTTGATTATTGCATTTGTATTGGTTGTTGGACTGTGCCGCCCTTCTGATCTCAGGTTGTTTCCGCTGGTTGAATTTCCGTGACCTTTGCTTGTGTTTTTACTGGATCTCTTCGATGAGCCATGTTCTATGTGATGATGCATGCATTCTGATGTATCTTGACTCGAGTGTATTGTTTATCACAAATGCCAATAAACATGTTTAAAAAAAGGAGATCACAACGTCCATTGACAATAAGGATCTCTGTTTTGTCGGCGAAAAGCTTAAGTTCATTTCAACCCATCCACTGCCAAATAAACGTCATACTTTGTTGAAAAGCAAGGTGGGATGTGGGGTTGTTCTCTCACCAGCAACTGTGTATCGTCGGCATACACGTTTGCCAAAGCTCACGTCTGGTGACTGACCGTATTAAAGGTGGCAGACAAATCTAAATCCATAATAGCAAGCAGTACATATTCCGTGGTGTGCTGCGGTTGAAAACCTGCTTGCAAATTATCTAGGTCGTTTTTGTCCTGTCCATGGCTGCTAAGTTTTGTAGGAACATACTTTTTCGTTATTTTTGCTGCAAACTGTAATAATGAAAGGTTTAAACCACAATGGAACATACAGAGCCGTACCTAATAAGAATGAGTTGTTTTTTATAAAGCCCGCTCCACACACCCAGGTTTGCAGCACTAAAATAGATAAACCGCAGGTCACCATATACAAATGAGGAAAGAATACATCTAGAATACTAGCCATAAATGTATGTCTGGCTTAGATTCAGTGACAACGAATAACGTGAGGTGGTGGAGCGGGCACCTACACACACACACATACACTCACGCACACACACATTCACTCACTCACATCCATTCACAAACATGCCCCACCAGTCACAAGCATACATATTCATACATGCATGCACCCAAACATTTTAAAAAAGTACTTAAGGGGTGAGTGCAGGGCCAGTGACATATGGCCCCAGAAGGCCCTGGACGATTGCAAGGAGGGAAGGGAAAACAGGATTATCCTGCTGCCTTCTCTCTTTTGCTGACCTTGTCATGGGTCAGCCAATTAGAGGAGGACCTTCCCCCCCTCCTCATAGAGTGGGATGGAGTCAATGAGTGTTACTGACCCCGCCTTACTGCGTGACGAGGGGTTATGATAGATACTCAAACCTGGGCACTTCTAGGTGTTAAACCGAAGGGCCCAGCTTTGAGGGTATTAGTAATGCTGCTCCTCCTCATGAGAGGGAGGCGCCCAAAGAACTTTGGAGTGCAGGGGAGGTCAAGCTCTCACTGCTGTGAAACCTTCAGGCCAGTAAAGTTTGGCTTAGGCTGCCAGGTACCTGCACATTTAGCACTTTTAGCACATGTACAGCGCCTGGCTGCCTGACCCAAGCATGGAAAGTGTCTGTCAGGCTGACCTTTACCCAGCCTGATAGACACTCATCATGCTGTGCAAAAAGTGAGGAGGTGGGACCCTTCATCCTTAATATTGGACCTCTGCTGCTTAGATTAACATTTAAGACTATTGTAGATTTCCGATTTTAAGCCTTCTGTACAGTTACACCTATTTCAAACCTTATTCCCAAACATTGTACTCAGTGGAAGAGTTCTTTCCCATCCCCAGTGAATATTGGTGGGGTGTTCCTGTTTCCCCCTTGAAAACAGACGTAATCTGCTTTTACCGGACGAGCAACGCCATGCAAAGGGTTTGTGACCCTACTTCCCCCACTAACTACAGACTTTGTGGGTGTTCATATCATTTGCTGGGCCACAAATGCTTAACATCCCCATGATCTCATTTTTACCAGTTTAGGTATTTGAAAATATTCACTGAGTAAGTGGATTTCTCGATGCAAACCCTAATTCTGAAATTCACGATTTGCTGTCAACGTGCCTAAACTCGTACATCTTGACTGTAAAAGCAGATGCTATGTACTTGTCAGACATACACAACATATCACGTAAAGTGTATATGTTTGAAGAAGTTAAGTATTAAAAATAAATAATAAACAACTTTTATGTGGAGCGGTACACTGTGCGTCTATCATTATTTAGGGCCAGATGTATGATTCTGGCCCATTGCGATTCGGTAATTGCGATTTTTAAGAAATCGCAATTACCGACTCGCAAAGGGCCATGTATCACATTTGCGATTCGGTAATTGCGATTTCTTAAAAATCGCAAATGCAATTACCGAATCGCAAATTGCGATACTGGCCCCATTCGCAGCTATGGGCCTGTTGGCCCATAGTTGCAAATTTTTTGCATTTCCTAAATTGCGATTTCTGAACCAGAAATCGCAATTTGGGAAATGCAAAAGGCCAGGGTGCTGGGGGCCTAAGGCCCCCTCTCCTGCACCCCAATTTTTTTTTTTACCATGTAAAGTACACACATGCCAAAAGGGCATGTGTGCTTTACAGATTAAATTTAAAAATGCAGTTTTAGTGCATTTTTAAATTTTGCACCAGGTTACCACCTGGTTGCAGACAATAGTATTTTGCATGTGCAAAATACCGTTCTGTGAAAAATCGCAATTTGTGATTTTTTGCAGAATTGCCTTGCGACCTGGATTTTCAGGTCCAACACAGAAAATCGCAATTTTTGCGATTTTCATTTTGTGGTCTGCGAATGCCTTTGATGCATTGCAGACCACGATTTTGCACTCGCAAACGGCCGATTTCGCCGTTTGCAAGTGCAAAATATTTTGATACATCTGGCCCTTAGTTCTTTAAATAATAGCAATTCCTATTACCCAATAAAATGAACTACTCTGTTTAGCGACTAGGGAAGAATAGAAGGCTGAAAGTCTGAGTAATCCTTCATAGTATGCATGCTCGTCACCTGCAGATCACTGGATATCATTGCCGTGAGCGTTAAACAACTCGAGCATTCATGTTGCCAAAATCAGCTACCAAAGGTATTTTGTGTATTTTTTACTAATTTGTTCTCTTGTATTCATCTGTAAGAACTTCTGCATAATATACTCATCTTTTCCGAATTATACCCATGTAGCAATGGTCGTATGTCACAATATCAAGGTCAAGTATATCATCTTGAACATATATTGACTTCACTATATCGACAACTAACATATGGTGAAGTTAAGCAAGCATAGGGAAGTGCATACTTACTATTCTTCACTCTTTATCTTCTTACATTGATGATTTGTTGTTAGTCGATAATGTGGAGTTGATATAAGTGCAGGTCGATATTTAAACTTTGATATTAAGGTTGAATACTCCATTATTATTGTAGTGGCTTGGTCCACTCCCAACATAAGTAGACAAAATTTTAAAATCATGCACAGATCTGATCTGACTGTATTCCATGTTACTTGAAAGGAATATAGCATTTAAAGAAAGAAACTTCTAAAAAGCTAGTTCTTGAGTACTGGACAGACCTGCTGCAGATGTTGTATTCTAGGAATTGCATTTCGATTTTTGATCTTCCTGATCACTGCTTAGATGATGATAATTAAAGTTTAGTATTTCCCATCTCAGGGATACCAATAAGAAGGATGGAGTAGGTGATGAGATGAAGAATAGAAGATGTGAGGGAGATATCGAGGAAGACAGTAGAAACCCAGTAAATGGCACTGAGACTGGCCAAGGTAGGTCACTTATTGTTTAACAGCAAAGGCAGAGGCTATGGAAGTAAACCAACAGCGAATGATCAAATAAAGGGTGTTATATGAATATGTACCTCAAATTGGCTTCCTTGTGTCATTTGCCCAGTTGTGTTGATTATATTGCAATAAAACCTGCTACACTGCCTACCTAAATATCATTAACATAAATGAGTGATCACCTAAATTAATAACATAAGCATGCTGAAAGCCCTTGATCTCCTCCACTGATTTACCATGATGTACTATAGTTAAAGATGTAGGGTCCTATTCACAAAGGTAGATTCGGTTATAAGTTTACAGCTGATTTTACATTTTTTGCACCTGCCAAGAATTTATACAGGGATTCCTGGCAGGCGTATATATGTTTATGTGTGTAGATTTCTTACCCACAAGTATATACATGACACCTCTGGCCAACATCGTCAGGAGCCATGTGCTCAACATCATCTCCTACGCCAACAACACTCAACTCATCATCTCCCTGACAAATTACCCAATGACCATGAAAGACAGGTTTCAAAGATGCATGAAGGATGTGGCTGTCTGGATGAACAACAAGTGTCTCAAACTCAACACAGACAGGACAGAATGACTCATCTTTGGCAAAGGCAAGGACACTCTATGGAACAACAAATGGTAGCCACCAGATCTGGGCCCTACCCCAAACCTTCTGAACATGCCTACAACCTCAGCATCATACTAGACAGCCAGTTAACCATGAAGAAACAGGTCAGTGCCATCTCCTCCGCTTGCTTCCTCACACTTCGAATGCTCAGAAAGGTCTTCAGATGGCTCCCATCCAACACCAGGTGAACTGTCATGCAAGCTCTCATCACCAGCAACCTTGACTGCAGCAACCACCTCCCATCTAATGAGGAAACTCCAGACCATCCAGAACACAGCAGCCAGACTCATCCTTGACCTCCCCAGACAGACACTCAATACCCCTCACCTCAGGAAAATCTATTAGCTACCAGTCGCAAACAGATGCCAGTTCAAGCTGTTCTCCCATTCTTACAAGGCACTACACAACGAAGGACTGGCGTACCTCAACAATTGAGTGATTTTCCACCAACTTACCAGGGAACTCAGTTCTAAATCCTTCTCCCTAGAAGCTACCCAGAGCATCCGCCAGGCATACAGTGGAGGCCGCTCCTTCTTCCTTCTGGCAACTAAGTCCTGGAACACCCTCCCCCTGCACCTCAGTGCCTCATCATAACAGTTCAGGGAGGACCTCAAGGCCTGGATATTCAACTAACAGGCACTATGATCCTGCAGCACGACCCCACAGTGCCTCAAAACCCTCACTGGCAAAACTGCTGCGCTATACAAATCCTGAATGATTGACTGACAAGTGCTGCATTTGTAAATCCTATTTATGGGATGGGAAACAGGTTTTAAAAGTTGTAGATTGCCTTGAAAGTTTTCGACCACCCATAAACATACATTTTTGGGCAGTCCCAAACTCATATCCATCCCCTTTCTTTCATGGAAATGTTTTAAGATTACTCCGGCAAAAGTCTGGATTAACTCCCCCTCCATGGTGGAAAGCGGGACAGACTGAGCACCCCCATGTTTGGTGGGAATGTAGAAGACGGAATCGCTCCACAGGAAAAAAAATATCCCTACTGTTGCATATTCAGAGGGGGGCGAGTTTCCGTGCGGACATCTCCGCTATGGAGAACTGTCTAGAAAGAAAATTGGAGTCCTTGGAAATACTTGCAGGATATTTGTAGGAAAGTACCCATTTTGTGGCATGGTTACCCCCACTTTTTGTCTGCTATCAGTATGCTTTGACTTTTCCACTGGGATCCTGCTAACCAGGACCCCAGTGATTGTGCTCTCTCCTGCTAAATTTGGTTGCCTAGGATCTTTGTACGCTCCACAATTGGCATACTGGTTCCCCCTTATAAGTCCCTACTATATGGTACTTAGGTACCCAGGGCATTGGGACTCCAGGGGTCTCCCATGGGCTGCAGCATGTATTGTGCCACCCTTGGGTGCCCATGCAAAATGTGTCTGCAGGCCTGCCATTGCAGCCTGTATGAAAAGGTGCATGCACCCTTTCACCACAGGTCACTGCACCAGGTCACTGTAAGTCACCCCTATGGTGTGGGCACCTTTGCATGAGCAGAAGTGCCCCTACCAACTCCAGCTCCATTACACTGGCCTTTGTAAGTGTGTGGAGGCTATTTTTACCCGTGTAATGGACACACCTGTGTCCGGCTACATAATGGCAACTCCGAACCTGGGCATGATTGGTATCAAACATGTCAGAACCATACCCCAAAACTGTTGCCAGTATTAGTTGTATGATTCCATGCACTCTGGGGGCTCCTTAGAGGACCCCCCAGTATTGCTCCTACCGTTTTTCTAGGGTTTTCCGCTCAGCCCGTGTTGCTGCCACTCCTCAGACAGGTTTTTGCCCTCCTGCTGCTTGACCAGCTCAGGTAGGGGATGACAGAACAAAGAATTTCCTGTGGAAGAGGGACCTGTGAGAGAGGGAGGTAACACCCTCTCTCTTGGAAATAGATGTTACAAGGCTTGGGAGGTGTATCCTCACCAAGCCACCAGTTTGCTTTGGTGGGCAGAGTTGGTACCCTCCTTGCATAAACCGGTTTTCACCAGTCCAGGGACCCCCAGTCCCTGCTCTGGTGCAAAACTGGACAACGGAAAGGTGAGTGACTACTCCCCTGTCCATCATCACTCCAGGGGTGGTGCTCAGAGCTCCTCCAGGTGGTAACTCGATTCTGCCATCTTGAAACCAAGATGTGCAGAGGTCCCTGGGAGCATCTGAGTGGCCAGGTCAGGCAGGCGATGTTAGAGACCCCTCCTGATAAGTGGTCGCCTTGCCAGGTGACCAAACCCCCTTTTAGGGCTATTTAGGGACTCCATTGCGGGTAGGCCGCCAGATTCGATGTGCAAGACTCCAGCAGGACTCCTCTGCATTGTTTACTTCTGGCCACTGCAACCTCAACTGGACTCTTCAGGAACCGACAACCCTGCAACTCCCAAGACAACCACGCCTTGAACGTTGTTTCTCCAGCTCCTTCCAGCAACTGCAACATTTCCCTGGCTGTGCATCCTCTGGTGTCGGCGAGACTTCAGCCTGCACCAAGAAGCAATCTCCCTTGGAGTGAGGGAGTCACTCCCTTGCATCTGCAGGCACCTTCAGCAACGACATCCAGCTGTATGGATATGCTCTCCTCTGGAACTGTGTGGATCCTGCATCACAGGTGGTGGTCTGGAGTGGTCCCCTCGGTCCTCTATGCCTGTTGTCTAACTTGGGAGATGGTGAATGTTAGACTTTTCATCCTTGACATGGTCTCCCTTAACCTTTTGCCTCTGTTACCCAGGTTGTTGATGTGTGCTGGACTTTGATTTTACTGTTTTTGTCACTCTGGGCACTTTACCACTGCTAACCAGTGCTAAAGTGCAAGTGCCCCTTTACAATATGTGTATGTAATTGGCTTGTCCATGATTGGTATATCTGATTTACTAGTAAGCCCCTAGTAAAGTGCACTGGAGGTGCCAGGGTCTGTGAATCAAATGCTACTAGTGGGCCTGCAGCACTGGTTGTGCCACCCACATAAGTAGCTCTGTAATCATGTCTCAGACCTGCTACTGCAGTGTCTGTGTGTGCAGTTGTAACTGTAAATTCGCCTTGGCAAGTGTACCCACTTGCCCGGCTTAAACCTTCCCTTTTTTTTCCATGTCAGACACCCCTAAGGTAGGCCCTAGGTAGCTCCAAGGGCAGGGTGCAGTGTATGGTTAAGGTAGGACATATTGGCCCTCATTACAACGCTGGCGGTCGGCGTAGAAGTGGCGGTAATACTGCAAACAGGCCGGCTGAAAAAAAAATGACATTACAAGCTTGGCGGTTACCGCCATGCCAAACCGCAACTTCTGATGGATACAACTACCTGTGGATTCCTCACCTAAACCATTTTCCCCACGCGCCAGCATTCGACGGAAATTTTCTTCTAACTCTGCACGTCGACAATGACGTCACAATTGCCTGACTCCCACGCGACGCCGTATGACGTCATCCAGGCAATAAGAGGTCCTCGTCGACGTGCAAACGTCAGTTCCCTTTTTTCTGTGCCTTCGAGTAACGTTTTTTTCTTCGAGGCTACCAGGGAGCTACTGTTTCACTTCGTGTGTAACAATGTCTCAGCCAAGGAAGTCGGGTTTTAAACCCTGTAGGGAGTGCGGAGGTCGAATGTCGGTCACAGACCCACTTGAGAATTGTTTGTGGTGTCTGAGCTCTGACCATGAGGTCGAAGCATGCGGTTCATGTCAGCGCATGAATCCGAAGGCCCTTGAGGAGCGGGAGGCCAAGTTGTTCCTGGCGAGGTCTAAGAAGAAGGAGAAGCATCATCGCCATGAGTCTTCTTCCAAGTCCTCGAAAGCTCACAGGCGTCATCGAGACTCCCGACGTCGGCATGAATCACGGCGCCAGTCAAGTAAGGACCGTTCTCGCTTGAGGTCACCTTCGGCTCAGCGTCGAACAACTTGGGAAGTGAGTCCAACTGTAACACCTCCGCCGACTCCAGCTTCTCCGACTTCTCCGCTGTCGGTCTTTGTGGTTGATCCACACCAGGAGCCGACCGTCTCTCTGGCGCAGACGGAGATGCCCGGGCCGACGCCAGCTTCGCCTCATGCACCGGCTCCACAAGGTTATCCGGCGTTCCCGGCGCCAGGCACAGACCCTGCCGCATTTCTCAATGCGATGTTCAACATCTTTGCCACCATGGCTCCAGGAGGTGTTCATTTGGGGCCTTCGGGTCCATTGGCCTATGACATGGGTGTTCCTGCTTCATACAGACTGACACCCTTCATGCCTTTGCTTCCTTCGGGAAGTGCTGGTTCGGCACCGGTACCCATGGCGTCGCCTAGAAGACCGGTGATGCCGACGACATCTACTGCCCCGGCGCCGATGAGTTCGCCGCAGCTTCAATCTACTTTAAAGAAGCCTATTGCACCGATGGATCCGGCGTCGGATGAATCCGATTGTCGACGCCGTCCGAGGTCTTCGGCGTCGGCAGATGCCTTATCGACGCCGGGGATTGAATCCAGACTCCGCTCCAGGAGGTTGGCTTTAAGACTGCTAGAGGAGCAGGAGTATGAGAAGCAGCTCTTGGAAGAGGGAGAGATTGTGGAGCCACTAGGAGACCTGCAAGGCTTGGACACGGCTAGTGGTTTGGACACTTCCCCGGAGTGGGACTGGGCTTCTCCAGGGGAGTACACTGAGGAGGCTGCCTCTTTTCATTCGGTGGTCAGGAAGGCAGCGGATTTTCTTGACCTTCCTCTTCTAGCTGCGGATGTTAAGACAAACATTCACACTGAGGTTTTGCATCCATCATCAGCTGTGGCAGAGCCGCTTCCTCCGTTTAATGAGGCACTTATTGACCCGCTAATGGAGGTGTGGAAGAAGCCTGTGACTTCGACGGCTGTAAACAGGTCTGTGGCGAGGAAGTATCGGGTGGCTCCTGGAGATCCAGCGTTCTTATCCAGACACCCGACTCCGGAGAGTTTGGTAGTGCAAGCTTCATGCTCCTCACACTCTGCTCCGGGATCTTTTCCAGGGGTTCCCGCGGACAGGGAGTCCAAGAGAATGGACCAGTCTGCTAAGAAGGCGTTCTCCTTATGTAGCATGACCCTCGAGTCTACGAATGCTACCTGTATCCTGGTAAGGTACATTTATGCTCTTATGGACGAGGCCAAGATGCACTCTGCATTGCCTCAGGAGGTGCTTAACCTTTTGGCGGACGCTCAGGCGGCGACCCAGGTTATTCAATCTGGGCTTGACACATCGGACTCTGTGGCCAGGGCTATGGGCACGTCCATAGCGACAAGACGAC
Source organism: Pleurodeles waltl (assembly GCF_031143425.1). Taxonomy (NCBI): domain Eukaryota; kingdom Metazoa; phylum Chordata; class Amphibia; order Caudata; family Salamandridae; genus Pleurodeles; species Pleurodeles waltl. Next base: position 1,985,560,763 of record NC_090440.1, on the reverse strand, counting down.
ATGCCTGGCTACGGTCTTCAGGATTCTCTCCCGATGTGCAGGCAACACTATTCGACCTGCCCTTTGATGGAGACAAACTATTTGGAGCAAAAGCTGACTCTGCCGTGGAGTGGTTCAAGGAGAGAAGGGCCACGGCAAGATCTTTGGGACTGCAAGCATCCACCTCCACTTCCTTAAGATCGTTTAGGAGGGTTAGGGGGTTTGGGCGCGGCTCTTCCTTTCGAGGGAGATTCCAGGCAGCAGGACAGCAATCTTCAGCAGCTCACCCTTATAGATCACTCAGGGGCAGGGGTAGAGTTCGTACTAGAGGGGCCGCCCAGCAGCACTCTGCCTCTTCCTCTTCCTCCGGAGGCGTGCAGCAAGGAAAGCAGCCTTAGTCCTTCATCACTCCCTTTACATGCACTCCTGTAGGGGGAGACTATCTCAATTTCTTCACATGTGGGAGTCAATAACATCGGACTACTGGGTCACCGAAATTGTGGGGAAAGATTATACTCTTCCCTTTCAGGAGTTTCCCCCTCCCAACCCTCCCCGCCCATCCTTCTGTTCGGAAGACCATCTTCTTTTACTACAACAGGAAGTGCTAATCCTTTTGTCGAAAGGTGCAGTAGAGTTGGTTCCAGAGCAGGAGAAGGGTCAGAGCTGTTATTCAAGATACTTCCTGATCCCCAAAAAGGATGGTCGGTTGAGGCCAATCCTGGACCTGAGGATTTTGAATTGGTTCCTCAAGCAGGAGAAGTTCAAAATGCTGACCCTGTCACAGGTTCTTTTGGAGTTGAACGAAGGAGATTGGATGGTGTCTGTTGACTTGCAGGATGCTTACTTTCATATCCCGATCCTCAAGTCGCACAGGAATTATCTCCGGTTTGTGGTGGGGTCGCAACACTATCAGTTTGCGGTCCTTCCGTTTGGTCTTACTTCGGCACCTCCAGTCTTCACAAAGGTGATGGCGGTGGTTGCAGCAGAGCTCAGAAGAAGGGGGATAGCAGTATTCCCTTATCTGGACGATTGGTTGATCAAAGCCAAGACTCCGGAGCTCCTGTGGCGTCACCTGCAGTCGACAACTCAGTTGTTGTTCGTTCTGGGCTTTTCGGTGAACGTGCCCAAATCTTACCTGGATCCCTCTCAGCGCCTCCTGTTCATAAGGGCAGTATGGACACAACATTGAATCGGGCCTTTCCTCCGCCGCAGCGGATTCAGGACATTCAGGCGTTGATTCCAATGTTCCAGAATGGAGCGGTCGTTACAGTCCTCAAGGTCCTTCGCCTGCTCGGTCTGTTTGCTTCTTGCATTCTGCTGGTCACTCATGCACGCTGGCACATGAGGGCTCTTCAGTGGTGTATCCGCAGGCAGTGGTTTCAACACAAAGGAGATCTTGAGGAATCGATAAAGATCTCCAGAGATACTGCAGCAGGTCTTCAATGGTGGGCTGCGGATGGCAACCTTTCCCAAGGAAAGCCGTTCTCGCTGCCTCCTCCGGTGGCCACAGTGATAACGGATGCCTCCACTCTAGGGTGGGATGCTCATCTGGGGGACCTGGAGGTCAAAGGTCATTGGTTTCCAGGGGAACAGAGGCTTCACATCAATCTGTTGGAATTGCGAGTGACCCATCTGGCTCTCAAGGCCTTCCTCCCTTCCATTCGCGGTCGGTCGGTTCAAGTCCTAACAGACAACACTACTGCGATGTGGTATATAAACAAGCAGGGAGAAGTGGGGTCGTATCTTCTCTGCAGGGTAGCTCTACAGCTCTGGTCCTGGGTTCAGGACCATCGGATTTGCTTGGTACCAAACCATTTGGCCGGAGTTCTGAATGTGCCTGCGAACGATCTCAGTCGGCGCATCTTGACCGATCACGAGTGGCGTCTTCATCCAGACCTGGTTCTTTACATCTTCCAGATGTGGGGGTACCCACAGATAGATCTGTTTGCCACTCGGGAGAACGCGCACTGCCCGTCGTTCTGCAGCCTCCAGTATCCGATGCAAGGAGCTTTGGGGGATGCGTTTCAGATGTCCTAGAAGGGTCAGTTGCTTTAGGCGTTTCCCCCCATACCCTTAATTCCTCGGGTCCTGAGGAAGATCCGCCAAGACCGGGCCCAAGTCATCTTAATAGCTCCGGATTGGCCAAGAAGGGTATGGTATTCGGACCTCCTCCAACTCTCTCTGTGCCCTCTGCTCTGTCTCCCTTACAGGGCAGACCTCCCCTCGCAGTCGCAGGGGCAGGTTCTACACTCCCACCTCCAGAGCCTGCACCTACATGCCTGGAGATTGAACAGGGCAATATGAGTACTTTTTCTCTCCCGCCTGAGGTAGTGGAAGTTATATTATCGGCCAGGTGACACTCCACCAAATCTATCTATGCATGCAGGTGGACTAAATTTGTGAATTGGTGTGGAGAGAATCAAATTGATCCCTTGAGTGCCCACTTATGTGACATACTGTTGTTTGCGTTATCCTTGGCACAGAGGGGTTGGGCAGTTGCCACTGGTAAGGGTTATTTATCCTCGCTGTCGGCCTTTCTGTGCTTTCCAGACCAACCCTTAAGTCCCCAATTGTTTTGTGGTTCATTAAGGGTCTCACTAACAAGTTTCCGCCCACTCCATTCGTTATGCCACAGTGGAATCTGAACTTAGTATTGACCTTTCTTATGGGTTCACTGTTTGGAACGATGCATTCTTGTCCCTTGAGGCTTTTGGTTTTAAAAACTGTTTTTCTGGTTGCCATAACTTCTGCTAGAAAGGTGAGTGAGCTCCAGGCTCTTAGTGTGGAACCCCCATATACTTCCTTTTACAGGGACAAAGTGGTGTTAAGGACCAAGGCGGCTTTCCTACCGAAGGTTGTTACACCCTTTCATTTGGGACAGTCCATCACACTTTCTTCCTTCTATCCTCCACCTCATCCATCCAAGGAGGAAGAGAGGCTTCACCGACTTGACCCAAGAAGAGCATTGAGCTTCTTCGTCGACAGGACAAGGGAGTTCAGACAGGACGATCAGCTCTTCGTCGGTTACGTGGGGAAGGGAGGCAAAGCTGTCCACAAGAGAACGCTTTCCAGGTGGGTCATTCTTTGCATCAAATTATGTTATTCTTTAGCAAAGAAGGAACCTTCTGTGGGGCTACGTGCCCATTCCACCAAAGCTAAGGCGGCTTCATCGGCCTTAGCTAGAGGTGTTCCTGTGGTTAACATCTGCAAAGCGGCAACTTGGACATCCCTCCACACTTTTGCCAAGCATTATTGTTTGGACTCTGAAGTTAGGAGGGATGGCCATTTTGCACGCTCAGTGCTGCAGGATTTCTTGGTTTGACCATTCAGGCACCCACCACCGGGGGCGGTACTGCTTTGGGACTCTATTTTTTAGGTGAGGAATCCACAGGTAGTTGTATCCATCAGAAGAACAAGTTACTTACCTTCGGTAACGCTTTTTCTGGTGGATACATTAGCTACCTGTGGATTCCTCACGGTCCCACCCGCCTCCCGTTGCCTGACTGGTCTTACCAAGAATTCTTTGGGTGAGTACCCGTATGTTGTACATATGTATATGCTGATGCAATGATTTATATATGTGTATATATATATATTTGTGTTTTATATATATATATGTTCGATGGCATGTGTAGCTGCAGATACACATGCTGTGCACAGTCCGCCATGTGGTGTTGGGCTCGGAGTGTTACAAGTTGTTTTTCTTCGAAGAAGTCTTTTCGAGTCACGAGACCGAGGGACTCCTCCCATTTCGACTCCATTGCGCATGGGCGTCGACTCCATCTTAGATTGTTTTTTTTCCGCCATCGGGTTCGGACGTGTTCCTTTTCGCTCCGTGTTTCGGGTCGGAAAGTTAGTTAGAATCTCGGAAAAAATCGCCGGTATTGTTTGCGTTCGGTATCGGGTTAGTTAGAACAAATCGACACCGAATTTTGAAGAGCTCCGGTAGCCCTTCGGGGTTTTTTCGATCCCCCGTCGGGGCCTGGTCGGCCCGGCCACGTGCGACTTCAAGGCTGATGGAACGGACCCCATTCCGCTTCTGCCCAAAATGCCATAACAAGTATCCTTATACGGATCAGCATCTGGTCTGTAACTTGTGCTTGTCCCCCGAGCACAAGGAGGATACTTGTGAAGCCTGTCGAGCGTTTCGGTCGAGGAAGACGCTGAGAGACCGAAGAGCCAGGAGACTACAAATGGCGTCCACGCCGACAGGTCAAGAACGTTTCGAGGAGGAAGAAGAAGCTTTCTCCATCCGCGAGTCGGATTCTGAAGAACTTGACGCCGAAGAAACACACCAAACCGTGAGTAAGACGTCGAAAATCAAGACTCACGAGAAGTCCACAAAAGCCCAGGGGACGCCACCGCCAACAGGCCATGGCTTAACCCGAAAACTAGGTGACCGATCCAAGGCACCGAAAAAGGGCATGCTGGTGTCGAAGGCATCCGACTCTGGTCGAGATACCGCCACACAGCAACCTCGGAGCCGAGACAGCGGCTCCGAGAAACTTCGGCACAGAGACAGCGGCACCAAAGAATTTCGGCACCGAGACACCACGCCGAAAACAAAGAAGGTTTCTTCGGAGCCTAAAAAGACTTCCGAAAAGGTTTCGGTTCCGAAACATCCAGCCTCGGAGCCGAAAACTAGTTCCTATACAGAGGAACAAGGATTAACCTCCCAATTACATAGATTTGGAGAGGAGCTTCAAGCGGTAGAGCCTGACTACACGCAAAGAAGGCTTCATATTCATGAGGACACAGGGAAGATAACCACTCTTCCCCCAATCAAAATAAAAAGGAAACTTGCCTTTCAACAAAAGGACAAGCAACCACAGGCAAAAGTGGCAAGGAAAACAACTCCGCCACCGTCTCCACCACCATCAACACATGCATCACCAGCAACAAATCCACCACTGATGCACTCACCAGCTCATACTACAATGAGTCAGGATGATCCCGATGCATGGGACCTTTATGACGCTCCAGTGTCTGACAACAGCCCAGACTCCTATCCCACAAAACCGTCACCACCTGAGGACAGTACATCCTACACACAGGTGGTCGCAAGGGCAGCCGAATTTCACATCACCTTACATTCTGAACCAATTGAGGATGACTTTCTGTTTAACACCCTATCCTCCACCCATTGCCAGTACCAAAGCCTTCCCATGCTCCCAGGAATGCTAAAACATTCAAAGCAAATATTTCAGGATCCAGTTAAAGGCAGAGCCATAACTCCAAGGGTGGAGAAAAAGTACAAGCCACCGCCAACAGATCCAATCTATATTACAACACAACTAACACCAGACTCAGTAGTTGTCGGGGCAGCTCGTAAGAGAGCCAACTCTCATACCTCAGGAGACGCACCACCTCCAGACAAAGAGAGCCGCAAATTTGATGCTGCGGGAAAAAGGGTTGCAGCACAAGCAGCAAATCAATGACGTATTGCCAATTCACAAGCACTTTTGGCAAGATACGACATAGCTCATTGGGATGAAATGCAACATTTCATCGAACACTTACCGAAGGAGTTCCAAAAAAGAGCGCAACAGGTGGTAGAAGAGGGACAAAGTATCTCAAATAATCAGATACGGTCTTCCATGGATGCAGCAGATACAGCTGCAAGGACAATAAACACTGCAATCACGATACGAAGGCACGCATGGCTGCGCACTTCAGGGTTCAAGCCGGAAATCCAACAAGCTGTGCTCAATATGCCATTTAATGAACAGCAATTGTTTGGGCCGGAGGTTGACACTGCCATTAAGAAACTCAAAATAGACACTGATACAGCCAGAGCCATGGGCGCACTCTACTCCCCGCAGAGCAGAGGCACATTTCGGAAAACACCTTTTAGGGGAGGGTTTCGATGTCAACCCACAGAAACCACAACCTCACAAACAAGGCCTACTTACCAGGGTCAATATCAGAGGGGAGGTTTTCGGGGACAATATAGAGGGGGCCAATTCCCAAGAAATCGAGGAAAATTCCAAGGCCCCAAAACTCCTCAAAATAAACAGTGACTCACAAGTCACACAACCCCATCACATAACACCTGTGGGGGGAAGACTAAGCCAATTTTACAAACTTTGGGAGGAAATAACAACAGACACCTGGGTCTTAGCAATTATCCAGCATGGTTATTGCATAGAATTTCACCAATTCCCTCCAAACGTCCCACCGAAAATGCACAATATGTCAAAACAACATATAGATCTTCTAGGACTAGAAGTTCAAGCATTGCTACAAAAGGACGCAATAGAATTAGTGCCAAATCTACAAAAAAACACAGGAGTTTACTCACTGTACTTTCTAATACCCAAAAAGGACAAAACTCTGAGACCAATACTAGATCTCAGAACACTAAATACCTACATCAAATCAGACCACTTTCACATGGTCACGTTACAAGACGTAATCCCACTGCTCAAACAGCAAGATTACATGACAACATTAGACCTAAAAGATGCGTATTTCCATATACCAATACATCCTTCACACAGGAAATACCTAAGGTTCGTATTCCAAGGAATACATTACCAATTCAAAGTGTTGCCATTCGGAATAACAACTGCGCCAAGAGTTTTTACAAAATGCCTGGCAGTAGTAGCTGCACATATCAGAAGGCAGCAAATACATGTGTTCCCGTACTTAGACGACTGGTTAATCAAAACCAACACGCTAAGACAATGTTCACAGCACACAAACTACGTTATACAGACCCTTCACAGGCTAGGTTTCTCGATCAACTACACGAAGTCACACCTTTTGCCGTGACAAACACAGCAATACTTAGGAGCGACAATCAACACAGCAAAAGGGATTGCCACTCCAAGTCCACAAAGGGTTCAAACATTTCACAAGGTAATACAGGCCATGTATCCAACACAAAAGATACAAGTCAAAATGGTAATGAAACTCCTAGGCATGATGTCTTCATGCATAGCCATTGTCCCAAACGCAAGATTGCACATGCGGCCCTTACAACAGTGCCTAGCATCACAATGGTCACAAGCACAGGGTCAACTTCTAGATCTGGTGTTGATAGACCGCCAAACATATATCTCGCTTCTATGGTGGAACAGTACAAATTTAACACAACACAAACAACAGATCCGACATCCAAATCCAGCATCGTTGAATCTAGCAATTTGGCTCCTGAAATCCTAGAATTCGGGCACTTAGACCTCATACAGGAATTTATGGAGGTCATAAAACAAGCTAGAAAACCTACCACTAGACACTGCTATGCAAATAAGTGGAAAAGATTTGTTTATTACTGCCATAATAATCAAATTCAACCTTTACACGCATCTGCAAAAGAAATAGTAGGATACTTACTACATTTGCAAAAATCAAACCTAGCTTTCTCTTCCATTAAAATACATCTTATTTCAATTTCTGCTTACCTACAAATTACGCACTCAATTTCATTGTTTAGGATACCAGTCATAAAGGCGTTTATGGAAGGCCTAAAGAGAATTATACCACCAAGAACACCACCAGTTCCTTCATGGAACCTCAACATTGTCCTAACACGACTCATGGGTCCACCTTTTGAGCCCATGCACTCTTGTGAAATGCAATACTTAACGTGGAAAGTTGCATTTTTAATTGCCATCACATCTCTAAGAAGAGTGAGTGAGATTCAAGCATTTACCATTCAAGAACCATTTATTCAAATACACAAACATAGAGTTGTTCTACGGACCAATCCTAAATTTTTACCAAAAGTAATCTCACCGTTCCACCTAAATCAAACGGTAGAATTACCAGTGTTCTTCCCACAACCAGATTCGGTAGCCGAAAGAGCACTACATACATTAGACATCAAAAGAGCACTAATGTACTACATTGACAGAACAAAACTAATTCGAAAGACAAAACAATTATTTGTCGCCTTTCAAAAACCTCATACAGGAAATCCAATTTCAAAACAAGGCATTGCTAGATGGATAGTTAAGTGCATTCAAACCTGCTATCTTAAAGCTAAAAGAGAACTGCCTATTACACCAAAGGCACACTCAACCAGAAAGAAAGGTGCTACCATGGCCTTTCTAGGAAATATTCCAGTGAACGAAATATGTAAGGCAGCAACATGGTCTACGCCTCATACATTTACCAAGCACTACTGTGTAGATGTGCTAACTGCACAACAAGCAACAGTAGGTCAAGCTGTATTAAGAACATTATTTCAAACTACTTCAACTCCTACAGGCTGAACCACCGCTTTTGGGGAGATAACTGCTTACTAGTCTATGCACAGCATGTGTATCTGCAGCTACACATGCCATCGAACGGAAAATGTCACTTACCCAGTGTACATCTGTTCGTGGCATTAGTCGCTGCAGATTCACATGCGCCCACCCGCCTCCCCGGGAGCCTGTAGCCGTTTAGAAGTAGATCTTAAACATTTGTACATTTGTAAATATATTACTTAAAAATGTATTATGTACATACGCATTCACTCCATTGCATGGGCACTATTACTAGCATACACAACTCCTACCTCACCCTCTGTGGGAAAAACAATCTAAGATGGAGTCGACGCCCATGCGCAATGGAGTCGAAATGGGAGGAGTCCCTCGGTCTCATGACTCGAAAAGACTTCTTCGAAGAAAAACAACTTGTAACACTCCAAGCCCATCACCAGATGGCGGACTGTGCACAGCATGTGAATCTGCAGCGACTAATGCCACGAACAGATGTACACTGGGTAAGTGACATTTTCCATATATATATGTATATATATATATATATATTTTTTTTAAAAAGGTAATGTGTATATATGTATATATTTTTATGCATAGTTTTCGTTTTGTAGGATTTTATGCAGTGGGTTGTTTATTTCTATTGGTTACGTGTCATATTAGTGGAAATAAATGTTAATATATAAGTTTGATTGAGGTGTTATATTACATTTGTAGTGTCAATGTTCTTCTGTTCGCCTCAAAGGCACGTAGAAAATGGTGATAACTTCTGTAGGCATGTCGACGAGGACCTCTTATTGCCTGGATGACGTCATACAGCGTCGCGTGGGAGTCGGGCAATTGTGACGTCATCGTCGACGTGCAGAGCTAGAAGAAACTTTCAGTTGAATGCTGGCGCGTGGGGAAAATTCTTTAGGTGAGGAATCCACAGGTAGCTAATGTATCCACCAGAAAAGGCGTTACCGAAGGTAAGTAAATTGTTCTTCTACACTCCGACCGCCAGGGTGGTAACGACTGCTGGGCTGGAGACTTCAGTCTCCAGCCCGGGGGCCGTTACTAGACCGCTGGCGGTATCATGACCCCACATACCGCCATGGATTTCGTGGGGTTCTGTACCGCCATGCAATCCATGGCGGTAGGCACTATCAGTGCCAGGGAATTCGTTCCCTGGCACTGATAAGGGTCTCTTCAACCCCTCTCCCCCTCCCCAGAGTCCTGCCCCAACCCCACGACCCCCCTACCACACCACAAAGGTGGCAAGACCCCCCTCCAAACTCCCCCCAAAACATTGACACACCCCACCCCCTACACACACACTCATACAACTACTACACATTCACGCACACATGCACACAGACATACATGCCCACATGCACATAGACATACACGCACACGTGCACACAGACATACACGCACACATTTCCCATACACACACAACACCCCCGCATGGATACACGCACTCACACCCCCATGCACGCACACAACACCCCTCCACCCCCTCCCCTAACGGACAATCACCTTACCGTGTCCGGTGATCCTCCGGGAGGGAAGGGGATCCATGGGGGCTGCTCCACTGCCAGCTCCCTGTCACCAGAACACAGCCACACCGAATCGTGGGTTGTGATCCGGTGGGCGGTTTCTGATGACGTGGCGGTGGAGGTGGAGCAGCCTCCACTTCACCGCCGACCGCCAGTATGGCTGCTGGCGGCTCTCCGTCCAAAAAAGGGCAGAGGGCTGCCAGCAGTCATGATATGCTGGGCGGAAAACCACCTGCATTGGCGGTCTTCAGCACAGCGGTACCTCGACAGTCTTGAAAAAAGACAGCCGAGGTCCAAATGAGGTCCATAGTAATGTGTTTTATAGGTCCTGACAGTGAAATATTGCTAAATTAGTTTTTCACTGTTGCAAGGCCTGTCCCTCTCATAGGTTAACATGGGGGCTACCTTTAAATCTAATTAGAGTGTAGATTCCCTTTGGGAGGGGATGGACATGTGGAGTTTGTGGTCTCTGAGCTCACAATTTTAAAATACAACTTTTAGTAAACTTGATTTTAAGATTGTGTGTTTGAAAATGCCACTTTTAGAAAGTGAGCATTTTCTTGCTTATACCATTTCTGTGACTCTACCTGTTTGTGGATTCCCTGTCTGGGTCAGTTTGACAGTTGGGCTGGTTGCACCTCACACTAGACAGTGACACAAAGGGAGCTGGGGTGTAGCCTGTATATCCTGATGAGCCATCTGTGCTAGGAGGGAGGGGAAGAGTGGTCACTAACACCTGAAAGGGCTGTGTCTGTCCTCACACAATGCAGTCTCCGACCACCTGGTGAGTGTCTGGGGCCTGGCCTGGGCAAGGCAGGATTTTACATTCAACACAGACTTTACTTTGAAGTAGGCCTACTTCAAAGGAGAAATTGGGTATAAGAAGGGCACCCGAAACCACAGACTAGAGAACACTTCTGGAAACAAGACTGGAGAACCTCTGCCTGGAGAAGAGCAGAAGAGCTGAGGAAGAAGAGCTGCCCTGCCTGTGCCTGTGTTTTGTAGAGCTATCCTGCAGTTGCTGCTTCTGCCCGAAGAAGAGGGCAAAGACTGGACTTTGTGTGCCTTCCCACTTGTGAAGAAATCTCCAAGGGCTTGATTTAGAGCTTACCTTGTGTTGTTTGAAGTCTCAGGGACAGCAAAGACTTCTCTCTACCAGCACCTGGAGTCTCTGGAGAGACCCCTGCTCTGACAAGTGGTGCCCTATCCAGTCCCTGGACCCTTGAAAGAAAAGCTGGTGGAAAACCAAGGAAATCGTCTTCGGACAACTTCGGACCGACGCCGCTGCTGAATCCGGTGACGCCGCCTGCACCCGACTCTGTGATCTTCGATGGAACACGCGACCTTCGCAGGCCTGACCTCGCTGCGGCCCCGCCGCAGTCCGCGACTCAGTGGAAGTCGCCGCACCACGTCGTGACTGATGCCGCTCGAAGTGCGCAGATTCAACTTTTCGCACAGACGCCACGATCCCCGACTTCGCGCATCGGCTCGTTTTCATTTCTTCACCAAGATACTGTACCTGGGGGTCTACGCGACTCTGTGTCCGGAGCTGCTGGTGTCGGATTGTTGGGAATAACTCAGTTACGATGCCATGTTAACACCTCATCGAAGCATTTTGTGTTTCTAAGCACTATTTTTTAGTTTAATCTTTAACAATTCATAACTTGACTTGTGAATGTTGGATTTTTGTCGTTTCGGTCTTGTTTTGTTAAGATAAATATTACCTATTTTTCTAAACTGGTGTTGTGGCATTTTGTAGTGTTTTCATTAAGTTACTGTACAAATACTTTACACCTAGCACTCTAAAGTTAAGCCTACTGCTCTGCCAAGCTACCAAGGGGGTAAGCAGGGGTTAGCTGAGGTTGATTCTCTTTTACCCTGACTAGAGCGAGGGTCCTTGCTTGAACAGGGGGTAACCTGACTGTCAACCAAAGACCCCATTTCTAACAGTGAGCACGTGCCTCTCCTTTCAGGATAGCACCCCTGTGCACTGCGACTCTTGCAGCTACCAAGGCTTGTTGTTTTCTGCTCCAAGAGATCTTCAGGCTCAGAGTTTCTCCGGCCCCCAGCACTTCATCCTGCCAAGCACAGTCTCCTCTCTGCTGCTCCAGCGACTCCTCTCCAAGTGTGCTGACTGTAACTTACTGTGTGCTGCCATTGGGTTGCCAATGGAAGCTGCGACTGCCTTCTGTTGGCTCGCCTGACTACTAAGGGTCGGGACGGACTCCCTTCCAAGGATCGAGTTCCCTGGATGTTGCTGGTCCTCTTCAGCTTTGCAGCTCTTCTGTTGCTCCTTTTGCATTTGCCAAGGCATGTTGGTGATTCTCCTGCACCATTGACCATCTGCGACCCGACGACTGACGTGGGACACCATCTACACTGCTCCAAGGACTCCTTTGGAGCTCGTGGGCTCCAAAGCTGGTCTTTTTCCCTGTTGATCCGGATCTTCATCCACAGAAGTGTGGATAGTAGCTCTTGCCCCCACCGGACACTCCATTGTGGACTGGAATTTTTCCCCTTCTTTTGGAGGTCCTCTTCTTCCAGAATCCACCTTTGGTTACTTCTAGACTGGTCCTGTTCTTGCACAATCAAATTTCTAAGGCCTCTTAGTCCTTGGGAAGACCAGGTACTTGCCTCTGCTCTTCTGGTTGCTGCGGGTCACTCAGGTGCTCACTTCTTGGGGTACCTATTTCTTCCAGCTCCTGTCTAATTACTCCATGTCCTTGGGTGGGGGACTTCACCTCGCATTCCACGTTTCTTAGTATATGGTTTGGTCCTCCCCCAGGGTCCTAACTATTTTTCACTAATTCTTGCCAATGCTTGTTGTTTATTGTGCCAATTCCTAATTAGTATTATGTTCTTTTTTTTTTTTTTTTTTTTTTTTTTGGTCCTCATACACCTCTGGCCTTAAAGACTACTCATATCACCCCATAGATGTTAGTCTATCTTAGCGAAGTCCAACGCCAGGGAGAATAAGACTCTCTCATTGGTCCTTAGACCACTATTATTGTCAAGGACACAAGAGTTAACATATATATAATCATAGGACCAATATCAACATACACAGGTGGTACATTATAATAAAGTGCATTATAATAAAGTGCCCTGCCATTCCCATAAACGTGACCACATTGTAATTTTGTTTCCCCTCTTGTTCAATTTACTCGCTCCTACATCCAATTTTGAAATGCCCATCAGAGCGTTAAGCCAGTCTATATAGGAAGGGGGCATAGGAGTCATCCATTTCCTGCAGATCTCCCTCCTAGCCAACAGTATTGCATACAAGAGCATTGGTCTGGTTTCCCTGTTCAACACTACGCCCTCTTCCAATTCAAAGAAAATAACCAAAGGTAAAGTCGGATAGATAATTTGTCTAGTAATACCCGAAAGAGATGTACATACCTTTCGCCAAAAAGCTAACACCCCTGGACAATCCAAAAACATATGTATATCAGAAGCACCTGGCAGACCACATTTTACACAGGCTACTTCTCCTTTCCTAATCTTAGAGAGTCTCTTCGGAGAAAAAAAGACCCTATGCAATGTATAAAGATGATTCCTTCTCAATGACACAGGTTTTATTACTTTGAAAACCCTTTGCATAGAAGACTCCCACCAATATTGCACCTGATCCTGCCTTGAGGGAAACTCCTCCCCCCAAAGGGCCCTCGGTAATCCAAAATCGCCATCTAAAGCCTCCAAGATCCCCCAATACCATTTAGAAACTTTCTGTAGGCGTACATGATTCCTTATCAGAGTGTCCTCTAGTAGATTCGCAGAGCCAAACATATTTGTGAATTCACTTGACCAATTTCTCAGTTAGAGATACATTAATCTTGAAATGGATCCCTCTGTCATTTCCAAGAGCTCATTCCAAGATAACAAAGCTCCTCCCCTAATCAGGTCCCCCCAAACTTTAATTCCTGCTCTTTTAAGAGGGCGAGCCAATACATCCGTGAAACATTCAGGGGTACCTGGGGAATCCCAAACTGGAGCACTTGGACTGTAATATTGCATTTTGACTGCTCTGCGAACCGCAAACCATACCTTAGCAACATCATATAGTATTTTCAATTTCACTTTCTTGAAGAACTTGGGATCACCAAACTTATATAGAAAATACCTTGTTGCACCCTTTTCAGTCGCCACCATAAAGTTAAACATCGTACCCACTGCTGAGAGGTCTGTGGAGGAGAACAACATCCTAACGTTCATAAGATGAAATGCCCACGCATAATATTGAACATCGGGAAGCGTCAACTCACTTTTCTCCCTTCTTCGGTGCAATTTCTTCGAGTCTATCCTAGGGCCCTTATGTGCCCAAATGAAAGAGTTATTTTTTTGTTGAAACATAGCCAATAATGTTTTATCCATATAAAGAGGGACAGAATTACAAAGAAAATTCAACTTAGGTAGTATTATCATTTTGACCAAATTGACCCTCCCATTGATTGTAAGAGGCAGATGGAGCCAACCTAACATAAGCTTACTGCACTAAGTTATAATCAACCTAATATTCACCAGGGAGATTTGTTTCAAATCGTGGACAATTGTTAACCCTAAGTACCTCATAGAGTTAGTAGTACACCAATTCGCACTCTTCAGGTTCCAGACCATTATTTTGGTGTTGTCTGTATTGATATAATAGCCTGAGATCTTCCCAAACCCCTCAGTGATATCTAACAGAATGAGCATTGTTGTCAATAAATCAGAGGTATAAATCAGAAGATCATCGGCGAACAAGGCTACTTTCTTCACCCAACCCTTGCTCCTAAAAGGGAGAATTCTTGAATCCTGCCTTATTCTTCTGGCCAAAGGTTCTATACATAGATTAAACAACAAGGGGGAAAGAGGACAGCCCTGTCAAGTACCCCTGGTAATCAAAAATGAATCTGTTAACCTACCATTAACCAATAACCTGGCCTAACCTGACTAAATTTCTGCCCCAAATTAATACGATCCAGAATCCTATACAAATATTTCCAGCTAACTCTGTCAAAAGCTTTCATCGCATCCACAGCTATAACAGCCAGGGGATCTTGGTATGTAGTAGCTAAATCAATGGCCCCCATTAAGGTAAATGTCTGCTCATGAACAAATCTATTCCTAATAAAACCTCTCTGGTCAGAATGAACCAAATCACTCACCACCACACTCAACCTATTTGCCATTATTTTAGCAAAAAACTTGTAGTCGCTATTCAACAAAGAAATTGGTCTATACGACTCACACTTCAAAGGGGATTTACCAGGTTTTAAAATGAGCGAGATAACAGCCTCCTGCCATGAAGCTGGTAAAGAAACTCCCCCCTCGTAGATCTCTGAAAACAATTGCAAAAGAGCAGGTATTATAATATCCCCTAATGCCTTATAAAACTCGACCGGAATCCCATCTGGTCCAGGGGCCTTACCACTCTTGCTTTCCTTTAATACCACTATTATTTCCCCCTCCGTAATAGATCTAGATAAATAGTTCTGTTTCCTTTCCATGAGGTGTAGAGCAAGGTGATCTTTATCCAACCATTCATCGATCATCCCCTCACTCATCTCCCCTTCCTCGCTATAAAGTCTTGAAAGAAATGTGTAGAAGGTCTCTCCTATAGCCTCGGGAGATGTTACGCACACCCCTGACTGCACATCCACCAGTTCTTTAACCATATTACGTATCTGAGCATTTTTACACTTCCAAGCCAAAACATTTCCCATATTCTCTCCATATTCAAAGTGACTTTGTTCCCTTGCCTCATATTGCTTCGCAGTTTTAACTTGTAAGACAGACTCCAGCTGTAATTTTAGCTGGGAGATTCTGTCCCTCAAATACACCTCATCTCCACCCATATCATAGACGGTAGTTGGTAGCGCAATTTGGTGTTCTAAGTTTTTTACTTCCTCCCTATGCCTCTTATTCCTATAACTCACTAGGCTTATGATTTTTCCCCTCATTACTGCTTTAAAAGTATCCCACACTACCCCAATAGGTGCTGAGCCTAAATTCACCCTAAAAAAATCCTCAGCCTCCTTACGGAGGACCCCAATAATCTCCTCCTCAAGTAAGAGGGCTTGATCAAAGGTCCATCTCCTCCCACCTACCCCATGGGGACAACGTAGTTCTAACCTCACTGCTGCATGGTCTGATAAATGGGCAGGTGAGTAGATTATAGTCTCCACCAAATCACAGATAGTATAATCCACTAAAAAATAATCGATTCGCGAAGCGTGTCCATACTTTCTATTGTGAAATGAGAATTCCTGCCTTTGCCCTGCTCTCTCCCTCCACAAATCACACAACCCAAAATCCTTGATCATTAACTTTAAATACTGCTGGGACTTAGGAGTGCCGACCGACCTGGATTTTACTGACCTATCCAGCCTATTATCTAAAATCACATTAAAGTCCCCTACCATAATTACTGGATCAGAAAAGTTCAAAAGGTGGAAAAGACCTCCCTAAGAGGCTCTAGATCATCACAGTTAGGACCATAATATCCTACCAATGTAAATGTCCTACTACCGAGCTGCAGCCCGAGTATAATCCATCTCCATAATTTATCTGTTACTGCCTTGGATAGGGTTGCGTTCAACTGCCGCTTCACCAAAATTGCCACTCCCTTTGTATTAAAATTGTGCTCAGTAGTTACAAAATCCCCTATCCAGTGTTGTGTTCTAAACAAATTCACACTCTCTTATTTAGTTAAATGTGTTTCCTGTAAGAATATAATAATATGGGCCGATGAAACCCTAAGGAACTGCAGGATTCTTCTTGTTCTAGCTTTCATATGTAACCCATTAACATTCCATGACATAAATTGTATTGAGCTTTTCCCATCTCCCTAGACCCCCTGAATGTTATACAGACAAAAATAAATCTGAGATGTATGAGGAGATTTTTATGTTTTCCCCCCACATGCTTCCCCCTTTGTGCAATCCCAAATTTCCCTATTGTGTCCCTCCCTGCGAGAACCCCTACCCTTATCTCTTGACCCATTGGCCCAGTTTAGAGCGCCATGAGCTCCCCTGACTTTACTTAAACCATATTCCCCTTTTTTATCGCATCTAGAAGACCATCTGCTGCAGCGGGATCCCTGATATTGTACATTTTATTATTCAGCATCACACGCAAGTTTGCTGGAAATCTCAGTCGAACTTTCGCTCCTAGTTTTTTTAATTCCTTCAGGCGTTTTCCTAGTTCCCATTGCCTGTTCAGTGTCGTTCTAGAGAGGTCAGACCTAATCTCAAATTTTGTTTCCCCACTATCCAGCGATCCAAGCTCCAAGGCCTTTGTGAGAATTTTCTCTTTCAGAAGATAAGTTTTAAAATTCAGCAAAATCCTTTGTGGTTTCTTAATATTCAGATTTTTCCTAAAGGGGTCCCGATGGACTCTCTGATTATCGTTAAAGATCTCAGGCTCGGATGTGTCAATAGGGACCGCCTTATCAATAAGAGTGGCTATATACTTTTTTAGATCAGACCCTTCCATACCCTCTGGGATATTCAAAATTCTCAGGTTATTCCTTCTGGAATTATTTTCTAAAATTTCCATTTTGTCTTGCAAGTCCTGCTCCGTCCTTTTCAAGAGTTGGACCTCCTCTTTATTCCTCTCCACATTCTCACTCAGAGTCTTGACTGATTCCTCCAGAGCCTGAGTCCTAAGTGCCAACAAATCTATTTTTTTCTCAAGTGACTCACAGGCTGACCTTATTTCAGCTTGATTTACCTCTGAGATTGCAAAACCTTTTTTATACTGTCTGTCAATTATGTAATCATATTTTCCAATACATTATGTTCTGGGCTTATAGTTTGAGATTGGGTATTAGACAAATGAACAGAGTTTGCAATTCCTGACTCCGCCGAGGAGTGCGGAATTACCTGTTTCCCAGTCACAACTCCATACTCCTCATTACCCTTCTGGAGCACCGGAGAGGAAACCGAGGATTCATTGGATGATGGATCTGCCAATGGGGTCAGGGCCGATGCCCCCCTCCACCCTATCCTGACTCATTAAAAAATCGGAGTTATCAGGTACTATAGGAAGCGCTCTAAAATATGCCCGCAGAGAGGGGGTCATTTTTGTTGTAGTAATGACAGATCTCTGTTTCAATTTCGATTTTTTTATAATTAAATCCTCTTTTTTTCCTACAAGACTTCCTTGATTCACCCCCCAGTTCTGTCTTGCTGCTCCACTATCTGAGAGCATGAGAAGATTTTTTACAGGTTTTTTACACTTCTTTCCTCCTCCCCCAGTGCCAACTGTAGCCAAAAAGGAATCTCTTACTGGTGGGGGGCTTGAAGAAGAGGGTATACCGACCTCAGATGCTGCCACTCTCACTTCCTTCAACGACCTTTGAGATGTTGGGAAACCATGGAGTCTTCCTTGTCCTTCTGCTGCCTTCGTGGTTTCCTGGCAGCTTGTGCTGCCTCTGCCAGCGCTCCCCAGGAGGGGAACGCATGACGCTGCCCGACGACTCATTCGGAGTTCCAGGGCGGTGTGGAACCAGTTTGCCGCCCCAGACTCGACTGCCGGCAATGGGTGCCTCCCTGCGCCCATACATTCCCCCCAAGTCCCGCCTTACAGCGATCCAAGGGGAGGGGGCAGAGAAACAAGGGAACCCAAAAAAGAAGGGGAAAAGAAGAAGACAAGAGCTCAAGTCGGGGAGCTCAGGTGAGCACTTCAGCGCGCGGCCATACTGCCGCCCGCCATGTTCCCCCTCCTAATTATTATTGTGTGTATATATAGTGTGTACTTACCTCCAGTTGGGGGACTGGCTATAAGTAATCTAGTGTTGTGTAACTATAATAAAGTACCTTTATTTTAGTAACACTGTGTTGTTATTTCATGTGTGAGAAGTTGCTGTGTGACTATTTTGGGATTGCATAAGCTTTGCATGTCTCCTAGATAAGTCTTGGCTGCTCATCCACAGCTACCTCTAGAGAGCCCTGGCTTCTTAGACACTACATACACTCACTAATAGGGGTCCCCTGTACCTGGTATAAGGTGCCAACACCATAGGTGTCCACAACACACCAGGCCAGCTTCCTACAGTGTTTCCTACCCTTTTAGTGGATTTACAAGTGCAGATTTTTCAACCATTTGGCAGAAGTATCTGCACTCATAAAAGCATATGTGCCTAGCAGGAATCCCTTTGTGAATTTCTGAGAGATATAAAAGATAAAATGTTACATTTTATCATGAATATACATTTACATCCAAATTTACCTTTGTGACTAGGACCTGTTGTGCTGCTGCATCGGCTGCCATCCTGCTTGCCATCTTCTATAGATTTAGCCTCAGGCAGGCGGGATGATCTGCTCCCTTTACCAGTGGGCTGCCACTTTCTCTAAACAACCTTACATCTCAGTGGTTTGTCTGCTGGTGCAGTCCTCAGCTGAAGAACTCTCATCCATGGGGCAGGCGATGCTTGCTATGGTCCCATTCCTGGTCTTATCCTTCCCAGAATCCAACATTGAGGTATTCTGGGAAGGATGTGTAGGTTCACAATCCAAGATGGCTGCCAACATTTTATCCCTATAGGCCTTTTCCAAGCCTTTATGGAGGACCAGCATATTCTAGGACAACTTAATTTCTCTGGTCATGCTTCGAATGGTTGAATCGTCATGTTCTGTGTTTCTAGCTCATTCCGGGTGTTTTCTCCAGTACTATGCCATTCAGTGGTTAATGTGTAAAACAGGAAGTGCCAGGGCCCTTGTCAGGTGGGCATAGCAGTTTACACCATCCATAGCTCCGGCCAGCGCTGCAAATTATAGTACCAACACAATTACTAACCATCACTCTATAAGAATGGCTTGGGTGGCATGAATTAGTGATTATTAATATGTATTAAATTAATAAACAGCAGTGGTGGTCATACTCAAATTTGGCAGACAGTCCCACAAAGTGGCAGACTGTCACAAGCTCTGGTGCTAAGAATGAAGTGCCGGTGCTGAGCACTGGAAACCACCAGCTCAAATTAAGCACTGGTGCCATTATTCTCTCATTACAGTCACACATAAGTGTATCCCACTACCTCAAAGGCAGGGTAAAAACAGCTATTTCTTCCCTGAAAGAATAACATATTTTCCCCAATCAGCTTCAATAGTCCAAGACTATCCAGTAGTCGAAGCCTAGAATGGGAAGGAGAAAAGGGAAGAAAGGTTAAACAGTGTAGCTCATATCGTAACCAAAGCACAGTATTATACAAATGTCCTCACATAACACATAGCCTTTCTTTGGTAGCAGACTTCAATTTTTAAGTGTCCCTACATATTTCAACCTCCCAGCTGGACACATTGTGGGAAGTCTTGAGACCCGAACTACTCCAAGGAGTGTGAAGGTTTGCCATCACCCTGCATGGCCAACGAAAACATCAGCAATACCTGCTGTGATCGAATCACATCAAGAAGGCCAGTAACCCTACAGTGTGCAAAGTAAAGCCCTCATTGCATTCTCCGTTTTACCATTCTTTTGCTCAACTGCACCATAAAACTAGAATGACATTGTTCGTAACACCTAACCAGACTCGTATACAATCACCTCTGTCATCTATGCCTACATTTCAGGAATCCTCTTTTCATTACAATCCAACTGCCGCTGCATGGTCTCTAGTTTGCCCTCCGTGGAGAGCACTTAAGTCTCAACTTTTTGGGGTGGATCCTCAAAGCTCCTTTATCACGTCATTAAAAGAGTGAGTTCCTAAATGGAGCACCTCCACCCCCCCCCCAGCCTCCCTAACTTTGGTGAAAGGTTTAAGATTAAAAACTCAGGCCTTTCTCTCTTTGCCTTGTCTTTGTTGTTCTTCTTCAACTCAAGTGATTGTGGGCCGCTGAAGTCAGGAGATCCTTCCATTAAAAAAGAGATTGCCATATAACTGGAAATTCCATCAGAAGTGCCCACACCTGCAAAATAACCTAAAGGAGTTTAGGAGCCAGCTCAGTGGTAGGTACACTCTCCTCACTGTGTTACTTTAGTACCCTCATTGAACAGGCATATGAGGTGAACATTACCTCACAGGAGGCTCTGTAGCCAGTACATCCTGCTTCTCTTCTTAGCACTTTCCAATTCCATCACAGCCCCAGACGAAGACTTACATAGCATCCATCCTCCCAGCTGATCTGCAGTCACTTGCTCAGATCCCATATTTTACATATGGCAGGAAGATGGAGTTTCACCTCAACATTGCTCATCTCTTATCCACAGTTGTGTTGTACTTAGGGACAACTGAAAATGTTTTACTTGTTTTGTGGTCATTCCCGAACACACAGAGACTTACCAGGCTTCATAATGTAGAAACGCGTTGGGTTAGTGAGCCACCCTGCAGCATATCTCCATTTTTAATAAAGCGCTTGGAACCACTCCAACTAGGAGTCAATGTACTTCTTTTGAGGAGAAGGGAAAAAAGTGAATGCTGGAATATATATATATATATATTTATATATATATATATATATATATATATATATGTTCGATGGCATGTGTTGCTGCAGATACACATGCTTTGCATATACTTCTGCCATCTAGTGTTGGGCTCGGAGTGTTACAAGTTGTTTTTCTTCGAAGAAGTGTTTTCGAGTCACGGGATCAAGTGACTCCTCCTTTTCGGCTCCATTGCGGATGGGCATTGACTCCATGTTAGATTGTTTTCTTTCCGCTGTAGGGCTCGGACGTGTTTCTTTTCGCTCCGATAGTTCGATTCGGAAAACTTTGAAAACGCTTCATTTTTCGTCGGTATTGTATTGATCGCGTTACATCTTCTATCAACACTTCGGTACAGTCGGAACAGACATCTCTACTTGCCTTTTGGGGCGAGTGCGCCCAACTCGGCCCTGGTCGGGCCGACCGCGTGGAAGCCTCATGGATTGGACTCCATTCCGATTCTGTCCTCGGTGCTAAGCCAAATTCCCTTATACAGACCAACACCTTATCTGTAATCTTTGCCTTCCTGCAGATCATCGGGAAGAATATTGTGAGGCATGCTGATCCTTCCGATCAAAAAAGACACTTCGGGACAGAAGAGCACGAAGGCTCAAGATGGCGTCCAAAAGCTCCGAACATCTAGACATTGAAAAGGAAGAGATCATGCACACAGCAGTCTCTGTTCCAGGTTCCGACTCCGACCAGGAATCCGAGGAAGATAGACCGGTCATGGCAGGACAACATATGAGTACGCTTGTCCCTGTACCATCCCAAGGACCGAAATATAAGGCCTTGGGTACGCCACTGCCGGAAGGCCATGGCTCGACCCGAAAGAAGACACCCGGTGACCAAACCGCCAGTTCGGCACCGAAAAAGACCACTCCTCCGAAACCATTGGAGTCGACGAAAGGCTCCGTCTCCGAATCGAGCAAACACTGCTCTTCGGAGTCGAAGTTTCGAAAATCACTTTCGGAGCCGAGACCACCCACAACACCATCTTTTTCAATACCGAAAAAGCCAGCTTCAGAGCCGAAAAGAGCAGGTTATACCGAGGAGCATGGACTTTCTAAGACACTCAAAGAAAGCCATAAGACTTCTGAGGAGGACACCCAGGTACAGCCAATACTTGAAGTGATGGACGAAAGGCAAGCCAGGATTCATATCCACATAGAAACTGGCAGAATATTAACAGCACCTCCTTTAAAACCTAAGAGGAAATGGAGAATAGCCAACTCACAGGCATTGTTGGCTAGATACGACAGGGCCCATTGGGATAAGATGAAAGATATAATTCAGCATCTCCCCAAGGAACACCAAAAGAGGGCACAGCAGATAGTGGAGGAAGGGCAAGCCATCACCAATAATCAGATTAGGTCTGCCCTAGACTCATCAGACACAGCTGCCAGGAGCGTCAACACTGCTGTAACCATCAGGTCCTCGCGGTTCAAACCCGAAATCCAACAAGCGGTGTTGAATATGCCGTTCAACAAAAAACCAACTTTTCGGCCCAGAAGTGGACACTGCAATTGAAAAATTGCATAAGGATTCAGACACCGCAAAAGCTATGGGTGCACTACACACCACACAATACAGGGGATCCTTTCGGAAACCTCAGTTTAGAGGTGGATTTAGGGCTCAAACTGCAGAGGCATCCACATCGCAGCCAAAACCAGCCTACCAACCTCAATACCAACGAGGTGGTTTTAAGAGCACATATAGAGGGCAGTACCCCAGAGGTAGAGGGAAATATCAAACACCTAAACAAGCCTCACAACACACTAAACAGTGACTTGTTTCATTCCCTTCCACTCCACACCTTCCCTGTGGGAGGAAGACTACAAAAGTTCCACACCAATTGGCAAAACATTACCACAGACAATTGGGTATTATCAATTATCTGCAATGATTTTTACCTAGAATTGATACAAACTCCACCAAACATTCCACCAAAACTACACAAACTATCCACAGAACACATCAATCTGTTACAGGAAGAAGTCAAATTTCTATTACTCAAACAAGCAATAGAACCAGTGCCACAAAATCAAGTAGGGACCGGAGTTTACTCACTGTACTTCCTGATTCACAAAAAGGATGGCACCCTAAGGCCAATATTAGATCTCAGGACCCTCAATCTTTACATCCTGTCACAACATTTTCACATGGTAACTCTCCAGGATGTTATCCCACTACTCCAAAAACACAATTTCATGGCAACATTAGATCTCAAGGATGCATATTTTCATATACCCATCCACCCGCGAACAGAAAATATCTCAGGTTTGTCATTCAAGGAAAGCACTATCAGTTCAAAGTGTTACCATTCGGAATAACAACAGCTCCAAGGGTATTCACAAAGTGCCTAGCAGTAGTCGCAGCCTTTCTAAGAAGACAGCATATACATGTATTTCCATATCTAGACGATTGGCTGATAAAATCAAACAGTCATACGCAATGTCAAAACCATACGCAATGTCAAAACCATGGGCATTACGTAATACAAACCCTGCACACACTAGGGTTCTAAATAAATTACCAAAAGTCACAACTACAACCTGCGCAAATACAACAATATTTAGGTGCTATTCTAAATACTCAAAAAGCGCTAGCAAGCCCAAATACGCAAAGAATACAAGCATTCCAAAATATAATCGCACAGATACACACACGTCAACAGTACACTGTCAGATTTGTCATGAAAATATTAGGGATGATGGCATCATGTATTGCAATCTTCCCACATGCAAAACTAAACATGCGGCCCTTACAACAGTGCCGTGCACAACAATGGTCACAGGCACACGGTCAACTTCAAGATCTAGTGTTGATAGACCGCCAAACATACATGTCCCTTAAGTGGTGGAATTCCACAAATTTAAGCAAAGGGCAGCCTTTTCAAGACCCTGTGCCTCAGACCATAATTACAACAGATGCATCAATGATTGGCTGGGGAACTCACCTCAACAATCACAACACCCAAGGACAATGGGATGCCCAACACAAACAGGTACACATAAATCAATTAGGGGTGTTAGCTGTCTTCCTAGCACTCAAAGCTTTTCAGCCTGTTCTCACTCAGAAGACTGTACTGATCAAAACAGACAACATGACCACCATGTATTACCTAAACAAGCAAGGAGGAACACACTTGTCCCAACTCTCCCTCCTAGCTCAAAAAATTTGGAAATGGGCAATACACAACCAAATTCACCTGGTAGCACAATACATTCCAGGGATACACAACCAACTCGAAGATGTTCTCCGCAGAAATCATCAACAAACACACGAGTGGGAGATTCACCCTCAAGTACTTCAAAAATACATTCAACAATGGGGAACAGTAAAAATAGATCTGTTCGCCACAAGCGAAAATGCGAAATGCCAAAGCTTTGCATCCAGACTATCCAAGGGCAATGCTCTGTGGATCAATTGGTCAGGGATATTTGCTTACGCTTTTCCTCCTCTCCTACTCATTCCATTTGTAGTCAACAAATTGAATCAAAACACACTCAATATGATACTCATAGCACCAACGTGGGCCCGTCAACCGTGGTACACAACCTTGTTAGACCTGTCAGTAGTACCACACTCCAAACTCCCAAACAGACCAGACCTGTTGACACAAAACAAAGGACAAATCAGGCACCCAAATCCCAAAACACTCAATCTAGCGATTTGGCTCCTGAGGTTGTAGAGTTTGGGTATTTACAACTACCATCAGAATGTATGGAGGTTATTAAACAAGCAAGAAAACCCACTACTAGACAGTGCTATACTAACCAATGGAAAAGATTTGTATATTACAGTCAATCCAAACAGATTGCTCCTCTTACAGCATCCATACAAGATATTGTATGCTATTTACTTCATTTACAAAAATCAAATTTAGCATTTTCTTCCATAAAAATACATCTTACTGCAATTTTAGCATATTTGCAAAATGTACAGCACAGCTCTTTATTTAGAGTTCCTGTTATTAAATCCTTCATGGAAGGCTTAAAACACACCATTCCACCCAGAACACCTCCAATTCCTTCTTGGAATTTAAACATAGTGCTTACGCAACTTATGGGCCCACCATTTGAACCTATGCACTCATGTCAAATGCAATTTTTAACATGGAAGGTTGTCTTCCTAGTCGCAATTACATCATTGCGAAGAGTCAGTGAAATTCAAGCTTTCACTATTGAAGAACCGTTCATACAAGTACACAAACATAAAGTTGTACTACAAACTAACCCTACATTTCTTCCACAAGTGGTATTACCTTTTCATATCAATCAAACAGTGGAACTACCAGTCTTCTTCCCACAGCCAGATTCTGTGGCAGAAAGAGCTCTACATACATTAGACATTAAAGGAGCACTAATGTACTATATAGATAGAACGAGACCATTCAGGAAAACTAAACAACTGTTTGTAGCCTTTCAAAACCCTCATACTGGTAACCCCATTTCAAAACAAGGATTAGCAAGATGGATAGTAAGATGCATCCAAACATGCTACGTTAAAGCCAAAAGACAACTCTTAGTTACTCCTAAAGCACATTCCACAAGGAAAAAAGGTGCTACAATGTCTTTTTTAGGAAACATACCAATGGCTGAAATATGTAAAGCAGCTACTTGGTCAACACCACATACATTTACTAAACACTATTGTGTAGATGTTTTAGCAGCACAGCAAGCCACAGTAGATCAAGCTGTACTCAGAACATTATTTCAAACAACTTCAACTCCTACAGGCTAACCACCGCTTTCATGGGAGGACTAACTGCTTTGTAGTCTATGCACAGCATGTGTATCTGCAGCTACACATGCCATCGAAGCTACAGTGTACATCTGTTGTGGCATGTTCCGCTGCTGATTCACATGCACCCTCCCACCTCCCCCGCAGCCTGTAGTTGTTTAAGTTAACAATATTTGTACATATGTAGATAAAAAGATATTTAACATTCCATTAGCATGGACATCTCTTTTCATTATATTATATCACTCCTACCTTACCCTTTGCGGGAAAACAATCTAACATGGAGTCGATGCCTATGCGCAATGGAGCCGAAGAGGAGGAGTCACTCGATCCTGTGACTCGAAAACACTTCTTCGAAGAAAAACAACTTGTAACACTGCGAGCCCAACACTACATGGCAGAAATATATGCACAGCATGTGAATCTGCCGCGTAACATGCCACAAACAGATGTACACTGGGTAAGTGACATTTTCCATACACACACACACACATATATATATATATATATATATATATACTGAAAAAAACAAAGGTTACAGGGACATTATAGTTAGGTTCTGAATTTACTCGTACAAAACCATAGAAATTCAGCAGTTTTAGTTACAGTTCTTTCAAGTAACTATAACTTGTGCCCTAAAGTAACTCTAACTTTGCTGGGAATCCGTTTAAATGTTTTCATGGGGACTGTGGCGTATTCGTGAATGTGCACACCAACAGGAATGCAGTGATTGGCTGGCCGCAACCTGACGAGAAAGTTGGGGCCGCATTTTTAAGTTATGGGGCACCGTCCCAAGGGCTGAAAATAAAATAAAAAGTGGTATAAGGTGTAAGGGTGGAGGTACTCTGACCCCAGGGGTGTAATGTAAGGATGATTGAGGATCAAATGATAAGATGAAAATTATTTTGTTCATCACAAGCGATGTTCGCTAAAATGTCGCAACCCTCAATGTGGCCCCCTGTGTAACTTTGCAACAAATTTGCGAATATCAATGAAAAAATAAAAAAAAGTGACAGACTCATTCATACACTAAATCATTCACTCATAAAAGCACTTAGATACTCATGCATCCACTCACAGAACCACTCAAAGTCATACACCCACCTTCAGACCCACTCAGACACTCACTCACCCACTCACAGCCCCCTCAGATACTTAAGAATCCACTGACAGACTGACTCAGAAAATCACGCACCCCCTCAGACCCTAATGCACCCACTCCCAGACCCACTCAGACACTCACACACCCACTCACAGACCTACTCAGACCCATCACGTGGCAGGTGTTGGCCAAAGGGCCAGGGCTTGCTTCCATCCCACTATATCTACCCAATCCCGCACCACACACGGCCTTCGCCTGTGAATGGCAGGGTTGGCCGCAGGGCCTGCAGCCAACCCCCTGTAACCACCCAACCCCATGCAATGCACAGCCTTTAGCTGTGTGTGGCCGGGGTTGCCTGCAGGGCCTGGCCGCAAACCGCCCATCCCGCATGCATAAGTCTCTGAGTCGGTCTGTGAGTATGTGCATGAATACCTAAGTGGGTCTGTCAGTGGGTACATGAGTCACTGAGTTGGTCTGTGAGTGGGTTCATGAGTCTGTGACTGGATGTACGAGTGAATGCATGACTCAGAATAGGTTTGTGAGTGGATGCTTGACTGAGTGAGTCTGTGAGCAAGTACGTAATTGTCTGAGTGGGTCTGTGACTGGGTGCATGAGTGTCAGAGTGGGTCTGTAAATGGGTGCATGAGGGTCTGAGTGGGTCTCTGAATGGCTGCCTGATTGAGTGATTGTCTGAGTGCATCTGTGAGTGGGTGTGTGAGTTTATGTTTGAGCCTGTCAGTAGCTGTGTGAGCGACTCAGCAACTAAGAAACCTTACCTGCCCATTTATTCAACAAGAGTCCACAGTTTTGCACATAATATCTACCCAAGCGGAGTTCTTTTTGCCTCTTTGGGAAAATGTCCAGTGCGTAGTGGACCACGAGGAAATGTCTCCAGCGATCTTATGTGCGTTTGGCAATGTGATTGGGAATTGTGCGTCTTTCTCCAAAATTCTGTGATAACTTGAATCCTCCTATAGAGAGGCCAACAAGACAACAAAGACGTACATCTCCACCAAACCGGGGTCTGTCCTCTTATCTGTATGACATAAGTGCTTCTTTGTTTTGAGGAGATGTCCTCATATCCCTTGCCATCTAGAACATGACACTTAAATTGGTGGCAAATGTACTGGATGGCCCTTAGGTAAACTGTCCATCATCCTGGCAAAAAGTGGGAAGTCCTTTGCATACTTCTAAGGTGGACGGTGCGGTCCAAGCGGACGGAGCTTCCAGGTGATTTGCACATTTGCAGACTCATAGAAATTTAAAGGGGAGGAACCATGGACTCTGCTCTCACCAGGACACAAAAGAACCCATTTGTCACAGTCACATACAGATTGCGCTTCAATAGGTCACCGATGCATTCACCTACATGAAAGATTTCCGATATTTTTCAATATGGAATCACGGAGAAAACACAGTGGGGGAAGAGGGATGTGCACCCCCCCTGGGCCGAATGTGGCCCTAGGGACCCCACTCCCTGGGGCCCATCAAAACACAAATGGGGAGGGCCCCCTTCCCGCTTATTACATTCCTGGGGACCCAATTCCCAGGGGCCTGACCATGTCTCCTAGGTGCCCCTTGGAACCCAGGGTGCAGGATTGGGACCGCAGGGGGAGCCTCAAGGCATTTGTGGTCCCACCGGCTCCCCGCCTCCTACAGGAGCCAGCATTGCTATTGCACACAGGGAGCTGCTAAACATACAGCTCCCTGTTCGCGAGAGGAATAGTTTCATCTCTTTCCCTGCCCGCATGTCTTCACCACAGCTGCATACTGGAGCATGAGGAAATGTCTCCAGCGATCTTGTGTGCATTTGGCAATGTGATTGTGACCCATGCGTCTTTCTCCAAAATGTTGTGATAACTTGGGTGGGCACCCTGGACAAAGCAGGTGCCAACCCTGGGATATGGCAGTCTCCAGGGCCATTATTGGCTCCAGGAGAGGGGCAGCGCAGCCCCCCTTCTTTACTTTTCGGGGCCAGCCCGAGGGGGGGGCTGCGCAGCCCCTCTCTCTTTGTTTTTAAAACATTTGGCCCCAGTGAGTGTAGGAAAGTACCCTCTTTTTGCCATGGTTACCCCTATTTTCTGCCTGATTTCAGTGTGCTTGACTGCGTTCACTGGGATCCTGCTAACCGGGACCCCAGTGATTATGCTCTCTCTCCTCTAAATTTGGTTGTTGCATACTGGTAACCCAGTATTTCACCCACAATTGGCATACTGGTGCCCCCTTGTAAGTCCCTAGTATATGGTACCTAGGTAACAAGGGCATTGGGGTTCCAGGGGATCCGTATTGGCTGCAGCATATCTTTTGCTGCCCATAGGGAGCCCATGAAGGGCTTCTGAAGGATTGCCATTGCAGCCGGCGTGAAAAGGTGCATGCACCTTTTCACTGCCATTTACACTGCCCCAGGTCACTTATAAATCACCCCTATAGCAGGTCCTCCAGCCCTGAGGGCAGGGGGCAGAGTAGCTGTGTGAGGGCACCCCTGCTCTAGCAGAGGTGCCCCCACGACCTCCAGGACCATTTTCCTGGACTTCGTGTGTCCGGGGACGCCATATTACACGTGTACTGGACATAGGTCACTACCTATGTCCAGCTCCATAATGGTTGCTCTGAACATAGGCATGTTTGGTATCAAACATGTTGGAATCATACCCCAGTGCTTTTGCAAGCATTGGTTGTATGATTCCATGCACTCTGGGGGCTCCTTAGAGAACACCCAGTATTGCCATTCCAGCATTCTGAGGTTTTCCAGGAAGCACCAGCTGCTGCCACCTCTCAGACAGGTTTCTGCCCTCCTGTTGCTTTAGAAGCTCAAGCCTAGGAAGGCAGAACAAAGAATTTCCTTTGGGCGAGGGGTGTTACACCCTCTCCCTTTAGAAATAGGTGTTACAGGCTTGGGAGGGGTAGCCTCCACAAGCCACTGGAAATGCTCTGAAGGGCACATTTGGGGGCATATTTATACTCCGTTTGCGCCGGAATTGCGTCGTTTTTTTTAACGCAATTTCGACGCAAAATTAACTCCATATTTATACTTTGGCGTTAGACGCGTCTAGCGCCAAAGTCCATGGAGTTAGCGTCATTTTTTAGCGTGGACACCTACTTTGCGTTAATTATATGCAAGGTAGGCGTTCCTGTCTAAAAAATCGACTCCGAGGCTTGTGCGTCGGATTTATACTCCTGGGCAAAAATCACGCCCGGAGTGGGCGGGTCAAAAAAAATGACGTACGGCCGCTTTTGCGCCGTTTTTTAGCGCCTGCAAAAGGCAGGCGTTAAGGGACCTGTGGGCTCTGAAGGAGCCCAGAGGTGCCCTCCCATGCCCCCAGGGACACCCCCTGTCACCCTTGACCACCCCAGGAGGACACCCAAGGCTGGAGGGACCCATCCCAGGGACATTTAGGTAAGTTCAGGTAAGTGTTTTTTTAAATTTTTTTGTGGCATGGGGGGCCTGATTTGTGCCCCCCTACATGCCACTATGCCCAATGACCATGCCCAGGGGACAGAAGTCCCCTGGGCATGGCCATTGGGCAAGGGGGCATGACTCCTGTCTTTGCTAAGACAGGAGTCATTTCTATGGGGGTTGGGAGTGAAAAAAAATGGCGCAAATCGGGTTGAGGCGAAAAAATTGCCTCAACCTGACTTGCCCCATTTCTTGACGCCCAAGCCCCATATCCCCCTACGCCGGCGCTGCCTGGTGTACGTCGTTTTTTTTAACGCACACCAGACGGCACCGGCAGGTAACGCCGGCTAACGTCATTCAATAAATACGGCGCCCGCATGGCGCTTCAGAATGGCGCTTCAGAATGGCGTTAGCCGGCGCTAATTTTTTTGACGCAAAACTGCGTTGGCGCAGTTTTGCGTCAAAAAGTATAAATATGGGCCTTAGTGCCCTCCTTGCATAATCCAGTGTACACCGGTTTAGGAACCCCCAGTCCCTGCTCTGGTGCAAAACTGGACAAAGGAAAGGGGAGTGACCACGGCCCTGTCCATCACCACCCCAGGGGTGGTGCCCAGAGCTCCTCCAGAGGGTCCCTAGGTTTTGCCACCTTTGATTCCAAGTTGGCAGGGAACTCTGGGAGCATGTGAGTGTCCAGTGCCAGCCGGTGACGTCAGAGCCCTCCCCTGATAGGTGCTTACCTGTTTAGGTGCCAATCCCCCTTTCAGGGCTATTTAGGGTCTCTCCTTTGGATGGTTCTTCAAATTCGGATTGCAAGACTCCAGCAGGAATCCTCTGCATCCTCCAATTCACCTTCTCACCAAGAAACTGCATCTCGACCCTCCAAGAACTCTACAAACTGCAACAAAGAAGCAAAGCGACTTCTGCAACATTGTATCTTCAGCTCCTGCCAGCAGCTGCAACTGTTTCCCAGTTGTGCATCCTCAGAGGAGAGCCTGTCTTCAGCCTGTACCAGAAGAGCAAAGAAATCTCCTTCGGGGTGGAGTCACTCCCCTGCTTCAGCAGGCACCTACTTTCGAAGATGACTGGCTGCTCCCCTCTCCTGACGAGCTGCGTGGATCCTGCATCACAGGTGGTGGACTGAAGTGGTCCCAATGGTCCTGACATTCTACTGTCCAACTTTTGTGAAGGAAAGAGCTTGCCCATGCACCTTGTGTTTTGCAGTTGCCAAGGCTTGTTGGCATCCTTCCACAAAGATATTCATGCACCGTGCAACTCCAGCCCCCAGCACTCTACTCTGCGATGGACATCGTCCTGAGTGGTTCTCAGGCGACGTGGGAGCTTTTGAAGTAGTGCTGCTTGGGCCTCCTTTTGCACCTTCTTTGTCCCCGTGCTGTGGGACTCCTGTGCATGCTGTGTGGTCTTCTGTGGGCTCTCTGAGTTGCTGAGAGCCTCCCCTGACTTCCCCTCCTGGGTAGAGTCCACAAGGTCCCTCCTGGTCCCGGGCAGTGCCATTTTCCACTAACCGTGAGCTTTGCGTGTGCCATGGCTTGTTGGCGGACTCCAGCGACGCAAAACAGACTGCAATCCTCCATCTGGTGTGAGACATCATCCGCACCAACCAAGAACCCAAATCCATCTTCTTGGATGCCGTACTGGCTGTTGTTCTTCACTGCTCGTTCTTCTTTTGCACCTTCATCTGCGTTAGCAGGGGCTCCTGTTCCCCCTGGACTCTTGTGTGTTTCTTGGACTTTGGGCCATATTTATACTTTTTGACGCAAAACTGCGCTAACGCAGTTTTGCGCCAAAAAAATTAGCGCCGGCAAACGCCATTCTGAAGCGCCATGCAGGCGCCGTATTTATTCAATGACGTTAGCCGGCGGCTGTCTGGTGTGCGTTAAAAAAAACGACGTACACCAGGCAGCGCCGGCATAGGGGGAAAATGGCGTATGGGCGTCCACAAATGGTGCAAGTCAGGCTGAGGCAAAAAAATTGCCACAACCCGATTTGCGCCATTTTTTAACGACGCCCATCCCCCATTGAAATGACTCCTGTTTTAGCAAAGACAGGAGTCATGCCCCCTTGCCCAATGGCCATGCCCAGGGGACTTCTGTCCCCTGGGCATGGTCATTGGGCATAGTGGCATGTAGGGGGGCACAAATCAGGCCCCCCTATGCCACAAAAAAAAAAAAAAAAACTTACCTGGACTTACCTTAATGTCCCTGGGGTGGGTCCCTCCATCCTTGGGTGTCCTCCTGGGGTGGGCAAGGGTGGCTGGGGGTGTCCCTGGGGGCAGGGGAGGGCACCTCTGGGCTCATTCTGAGCCCACAGGTCCCTTAACGCCTGCCCTGACCCAGGCGCTAAAATCCGGCGCTAATGCGGGTTTTTTAGACCCGCCCACTCATTTTTGCCCGGGAGTATAAATACGACGCATATGCATCGCATTCATTTTTTAAGACGGGAACGCCTACCTTGCATATCATTAACGCAAGGAAGGTGTTCACGCAAAAAAATTACACTAACTCCATGAACTTTGGCGCTAGACGCGTCTAACGCCAAAGTATAAATATGGAGTTAGTTTTGCGTCGAATTTGCGTCGAAAAAAACGACGCAAATTCGGCGCAAACGGAGTATAAATATGCCCCTTGGTCCCCTTCTTCCACAGATCTTCAAGTCCCGGAATCCACTGTTGGTGTCTTGCAGTCTCTTCTGGTTCTTGCATAATCTTCTTTCTCGTGTCTCTGTGTGTTCTGGGAAAGTTCCTGTACCTTAATCCTACTTACCTGGGCTCTGTGGTGGGTTCTAGTACTTACCTTTGGTGTTTTCTAGTACTCCCAGCGACCCTCTAGGTGGGAAAACGACATTCACATTCCACTTACTTAGTAAATGGTTTGTGTTCCCCCAAGCCCATTTCTAAGTATTGCGATTTTCACTATTTTGCACTATTTTCGAACTGTTTTTAGACCTGCTTTTGCATACTAGTGTATATAATTTGTGTATTAATTACCTCCTAAGGGAGTATAGTCTCTATGGTATTTTTGTCATTTGTGTCACCAAAATAAAGTACCTTTTTTTTTGGTAACACTAAGGCCCATATTTATACTTTTTGACCCAAACCAGCGGCGGCCCTGTTTTGCATCAAAAATTTTACTGCCGGCTAATGCCATTCCTACGCACCATGCGGGTGCCTTATTGAAGGATTGACGTTATCCGGTCCTGCGGGCTGGTCAGAGTAAAAAAAAAAATGACTCAAACCAGGCAGCACTGACCTAGTGGAAAATGGGGGTTGTGCGTCCAAAAATGGTGCAATTCAGCTTAGAGTAAAAAATCATGGCTCAAACCGGACTTGCGCCATTTTCTGACGCACAACCCCCATTGAAATGACTCCTGTCTTAGCAAAGACAGGAGTCATGCCCCCTTGCCCAGTGGCCATGCCCAGGGGACTTCTGTCCCCTGGGCATGGTTATTGGGCACAGTGGCATGTAGGGGGGCCCAAATTAGGCCCCCCTATGCCACTTCAAAAAAATAAAAATAAATCATACTTACCTCAACTTACCTGTACTTACCTGGGATGGGTCCCCTCATCGATGGGTGTCCTCCAGGGTGGGAGAGGGAGGCAGGGGGTGTCCCTGGTGGAAGGGAAGGGCACCTGTGGACTGCTTCCATGGTCAGAGACCATGGAAGTGAGCCCACAGGTCCCTTAACGCCTGCCCTCACCCAGGCGTTAAAAAACGGCGCATATCAGGCTGTGCGCCTTTTTTTTAGGCCCGCCCCCTCCTGTGCTTCAAAATGACTCAGGAGTATAAATAAGGCGCACAGGCCTTAATGTCAGATTTCGGGCGGGAACGCCTACCTTGCATGTCATTAATGCAAGGTGGTTTCCCGCATCCAAAAAATTAGGCACACTGAGAAATTTTTACGTCCGCTGGGTCGAGCGTCAAAATATAAATATGGGGCAAGGTTTGCGCTGAATGTGCGTCAAAAGTTTTGACGCACATTCGGCGCAAACAGAGTATAAATATGCCCCTGAGTGTTTTCTTTCATGTGGTGTGAGTACTGTGTGACTACAGTGGTATTGCATGAGCCTTGGCTGTTCAGCTACAGCTACCTCTAGAGAGCCTGGCTTCTATACACTGCCTACATTTCACTAATAAGGGATGACTGGACCTGGTTAAGGTGTAAGTACCATAGGTACCCACTACAAACCAGGCCAGCCTCCTACTGGGATGTGGTGGTCCCGGGGATCCAGGGAGTCAGTGGGCCCTCCATTACATGGTAATTATCCCCAGGGAGGTGGTAGTCCTCAGGGCTTGGGTGGGTCCACGCAGCCCCCGATTACTGCTCATTTAGCCCGGGTGGTGGTCCCTGGGGCTTAAAGACCCTCAGGAGGGGGACCCATGTGCCCCCTCCTTTTCTTAAATTAGGACCACGGGATCAGGGTATCCCTACCCTGGCCCCTTTTATTTTTTTATCATTTTTTCCTGGACTTGGCGGAAGCCGAGTTCCAAGATGGCAACCAACACTTTCTGGCTGAAGTGTTGGCAGCTGATCAGATCTCAGCACGAGATCAGGAGGTTTTGCAGGCCTTCGTGTCCCCATATATACAAGTTGGATTTTTCCTTAATATCTCAAAACTACTGAACTGATTACAAACGTAAATAGCAACAAGCATTTGCAATGTAATAGGTCTCTCATTTGCTTGAGTTAGAGCTATTGTCATTGTAAATTCATAACTGGAGTTTTGTGACACATAAATTGGTCAACCCAGTCTCATAAATATGTCTCTTCCTGTCAAAAAATTCCAGTGGCCCTGTATATAACTAAAACACTTCAATGTACTTTCTTCCTCTATCTGCAGCAAAAAATGAAAATGTTGCCATTTAGCATTCTAATTTAAATCTGCCATGCTAATACCAATAGAATACCACTTTCACCACCACACCATCAGAGTTGCTGGCTGGCTAACACAATTCCCCCCAAAAAGACACAAGACAGCCACAGAGGAGAAATAAACTGGAAGGGTCACACAAACACATGTTTAATCAGTCATAGTGTAATAAGGATGTTAAAGTGACCTGAATTATGGTCATAATTGAGAGATTATTAAAACATATGCAATTATCATTAAACCTTTATCAGAAATAAACTCTAGGAATTAGACCATAATGTTCAAAACAGCCCATAGAGGGCACCTAACAAAAACATAATTTGTAAGAAACATGGTCATTTAACCATATTGTTAGCCCCTAGAGAACATAACCCCATGAAAAATCAGGAGAAAATAATGCAGTGTAGCCATACACTTAGCCCATCCAGAGCTTT
Organism: Pleurodeles waltl; assembly: GCF_031143425.1. Classification (NCBI taxonomy): domain Eukaryota; kingdom Metazoa; phylum Chordata; class Amphibia; order Caudata; family Salamandridae; genus Pleurodeles; species Pleurodeles waltl. The sequence continues at coordinate 1,985,525,069 of NC_090440.1, read as the reverse complement.
TTCAGAGTTAGCAGGCTTACTGAAATGGCATTACAAACAAGGCCTTTAAAATAAAACTCCAAATTGTAAAACAAAAGCTCTAGCCATGGAAAAACGTAAGACATTGAACAGTGGTGGTTGGTTTGGAGGGGGAGGGGTTATTATTTTGGAGTCCCCACTAACATAGTGTGGGGACTCAAAAATGATTTAGACAGAAAAAGCCTATTGTGGTCAATGTTTGAAAGGTGGTCTCATTATCAGTTTTTGAAAGATGGCGCCATTGTCCTAGGACCACCACAATCTGATTTATGAGCAAAAATGTTTTGTAAAAGTACAGTCCTGCAAAGCATTATGGGGCAAGTTTCCGTGCCAGAAATATTTTAATATGTTGATATGACTGTAATGCTTAGAACAGCCCCTAGAGGGCACCAGGATGAAAATAGCATTTGTAAGAAACATGGTCATGTAACTATATAGTTATCCCCTAGAGAGCATAACCACACAAACAGAAACTGGCAATACATAATGCAGATTAACCATATATGTAGCCCCTTTAGGGCATAGTCATTATATACTTTCAGGAGTAACAGGCCTATAGCAATGATATGGCAAACATGGCCCCTAAAACACAAGCTATTTCCAGCTGGAAAACAAAAGTTCCGGCTATGAGAATGTTTAAAAAGACATTGAATGGTGGTAGGGGTTATTATTTTGCGGTCCCCACTAACGTACTCTGAGATTACCTAGACAGTGTTGTGCTGAACGTTGTGGTGATGGCCCCATTGCTCTAGGGCCACCGCAGGCTGAGTTATGGGCAAAAATATTATGAAAAAGAATGCTTGTAAAGCATTATGGGTCGAGTTTCCCCAAGTGCAGTGAATATTGTAGTATCATCTCTGCCGCTGTGCCCAGAGAGCCGATTTTGTTTTGAGGATTTCTTTTTTATGTAAAGCATTTACAAATGTCAAGTGTTTTAAGGGGAGAGCTACAAGAAATGACTCTGAGTAGGTAACTGTGAACAATAGGACCAGTACTTCAGTATCGCTGTTCGAGTTCACACTGTTGTGCCTGTTCACTCTGTGAGTGCCATGGCCGCCAGGAAGCCAGAAGGGGTGAGACAAAAAAAATAGCTTGCCCACGCTGAAGTGTATTTTTGTGGAGTCAGGAAATGAAAGAACAACACAACTCTGTTTGGCAAATAATATAAGCATTCATGAATAACGGCCGGGAGGGCAGCACAGCTCAGTGACTGATACCGCACTCAACTTTGTCATCACAAACAATTTCTTTTATAGGATGAAAATACCTTGAATGCGTCTTATCACTTGTCATGCATATTGATTTAAGGGTTGCTTGGTACATTGTTATCTCTACTTACATTAGCACAAAGCAATATTTGTCATTGGGAAAGCATCTAATTACGCATTTACAGAAAAGCGAAGTTTACACATCTGTCATTGACACATTTGCTAATAACCACAATGCCTTTTTGTTAGAAATTGGGTTTTTGGTTGGCAGTCAGGTTACCCCCTGTCCAAGCAAAAGCCCTCACTCTAGTCAGGGTAAGTAACACACAATCCAAGATTATCCTGTGCCCACCCTCTGGTAGCTTGGCACGAGCAGTCAGGCTTAACTTAGAAGGCAATGTGTAAAGTATTTGTGCAATAAATCATACAATACCACCATATAGCACCACAAAAATACACCACACAGTGTTTAGAAAAATACATAATATTTATCAGGATAATTGTAGGTCAAAACGAATAAAAGTTGCAATGTGAATTTGTAGGGATATCACTGAAAAGTGATATAAAGTGTCTTAAGTCTTTAAAAAGCAAACAAAGGGGGTCATTCCGACCCCGGCGGGCGGCGGGCACCGCCCGCCGGGCGGAGACCGCCAGAAGACCGCACCGCGGTCAAATGACCGCGGCGGTCATTCTGACTTTCCCGCTGGGCGGGCGGGCGACCGCCAAAAGGCCGCCCGCCCAGCGGGAAAGCCCCAGCAACGATGAAGCCGGCTCCAAATGGAGCCAGCGGAGTTGCTGGTGTGCGACGGGTGCAGTGGCACCCGTCGCGATTTTCAGTGTCTGCTTTTCAGACACTGAAAATCTGAATGGGGCCCTGTTAGGGGGCCCCTGCAGTGCCCATGCCAGTGGCATGGCACTGCAGGGGCCCCCAGGGGCCCCACGACACCCGTTCCCGCCAGCCTCTTCCTGGCAGCGTAAACCGCCAGGAACAGGCTGGCGGGAAGGGGGTCGGAATCCCCATGGCGGCGCTGCTTGCAGCGCCGCTGTGGAGGATTCTCTGGGGCAGGGGAAAACCGACGGGAAACCGCCGGTTCCCCTTTTCTGACCGCGGCTTTACCGCTGCGGTCAGAATTGCCCCTGAAGCACCGCCAGCCTGTTGGCGGTGCTTCCTCCAAAGTCTCTTTCAAGCACAAAGTACCTGGTTTGGAGTGGAAAATCTCCTCAGAGGGCCACAGAAGAAGAGATACGTGGAAAAATGGTGTGTGCGTCGATTTCTTCCCAGCACACGCGGACTTCCGTCGTTATTTTTCACGCGGGGAAGTCGTGCGTGGTTTTCCGGCGCGTGGACAGTCTCTTTCTGTGGATCGCGGGGATAACCAGATGTCCTGGGTCTGTGCGTGGATTCTCCTACTTGTTTTCCGGCTGCGCGTCGTTCTGCGGGGCTGCGTGTCGAAGTTTCGCTCTCACGGCAGGCGTCGCGTCGATTTCTCCTGGAGGTCGGGCGGCGTTGTCCTTGCGAGGCCGTGCGAGGCGTCGCGTCGATCAGCGTCGGTGTGCAGCGTTTTTCTCTCTGTGGAACAAGCTGTGCGTCGAAAATTTCGGCGCACAAAGCATCCAAGTGAAAAAGAGAAGTCTTTTTGGTCCTGAGACTTCAGGGAACAGGAGGCAAGCTCTATCCAAGCCCTTGGAGAGCACTTTCACAGCCAGACAAGAGTTCAGCAAGGCAGCAGGCCAACAGCAAGGCAGCAATCCTTAGTAGAAAGCAGACAGGTGAGTCCTTTGAGCAGCCAGGCAGTTCTTCTTGGCAGGATGTAGTTTCTGGTTCAGGTTTCTTCTCCAGCAAGTGTCTGATGAGGTAGGGCAGAGGCCCTGTTTTATACCCAAATGTGCCTTTGAAGTGGGGGAGACTTCAAAGAGTGGATAAGAAGTGCACCAGGTCCCCTTTCAGTTCAATCCTTTCTGCCAGGGTCCCAGTAGGGGGTGTGGCAGTCCTTTGTGTGAGAGCAGGCCCTCCACCCTCCCAGCCCAGGAAGACCCATTCAAAATGCAGATGTATGCAAGTGAGGCTGAGTACCCTGTGTTTGGGGTGTGTCTGAGTGAATGCACAAGGAGCTGTCAACTAAGCCCAGCCAGACGTGGATTCTAAGGCACAGAAAGATTTAAGTGCAAAGAAATGCTCACTTTCTAAAAGTGGCATTTCTAGAATAGTAATATTAAACCCAACTTCACCAGTCAGCAGGTTTTTATATTACCATTCTAAACGAATTTAGGAGTTTTACACTACCAGGACATGTAAACTACACAGGTACATGTCCTGCCTTTCACCCACACAGCACCCTGCTCTAGGGGTTACCTAGGGCACACATTAGAGGTGACTTATATGTGGAGAAAGGGGAGGTTTAGGCTTGGCAAGTACTTTTAAATGCCAAGTTGAGGTGACAGTGAAACTGCACACACAGGCCTTGCAGTGGCAGGCCTAAGACAAGGAAAAGGGGCTACTTAAGTGTTGGCACAACCAGTGCTGCAGGCCCACTAGTGGCATTTAATCTACAGGCCCTAGGCACATAGAGTGCACATTACTAGGGACTTATAAGTAAATTAAATAGTCCAATCAGGTATGATTCAAGGTTGCCATGTTTTAAGGGAGAGAGCATATGCACTTTAGCACTGGTTAGCAGTGGTAAAGTGCACAGAGTCTAAAGCCAGCAAAAACCGTGTCCAAAAAGTGGAGGGAGGCAGGCAAAAAGTTAGGGGTGACCACCCTAAGGCTGTCAGGTCTAACACTTTTGATCTCACGTTCTGAAGTCAATCAGTATGTCCTTCCTCAGCTAACTCTACGCTTGGAAACATTTCTGTCTATCCTCCCTTGCACAGCTGCTGGCCTTCGAGCATCAAAGCTTATTGTGTTCCCTTTCCAAAACCACCATAGTGTACACTTCGCTTGTGAACGTGGATCAGAATGTGCGCCCTCCCTGTGTGTGTGTTATCGAGTTATGGCTCAAGCTTTTGTGTTGTGGCCTTCTACTTCCAGCTGCATTATGAATAAATGTTTCTGCTTGTCCCTGTCCTTGCACCCCTGCATCCTCTCTATCCTTGGCTCTCTCTTTGGACATTATGAACATTCTAGGCCTGTATTCTTCTCTGATCATGTACGATTCTGCACATTTTACCCCTAATTCATGCATAAGCAAAATTGGTCCTTCTCCTTTTTCCATATTTTCAGTAACAGTATCGGCAGTCGTGCAATAATCCATGTAATGCGCGTGATGTATTGGCATCTGTGGCAGAGCGACTCCAAGAGAAAGAGGAGTTCAATGGCTGCTACAGCTCACTCCTCAAAAGCGCGAAATCAAAACGTAAGCGAGGAAAAAAAACACAAGGGGGCATATTTATACTCTGTTTGCGCCGAATGTGCGTCAAATATTTTGACGCACAATCGGCGCAAACCCTGCCCCATATTTATACTTTGACGCCCGACCCCGCGGGCGTAAAAATTCCACCATGTGCGTCATTTTTTGGAAGGGGGAACCAGCCTTGCGTTAATCATATGCAAGGTAGGCGTTCCCTTCCAAAAAATGACTTTAAGGCCTGTGCCCCTTATTTATACTCTGGCGTCATTTTGACGCACAGGAGGGGGTGGGCCTTAAAAAATAGCGCACAGCCTGATGTGCGCCGTTTTTTAACGCCTGGGTCAGGGCAGGCGTTAAGGGACCTTTGGGCTCGGAAGGAGCCCAGAAGTGCCCTCCCCTGCCCCCAGGGACACCCCCTGCCACCCTTGCCCACCCCAGGAGGACACCCAAGGATGGAGGGACCCATCCCAGGGAAGTAAAGGTAAGTTCGGGTAAGTATTTTTTTCCGATTATATTTGTGGCATAGGGGGGCCTGATTTGGGCCCCCCTACATGCCACTATGCCCAATGACCATGCCCAGGGGACATAAGTCCCCTGGGCATGGCCATTGGGCAAGGGGGCATGACTCCTGTCTTTGCTAAGACAGGAGTCATGTCAATGGAGGTTGGGCGTCAAAAAAAATGGCGCAAATCCGGTTTGAGGCCTGAATTTTGCCTCAGACCTGACTTGCACCATTTTTTGACGCACAACCCCCATTTTCCCATACGCCGGCGCTGCCTGGTGTGAGTCATTTTTTTTAACGCACACCAGTCCGCAAAACCGGATAACGTCATTGGAATGGCGTTAGCCGGCGGTAAAATTTTTGACGCACAACTGCGTTGGCGTAGTTGTGCGTCAAAAAGTATAAATATGGGCCAAGATCTCTCAAAACTATCGTCTTTTGTGGCCCTTTACAACATGAACTGAAAAGGAGATTCCTGCTAGTGCCCTAGGGCTAGGTAGTTAATTGTCATATTTTGACAACAGAGCTCACAAGCAAAAACAAAAAAAAAACATGAGTGGAAACTGAGAAAAGACGACTCAACAAAATAAAATAAAGTTAGCTTTAAAAATTTGAACTTTGCATTTTGTTTATCCATCTGGGCACGTTTTGCGAGTCACAATCCTTTTGTTTGTGGGGCACTGGAAGGTAAAACAAAATAGTACCTCAATCATGTCGAGAGCAGCAGTTGGGCACTAATTTAGGTGAAATCAATTAGTACCTGATCTGTGCTCCACTCAGAAACAGAAATGAAGCCATACATGCCTTGACGGATCACGAGGCTGTAAAGAAGAGTGCCATGCACCCCAACAAATGGTGAGCGACAGGCGGGGTCCAAGCCCTGTACTGAACATAACAGTGTCTTGCATGTGAGACCCATGCAAAAGCGCATGCACTCACAGGCTCTACCCTAAAAAGGGTGCTTTCTGGACCAACAGCTACCTTTCTGCCAAATTTGGTGTAATTCGGGCCAGCCGTTCGGGCTGTAATCATGTTCAAAAACACTATTGGAATTAACATGGGGAAAACACATTTTGGGACCTCTCCTTTTTTCTCTGCCCCCGTTTGCCGGATCACCCAGAAGTTTTCAGACAGCAGCTGAAGTGAGCGTCAACTTTTTTTGAAGATTCCATGACAAGCACCATAGATATAGACAAGTCAAAAAATGCTTTTTCTGTAGAAACAAGGTCGTATCCATAAGGCACCCCACAGGTACCCGCAGATTCTAACCCAAAAATAGGGCCCTTATTGGCTGGCTGCAACCTGAAAGGAAAGTTGCAGCTGCCATTTTGTTTCTCAGCTGGGCCCCGGGAAGAAATTATAAATGAAAAAACACATTTTCGGTCAAGATAGAGGTATCCTGACACCACAGAAAACATGGAGGGGTCTCTGATGGTCCCCTTATGGGCAAAAAATTGCCCAAGTACATTTTTTTGGGCTGATCTGATGATCTACTTCGGTGCTTAGCCAGACCCCCAATGTAAAATCACGAAAGATCAGTGGATCTATGGGCCAATGGAACAAAAACCTTAAACCTACTCACTTTGCACTGCCGAAGGGAGTGTGTGTTGGTGGTGATATGAACGTATGGTAATGATATATTACTTTACGTAAAAAAAAAAAATCTAGAAATTCACTGACCAAAAACAAAGGTTACAGGGACATTATAGTTAGGGTCACGTTTTACAAACACAAAAACATAGAAATTCAGCAGTTATAGTTATAATTATACTTATATGAAGAAACTATAACTTGTACCGTTAAGTAACTTTAGGCCACGAGTTATAGTTTCTTAACATATAACTATAATTATAACTATAATTGCTGAATTTCTATGGTTTTGTGTGTGTAAATCATGACCCTAACTACAATGTTCCTGTAACATTTGGTTTTGTTTATTTCAGTGAATATATAAAATCTATGAAGGAGGCAGTAGTGAATAGTTTTTAGTTTTGTTACTTTATCATGCCAGCTTTACATTCCCACGTGTTATAGCTAATGAAGCCTCTGAAAACTGAACTCATTATTGAGACATGTGACTCAGGTTCTGGAACAGCATTCTCAAGCTTTGGCTTCTGTGGACCCCGTTGAAGCAGTACTGGAGGCCCTGGATCATTATTCGAAGCAGTAGACCCCTGGTTTAAGCAATTTTCATTATTTGGACCTCGAAACCATACACAAAAATACAAAAACAAGTATACCCTAAATAAACGCTCAAATATTGAATTAATTTGTGTAATTTCTAATCAAGTATCGGAAAAGCTTTCAAATTTTCAATTATTCTTTATTTGTATATAAGTTCCTAGTTTTAATTGTTTAATTTTAATTTTTGTAAAACAGTTGTGGACCCCTGGAGTATGCCTCGCAGAACCTCAGGGGTTGTCAGAACACAAGTTAAGAACCATTGCTCTAAAAAGTTTCAGACCAAGCAATCACAGTTTACTTTTGTGCATGTGAGGGTATTTTATTTATTTATTGAAGTACTTTTAGAGTGATATAATCAAGTGATATTGTAGCACTGTTATTGAAACACTTTGCATATAGGCATAGAAGTGAGGCAAGAGTTAAATATGTAATATGTGGACCAATTACACAGTCTTCCAGTTGGGAAATAATTAATGATGCATTAGAGCACTGTACAACATAAGATATTAGTTTGAAGATGTCTCATAACTACTAGCAGTGCCATTTTTCTGGCCTACTCAATCAAATGTCATTCTGCAACAAGGAGTGGCCTCCCATTTCATATGAAGAGGCCAATCTGCTCCACCTGACTCCAGGATTTTCCACCTGGCTCCAGGATAAATCCTGGATCATTTGTTTATGAAAAGAAGATGCCTATGTTTCCATCAACCCCTGCAGCTTTGTGATTGGTTTAAAGGATCACGTTATTGCTGTAGATGTCATTTGAAGCCTATAAGGAGAAGGGTCCAGTTTTGGTTACAAACAGTCAAAATCAATTTTTTGCGAATGCAAAAGAATGCTTTGCCTTGTACTAATGACATTTTAGATGTCTGTAAATTTTTTCTGACTCCTATCTTTGTTTTTTGATTCCATACCGAACCTCTGTTTGGAAGGGGTGTGTTGTAGGCACTCCTTCTACATAGTAATTCGGTAAAGGATGCATAAAATTTTTGGGACTGAATTCTGGTCCTAAATCACTAAGAAATTGCTGACTTCCAAGTTGAGGTGGTAAGCCATTCGCAAAGAAGAAAGGTTCCTATTGAGATCCCTTTCTTTTTGTGAGTATAAAAAAAACTTTGTTGGCAAGTTTTTAAACTCTTCACTGTTTCCTTTGTTTCCTTTAAAGAAAAGAGGTTGTATCTTTAAAAAACTTACTTTATTGAAAGGCCATCACACACATGGTTTACTGACCATAGCAGGACACCACCTGTCACGGCCATCATTAGAAGTGAGTTTTACTTTGCAACCTACTTCCTTAATATTCATGATGTAGGTCAGATTGTGACCCATTCTGACCGGAATCTTACAAACCGACCTATTGGTATAAAAGAAAAAGTCCAATTTAATCAATTAGGTTTCTTATTTTTTCTTTATTGAATTCCAAAGGTTTCCTTTTTTTGCATAAAAATAAATACATCCACTGACAATGCATTTTGTTCTATTTAACATTTTTCTTACTTATGCCTGACACTCCACCTGGGGTATAGGCCATTTACCAGGACTCTGCAGCCACCTCTGTCCTGGACTTTTGTTTCAATCTGACGCCAGGTGTAACTCATCTTGTTGTATTCAACCTTGAAGCCGCAGCACCAGGTGTTTCCTGGCCTTCCTCTTTTCCTTTTCCCTTGAGGGTTCCTAGTCAAGGCTTCCCTGGTGGTGTTTGATGCAGGTTTGGTGGGGTGTGACCTATCCAGCCCCAGCGTCTTTTCATGATTTCTTCATGAGCAGGGATTTGGAAAGTCTGCTGCCATAGGTTGTTGCTACTGATGGTGTTTGGCCAGTGGATTTGAAGGATTTTCCTCAGAAAGTCTGGACTTTGTTGGTCATGGCCACTGTTGTCCTCAAAGTTTGTGCTCCATACGGAAGGACTAGTTTACGTTAAAAATCCTGCTCTTGGTTTACAGTGTTAAGTCTTTGGGGCACCAGATCTTCTTTAGCAGAAAAAAGGCAGCCTTTGCTTTGCCTATTCTTTGCTGATTCTTGCCTTGGAGTTGGCATCTGTGCCATCCTGCTTGTCTGTGACACTGCCCAGATAGGGGAAGGCCTCAACCTCATCCAGTGCATCCTCTGCAAGAGTGACTGCAGTTGAGTTGGCAGTGTTTGCCTTTAGGATCTTAGGGGCCTATTTATGAGGCCGTTTGAGTCACTCTTGCACCACACAACATGATGCAAGTGAGACACAAACCTTACGAAAGACTTTTTAAGCCATGCAAAGACACTTTGTTAGCTCTGAATGGCTCCAAAACATTGGAGGAATGCAACGCAGCGCAAATCGCTGTGTTATGTTACTCTGCCCTTGGAAGGCATTTCATGGGCGTTGCGTAGGTGTTTTCATGGAACTCCTATGGATTTTGAAACATCGCCAGATTTACAAGAACTTGTAAAAATGGGGATGTGCCTAAATCTTACACCTTCTCAGGGGAGCCATAACAAGGACAAATATATCTATTTCTCCTTGTTTCTTCCTCTTTCTATGCATTCTGCAGCACACATAAAAAGAGGAAAATGCCTCCTAGGGTTGTTTTTGTGCAGGATGGTGTCCCTTCCTGCACAGAAACAATCCTGCATGCAATGTAGGCACCCTGGCATCACTGTGTTGAGGCTAGGCAACCCATTGTGCGTCAGCACATGAGAAAAGACAGGAATGTGTGCCCTTTCCCTGTCACACAGTGCAGCGCAGCAAAGTGAATTACTACGCTGCACTGCGTGACTTCCTCATAAATGAGGCCCTTGTGAGAAGGTAGCCTCTTTCTAGCCTTGTTACCCCCACTTTTGGCCTGTTTGTGAGTGTATGTCAGGGTGTTTGTCACTGTTTTCACTGTCTCACTGGGATCCTGATAGCCAGGCCTCAGTGCTCATAGTGAAAACACTATGGTGGTCATTCTGACCCTGGCGGTCTTTGACCGCCAGGGCGGAGGACCGCGGGAGCACCGCCGACAGGCCGGCGGTGCTCCAATGGGGATTCCGACCGCGGCGGTAAAGCCGCGGTCGGACCGGCACCACTGGCGGGGTCCCGCCAGTGTACCGCGGCCCCATTGAATCCTCCGCGGCGGCGCAGCTTGCTGCACCGCCGCGGGGATTCCGACCCCCCCTACCGCCATCCAGATCCCGGCGGTCGGACCGCCGAGATCCGGATGGCGGTAGGGGGGGTCGCGGGGCCCCTGGGGGCCCCTGCAGTGCCCATGCCACTGGCATGGGCATTGCAGGGGCCCCCGTAAGAGGGCCCCTACATGTATTTCACTGTCTGCTGCGCAGACAGTGAAATACGCGACGGGTGCAACTGCACCCGTCGCACAGCTTCCACTCCGCCGGCTCGATTCCGAGCCGGCTTCATCGTGGAAGCCTCTTTCCCGCTGGGCTGGCTGGCGGTCTGAAGGCGACCGCCCGCCAGCCCAGCGGGAAAGTCAGAATTACCGCCGCGGTCTTTCGACCGCGGAACGGTAACCTGACGGCGGGACTTTGGCGGGCGGCCTCCGCCGCCCGCCAAGGTCAGAATGAGGGCCTATGTTTTCAGTATGTTTTTTATGTGTCACTGGGATCCTGCTGGTCAGGACCCCAGTGCTCATAGGTTTGTGGCCTATATGTATGTGTCACTGGGACCCTGTCACACAGGGCCCCAGTGCTCATAGGTGTGCATGTATATGTTCCCTGTGTGGTGCCTAACTGTCTCACTGAGGCTCTGCTAACCAGAACCTCAGTGGTTATGCTCTCTCATTTCTTTCCAAATTGTCACTGACAGGCTAGTGACCATTTTTACCAATTTACATTGGCTTACTGGAACACCCTTATAATTCCCTAGTATATGGTACTGAGGTACCCAGGGTATTGGGGTTCCAGGAGATCCCTATGGGCTGCAGCAGTTCTTTTGCCACCCATAGGTAGCTCTGACAATTCTTACACAGGCCTGCCACTGCAGCCTGAGTGAAATAACGTCCACGTTATTTCACAGCCATTTTACACTGCACTTAAGTAACTTATAAGTCACCTATATGTCTAACCTTTACCTGGTAAAGGTTAGGTGCAAAGTTACTTAGTGTGAGGGCACCCTGGCACTAGCCAAGGTGCCCCCACATTGTTCAGAGCCAATTCCCTGAACTTTGTGAGTGCGGGGACACCATTACACGCGTGCACTACATATAGGTCACTACCTATATGTAGCTTCACAATGGTAACTCCGAATATGGCCATGTAACATGTCTATGATCATGGAATTGCCCCCTCTATGCCATCCTGGCATAGTTGGCACAATCCCATGATCCCAGTGGTCTGTAGCACAGACCCTGGTACTGCCAAACTGCCCTTCCTGGGGTTTCACTGCAGCTGCTGCTGCTGCCAACCCCTCAGACAGGCATCTGCCCTCCTGGGGTCCAGCCAGGCCTGGCCCAGGATGGCAGAACAAAGAACTTCCTCTGAGAGAGGGTGTGACACCCTCTCCCTTTGGAAAATGGTGTGAAGGCAGGGGAGGAGTAGCCTCCCCCAGCCTCTGGAAATGCTTTCTTGGGCACAGATGTGCCCAATTCTGCATAAGCCAGTCTACACCGGTTCAGGGACCCCTTAGCCCCTGCTCTGGCGCGAAACTGGACAAAGGAAAGGGAGTGACCACTCCTCTGACCTGCACCTCCCCTGGGAGGTGTCCAGAGCTCCTCCAGTGTGCTCCAGACCTCTGCCATCTTGGAAACAGAGGTGCTGCTGGCACACTGGACTGCTCTGAGTGGCCAGTGCCACCAGGTGACGTCAGAGACTCCTGCTGATAGGCTCCTTCAGGTGTTAGTAGCCTATCCTCTCTCCTAGGTAGCCAAACCCTCTTTTCTGGCTATTTAGGGTCTCTGTCTCTGGGGAAACTTTAGATAACGAATGCAAGAGCTCATCCGAGTTCCTCTGCATCTCTCTCTTCACCTTCTGATAAGGAAACGACTGCTGACCGCGCTGGAAGCCTGCAAACCTGCAACATAGTAGCAAAGACGACTACTGCAACTCTGTAACGCTGATCCTGCCGCCTTCTCGACTGTTGTCCTGCTTGTGCATGCTGTGGGGGTAGCCTGCCTCCTCTCTGCACCAGAAGCTCCGAAGAAATCTCCTGTGGGTCGACGGAATCTTCCCCCTGCAACCGCAGGCACCAAAAAGCTGCATTACCGGTCCCTTGGGTCTCCTCTCAGCACGACGAGCGAGGTCCCTCGAATCCAGCGACTCTGTCCAAGTGACCCCCACAGTCCAGTGACTCTTCAGCCCAAGTTTGGTGGAGGTAAGTCCTTGCCTCACCTCGCTGGGCTGCATTGCTGGGAACCGCGACTTTGCAGCTACTCCGGCCCCTGTGCACTTCCGGCGGAAATCCTTTGTGCACAGCCAAGCCTGGGTCCACGGCACTCTAACCTGCATTGCACGACTTTCTAAGTTGGTCTCCGGCGACGTGGGACTCCTTTGTGCAACTTCGGCGAGCACCGTTTCACGCATCCTCGTAGTGCCTGTTTCTGGCACTTCTCCGGGTGCTACCTGCTTCAGTGAGGGCTCTTTGTCTTGCTCGACGTCCCCTCTCTCTTCAGGTCCAATTTACGACCTCCTGGTCCCTCCTGGGCCCCAGCAGCGTCCAAAAACGCCAAACGCACGATTTGCGTCTAGCAAGGCTTGTTGGCGTCCTTCCGGTGGGAAAACACTTCTGCACGACTCTCCAAGGCGAGAGGGATCCGTCCACCAAAGGGGAAGTCTCTAGCCCTTTTCGTTCCTGCAGAAACCTCAGCTTCTTCTGTCCAGTCGAAGCTTCTTTGCACCCGCAGCTGGCATTTCCTGGGCATCTGCCCATCTCCGACTTGCTTGTGACTTTTGGACTTGGTCCCCTTGTTCCACAGGTACCCTAGATTGGAAATCCACAGTTGTTGCATTGCTGGTTTGTGTCTTTCCTGCATTATTCCTCTAACACGACTACTTTGTCCTTAGGGGAACTATAGTGCACTTTGCACTCACTTTTCAGGGTCTTGGGGAGGGTTATTTTTCTAACTCTCACTATTTTCTAATAGTCCCAGCGACCCTCTACAAGGTCACATAGGTTTGGGGTCCATTCGTGGTTCGCATTCCACTTTTGGAGTATATGGTTTGTGTTGCCCCTATCCCTATGTTTCCCCATTGCATCCTATTGTAACTATACATTGTTTGCACTGTTTTCTAAGACTATACTGCATATTTTTGCTATTGTGTATATATATCTTGTGTATATTTCCTATCCTCTCACTGAGGGTACACTCTAAGATACTTTGGCATATTGTCATAAAAATAAAGTACCTTTATTTTTAGTATAACTGTGTATTGTGTTTTCTTATGATATTGTGCATATGACACTAAGTGGTACTGTAGTAGCTTCACACGTCTCCTAGTTCAGCCTAAGCTGCTCTGCTAAGCTACCATTATCTATCAGCCTAAGCTGCTAGACACCCTATACACTAATAAGGGATAACTGGGCCTGGTGCAAGGTGCAAGTACCCCTAGGTACTCACTACAAGCCAGTCCAGCCTCCTACATTGGTTGTGCAGTGGTGGCATAAGTGCTTGAGACTACTTACCACTCTTGTCATTGTACTTTTCATAAGAGAAAAATATACAAAACAAGGTCAGTGTATATACACATAGCCAAAAAGTTTAGCATTTCCTCTTTTCACTCTTTTCTAAGTGCTGAAAAGTACTCCTAAACTTTCAAAAAAGTTCTTAAAAGTTTAAAAAAGTTTTTTTCTGTCTTTCCAAAAAGTTCTGAAAACTTTTTTCTCTTTTTCTATCACTTTAACTCTCTCTAAAAAATGTCTGGCACAGGCCAAAGTGTTGATCTGTCCAAACTTGCATATGACAACCTTAGCTGGAAAAGAGCAAGGAGTCTCTGTATAGAGAGAGGTTTGAGTGTAGGGAAGAATCCTTCCTTGGAACTGTTACTTAACATGCTTAGAGAACAGGATAAGGCCATAGGTGCCCCATCTGTTGAAAAAGTACCTAATAGTTCTCAATCTGATTCAGGGACTCCCCCAGGAAAAGATTCAGGAAAGAAACTTCCTAGCCTGCCCATTACTAGACAGTCTAGCATAGATGGTAATGATGATGAGCCACACCAGAGAAATAGTGTTGTCTCACATCATAGCAAAAGCATATATTCTCACCATACTGGTAGTAATGTTTCTGTTAACCAAGCTGTTAGGGTGCCTTCTGTAAGGGACAGGTCTCCTTCTGTTCATTCCCATCATAGCTCTGTTTCTAGAAATGTCCCTCCCACCAACCCTGATGACAGAATGTTAGAGAGGGAACTCAATAAGTTGAGGGTGGAACAAACCAGACTGAAGCTTAAAAAGCAACAGCTGGATTTGGATAGACAGTCTTTTGAATTAGAGAAGGAAAGACAGAAGTTGGGTTTAGAAACCCATGGTGGCAGCAGCAGTATTCCCCATAGTCATCCTGCAAAAGAGCATGATTCCAGGAATCTGCACAAGATAGTTCCCCCTTACAAGGAGGGGGATGACATTAACAAGTGGTTTGCTGCACTTGAGAGGGCCTGTGTTGTACAGGATGTCCCTCAAAGGCAGTGGGCTGCTATCCTATGGCTATCATTTAGTGGAAAAGGTAGGGATAGGCTCCTTACTGTGAAAGAAAGTGATGCCTATAATTTTACAGTTCTTAAGAATGCACTCCTGGATGGTTATGGCTTTACCACTGAACAGTACAGGATAAAGTTCAGAGAGACCAAAAAGGAGTCTTCACAAGACTGGGTTGATTTCATTGACCATTCAGTGAAGGCCTTGGAGGGGTGGTTACATGGCAGTAAAGTTACTGATTATGAAAGCCTGTATAACACAATCCTGAGAGAGCATATACTTAATAATTGTGTGTCTGATTTGTTGCACCAGTACCTGGTAGACTCTGATCTGACCTCTCCCCAAGAATTGGGAAAGAAGGCAGACAAATGGGTCAGAACAAGGGTGAACAGAAAAGTTCATACAGGGGGTGACAAAGATGGCAATAAGAAGAAAGATGGTGAAAAATCTCAAGATAAGCATGGGGATAAGGGTAAAACCAAAGATCCCACTTCAAATCTTAAACACTCTTCAGAGGGTGGGGATAAAACTAATTCTTCCTCTTCTTCTCCACCTGCACACATTAAAAAGCCTTGGTGCTTTGTGTGTAAAAACAGAGGCCATAGGCCAGGGGATAAGTCCTGTCCAGGTAAACCCCCTGAGCCTACCACCACTAATACATCAAGCTCTAGTGCCCCTAGCAGTAGTGGTACTAGTGGTGGGACTGCTGGCAACAGTCAAGTTAAGGGTGTAGTTGGGTTCACTTTTGGGTCCATAGTAGAAACTGAAGTTGTCACTCCCAAGACAGTTTCTGTCACACCTAGTGGCATTGGCCTTGCCACACTGGCTGCTTGTCCCCTTACAATGGATAAGTACAGGCAGACAGTTTCAATAAATGGTGTTGAGGCCTTGGCCTACAGGGACACAGGTGCCAGTTTCACTTTGGTGACTGAAAACCTAGTGCACCCTGATCAACACATCATTGGACAACAGTATAAGATTGTTGATGTCCATAACTCCACTAAGTTTCTTCCCTTAGCTATAATTCAGTTTAGTTGGGGCGGAGTTACTGGCCCTAAGCAGGTGGTGGTATCACCTAGCTTACCTGTAGACTTTCTCTTAGGTAATGACCTA
The DNA here is from genome assembly GCF_031143425.1 of Pleurodeles waltl. Lineage (NCBI taxonomy): Eukaryota > Metazoa > Chordata > Amphibia > Caudata > Salamandridae > Pleurodeles > Pleurodeles waltl. The sequence continues at coordinate 1,985,509,094 of NC_090440.1, read as the reverse complement.
GAGGCCTCAGGTTGGGCTGATGTAGAGTTTTATGCCCATGCAGCCATGCTGGGCATCCCTGAGGAATTGTTCCCTCTCATTTCTACTGAAATGAAAAAGCAAAGGAGAGAAGGCCTGAAAACTCAGGATCCCTCTCCATCAACAGGTAAAAAGGGTATCACAGTATCCCCTAACCACCCTACCATTCAGGATACCATTCCTGTTTTGGGAGAAACCTCTCCTGGGGTGGCACCTGTTCCAAGGGAATCATCAGTTGGCAAAACTGTACTCCCTGAGGTGGAAGTACCTCTCTGTGGGATAACTAACATTGGTGAGAAAAAGAGCACCATTTTAGTTAACATGGAGCATCCCTCCAACCCTCCCAGAGAAACTTTAGTGCAGAAACCCTGTACTGCCTCACAACACTTAGGACAGCATCCCTGCCCTAGTGTGGAGCTCATAGGAAAGCATCCCTGCCCTGCTCCAACTCAAGAGAAACAGCATCCCTGTTCTCTCTTCCAGCCAAATGGACAAAGTTTTTGCCCAGCTATGGCTTTACTGAGACAGCATCCCTGTCTGGCATTTCCATCATTACAAATAGGTTCAGTGGATAATTCCCACTGCTCTAAACTAAAACTTACTGATAGAAACTCTGAAAATACATCTTCACATTGTTGGTTAGCTAAAAAACTTCAAACAGGGTGGTTTACATCCCCACAGGGAAGTAACCATATAGTGGATGATAAAGGGAGTAACCAGTCTATTGCAGAGCTACTCTCTACTTATCACCACTTAGACAATAAAGTCTCAACTGGCCAAGGTTAGCCTTATTGTCCTTCGTTTGGGGGGGGGTTGTGTGAGAAGGTAGCCTCTTTCTAGCCTTGTTACCCCCACTTTTGGCCTGTTTGTGAGTGTATGTCAGGGTGTTTGTCACTGTTTTCACTGTCTCACTGGGATCCTGATAGCCAGGCCTCAGTGCTCATAGTGAAAACACTATGTTTTCAGTATGTTTGTTATGTGTCACTGGGATCCTGCTGGTCAGGACCCCAGTGCTCATAGGTTTGTGGCCTATATGTATGTGTCACTGGGACCCTGTCACACAGGGCCCCAGTGCTCATAGGTGTGCATGTATATGTTCCCTGTGTGGTGCCTAACTGTCTCACTGAGGCTCTGCTAACCAGAACCTCAGTGGTTATGCTCTCTCATTTCTTTCCAAATTGTCACTGACAGGCTAGTGACCATTTTTACCAATTTACATTGGCTTACTGGAACACCCTTATAATTCCCTAGTATATGGTACTGAGGTACCCAGGGTATTGGGGTTCCAGGAGATCCCTATGGGCTGCAGCAGTTCTTTTGCCACCCATAGGTAGCTCTGACAATTCTTACACAGGCCTGCCACTGCAGCCTGAGTGAAATAACGTCCACGTTATTTCACAGCCATTTTACACTGCACTTAAGTAACTTATAAGTCACCTATATGTCTAACCTTTACCTGGTAAAGGTTAGGTGAAAAGTTACTTAGTGTGAGGGCACCCTGGCACTAGCCAAGGTGCCCCCACATTGTTCAGAGCCAATTCCCTGAACTTTGTGAGTGCGGGGACACCATTACACGCGTGCACTACATATAGGTCACTACCTATATGTAGCTTCACAATGGTAACTCAGAATATGGCCATGTAACATGTCTATGATCATGGAATTGCCCCCTCTATGCCATCCTGGCATAGTTGGCACAATCCCATGATCCCAGTGGTCTGTAGCACAGACCCTGGTACTGCCAAACTGCCCTTCCTGGGGTTTCACTGCAGCTGCTGCTGCTGCCAACCCCTCAGACAGGCATCTGCCCTCCTGGGGTCCAGCCAGGCCTGGCCCAGGATGGCAGAACAAAGAACTTCCTCTGAGAGAGGGTGTGACACCCTCTCCCTTTGGAAAATGGTGTGAAGGCAGGGGAGGAGTAGCCTCCCCCAGCCTCTGGAAATGCTTTCTTGGGCACAGATGTGCCCAATTCTGCATAAGCCAGTCTACACCGGTTCAGGGACCCCTTAGCCCCTGCTCTGGCGCAAAACTGGACAAAGGAAAGGGGAGTGACCACTCCCCTGACCTGCACCTCCCCTGGGAGGTGTCCAGAGCTCCTCCAGTGTGCTCCAGACCTCTGCCATCTTGGAAACAGAGGTGCTGCTGGCACACTGGACTGCTCTGAGTGGCCAGTGCCACCAGGTGACGTCAGAGACTCCTGCTGATAGGCTCCTTCAGGTGTTAGTAGCCTATCCTCTCTCCTAGGTAGCCAAACCCTCTTTTCTGGCTATTTAGGGTCTCTGTCTCTGGGGAAACTTTAGATAACGAATGCAAGAGCTCATCCGAGTTCCTCTGCATCTCTCTCTTCACCTTCTGATAAGGAAACGACTGCTGACCGCGCTAGAAGCCTGCAAACCTGCAACATAGTAGCAAAGACGACTACTGCAACTCTGTAACGCTGATCCTGCCGCCTTCTCGACTGTTGTCCTGCTTGTGCATGCTGTGGGGGTAGCCTGCCTCCTCTCTGCACCAGAAGCTCCGAAGAAATCTCCCGTGGGTCGACGGAATCTTCCCCCTGCAACCGCAGGCACCAAAAAGTTGCATTACCGGTCCCTTGGGTCTCCTCTCAGCACAACGAGCGAGGTCCCTCGAATCCAGCGACCCTGTCCAAGTGACCCCCACAGTCCAGTGACTCTTCAGCCCAAGTTTGGTGGATGTAAGTCCTTGCCTCACCTCGCTGGGCTGCATTGCTGGGAACCGCGACTTTGCAGCTACTCCGGCCCCTGTGCACTTCCGGCGGAAATCCTTTGTGCACAGCCAAGCCTGGGTCCACGGCACTCTAACCTGCATTGCACGACTTTCTAAGTTGGTCTCCGGCGACGTGGGACTCCTTTGTGCAACTTCGGCGAGCACCGTTTCACGCATCCTCGTAGTGCCTGTTTCTGGCACTTCTCCGGGTGCTACCTGCTTCAGTGAGGGCTCTTTGTCTTGCTCGACGTCCCCTCTCTCTTCAGGTCCAATTTGCGACCTCCTGGTCCCTCCTGGGCCCCAGCAGCGTCCAAAAACGCCAAACGCACGATTTGCGCCTAGCAAGGCTTGTTGGTGTCCTTCCGGTGGGAAAACACTTCTGCACGACTCTCCAAGGCGAGAGGGATCCGTCCACCAAAGGGGAAGTCTCTAGCCCTTTTTGTTCCTGCAGAAACCTCAGCTTCTTCTGTCCAGTCGAAGCTTCTTTGCACCCGCAGCTGGCATTTCCTGGGCATCTGCCCATCTCCGACTTGCTTGTGACTTTTGGACTTGGTCCCCTTGTTCCACAGGTACCCTAGATTGGAAATCCACAGTTGTTGCATTGCTGGTTTGTGTCTTTCCTGCATTATTCCTCTAACACGACTACTTTGTCCTTAGGGGAACTTTAGTGCACTTTGCACTCACTTTTCAGGGTCTTGGGGAGGGTTATTTTTCTAACTCTCACTATTTTCTAATAGTCCCAGCGACCCTCTACAAGGTCACATAGGTTTGGGGTCCATTCGTGGTTCGCATTCCACTTTTGGAGTATATGGTTTGTGTTGCCCCTATCCCTATGTTTCCCCATTGCATCCTATTGTAACTATACATTGTTTGCACTGTTTTCTAAGACTATACTGCATATTTTTGCTATTGTGTATATATATCTTGTGTATATTTCCTATCCTCTCACTGAGGGTACACTCTAAGATACTTTGGCATATTGTCATAAAAATAAAGTACCTTTATTTTTAGTATAACTGTGTATTGTGTTTTCTTATGATATTGTGCATATGACACTAAGTGGTACTGTAGTAGCTTCACACGTCTCCTAGTTCAGCCTAAGCTGCTCTGCTAAGCTACCATTATCTATCAGCCTAAGCTGCTAGACACCCTATACACTAATAAGGGATAACTGGGCCTGGTGCAAGGTGCAAGTACCCCTAGGTACTCACTACAAGCCAGTCCAGCCTCCTACAGCCCTTAGTTATTTCTCTGTGAATGTTGAGGCCAAGTTGTGCTAATGTGACTGCCACCTTGTCTGTCTTCTCTTACATCTGCAGATGGGATGGGAGAGTAGAGCCAGGTTCTCTGCAAAGTCCAGGTGGTCGAGCTGCGTTCAGGGTATCCACTGGATCCAAGTTCTCCCCCTTGCTAACGTCTGCAGGGTATATACATTGTGAAGGAGTATATTTCTGTGAAAACCACTAATTATAATATAGTCCCAAAAATCTCTGCATCTCTGTTTTCCTGTTTTTGGACATTTCCAGTCTATTTACAAAGACATATAAGAGTATGTAAAAGAGTATTCCATTAATATTACTTCCTGCTTTCATTAATATTTTTTGTTAATTGGCCCCATGGTGTTCTTATCCATCATCTCTTGTAACAAATCTCCCCCAGCTTCTCTCACTGAAGCATCTGTTTCTACAATATACTTTTGTGGAGCCAGAATACACCTATTTTGGCTTTTCCGCTTAATCATCCCAACAGAAACCTTTCTTCATCTTTTCCTTCTCTAATATGCAAGTGTTGTCATTAGCTTTTGGCGCAGAATAGTTAACAAATTGACAAACAAATTTGCACGTTTCAAGATACTTGGGGGCATATTTAAGAGCCCCTATGGCCATCGAAGCATCACGTTTAGTGTTGCTCCAGTGGCGCTATGCTCTGCACCGTATTTACAAGGTGGCCTTTTTGTGGCTTAACACCACCTTGTAAATTCAGCTCCTTCACACGTAGCCCTTTGCGTGGAAGGGGCGTCCAATGGGTGTTACTGTGGATGTGCTTCTGCAACACCCATTGCATTTTGACTCTGCCTTGGGTTTACGAAGTTTCGTAAACCTGAGGCAGCGCCAAAATCTAATGCTACCCCAGGGATGGCGTTAGCAAGGCGCAACGAGGAGCAATACTTTAATTCCTCCTCGTTTTTTGCTTTTTCTATGGGTGATGCATTCTCCAGCACGCATAGAAAGGGCAAAATGACAGAAATTATTGTTTATGTGTGGAAGAGCTCCAAGCTTCGTGAAATTACATAAACGTGTCTCTTATGAGCGCGTCTGACTTTGGAGACCCAAGTCCTGGAAATTATCTGGCCGGCTCCACGATGCCCTAAGAGAGCATTAACATTTCTGCCATAATCATTTATGCACCATTTCTCTACTGCTATGCAGGCACTGTTTCCATTGTCCTGAGGAGGCCTGATTCGTTAAGGCCGAAACGCGTCGACTGTATCTTTTAAGGAGTGACTTCCTGTATTTTTGAACTGTGGGATTAAAGAATTTGCGGACTGTATCCGACTCTTTTCCAGTGACTGTAACCTCTCACTGAGGCGAGATACGTTCTTTGGACAATTGTCACTTCCTTCTTTTGTGACTGCTGGCCATCGGTTGGTTAAGCAGATCAGATTTGATGTATTACAGTGCTCTAATGGAACTGTTGGTTGATTTTTCTATGTATAATATGTGTATATAATTAGAATTGTTTTATTAGTGTGGGTTATTACATTTCTGGTGGGTGCACAGGTAATCTGTAGGCACTATGATTAAATTGGTTTAATTGAAAATAAAAGAAATTACCTTTCAGTGAACAATTGAGTTTTTCACTTAGATAGTTGGGTATATATATTTTCCTTCTGGATATTTTTTTTGTTGCATGGTCCTTTGTCCCGGATCCAGTGGGCTAATAGGGACTGCCCCTCCTGCTGTCTGCTATGTGTGGGAAGGTGTCCATTCCTGCAGGCACATACCCAATCATTTCAAAATTACGCTTTAAAATTCTGTGTGTGCTGCATTCTGCTAAATCGCCATCATTGATTGTTTATGAGCAGGAAGGGACACCTTCACTCACGGTGCATCGAGATGTCGTCACACAAGATCGGGTCCAAGCCTTGCGAATCCTGTCATCGGATGATGTCCGTGACGGATCCGCACCTCATGACCTTGTGGTGTTTGGAGCGCGACCACGACCCAAAGTCGTGCTCCGAGTGCCGGGCAGTGAATACGAAAGCTTTGATGGGGTGGTCCCTAAAGCTAATTGTGGTCTGGTGCTCCGCATTGCCCCGGGTCGTGGTCAAGATGAAGGTCCAGAGAATGGTCGCGGAGCCCCGATTCTTTATCGTCCTACTCCAAGTCCTCGAGGCAATAGGGTAAGTCGAGGCACAAGAAGAATTCGAAGAAGAGCAAACGTTCTTCGACATTACGCTGTCTGTTGGCCAACGAGGGAAAAGGAGCATCTTAGCTCCAGCCTCTGTTCTTGGAGCAAGCGTCTGGTTCTGTTCTGTGCCTCCCCGAGTTTCTGGGAGCCATAGTGACCCCTGCCCAATTCCATGAGTTCTGCAAGGCTATGCACCTCATATTTGGGCAGTCCGCCTCCACTAGAGCACCTTCGGCCCGCGCAGTCGCAGGGGCCTCCTCAGGTTCCATGCCGGTGGCTTCAGCTCCAGAAGGCACCCAGGGATCCATTCCTGTATCCGAACCAGCGTTTGTCGTACCACCTCTACCTTTCCCGCTGACAGTTCAGATGTTAACGCTCCTGGTGCTGCTCGTGCCCACGGTCGGTGTCGTCCTCATCCTCATTGCCGACACGGCCCCGGACCGGCACTGCGCAACGCAGATCCTGACCCTTATTCCCTTGGGTTGGGTTATGGTGAGGATTGGGAGGGAGTCGCTGGACTCTTTGGAATACCAACTTGAAGAGCCCATGGACTGGCAGATAGACCTGGGTGAGACCAGTGGTCTGGACACTTCTGATGCTGGCATGCTTTCTTCCCCTACTGTGGCTTCGGAGGAGGGAGGGTTCTAGTCTGTGGTGGTAAGGAGAGTAGCCGAGGTGTTGGTGCTTGAGCTGCCTTCAGTGGCAGTCAGGACTAACCTGACAGAAGTGCTTCAACCTGAGGCTTCTTCTTCTGAACCCATTTTGCCCTTTAATGAGGCTCTCACTGATGCCCTGCTGGGGACTTGGTCCAAACCCAGCACAGGGGCTCCTGTGAACAGGACAATCACCTGTCGGCATAGACTTGCTCCAAATGACCCAGTGTTCTTGAATCAACACCCGACCCCTGAGAGCTTAGTTATCCAAGCTTCCACGTCCCCAGCACGTTCCCTTCCACACCCCCAGATAGGGAATCAAAGAGGCTAGATCAGCTTGGGAAAAATATGTTTTCTTCCTTCAGCTTGGAATTGTGGTCAGTGAACATGGCATGCCTTTTGGGTCTTACACCCACACCTTATGGGACACAGTTGCACAAGTGCTGCCGCAGGTCCGAGTAGAGGCCCAGGCCATTCTCTCCCAAGCTGTTGCTGATGGGAGAGACTCAGCTAAGTTCACAATACGATGTGGGCTGGATACAACCGACTAAGTAGGCAGATCGGCTGCATTGACTGTGGCCTTAAGGTGCCACGCTTGGTTGAGGACATCTGACTTTTCAGGGGATGTCCACTCCACTCATATGGACATGCCCTTTGATGGCACCCGTCTCTTCGGAGACAAAGCAGACGCGGCGCTCGAGCGCTTTAAGGAGTAACAGCTGCCCCTCGCCCCCCTCAGTCTGCTTTTCCCCCCTTTCGTGGCTACGGAAGAGGTGTCCGCCACATCCACTCCCCTTTAGCCACTGTGCTATGGTTGCTGTCCAGCCCCTGCATGGCTGGGGATGTGGGATCCAACATCCTCATGGATCACGTAGCCAGAAGTCTCGCCAGTCCAGTGCCCCAATCCACCCCCTACAAATCCTCTGCAGCCTCCAAACCTTCCTAGTCTGGCGCTTCCCCACCAAGGACCAGTTGGAGGCAGGATTTGCCATCACCTGCCCTGCTGGTAGTCCATCACATCAGACACATGGGTTTTGCAAATAGTCCGAAGGGGCTATTCCCTCCCCTTCGAGACGACTCCTCCTCCTTCTATGCCACCATTGTACGATCAGATGATAGAGAATCACGTGGCACTTCTCTGTGAGGAGATTACATCACTCTTGGCCAGGGGAGCCATGGAGAGGGTCCCTGTGCCAGAAGTAGGTCGTGGTTGTTATTCCTGCTACTTTCTGGTGCCCAAAACGGACAAGGACCTCTGCCCTATCCTAGAACTCTGGGCCCCCCAATCTCTTCATCAGGAAGGAGAAGTTCAAAATGCTCACTCTGGCTCAGGTCTTATCGATTCTGGACCCAGGAGACTGGTTGATAGCGTTGGTCTTGCAGGACACCCATTTCCATATTACCGTCCTGCCTGCCCACAGATGTTACTTATGGTTCATGGTACGCCACAAGCATTTTCAGTTTACTGTGCTTCCCTTTGGCCATACCGGCACCCCTCGGGTGTTCACCAAAGTGATGGTTGTGGTCGCAGCTCATCTGCGCAGGTCAGGGGTTTCAGTATTCCCCTAGTTTGACGACTGGCTGTTGAAGGCAGGCTCGCTCCAGGCTGTCATCTCCTACCTCCAAACTACGGCAGACCTCCTCCATTTGCTGGGGTTCATCCAAAGTCACACCTGATTCCCTCACAGATGCTCCCCATCATCTGAGCTGTTCTGGACACGGTGCAGTTTGGGGCTTATCCTCCAGAGCGGCAAGTTGAAGTGTTAGAAATGGGGTCTCTAGTTGGCAGTCAGGTTACACCCTGACCAAGTAGGGACCCTCACTCTAGTCAGGGTTAGGGAGTCACACATCCAAGATAACCCCTACTCACACCTTTGTAGCTTAGCACAAGCAGTCAGGCTTAACACAGAGGCAATATGTAAAGTATTTGTACACACACACAGTAACACAGTGAAAACACCACAAAGTACTTAACACCAGTTTACAAAAATAGCCAATATTTATCTGAGTAAAACAAGACCAAAATGACAAAAATCCAATATACACAAACAAAGAGATTACTTTTTAAATATTTAAAAGCCTTAATCCCTAAAAAACAGTGGTTGTAGCCTTATAACACACAATACCTTGGATGCGTCAAAACAAAGATGATGCACGCCGCAAAGAAGGTGATGCGTCAGAAAAGCAAGTGATGCGTTGTAGAAATCTGGCATGGTGTGTGGTGGGTACCTTATACCAGGTCCAGGTATCCCCTCTTAGTGAAGTGTGGGCAGTGTCTAGAAGTCAGGCTCCCTAGAGGTAGCTATGGATGAGCAGCCAAGGCTTATCTAGGAGACATGTAAAGCTCATGCAAAACCACTGTAGTCATAGGGCACTTACACAAATACACTAATTATATACACTAGTAAACAGTAATAGGCACAGAAAAGGTTAGAAACATAGGGCCTGATTCTAACTTTGGAGGATGGTGTTAAACCGTCCCAAAAGTGGCGGATATACCACCTACCGTATTACGAGTTCCATAGGATATAATGGACTCGTAATACGGTAGGTGGTATATCCGCCACTTTTGGGACGGTTTAACACCGTCCTCCAAAGTTAGAATCAGGCCCATAGTAATAACCAATAGTGACCCTAGGGGGAGTTCAAACCATATACTAAAAAAATTGAAAGCGAACACAGGACCCCCCTACCTAGGTAAGTGGAATGTGTAGAGGGGAGCTGGGAGTACCAGAAAACCACAGAGGTAGGTAACACAGTACCCTCCAGTGACCAGGAAAGCAGGAGTAAATCACTGGAATTGCCACAAACTACCCAAAAGGAAGGAAAAGAAGACACCCAAACAAGACTGCAAGAAACCAGCAGTGGATTCCTGGAGAAGAAGACCTGCAGAGAGAGAGGTGACCAAGTCCAAAAGTCCAGGAGGAGTAGGAGCTACTACCCACCCTGCTGTACTTGCAGGAGTTGGTAGATGGTGATGAAGAACAGGTCAGCACTGCAGTCCAAGAGCCGGAGAAGAGTTCCTGATAGATGCAGAAGATGTCCCACACTGGAGCAAAGTTTGCAGATGTGTGTTGGTGCAGGAATTTGACCAACAAGCCTTGGCAAAGGCAAATTCACGGTTAGTGGAAAAGTGGAGCTGCCGGGGACCAGCAAGGCCCCAGAGGACTCAACCCAGTAGAGAGAGTCAGAGGGGGCCCTCAGCAACAGAGAGAGCCCACAGGAGCAGAGGCGGCACCCACAGGAGTCCCACAGAACGGCGGCACTACAGTAAGGGATCCCATGCCGCAGGAGAACCATGCAGAGGGATGTATGTCACAGGAAGGAGCGGTGGGGGCTGGAGCTACAGGTAGCTTGAAAATCCCTTGGAGGGGATGCAAACAAGCCTTGGCATCTGGAAGAAATGCGGTGCATGGGGTTACTGTCCTGCGTGGGAAGGCAAGGGCTTACCTCCACCAAAGTTGGACAGCTTGCAGAGAGGACCAAGAGAACTACCATGGACCGCCACCCGTGAGGCAGGATCCATGCAGCTCATGATGAGAGGAGATCCATGCAGCTGGTCACCGTTGCAGTAGGTGCCTGCAGATGCAGGGGAGTGACTCCTTCACTCCAAGGGAGATTCCTTCTTGCTTCTGGGTGCAGACTGAAGACTTGTCACCCTTAGAGGATGCACAGCCGGGAAAATGTTGCTGTTGCTGGAAGGAGCCAGAGAAACAATGTAGAGCAGAGTCGTCGCTGTAGCTGCAGATTGTAGGTTCCTGTGAAGTCCAGTTGTGGTTACAACGGGCAGAAGACAAAGTTAACATTGCAGAGAAGTCCTGCTCGAGTCTTGCACATCGAATCGGAGGACCCACCCAAGAGAGAGACCCTAAATAGCCCTGAAAGGGGGATTGGCCACCTAGCCAGTTAAGCACCTATCAGGAGGGGTCTCTGACATTTCCTGCCTGTTCTGGCCATTCAGATGCTCCTTAAGGTCCCTGTCAACCTTGGATTCAAGATGGCAGAACCCAGGGACCCTCTGGATGAGGTCTGAGCATCACTCCTGGGGTGGTGATGGACAGGGGAGTGGTCACTTCCGTTTCCATTGTCAGTTCCACCCCAAAGCAGGGACTGGGGGTCCCTGAACCGGTGTGGACTGGTTTATGCACGGAGGGCACCAAATGTACCCTTCAAAGCATGCCAGTGGCTTGGGGAGGCTACCCCTCCCAAGCCAGTCACACCTATTTCCAAAGGGAGAGGGTGTTACCTCCCTCTCCCAAAGGAAATCCTTTGTTCTGCCTTCCTGAGCTTGATCAGATCAAGCAGCAGGAGGGCAGAAACCTGTCTGAGGGGTGGCAGGAGTTGGGCTGCCCAGGAAACCCTGGACGACTGGTGGTAGCAATGCTGGGGGTCCTCTAAGCAGTCCCCAGAGTGCATGGAATCATACTTCCAATACTTGCAACAGTATTGGGGTATGATTCCAACATGTTTGATACCAAACTTGCCTAGGTTCGGCGTTACCATTATGTAACTGGACATAAGTAGTGACCTATGTCCAGTACACACATAAAATGGCATCCCCGCACTCACAAAGTCCAGGAAAATGGAGCTGGAGTTCGTGAAGGCACCTATGCTAGTGCAGGGGTGCCCTCACACACAGACACTTGCACCCTGCCCTCTGAGCTTGGAGGGCCTGCCATAGGGGTAACTTACAATGACCTGCTGCAGTGACCTGGCAGTGAAAAAGGGTGCATGCACCCTTTCACGTAGGCTGCAATGGCAGGCCTTCAGAACACTTTACTCCCTATGGGTGGCATAATACATGCTGCAGCCCATAGGGATCCCCTGGCACCCCAATGCCTTGGGTACCTATGTACCATATACTAGGAACTTACATGGGGGTACCAGTATGCAAAATGTGGGGTTAATATGCTACAAGTTATCAAGTTAGAAAGGAGAGGGCATAATCACTGGGGTCCTGGTTAGCAGGATCCTAGTGAACACAGTCAAACACACTGACAACAGGCAGAAAATCGGGGTAACCATGCCAAGAAAGCGGGTACTTTCCTACACGTGTCGAATATTTTCACACTGGACAGGCGATGCGTGGATTATTTTCCCGCCGGACTAGCGATGTGTCGATTTCTGGTTGCAGAGCAGCATCGATGAAGAAAATGACACCGAGGGAAGATGCGTGGAAAATCCAGGCGCACGGCAACAATGGATACACACTGAAGCAGGCACTCCGTCAAATTCACAGCTGCGAGACAGATGCTGCGTCAATTTTTTTGCCGCTGTGCAGGCGCTGCATCGATTTTTGGGCTGCAATGGCTTTGGTGCATGGATTTTCACTCAGGTTACCTGCTTCCACTTCTAATGGCCAAGGGACTGTATTTGGCACCATTTAGCAAGTAAGGACTCTCAGCAGAAGAGCCCAGGCACTGGCAAATTAATATTTGCTGTCCCTGAGACTTCACAACAGGAGGCAAGCTCAGTTCAAGACGTTGGAGAAACTTGAAAAGCAGGATGTAGAAAGCAAAGTAGCAAGCAGCAGGCCAGCCCAGCAAAGCAACAGGCAGAGTGGCAGTTCCTCCTACAGCATCCACCTCTTCTTTCTGGCAGAATGTTGCCAGTCCAGAAGTGTTCTGAAGTTGTGGTGTCAGAGGTCAAATACTTATACTAATTTCTGCATTTGAAGTAACCAAACTTCAAACAAAAGTCTTTGTAGTGCACAAGACCCTGCCTTTCCAGACACACTCCAGGGAGTTGTAGACTATTTTGTGTAAGGACAGGCACAGCCCTATTCAGGTCAAGTATTAGCTCCTCCTACCACTCTGGCCCAGTAAGACCCATCAAGATATATAGGGCACACCTCCAGCTCTCTTTGTGTGACTGTCTAGGGTGAATTTACGAACAGCCGGTAGGAAACTGGCCCATTGTTTGCAGTACCCCCCCCCCAACTTGCTGCCGGATATTTGATGCTAACTTGACTGAGGCGGTCATTATGAACATGGCGGAAAAGACTGCCGACCGCCGGTGAATGGAAACCCGCCATATAATGAACGAAAAACCCAACCCTGCCAAAAATTCCCAGACCACCACTCCCCGCCAGGACCCTGTCGGCGGGAATCCCGTCCCACCCCACCCCGCCACCGCCAAGCACACCCACATCCTGCCTTCCAAATAATGATGCACTAATCACCACGGGCGGCAAGTGGACTGTAGGAGGCTGGCCTGGCTTATAGTGGGTACCTTGTGGTACTTACACCTTGTGCCAGGTCCAGTTATCCCTTATTAGTAGAATAGAGGTGTTTCTAGCAGCTTAGGCTGTTAGAGGTAGCTATGGCAAAGCAGCTTAGGTTGAACTAGGAGACATGCAAAGCTCCTACTATACCACTTATATCATATAGCACAATATCATAAGAAAACACAATACTCAGAGTTACTAAAAAATAAAGGTACTTTATTTTAGTGACAATATGCCAAAAGTATCTCAGAGGATACCCTCACTTAGGAGGTAAGTAATATACACAAATTATATGTACACAAACCCAAAACAGGTAAGTAACAGTAAGAAAAGTAGTGCAAACAATGTAGAATCACAATAGGATGCAATAGGTAGGCATAGACCTAGGGCCAACACAAACCATATACTCCACAAGTGGAATGCGAATCACAAATGGACCCCAGGCCTATGGGAGATGGTAGAGGGTCACTGGGACTGTGAGAAAACAGTAAGGGTGTCCAAAATACCCCACCCCAAGACCCTGAAACTCCTGAGTAAAGGTACCCTACTACCCCAGAAAGACAGTATAGTCGTGATAGGGGATTCTGCAAGAACCACAACTGCTACCAAAGCACTGAAAACGGATTCCTGGACCTGAGGACCTGTAAAAGAAGGGGACCAAGTCCAAGAGTCAAGCAAGTGTCCAGTGGGGGCAGGAGCCCACTAAACCCCGGATGAAGGTGCAAAAGGGCTGCCTCAAGGTGGAAGAAGCCGAAGATTCTGCAACAACAGATGGTGCCAGGAACTTCCCCTTTTGTGAGAAGATGTTCCACGGCGTGCTGGAGGTTTCAGAAGTGTTCCCATGCAGAAATACCACAAACAAGCCTTGCTAGCTGCAAGAGTCGTGGATGAGGATTTTGGGTGCTGCTGGGCCCAGGAAGGACCAGGATCTCGCCCCTTGGAGGAGGAAACAGAGGGGGCGCTCAGCAACTCGAAGAGCCCCAGCAGAAGCAGGCAGCACCCGCAGAAGTACCGGAACAGGCTCTTAGAAGATCTGAGGACAGCGGTCGACTCAGATTCACAAAGGAGGGTCCTACGACGTCGGAGTCCAACTCAGCGAGTTGGGCAATGCAGGACGGAGTGCTGGGGACCCAGGCTAGGCTGTGCACAAAGGAAGTCCTGGAAAAGTGCACAGAAGTCGGAGCAGCTGCAAATCACGCAGTACACAGGTTTGCTGTCTGGCGCGGGGAGGCAAGGACTTACCTCCACCAAATTTGGACAGAAGTGCCACTGGACTGTGGGAGACACTTGGACCCAGCTCCTGTGTTCCAGGGACCACGCTCGTCAGGATGAGAGGGGACCCAGAGGACCGGTGATGCAGATGTTTGGTGCCTGTGTTGGCAGGGGGAAGATTCCTTCGACCCACGGGAGATTTCTTCTTGGCTTCCAGTGCAGTGTGAAGGCAGACAGCCCTCAGAGCATGCACCACCAGGAAACAGTTGAGAAAGCCGGCAGGATGAGGTGCTACAATGTTGCTGGTAGTCGTCTTGCTACTTTATTGCGGTTTTGCAGGTGTCCTGGAGCAGTCAGCGGTCGAACCTTGGCAGAAGTCGAAGAGGGAAGTGCAGAGGAACTCTGGTGAGTTCTTGCATTTGTTATCTGAGGAATAGCCCACAGGAGAGACCCTAAATAGCCAAAAAAGGAGGTTTGGCTACTGAGAAAGGAGGCTTGGCTACTGAAAGAGGTAAGCACCTATCAGGAGGGGTTTCTGACGTCACCTGCTGGCACTGGCCACTCAGAGCTGTCCACTGTGCCCCAACACCTCTGAATCCAATATGGCAGAGGTCAGAGACACACTGGAGGAGCTCTGGGCACCTCCCCTGGGAAGTGCTGGTCAGGGGAGTGGTCACTCCCCTTTCCTTTGTCCAGTTTCGCGCCAGAGCCATCTGTGCCCATCAAAGCATTTCCAGAGGCTGGGGGAGGCTACTCCTCCCCAGCCTTTCACACCTATTTCCAAAGGGAGAGGGTGTAACACCCTCTCTCAGAGGAAATCCTTTGTTCTGCCTTCCTGGGACCAGGCTGCCCAGACCCCAGGGGGGCAGAATCCTGTCTGAGGGGTTGGCACCAGCAGCAGCTGCAGTGGAGACCCCGGAAAGGCAGTTTGGCAGTACCCGGGTTCTGTGCTAGAGACCCGGGGATGCATGGAATTGTCCCCCCAATACCAGAATGGTATTGGGGGACAATTCCATGATCCTAGACATGTTACATGGCCATGTTCGGAGCTACCATGGTGACGCTACATATAGGTATTGACCTATATGTACTGCACGCGTGTAATGGTGTCCCCTCACTCACAAAGTCTGGGGAATTTGCCCTGAACAATGTGGGGGCACCTTGGCTAGTGCCAGGGTGCCCACACACTAATAAGGGGGTGATTCTAACCCTGGCGGTCGGTGATAAAGCGGCGGCCAACCCGCCAACAGGCCGGCGGTCCAAAAAATGGAATTCTGACCCTGGCGGGAACCGCCAACACAGCCCGCCACATTAACACTCCGACCGCCACGGCGGTACAAACAAACAGCGCGGCGGTCACCGCCAACAGACAGGCGGCAGACAATGTACCGCCCACACTATTATGACCGGCCAATCCGCCACCTTTTCCGGGGCGGGAGCACCGCCGATAAAAACACGGCGGAAACAGACTACGAACGGGAAAACGCGCACCTCTACGCACTCCACGAGGAAGGAGGACAGCATGGAACCCGAATTAAACATCCTACCTGCTCTCGTCTACTTGCTCATCTACCACGAGTACGAACGCCGGCGCAGACGACTACGGTGAGTACTGCACCTACGACACAGGGGAGGGGGGAGGACGAAAGGTTACGGGCACACACATACGCGACACACCCACCCCCCCCAAACCATGTACACACCAATGCAGAGCAACAAGTCACAGTGACACCACCCAAACCCCCGTGAAAAAAGCAAGGACATAATTAAATTGTGATTCGAGATTTATGGGAAATAAAAACCACTGATAAGTCACGGTCAAATAGCAATAACAATTCAAAAAAATCAATTCAATATTCAGTGCATACGATAAACCGAGGCAATAAGTCCTGCACAACTAACGAAATTCCAAGTGTCCGTGGGCCAAAGTGTATCAACACAAGGGCAAAGCCACACAGGAGACCTGAGTCCTTTGGAGAGAACACTGCAGGGGCATCTGATGAAAAAACTACAGGCACCTCAGGGGGAAGGGAGGGGGGGGGCACCACAGCCACATGAGTCCACGACGCCAGATCCACAAAGGGGCCACCATGCCCACTGTGCCATCCTGGGGAGTGCAAAGCCACAGTCTCTCAAGTCTCTACAGTGGGTGGCTTGCCCACTCTGCCATCCTGGGGAGTGCAAAGCCACAGTCTCTCAAGTCTCTACAGTGGGTGGCTTGCCCACTCTGCCATCCTGGGGAGTGCAAAGCCACAGTCCATCAGGTGGATAACAGTCTCCACCGGTCAAGGAGGAGGCATGGTGGGCACAGTGAACCGTGAACAGTAGCTCGAGACAGATCCGGCACTGTCATTGTGCCAGTGGTGCATGAGACGGCGGGGCCCAGCGGAGCGGTGCTTGACAGGAAGGGCCCAGCGGAGCGGTGCTTGAGACGGCAGGGCCCAGCGGAGCGGTGCTTGACAGGAAGGGCCCAGCGGAGCGGTGCTTGAGACGGCGGGGCCCGGCGGGGCCCAGCGGAGCGGTGCTTGAGACGGCGGGGCCCAGCGGAGCGGTGCTTAACAGGAAGGGCCCAGCGGAGCGGTGCTTGAGACGGCGGGGCCCAGCGGAGCGGTGCTTGAGACGGCGGGGCCCAGCGGAGCGGTGCTTGAGACGGCGGGGCCCAGCGGAGCGGTGCTTGACAGGAAGGGCCCAGCGGAGCGGTGCTTGAGACGGCGGGGCCCAGCGGAGCGGTGCTTGAGACGGCGGGGCCCAGCGGAGCGGTGCTTGACAGGAAGGGCCCAGCGGAGCGGTGCTTGACAGGAAGGGCCCAGCGGAGCGGTGCTTGAGACGGCGGGGCCCAGCGGAGCGGTGCTTGAGACGGCGGGGCCCAACGGTGCTTGACAGGAAGGGCCCAGCGGAGCGGTGCTTGACAGGAAGGGCCCAGCGGAGCGGTGCTTGAGATGGCGGGGCCCAGCGGAGCGGTGCTTGACAGGAAGGGCCCAGCAGAGCGGTGCTTGAGACGGCGGGGCCCAGCGGAGCGGTGCTTGACAGGAAGGGCCCAGCGGAGCGGTGCTTGACAGGAAGGGCACAGCGGAGCGGTGCTTGAGACGGCGGGGCCCCGCGGAGCGGTGCTTGATAGGAAGGGCCCAGCGGAGCGGTGCTTGAGACGGCGGGGCCCAGCGGAGCGGTGCTTGACAGGAAGGGCCCAGCGAAGCGGTGATTGACAGGAAGGGCCCAGCGGAGCGGTGCTTGAGACGGCGGGGCCCAGCAGAGCGGTGCTTGAGACGGCGGGGCCCAGCGGAGCGGTGCTTGACAGGAAGGGCCCAGCGGAGCGGTGTTTGAGACGGCGGGGCCCAGCGGAGCGGTGCTTGACAGGAAGGGCCCAGCGGAGTGGTGCTTGAGACGGCGGGGCCCAGCAGAGCGGTGCTTGAGACGGCGGGGCCCAGCAGAGCGGTGCTTGAGATGGCGGGGCCCAGCGGAGCGGTGCTTGACAGGAAGGGCCCAGCGGAGCGGTGCTTGACAGGAAGGGCCCAGCGGAGCGGTGCTTGACAGAAGGGCCCAGCGGAGCGGTGCTTGAGACGGCGGGGCCCAGCGGAGCGGTGCTTGACAGGAAGGGCCCAGCAGAGCGGTGCTTGAGACGGCGGGGCCCAGCGGAGCGGTGCTTGAGACGGCGGGGCCCAGCGGAGCGGTGCTTGAGATGGCGGGCCCAGCGGAGCGGTGCTTGACAGGAAGGGCCCAGCGGAGCGGTGCTCCTCTGCACGGCGGGGCCCTCTTCAGCGGTGCTCTTCTGCACGGCGGGCCCTGTTCAGCGGTGCTCTTCTGCACGGCGGGGCCCTGTTCAGCGGTGCTCTTCTGCACGGCGGGGCCCTATTCAGCGGTGCTCTTCTGCACGGCGGGGCCCTCTTCAGCGGTGCCTTTCTGCACGGCGGGGCCCTCTTCAGCGGTGCTCGTCCAGTAGGTCAAGGGAGCCAGACCTGGCCTGAACTCCCTGCTCAGTCGCCCTCCGACCGTGCTGTTGCTGGACCCTTCGGTGACGGAGTCCTGGGCCCTTTGGTGTTCTTCCTAACACCCGGGATGGGGCTTGTGGGCCCCTCCTGCTCCGCGCTCCTGCTGGCTGACTTCTACGCCCTGCTGCCCTTTCGCTCCTTAGATGGGGCTCTCGGGCCCTTGCCTCCCCTAGATGTTGTGGCTGGTGAAGTGGGCGAACTTTGCTCCTTGGGGGCAGCCGTGTCAGTCCTCTCACGGCGGCCCTTTAGCTTCCTGGTCCTCTTGCCTTGTGGGGGGCTGGCTGTCCCCTTGCTGCTGATGGAAGTGTCACTGCTGGCAAAGGGTGGACTCCAGAACCCATGCACCACAGTGACACTCGAAGCTGGGCTGGTGGTGGCTGAGTTGCTCTTGGGACTCTTTGCAGATGGAGGGGGTGGGTCAGTGGAGGGAAAGAGGTCAAGATTAGCGAGGAAAACTTTCTTAGGACCAAGGTAAAAGGTAGGAGAAGTGGTGATGGGAGTGGAGGAAGAGGATGTGGTTGTAGGAGAGTCAGGTGTGCTGTCTTTGGGTGCAGGTGCTTGTGCTGGAGGCTGTCGTGAGGTGGATGGCTGTTGGGTGGGTGTCTGCCTGCGTTTGTGTGTCTTGGAAGAGGGGGTGACAGACACAGTGGGAGAGGACACAGGGGACGTGTAAATGGTAGTGGGGGTGGTGACTGCACATGTGCGGACTGGACTGGAGGGTGTGCTGGTGATGGAAGCACTGGCTGATGGTGGTGTGCATGCAGGTGTGAGTGTAGACGTCACAGGGAGGGAGGAGGGAGACGAGGAGGAGGGGGACACAGAGGTGGTAGTGACTTTTGGAATGTCTGCATCTGGGTGTTGCTTGCGTGAATGCTTGTTGGTTCTGTGGTGCTTGTGTCTGGATGAGCTGCCCTTGGGTGTTGAGGTGTGTGCAGGCTGGTCTGATGGTGTGGATGGGATAGGCTGAGGAACAGGAGACAGAGACAGGGTGGAGGCAGTCAGAAGAGGGAGGCTGGAAACAGGGACAATGGCTGCCGTCAGTGCTGAGGCCAGAGCATTGAACGATCGTTGATGTGCAGCCTGACCCGAATGAATGCCCTCCAGGTAGGCATTGCTCCGATGCACCTCCCTTTCTACCCCCTGGATGCCATTCAAAAGGGTAGTCTGCCCAACAATGATGGTCTGAAGGAGGTCAATGACCTCCTCACTGAGGGCAGCAGGGGTAACAGGGGCAGGGGCTGAGGTGCCTGGGGCGAAGGAGACGCCCGCCTTCCTGGGCGAGCGGGCACGGAGCGTAGGCTGAGGGGCTGCTGGGAGGGCGGGGCTGGTGCGCTGGGTGGCGGCTGTACCTGTAGAGGCGGGGGGCCCGGATGTTGCCGCCACCGCTAGGGAGCCCCCATCTGAGGACGTGTCGCTGTCGCTGGTGTCACCACCGGTCCCCGTAGTGGTGCTCCCCTCGCCCTCCGGATCACTGGTGCCCTCGGTGTCTGTTCCTGGTCCCACCGGGGCCTTGTGACTTGCAGCTCCCTCGTGCTCCGATGCCAATTCTCCTCCGCCTGATGATGCTAATGCACACATGCACAAGAAGATGAAGAAGAAGGGTGGGGGGAGAAAAACGAAGACCAGGTTGAGTGCATGCAATGTCAACACCGTTGGCGGAGAGGACAGACACAGGAGCCTCATGCACTAAGCCGCGCATTCGGGGTACACTACTCAGTACTTCTGACTAGGACAACAGGTCTAGAGACGACAAACGCGCACATGTGTGATGCTGGACCATCGATAGCTGTACTTGTCACCCTACAGAGGTGGGGGCCGGGAGCACAGGGCCATGCCTAAAGGAGAGGACTACACTACAGAAAGCGCCCTGGCCTAATGTCACCCACAACCCTCCTCCCCCACCCAGACGCCTCCACTGCGCAGAGAGATAGCAGAATGTGCTGATACTCACCCCCTTGTGTCTGCTGTGATGTCCTCAAGCGCCCATCCAAATCAGGGTAGGCCACCGCCAGGATCCGGGACATCAGGGGGGTCAGGGTACGACTGGCACCCCTCCTAGGTTGGGAGGCCATCCCCAGCAGTGACTCGGCGGTCTTCCTGGTCCCGCGGCGGATGTCCTCCCACCTCTTGCGGCAGTGGGTGCCCCGTCTTGTGTGGACCCCCAGGGCCCGGACTTCCTTGGCGATGGCACGCCAAATGTCCACTTTCTGATGGGCGCTGACCTATTTGACATGTACAGGGTGGGAAGAAAAAATTCATCAATTTTCTGCATGTTAAATGCGATTGACCCCCCCTCCCCAACCTTGCCATATGGCACATGCTCTCATCTGTCGTGCGTTGCACTCCTCATTCGCCCCCCACCCCACCAACTTACATCCACCCCACTCCACACATGCATAGCCCATTCAATGTGCACCCAGTGTACTTACCTGTTGGTCTGGAGGACCGTAGAGTAACGCATACTGGGGGAGGACCCCATCCACAAGTTTCTCCAACTCCTCAGACGTGAAGGCAGGGGCCCTTTCCCCAGTCGCAGCAGCCATTGTCACTTCCAGACCGAGGTCACAGCAGCACTTGCAGTATAGGTCCTCTCCTGTGGATGATCAGGTCTCGAGTGATTAAGCAGATAGAAAATGGCGGTCACGCCCGCGGCGGTGCGTACCGCGACCGCCGGCGCACCTCGTCATTGGCTCCTGAAACCCATAGGCTTCAATGTTAGCCAATGCGGCTTCGTATAGCGGTCTTCGACCGCCTACCGCCACGGTGTGCCACGCCAGCGCATTGACCTCACATCCCATTGTCCCACTTCACAGGTCAGGCAGCCGCCATTTCAAGGGCCCACATGGCATAATTTGTACTGCGTCACACAGGCCTAGGCCTTGCATTGGCACACATACACGCCTTTCAATACATAGATAATCGTGTGCTATGCATGCTGTGGTGAACGTACCTGTGATTTGCTTGACTCTGTGCTCCATGTTGTCCTTCCTAGGCACCGTCCGCTGGGACTTGCGAGGAGACGGATGAATCCTCGCGTGTACCGACCGCTGGTGGACCTGTCGACAATGGAAGAACGCCATATCATACTACGATACCGACTTGACCGAGCCACTATACATGAACTGTGTGCCCAGCTGGAGCCAGCCCTGATGTCCCCCATCCGCCAACCCACAGGAATTCCCCCTCTAGTGCAGGTTCTGTCAGTACTCCATTTTTTGGCAAGTGGCTCATTCCAGACAACAGTGGCCATGTCATCTGGAATGTCTCAGCCTATGTTTTCAAAAATCTTGTCTAGAGTGTTATCTGCCCTGACGAAACACATGCAAAGCTACATTGTATTCCCTGAGGAGGTTGATTTGGCCACTGTGAAGGGTGATTTGTATGCCCTTGGACATATCCCCAACATAATTGGTGCCATTGATGGGACCCATGTGGCTTTAGTACCCCCAAAAGACGATGAGCAGGTGTACAGAAACAGGAAAAGTTACCATTCGATGAACGTCCAGGTGGTCTGTTTGGCTGACCAGTACATCTCCCATGTGAATGCCAAGTTCCCTGGGTCAGTGCATGACGCGTATGTGATGCGGAATAGCAGCATCCCTTATGTGATGGAACAGCTACAGAGACACCGTGTGTGGCTAATTGGTGACTCTGGTTACCCCAACCTGCCTTGGCTATTGACCCCAGTGAGGAATCCCCGGACCAGGGCAGAGGAACGGTACAATGAGGCCCATGGGCGAACTAGGAGGATCATAGAAAGAACCTTTGGCCTCCTGAAGGCCAGGTTTAGGTGCCTGCATATGACAGGGGGATCCCTGATGTACTCACCAAAGAAGGTGTGCCAGATCATCGTGGCCTGCTGTATGCTTCACAATCTGGCATTGCGACGTCAGGTGCCTTTCCTGCAGGAGGATGGTCCAGATGGTGTTGTTGAAGGAGCTGTGGAGCCTGCGGAGAGTGAAGAGGAGGAAGACGAAGAGGACGACCCAGACAACAGGGACAGAGTTATCCAACAGTATTTTCAGTAGCACACAGGTAAGAATCACCCACGCCATTTAACATTTACTGAAAGCCCCCTGCATCTTTACTTTGTGTATTTCCCCCCAGTTCCTTTAAACTGATGTTTGATTTTCCCTTCCCTTTTCAGTGCTGTATGACCCACTGCGTGACTTCTGCTTGGTTAGCCCATGGACTAATGCTTATTGACACTGGTATGTTGTCATCACAAAAATAACAGAACATTATTGATCAGTAATGTGTTATACATTTGTAAATAATACAGGCTGACTCCTGAATGATTTCAGTGCAATGAGTGATTTATTTTTAGTGCTAGATATTGGTACATGATATTAAAACGGTGATGGGTGAGGGTGGAGTTATGTCCATGGCAGAGTCCAGTTCTCGGTCGCACAGGTGCATTGTCCATATGCCTGTGGAAGGATGGAGCAGGGGCAGTTCAAGGTTGGACAGGGTGAGACTGTGGGACAGTGGAATGACATCCGGGAGGATATTAGGCTGGCGGGGGTCTTGGCATCCTACTCTGTCTTCCTTTGAGATCTCAGGTTGCTCTTGCGGGGTGGTTGTTCTTCAGCAGGAGGTGGGGTTCTGGTGGCCCGTCGTTCTGTGGGGGCCTCCTGACCACTAGCGCCGGCGGAGGTGGTAGGCTGTTCCTGGCTAGTGACAGGGGCCCTTTGCGGTGCCACATGGTCCCGCAATGTGGTTTCTATCCGGTTTGAGGGCCTGGACTATGGTCCCCATAGCGGTAGCGATGTTCCTGAGTTCATTGCTGAACCCCATGTACTGTTCCTCCTGCTGTGCCTGGATCTCGGTGAACCTGGCCAGTACCGTCGCCATCGTCTCCTGGGAGTGATGGTATGCTCCCATGATGGTGGTGAGGGCCTCTTGGAGAGTCGGTTCCCTGGGCCTGTCCTCCCCCCCCCTGTCGCACAGCAGCCCTCCCAGTTGCCCTGTTTCCCCGGGCCTCTGTCCCCTGGACGGTGTGCCCACTACCACTGCCCCCAGGTCCCTGTTGTTGGGGTGTTGGGTCAGCCTGGGTGCCCTGTAGTGGCGGACACATCGCTGATTGACGCGTCCGCGAGACAGAGGCATGGGCCCGCTGGGTGGGAGCTGTGCTGGTGTTCCCAGAGGGGTTTGGGTCTGCTGTGGCCTGTGTCTGTGTGTGGGGAACCGACTGTCCAGAGGTCCCCGATGGTCCGGGCTGGTCATCAGGTTCTAGGTCGACAGAGCTGCTGTCCTCGCTGGGGGCCTGTTCTGGGGGTGGGATGGACAAATCTGGACCCTCCGTGGCGGTGTGTTGGTGTTCGGGCCCTGCAGGGGTAAAGGAGTATGGTTATTGTTTCTGTGTGTGCCATGGCGTGCATTTTGAGTGCCCTTGTCCCCCAGTGCTGGCATTCCCTTGTGGGAGGTGTTGTGAGGGTGGTGGGGGGAGGGGGTGTATGGGTATGTGCAATGGTCATGCTTTGGTGGTGGCTGTCTATGGTTTGTGTTGGCATTCAGGGGTTGGTGTTGTTTAGGGTGGGTTGTGCTGGTGAGACATTGGCAGGGAGGTTGTGTGCTGGGGGGTTGGGATTGGGGGTGAGGGGGGGGGGTTGGCATGCTGGTGGTTGGGGGGGGTGAAGTAGTTGAGATTCGACTTACCAGAGTCCATTCCTCCGCCTACTCCAGCGAGGCCATCAGGATGCAGGATGTTTACCACCTCTTGCTCCCATGCTGTGAATTGGGGTGGAGTGGGTGGGGGTCCGCCGCCAGTCTTCTGCACAGCGATGTTGTGCCTGGAGATCATCGAGCGCACCTTCCCCCGTAGGTCGTTCCATCGCTTTCTGATATCTTCCCGATTTCTGGGATGCTGTCCCACAGCGTTGACCCTGTCTACGATCCTTTGCCATAGCTCAGCCTTCCTTGCTATGGTGGTGTGCTGCACCTGTGTGCCGAAGAGCTGGGGCTCAACCCTCATAATTTCCTCCACCATGACCCGGAGTTCTTGGTCCGAAAACCTTGGGTGTCTTTGGGGTGCCATGGGGTGGTGTGGATGAGGTGTGGGGTGGTGTTTGTGGTGATGTGCGTGGTGATATGTGGTGATGTGTGCGTAGATGTGGTGTGGGTGATGAAGTGGGGTTCCTGTGTGTGTTGGGGTTTTCTATTGCTGTGCTCGCTCTCTCTATCTCTGTCTGTATCGCCTTCGCTCCGATTTCCAACTAGTGGGGGTTTGTGGGTGATGTGGGTGTGTGTTTTATAGTTGATTGGATGTGTGGGAGTGTTGTTTGTATGTGTCTCAGGTGTGCGTATTTCAAATTGTCCAATGTGGCTGTGTTTTGGAGCTGTGTGTGTATTTTGAGCGCGGCGGTGTGTACCGCCAATGGAATACCGCGGTTGAAAGACCGCCGCGTGGATTCGTGGGTCAGAATGGCATGGGCGTGTTTGTGTTGGCGTGACGGTGGAGGTTTGGTCATCTCCAGTTTTCCGCGGCCCGCTGATGCGGCGGCCTTCCTTGGATGTCGGATTGTTGGCGGTTTCACAGTTGGTGGTCAGAATGACCGTGGCGGTTTGCCGCGGCGGTAGAATGGCGGACTTCTGACCGGCGGTAAGGGCCTTTTACCGCCGAGGTCAGAATGACCCCCTAAGTAACTTGGCACCTAACCTTCACCCAGTGAGGGTTAGACACATAGGTGTCTTATAAGTTACTTAAGTGCAGTGAAAAATGGCTGTGAAATAACATGGACGTTATTTCACTCAGGCTGCAGTGGCAGTTCTGTGTAAGAATTGTCTGAGCTCCCTATGGGTGGCAAAAGAAATGCTGCAGCTTATAGGGATCTCCTGGAACCCCAATACCCTGGGTACCTAGTTACCATATTCTAGGGAATTATAAGGGTGTTCCAGTGTGCCAATGAGAATTGGTAAAATTAGTCACTAGCCGGCAGTCACAATTTTAAAAGCAGAGAGAGCCTCAGTGATACAGTTAGGCACCACACAGGGAACACAAATAGGCAACAAACTCATGAGCACTGGGGTCCTGGCTAGCAGGATCCAAGTGACACATATCAAACATACTCACAACATAGGGTTTTCACTATGAGCACTGGGCCCTGACTAGCAGGATTCCGGTGAGACAGTAAAAACACCCTGACACATACTCACAAACAGGCCAAACGTGGGGGTAAGAAGGCTAGAAAGAGGCCACCTTCCTACATGGACACAACAGCAACAAGTGCACACATTGGATAGGCGTATGACCCACACACCTGACACACATCCAGAACCCCATAGAACACCCCCAGACACACCCCACAATCCCTTGCAATGAAACCAGGAACAGAAGACGGAGAGCATCAGAGCCAGACAACGAACAGCAGCATACAGGAGACGTACATCGACCCACAGAGGAGCACCCTTACCCTGTCCCCAGTCCCGACACCATCCACCACACTCACCATTTCCCCCCCAAAAAATCCACACTTCACCGAAAGGGAGCTAAGGACCATGGTGGACCAGATCCTGAAGGTGGAGCCACAAATATTCGGTCTGAGGTGCAGCACACACCCATCGTGTGGAAACTGGAGGTGTGGCAGACCATTGTCAACAGGGTGAATGCAGTGGGACACCATCCACGCACCAGGGACGACATCAGGAAGAGATGGAACGACCTGCGGGGGAAGGTCAGGGCCATGGCATCTAGACACCACATCGCAGTGCAGAAGACTGGGGGTGGACCGCCACCAACACCACATGACTACACCGACTGGGAGGAGAAGGTACTCGCCATCCTGCACCCAGAGGGACTCACTGGAGGAATGGACTCTAGTAAGTCATCTACAATTACCTCATATACAACACATCTGCAATACATGCACCACCCCACCCACACCCACCTGGACCTACACCCCACCCAGCCATTACCCACCACATCCACCACCCGGCATCACCTACAACCCACTAACAGGCCCACATCACTCCCTCTGTGCACAGCCACCAACCCCTGCACATACCCACAATGGAGTAATACCCCCCACCACAATGCAACCCCACCACTGCCACTACATGCTATGTCAACCTCACAAAGGCACCCTGGAAGGCCACTGAAATTAACACCAGCACAAAATAGCACAGTCCTGTACACCTCCAACCTACGTGCATATGTAACAGACATGTCTATGTCCCCCAACTGACCCCACCACCCATGCAACCCTAATGGACAGGACAAGGAGTGCCACTGCCCGCCAGGGAGACAGAGCCACCTCACAGGGCCTTGGCAAAGGATCCCTGGACACTGATGAGCAGGCAGGCCCCTCATACAGTCCTGAATTCTCACCATGCAGCAGCCCCACCCAGGAAACCACTGTCACCCCCTAACACCCAGTCAAGACCAGCAGCCCAGGGGAGGCATACCCACACCAGTGTACCCAGGGCACAGACTGGTGGGACACAGCTACAGAGGCCACAGTCTCCCACTCCTAACATTCAGGAAGGTGAGGGCCCCAGTAAAAGTGGCACGTCCAGACCTGTGCAGGTGATACAGGCACAGGGGACTAGGGCAATTTCAAGTGTCCCAGTGGGCCAGGGGGGAGGCCACAGGATGGATGCAGCAGCCCAGGACGTTATTGCACAGGTATTGGGGGCCTACCAACATACCCAAGACATGTTGTCACAGATTGTGTCCACCCTAGAGGAAAGTTAGGATGCAGCAGCAACAACACCAACAGGCCATGGCGCAGTGGAAAGAGCAGAATGCCACAATGGCCACCATTGGTGGAGCACTGCTGCAGTTGGTAAAAAAACAGTCTGACCCCCATCCCGGACAAGAGGCCCCCACAACAGCCCAGGACAACCAGCATCTGGTGACCCAAGCAGCAGAAACATCACAGGAAAATCCCTCCCAGGAAACCCAAGGGCCAACCATGCCACCCCAAGAAGCTCCACAGCAGGTTCCCAAACGTAGTCTTAGGCCAAGATATGGCACTGGAAACCCAGCTAAGAACAAGGACCCCTCCAACAATTGACTCTGCTACTAATGCAAAGCAACCATCCCTCCCATTCACCAACAACACTTAGCTGAGGGCAATTTTAAGTACTGTTCGACAAAATAGACCCATCTAAAACATCCAACAGGGCGGCCACAAAGTTGGTTTTGAGGACACCCAACCCTTACGACTCCCATCACTGTATATAGCACAATTCACTCAATTCTACCAATAAAACACATTTCACACCTGTAACACTGTCCCCTGTCTTAAATTGTGAACAAAGTGGAGTATGGATGCAACTGGCAGAGAACAACTTTATTGTCATTTTGTGCTTGATGTGGTACTGTGTGCCCAAATTTTGGCAAGGAGGGAATGCATATATTTTCTGTCAGTACCATGCAGAAGTGCCTATCATGACCAATCCCCCCCTATATGACAGAGCACACTGACAGTATTAGTCACTAACCCCAATGACAGGCTTAAGTCCCACACAGTTATTGGAAGTAGAGTTGTATCAGTTGGTTCCGGGAATTGACATCTTCCCCTTCCTCATCCTCACCATCACTCTCCTCACCCCTCTGAGGTAGCTGATCAGGACCTATAGCACCCTCCACCTCCAAAAGGGGGATAGAATGTCTCACTGCCACGTTGTGCAGCATGCAGCAGGCCACCACTATTCTACACACCTTCTCAGGCCCATAGGCCAGGGAACCCCCAGATAAATGTAGACACCGGAATCTAGCCTTCAGGAGACCTATAGTACGCTCTATGACCCTCCTAGTACATCCTTGGGCCTCATTGTATTTCCTCTCTGCATCCGTCTTGGGATTCCTCACTGCTCACTGGTGTCAGGAGCCAATGCAAGTTTGGATAGCCAGAATCACCTAGAAGATGGTTCAATACAGACTCGTCATTGGTATGTCCCTTAGTCAGACAGGCTGGTTTTCTGCAATGTGTCAGTTAGTGACAGCCAAACTTACATATGATCCACCCTCTGTCCTCTTGTAGTTGTTCCATATTCTGTGGCACACTACTGTTCCTCAACACAAATGAGTCATGGACTGAACCCGGAAACATGGCATTGACATGGGAAATGTACTGGTCTGCAGTACACACCAATTGGATGTTCATGGAGTGAAAGTTTTTCCTGTTTCTGTACATCTGTTCACTCAATCTTGGGGGGATAAAGGGTATGTGTGTGCCATCGATGGCACCTATGACATGGGGAATGTTTGCAAAGGCATAGAAGTCAGACTTGATGGCAGGGAGGTCAGTACTTTGGGGAAACTGTACATAGGATTGCAGATGTTGTACAAATGCATTCAGAAATCTTGTCAGTACCTGGCTGAACATTGGCTGTGAGAAACCAGCACCCATGCCCACTGTCACTTGAAATGAGAATGTGGCCAGGAAATGGAGTGCAGAGAGCACCTGCACCTCAGTTGGAATGGCATGCTGATTACGATTTCCCGGGGTTAGTGCAGGATCCAGTAATGCACAAAGGTCCTTAATAGTTGCACAGGTGAGCCTGTATGTGATTATGATCTGACGCTCCACCATGGTCCCCATATCCACAAGTGGTCTGTACACTGATGGTGCCCTTCCTCGCCTCAAGGGTCGGTACCTACGAGGGGTTACAAAATGGAGTGATGTAGACACATACATAGGCACACTTTTTAACATTTCTACACTGCATCGTTCATTGTAGTGTCTCTACAATAACTGCTGCCTGACAAATATACATGTACATCACTAGGAGGGAACAGAGTAATTCATGTGTGCTACTATACAGAATGGATAGAGGCCTAGGTGCTTCATGTGGCTAGTACGCCCTGGATTGTGAGTATTAGGAAATTCAAGATGCGTAGGTGATGGAAAAATGTCTGCCCACTGTAGATCTGCCCCTTGGTTATGGAATTGACCTCATACCGCTAGCGGTTGACGTCACAGCTTAAGGCGGTGCTGACCGCTGTTCACACCCTCATTGGCTAACATGGATGCCAATGGGGAATCCTGGCGTATCATGATCGCCGCCGGCGGTGATGGTGCATACCGCCGTGGAACGTATGCACGCTCGTCATCGTTTGATCACTTGACTCCCTGATCTCGTGCAGACACGTACTCCACTCTGTGTACTGCTGTGGCCTGCCTCTGGCTATGGATGTGCCACGTGGTGCAGGTGAAAGGGCCCCGGCCTTCACCCAGGAAGAACTGGAGAAGCTAGTGGACGGGATCCTGCCCCTGTACGGCAAACTCTACGGACGGCCAGAGGTACAGGTGAGTCTGGGTTTGGGGGACACTCTGGGGGGCCGCCTGGAGGGAACCGCCAGAAGACCGTACCGCGGTCAAAAGACCGCGGCGGTCATTCTGGGTTTCCCACTGGGCTGGCGGGTGACCGCCAAAAGGCCGCCCGCCAGCCCAGTGGGAAACAGCCCTCCATGAGGATGCCGGCTCCGAATGGAGCCGGCGGAGTGGAGGATGTGCGACGGGTGCAGTGGCACCCGTCGCGTATTTCAGTGTCTGCAATGCAGACACTGAAATACAAAGTGGGGCCCCACAACACCCCTCACCGCCATCCTGTTCCTGGCGGGCGGAACCGCCAGCAACAGGATGGCGGTGAGGGGGTCGGAATCCCCCATGGCGGCGCAGCAAGCTGCGCCGCCATGGGGGATTCCCAGGGCAGCGGAAAACCAGCGGGAGACCGCCGGTTTTCCTGTTCTGACCGCGGCCGAACCGCCGCGGTCAGAATGCCCAAGGGAGCACCGCCAGCCTGTTGGCGGTGCTCCCGCGGTCCCCGGCCCTGGCGGTATTTACCGCCAGGGTCGGAATGACCCCCTCTGTGTGTAATGGATGGTGTGCATTGCACATAAGTGTGCTCCTCTGAGCCTGCATGGGCCATGGTGCATGGATTGCTGCGTGCGACTGTCCTGTATGTCTGAGAGTACTGTCAGTCCAATGTTGGACAATTTGCCAGCTGTTCCCATCGTGCAAGTGCCTGACCTCTGTGTTCCATCTCTGTGTTGACCTTCCAGGTCAGCGCCCACCAGAAGAGGGCACATTGGCATGCCATCGCCAAGGAGGTGCGGAACCTGGGGGTTTACAACCGGCAGAGCACTCACTGTCGAAAGAGTGAGGCGGCGCTGGGCGTGAAAGATCAGTGAGCCCCAGCTCGGGAAGTCCTCCCAACGTGGAAGGGGTGCCCTGACCCCCCTCATGCACTGACCCCCCTCATGCGACGGATCCTGGCGGTGGCGTACCCAGAGCTGGATGGGTGCTTGAAGGCTGCACAGCAGTCACAAGGGTGTGAGTACTCATTGACCATACTTCAGTCTGGAAGGATGACTGGGCTCATGCTGCTTAGAGCAGGGACTTTGACTGGTGTCCATCTACTGTATGTTCCCCAAAGGGGTTAGGGGTGTCCCTGTCAGGTTTCACCTACCTCAGCTCTAAAAGGTTTTCAGGGGATGGGTGTAGAGCAGTATTCTGGTCAGTAGTCAGGGGCATGGCCATGGGCATAGTGTACAGTGCTGCCTGTTGGGTGTGTTTGCTGGGTGGGTGTATGTCTGGCCATTCTGTATCAGCATTCAGCTATTTACAAGTATCTCTCCTGTTTTGTCTCCCCATCCCTGTTCTCTTGTGTTGGTTTGGTACAGCGAGGGAGCTGAGGCATCAGCAAGTGGGGAGGCAGCGGCCCACGGATCCTCTGAGGCAGAGACAACGGACGCCCAGGGGACCAGTGGGTGGGAGGGCGAGGGGACTTCCACGGGGAGGCTACTACCATAGGAGGTAGTGACTCTGAGACCTCCTCCGATGGGAGTCCTCCGCCGGTGGCGGACCCTAGTGCACACACCACTAGCATGAGATCTTCCGCCACCCCCATACCATCACCGCCCTCCCTTCCGCTCTCCACCGAGTTGCCCGTGCCCGCCCACCCAGAAAGGTGGGCGTCTCCTTTGCCCCAGGCACCTCCTCCCCTGCCCCAGTCAGCCCTGCTGCCCTCACAGAGGGGGCTATTGACCTCCTGAGAACCATCTCTGTAGGGAATACCACCATCGTCAATGCCATTCACGGGCTAGCATCAGAGGTGCAGCAGACCAATGCCTATCTGGATGGCATTCATGGTGCCGTGTCTGCCCTACAGAGATCTTTTTGGGCTCTGGCCTCCTCTCAGACAGCAACCAGTTTTCCGTGGCCATTCCGTCCCCCCTCGAACCTCCTCTACCCCTTCCAGCACCCCACTCCCTTCACCCGTCAAAAGTACACAATCCGACCCACTGACAATCACATCAACACACAAGAAGCACACTTCAAAACACAAGCACCACATTTCCCACCACAAGCATTCACACAGCCAACAGACACCTGCACACACAACAACGTCCACTTCCCCCAGTGTGCCCACCTCTTCCGCCTCCCTGTCTGTCCCCTCTACATCCACACCCTCATGCACTGCACCTTCACACACTGTTACTGCTCCTCTTCCTGCACTCCACAATAGCAGACAGCCATACATGCACTCCATACACCACACCTGCACTCACCACCTCTACTGTAGTTGACACATGCAGCACACTCACCAGACTTGCAGACACACACCCAACATACATCCACACTAGCTGTCCATCTTCTCCCACTGTGTCGACCCCCTCAACTCCCAAGGCACACAATTGCACCAAGACACCCACCCATCAGACATCCACCACACAACAGCATACTGAGCAGTCACCTGCACCCACTACACGCACACCTACACCCCATACATCCACTCCATCTGCCTCCACCCCCACGTCCTCATCCACGCCCACCCCAATTGCTCCCCAAAAACTTTTCCTCTCCGTGCTGACCTCTTCCAACCCACTGGCCCACCCCGACTTGTCCTCAAACGTGCCCAGCTCCTTGCCCTTTCTGCTCCTTCTACATCACAGCCCACCCCGGTCCACCCTTCCCAATAAAGAAGAAGGCCCGGTCAGAGCCTATGCCATCCAGCTCCACCTGAGCCAAACAACACCCACCCCCTTCAAAGGAGAAGCCCACCCCCCTCCACAAGAAAGTCAAAGTCCCACCCCGTGAGAGCTCAAGTGACCCTCTCTCTGCAGAATCCTCAATCTTGGTTTGGAGGACTGAGACCAATAGGGTTAGGAATGTGCCCACCTCCCCAAAGGGAGTGGGCACAGGAAGGATGTAGCCACCTTCAGGAGCAGTAGCCATTGGCTACTGCCCTCTGACCCCTGTCACACCCCTAAATCTAGGATTTAAGGGCACCCGTAAACCTAGCTCACCATAAGAAAAGAAGAAAGAAGCGAGAAGCAGGACTGTTAAGCCGACCCCAGCAGAGAAGACTCCAGACACCAACTGACTTGGCCCCAACCCTACCGGCCTGTCTGCAGCCTCAGAAGCCCTGCTACAAAAAGGCGATGCATCCTGCATGCCCAGCGGCCTCTACAAGCCACCAGATGACTGCCTGCCCACCAGAGGTCGAAGAACTCCAGAGGACAGCAGCCCTGTCTACAAGAAACTCCAAGAAGAACTCCAGAACCGCCCCGGATGCGCAAGTTCTGCCCACTCTGCACCTGACGCCCATGGCCCGTTTCCAGGTGGCCCACCAGTCCAGAGTAGGTCCCCAGGCGATTCTGACCTGGTGTCCACCCAGGGTTGCCCCCTCCTGACCAACAGGACGACGCCTGCAGCCTAAATCCAGAAGACCCCCCTGACCACAAGAGAACTGGAAGAAGATACCCGACACCCAATGGTACTCATGCACCCACTGCCCCCTGGCCTTGAGGAATCCGACTGATGGTCCAGCAACTTTCAGCAGGCGGCCCTCCTCCTTGTCCAGCCTTTGGTTTACTGGAACCGCAATCCTGGACCCAGCCTGCAGCATCATTTTGACCCCCGGAGTGCCCCTATTGAAAAGAATCGTGAGCCCAATGCTGTGTTTGCAACCTGCACCCGGCCGCCCCTGTGCTGCTGAGGGTGTGTGTTTGGTGCTAACCTGTGACGCCCCCACCCCCCTCTCCCCGGTGCTCACCTATACCCCCCAGGTCTGCCCTCCGAAGTCACAGGTACTTACCTGCCAGCAGATCTGTTTCCAAGTGCCAACAGTCTCCATAGGATCTAATTCTAAATCCAGCACCAACTTTGACCTCTGCACTCGACCAGCCCCATGTTGCTGGTGGTGTATGTTTGGGGTCATCTTGAACCTTGACCAGTGGACATCCTAACCCCCAGAGACTGGAACTGTAAGCCAAGTACTTACCTCAAAACTGCACTAACACTTCCCCCCACCCCCAGGGCTGTTTGAAAATTGCAGTCTCAACTTTTGAAAATGAAAAGTGTTACTGGCCTGTAAAGTGTTTTTTTTTTTTGCCAAACCTAAATAAAGTACATTTGATACATATGCTTGATACATACTTACAACTGTACTTACCTGCAATGAGAATCTTTTGGTTCTTGAAATAAAGTAACAAGTATATTTTTCCCATATAAATACATTGGCCTGGACTGTGTGTGTACAACAAATGCTTTGCACTACCCTCTAATAAGCCTAACTGCTCAACTATACTCCGGCAAAAGAGAGCATTATTATTATCTACTTTAGTCTCTGTTAAGCCTCTGAGGAACCCCTGCACTCTGTGTATACTATGGCCCTCATTACAACATTGGCGGTAAAAGCTGCTTACCGCCGTGCAGAAGACCGCCAACACACCGCCGCGGCCGCGGAAATCCGCAACAGCTATTATGACCCACATCTTGGAATCTGCCAAAAGTCAGACACCCACACAAGTCCGCCACACCAAAGGTCAGTGATAAACTGGCGAAAACAAAACCGACACCGTCACGCCAACAGAAATACGTCCACACTATCACGACACACGAATCCACACAGCAGTCATTCATCCGCGGTATTCCATTGGCGGTACACACCGCTGCGCTCAAAATACACACACTCTTACAAAACATCCCCACATTGGACAATTCAAAATACACACACCTGAGACACATACACACACCACTCCCACACACCCATTACAATATAAAACACACACCCACATCACCCACAAACCCCCACAACAAAAAATTCTGAAAGAAGGCCAGAGAGAGACACCACCAGCAAGAACAACAGCATCCACAGGCACACAACACCATCACCCACACAAATTCCACGCACCTCACACAACACACCACTACATATCACCACACATTCCACCCCACACATCACCTACACCACCCCATGGCACAGCAAAGACACCCCAGGTTCTCGGAGGAGGAGCTCAGGGTCATGGTGGAGGAAATCGTCTGGGTAGAGCCACAGCTATTCGGAGCACAGGTGCAGCACACCTCCATAGCTAGGAAGATGGAGCTATGGCGCACAATAGTGGACAGGGTCAACGCAGTGGGACAACACCGAAGAAATCGGGAGGACATCAGGAAGAGGTGGAACGACCTTCGGGGGAAGGTGCGTTCCGTGGTCTCAAGACACCACCTGGCGGTTCAGCGGACTGGCGGCGGACCCCCACCTCCTCCCCCACAACTAACAACATGGGAGGAGCAGGTCTTGGCGATTCTGCATCCTGAGCGCCTCGCAGGAGTAGGTGGAGGAATGGACTATGGTAAGTCAAAGCTTTACTATTACATCCCCCACCCTACCTGCATGCTATCACATACCCCCACCCTCACCCTCACCCCCAGCACCCCAACTCCTCACAAATGTCCCAACATCTCAAACCACACATCCCAACACCAAGCCCTGCATGCAACTACAAAGCATGGACACCCATCACCAAAGCATGGCCACTGCACCTACCCATACACCCCCCTAAACCACCATCACACAAGCTCCCACACAGGAATGCTAACACTGGGGTACACAGTCACCTACCTATTGCACACCATTACACACACAGATTTAACAAACATCCTTTTATACCCCTGCAGGACCCCTACCCAACGTCACCGGACAGGAGGGTCCACACATGTCCACACCACCAACAGAAGAGGCCCACAGTGATGACAGCACCTCTGTCCAACTGGATCTAGATGACCAGCCCGGACCATCGGGGACCTCTGGACAGTCGGTTCCCCTCACACAGGCACAGGCCACCACAGACCTTCCCCCCTCTGGAAACACCAGCACAGCACCTACCCAGCGGGCCCATACCTCCGTCCCCAGGACACGTCAATCAGCAGTGTGTCCACCACTACAGGGAACCCAGGATAACCCACCACCCCAACAACAACAGGGACCTGGGGACAGTGGTAGTGGGCTCACGGTCCAGGGGACGGAGGCACTGGAACACAGGGGAACTGGGAGGGCTGCCGGGTGACAGGGGGCGGACAGGCCAAGGGAACCCACTCTCCACGAGGCCCTTTCCTCCATCATGGGAGCATACCACCACTCCCAGGAGACAATGGCAACGGTACTGGGCAAGTTCCAGGAGACCCAGCGTATGCAGGAGGAACAGTATATGGGCTTCAGGGAGGACCTCAGAACCATCAGCTCCACCCTGGGCAGCATCGTAGGGGTGCTGAAGGAAGTACTCAACACCAGGAGGGACACTGTGGCACTACAAGGGGCCCCTGACACTAGCATGGACGATGAACTGCCCACCGCCGGCGCTAGTGGACAGGACGCCCACCACAGGTCCACCACACCAGCACCCCACCCACTTCAGAGGGAGAACCACCCCACAAACGGTCCCTGAGATCCAGGAACAAGACAGAGAACGATGCCAAGACCCCCGCCAAGAAATGAGAGCACCCTGATTGTCATCCTACTGTCCCACTTTGTCACCCTGTCCATAATTAAACTGCCCCAGCTCCACTTCCTATGCCCACATGTTAAATCTATAGAAAAGTGAGAATGGAGCACACAGAAGGTAAGGTCCCTCTATTATCAATAGTCAAATAATCATTGCACACTTAATCATATAAGGAAAACATAATATAAATTTCCACTAAAGTGGTATCAGTGCAAAATGCAATCGTTGCAAAGTTCAGAAAAGTAAAAAATAATTTTAATAGGTGAGTCATAAACATTGAATTTGATGTAAAAGAAAGTTATTTCCATAAAAATTTAATGATAACAAAAACTAGAATTTTATAACAAATAACCTATACACGTATATACAAACATTCAACCGACATAGAACAAAATTGCGTGTTTACTCAACAAAAGAGTGGTTTATCCCCTAATATGACCATTCAAAGTCCAAAAGAGAGAAAAAATGGTTATGGGGTAGAAGTTGTCCACTCTGGAGATTAAGAAGCGGAAAGAATTATCTTCATCCAAATAGAGATAGAAATTGTCCAGTTCTTCCAAATTCAGCCGACACGTGTTTCGTCCTGCAAGGGACTTTATCAAGGCTGATAAAAACAAATATTGGATAATTTGTTTGTACCTACTTTACCGCTAATAACAACAATAATAACCTAAACATGAATTGCCACACAATATATCGGCATGCTAATGGCGATATAAGTGTCGTGAGATTAAAAAAAGGCTCCGTGATAGGATACATACTGATACCACAAGTAGATGTTGTTAATATTAAAATGTATTGAAAACAAACAGAAGCCATGCTTCTAACTACCATACACTTAGGGGGTGATTCTAACCCTGGCGGTCGGTGATAAAGCGGCGGCCAACCCGCCAACAGGCCGGCGGTCGAAAAAATGGAATTCTGACCCTGGCGGGAACCGCCAACACAGCCCGCCAACTTAACACTCCGACCGCCGCGGCGGTGCAGACAAACAGCGTGGCGGTCACCGCCAACAGGCAGGCGGCAGACAATGTACCGCCCACACTATCACAACTAACCAATCCGCCACCTTTTCCGGGGCGGGAGCCCCGCCGATAAAAACACGGCGGAAACAGACTACGAACGGAAAAACGCGCACCAAAACACACTCCACGAGGAAGGAGGACAGCATGGAACCCGAATTAAACATCCTACCTGCTCTCGTCTACCTTCTCATCTACCACGAGTACGAACTCCGGCGCAGACGACAACGGTGAGTACTGCACCTATGCACAGTGACACCACCCAAACCCCCCTTAAGAATGCAAAGACAGAAATAAATTGGGACGAAAAATTTATATAAAAAATAGACTCTGATATGGAGCGGTCAACTACGTAAAATATCCATAACAAAATGATACTATATACACTGCCATGGAGAACCGAGGCAATTAGTCCTGTACATGAAAGTTAAATGGAACAGTCCGTGGGCTACAGTGTAGCGACACAAGGGCAAAGCCTTTGGAGAGAACACTGCAGGGGCATCTGATGAAAAAATTACAGGCACCTCAGGGGGAAGGGAAGGGGGAGGCACCACAGCCACATGAGTCCACGACGCCAGATCCACGAAGGGGCCACCATGCCCATTGATGTATCCTGGGGAGTGCAAAGCCACAGTCTCTCAAGTCTCTACAGTGGGTGGGTTGCCCACTTCACCATCCTGAGGAGTGCAAAGCCACAGTCTCTCAAGTCTCTCCAGTGGGTGGGTTGCCCACTTCACCATCCTGGGGAGTGCAAAGCCACAGTCTCTCAAGTCTCTACAGTGGGTGGGTTGCCCACTTCACCATCCTGGGGAGTGCAAAGCCACAGTCCATCTGGTGGATGACAGTGTCCACTGCTCAAGGAGGAGGCATGGTGGGCACAGTGAACCATAAACAGTGCTTGACAGGAAGGGCCCAGCGGAGCAGTGCTTGAGACGGCGGGGCCCAGCGGAGCGGTGCTTGACAGGAAGGGCCCAGCGGAGCGGTGCTTGAGACGGCGGGGCCCAGCGGAGCGGTGCTTGAGACAGCGGGGCCCAGCGGAGCGGTGCTTGAGACGGCGGGGCCCAGCGGGGCGGTGCTTGACAGGAAGGGCCCAGCGGAGCGGTGCTTGAGACGGCGGGGCCCAGCGGAGCGGTGCTTGACAGGAAGGGCCCAGCGGAGCGGTGCTTGAGACGGCGGGGCCCAGCGGAGCGGTGCTTGACAGGAAGGGCCCAGCGGAGCGGTGCTTGAGACGGCGGGGCCCAGCGGAGCGGTGCTTGAGACGGCGGGGCCCAGCGGAGCGGTGCTCTTCTGCACGGCGGGGCCCTGTTCAGCGGTGCCTATCTTCACGGCGGGCCCTGTTCAGCGGTGCTCTTCTCCATGGCGGGCCCTGTTCAGCGGTGCTCTTCTGCACGGCGGGGCCCTGTTCAGCGGTGCCTATCTTCACGGCGGGCCCTGTTCAGCGGTGCTCTTCTCCACGGCGGGCCCTGTTCAGCGGTGCTCTTCTCCACGGCGGGGCCCTGTTCAGCTGTGCCTATCTTCACGGCGGGCCCTGTTCAGCGGTGCTCTTCTCCACGGCGGGCCCTGTTTTCTGCGGTGCTCTTCTCCACGGCGGGGCCCTGTTCAGCGGTGCCTATCTTCACGGCGGGCCCTGTTCAGCGGTGCTCTTCTCCACGGCGGGCCTTGTTCAGCGGTGCCTATCTTCACGGCGGGCCCTGTTCAGCGGTGCTCTTCCCCACGGCGGGCCCTGTTCAGCGGTGCTCTTCTCCACGGCGGGGCCCTTTTCAGCGGTGCCTATCTTCACGGCGGGCCCTGTTCAGCGGTGCTC
This sequence comes from Pleurodeles waltl, assembly GCF_031143425.1. NCBI lineage: Eukaryota > Metazoa > Chordata > Amphibia > Caudata > Salamandridae > Pleurodeles > Pleurodeles waltl. The sequence goes on along the minus strand of NC_090440.1, from coordinate 1,985,470,298 downwards.
TTCTCCACGGCGGTCCCTGTTCAGCGGTGCACATCCAGTAGATCAAGGGAGCCAGACCTGGCCTGGACTCCCTGCTCAGTCGCCCTCCGACCATGATGCTTCTGGACCCTTCGGGGACGGAGTCCTGGGCCCTTTGATGTCCTCCTTTCCAGCTGGGATGTGGCATGTGGGGCCCACCTGCTCCGCGCTCCTGCTGCCTGACTTCTCCGCCCTGCTGCCCTTACGCTCCTTAGATGGGGCTCTCGGGCCCTTGCCTCCCATAGATGATGTGGCTGGTGAAGTGGGCGAAGTTTGCTCCTTGGGGGCAGCCGTGTCAGTCCTCGCACGGCGGCCCTTGTGTTTCCTGGTCCTCTTGCCGGGGGGTGGGGGGGGCTGGATGTGTCCTTGCTGCTGATGGAGGTGTCACTGCTGGCAAAGGGTGGACTCCAGAACCCATGCACAACAGTGACACCCGAAGCTGGGCTGGTGGTGGCTGTGGTGCTCTTGGGACTCTTTGCAGATGGAGGGGGTAGGTCATCGGAGGGAAAGAGGTCAAGATTAGCCAGGAAAACTTTTTTAGGGCCAAGGTAAAGGGTAGGAGAAGTGGTGATGGGAGTGGAGGAAGAGGATGTGGTTGTAGGAGAGTCAGGTGTGCTGTCATTGGGTGAAGGTGCTGGTGCTGTAGGCTGTCGTGAGGTGGATGGCTGTTGGGTGGGTGGCTGCCTGCGTTTGTGTGTCTTGGAAGAGGGGGTGACAGACACAGTGGGAGAGGACACAGGGGACGTGTAAATGGCAGTGGGGGTGGTGACTGCACGCGTGCGGACTGTACAGGAGGGTGTGGTGGTGATGGAAGCACTGGCTGATGTTGGTGTGCATGCAGGTGTGAGTGTAGACGTCACAGGGAGGGAGGAGGGAGACGAGGAGGAGGGGGACACAGGGGTGGCAGTGACTGTTGGAATGTCTGCATCTGGGTGTTGCTTGGGTGAGTGTTTGTGGGATCTGTGGTGCTTGTGTCTGGATGAGCTGCCCTTGGGTGTTGAGGTGTGTGCAGGCTGGTCAGATGGTGTGGATGGGATAGGCTGAGGAACAGGAGACAGAGACAGGCTGGAGGCAGTCAGAAGAGGGAGGCTGGAAACAGGGACAATGGCTGCCGTCAGTGCTGAGGCCAGAGCAGTGAACCTCCAGGTAGGCATTGCTCCGATGCACCTCCCTTTCTACCCCCTGGATGGCATTCAAAAGGGTAGTCTGCCCAACAATGAGCGTCCTCACAATGTCAATGAGCTCCGCACTGAGGGCAGCAGGGGTGACAGGGGCAGGGGCTGAGGTGCCTGGGGCGAAGGAGACGCCCGCCTTCCTGGGCGAGCGGGCACGGAGCGTAGGCTGAGGGGCTGCAGGGAGGGCGGGGCTGGTGCGCTGGGTGGCGGCTGTACCTGTAGAGGCGGGGGTCCCGGATGTTTCCGCCACCGCTAGGGAGCACCCATCCGAGGACGTGTCTGTCGCTGCTCTCACCACCGGTCCCCGTTGTGGTGCTCCCCTCGCCCTCCGGATCACTGGTGCCCTCGGTGTCTGTTCCTGGGCCCACCGGGGCCTTGTGACTTGCAGCACCCTCGTGCTCCGATGCCAAATCTCCTCCGCCTGATGATGCTAATGCACACATGCACAAGAAGATGAAGAAGAAGGGGGGGGGGAGAAAAAAGAAGACCAGGTTGAGTGCATGCAATGTCAACACCATTGGCGGAGAGGACAGACACAGGAGCCTCATGCACTAAGCCGCGCATTCGGGGTACACTACTCAGTACTTCTGACTAAGACAACAGGTCAAGAGACGACAAACGCGCAGATGTGTGAGGCTGGACCATCAATAGCTGTACTTGTCACCCTACAGAGGTGGGGGCCGGGAGCACAGGGCCATGCCTAAGGGAGAGGACTACACTACAGAAAGCGCCCTGGCCTAATGTCACCCACAACCCTCCTCCCCCACCCAGACGCCTCCACTGCGCAGAAAGATAGCAGAATGTGCTGATACTCACCCCCTTGTGTCTGCTGTGATGCTCTCAAGCGCCCATCCAAATCAGGGTAGGCCACCGCCAGGATCCGGGACATCAGGGGGGTCAGGGTACGACTGGCACCCGTCCTAGGTTGGGAGGCCATCCCCAGCAGTGACTCGGCGGTCTTCCTGGTTCCGCGGCGGATGTCCTCCCACCTCTTGCGGCAGTGGGTGCCCCGTCTGACGTGGACCCCCAGGGCCCGGACTTCCTTGGCGATGGCACGCCAAATCTCGACTTTCTGATGGGCGCTGACCTATGTGACATGTACAGGGTGGGAAGGAAACATTAATCAACTTACTGCATGTTAGATGTGATTGGCCCCCCCTCCCCAACCTTGCCATATGGCACATGCTCTCATCTGTCGTGCGTTGCACTCCTCATTCGCCCCTCACCCCACCAACTTACATCCACCCCACTCCACACAGGCATCGCCCATTCCATGTGCACCCGGTGTACGTACCTGTTGGTCTGGAGGACCGTAGAGTAACGCATACTGGGGGAGGACTCCATCCACGAGCTTCTCCAACGCTTCAGACGTGAAGGCAGGGGCCCTTTCCCCAGTCGCAGCAGCCATTGTCACTTCCAGACCGAGGTCACAGCAGCACTTGCAGTATAGGTCCTCTCCTGTGGATGATCAGGTCTCGAGTGATTAGGCAGATAGAAAATGGCGGTCACGCCCACGGCGGTGCGTACCGCGGCGGTGCGTACCGCTACCGCTACCGCCAGCACACCTCGTCATTGGCTCCTGAAACCCATAGCATTCAATGTTAACCAATGCGGCTCCGTGTAGCGGTCTTCGACCGCCTACCGCCACGGTGTGCTCCGCCTGCGCATTGACCTCACATCCCATTGTCCCACTTCACAGGTCAGGCAGCCGCCATTTCAAGGGCCCACATGGCATAATTTCTACTGCGACACACAGGCCTAGGCCTTGCATTGCCACACATACACGCCTTTCTAACCATAGATAACCGTGTGCTATGCAAGCTGTGGTGAACGTACCAGTGATTGGCTTGACTCTGTGCTCCATGTTGTCATTCCTAGGCACCGTCCGCTGGGACTTGCGAGGAGAAGGATGATTCCTCGCGTGTACCGACCGCTGGTGGACCTGTCGACAATGGAAGAACGCCACATCATACTACGATACCGACTTGACCGTGCCACTATCCATGAACTGTGTGCCCAGCTGGAGCCAGCCCTGATGTCCCCCATCCGCCAACCCACAGGAATTCCCCCTCTGGTGCAGGTTCTGTCAGTCCTGCATTTTCTTGCAAGTGGCTCATTCCAGACAACAGTGGCCATGTCATCTGGAATGTCTCAGCCTATGTTTTCCAAAGTTTTGTCTAGAGTGTTGTCTGCCCTGACGAAACACATGCGGAGTTACATTATATTCCCTGAGGAGGTTGATTTGGCCACTGTGAAGGGTGATTTTTATGCCCTTGGACATATTCCCAACATCATTGGTGCCATTGATGGGACCCATGTAGCCTTAGTCCCCCCAAAAGACGATGAGCAGGTGTACAGAAACAGGAAAAGTTACCATTCTATGAACGTCCAGGTGGTCTGTTTGGCTGACCAGTACATCTCCCATGTGAATGCCATGTTCCCTGGGTCAGTGCATGACGCGTATGTGATGCGTAATAGCAGCATCCCTTATGTGATGGAACAGCTACAGAGACAACGTGTGTGGCTAATAGGTGACTCTGGTTACCCCAACCTGCCTTGGCTATTGACCCCAGTGAGGAATCCCCGGACCAGGGCTGAGGAACGGTACAATGAGGCCCATAGAAAGGACCTTTGGGCTCCTGAAGGCCAGATTTAGGTGCCTGCATATGACAGGGGGATCCCTGATGTACTCACCAAAGAAGGTGTGCCAGATCATAGTGGCCTGCTGTATGCTTCACAATCTGGCATTGCGACGTCAGGTGCCTTTCCTGCAGGAGGATGGTCCAGATGGTGGTGTTGAAGCAGCTGTGGAGCCTGCGGAGAGTGAAGAGGAGGAAGACTCAGAGGACGACACAGACAACAGGGACAGAGTTATCCAACAGTATTTTCAGTAGCACACAGGTAAGAATCAAGCACGCCATTTTACTTTTCCTGCAAGCCTCCTGCTTCTCAACTTTGTCTATGACCCCCCAGTTCTTTTAAACTGATGTTTGATTTTCCCTTCCCTTTTCAGTGCTGTATGTCCCACTCCGTGACTACTGCTTGGTTAGCCCATGGACTAATGCTTATTGATCTCGGTATGTGTTCAGCACAAAGTTAACAGAACATAATTGATCGGTAATGTGTTATACATTTGTAAATAATACAGCCTGGCTCCTGTTTGATTTCAGTGCATTGAGTGATTTATTTTTTGTGCTAGATAATGGTACATGATATAAACACGGTGATGGGTGGGGGTGGAGTAATGGCCATGGCAGAGTCCAGTTCTCAGTCTCACAGGTGCATTGTCCATATGCCTGTGGAAGGATGGAGCAGGGGCAGTTCAAGGTTGGACAGGGTGGCAATGTGGGACAGTGGGATGACTTCAGGGGGTGTCTCATGCTGGCGGGGGTCTTGACATCCTTCTCTGTCGATTTTTTTGATCTCAGGCTCCTCTTGCGGGGTGGTTGTTCTTCAGCAGGAGGTGGGGTTCTGGTGGCCTGTCGTTGTGGTGGGGCCTCCTGTCCACTAGCGCCGGCGGAGGTGGTAGGCTGTTCCTGGCTAGTGACAGGGGCCCTGTGTGGTGCCACACGGTCCCGCAACGTGTCTTCTATACGGTTGAGGGCCTGGACTATGCTCCCCATAGCGGTAGAGATGTTGATGAGTTGATTGGTGAACCCCATGTAGCGTTCCTCCTGCTGTGCCTGGATCTCCTGGAACCTGGCCAGTACCGTCGCCATCGTCTCTTGGGAGTGGTGGTAGGCTGCCATGATGGTGGTGAGGGCCTCTTGGAGAGTGGGTTCCCTGGGCCTCTCCTCCCCCCCCTGTCGCACAGCAGCCCTCCGAGTTGCCCTGTTTCCCTGGGCCTCTGTCCCCTGGACGGGTGCCCACTACCACTGCCCCCAGGTCCCTGTTGTTGTTGGGGTGGTGGGTTAGCCTGGGTGCCCTGTAGTGGCAGACACACCGCTGATTGACCTGTCCTAGAGACAGAGGCATGGGCCCGCTGGGTGGGAGCTATGCTGTTGGTCCCAGAGGGGGTTGGGTCTGCTGTGGCCTGTGTGTGGGGAACCGACTGTCCAGAGGTCCCCGATGGTCCGGGCTGGTCATCAGGTTCCAGATCGACAGAGCTGCTGTCATCACTGGGGGCCTCTTCCGGGGGGGGGATGGACATTTCTGGACCCTCCTGGCCGGTGTGTTGGTGTTCGGGTCCTGCATGGGGTAAGAGAGTATGGTTATTGTTTCTGTGTGTGCTATTGCGTGCCATTGATTGGTGCCCTTGTCCCCCAGTGCTGCCATTCCCTTGGGGGAGGTGTTGGGGGGGTGTTTTGGGGGGGGGTATGTGCAGTGGTCATGCTTGGGTGATGGGTGTCCATAGTTTGTGGGGGCATGCAGGGGTTGGTGTTGAGTGGGTTGTGCTGGAGAGACATTCTCATGGAGGATGTGTGATGGGGGGTTGGGGGTGAGGGTGGTGGTGGGGGTTAGCATGCTGGGGGGGGGGTGAAGTAGTTGAGATTGTACTTACCAGAGTCCATTCCTCCGTGTACTCCAGCGAGGCCATCAGGATGCAGGATGTTTAGTACCTCTTGCTCCCATGCTGTGAATTCGGGTGGAGTGGGTGGGGGTCCCCCGCCAGTCTTCTGCACTGCGATGTTGTGTCGCGAGACCATCGAGCGCACCTTTCCCCTTAAGTCGTTCCAGCGTTTGCGGATGTCATCTCGATTTCTGGGATGCTGTCCCACCGCATTGACCCTGTCCACGATCCGCTGCCATAGCTCCGCCTTCCTGGCTATAGTGGTGTGCTGCACCTGTGAGCCGAAGAGCTGCGGTTCAACTCTTATGATTTCCTCCACCATGACCCGGAGTTCTTGGTCCGAAAAGCGTGGGTGCCTTTGGGGTGCCATGGGGTGGTGTGGATGAGGTGTGGGGTGGTATATATGGTGATGAGTGTGTTGGTGTGTGGTGCTTTGTGCTTCTATGTGGTGTGTGTGATGGTGTAGTGTGCCTCTGTGTGATGTAGCTCTCTATTCTGTGATGTGTCTCTCTCTCCTTCGTCTCTGATCTTCGGTCGTAGGGGTTTGTGGGTGATGTGGGTGTGTGTTTTATAGTTGTATGGATGTGTGGGAGTGTTGTTGGTATGTGTGTCAGGTGTGTGTATTTCAAATTGCCCAATGTGGCAGTGTTTAGGAGCTGTGTGTGTATTTTGAGCGCGGCGGTGTGTACCGCCAATGGAATACCGCGGTTGAAAGACCGCCGCGTGGATTGGTGGGTCAGAATGGCATGGGCGTGTTTGTGTTGGCGTGGCGGTGGAGGTTTGGTCATCTCCAGTTTTCCGCGGCCCGCTGATGAGGCGGCCTTCCTTGGATGTCGGGTTTTTGGCGGATTCACAGTTGGTGGTCAGAATGACCGTGGCGGTTTACCGCGGCCGCGGCGGTAGTATGGCGGAGTTCTGACCGGCGGTATGGCCCTTTTACCGCCAAGGTCAGAATGACCCCCTTAGTGTCAACAAAATAGTCTCCATCAAGGAAATAAAGAAGAAAATAAGGAAGGTGTAAAACCAAGATACTCTGTGAACAACACCAGTAAGCAGAATCACCTCATGCATGTTTATAGTATCACCATTAAGAAAGTCCAAGATTTGTGAAAATTGCCACAAAAGATAGAGGCCCTCATTCTGACCTTGGCGGGCGGCGGAGGCCGCCCGCCAAAGTCCCGCCGTCAGGTTACCGTTCCGCGGTCGAAAGACCGCGGCGGTAATTCTGACTTTCCCGCTGGGCTGGCGGGCGGTCGCCTTCAGGCCGCCCGCCAGCCCAGCGGGAAAGAGGCTTCCACGATGAAGCCGGCTCGGAATCGAGCCGGCGGAGTGGAAGCTGTGCGACGGGTGCAGTTGCACCCGTCGCGTATTTCACTGTCTGCGCAGCAGACAGTGAAATACATTTAGGGGCCATCTTACGGGGGCCCCTGCAATGCCCATGCCAGTGGCATGGGCACTGCAGGGGCCCCCAGGGGCCCCGCAACCCCCCCTACCGCCATCCGGTTCCCGGCGGTCGGACCGCCAGGATCTGGATAGCGGTAGGGGGGGTCGGAATCCCCTCGGCGGCGCAGCAAGCTGCGCCGCCTTGGAGGATTCAATGGGGCGGCGGTACACTGGCGGGAGACCGCCAGTGTTGCCGGTCCGACCGCGGCTTTACCGCCGCGGTCGGAATCCCCATTGGAGCACCGCCGGCCTGTCGGCGGTGCTCCCGCGGTCCTCCGGTCAGAATGAGGGCCAGAATATTGTGGATAGTTAGTAATTGATGACTGAAAAGATATACTGAATTTGGTACCTTTCTTATTTTTATAACTGTTGTTTGAAATCGAAATGTTGGGCCAAACTATATTCCAAAAGTCACGAAGAATCTGTAAGAGAGGGAGCCATGACTGACCATTGTTCAATATCAGGAAACCACAAGTTAGGTGTGTGTTTAGTTAAGTCCAACATTAACACTAACCTGTGATTGGAAATCTTCATTGCAAAGAGATGTTTATATAGGTCCTAAGTTAGCCTGATTTCCAAATATAAGGTGCCTAAAGTGAGCCAAAGTGAGAAAAGTTTAAATATGTTAGTCCGAAGGGGAAAAAGGAGCTAGCTAATTGGTTTCCCGAAATATTTATGGATTACAAAAAAGTAACAGCAAATATTATTTGTAGGTGGCTCCTTAAGTAAAAGAAGTCTAAAATGGGAGTTCCCATTGTGTAAAATACCTAACTTTACCTCTGCAGAGAGTATATCGTCCTGACGGCGGTCCTTCGGTAACGGCTTCCACAAGCCGAATGTCTCCAGGACGTTCGTTTTGAAAGGACACTGTAATAGAAGAAGGACTCCTCCTTCTTAGATAAGCTCATGCATGTGAAAGAATTCATCAAAAAGATGGCCGCCATCTTTAAATTTACCACCAGCAATTATGCAAAGCTCCAAGTTGTCCGAATTTTACTATGAAAATACGGTAATATAACGTCATGATAAGTAAATTTTAGGAGGATGGTAATTTCTCCCATTGCCACGAAAAAAAGGGGGATAAACCGCCCGATTCGGCGCAGCGCAAATGTTAGTGCATAGTTTTTTTAAATGAAGAACACGAACAGATAATAATTATATGGTCGCAAGCCAGAACTGATCATCATAATTCTAGTTTGGTGATACTGAATGTAAAACCCATCACTAAAGCAGCCAAATTGTGCCTATAGGGCAAATTACCTACAAACTAGTAAGAGGAAATAGGTCCGTATTACCGATATTGAATAATATGTTGTCGCCATCTTCGAAGGTCCGTCAAAAAGTATAATATTATGAATACAAACTGTGCTAAGATGTTTCTAATTCTGACGAGATAGTTACTGGGTACGAGGTTGGTTGTTGAATGTCATAGTTAAAAATTAGAGAGTGTAACCCTCATAGTGTCTAATAATAAAGAAAATTAAATTATATAGGTACAGAGTATCGATGATATTTATGTACCAACGACCTATCCAGTGTATCTATTCATAATTATCAATACCAGAGTGTGATGTAATAACACATAGAAAAGTCAGAGATACACCTAGTAAGTTAGTGTCCATTGATGAAATTTAAAAGGTGAGTCCCATATCAATTGCGTTCCAAAACAGGTGGTACATCATACAGGTCATGTAACACATATTCATATGTGAACATCTTTGTGCAGTGACAATCATCCAGAGAACACTGCACAGAACAGTATTAACAGACTTATCAAAACCATATGCAATCATAGAAAGTAATGTAATTCATGATCAATATTCATCCCCATTCGTATGCTTTTTAATCTCAGTATCCATTTAGCCTCGTTCCTTCTGAGTTGCAGCTCACGGTTTCCTCCTCTAGGATGTGCCTGTGTCTGACTGATACCCATATATTTCAATTTGGGGATTTCTATTTCAGAATGTTCACTGTTGACATGACGTGCTACGGGTGACAAGAGGTCATTATTTCTCAAAGCTCGTACATGTTCTTGGATCCTCTCCTTCAGAGGTCTGATCGTACTACCCACATAGATCTTTCCACATTCACATATTAGTATATAAACTACATATTTAGTATTGCAATTGATAAACTCTTGAATTTTGTTTGTCTTGCTACCATTAAAGTTGAAACTAAGAGTCTTGTGCAGCGCAAGATTACATACATTACATCTGCTGCAACAAAAAAAGCCCTTCGGTTTAGTAGGTAGCCAAGTAGTCAATTTCTCCTTGAATGGTGGTAGATAGCTTTTACACACAATATCTCGAATAGTAGTCCCTCTCTTATGAGTCATTGTAGGTTTTGTCAGCAATAACTGTTTCAAAGTGTTATCAGTATGTAAGATGCTCCAATGTTTACAAAGGATTTTATGAATATCCTGACTATTCTGACTAAATGGGGTACAGAATGACACCGGTCCTTTACTTCTATTCTTTTGTGCATTCTTTCTAAGAAGGGAAGATCTTTGGATTTTGTTAATTTTCTTTCTGGCTTTGCTTATGGTTTGTACAGAGTATCCCCTTTGAATGAATCTGTTCTCTAGTTTGTTTAGTTCATAATCACAGATTTTACTGTTGCTGCAGTTTCTTTTCACCCGAATCATTTCTCCAAAAGGGATAGCATTTTTTTGTATGGTTGGGTGAGAACTCCCAGCATGTAGCAATGCATTGCAAGCGGTAGACTTCTGGTATAAGTTGGAATATACACCGTTATTTTCTACAAAAATTTCCAGATCTAAGAAGTGAATACGATCCTTACTGTGTTCGTAAGCCATCTTAATGTTAAAATCATTTTCATTAATGTGATCTATGAATTGCAACAGCTGTGACTCATCACCAGTCCAAATCATAAGTACATCATCAATGTACCTTCCCCAAAAAAATATATGTTCTGTCAAGTTGGGGGGACCATTAAGCCACACATGTATTTTTTCAAAAAGGCCCATATAAAGATTGGCATATGACGGCGAGAAGCGTGAGCCCATCGCAACTCCTTGTGCCTGTCTGTACCATCTGCCTTCATGGGTAAATACATTGTTGTCTAATATGAATGCAATCATATCCACTAACATGTTGGTATGTTCAGAATATGAGGCCGATCTACTAGCCAAAAAATTTTGAATCGCTTCCAGACCTTTATTTTTAGGTATGCAAGTATATAAAGAGCTAACATCTAGGGTTACCCAACTCATTTCAGGAGACCATCTAATGTCTTCTAGTTTCATCAGAACATCCCGTGTGTCTCTTCCTATGCCCATATGGGCAATGCACCTGTGAGACCAATACACTGGACTCTGCCATGGACACTCCTCTGCCATCACCCCTCACCATTTCACTACCCCCTCCAATTTTGAGCATTTAAATAAACACACCTAAAGCACAAAATGCTGTCTGTCTGTGATTTTGAAATAGTGTATTAGCAATTACAGTGACACAATGTTTTTGAAATAGTAATGTCAACATACCTATGTCACACAGCTCTAGTCCATGAGGAATCTAAGCAGATGTCACACAGTGGGACCCACATCTGTTAAACCGTAAGGGAAAGTGACAACTCAGTGACCATACACTGGGTGAAAACGACAGACAGGAGAGAGGTAGTAGTGTTAAAGTACATGTAGTAGGCAGGATTGTATTCTTACCTGTGTGTCACTGGAAATATTGCTGGATCACTGAGTCCCTGTTGTGCATGTCTTCTTCCTCTGCTTCCTCCTCATCACTGTCCACAGGCTCCACAGCTGCAACAACACCGCCATCTGGACCATCCTCCTGCAGAAAAGGCACCTGGCGTCGCAAAGCCAAGTTGTGAAGCATACAGCAGGCCACGATGATCTGGCACACCTTCTTTGGTGAGTAGAATAGGGATCCACCTGTCATATGGAGGCACCTGAACCTGGCCTTCAGGAGGCCGAAGGTCCGCTCGATTACCCTCCTAGTTCGCCCATGGGCCTCATTGTAGCGTTCCTCTGCCATGGTCCTGGGATTCCTCACTGGGGTCAGTAGCCATGACAGGTTTGGGTAACCAGAGTCACCTGCAAATGGTGAGGGGCAACTGTTAGACACACAGTAACCTGGAGGGATAACCCCAGACCCAGACAACCATTCCCACTGACTTGCTTCCAGGTGCTCACCTAATAGCCACACACTGGAGTTGACCCATCACATAAGGGATGCTGCTATTCCGCAGGATGTAGGCGTCATGACATGAGCCAGGGAACATGGCATTCACATGGGAGATGTACTGGTCTGCCAAACATACCATCTGTACATTCATAGAATGATAACTCTTCCGGTTTCTGTACACCTGTTCACTCCTGTGGGGGGGGACCAAAGCCACATGGGTCCCATCAATGGCACCTATGATGTTGGGGATATGTCCCTGGGCATAGAAATCACCTTTCACTGTAGGCAAATCCTCCACCTGAGGGAAAACGATGTAGCTCCGCATGTGTTTCAGAAGGGCAGACAACACTCTGGACAATACGTTGGAAAACATAGGCTGGGACATCCCTGATGCCATGGCCACAGTTGTTTGAAAAGAGCCACTTGCAAGGAAATGGAGCACTGACAGCACCTGCACTTGAGGGGGGATTCCTGTGGGATGGCGGATTGCTGACATCAGGTCTGGTTCCAACTGGGTACACAGTTCCTAGATTGTGGCACGGTCAAGCCTGTAGGTGATTATCAAATGTCGTTCCTCCATTGTCGACAGGTCCACCAACGGTCGGTACACCGGAGGATGCCGCCATCTCCTCACATGTCCCAGCAGACGGTGCCTAAGAAGGACAACAGCAAGCACAGAGTCAAACAACTCAGAGGTACGTAACCACAGTTTACCCAGAACACCAATCATACACAAAAGGTGGCCTGTATGTGTGTTGAGACTAGGCCTAGGTATGTGTGACGCAGTTGAAAATGAAGCCATGTGGGCCCCTGAAATGGCGGCTGCCTGACCTGTAAAGTGGGACAATGGGATGTGAGGTAACTGCGCTGGCGTTGTACACCGTCGCGGTAGGCGGTCGAAGACCCCGGCGCAATGCTGCATTGGTTAACATTGGACCCTATAGGTCCCAGGAGCCAATGACGATGTACGCCAGTGGTGACGGTATGCACCGCCACGGACGTGACCACCATTTTCTATCTGTTCAATCACTCGATACCTGATCTTCGACAGGAGAGGACCTACACTGCAAGTGCTGCTGTGACCTCGGTCTGGAAGAGGCAATGGCTTGTGTGTCTGGGGATAGGGCCCCTGCCTTCACATCGGAGGAGTTGGAGAAGCTCGTGGATGGGGTCCTCCCCCAGTACATGCTACTCTACGGTCCTCCAGACAAACAGGTAAGTACACAGGTAGCATGTTGTATGGGCTATGCCTGTGTGGAGAGGGCTGGATGTAAGAAGGAAGGGGGCAGAGTGCTGCGTGCATGAAAGACGGTGAATGCATGTGCCACATGGCAAGGGTAGGGATGGGGGACAATTACTTTGACGGTGCAGCTGGTAGTAACTTCTCTTTTTCCCCTGTACATTTCATGTAGGTCAGCGCCCACCAGAAAAAAGAGATTTGGCGTGCCATCGCGAAGGACGTCCAGACCCTGGGGGTCTACCACAGATGGAGCACCCACTGCCGGAAAAGATGGGAGTACATTGGCCGCAGGAGCAAGAAGACGGTGGAGGCTCAGCTGGGGATGGCCTCCCAACGTGGGAGGGGTGCCCGTAGCACCATGACCCCCCTGATGTTCAGGATCCTGGCTGTGGCCTACCCGGAGTTGGAACGGCGCTTGAGGGCATCACAGCAGACACAAGGGGGTGTGTACACTCTCATTCTGCTGACTTTGCGCGCAGTGGAGGTGTCTGGGTGGGGGAGGAGGGCTGTGGGTTTACCTAGGCCAGGGCGAGTTCCGTAGGCTAGGCCCCTCCGTAAGGCAGGCCATGTGGCACCCCAGCCCACCTCTGTAGACTGCCAAGTACAGCTATTCATGCCCCTGTGTCATCTATATGTGCAGATGTCGTCCATAGCCTTGTAGGCCATATCCCAAGAATTGAACAGTGGAGCCCGAGAGACCGGTGTAGTGCAGGGGGCTTCTGTGTCTGTCTTGTCCGCCAACGGTAGTGGTAATCCATGCACTCAACATGTCTTTCTTCTGTCGTCCCCCCCTTTTTGTGGTCTCCCTGTTCTTGTGTGCATTAGCATCATCAGGCGGAGGAGCAGTGGCACCGGAGCACGTGGGAGCTGCATCCCACATGGCCCTGGAGGGCGAGACTACGGACTCGGAATTCACCAGTGGGACGGAGGGCGAGGGGAGCGTCAAGGCGGGGACAGGAGCTGAGACCAGCGACACGGACACGTCCTCTGTTGGGAGCTCCCTTGTGGTGGCGGCAACATCTGTGCCCCCTGCATCTACAGGTACAGCCGCCACCACCCCCCCCACCAGCACCGCCCTCCCAGCAGCCCCTCAGCCTTCGCCCGTGCCCGCTCACCCAGGAGGGTGGCCATCACCTTCGCCCCAGGCACCTCAGGCCCTGCCCCAGTCTCCCCTGCTGCCATCAGTGAGGAGGCCATTGACCTCCTCAGGTCCCTCACTGTTGGGCAGTCTACAATTTTGAATGCCATCCAAGGTGTAGAAAGGCAGTTGCAACAAACTAATGCATTCCTGGAGGGTATTCATTCTGGTCAGGCGGCCCATCACCGAGCTTTTCAAACTCTGGCCTCAGCACTGATGGCAGCCATTGTCCCTGTCTCTAGCCTCCCCCTCCAATTTCCTCCACCCAGACCCAATCCCCTGTACCTCTGCCTATCCCAAGCACACCATCAGACCAGCATGCACACACTTCAACACACAAGGGAAGCTCTGGCAAACATAAGCACCACACATCCCACAGGCACTCACGCAAGCAACACACACATGCAGACACACCAACATCCACTGTCTCCACTGTGTCCCCCTCCTCGTCTCCCTCCTCCCTCCCAGTCTCGTCTACACTCACACCTGCATGCACTACCTCTACAGCCACTACGTCCCTCACCAGCACACCCACCAGCACACCCTGCTTACGTGCAGTCACCACCCCCACTACAATTCACACGTCCCATGTGTCCTCTCCCAGTGTGTCTGTGACGCCCCCTCCCAAGATACACAAATGCAGGTACACACCCAACCAACAGCCATCCACCTGACGACAGCCTCCAGCGCATGCACCTGCACCCAAAGTCACCAAACGTACACCTCCTACTACCACCACCTCTTCCTCCACTCCCAAACCCCCTCCAGCTACCCATCCCAGTGTGTCCAAAAAAACTTTTCCTGTCCAGCCTTGACCTTTTTCACACACCTCACCCACCCCGTCCATCTCATAGGTCCCGAACTAGCACCTCAGCCACAACATCTCTGGGACCAGTGGTGCCTGTAGTCACCGGTATGTGAAGTGCACTGGCCACCAGGACAGCCAGTGTGGCACGGAGCCACAGCACAGACAGTCCCCCACCTGTGAAGCATCAGAAGTTGGCCAGTGCCCTGCGGGAGAGGGGGAAGACTCCAGCCACCAAAGCCGCTCCCAGGGGTCCAGGTGGGAGTGTGGAGTCAGCTGTGACACCTTCCAAGGTGGGGAAGGGCCACAAGAAACCCGGCAAGCCTGGTAAGAGCTGCACGGCGGAGAAGACCGTCATCATCCCCGCTGCCCAGGAGGCCACCGCCAGCCCCAGCCCAGCTGCCCAGGAGGCCACCACCAGCCCCAGCTCAGCTGCCCAGGAGGGCACCGCCAGCCCCAGCCCAGCTGCCCAGGAGGGCACCGCCAGCCCCAGCCCAGCTGCCCAGGAGGCCACCGCCAGCCCCAGCCCAGCTGCCCAGAAGGGCACCGTCAGCCCCAGCCTAGCTGCCCAGGAGGCCACCGCCATCACCAGCTCCGCTGGGCCATGAAGGACCGCCAGCACAAGCCCCGCTGGGCCATGAAGGACCGCCAGCACAAGCACCGCTGAACAGGGCACCGCCAACTCAAGCACCGCTGCACAGGGCACCGGCAACTCAAGCACCGCTGAAGAGAGCACCGCCAACTCAAGCACCGCTGCACAGGGCACCGCCAACTCAAGCACCGCTGAACAGGGCACCTCCAACTCAAGCACCGCTGAACAGGGCACCGCCAACTCAAGCACCGCTGCAAATGGCACCGCCAACTCAAGCACCGCTGAACAGGGCACCGCCAACTCAAGCACCGCTAAACAGGGCACCGCCAACTCAAGCACCGCTGAACAGGGCACCGCCAACTCAAGCACCGCTGCACAGGGCACCGCCAACTCAAGCACCGCTAGCCCATGAGCGGCAGGGGCACTGACGCAACTGGGTCCGTCACAGGGTGAGTGATGCACTCTGGGCACCAGTCCCTCTCCAGAACCAGTGGAGACATCCATCCACTACCTCTGTCCTTCACAGGATGAAGCACTCTGGGCACCAGTCCCCCTCCAGAACCAGTGGAGACTGTTATCCACTTGAGAGACTGTGGCTTTGCACTCCCCAGGATTGTACAGTGGGCAACCCACCCACTGTAGAGACTTGAGAGACTGTGGCTTTGCACTCCCCAGGATTGAACAGTGGGCAACCCACCCACTGTAGAGACTTGAGAGACTGTGGCTTTGCATTCCCCAGGATGGAACAGTGGGCAACCCACCCACTGTAGAGACTTGAGAGACACATGGCACCGCCAACTCAAGCACCGCTGAACAGGGCACCGCCAACTCAAGCACCGCTAAACAGGGCACCACCAACTCAAGCACCGCTGAACAGGGCACCACCAACTCAAGCACCGCTGCACAGGGCACCGCCAACTCAAGCACTGCTAGCCCATGAGCGGCAGGGGCACTGACGCAACTGGTTCCGTCACGGGGTGAGTGATGCACTCTGGGCACCAGTCCCCCTCCAGAACCAGTGGAGACATCCATCCACTACCTCTGTCCTTCACAGGATGAAGCACTCTGGGCACCAGTCCCCCTCCAGAACCAGTGGAGACTGTTATCCACTTGAGAGACTGTGGCTTTGCACTCCCCAGGATTGTACAGTGGGCAACCCACCCACTGTAGAGACTTGAGAGACTGTGGCTTTGCACTCCCCAGGATGGAACAGTGGGCAACCCACCCACTGTAGAGACTTGAGAGACTGTGGCTTTGCACTCCCCAGGATGAAGCAGTGGGCAACCCACCCACTGTAGAGGCTTGAGAGACTGTGGCTTTGCACTCCCCAGGATGGAACAGTGGGCAAACCACCCACTGTAGAGACTTGAGAGACTGTGGCTTTGCACTCCCCAGGAATGAACAGTGGGCATGTGGCCCTCTCGTGGATTTGGCGTTGTGCACTCAACCGGCTGAGGTGCCCCCCCTTTTCGTCCCCCTGAGGTGCCTGTTTAGTTGCTGTCTGATGCCCCTGCAGTGTTCTCTCCGTCATGGTCGGGGATCTTGTGTGGGCCTTGCCCATACCGTGTGGTCCCAGTGTTCCACGGACTTTCTTTGTGCAGTACCTGGACTACTATGCCTGGTATATATTTTGTACATGGTGTATATATATATTTCTGCCTACTTGTTTGTAATATATTCCGATGGTTACACTCATTTTCTTTGGTCTTTGCATTCTTCCGTGGAGGTTTGGGGGGTGTCACTGTGATGTATTGATATGCATTAGTGTGTGTGTTGTAGTGGGTGAGGGTGGGGTGTTGCGTGTGTGTCCCCCTGTTTTTTGGCCTCCCCCCTCCTCTGTGTCATAGGTGCAGTACTCACTGTGGTCTTCGCTGCCGGCGTTCGTGCTCCTGGTAGAGGAGCAGGAAGACTATCGCAGGTAGAATTTGGAGTTCCAGTTCCATGGTGTCCCCGTTCCTCGTGGAGTGTGTAGAGGTGAGCGTTTTCCCTTCAAAATTCCTGTTTCTGCCGTGTTTTTATCCACGGTTAATCCGCCCCGGAAAAGGTGGCGGATTGGCCTGTCATAATAGCGGGTACATTGTCTCCCGCCTGTCTGTTGGCGGTGACCGCCGCGTTGTTTGTTTGTACCGCCGTGGCGGTCGGAGTGTTAAAGTGGCTGTCTTTGTTGGCGGTTTCCGCCACGGTCGTAATTGCAATTGTTTTACCGCCGGCCTGTTGGCGGTCTTACCGCCGCTTTAACACCGTCCGCCAGAGTTGTAATGACCACCTATATCTCTTTTTGATATAGTATATACAGAGCTAGCTTCCTACACAGCCCAGCTGTCATCCTGACCCAGACATGTATTCCACAGCCAGGCAGAGGCACAGAACTGTAAAGCAAGAAAATGACTACTTTCTAAAAGGGGCCTTTTCAGACTTTTTCACCACAAAATGTATTTTGAAATTGTGAATTCAGAGACCCCCAACTCCCCATATCTATCTGCTCCCAATAAGAAATTACACTTAATCCCCTTGTTACCCTATGGGAGAGATAGGCCTTGCAAAAAGGGCCATTTCCAACATCAAGATATTGAGGCTATGATGCCAACGTTTTAGCCTTTGAGAATGACTCTGAGGCTGCTGGGCCTCATGGCCTCCTGCATCCTGCTGGTGACACATGACAGATGGCGTATGCGGGCTCTGCAGTGGGACCTGAAGTTCCTTTGGACGCAGCATCAGGGGAATCTCTCTGACATGGTCCAGAACTCGGAGGGAACTGCACAAGATCTGCAGTGGTAGCTTTCAAACCATGGTTGGGTCAGAGAGAGACCCCTCTCCCTTCCCCAAGCAGTTCTGACTTGAGTGATAGATGCATCATTCCTGGGGTGGGGTGGTCACATGGGAGAGGCGGAGATCAGAGGCATCTGAGTTTGGGCTCCACATTATTATTCTGGAACTCAGGGCTATCAGACTGGCCTCTCTCAGTGAGAAAGTAATGCTTGTTTTTGCTGACAGTACCAACACCATGTGGTATTGCAACAAGCAGGGCATGGTGAGGCCGTGGACTCTTTGTCAGGAGGCTCTGCGCCTCTGGACATGGCTGGAACATCAGGGCGTTTCCCTGGTGGTTCAACACCTGTTGGGCTCCCTGAACGCCAGAGCGTATAAACTCAGCCATCAGTGCCTGGTCAATCATGAATGGCGTCTCCATCTGGAGGTGGTGCACGGTCTCTCAGCAATGGAAAGAGCCTTGGTTAGATCTGTTTGCCTCCGCAGCGAACACGCAATATCAGCAGTTTTGTGCATTGGAGTTTCCAAGGCGGCACTCACATGGCAACACTTTTCGTCTGGAGTGAAGCTCAGGCCTCCTGTAGACCTTTCCACCGATATCACTTCTGCCCAGGGTTTTGAAGATGATCGAGAACGACCGGGCCCTAGTGATCCTTGTGGTGCTGGACTAGATACGAAGAGTCCAGTATCGGGAGCTATTGGGCATGGCCATCAATCCTCTATTCAGACTGCCCCTTCAGGAGGATCTTCTGTCACAGCAGCAAGGAAGGGTTCTCCACGCAAACCTGTCCAGTCTCTGCCTTCTTGGTTGGAGATTGAGTGGCGGCAGTTGACAGCTTTTGACATTCTGCCTGAAGTCAGTGACGTTATCTTGGCAGCCAGGCGTCCCTCTTCCAAAATGGTATACGCCTGTCGATGGAACAAACTTGAGGCATGGCGCACAGACAAGTCTGTTGACCCCCTCTCTGCCTGTCTTTCCGAGGTGCTTTTGTTTCTTTGGCTCAGCAGGGTTCTGCTTTGGGCACCCTCAAAAATAATTTGTCTGCTATTTCTGCTTTTCTGAGTTACCTGACCAACCCTCTTTGTTTCAATCTCCTATTGTTTGTAGATTCCTTAGAGGTCTTACCCATATGTTTCCTCCATAACCATTCATAATGCCCCAATGGGATTTGAATCTAGTTTTTTCTTTCTTAATGTGCGCTCCCTCTGAGCCGCTTTATAAATATCCTCTCAGGTTTCTGATGTTAAAAACAGCCTTCCTTGTGGCAATCACATCTGCCTGTAGCGTGAGTGAGCTGCAGGCATTGTCATCTAAGCCACTGTATCTTTCCAGCTATCCTGAGAAAGTGGTGCTTCACACAAGGGATTCCTTTTTTCCAAAAGTGATCATGCCCTTTCATGTAGACCAATCCATCACCTTGCCTACTTTTTATGCACCCCCTCATCCTTATAAGGAAGAGGAGAGACTATACCGCCTAGACCCAAAAAGAGTGTTGGCGTTCTACCTTGATCATACCAAAGAGCTCCAGGTAGATGATCAACTCTTTGTTGGGTATGTGGTTGCGAAGAAAGGTTGGGCAGTGCAGAAGTGAACCATTGTTACCTGCATTAAAATGTGCTGCGCATTGGCTAAAAAGCAACTCCCGGAGGGTTTGCGGGATCATTCTACCAGAGCAACAGCTGCAACCACTGCGTTAGAGCGTGGAGTTCCAGTCCTGGACATCTGTCAGGTAGCAACATGGGAATCACTGCACATGTCCACCAAACACTGCTGCCTGGACATTCAGGTCCGTAGGGATGGGTACTTTGCCTGTTTGGTCCTGCAGGACTTCCTAATATGATCTTGGTTCGCAGACTCTCCTCCGGGGATAGTATTGTTTGGGTATCTATTCTAAGGTAAGGAATCTGCAACTTGAAGTTTCTATCAAATTAACAAGTGACTTACCTTCGGTAACGCCTTATCTGGTAGAGACATATTCTAGTTGCATTTTCCTTACCTTAAATTACCAACCTACCCATCCGTCCCACTTTGCAAACTGATTTCTAGAGATAGGGACTTCCCTTTCAGGGCCCTAGTTCCGACGTACCAGTGCTCAGTGTTCTTCTTTGCTCTGCCCTTCTGGTGCGAAAGTCATGAAACGAAACTGAGGTCAGCGCGCCAGAGTGGTGCCTATTTAGGTCCTGCGATATCATATACGATGATGGATGTGAAGTCGTCCGACACCACATAATGGCGCCCAGGGGTACTGCTCGAGAAAAATCTCCAGATCCAGACTGACGCCTGGGAAAAATTCTAAGGTAAGGAATCTGCAACTAAAATATATCTCTACCAGATAAGGCATTACGTGAGTCGTGAGGTGGGACTACTTCCAAAAGAGCAAAGACTGGCCTCCATAGTGATAATCCCAAGGAAGGCAAACAGGCGGAAGACTGTGAGTCCTATAGGCCCATTCCCTCCTAAACGTTGAAATTAAGATTTTAGCAAAGGTACCGACCATGCAAATTATCCAGGTCATTAATACTCTGATCCACCCCAATCAATCCTGCTTTATGCCAGGTTGTAGCACAGCGCTCAACTTGCGACGACTGCATAGAGTACTGGGGCAATTGAGATAGATACGGAATATACCTTTGCCTTCTCTCTTGATGCCCGCATGGTTTTTGATACTGTTTATTGGCTGTAGGAGGCTGGCCTGGTGGTGGTGGACACCTATGTTGTTGGTACCTTATACCAGGTCCAGGCAACCCTTATTAGCAAGTGTTACCGTGTCTAGGAAGCCAGGGCTCTCTAGTGGTAGCTGTGGTGAGCATCCAAGACTTATCTAGGAGTGTAAAGCACTTGCAATACTACAGTTGTCACACAGTAACTTATCACACTAAAAAGGGACCACATAGTGTTGAAAAATAAAGGTACTTTATTGCAGTAACACTGAAGTAGAATACTATAGGCAAACCCCCCTCTCTGGAGGTAAGTTTACTCAAAATATACAAATGTAAGTACTAGGAATTAGCATAGAAACATTAGAAATGGGCAAGTGCCCTATAGGGGTGCAAAACCATATACTAAAATAGTGAAATGCAAGAATGGGTCCCCCACCAGAGGAAATTGAGTAGTTATCCAAGGGCTTGGAGAGTATGGAACCCCAAGAGGTGCGTATCTAGAAGACCCTCGGTGACCAGAAGGGCAGAGGTAAGTTACCTGGTTGACCCATAGGCTAACACAGAGACTTAGGGCTGATACAATGCAAGAATAGGACCAGACCGGTGGAACCAAACAGTGGTTTCCGGCTAAAGAGGACTTGTAAAAGAAAGGGACAGAGTCCATTCCACACAGGAGTATCCAGGCGGGGCAGGAGGCAAGGCCTACTCTTTTGTGTGTGAAGATCCGGGACAACGGTGATGTGTGAAGGCCAGCTGCGGAGTCCAGGAGCTGCATAGGAGACCTTGAAGTCATTTAGAAGCTGTCCGTTGATGCTCGCCGGATTGCAGGCAGGTCAGGAGGACTCACAACAAACACAAGCAAATGCAAGTTGGAGCTGAAGAATATTTGCAGGGCTGGAACAGACAACGAAGATCCTGGGGACTCGACCCCTGGAGGGAGTCCGGGTTGACTCTAGGAAGACAGGAGAGCCAGCAGAACAATCGGAGCCCCGACGAGCAACCCACTGGCAGCAGGCACAGTAATCTGCAGTGAGGCCCAGGCAGCACACCTGAAGAGTAGTCCCACATCACTGAAGCAGCAGAAAG
Organism: Pleurodeles waltl; assembly: GCF_031143425.1. Taxonomy (NCBI): domain Eukaryota; kingdom Metazoa; phylum Chordata; class Amphibia; order Caudata; family Salamandridae; genus Pleurodeles; species Pleurodeles waltl. Next base: position 1,985,448,698 of record NC_090440.1, on the reverse strand, counting down.
GAGACTGTCCTTGCAGAGATAGAGTGCTGGTGGCAGGCCGTTTACTTGGAGCCTGAAGATCCTTTGGGGCAGGAATGAACAAACCTTGGTAGCTCTAACAGTTGCGATGCCCAGGGATTCCATCCTGGACAAAGAGGCAAGAGCTCACCACTTCCCAAGTTGGACAGAAGGCAAAGAGGACCTAGAGGGCACCTCAGAACCACCAGCTGTGTTGGAGAATCTCTTCAGGTCCAGAGGACAGGAGATCTCAGCAGTCGAATGTTGTTGCCTTAGGAGCCTGCACTCCAAGGGAGATTTCTTCTTGCGTCTTTTGTGTAGCTGAGGTCTTGCCAACCCCAGAGGATGCACAGCCGTGGAAACGTTGCAAAGTGCTGACAGGAGCTACGGAAACAATGTTGCAGGGCGAGGTCGTCTCAGTGTTGCAGTCTTGTTCAGTTCCAGTGAAGACCAGCAGCGGTTCTGGTGGCCAAGAGTAGAAGAGGTCATTGCAGAGGAGTGGAGTCTTGCACGCTGAATCTGGGGACCTACCTGCATTGGAGTCCCTAAATAGCCCAAAAAGGGGTTTGGTCACTTTGCAAGGTGACCACCTATCAGAGGGGGTCACTGATGTCACCTGCCTAACCTGACCACTCAGATGCTTCCCGAGACCTCTGCCCATCTTGCTTTCAAGATGGCAGAATCAAGTGACCACCTGGAGGAGCTCTGGGCACCACCTCTGGGGTGGTGATGGACAAGGGAATGGTCACTACCGTTTCCTTTGTGTAATTTCTCGCTAGAGCAGGGACCGGGGGTCCCTGGACTGGCGCGAACTGGATTCACCAAATGTGCCCTTTAAAGCAAGCTGGTGGTGTGGGGAGGCAACCCCTCCCCAGCCTTGTAACATCTATTTCCCAGGGAGAGGAGGTTGCACCCATCTGTCGCAGGTAATCCTTTGTCCTGACTTACTCTGCTTGAGCTGGTCAAGCAGCAGGACGGCAGAATCCTGTCTGAGGAGCTGCAGCAGCGTGGGCTACTCGCAGACCCTGGAAGACTGGTAGGAGTAATACTTGGGGGTCCTCTAAGGAGCCCCCAGAGTGCATGGAATCATGCCGCCAATACTGGCATCAGTGTTGGGGTATGATTCTAACATGTTTTGATACCAAATATGCCTAGGTTTGGAGTTGCCATTATGTTGCTGGACCATAAAGTAGTGACCTATGGCCAGTACATATCTAAAATGGCTTCCCCGCACCTCCGACATCCAGTGAAATGGAACTGGAGTTTGTAGGGACACCTGTGTTCATTCAGGGGTGCCCACACATAGAGGGACCTGCACCCTTCACTTAGGGCTGGAAGGGCCTTCCATGGGGTGACTTACATTGATGTGGAATAGTGACCAGCAGTGAAAGGGTGCATGCACCTTTTCATGCAGGCTGCAAATGGCAGGTCTGCCAACACAGTTTGCATGGGCTCCCATGGGTGGCATAATACATGCTGCAGCCCATGGGGGACCCCTTGAGTACCAATGCTTTGGGTACCTAAGTACCATATACTAGAGACTTACAGGGGTACACCAGTATGCCAGCAGTGGGGTGTAAAGGGTACCAAGGTAACCAAATTTAGAGGAGAGAGCACAATCATAAGGATCCTGGTTAGCAGGATTCCAGCGAAAACAGTCTAAGCACACTGACAACAGGCAAAATGTAACCATTCTAAAAAGATTGACTTTCCTACAGTGGCCCTACCTGTTTGAGGTCTTGAAGTGTCTGGGCTTCGAACCTAAATATCTGGCATGGATAAGACTCTTGTATGCCTCTCCCATGGCTCAGGTGGTAGTCAATGGAGCGGCGTCCCAGGAGTGTGACATTCAGCGTAGCACCCGCCAGGGTTGTCCATTCTCCCCGTTGCTTTTTGCCCTTGTGTTGGAACCCATTGTAGCCTGGATTAGAATGGACCCATTGGTGAGAGGCCTGCAGTGGACAGAGAATTGGGTAGATAGGATATCACTCTACGCTAGCGACATCTTGTTAAATCTACCAGACCCAATTGTGACCCTTGATGGAATTATGCATATTCTGTCCCAGTTTGGACGGAACTTGTGGTCTATGTTGTTAGTGGTCACACGCCATGCTTACCCAGAGGATGCGAGGCCCGGATATGCCAGAATGGCTTTCGCTATCTGGGGATCCATGTCACCACCGACCCCACCCACTTCTACTCCTGTAATGCACTCCCTCTTATAACGCTATTGAAAAATTATGTTCACCACTGGAGCTTGCTGCCCCTGTCACTAGTGGACAGGGCGGCACACTTTAAGGTGATGGCTCTGCCCTGTTTTTTTTATGCCCTATATAATATACCCTTCCCCGTACCAGTGGCCTACTTCAAAGCGAATAATTCAGAATTTAGGACTCTCCTGTGGGATGGCTGGCCTGTGAGGGTTGCAGTTGCCAAATTGAATAGGGAATGGTATGACAAAGGTATCGCCCTGTCCAATATGAAAAATGTTTTATTGGGCTGCCCATCTCACGATGATTATTGCCTGGGTCCATTCTCCTGCAGATTAGCCACCCTACTGGATGGGTATGTATTTTATGCAGAATGGTGGATACTTAAGAGCTCTCTTTACTTATCCCAGGCACACCACTCTCAGTGGCCCAGCATCAGTTAAGGCCAATCATTGGCATGCTGTGCATCAAGTGCTGAGAAACTGGGAATGCTTGGGGACCAACCTGGCTTTGCCAAATGGGACCTTATTAGACTCTCCATGGTGGAGGACATTTGATCCCATGGGCAGGTACTCCCTTTCACGATCTGCTTCGTAAATTCAGGCTAGCACCTGCTGAGAGCTACAGCTACCTTCAAGTGCGCCATGCCCTTCAGTCAGCGCTCCTGAGAGGGACTGACCTCCCGAAGCTCTATCCCCTGTAGGACAGGTTATTGGAGGAGCACATGCACTGCAAAGCGAAATCCCTCACAGAGGAAATGAGTTAACAACTCAACAGAAGGTTCTTTCCTGCATATAATATGAGACTGCCCACACATACAGAGATATTGGACCTCAGTGGTTAATTGTATGAATAAGGTGTGTTGCGTAAGATGGGAGTGTCAGTGAAATAGTGCCTACTGAACACATGGGACAAATCAGATTTAGCCAAACTGGACAAAATTTGGATTACCTTGGGGTTGGCTCTTGCCAAAGCTCAACATTGCACGACTGTGGGGAGATTCACCACCACTGCAATTGAATGACTGGAAAGACGATATGAACTGGTGCATGCTGGCAGAGAAGGTCACTTATGACAGCCAGGGTTGCCTGAAAAAATGGGTTTAAATATGAGGATGATGGAATGACTACAGAGGGAACATACGCACCTCCTTCACCTTGAAACTGGACACAGTGTTGGATCCTGATTTACTTAACCCAAATGTATCCATGGGCTAGAAGGGTAGAGGGACAAGCATGCTTTGCTGGATACGTGATTTTGTGAATTCCTCTCCACTACCTGCATTGTCACTGATGATATATACCTACTTATGTGTACTTACCTTGTTTTCAATAAAAAAACCTTAGGAAAAGAAATTGGCCAGGCAACTGCTCGAACTTCGGGCATTGTCAATAGTTCCACCATACACATCCTTCTTTCTGGATAACCTGGGGCAGATTTATGGAAAGTGGCGCTGCACTGAGTGCAGCACCACTTTCCCTGTGCCCCTTAGCGCCCCCCTACCGCCACCATGTGTGCGCTGTATTTAAATTACGGCACACCATGGCGCAGGGTAGGGGGCAATAGCATCATTCTTTGTCATTGATGTACTCTGCAGGAGTAGCGCCAAAATGTTGGTGCTACTCCTGCAGAGTACATAGGGGCCCATTCTAAATATTGGAAGCCCCTTTTCAATGCCTACTCTGAGCAGGCATTAAAAGTGCCAAAAAAAATGGCACAAGGAAATCTCATAGATTTCCTTGCACCATTTTTTCCAAACCCCTTAACAAGGGATATCAATTATACAAAATAAGGCACACGTCCCACAATTGTCCAATATTTTAATCTTCACGGTTTATTTTGGTATTCTTCTTCATATCAGAGCTTCAGCTTCAGATCAAATTCCAGCCATTCCAGCCAACACGTGTTTCATCTGGGAAATAACCCAGTGACTTCATCAGGGCTGTAATAATACACATACATTGTATTGTATACTATTCTTTTCCACATCAGTAATATTGTCATAAATATTGTTTCACTCCCCTGTGAAGCAAGTGGGAACTTCTAATTAATTCATGCATCAATCTTATCTCCATATCCCCGTGTATTTTGTGATCATAAAAAATATATGCAATAATGTATAGTCCAAATATCTTTATCTTAATCCCCTCACATAAATCATATATGTAATATTTAGGACATGCTATTGTGTACATGCACACACATGTGAAACCCTTACTTATATATATACCCTTGTGTTATAACAGCTTGAAGCATAGTGAGACCATCATTTATAGGAAGTACCTGCACATTAGTATTTTCATATAAATCAAGTGGTTGTTCGATTTCGGTTTCTATTTTGTTCTCATTCACTTAATATTCCATATTGTTGTCAAAATAGCAAACAATTACTGAAAAAAGTTTTACATTTGTCCTACTCCTCCATTTCCCCACTCCGATCATAATTTGGATCAAACTTCTCTTTAAATCCAGATAAGCTTAGCTTTCATAAGTTTTCCTTTATCTCCAGTCACCTCATGCATATCCACCCCTCATATCCGGGCCCTAAAAGAATAATCTTATGTCAACTTCTCCTTTCATCAATATCGTCACCACCCCATCTCATAAACTAACACATATTTTGAAACCCCGTACATTGCTTTGTAGTCGTATATGAATCACGTTGTGATCAATGCCGTCGCTTCCACCATAGCATAAGCCTTTCTATGCCGCTAAAGCTTATAAATTAATACTTCATAATTAAAATCATCATCACCACCATCACATAAGCCAACACATCTCTAAGGGCCAGATGTATGAAAGTATTTTACATTCGCAAACGGTGCGAATGCCCGTTTGCGAATGCAAAATGCCATTTCAGAATGAAGTACATTCTGAACGCAATTTTAAGGAATCGCTAAAATAGCAATTCATTAAAATTGCGACCCTGTTTAGAGAGTCGCAGATTGCGACTCTCTAAATTAGAAATCGCAAATAAGGATTCCTTATTTGTGATTTCTTAGCACATGTATAAAGCCATTCCTAAATGCGATTTTGGAATTTAGGAATAGCTCATTACCACCAAGTTGAACTTGGTGGTAACCATGTGCAAAATTTAAAAATGCATTTAAAATGCATTTTTAAATTGTACATTTTAAAGCACACATGCCCTTTTGGCATGTGTGCACCTTACATGTTCCCCCAAAAACTTTTGGGGTGCAGCAGAGGGGGCCTTAGCCCCCCAGCACCCTGGGGTTTTGCATTTCCAAAATTGCGATTTCTGGTTCAGAAATCGCAATTTTGGAAATGCAAAGAATTCACAGATATGGGCCAACAGGCCCATAGCTGCGAATGGGGCCGGTATCGCAATTTTCGAATCGGTAATAGCATTTGCGATTTTTAAGAAATCGCTATTACCGATTCGCAAATGTGATACATGGCACTTTGCGAGTCGGAAATAGTGATTTCTTAAAAATCGCTATTTCCGAATCGCAAAGGGCCGTGATGATACATCTGGCCCAATATCTCTCACACTGCATTGTAGTCTTACATAAATTCCAAAATTCCTATATGAATAATGCCGTCATTTCCACCACATCGTCAGCCCTCACATCCCGCTGTAACTTATAGATAAATACTCCATTATATAGAACCACCGTTCTTCCCCTACCTACTACGTATCCCCAGTTTCATACCATTCAAACTCTCCTCTGTCCACTCTCCCGCGTTCTTCCTCTTCTGCAGCGAGTACACTTCCTTTCATCTCTCTAGTCCTCTGTCTGCTTTTTATAACCTCCACTGCATTGCTATCAAGAACGCACTATATTCACACGTTCTCCATGCCGGCACAAGTCTCATGGAAATCGAAATGTGACTGTTCTTTTACGTTCTAATTCACCATTTGTTATCCAAACATAACGTCACTGACTAAATTCAAATCTCACACCCATAGAAAACATGCTAGTATAAATAAAATTGCTCATCTTTTTACTACTGTCCCAGTACAATTTCCTATCTTTCCTTGTATATTCTACCTATTTATCTGCTGATGTGTGCATTTGTATTTTCACTAAAATCTATCCTACTCATTTTGCGTTTCACATGTGCATGCGTGCTCAACCGTCATTAAAAGTATTATCCCATGTTCACCATTACATATAATCGTCACTCTGTGATTAACTATATCGTCACCTTTTGAACTCCTACATATATTTGGTGAACACATCATATAATTCAAGTATACATTAGAAATTTTCAAGTTCCTAGAAAGTATTCTAATTCTTGATCTGTATTTAAACAGTCTTCCACTGCCCGCAATCGCATAATCCATAAAGATTCGCTTCTTCTAAAATGCAATTCTCTGTTACCTCGCCGAGGGTCCAAAGAGACATTTTCTAATCCAAAAAATTTAAAGTGTCTTTGAACAGTTTGTTTGTCACATATTTTCATGTGTTGTACAATCGGATATCTTTCATCGTCGTGCTTCATTGCCCTCCGATGTTCACTAATTCTATCTTCGAGAGGACGAATTGTACTTCCTACATAAACAGGTTCACATTTACATGATAATATATATATCCCAAAATTTGCCCCACAGTTAATATTCGTTTGTATTAGCAATTTTGACCTCTATGGTCCACAAATTCCTTTTTCCCATGCTATGCCCACCTACAAACATAGCTCAAATGCAGAGGTCTACCCATATGACCCTACTATACCTGGGTAGGAATTACAGACAAAATAGAAGATTGGGCTATTAGTAGGAAAATAATCTGTCACATTAATTCAAACACAGTGAGGCTATTAGTCCCTCATTGGCAATTAAAATGAATTTCAACATTTATTCAATCCATTAATATGAACAACAAGGATGAAATCAATAAAAGCCAAACAACATTCCAACGTTTCTAGACAAACAAATATTATTGAAAATCCATAATCTCACAAAAGATTTGCCATTGCTCTCCTAATTTACAAGTAATGTGATTATATCCATAAATAATATAATAATCCACATTGATGCAATGGTTGTACTTAAAACCACATTTTGAGTTCTCAAGCCACTTCGTCTTAATCATAAAGAAATGTGTTCCACAATCTTTTGAGGGTATGTTAAACCTTCTTTACTACCTCGCAATACATCAAAAACAGTCAACGCGTTTCAGCCTCTTCCAATTCGTGCCTCATCAGGACTAATGGAGACTACAATGCCTATCAAAGATAAAAAATCCAAAATGACAAATTAAAAATATTATTTGACACTAAAACAATCTCTTTAATCCCTCCACCATATGCAAACTAAAAAAATATATATACTACTTCCAGGTGAAAAGACAAGCAAAAGAAAAACGGAAACCCCACTGTAAGTTACAGAATCCACCACACCAGAAAGGTGTCCAACTGGTTCACATGGTCTGTTAATTTGAACGTGAATGTGAAAATTAAACTCCTAATTTACAGCTCATTGTGTTTTAAGATTAGCTATATAGTGACCGCACGCAGTGCCTCCAGATGGAAAGTCAAAGACGTTTACCTTATTCACTGATCAACACATTTCCACGAACTGTATTTTCGAATTCTAGGAAATAATATTTAAATATTATTAAGAAAACCAGTATAACTCTTTCAGTGTTACACTTAAGGTAAACCTTTCCATTGCGTACTTACAGGATTAGTCACAAAACTCTTTCTGCAGTGACCATCATGGCCTCGTGCTCAGGCTTATAGGCTCCAAGGTCACAGCGGTGAGGAGAACGAAGCACCTCTAGGTCCAGCATGCAAGGCGTTACAGAAACTGCTTCTGCGATGCGGAGAGCGGTTACGGTTGACAAACCTAACCGTGTTCGTCAGGAAGTTTCGGCCATATTGCTGACAATGTCGCGCCGCGCGGTGCGGCGCGAGCCGAGAGCTCGACTTCTGCCGGGCGTTCGGCTCGGGCCGCGCATCGCGTTATTAAGACGCGGCGCGCCCCCAGCCTCTCCTGCGCGTTTCGAGGCCCCAGATTTGCTTGGGGCCTCGTTCTTCCTTCTGCCTTTCACTGTCCCAGGGGTCTCTGAACCCTCTTACCTGTTTTTCTTCGTTTCTTTGTCCTTTCTTCTTTTTGCAGTCTGTTGTGTGCCTTTCTTTATGTCTTTTCCTCCTTCCCAGATTCCTGTGCTTTCCCAGCATTCCTTGTTTCCTATTCTCTATGGTTCCTCTACTATTCTGTTCTATATATTGTTTCCCTATCTAAGATGGTGTCCTTTTACTTCCTGTGGGTCACTTCCTGTTTTTTGGTATATAAGGGCTGTGTTTTTTCCTCTTTCTTTGCGCTGCAACACTTTCTGCTCAGTTGGTGTCTTCGCTCCTGATTTCCTTGCCTTTTGGTTTTGGACTCAGCATTCTGTGTTTTCTGATTTTTGCTCCTTTTGGATTCCTGTTTGTTTGTTCTTGTTTTTCTCCAGGACTTTTCCTGTTTGGAGGTTTTTCCCCTTTGGAAGGGGTTTTTCCCTCTGGCGCTACTTTCTGAAGGGCACGGTCTGTTCTTGGTGTCTCCATTGCCTACAGCACCGTGGCTACCAGAAAGAGTCGCCCCTTTTTGGGCCAAAGCCGAACATTGAAGATTCACGCCACCAGATCTGCAAATTCCAGGCGCAAGCAGCACGTGAGTCGTGACAGATTGCAGCGCCTAACCATTCCGACGTCCTCAAACACCATGGATAATACAGTGGCGGCTGCTGCAGATCCGGAGCAATCTCTGTTAACCACGATTCAGCAACAAGCCCAGGAGTTGCAACAACTACGTAATGAAAATGCTGCGTTACGACAGGCTTTGGCCCTCCGCACCAGTGATGTTCCGACAATCTCCGCTTCTACCCCTTGTTTCTCTGGTGAACCAACCAAGCTTCGCGAGTTCTTGGATGCTTTAACGGTGTATTTCGCCTTCCGACCTACTCAATTCTCCCACGACAGGACCAAGGTGGGTTATCTTATCAGTGCCTTATCCGGTCCAGCCTTGGCCTGGGCAACCCCGATGGTGTCCTCCGACGACCCTGTATTGTCAGACTATTCCGCCTTTGTGAGTCGCTTCAAACAAATGTTTAGCCGTCCTGGATTGGAAGCCTCCGCTGAAGAAGCCTTGTGCGACATCCAACAAGGCTCCCAAGACGTCCTGCAATATATAACCCGTTTTCGTCAGCTGGCGGCAGAGACCACTTGGGTGGAACGTACTCTGGTAACATTATTTCGTAGAGGACTCAAAGAAGAAATAAAGGATGAACTAGTGCATTCTACCAGAGCGGAAGATCTTCGTGGCCTGATGGATCAAGCACTGTCCATCGAATATCGTCTTCAGGAACGGAGATCGGAAAAGAAAAGGAGTAGAGGGTTTACCCAGCCAAGTAGCTCACGTGCATACCTGCAGCGTTCCGAGGAACCTCGCACTCCTGCTAGAGACATCGAAGGGGAACCCATGCAGGTGGATACTACCCGAGGTCCGCTCTCTGCTAGTGAACGAGAAGACAGACGCAAGAGAGGGTTGTGCCTGTATTGTGGTTCTGCTGGTCACATACTCCGTACCTGTCCAGTACGTCCGTCCAGACCTTCGGGAAACGCCACCTCCCGTCCTCTGTAAGAAGGGAGGGGACGGGATCTACAGCTATACCTTCCATCAGCTCCTTTAATGACAATACAACTGCCTTGTTCATCTTTCCTGTCCTGTTACAACTTCCTGACGGTCGTCAAGAAAAGACTATGGCATTACTAGACTGTGGTGCTAGTGGTATATACATGGACAAGACATGGGCTGCTGCTAACCTAGTTCCTACTCAAGCAAAAGAAGTACCCGAACAGGTACACACTGTGGATGGATCTTTGATATCCTCTGGTCCTGTAGACACCACTACCCTGATGTTAAGTCTACAGGTGGGAAACCATCAAGAACACATCTCCTTCGATCTTATTACGTCCCCTAACCATACCATCATTCTTGGAATTCCGTGGCTCATTAGACATAACCCATATATAAATTGGGTTACCCGGACAGTCTCTTTGTCTTCGCAATTTTGTCACGAGAACTGTTTTACTTCCGACAAGTATTGGTCTCCGAAAAGATCCTTAGCTACTGAAGGTGCCACTGGTATGTCCATTAATACGGTCCAAGGGGTCCCAGACCACTATTTGGAGTTTCAGGATATTTTCCAAAAACCGTCAAAACCTGTGCTACCTCCACATCGAGAATATGATTGTGCAATTCCATTAGAACCCGGCACAATTGTTCCTTTTGGGAGGATGTACTCCCTCACGGAACCCGAAAGGGAAGTTCTAAAGGAGTATCTGGACGAAAATATACAGAGTGGTCTTATTGTTCCATCGTCGTCTCCGGCTGGGGCCCCTCTCTTTTTTGTGCCCAAGAAGACTAAGGATCTTCGTCCGTGCCTGGATTTTCGAGGTCTGAATAAAATCACCATTAAAGATCGTTATCCTTTGCCTCTCATCAGGGACATACTGGAAGCAATCAGAGGGGCCCAACGTTTTACTAAATTGGATTTACGAGGAGCCTACCACCTTTTACGCATAAGAGAAGGCGACGAATGGAAGACAGCATTCAGGACCCCATTTGGCCATTTTGAATATAGGGTTATGCCGTTTGGTCTTACTAACTCCCCCGCAATCTTCCAGAGATTTATGGACTCAGTGTTTTCAGACCTACTTAATCAGACAGTCGTGATCTACCTAGATGACATTCTTATTTATTCTAGAAATCCTGAACTCCATACTTCCCATGTGAAACAAGTTCTTCAAAGACTTCGTGATCATCAACTATTTTGCAAACCAGAGAAATGTGAGTTCGACATAACGGAAGTCAAATATCTGGGCTATCATTTAAGTCCCACCGGCATAGCTATGGATCAAGAAAAGGTACAAGCTATCCTAGAGTGGCCTTCTCCTTCTACCATAAAAGAAACACAATGTTTCCTAGGGTTAGCAAACTTCTATCGACAATTCATTCTAGACTTTGCCAGTCAGACTAGCCACATAACTCACACCTTAAAGAAGGACAATTTAAAGAAGGGGTTTGTCTGGACTGAGGCTGCTGAAGCAGCCTTTCAAAGCTTAAAGAGAGCCTTCACCCAAGCCCCCATCTTAAGACATCCAGATACCACCAAGCAATTTATAGTAGTAACTGATGCTTCTGAGAGAGCCATCGGAGCTGTCTTACTCCAACGACAAGAGGATGATGGCCTTGAACATCCTGTTTTCTATTTGTCTCGTATCCTTTCCACAGCTGAACAACATTATTCCGTACTTGAAAGGGAATTATTGGCTCTGAAAACAGCCTGCCTTGAGTGGAGGCAGTTTCTGATGGGTTCCAAGGAACCATTTGAGGTGAGGACAGACCACCGTAATTTACAATGTTTAAGAAATTTTGTATGCCAGAATAGTCGTCAGGCCCGCTGGGCCTTTTTCTTCAGTCAGTACGATTTTTATATTACATATATTCCAGGATCTCAAAACATTCTGGCTGATGCTCTGTCTCGCCGATATCCAGAGTGTTCTCCTTCCTCATCCCAGTATCTTCTAGAACCCAGTAAGATCATTGGAGTGGCTCAGTCTTTCCTGGAAGAAGTACAACAAGAATACGCCAACCTATCGGATCATGACATAGAAGAACTAAGACCATTATTGTACAAGAAACAAGGATATTTTTATTACCAAGACCTGATATTCCTCCCTACTAACAAGGTGCAAAAGAAAGCATTACAAATGTGCCATGATTCCCCTGTAGCTGGTCACAGAGGCATCAAAGCCACACAAGAACTACTTTCACGATTTTTTTGGTGGCCTACCTGGAAACTGGATGTGGAAAGATACGTTCAGGCCTGTCCCATATGTGCCCAAGTCAAAATACCTCACACCAGACCGGCAGGATTACTACAACCTTTGCCTGTTCCATCGGCCCCATGGCATACTATCTCTACTGATTTTATGTGTTCGCTCCCACCATCAGCAGGAAACCGGGTTATCATGGTCACAGTGGATTCTTTCACAAAGATGGCTCATTTCACTGGCCTAAAGAAGCTGCCTACTTCCCAAGAACTAGGTCAAATATTCATAGATCATGTCTTCCGTCTCCATGGACTTCCACATACCATAATCTCTGATAGAGGACCTCAGTACATCTCCCGATTTTGGAAGCATTTTTGTAAAACACTGAATATGAATAGAGCCCTGTCTTCAGGGTTCCATCCTCAGACCAACGGACAGACTGAGCGTCTGAACCAAGGACTAGAGCAATATCTTCGATGCTTTTGCAATTCTACCCAAAGTAACTGGAGCACTTACCTCTCTTTAGCTGAATTTTCCTACAATAACTCAGTCCATAGTGCCTCCAAGGTCACTCCCTTTTTCTGTTCCTATGGTTTTCATCCTACCTCTTTCCCTACTTCTCCACAATCCAACTCTCCTCTACCTGCTATTAACTATTTCTCCAAACGCCTTCTCCAACTCCATAAACTAATTCGATCTAATTTGTTACATACCAAGAGGTATATGAAGAAGGCTGCAGACAAGAGACGTACAACCAATCCAAATTATCATCTGCAAGATAAAGTCTGGCTCTCCTCCAAATTCTTGCCCTCACGTCTCTCTCAAAACAAGTTCACACCTCGTTACTATGGGCCTTTTCGTATTCTCCAGTTGGTCAATCCTGTCACTGTCCGTCTTCACTTACCCCATACATGGAAGATCCATCCGGTTTTTCATGTTTCTCAGCTTAAACCTTATGTGCCTGATCCTTACTCACGTCAGTTTCCTTGTCCACCTCCTGTCCTTGTGAATGATGCTCCTGAATATGAAGTGCAGGAAATCTGTGACTCTCGTCTTTTTCATAAACAACTTCAGTATCTGATTCATTGGAAGGGTTATCCTCTCAGTGAATGTTCATGGGAAGATGCCTCTTCCGTTCACGCTCCTCTCCTGACTCAACGCTTTCACTGTTTATTCCCTCTTAAACCTGGGCCTTCGGGAGGGGGACCTACTGTCGCGCCGCGCGGTGCGGCGCGAGCCGAGAGCTCGACTTCTGCCGGGCGTTCGGCTCGGGCCGCGCATCGCGTTATTAAGACGCGGCGCGCCCCCAGCCTCTCCTGCGCGTTTCGAGGCCCCAGATTTGCTTGGGGCCTCGTTCTTCCTTCTGCCTTTCACTGTCCCAGGGGTCTCTGAACCCTCTTACCTGTTTTTCTTCGTTTCTTTGTCCTTTCTTCTTTTTGCAGTCTGTTGTGTGCCTTTCTTTATGTCTTTTCCTCCTTCCCAGATTCCTGTGCTTTCCCAGCATTCCTTGTTTCCTATTCTCTATGGTTCCTCTACTATTCTGTTCTATATATTGTTTCCCTATCTAAGATGGTGTCCTTTTACTTCCTGTGGGTCACTTCCTGTTTTTTGGTATATAAGGGCTGTGTTTTTTCCTCTTTCTTTGCGCTGCAACACTTTCTGCTCAGTTGGTGTCTTCGCTCCTGATTTCCTTGCCTTTTGGTTTTGGACTCAGCATTCTGTGTTTTCTGATTTTTGCTCCTTTTGGATTCCTGTTTGTTTGTTCTTGTTTTTCTCCAGGACTTTTCCTGTTTGGAGGTTTTTCCCCTTTGGAAGGGGTTTTTCCCTCTGGCGCTACTTTCTGAAGGGCACGGTCTGTTCTTGGTGTCTCCATTGCCTACAGCACCGTGGCTACCAGAAAGAGTCGCCCCTTTTTGGGCCAAAGCCGAACATTGAAGATTCACGCCACCAGATCTGCAAATTCCAGGCGCAAGCAGCACGTGAGTCGTGACAGACAAACTATTGCTGTGTAAAAAATGGCCGCCATCTTGGAACAGATATTTATATCTGAAACTGTGTCCAATATTAGCTGTAAACTATCATTTGTCTCATACTACACTCGAGCGGTGAAAACACCGTCTCGATTGTAAAACTGGAGCTATTATAACCTATTTAATCCTCAAAGTGTCGCACTAGAACTCAATACGTTCTGTATTCAAAATATAGCGGGGGGACACCAGTCATCGTGTCAGAAAGGCTCAATGGTTATATTTGTTAAGCATTTCTTCGTTCAACCCTATATATTAATGAACTTCATTCTGTGTTATTATAAAGAGGTTACTCATTATTCTGGGGATGCCAGTACATCTCAAGTTCAAAATAACCTTGCGCTTCCTTTATAGCAATATTCTTTACTATTTATGACTACTTCTCAACACATTTCAGTCAAGTCACTTAATTGGAGCCACTTAATATAAGCGCTCTTAGATCATACCTGTGAGGTTCAAACCTGAATTTGCAAAAAGCTATCTACACAGAATACTTTTGCTACTGAGCGTAATGCCTTCATTCATTCTAAATTCGGTATAACCAACATTCAAAGTATTATGTAAACATTGTATAAATATTGAAAAAATAGAAAGAACAATAGTCCCAGTCGCCATTCTAGAAGTATAATGTTTTAAGTAATAACCACCGATCAAGTTCTAGATCAAGGACCACAGTTCATCCATATCATTCAAACCATGTCTCGCTGTTCCATACTTCTCGATGAATCTTGCCTCCATTCTTAATAGCTTGTTCGATGAAGAGCATCCATCTCCTTTAGGGTGTATCACTGCTAGTACAATCCACCAAATATCATCTGATTTAAAATTAAATTCACTAACATGCTCTGCCAATGGTGCTCCTCGAATTGTACATTTAAGCCCATATTTATACTTTTTTTGCGCCGCATTTGCGTAGTTTTTTTACGCAAAATCGGCGCAAACTTACAAAATACTATTGTATTTTTTAAGTTTGCCGCTTTTGCGTAAAAAAACGACGCAAATGCGGTGCTAAAAAAGTATAAATATGGGCCTTAATCCTTGATCTGTGTTGCACGATTCTTGACTTAACTGGTTGTATCGTTTGTCCAATATACACCTGTTCGCATGGACACTTAATACAATACACAACATTCTTGGTGTTGCAGTTCGAAAAATCATTTTGTTGGTGTACTATTCCATTCAACACAATTTCCTTAGTTTCATTAGCGAATTGACATGCCACACAGTTTTTACATCTATAGTGTCCCCTAACTGGGGGGAGTTGTAGCATTGTTCTCAAATTTCTCCTTTGTTCTGTTGGAAAGGCTGCTTTTACCCAATAGTCCCGCAGGTTTTGTGCTTTTTTGAAAGAAAACAGAGTTTTTTCTATGCTGAGGTCTCTCACTATTCTCCAGTTTCTTTCAATGATCGCTCTAATCTTATTAGCTTTGGGGCTATAGGTAATGACACATGTAAAAGGGGTGTCCCTTGCTCTTTGTTTGGGAGTTAGTGATTCTCTGGGAGTGTACAAAGCTCTTTTAGATGCAGCTTTTACTAGTTTCCTTGGGTACCCTCTATTAATCAACTTATTAATCAATTCCCCTGCATTCTCAAAGTAATCATCTTTATTGCTACAGTTTCTTCTGATCCGGGGGAACTGACCGTACAGTAAGTTCTCTCTCAAGGTTCTTGGATGGCCACTGGAAAAGTGTAACAGACTGTTGCAATCTGTTGTTTTTTTATATAAGCTGACTTCTAGATGTCCTTCTTTGGAAACTATCTATAGATCTAAGAAGTTAATTTTTTGCGCATCACTGTTCATTGTGAACTTGAAATCTGGTGTCCTTTGATTAAGCCATTCATGGAAGGATGTCTGCATTTCCTGGTCTCCTTCCCAAATCATCAATATGTCATCAATGAATCTAAACCATTTTCTAATATTCTTGCTAAAAGGGTTAAGATCAGCATATACCCAATTTTCTCAAAGTAGTCCATGACCAAATGTGCTATTTCGGGTGCTAAGCTACACCCCATAGCTACTCCTTTAATTTGAAAATACATAGGCCTTCATTACAACCCTGGCGGTAAATGCCACCTACTGCTCTGCTGACGGCTGCCAACATACCGTGACCGCGGTGGTAAACCACAGTGGGTATTATGACCCACACAGAGAATACCGCCACAATATAGACACCCACACAAGTCCGCCACACCAAAAGTCAGTGATAAACTGGCGATAGCAAAACCCACACCATCACGCCAACAGGAACACACCCACAGTATCACGACCCACAAATCAACGCGGCGGTCTTTCAACCGCAGTAAACCATTGGCGGTACACACCGCCGCGCTCAAAATACACACACACTTGCAAAACTACACCACATTGGACAATTCAAAATACATACACCTGACACACATACACACACCACACCCTCACACTCAAACCACTATAAAACACCCACCCACATTACCCACAACCCTTTCAACAAAAAAATTAGAACAAGCAGAGAGAGAAAAGCAAAGAGCACACCTTCACCCAGAGGCACAGAACACCATCACTCACACACCATCCACGCACATCACATAATACATCACAACACATCACCCCACACATCACCTCACACATATCACTCACACCACATCATGGCACCTCAAAGACACCCCAGGTTTTCTGAGAAGGAGCTAAGGGTCATGGTGGAGGAAATCATCTGGGTAGAGCCACAGCTATTCAGATCACAGGTGCAGCAGACGTCCATTGCAAGGAAGATGGAGCTATGGCAGAAAATCGTCAACAGGGTCAGCACCGTGGGACAGCATCCAAGAACCAGGGATGACATCAGGAAGAGGTGGAACGACCTACGGGGAAAGGTGCATTCCGTGGTATCAAGACACCAGATAGCAGTACAGAGGACTGGCGGTGGACCCCCGCCTCCTCCCCCACAACTAACAACATGGGAGGAGCAAGTCTTGGCGATCATGCATTCTGAGGGCCTCGCAGGAGTAGCAGGAGGACTGGATTCTGGTAAGTCAAATTTTTACTACAGTATCTCCCCCACCCTACCTGGATGCCGCCACTAACTCCTACCTCTACCCTCACCCCCAAAACTTCACCACCTCACATATACCCCACTATCACAACCCACACATCCCAATACCAAGCCCTGCATGCAACACCAATGCATGGACACCCATCACAGAGCTGCATGGACACCCATCATCACAGCATGCACACTAGAGAGACTCACCCACCCCACATAATCAGCAATCACACAAGGCCAAGGCGACAGGGAAAGCACAATTCTATAAGGGAAACACACCCATTGCACAAGATGGCACACACAGATACAATAACAATGCTTATGCATCCCAACAGGAACCCTACCCAACATCACCGGACAGGAGGTGCCAGCTACATCCAGTCCCCCAACAGAAAAGGCCCACAGTGATGACAGCAGCTCTGCACGCCTGGATCAGGATGACCAGCCTGGCCCATCTGTGACCTCTAGACAGTCGGTTTCCCTGCCACAGTTCCAACCCACCACAGAGCCTCCCCACTCAGGAAACGCCAGCACAGCACCCACCCAGCAGGCCCATGCCACTGTCCCCAGGACACGTCAATCAGCAGTGTGTCCACCTCTACAGTTACCCCAGGCAACCCCACTAACCGAGGATGATCAGGGACCTGGGGTCAGTGGCAGTGGGCACACGGTTCAGGGGACAGTTACATAGGACAACAGGGAAGCTGGGAGGACTGCTGTGCGACAGGGGGAGGACAGTCCCAGGGAACCCACTCTCCACGAGGCACTCTCTAACATCATGGAGCATACCACCATTCCCAGGAGACCATGGGCACAGTACTGGCCAAGTTTCAGGAGACCCAGCGGCAGCAGGAGGAACAGTACATGGGGATCATGGATGACCTCACCAAAATCTACACCATCATGGTCACCATAGCTGGGGTGCTGGCTGATATGGGCAAGGCCATGAGGGAGTTAGTGGCTCATCAAAAGGCCCATGATACTAGCCAAACCAAGGAATAGCCTTCCACCTCCGCCGGCGCTAGTGGACAGGAGGCACCGCCACAGGACCAACAGGCCACCAGCACCCCACCCCCTGCAGAAGGAGAACCACCCCGCAAACTGTCCCTGCGATCCAGGTAGAAGACAGGGAACATTGCCAAGATCCCCGCCAGGAAATAGGACCCTCCTGATTGTCAACCTTCTGTCCCACTCTGTTACCCTGTCCACCTTGAACTGCCATTCCTCCCCTTCCTATGCCCCTTTAGACAATGCACCTGTGATGCCAAGAGACTGGACTCTACCATGGACCTTCCTCCACCATCACCCCAGCCCCTTGCACATACCCTTATACCCATTAGCACCTAAATAAACACCCTTTAATCAAATACCAATCTGGAGTCGGTCCGATGATTCACAAATGTATTACTAAAACATTAGCAAAGCATTGCAAGATATATGTTCATTTATTCATACCAATGTATGACAGTTGTTGGGCAGCAGTACACATAGCAGAAGGCAGAATGGGGTACACAGATCTGAAAAAAGGAAATCCAAAGGGAACAGTCAGTGTCCATAGACAGAGGTTAAGAGGCTGCCATGTACAATGTCCTAAAGTAAACTGATATGTGAGCAGGAGTTACATTCTCTTACCTGTGTGTCACTGGAAGTACTGCAGGATGATGTTTGTTCTGTTGTCAACATCTTCTTCCTCTGCCTCCTCTTCCTCACTGTCCACGGGCTCCACCGCTGCCACAAGACCATCACCAGGCTCATCCTCCTGCAGAAAAGGCACCTGGCGTCTCAATGGCAGGTTGTGCAATATACAGCATCCCACGATGATGTGGCACACCTTCTTGGGTGAGTAGTACATGGAGCCACCTGTCAGATGGAGGCACCGGAATCTGGCCTTCAGGAGGCCGAATGTCCTCTCAATAACACGCCTAGTTCACCCATGTGCTTCATTATAGCGTTCCTCTGCCCTTGTCCTGGCATTCCTCACTGGGGTCAGTAGCCATGAGAGGTTGGGGTAACCAGAGTCACCTGCAAATTTCGAGGGATACCTATTAGAGACACACTAACCCTTAGGTACTACCCCATACCCAGACACCTACTCATACTGTGTGGGGACCTTTGGCTCACCTATTAGCCACACCCAGTGCCTCTGGAGTTGGCGCATCACATAAGGGATGCTGCTATTTCGCAAGATATAGGCGTCATGCACAGAGTCAGGATACTTGGCATTCACATGGGAGATGTACTGGTCCGCCAAACACACCATTTGCGCATTCATCGAATGGTAGCTTTTTCTATTTCTGTACACTTGTTCATTTCTCCGGGGGGTGTCCCATCAATGATGTTAGGGATATGTCCAAGGGCACTGAAGTCAGCTTTCACTGTGGCCAAATCCTCCACCTTGGGGAACACGATGTAGCTGTGCAAGTGTTTCAGCAGGGCAGACAACACCCTGCTCAACACGTTTGAGAACATTGGCTGAGACATCCCTGAGTGGAAGGAGCCAATTGCCAGGAAATGGAGCACTGACAGGACCTGCACAAGAGGGGTATACCTGTGGGCTGGCGGATAGCTGACATCAGTTCTGGCTCCAATTCGGCACACAGTTCTTGGATTGTGGCACAATCAAGTCTGTTTGTGATTATGATGTGTCTGTCTTCCATTGTCGACAGGTCCACCAGGGGTCTGTACACCGGCCTATGGAGGAGAATGGTGAGCAAAAAGTAATTTACCACTTAGATAGCAGGTGTGTAAGTGCTGGCATTAGGCATTGTACCCCATGGGGTGGTGACTACCGTAGTGACTGGTTGGGCAAGGCCTAGTGCTTAGGGCAGCTCAGTGTGTGTTGTGTCTGCCAACGGTAGTGGTGTTGCTGGCATTGACCATGTGTGTCCTTCCCCCCCCTTGTTTTGTCACCCTGTCCTTGTGTGCATTAGCATCAACTGGCAGAGGAGCTGAGGCACCGGCAACCGAGGGAGCTGCATCCCACATGGCCCATGAGGGTGAATCCACGGTAGGTGAAGGCACCAGTGGGACGGAGGGCGAGGGGAGCGCCACAACGGGGACAGGAGCGGATACCAGTGACAGCAACTCCTCCTCTGATGGAAGCTCCCTGGCGGTTGGCGGACACCTCTGTGACCACCCCAACAACAGGCACAGCCGCCACCCCCCCTACCAGCACCGCCCTCCCAGCAGCCCCTCAGCGTGTTTCCCGTGCCCGCTCACCCATGAGGGTGGTCATCTCCTTCGCCGCAGGCACCTCAGGCCCTGCACCAGTCAGCCCTGCTGCCCTCAGTGAGGAGGCTGTTGATCTCCTGAGATCCCTCACTGTTGGGCAGTCAACCATTCTGAATGCCATCCAGGGTGTCGAGAGGCATTTGCAACAAACAAATGCATACCTGGAGGGCATTCATTCTGGCGTGGCGGCCCAACAGAGGATATTTCAGGCTCTGGCTTCAGCACTAATGGCAGCCATTGTCCCTGTGTCCAGCCTCCTCTCTCCAACTTCCACTACCCAGATCCAATCCCCTCTACCTCAGCCTATCCCAAGCACACCTTCAGATCAGCATGCACACACATCAACACACAAAAATGGCTCAGGAAAACATAAGCACCACACATCATCACACAGGGACTCACACAAGCACCATACCCATGCACACATACCAACATCCACTTCCTCCACTGTGTCCCCCTAATCCACCTCCTCCACCTCCCTCCCAGTCTTGTCTCCACTCACACCTGCATGCACTACATCATCAGCCACTGCCTCCATCACAAGCACGCCCATCACAACACACCACTCACGAGCAATCACCACCCCCACAACCATTCACACGTCCCCTGTGTCCTCTCCCAGTGTGTCTGTGAGCCATCCTCCCAAAGTACAGAAACGCAGGCACATACCCACTCAACAGCCATCCATCTCACAACAGCCTCCAGCCCATGCACCTTCACCCAACCTCAGCAGACATACACCTCCTACAACCACTACCTCTTCCTCCACTCCCACACCGCCTCCATCTTCCAGTCCCAGTGTGTCTAAAAAACATTTCCTAGCTAACATTAACCTCTTCCCTACACCTCCCCCATCCTTCCCCTAGGGCCAGGATGTCTAGATCCCAGCCCAGCACCTCAGCCACCAAAGCTGTGTCTGCTGTGGTCCCTACAGGTCCAGGTGGATCGAAGGGGGCACCCCTCAGAGCTGCCAGTGTGCCACCCACAGATGTGAAGGACCACCCGATTCCGCCACCTGCCAAGGTCAAGAAGGGGCCGGCATGCAGCAGGGGAAAGTTGAACCACCTACCCAGCAAGGCCTCATCCAAACACAAAGAGGACAGTGCCAAGGTCCCAGCAGGGACTACCAAGGTGGGGAAGGACACAAGACAAAGGGCAAGTCACCTCAGGGCACGATGCCTCCTGGTGAGGGGCTGGTGACCACCATTTCCTCAGAGATGTCAGCGACCTGTACCACGGTCATCACCGCTGCAACGACCGCCACCTGCACCGCCGCTGCCACAACGTTTGTCTGCAGCATCCTACCCAAGGATCAGCCATCCGGAGCTTCCGGAGACGGTCTGGTGTCTCCCTCCACCACTACAGACACCTGCACCACGTGCAGCACCGGCAGCATCTCCGCCGCAGCCATCGCCACCTGCACCACCATCTGCACCGCCATGTGCCCAGCCGGTGCCACTATATCAGACGTCAGCAGCATCCCCAGTGGGCAGCCGTCCAAGGCTGCAGGTGACGTCCTGGAGCCTGGACACACCACATGAGGCACCAGCACTGGCACTACCAGCAATTTGCAGCCTAAGTAGCCGCAGGATGGAGTGTGGCTCTGCCTCCATGAAGTATCATGCTACCTGTTCCATGTACATCTCGTGGCTCAGACACCCAGCTGAGAGGATGTTAACTGCCACACCCCAGGTGCAGCATCACTGGGCACAATGCCCCCTCCAGAACCAGTGGAGCGATGCATCCACTCCCCCTATCCTTGGCAGGATGAAACACTCTGGGCACAATGCCTCCTCCAGAACCAGTGGAAGATGCCATCCACTTGAGAGACTGTGGCTTTGCACTCCCCAGGACCAGGCAGTGGGCAAACCACCCACTTGAGAGACTTGTGAGACTGTGGCTTTGCACTACCCAGGACCAAGCAGTGGGCAAACCACCCACTTGAGAGACTGTGGCTTTGCACTCCCCAGGACATGGCAGTGGGCAAACCACCCACTTGAGAGACTTGTGAGACTGTGGCTTTGCACTCCCCAGGACCAAGCAGTGGGCAAACCACCCACTTGAGAGCCTTGAGAGACTATGGCTTTGCACTCCCCAGGACCAAGCAGTGGGCAAACCACCCACTTGAGAGACTTGAGAGACTCTGGGTTTGCACTCCCGAGGACCAGGCAGTGGGCATGGAGCCCCCTCGAGGGGCAGTGGCGTCACACCATTTTTCGGCTGAGGTGCCCCTCTCCCCTTCCCCCTGAGGGGCCTGTTTTTTTTTTCGACCTGATGCCCCTGCAGTGTTCTTTCCGTTTTGAGGCAGGTGTCATGTGTGGGTTCCGCCCATGCTTTTTGTGACCACTGGTCCATGGACATTTACAAGGGACAGTGTACGGCCTTGTGTACATAATGTAAAATTTTGTATATACTGATTATTTAAAATTCTATTGTTATATCTGAATGTTCCAGTATAACACTGGTTAGACTCATTTCCTTTTGTCCTTGCGTTCTTCCAGGGGGTGATGGGGTGCATCAGTAATGTTGTTGGATGTGTTAGTGTGTATGGTGTTGTGGGTGAGGGGGGGTGGGGGTGTTGCGTGCCTCCTGTGTGTGTCACTCCCCCCACCCCGTGTGCTAGGTGCAGTACTCGCCGTTGTTGCCGCCGCCGCCTTCTTTCTACTTCCTGGTGTATGAGAAGAGACACCAACATGGGGAGGATCTGCAATTTGGGCTCCATGGCGTCATGGTTCTTCGTGGAGTGTCGGAAGGTGAGTGGTTCCCCTTCGATGTACTGTTTCCGCCATGATTTTGATGTCGTTGGTACCTCCCCGGAAAAGCTGGTGGATTGGCCTCTCATAATAGAGTGGGCGGTACATTGTCCTCCACCTGTCTGTTGGCGGTGGCTACCGTTCTGGTGGTCGGAGTGTTAAAGTGGCTGTCTATGTTGGCGGTTTCAGCCATGGTTGTAATCCCATTTTTTTTACCGCCGACCTGTTGGCAGTGTTGCCGCCGCTTTAACACCACCCGCCAGGGTTGTAATGAGGGCCATAGTCTCCTTATATCTGAAGAAGTTATTTTTATGGCATAGCGCTGCTAAAGTCACTAGAAATTCTGTTGGAGTGTTTATCGGTCTCAACCGCCATGAAAAAGGCTGGCGGGAAGGGGAGTCATAATCCCCAGGGCAGCCCTGCAAGCAGCGCTGCCCTGGCGGATTATAACCTGCGGGACAACAATGGCGGGAAACCGCCGGTCCCAGCTGTGAGGTGATAATATGGCGATTTACAATCACCAAAACAACCCTGGCAGTCTTTGACCGCCAGGGTTGTAATGAGGGCCTATGTATTTTCAAATTAAAGGAGTAGCTATGGGGTGTAGCTTTGCTCCCGAAATAGCAAATTTGGTCATGGACTACTTTGAGAAAAAGTGGGTATATGCTGATCTTAACCCTTTTAGCAAGAATATTAGAAAATGGTTTAGATTCATTGATGACATATTGATGATTTGGGAAGGAGACCAGGAAATGTCGCAATCCTTCATGAATGGCTTAATCAAAGGACACCAGATTTAAAGTTCACAATGAACAGTGATGCGCAGAAAATTAACTTCTTATATCTATGGATAGTTTCCAAAGAAGGACATCTAGAAGTTAGCTTATATAAAAAAACGACAGATTGCAACACTCTGTTACACTTTTCCAGTGACCATCCAAGAACCCTGAGAGAGAACTTACTGTGCGCTCAGTTCCTCCGGATCAGAAGAAACTGTAGCAATAAAGATGATTATTTTGAGAATGCTGGGGAATTGATTAATAAGTTGATTAATAGAGGGTACCCAAGGAAACTAGTAAAAGCTGCACCTAAAAGAGCTTGGTACACTCCCAGAGAATCACTACTAACTCCCAAACAAAGAGCAAGGGACACCCCTTTGACATGTGTCATTACCTATAGCCCCAAAGCTAATAAGATTAGATCGATCATTGAAAGAAACTGGAGAATAGTGAGAGACCTCAGCATAGAAAAACCTCTGTTTTCTTTAAAAAAAAGCACAAAACCTGCGGGACTATTGGGTAAAAGCAGCCTTTCCGACAGAACAAAGGAAAAACTTGAGAACGATGCTACAACTCCCCCCAGTTAGGGGACACTATAGATGTAAAAATTGTGTGGCATGTCAATTCACTAATGACACTAAGGAAATTGTGTTGAATGGAACGGTACACCAACAAAATTATTTTTCGAACTGCAACACCAAGAATGTTGTGTATTGTATTAAGTGTCCATGCGAATAGGTGTATATTGGCCAAACGACACAAACAGTTAAGTCAAGAATCTTGCAACACAGATCAAGGATTAAATGTACAATTCGAGGAGCACCATTGGTAGAGCACTTTAGTGAATTTAATCATAAATCAGATGATATTTGGTGGACTGTACTAGCAGTGATATACCCTAAAGGAGATGGATACTCTACATCGAACAAGCTATTAAGAATGGAGGCAAGATTCATCGAGAAGTACGGAGCAGCGAGACATGGTTTGAATGATATGGATGAACTGTTGTTCTTGATCTAGAACTTGATCGGTGGTTATTACTTAAAACATTATACTTCCTAGAATGGCGACTGGGACTATTGTTCTTTCAATTTTTTCAATGTTTATACACTGTTTACATAATACTTTGAATGCTGGTTATACAGAATTTAGAATGAATGAAGGCATTACACTCAGTAGCAAAAGTATTCTGTATAGATAGCTTTTTGCAAATTCAGGTTTGAACCTCGCAGGTATGATCTAAGATCGCTTACATTAAGTGGTTCCAATTAAGTGATTTGACTGAAATGTGTTCAGAAGTAGTCATAAATAGTAAAGAATATTGCTGTAAAGGAAGCGCAAGGTTATTTTGAACTTGAGATGTACTGGCATCCCCAGAATAATGAGTAACCTCTTTATAATAACACAGAATGAAGTTCATTAAAATATAGGGTCGAACGAAGAAATGCTTAACAAATATAACCATTGAGCCTTTCTGACACGATGACTGGTGTCCCCCCGCTTTATTTTTAATACAGAACGTATTGAGTTCTAGTGCAACACTTTGAGGATTAAATAGGTTATAATAGCTCCAGTTTTACAATCGAGACAGTGTTTTGACCGCTCAAGTGTAGTATGAGACAAATGATAGTTTACAGCTAAAATTGGACACAGTTTCAGATATAAATATCTGTTCCAAGATGGCGGGCATTTTTTTACACAGCAATAGTTTGTCGGCACTATGGCTGAAACTTCCTAAAGCGCTTAGTTACGAACGCGGTTAGATTTTTTAACTGTAACCGTGCTCCGTGTCGCGGAAGCAGTTTCTGTAATGCCTTGCATGCTGGAACTAGAGGTGCTTCGTTCTCCTCAGTGCTGCGACCTCGGAGCCTATGAGGCCGAGCGCGAGACCATGACGGTCACTGCAGAAAGAGTTTTATGACTAATCCTGTAAGTACGCAATAGAAAGGTTTACCACTGAAAGAGTTATACTGGTTTTCTTAATAGTATTTAAATATTATCTCCTAGAATTCAAAAATACAGTTCGTGGAAATGTGTTGATCAGTGAATAAGGTAAACATCTTTGACTTTCCATCTGGAGGCACTGTGTTTGCAGCTAATTTTAAAACACTTTGAGCTGTAAATTAGGAGTTTAATTTTCACATTCACATTTAAATTAACAGAACATGTGAACCATTTGGACACCTTTTTGGTGTGGTGGATTCGGTAACTTACAGTGGAGTTTCCGTTATTCTTTTGCTTGGCTTTTCACGAGGAAGTAGTAAATATATTTTTTTAGTTTGCATATGGTGGAGGGATTAAAGAGACTGTTTTAGTGTCAAATAATATTTTTAATTTGTAATTTTGGATTTTTTATGTTTGATAGGCATTGTAGTCTCAATTAGTCCTGATGAGGCCCGAATTGGAAGAGGCCGAAACGCGTTGACTGTTTTTGATGTATAGCGAGGTTGTAAAGAAGATTTAACATACCCTCAAAGGATTGTGGAACACATTTCTTTATGATTAAGACAAAGTGGCTTTAGAACTCGAAATGTGGTTTTAAGTACACCCATCACATCAATGTGGATTATTATATTATTTATGGATACAACCACATTACTTGTAAATTAGGAGAGGAATGGCAAATCTTTTGTGAGATTATGGATTTTCAATAATATTTGTTTGTCTAGAAACGTTGGAATGTTGTTTGGTTTTTATTGATTTTTCATCCTTGTTGTTCATATTAATGAATTGAATAAATGTTGAAATTAATTTTCATTGCCAATGAGGGACTAATAGCCTCACTGTGTTTGAATTAATGTGACAGATTTTTTCCTACTAATAGACCAATCTTCTATATCGTATGCCCACCTACAAATGCCACACTGGCCACATTTGAAAAAGCTTTGATTTCGTTTTGTTAGCCAATCCTCTTTTGCTTGATACTTTGGATAACTAGAGCATAAAAGATTTTTCAAAGATCTCATCCTCCTATAAGTAATCTCAGGTCCATTCGTTATGCAATCCTCTAGTATCAAATCCTGTCTTAATATATACCAACGATTTTTCATTATTTTCCTCAAAATATTTGAAGTCTCTGTATAGTCTGTCACTATTCTGATTCTATCTTTCTTTTCATAATTTCTTCTAATGTTACGAGACATAAGGTTCTCTTTTCTAGTAATCCGCATTACTCTTTGTTGTGCATTCCTTATGACCCATGTTAGGTAACCCCTTTGTTCAAAGCGCTGACCATTATCCTGAATACATTGTTGGAAATCTTCATTTCTACTACAATTCCGTCTAGCCCTTATCGTATTGCATGAATTTGGTGCTTCGAGTGTGCACTTGAGGCATGTAAAATAGAATTACATGAAGTTGGTTTTCTGTATAATCTGCTTTCAATCCTATTTTCCCCTATAAAGATTTCCACATCCAGAAATTCTATCTTCTCCATACTGTACTGGTAAGTAAATCTAATATTTGCATCATTTTAATTCAAATGATTACAAAGTTCTATCAGCTGTTCAGTAACGGGGGAACGCCCCCCTTGCATACATTATGCCTGGTGCGTCAAAAAAAATGTGGCGCAAGGTGGTGCTAGGGGCTTATAAATATGCCCCTTGGTCCTCTGGACAAAAGTGGTATATGTGCCAAAAGTAGTCACACCTTTCCACAAAGGGCAATACATCACCTTGCTGGGTAGACAAGAAGCAGCTCCCAGGTGGCTTGCTCACTCATTTCGCCAGAGTGAAGACTGCTGCCACTGTGCAGGGGTGCAGTGTGCCAGTTCTGGACATATGCCAGGCTGTGACGTGGCCACACATAAAAAAAGCATTTCAGCCTGGATAGCAATGTCCAGAGGGACAGTCACTTCGCCCAATCAGGCCTATAGAATGTCTTGGTTTCAGCCATTCCACAGACACAACTCCAGGTGAGGTTACTGCGGTAGTATTATTTCAGAAGGTATGGAATATCTCTATCAGAGTATCAATTTATTTCCCTTCATTAACGTCTTTTCTGATAGACACTGTATATAACAGTAGATTCCTCACTGACCCACCCGCCTCTATATTTTGTGGAATAGACTCATATAGTCCATTTCAAGAACTCAATCTAAAAGTCTGCATACTGCCATATTCTGATTTCAGTGGCTCCGAGGTCTGTCAGCACAGACGGAGATCAGAAAGACACTGACATCAGCACTGCGAGGTGGCGTAGAAAGAGTGGCCTGATGTCTGGGGCAGGGAGGACACGACACATAGCTGCATGACGCCACCTGTCAAAGCAAGATACGTTTGCAAAAAATGTTTCTGAATCTAGTCTGGCATCAGAGGAAATTCACAAGGTGAGGTATTTGTGGTTAGATAAAGTCTCTACCAAAAAAAGATGTTACCAAAGGTATGTAACTTGTTCATTATGACTAATATGAGAAGGCAAGCAGGCTCAAGTGGGGTGGTATATAATGATGGATGCGATAGAGACTGGAGGTCTGACAGTAATAGATCTATAAATATATACTATTTAGCGTACCAAGTGTATTTTGCATTCTTTTGGTGCCACCCACCTCCTCTGTGCAAACATGTACACATAGAATGAAGATTGGTGGATGGTGACACCTAAGAGACAATAATATGCTCCAGACCAAAATATGAATAGGAAGGTAATCAAACAGTTAAGCCTGGACCCACAGTATAAAAGCACAGGACTTACAGATGATTTACTCGTTGCTGATACAGCTAGCAAACAGTCCGATGTTACCACTACCAAAGAACCTGGCTGGAGGACAGTAATATGAAAGGTAGGTTTAAAGAGGATCAGACATAATTTACAGAAAGGGGAGTTCATAACTGTTGTCAGTGGGTTCTGCCCATTTAAGCACAGTGGATTTTTCACTGTTGACTACATGGATTTAGAATTTTTACTGTGAGGGAACCTCGATACACGAGTCTCAGCCATGGTTAATGAACTGAGGGCCTCATTTAAAAGCCCCTTGCGCCACAGTTAAGTGTTTTTTGCAGCAGCAGCAGTGGCGCTAGCAGTGCATTACACTGCTCCATATTTACAAACTGACACATTGGGCCCAATGCATCAGTTTTTAAAACCCTGCATCACATTGTACCTGCGCCAAGTATAATGTATGCAGGGTACTCGTTCGCTCGGAAAAAGCCTTGTAGAACCGATGGAGTGAAATTCACAACTTTTCACTGAGTCATTCTGCAACTTCACTCTGTCAAAATGTTACCGCCGGCTCAGAGCAGGCATAAAATTGATGCATGGCTTTTTCCTATGGGCCTGTCCTCGCATTGCTGCAGTTGCGTCATTTTAATGACATGAGAGTGCTAACCACCTATGTTTGCCTTTCAAGATAATGCTGCTGTTGCACAGCTAAGTTAAGAGACGTTGGGCTATTTACATGTGAACACATGAGCGCATGAGTGTGTCTAGGCTGCACATATGAGACTTCCATCTTGCGCAGCCCAGTTTCTGCCCACAGGTAGCCTGTCACAGAGGGGATCAATTAGGGATTGGTGTCACAGAAGAGATCCTTCTGAGACTGGTGCTGACTTGGGCTAATCATTATATTATGACTGGGCATACGTAGTGTAGGTTTGCAGTGCATACTGAAAATCTGTGGTGCCTAACTGTATGACATTATGGGAGGAATCTGTAGCATTGTACATTTTGATACTACTTAGGCATACACACTCTAGTGAGGTATCAATCTAAGGATAAACATGAATCCCTAGTGTAGATCCACAGTTCCTGATATAATGCCTACACTCCTTATGGCTCTTTAAGAATTGTCATATTTCTCTGGCTTAGCTCATAACCGGATTTCAGGGCTATGTCCCACCTATTGGACCAAGTTAATTACTCTGCTGCCCAGCAGGAGGATCAAAAGCCCCCACACAGAATAGAACCTCTGACAGTACTTGCACCGCACACAGTAGAGCCACTAACTTCTTGGGAAAAGAAGAGGTGCAGCGGAAATCTGTATCTGTCAATTAGATTGTCACACTGCACTTGGGCTGGGACAGCCCACAGAAACAAAGGCGGCGAGACAGACCTCTAAAGCCCAACACAGGAGGGTATTGCCTGTGAAGTATTGGTGGTAAATGATAAGGCAACTGTGCCAGCTAGGAGCAGAGCTGATGCTCCCTGGGAAGCCCTTTTCACAGACAACATTGAAGTTTCGATGTTGGAATGTCTCAGATTGCTGTGCAGGAGTGGTAGGATATGGGTGGAATGATGATGTGACACCCTTGGATTGCCCAGGGGTGTCTGACTTCTAAAATTTTCCACCCCTACTTAAAAACCCATGCACAAGAGAGAGGCAGATGAAAACATACTGGACTTGAGAGCAACAATGGGAAAAGATTGCCCATCTTGAAGGAGAAGTACATGATGCCACTGAAAGGATGGACGGGAGGACTGTAACTCCAGCTGATCCCCAGGATTAGTATGGGTCATTTGAAGATCAGTGGCACCGGCCGCTTATGCCCTCTCAGGAACATTTGGGAGAATAGTCCTGTTGGGGGACTCTGGACATTCCCTCAAAATGACTGTGGGTTGCTCCTGCAGGTGAGTGACCCCCATCACAAAGTTTGCAACTGACTTTGCTGACACAAATGTGCCCTGCAAGACTGCCAAACCCATGGGTCCTGTTTAATGTATCAGGAAAGGTGTCCTACTTGTGTACTGTGGAGGCTACTTGTGTACTGCTGAGGGGCTATGAAAGATGTCCCCCAAGCAGGAGACAGCACCAGGAGCCCAGACAGAGGACATGTCTGGCACTGTGAACCATGAAGCCAATCTCCCACACAACGTGCTCCTTTAGAGGCCAGGGAGCCTGAAGAGAATGTTCCTGGTGGCTAGAGTTCACCCAAGGACAGTAAAATCGGCTGCCCAAGGACAGTAAAATCGGTCTTGCAGGGCCGAAGATACAGCCTGGTGCCTCGTGGGCCCAGGGAGGGTGGAGAACAAAGTGTGTGAAGCATCACAATAGATTTTCAAAATGCCCCTGGGGAGGTCTAATCCCTGGGGGTTGGCACGACCTCCTTCATTCCTTGATAATGAGGTGGAGCATGCTTCTGCCCCCTCCCCAGAGCCCCCTTTTTTACACCAGGGACCCCAGTTCCCGGGGCCTGTCACAAACCACCAACTGTCCCAGCCGAGAATTCCTCTGGGTGCGTTGTCCACCTCCTTTTGCTTATGTCTAGGGTGTATAGGCTATGTCTTCCCAGACAATGAAACTGCTTTGGGAGCAAAGGAATCCTGCTGGGAGCTTACAGTGAAAATATGCAGTATTGCTGAGTATATAAAGTGAAACCTAAGTAAATATGAAAGTCTGCAGTAACTAAATTTTAAAACAAAGTACTTTTTTATTATTTACTTTGTTTAAAAATACTTATATTTGTCCTACTTTTTGGATGTTTAAAAACTCTTAATTAAACATTAGACACCAATGTGTTTTGTTATTCTAAATTGAAATACAATCAAATACAATTAAACAATACAAAATATTATTTCTGTCACAATTACATATGCATGTAAAATATAAAACGTTAAAATGTTGTTCCAAAAACGGGATATATTATTAAGAGGTAAGTGAGGCCAATATTATGTACCCTCCTTAATTGCTTCCACACACAGCAGCAACAAGGATAGAACACTGTACTTAGAATTAGACCTTTAACATTCCGGAACATGCACCAAGCACTCACAGCCATCTTCCTTCTTTGTGTCTGCTCATGCAAAAATATGTGCTATGCCTGAGTTCAGTTGGTAATGTAGGTTAGAGAATTTTAAAGGTTTTAATTAATTAATACTTCTATTTTTGAGAGGAGTGGTGTTGATTAATATATAATTTGGTATGAGAGAAGTTTGATAGACGTGTTTTGGGTCACAAGTAAAGACATTTTAATTGAGCAGTCCCTTAATTTCCACTGTAATCTGTCAGTTACCAAGATTTTTTTGAGAGAGCTATACTTTTTCATGGTTGTGAATGCATCTGAGTCACCGCCAACAGAGTGAGCAGCTTTAGTATGCGTTGTACGCTTAGCTGAAGTTACAATATGTAACTAATTTTTATGTGCGTGTGCTACTTCCAGGTTACATGTTGGGTAGGTGCAAGGAAGTGAAGAAGAGTTTTAGGGCCATATTTATACTTTTTGACGCAAAACTGCGCTGACGCAGTTTTGCGTCAAACATTTTACTGACGGCTAACGCCATTTCTTTGCGCCGCTCAGGCATCAAATTTATACTTTGGCGCAAAGCGGCGTAAACCACTGGTGTGAGTCATTTTTTTGGCTCAAACCAATGCGTCACGTCGTAAAGAAAAACTACGTTAACACGGCGAAAATGACTGTGAGCCGGTTTACGAAGTCAGAAACTGGATACACGCCGTTTTGTGACGCAATTGTTTTAATCATCAGTGCAAACACAGCAAAATGTGCTAAGGAGAGCCAAAATGGATCCCAGATGGTTGCACAGACCCCAGGAAGATGACAACAGACCAGGAACCAGCCAGGAGGACCCACAGAAGACCCAGGATAGGGAGAAGAAGAAAATAAAGTGTCGCTTCAGTGCAGAGGAGCAGGAAATTCTGGTGAAAGAGGTGACGGAACACCAGCACCAACTGTTTGTCACCTCAGAGATGCCAATCAGTAGGAGAGGCAATATGGCAACAAATTGTTGGCAAGATAAACAGTGTGGCAGAAGTACGGAGAACAGTCATCGAGTGCAAGAAACGCTGGCATGACTGCAAGCGTATGACCAAGGAAAAGATGGCCAGGAACAGGAAGGCAGCACTGCAGACTGGAGGTGGGAGACCGGCACCGCAGGAGGCCCTGGACCACATGGAGGAGATGGTGGCAGCCGTCATCCCTGAGGAGATCGTCACAGGGATTCAAGGACAGGACAGCACAGACTACCAGGAGACAACACAGATGCAGGGTAAGTCGCATGGGAAACTAAAATGCACAAATGTTAACTGCAAGTGGGGGCATGGCCCGTTAAGAGGAAACCTGGGGCTCAGTACTACACTACACCAACAACCTTTGCATGGGGGTATGCTGCCATGCCAAGGATGTTGGAAAGGTAAAGCCAGGCCAGGAGGGTAGGTTAGAATGTTAAACTGGCCTGCTGTCACACATCAGCTGGCATTCTCCCTACATGGGCTAGGGCTCAAATAACAGTCTCGGGCCATATCTGCAACCGGAATTTAACATTGACAACAGTTGCCACTACCACCTCTGCTGTGTGTGCAGGTCAAGTAGCTAATGGCAGTAACATCCCCAAGGATCAAACACACCCAAATTAGAGGGTTCAGGGTGACAACGTTATCAATCCCCTGAAATCAATACAAATGTTCCAATCCTGTCAAATGTGATTGTCCACAGTTGCTACAAACATCAGCCATTGTCATAAACATTATGAGGTACACAGCACTAATGTCATACCCATGCTGCATATGTCAGGGTCCACCCTGTGCCTGGGTCACAATAGCTCCAATGACACCATGCAACATCCCAAATGTCATACTGCTCAGACAACAGCATTGAGGGAGAGGACATATGTAACTGGCTAGTGAAATACACCCGCACAGTCAGAGGAGGAACTGGAACACTGCTAGGACCATCAGTGCAATCCACTGTAGCACACATTTCCCAACATCAGCAGTACACACTACCAATGCTGCACATTACTCTGATTTGCACTCACCAATAGGGCCACCAATTACAATCCCCAGGTGGTCCAGCAGGTCTTGCTCCCTGGCAACCAGGTCAGCCCAACGGTGTTTCAGCTGGTGGTTGTTGCGTGGTGTGTTGTAGATTCTCTTGAGATGCTACAGGACCTTTGCCCACCAGAGCCTCCTTGCCTCTGTGTGATACCCCTGTATCACACGCCCACCTGCTTCTATCATTAAAGGTAGGAAGTGGCACACCAGCCATATAAATCCCTACAGCTCCTCCATCCTGCCAAGACGAGGCCCACCCAACATGCTTGCAAAAAAAAATGTGATAAAGGGGTACAGAGGATAATGAAGGGAAAGTAGGAGAGGGAAATGAAAACAAATTAACACAAAACAGCCCAACTATCCGCAAACTAACACTACCCACAACAGACTCCCAACAGTACAAAGACACATATATACACCAGAAATGACAAAAATACACTTACACAGGATACCACAGACACTTAGGAAACACCAAAATACATTTTAAAGACCACACAGGAGA
The DNA here is from genome assembly GCF_031143425.1 of Pleurodeles waltl. Lineage (NCBI taxonomy): Eukaryota > Metazoa > Chordata > Amphibia > Caudata > Salamandridae > Pleurodeles > Pleurodeles waltl. The sequence continues at coordinate 1,985,414,672 of NC_090440.1, read as the reverse complement.
CAGTCACAAAATGCACAGACAACTCAAAACACAGCCACACAGTCAGGAAATATCACAGACTGCAAAGTGAAAGTACACCCACTGTACCAATTCTGTAAACAGGATATCCTTTTACATCACTTCCTGTCTCAAATGCGGTGCGTTTTTATTCTTATGCGGCAAAATATTATAACGCTTATAGTCTGTGCTTAATTTTTTTTTTTACGCACATGCTTAGAAATTACACTGCATCCATATTTTCTATATTTTTCATACTTAAGCAATTTCATGGGGTACAGTGTGGGAATTACCGCTCAGGGCCAATGGATGTATCATGGCAATGAGCGTCATTTTTTGACGCATGTGCATCTTTTTTGATGCGGATGCATAAAAATTTCTGTCTTTGACTGGGTTTGGGTCATTTCTCATTTTTAATAGTACATTGTCAATAGGTGTGACAATACAGAGATAGACTGTTTTCACCTACATTGTGCATTCCGGTGTATGGGGACATGTGACAGATCATACTACTTCGGACCATGATCCTCTAGTTGTTGTACCAGCTTTGCACTCTTCACTGACGCAATAGATGGCCAAACGTGTGGAATACAAATAGGTATTACCCAGTTTGGGCATGTTTTGCGTCAATAGAGGATAGGAAGGCTACCAACTCAATACAGTAACTCAATGCCTGTGTGTCAATGTGTGTGAATTGGCTCTTGCTAATGTAGTTGTCCCACTGTGTGAACATCACAAGACGCGTTTTCTCAAATCTGCTTGTATGCATGCGTAGTCAATGTGACCAACCATCAGATGCTATTCAGTGTGGAAATGAGAAAGGAAATGTGTTTGTCATTCATGTAGCAACAAATGCTGTGTGAACTTCCAAGGTTTTTTGGGACATAAGCATCACCAATGACAAACCATGCACAGGATAGATAGAAGATGGTTGATCATGGCAATGTTCCAAGACTAAGCCATCACATGTCCTGGAATGTTGGATACCACTTCCTAGGCACTTGCTTGTATACTATCCATGAGTCAGGCATTGGATAATGCTATGTGGGTACAGTGTGACACCAAGGGGGTGATTCTAACTTTGGCGGGCGGCGGAGGCCGCCCGCCAAAGTTCCCCCAACAGAATACCGCTACGCGGTCAGAAGACCGCTGCGGTTATTCTGTGTTTCCCGCTGGGCTGGCGGGCGACCGCCAGAAGGCCGCCCGCCAGCCCAGCGGGAAACCCCTTCCCACGAGGAAGCCGGCTCCGAATGGAGCCGGCGGAGTGGGAAGGGTGCGACGGGTGCAGTAGCACCCGTCACGATTTTCAGTGTCTGCATGGCAGACACTGAAAATCTGGCATGGGCACTGCAGGGGCCCCCAGGGGCCCCACGACACCCCTCACCGCCATCCTGTTCCTGGCGGTCACAACCGCCAGGAACAGGATGGCGGTGTGGGGGTCGGAATCCCCATGGCGGCGCAGCAAGCTGCGCCGCCATGGAGGATTCCACAGGGCAGCGGAAAACCGGCGGGAGACCGCCGGTTTTCCGTTTCTGACCGCGGCCATACCGCCACGGTCAGAATGCCCTTGGGAGCACCGCCAGCCTGTTGGCGGTGCTCCCGCGGTCCCCAACCCTGGCGGTCTCGGACCGCCAGGGTTGGAATGACCGCCCAAATCCCAAAAACAATCCACAAATGTCATGTCACGCCACAGTTTGAGTCATATAAAGGAGCCATGTTTCTCCTGTGGCAGTGGAGGACCAGCAGACCAAGCAGCACGTGTGCACATATTTCCAGTGGTTAATTGCACAAAGGTGTCCAGTTCAAGTGTGTGGGGCCATGTGTAGCCTGAGTCATTATTGGGGTCCATGTTGTCACAGGTACGTGCAGGTCTAGTCATGAGTCTGTGGAGCCATTTCCTGCATTTACAAAGTATCCTTCACAGCTGAATTGAAGGAAAGCCAAAGAGGAATTGAGAACACACATGGGGATAGTCCAGCTATGGCACTGCAGACGTGTTATGAGACTGACAACAGTGCAACCTTGATGTGCTGACAAAGTTAATGGATCAGGAATTTTAAACCACCAGGTTTCCTCACAACATTTGTGCACAGGGTAGCCTCTAAAATTCCCACTGCAGCCAGGAACATCAGTGCCTCTGTGCTGATTAATCTCACAGCTATTCACCACGCAAGCCCCATCAATATGTTCGGGGCAATGTGAATCAGCGTGTGGACTGTCAGGGTACTAACGTGTATTGACATTTCATGCACATTATCTGACGTTGTTTGTTGGGCTGGAGGCACCATACCCAATCCATGCATACAGCCATGGTACACTGTCACTATTTGTCACTCATGCATACATGAAACCCAGACAAGGGATGGGCCATGATTAGGCCATTTGAAGACAAGTTCCACCCCATGATACGATAAGTAAACTGATTATGCTATACAATGTATTTGAGTATTCATTGTAGACCTACATGACACAATACCCCAGGAGGAAAGTGAGGGCATGGAAAGCATCCATGAGACAAATGTAGCCACAGGGAACCTTTATGGTGACGCAAAGACAGGAACCCATCAACCTAACAGAATGCAGGGTCAATCAGGAACAAAAATGAACAAGGCAAACACACAGTGAGCAGACTGAGACTGGTCAAAGCTGGAACAACACTGTGGAAAATGAAAACTGTATTTGTCCTGTGTGTTGGAACGTAACACAATAACCCAAGGCCTGTGTTACACAAGTGATCTATACGGCAATGCATAACAGTGTTATACATATAATGGCAGTTTCTATGCCGTTCCAGGCAGCTGCAAGGGTAGTGCATGTTCAAATGGCTGGTCTGCATGGAGGTGCTCACAGGTGTGTGCAGCTTCAGTCTCTCACAAGTCCTGGGGGTGAGAATCAAGTTGAAAGGACCAACAGTACCTTTCACATGAGAAGCAATGTACAGGTGATTACAGATACAACAGACTACAAGGCAGTATATTATTCAAACAGAAGTCCATGCAGACAGAAGAACAATGACTATGGCATACCATACTAAAGAGGTAAGCACACTGGATTCAGAATGTGAGTCTGGGTGTGTGAAGATGAGGGATTATCTGGGTACAAATATTCCATTTGCAGGGCACTCTGAAGAAGGGTGGGGTGAGACAAGGAACATGGCAGTGACAGGACTTATGACCTGGGCTGGCATGTGCAGGGGATGTCTTGTAAGCAATGCTAGTCATACCTTGGGCACTCGTGCTATCCATTTGCTGCTTATATGGAATTCTTGTCACACATACTCCTTGCAAAGATAGCTGATGTAACACTTACTGATGTCAAGGGCCTGGTCATACCTTCTTGTAACCAATGCAATGGCACATCCACTGCCTCATGTATGAGGTATTTTTTGTCCATATTGAATGATGGTGTCTTATTTGTGTGCAATATGCTGCAATGAACCATGTTGACAACATGTATGTGTGAAATAGCTGTGCTCCTCTGATATTCCCCTTCAAATGTGATATGGACAGGATATATGTCATTTACAGTGTGTGTGAAGTTGGGTGTGCATTCATACCCATCAAATATAATGTCGATTTTTCTGAATCCTAATCTGTATTTCTGCAATGCTCCATGAGGCTGATTATGATTCTTAGGGATCATTTTATGCAGAAATGATTAACCAGACCATGGTATAGTGAATAGAATAGATGTTTATTGACATATGGTAAAACAGTGGTGATGGATGAGTAGAGTTAAAAGAAATTTTGGACAATATGTTGTTGCCGACACAATCCAGCAGCTGTGTTTGGATGGCCCCCCTCATGTTGATGGACAGCATCCTCCACTTCCTCCTCTTCAGGCATTTGTGGGTTGGGTTCAAATAGGGGAATGTTCCTCCTTACACATATGTTGTGTAGGATGGCACAGGTCAAAATGATTTTGCACACTATTTCAGGTGAGTATAGGAGGCTGCCTCCGGTTATGTCAAGGCACCTGAATCTTGACTTCAGGATGCCAAAAGTCCTCTAGACTTTGGTGCGTGTCCTCCGATGTGCCTCATTATAGGCACGCTCTGATGCTGTGCTTGGGTTTGCAAATGGGGTCATGATCCATGGCTGGATCCCATACCCCTGATCAGCTGAAAGAGAAAATGAGTGAGAAAATGTTGATGTTGCTTGCACCGTGATTCTCACTTTGCATGGCAGTTGTTCTCTTGTGTTGTCTGTGACTCATCGGTGTTTGTGTTATTGTGTGGAATCCTAGGCTTCTAGGATATACCATCAGAATTGGGTTGTTTCCTTATCTGAACTGGTGTTTGGCTGATTGACCGGATGTCAGCAGTATTTTTGTAGAGTTGCTGCACATTGTGTACTCCCTTGCATTATGTCATGTGAAAGAGGTGTCCATGTGTCTTAACTAGGGGTGACATGATACTTCCATACACAGATTAAATTCCACAGTGGTGGTAACATGGTTGCATCTATATGGCCTGGACATCCCATCCAATTTAACATATGCAGTAGAATTAGTTAAACATCAGTGAGGCCCTTACATTTGGCAAGGTGACAATGTACAGCACATCTCCATACGTTGTCAGCACTGACGTGTTGACAATTGACTATGCACAAATATCCCATGTGTGACAAATTCTCTGCAGACCTATTTCTCTGCCCTTGTCAAGTCGACTCAGGTTCAAACGTGTACCTATACTACTGAGCATGTTCTAGTTCAGCTGGCTAACTTGATTGTGACTTTGTCATTTTGAGTGTCAGAAGGTCCATATGCCTGTAAATCTGTTTTGTGTATGAGATTGTCTCAATCCGTATGTGTAGGATTGTGCATTTTCAAAATTGTCACATCAATATGTGTTCTTAGCACAGTCCACTTGCTTTTTGGTAGAGGGCAATGTGAGAGCAGGAGTGATGTGAGATATTGGTACAGCCTCAATGATTCCATGTCACCTTCAATGTAGTCATCATCATGCTATGTGTGTCATGGTGTTTGACCTGCAGCAAAACCCATTACACACCCCTTACACGGTACTTATTGCTTGGAAGGGTGTTTGATTGAGTGTTCTTGATGTGATATTGAAAGATTAATCTTCCAAGTTGTACTGCCAGTTAAGGCCATGTCATTGTTATTGTGTCTGTGGAGTGGCATCTGTTGTTATTTGGTTCTGTCATATGTCCATAGGTGTGTATCCAAATGGGTGAGGATATCAAACATGCCTAGCGGTGTCACAACCTCAGTGTGTTCCTGGCCACTTGTCAATGTAGTGGTGTATGTGTTGTTTGTCCTAGAGGGTTGTTGTGCAGTGTGTATATAAGTAGGTTTCTGTACTTACCAAAAAGTAGGCCATTTCCATATCGTCCATACTCGAAGTGTTGATTGATGGTGCAGTGGCGGAAGATGAATGAATCATGTACACCCCCAGGATACTTTGCCACGATGTTGATGATCAATCCCCGGTGATCGACAATGGCCTGCACATTGATGGAGTGTGTGTGCTCCCTGTTGCGGTATAGATGTTCGGTTGCAGCAGGTGGCACAGGGCGTACATGTGTGCAGTCAATGGCACCAAGCACGTGTGGGAAGCCGTTGATTTGGTAGAAGCCCTGTTTGGTCTCCTGCTGCTTCTGCTCTGTGATGAGGAAGCTGATATGGGGGGTGTGAGGGTGATGATGGCATCCAGTACCTTAGGTAGGAAGGCAGAGAATGAGGGCTGTGAGATCCCGGCAACCAGGGCACCAGTGGTTTGAAAGGAGCCACTTGTGGAATACAGCTAGCAGCTTGGTTTCTGGTGGAATGGTGTGGGGTGTCTGCAAGCTGGGTGCCAACTGTGGCTCAATGTTGCGTAGCAGCTGCTGAATGGCTTGCCAGTTGAGCCTGTACCTCTGGATGATGTCTTGTTGCCAGAGTCCCAGAAGGGTTGTCCTGGTCCGGAATATCCTCTCCTGTCTTCTGCGTTGCCTTTGGGGTCACTGCTGGTGTTGTAGAAGCTGCTGTTGTTGGTCCTGTGCTCTGCGTCGGCGTTCATGCTGGATGAATAGCACCTCCATGTCTTCCTTTTGGAGCTCTGCTGTTGCTTGTGGTGTTTTCCTTAAGTACTGGTGTGTTTGCCTCATTTTAACGCCTGCCCTGACCTAGGCACTAATTTTTTACGCAAATCGGGCTGTGCGTCATTTTCTGACTCCGCCTCCCGGCCGTGCAGGATTTTTATACGGTAGCATAAATATGGCGCACGGGTGTTTGCATCATTTTTTGGACGGGAACGCCTACCTTGCATGGAATTAACGCAAGGTGGTTTCCCGCATCCAGAAAATGAGGCACACAGCGGAATTTTAGCGTTTGCGGGCTCGGCGTCAAGGTATAAATATGGTGCACGGTTTGCACCGAATGTGTATTAAAAATTTTGACGCACATTTGGCGCAAACAGAGTATAAATATGGGCCTTAGACTGTGATGTAGATGGTTGCGAAGTCGCAATATTCAGAGCTTCAAATTAGACAAGAGGGAATGTTGTGCACAAATTAATTCTTCTGTTGCCTTGCTGCAGACGATGTGGCACAAGACGGCTACTCAAGCCTCAACATGCAAACTCTAATGAAAGTGACACAATAGTTGAGCTCTTTGGGTTGTGTGGGCTGCCGTATGGTTACACTTGGTGGCATAAGTAGAGCAGCCAGTTTGGATATCTGTGGATGGTGGCATAAGTACGGCTGCCATTTTGGATAGTTGTGGCAGTTTCCATTAAAAAATATTAGTTATTTATTCAGACGTATTTTGGAAAAACTTCTGAAGTGAGCAGTTGGAAAGTTTATACAAGACGATGACAGGTCAGGCTTAGGTCAAGGGGAAGAGATCAGTAGTGAGCTGATCGTGTGGTATCAGATAATTAACTGTGTGGTTCTAAGGGGGTAATTTACTAACATTTTGCACCCGGTTTGCATTATAAATGTGACACAAACCAGTACAAAATGTTTTTTTAATTATTTACTTTCCACCACAAAACTTGTTTTGCGCTGGAAATTTACAAAGGACTGCTGCTTTCCCTTACTTAGCATCAAGGCGGCGTTACACGAGCATTCTCATGCAACCACCCAACATTTTTGATGCAATACCCTATCTACTAAAAATGTGAGACCAGGTTTTGCGTAAAAAAAATAATGCCTTCTGAAACCAGGTGTTAAAAAGAGAAATGTTTACATTTCTCCTTTCTTTTGTCACTATGCATATGTGCTGCAGCACACATACAAAGTAAGAAAATAATTTTAAGTTGTCTGGGCATAGTATTTTGTACTGGAAGTGTACTCTTCCAGTACAGAACCTATGCTAGACTCAAATGCACACCCCTGCTCTATGGCGCAAAGGTATGTGCATAGCGCACAGCAGCTAAAATCGGCACCAACGCTAGGGAGTTGGGAGGAGAGAGCCATATGTCTGTAGATATGCTGCTTTCCTGCTCCCTCCCTGTCACGCAGCGTAGTGCAGTGTTTTTGGCTGCTGCGCTGCATTGCCTGACAGTTTAGTAAATCTACCCCTAGGAGAGATATTATAGTTGGATAAGTTTTAAAGTGGTTTTGAGAGAAAATTATGTATTCAATGGAGAATCAGACTCCCGAGGAAAAAATTAAAACCTCTCTATACAAGGCTTTTTCAACTTTGGCCGATCAGTTGCAGAAAAGGCTTGATTACCATGTAGATAATTTGGCACCACTTGAGGAGAGACTAGTAAGAGCTCAAATGAGGAAAGATTCTGGTTTCGGAGTCTCGGTCTGGGAACAGAACCGTTGTTTCAAAGGTGGGAGGGAGCAAGGTGGCACAGAAAAGGAAACATTTTTCAAGACCGGTGACAAAGAACTGTGAATTGACAAGGCATGACAGTTCAGAAGATGATATAAGGATATCAACACAAAAAGAGTTACAAGGGAAGGCTATAAAGGCCAATAAAAGGGAACAGAAGGCAGTGGCCAGTGAGGAGGCATCTAGCAGTGGTGATGTTGAAATAAGCTTTTCATCAGATTTGAATAAATCTGATCCGGAGGACAGTAAATCAAAAAATGTGTGGAGCTGAGAAGAGGAAAGAGTTAGAGAATTCTTTGGGTTTGTTAGATCCTTTAGGTGAAGACACGTTTGATCCTCTACTTATTCACCATCTTTTACCACCACAAAGGTTTCTTGCAGAGCATGTAGCTCTGTACATTAGGCATTAGATGTTACCCATCTTTATTATTTAGGGAGTGTGCAGCAAATCAGAAGCTGCCAACTGCACAGCAATAGCTGCAATAGAAGTAATGCCATCTGAAGCCCTGTCCCTCAGGAAACTATGAACATTGTGCTGCTTCACCTATCTTTTTTCACTTTCCATTTGTTAGAAGCTCTGGGGATCAAATGTATGCTCGATACAAAAACGTGCCTGGGACTTTGATACCAAAGGAATTCAGTGCTATCTAAAAGCACATATTTATTTTATGGTATGCTGTGGTATGAATTTGAAAAGAATCAGTTCCATAGTGACCTCATCTGTTCAAGGAACACGTATGTCTTCCAGGAATACCTTTCCTATTGGTTCCTCTTTTGTATTTTTGCCAACCGTTTTGGACTGCAGCTGTGCTTTCCTCTTATTTTTTACCCAAGTCAGCTCTAACAATTATGTTATTCCTATATGAGACAAAGATGATTACTCAATTTTCTACTGCTTGTTTTATGCAAATAAAATGTGGTTGCCAATGGGTGACGTTGTTTTCCCATTTTAGGTGTTGTTAATGAAGAAGATGAAAGACATACTTTATTTCAGAAGCTTAATTGGCCTCAGCCCTACAGGTGAGCCATTTTAAATAATAATCTCACAAAAGACCCATGTGTCAAATATGGTTTGTGAAGTTGCAAAGTTTTTTTGTTGTTGTTTTTTTTACATTTTCATACTTCTTTGAAGAACTACGAACAATAGATTAAAGTTGCAAATTTCTACATAATTTGAACTTTTTAATGACAGGCTGTACTTTTATAATGTTTTAATATTGCAAACGCCGTAGTTTCAGCTTTTTTCTGCGTAGGTGCAATATGATGTATTTTTCATAGCTTTTCCTTGAGGGTGGCTCAACACTCAAATTGAGTGTTAAGCCACCCTCAAGGAAAAGCTATGCAACACTGTTGAACACAAAGGTTGTGGTATACAAACACCATTAATCTCTCCCTGTACCCTCAACTCCCACTCCATCTTGCTCACAGGTTAGACCGCCTCTTACAATCGCAGGGGCAGATTCTTCACTTCAGCCTCCAGAACCTATACCTATGTGCCTGGAAATTGAACATCTCAACCTGAGTTCCTTTTTCTTGCCCCCTGAAGTGACAGTTATAATATTATTTGCCCATAGGCACTCCACAAAGATGGTGTATTTAAGCAGATGAATTAAGTTCACCAAATGGTGTGTGGATAACTCGCTAGACCCTCTTCACGATTCCTTATCAGACATGCTACATTTGGCCCTCTTCCTAGCACAGCAAGCGTGTATAGTGGGCACATTACAGGGCTACCTATCTGCCTTTTTTGTTTTGCTCTGCTTACCTGATCAACAATTCCTGTTTTAAGTCTTCAATTGTTATGAGGTAGTTGAAGGGACCTACAGCAAGTTTCCCCCATTCTCACTATATAATGCCTCAGTGGGACATTAATTTAATTCTTATGCCCCTTATCTGCTCACCTTTCAAACCATTGCACAGTTATCCTTTATGTTTGTACACATTGAAAACTGTTTTTCTGATTGTTACATCATCAGCCAGCCATGTTAGCCAGTTGCAAGCCTTGAATGTCAAACCTAGTTTCACTTCCTTCTTTCCCTACAAGTTGGTATTAAGAACCAATCCATCACCCTGCCAACCTTCTTTCCTTCTCCACACCCAAAGGAGGAGGAAGAGAAATTTAATCACCTTGACCCTAAGATATTGGTTAACCTGTACATGGACAGAACATGCAAGTTCAGAATGGGTGAACAGCTCTTCATGGGATATGGGAGGGAATGAAAGCAAAACAGTCCTGAAAAGGACCTTATCAAGATAGATTATCCTGTGCAGGTGCACAAAGAGACACCAGACGTTATTCAAGCATATTCCACCAGAGCTAAGAGCTCTTCTTTTTTATTGGCGAGCAGAGTGGCGATACAGGGTAGCACCGGGCTTCTGTCCATACTTTGGTGAAACATTACTGTTTGGACTCAGAAGTGAGGCGGGAAGGCCACTTCACAAGCTCGGTTGTTCAGGATTTTTCTATATAACCAACGATTACCCCACCCTTCTAGTTAAGGACAGCTTTGGGAAAGGTGGAGATTATTAAGGTAGAAGTATCCATCAGAAGAAAGATTTACTTACCAGTCGCTCTGCTGGATACTTATCTACCTGCAGATTCCTCACCTACCCACCCTCCTGCTTGGCTAGTTATTCCACATGTCCTCTTGATGTGGCCCCAAAATATTCAGAAGTACTGCACCAGTCTTCCTGATACCAGTCTCATTTTACCTGAAGGGCATGTAAAAATTGATGAAAACTGACATCAGCACACCGTCTGGGGTGCTTTATATCTCCAGGGATGTCACAAGGATGCTGATGCATCGCTGAAATGCAGCCGCATCCCCTACCAGCATGGGGGAGCTAATGAAGAGCTTCCATATCCACAGTGGTGCTGGGGATATTCAAAAGTTACAGTATATGCAGGTCGATAGAGTATGTACTAGAAAGAGCATTACCAAATATAAGTAACTTTTTCTTTGAATTTTCTGAAAATCATGATGCACATAGTGCAAAGAAACTAGTGAAGAGAATGTTCTGTGGTACTCTTAGAGAAAGAGAGGTTGGGTCTTGCACTGTAAAATAGGGCACTGCCTCTCAGGCTTGACTCTTTAGAAAGAGATGTGCACAGATCCTCAAACTGTAGAGCTAAGAGGTAAGAAATATGAGGGAGGAAGGTATAGAATTAGCCAAGAAACTGAGTGTTGCAGTCACCAGTTAGGACCCCCTGAGGGAAAATCTACGTGCTAACCTTCGGCATCCTTTTTGTGTTCTTGTTTGATGTTCAGACACATCTCGACAGTGAGGCCATTGTCTTCAAGGATATGTTTTGCTTGGTGATGCTTGATAATAACTAACAGCATTTTAACTGTCAATATCTCCACCTACCCTTGTGACTATGAAAAACATATGTAACATCAAAACGCAGATAATGGATTTCCCCTTGCAGATCACCATGCAGTGTCAAACCTGAGCACACACCATACTCTAAGGTCCTCGCTTCACCTTCCTGTGAAAATAATCCCTATGCCAAGAAAACCATTAAAGCTATCTAATGATATCTAGAGCAGTCTCAAGAATTCCTCGACTTCTTAAACTCAGAAAGAGTGACTTTACTAAAGTAAGAAGGTGCACTTCTGTTACCTATACCTTTCAGTCATCTAGGGTTTAGAAAATGGAACTTGAACACAATGCGACCACAGCACACAGATGAATAGTCCAATCAAATTATAAGGATTTGTATCCCTGGTAGGATGTTGGAGTTGGAGAAAGAATACGTAAGTGTCCCAAGTCAGTAGGAGAAGGTGTCTTTAATTGGAGGCACAGTTTGCCTCAATACAGATAATGCGTTCTTCAAAATACAGCCAACACGTGTTTCGTCACTCAGGTGACTTCATCAAGGCTGCAAGACAATGATACAAACAAAGTTGTATGTGACGATACCCATACTTAACGAAATACAGTTTGAGTAAAGCGGTAAACAATTGTTTACGTACAGAAAGGAAGGTAGCAAGCATTGTGCGACCCAAGTGAGCAGAGAAGTAAGAGGGTAGGCATGGCACGGTAAACAATCAGAAAGGGCTCTGGTTGTTGTGAAAGTAAAAGTACACCCCAAGTGAAAAAAACCTAAGAGCATATACAGAACAGCCATGGTCCAAGTGCTGGCAAGTGGGGAACGTGTTCCAGATTCGTGATATGAGCCCATATAGGGGCTAGATCGTGCTTCAGAAGAGTGAAGATTGGTGAAAATAAAAGAGTTGAGAACACAATTTTACCTAGACCATCCGGCCAGCTAGGAAATGTTGGAGTGCCTGCAGTTAGGCTAGTAGATATAGATCTGGAAAAATAAATAAAAATTGAGAATTGGCAGTAATTGGCCACCATGAAGTCTAAAAAATAAGTAAAAGTGGAATTTTTTTTATCCTTGGTACTACAGTACCTGGAAAAGTCTGTCAATGGTACTAACTCTAGAACATTGAGGTACGTGAAGTTCCAGTAGTGCATGTGAAGACTGAAAAGGCCCTGATAAGCCTCCAACCACAAAAACCTGCATGGAGGTGAGAAGGGAAGGGAAGCGAAATAATGTATCCAGCATTGGGTGAGCAGAAATGAAAATGTTAATCTAATAGTAGCGAGTAATTTCCAAAACAGATGAAAACCCGGACTAGTCCAGAAACGGCCCAATAATGGTAATAAATGCTCAGGGCAAACAAGTTGAGCAATGGGAAGTGCGTGACCGCTGCTAAATGTTATGATAATTGCTCCAATTGGGAAGAACCTCTCAGTTTTAAAACGCAAAGATTGATCCCACACTGCAACCATAAAATGCGACCTAAGCCACACGGAGAGAAATATTTGTCCCTTGTGCCACTTTCATGACTAGTAACATTAAGAATGACGAGGCTTGTAAAAAAAGGTCACACGGCATCGGTAAGCATGCCGAGTCCGCGTTAAAATGCTAGTCTATCTACATTTTATTAGTTGCAAATGACATCACAGTTCTAAGTGATGAGTGCCATGTGTAGCGTTGAGTAGGTAAGGAACAAACAGGACAAAGATCTTACCGCGTCAACGTGCGGAGCCGGAAAAAGTCGTCCAGTCGGTCCAAAGGCGAAGGTGCAAGTCAAAACGAGCGCGGCACAAAATAGGCGTGTGTGTCGGTGACGATAAAAATTTTAAAAGGACTAAGCGCTGAAGTAATGTATATGTTCTTGAACTAGTGGGGCAAGACAGCGGCCATGTTGAAGTGACGAAAGAGAAAATAGGTTATAAAAAGGGTAAAGGGGAGGGTGAGAGAGTCATGCCAGTGGATCAGAGACCCATGATGTGGTCAGTGGTCAGCAGTGATCATAGGCCAGAAATAAAGGCTACCTGGTAACACATGTTAGAATTTACATTTAAAAATAGTGTATAGGACCCAGACAGTGAAAGGAAGGTTACGATATAGTTACAGTGTGAAAAGTAGAGGTTAAATCAGATGCAAACAAAAGAGATTTTGTTAATAAAATGACATGTTACAAGTGTGAATGTGTATACAATTTCAAAAGACATACTTCACATGGGACTGTAAGTCAAAAAAGAGTATGGTTGATACATGCAGTATGGATCATTTTAAGTACAGTAGTCAACAGAAGAAAGACATAATAATTGGCAATAGTAGAATATCCAATGTGTCATGGGCCACGTACCCACCAGTAAGGGCCATAGGAATGAGTCAACTAAAAAGCTGTTCATTCAATAATACAGAATAATAAGAGAATGAGGTGTTATACAATGATGCAATACAAAGGACATTACAAGTGGAAAAGAGTTATGTAAGGAAAACATGTAATTCACAGTCAGTGTTCAGCCCCTGTTCAACTGCACAAAGTTTCAAGGTCCATTTCGCCTCACATTTACGAAGGTCTTTTGTTCTGTCCCCCCATCTGGGTGAGTTGGACACCTGAGTTATGCCATGAAATCTTATGTTGAGAAGATCTTTTTCCCTGTGTTGTGAATTGAAATGAACTGCAAGGGGATAAGTTGTGTTGTGATTCCTGATAGCTCTAACATGTTCCTGAATACGTTCCTTCAGTTGCTGAATAGTACTGCCCACGTAAGTCAAACCACACGCACAAATGACACAATAAACCGTATAACTAGTGTTACAATTCATGAGCTCTTTGATGTGGTAGATGTTCTTTGTGTTATAAGAAAAGGACACAGTTTTGTTAAGGGCTAGTTGACACGACACACAACAACCGCATTTGAAAAAACCCTTCGGTTTGCCAGGAATCCAAGATGATGGATGTGCCTGTATGGGAGGAGCAAGAATCCTGGGGCACAAAATATTCCTAAGGGTACAACCCCTATTATGTGTAATAGCTGGCGAACCACCAATGTAGTCTTTCAAACTAGAGTCCAAGAGTAACAAGTGCCAGTGCTTTTTGAGAATACGTGCTACTGTCCTGCTGGCAGAGCTGTATTGAGTAACAAAAGAAACAGGCCTCTTCTTAGATCTCTCTGTGCGAGCTTTTTTATAGCCTTTAATCAATAGTGAGTGCTGGTCTTTGGAGTATATGCGTCTGCTCGCCAAAGAAATGAGATCTTCTGTATAGCCCCTATCTCGGAAACATTGTGCCAAGTTCTCAAGCTCCTGTTTGAAAATCCCTTTATCACTGCAATTGCGACGTACTCTTATTATCTCCCCATAGGGGATAGCCTTTATTTGTGATAAAGGATGTGCGCTATGTGCGTGTAGGATGGAGTTACATGCAGTTGGTGTCCTGTACAGTCTGGAAGAAATCTTGTTATCAGTGATATACAAAAGTAGGTCCAGAAACTCAATTTGAGCACAATCCACTTTATGTGTAAAAAACTAGGTTAAATTCATTAGAATTTAAGTGGTCTATGAGTACACTAAGGTCCTCGCTGCTGCCCGTCCAGATAGCCAATATATCGTCAATATATCTCCCCCAATATAGGATGCGTTGGGTGATGTGAATAGGGCATCTAGACCAAAGGTGTAGCTTCTCAAATTGTCCCATATAGAGATTGGCATATGACGGAGAAAATTTGGCTCCCATAGCTACCCCCTGGCGCTGTTGGTACCAGCTTCCTTCATGTAGGAATACATTGTTCTCAAGCACCAGTCGTGTTAAGTCAAGAAGCATAAGGGTATGTTCATAAAGTGTGGCATCGCGATCCGCGAGAGTCGCCGAGAGCATCTCTAAACCCATCTCAAGGGGAATGGAAGTGTATAGAGAACTTACATCAAAGCTAACAAACATACACTCCTTTGTCCATTCAATATCTTCCAGTTGACATAACAGATCCCTGGTGTCCTGTATGTATGAGGGTAGGTTGTGTACTAAAGACTGAAGGAAAGAATCAATATATTCTGAGATGTGTTCAGTTGGTGATCCAATGCCAGAAATGATGGGTCTACCTGGTGGAAAAATCCGGGAATAGAACTTGGTTAGGTAGAGATTAGGGGATGTCGCAATAATCATAAGAGTCAATAATAAAAATATGTAGGAGTTCAGCCAAGTCTGGGTGGAGCTCATTAAGGTAAAGGTAACCTCAGAAAACAAGGCAGACACAAAATAACTAAAGCATGCAAGCTTAGCTACTCACAAACTGCTTCGGACCACATTTTTTAATTGACACATATTGATATGGTTTTTAATCACGTTGAAATTCCAGCAGTTGGGTGGAGGGATTTAAATGAGGGCAAGATACATTACGATACTTCTTAGTGTGCCAAAATCCATAAAAATGCTCAAACACTGCCTCAGAGATAGAAGAGCTTAACAGAGGACACTAAAGAGATTTCGGGAAATATTTACAGCAATAGCAGTACTTTATAGTGAAGATGACAATAATAAATAAGACCGAAGAACCGGATAGGCCTATAGACAAATACATTTAAAAACTCTGATAGCTGAAAAACAGAATCTCGTTAGCTTATCAAATATATCAGTCTGAAGAGGAAAACTCAATGAAGCATACTCATGAAAAGTAGAAACAGGTTTAGAAATGTACCCCAAATCAGACATCATATTGAAGTTTCCCGTACCTGTGCGTTTCCAGAAGGGTTACAGAATATATTCCCCCTGGTTCTTTTTGTTGTGCTGAAATGGGATCTGAATTTAGTTCTTACTTTATGATGAGCCAATCTTTTGGGACTGTGCATTGTTATGATTTAAATTGTTTGTCTTTGTGATGAATGGTTCAGCCTGCAGGTTCCTCACCTCTTGAATGTCCCAGGCATTATACTGAATCTGGAAAATGTACAAGTGCTTTCCAGGCCGATAGTAGTCGATAGGCTCTGCTTCAGTGCCGGAACCTCGACCTCATGACATCACTGTAGCCATAAAGCGCCACTGTTGGTGCATTGATGGCCCCTTTTTCTGCACCATCAACCTGAATCCTGAGCTTGCATCTCTCAGGAGATCCTTGACATTGTCGATTCAGTTCCCCCCAAACTATTGCCAACGGGTGCAGTTTCTTTATGTCACCCCCTGAACTTTCAGGATTTAAACTGTATAAGAACTTTGATCGACAAATGTCCATTACGGACCCACATGAAATTTGCATGTAGTGCTTGGGGTGGACCATGATGTTAAGACCTGCGGCTCTTGTATGCACCCCAAGGCCATAAAAGATGTTAATTGCTTGGGCCCAGGAGAAACATTAAGCAGGTCTAGACCAAGGGCCAGATTTACAAGGCCCTAGCACCTCTTAGCGTACACTGGCTAATGTGGCGTTAAGGAAGTTATTCTCCTTCGCCATATTTACAAAGTTGTGCAATGCCTGCATTGCGCCACTTTGTAACACCTTGCACAGCATTATGCCTGTGCCAGACCCGTAAAAATGGTGCAGTGAAATTTACATCATTTCACTGAACCATTTATAGCATCATTTGTAACGCCTGCTCGAAGCAGGCTTTAAAATTATGTGCCCATTACTGCCAATCGGCCTCCCTTAACTTTGCAGGATTAGCACCTCAATTTATGGTGCTGATTCTGCAAAGTACCACAATAGTGTTATACATTTTGACGCTATTATCCTAACATATGCCATGGTGCGCTTTATTGTAAATATGGCACACACATGGAGCTGTTACGGGGTACAGTGGGGGGGCACATGAAAAGTGGCACATCAAAGCTGATGCGCCACTTTCTTGTAAATCTGGCCCCAAGTTCGAAGACACCGGACTTGCCATTGTCACTTTGTGCAATTTTAATATGATGTGGCTGTCCACTAAACATCCACCAAGTCATGCTTAGTGTGTCCTACAGTGGGAGGTTTATGCTCCTTATACTCTAAATTCCATGTCAAATGTTGTTGCAACACGTGAAGGGAGAGATGAGAGATATATGCCCCTCCACACGTCCTCCCAAAACTAAACAGTACACACAAAAGGTGTGGAGGGCGAAGGATTTATATGTTGTGGGCACATTCATTCAGGTTGTGACCCTAACACCATAATAGTTTCTCAGAAAATCTATTGTATTGATAGGTATGTGGGGAATTCTTCCTTATTGGAAGAAGTGGTCTCACACACTTAATTGTGTCATGCTTCATCATAGACCACCTCCCCTCACCCTGTTGGGACAGTGCCACTCGCATGGACTCAACTTCTTGTGTCGTACATACCAGAGAGAGTTCTTAGATAAAGCTTACTGGATAATACTGGGATCCGGATCAATAAAAATACTTAATGAACTACCGGTAATTTCATTTTGATAAGGGTGTCCGCTGGTATGCTCAAAAGCATAGGTCGACGGTCAGCAAGAGTATAGTGGCTCAACCCGTCATTACAACAGCCAACATGTTTCTGCCTCTCAATCAGACCCTGTAGTGGTCTGGGGCATTCTTCAGGGCTATGGATCCCTAGTTATGTGATATTCACCTAGCATCTATCCTAATTAAAAGGTTGCAAAAACAGGGGCCTGCACTCAGATCCTACCTGAGTGGCAGGTCGTCACATAAATACCTGATAGGGACAGATAACATATAAAGAGCTGTGAAGACAAATTATGTCACAGCATGCAGAGAAACTATATGGTGAACATGCAAAGTGGAAAACACTGCAAACCACAGTGATTTTATTAGTGCTAAAAACATTGCACACCACTGCACACAATGGTGCTTATACTGGTGTTAAAAACTAACGAATGCGTCCCTAAATTACTTAGGCTAGAAGCTCTTCCTGATGCTCTACTAGACTCAATGCATCTGAAAAATACACTGCCATCTTATCGCACAGCGTGCTAGAGAAAATATTCTTAAAAGTCCTTACCCTATGATATCGGGGTAACAGCCACTGCTCTGGGAAAGGGACAAAGCCCCTTGTAGTCACACACTGTTAGGGAGAAAGTACAAAAACCTACTTTGCTGGAGAGCAAGGAATGTAGAAGAGGAAGATGCAGGTGGGGGTATGTTCAGGAACACTACTATCACCCTCTATGCTAATCTAGCCTGTAACTAATGCTCATACTAAACTTTTAGATGGGAAAAAAGGGGGCATGGAACGTCGTTTACCCTTTATGTTTTTTGGCAGATATCCCCAATGAAATAAATCTACCTCCGTTTCAAAAGGTGCCCAGTCCCCCCTCTTTTTTTGTTATGAAAGCCAACTGAAGGGCCTCTGGTATTTTTTTTTAAATGACGTGAAATGTTACTAGCCCGGGAAATCTGTGTGCGACCTACAAAGTAAAAAGAGTGAGACTCAGAGGCTTATCTTGTAGTAGTTAAATGCCTGTGAAAACGCTCAATCATGTTGTGCCAGACTGGGCTAAACTAAGGAAACCATAACGGTCTATGGCCATCACTTTTTATATCAGCTACCAATCTGCATGCAGAATAGAGTTCTGTCAGGTATCACAGGGCTTACCTCCCAAGGTGGGGGCCCCTGATCATGTGTATTTTTTAGTGTGTGAAAAAACAGGCTCCTAGTCAATTGAGCCTTATCGGACAATGTCTTTCCTTAATACGTGAACCAAAATTCAGTGGACGGGGGAGGAGAACTGTCCGATCCCAACGGGCTATCCCATCCTGCCCATCATATGGATATCATGCCGGCATCATTCAGGCGGAGAAGAGATTTATCCGGCAGTGTTGTTGCACGACACATCTGATGCAAGCACAGAAAGATGGCTTTATCAATCTATGTTCAAATGTTCTGTTGGTACTTTTTGGAAGCTGGAACCTGGCAGTCTTAGCTTTCACATCTTTTTGCTCTTGTGAACACAATTTCTGATAGATTAACCTGTAATTAAATATTGTTCGTCATCGGGGCAGGTGGAATTAGCTGAAAACGAGTCATACATACAAATATTATTCCAAGCACTAAGGCCCATATTTATAGTTTCTGTTGCAAAACTGCGCAAACGCAGTTTTGAACCAAAAAGGATAGCGCCGGCTTGCATCATTTTACAACTTGAGCTGGGCACCGTATTAATAAAATGTCCCAAGCCGGCGCTAAACTTGGGCTAGCGTCTTAAAAAAAGACGCTAGCCAGGTGGGGGTGGCGGTAGGGAAGGAGGGAGTTGTGCGCCAAAAAATGACGCTAGCCAGGATGGAGGCAAGAAAATGCCTCTAACCAGACTAGCGCCATTTACTGGCACACAACTACCAAAAACATGACTCCTTTCTTAGGAAAGACAGGAGTCATGCCCACCACCCCGAAGGCCAGCACAGGGGGCAAGTGTCCTCTGGGCATGGCCATTGCACTCTGTGCCATGCAGGGGGCCCCAAGTTAGGGTCCCCGATGGCAAAAGAAATATTTAAAAAATACTTACCTTGACTTACCTGGGATGGGGTTCCCCCATCCTAAGGGGTCCCTCTGGTGGGGGTGGGGGTGTTCCTGGGGCTTGGGGAGGGCACCTGTGGACCTATTCATTGGTGTTTAACCATGGAAATGGGTCCACAGGTCCCCTAATGCCTGATCTGAACCCAGGCGTTAAATAATGTTGCTAAGCAAGCTTAGCAGCATTATTTAGCCCCTTCTCCCACCCGTGCATCATTTTAGCACGGGGGATAAATATGGGGCTATGGGGATAGCACAATTTTTTGGATGGGAACACCTACCTTGCATCTCATTGACGCAAGGTAGGTTCACTCATCCAAAAAATGGTGCCATCTCCTATATTTTGACGTTAGACGTGTCTAACATCAAAATATAAATATGGAGTTAAGTTTGCGTAAAAAAAAATGAGACAAAATTGGCGCAAAAGAAGTATAAATATGGGTCCAAGTCCCCCAAATATCTCTTGACCTGGGACCCAAAATCCCTAAGATGGCACTGGAGTGTGGGCAGGCACATCTTAACGATTTTGGGGGCCCCGGGCCAAACGTATTTTGGGTGTCCCGTTTCGGAACAGTTTTGAATATATGATCCAGTTTCAGCTCTTCCATGCCCTCTTTGACCAGGTCACTAACAATGCACAGACACAACTGTCCAAATTCTTAGGGGCATATTTACAAGCCCCTTGTGCCACCTTAGCGCCATAATAGCATCATTTTTTGGAGCTAAGGTGGCACTAAGGTGTCTTGTCTGCCACTCATATTTACAAAGTGGTGCAATGCTTGCATTGCACCACTTTGTGACCTCTTGCGCCACAAAATGTGCCTGCGTTAGGCATAATATATGCAAGAGGATGTTTCAGCGCAGGGAAGCCTGAAAAAATGGAGCAGTGAAATGTATGCTCCGAGCAGTTGTTAAAATGTCGCACCCTTTATATTCAGTGGGCCTCCCAGTGCTTTGCTGCATTAGCGTCAAACTTTGTGACGCTATTATAGCAAAGCACCACAATAGCATCAAAAATCTTGACGCTATTGTGCTAACCACTGCCATGGTGCACCGTATTGTAAATACAGCACAACCATGGTGTTGTTAGGTGCCCGTGGGGGGTGCAATAAATGTGGCACATCATTTATGATGCACCACTTTCTTGTAAATATGCCCCTATGTTACAGTGGCCCAGGGCGGTGCTGCACCAAAAATAGCAGCACCGCGCCACTTTGGAAACGTAGCGGTGCTCTGTATTTAGAGGAACACAGCGCACCCCTGCGTTTCCCCCTGTACTGGCGCTGAATTAAGCTGCCTAGCGCCAACGCAGGCATCCTTGCACAATAGTGCAAGGGTGTCTGCCTTGAGGGGATAGATTGCTTATGTGCAGGAAGGTATCCCTTCCTGCACATAAACAATCTATAATGGCGATCTGGCACTTCTATGTGTGCCACAAATCACATTCCTGCACATA
Organism: Pleurodeles waltl; assembly: GCF_031143425.1. Taxonomy (NCBI): domain Eukaryota; kingdom Metazoa; phylum Chordata; class Amphibia; order Caudata; family Salamandridae; genus Pleurodeles; species Pleurodeles waltl. The sequence goes on along the minus strand of NC_090440.1, from coordinate 1,985,393,658 downwards.
AACAATTGTTCATGGCATTTTGCTTCTTCTATGTTTGCTGTAGAATGCAGCGCACATACAAAAAAGCAAAAAATGAAGAGTAATAAAAGCATTTCTGCTCGTTTTGCCATGCTAATGCCACACCTGCCTCAGGTTTACGACACGACAACTTGTAAATCTAAGGCAGCGTCAAAAGCAATGGGTGCTGTGGTGAAACGCCCACCGTAACACCCAGTTCACACCCCTCTGACACAGAAAACTGAGTCAGAGGGGCCCATATTTACAAGAAGGTGTAACATCACAAAAAAGTGGTATTACACCTCCTTGTAAATATGGTGCAGTGCTTAGCGCCACCGGAACATCATGAAAAGTGGAGCTCCAATGACGCTAGGGGCTCTTAAATATGCCCCTAAATGTTTACATCTAATATTCTGGGATAGTGATGTACATTTTCAATATTGTAAATTAGCAGTGGCTCAGTAATATTACTGCAATATATCTCTGTGACCCCCTTCCATTTCTCATATGCGAGGTCCCGTTCTGATCTGAGAGAAACGTTTTTTATGGATGTTGCATGAAAAGGACATTTCTCTGCAAAATGTGTGTAACAGACTCTGAAATATCACACACTTAAAAAAAAATTCATTTAAAACAATCTGTTTAATAATTATTCAAGGTCATTAGGGAAAGACTCTGCAGAACAAAGCTGGCTCTATCAGCCTTCCTCTGAAAGGCTGGGGCCCTGGGACATAGCCCAATTAGTCCATGCCTTAAAATGTCTGAGGACACAGGGAGCACACTTAAATGAGATTACTAGTGCTGAGTGCATATGCCTATGCACACAGCACTCACAAGCCTTTCATGTTATGAAATTAACAATGTTTTGGATTTCAGTAACAACATTTACACACTCAGAGACATATTTATGAGAGGCTTTCACCGCTGTTGCATCAAACTTTCAAACATATCTGTGAGGCCACTCAAAGCCACTTTGCTTGGCTTTGAATCACTTCTTAGATATGGAGTAAGGCAAGGCAGCACAAATCGCTGCGTTTTCTTTCTCTGCATTATGTAGGCGTTCCATGGGCGTTGCGGTGGGTGTTCCCATGCAACACCTATGTTTTCAGACGCATCCCCAGATTTAAAAGGCCATGTAAACCTGGAAATGCATCAAAACATTACGTCTTCCCAGGGGAGGCGCAACATGGAGAAATATCTTTATTTTGCCTTGTTTTGTCCTCTTTCTATGTGTGCTGCATTTTGCAGCACACATAGAAAGAGGAAAATGCCTCCCAGGATTGTTTTTATGCAGGAAGGTGCACCTTTTTGCACAAAAACAATTCTGCTTGCTACGTAAGCACCCTTGCAACATGGTGCAAGGGTGCCTGCGTTTGGCACTAGGCTGCCACTATGGCACCAGCGTAGGGGGAAAGGAGAGGAATGCGCCATAGGAAATAGGCGCATTCCTAGGAAACAGATACGTTCCATTACTGCTCTTTCACTTTGACACAGAGCAGTGCCTAAAAAGACTTGGGGCCAGATCTATAAGAAAGTGGCTCATCAGTCCTGATGGGCCACTTTCCTTGCGCCGCCCTTTAGTCCCCCTAACATCACCATGTTAGTGCTGTATTTACAATACAGTGCACCAGGGTGTGCATTAGCACAATAGCATCAGAATTTAGGATGCTATTGTGGTACTTTGCTGAATTAGCTCCATTAATTATGGCGCTAGTCCAGCAAAGCACTAGGGAGGCCCATAGGTTATTATGGCCCATCACTTTAACGCCTGAAAATGTGCAGGTGTTAAAAATGACAGAAAAAATGACGCAGTGAAATCTTGTAGATTTCACTGTGCCATTTTTTTGCGGGCTCCCTGCGTAGGAACGCCCCCCCTTCGCATACGTTATGCCTGGCACATGCATAATGTGGCACAACAAGTTACAAAGTGGTGCAGTGCTAGCATTGCCCCTCTTTGTAAATATGCCGCATCAGAAATGCCGCTTATGTGGTGCAAGGAGGTGCAAGGGCCTTGTAAATCTGGCACTTGATGCGATGCCCTGCGCCAAATCCCCATAAATCTAGACCTCATTGTTAAAGCATTCATATGCAATCTATCCTGATGCTTGTATATTTCGTTTCGGATGAATTGATTAAGAGATTGATTCGACTGACTTAAGAGAGGCACAGAAAATAACGTAAGAAGCCTCTTTTTCAGCCTGATCATAGGTACTTACGTAGCAGTGCGAATGGGGTAAGATAGGAAAACAAGGGATAACTTTCAAATAGCGGTGAGAAGGCGAAGGAATATCTGTAGTAACAGGTGAGGACTAACAAGCGTGGGGTTATTTACTATGTATGTGAAGTGGGCTACAGTTAAAACCTTGTATTTGATATCTAAACCTTGCTGCTATGTTGGAGAAGGCCCATGTTTTCTCTGTGGCGAAATTGAACTCTTCAATCAGGAATCTGAAAGATTGATAAGTGTCTCTTGTGTTTCTCTGTCTCTGCAGGGTAATTTTCCTGGATCAGAACAGTCCTCCGAAGTGACCACAAATTCGAATATTTTTCATTCACAGTTCATTTGTTCTCTCCGACTCGTTATCTGCCACAGTTTTTCCGGAAATTGCATTTTTAGCATGCACAGCTTCTTTCCTTTGTGGTTTTGACAGGGTGGGTTCAGTTACGGGGGTGGTTGCAGATTCATTCTGTCAAAACAATTAACATTGAATGCTCAATATAGATGTTTTTGCATTAAAATAACAACGTGAATGTGTTTATTTATAAACCTAAGAGGATAACTCCTGTCACGCTACATATACCCATGAATAGCGCATCAGCCAGTATGTTCCTAAAGTTAAAAAATCCACAACGGTATCACACAAAAGTCCTCATTCTGAGATGTGTGGACAACTGTGGTAGTCCAACTAACACACGAGAGTCCCTTAAGAACAAGGAAATTACCAGTAAGGAAACAATGCAGCTGATTCCCACAGGAATTCCCTTTTTTATAGCCCTTCCCACACAGAGGCCCAGATTTATCAACATTTGACACAGTGCAACGCTGGGTAAAATGGAGAGGTAAGGATTGCACCATATCTGTCGAGATGTGGCGCATTCCTGCTCTCTCCTTGCGCTGGTACACGCAGTGCAGTCTGGCGTCAGTTCAGGCACTTTTGTGTCTTGGTGCAAGTGTGCCTGTGTTGCAGGCAGGATTGCTTTGTGCAGGAAGAGATAACCTGCACAAAAACAAACCTTAGAGGCACCTTTCCAGGGCAGAGAAACTCAAGGCAGCGGTCCTTTATGTTGCTCCAGATTTACCAGGCAACGCAGAGCTCTGCAAGGTGGCCTTCCGTTGCTTGGTAAATCTCACTTAAGGATTGTGTTGCCCTGGTGACACTGTGCGTGAGGCAATGGCGACGCAATCCAGTGATAAATCAGGCCCTGATATTTAAAATGGTAGCATGTCATGGGAAGGGAGGGATTAATAATTCATACCCAAACTGTTGTACGTGCATTTGTCACCATCTAGTATATATAGTTCATCTCACCTGCAAGATAGCAGGCCAAATACATCTACTGGTTCCAAATCAAGTGGGAAATGTAGGTTTGTTATGGCTCAAGTTGTGAAGCTTCCTTCTCGAACATTGGAGCTATCATGAAACTGCAACACATTTTAATATCTAGATTTCTGTAATCCACCACATTCTCTTTGTTTTACTGATGGCCTCTTTGGGACCAAGTCTTTGATCATTTCCGCTTAGTTAGATCAGAGAGCACACCTGTTAATTTTCCCCCTCTGAACAGAAAATGATTCAGTGCAAACCTTGCATCATCCTGCAAGTAATACTAGAATTGTCGTGCAGATGTAGAGTTTCCAAGTGATGCAGGGCTAAGAACAGATTAGAGATGCAGTATGCCTAATATGAAGGTGTGATCGTAATGTCTTATAGGAAATCTACCTAGAAAATAATGCAAACTGTGAAGCCTTGTAGTGTCACGTCAGATTTTGTAAGAACATTCACACTTGTTTTTCTCGCCTCTGTAGAGTTTCTGTTTCCAAACCAATTAAACAGTAAGCCACCCAAATCTCGTGTCCTTTAAAAAGGCCTCAAAAAGAATAATGGTTAATGACATCCATCTTTCTAAACTTTTAAATGTGTGCCTGTTATTCTATAGTTTTTTGAGTGGTATTTTTTAAGGTGCTGCTCTTCAAATAAAGCATGTGGAGTTAAAGTTGAATATGCGTGCATAATTAGATTTATTTCTCTTACACCTAATTAGTTCATATTCTCAAGTCATTGAGAAACAAAGACCACAAACCTAATAACCAGGGGTGTGCTTACTTTAGTCACTTCCAGGATATAAACAGACTTTTCTTAGGCTGCATAAGCTTCTGCTTTTTAAATTTTGCCGATAGATAGGTTTAAATGTTTATGTTCAAGAGATATTTTGTTCAATATACATAAATTTAGTAGTCTTTAGGCCCACCCCTTACTGATGATGGATTTCTTGGTTCCACCCCTGTTATCTGCTCATTGGCTTTGCTGTTAGTTTCTCATGTGGCCAGCCCACTTGAGTGTTGCTTTAGTACCAAATTTAATTGATGTGAAAGTGTATTCTACCACATGTGACAGTATGGTTTCCTGTCCTTATGGTGCACATCTGTTTTTGCGGCTTGATTGGAGTAGTCCTGCGAGAGCAGTTTTCTGCCATTATTAGCTAATAGCTCTCCATTGCCAAGTGCTCTGTCGCCCCTTTCAAAGGCGAGAGAGCTTCTATTCATTTTCTTGCTCTGTTCCCTGTTCACTCATCCAGTGCTGTACTCACCCCTCTATCTGTTCATCAGGTGCCATCCCATCCTCCCCCACCCCCCTCTCCCACCTCTTTGCTCTATCTCCAACCACTTGTACACTGTCACCCACTCACTCTTCTGTCTGCTTGACCAGTGCTGTTCCGCCTTTCCCTTTACCAGCTCCTCACTTTCTGTCGGCTGATAATTATTTTTATTTTGTTTTGGTGTTTTTCTTTTGGAAGTGTGCAGTACCTTCCATTACTACCAGGCCGCTCATGTCAAAAATGTCATTTTGGACTGGTAAATTAACAATAATGAACTGAAACAAAAATCATTAGAAGATGGCCAACCCTGCGTGCACATGCACTGGGAGCGATTTTCGGATTGTTAGAAATGGGGTCTTTGGTTGGCAGTCAGGTTACTTCCTGTCCAAGCAAGGACCCTCACTCTAGTCATGGCAGAGGAGAAACATACCTGGTTAAACCTTGCTCATCCCCTTGGTAGCTTGGCACGGGCAGAAAGGCTTAACCCAGAAACAATGTGTAAAGTATTTGTACCAACACACACAGTAATACAGTGAAAACACTACAAAATGACTCAACACCAGGTTAGATAAATAGCTAATATCTGAACAAAACAAGACCAAAACAAAAAAAATCTAACTTACACAAGCAACGTTATGAATTTTTAAAAGATTAAACTTCAGTAGAGCGCTTAGAAACACAAATGCTTCAATTAGATGATATCACAGCGTTGTGACAGAGTCGTTCCCAACAATCCGGCGCGAATGGTGCTGGTAACAGGGTCACACGGATCCCCAGGTACAGTACCTTGTGAGAATGAGGGAACAAGCTGGGGCACGGAGTAGGGGATCGCGGTGTTGCTGGATTCGAGGTGGCGTCAGTTCTTGTGTTGTGGAGCGGAGGCGTCACAAAGAGGCGTCAGGTCCTTGCAGTGGAGCTGAGGCGGCGTTGTTGTGAAACATTGGATCTGCGCACTTCTGGCGGAGTTGATGTTCGGCGGTCACGACATGGTGTGGCGACTTCCGTGGACTTCAGCAAGGCTGCAGCGGTGTTGGGCCTGCGGGTTCGTCGCACTCCATCGAGGACCACGGCTTCGGTTGCAGGCTACATCACGCGATTGGGCAGCAGCTTCGGTCCGGAGTCATCCAAAGTCGGTTTACTTGTTTTTTCTTGGTTTTTCCACCAGCTTTTCCTTTCAAGGGCCCAGGGACTGGATTAGGCACCACTTGGCAGGTCAGGAGTCTCAGCAGAGAATCCAGGTGCTGGCAGAGGAAGGCGTTGATGGCTCTGAGACTTCAGAACAAGGGGCAAGCCCTTGAGATTCTTCTCAAGCAGGAATATGCCACAAAGTCCAATCACAGGCAGGAGCAGCATGTCTCCTTGGCAGAGGTTCCTCTTGGTTCCAGAAGCAAATCTTGAAGAAATCTAAAGTCTGGGGTTTCAGGTTCAATACTTATACACCTTTCTGCCTTTGAAGTTGCCTAACTTCAAAGAAATGTCTCTGTTGTTTACAAGAACCTGCCTTGCCCAGTCCAGGCCCCAGACACACACTAGGGGGTTGGAGACTGCATTGTGTGAGGGCGTACACAGCCCATTCAGGTGTAAGTGACCACTCCTCGCTCCACTCTAGCCCAGATGGCTCATCAGGATATGCAGACTACAGCCCAGCTCCTTTTGTGTCACTGTCTAGAGAAGATTCACAAACGGGCACAGCCACAGAATGGTTTAAGCAAGAAAATGCCTAGTTCGTGGTATTTTCAAACGAACAATCTAAAAACGAACTTCACTAACAGATGTATTATTAAATTGTGAGTTCAGAGAACCCAAACTCCACATTTCCGTCTGCTCTCAAAGGGAAACTGTACTTAAGAGATATTTAAAGGCAGCCCCACCTATGAGAGAGATATGCCTTGCAGCAGTGAAAACTGAATTTGGCAGTATTTCACTGTTAGGACATGTCAAACACATTGGTACATGTCCCACCTTTAACATACACTGCACCCTGCCCATGGGGGCTACCTAGGGCCTACCTTAGGGGTACCTTACATGTATAAAAAGGGAAGATTTGGGCCTGGCAAGTAAGTACACTTGCCAAGTCAAATTGGCAGTTTAAAAACTGCACACACAGACATGGCAGTGGCATGTCTGAGACATGTTTACAGGGCTACTCATGTGGGTGGCACAATCAGTGCTGCAGGCTCACTAGTAGCATTTGATTTACAGGCCGTAGGCACCTCTAGCACACTTTACTAGGGACTTACTAGTAAATCAGATATGCCAATCATGGAAAAGCCAATTACACATACAATTCCACATAGGGAGCACTTGCACTTTAGCACTGGTCAGAAATGGTAAAGTGGCCAGAGTAACAAAAACAGAGTCCAGCACATATCAACAACCTGGGAAGTAGAGGCAAAAAGTTGGGGAAGACCACGCCAAGGATGCCAGGTCTAACAGGAATGACTTTTGTTATACTTTGAAAAAAATCCATAGCAGCCGCCCAGGAATCCTCGTGCTTGTGGGTGCATTAATAATGATCATCTTGTCAAAGTATAGTTTTTCTTCGATGTCTACTAGTATATGTGTATGTCTGCAGATCCGGCTAGCCATTTTGGAAAGGTTTTGTTTTAGTTCATGACAAAATCCATTCCAAAATGGTCACTCTCTTGTGTGCATGCACAGGTGACTATATAGTTATGTTTTTGGCTACTAATATCAATATGCATTGACAAAGCTCATAGGTTTGCATCACATAGTAAGAGTGAGACCTATTAACGTTAGTAATGCTTGTTTACTCAGGAAGTCATTGTTTGCCAAGTTTTGTATTCAGACTTCTTTCAGTGCAAATTGGGTGAAGGCCAGTTACTAAGCATTTATTAGATCTTATAGATTCACATGTCTTTCTTAATATTTTCTGTCGTAAGGCAGTGCGTACACTGACCTTCACACATTGTAGGCTTCCTTGGGAGTTTTTCATAGTGTATGCCTACCTTAGTGTAAGCCGCCCTCCTGAGACCTGTACTAGGCCAACTATCAGGGAAGGTTTGTTCTCTGCTAGAAGGCCTTTAGCATACACAAGGGGTACCTGAAAGCTTGAAAGAAGGAGGACTGGACAGATGCTGAGAACTAGAGCAGGTGCAAATCGCCCGGGATTCTTGGGTGCTATGGATTGTACACATGCACAATTGGTTCCCCCCAGCAGAATGAGCACACTTGTTCTGCAATAGAAAACATATGTACTCCATCAACATTTAGGCCATCGTGGATCATCTGGGGAGGTTCCACAGTGTGCTTGCAAAATACCCAGGAAGCACACCTGATGCATACATTTTCAGGCACAGCATCATAAATAAGCGCTTCTAGAATGGGCGATATGGTAGTGGCCCACTTGTAGGTAAGTAAATTCTAAGTATACAATACACCAACTAAAATGTATGACGGAACAGGCATGTCTGTACCTGTTGAGGGAGCTAGGGGCAGCTGTATGAGGGGTGTGCCTGAAACTTGCACTATGCATCATGGTACATGTGTAATGCAAGTCCATAAGTCTGTTATGTCAAGGCACACAAAGCAACCTTGGGTGCTTTTGAATGTCAAAACATTTAGGACTAATGCAACCCTGTGCAAAATGCTGTGTTGCACCTCTTTGTATAAGGGGAAAGGTTCCATGTGTGTTTTGTGGGTGTTTCCATTACATTTTCATGGTTAATGACGTATGTCATGTATACCAAACAAGGGAAACCTGGGAATGTGTCCAAAAGATAGTGCCTCCCCAGGTTATGTGTATGAAGGATAAATAAAAGTTGTTCCTGAAGTTACTTCCGCTTCCTATGTGCCCTACATTGTGTGGCACACATGCTTAGTTGGCTGTGCCTCTAAGGGTTATTTATGTGCAGGAATGTGTCCCTTCCTGCACAAATACAATTCTGCATGCAACACAGACACCCTTGCACCATGGTGCAAGGGTGCCTATGTCTGTGCTAGGCAGCCCATTGTGTGCCAGTGCAGTGTGAAAGGATAGGAATGCGCTGTTTGGCCAAAATACTGTGCACTTCTGCCCTGCCCCAGTGATGCAGTGCAGTGTAGATAGGTAATTTGATGTGCTTCCCCGTGCCACCTTACTAAATATCGGGCCCCTAGTGTCATGTGCACATAATGGGAGCAACCTACAGTAAATTGTAGCTAATGATTTCATATACTGACATTCCTTCACTAATATGTCAATGTCAGTATCTACAGGTCTGTGGGCAGCTGGGGACCTGCGTTGGCACTGGTGGTTGCCTTCTATAGGAGGCTGGCTCATTTTATGGTATACACCTACGGCGTGGCACCCTATACTGAGTCCAGGCAACCTTTAGTGATAGTGAATAGGTGTCCAGACAGCGAGAGCACTCTGAGGATAGCTCAGGTGAGCAGCTGAAGCTTATCCAGGAGGAATGTAAAGCACTTGTAAAACCACAGTAGTCAGACAGTAACTCACTCCAAGAAAGAACCACACACATGTTGCAAAAATAAAGGACACTTTATTACAGCACTACTACTGGACTAGGTATATATCCCTTTGAAGATATCTATACACAATATGTTCACGAAATAACCAACAGAAATAGCATAAAAATATACAGGGCTCTATGGAAGGGCCAAACCATATACTAAGAAAGTGGAATGTGAAACAGTGAACCCAACCAAGGTAAGTGTAGTAGTTAGCTAGGGGTAGATGGAAACACCAGAGGTAAGTACAACAAGTGTCCTCAGCGACCAAGTGCAAGGTAGCTACCCACACAGTCGTCCCATAGGCTAAAACAGGGAGTACTGGTTGAAGTTGTGGGATTCTAGACCTTTCCCAGTGGACCCCGAGAAAACCAGCAGACAAGAAAAAAGGTTGGAGAGTGCCTCCAGCTCAGGAAACCCAGGAGACAGGAGTACCTACACCAAGGACCCAGATGCAGAGTGTGGGAGAACAGACTCTCTCTCTCTGAAGTCAGTGGAAGCCTCTGATTTTCCAGCTGCTGTCACAACCTACAGACCAGGTCGGTGGCACCCTAGTATGGATTCCGGATGTGGAGGACCTGAAAAGGAAGGGGACAGATTCTAGCACCCTTGGAGGTGCCCAGGTGGTGCAGATGGCAGTGCCACCCTGGTAGTGGTGATGTTCCTGCAAGTCGGTGGAAGCTGAAGCCCAGCTGCAGGGTCCAGGAGCTTCAGAAGATCCCAGGAGTCACCCATGAGCTGTCCCTTGATGGTCGCCGGAATGCAGGAGGATCACGGACCAGCCAGGTCACCAACAAGCACTAGCTAATGCAAGCAGGAGCTTGAAGAAATAATTGCAAAGATTTGGAGCCCAGCAAGTTCCATGAGACTATACGCAGAAGGGGGAGTCAGGGCTGGCCTTCAGCTTTCGGGAAGGCCAGCAGAAGTCGATGGAGCCCCCACAAGTGACCTACAGGTGATGGTCACAGGGAGTCACTAGGAGGCCTCAGCAGCACAACAAAACAGAAGTCGGGCGGAGCCAAGATGGCGCTGGAGACGGACGCTCTTTGAAGAGCTCTGTAACGGCCTCCGCCCAAAATCCTGAAAATACATCCTACAGCCTCTGGGTTCCCCCGGGGCTGAGAGATTGACCCCTGGAGTGATTCTTCAGCAGGGGGTGGCCGATCGAGGAAGGGGAGGCAGCGGCAGAGTGATCGGAGCACTCCCGGGCAGCTGCAAGATCGGCGCGGCCCGGCCTGGGAAGCTTCAAAGTTTTGCCTCCACGGAGGACCGGACAGAGGCAGGACGCCTAAGAGGTGGTTGCAGTTGGGAGTAGACGGAGTTGAGGAGAATCGTCTGCACGGGACCCCACTCAATAGACCCACTGCTGAAGCACCCCTGGAGCGTTCGTACTGCAGTAGGGAGGGAGACAGCTGGACACGAGTGTCGGACCCCCAAAGGGCAAGAGGAGACAATACAGAACATCAAGGAGCGGATAGGACCCCACTTCATAGGCCCTCCCCCCCTCTTGTTTCTTGGCTGGATGGGGTGCCGGGGCGGGAGCTGAAGACAATCAGAAGCCCCCCCGGAGCCTGCAGGAGGAAGACGAGGGGCATGGAGGATGAGACTCCTGTTTTTTGCCAGCAGTAGCTAGCCGGTGGACGTAAGAGGGTCCAAGGAGTCGCAGAAGAGAAGATATCGCCCTGGGGAGAAAAGAACGGTGAGAGTTGTCGCCGAGAAGGGGGTGGTTCCCCCCCAGCGAGGAGTGGGACGGAAATCCCAGCCATAGGACTGTAAATCAAGGTGTCCGGGGCTGACAATAATATTCTGGGGGGACAAAGGCGGCTTGAAGTGCCCCATCCATGCCTCACCCTACTGTTGGGCACCAAAGCATATTGTCCGTGAGGTGGTGGGTGGACGGTGCTGAGGAGCCTGTTGGAGTCATCAAATGGAAAGAGATAAGGAACCCAAGCCACCTGAACAGAGCAAAATGGGTCGATATACCAAAGTGGTGACCCACCTGCTGCTGGCATCTGCCCCCCCCGTGGCCCCAGACAACGCTGCCCTCCTCTCTGCGATACAGGAATCCCGTGAGGCCCTAGAGGGGTGAATGGCGTAGTACGCTCAGAGGTCTCCCTGCTGCGACAAGATCTCCGGAATGTGGCAGAGCAAGTTACAACTGCGGAGACACGAATTTCTGATCTAAAAGACACCGTTAGAGACCTGCGAAAAGAGATGTCAGAAACTAGAGTCCTAAATAAAGATATTGTGTGGCGGCTGGAAGACGTGGAAAGCTGTGCACGACGAAACAATCTACGATTTGTAGGATTTGCGGAGGCACTGGAAGGGACAGATATGAACCGATTTTGGATACATGGCTCCGGAGAGTCCTCCCGCCCGAAAAGTTCTCTACTTGTTTTGTGATTGAGCGAGCCCATAGATCGATGTGAGGGAAGCCTCCTCCAGGGGCACCCCCTAGACCAGTGATTGCCCATTTTTTAAACTACCAGGACCGTAACATGATACTAGCGGAGGTACGAAGAATGGGGAAGATCCTGGTCTTCCCAGACTATACCAGAGAAGTTCAGAAACAACGCAGTACTTTTGACCCGGTCTCCAGCTCCAGTACACGCTTGTCTTCCCCGCCAAATCGAAGGTCCTGTTTCAGGGGAAGACTTTCTTTTTTCACTTAGCGGAAGAGGCCTGGGGTGGCTGGAGGAACACTCTCAGTTCTCAAGGAAGGAGGGACTGATGACAGGCCCCAGGAGAGGGAAGGAGCGAGGCCCAAGGAGTGGTCTCTCCCTAGACGCAGGGGACGGCGAAGACAGAGAGGTGGAAGAGACACGCTGTGGTGGCTCCCCCGATGGAACGAGAGGGGAGCAGATACAACTGATTCAGAAGGGAACCGAAGCATGAGTTATCCGGAAGAGAGGCAGGAGTGAAGATAGAGATTCCATCACACCAGAGAGTTGCTTGGAACTGGGCAGGGAGTCTCCTCATCCGCTGCTAGAGGTCATTGACCATTTAGAGACTGAAAAAGAGGCCTTGGGAGCCCATAAGTCTGGAGGGGAAATCGTATGAGTAGAGGCCGGAGGAGTGTGGACAGATCTCTTCGATTCCCCTGGTTGATAGAGACTACACATAGGACTATTGGGGTTTCTCTTAGGGGGCAAAGAGATCTTTGTGTATTGAGTACTGAACTGTGGGGTCTCTGCTCCCGGTAGTGGGAGAACCCCCTAACTGAGTTTCTGGTTTAAACTGTTGAGGGGGGGAGGGAGGGCTGGGGGGCTACAGACCTCTTCACTCCTGTTGAGCTGGTGTATGGGGATGAACACTCACAGGGGCCGGTGGGAAGTAGGGAGGGGGGTGGGCCGGGGTTTCATTTAAGGAAGTTTTGTTCCTTTTTGGTTATTGCTTTACAAAGATAACCCACAGACACAGATAGTTGGACAGTTTATTCATAGGGAGGTTGGTTCTCGAGCTCCCTCCTTACGCTCCTGGGGGCCCTGGCAGTTGAAGGATTGCACAAATATTGCCTGTTGTTTTAAATGGCCTCCATGAGTAAAAGGAAGGAGGCACCCCCGGAGGGTGAGCAGGGCTAACGGTCCTCTCCTGGAACGTGAACAGACTGGGAGACTAGGTTAAACGTGGCTTAGTGTCCCAATATATAAAAAGGCAGCGACCGGATATAGTACTCCTTCAGTAGACACATCTTAAGGGTACGAAGTGCACTTTCCTGGGTAGAGGCCCTTATGTTACGCTGGCGCATGCAGGCTATACGTCTGGATCCAGGGGAGTGGCGATCTTGATTCGTAGGTCACCCCCCTTCTGCATCACCCACCAATGGTCAGGCCCTGAGGGCAGATATGTAGGAGTGAAGGTTCTGGGGACGCAAGGAGGTTTTGCTATTGAGTGCGTATGCCCCGCCGAGACTCCAGGGCCCCTGCTGGAGAAGTTAGCAAAGATCCTGTTAGGGGTTACTTCCCTGCTCCATGTTCTGGGAGGAGATTTTAATGATGTGATGGAGGTGGATATGGATCGATTCGGGACGAAGAAATCTTTATATTCCACTACCCCACTCTATGAGTTTGCTACAGCATTGGGGTTGTCGGACCTGTTGAGAAGGGCACATCCCACAGACAGTAAATATTCCTACTTTTCAGGGGCTCGTAGGGTGTTTTCCCGACTGGATTATATCTTCGCCTTGGCTGTAGAGGTGGGCACTATACAACAGGCTGATTACTTAGCGAGAGGGTTGTCGGATCACTCTCCTTTGATGGTGCATCTAGGCAGTCGGGTGAAGGGACACGGAAGGTGGAGGTTGGGTGCTTGGGACCTACAGGACTGTGAAGTGGCACGTGGGCTTTGGATAGACATTGAACTATTCTTTAGAGATAATACAGGGTCAGTTGAGTCGGCAATGGTGCTCTGGAAGGCATATAAAACGGCACTTCGTGATAGTGCTCAAAATTTAGTAGCCCAGAAGAGACGGAGAGAGAATGAAAACTTGAGTAAAATGGAACATCAGCTTCTAGTATTGAAGGAAAACGTAGGACAAACGCCAACACTCTCAGCACTTCGTCACCTGGAATTGGCGACAGCTGAATATCGGGAAACTGCAGAGAAGGAGGCCAAGAGTCAGTTTCAGGCCATTCAACATAGGCTGTATGAGACTGGGGACAAGGCCGGGAAACTCCTGGCTTGGCTGAGGAGAAAGGAGAAAGAAGCTAGGTGGATACAGGAGGTAGAGACTCAGGGAGGGACTAAGGCATCTGATGACAATGATATTGCGGAGACCTTTGCCTGCTACTTCAGTGATTTCTATAGGGCAAGACCACTGGAAAATGTTGAACACATTAATGAGTATTTAGGCAGTATAGATGTTCCCGCCTTGGACGCAGAGAGGCAGGAATAGTTAGAGGGAGATATCAATTTAGAGGAGGTTACAGCTGCCTTGACAAGGCTCCGACCGGGCAAAGTCCCGGGCCCCAATAGGTTTCCTTCGAAGCTATTCAAGAACTTACGGGATATCCTGGCCCTACATCTCTTAAGTATGTTTCTGGAGGCCCGAGGAAAGAAGCTCTGCTTCCTGATTTAAGAAGGGCTGAGATAGTCACTATACATAAGGAAGGGAGACCCAAGTGGTTGTGTGCATCCCTTAGACCGATCTCTCTCCTGAATGTGGAAGTGAAAGTCCTGGCCATGAGATTGGCAACCCGCCTTCATGGAGTTATTTCCCCGCTAGTCCATATGAAGCAGACCGGCTTTATGCCGGGACGTTCTACAAGACATAACCTGCGGCGAGCGCATGTTTGGCTGACTACCATACTGGGCTGCTGTAGGAAAGTACCATCTTGCCTGGCATGTTACCCCCATATTTCACTGTATATATGTTGTTTTAGTTGTATGTGTCACTTTGACCCTGCCAGCCAGGGCCCCAGTGCTCATAAGTGTGCCCTGTATATGTTACCTGTGTTATGACTAACTGTCTCACTGAGGCTCTGCTAATCAGAACCTCAGTGGTTATGCTCTCTCATTTCTTTCAAATTGTCACTAACAGGCTAGTGACCAATTTTACCAATTTACATTGGCATACTGGAACACCCTTATAATTCCCTAGTATATGGTACTGAGGTACCCAGGGTATTGGGGTTCCAGGAGATCCCTATGGGCTGCAGCATTTCTTTTGCCACCCACAGGGAGCTCTGACAATTCTTACACAGGCCTGCCACTGCAGCCTGAGTGAAATAACGTCCACGTTATTTCACAGCCATTTACCACTGCACTTAAGTAACTTATAAGTCACCTATATGTCTAACCTTTACCTGGTAAAGGTTGGGTGCTAAGTTACTTAGTGTGTGGGCACCCTGGCACTAGCCAAGGTGCCCCCACATTGTTCAGGGCCAATTCCCCGGACTTTGTGAGTGCGGGGACACCATTACACGCGTGCACTACATATAGGTCACTACCTATGTGTAGCTTCACAATGGTAACTCCGAATATGGCCATGTAACATGTCTAAGATCATGGAATTGTCCCCTCTATGCCATCCTGGCATTGTTGGTACAATCCCATGATCCCACGGGTCTCTAGCACAGACCCTGGTACTGCCAAACTGCCTTTCCCGGGGTTTCACTGCAGCTGCTGCTGCTGCCAACCCCTCAGACAGGTTTCTGCCCTCCTGGGGTCCAGCCAGGCTTGGCCCAGGAAGGCAGAACAAAGGACTTCCTCAGAGAGAGGGTGTTACACCCTCTCCCTTTGGAAAATGGTGTTAGGGCTGGGGAGGAGTAGCCTCCCCCAGCCTCTGGAAATGCTTTCATGGGCACAGATGGTGCCCATTTCTGCATAAGCCAGTCTACACCGGTTCAGGGACCCCTCAGCCCTGCTCTGGCGCCCAGAGCTCCTCCAGTGTGCTCCAGACTTCTGCCATCTTGGAAACAGAGGTGCTGCTGGCACACTGGACTGCTCTGAGTGGCCAGGGCCAGCAGGTGACGTCAGAGACTCCTTCTGACAGGCTCCTTCAGGTGTTGCTAGCCTATCTTCCCTCCTAAGTAGCCAAACCCTCTTTTCTGGCTATTTAGGGTCTCTGCTTTGGGGAATTCCTTAGATAACGAATGCAAGAGCTCATCCGAGTTCCTCTGCATCTCTCTCTTCACCTTCTGCCAAGGAATCGACTGCTGACCGCGCTGGAAGCCTGCAAAACTGCAACAAAGTAGCGAAGACGACTACTGCAACTCTGTAACGCTGATCCTGCCGCCTTCTCGACTGCTTTCCTGGTGGTGCATGCTGTGGGGTTAGTCTGCCTCCTCTCTGCACTAGAAGCTCCGAAGAAATCTCCTGTGGGTCAACGGAATCGTCCCCCTGCAATCGCAGGCACCACCGGTCCCCTGGGTCTCCTCTCAGCACGACGAGCGAGGTCCCTTGAATCCAGCAACTCTGTCCAAGTGACTCCCACAGTCCAGTGACTCTTCAGTCCAAGTTTGGTGGAGGTAAGTCCTTGCCTCCCCACGCCAGACTGCATTGCTGGGAACCGCGACTTTTGCAGCTACTCCGGCCTCCGTGCACTTCTGGCGGAAATCCTTTGTGCACAGCCAAGCCTGGGTCCACTGCACTCTAACCTGCATTGCACGACCTCCTGAGTTGTCCTCCGGTGGCGTGGGACTCCTTTGTGCAACTTCGGGTGAGCACCGTTTCACTCCTCTTCGTAGTGCCTGTTCCGGCACTTCTGCGGGTGCTGCCTGTTTCTGAGAGGGCTCCTTGTCTTGCTGGGCGCCCCCTCTGTCCCCTGACGCAATTGGCGACATCCTGGTCCCTCCTGGGCCACAGCAGCATCCAAAAACCCTAACCGCACGACTTGCAGCTAGCAAGGCTTGTTTGCCGTCTTTCTTCAGGAAAACACTTCTGCACGACTCTCCACGGCGTGGGGGATCCATCCTCCAAAGGGGAAGTTCCTAGCCCTTGTCGTTCCTGCAGAATCCTCAGCTTCTACTGTCCAGTAGCAGCTTCTTTGCATCCACAGCTGGCATTTCCTGGGCATCTGCCCACTCTCGACTTGATCGTGACTTTTGGACTTGGTCCCCTTGTTCAACAGGTACTCCCGTCTGGAAATCCATTGTTGTTGCATTGCTGGTGTTGGTCTTTCCTGCAGAATTCCCCTATCACAACTTCTGTGCTCTTTGGGGAACTTTAGTGCACTTTGCACTCACTTTTCAGGGTCTTGGGGTGGGCTAATTTTCTAACCCTCACAGTTGTCTTACAGTCCCAGCGACCCTCTACAAGGTCACATAGGTTTGGGGTCCATTCGTGGTTCGCATTCCACTTTTGGAGTAAATGGTTTGTGTTGCCCCTATCCCTATGTGTCCCCATTGCATCCTATTGTAACTATACATTGTTTGCACTGTTTTCTAATACTATACTGCATATTTTTGGTATTGTGTACATATATCTTGTGTATATTTGCTATCCTCATACTGAGGGTACTCACTGAGATACTTTGGCATATTGTCATAAAAATAAAGTACCTTTATTTTTAGTATATCTGTGTATTGTGTTTTCTTATGATATTGTGCATATGACACTAGTGGTACTGTAGGAGCTTCACTCGTCTCCTAGTTCAGCCTAAGCTGCTCTGCTAAGCTACCATTATCTATCAGCCTAAGCTGCTAGACACCCTATACACTAATAAGGGATAACTGGGCCTGGTGCAAGGTGTAAGTACCCCTTGGTACTCACTACAAGCCAGTCCAGCCTCCTACAGCTGCCTAGACCCTCATTTATTTGTAGCCTTAGACGCTGAGAAAGCATTTGACGCGGTGCATTGGCCTCTCCTGGAAGCCACACTAGAACAATTTGGATTTGGCCTGAGATACAGGGAATGGGTGCGACTGCACTACTGTAACCCAGTGGCGGCAGTAAGAGTAAACGTGGTCCTTTCTTCCGACTTCCCCATCGCGCGGTGTACGAGGCAGGGATGTCCCCCGTCCCCCCTATTGTTTGCCCTCACTTTGGAATCCTTAGCGTGCAAGATCCGTGCCTACCTGGGACTACATGGTTTCAGGCTAAGGGAGGAGGAAGATGAGGAAGAGCGTATCTCTGTGTATGCTGTTGACATCCTCCTATATGTCGCGCGCCCAGAGATATCCCTACCGATACTCTTTCATTTGCTCGAAGAATATGGGAGACACTCGGTTTATCAAATTAATTGGGATAAAACAATACTATATGCTCCTCAGGGGGTGCTGTACTACCTGCACCTCCCCCCCCCCACCCAGTACCCCTGCAAAGCACTACTGAAGGATTCAAATATCTGGGTATCTACATGACACATAAGGCCGAAAGTTGTCACGCTAATAACCTGGGGAGGGTAATGAGGGAATGCAGGGCTGATTTGGAAAGCTGGAGAGCTCTGCCTCTGATAGTGATGGGGCGGGTAGCCATGGTGAAGATGGTCCCTCTACTAAGGTTTCTCTGTGTTTTGCAGAGCACATACTATCAGATCCCCCCCTGGCTTGTTCAGGATCATAGATCGTGACGTGCAGCTCTTTTTGTGGGAGGGGAAACATCCGAGAATAGCCTTCACAACACTACAGCTATGCGGGGGGACTGTCCCTTCCGGATCTATTGGGGTACTACTGGGCACGGCATTTGGTTAATGTCAATGACTGGCTATTTGTACCAGGAGGCCATCCTACCTTCCAGCTAGAGAGATTACAATGGGAAGGGAAATCATGTAAGCATTATCTATATGAGGATGAGGGGACCAAACACCTTTTGCCGGCCACTCGGGTGGCCTTGAAGGCCTGGATTAGAGCTACTAAGCTGACGGGATGGCACTGTCGTCCCACCAGGGACACCCCTCTTTGGGACGGAGGCTGGCTGTTAGGAATTAGGAAATTGACAGGTTTTGAGTGCTGGGATCACTTCGGTAATCAAAGGTGGGGGACGTGATGGAGGGGGGGGGATATTATGTCTTTTGCATCTCTCCGGACTGAATATGACCTGAGCAAGATGCAGTTTTTTCATTACACACGATTGCGACATGCATGGAGTGCGGAGGGTCTCCCGGGAGAGGGAATACCTGATTATGCCCCTCTAGACGGTAGATTGTTAATGGACAGCCTAGCCGCTAAAGCAACATCCCTAACATATAAGACTATCAGTAATAATATGCCAAATACGCTTATAAACCTGCGTAGTCAGTGAGATGCGGAGCTAGGGGTACTAGAGGATATAGACTTGGAAGCGGTGCTGATGTTCCCTAGAGATGTGGCTATCCGTTCAAGACTGGTTCAATATTAAATTCTTCACAGGGTATACTATGATAGACAACGTTTACATGTGATGGGAAGAGCGCAGCATCCAAATTGTATTAGATGTCGAGGAAATATCAGATCCTTCTTTCATACACTATGGGAAAGCCCCAGGATCCAGGAGTACTGGAATGAGGTGATAGAAGAGATGGAGGGGGTGCTGTCGGCGCAGATCCCCCCAGACCCCAAATTTATCCTACTGGTAATACCCAATGATATTAATTTGCCCAGAAGAAAGCTCATGCTTTGTGGATTGGAACTGATGGTGGCAAAGAGGGACATCGCCCGCCTCTGGGGTTCCGAGATTAACCCCTCAGTAGATAGGTGGAGGAGAGGGATGGATGGGTCCATGATGGGGGAGAAGGTGACCTATATAAACAGAGGCTGCCCATGGAAATTTAAAAAGATATGGGGAGACTGGATGACTTACTATTCCTTGGATGTGTAGTCGCTTGTCGAGTACTGACTCTTGTGCTCACGGGAGGGCCATATGCTATTGAAAGTGGGAAGGCCTCCGGGATAGATGGGAGGGAGAAGAAATATGGGACTGGGGATTGCTGGAATTTCCAATGGGTTTCTGTGTCTGGGGATGGTTTGAAGGGGATCGAGGGGTGCGTTTGATCTATGTTCTTAGTTTTAGTGCTTTGCAGGGATACTGCAACGTAATGTCTACTTGGATATGCTATGCACCTGTTGAAAATTAAATAAAAAGATGTATAAAAGAAAAAAAGAAAACAGAAGTCCCATGTTGCAAGAGTTGCAGGACAGGGGCTAATCTTCAAGTTGCATTGTGCTAGAGGCCAGGGCTTCTTGGCACCTGAAATTCTCTTGGAGAGAGAGTCAACAATCCTCGACAAGTACAACAGTCGTGGTGCACAGGGGTTCTAGTTCTTTGGCAGTCGCAGGGGCCCAACACTCTTCCAAGTTGGACAGAAGACAAGCAGAACCCAGAGGAAGCCACAGACTCATCACCTGTGAAGCAGAGCTATTTGATGTTCGCTGGTCAACGTTGTCTTGAGGTGCCTACCTAGCGCTGATTTGCGTCAAAAAGTTTAAATATGGGCCATAGTGTCTAAGTGCAGTGACCAGGTTTGGTGGTGAATGGGTGCATGCACCATTTCACGCAGGCTACAATGGCAAACCTGCAGGCACAGTTTGCATGGGCTCCTATAGGTGGCATAATATATGCTGCAGCCCATGTGAGACCCCTGGTATACCAATGACCTGGGTACCTAAGTACTATATACTAGGGACTCACATGGGTGCACTAGTTTGCCAATTGTCGTGTAAAGGTTTACCAGCAACCAAATTTAGAGGAGAGAGCACAGTCACTGGGGTCCTGTTTAGCAGGATCCCCATGAGCTACAGTCTAAACACACTGACATCAGGCAAAAAGTGGGGGTAACAATGCTTAAAAGATGGCACTTTCTTACAGATTTACCTTGGGTCGTGGACGTCGGGTGCAGTGGTCACTTCTGGTGTCGGGTTGCCGGGGTCCAGCAGCTGCAGTCCTTTTCCTTGGAGTTTCTTGTTGCAGGGCAGGTTTGCTGCCCATGGGAGACATGTTTTTATTGAAGGCTGGATGACTTGGCTTTTTGTGCAGAGTCATTTGAGGTCAGCAGGTAGTCCGGTGTGATCAGCTGCTTCTTTTCCTCTTCTGACGGTGCAACTCTTCTTTGTCCAGGTCTTCTGTGTGTGCTTCTGTCAAAAGAGGGGTCAGGACAAGGAGGTTGGTCATCTCCACCATTTGGAGAGACCTGGGTCACATTACAAAGGCGGCAAGGCCTTTGAAGCTTCCCGCCCTGTAATGTCCATACTACCTGGGTAAGGTGGTAAGACCTCTGCCCAGTGCAGGCCTCTGTCACAGGCCCCTGAGAGTGCTGGCTGTTACCTTGGGGGGGGGGGGGCAAAAATGCATCTGTGCTGGCTAAACTGGTCAGGACCAGTCAGTCAGCACACTAGTAGCACGTAGGTTTTCAGGGTGCACCTGTAAGGTGCCCTCTGTGTGCATTTATTAATAAATCCATCACTTTATTATTATTTGAGATGTTTGATACCAAACATCCCAGGATTCAGAGAAGCCATCATGTAGCTGGCGAAATCATATTGACCAGTGTCCAGCACATGAATTTAAAATGGCTTCCATGTTCACTTACTGTGTCTCAGATACATTAACAGGGACTTACACCTGATACATGCAGTAATAGGGGACCTGGAACACAGGGGTGTGTGACAGGTTGTGTTTTCAATTTAGCCTGCACCAACACATGCATTCTGCAGTGGCAGCACTGTGTGGGTTTTGAGAGTGGTCTCTGGGGTTGGCACAACTTGTGTTGCAGCCCTCAGAGACCCTAGGAACCGGGGCACCATTTACTAGGGCCTTACAGTGGTAGCTAAAGAGTTTGCCAACTGTGCAAAACAACTGTGCACTTTTTAGAGCAAGAGATCTGGCAATGGAGACCTTATTAACAGAGACCCAGTACACTACCAGGCAAAGCCACATCAGAAACCAGACAAAAAATGGGGGCTAACCATGTCAATAAGGGTGCTTCCCTACAAAATGTGTATGAGTTATTCATTACACATAACACAAATGGACAGGAATGTCACTGTAACAAAGAGCAAAATCATTGGCAGTTGTAATTTCTTTTTAACTTTCAGCTAACCAAGTATATGGTGAGATGGAGAAACTTAGATATAAACTTACCTTTGCATGGCAAGAGTTGTTTACCGCTGACCTGAGTATACAAGTGCATAGTTGAGGGGATCATAAATCTTTTATCATCACAAAGGGGAACTACAAGTTGAGTGTGTGCTATTACGTATGCCTGTGTCAGGGAATGCAGTATACTTGGACCAGAAGGCACGCACAAGGGCCTCCTTGCAGAGTAGGTGTACTGCTACTAGCATCAACAGAAGTAAGACAGAGATCATGTGTGTTTGGCAGCATTATGTTAATTGAAAATCACTAGATAATTTACTATTTGACCATGTTTCACTGCAGTGGAGCTTAATGACTCCCTCACCTATTCTAAAGGTTTGTTGCTGTGTGACACACTCACCCCTGACCAACATCATGTTTTCTGAAATATGTTTGCATGATAACACCATGCGCAAAACAAATGTCTGTGCAAGACATACACAACAGAAGGGTTTCAATGTGAAACAGTGTGCAGATGCTGAGAGTATGTGTGCTGCTAGTGTGTTCACATTCAGGCCCTCGAACACAGTCCAAAGTGATTGTAGTTCCAAACAGTGTGCAATGACTGAGTGTGTGTGCTGTACATCATGATGTTTGTTTCCGTCTTACATATGTGGATCACAGTATAGTATCCATAATGTCTTGTGACTGCAAACTGAGGGGCATATAATGGGCATGCCCACACAGGGAGGCACAGATAGTCTCTCCACGCCACAGCTATTATTGAAGGCACATTTCAAGAAATTTACTGTATCTAATAAAACACTATAAAATCTTGCCTTTTCCCCTTTGTCGGTGTTGTATTGGCTGCTTAAGCCCAAAGCAAGTACACTTGCGACATGGGGCAAGTATTCACCTATTACATGCAGGAATGTATGTGAGCATGAAGGTGTGTCTTACTGCTAAACAATTTATGCTGTGAGCCATATTGCTCCATATTTGTGTACTGCTGGTAACAGGACACAAAGAAAAAAGAAGTAACAAGGAGACGTTAAGGTCTAATTCCATGTAATGTGACTCCTGGGAAGGTAGTACTTACTGACGCTTTAGCAGGTTTCCCTGGTGTCATCTGTTTGTAAATGCATAAATAAGCCAAACACATGTTAGTGAAGCCGTCAGTGCAGACATGTCCAAACCAACAAATTAGTGATGAAACTTTACTAGCTTTTGTATGCAAATACATTGCTGCCTGATGATCACATATGCCATATTAGAATAACACCATATCCTTTTGAATAATGATGTAAATCTGTAAGTTGGCTGGCACTATAGAATGGGTGATAAAGCCTGTCTCTTTGCTCCCCTAAGTGTATGTTGCACCCATAACATACCATGAATCCTGACAGTTTGACTGAATGAAGATATTTGGCACAATAGTGGTTTCAGTAGCATTCCACATAGGTGTAGTAATGCGTAGATATGACCTCATTTCTGCATCACAGCAGCTGCCTGTGTCCACCCAAACAAACTAACAAACACAAAATGAAGATAGATTTGAAAATGTCCCACAATATTACAATATTTACTTGGTTTTCCTCAGAGTAAATTGTCACTAAATATGGCACACCTAAGAATGTAAAACGTCACACATAAGCACACCATCTCCAATGAAAGGTCACATCAAGAAATTGATTACTTGTCAGGTAAAAATACTGGACCAATGTAAGAGTGCCCAAGGTGTGTTTGACTGCAACGCACAATCATCTACAGTGGATTCCACTCATTAGGCCACTTGCGTGTGTTCCGTACCAATTTGTGAGACACAGTGCACTAGTTGCAACAGTCATAATCTGCGTATCTTCGCCAGTGCATGGAAGCCCCTGCAGAAATGCCCAGATGCATTGTGCGTTCATCATGCATTGGGCAATGCAGTACCGATGTGTCAAAAAAGTAATGCAAATGTGGAAAAATGTTCTGATACACCCAGGAAATGCCAGAGTGGATGTGTCAGGCCGCATACTAGGAAGAGGCAAGTCACTTTCACTTTCTCTTACTCTCTGTTAGTCTGTGCTGGGTGTAAGAGGTGTTCTTGGAGAGTGGCTGTTGGTGTGCGGTCTGTCCCTGTTCAATGCAATTTGTGTGCCATTTGTGCCTTGTTTGTTGTTAATTGTATTTGTTTTGTCATAGTATTGTTGGGTGTCTTTAAAGTTCAGGCTTAAATATGTTAGGGGTAGTGTGAAGGTTAAGGAGTATTTTTGTGTTAGATTGTTAGATTAAATTGCCCATGTCGGGAAAGGGTATAACCTAGAATTTGACAGAAGAGGAGCTGGGGGGCCTGCTATGGCTCTTGAGCCATTACCTGCGTAACATGCTGACATCAGGGAGCAGGGTCAACCAGGGCTACCCTGCCAAGGAGTGGTGGGAGAGGGTATGGTTGCACATGTCTACAGAGTACACCATCCATCAATTAAAAAACCGCTGGGCTGATGCATTATTCAAATTTTTGTCTTTTAGGTAGTCCTGCTCCATGCACAATTGCTGAGGATGAAACTTTCAAGAATCCCACTGCTACAGTAAGTATAATAAGTACATGGTTGTAACTCTCTAAGGTTTATGTCTGATCCATGATAGGGATAACACTGTGATGTGTAAGTGGAGGTATCAATCTCCTGCCAAGTAATTACACTCAGTGTATCAGCAGAACTGTACCTGTATCCCCATTAATGGTAAAAGCCAAGGACAGATGACAAATATATGTAGGAACAACGTATGCAGACACACAGATAGCATCCATCTTTAACAGGGTCCTCAGACCCTACCTGTCTCCCAACAACCTTCATGAAAGGCAGTATAACATGGCACATAGGCGCACCAGGTTGGTGATTCAGCGGACATTTGGACTTCCCAAATCATGCTTTGGGTGCCTGCACAAGAGTGGGAGAGCATTGCAGTATGCGCCTGAGACCGTTTGCAAGATTGTGCCAACCTGTGCCATCCTCCACAACATTGCCTGCAGGAGAGGCTTACCCATTGACGTGACTGGAATGGACTCTAATATGAGGATCCTGGCCCACCTGCCCAGGAGCCAACCGAGGCAAGCATAGCAGCTGAGGGGAGAAGGCACAGGGACCACATACCCAGACATTACTTTGCACTGTAAGACATGTCCAGATACACAATACTGTCAGAAAATGACACAACAAGTAATTGATTGCTCTAAAGTAAGCTCCCTTTAATGGCAGGGTTCAACAAACATTGACAGACAACCTCTCCTTCACACAAAAGCATATCTACATGAAGTGCACATGTTGGTCGGTTAGATCACCGCCAAGTGTAAGGGAAGAACAGTAAAAGAAATTTAACACTTTCAGCCAGCACTCATTTTTTTGATCCCCGTCCAGTATGCATGCTGGTGCCATGAGGAGGTCCTGGAGTGCGGCTGCTGCCCCATTGCAGCACACAGGCCTCAGAGGCAGCTATGTTGCTGAGGCTTGACACCTCACTGTCTGGACCCTCAGCACTCACCCCACTGGCAATGTGAGAAATCTGGATGGCTTCCATTACTGCTGTGATCTGGGCTAGGCTCCCTGAGACAGCCCCACTGTAGTGGCCCATCTCAACCTGCAGGGCCACTGCTCACTTCGACAGGGCAATTGTAGGCTGTGCAAGCCTATCTATGGCCCTTGTCATGGCAACCATCCTTGCACCTCTGCTCCTCTCCCTGTGCCTTTTCTGGCAACTGTCCTCCAACAGCTCGGTGCATAGTTGACTCACGGCACCTGTCAGAGCATTCATTTTAGAGTCCATATGGGCCTGATTCTCTGCCAACTGCTTTGCCAAGCTGTTGAACCCCCCAGGGCCAGTTTCTGGTTAATCTGCATTTGATTTTGCTCTAGGTGCTGAACCTGCAGCATTGCCTTCTCCAGCCCGTCATACAGCTCCTGTTAATTTGCATTGCCTGGGACCCAGATGCCTGCCTTGTCTGATGGTGCCTACGCCCATGTGCAGTGGAGCGCCGCTGTCCGACCCTGCTGAGTGGATGGCTGATGGGAGTGGGTGTCTGTCTTGTATCCTGCCCCTCTACTGCGGGTGGCTGTGGGGAGATGGGCACGGTGCTGGACTGGCCATGTGATGTGGAAGGCATACCCTCAGGCACTCCCCTTGTGTCTTTCTCCATCTGGACCTGGTCTTCTCCCTCATCTGACAGCCCTTCAAGTACACACAGGGGTATCTATTGGATAATGGAAATATCAATAAATTGTTACATGTGACACACTATCTCATTGGTCGTACGACTTTATTTTACAAATATCTGACACTGGCTACACTTTATATCTATGACTACATTTCCCACAATTCACCATGTATGATTTTTGATACATGTACATAGACCATCCAGATATGTCTGTGTAAGGTTATGGTATACGCATGTAGATACCAGGTTTAAGGGCAGAAAGGGTGGCATAGTACACATTTTGCACTTACTTGGTGTTAGAAATGGGATTTCTGGCTGGCTAGGGTATGCACCTAAGCTATGCAGGACCCACCCACTCTAGTCAGGGCAAGGGAGTTACACAAGATAACCCCTGCTCACATCCTTTTGTAGCTTGGCACAAGCCGTCAGGCTTATCCCAGAGGCAATGTATAAAGTGATTGTGCAACACACACAACACACGATGCGCTATCCCCACCACAAAGGAAACACACCATGTTATATAAAAATAGTGTATTGCACAAAACAGCATTAGATCAAACACAACATGTATCAGTAATACCTGCCTACACAAGCAGTCGTCGGAACCGATGTTACCCTTCAATGAAGCCCTCACTGATGTCCTGCTGGAGACGTGGTCCAAACCCAGCACAGGGGCTCCTGTAAATAGGACAATCGGCCACCGCCATCGACCAGCTCCTACTGACCCTAGTTTCCTCACCCAACACCCCACCCCGTACAGCTTGGTGGTCCAAGCCCCCACTTCACATAGTGCCCCCGGATAGGGAATCCAAGAGGCTGGATCAGCTTGGTAAGAAGATGTTTAATCCTCCAGCCTGGTATTGAGGTCCGTAAACACCTCATGCCTATTGGGACGTTTTCCCCATACTTTATGGGATACGGTGGCACAGGTGCTGCCCAAGGGCCCGGAGGGCTTGCGGGACACTCTCAAGCTGTCAAAGATGGGCAAGACACAGCCACATTTATGATTCTGTGTGGTTTGGACACAACCAGCTCGATGGGCAGGGCGATTTCATCGACAGTGGCCCTTCAATGCCATGCCTGGCTTCGTACTTCTGGCTTTTCGGGGGATGTCCAGGCAAACCTTATGGACATGCCCTTCGATGGCTCACTCCTTTTTAGTTTAGGGAAAAGGCAGACTCAGTGCTTGAGCGGTTCAAGGACTCTCAGGCTACGGCCAGGTGCTTGGTCCTCTCAGTAACAGCTCATCACCAGTCTGCCTTTCACCCCTTTCGAGGACCCAGAAGTTGTGGGGTACCATACCACCCTCAAATCAGCCACTGTCCTCCATTATCTCAGCATCCAGTGCGAGGATGAGGTCACGGTACTCTCAGTCCCAGAGGGTCTAGCCAGAGGTCGGCAACCACCCAACCCCCCTTTTTCACAGCGCCCAAGTCCTACTAGTATGATTCTGCAAGACCACACGCGTCTAGTTGGAGGGAGAATTTAATTTCATCTCCCTCAGTGGCAGTCCATAAAATTGGACAAATGGGTCTTCCAGATCATACAGAAGGGCTAGTCCCTCTCCTTCCAGTCTTTCCCTCCCCCTATGCCTCTATTAAAATGGCTGATGGAGGATCACTTAATTTTGCTCTGCGAGGAAGTTATGTCTCTCTTGGTCAAGGGAGCTATAGAAAGGGTCCCGATGTCAGAAGTAGGCAGTGGTTGTTATTCCTGCTACTTTCTGATTCCCAAGAAGAACAAGAGTCTTTGCGCCATTTTGGATTTGCGGGACATCAATCTCTTAGCCAGAGAGATGCTCACTCTTCCTCAGGTCTTGTCTGCCCTAGACCAAGGAGGCTGGATGGTAGTCTTGGACTTGAAGGATGCGTATTTTCACATCCCCATCCCAATCCTGCCGGCCCACAGGTGTTACTTGCGATTTAAAGTGGGCCACAAGTTTTTTTCAGTTTACCGTGCTCCCCTTCGGTCTCACCAGTGCCCCTTAGGTGTTCACCAAGGTGATGACGGTGGCAGCAGCTCATCTGCGCAGGTTAGGGATTTCAGTCTTCCACTTACTCGACGACTGGCTGTTGAGGGCTCCTACGCCCCAGGCTCTCGTCAGCCACCTTTAGACGACGGCAAATCTCCAGGATTCGCAGGGGTTCACTAAACGTGCCGAAGACACACCTGACTCCTTCTCAGAAGCTCCCTTTCATCGGAGCCGTTCTGAACACAGTGCAGTTTCAGGCTTATCCTCCCGAGCAGTGAGTTCAGGATATTCAGGTTATGATACTGATGTTTCGGCCTCTATCCTGGATTTCGGTGAGACATACTCTGAGGCTGTTGGGACTCATGGCCTCCTGCATCCTGTTAGTCAAGCATGCCAGATGGCAGATGAGTGCTCTGCAGTGGGACCTGAAGTTCCAGTGGGCGCAGAATCAGGGGAATCTTACCGACATGGTTTAGATCTCAGAGAGAACTGCAAAATACCTGCAGTGGTGGTTAGTGAAGTGCGATTGGGTGTGTCACTTCTGCAATGGGGTAGCCATCTGGGAGAGTCGGATCTCAGAGGTCTCTGGTCTCCGGTGGAATTCGGACTCCATATCAACTTAATGGAGTTTCGAGCGATCCGACTTGCTGTGATAAAAGGGAAGATAGTGCATATGTTCATAGACAACACCACCGCAATGTGGTACTGCAACAAGCAGGGCAGTGTGGGGTCATGGATCCTTTGTCAAGAGGCTCTGCATCTCTGGACTTGGCTGGAACACAGGGCATAACCCTGGTAGGTCAACACCTGGCCGGTTCTCTGAACACCAGAGCGAACAAACTCAGCCATCGGTGCCTAGCGGATCACGAATAGTATCTCCACCCGGAGGTGGTGCAAGGACTTTTTCAGCAGTAGGCAGAGCATTGGTTAGATCTGTTTGCCTCTGCAGAGAACGCACAATGTCAGCAGTATTGCGCGCTGGAGTTTCCAAGGCGGCAATCGTTTGGCGATGCTTTTCATAACAAGTGGAATACAGGCCTCCTGTATGCTTTTCCGCCCATACAACTTCAGCCCAGAGTTCTCAAGAAGATCAAGAATGACTTGGCCCAAGTAATCTTAGTGGCTCCGGATTGGGCATGGAGAGTCTTGTATCCCAAGCTTCTGAACTTGAGCATCGATCCTCCTATCAGGCTGCCCGTTCAGGAGGATCTTCTGTCGCAGCAGCAGGAGAGGGTTCTCCACCCGAACCTGTCAACTCTGAGCCTTCATGCGTGGAGATTGAGCGGTGACAGTTGATGGCTTTTGACCTTCCTCCTGAAGTCTGTAAAGTTATTTTGCCAGCCAGGCGTCCCTCCACTAATACGGTATACGCCTGCCGTTGGAAACGCTTTGTATATTATTGTACGGAAAGGTCTATTGATTCTCTTTCTGATATCCTTCTCCTTATACTTTCACTTGCCAAGAAGGGTTTTGCCTTGGGTACTCTCAAAGGCTAACATGCTGCCTTATCGGCATTTCGTGGGCTGCCTGATCAGCCTTCACTTTTCAAATTTCCCATTGTACATAGATTCCTCAAAGGGCTTGTACATATGTTTCCCCCTATGCCCTTTGGAATGCCCCAAAGGAACTAAAATCTGGTCCTCACATTTCTTATGTGTGCTCCCTTCGAGCCCTTACACAACTGTCCCCTCTTGCTGCTCACAATCAAGGCAGTCTTCTTAGTGGCAATAACATCTGCCAGGATGGTGCGTGAGATGCAGACTCTTTCATCCAACCCACTGTATCTCACCATATTTTCAGACGAGGTGGTTGTAGGAGGCTGGCCTGGCTTATAGTGGGTACCTGATGGTACTTACACCTTGTGCCAGGTCCAGTTATCCCTTATTAGTAGATTAGTAGTGTTCTAGCAGCTTAGGCTGATAGAGGTAGCTATAGCAGAGCAGCTTAGGCTGAACTAGGAGACATGCAAAATGCTCCTACTATACCACTTATATCATATAGCACTATATCATAAGAATCACAATACTCAGTGTTACTAAAAATAAAGGTACTTTATTTTAGTGACAATGTACCAAAAATATCTCAGAGGATATACTCCCTTAGGAGGTAAGTAAAATACACAAAATATACACACAAACCAAAATCAGATAGGTAAACAGTTAGAAAAGTAGTGCAAACACTTTAGAATAAAATAGGATGCAATAGGCGTAGGGGCAAATATCCCCTAGTCCAGTGCCAGTGCAGGGTGAAGGCAGACACCCCTCAGAGCATGCACCACCAAGAAACAGTCGAGAAAGCCAGCAGGATTAGGCGCTACAATGTTGCTGGTAGTCGTCTTGCTACTTTGTTGCAGTTTTGCAGGCATCCTGGAGCAGTCAGCGGTCGATCCTTGGCAGAAGTCGAAGAGGGAGATGCAGAGGAACTCTGGTGAGCTCTTGCATTCGGTATCTGAAGAGAAACCCACAGGAGAGACCGACCCTAAATAGCCCTCAGAGAAGGATCGGCCACCTAACCAGGTAAGCACCTATCAGGAGGGGTCTCTGACGTCACCTGCTGGCACTGGCCACTCAGAGGCATTCAAGATGGCAGAGGTCTGGGACACACTGGAGGAGCTCTGGGCACCACCCCTGGGGTGGTGATGGACAGGGGAGTGGTCACTCCCCTTTCCTTTGTCCAGTTTTGCACCAGAGCAGGGGCTGGGGGAATCCCCGAACGGGTGTAGACTGGCTTATGCAAGGAGGGCACCATCTGCTTCAAAGCATTTCCAGAGGCTGGGGGAGGCTACTCCTCCCTAGCCCTTAACACCTATTTCCAAAGGGAGAGGGTGTAACACCCTCTCTCAGAGGAAATCCTTTGTTCTGCCTTCCTGGGACTGGGGTGCCCAGACCCCAGGAGGGCAGAAACCTGTCTGTGGGTTGGCAGCAGCGGTAGCTGCAGTGAAAACCCCAGAGAGCTAGTTTGGCAGTACCTGGGGTCCATGCTGGAGCCCCAGGGTGCATGGGATTGGCACCCCAATACCAGATTTGGCATGGGGGGACAATTCCATGATCTTAGACATGTTCCATGGCCATATTCGGAGTTACCATTGTGAAGCTACATATAGGTATTGACCTATATGTAGTGCACACATGTAATGGTGTCCCCGCACTCACAAAGTCCTGGGAAATTGCCCTGAACTATGTGGGAGCACCTTGGCTAGTGCCAGGGTGCCCTCACACTTAGTAACTTTGCACCTAACCTTCACTAAGTGAGGGTTAGACATATAGGTGACTTATAAGTTACTTAAGTGCAGTGTAAAATGGCTGTGAAATAACGTGGACGTTATTTCACTCAGGCTGCAGTGGCAGTCCTGTGTAAGAATTGTCTGTGCTTCCTATTGGTGGCAAAAGAAAGGCTGCAGCCCATAGGGATCTCCTGGAACCCCAATACCCTGGGTACCTAGGTACCATATACTAGGGAATTATAAGGGTGTTCCAGTGTGCCAATCAGACTTGGTAAAAATGGTCACTAGCCTGCAGTGATAATTTTAAAGACAGAGAGAGCATAAGCACTGAGGTTCTGGTTGGCAGAGCCTCAGTGACACAGTTAGGCACCACACAGGGAACACATTGAGGCCACAAACTATGAGCACTGGGGTCCGGGCTAGCAGGATCCCAGTGAGACAGGCAAAAACAAACTGACACACAAGTAAAAATGGGGGTAACATGCCAGGCAAAATGGTACTTTCCTACAGTGGTTCTCTGAACTCGTGCCTCTTTTCTCCCTAAGGTAGTGACCCCATTTCATCTGGATCAGAACATCACCCTGCCAACCTTCTTTGCTCCACTTCATCCCTCTAAAGAAGAGGAGCGACTCCACCAGCTGGACCCCAAAAAGAGCGTTGTCACTCTACCTTGACTGCACCAACTCTTTGTGGGATACATGGGAGCAAAGAAGAATCGGGCAGTGCAGAAACAAACCATTTTGCGCTTGGTCATTCTCTGCATTAAGATCTGCTACTCTTTGGCCAGGAAGCAGCATCCTGAGGGCTTGAGAGTTCATTCTACCAGGGGCAAAGCTGCTACCACTGTGCTAGCTCGGGCGTTCCAGTTCTTGATATTTGTCAGGCAGCAACGTGGGCATCTTTGCACACGTTTGCAAAACATCACTGCCTGGACAATCCGGTACGGAGAGACGGACACTTTACCCTTCGGTCCTACAGGACTTTTTAGTGTAAGTAGAGGAATCCGCAGCCCACCGCCAGGAGGTTATGGCTTTGGTATCTATTCAAAGGTAAGGAATCTTCAGCTAGAAGTGTGTTCAGTTAATGGACTGGGACACAGTGAAAAGGCCTTACTAAACACATATATGCACACCTGATCATAATGGAACCTGCAAGGCATGTGAGTCAATGAACAAGTTACTAACCTTCGGTAACTCATTATCTTGTAAAGACTCTATCTAATGGCAGATTCCTTACAGCCACTCATGCCTCCCTGCTCTGCGGATATGTCTAGTAGGATTAGGGTATATCCCTTTTAGGGCCCTAGTTTTTCACAAACTTTTGGGTCTATCCATTACTCTGCGCTTCTGGTGTGGAAGTTCGTGGGTAAAAGAACTTACGTACACGTGGCACAGACAGCTCCAAGAACGCCACGTGGAGCCGAACGACACATGTGGATCCGAATGACACCACCCTATGGCGCGCGCATGGTATTGCTGAGCAAAACATTCCGGATTTGAAGCAGACGCCAGGGAATCCAAAGGTAAGAAATCTGCAGCTAGATAGAGTCTCTACCAGATATTGTATTACCGAAGGTAAGTAACTTGTTCATTAACTCACATGCCTTGCAGGCCCCATTATGAGCAGGTGTGCATATGTGTGATTAGTAAGGCCTTTTCACTGTGTGTCAGACCATTAACTGAAGCTTATTGTCACATTGTGATGTTCAATTGGAAGACAAGACATTCTGCATAATACTATGGAAGTGGATGTGCATGATGTTTGAGCATATACCATAGGAGCAGGTAATAGTGACTTTAGCTCAACCTCCTTGAGATGCAAAAAATAGATGTTTCTGTGTGTACACATAAACCATGGTATATGTAGTTGTTAGACTTTTCATTCTTGGCGTGGTCTCCCTTAACTTTTTGCCTCTGTTTCCCAGGTTGTTGATGTGTGCTGGACTCTGATTTTGCTGTTTTCGTTACTCTGGGCACTTTACCACTGCTAACCAGTGCTAAAGTGCAAGTGCTCCTCTACAAAGTGTGTATGTAACTGGCTTATCCATGAATGGCATATTTGATGTATTAGTAAGTCCCGAGTACAGTACACTAGAGGTGCCCAGGGCCTGTAAATCAAATGCTACTAGTGGGCCTGCAGCACTGGTTGTGCCACCCACATAAGTAGCTCTGTAATCATGTCTCAGACCTGCCACTGCAGTGTCTGTGTGTGCAGTTTTAACTGTAAATTCGACTTGGCAAGTGTACCCACTTGCCAGGCCTAAACCTTCCCTTTTCTTACATGTCAGACACCCCTAAGGTAGGCCCTAGGTAGCCCCAAGGGCAGGGTGCACTGTATGGTTAAGGTAGTACATATAGTAATGTGTTTTATATGTCCTGACAGTGAAATATTGCTAAATTCATTTTTCACTGTTGCAAGGCCTGTCCCTCTCATAGGTTAACATGGGGCTACCTTTAAATCTGATTAAAGTGTAGATTCCCTTTGGGAGTGAATGGACATGTGGAGTTTGGGGTCTCTGAGCTCACAATTTAAAAATACATCTTTTAGTAAAGTAGATTTTAAGAGTGTGTGTTTGAAAATGCCACTTTTAGAAAGTGAGCATTTTCTTGCTTATACCATTTCTGTGACTCTGCCTGTTTGTGGATTCCATGTCTGGGTCAGTTTGACAGGTGGGCTGGTTGCACCTCACACTAGACAGTGACACAAAGGGAGCTGGGGTGTAGCCTGCATGCCCTGATGAGCCATCTGTGCTAGGAGGAAAGGGAGGAGTGGTCTCTCACACCTGAAAGGGCTGTGCCTGCCCTCATACAATGCAGTCTCCAACCCCCTGGTGAGTGTCTGGGGCCTGCCCTGGGCAAGGCAGGATTTCACATTCAGGAGATACTTTGCTTTGAAGTAGGCCTACTTCAGATGAGAACATGGGTATAAGAAGGGCACCCAAAACCACAGACTTTGGAACACTTCTGGAAACCAAGAGGAACCTCTGCCTGAAGAAGAGCAGAGGAAGAAGAGCTGCCCTGCCTGTGAATGTGCTTTGTGGAGCTATCCTGCAGTTGCTGCTTCTGCCAGAGTAAGACGGCAAAGACTGGACTTTTCCATCTTATGAAGATCTCCAAGGGCTTGATTTAGAGCTTGCCTCTTGTTGTTTGAAGTCTCAGGGACAGCAAAGAGTTCTCTCTGCCAGCACCTGGAGTCTCTGGAGAGACTCCTACTCTGCCCTGTGGTGCCCATCCAGTTCCTGGGACCCTGAAAGGAGAAGCTGGCAGCCTAAGAGGAAGAAATCCACGCACATAACGCAGTGCGGGAAAAGGTCGACGCAACTCCGAGTTGCGGCTGAAAAATAGACGCGCCACCAGCTTTGGGGCTGAAAATATATGCTCGCCTGCAACGCAACCAAAGAATCAAGGCACGGAGCTGGAGAAATGACGTGCAGCATCACTGACGGAGGCTGGGAGATCGCAACCTGCGCTGTGTGGTTTTCGGATCATCGTGTGGCTGGATTTCTGAAGTAAGTACTGCTGGGCGTGTAAAAACAACGCAAGGCCTGCCCATACCCGAGAGTGCTGACCAGATCGACGCATCGCTCTCCTGCAGAGAGAAGAAACAACGCGCTCCGACCCGATGAAAGGAGAAACGACACAAGGTCTCGCTCGTGAGTGAAATTGACGCATCACAAGCCCTTTTTGGCGCACACTCGCCCGTACAGGGTTATTTTTGACGAACCCAAGGTATATTTTCACGCTAACAGTGTTAATGTGTGTTTAAAACTACATGAAGACTCTTTTTACTTTTTAATTGATAACTTGACTTGTGTATTGTGGATTTTTGTCGTATTGGCCTTGTTTTGTTTAGATAAATATTCTCTATTTTTCTAAACCTGTGTTGTGTCATTTTGTAGTGTTTTCATTAAGTTACTGTGTGTGTTGGTACAAATACTTTACACCTTACAATCTGAAGTTAAGCCTACTGCTCGTGCCAAGCTACCAAGGTGGTAAGCAGGGGTTAGCTGAGGGTGATTCTCTTTTACCCTGACTAGAGTGAGGGTCCTTGCTTGGACAGGGGGTAACCTGACTGCCAACCAAAGACCCCATTTCTAACAGTAGTCTTTTCTGGAACAGACATACAATACTCAGGTTTATAGAAGTTAATTTATGTAGATGTGTGGGTTGATCACCACGAATATTTTTATTTTGTTTGAGCCAACAACACTAAAATTGAAAGTGAGCAAAGGATGTTCAGACAGAGTCCAATTGGGAGCTATGTAGTGCGACATGTAGATGTGAGGAGAATTTCATTGAGGAGATACAAATTGTCGTTAGGGAAGTTGGGCCACTTCACAAGCCCACTGATGGATAAGGTTAACAGGTGAAAAAACAAAAAGTGACAATTCTTAGTAACAAAAGAGGTAGCATGATGATAGACACAGGACACCAGGAGAACTGTCCAAGGGGCACAGACAAATGTTACCTGGCAGTTTTAGTTTTCAGGCAGAAATTGGAGAAATCCACATGCCTCGCCTGCAGTTGGTGGTGTTTGTGTAAGAGGCATCTGAGGCAAACACACATCAGGGACCGAAGATGTGGCTCCTCTGTCCCCGGCAGCATTTGTCTGTGCCAGAAAGGAAGGCAGCACAGCACTGGCAAGGATCTAATGGCTTCTCAGCAATGCGACGTCTCTATGGAGTCCAACTTGCGCTCCATAGATATTATGATATTATTGATGGTCCCCAACTTGGTGGCAACCTCACTGGTGTCATATGTTGAGGCCTGCTGTTCTTGTCTCTGCCTCATAACACCAGTGATGTCAACTAGGGACTCACCCATACTATGGAGACAAGTGTAGGTGCCTTTAATTATCTCAGGACTCCTACCACTCATCATCGGAAGAAAACCTGGGGGTCCTCGGAGTCCATAGCTGAGCTTGTGGGTGGCAGTTCATCTGGAGGCTTGGCAACACTGTCATCCCTTGCCAGGTATGGGGAAGGAGATTTCTATGTAATTCAGGAGTTGCTGGTAGGTGTCATCATCCATTCGGGCAGGAGCTCATCAACAAAAGGTGGGTCATCCAGGACAGGCGGTGTTGTTTGTCCTCCTGCAATAATTAATATTTCTTTTTATGATGTGATCTATAATAGATGTTGGCAGTAGTATTTTAGATGACAGAGTTTATTAACCTTCATTTTATGTTACATATAGATGTGTTGAACATCTGTTACTAAGAGTGAATAAAGCAAAGTTTCAACATTTTGGTGGTCACTATGACATTGACCGCCGGTGATGGCGGTAGTACTGTCGCCAGACCTGCGGTAATGACCTCCAAATAATCACCATGGCGGTGATCCCTCCCATAGACAGCCAATGTATGACCCCAACTGCCAGTGCGGTATGGCCACTGACCACAGCGGTAGCCGTCTACAGGCAGGCAGAAGACAAGAATCCGCCCACCATAATATGACATAGCAGACCGCCAGGATTTCCGGGGCGTTAGCAATGCCACCAAAAGCCTGGCTGAACCACATCATATAAAAGGAGACACTCACCTCCAGGGACACAGAGGAGTCCGCGGCGGCCATGGAACCAGAACTGGAAGTCTTCCTGATGCTGTATCACGCCATGGCCATCCAGGAGCACCAACGCTGATGACGACGGTGAGTACAGCTGCCTAACACATAATGGAGGGAGGGGACTTTTCCCTTACTGGCAGAATGGGGGGTGGAGGAGAGAAGAGTTCAAGGTGGGAAAGGAAAAGCTTCTTAGGACAAATGGGGCAGGGTGTGGGGGGAGGAATGGGAGTGGAGGTAGAGGGAGTGGTTGTAGGAGGAGGAGGTGTGCTGGACTTTGGTTGCAGGTGCATGGACAGTGCATGTGTGTGGTGGATGGCTGTTGGGTGTCTGAGTGTGAGCATTTGTGTCTTTGGAGGGGGCAGACATGGTGGGGGAGGACAAACAGGACGTGTTGATGGATGTGGTGATGTCTGCAAGTGAATTGGTGTGCTGCATAAGGAGGTGATGGTGGTAGTGGTGACTGCGCATGTGGTGTGTGAGGTGCATGTCTGCGGTTCTGCTGTTGTGGTGTCTGGTCAAGGCTGTACAGGTGGCAGGATTAGAGGCTGTTGATGCAGTGCATGTAAGTGTGAGTACTGATGTGACTGTGAGGGAGGAGGAGGAGAGGGAGACAGTGGAGGCAGTAGCTGTTGTGTGCGCAACTGTGTGTTGGCTGTGTGTGTGCTTGTGGACTAAAGTGTGGTGCCTGTGTTTTGTCTGTGCAAGTCCTGTCTGTTGTTTTAGGTGCCTGCTTGTCAGAATGTGTGCGTGGGAAGGGTTGGGGGAGAGGAGACAGGGACTAGGAAGAGGTAGTTGGAGGGAGGACGGAAGAAACAGGGGCACTGGCTGGCTTCAGAGAGGAGGCCAGAACCTTAAAGGATCTCTGTAGGGCCACCAAGCCACTCTGAATGCTCTCCAGGAATGCACTGCATTGCTGCATCTGGGATGCCAGCCCCTGGATGGCATTCACAATGGTTGACTGCCCTACAGACATGGATCTTAGGAGGTCAATAGCCTCTTCACTGAGGGCAGCAGTGCTGACTGAGGCAGGGCCTGAGGTGCCTGGGGCAAAGGAGACCACCACCCTCCTGGGTGAGCGGGCACGTGCAACTGGGTGGGGGGGCCATTGGGAGGGCGGTGCTGGTACGGGGGTGGTAGAAGATCCTGTGGTTGGGGTGGTCCCAGAGAGGTCTGCCATCACCAGGGAGCTTTCATCAGAGGAGGAATCAGAGTCAGTTGTATCAACTTCAGTCTCCCCGTGGTGCTTCCCTCGCCCTCCGTCCCACTGGTCCCCTCGGCGTTGGTGGCCTCCTAGGACCCATGGGCTGCAACTTTCTCACTCACCGGTGCCCCTGCTCCTTCACCAGATGATGCTAATGCACACATTGACAGGATGACAAAAGGAGAGTGGGAGAAAGAAAGGGAGCTGCGGTTAATCACAGCACCAATGGCATACACATCACAATCGCTCCCTGGGACTGAGAATGGGCAGAATGGACTACAGTGACAAACCATTGCCTAGGTACTACAGCAGTTAGGATCCCAAACACTACCATCTGCACACCTACTGGAACAAACTAAGCCCCGTCTGCCATGGCAAGCTAGCTACCTAGCAATAT
Source organism: Pleurodeles waltl (assembly GCF_031143425.1). Classification (NCBI taxonomy): domain Eukaryota; kingdom Metazoa; phylum Chordata; class Amphibia; order Caudata; family Salamandridae; genus Pleurodeles; species Pleurodeles waltl. The sequence continues at coordinate 1,985,355,393 of NC_090440.1, read as the reverse complement.
CAAACATGCATACCACCCTACATAGCTAAGCAGGACCAGACAGGAATGTCTAAACCGGGATATTGAGGCATCCACTGACTAGAACCGTGACCCCAAATCCCATGTCAGGCAACAAATAATGAATACCACACACACTGTACTCACACCCTTGTGGTTGTTGTGCTGCCTTCAAGTGCCCATCCAACTCAGGATTGGCCACCGCCAGTATGTGGGCCATTGGGGGGGGGGCAGGGTCCGACGGGCATTCCTCCCTCGTTGGGAGGCCATCCCCAGCTAGGCCTCTGTGGTCTTTAGGGCCCAGCATCTCAGGTCCTCCCACTGTTTCCTGCAGTGAGTGCTCCCCTGGCTCTAGACCCCCAGGGTCTGCATGTCCTTGGCGATGGCATGCCACAACCCCTTCTTCTGATGGGCGCTGATCTGCAGAGGAAACACAGACAGAAGGACGCCATGAACCATACAATCTAGCCTGCCACACATATGGTCTACATACTGCATTTGCCCCTCATGAAGCACACACATGACCTGTACCTATGCATCCACATTGCCTGCAGCCATACCCCCCCCAAATGACACACTGCTAGCACACACATACATCTCCATGCAGCCATGTCGCATGCAACCTACCCCCGATGTACTCACCTGTTGGTCTGGGGGCCCATACAACTGCCCATACAGGGGTAGGACCCCATCCACAAGCCTCTACAACTCCTCCGACGTGAAGGCTGGGGCCCTTTCCCCTGTTGCATGGGCCATGGCAGATTCCAGACACAAGTCACAGCAGCACACGCAGTAGAGATGTTCTTGAGTGAAAAGTCAGGATCAAGTGAAGGGGTTGGAAGAAAATGGCGGTCACGGTCACAGCGGTGAACACCGTCACCGCCGGTGTTGATCATCATTGGTTCCTGAACTCCATAGAACCCCATGTTAACCAATGAGGAATTGCACGCCATTGCAGACTGCCTTCCACCATGACGCCTAATGCTGGCGAAGTGAGGTCATTTCCACCTGTCCCTGCATACGGGGCAGGCGGTTGCCATCTCCTCATGCTAGTACTCATGTATTGAATTAAAATGTGCATCATTGGTGGCGACCGTACACACCTATATAATTCTAGTGTCCTACATACATACTCTGCGTACTCTGATGTGTGTCCATTGGTCCTTTTGTCACACCCATTTTACTTTTGGCTCACTTAGATACCAACAACTGCGGAAGAGTAGGAGGAGGAGGCAAGCACCTGTGTACAGACCCCTTGTGGACTTGGCTACACTGGAGGACAGGAACATCATACTCACGTATCGTCTGGACAGGGCCAAAATCACAGAGCGGTGTGCACAATTGGAGCCTGATCTGCTACCTGCTATCTGTTGCACCACAGTAATTCCCCCTCTTGTGCAGGTGCTCTCAGTGCTCCATTTCCTGGCAACTGGCTCTTTCCAGGTGACTGTGGGCTTGGCTGCAGGAATGTCACAGCCAATGTTCTTGATTGTGCTTGGAAGGGTTTTGGCTTCCTTGCTCAAACACATGTGCAGCTACATCGCATTCCCCCAGGTAAATGATTTGCCCACTGTGAAGACTGGATTTTAAGCCATGGGACACATACCACATGTGATGGGGGCCATTGACGGGACCCATATTGCCTTGGTCCCTCCCAGAGCAAATTAACAGGTGTACAGGAATAGGAAGAGTTTCCACTCTCTCAATGTCCAGTTGGTGTGCCTTGCTGACTAGTACATCTCCCATGTCACAGCCAAGTATCCTGGATCTGTGCATGATGCCTGTTAGAAATGGGGTCTTTGGTTGACAGTCTGGTTACCCCCTGTTCAAGCAAGGACCCTCACTCTAGTTAGGATAAAAGAGAATCACCCTCAGCTAACCCCTGCTTACCCCCTTGGTAGCTTGGCAGAGCAGTAGGCTTAACCTCAGAGTGCTGGGCGTAAAGTATTTGTACCAACACACACAGTAACTCAATGAAAACACTACAAAATGACACAACACCAGTTTAGAAAAATAGGAAATATTTATCTAGACAAAACAAGACCAAAACGACAAAAATCCAACATACACAAGTCAAGTTATGATTTTTTAAAGGTTTAAAATAAAAAGAGTCTTTAGGTAGTTGTAACACCACACTAGCGCTGCTAGCGTGAAAATGTACCTGGTTTGCGTCAAAAATAACCCCGCACGGGCGGTGTGCGTCGAAAGTAACCCTGCACGGCTGTGTGCGTCGAAAACAACTCGGCACGGCGGTGCGCGTTGAAAAAGCCAGCCACACGACGATCCGAAAGTCCCGCGGCGCAGGGTGCGATCTCTCAGCCTCCGTCAGCGATGCTGCGCGTCGTTTCTCCTGCTCCGGGCGTCGGTTTTTCGGTCGCGTTTCCTGCGGCGTCGTTTCTTAGCTGCGGAACCGGCGTCGCGTCGTTTTCTCAGCCGCGATCGGATTCGCGTCGATCTTTTCTCCGCACGGCGCTCGGTGCGTGTATTTTTGTCCTTAGGCTGCCAGCCTCTCCTTTCAGGGTCCCAGGAACTGGAAGGGCACCACAGAGCAGAGTAGGGGTCTCTCCAGAGATTCCAGGTGCTGGCAGGAAGAAGTCTTTGCTATCCCTGAGACTTCAACAACAGGAGGCAAGCTCTACATCAAGCCCTTGGAGATTTCTTCTTCAAGATGGAAGGCACACAAAGTCCAGTCTTTGCCCTCTTACTCTGGCAGAAGCAGCACTGCAGGAAAGCTCCACAAAGCACAGTCACAGGCAGGGCAGCACTTGTTCCTCAGCTATCAGCTCTTCTCCAGGCAGAGGTTCCTCTTGGTTCCAGAAGTGTTTTCTAGAGTTTGTAAGTTTGGGTGCCCTTCTTATACCCATTTTAGTCTTTGAAGTCACCTTTCTTCAAAGGGGACTCACACCTTCTTGTGAAATCCTGCCTTGCCCAGGCAAGGCCTCAGACACACACCAGGGGGTTGGAGACAGCATTGTCAGAGGCAGGCACAGTCCTTTCAGATGAGAGTGACCACTCCACCCCTCCCTCCTAGCAGAGATGGCTAATCAGGAAATGCAGATTACACCCCCAGCTCCCTTTGTGTCACTGTCTGGTGTGAGGTGAAAAACAACCCAACTGTCAAACTGACCCAGACAGGGAATCCACAAACAAGGCAGAGTCACAGAATGGTTTAAGCAAGAAAATGCTCACTTTCTAAAAGTGGCATTTCCAAACTCACAATCTCAAAATCAATTTTACTAAAAGATGTATTTTTAAATTGTGAGTTCAGGGATCCCAAACTCCACATGTCCATCTACTCTCTAGGGGAATCTACACTTTAATCATATTTAAAGGTAGCCCCCATATTATCCTATGAGAGAGACAGACCTTGCAACAGTGAAAACGAAATTGGCAGTATTTCACTGTCAGGACATATAAACCACATTACTATATGTCCTACCTTATCCATACACTGCACCCTGCCCTTGGGGCTACCTAGGGCCTACCTTAGGGGTGCCTTACATGTAAGGAAAGGGAAGGTTTAGGCCTGGCAAGTGGGTACACTTGCCAAGTCGAATTTACAGTGTAAAATTACACATACAGACACTGCAGTGGCAGGTCTGAGACATGATTACAGAGCTACTTATGTGGGTGGCACAACCAGTGCTGCAGGCCCACTAGTAGCATTTGATTTACAGGCCCTGGCACCTCTAGCGCACCTTACTAGGGACTTACTAGTAAATCAAATATGCCAATCATGGATAAACCACTTACATACAATTTAAACAGGAGAGCATATGCACTTTAGCACTGGTTAGCAGTGGTAAAGTGCTCAGAGTTGAAAAGCCAACAGCAACATGTCAGAAAAAAATAGGAGGCAGGAGGCGAAAAAAAGACTGGGGATGACCCTGCATAAGCAAAAGTCCAACACGACCCCCTACCAGCCTAAAGCCAGGGGAGAACAATCAATACCTTGATGTACTTCCCTGATTGGGGCGATAGAACAGGGACCCAGGCCCACAACAGCAGGGGCATGTTCCAGTTCTACGCCGTCCTGACTCCAGTTGGATCCCTCTGTCCATACTCTCAGGGCCCACTAAGCTAACCCATGGGGAACCCTTCTCCACATCTACAGACACCATCTGTGCAACACCTAACTTTACTTTGCTCACAGATGTATTGCAATGGGCAGATAGTACCACCAGGGCCAACACAGTGGTGTTGCCCACTCCACCCCCGGGGTGTGACTCTCGTCCTCCCCCCCCCAGGGGCAACTCTGTCCACCAGGACAGCAAGCCACAGTGCCCCCAGACAACTGTCAGGGATGAGAGCCCGACCTCAGGCCTCTCTAACCACTGTGACTGTGGAGAGTGGGGGGTGGTAGCCCCAGGTGCCTGGCACCCTTTGACCACTCTCTCTTCCACCAGGTCAGGGATGACAACCTGACCCTGGTCCTCCCCTCTGGGGCTCTGTAACCTCCCTGCAGAAGCGGCACCCCCAGAGTCAAAAACTGTCAGGGTGCTTGTAGAAGCAGTCCTGCACAATTCTTCCACCAGTGCAGGGATGTTAACCTGCAACTGATCCTCCAACCTGGGGTCTGTACCTTCAGGTTGGACCAGGGCCAGGGGCGAGGCTTCCCTCCCCCTGCCCTCTCCTCTGGGGTCCTGAACCACCCAACTAGGAGTGGCCCCCCCAGAAGACAACATGGTAGGGGCACTGTTAGCAGTAGCCCCTTCCTCCAGGTCAGGGGGGACACCCTTAACCTGGCCTCCCAATCCAGGGTCTGTACCCACAGACTGGATCACTGCCTGGCAAACCAGGACTTCCTGGGGGGCATACCTACCCCCTACCAGGTCAGAGTTTACCCTCTGAACCTGGTCATCCAACCCAGGGTCACCACCCTGCGGTTGAACCACTGCCTGGCACACCAGGACTTCCTTGGGAGCACACTTACCCCCCATCAGGTCAGAGTTTACCCCCTGAACCTGATCATTCAACCCAGAGTCACCACCCTGCGGTTGAACCATTGCCTGGCACACCAGGACTTCCAGGGGGGCACACTTACCCCCCTCAAGGGACACACTGTCCCGAAGGGCCACACAAGAGTCTGGCGGGCGCAGGTCCCCTGACCTCCGCCCATCTGACAGAGTCTGGATTCCCCCCAACCCAGAAATGGTCTCACCAAGGTCATTCATGGGGGGCTCTGCTCTCAGAGCTGACCCCTGACCCTCCAGGTTCTCCACTGGGGTCCGCAACCCCCTCTCAACCCTCTGTCTGGACTTCTGCACCCCCTCACTAGGAGTGGTACTGCCAGACACCAGAACTGGTGGGACGCTGGCTACAGCCGCCCCCCCAAGTTCTCCTGACACTGTGGGGTCTCCCTCAACAGATGGCCCTATGGTACAGGCTAGGCTCCCCTCCTGGTGTTCCCGCAGGGAACCCTCCAGGACCTGGGACCGGATCTCGGGCACCTTGGGCCTCAACCCATCCCCATTCCCTCTCCTCTGAGACTGGACATGGGGTCCCTCACCCATCCCACTACACTGGGACCTACCTGGGACACTACAATCCTTCCCTACCTCACCCGGTTGGGAACTACCTAGACCACTCCTCTCAGGAGCACCCCCAAATGCCTCTTCAGACTCTCTGGTACTCACCCAGAAGTCTGCCTCCATTGTAAGCTCCCTGGGGTCAGAGAACTCACACTCCACCTGGTGTTGGCATAGCTCTGGAAAATAAGGACTAGACATATGCTCTCCAGCAATTACATCACTCAGCCCCTCACATGAATTAACCAAAGTACCCTTCACCCAACCATCCAGTGACTCTGCTTTGACAAAGCACCCCACATCACCCTCCTGAGACTGGTGAGACAGTACCTGACTGTCCCTGACACTCAACCCACACTCTTCTGGGATGTCTTCACACTCCATAACCAGGACTTCTACCTGGGGGGAACCCCTCTCCCTGTCACTCTCACCTAGAGTCAGTAGAGTGTCCCTCCCACCAGTAGGAATATGACTCCCCATGCCAGTTCCCCAATCCACCTCAGGGACCCTGTGCATCACTGGAGCTACCTCATACCCCTGAACCTCCTGGCGTGTGTTAACTCCCTCCTTCAAGTAGGGCACCACCTCTCTGGGCATGTGCACTTCTGCAGCATCACTGGATATACAATTGTTGCTGCCACCATTCCAGCTGGACTCAGCCCTCATGACTTCCAGCTCTTTCAATTTAAGCTCGTAAGCATAAATCATTTTTTTAATCTCTAAGTTCCTCCTCCTTTCTTCCAACTCCCAATCGAGCTTTTTCAGCTCCCATTGGTACTCCCTCTCTGCCTGTCTGTCCTGTAACTCTTCAGGAGTCAGACCCTTGGGTGACACCCTGCCATCCCTCCTGGGGACCCTCCCCCCAGGCGTGACAGGTTCCTCCACTACACCACTGTGTATCCTCTGCACTTCCCCCCCCATATTCTCCTCCTCTGTGTGCCCTCCAGCCTTCTTGATTGTCACCCAAGCCCTCTGTGCCTGTTGCAGCTCCCCCTCCCTGGTGGAGCTCTCAGTGGGACAGTCAAGATCTTTAAGGAACTGTTTCAATTGAGCAACTGAGTACTCCTTCAGTTTCTCCATTTCAAACACAGCTCCAGCTGTTGCATCTCCAGATTGAGACATGATGGTCACAAGTGCAAAGTTCCAAAAGGCAGAAAATAATTTCCCAATGAAGAAAAAAGAATCAGTCAAGGGATCAGCACAATCATGGAAGTAGAATAAAAAGAGTCCTTAAGAGAAAAATCAAAAGATCACCAAACAAGTAGTATGTGGTCACGTAGTGGTCTGAGATCAAAACAGTAGCGTACACTTAATTACTGTATGTCAAGTACAAATACAAGTCCAAATCCCGACCGCTGGTCACCAATGTTAGAAATGGGGTCTTTGGTTGACAGTCTGGTTACCCCCTGTTCAAGCAAGGACCCTCACTCTAGTTAGGATAAAAGAGAATCACCCTCAGCTAACCCCTGCTTACCCCCTTGGTAGCTTGGCAGAGCAGTAGGCTTAACCTCAGAGTGCTGGGCGTAAAGTATTTGTACCAACACACACAGTAACTCAATGAAAACACTACAAAATGACACAACACCAGTTTAGAATAATAGGAAATATTTATCTAGACAAAACAAGACCAAAACGACAAAAATCCAACATACACAAGTCAAGTTATGATTTTTTAAAGGTTTAAAATAAAAAGAGTCTTTAGGTAGTTGTAACACCACACTAGCGCTGCTAGCGTGAAAATGTACCTGGTTTGCGTCAAAAATAACCCCGCACGGGCGGTGTGCGTCGAAAGTAACCCTGCACGGCTGTGTGCGTCGAAAACAACTCGGCACGGCCGTGCGCGTTGAAAAAGCCAGCCACACGACGATCCGAAAGTCCCGCGGCGCAGGGTGCGATCTCTCAGCCTCCGTCAGCGATGCTGCGCGTCGTTTCTCCTGCTCCGGGCGTCGGTTTTTCGGTCGCGTTTCCTGCGGCGTCGTTTCTCAGCTGCGGAACCGGCGTCGCGTCGATTTCTCATCCGTGATCGCATTTGCGTCGATCTTTTCTCCGCACGCCGCTCGGTGCGTGTATTTTTGTCCTTAGGCTGCCAGCCTCTCCTTTCAGGGTCCCAGGAACTGGAAGGGCACCACAGAGCAGAGTAGGGGTCTCTCCAGAGATTCCAGGTGCTGGCAGGAAGAAGTCTTTGCTATCCCTGAGACTTCAACAACAGGAGGCAAGCTCTACATCAAGCCCTTGGAGATTTCTTCTTCAAGATGGAAGGCACACAAAGTCCAGTCTTTGCCCTCTTACTCTGGCAGAAGCAGCACTGCAGGAAAGCTCCACAAAGCACAGTCACAGGCAGGGCAGCACTTGTTCCTCAGCTATCAGCTCTTCTCCAGGCAGAGGTTCCTCTTGGTTCCAGAAGTGTTTTCTAGAGTTTGTAAGTTTGGGTGCCCTTCTTATACCCATTTTAGTCTTTGAAGTCACCTTTCTTCAAAGGGGACTCACACCTTCTTGTGAAATCCTGCCTTGCCCAGGCAAGGCCTCAGACACACACCAGGGGGTTGGAGACAGCATTGTCAGAGGCAGGCACAGTCCTTTCAGATGAGAGTGACCACTCCACCCCTCCCTCCTAGCAGAGATGGCTAATCAGGAAATGCAGATTACACCCCAGCTCCCTTTGTGTCACTGTCTGGTGTGAGGTGAAAAACAACCCAACTGTCAAACTGACCCAGACAGGGAATCCACAAACAAGGCAGAGTCACAGAATGGTTTAAGCAAGAAAATGCTCACTTTCTAAAAGTGGCATTTCCAAACTCACAATCTCAAAATCAATTTTACTAAAAGATGTATTTTTAAATTGTGAGTTCAGGGATCCCAAACTCCACATGTCCATCTACTCTCTAGGGGAATCTACACTTTAATCATATTTAAAGGTAGCCCCCATATTATCCTATGAGAGAGACAGACCTTGCAACAGTGAAAACGAAATTGGCAGTATTTCACTGTCAGGACATATAAACCACATTACTATATGTCCTACCTTATCCATACACTGCACCCTGCCCTTGGGGCTACCTAGGGCCTACCTTAGGGGTGCCTTACATGTAAGGAAAGGGAAGGTTTAGGCCTGGCAAGTGGGTACACTTGCCAAGTCGAATTTACAGTGTAAAATTACACATACAGACACTGCAGTGGCAGGTCTGAGACATGATTACAGAGCTACTTATGTGGGTGGCACAACCAGTGCTGCAGGCCCACTAGTAGCATTTGATTTACAGGCCCTGGCACCTCTAGTGCACCTTACTAGGGACTTACTAGTAAATCAAATATGCCAATCATGGATAAACCACTTACATACAATTTAAACAGGAGAGCATATGCACTTTAGCACTGGTTAGCAGTGGTAAAGTGCTCAGAGTTGAAAAGCCAACAGCAACATGTCAGAAAAAAATAGGAGGCAGGAGGCGAAAAAAAGACTGGGGATGACCCTGCATAAGCAAAAGTCCAACAATGCCTTTGTCTTGAGATATAACAGCGTCCCACAGGTGATGGCACGAGTACAGAGGCACAGAGTGTGGCTTATAGGTGAGCTTGAATCCCCACCCAATGTATGTGAGTGTATGCCTACTGGAGTCATACCCCATGCCATTGTGCATGACTAATGTGTGTCCCTCACTTCTTCCAGGTGACTCCGGCTACCCAAACCTGTCCTGGCAGTTGACCCCAGTTGGGAATCCGATAACATGGCCTGATAATAGGTACAATGATGCTCATGGGCATGCCAGGTTCAGGTGCCTCCATTTGACAGGTGGATCCCTATGCTGCTCCCCTGAGAAAGTCTGCAAGATTGTGGTGGTGTGCTGCATGCTGCACAATTTGGCCCTCAGACACCATGTGCCCTATCTGCAGGAGGAGGGGGGGTGCCAATGCACCTGTGGCAGCAGTGGACACTGAGGACAGTGTGGAGGAGGAAGAGGAGGAGGATGTGGACAACAGGACACATATCATTCAGCAGTACTTCCAATGACACTCAGGTAAGAGTGTTGAACTATACATGTCTCTATTTAAGTGAGGTGCTGTGTGTCTGTAGTATTATGCCAGTCACTACCTTTGCATCCCAATTGACTGTCGCCTTTGCCTTCCCTTATTGCAGATGTTGGTGTGGTTACAACAGTGTACTGATGTGATGACTACAGACTGCTGATACACATTTGTTGGAAGGATTCACACATTACAGGACATTTTGCACAGGATCATGCAGTTCAATTCAGTTCAATACTGTTCGAAATGGGGTCTTTGGTCGGTAGTCAGGTTACCCCCTGTCCAAGCAAGGACCCTCACTCTAGTCAGGGTAAGTGTAGGAAGGTAGCCTCTTTCTAGATTTGTTACCCCCACTTTTGGCCTGTTTGTGAGTATATGTCAGGGTGTTTTTACTGTCTCACTAGGATCCTGCTAGCCAGGACCCAGTGCTCATAGTGAAAACCCTATTTGTCAGTGTGTCTGATATGTCTCACTGGGATCATGCTAGCCCGGACCCCAGTGCTCATAGTTTGTGGCCTAAATGTGTTCCCTGTGTGGTGCCTAACTGTGTCACTGAGGCTCTGCTAACCAGAACCTCAGTGCTTATGCTCTCTCTGTCTATAGAATTGTCATTGCAGGCTAGTGACCATTTTTACCAATTCTGATTGGCACACTGGAACACCCTTATAATTCCCTAGTATATGGTACCTAGGTACCCAGGGTATTGGGGTTCCCGGAGATCCCTATGGGCTGCAGCATTTCTTTTGCCACCCATAGGGAGCTCAGACAATTCTTACACAGGACTGCCACTACAGCCTGAGTGAAATAACGTCCACGTTATTTCACAGCCATTTTACACTGCACTTAAGTAACTTATAAGTCACCTATATGTCTAACCCTCACTTAGTGAAAGTTAGGTGCAAAGTTACTAAGTGTGAGGGCACCCTGGCACTAGCCAAGGTGCTCCCACATAGTTCAGAGCAATTTCCCCGGACTTTGTGAGTGCGGGGACACCATTACATAGCCAAGGTGCCCCCACATTGTTCAGTCAATACCTATATGAAGCTTCACAATGGTAACTCCGAATATGACCATGTAGCATGTCTAAGATCATGTAATTGTCCCCCGTGCTAAATCTGGTATTGGGGTGCCAATCCCATGCATCCCCGGGGCACCAGCATGGACCCCGGGTACTGCCAAACTAGCTCTCTGGGGTTTTCACTGCAGCTACCGCTGCTGCCAACCCACAGACAGGCTTCTGCCCTCCTGGGGTCTGGGCAGCCCGGTCCCAGGAAGGCAGAACAAAAGATTTCCTCTGAGAGAGGGTGTTATACCCTCCCCCTTTGGAAATAGGTGTTAAGGGCTGGGGAGGAGTAGCCTCCCCCCGACTCTGGAAATGCTTTGAAGGGCACAGATGGTGCCCTCCTTGCATAAGCCAGTCTACACCGGTTCAGGGATCCCCCAGCCCCTGCTCTGGTGTGAAACTGGACAAAGGAAAGAGGAGTGACCACTCCCCTGTCCATCACCACCCCAGGGGTGGTGTCCAGAGCTCCTCCAGTGTGTCCCAGACCCCTGCAATCTTGAATGCAGAGGTGTGAGGGCACAGTGGAGGCCTCTGAGTGGCCAGTGCCAGCAGGTGACATCAGAGACCCCTCCTGATAGGTGCTTACCTGGTTAGGTGGCCAAGCCTCCTCTGAGGGCTATTTAGGGTCTCTCTTATGAGTTTCTCTTCAGATAACGAATGCAAGAGCTCACCAGAGTTCCTCTGCATCTCTCTCTTCAACTTCTGCCAAGGATCGACCGCTGACTGCTCCAGGATGCCTGCAAAACTGCAACAAAGTAGCAAGATGACTACCAGCAACATTGTAGCGCCTAATCCTCCCGACTTTCTTGACTGTTTCCTGGTGGTGCATGCTCTGAGGGTTGTCTGCCTTCACCCTGCACTGGAAGCCAAGAAGAAATCTCCAGTGGGTCGACAAAATCTTCCCCCTGCTAACGCAGGCACCAAACTTCTGCATCACTGGTCTTCTGGGTCCCCTCTCATCTTGACAAGCGTGGTCCCTGGAACAAGGGAGCTGGATCCAAGTGACCCCGACAGTCCAGTGGTCCTTCTGTCCAAATTTGGTGGAGGTAAGTCCTTGCCTCCCCACACCAGACACTAATCCTGTGTACTGCGTGATCTGCAGCTGCTGGGGCTTCTGTGCACTTTTGCAAGGAATCCTTCGTGCACAGCACAGCCCAGGTCTCCAGCACTCCGTCCTGCATTGCTCAACTCGCTGAGTTGACCACCGGCTTCGTGGGACCCTCTTTTGTTGTGTTGAGACGACCGCCGTGCTCAGATTTCTTGAACGCCTGTTCAAGTGCTTCTGCAGGTGCTGCCTGCTTCTGCGTGGACTCTCTGTGTTGCTGAGCACCCCCTCTGTCTCCTTCTTCCAGGGGCAACCTCCTGGTCCTTCCTGGGCACCCATTTTCTTCAACCCCAACTCTTGCAGCTAGCAAGGCTTGTTTGCAGTCTTTCTGCGTGGAAACAACTCTGCATCCTCCAGCACGCCGTGGGACATCTTCTGTGCAAAGGAGAAGTTCCTGGCACTTTCCGTTGTTGCAGAATCTTCAGCTTCTTCCACCCGGAGGCAGCCCTTTTGCACCTTCATCCGGGGTTTAGTGGACTCCTGCTCCCCCTGGACACTTGCGTGACTCTTGGACTTGGTCCGCTTCCTTTACAGGTCCTCGGGTCCAGGAATCCGTCTTCAGTGCTTTGCAGTCAGTTGTTGCCTTTGCAGTATCCCCTATCACGACTTTCCTGTGTTTCTGGGGTGGTAGGGTGACTTTACTCCTACTTTTCAGGGTCTTGAGGTGGGGTATCTTGGACACCCTTAGGGACGTATTTATACTTTATACTTATACGCAGTTGTGCGTAAAAATTTTTAACGCCGGCTAACGCCATTCCAAAGCGCCATGCGGGCGCCTTATTTATGGAATGACGTTAGCCGGCGGAGCTGCCTGGTGTGCGTAAAAAAAAATGACTTACACCAGGCAGCGCCGGCGTAGGGGAAAATGGAGCTTGGGCGCCAAAAAATGGGTCAAGTCAGGCTGAGACAAAATTTTCGCCTCAACCAGATTAGCGCCATTTTTTTTTACTCCCAACCCCCATTGAAATGACTCCTGTCTTAGCAAAGACAGGAGTCATGCCCCCTTGCCCAATGGCCATGCCAAGGGGACTTATGTCCCCTGGGCATGGTCATTGGGCATAGTGGCATGTAGGGGGGCACAAATCAGGCCCCCCTATGCCACCCAAAAAATAATAATAATACTTACCTGAACTTACCTTAAGTTCCCTGGGATGGGTCCCTCCATCCTTGGGCGTCCTCCTGGGGTGGGCAAGGGTGGCAGGGGGTGTCCCTGGGGGCATGGGAGGGCAGCTGTGGGCTCCTTCCGAGCCCACAGGTCCCTTAACGCCTGCCCTGACCAGGCGTTAAAAAATGACGCTAAAGCGGCTGGACGTCATTTTTTTTGACCCGCCCACTCCCGGGTGTCATTTTTGCCCGGGAGTGTAAATACGGCGCACATGCCTCGGAGTCATTTGTTAGACGGGAATGCCTACCTTGCATATCTTTAACACAAGGAAGGTGTCCACGCTAAAAAATGACGCAAACTCCAAGATCTTTGGCGCTAGACGGGTCTAACGCCAAAGTATAAATATGGAGTTAGTTTTGCGTCGGATTTGCGTTTAAAAAAAACGACGCAAATCCGGCGCAAACAGAGTATAAATATGCCCCTTAGTGTTTTCTTACACTCCCAGCAACCCTCTACACACTACACTAGGCCTGGGGTCCATTCGTGGTTCGCATTCTACTTTTGGAGTACATGGTTTGTGTTGCCCTCGGCCTATTGTGTCCTATTGCATCCTATCGTATTCTAAACATGTATTTGCACTACTTTTCTAACTGTTTATTTACCTGATTTTGGTTTGTGAGTATATTTTGTGTATTTTACTTACCTCCTAAGGGAGTATATCCTCTGAGATACTTTTGGCATATTGGTGGTCATTACAGCCCTGGCGGTTGGTGTTAAAGCAGCGGTAAGACCGCCAACAGGCCGGCGAAAAAAAAAAGGAATTACGATTGTGGCGGAAACCGCCAAAAAAGACAGCCACTTTAAGACTCCGACCTCCACAGCGGTACAAACAAACAGCTTGGCGGTCACCTCCAACAGACAGGCGGAGGACAATGTACCGCCCACAGTATCACAACAGTCCAATCCGCCACCTTTTCCGGGGCGGATTCACCGCGAACAAAAACACGGCGGAAACAGGACTTCGAAGGGAAAACGCTCACCTCTACACACCCCACGAGGAATCAGGACGCCATGGAACCCGAGCTCCACATATTACCAGCCCTTATCTTCTTGCTCCTCTACCAGGAGCACGAACGCCGGCGGCGAAGACCACGGTGAGTACTGCACCTACGACACAGGGGAGGGGGGAGGGAAAAAACAGGGACACACACACGCAACACCCCCACCCCCACCCTCACCCACGACAACACACACACTAATACAGCATGATACATTATAGTTACACCCCGCAACCCCTCCGGAAGAATGCAAAGACCAAAGAAAATGAGTGTAACCATTGTAATATATTAAAATCCAGTACGCAAAAATATATATATATACACTAGAAACAAAATATACACCAAGAATAGTAGTCCAGGTAGTGCTCCATTGAAGTCCGTGGAACACTGGGCCCGCAAGGTATGGGCGAGGCCCACACTCAATCTCCGACCATGACGGAGAGAACACTGCAGGGGCATCAGATAGCAATAAAACAGGCACCTCAGGGGGAAGGGAAAGAGGGGGCACCTCAGCCGGTTGAGTGCACAACGCCAAATCCACGAGGGGGCCACATGCCCACTGGTCCATCCTGGGGAGTGCAAAGCCACAGTCTCTCAAGTCTCTACAGTGGGTGGGTTGCCCACTGTTCAATCCTGGGGAGTGCAAAGCCACAGTCTCTCAAGTCTCTACAGTCGGTGGGTTGCCCACTGTTTAGCCACAGTCTCTCAAGTCCCTACAGTGGATGGGTTTCCCACTGTTCCATCCTGGGGAGTGCAAAGCCACAGTCTCTCAAGTGGATGCCTTTCTCCACTGGTTCTGGAGGGGGCTATGTGCCCAGAGTGCTTCATCCTGCCAAGGACAGAGGTAGTGGATGCCTTTCTCCACTGGTTCTGGAGGGGGCTTTGTGCCCAGAGTGCTTCATCCTGCCAAGGACTGAGGTAGTGGATGAGATTCTCTACTGGTTCTGGAGGGGGCTTTGTGCCCAGAGTGCTTCATCCTACCAAGGACAGAGGTAGTGGATGTGATTCTCCACTGGTTCTGGAGAGGGCTTTGTGCCCAGAGTGCTTCATCCTGCTTGTGACGGACTCAGTAGCGTCAGTGTCCTTTGCGCTCATGGGCCAGCGGTGCTTGTTGCGGCGGTGCCCTGTTCAGCGGTGCTTGTGGCGGCGGTGCCCTGTTCAGCGGTGCTTGTGGCAGCGGTGCCCTGTGCGGCAGTGCCCTGTTCAGCAGTGCTTGTGGCGGCGGGGATCTTTGCAGTGACTCAGCTGCTGGCGGTCCTGTCTGGCCCAGCGGGGCTGGTGCTGGCGGTCCTGTCTGGCCCAGCGGGGCTGGTGCTGGCGGTCCGGTCCTCTCTGGCCCAGCGGGGCTGGTGCTGGCGGTCCTGTCTGGCCCAGCGGGCTGGTGGTCCTGTCTGGCCCAGCGGGGCTGGTGCTGGCTGTCCTGTCTGCCCCAGCGAGGCTGGTGCTGGCGGTCCTGTCTGGCCCAGCGGGGCTGGTGCTGGTGGTCCTGTCTGGCCCAGTGGGGCTGGTGCTGGCGGTCCTGTCTGCCCCAGCGGGGCTGGTGGTCCTGTCTGGCCCGCTGATGCTCGCGGTCCTGTCTGGCCCAGCAGGGCTGGTGCTGGAGGTCCTGTCTGGCCCAGTGGGGCTGGTGCTGGCGGAGGCCTCCTGGGTAGCTGGGCTGGTGGCGTTGGCCTCCTGGGAAGCAGGGCTGGTGGTGGTGGCCTCCTGGGCAGCTGGGCTGGTGCTGGCGTTGGCCTCCTGGGCAGCAGGGCTGGTGGCGGTGGCCTCCTGGGCAGCGGGGATGATGGCTGTCTTCTCCGCCGTGCTGCTCTTCCCAGACTTGCTGACTTTCTTGTGGCCCTTCCCCACCTTGGAAGGTGTCGCAGCTGACTCCACACTCCCACCTGTACCCCTTGGAGCTACTTTGGTTGCTGGAGTCTTCCCCCTCTCCCGCCGGGCACTGGCCAACTTTTGGTGCTTGACAGGTGGGGGACTGTCCGTGCTGTGGCTCCGTGCCACACTGGCTGTCCTGGTGGCCGGTGCACTCCAGATTCCAGTGACTACAGGCACCACTGGTCCCAGAGATGTTGTGACTGAGGTGCTAGGTTGGGACCTGGAGAGTCGGGCCCTAGGAGACGGACAGGGTAGGGGAGGTGAGGGAAAGAGGTCAAGAGTGGACAGGAAACGTTTTTTGGGGACACTGTGACAGGTAGCTGGAGGCGGTTTGGGAGTGGAGGAAGAGGTTGTGGTTGTAGGAGGTGTTCGTTTGGTGACTTTGGGTGAAGGTGCATGCGCTGGAGGCTATCGTGAGGTGGATGGCTGTTGGGTGGGTGTGTGCCTGCGTTTGTGTATCTTGGGAGGTGGTGTCACAGACACACTGGGAGAGGACACAGGGGACATGTGAATGGCAGTGGGGGTGGTGACTGCACGTGAGCAGGGTGTGGTGGTGGATGTGCTGGTGATGGAAGTAGTAGCTGTAGATGTCGTGCATGCAGGTGTGAGTGTAGACGAGACTGGGAGGGAGGAAGGAGACGAGGAGGAGGGGGACACAGTGGAGGCAGTGGATGTTGGTGTGTCAGCATGTGTGTGATGCTTGCGTGAATGCCTGTGGGATGTGTGGTGCTTATGTTTGCCAGAGCTTCCCTTGTGTGTTGAGGTGTGTGCATGCTGGTCTGAAGGTGTGCTTGGGATAGGCTGAGGTACAGGGGATTGGGTCTGGGTGGAGGAAGTTGGAGGGGGGAGGCTAGAGACAGGAACAATGGCGGCCATCAGTGCTGAGGCCAGAGTCTGAAAAGCTCGCTGAAGGGCCGCCTGACACGAATGAATGCCCTCCAGGAATGCATTTGTTTGTTGCAACTGCCTTTCTACTCCCTGGATGGCATTCAAAATGGTAGACTGCCCAACAGTGAGGGACCTGAGGAGGTCAATGGCCTCCTCACTGAGGGCAGCAGGGGTGACTGGGGCAGGGGCTCAGGTGCCTGGGGCGAAGGTGATGCCCACCCTCCTGGGTGAGCGGGCACAGGGCAAAGGCTGAGGGGCTGCTGGGAGGGCGGTGCTGGTAGGGGGGTGGCGGCTGTACCTGTTGATGCGGGTGGCACAGATGTTGCCGCCACCACAAGGGAGCTCCCATCAGAGGACGAGTCTGTGTCACTGGTGTCAGCTCCTGTCCCCGCCGTGGAGCTCCCCTCGCCCTCCGTCCCACTGGTGAACTCCGAGTCCGTTGTCTCGCCCTCCAGGGCCATGTGGGATGCAGCTCCCTCGAGCTCCGGTGCCACTGCTCCTCCGCCTGATGATGCTAATGCACACAAGAACTGGGAGACCACAAAAAGGGGGGGACGACAGAAAAAAGACATGTTGAGTGCAAGCATTATCGCTACCGTCGGCAGACACGACAGACACAGAAGCCCCCTGCTCTACTGCGCGCACTTGGGCTCCACTGTTCAATCTCTGGGACATGGCCTACAAGGCTATGGACGACATCTGCACACATGGATGACACAGGAGCCTGACTAGGTGTACTTGGCACTGTACACAGGTGGGGTGGGGTGCCACAGGGTCTGCCAGAACAAGGGGACCTAACTAGCACACTCGCCCTGGCCTAGGGAAACCCACAGCCCACCTCCCCCACCCAGACACCTCCACTGCGCGCTAAATCAGCAGAATGAGAGTGCACTCACCCCCTTGTGGCTGCTGTGATGCTCTCAAGCGCCCATCCAACTCCGGGTACGCCACTGCCAGGATCCTGAACATCAGGGGGGTCATGGTGCGACGGGCACCCCTCCCACGTTGGGAGGCCATCCCCAGCTGGGCCTCCGCCGTCTTCTTGCTCCAGCGGCGAATGTCCTCCCATCTCTTACGACAGTGGGTGCTCCATCTGTGGTAGACACCCAGGGTCCGGACGTCCTTGGCGATGGCACGCCAAATATCTTTTTTCTGGTGGGCGCTGACCTACATGAATTGTACAGGGGAAAAAAAAAGTTATTACCAAATGCACCGTCACAGTCATTGGCCCCCATCCCTACCCTTGCCATGTGGCACATGCACTCACTGTCGTTTCATGCACGCCTCAATCTCCCCCCCACAAATCTTTCATCCACTCCACACATGCATAGCCCATACAGCATGCTCCCAGTCTACATACCTGTTTGTCCGGAGGACCGTATAGTAGTGTGTACTGGGGGGAGGACCCCATCCACGAGTTTCACCAACTCCTCCGATGTGAAGGCAGGGGCCCTTTCCCCAGACGCACAAGCCATTGTCTCTTCCAGATCGAGGTCACAGCAGCACTTGCAGTGTAGGTCCTCTCCTGTCGAAGATCAGGTATCGAGTGATTGAACAAATAGAAAATGGCGGTCACGTCTGCGGTGGTGCTTACCGTCACCGCCGGCGTACATCGTTATTGGCTCCTGGGACCCATAGGATCCAATGTTAACCAATGCAGAATTGCGCTGCGGTCTTCGAACGCCTACCGCGACGGTGTACAACGCCAGCGCAGTTACTTCACATCCCATTGTCCCACTTTACAGGTCAGGCAGCCGCCATTTCAGGGGCCCACATGGCTTAATTTTTAACTGCGTCACACATACCTAGGCCTTGACTCAACACTCATACAGGCCAAGTTTCGGTTTATGATTCGTGTTCTGTGTAAGCTGTGGGTACGTACCTCTGAGTTGGTTGACTCTGTGCTCGCTGTTGTCTTTCGTAGGCACCGTCCGCTGGGACATGTGAGGAGATGGCGGCATCCTCCGGTGTACAGACCGCTGGTGGACGTGTCGACAATGGAGGAAAGACATGTGATCATCACCTACAGGCTTGACCATGCCACAATCCTGGAACTATGTGCCCAGCTGGAGCCAGACCTGATGTCAACTATCCGCCATCCCACAGGAATCCCCTCTCAAGTGCAGGTGCTGTCAGTACTCCATTTCCTTGCAAGTGGGTCATTTCAAACTACAGTGGCCATAGCATCAGGGATGTCCCTGCCTATGTTCTCAAACGTGTTATCCAGAGTGTTGTCTGCCCTGCTGAAACACATGCGGAGCTACAACGTTTTCCCTCAGGTGGAGGATTTGCCTACAGTGAAAGGAGACTTCTATGCCCTGGGACATATCCCCAGTATCATAGGTGCCATTGATGGGATACATGTGGCTTTGGTACCCCTCCGCAGGAGTGAACAGGTGTACAGAAACCGGAAGAGTTATCATTCCATGAATGTGCAGATAATGTGTTTGGCAGACCAGTACATCTCCCATGTTAATGCCAAATTCCCTGGCTCAGTGCATGACGCTTACATCCTGCGGAATAGCAGCATCCCTTATGTGATGGGGCAACTCCAGAGGCACCGTGTGTGGCTATTAGGTGAGCACCTGGAAGCAAGTCAGTGGGAATGGTTGTCTGGGTCTGGGGACATCCCTGCAGGTTAGTGTGTGTCTAACAGTTGTCCCTCGCCATTTGCAGGTGACTCTGGTTACCCCAACCTGTCATGGCTACTGACCCCAGTGAGGAATCCCAGGACAAGGGCAGAGGAATGCTACAATGAAGCCCATGGGCGAACTCGGCGGATAATAAAGCGGACCTTCGGCCTCCTGAAGGCCAGGTTCAGGTGCCTCCATATGACAGGTAGATCCCTATTCTACTCACTAAAGAAGGTGTGCCAGATCATCGTGGCTTGCTGTATGCTTCACAACTTAGCTTTGCAACGACAGGTGCCTTTTCTGCAGGAGGATGGTCCAGATGGCGGTGTTGTTGCAGCTGTGGAGCCTATGGACAGTGAAGACGAGGAAGCAGAAGAAGAGGACATCGACAACAGGAACTCGGTGATCCTGCAATATTTCCAGTGAGACCGAGGTAAGAATACAAACCTGCATACTACATGTACTTTAACACTACTACCTCTCTACTGTCTGTTGTTTTCACCCAGTGTATGGTCACTGAGTTGTCACTTTCCCTTACGATTTCACAGATGTGTGTCCCACAGTGTGACATCTGCTTTGTTTCCTCATGGACTAGAGCTGTGTGACATAGGTATGTTGACATTACATTTGATATAGCATTTTGCCACTGTAATTTCTAATACACTATTTCGAAATCACAGACTGACTCCAGATTATTTTGTGCTTCATGGGTGTTTATTTAAGTGCTCAATATTAGAGGGGGTTGTAAAATGGTGAGGGGTGATGGTGGAGGAATGTCCATGGCAGAGTCCAGTCTATTAGTCTCACAGGTGCATTGCTCAAATGGGCATAGGAAGTGGAGCTGGGGCAGTTTGAGGATGGACAGGGTGACAAAGTGGGACAGAAGGATGACAATCAGGGTGGTCTCATTTCTTGGCAGGGGTCTTGGCATCGTTCTCTGTCTATGTCCTGGATCTCAGGGACCGCTTGCGGTGTGGTTCTCCCTCTGCAGGGGATGGGGTGCTGGTGTGGTGGTCCTTTGGCGGTGCCTCCTGTCCACTAGCACCGGCGGAGGTGGTGGGCAGTTCATCATCCAGGCTAGTGTCAGGGGCCACTTGTTGTGCCACAGTGTCCCTCCTGGTGCTGAGTACTTCCTTCAGCACCCCTACGATGGTGCCCAGAGTGGAATTGATGGATCTGAGTTCCTCCCTGAAGCCCAAATACTGTTCCTCCTGCAGGAGCTGGGTCTCCTGAAACTTGGCCAGTACCGTTGCCATAGTCTCCTGGGAGTGGTGGTAGGCTCCCATGATGTTGGAGAGGGCCTTGTGGAGAGTGGGTTCCCTTGGCCTGTCCTACCCCTGTCGCACAGCAGCCCTCCCAGTTCCCCTTTGTTCCTGGGCCTCCGTCCCCTGGACCGTATGCCCACTACCACTGCCCCCAGGTCCCTGTTGTTGTTGGGGTGGTGGGTTAGCCTGGGTTCCCTGTAGTGGTGGACACACTGCTGATTGACGTGTCCTGGGGACAGAGGTATGGGCCCGCTGGGTGGGTGCTGTGCTGGTGTTTCCAGAGGGGGGAAGCTCTGTAGTGGCCTGTGACTGTGTCAGGGGAACCGACTGTCCCGAGGTCCCCGATGGGCCGGGCTGGTCATCTAGATCCAGTTGGACAGAGCTGCTGTCATCACTGTGGGCCTCTTCTGTTGGTGGTTTTGACATGTGTGGACACTCCTGTCCGGTGACGTTGGGTAGTGATCCTGCAGTGGTATAAAAGGATGTTTATTACATCTGTGTGTGCCATGGTGTGCAACAGGTGGGTGACCGTGTACCCCAGTGCTTGCATTCCTGTGTGGGACCTTGTGTGATGGTGGTTTAGGGGGGTGTATGGGTATCTGCAGTGGCCATGCTTTGGTGATGGGTATCCATGCTTTGTTGTTGCATGCAGGGCTTGGTGTTAGGATGTGTGGTTTGTGATGTTGGGACATTTGTGAGGAGTTGGAGTGATGGGGGTGAGGGTGGGGGTATGTGATGGCATGCAGGTAGGGTGGAGGATGTAATATTTAAGTTTTGACTTACCAGAGTCCATTTCTCCATCTACTCCTGCAAGGCCCTCAGGATGCAGAATCTCCAAGACCTGCTCCTCCCATGTTGTTAGTTGTGGGGGAGGAGGTGGGGGTCCGCCGCCAGTCCGCTGAACCGCAAGGTGGTGTCTTGAGACCACGGAATGCACCTTCCCCCGTAGGTCGTTCCACCTCTTCCTGATGTCATCCCGATTCCTTGGGTGCTGTCCCACTGCGTTAACCCTGTCCACGATTCTGCGCCATAGCTCCATCTTCCTAGCTATGGAGGTGTGCTGTACCTGTGATCTGAATAGCTGTGGCTCTACCCGGACGATTTCCTCCACCATGACCCTGAGCTCCTCCTCAGAGAACCTGGGGTGTCTTTGCTGTGCCATGGGGTGGTGTGGGTGGTGTGTGTAGTGATCAGTGGGGTGCTATTTAGTGGTGTGTTGTGTGAGGTGCGTGGAAGTTATGTGGGTGATGGTATTGTGTGCCTGTGGATGCTTGGTAGTTGTTTGTGGTGTCTCTCTCTGGCCTTCTCTGGGTAATTGTGGTCGTAGGGGTTTGTGGGTGATGTGGGTGGGTGTTTTATATTGTATTGGGTGTGTGGGAGTGGTGTGTGTATGTGTATCAGGTGTGTGTATTTGGAATTGTCCTGTCCAATGTGGTAGTGTTTTGTAAATGTGCGTGTATTTTGAGCGCGTCGTTGTGTACCGCCAATGGAATACCGCGGTTGAAAGACCGCTGCATGGATTCGTGTGTCGTGATAGTGTGGGCGTATTTCTGTTGCCGTGACAGTGGAGGTTTTGTTTTCGCCAGTTTATCACTGACCTTTGGTGTGGCGGACTTGTGTGGGTGTCTGAATTTTGGCCTATTCCGAGCTGTGGGTCATAATAGCTGTGGCGGATTTCCACGGCCGCAGCGGTGTGTTGGCGGTCTTCTGCACGGTGGTAAGCGGCTTTTACCGCCAATGTTGTAATGAGGGCCATTGTCACTAAAATAAAGTAAATTTATTTTTAGTAACCCTGAGTATTGTGTTTCTTATGATATAGTGCTACATGATATAAGTGGTATAGTAGAAGCTTTGCATGTCTCCTAGTTCAGCCTAAGCTGCTCCGCTATAGCTACCTCTACCAGCCTAATCTGCTAGAACACTATTAATCTACTAATAAGGGATAACTGGACCTGGCACAAGGTGTAAGTACCATCAGGTACCCACTATAAGCCAGGCCAGCCTCCTACAGTAAGTCACACACAATCCAAATTATCCTGTATCCACCCTCTGGTAGCTTGACTGAGCAGTCAGGCTTAACTTAGAAGGCAATGTGTAAAGTATTTGTGGAATAAATCATGCAATAACACAGTATAGCACCACAAAAATACACCACACAGTGTTTGGGAAAATATAATATTTATCTGGTTAAATGCAGGTCAAAACGATCAAGAATCAATAAGTATATGTTGAAATATCTCTGTAAAAATGATATAGAGGGTCATTACGACCTTGGCCGTGGCCCCCATTACTACATCCCCGCTGGGCCGGCGGGCGCAAACCAAGTTTGCGCCCGCCGGCCCAGTGGGGATGAGGCCGCAAACATAGAAGCCAGCTCCTAATGGAGCCGGCGGTGTTGCGGACGTGCGACGGGTGCAGTAGCACCCGTCGTGCTTTTCACTGTCTGCATAGCTGGCCGGGGCCCTGTTAGGGGGCCCCTGCACTGCCCATGCCAGGACACCCCTTAACCCCAGCCTCTTCCTGGCGATGCAGACCGCCAGAAACAGGCTGGCAGTAGGGGTGTCATAATCCCCAGGGCAGCGCTGCTTGCAGCGCTGCTCTGGTGGATTATCACCGCCGGGGCTAAAACGGTAAAAATGATATAGGGGGTCATTACGACCTTGGCCGTGGCCCCCATTACGACATCCCCGCTGGGCCAGCGGGCGCAAACCAAGTTTGCGCCCGCCGGCCCAGTGGGGATGAGGCCGCAAACATAGGAGCCGGCTCCTAATGGAGCTGGCGGTGTTGCGGCCGTGCGACGGGTGCAGTAGCACCCGTCGCACTTTTCACTGTCTGCATAGCTGGCCGGGGCCCTGTTAGGGGGCCCCCCGGACACCCCTTACCCCCAGCCTCTTCCTTGCGGTGCAAACCGCCAGAAACAGGCTGGCAGTAGGGGTGTCATAATCCCCAGAGCAGCGCTGCTTGCAGCGCTGCCCTGGTGGATTATCACCGCCGGGGCTAAAACGGCGGGAAACCGCCGGCCCCGGTGGTGCGACCGCGGCCCTACCGCCGCAGTCGTAATAAGGGCCTCCGTACCGCCAGCCTGTTGGCGGTACGGACGCTACATTACCCACGTAATGACCCCCATAGTGTCTTTAGTCTTTTAAAAGCAACAAATGTCTCTTGAAAGCACAAAGTACCTGGTTTGCTTTCAAATTCTCCGCAAGGGACCGCAGAGGAGGAGATGTGTGGAAAGTGGAGAGGTGTGCGTCGATATTTCCAGTGCACACAGACGATGCGTTGTTGAGCTTTCACGCAGGGCAGTCTTTGCATCGATTTCCGGCGTGTGGACTGGGATCCTCTTCGGGTTCCAGGGTTTTCGGACGCCCCGGGGACGATGTGTTGAAATCTTGGGTGTTCAGGACGAAGTCACAGGGGCTGGGTCGATCCGAAGGGCGATGACGGGAAATTTCTGCTGCACGGCAGGCGCTGCATCGATTCTTCTCGCAGGAAGTCGGGCTGCGTAGTTCCGGTTCAGCTTTGCATCGATCCAGTGGGCCATGCGTTGAACTTCCGGTCACAACACTGGCGCTGCGTCGATCTCCTCTTAGGGAAGTTGGGCTGCATCTTTCCGGTTCGGAGTGCAGTGATTTTCTCACTGCGATGCAGGCTGTGCATCGTTTCTTGCAGGCTATGCGTTGATTTTCGCCGCACAAAGAGTTCTTTGCAGAGATGAAGTCTTTTTGGTCTTGAGACTTCAAGGAACAGGAGGCAAGCTCTACCCAAGCACTTGGGGAGCCCTTCTCACTAGTGCCAGAGGGCAGCAAGGCAGCAGGGCAGCAGTCCTTTGCAGAAAAGAAGTCAGGTGAGTCCTTGGGGCATCCAGGCAGTTCCTCTTGGCAGGTTGCAGATTCTGGTTCAGGGTTTCTTCTCCAGTGGTATCTTGTCCAGAAGTGTCTCAGTTGGTAGGGTCAGAGACCCTGCTTAAATATGCAAATGTGTCGTTGAAGTGGGGGAGACTCCAAAGAGTGGCTTAGAAGTTCCCCTTTCAGTTCCATCCTGTCTACCAGGGTCCCAGTAGGGGGTGTGGTAGACCTTTGTGTGAGGGCAGGCTACTGTCCTTTGACATGTAAGTGTCAGGCCCTCCACCCTCCCAGCCCAGGAAGACCCATTCAATATGCAGATGTGTGCAAGTGTGACTGAGCATCCTGTGTTTGTGATTGCCTGAGTGAATGCACAAGGGAGCTGTCAACTAAACTTAGCCAGACATGGATTGTAAGGTACAGAAGGACTTAAGTGCAGAGAAATGCTCACTTTCTAAAAGTAGCATTTCTTAAACAGTAATATTAAATGCAACTTCACCAGTCAGCAGGATTTTGTATTACCTTTCTGGCCATACTAAATATGACATTTTTAGTCATTTCACATCAGAAGCTACCACTCAAACAGTATATGAGGGTAGCCCTAATGTTAGCCTATGAAAAGGAGCAGGCCTCACAGCAGTGTAAAACAAATTTAAGAGTTCTACCCTACCAGGACATATAAACTACACAGGTATATGTCCTGCCTTATACCTACATAGCACCCTGCCCTATGGGTAACCCAGGGCCTACCTTAGGGGTGACTTATATGTAGAAAAAGGGGAGTTTAAGGCTTGACAAGTACTTCTAAATGCCAAGTCGAAGTGGCAGTGAAATTGCACAAACAGGCCTTGCAATGGCAGGCCTAAGGCATGGTTGGAGGGCTACTTAGGTGGGTGGCACAATCAGTGCTGCAGGCCCACAAGTAGCATTTAGGGCCATATTTATACTTTATGACACAAAACTGGGCAAATGCAGTTTTGCGTCAAAAACGTAAGCGCGGGCTAACGCCATTTCTTTGCACCACCCTTGCGTCAAATTTATACTTTGACGCACAGAGGAGCAAAGAACGGGTTAGAGTCATTTTTTTTACTCTAACCATTGCGCTGCATCGTAAAGAAAAACAACGTTAACGTGGAGAAAATGACTCTAATCCGGTTTGCGACGCCGCAGGGGCACAGCACAACAGTACACCAACAACCTTTGCATGGGGGTACTCTGCCATACCAAGGCTGTTGGAAAGGCAAAGCTATTCCAGGAGGGTAGGGTAGAATGTAAAACTGGGCTGCTGTCACAGGACAGCTGGTATTGTCACAACGTGAACTAAGGGACAATTTCCAGTCTCAGGCCATTTCTGCAAGTGGCATTACCATTGACAACTGTTGCCACTACCACCTGTGCTGTGTGTGCTGGTCAAGTAGCAAATGGCAGTTAAGGTGCCCATGGAACAAACACACCCAAAATAGAGGGTTCAGGATGACAACATGATCAATCCCCTTCAATTCCTAACAAAGTGTAAACCCTGTCAAATGCTAATGTCTATAGGTGCAATAAACATCATGTATTGTTACTTACATTATGAAGTACACAGCAGTAATATCATACCCATGCTGCCCATTCCAGGGTCTACCCCGTGCCTGTGTTATAATAGCTGCAATGCCACCTTGCAACATCTCAACTGTCATACTACAGACAACAGCATTGAGGGGAAGGACATATGTGTCTAGCTAATGAAACACACCCACACAGTCATAAGAGGAAATGGAACACTGCTAGGCCCATCAGTGCAATCCAATGTAGCACACATTGGCAAACATCAACATGACACACTACCAATGCTGACACCTGTATCGTGCCGTGCCAATGCTATACATAGTATGTGCTAGGTCTCAGCAAAGTATAGGTGTATGTGAAATATCACAGAGACTGGGTCAGTACTGTAGTGTTAAGTGTGGTGCAAGTGGCATCAGAACACCCACAGCCATTGCAAGGCCTCACCATGCTAATGGAAGTAGAGGGAGGGTTGAGTAGGACAAGAAGGTGGCAACACACAATTTGGACAGAACCTACACCTAGAGGATGTGACGCAGACAATTCCCCAAACTGCCCACACTACATGCAGGTGGGGCATAGGCCTGCGAGAATGCTAATATTAATGACAGGAACCAAGATTACAATGTTCCACTAACAGGAAGTCAGTGACGTCACATTACAACTGCCACAACACAGACAGACTAATTGTACAATATCTCATTGCAGAAGACGATGGCTCTCCTGTGGATATGCCTTTCCTGGACTTCCCTGATGACATGGGTGACAAGCTGACAACCATGAGCCAGCAAACCCTCCAAGATGTCCTTGGAACCCTCCAGACCCCACCTTCACTCGCAAGGAAGAGCACAGATGTAGCAGCCATCACAGAGGACCCACCCACCACCCCAATAGTACGACCTGCCAGCTCAAACCCAGCTGAGTACTCTGATGACATTGGTACCACCTTTGAGAGGACAGTAGTGGGAGTACAGCGGGAGCTGACCAAGGAGATGCGGTGGGGATGCAAAATATGGCAGCCAGCTTTGAGGGGATGTGCACGTGCATCCGCAGAACAGTCAGCAGCCGTGCAAGTCCAACAATCCCTACTGCATTGAATGACACTCCATCACAGCATGTCCAATGACATGTCCCTCACCATTGCACTTGTGTTGCATCACAATAGAAGGCGTCACACTAATGGACTTACAATCCTGGACTATGTAAATATTGCACCACAGCACTTTAAAATAAATAGCACTTACACAACCACTTTGCCTCTGTGTAATGTGACACATCAACTGTGTAGGAGATTAGTGATGTATGTCACATGTCTGTGGCCATAGAATGTCAATACAATAGTGTAGAAAGAATGTGGGCTGATACCTATGCACAAGGGTCTGGATTTTATCATCATCTGTGCTGCCTTTGGCTTATTTCTGAAGTTAACGGATCACAAACAGTATAATGCTATGTAGAAATGAATATGTCGGGTCCAAAGTATGTACAAGATGAAACTCAATGTGGCCCACATTCCCTTCAAGACAATCATTATGTATGTGACATATGACTCTAAACTTTAATCCCACACACACACCATACAGCGGAATGGATGTGTACGAGTGTATGGACAATAATGTCACCTAGGAGTGCAATGTAAGAAATCATAGGTGTGATTTATGTATACTGAACTTCATAATATTATGACACCACTCAGTTTCTCAGAGTTCACATGAACATCACGCTGCAGATGGACGTCCCACAGTGCCCAAAATTCCAACACATGACTCAAACGATGACAGTTTGAAAATCACACCAACCTTTACAACACATTGGGAACCATAGTTACCTTGAGTGGTGGGTGCAATGGATGGCAGATGCACAGAGAAGTAGATTTGTTGTAGCTGCCAATGTGACAGCTCATTTGGAAGTTGTAATAACCATGTCAAGAATGGGATGTGGATGCAGGATGGAACACACAGGGAAATATAAATTTGACACTGTACACTCATGCAAAGGCCCTTATACCCAAGCATATGACACATACTGTAAAGGAGTACACCAAACTTTATTATATCTGTATGAAAGGAAACTTAAATTATTGGAAACACCTAAACTAACCTAACCTATCCTAACTATACATTACCCACAACTGGATCTAACTACCCTGAGCTAAACTTACTTTCACATGTAACTAAACACTCTAAACATCAACCCCCCACCCCACTTATATGACGGGACATGTGTAGGACAACATATACTAACCCAAACACGTACTAACTCATCCTAAACATATATATAATGTTTTGTATTTTTTAATACACATAAACCCCAACATCATCAACAAACGAACATGTAATAATATAACTCACCCACCCCCAACCCACTTATCCTAACTGAACTAACTGCCTACTCTAACCTAACACTAAGCCCCCTAAACCCACCAAAGAAAAGTATGAGGAAAGAGGAGGGAGGGGACGGAATCAGGGGAGAGGATCAATAAGTTCACAGATTGGCCCTCCTCAGGATTTTCCTAATCCCTCGCATTCTCCTGCTATTGCGGGCCACCTCCTGCTGCAGAGTGTCCGTGCGGCGCAACATACGTTGCATGTCACGTTGTAGGGTTCTGAACTCTGCCATGTCCTTTACTACAGCTGGGGTCGTCTGGGTAGCATTTGTTGTAGCAGGTGCCGTGGTTGGAGGTGGAGGTGCGGAAGGTGTTGCTTGTGGGTCTTGGGCTGACGACGTCGAGGGACTAGCTGGAGTGGCTGTCATCCCAGTGTCCACTGTGCTTTGAGCTGTTGTGGTGGTGGCAGTTGTGGCCAACGCTGGCCCCACCTTGGCTAAATGTCCTCAATGCCCCTGTGGCTCTCTCATGACGATATCGCCTAGCCATCCTACGGAACCCAGCCTCCACATCAAGGATGTGGCGGTACCGCACTGCCCGCCTCTGAAATTCATGTATTTCCTGGGCATTCATGTTGCCACCTGTAAAAATAGAGACAGGCAAACATTAGCGACATCATTGTGTGATACATGTACAAATGTTATTCTAATACTTCCTCAAAAATAGCACATACAGTCCAAATCACAGTACAGATGATAGAATGTCCCTGAGGAATGACATGCCAACGCAGCCTACCCATCAACTATCTTAACAGCACAACAATGCACAACAAGGTGTGTACTTAATTAAATGATCTTTGCATATTTGTAGTGCTATTAGTCACATAACAAATGCTGCAAGTACTCAACATGTGCTAGGCCGACTAATCCCTAGCTTCTGGATCAAATACAAGACCTGTGATTTGTGTATGAAACTGCCAGAATGGTATGCAGTTGGTAATCATAAGGCGGCATTGTAGTTTGGCACACATGAATGCTTCAATTACATGTCTGACATCTACACTGTGACCATCACACCTAGCCACACATATTTTCTACCCCTAACCCTGTGCCTGGGGGGGATGGACATGCAACCCATATTTTCAACCATCAAGGACAACCACGGAGCTTTGTCCAGCTGTACCTGGGATTAGTCAGTCCACCACAGGTAAAGAGGCCTGCCAACTAGGATTGAGTCAGCCATTAGACAATCACATCTACTTTCATGTTTCTGTTTGCGGACAACCGTCAACATCAGATCTCACTGACACATTTCCTGATGCAAGCACCCATCTGGCCTTGACCTGCATGCACGCCTATGACATTTCACGCAAGTGCCACATAAATGGAGTACAACATGTGGAGCTAGATGCTGCGGGACAGTCATCCATACAGTCCTACATGTTCATTACTTAACAGGGATGCGCAAGTTGGTGTGTAAAACTGATACATCACCGTTCTGTGTGAATTGCTGACTAAATTATGACACTGGCCACCTCCAAATCAATTTTTTACATACATGTGGCAAGAAATCACCTTGTTCACCTACCCATGCCTATTGCGCAGCACTCCACTCCCAATCTATGACTCCCTGCCATTGAATGTCTAACTCTTCCATGGCACACTATGTCAACCTCCAGTCAAGTCACATATCAGATCATGTTCCAGCTCATAATATCTTGTAATGAGTCCAACACACAGCAGTCAATCACACAACAGCTGCAAACACAACACAGGACAAATTAACACTTACTGGATTCGTCTGGGTCGTTGAATCAAGCCACTTCACCTATTGTGTAGGGGGCTGGTCCACCTTTAAAAAATGGAAGGGTGATATGTGCTCAATGTCTGCTCACTGTACAAAACTTGGAACAACAAATCACTGTGTGACATTTTATATGATAGAGCTGCACATCGGGCATGTAGACACCCCAACAGACATACCACTGCAAA
Organism: Pleurodeles waltl; assembly: GCF_031143425.1. Taxonomy (NCBI): domain Eukaryota; kingdom Metazoa; phylum Chordata; class Amphibia; order Caudata; family Salamandridae; genus Pleurodeles; species Pleurodeles waltl. The sequence continues at coordinate 1,985,325,149 of NC_090440.1, read as the reverse complement.
CATGCATTGACACTGTCACTCCAGTGACTGATAGACACACATATGCACACATGCACTGGCCCTAACAATCATGTGGTGCCAAACATGGGCCCGTATTTATACTTTTTGACGCTAAACTGCGCTAACGCAGTTTAGCGTAAAAAATTTTTGCGCCGGCTAACGCCATTCTGAAGCACCATGTGGGCGCCGTATTTATTGAATGGCGTTAGCCGGCGCAAGCAGACCGGCGCTGCCTGGTGTGCGTGGAAAAAAACACGTACACCAGGCAGCGCCGGCGTTGGGAAAAATGGCACTAGGGCGTCTTAAAAATGGTGCAAGTCAGGTTGACGCAAAAAATCGCCTCCACCCGATTTGCGCCATTTTTAACGACGCCCAGACGCCGTTTACATGACTCCTGTCTTAGTAAAGACAGGAGTCATGCCCCCTTGCCCAATGGCCATGCCCAGGGGACTTATGTCCCCTGGGCATGGTCATTGGGCATTGTGGCATGTAGGGGGGCACAAATCAGGCCCCCCTATGCCAAAAAATTTTTTTTAAAAAAAAAACAATTATACTTACCTGAACTTACCTGAATGTCCCTGGGGTGGGTCCCTCCAGCCTTGGGTGTCCTCCTGGGGTGGGCAAGGGTGGCAGGGGGGGTCCCTGGGGGCATGGGAGGGCAGCTGTGGGCTCATTTTGAGCCCACAGGTCCCTTAACGCCTGCCCTGACCCAGGCGTTAAAAAGAGGCGCAAATGCGGGGTTTTTTGACCCGACCACTCCCGGGCGTGATTTTTGCCCGGGAGTATAAATACGACGCATTTGCGTCACAGTCATTTTTTTGGACGGGAACGCCTACCTTGCATCTCATTAACGCAAGGAAGGCGTTCACGCAAAAAAATGACGCTCTTTACTCATACTTTGGCGCTAGACGCGTCTACCGCCAAAGTATAAATATGGCGTTAGTTTTGCGCCGAATTTGCGTCGAAAAAAACGACGCATATTTGGCGCAAACGGAGTATAAATATGCCCCATGATTACTCAATTTTGTGCTTAATACATTCCAGAGGATACTCCATTTCATATTTTGTAATTGGGAGACACATGCAATGCCACATTCCTGGTGCACTACAGTACCAGTGACTCAGGTATTGTGGCTTGTGCATCAAGGGACAATGAGTAACTGTGTGATGGTCATGTGGGTTGATTTGCTTTCTGGAATTATTGTGCTTTCAATGGTCCATAATAGGTGTGCCAGTGTTGTTTGTAGGTTACATATGCCACATTGGCAGTGTACCATAAGCCGTAAATGCCCCCTATGACAACATGATGGCAGGGATCCTGTGTGTTACTTGATGACAATGTTATGCTAAACATGGATTGACCACCTTTCTGATTCAAAACAGCAAAATGTTGTATGCTGACAGTGTCTTAGTTGATCATCGTTGACAGAATGCATGGGCACAGGTGTAATCATTGCACCTGAAATGTGTTACTCTGGGCCCCGTGTACCTATATCAGGTATTGTAAATCACACATTGCCAGAATCAGCAACTTAGAATTGCCAAGTTGGGTGATCAGTGGTAGTACAACCGAACTGACACTGTCCGCTAATAAACAATGGGGCAGCAAATGTCCTACTTGTGCAATCATGATGAGGTAGGTCTCTATTTGAAAGCACCTTGGGAATGGCGGTACTCACAGGAATGCTGGCCTGCTGATCTTAGCAGACCTTCATGTCTGTGACTGCCTTCATACTGAGAAGTTAACATTTGTAGAAATGCTGCAATATTTCAGCACAGGTGTACCAAAAGTAAAAAAACAACATATTTCTTCACTAAAATAGTATCATGGAAGCAGTCAGTGGTCCCTTGCACAACATCATGCTCAAAAATAGTTTGTGACCATGCATTCACAAAGAGAAGGGATCCCATGCTGACCCTTTCACTTTAGAAAATGGGTTGGCACCAAAGTGACACAGATGGTAACTGCACTAGCTCAGTCCCAGCAATTGCGCCCAAGCCAAAAATGTTGTTGGGCCCTGCTACTCAATGATAGGATTTCAACACCTACTCCGAAAAGCCACGAGATGAACCTGTTTTGTGCTAATGCAATCTGGTAGCGTAATGGCCCATTTGGGTTTGGCCATGTGAATGATTATCTGTCCAGACGTAAACACACAGAAACAGTGAACTTAGGGCCAGATGTGTAATCTATTTTGTGTTGCATTTGCTTCATTTATTGACGCTACAGATAAGCAAATTAGCAGAATATATTTGAATGTAGCAAGTGTGCGCTACTCTTGCGTCCAGAAATTACGCGAATGCAGCACAAAGTAGAAATATGGGCCTAAGATAATAGCGAAGGTTATGAAGAGCTTGGTACGTATGGCCCTGAATACTGTTCGGACATGGTTCCACAAAACTGGGGACTACATTGTTTCCATATATTACCATGTGAAATACATCCCATTCCTGGTACACTCACAGGCACTGGTTTATACTTTTTTTTGCGCTGCGTTACTGTCATCTATTGACCCAAAAGCGGCACAAAATTCAGTTGTATTTTGTACGTTTGCGCGGATTTTGCGTCAACAAATGACAGTAATGCAGTGCAAAAATAGTATAAATCAGGGCCACAGTTTGTTCAACTTGCATTCCACATGTCCACAAACATTGCGTGCAGCATGTCACAACATCTGCTACTGTCACTCCAGAGCATTGTTCTGTACACATTAGTCAATTTGGTAACCAACAGGGCCACCAATCACCACACCCAGGTGATCCAGCAGGTCCTGCTCTCGGACCACCAGGTCAGCCCAGTGATGCTTCAACTGGTGGCCGTTGCGCTGGCTGTTGAATATGCGCCTCAGGTGGAACAGCACTTTGGCCCACCTCAGCCTTCTTGCCTCCGTGTGATACCCCTGTATCCGACGGCCCCCAGCCTCCAACATCAGGGGAAGGAAGTGGCACACCAGCCACACAAATGCCCCTAGCTCCTCCTCTCCCATTCGCCCCATCCGTAGCCTTCTCAACATCTCAACAAAATAAGAAATAAAAAAGGGAAAGAGGGAAAAACAGGGAAAGGAGGTAGGAAAAGGAAACATATCTAACCCACAGACAGCCCGACACTACCCCAATTAATACTACCCACAAACAGACTCCCAGCAGTACAAATACAAATCTAAATACAATAAATGACAAAAATACACTTACACAGGATACCAAAGACACTTACCAAACACCAAAAGACAATATAAAGAGAAAACACAGGAGACAAATTCACAATATTCACAGAGAGACAAGTCAAAACACAGCCACACAGTCTACAATAACCACAGTCTGCAAAGTGAAAGTGAAAGTACACCCACTGTACCATTTTTGCAAATAGGATATCCTATTACATCACTTCCTGTCTCATTTGCGGCCCGTTTTTTGTAAATTTTTGACACAGGGTTTGTGTCAATATTTTTTTATGCATATGCGTGAAAATTCCCACGCATTCAAGGATCAATACATTTTCAATGGATAACCGCATGCCTGGGGTGCGTTGGTGGAATTAACGCTAGGGACCAATTGATGTGTAATGTGCGTGAGCTTAATTTTTTAATGCATATGCATCATTTTTTAATGCATATGTGTCATTTTTAGCGCATAAGCGTCATTTTTCAATGCATAAGCATAATTTTTAACGCATATGCGTCATTTTTTGGCTGATATGCATCATTTTTGACACGTTTGCGTCAAAAATTCTGTCTTAAACTGTGTTTGAGTGATTTTTCAAATTTTAACATGCATGCAGCCTATAACTATACAAAGATAAGATGGTATGACCTGCAGGTTGTGTTCTAGTGTTTGGGCACATGTGGCAGACCATACTACTGCTGCCCATAATATTCATGTTGTTGTGCAGGATTAGCTCTTTTAACTGACCCAACAGCAACACAAACTTTGGAAATAAAATAGGATTTTTCAAATAGGAGCAGGTGTTGCATCAATAGAGGACAGCAAAGCTACCCTACTAAAAAAATCATGGCCTGTGTGTTTATGTGAATTGTCTGTTCAAATTATTTGTGAGCCTCTGTGGGAACGGCATGCAAAACATTTGGTGTAATGTGCATGTATGAATGTGTTACAAATGGGTATAACCATCAGATGCCATTCAATAAGGTACATCAGTCATGATATGTGTTTGTAATATCTGTTGCCTCTTATGCTGTGTATACTTGCTTGACATTGGGGCAATACATTTCCCATGACTAACTATACACAGGAAAGATCGAGGACGGCTGATGAGGGCTATGTCAGATATGTTACCCCTGACAGGTCATGAAATGTTGGCTACCACTTCATGGTCACTTGTGTGTATACTACTCATGAGTCAGGCATTTGAACATGCTAGGTAGGTATAGTATTTGTGACACAGAGGGGGTTATTCTAACTTTGGAGGAGGTGTTAATCCGTCCCAAAAGTGACGGAAAAGTGACGGATTTACCACCAGCCGTATTACGAGTCCATTATATCCTATGGAACTCGTAATACGGCTGGTGGTATATTCGTCACTTTACCATCACTTTTGGGACGGATTAGCACTCCTCCAAAGTTAGAATCACCCCCAGAGTCTTGAATCCAATCATAAAATTGTTATGTACAACACAGTTTGACTCATGTAAATGACCTATGTTTCTCTTGTGGCTGTGGTGGACCAGCAGACCATGCTGCATGTGTTCACATATTTCCAGTGGTTCATTACACAAAGGTGTCCAGTTCAAGTGTGTGGCCATGTGTACCCTGTCTCAGTATTGGCCTCCATGGTGTAACAGTTACGTGCAGGTCTAGTCATGAGCCTGTGGAGCCAACCCTTGAATTAACAGAGTATCCTTCAAAGCAGTTTTTACCAAAAGCCAAAGATCACCTAACAGCATACAAGGGGATAGGGCAGCTATGGCACAGCAGAAATTTCAGAAGGCTGACGACAGAGCAACCTTGGTGTGCTCAAATACGTTATGGATCAGTAATAGAAAAACAGGCAGGTTTCATCACTACATTTGTACACAGGGTGGGTTCTAAAATTGCCACTGCAACAGGGAATATCAGTGCCTCTGTGCTGATTAATCTCACAGCTAGTCACCACGCAAGCCCCATCAAAAGGTGGCGGCAGAAGTGAATCTGTGTCTGGTCCGTCAGGGCACAAACATGTTTTGTCCTTACATGCATATTAGCAGCCCTTGTTTGTTGGGTTGGAGGCACAGTACCAAATCCATGCATACAGCCATAGCATACTGTCACTGTTTGGCACTAATGAATACATGCAAAACCAGACAAGGGATGGGGGCTGGATTTGCCCATTTGAATATATGTCCCAGAACAAAATACGATAAGACAAATTAAACTATACTATACATTTGAGGACTGATCGTAGACCTACCAGACAAAATACCCCAGGATGAAACAGAGGGCATGGAAACCAACTATGAGGCAAATGTAGCCACAGGGAACGTCTCTGGTTAACACAAAGACTGGAACCAGTCTGGCTAACAGGATGCAGGCTCTGTCAGGAGCAAACATGAACAAGGCAAATACACAGTGGGCAGAGTCTGACTGGGACAAGCAGGAACAAAACTGTGGGAACAAAGATCACTTTCTGGTGTACTCTGCACTGTTACACACTCCCCCAAGGGCTCTGGTACACAAATAATGTGTACGCCAATGCACAACAAGGAGATTCAGGAAATGGCAGCTTCTAAGCAGTTCCAGGCAGCAGCAAGGGCAGGGCGGAGTCAAATGGCTGGGCTGCATGAGAGTGCTCACAGATGTGTGCAATTTCAGTCTCTCACAAGTCCTGGAGTTGAGAATCCAGTTTAAAGGGCCAACCGGACCTTTCACATGGGAAGCAATGAACAGCAGATTACATGTCTTACCGACTACCAAGCAGTGCATTATTGGACCTGAAGTCCATGCAGACTGATGAACTAGAACTATGGCATGCCATACTGAAGAGGAAAGCACACAGGAGTCAGAATGGGAGTCTGGGTGAGTGTAGTTGATGATTCTCAGGGTACAGATAGTCCATTTACAGCGCCCCCTAGAGAAGGGTGACAGAGACTTAAAACATGGCAGTGGCAGGACTTATTACCTGGGATGGCCTGCGCAGGGCATGTCTTGTGAGCAATGCTTGTCATACCTGGGGCACTTGTGCTATCCATTTTCAGGTTTGATGCACTTCTTGTCACACATGCTCCTTGCAGAGATAGCTGATGTCACACTTAGTGCTGTCAAGGGTCTGGTCATACATTCCTGTTACCAATGCAATTGCACATCCACTGCCTCATGCATGATGCACTTTTTTTACCTAATGATTGATGGTGTCTTAGTTGCGTGTCATATGCTGCAATGGACCATGTTGGCAACATGGATGTGTCTCTTAGCTGTGGTCCTATGATATTGCCCTTTAAATGTGAAATAGGATGTATTTCATAAAAAACTGTGTGTGATGTTTGCTGTACATTCATACCCATCAAATGTGATGTGGCATCTGAAGTATGCAAATTTGTATTTCTGCAATGCTCCAAGAGGCAATACTCTGATTATGATTCCTAGAGATCATGTGATGCATAAATATTTACCCAGAGCATATTTGAGTGATGAAGTGAGGTGTTTAATTCCATATCATAACAAAGTGGTGATAGTGACTATAGTTAGAAAAAGTTTTGTACGATCTGTTGTGTGCGACACATTCCTGCAACTGTGTTAGGATGTTTCCCCTCATTTTCCCAGACATCATCCTCCTCCTCCTCCTCCTCTTCAGGCATTTGTTGTTCCAGTTCATATAGGAGAATGTTCCTCCTCACACAAATGTTGTGCAGGATGGCACAGGTCAAAATGATCTTGCAGACCATTTCAGGGGAATATAGGAGGCTGCCTCCGGTGACGTCCAGGCCACTGAATCTGGACTTCAGGATGCCAAAAGTCCACTCAAATATGGTGCGTGTCCTACGATGTGCCTCATTATAGGCACGCTCTGCTGCTGTGCTTGAGTTGGCAAATGGGGTCATGATCCATGGCTGGATCCCTTAACCCTGATCAGCTGAAAGAGATAATGGGGGTAAGTATTTTGTTGTTCGTTGCACAGTGATTGTCACTTTGCATGGCAATTGTTATCTTGTGTCGTCTGTGACTCATATGTGTTTGTGGTATTGTGTGGGATCCTAGGCTTCTGTAATGTTCTTTCTGCATTGGGTTATTTGACTAGCAAAACTGGTGTTTGGCTGATTGACCTGATATCTGTGATATATTTAGAAAGTTGAAGTTCAGTGTGTATCTCCCATGCGTTATGTAGTTAGAAAGATGTGTCTGTGTGCATTCACTGGAGGCGACATGATACTTCCACACACACAATAGATTCCACTGTGGTGGTAACATGGTTGCACTATATGGCCTGGACATCCCATCCAATTAGACATATGTAATTGCAGGAGAAATGCAACAGTGAGGACCTTTGATTTGGCTAGGTGACAATGCACAACACATCTCCATACGTTGGCAGCACTGAAGTGTTCACTATTGACAGTACACAATTGTCCCATGTGTGACAAGTTCTATGCAAACCTATTTTTGTTCCCTCACCCAGTTGGCTCATGTGCAACCGTGCACCTACACTACTGAACTTGCTCCAGGCAAGCTGAGCCTGCTACCTTGGATGTGGGGGTGAAGGTTTAGTGTAGGAAGGTCCATCTCCCTGTACACCTATTACGTATATGGGGAATTGTCTCATTTAGTATGTGTAGCAGTGTGCTCTTTGCATTAGTGTCACATCCACATGTTTTCATAGCACAGTCCACTTCCTTATTGCTAACTGGCAATGTCATCCCAGGAGTGATGTGAGATGTTGGTACTGCCTCAATAATTCCATGTTGTAAGGAAATGCCTCCTTGGCATGGTTACCCCCTAACTTGTTGCCATTGCTGATGCTAAGTTATGATTTGAAAGTGTGCTGGGACTCTGCTAACCAGGCCCCAGCACCAGTGTTCTTTCCCTAAACTGTACCTTTGTCTCCACAATTGGCACAACCATGGCACTCAGGTAAGTCCGTTGTAACTGGTACCCCTGGTATCAAGGGCCCTGATGCCAGGGAAGGTCTCTAAGGCTGCAGCATGTCTTATGCCACCCTGGGGACCCCTCACCCAGCACATGCACACTGCCTCACAGCTTGTGTGTGCTGGTGGGGAGAAAATGACTAAGTCGACATGGCACTCCCCTCAGAGTGCCATGCCAACCTCACACTGCCTGTGGCTAAGGTAAGTCACCCCTCTAGCAGGCCTTACAGCCCTAAGGCAGGGTGCAGTATACCACAGGTGAGGGCATATATGCATCAGCACTATGCCCCTACAGTGTCTAAGCAAAACCTTAGACATTGTAAGTGCAGGGTATCCATTAGAGTATATGGTCTGGGAGTTTGTCAAACACAAACTCCACAGTTCCATAATGGCTACACTGAAAACTGGGAAGTTTGGTATCAAACCTCTCAGCACAATAAATGCACACTGATGCCAGTGTGCAATTTATTGTAACATACACCCAGAGGGCATCTTGGAGATGCCCTCTGAATACCTACCCGACTTCTAGTGTAGGCTGACCAGTTACTGCCAACCTGCCACACACCAGACATGTTGCTGGCCACATGGGGAGAGTGCCTTTGTCACTCTGTGGCCAGGAACAAAGCCTGTACTGGGTGGAGGTGCTTCTCGCCTCCCCCTGCAGGAACTGTAACACCTGGCGGTGAGCCTCAAAGGCTCACTCCTTTTGTTACAGCACCCCAGGGCATCCCAGCTAGTGGAGATGCCCGCCCCTCCGGCCACTGCCCCCACTTTTGGCAGCAAAGCTAGAGGAGATAATGAGAAAAACAAGGATGAGTCACCCACCAGTCAGGACAGCCCCTAAGATGTCCTGAGCTGAGGTGACCCCTTCCTTGAGAAATCCTCCATCTTGAGTTTGGAGGATTCCCCCAATCGGATTAGGGATGTGCCCCTCTCCCCACAGGGAGGAGGCACAAAGAGGGTGTAGCCACCCTCAAGGACAGTAGCCTTAGGTTACTGCCCTCCCAGACCTAAACACACCCCTAAATTCAGTATTTAGGGGCTCCCCAGATCCCAGGAAATCAGATTCCTGCAACCTGAAGAAAGAAGAAGGACTGCTGACCTACAAGCCTACGAGAAGGAGGAAGACGACAACTGCTTTGGCCCCAGCCCTACCGGCCTTTCTCCAACTTCGAAAACCTGCTGCAGTGATGCATCCGACAGGGACCAGCGACCTCTGAAGCCTCAGAGGACTACCGTGGACTACAGGACCAAGAAACTCCTGTGAACAGCGGCCCTGTTCAAAACCAGCTACTTCTTTAAAACAAAGAAGCAACTTCCAAGGACTTCACATTTCCTGCCGGAAGCGTGAGACTCTACACTCTGCACCCGAGGCCCCCCGCTCGACCTGCAGAAAACCAACACCTCAGGGAGGAGTCCCCGGCGACTGCGAGCCCTGCAGAGAGAATCCAGAGGCACCCCCTGACCGCAACTGCTTGTAACAAGGGACCCGACGCCTGGAATCAACACTGTAGCCGCAGCCCCCAGGACCTGAAGGAACCAAACTTCGACGCAACCCTCTGCCTTGCCCAGGTGGTGGCTGTTCCGAGAAGCCCCCGTGCCTGCCTGCACCGCTAGAGTGACCCCTGGGTCACTCCATTGAAACCTATACAAAACCTGATGCCTGCTTTGCACACTGCACCCGGCCCCCTGTGCCTCTGAGGGTGTGTTTTGTGTGCCTACTTGTGTCCCCCCCCCCCAGTGCTCTACAAAACCTCCCTGGTCTGCCCCCCGAGGACGCAGGTACTTACCTGCTGGCAGACTGGAACCGGAGCCCCCCCTGTTCTCCATAGGCACCTATGTGTTTTGGGCACCTCTTTGACCTCTGCACCTGACCGGCCCTGAGCTGCTGGTGTGATAACTTTGGGGTTGCCTTGAACTCCCAACGGTGGGCTGCCTATGCCCCAGAACTGAGACTTTTAAGTGTTTTACTTTCCTCCTAATCTAACCTTTACTTACCTCCCCCAGGAACTGTTGATTTTTGCACTGTGTCCACTTTGAAAATAGCTTATTGCCATTTTTACAAAGACTTTACATGATATTGTTTTCCTTCAAAGTTCCTAAAGTATCTAAGTGAAGTACCTTACATTTAAAGTATTAACTGTAAATCATGAAGCTGTGGGTCTTAAATAAACTAAAACAAGATATTTTTCAAAATAAAAACCTATTGGCCTGGAGTAAGTCTTTGAGTGTGTGTTCCTCATTTATTGCCTGTGTGTGTACAACAAATGCTGAACACTACCCACTGATAAGCCTACTGCTCGACCACACTACCACAAAATAGAGCATTAGAATTATCTACTTTTACCACTATCTTACCTCTAAGGGGAACCCTTGGACTCTGTGCACACTATTTCCTACTTTGAAATAGTAAATACAGAGCCAACTTCCTACATTGGTGAATCAGCGGTGGGGTCTAAGACTTTGCATTTGCTGGACTACTCAGCCAATACCTGATCACACAACTAAATTCCAAAAATTGTCATTAGAAACTGATTTTTGCAATTGAAGCTATTTTTCTAAAAAATGTTAAGTCCTGCAAGGGCCTTGTGTAAGTTGCTGTTAGCATTTCTTTTAGAGTTTAAAAGTTTTGTAAAAGTTTGGATTAAGTTCTAGAGATAGTTTTAGATTCTTAAAAAGTATCCCAACTTTTAGAAAAATAATGTCTAGCACAGAAGAGATGGTGGTAGAACTGAACCTCACCCCTTACCTGCATCTAAGGATGTCAGAGTTAAGGACTCTCTGTAAGATCAAAAATATAAAAACAGGATCAAACCCTACCAAAGTACAGCTTCAGGAGCTTTTGGCATAGTTTGAAAGAGACCATCCCTCTGAAGATAACCTTACACAGGGGGAAACTAGTGACCTGGAGGATAATTCCCTCCCTCCTGTCCTAGTTAGAGCGGCCAGGGTCCCTCAAAACCTGACTCAACAAGTGATAGTCAGAGATGCTGGTTCTCCAACAGGGGAGTCCAGTAACTCTGGAAGCATTGAGGGCAGCCTCAATGAAGATGACCTCCTGTTAGCCAGGTTGGCCAAAAGATTGGCTTTGGAGAGACAGCTCCTAGCCATAGAGAGGGAAAGACAAGAGATGGGTGTAGCTCCCATCAATGGTAACAGCAACTTAAATAGGGTCAGAGAGAATACTGACATGCTAAAAATCCCCAAAGGGATTATAACAAAATATGAAGATGGTGATGACATCGCCGAATGGTTCACAGCTTTTTAGAGGGCTTGTGCAACCAGAAAGGTAAACAGATCTCACTGGGGTGCTCTCCTTTAGGAAATGTTCACTGGAAAGTGTAGGGATAGACTCCTCACACTCTCAGGAAAAGATGCAGAATCCTATGACCTCATGAAGGCTACCCTGATTGAGGGCTTTGGATTCTCAACTGAGGAGTACAGGATTAGGTTCCGGGGGGGCTCAAAAATCCTCGAGCCAGACCTGGATTGATTTTGTTGACTTCTCAGTCAAAATACTAGATGGTTGGATTAATGGCAGTGGTGTAAATGATAGTGAAGGGCTGTATAATTTGTTTACGAAAGAACACCTTTTAAGTAATTGTTTCAATGATAAACTGCATCAGCATCTGGTAGACCTAGGTCCAAAATCTCCCTAAGAATTGGGAAAGAAGGCAGACCACTGGGTCAAGACAAGGGTGATCAAGACTTCCACAGGGGGTGACCAAAAGAAAGGGGTCACAAACCCTCCCCAGGGGAAGAGTGTTGAGACATCCAAGGGAAAAAGTAAAGAGTCTTCTACAGGGCCCCAAAAACCTGCACAGGAGGGTGGGTCCAAACCCTCTTCACAATCCTCATTTGGGTACAAGGGTAAAAACTTTGATCCCAAAAAGGCCTGGTGTCACAGCTGTAGTCAGCATGGACACCAAACTGGAGACAAGGCCTGTCCCAAGAAAGGTTCCACTTCAACTACTACTCCAGTTAGCACTGGAATAGCCAGTCTCCAGGTGGGATCAACAGTGTGCCCAGAGCAAATCACGATCCACACTGAAGCTACATTAGTCTCTGAGGGTGGGGTGGACTTAGCCACACTAGCTGCGTGGCCGCCTAACATGCAAAAATACTGGTAGCAGCTCTTTATTAATGGGACTAGAGTAGAGGCCCTGAGGGATACAGGTGCCAGTGTCACTATGGTGACAGACAAACTGGTTTCCCCAGGACGATACCTGACTTGACAAACTTATCCAGTTACCAATGCTGACAATCAGACTAAAGTACATCCCATGCCTATGGTAACTTTAGAATGGGGAGGGGTCGCTGGCCTGAAACAGGTGGTAGTCTCTTCTGCTATACCAGTTGAATGTCTGTTTGGAAATGATCTGGAGTCCTCAGCATGGGCTCACTAGAACTCAAAACCCATGCAGCCATGCTGGGTATCCCTGAACTGGTGTGTGTCAAGACTAGGGCACAGTGCAGAGCTCAGGGTGAGAAAGAGGTGTTGGAGTCTGGAATAATGGCCCCACCCTCCAAGAGAAAAGGAAATAAGACTGGGGAACCAGCTTCAGCACAGAAAAGGAAACAGAGCCTCTCTTTTCAGGAAGAAGTTCTATCCCCTGAGGTAACTGAGCCTATAGAGTTAGAACCTTATCAGGTTGAGCTCTTGGGCCAAGGGGGACCCTGAAGGGAACAGCTGTGCAAGGGGCAAGAAACGTGTCCCTCTCTTGAAGGCCTAAGGCAGCAAGCAGCTGAACAAGAACAAGGAAATGTCAGTGGAACCCACAGGGTCTATTGGGAAGATGGACTCCTTTACACTGAGGCAAGAGATCCCAAACGTGTTGCCATTAGGAGAATGGTAGTGCCCCAGGGGTTTAGGGAGTTCCTACTGACCTTAGCCCATGACATTCCCATTGCTGGGCATTTGGGACAAACCAGGAAATGGGAGAGGTTAGTCACCCATTGCTATTGGCCCAATGTGTCCCAGAAAGTAAAGGAGTGTTGTGCCTCCTGTGCCACCTGTCAAGCCAGTGGTAAGACAGGTGGCCATCCAAAGGCCCCCATCATTCCACTTCCAGTGGTGGGGGTCCCCTTTGAAAGAGTGGAAGTGGATATAGTGGGTCCACTTGAACCTCCCACAGCATCAGGGAATCAGTATATCCTAGTAGTAGTGGATCATGCTACTAGGTACCCTGAGTCAATTCCCCTTAGGTCCACTACTGCCCCTGCAGTAGCCAAAGCACTCATTGGTATTTTCACCAGAGTGGGATTTCCTAAGGAGGTGGTTTCTGACAGCGGTACCAACTTCATGTCAGCTTACCTGAAACACATGTGGAATGAGTGTGGGGTGACTTACAAATTCACCACACCATACCACCCACAAACCAATAGTCTTGTTGAGAGATTTAACAAGACATTGAAGGGCATGATCATGGAGCTCCCTGAAAAACTCAAAAGGAGATGGGATGTCCTCTTGCCATGCCTGCTTTTCACCTACAGAGAGGTGCCTCAGAAGGGAGTAGGGTTTTCCCCCTTTGAACTTCTGTTTGGCCATCCTGTTAGGGGACCATTAGCTCTTGTGAAAGAAGGCTGGGAGAGACCTCTCCATGAGCCTAAGCAAGATATAGTGGACTATGTACTAGACCTACGTTCCAGGATGGCAGAGTACATGGAAAAGGCAAGTAAAAACCTTGAGGCCAGCCAACAACTCCAGATGTGGTATGACCAAAAGGCTGCTATGGTTGAGTTTCTGCCAGGGCAGAAAGTTTGGGTTCTGGAGCCTGTGGCTCCCAGGGCACTTCAGGACAAATGGAGTGGCCCTTACCCAGTGCTAGAGAAAAAGAGTGAGGTCACCTACCTGGTGGACCTAGGCACTAGCAGGACCCCCAAGAGGGGGATCCATGTTAACCGCCTAAAACTCTTCCACGACAGGGCAGATGTAAACATGTTGATGGTTACAGATGAGGACCAGGGAGCAGAGAATGCACCTCTCCCTGACCTCCTCTCCACTGACCCTAAAGATGGCACAGTAGATGGAGTGATCTATTCAGACACCCTCTCTGGCCAACAGCAAGCTGACTGCAGGCAAGTCCTCCAGCAGTTTGCTGAGCTATTTTCCCTAACCCCTGGTCAGACACACCTGTGTACCCATGATGAGGACACAGGAGACAGCCTGCCTGTCAAAAACAAAATCTTCAGACATTCTGACCAGGTTAAGGAAAGCATCAAAGTGGAAGTCCACAAGATGCTGGAGTTGGGAGTGATTGAGCACTCTGATAGTCCCTGGGCTAGCCCAGTGGTCTTGGTCCCCAAACCTCACACAAAAGATGGCAATAGAGAGATGATGTTCTGTGTGGACTACAGGGGGCTTAATTCTGTCACCAAGACAGATGCTCTCCCCATCCCAAGGGCAGATGAGCTGATTGACAAATTGGGTGCTGCCAAATACCTGAATACCTTTGACTTGACAGCAGGGTACTGGCAAATAAGAATGGCACCAGGAGCAAAAGAGAAAACAGCATTCTCTACACCTGATGGGCACTACCAGTTTTTTGTGATGCCCTTTGGCTTAAAGAATGCCCCTGCCACCTTCCAAAGGTTGGTGAATCAAGTCCTTGCTGGCTTGGAGTCCTTTAGCGCAGCTTATCTTGATGATATTGCTGTCTTTAGCTCCAGCTGGCAGGGTTACCTGGTCCACCTGAAGAAGGTTTTGAATGCCCTGCAAGCAGCAGGCCTCTCTATCAAGGCATCTAAATGTCAGATAGGGCAGGGTACTGTGGTTTACTTGGGACACCTTGTAGGTGGAGGCCAAGTTCAGCCACTTCAACCCAAGATCCAGACTATTCTGGACTGGTAACTCCAAAAACCCAGAGTGAAGTCAGGGCATTCCTTGGCTTGACTGGTTACTATAGGAGGTTTGTGAAGGATTATGGATCAATAGTGACCCCCCTCACAGAACTTACCTCCAAGAAAATTAACTGGACCTTGGACTTTCAAAAGACCTTTGACACCCTGAAGCAAGCAATGTGCACAGCACCAGTTTTGAAAGCTCCAGATTACTCGAAGCAGTTCATAGTGCAGACAGATGCCTCTGAACATGGCATAGGAGCAGTCCTGTCCCAAACAAATGATGATGGCCTTGACCAACCTGTTGCTTTTATTAGCGTGAGGCCGAAGGGCACTCTAGCAGTGCAGGCAGGGCACAGGGGGGCTTCTCGGGCCAGCCACCAACTGGGCTAGGCAGAGGGTTGCCTGGTGGTCACTCCTGCACTGAAGTTCGGTTCCTTCTGGTCCGGGGGCTGCTGGTGCAGTGCTTGGTCCAGGTGTCGGATTCCTTGTTACAGGCAATCGCGGTCTGGATTCTCTCTGCGTGCTTCGCTGTGGGGACCCAGGGGTGTCATCTCGGGTTACTCACTAGTTCGCAGTCGCCTGGGAGTCCTCCCTGTAGTGTTGGTTCTCTGGGGCTCGAGCTGGGGGCGTTGGGTGCAGAGGGTGAAGTCTCACGCTTCCGGCGGGAAGAGTGAGGTCTTTAAAAGTTGCAAGAAAGTTGTTGCTGTTGTTGAACAGAGCTGCTGTTCACAGAAGTTTCTTGGTTCTTTGGTTCAGGGCAGTCCTCTGAGGCTTCAGAGGTCGCTGATCCCTGTTGGATGCATCGCTGTTGCAGTTTTCTTCGAGTCAGGAGACAGGCGGCTGGGGCCAAAGCAGTTGTCGTCTCTGCAGGGCTTTCAGGTCAGCAGTCCTTCTTGTTTCAGGTTGCAGGAATCTGATTTCCTGGGTTCTGGGGTGCCCCTAAATACTGAATTTAGGGGTGTGTTTAGGTCAGGAGGGCAGTAGCCAATGGCTACTGTCCTGGAGGGTAGCTACACTTTCTTTGTGCCTTCTCCCTGAGGGGAGGGGGCACATCCCTAATCCTATTGGGGGAATCATCCAATCTCAAGATGGAGGATTTCTAAAGCCAGGGGTCACCTCAGCTCAGGACACCTTAGGGGCTGTCCTGAATGGTGGGTGACTCCTCCTTGTTTTTTTCATTATCTCCTCCAGCCTTGCCCCCAATAGTGGGGGCAGTAGCCGGAGGGGTGGGGCATCTCCACTAGCTGGGATACCCTGGGGTGCTGTAACAAAAGGCATGAGCCTTTGAGGCTCACTGCCAGGTGTTACAGTTCCTGGAGGGGGAGGTGAGAAGAACCTACACCCAGTACAGGCTTTGTTCCTGGCCACAGAGTGACAAAGGCGGTCTCCCCATGTGGCCAGCAACTCATCTGGTTGTGGCAGTCTGGCAGAAACTGGTCAGCCTAGGACGAGGAGTCGGACTGGTATTCAGGGGGCATCTCTAAAATGCCCTCTGCGTGCATTTTACAATAAATCCCACACTGGCATCAGTGTGCATTTATTGTGCTGAGAAGGTTGATACCAAACTTCCCAGATTTCAGTGTAGCCATTATGGAACTGTGGAGTTCATGTTTGACAAACTCCCAGACCATATACTCTTTATGGCTACCCTGCACTTACAATGTCTAAGGTTTTGCTTAGACACTGTAGGGGCATAGTGCTCATGCACATATGCCATCACCTGTGGTATAGTGCACCCTGCCTTAGGGCTGTAAGGCCTGCTAGAGGGGTGACTTACCTATGCCACAGGCAGTGTGAGGTTGGCATGGCACTCTGAGGGGAGTGCCATTTCGACTTAGTCATTTTCTCCCCACCAGCACTCACAAGCTGTGAGGCAGTGTGCATGTCCTGAGTGAGGGGTCTCCAGGGTGGCATAGGACATGCTGCAGCCCTTAGTGACCTTCCCTGGCATCAGGGCCCTTGGTACCAGGGGTACCATTTACAAGGGACTTATCTGGGTGCCAGGGCTGTGCCAATTGTGGAAGCAAAGGTATAGTTTAGGGAAAGAACACTGGTGCTGGGGCCTGGTTAGCAGGGTCCCTGCACACTTTCAATCATTACTGGTATCAGCAAAAGGCAAAACGTCAGGGGGTAACCATGCCAAGGAGGCATTTCCTTACAGTATGTTTCCCTCTATGGTTGTTATTAGCAAGGCAGCTTTGGCTTGTGTGAGTTGTGCTTGGTTTGGCTAAGTGATTGTCACTAGTGTGGATGCTGTGGTGATGGGTGTCCATGCAGGTCTGTGATGGGTGTCCATGCATTGGTGTTGCATGCAGAGCTTGGTATTGGGATGGGTGGGTTGTGATGGTGGGGTATTTGTGAGATGGTGGAGTGATGGGGGTGAGGGTAGGAGTTTGTGATGGCATGCAGGAAGGGGGGGGAGTAGTAAAGATTAGACTTTCCAGTCTCCTGCTACTCCTACGAGGCCCTCAGGATGCATGATCGCCAAGACTTGCTCCTCCCATGTTGTTAGTTGTGGGGGAGGAGGTGGGAGTCCACAGCCAGTCCTCTGTACAGCTACCTGGTGTATTGCAACCACATAACGCACATTCCCCCGTAGGTCGTTCCACCTCTTCCTGATGTCATCCCTTGTTCTTGGGTGCTGTCCCACGGCTTTGACCCTGTCCACGACTCTCCGCCATAGCTCCATCTTCCTAGCAATGGACGTCTGCTGTACCTGTGATCCGAATAGCTGTGGCTCTACCCGGATGATTTCCTCCACCATGACCCTTAGCTCCTCCTCTGAGAACCTGGGGTGTCTTTGTGGTGCCATGGGTGTAGTGTGAGTGGTATGTGTGAGGGTGTGTGGGGTGATGTGTTGGGGTGTGTGCTGTGAGGTGCGTGGATGGTGTACGGGTGATGGTGTTATGTGGCTCTGATTCAGTGGGTGCTCCTGGCTTGTCTCTCCCTCAGTTGGCAGTTGTTTTTTTTCTTTGTAAGGGGTTGTGGGTATTGTGAGTGGGTGTTTTATACTGGATTGGGTGTGTGGGTGTGGTGTGTGTATGTGTGTCAGGTGTGTGTAGTTTGAGTTGTCCAATATGGTGTAGTTTTGTTAGTGTTTGTGTATTTTGAGCGCCGCGGTCTGTACCGCCAATGGTTTACCACGGTTGAATGACCACCGTGGTGATTCGTGGGTCATGATGCTGTGGGCATATGTCTGTTGGCGTAACGGTGTGGGTTTTGGTACCGCCAGTTTATCACTGACCTTTGGGCTAGCGGACTTGTGTGGGTGTCTGTATAGTGGCGGAGTTCTCTGTGTGGGTCATAATACCCGTAGCGGTATTAGCGGCCGTCAGCACGGCAGTAAGCGGCATTTACCACCAATGTTGTAATGAGGGGCGAAGTCTTTTTGATCCTGAGACATCAAGGAACAGGAGGCAAGCTCTGTCCAAGCCCTTGGAGAGCACTTCTCAGCAGAGCCAGAGGGCAGCAGGGCAGCAGCAGGGCAGCAGTCCTTTGCAGAAAAGCAGGCAGGTGAGTCGTTGGGACAGCCAGGCAGTTCCTCTTGGTAGGTTGCAGGTTCTTGTTCAGGGTTTCTTCTCCAGTGGTATCTTGTCCAGACGTGTCTCAGTTGGTAGGGTCAGAGACCCTGCTTAAATACACAAATGTGCCTTTGAAGTGGGGGAGACTTCAAAGAGTGGCTTAGAAGTGCACAAGGTCCCCTTTCAGTTCCATCTTGTCTGCCAGGGTCTCAGTAGAGGGTGTGGCAGTCCTTTGTGTAAGTGCAGGCTACTGTCCTTTGACATGTAAGTGCCAGGCCCTCCACCCTCCCAGCCCAGGAAGACCCTTTCAAATGCAGATGTGTGCAAGGGTGACTGAGCATCCTGTGTTTGAGGTTGTCTGAGTAAATGGACAAGGGAGCTGTCAACTAAACCTAGCCAGACGTGGATTGTAAGGCACAAAAGGATTTAAGTGCAGCGAAATGCTCACTTTCTAAAAGTGGCATTTCTTAAACAGTTATATTAAATCCAACGTCACCAGTCAGCAGGATTTTGTATTACCATTCTGGCCATAATAAATATGACCTTGTTACTCCTTTCAGATCAGAAGCTATCGCTCAAACAATATATGAGGGTAGCCCTAATGTTAGCCTATGAAAAGGAGCAGGCCTCACAGCACTGTAAAACGAATTGAGGAGTTCTACACTACCAGGACATATAAACTACACAGCTATATGTCCTGCCTTTCACCTACATAGCACCCTGCCCTGTGGGTTACCTAAGGCCTACTTTAGGGGTGACTTATATGTAGAAAAAGGGGAGTTTAAAGCTTCGCAAGTACTTTTAAATGCCAAGTCGAAGTGGCAGTGAAATTGCACACACGGGCCTTGCAATGCCAGGTCTGAGGCATGGTTGGAGGGCTACTTAGGTGGGTGGTACAATCAGTGCTGCAAGCCCACAAGTAGCATTTAATCTATAGGCCCTGCGCACATGTAGTGCACTTTACTAGGGACTTACAAGTAAATTAAATAAGCCAATTGGGTGTAAACCAATGGCAACATGTTTTAAGGGAGAGAGCATATGCACTTCAGCACTGGTTAGCAGTGGTAATGTGCACGGAGTCCTAAAACCAGCAAAAGCAGTGTCCAAAAAGTGGAGGGAGGCAGGCAAAAAATTAGGGGTGACCACCCTAAGGTTGTCAGGTCTAACAAATACATTGCACATTTCTTTTTGCTAAAGTACTGTAACTCAAGTTGTGTTCAAGGGCGTTTACTTGTATAACAAAAAGAATGGAAAGTGCAATAGACATAGGTGATGGTTGGGAAAAGTCCAGTGTAGTGGCCCGATCTGTTAGTTGCACAGGTCCAGTGTCCATGGGGCCATAGGAAGAGGAGCAATGGCAGTCCAAAGTGAACAAGGTGAATCAGCGGAACACAAGAGGGACATTCCGGAGGGCCTCATTTCCTGGCAGAGGTCTTGGTCTTGGCAACTGTCCCTGATGTCTGTCTGGGTCGCAGGGAACATTTGTGGGGTGGTTCACCTTCTTTGGGGGGAGGGGTGCTGGTGGCCTGTGAGTACAGTGGCAGGTCCTCCTGTCCACTAACTGCAGCAGATGTGGAGGGCTGGTCAGTAAACTTGCTAGTGGTAGGGGCCCGCTGGTGTGCTGTGTAGTCCTGCATGATGGCCGCCATGTCACCCAGCACCCCTGCAACGGAGGCCATGGTGGTATTCATGGCCTGCAATTGTTGTATGACCTCCTGGTGGTGTTCCACCTGCAGCTGCTGGTTCTCCTGCATGATGTTTAACAGCTGACCCACCCTGGGAATGTTGGTATGCCCCCAGGACATTTGTGAGTGCCTCCTAGGCAGTCGGTTCCCTGGGCCTGTCCTCCCTCTGGTGTACAGCTGTCCTCCGACTGTCCCCGGGCCCCATCTGCCTGTGTCCCCTGAACGGTGTGCCCACTCCCATTTACACCAGGACCCTCATCGTCTTGCCTGTGTGTTGTGGACTCGGGTCCCTGTACAGGTGGGCACACTACTGTTTGACTTGTCCTGGGGTCAGTGGTATGGGGGCGTTAGTTGGCTGCTGTGGTGTTTGAGTCTGAGGTAGGGGTCCCTGTGGTGGACTGTCTCTGGGATGTGGTAGCCGACTGACCTGTGGTCCCAGATGGGCCAGCGAGTTCCTCCAGATTGAGAATGCCAGAGTTGCTGCCATCACTGAGGGCATCTTCTGGTGGGGGACTGGTTTGCCGTGGAACCCCTTCGCCACTGACACTGGCTGGGTCACCTGTGGAGATGTAAGTGATGTGTTAGGGTAATTGTCTGTGACATGTTCCGCATTCCTAGCTTTCCCAATGATAATGGTGTTGTCCTCCCACCATTGGTAGTGTATGGTGATGTATTGTGGGATTGGTAGTTCTCCATGCCGTCCATGCATTGGTGGTGGGAGTGCATGCAGAGTTGGGCGGGATCTGCTTGCAGTGGGTATGTCATGCAGGGGTTGACATTTAGGTGTGGAAATTGGGGTAGTGCACTGTGTGGGATGGAGTGGGGTGAAGGGAGCCAGGGTGAGGGGGTGAGATGGCATGCAGGTATGGGGTGGTGGTGGGTTGTAAATGGTGACTCACCAGTGTCCAGTCCTCCGGCTAATCCCAGTGAGTCCCTCAGGATGCAGTATTGCCAAGCCTTGCTCCTCCCATGCTGGCAGCTGTGGGGGAGAAGGTGGAGGTCCACCGCCAGACCTCCTGATGGTGAGCTGGTGCCTTGCTGCAGTGGAACGCACCTTCCCCCGTAGATCGTTCCACCTCTTCCAAATGTCGTCCCTTGTGATTGGATGTTGTCCCACGGCATTCACCCTGTCCACGATTCTCCGCCATAGCTCCATCGTCCTGGCAATGGAGATCTGCTGTACCTGTGCGCCAAACAGCTGTGGCTCTACCCTGACTATTTCCTCCACCATGAACCACAACTCCTCATCAGTGAAATGGGGGTGCCTTTGTGGGGACATGGGTGTTGTGTGGTGTGTGTGTTGTGCAGAGGGTGATGAGTGATGTGGAGGGATGTATGGCATGTGGTGTGTGACGGATGTGTAGGTAGTTGGGGTATGTGTGTCAGTTGTGTCTGGGATTGGCGTGGCAAGGTGTAGCGGTCTTCACATGTTTGCAAAGGTTTGTGGGTGTTGTGGAGGTGTGTTTTATAGTGATATTGGTGGGTGTATTTGTGTCATGTGTGGGGTTTTTGTTCAGGCCAATGTTGTCCTGTTTTGTTTTTGGGTGTCCATTTCCGCCTTGGCGGTGTGACCGCCAATGGTTTACCACAGTTGAATGTCCGCTGTGGTGATTTCGTGGTTCATTATTTGGAGGGCGTTGTTTTGGTGTCGTAACCGTATGGGTGCTAGTTCCGACAGTTTATCGTGTTAGTTGGGTCTGGCGGATTTTTTGTTGTGGCTGGTTTCTGTCGGTTTTGTGTGTGTATGTCATAATCTGGCAGACGGATGGTCGCCTCCGTGGCAGTATGTTAGTGGCAGTCACCGCAGCGGTATTCAGTATTTACCGCCAGTGTCATAATGACCACCTTTCGCTTTGCAAATTGATATATCTTACATTGGTAACACACCCACTGTGTGACTAGGGTGTCATTTGTGTGTCATTGCAAACATTGCAAGGCAGCTACACAGTTTGCTGGCCTGTCCTGGCTGAAAGGGGGAGTGCAAGTAATGACACCATTTAGCATGTTGCTTCACTTATTGACACTACTACTGAGAGCATTGCACCCTTTCAACAGGATGTCTACATTCCCCATAGCTATTACTTAACGCGCAGCCACTGACATGTTAGTTTAGTCAACTATTAATTTTCGTACATCACTCTGCTTTTCACACTATATAGCACACTAATCTGCCTCGCTGCGCTGTATTGCGTGGCATTTGTGCATTCATACGGCCAATGCCTCATACTTGACACACATCCACACAACTCTACATGACAAGCAGCCTTGTCCTTGCAACACTGCAGGAATGGGTAAGAGCATTTCAGTATCATGGTTTACTTATTTGAGTATACTCCTGTATTTTCCTAGCACACACAGTCATCTCCAAGGTCCAGACCAATAGGCACTGTGAACTATCTCTGAAGGGGATATGCACCATCACACTTGCAAAAATACAAGCATTTAGGGCCATATTTACAAGGCCCTTTACACCGGGAAAAGGCAGAAATGCACCGTATCTACAAGATAGAGCGCAGTTCTGTCCTCTCCCCCGCGATGGTGCAGAAATTGTTGCCTTGCACAGGCATAGGCACCCTTGCACCATGACACTATTTTTATTAACTATTGTTGGGTGCTTTTGTGGTGTTTGCACTGTGTTATTATGTGTGCTGGTACAAATACTTCACACATTGCCTCTGAGATAAGCCTTACTGATTGTGCCAAGCTACCAAGGGGGTGAGCAGGGGTTATCCTAGTTGTGTATCTCCCATACCCTGACTAGAGTGAGGGTCCCTGCTTGGACAGAGCGCAAACTGACTGCCAACCAGAGAACCCATTTCTAACAAGTTGCCACACCGATTTTCCCATGGGTGGGTACCCCTCAGGAAGCAACACGTCAAGGATGGGCTACCAAGCTCCACACACCGAGAGAGGAGTCCTGCCATTTTGGGAGTGGGAAAATGTTGCACTCTGGTATAGCTAAATGCCACACATCACAGGAATTCATCATCAGTCGAAAAGGGATCTGGTAACCCATTGGCTAGTAACTGCTGCATCCCCCGAGCATAAATATGGCTCCCCTGGTACTCAGACCTCTGGTCACGTCTGCAGTCGGCATTCTGCAGCACACATTGAAAGAGCAAAAGGCCATGAATGAATGTTTATGTGGAGGAAGATGTCCCTTCCCGCACATAAATAATCATTCCAAAATGATGCTTTGATACATCTGTGGGCCAGATTTAAGAAGCCCCTTGTGCTACATTAGTGTCATTTTTCTGACGCTAATGTGGTTTAGGCTGTCAAAAACGCTGCGCCATATTCACAGAGTGCCGCAATGCATGCTTGCGCCACTTTGTAAACCCTTGATCCACATTATGCCTGCCCGAGGCATAATGAATGCAAGGGGGGCATTCTGGCATTGGGAGACCCAGAAAAATGGTGCAGTAGAATCTATGAGATTCCACTGCACCATTTCTGGCGCTAATCATGTAAAGCACCAAACTAGCATCAACATTTTTGACGCTAGTTCCCCAACGTGGGCCATGGTGTGCTGAATCCTAAATATGGCGCAAACATGGTGACATTAGCGGGTGCAACGGAGCGCAAGAAAAGTGGCTCATCATGACATGATGCACCACTTTTCATAAATCTGCCCCTATGTGTGCTGCATTCTGCAGCACACATAGAAGTGCTAAATTTCCATTATTGATTGTTTATGTGCAGGAAAGGACACCTTACTGCACATAAAGGCCCAAATTTAAGAAGGGCCTCGCGCCAACTATCGGCACATTTTGTTTTTTAATGGGCCTCCATGTACTCTGCAGGATTAGCACCAACATTTATGGCGCTAATCCTGCAAAGTACAACAGTAGCATGAAAAATTATGACGCTATTGTCCCTAACCTGCGCCATGTATGTTAAATACGGCGCACACAAAGACTGGTGTTAGGGAGGCACAATGGGCCGCAAGAAAAGTGGCGCATCATGACATGAAGCACCACTTTTCTTAAATCTGGGCCAAACAATCAATCCCCTCAACATAGACACATGTTGGCACAGGCTGCTAAATTCAGGGTAGGGGGAAACACAGGGGTGCTCCGTATTTTTGCAAATACAGTGCATCCCTTCACTTCAAAAGTAGAGCAGTGCTGTGACACTTTTGTGTAAATTCGGGCCCAAGTTTCTGGAACAGAGAGCCTTGGGCGTTCCTACGATGCCTTCTAGGGAAACAAATTCTAGTTTTATATCATAAAACCGGATCCGTCCACTACTTGACCAAGCAGGGATGAGTGGGGTGGCTTCCCCTGTGTCAAGAACCCTTGTAGCTTATGTAGCCGAAAATAACTACTCCACTCAGACACGGCTGGCAACTAGGAAAAGTGGCAGGGCAGGGGGAATAAAACAAAAACAAAAAAAAATGGTTTAAGTTTAAATAAAACTTACCTGAACCTTGCCGCCGCTGCTCTCCGCCGTACTCCAGGCTCCCAACCTGCGCTGCGGCCAATCATAATGCTGCTCAAAGCAATGTTATGATTGGCTGGATCGCCCTGACTGGGCGCTCCAACACAGACTGGGAGACTGGGAGCCTGGGCTTGCTCTCTCCAGCCCGGCAACACAGTGCCTGTTTGGAGAGAGCCCTCGTGCGTATGTGTGTTTGGCCGGCCCGAGCCAGCCAGCCAAACATACATGCACACTGAAGGGAGTGCTCTGCGCACTCCCCTCACTGCTTGTCACCCCCAGGACCCTGCCCCTTTAAAAATAAAACGATAATAAATTTCGTTTATTGTCGTTGTATTTTTAAAGGATTTGCAGCTCCTGCTGATGGTGGAGGGGAGACGCTCCCCCGCCTTAGCGGAGGAGCCGCCTCTGCCTTCACTGCAGATTACCTCCGCAGACTCATCTGTGAAACACAAATACAATATTCACCAGAAAGGGTTGCATCTCATTTTCCGGACGTGGGGCTTCTCAGAAATATATTATAATTTTTTGCCATACCTTCCAAAAGGAAGTGCACTGTCTATTGTTGAAATCAACATACCCCACTGGGGTCGCTGGGGATGTTATTTCAAATTCATGGTCTTACCTCTAGACTTCGCCTTCCATCCAGTTCTGTTAGTGCAGAGAGTCATTCAAGAGGCCCGGCTTCATTGTGCACCGAGGGGCGGAAACCTTTGTACTCACGTCTCCTGCGTTTCCGTCTTTCTCCTGGCATCTGCTGCTTTCTGAGCATGTTCTTCCTCAAAGCAGATGGGAGATTTTCTTTGAATTTTCTGTAGAAATTTAGCAGATATACTCCAGTTCGTGGTTCCCCTAGTGAAGAATTGTGGTCGTCTGATTACCTGAATTTTGTCACAGTGAGAGGGTAGCTATTCACAGTTTAAATATACAAATGATCGCAAGAAGGTGGTGCTCTTTCCAAGCTTCTTATTGTTCTCCGTTTTCTAAAGGGGCTTCAACATTTCATGTGGCTGAGTGGGATTTGCATTGGGTGTTCACTTTTCTAATGGGCCAACCTGTCAAATCTTGCATGTTTCCTTCTTGCTGTTACTTTGGCAGCACACTTTAGTGCATTTAGCGAGCTTCAGGCTTTGTGAGTCTGTTTGCCTCCTTTAAAGGTACGATGGTTATTCAGATCAAGCCCTCATTTCTACCTACAATAGCAACTGAGCTCGGTTTCTTTCAGTTTATCTTGCTTCCTTCTTTCTTTCACCTTCCTATCCTTCCAATGAGCTGGAAGGGTCTACATATTAGGTCATAGAGAATTCTGAGACACTACTGGGTAAATTTACCAGACGTTCATGCAACACAGCAAGGTAAAGTTGTTGCACTATAATGAGTGAACGGGAAAGAGCTGAACAGAGCCATTTTACAAATAAATGCTTCAGTTCAGCTCTGTCCCTGTGTTTGCGCACTTGCCTCTGCTTAGCACCAACACAGGCACCCTTGTGCAGGATTGTTTGTATGCAGAGCACTAGAGCAGTCCTTAGTGGCATGTTCCGCTTTCTATTTGTGCTGCAGACGTGCAGCACACATGGAAAGAGGTAGTAACAAAGTGAAATAAAGATATGTCTTCTCGTTTGCCTCTCTTGGGTAGCCACAACTTTTTGGGGCAAACCTAACTTTTGGTTGTATTTTTTACAAAACCATGTACAACAATACAAATCGACCCTTGAATGTTTTTGTAAATCTCAGCTAGTCTTTTGCATCATGGCTACGCCCAAAGACATGGCACAACCATGACACAAAATGTTAGTAAATTTGAGCCTACATTCATAAAGCCACGTCTTCTAGAGTTGATGTCAGTTTACTCAGTGGATTCCAGCTTACACAGTGAGAAAAATCTGTAATGAAGCAGACCATTTTAAGATCGTTCTCTTTTACGTGTGAGACCCCTGTCAGATTTAAGGGCCATTCTTTGAGAGACACTTCTTCTACTTAGCTGAACCTATGTCGAACTCTATCAAATCCTTCGCTGCGGAAAGGGAGCAGATGAGCTATCTTAGTGTGGCAGACTGGTGCTTCAGTCCTTTGTCTTGCAAAGATGCTTTGGTATCTTTAACCTTTCTCCACTTTAAATGCTTTAGAAGAGGATCAGTGAAGAAATCTGTGGGATCCAGTATCCACTATAAGAATACGTTTATGATGCCTTCAATAGCTCCTTGCGACCCTTCCACCACCCCTCTTCAAGAGACCTTTGTTTTGGTTCTAATTTGGGTACAAACTAGTGTCTCTGATTATGTATTGCTTCAGAAAAAATCTAGAGGCCAGACTAGCACCTGAAAACTGTTCAATAAGGAGACCTGTAGGACATAACATCAAAAAGAACATCATCCTTGGTAAGTAACTAAGGGTCTGGTTCATATATTGGCAGAGAAGGTACTCCCTCCGGGGACAAAGTTCCCTCTCCGCCAATATAGTGGTACGCCTGCCACATTTACATGTGGGTGATCCTTGGGGTTAATCGCGGCGGAGACTACTATGTGTCTGCCGTGATTAATCCCCTCTGAAGGCCTTGGGGAGTAACAGCATTTGGAGATATTGCTATATGTCCACCCACCCAATTTAGATGAGCAGACATGTAGTCTTTGTTTACTCTTCCTTATTGCCAGGTAAAATCTGGCGGTAAAGAACAGTAAAACCATACTAATGCTCGCCTTGCCATGAGAGAAGGGTCCCATGGAGAAAGGAGCATTTCTTTTTGTCTTTTCAAAAAGAAAATCCTTTTTCGGGATTTTATATTTGAAAAAAAAAAGCATTCTGTTTGTTGCAGTAAGATGCATTGAAAGGAACCGGATAACAGGAGTTAGCTTAGCCTTTGGTTTGCAGACTTGTGCCCCCGTCATCTAGTGACTTTTAACCTAGTTAGCTTGCTCTGTCTTAGCCCATTTAATTATTTAATTCTTCTAAGATGGCTGCCTTGTTTATAGTTAGGCCACTTGTTATGAATTGCATTATCAGTGCCACCGCTTTAAGGCGTCAAGATCAAGTGACAAAGACAAACAAACAGTAGGTGTTCACACTTAGGGACTTTCCTTCTCCATGCTTTCGAGGGAATTGTTTATATTAATTGCCGCCCCAAGCATGCCTGTTATCTATTGTTTGGGAACACACCTACGTCAAGGGTCCAAGTAGATCTGTATAAATACATCACACTTTAGACAGATAATAAGAGGGATTCTGACCAGAGGGCATCGCCACCATCGCTGATATCAATGCTGCACGCCGTCTTGACGCTGACCCAGTCTTCGTGTCCGTACAGAGTCTGAGATAGAGACCTCATTCCAAGGTAACGAGAGTTGGGGGCTCCTCTCATGGACATGGCATTGGCAGATTAGGTTTAACGTACCCAGCTCTCCTTTAGGCCTGAGGTTAAGCCTATCACAATAGGGTATTAGGACATATTATACACTTTCATGTCTTTTCATGTTATTGCAAGATGGTGGGGGTCTTTGTAATAATGACTCTTGTCTTTACAATTCTGTTTCTTGCACTGTTCATTAGCCACTGCAGCCCATGCAACTTATCGCAGATTGCAGTTGTGTTAAATAAAAACTATTGAAACTTCACTGCATCTTCGTTATTACCTGTGTTTGGATGAGACATGATATATCTGTGAGAAAGGTGTAATCTCCGTTTAACCACGACCCTCCCTGAGATGTCATACTCTCGAGTCCATTCGTAAAGGTTGCCACAAATCACCTTTTACCATTTGGGTTTTTGGTGAGGTGCTGCTAGTGAGCCGAAAGGGTTGGGACGACAGCTGCGACTTGTTGTAGGATAGGCATAGTCGCCTCCAAACATAAGTACTGTCATTCTTAAACCAGCAGTCTTGCCTAGAGCAAGAGTCCAAACTACGACATGGCACCACCAACGATGGTGTTTAGGCACTAATTTATGGATACCCCGACTATCACTGTCTCACAGACAACAGGCACCCTAAGTACCATTAAACAGAGACGTCCGTGGTCTTTGGGAAGATCCTCCACAGCTGAAAAGTTAACACCTGATCAGGCTGTAGGTTGTTTGAGCTCAAACTCATAAAATAACTTTATTCCCCATTTGGTGTTCCGTTTCTCTAAACAAAAATGGCTAACGCCATAGAAATTTCTGAGAATGCTAGACAAGCATTAACACAACACTTACTAGCGCATGGCCTTACAGAAGAGGGCGGGGATGTTACTCTTATAATAGAAGCTCATGAAGCATACCAAACAGAAAAATGTACTGTTGGGTCTCCTTTCCTGAGGAGGACCAAAGAACACATACATTCCACACATATGAAATTGCAAACATACCTTAACGGTACCAAGCATACCCGTATCATGAAATATCGCTCACATACCAAGAGCATCAGAACTAGTTTGAAGGCGCCCTACCACATGTAATACAAAGAGTGAGACTAGGTCCTTTAAGTAATGATGGACCAACGTGGCCTATGTGTGCCACATACACACCTCACCCAGGCATACCAAATATGCCAATAGCAGATCTACAAAATTTATATAATGAGCTAGTAACACTTTATAGACGACTAGTCCAGTTCGTAATGCGAACTTTGAACACAACACCAGCGCGTCCAGCTCCACCAGCACCTGGTGGATACCAATTGGCTACTGGCATTAATCTAGAAACTGTGCATCCTATCATGGGTAAAGTACCCACAGAACGAGAGAAAATACCGTTCTGGATATCCCATAGAACAAACCAGCTGGAAGCTGTGTTTCCCCATATGGGACCACAGGAAAATCATAGACTTCTCACAATGTGCTTGCCCTTTGGGATGGTTCCCTCGGTGGATGACTGTGCCACATGGGGTACATTCTTTGCTGCTATATATACTACCACACATGGTACCCCGACACTTGCCAATTTACCGGAAGTGTTAAAACAAATATAGAATGAGCACGGATCTGCACCAGCCTTAGATTTGGGGATGAAATTAATGCGTAACTTTGTCACAGTTTCCTCAATAATACTCAGTAACATTAAAGGGAAAGCAGTTCCCACCCTGTACTAGTATAGGGCGGGATAGTTTGGGAGCCACACCAAAGAAGTCGGAATTACAAAGTACCATCCTTAAGGAAGGTACGAAGCAGGCACAAGAGGGCTCTAAAAAGCACTGGGAAAAACAAAAAGAATTTAAGGATAGACGAAATAAGAGAGCTGATTCTCCACAACCGGAGAACTCCGAAAGGAGATACAATCTCAGAAATAGGGAAATTATAAAAATCCTGACAGATATACTGATTCACGTCCCTCTCATTCCTTTCAGGACTCACCGGATAGACGTAGCAAGAGAGGGGCCCGTCCTGATCGACGTCTTGAATACGTGAAACAAAAGAAAGACTTAACACAGTCTACAGTCAAAAAATAAGAAAAGACTCCTCAGCAAAAGCCACAGTTTAAAAAGAAAAAGGTGGCAGCGCTGTCAGCTAAAAATGCCAGTACACTTGAGAATATTGTTGAGGAACAAGACATGGGCAGTGACACTGTTAGGCAGCGCAGCAGAGGTCACGATATGTCGCCAGAGTCTGAAAGATCATCTGGATGCGACAGCAACTAGCGATTTTATTGCAGTTGAGACTGCGGACGGCTGCGTTCTCCCACCCAACAGGGTTTATGATTTAAAAATTCAAATAGAGGGAGACGTGGAGCGCACCATTTGTGTGATATTCTGGGTTGAACTTACTAGTGATATCCTATTGGCCGAAAGAAACTGGCCACCTGAGCACGTCCGTAAGCTCCCACATGGGGAAGATGTCATTTTGCCTTATTTCTCTAATTTTGTTCCAGAAGCAGAAAAACAAGCCTATGATGTTGAATGGGCTTTAGCGCAGGCACCTGCGTTATACTGCAATCATGTAGGTTGGGGCAAGGACTCTCCTTGTCATGTCATTCCTATTAGGTCTACACCCCAACCTCAGCCACAATATCCTGTTAAACATGAAGCAAAAGCTCTGGTGAGGGAGATCCTCACTCAGCTCGAGTACCAGGGAGTAATTGAGCCCTGTACATCTGCAATGAATAACCCGTTATTCCTGTTGCAAAGCCAGACCATTCCTACAGAATAGTCATAGATTACAGATATTTAAATAGTCATACACGTACATATGCTATACAAAACTCACATAGCACGGCACCAATAAATAATATAGTGTGTAAAAAATATAAAACAACGCTAGATATTTCTAATGGGTTTTTCTGC
Source organism: Pleurodeles waltl (assembly GCF_031143425.1). Taxonomy (NCBI): domain Eukaryota; kingdom Metazoa; phylum Chordata; class Amphibia; order Caudata; family Salamandridae; genus Pleurodeles; species Pleurodeles waltl. The sequence goes on along the minus strand of NC_090440.1, from coordinate 1,985,294,344 downwards.
CAGAACTTAGCACATGAAAGTCGGGACCTGAGCGCATTCTCATTTGGCTCACAAATGCTTTTGTCGTTTACCCCAAGGCTATAAGAACAGCCCAGGGCTATTTTCAGCCCGTGTAACATAAATATTACATGATATTGATCCTGAGGCGTTATCCTACGCGAATGACATATATCTCACGGACGAGGACCTCAACATTCATCTTGTAAGGGTCGATCGGATCATTTTGGGATTTGCAGACCTTGGTTACAAATTAAACGTAAGATTGCCTTTCTCAGTGTATTGTTCCTTGGATACGAGCTATCGAACGAGGGGAAATGCATTATTGTCATTACCCCGGCGCCGGCCTTAGAGGCTGTCACTAAAGCAAACGTTCCCAAAGCTAAAGCATTACATCCACGTTGGATTCAGTGGGCAACGTCTCTGACCGCCACTGATTTTGATTACATCTTTGATCCCAAACTTCAGACACAAGAGTTTCTCCAGTATGAACAGGAGTACCCCGCTCCTCTAAATATCTTGCCACTAGACAGATACCATACTGTCATATACACTGATGGTTCAGCACAACCAGCTGTAGGTACCAAACATCAATACTAAGCCGCTTGCGCAGCTGTGAGCGGTGTGATGGAGGATGGATTTTTCCACCCTCACAACACCTACACACAGACCCCAGGGGACTGCACAGCTCAGTTGGCTGAACTCAAAGCTCTAATATTAGCGCTAGAACACACAGAGCCAGGATGCCTGACTTTAGTAGTCTGTGACTCGTAATACTGCGTCCAGTCATACAATGATTATCTTAATCATTGGAAGCTGAACGGGTTTAGAGATTCCGAAGGGAACACCATTAAACACAAAACATTGTGGGGGAGGGTGGATGATCTTAAGGATAAGCTACCGTGTGTCCATGTAGTACATACATTGGGCCATCAACGTGTAGGAGTACATGTTATCGGCAACACTTTGGCTGATGAAACAGCCAAATGTGCAGTAGCTACGGCTTCTGTGGCTGCAATGACTCGTTCAAAAACGAGACTGTATAATGAAATACTGGCTGCCGTGAAAGCTTCGGCTGAAGGCAAGCCCCTCCCGAAAGGATACCCTACTAATTATTCTTACCACATCAGTGCACAGAATGTTGCCTACTCAACAATTCCTGGGGTTGGAGATCAAGTGATCCCCAACAAAGACTAGAGATTAGATCTAATAAAAGCAGAGCATGAGGGTGTCACTTCTGCACATGCTGGTATCTCGGCCACAATAACACTCTTTCAGAAACGCTTCTGGTGGCCTGGTCTATGCAGACGGACAAAAAAGTACGTCCTTTGTTGTGACATATGCCAGCAAATAAAGGGCTCCAATATCAAACGCCCACCACAGACATCCTTCTTAGTGTCCAGCAGGCCACTACAATGTGTGTACCTGGACCATTGCGGTCCACTCCAACCTGATGGTGCCTACAGATACATCTTAGTCGCTGTAGATTCTTGTTCTAAATTCCTGTGGGTATGGCCGCAGCGGTCGGCTGACGCTCGAACTGTTATAAAAGACTTGCTGATCTTTATCGGCACATATGCGGTTGCAGCATTCCATTCGGACCAGGGCCCTGCATTTGCCTCTAAGGCATTCAGGGACACCATGGGGACGATGGGTGTTGAACTCCATTACTCCTCACCATACCATCCCGAGGGAAATTCGGTCGTGAAGAGGCGGAACCGTGATCTAAAGCAGTCCTTAACAGCTCGAGTATTAGGTTCAGGCCGCAGTTGGCTTCATCACCTATATGGGGTCCAGAGAGCACTGAATAATCTGCCAACACGGTCCTTGGGAGGACGCACTCCTTGTGAAGTTCTCTTTGGGATACCTATGTATGTCCCAGATCTTGATGGCTCTGGTTTGGTGGCAGCAGAAACACCATTTGACATAAATGAATGTCTCAGTGTCTTACAGGAGCTTCAGCAATTTTGTGATGATAAATCATCTACCAGTGCTGCCACCTTAGGAATAAGGGATTTAGCAAAAACTTGAACTGGCTGGATTCCTAAAGTTAGGGATCTGGTTCATGAGAAGATCACTGTGAAGAAGGAATTCGGTCCATCATACAGAGCACCTGTCCCGATCTTGGGAGTTCAAGGTACCAGAACTGTCATCTTACCACCACTGCCTGGTTCCAGAACGAACAGATTCATTTCCATTGATGACATCAAACTCACCATGTGGCTGATCCTTCACAGTAGACCAAGAGGTCTCTAGGTTAGATCCCGATCCCCTCTCACTACCCAACAGGACATACCTCTACATAGTAGGATGAACAACACTACTACGGACTATGCAACAATGTCCAACGCTGTCACAGATACCTCCTCGACTATGGGGAGGGCAGAAAACAAACTCTTGCTAGTCCCAGTTACCACTTCAATGACAACACCTGTCCAAGATTTGGCTGTTTTCTACATGAACACTGCACAGACTGATGACACCGTCTACCATGAGCCTCCACGCGAAGTGGACCAATGTACAAGTAATGCACCGGCTCTAGTATTTGCAGAGACTGCCTCTGGCTATTTCGTAGACATTGATGATTTTTCATCAGATTCATCCACTATTGTGACTGACAGTGTTTCGAAAACACGGAAGCTGTATCAATGGCTTGAAAAGAACTATTTAATATACCAATGGAACTATTTATGGTTCTGTTTGACATTTTCTGCATTATCTTTTTGGGTTGGTTTTTTGACTGTTTTCTTTTTGCTCATAAATGGTCATTACATTCCTGAACGCTCCTCTGTAGAGCCTGTGGATGAAGTCTTAACTCCATATCATTCCTCACTTAAGGTCCGATGAGACTTGTCCCTTGTGAACATTTCAGCAATGCCGATTTCTGATGGGATTGTGTGGGACAATGTTCCCTTTGATATGTACTGGCCTACTGAGGTCATTCAAATTCCATATGTGTTCAAAATATCTATGACAGATGTGATTACACCTGATGTTGTATGTGATGATTGGGATGTCCAAACAGTTGATTCCATGCTAACTGAAATGAAGGACTATTCCGTATTTGAAAGTGATGATGTATATGAACATACAATGAATTATGGGGAAATGTTCTGTTACAACAATTGGGGACATTATTACCTACACCGTGCCACTAGACACAGGCCAGTATTGAACTGTACACAGTGGGAACACTGTTCAGCACCACCAGTGGGGAGCCCAAAACACTATGCAGATAAATTCACATATTTCATTGGGCATGACACGAAAAATGCAGAGTCATACTATTTTAAGTTACCTCTGTCACAAATTATAAAAATGTTGCTAACTAACACAAAACTGGTTTATTCAGATCCCTTTGTTTCCCGGCTTGCAGTTGAGGGTTACGATTACTGGAAGAGCACTGTTGACTTAAAAAGTGTATGGGGAACACAAGATTGGCAAATACAGGGTAAGGAAGCTTTATTTCGAGCATGCCTGATTCCTGTGCAAATTATTTTTTTAAATGACACGATTCAACAGACATCCTGACTGAGGTTAGCAAAAGTTAAAGACATGAACACGCCCAGTATCCCCTCACCGGCGAAGTTTAATGATTGGCAGTATTTCCTTAATATCACAGAGGAAATGCTAGATGCAATGGTTAAGGCTGGTACCTATAATTCTTCACTTTCCAGTCCGGGTGAGTGGTTAATATGCCCAACTGACACAAATAGGTGTCAAGCATATTTTTTGGACTCTTCAGGGGTTTTTACAATTAACAGGCCAGACCCTCGCTTTGTATCGGGTCAACATACAGGTATAGTTACAACATACAGTGTGGGTAAACTGTGCCAACAATGGGTACAAACTAACACAGTATTTCATGTACTTTCCAATGGAAGTTATGTGGTACTGAGCGATCAAAGTTGTTGCAGCATACGACCAGGAATTGCTTACGCAATCTCTGTCTCGAAGGTCGTTACGTGTTACGGACATGTTTTACCCTCCCCCACACGAGAGATAAAAGTATCTAACATGTGGCCCCACATAGATACTATTAATGTAAATTATGACAAGCTGAGCAGACTAAAGGCGCTATTGTTTCAAAAACAGGTCGCTTTGACATCCGCTAGAGAGACGTATGCTTTCCAGATAGCGAGATCATCAGCCGAGATACAATCCCTATTAGATACCAACTTTCTCAAGCACCTTGGAGAACTGGTATCTAGAATATTCAATGCTTCAAGCACTGCTGGGATTGTCCATTTCTTTAAGGCTGTCGGGTCTGGATTCGTGTCCATCTTCCAGACTGTTTTTGGAGTCACCCCATCAGCCATCCATTCACTCTTTTCAAGCGTGTTTGGCGGTTTTCCGATTATTTTGGCATTGATTGGCGGACTACTACTGCTATTTCTTCTGATTCGCAGTGGTTGTTTCTTTCCAGCTACGCAGAGCAATGGAGCCACTCCCACCAACTCAACTGTGCCATGAACGCATGGTTCGGATCTTCAATGCCTCCTTACTGGTGGAATTGGAGCGTGATTGGTCGTTGTAATTTCACCCACTTCTCTGGTGTGTACAACCAGTTTTCCGCTGCGTGTGGTGCCTCTTCGAACACTTGCCTATGGTGTGCCTTGCTGTTGCACCGGCATCTCCTGTGGACCAAGAACTGCTGATGTCCCTGATGAGGGTTCAATCACGGTCGTGCCCCTTGAGACTAAGGCTGCTTCGTGAGGCCACTTATGAGCCTTCAGTTCTAATATCTACTATGGACAATGGCACTGCTGCAGGTGGACCTGCACAAGAGACTGACACGCACTACTCCTCTGTGGATCCATTTGCCCACCCGGTGATCGATCTAACATCTGACGATGTGGACTCATTTTTGAGGTCCTTGGTTGGTGACTTCGATTACACTATTAGAGATCATGACTATAGCAAATAATTTGATGAATTGGCTTGCCATTGTCAATTAAAATTATAAATTCAAAGTTGCCTTTGCTTTGGCCTGCTGTGCTTGTCATGGTTGACATTAACATTCTCTGTATGTATTTTTAACTAATGTTTTTACTACCTTTTAACATATTTTTTAAACGTTTTTAGCTAGTTTTTATACTTGTAGTTTTTTAATCCAGGGCAATTTTAGCGTTGGATTTGTTCACCTTAGTCATACTTGTTACGGCAATGGGGAGGGTGTAGTGAATCCTAGTTTGTTTTAATGGGATAACAGGAGTTAGCTTTGCCGTTGGCTTGCAGACTCATGCCCCTGTCACCTGGTGACTTTTAACCTACTTAGCTTGCTCTGTCTTAGCCCATTCCATTATTTAATTCTTCTAAGATGGCCGCCTTGTTTATAGTAAGGCCACTTGTTATGATTTGCATTATCAGTGCCACTGCGTTAAGGCATCAAGATCAAGTGACAAAGACAAACAAACAGTAGGGGGCATATTTATACTCCGTTTGCGCCAAATTTGCGTCGTTTATTTCGACGCAAATTCAGCGCAAAACTAACGCCATATTTATACTTTGGCGTTAGACGCGTCTAGCGCCAAAGTATGAGGAAAGAGCGTCATTTTTTTGCGTGAACGCCTTCCTTGCGTTAATGAGATGCAAGGTAGGCGTTCCCGTCTAAAAAAATGACTGCGCCGCAAATGCGTCGTATTTATACTCCTGGGCAAAAATCACGCCCGGGAGTGGGCGGGGCAAAAAACCCCGCATTTGCACCTCTTTTTAACGCCTGGGTCAGGGCAGGCGTTAAGGGACCTGTGGGCTCAAAATGAGCCCACAGCTGCCCTCCCATGCCCCCAGGGACCCCCCCTGCCACCCTTGCCCACCCCAGGAGGACACCCAAGGATGGAGGGACCCATCCCAGGGACATTCAGGTAAGTATACAAAAAAAAAATATATATATTTTTTTGCCATTGGGGGGCCAGATTTGTGCCCCCCTACATGCCACAATGCCCAATGACCATGCCCAGGGGACAGAAGTCCCCTGGGCATGGCCATTGGGCAAGGGGGCATGACTCCTGTCTTTACTAAGACAGGAGTCATGTAAATGGGCGTCGTTAAAAATGGCGCAAATCGGGTGGAGGCAATTTTTTTGCGTCAACCTGACTTGCACCATTTTTAAGACGCCCTAACGCCATTTTTCCCTACGCCGGCGCTGCCTGGTGTACGTGGTTTTTTTCCACGCACACCAGGCAGCGCCGGTCTGCTAGCGCCGGCTAACGCCATTCAATAAATACGGCGCCCGCATGGCGCTTCAGAATGGCGTTAGCCGGCGCTAAACTTTTTGACGCTAATCTGCGTTAGCGCAGTTTAGCGTCAAAGAGTATAAATACGGGCCTAGGTGTTCACACTTAGCGACTTTCCCTCTCCATGCTTTCGAGGGAATTGTTTATATTAATTGCTGCCCCAAGCATGTCTGTTATCTATTGTTCGGGAACACACCTACGTCAGGGGTCCAAGTAGATCTGTATAAATACATCACACTTTAGACAGATAATAAGAGGGATTCCGACCAGAGGGCATCGCCACCATCGCTGATATCGATGTAGCACGTCGTCTTGATGCTGACCCAGTATTCGTGTCCCTACGGAGTCTGAGATAGAGACCTCATTCCACGGTAACAATGGTTGGGGGCTCCTCTCATGGGCATGGCATTGGCAGATTAGGTTTAACATACCCAGCTCTCCTTTAGGTAGGAGGTTAGGCCTATCACGATAGGGTATTAGGACATATTATACACTTTCATGTCTTTTCATGTTATTGCAAGATGGTGGGGGTCTTTGTAATAATGACTCTTGTCTTTACAGTTCTGTTTCTTGCACTGTTCATTATCCTAATCATTGCAGCCCATGCACTTTATCGCAGATTGCAGTTGTGTTAAATAAAAACTTCACTGCATCTTCGTTATTGCCTGTGTTTGGATGAGACATGATATATCTGTGAGAAAGGGGTAATCTCCATTTAACCATGACACTCCCTGAGATGTCATACTCTCGAGTCCATTTGTAAAGGCTGCCACAACTCACCTTTTACTATTTGGGTTTTTGGTGAGGTGCTGCTAGTGAGCCGGAAAGGTTGGGACAACAACTGCGACTTGTTGTAGGATAGGCATAGTCGCCTACAAAGTACTGTCATCCTTAAACCAGCAGTCTTGCCTAGAGCAAGAGTCCAAACTATGACACTTCATTTAAGAGTTCAGTGAGGAAGCCCCAGATACATCATTAGGCAATGATTAACCTATGGTGCAAGGGTTGTAAAAGGTAAGCGTAAGCAAGGTTTACAATAAAGTTTCCACCAAAGTTTCATTTACAATGAAAACTGAGGGGCTTATTCACAAGCCAAATGGCATAGGGCAGCGGAGCAAGTGATCTTGCTGCGCTGCCCTGCACCACAGGGAAAGGGCAGAAATGTGCAATATCTACAAGATATGGTGCATTTCTGTCCTCTCCCCTGTGCTGGCGCACAATGGGCTGCCTAGCGCAGATGCAGGCACTGTTGCACCATGGTGTAGGGGTGTCTGCCTTGCATGCAGGATTGTTTTTGTACAAAAAAAACTATTGAGGGAGGCATTACACATACACATAGAAAGAGGAAAAAACAAGGTGAAATAAATATATTTCTCCTTGTTGCACCTCCCCTGGGGAGGCGTAGGATTTTGACACATTACCAGGTTTATAGATTCTTGTAAATGTGGGAATGCGTCAAAACCCATGGGTGTTGCATGGGAAACACCAACATAACACCCACTGAATGCCTCCCTGATGCATTGCAAGGCAACACAGTGACTTGCTCTGCGTTGCCTTGCACCATATCTACAAAGCCATAAAAAGCCCCGCAAAGTGGATTTGCGTGGCATTGTAGATATGGGCCTGCACTGTGCGCTGCCAGTTCATCACAAAAAGTGACGCACCAGTGGCGCACAGGACTTGTAACTAAGCCCCTGAGTACAGAATGTACTCATACCAGCAAGCCAGGAACTCATGCTTTTTCCCTGTCCTTTCACCACTTACCAGATCAGTCTCTTAAATATTTTCACCTTTAACTGGCTTCAAGTGCGAGACTCACCTCCTCTTTAATGCTTGAACCATTGTAAGTGCTAGTTATAAAGTCAGCCCTCCAAAGCTACCTGTTTCATGAGGGGCATCATGGCGTCTTCCAAGCTCGCCTGCCTGAGAGGCAGTTCTCAGAACAACAGGGCCATGAGACCATTTTTCTGGATTGAGCATTAGTAAAATGTAATTTATTTTGTATGCTTTATTCTTCATTTATTTAGCTTAGCAGTCAGTCTGGCTAAGTTAACAATGTAGCGGCATCATGGGGTCTTTCAGGCTTGTCTGCCTGAGAGGCAGTACTGAGAACGACAGGGCCATGAGACCATTTTTCTAGATTGAACATTAGTAAAATGTAATTTAGTTTGTATGTTTAATTCTTCATTTATTTAAATTAACAGGCAGTCTGGCTAAGTTAACAATTTAGCGGCATCTGCCTGAGAGGCAGTACTCAGAAGGACAGGGCCATGAGACCATTTTTCTTGATTGAGCATTAGTAAAATGTAATTTATTTTGTATGTTTTATTCTTCATTTTAATTAGCAGTCAGTCTGGCCTATTTAACAACGTAGCTTTGTTAGACATGACAGACTAAGGGGCATATTCACAAGCCCCTCGTGCCAGTGGAGCATCACTTTTTGTGACGCTCCAATGGTGCTGTGTGCTGCGCCATATTTACAAGGCAGCTTTAAGCCACTTTTTGTGGCTTAACGCCGCCTTGTAAATATGGCCCACTGGATGCAGTCTTTTGCGGCAAAGGTGTGTGCGATAGGTGTTGCTGTGTGCGACCCAAGCAACAGCCATTGCTTTTTGTCACTGCCTGGGATTTACAAGGAAACGTAAATCTGAGGCAGTGCCAAAAATGAACGCCACCCCTGGGGTGGTGTTAGTATAGTGCAATGAGGAGAAATACTTTTATTTCTTCTCGTTTTTGCTTTTTCTATGTGTGCTTTAAAATGCAGCACACATATGTAGAACAAGAGGCCAGTAACCCCTTCGCTGCCAGGCCTTTTCCCCTTCAGTTGCCAGGCCTTTTTTGGGCTATTTAGGGCAGGTGGCGCTTAGAGCCTCATAACTTTTTGTCCACATAAGCTACCCATGCCAAATTTGTGTCCTTTTTTCCAACATCCTAGGGATTCTAGAGGTACCCAGAGTTTGTGGGTTCCTCTAGAGGAGACCAAGAAATTAGCCAAAATACAGCTGAAATGTTGTCTTTTTAAAAAAAATGGGAAGAAAGGGCTGCAGAAGGCTTGTGGTTTGTTCCTTGAAAATGGCATCAACAAAGGGTTTGCGATGCTAAAATCACCATCTTCCCAGTTTTCAGGAACAGGCAGACTTGAATTAGAAAACTACATTTTTCAACACAAATTTGACATTTTACTAAGACATACCTCATTTTTATTATTTTTTGTGCTTTTAGCCTCCTTCCAGTTAGTGACAGAAATGAGTGTGAAACCAGTACTGGATAGCTAAACATTTCTAAAAAGTAAACAAAATTCTGAATTCAGCAAGGGGTCAATTGTGTAGATCCTATAAGGTTTTCCTACAGAAAATAACAGCTGAAATAAAAATAATATTGAAATAGAGGTAAAAAAAACAGCAATTTTTCCCCACATTTTACTCTGTAACTTTTTCCTGCGATGTCAGATTTTCAAAAGCAATATACCGTTACGTCTGCTGGACTCTTCTGGTTGCGGGAATATATAGGGCTCGTAGGTTCATCAAGAACCGTAGGTCCCCAGAGCCTCTAAAGGAGCTGTACCTTGCAATGGGTTTTTATTGTATACCGGGTATACAGCAATTCATTTGGTGAAATAGAAAGAGTGAAAAATAGGTATCAAGGAAGCCTTTTTATTTCTAAAATGGGCACAAGATAAGATGCAGTGTTAATTTGAACATCTCTGAATTCCGAGGTCCTCATGTTAGTACGTGAATTACAGGACATTTCTCAAATAGATGTCTTTTTTACACACTGTCTTACATTTGGAAGGAAAAAATGTAGAGAAAGACAAGGGGCAATAACACTTGTTCTTCTATTCTGTGTTCCCCATAGTCTCCTGATAAAAATGGCACCTCACTTGTGTGGATAGGCATAGAGCCCGCGACAGGAAACACAACATGGACACATCACATTTTACATTGAAATCTGATGTGTTTTTTGCAAAGTGCCTAGCTGTGGACATTGGCCTCTAGCTCAGCCGGCACCTAGTAAAACACAGCAAACCTGGACATTTTTGAAAACTAGACACCTAGGGGAATCCAGGATGGGGTGACTTGTGGGGCTCTCACCAGGTTCAGTTACCCAGCATCCTTACCAAACCTCAAAATGTGCCAAAAAAAAACACTTTCTCCTCACATTTCGGTGCTGCAAAGTTCTGGAATCTGAGGGGAGCCACAAACTTCTGTCTACCCAGGGTTCCCCCAAGTCTCCTGATAAAAATGGTACCTCACTTGTGTGGGTAGGCCTAGTGCCCGCAAAAAGAAATGCCCCAAAACACTATGTGGACACATCAAAATTATCAACTACAAAACTACCTGTTTTTTGAGGGGGGAATGGGAGGGGCACCTGCGTTTTTAGTCCTGGGCTCAGCACCCATATAGGGAAACCTACCAAACCCAAACATTTCTGAAAACTAGACACCCGAGGGAGTCCAGGGAGGTGTGATTTGCATGGATTCCCCCAGCGTTTTCTTACCCAGAATCCTCAGCAAACCTCAAATTTAGCTAAAAAATCACATTTATCCCACACTTCTATGTGAGATCACAGCACCAGGGCAAATCTCCTACCACCTAACGTTCCCATCAGTCTCCCAGTAAAAATGATTCCTCACTTGTGTAGGTGGGCCAAGTGCCTATGACAGGGAAGAACCAAAACATGTTGAAATTGAGGGGGAACCAAAGTGGGTCCAAAAGGGCAGTTTGGAAAAAAAGTTTTTGGGCTGACAAGTGGGGCAGAATTTTTATTGGTATAGATGCGACAATGCTAGGTGGTAGAAATTTTGTGGATTCCTGCAGATTCCGAAAGGGTCCATCACATAAATGTTGGAAAAATGTGTGACTTCCAGCAAAGTTGGAGGTTTGCAGGGCATTGTGGGTAAGAAAATGGTGCAGACCCAGCCAGATGTTTAGTTTTCAGATTTGTCTAGGTCTTGTAGATTTTTCTACATGGCAGCGTCCCAAAGTCCAAAAAGTACAGACCTCACCGTTCCAAGTGGGACGATTTTGAGAGTTAGACAAGCTCTCATGGCCGAAATGTAAAACCAAAACCCAAAATAATCAAATGCCCTCTTGCTTGCCGTGAGATAAGATGTTTTAGTGTGCGAGGGGATAGGTGAAAGACTGTTACCCCCTTCTGTTGTGGTGGGGGCATAACCATGCCCATGCTGGTTGGTAGCACCACCCCACTATTTTTTTTTTTTTATTCCCTGGCATCTAGTAGACTTTCTGCCTCCTCCAGTGAGTGGATTGGGGGTAATTGCCCCATCTGCTCACCAGTGGGCAGAACAACTTTGTCCCCATTTATTTGGAGTAGAATTATGGACATACCCCCACCCTCATTTTTTGAAAAAAATAAATCCTTCCTGATCTGTGGAGGGCTTTCTATAAAAATAAGCTGATCTGCCCCCAAGAGGGGCAGAAATGGCCTAAAATAAAATTGCCCCCCACGGGAGTGACTGTTGCCAAAGGGGTCATTCCCCATCTGTAAAAAAATGGAAAATCCCTGGTACCTAGTGGTTTCTGACCCCCTTGGGGCAGATCAGCCTAATTAAAATAGGCCGATCTGCCCCCAAGGGGGGCTGAAATGGCCTAAGATAAATTTGTACCCCCCCCCCAGGGGAGCGACCTTGCCTAAGGGGTCAATCCCTTTACGTGAAATTGACCAAAAAAAATCCCTGGTGTCTAGTGGTTTCTGCCCTACTTGGGGGCAGATTGGCCTAATAAAAATAGGCCAATCTGTCCCCAAGGGGGGCAGAAATGGGCTAAAGATAATATTCCCCTAGGGAAGCGACCCTTGCCTTGTAAAAAAAGTTTTCAAAAAACCAAAAAAATGATAGCTGGTGTCTAGAGGTTTCTGCCTCCTCCCCCCCAGGGGCAGATCGGCCTAATTAGAAAAGGCCGATCTGCCCCCGGGGGGGGGGGGCAGAAATGGCTTTAAAATAATTTATCCACCTGGGGAGCGGCCCTTGCCCAAGGGGCCACACCCCTTATGCATTAATGAAAAAAAATAAAAACTCCCTGGTGTCTAATGGGAGAAATGCTTAGAGAGACATCAAAGGAAAGGAAATGCCTTTCCTTTCCTTTGATGCCTGTCCCGCCCCACCACGTGATTGGAAGAGACATGCTTTTGTATTTCTCTTCTGATCTGCGCTGGGAGCTGAGCTTCCAGCGCGGTGGGGGCGGCCTCCGATGAGGTCAGTGCACTGATGTCATCAGACGTCACTGAGGGTGTCGGGGATGGGGGGAAGCGGAAGCGATTCCCCTTCTATCCCTGCCCAGTGGAGTGGGGGTCCTTGCACTCCCCCAAGAGCCCATAGTAGGACATAACGGTTACGTCCTTGGCACCCGAGCGGTGCAACCGAGGATGTAACCATTACATCCTGGGCACCCAAGGGGTTAATGATTGTCAATGTGAAGGAAGGTGTCCCTTCTTGCACATAAACAATCACTAAATAATGACGATTTGCTACTTCTATTTGTGCTGCACACATAGGAGTAACAAATCGCCATTGTGGGTTGTTTATGTGCAGGAAGGTAAACCTTCCTGCACATAATCATTCCCTGCAACACAGATACCCTTTCACTATGGTGCAAGGATGCCTGTGTTGCCACTAGGTAGCTAAATTTAGTGCCAGCGCTAGGGGAAACACAGGGGTGCAGCGTATTGTTGTAAATGTGGTGCATCCCTGCATTTTTTAAGTGACGCAGCGTGGTGCTGCCAAATTTGGCACAGTGCTGCATCACTTCCTTGTAAAAATGTCCCATAAATTAATATTTAAAGTGAAATAGGAATGCAAATTATTTGTAAATTAGGCTACAAGGAACTTAGGCCAAATTTAAGAAGGGCCTTGCGCAAAATATAGCCACATTAGCATCATTTTTGTAACCGTAAGGTGGCGATAGTGTGGCATAAACTCTGCACCATATTTACAAAGTGGTGCCATACTTGCATTGCGCCACTTTGTAAACCCTTGAGCCACATTATGCCTGCGCCAGGCATAAAGTATGCAAGGGGGGCATTCCCCCATTAGGGGGCCCACAAAAGTGGTGCAGCGGTAGATCCCACTGCACCATTTTTAGCAGCATTTTTAAAGCCTGCACAGAGCAGGTGTTAAAAGGAGGCACACCATTATGTTTAATAGGCCTCTATGTACTTTGCAGGATTAGCACCGACATTTTTGGTGCTAATCCCGCAAAGCACAATAATTGCGTCAAAAATTATGGCGCCATTGTCCCTAACCTGTACCGGCGCACACATAGTGGCGTTAGGAGGGCGCAACGGGCCGCATGAAAAGTGGCGCATCATGAAATGAAGCGCCACACTTCTTAAATCTGGGCCTTATTTCGAAATGTTTCAAATGGTTAGAAATATTGGTGAACAGACTTTTTGAAGGCGATACATGACTACTATACTAAAGTGACATCTGGCCCTTATTTCCAAATCAGCGATTTGTAATGGGTCGCAAATAGACCTACCTCATGAATATTAATGATGTAGGTCACAATTTGTGACCCATTAGGATTCGCTGCCATCACAGGGATGGTGACCTACTGCGTTCAGCAGACTACCATGTCTGTGATTGCTTTTAAATAAAGCATTTTTTTTTTAATGCAGCCTCTTTTCTTTAAGAAAAACAGGATGTGTTTAAAAATAAAAATGAAACCTTTCATTTTTATTTTGTAACAGTAGGCAGATACCACACCTCTTTTTTTGAGACCTCTTATTTAGTATTAATCTCTATGCTGGACCCCTCTCCTGGAGGCCACTGCTTCTTCACTCTACCCATCCCTGAACCATGCATCTGGAGACCACTCCAAATCTACTCTTCTATAGGCTTTAGTCCACAGAGTCCCTTGTTTGCATGGCTGAGCAGGCCTCAGCTGGTGTGGTGTTTATTTGTGATTTCCATGAGTATTTTCAGTGTTATTGGGTTGGTGTGAGAATAGTTCTTAATTACTGGGCAGTTTTACAAGGAAGGTAATAGTGTGGCTTTTGTTTGGTGTCATATTGGGGGCGTTGGATGTTAATGCCTTGATACATATAATGAATCTAATACTCTAAAAGGTGTACGGTAGTGTGTTTTGATTGACCAAGACAAAGATGTTAACACAGAGAGTGTTTTTATCTAGCTTTTCCAGGCTGTGAGAAGTTGTGGGCAGTGTGCTACATAAATGAGTAAGAGGGTTAAACGACTAGTTTAAGGAGTGTGGGTGTTTCAGTTGCTGATTTCTGCTACTTTTTCAAGTGCACTCTGTTGGATCATGGCTGAATAATGCATGTTATGCCTGTGTCTTGGGCACATATATATATAAACAATCAACCGGGACAGCCATGGCATCTCATGTAGGTATGGCTGGGTTGATGTGCATGAGATATAGAATTAACCTGATTGGCTAATCAAATGTACCTTTAACAACTATTACTACGGGCAGAATGAATTTTAAGCAGTGTGTTTGTATAATGAAGGAAGTGAACTTGCATAGCATTATGTGGTCTGCATTGCCTTAAAGTGCACTATTTTCACCCCACGGATCGGAAAGATAATTGTGGGCCTCATTTACGAGGCCCTAGCGGTACACTGCGCCACCAGTGGTGTGGTGTGCCAGCCCATATTTACAAGGCCACTCAAAGCCACCTTGCTTGGCTTTTCATGGTCTTGTAAATATGGACTCCTTTCATGTATAACACTGTGTGAAAGGGGCGTTCCATGGGTGTTGCTTGGGGTGTTCCCATGCAACACCCATGGAACCGGAAGGAATCTGATGCATTCCCAGATTTACAAGTCTGGGAATGTGTCAGATTCCTACGCTACCTCAGGGGCGGCTTAAGAGTGACGTAGCAGGGAGAAATATCTTTATTTCTCTGTTTTTCCTCTTTCTATGTGTGCAATGCAGCACACATAGAGGAAAACACCTCTTGTCATTGTTTTTGTGCAGGGAGGTGTCCCTTCTCGCACAAAAACAATCATCTCCATTACGCAGGCACCCTTGCACCATGTGTCTTTTGCTGATTCAGACAATGAGGAGAATGTGGTAAAGGGGCTATTTGTGCAAGGTCAAGAGTTGAAAGAGGTCCTTCAACACATCAAGCACAATTTTGACTTTACTGAGTTTGTTCCACTGGAAGAGTTTGAGGATTTCTTTTCTCAGTATCAAAAAAGGAAACTGAATCCGTACCACTTAATTCACTATAAAGAAAGTGTTAGAATCAGAGTGGAAAGAGATGGATAAACATGCTTTTCCCAGATTTCTAGCTAAGAGATACCCTTTGCAGAAATCTATGGACAGTTTTCTTGGCATGGTTACCCCCATTTTCTGCCTGTTGTCAGTGTGTTTGATTGTGTTCACTGGGATCCTTCTAACCAGGACCCCAGTGATTATGCTGTCTCCCTTCTAACGTGGTAACTTAGTTACTTTCACCCCACAGTTGGCATGCTGGTGCCACCATGTAAGTACCTAGGCCCGTATTTATACTCCGTTTGCGCCGAATTTGCGTCGTTTTTTTCGACGCAAATTCGGCGCAAAACTAACGCCATATTTATACTTTGGCGTTAGACGCGTCTAGCGCCAAAGTATGAAGAAAGAGCGTCATTTTTTAGCGTGAACGCCTTCCTTGCGTTAATGAGATGCAAGGAAGGCGTTCCCGTCTAAAAAAATGACGGCGACGCAAATGCGTCGTATTTATACTCACGGGCAAAAATCACGCCCGGGAGGTGGCGGGTCAAAAAAACCCGCATTTGCGCCTGAATTTAACGCCTGGGTCAGGGTAGGCGTTAAGGGACCTGTGGGCTCAGAATGAGCCCACAGGTGCCCTCCCCTGCCCCCAGGGACCCCCCCTGCCACCCCTGCCCACCCCAGGAGGACACCCAAGGATGGAGGGACCCATCCCAGTGAAGTACAGGTAAGTTCAGGTAAGTATAATTTTTTATTTTTTTTTATTTTTTTTGTGGCATAGGGGGGCCTTATTTGTGCCCCCCTACATGCCACTATGCCCAATGACCATGCCCAGGGGACACAAGTCCCCTGGGCATGGCCATTGGGCAAGGGGGCATGACTCCTGTCTTTACTTAGACAGGAGTCATGAAATGGCGTCTGGGCGTCGAAAAAATGGCGCAAATCGGGTTAAGACGATTTTTTAGCGTCAACCTGACTTGCGCCATTTTAAGACGCCCTAACGTCATTTTTTCCCCACGCCGGCGCTGCCTGGTCTACGTGGTTTTTTTCCACGCACACCAGGCAGCGCCGGTCTGATTGCGCCGTCTAACGCCATTCCATAAATACGGCGCCCGCATGGTGCTTCAGAATGGCGTTAGACGGCGCAAAATTTTTTGACGCTAAACTGCGTTAGCGCAGTTTAGCGTCAAAAAGTATAAATATGGGCCCTAGTATATGGTATCCAGGTACCCGGGGCATTGGAGTACCAGTGGGCTGCAGCATGTATTATGCCACCCACGGGGAGCCCATGGAAAGTGCTCTGCAGGCCTGCCATTGCAGCCTGCATGAAAGGGTGCATGGACCCTTTTTCACTACAGGTCACTGCACCAGGTCACAATAAGTAACCCCTATGGCAGGCCCTCCTAGTCCAGAAGGCAGGGTGCACGTACCAGTGTGTGAGGGCATCCCTGCACTAGCAGAGGTGCCCCCATGAACTCCAGTGCCATTTTCATGGACTTCGTGAGTGCGGGGACACCATTTTATGCGTGTACTGGACATAGGTCACTACCTATGTCCAGCTACATAATGGTAGCTCCGAACCTAGGCATGTTTGGTATCAAACATTTCAGAATCATACCCCAATACTGTTGCCAGTATTAGAAGTATGATTCCATCCACTCTGGGGGCTCCTTAGAGGACCACCAGCATTGCTCCTACCAGCCTTAGAGGGTTTTTGGGGCAGCCCAAGCTGCTGCCACCCCTCAGACAGGTTTCTGCCCTCCTGCTGCTTGAAAAGCTCAAGCACAGGAAACTAGAACAAAGGATTTCCTTCGGTAGAGGGGGGTAATACCCTCTTCCTTTGGAAATAGGTGTTACATGGCTTGGGAGGCATGGCCTCCCCAAGCCACTGGTATGCTTTGAAGGGCGCATTTGGTGCACTCCGTGCATAAACCAATCTACACCGGTTCATGGACCCCTAGTTCCTGCTCTGGCGCAAAACTGGACAATGGAAAGGGGAGTGACCACTCCCCTGTTCATCACCACCCCAGGGGTGGTGCCCAGAGCTCCTCCAGGGTGTCCCTGGGTTCTGTCATCTTGAATCCAAGGTTGGCAGGGAACTCTGGGAGCATCTGAGTGGCCAGGTCAGGCAAGTGATGTCAGAGCCCCCTCCTGATAGGTGGTGTTAGAAATAGGGTATCTGGTTAGGATCCTGCCAAGGCAGGGCTAGCTAGGGCCTATCGTAGGGGTGACTTACATGTAGTAAAAGAGGAGTTCTGGACCTAGCAAGTAAATTTAGATGCCAGGTCCTTGTGGCAGAAAACTGCTCATGCAGGCCTGAGACAGGTTTGAAAGGCTACTTCAGTGGGTGGCGCAAGCAGCGCTGCAGGACCACTAGTAGCATTTAATTTACAGGGCCTGGGTATAGGGATACCACAGTACAAGGGACTTATAGGTAAATTAAATATGCCAATTAGGTATCAGCCAATCATATCAACTTTAGAAGGGAGAGCACCTGCACTTTAGCACTGATCAGCAGTAATAAAGTGCTCAGAGTCCTAGGGCCAACAGCGAGAGGTCAGAAAAATATGAGAAAGGAGGCCACAAAGTCAGGGGATGGACCTGCCAAAAGGGCCAGCTTCAACACAACCACCCACCAACCTAAAGCCAGGGGAGACCAATCAATACCTTGATGGGCTTCCCTGGTTGGGGCGATAGAACATGGACCCTGGCCTGCAACTGCAGGGGCATGCTCCAGTTCTATGCCACTCTGATCCCAGTTGAGTCTCTCTGCCAATGCTTCCCAGGCAACCTTGACTAACCCACGGGGGCTCCCTAGCTGCCAATGGCCAGAACCAGGCCCCAGGCCATCTAAGAGCCCCAGGTCTCTGAAACCACAATGAGTGGGGGGCGGTAGCCCAGGTGCATAGCAACCTGTCTCCACTCAACTTCCAATCAGTTTAGGGAGTATACCCTGTTACTGATCCACCAACCTAGGGCCTGCACCCATAGGGTCCACATGAACTAGAGGTGAGGCTCTTCTCCCTCTACCCCTCTTTCTAGGATCCCGCTCTCCTTTCCTAGGAGGGGTATCACCAGAATCCATAACTGCCAGGGTGCTGGGTACAGCCATCCTGCACAATTCTCCCGCCAGCCCAGGATCACTACCTGGCGACTGGCACCCAACCTAGGGACACCACCCATGGATTGCACCAGGGTTCACGGCAAGTTTCCACCTCCCTGAACCCCACTTCCAGAGCGCTGCACCTCCCCACCACGGGAAGGGCCTCCAGAAGTCACACACAGGGGGGTGAGCACACCAACCGCCCCCCCAACCAGGTCAGAGTTTACCCCCTGAACCTGTCTACCCAGTCCAGAGTCACCACCCTCAGACTGAACCATTGCCCAGCAAACTAGGACTTCCTGGGGAGCACACCTACCCCTACCAGATCAGAGTTTACCCCATCAACCTGACCATCCAACCCAGCGTCACCACCCTGCAGTTGAACAATTGCCTGGTGCAACAGGACTTCCTTGGGAGCACACCTACTCCCCATCAGGCCAGAGTTTATCCCCTGAACCTAACCATCAAACCCAGAGTCACCACCCTGCGGTTGAACCATTGCCTGGCACACCAGGACTTCCTGGGGGGGCACACCTACCACCCACAAGGGAAACACCTTTCCCAAGGGCCACACAGGAGTCTTGCTGGCGCAGGTTTCCTGACCTGTGCCCATCTGGCAGAGTCAGGATTCCCCCCAACCCAGAAATGGTTTCACCAGGGTTATTCCTGGAGGGCTCTGACCTCAGAGCTGACCCTCCAGGTTCTCCACTGGGGCCCACAGCCCCCTCTCAACCCTACACCTGGATTTCCACCTCCTCCACTCTGAAGTGAGACTGCCAGACACCAGGACCGGTGGAACGCTATCACCAGCCACTCGCCCAAGTCCTACTGACCAAATGGGATCCTTCTGAGCAGCAGGCCCTACAGTGCAGGCTAGGCTCCCCTCCTGGCGTTCACTCATGGAACCAACCAGGCTCTGAGACTGGGTCTCGGACATTCTGGGACACAGCCCACCCCGACTCCCTCTCCTCTGGGACAAGACATGGGAACCCAAATCCATCTCATTACACTGGGACACAAGCCTCTCCCACCACACCTAGTTGGGAAACACCTAGACCACTCTCTTTAGGAAGGCCCCCTAATGCCACACCAGACCCTCTGGCACTCAATCAGAGGTCTGCCTCCTTTGCAAGCTCCCTGGGGTCAGAGAGCTCACACACTGAAGAGTGTTGGCGTAACCCTGAAAAACAACAATAAAGCAGGTGCTCTCTGACAATCAGATTAAACAGCCCTTCAAAATTGTTTACTGTGCTATCATTCACCAATCCATCTAGTGCAATGCAGCAATCATCCACAAACTCCTCCCAAGGCTGGTGGGACAGTTGCTTACAGCCCCTGAACCTCTTTCTGTATTCCTGAGGGGAAAAACCATATTTCCCAACCAGTGTGTTCTTCATAGTGGAGTACCCCTCCCTGTCACTCCCTTCCAGAGCCAGTAGGGCATCCCTCCCCTCCTCAGGAATATAGCTCCCTAGGCCAGTCCCCCAGTCCTTCTCAGGGATCCTGCGCTCTACCAGAGTCCTCTCATATTCCTTTAACTGCTGATGTATGTCACCCCCCTCTTGGAGCCGAGGTACCAGATCTGTGGGTATGTGAGGAACATCTTTGCTACAGCACTCTACATTGCTGCCACCACTGGACTCCACCTGCAGGCTGGTTAGTCCAGAACCTTCAGACTGCACTCAACAGCGAGTCTCTCTCTCTGGCAAAGGCCCTCTCTGCATCTCTGCCTCTGCCATCCTCTCCTGTACTAAGGCCTCTTCCAACTCATCCCTTCTCTCCTCCACAGCTAGGCTTGCACAGTTAGCAAGCCTAGCTGTGGAGAAGAGAATGGATGAGTTGGAAGAGGCCTTAGTACAGGAGAGGATGGACTCCAGGTCCCACTCTTCCCGCCTATCTCTAAGCTCATCAGGTGTCAAGGAATGAGAGGTAGCCCTGCTTCTTACACTGGATCCAGCAAGGGGCTCCCTATAACTGGGGCCTTCCCTGTCAACTGGCATACCTGCCCGGTCATTGTCACTCTCCTGATCAGTCTTTCCACCGCTTTCTAGGGATGAGGTCTGGGAGCCCTCCCATTGGGTATCCTCCCTACACTCAGGATCCCCTGAGTACGCCCTGAGCACACTCTTCCCCTGGGCATATGTCACAAACCTTTCAAACCTTTCAAAGAAATTCAGAGATCTCCTGAGGTCCCCACCCACTGGCAGTCGTCTCTCTCTACAGAACCCCTCTAATTCTCCTGCGTGTAAAACAGCAGGTCCTATAGGTTAAAGGTTGGCCCCATTTTGAAAAGGTAAAATAAACACAAGTGTGACAACCCACATACCCAAGCGTGAGAACAGAAAACAGGAAAAATTACCAATGAGAGAACGTTATGAGAAGCAAAACATGTGATGGTCTAAAATACAATTTTCGTGGTGCAATAATGAGTCACAATGGTATTGTCAAGCGCAAGTCCTATCCTCACCGCGGACAACCAATGTTAGAAATGGGGTTTCTGGTTGGCTAGGGTATGGACCTAAGCCAGGCAGAACCCACCCACTCTAGTCAGGGCATGGGAGTTACACATCCAAGATAACCCCTGCTCACCCCCTTGGTAGCTTGGCACGAGCAGTCAGGCCTATCCCAGAGGCAATGTGTAAAGCGTTTGCACAACACACACAACACACTTGACGCACCATCCCCACCACAAAGGAAATACAACACCAAGTTATATAAAAATGAACTGTATTGTACACAACATAATTATTAGACCAAACACAACATGTGAGTAATACCCTGCTACTCAAGCAGTTGTCAGAAGGTTACACAATAGTTACTCTGCAGAAACCAGCAGTAGTCACACATAACACACAGGTTACTTATTATTCTGCAACATAAGCAGTAGTCAGGAATCACATAACTAAAGAAATGCACTTGTCCTAAAAATATCATAAATGCCCATACCAGTAACATTAGAAAGCCTATGGCAAGTCATAAAAACATATCAGAATAGAATGCCCATAAAAGGAACATCAGCAGATATATGGCACATCATCAGAGACAAGAAAATATATCAGTCCATATCAGGAACATAAGAAAATAATATTTCCATAGAAAGTAACAGTTTTCTGTGAAGATAAGGCATATCTAGTGCCACAGGGTAAAAAGGGGGGGCCCCGGCGCTCCTTGCGCTCAATGGGGGCCTCGCACTGATGTTAGGGGGGCGGCACGCACCCCCTCTGGTTTTAATATTGGGCCCCTCCTGGGGCCCGTGATCTCTGGCCCCCCCAGGCCTCCTAAAGGAGTGGGGCAAAACACTTGGGGCCACAAGGGGGGACATTGTGGTGCGGGGGGCCTCCGGTGAGGTTTCTGCCCCGCCCACCATCTCCAAAAACAGAATTAGGGCTCCGGTGGCAGGGGGAGCCTCCAATGAGGCTTCCTTCCCCCTGCCCATCTCCAGGACAACTGAAGGGCCCAGTGGGGTGGGGAGCCTCAGATGAGGCTTCCTTCCCCGCCCGACGTCTCCACACAACAGAGAATCCCGCCCGGGCTGCAGCGGTGAGCAGGCACTAAAGTGGGTGCCTGCTTGTGCCGCGGGGGTGCTCCTCAGAGCGTGCTTCGCCCCGGGGGCACGCTAGGGGCACACTTGCTCCGATTTCCCTTTTCTTCATGCCTTGGGGGCACCAGGCAGCACGATTCACTCGTGCTTGGAACAAAGGAGTCTGACTGGCTCCTTTGAGAGAGTGTGCTTCGCCTCCCCCTTCTCTCAGCCCAGAAAGACTATTCAAAATGCAGATGCACCTCTGTGACACCGCCACCCTCCCTGTGCATAGGCTGTCTGAAAAGTATGCAGAAAGCCCAACTGTCACTCTGCCCAGATGTGGATTGGAGTGAAGCTGCAAAACACCAGAGTCATAAGCACAGAGAAATGCTCACTTTCTAGAAGGGGGATTTCTGTAATAATAATAAAAAAATCCACTTACACCAGTAAGCAGCATTTCTCACCACCATTATAACCATACCAAACATGCCTAAGCTACCCCTCATAAATCAGAAAATAACCCCTAGACATAAGGCAGGGCATTTCCAATGCAATCATTTGAGAAGGCAACACTCATAGCAGTGAGAAACCAAATAAGCTGTTTGTGACTTCAAGGACAGGCCACGCAACCAGGCACATGTCCTGCCTTCTACAGACATAGCACCCTGCCTATTGAGCTAGCTAGGGCCTACCTTAGAGGTGACTGGCATGTAGTAAAAGGGGAGTTCTGGGCCTGGCAAGTAAATTTAGATGCCAGATCCCTGTGGCAGAAAACTGCGCAAGCAGGCCATGCGCTAGCAGGCCCGAGACAAGTTTGAAAGGCTACTTCAGTGGGTGGCACAAGCAGCACTGCAGGCCCACTAGTAGTATTTAATTTACAGGCCCTGGGTATAAGGATACCACTGTACAAAGGACTTACAGGTAAATTAAATATGCCAATTAGGTATCAGCCAATCATACCAACTTTAGAAGGGCGAGCACCTGCACATTAGCACTGATCAGCAGTGATAAAGTGCTCAGAGTCCAAGAGCCAACAAAATAGGAGGAAGGAGGCAAAAAGTCATGGGATGGACCTGCCAAAAGGGCCAGGTCCAAAAGGTGGTCACCTGGCTAGGTGACCAGTCCCCCTTTCGGGGCTAATTAGGGGCTCTCTCTTCGGTGGGTCCTCAGATTCAGCTTACAAAATTCCAGCGGGACACCTCTACAACCTCTACTTCGACTTTTAGCCACTGGTACTGCGGCTGGACTCTCCAGGAACCGACAATCTGCATCCATGATGAAGACTCTGCTTGCAACATTGTTTCCATGGCTCCTTCCAGCTTCTACAACATTTCCCCAGCTGTGCATCCTCTGAGGGCAGCAAGTCTTTGGTCTGCACGAGAAGGAAGAAGGAATCTCCTTTGGAGTGAAGGATTCACTCCCCCACATCCGCAGGCACCAACTGCAATGCAATGACAACCGGCTGGGTGGATCTCCTCTCAGCCTGAGCTGCGTAGATCTTGTATCCCAGGTGGTGGTCTGGAGTAGTCCTCTTGGTCCTCTCTTTCAGCTGTCCAACTATGGTGGAGGTAAGCCCTTGCCTTCCCATACAGTACAGTACCCCTGTGCACCATGCCTCTTGAAGCTGCCAAGGCTTGATTGCAGCTCCTCCAAGGGATCTCCAGGCTTCGTGTAGCCCCAGCCCCCAGCACACCATCCTGCGACGCACAGCCTTCTGCGTGCTTCTCCTGCGGCGTGGGACCCTTCTCCATTAGTGCTGCATGGGCTCCTCTGTGACTCCTGGTTCCTCATCCAGTGGGTCTCCTGTGGGAGCTGCCTCTTCGTCTTTGGACTCTCTGCCTTGCAGAGGATCTCCTTAGGACTCCCCCCCTGGGTTGAGACCTCCTGGACCTTGCTGTTCCCCTGCAGCTCCACTTTTGCTTCACTGAGACTTCTGCCTTTGCAAGGCTTGTTGATGGCTTTTCCACACCACTGACCGACTGCAATCATCCATCCAGCGTGGGACGTCGACTGGATCCTCCAGGAACTCTTCACCTGTTCCAGGGCTGTATTCCTGACCGTCTTCGTCTCACCGTCGACCAACTCCTGCGTTCACAGCTGAGTGAATAGTAGCTCCTACTCCTCCTGGTCTCTTCTGTGACTTCTGGACTTAGTCCCCTTCTTCCACGGGTCTTCCTCTTCAGGAATCCACCGCTGGTTTCTTTCAGTCTTGTCTGCGTGTTGCATTTTCTTCATTTTCTTCCTTGTAGGTGGTTTGGGGAAAATCCAGTAACTTACTCCTTTCTTCCTGGTCGCTAAGGGGTACTGTGGTACTTACCTTTGGGGTTTCCTAGTACCCCCAGCTCCCCTCTGCACTCTCCACTTATCTAGGTGCATACCTGTGTTCACATTCCATTTTTTTTGTATATGGTTTGGGCTTCCCTAGAGTCACTTGTGTAATTGCATTTGCACTGTTTTCTGTCACTTTCTCTGCCTATTGCTGATAACTAGTGTACATATTTAGTGTGTTTACTTACCTCCTGTTGGAGTGTTGCCTATCTAGTGTTTTAGTACTGTGTTACTGTAATAAAGACCCTTTATTTTTGTAACAGTGAGTGTTTTATTTTGCGTAATGCTATGTGACTACAGTGGTATTGCATGAGCTTTCCATGTCTCCTAGATAAGCCCTGGCTGCCTCTAGAAAGCCTGGCTTCTAGACACTGCCTACACTACACAAATAGGGGATACCTGGACCTGGTATAAGGTGTAAGTATCTCAGGTACCCACCACACACCAGGCCAGCTTCCTACAGAAACTCAAGGTACTATTATTTCTGAGGATGCCTCACCATCTGATCCTGTGGATAAGAGGGAGGATTCAGCAGTTAAGCATACTTTGCGGCTTCTAACTTTGCTGTTAAGGTATCTACATATTCCTTGCATGCCATTCCATCCTTAATGAAGGATTTTCAGTCTCTTGCGGATTTATTGGATCAAGGAGAGGATATTACTCCTGCCTGGGTACTGATGGAACAGCAAGTTAAACTTTTGTTGAACATTTCATTTGACTTCTTGGGTGCAGCAGCGTGTATTTCAGGCTGTTCTATTGCTGCCAGGCGTCAGTTATGGTTTTGGACTTGGAAAGCTGATGCTGCTCAGAAATCGTTGGTGATGATGATTCCTTTTTAGGGTCGAGCCTGCGTTGCATGCGCTTGCGCATTTGTTTCGCTAAGCGAGAAGCTTTAGTAATTAAAAAGGTCTCGGAGCCCTGTCCACGTCACGTCAGTGTCTGTCATTGGCTTGTGGGTTTGCCTGTTAGAATGTGCTTGATTTCATTAGTGGAAGGCATGCACATGTCATGCCTTTTCCGGTGGACAGCTCTCCTCGAGCGCATCGACCAAGTACAGAAAACATGCGAGGCTCGCTGTTTTCTGTCCGGCTCGTGGACTACTTTTTCTCTATTTTCCCAGCTCGATCTCGCTTGTCAGAAGTCGAGCGCTTTACATAATATCGGCCCTGTTACACAGTTAATTGCACTTTTTCGGGTTACTTACATAAATGCACTTTTGCCGATAGGTTTCATTACCAGTGAAAAGTCGGGTTAGGAGTTTAGAACGCTATCAGCTCTAACACGAGCAAACGCGAGACCCGTCGCATTGCAAATGCTTGTTCTGGGGTGAAATTGTTTGGCCCTCCATTGGAGGACATGATTAAGAAATCAGCTGAAGACTGTACAGTTTTAGCTCCAGATAAGTGAGCTGAGAGCAAGTTTTTTAGGAATAAAAGAGCTTTTGGTTCTGCAAAGCAGGAGAAGAACAATCAGCCCTTTTGTGGTAGGGGGCAAGGCTGGAGGGCCTTTTCCTTAGAATAATCCCAGTTTGATCAGCCTGGCACTTCTTCCTGTCAAACCACTGCAAAGCCCTGACTATTTGATAGCTACTCTCTGTCCAGAAGGGGGGGCGAATTGCTCTCTTTTATCAAGTGTGGTGTCAGACAGTAACAGATCAATGGGTCCTTCAAGGAAGGTTTTCAAATGAGCTTTTCTTCTGCTCCAGATTTTTTTCACTCAACTCCGTTGCCAAGAGAGGGATTAAAAAGACAAGTTTTGCTAGAAGGGATATTGAACAATTTCATTCAGCATGTGAAATTCAAAATGGTGGCACTTCAGAACATTCTTACTTTGATAAATCAAAGGGACTTTCTGCCTCATTGGACTTGGAGGATGCAAATCTACATGTGCCAGTGCATTAAAGCTCGCAGGAGTTTCTCTGTTTATGTGTCCAGGGTCAACATTAACAGTTCAAGGTTTAGCCTTTTAGTTTGACATTTTCACCAAGCGTCTTTACTAAGGTATTGGCTCTAGTATAGGACTCTTGCGTGCTAAAAGTGTTCAGGTGTTTCCCTACCTAGACAATTTACTGATTTATGCTTCTTTTTCCAAGGCG
Organism: Pleurodeles waltl; assembly: GCF_031143425.1. Classification (NCBI taxonomy): domain Eukaryota; kingdom Metazoa; phylum Chordata; class Amphibia; order Caudata; family Salamandridae; genus Pleurodeles; species Pleurodeles waltl. The sequence goes on along the minus strand of NC_090440.1, from coordinate 1,985,267,868 downwards.
AAGATTCATGTGAAGGAAGTGTGCAAGATATTACAGAATTGTGGGTCATTGCTTAATCTAAAGAAGTCCAGTCTCTCGCCTACTCAGGAATTGACTTTTATCAGAGCACATTTCAGGACATTGGATATTGGAGGGGAAGGTGTTGGAGAGATACCAAACTTTAATGACAGAGGCTCAGGCTTTGTTGAGGCTTTTAGTGGTGACAGTGAGGCGGTGGTTGCTATTGCAGGGTCTGATGTCATTTTCCTTGTTGTTTCTGCCCTGGGCACGATTGCATTTGTAACCCCTGATAGTCATGTGTTGTCTTATTGGAAGACAAGCTCTCAGGACTATGTGCAGAACATTCCAGTGACTTTGCAAGTAAAGTGGGCATTGAATTGGTGGGTAATAGAATGTGTTGAAAGGAAGACTTTTTAAAATGAGACCTTTAATGATTGTAATTACAAATGCCAGCAGGTTAGTTTTGGGCAAGACCCTGGATGCTCTGACAGCTCAGTTGAAGTGGTCACAGATCCAATCTGACAGCTCTTCCAATTACAGGGAGCTGAAGGTGGTCCAGTTGGGTCTCCTTGTATTTGCCCCTCATTTGTCGGGACACCATGTACATATCAGGACAAACAACGGAGTGTCATGGGTTATCTGAATCACCTGGGAGGCTGCAGGGTTCAGACTCTCAGTCGCCTGAATCAGGAGATTCTCAGTTGGGCTGAAGCAGCGCTCAGGGTCAGATTTAAGATAAGTGGCCCTGCACCCAGTTCTAATGCCACCATGTGGGCACCATACCTAAGAAACGGCGCACCATGGTGGTAGTTAGGGAACTTGCATCAGAAGTTTTGACGCTAGTTCGGAGCTTTGCAGAAATGCTGACGCTAATCCTCCAAAGCCCATTGAGGCCCATTGTAAACAATGGTGTGCCTTCTTTGAACACCTGCTCTGATCAGATGTTCAAAGTGCTGAAAAAAATGACGCAAATAAGTCTCTTAGATTTCTTTCTGATTGCTTTCCTTATGGGAAAACAGCCACTTTGCATGTATTGTGCCTGGCGCAGGCATAATGTAACGCAAAGGGTTACAAAGTGTTGCAATGCATGCATTGCGCCACTTTGTAAAGTTGAGGAAGGAAGTGTTCCTGCAGTTGAATAGGAGGTTTGGGCAACCAAGGATAGATTTGTTTGCTTCGAAAGAGACTGCCAAGCTGCTATGATTCTGCACAATAATTCCCTGCCAGGAAGCTTGGAAGTTGGACACCAGGTCGATCAGGTGGCTGAAGGGCCTGTTGTATGCCTTACCCCTGATTCCCTTAAACCCCAAGGTATTGCAGAAGTTCAGGAGGGAAGGGGTTTTTGTGCCTCTACTGATTCCAGGGTGGCAGAGGCAGCCATAGTTTCCTCTTGTGCTGGAATTGGCAGTCCAACCATGTTGGGAGATTCCTTATCATCCATACCCATTTGTAGGACCTCAGCTTTCGATCTGAGTGCCTCATGGTTGCACTTTCAGGTTTGGTTGTTGAAAGGGTGAATTTGTTGGCTAAAAGCTGTTCCCCTGTAATAGCTAACTTATTGCAACAGTCTAGATGACCTTCTACATTGAGGGCATATGAGCATCATTGGTCAAATTTTGTCAAATGGTGTGGGGTGAATGGATTGTATCGTGAAGATTTGGTTTTGGCTAGAGTTCTAGATTTTGTTTCTGATGGTTTTTCTCTTGGATTAGTGACCTCCACTATCAGGGCTCAGTAGGCATCGCTTAGAGCGTTTAAAACTCCTTTGCTGGATCAACCGAATCCTTTGATTACCAGGGTTTTCAAATCATTTTTGTTGAAAAGACCCAAGCTGATAGTGCCAGCCCCATTTTGGCATTTACCTCTAGTCTTAAAGACTTTCCAGGGAGCACTCTTTGAACCGTTGGAGACAGTGGATTTAAAATTCCTGACCCTTACATATGTGTTTCCCCTGGCTTTTGTGTCTGCTTGAAGAGTTGGGGAGTTGGGATTTTTTTTTTAGATCTGGGTCATTTTTTAGGGTATTGAATGAGAGTAGTTTTGAGCTATAACCCTACCTTCATCCCTAAAGGTCATTCATTCTTTGACACATCAGCAGAAGTAGTTCTCCCAGAACCTGGTTCCATGGAAAAAACTTTTTATTATGAATTTATCTTACCAGGATTGAGGCTTTCAGGAAGATGGGCAGTTTTTTGTGTGTCTTTTTGGCCAGTAAGAATTGTTTGAAACCTTCAAATTCTACTCTTTAGTTGATGGATTAAGCAGGCCATTCTTTTAGCTTACAACTCCCAGGAGGAAAGCTTGGTCTGTCAAGTTCAGAGCAGATCGGCTAAGGCCATGGGTATTTTTTGGGCCGTTTGCAAAGGTGTATCAATGGAGGAGATTTGCAGAGCAGCCACTTGGTCCCTTCTACATATTTTCATGGCCCATTATAGGCTGGATGTGGGTGGCGGTGCCCTTGTGTCATTTGCAACTTCAGTTTTGAATTCCCCATTTCTGATTCCTTCTGTGTGTTGAACCATATTTTGGTATTTTCAAATTAAAACATATATGTAGCATTTGAGCTCTTGCATACCTGTTTTCTTATTTATTTGCACTAGTAGCAATGAAGCAGTTTGTCTTTCTCACTACAGCATAGTTTCACATCCCTCCCAGCCCTGGATAATTGGCTTCATTTTTTAGTGCCTGCCTGCAGCGCACTTGCATTGCTTCGCAGCACTGAGCTGGCTCGACCACGGATGGAGAGCTCAGCTCTGCGTTCTTCACAGGCTTCCAAAGAGCAGCCCATTAATTTACAGAGCAACGCATTTCCAGTACGGTTTTGCAAGCAGCAGGAAGGGAAACAGGAACTCTTGTCTCGTTCTTTCATTGAATATCACTGACAACTCTAGACTAGAGATTTTAAAGTGATAGCACAGAGTAACGCTTTACCCCTGACGTCATTTACCGCTCCGCCCTTACGATGTTCAAGGAGCAAGGGCATTCTAGTTTTCTTGCTGCACCATATTACGAGCGGTGTTATTCAAGTTTCCATTGGTCGTGCCATATCAGCACGGAAAATTAGTTCTGTGGAAGATGCGGTGATGCGCACACCAAAACTGTAAGGCTCATATTTATGGATTTTGCCACAAAACTGCGCTAACCAAGTTTTGTGTCAAAATCCATAGCGTATGATAGACCATTCCATAGCACCAGCTGGGTGCCATAATTATGGAATGGCGCACAGCGGCACAAATGACAAGCTAGCTTCTAAAGAAAAGATGCTAGCTGCCGGGGGAGAGGGGTGGCTGGAGGGGAAAAGGTGCTAGTGGCCCAGAAATGAGGTTAGGCTTGTTAGCAGCAATAAATATGCCGCTAACCAGCCTTGCACTATTTTCTGACGCACTACCACGCAAACATGACTCTAGACAGGAGTCATGCCCACCACCCTAATGGCCAGCTCCTGGGCAAGGCCATAATACCCAGTGCCAGGCAGGGGGCCCCATGTAAGGGGCCCACAATGGCACAGAAAAAATAAATAAATAAAATTATCATTACTTACCATGATGGGGTCCCCCATCCTATGGCGTCCCTCTGGTGTGGGTGTTCCTGGTGCTTGGGGTGGGCATCTGTGGACCCATTCCATGGTGTGTAGCCCGTCGTTTTTGCACCGGAGTATAAATAAGGCGGTAAGGGGTTAGCGTGATATTGTGGACGGGAACGCCTAACTTGCATCTCATTAGTGCAAGATAGTTTGCCGAATCCACAATATGAGGCTAACCCCTATATTTTGCCCGTAGACGGGTCTAGCATAAAAATATAAATATGGAGTTAGCTATGGTCCGTTTCAGCGTCAGCCAAGTATAAATATGCAGCTAAGTGCTTAGTTGCACTCACCACGGTGATACACACACCTTCATCATATTTTATTAATAACTTGTCAGGCACAGTGACGGTTCACTACGGTGGTACGCATACCTTAAATAATTTCATGAATCTAACACGCAGGTACAAGGAGCGTACATTACGGTGATACGATCACCTTTGTTTTGTCACACTTACTGAAGTAGTGTTTCACTTAAACAGTGATGCACACACCTTGTTTTGTGGATCACATGTATAATGTTTATGCTAGTTTAGTTTTTTAGTTTATAAAAATATAACAATCTGTTGAGATACTTTAAATATTTCCGTTGTTTTATTTTCATCTGTGAATTTACATTTATAATAAGTGAGGTTTAAGTTTTACTTACATTGTTGAAGTACTTAATTTTCTCAAACTTAAAGTATGTCTGCTACCAGGGGCGGCTCCTCCATAGGGACCGCCAGCAGCAACCGCTGCAAATCCTTTCACAAGGAAGGGATAACAAACTGTGTTTATTATCCCTTCCTTGTAAAAGGGGCGCGGCATTGGGGGTGACCAGCAGAGGGGAGTGCACTGTGCACTCCCCCCAGAGCTCATATGTGTTTGGCCGGCCGACTCAGGCCGGCCAAACACACATGCGCACAGGGCTCTCTCCAGCCCAGCAACACCGTTGCTGGGCTGGAGAGAGCCTGCACAGGCTCCCAGTTTGCCTCGGAGCACCCTGGCTGGGCACTCCCAGACAATCCTGACGCTGCTTCGAGCAGCGCCAAAAATGACCACAGTGCAGACTTGAAGCCTGTGCCTGCCTGCTGCTGACAACAAGGGAGAGAGGAGCAGCGCGGGAGCAGAGGTAAGTTTTTTTGTGGAAATTTTATTAATTCCCCCCACCCCGTGCCCCGCCCCACCCCCAGAAATCACTGCGCGCCTCGACTGTCTACTACATGTGGAAATCCACCACCTCCATTTTTAATAGTCCAAACCAACCGTCTATGAAATGGGAAAAATGGTTGAGACATTTCAACAATTATTCATTAGCCATCAATAGTGACACCTTTCCGGCAGCAAGGAAGAAAGCATTTTTAATAAATGTATTGGGTAATGACGCAAAAGATGTTTATGAACATTTACCAGCACTTTCAACACCACAAGGAGTGGAAGCAAGTGATCATGACTGTTTTTCTGATGCTTTAGATTGTCTTAAGAAAAGCTTTAGGGACAGATGTATCAAACAGTTTTGCCCATTCTGTGTCTAAGGGAAAATGTGTTCATACATATGTCCCTTTTAGTGAAGATCCACACATTGTTATGGAAAGATGCTGTTTACACACAACATCAGTTATTGGCCGAATCTGTAGTTTCTGCACTTCACATTCTTGCAGCAGATTGTGCATTCGGAACATTAGTGTTTGTAGCTTTTACGTCATCGAATTCCTGCGTTGCAAGAAGTAATTGCTATTGCTAAAAGTGTGGAACATTCCATCAGCTTGTTTAAAGCCATTAAGGTAGATAGTACTCCATTGAGGGTAGCAGCTTTAACAATGAAAAGCACAAACAAACCTGTGGGATTTAATATAGAGGTAGTAAACCATCAGTACCTTTGTTTCATTCTAATAACAGAGCTCAATGCACTCGCTGTGGATCAAAAATGCATGGTGCTAAATATAAGTCTTGTCCAGCAAGGGGAAGAGAGTGTTTTAAGTGTGGGAAATTGGGTCATTTTGGTACAGTCTGTTAGAGTTTTGTCAAAAGGGTATTGAGTATGAATGAGGGAGCGGTGGATGAGGTGTCTGTGGCTGAAAATATTGTGTTGTGTATTAAAGAACAACCTGTGTGATTAAATAGTACAAGAGGAAGTTTCTTTAGAAAAATGTTAACATTGGATCTGATACAGAAGTAAAGGGCATTCATATTATTGCCAGTAGTGCAGCAAAAGGTGCTGGTGTGGATATTCACCACCTATGGTGAAATTACTATTGAGGATAGAAAATTAAAAGTAATGGCGGATTCAGTATCCCTATATACTAATATTTCATATGTTTTCTAACTAGTTCCCTAACTACCGCCATGGTGCGCTGTGTCTTAAACATGGCGCACACATGATGGCATGAGGGGGGCGCTAAGAGGCCAAGAAAAGTGGCGCTGCACTGCGTGCAACACCACTTTTCTTAAATCTGGCCCTTTCTTGTGAATGGGTGGCCATCAGAAAAACATGTATCCAAAGAACTTCAAGGGGCATGTTTATACACCCCTAGCGACACATTAGCATAATTCTTTTGACACTAATGTGTCTTAACGAGGCCAAAATCCTTGCACCATATTTACAAAGTGGCGCAATGCATGCACTGTGCCACTTTATAACCCTTTTGCTCTACATTATGCCTGCGCCAGGCATAATGTATGCAAAGGGGGCATTCCAACATTAGGGGGGCATAAAACATGGCGCAAGGAAATCTAACTGATTTCCTTGCATCATTTTTTACAGCATTTTCAACGCCTGCCCAGAGCAGGTATTAAAAGGGGGCCACCATTATGGCTTGCAGGAGTACGCCAATATTTTGGTGCTAGACTTGCAGAGTACATCAATATCGTCATGACGCTATTGCCCCATACTCTGCGCCATGGTGCGCCATATTTTAAATATGGCGCACACCTGGTGGCAGTAGGGGGCGATAAAGGGCGTAAGAAAAGTGGCGCTGCACACAACGCAGTGCCACTTTTAATTAAATATTCCCCCAAGTATTCTGGAAGGTCAGAGATGATTTAGCTGTGAAAAATGACGTAGTTATCAAAGGAGAATGCGTTGTTCCCCCTGCAAGAATCAGAAGAAAACTTTTTTCTATTGCTCATTTGGGACGTCATGGACAAACCAGCATTGTTAAGAAAGTTAGGCCCTGATTTGAGAAAAGTGGCGCTGCTCCCAGCACCACTTTTCTTGGGCCTATTAGTGACCCCCTAACGCCACTGTGTGTACCCTGTATCTAAGATACGGCACACCATGGCGGTAGTAAGGGGAACTAGCGTCAAAAAATGTTATGCTAGTTCGGAGCTTTGCTGGATTAACGTAAATAATATTGACGCTCATCCTGCAAAGCCCATTAAAGTCCATTGTAAACAATGGTGTGTCTCCTTTTAACACCTTCTCTGAGCAGGCGTTAAAAGTGCCGAAATCTAACAGATTTCTTTGCACTATTTTTTCGGCCCCCCCTGGCGCAAACATAATGTGGAGCAAAGGGGTACAGAGTGGTGCAATGCATGCATTGTGCCACTTTGTAAAATTGGCACAGCAATTTTGGCCTCGTAGGGCCACATTAGCATAAAAAACATGATGCTAATGTGGCGCAAGGAGGCGCTAGGGGCTCTTAAATCTGCCCATTAAACCCATATTTATACTTTTTTAGCACTGCATATGCACCACCTTTTGACGCAAAAGCGTTGCTAACTTACAAAATACAATTGTATTTTGTAAGTTTGCGCCGCTGTTGCGTCCAAAAATGACATAAATGCGGTGCTATAAAAGTATAAATATGCACCACTCTGTACACCTTCAATCATACAATCATATTTGCAAGTTTGCCCCGCTTTTGCGTCAAAAAATGACGCAAATGTGGTGCTAAAAAAGTGTAAATATGGGCCTTTGGGCCATATTTATACTTTTTGATGCAAAACTGCGCAAATGCAGTTTTGCGTAAAAAGATTTACCGCCAGCTAACGCCATTTCTTTGCGCAGCTCGGGCTTCAAATTTAGACTTTGACGTACGGCAGCACAATCCACAGGTGTAAGTAATTTTTTTTTTACTCAAACCAATGCGTCATGTGGTAAAGAAAAACTACTTTAATGCTGCGAAAATGACTGTGAGCCGGTGTACGACGTCACAAACCGGGTAAGGCGCCTCTTTTTGACACAATAGCGTCAATGTGCTAAGGAGAGCCAAAATGAATCCCAGATGCTTGGACAGACCCTAGGAAGATGACAACAGACCAGGAACCAGCCAGGAGGACTCACACAAGACCCAGGAGAAGGAGAAGAAGAAAAGAAAGTGCCGGTTCAGTGTAGAGGAGCAGGAAATTCTGGTGAAAGAGGTGACGGAACACCAGCACCAACTTTTTGTCACCTCTAAATTGCCAGTTAGTAGGAGAGAGGCAATATGGCAACAAATTGTTGACAAGATAAACAGTATGGCAGAATTACGGAGAACAGTCATCGAGTGCAAGAAACGCTTGCATGACTGCAAGCGTAGGACAAAGGAAAAGATGGCCAGGAACCGGAAGGCAGCACTGCAGACTGGAGGTGGGAGTCCAGCACCACAGGAGGCCCTGGACCACATGGAGGAGATGGTGGCAGCCGTCATCCCTGAGGAGATCGTCACAGGGATTCAAGGACAGGACAGCGCAGACTACCAGGAGACAACACAGATGCAGGGTAAGTCGCATGGGGAATTAAAATGCACAAATGTTAACTGTAAGCAGGGGGGTGGACATACCTACTACACAATGCATGTAAGCCATGATATTCAGGGAGTGGCATGGGTAAAGGGGCATGGCACGGGGCCATGGGGTGTTCAGAGAAATCCTGGGGCACAGTACTACACTACACCAACAACCTTTGCATGGGGTATGCTGCCATGCCAAGGATGTTGGAAAGGTAAAGCCAGTCCAGGAGGGTAGGGTACAACGTAAAACTTGCCTGCTGTCACATGACAGCTGGTATTCTCCCTACATGAACTAGGGCTCAATTAACAGACTCAGGCCATATCTGCAAGTGGAATGTAATATTGACAACTATATCCACAATCACCTCTGCTGTGTGTGCAGGTCAAGTAGCTAATGGCAGTTGCGTGCCCATGGATCAAACACACCCAAGTTAGAGGGTTCAGGATGACAACGTTATCAATCCCCTGAAATTAATACAAATGTGCTAATCCTGTCAAATGTGAATATCCATAGTTTCTACAAACATCAGCCATTGTCATAAACATTATGAGGTACACAGCACTAATGTCATACCCATGCTGCATATGTCAGGGTCCACCCTGTGCCTGGGTCACAATAGCTCCAGTGACACCATGCAACATCCCAAATGTGATACTGCTCAGACAACAGCAGGGGGAGGACATGTGTCACCTGCTAGTGAAATACACCCGCACAGTCAGAAGAGGAAATGGAACACTGCTAGGACCATCAGTGCAATCCAATGTAGCACACATTCCCCAACATCAACATTACACACTACCAATGCTTACATATGTAGTGTGGCATGCCAGTGCTATACATAGTTATGCTAGGTCTCAGCAACATATAGCTGGATGTGAAATATCAGAGACTGGCTCAGTTCCAGATGGTTAAGTGTGGTGCAAGTGCCATCAGACCTCCCACAGCCAGTGCAAGGCCTTACCATGCGAATGGAAGTAGACAGAGGGTTGAGTAGGACAAGAAGGTGGCAATATACAATTTGGCCAGAACCATCCCCTAGACGATGTGATGCTGACAAGTCCACAAACTAACCACACTACATGTGACATGCAGGGGGGGCATAGGCCTGGGAGAATGCTAATATTATAGACAGGAACAATGAACAGGAACCAAAATCACAATGTGCAACTAATAGGAAGGCAGGTACGTCACATTACAAATGCCACAACAAAGACACACTAATTGTACAATTTCTCATTGCAGAGGACGAAGGCTCTCCTGGGGATATGCCTGTCCTGGACTTCCCTGATGACATGGATGACGAGCTGACGAACATCAGCCAGCAGACCCTCCAAGATGTCCTTGGAACCCTCCAGACCCCACCTTCAGTCGCAAGGAGGAGCACAGATACAGCAGCCATCACAGAGGACCCACCCACCACCCCAATTGTATGACCTGCCAGCTCCAACCCAGCTGAGGACTCTGACAACACTGGCACCAGCTTTGAGAGAACCATAGTTGGAGTACAGAGTGAGCTGGCCAAGGAGGTGCGGGTGGGGATGGAAAATATGGCAGCCAGCCTAGAGGCGGTGCGTTTGTGCATGATGTCAACTGCAGAACAGGCGGCAACCATGCAATGGAGAACATCAATCTTGCAAGAACTTGAAAAAAGTGTGAAGGAAATCAGCACAGCTGTAAGAGAGTTGAAACAACACCTCCAACAATAAACCTATCAACGTGTGCACAAATGCAATATTGACCCCCTCAGGGACGACCTGGCTGCCTACCACAGTGATGTGGCTGCTATTCTTAAGAACCAGCTGCTCCTCCTTGCTGCAGTACTGCCCTTAATAGCCCCACTGTTGGCACCTACTGGGATGTCTGACTCCACGTCTTCAAACACTGAGGTGTGTGTTGCCCCTTCACATCCACCACCACCAAGGGCAGAGGAGACAACACACACATCAGAAGATGAAGACGTGGAACAGATCACCTTCACCAGCAAGAGTACCTGGTAGCACTAGTCCCTGCCACATGGCCACTTAAAACCCAGGTCCTGTGCTTTGTAACATGCCAGTCTTGCAACAGCTGCTCTCAGCACTGTTCTCCAGCCCACTGTTTACCTTGTCACAATGCCCTGTGATTGTCTCTCACTAACTCATTGGCAAATCATGTCTCTCTGCACTGTATGACACTTCACCCCAGCTTGTCCAATGACATGTCCTTTTGCACTTGTGTAGGATCACAATGAAAGGTATCACACTAATGGACTCACAATCATGGAGAACGTAAATATAGCACAACAGCACTTTAAAATAAATAGCACTTCAACAACCACTTTGTCTCTGTGTAATGTGACACATCAACCCTGAGGGAGATTAGTGATGTTTGCCTCATGTCAATGCCCATAGAATGTCAGTACAACTGCCCTGAAAGAATGTGGGCTCATAACTATGCACTGTGGTCTGGATTGTACCATCATCTACCCTTCATGAAGATCAATTCTGAGGTAACTCAAAACTATACAGTAAAAGGCTGTGTTGGACCGAATAAGTCTTCTTTAAGGGATGTCTAAGCCGAAAAATATTGCCTTCAAATTATTGTACTAGACAATCTTTACATATGTGACATTTGTCACAATTGTTTCCCACACACACCACACAGCAGGAATGGATGTGTATGAGTGTACGTACAAAAAGGTAACCTGGCTGTACAATGTAACATATGATAGGTGTGAGTCATGTATACTATACTACTTGAGAATATACCATCACTCACCTTATAAGGCTTCACTTGAACATCAGGCTGCAGGCAGACATAACGTAGTGTCCTCAATACCAAATCTGGTCCCAAAGTTTGTGAGATTGAAAACATACATACAAAATGAACACCACATAGGGATCAATAGTAACCTTGACTGGTGGGTGCAAGGGATGGCAGATTCTTAGCAAAGTAGCTCTGGTGTAGCTGCCAATGTGACAGCTCAATTGGGATTTGGTTGCAGGATGGGACACAAATGCAAATACTAAAGAGACAAAGTTCACCCATGCCAAGGCCCTGATCCCCAAGCATATCACACATACTTTAAAGGAGTACCTAAATATTTATTTAACAGTAAAAACGGATATTAAAACCAGGGGAAACACTTTAACTAACCTAACCTATCCTAACTACACATTACTCACAACTGGCCCTAACTAACTTAAGCTAAACTTACTTATCACATTTAACTAAACACTATAAACATCAACCCCCCACCCCCCTTATAAGACGGGACACATGAAGAACAACATATACTGACCTAAACACATACTATCTTATACTAAACAAATATATATTTTTTTATTTATATATATATTATATATATATATATTATTATATATATTGACATTCTGTGCAGGAAACTGTGATTTAATTTAATGGAATAAAATTGATGAAATTCAATTTATGAATACTCCTTTTGTCCTCACGAGACGGTTAAAGGATCAGTGCAGCCGTTTGGTGGATATCGTTCCACAACAAACATAATAAAATAACATTTCAAAATATCATACCCCCAACCCACTACTTCTAACTAAACTAACAGCCTATACTAACCTAACACTAAGCCCCCTAAACCCGCTAATTAAAAGAACCAGGAAAGAGGAGGGAGGTGAGGGAATCATGTCAGAGGGTGTAATTGTTACAAGTTCGCCCTCCGCAGGTTCTTCTTTATGTCACACACCCTCTTATTAATTTGTGACACCTCCTGCTGCAGCCTGTCCAGTCTCCACAGCATACGTTGCATGTCACGTTGCATCACACTGAAATCTGCAGGGTCAGTGACTGCAGCAGGGGTGGTCTGAGTGCCAATTGTAGATGTGTGTCCGGTTGGTGGTGCCATGCTTGTTGGGGGAGGTGCAGGTGCTGCTGTCAGTGGTCCTGGGGCAGTGGAAGTTGATGGTTCTGTAGTGGTGGCTGATATCCTTAGTGCCACCTGGGTGGTAGTGGTGGTGCTGGTGGTGGCGTATGTTGTGGACACCGAAGGGCCCCCTTGGCCAAATGCCCTCCACACTCCTGAGGCTCTTTCATGGCGATAACGCCGTGCCATGTGGCAGAACCCAGACTCCACATCCAGAATGTGGCGGTAACGCATCGCCCTGCGCTGAAACTCACAAATCTGGATGGCATCCATATTGGCTGCTGTTAAAAAAGATGAAGCTGAACATTAGGTACTTCATTGTGTGATATAGGTACTGATGAGAATCAGACAATACATCTAGGGCCATATTTATACTCTGGTTGCGCCGAATTTGCGTCGTTTTTTTCGACGCAAATTCGACGCTAAACTAACGCCAACTAACGCCATATTTATACTATGGCGTTAGACGCTTCGGGCGCCAAAGTGCCCGGAGTGTGCGTCATTTTTTAGCGTGAACCCCTTCCTTGCGTTAATGATATGCAAGGGAGGTGTTCCCGTCTTAAAAAATGACTCCCAGGCCTTTACGTGGTATTTATACTCCCGGGCAAAAGAGACGCCCGGGAGTGGGCGTGGCCAAAAACGGCGCATTTGCGCCGCTTTTTAACGCCTGGGTCAGGCATGGCGTTAAGGGACAAGTGGGCTCAAAATGAGCCCAGAGTGCCCTCCCCTGCCCCCAGGGACCCCCCTGCCACCCTTGCCCACCCCAGGAGGACACCCAAGGACGGAGGGACCCATCCCATGGACATTAAGGTAAGTTCAGGTAAGTATTTTTTTTATTTTTTTTTTGTGGCATAGGGGGGCCTGATTTGTGCCCCCCTACATGCCACTATGCCCAATGACCATGCCCAGGGGACAGAAGTCCCCTGGGCATGGCCATTGGGCAAGGGGGCATGACTCCTATCTTTACAATGATAGGAGTCATGTTGATGGGGGATGGGCGTCGAAAAAAAATGGCGCAAGTCGGGTTACGACGATTTTTTCGACGTAACCTGACTTGCCCCATTTTAAGACGCCCTAACGCCATTTTCCCCCTACGCCGGCGCTGCCTGGTCTACGTGGTTTTTTTCCACGCAAACCAGGCAGCGCCGGTCTGCTTGCGCCGGCTAACGCCATTCCATAAATACGGCGCCCGCATGGCGCTTCAGAATGGCGTTAGACGGCGCAAAATTTTTTGACGCTAAACTGCGTTAGCGCAGTTTAGCGTCAAAAAGTATAAATATGGGCCCTAATGTAGCTGAAACAGGCCATATCACCATGCACATCACAGATTGTCCCTGAGGAAGTACATGTCAATGCTGCCTACACATGTCCTAACAGCACAGCAATACTCTAAAAGATGTGTAACAACTTAAATGACCTATGCATCATTGTTCAGCCATTAGTCACGTAAAAAATGCTGCAAGTCCTCCACATATGACAGGCCAACTTATGACTATCTTCTGGATGACAATCAAGGGCCACAAGATCTGTGATTTGTAAATGGAATTGCCAGGATGGAATGCAGTTGCTAATCATGAGTGTGTACTCTAGTTTGGACAAGTGATTTACAGATTTACATGTCTGTGTACTAAACTTGGATCATCACACCTAGGTACACATTTCATAACCCTAAGCCTGTGCCTCGGGCGGGATGGGCAAGCAACACATACTTTCAAACATCAAGGACACCCAGGAAGCTTTGGACAGCTGTACATGGGTTTGGGCAGTCCACCACAGGTAAGGAGGATGTCCAACTAGGGTAGACCCAAACCTTGGACAATCCCATCCACATTTATGTTTGTAAATGCAGACAATTGTCAACATCATTTAATACCACTAATACCTGTCTTACAACAAGCAGATAGATGCAAGCACATATCTGGGCATGAGCTGCGTGCACACCTATGACATTGTACTCAAGTGCCACATACACGTAGCACAACATGTGGAGCTAGATGCTGCTAGGGAGTCAGACATACAGTTGAACATGTTCATTAGTGAACAGGGAGGCTCAAGTCTGTGGGTAAGACTTTGGCATCCCTATTCTGTGAGATTCAGGGTCTGACGTGCCAACTAAATCATGAATATGGGCCTCTGCTAATTTTTCTTTATAAAAATTTCCAAAACAAATTTCACCCTCTTCACATGGCCATGCCTGCAGCCTACATCCCAAAATATGACTATACGCTACTGATTGTCCAACTCTAAGATGGGAAAAAAGTGAAACTCCACACAAGTAACATATCAGATCATTTGCCAACACATCATACCTTGCTATGTGTCCAACACACAGGAGTCAATCACACAACAGCTGCAAAAACAACACAGAACTGAAATATCAACACTTACTGGATTGTCTGGGTCCGCAAATCAACCCACTTCTCAGATCGTGTAGGGGGCAGGTCCACCTGTAAAGCATGGAAGGGAGAAATGGGTTCAATGTGTGTGCACTGTACAACACTTTCAAATAAAATTACTGTGTGTAACATTAAATCTGAAAGTCCAGCCTCTCAGGCATGATGATACTCCAACAGACATACTACTGCAAACATGTACAGACCCGGACACTTCAGTGAGTGATACACACATATCTGAACACATGCAGTGGTCCTAACAATCATGTGGTGACAAACATGCTCCATCAATTGGTTTCTGACTCATTTATAGAATGTACTCCTCTCATCATTTGTAGTAATGAGAGACATGCAAAGCCACTTTCCCGGAGCACTGCAATACCAGTCACTCAGGTATTGTGGCTTGTGCATCAAGGGACAATCATTTACTGTGTGACATACCTATGGGTTGATTTAAGGTCATGATTTATCATGTTTTCTATGGTCCCTTACATGTAGGGCCTGTGTTGCGTGTAGGTTACATATGCTACATTAACAGCATGAGCTACATATGCCCCCTATGACACCATAATGGGAGGGATCCTGTGCGTTAATTGGTGACAATTTGAGGCTAGCCATGGATTGACCAGTTTTAGTATTTTGATACAACAAGGAGATATATGCTGACAGTGTATATTGCAGTCATCCATGACAGACTGCATGGGCACAGGTGTAGTCATTGCACCTGAAATGTGTCAGTCATTGCCCTGTGTACCCATTATGGGGTTTGGAAATCACAGTGAGCCACATTCATCATCTTACATTTGCCAAGTTGATAGATCAGCGGCTTTACAGCAAACTGACACTGTCATATTATTAATACATGGTTTAGCAAATGTACCACTGTGTCAATCATGATGATGTAGCTTCCAATTTGTATGTACCTTTGGAATGGCAGCAGTCACAGGAATGCTGGTCTTCCGATCTTAGCATACACCCATGTCTGTGATAGCCTCCATACTGGGAAGTTAGTTATTGAACATATGCTGCACTAGATCAGCAGGGGTGTACCAAACAAAACTAGCAAAGTATTAGGGAACTTTATATGTATGATGGAATTGGTCAGGGGTCCCTTGCACGACATCATGCACGTAATACATTGTGACCATGCATTCCCCAACGTCAGGTATCCCATGATGATCCCATAACTTATGAGAAGTTCATGGCTATAGAGTAACACAGATGTCAAATGCATTAGCTCTTTTCCAGCTATTGTGCCCAAGAACAATGTAAAACACACAGGTACAATGAACAGAGGGCCATAGATAGTTGTTATCCCTCAATTTGTATAATTTGCTTCATTTTATGTGCTACAGCTATGGAAAGTAGCACCAAACATTTAGATATAAACCTGTGTGCATTACTTTGGCATCCATTCCTAATTTAATTGTGGCACAACCAAGCCAAACTGTCAGCCTAAGATATTACCTGAAGTTAGAAAGAACTTGGGCCCATATTTATACTTTTTAACGCAAACCAGCGCCGGCTCTGGCTTCCGTAAAAATTTTTACCGCTTGCTAACACCATTCCTACGCACTATGCAGGTGCCTTACTTAAGGATTGACGTTAGCCGGCGTAGGGAAGAATGGGGGTTGTGCGTCAAAAAATGGTGCAAGTCAGGTTTGAGTCAAAAATAATGGCTCAAACCGGACTTGCGCCATTTTTTGACGCACTGCCCCCATGGAAATGACTCCTGTCTTAGCAAAGACAGGAGTCATGCCCCCTTGCCCAGTGGACATGCCCAGGGAACTTCTGTCCCTTGGGCATGGCCACTGGGCACAGTGGTATGTTTCGGGGCCCAAATTAGGCCCCCCATGCCACTTTAAAAAATAAAAAAATAATACTTACCTCAACTTACCTGTACTTACCTGGGATGGGTCCCCCCATCCATGGGTGTCCTCCTGGGGTGGGTGAGGGTGGCAGGGGGTGTCCCTGGGGGCAGGGAAGGGCACCTCTGGACTACTTCCATGGTCTGAGACCATGGAAGTGAGCCCACAGGTCCCTTAATGCCCTAACCCAGGTGTTTTTTAAGGCCCGCCCCCTCCAGTCCGTTAAAATGACGCAGGAGTATAAATAAGGCGCACAGGCCTTAAAGTCATTTTTTGGATGGGAACGCCTACCTTGCATGTCATTAACGCAAGGTGGTTTCCCTCATCCAAAAAATGACGCACACTGAGGTTTTTTGACGTCCGCGGGGTTGGGCGTCATAGTTTAAATATGGGGCAAGATTTGCGCCGAATGTGCGTCAAAAGTTTGACGCACATTCGGCGCAAACAGAGTATAAATATGCCCCTTGGTACGTATGGGCCAGAATACAGTTCAGACATGTATTAGAAATAATTGGGGGACACATTAATTCTTTAAATTATCTGGTGAAAAACATGTCTTTCCTGGTACACTCACAGACCATGCATAAAACATGTGTCAGAGCCACATTTGCATCATCTATTGACGTGAAGGCAGAACTAATTTACAGGCTCCAGTTGTGTTTTGTAACTTAGTGCAGCTGTTGCGTCAACAAATGACGGTAATGTGTAGCAATTATTGTATAACTCAGGGCCACTGTATGTTTAACTTGCATTCCACATGTCCAAATACATTGCCTGCAGCATATGAACACATCTGCTACTGTCACTACAAAGCATTTAAATGTGCACATTACTCTGAATTGTACTCACCAACAGGGCCACCAATCACAATACCCAGGTGGTCCAGCAGGTTTTGCTCCCTGGCAACAAGGTCAGCCCAGCGGTGCTTTAGTTGGTGGTCGTTGTGCGGTGTGTTGTAGACACGTTGCAGATGGTACAGGACCTTTGACCACAGGAGCCTCCTTGCCTCTGTGTGATGCCCCTGTATCACCCTGCCACCTGCTTCGATCATCAATGGGAGGAAGTGGCACACCAGACAAATTAATCCCCCCAGCTCCTCCTCACCCATTCTACCCAGACCTGGCCTACCCAACATGACTGAAATAATAAGGGAATTAAGGGGTACAGAGGATAATTAAGGAAAAGGAGGAGAGGGAAATGAAATGTAAATAACCCTAAAACAGCCCAACTATCCCCAAACTAACCATACCCACAACAGACTCCCAACAGTACAAAGACAAAATTAGACACCAGAAATGACAAAAATCCACTTACACAAGATACCACAGACACTTAGAAAACACCAAAAGACAATATAAAGAGCACACAGGAGACAAATTCACAATATTCACAGAGAGACAAGTCCAAACACCGCCACACAATCAAGAAAAATCACAGACTGCAAAGTGAAAGTGAAAGTACACGCACTGTACCAATTCTGTAAACAGGATATCCTATTACATCACTTCCTGCCTCAAATGTGGTGCGTTTTTATTATGATGCGTCAAATTATTATAATGCTTACAGTCTGTGCGTCATTTTTTTTTTTAGAAATGACCCCGCATCCATATTTCCAAATATTTTTCATTGCTAACCAATTTCATGGGGTACACTGTGGTAATTACCGCTCAGGGCCAATGGATGTATCATGGCAGCGAGTGTCATTTTTCTACGCATATGCTGCGTTTTTTGACACATATGTGTCTTTTTTGGCTTGTATATGTCAAAATGTATGTCTTTTACTGGGTTTGGGTCATTTTTCACATTTTTATAGTACATGACAGCTGTAACTATACAGAGATAGGCTGTTTGCACATACATTGTGCATTCCAGTGTTTGGGCACATGTGGCAGATCACACTACTGTGGACAGGATCCTCTAGTTGTTGTATCGGATTTGCACTCTTCACTGACGCAGTAGATACCCAAACTTTTGGAATACAAATTGGTATTACCCAGTTTGAGCAGGTTGTGCGTCAATAGAGGATAGCAAGGCTACGCAACTTAATACAGTAACTCATTGCCTGTGTGTCAATGTGTGTAAGTTGGCTCTTTCAATTTTAGTTGTCCCACTGTGT
The DNA here is from genome assembly GCF_031143425.1 of Pleurodeles waltl. Taxonomy (NCBI): domain Eukaryota; kingdom Metazoa; phylum Chordata; class Amphibia; order Caudata; family Salamandridae; genus Pleurodeles; species Pleurodeles waltl. Next base: position 1,985,249,336 of record NC_090440.1, on the reverse strand, counting down.
GAACATCACAAGACATGTTTTCATAAATGTGCTTGTATGCATGTGTTGTCAATGTGGATAACCATCAGATGCTATTCAGTGTGGAAATAAGTAAGGAAATGTGTTTGTCATACACGTAGCAGCAAATGCTGTGTGAACTTCCCAGAATTTTGGGACAAAAGCATCTTCCAGGACAATCCATGCACAGGATAGATAGAGGACGGTTGATCATGGCAATGTTCCAAGACTAAGCCATCACATGTTCTGGAATGTTGGATACCACTTCCTAGTCACTTGTTTGGATACTACCCATGAGTCAGGCATTTGAAACTGCTATGTGGGTACAGTGTTTGTGACACAGAGTCCCAAAACCAATCCACAAATGTAATGCCACTCCACAGTTTGAGTCATATAACTGACCTATGTTTCTCTTGTGGCAGTGGAGGACCAGTAGACCAAGCAGCATGTGTTCACATATTTCCAGTGGTTAATTGCACAAAGGTGTCCAGTTCAAGTGTGTGGGGCCATGTGTAGCCTGTGTCATTACTGGGGTCCATGTTGTCACAGTTACGTGCAGGTCTAGTCATGAGTCTGTGGAGCCATTCCCTGCATTAACAAAGTATCCTTCACAGCTGAATTGAACGAAAGCCAAAGAGGAATTGAGAACACACATGGAGATAGTCCAGCTATGGCACTGCAAAAATTTTATAAGACTGACAACAGGGCAACCTTGGTGTGCTCATAAAGTTAATGGATCAGTAATTTAAAACCGGAAGGTTTCCTCACAACATTTATACACAGGGTGGCCTCTAAAATTCCCATTGCAGCCGGGTACATCAGTGCCTCTGTGCTGATTAATCTCACAGCTATTCACCACACAAGCCCCATCAATAGGTTGGGGCCGATGTGAATCAATGTGTGGACCTTCAGGGTACAAACATGTTTTGATATTTCATGCACATTATCAAACATTGTTTGTTGTGCTGGAGGCACCATACCCAATCCATGCATACAGCCATGGTACACTGTCACTATTTGTCACTCATGCATACATGAAACCCAGACAAGGGATGGTCCATGATTAGGCTATTTGAAGACATGTCCCACCCCATGAGACGATAAGTAAACTGATTACGCTATACAATGTATTTGAGTATTCATTGTAGACCTACCTGACACAATACCCCAGGAGGAAAGTGAGGGCATGGAAAGCAACTATGAGACAAAGGTAGCCACATGGAACATTTATGGTCACAGAAAGACAGGGACCAATCAGGCTAACAGGTTGGAGGCTCTGTCAGGAACTAACATGAACAAGGCAAATACACAGTGAGCAGACTGTGACAGGTCAAAGCTGGAACAACACTGTGGAAATTGAAAACTGTATTTTTCCTTATTTATACAATAACCCAAGGCCTGTGTTACACAAGTGATTTATACAGCAATGAATAACAGGGATATACATATAATGGCAGCTTCTATGCTGTTCCAGGCAGCAGCAAGGGCAGTTAATGTTCAAATGGCTGGTCTGCATTGAAGTGCTCACAGGTGTGTGTAGCTTCAGTCTCTCACAAGTCCTGTGGGTGAGAATCAAGTTCATAGGGCCAACAGTGCCTTTCACATGGGAAGCAATGGACAGGTGATTACAGGTCCTACAGACTACCAGGCAGTGCATTATCTGACCAGAAGTCCATGCAGACAGATGAACTATGACTATGGCATGCCATACTAAAGAGGGAAGCACACTGGAGTCAGAATGTTAGTCTGGGTGTGTGTAGATGAAGGATTATCTGGGTACAAATAGTCTATTTCCAGGGCCCCCTAGATAAGGGTGGGGAGAGACTGAAAACATGGCAGTGGCAGGACTTATGACCTGGGATGGCATGTGCAGGGGATGTCTTGTGAGCAATGCTAGTCATACCTGGGGCACTTGTGCTATCCATTTGCAGCTTACATGGACTTCTTGTCACACATACTCCTTGCAGAGATAGCTGATGTCACACTTACTGCTGTCAAGGGTCTGGTCATACATTCCTGTTACCAATGCAATAGCACATCCACTGCCTCAAGTTGTGTGCCATATGCTGCAATGAACCATGTTGCCAACATGTATGTGTGCCATAGCTGTGGTCCTCTGATATTGCCCTTCAAATGAGAAATGGACAGGATAAATGTCATTTACAGTGTATGTGAAGTTGGGTGTACATTCATACCCATGAAATGTGATGTGGATTTTTCAGTAACCTAATCTGTATATCTGCAATGCTCCATGAGGCTACACTCTGATTATGAATCTTAGGGATAATGTGATGCATAAATGATTATCCAGACCATGATATAGTGATTAGAATAGGTGTTTATTGACATATGGTAAGACAGTGGTGATGGTGACTATAGTTAAAAGAAGTTTTGGACAATGTGTTGTCTCCGACGCAGTCCTGCTGCAGTGTTTGGATGGTCCCCCTCATGTTGATGGACAGCATCCTCCTCTTCCTCCTCTTCAGCCATTTGTGGGTCTGGTTCATAGAGGGGTATGTTCCTCCTTACACAAATGTTGTGCAGGATGGCACAGTTCAAAATGATCCTGCAGACCATTTCTGATGAGTATAGGAGGCTGCCTCCGGTGATGTCAAGGCACCTGAATCTTGACTTCAGGATGCCAAAGGTCCTCTCGACTATGGTGTGTGTCCTCCGACGTGCCTCATTATAGTCACGCTCTGATGCTGTGCTTGGGTTTGAAAATGGGGTCATGATCCATGGCTGGATCCCATACCCCTGATCAGCTGAAAGAGAAAATGAGTGAGAAAATGTTGATGTTGCTTTGCACCATGATTATCACTTTGCATGGCAGTTGTTCTCTTGTGTTGTCTGTGACTAATCTGTGCTTGTGTTATTGTGTGGAATTCTAGGCTTCTAGGATGTACCATCTGCATTGGGATGTTTCATTATCTGAACTGGTGTTTGGCTGGATGTTAGCGGTATTTTTGAAGACTTGCAGTACATTGTGTACTCCCATGAATTATGTCATGTAAAAGAGATGTCCATGTGTCTTAACTAGGGGTGACATGATACTTCCATACACAGAATCAATTCCACAGTGGTGGTAACACGGTTGCATCTATATGGCCTGTACATCCCATCCAATTTAACATATGCAATAGAATTTGTTAAACATCAGTGAGGCTTTTTGATTTGGATAGGTGGCATTATACAACACTTCTCCATAAGTTTGTAGCACTGAAGTGTTGACAAATGACAATGCACAAATATCCCATGTGTGACAAGTTCTCTGCAGACCTATTTATCTGCCCTTACTGAGTTGACTCATGTTCAAACGTGTACCTATACTACTAAACCTGGTCCAGTTTAGCTGGCTAACTTGGTTGTGAGGTTGACAGTTTGAGTGTCAGAAGGTCCATATAACTGTACATCTGTTGTGTATATGTGTAATTGTCTCAAACCGTATGTGTAGGAATGTGCACTCTCAATATTGTCAAATCAATATGTGTTCTTAGCACAGTCCACTTGCGTATTGGTAGTGGGCAATGTCAGAGCAGGAGTGATGTGAGATATTGGTACGGCCTCAATGATGCCATGTCACCTTCATTAGAGTCATCATCATGCTGTGTGTCTCATTGTGTTTGACCTGCAGCAAAACACATTACACACCTCTTACACAGTACTTATTGCTTGGAAGGGTGTGTGATTGAGTGTTATTGATGTGATATTGAAAGATTCATCTTCCAAGTTGTACTGCCAGTTAAGGCCATGTCATTGTCATTGTGTTGTTTTAAATTGGTCTCTTGTGTCTCTGGAGTGGCATCTGTTGTTATTTGCATCTGTCATTTGTCCATAGGTGTGTATCCCATTGGGTGAGGATATCACACATGACTAGCAGTGTCACAACCTCAGTGTCTTCCTAGCCACGTGTCAATGTAGTGGTGTATGTGTTGTGTGTTCTACAGGGTTGCTGCGCTGTGTGTATATGAGTAGGTTTCTGTACTTACCAACAAGTAGGCCATTTCCATATCGTCCATCCTGGAAGTGTTGATTGATGGTGCAGTGGCGGAAGATGAATGAATCATGTACACGCCCAGGATACTTTGCCACGATGTTGGTGATCAATCCCCTGCACATTGATGGAGTATGTGTGCTTCCTGTTGCGGTATAGATGCTCAGTTGCAGCAGGTGGCACAATGTGTACATGTGTGCAGTCAATGGCACCAAGTACGTGTGGGAAGCCGTTGATTTGGTAGAAGCCCTGTTTGGTCTCCTGCTCCTTCTGCTGTGTGTTGGGGAAGCTGATGTGGCGAGGTGTGAGGGAGATTATTGCATCCAGGACCTTGGGTAGGAAGTCAGAGAATCAGGGCTGTGATATCCCGGCAACCAGGGTACCAGTGGTTTAAAACGAGCCACTTGCCAACATGTGGAGGACAGCTAGCAGCTTGGTCTCTGGTGGAATGGTGTGGGGTGTCTGCAAGCTGTGTACCAGCTGTGGCTCAATGTTGCGCAGCAGCTGCTGAATGGCTTGCCAGTTGAGTCTGTACCTCTGGATGATGTCTTGTTGCCAGAGTCCCTGAAGGGTTGTCCTGGTGCGGAATATCCTCTCTTGCCTTCTCCCTTGCCTTTGGGGTCCCTGCTGGTGTTGTGGAAGCTGCTGGTGTTGGTCCTGTGCTCTGCGTCTTTGTGCATGCTGGATGAATAGCACCTCCATGTCTTCCTTTTGGAGCTCTGATGTTGCTTCTGTGTGTTTTCCTTAGGTACTGGTGTGTTTGCCCCATTTTAACGCCTGCCTTGACCCAGGCGTTATTTTTTTTATGCAAATCGGGCTGTGCGTCATTTTCTGACTCCGCCTCCCAGCCGTGCAGGATTTTTGCGCGGTAGCATAAATATGGCGCACGGGTGTTTAAGTCATTTTTGGGACAGGAACCAAATGACCTTGCATGTCATTAACACAAGGCGGTTTCTGGCATCCAGAAAATGACGCACACAGAGGAATTTAGACGTTCGCAGGGTAGGGCGTCATAGTATAAATATGGTGCAAGGTTTGCACCGAATGTGCATCAAACTTTTTGACGCACATTTGGCACAGAAAGAGAATACATATGCCTCTTAGTGTCTCCGAACCAAGTATGGAAAAGGATTTGATCAATCAACCTGATTTTACTACTAAACCTATGGTTTGTGACTTCACTAAGCAACAAGAAAATGTAAGAATGTTATCAAATGATGTTGTCGCATCAGAAAGTATGAAAGAGAAGAGGAACATTAAGTTGCCAAGGAAATCTGATGAATTTGTCAAGTTTTTAAAAAATATGATTCTAATATAAGGAAGGGAGGTGGGTATGTGATAAGTAGAATCTAGTTCTACTGCATTTTATTTTAGTGGTATAGATTTGTATTCCATCATCGTTCTTACCTACTGTGCTTGAGCAGTAGACTGTTACTGCTTGTACTTCTGTTACATTTCTGGCTGTTGTAATCTTGCTGCTGTGATGTCGGAATGCTCTAATAAATGGACACAATTTATACTTTGATTCTTGTATTTGGTGTCACCATTTACCTCAGGACAGTACACTTGTTTCTGTGTACTGTTTTGAGATTCTAATTATAGAATAGGTCGAGCGGAGGGCTTCCTTTTTTCCTGTAATAAATCATTGGCGGTGGAAATGTTTTTAAAAAGGTTAAGTGCCGCTGCATTAGAATATACGTATAAACCGTTTTGTATCTTTGTAGAATTATCAAGTGCCACTAGGTGGAGCTGTGGCTACTGAAATAAATAGCTAAATGGCAAGGCAGTTTCACAGAAAAACGGTAGTAAGAAGCTGCAAAACCTAAGGCGCCACGGCTTGGGAAAAGCACTCTGACGGTCAGGGTGTAAAGAGAAAGGAAAGAAACTATGGTGTGGTTTCAGGGAGAACCGTCATTGCAAGGCCACAAACCAAAGTGAGAAGAGCATGGACGTCAATTCACACACCCTTTGACATCCACTTTCACTCAGACACTCCTACTTAAACATACCCAAAAATTTACGCTTAGATGCAGTCTCTCATATAAACGCACTCTCACCCACAAGCATGCACACAACATCTATGTAAAAGCATTTTTTACTTACTCCAGCTGTCATGGAAGGGCATATTCCAGCTAATTGTACTCCATTTTTATTACACTAATAGTGAATGATATATATTTTATTCACTAGTTGTGTAATACAAAAATTGACAGAAAACAAAGCTAGTGGGGCCCCAACTAGCTGCCACTGTATTCCTGACATTGAATTTATCACCTCTGTGGCCAGGGGCCAGGCAATGCCAGGGGTAGCAAAGGGCAAGCCAGCTGCGACCCCTGGTGTGGTGACCCCTAAATGACATCCATGCAGAAGAGCATAGTATATTTATAAGATATTTGCAGTAAGCATAATACAGTCAAAGCGCATAAAAATATTTTTGGCGAAATAAAGTTGTAACACATACCGAGTTTGGACTGACGATCTTTAGATGCAAAGGACTTGGCTCTACTTTCGAACTGCAGATCGTGGTTGTTGGACCTGGCCTTTTTGACAGGGTCATCCCCAAACTTTTTGCCTCCTTCCTCCTATTTTTTCTGACCTGTTGTTGTTGGCTTTTGAACTCTGGGCACTTTACCACTGCTAACCAGTGCTAAAGTGTATATGCTCTCTGTGTGAATTGTACTGTTGATTGGTTTATCCATGATTGGCTATTTGATTTACTTGTAAGACCCTAGTAATGTGCACTGTATGTGCCTAGGGCCTGTAGATTAAATGCTACTAGTGGGCCTGCAGCACTGGTTATGCCACCCACTTAAGTAGCCCCTTAACCTTGTCTCAGGCCTGCCAATGCAAGGCCTGTGTGTGCAGTTTTCACTGCCACTTCGACTTGGCATTTAAAAGTACTTGCCAAGCCTAAAACTCCCCTTTTTCTACATATAAGTCACCCCTAATGTGTGCCCTAGGTAACCCCTAGAGCAGGGTGCTGTGTGGGTAAAAGGCAGGACATGTACCTGTGTAGTTTACATGTCCTGGTAGTGTAAAACTCCTAAATTCGTTTTTACACTACTGTGAGGCCTGCTCCCTTCATAGGTTAACATTGGGGCTGCCCTCATACATTGTTGAAGTGGTAGCTGCTGATCTGAGAGGAGTAGGAAGGTCATATTTAGTATGGCCAGAATAATAATACAAAATCCTGCTGACTGGTGAAGTTGGATTTAATATTACTATTTTAGAAATGCCACTTTTAGAAAGTGAGCATTTCTCTGCAGTTAAATCTTTCTGTGCCTTTCAATCCACTCTGGCTAGGTTTAGTTGACAGCTCCTTGTGCATTCACTCAGACACACCCCAAACACAGAGTACTCAGCCTCACTTGCATACATCTGCATTTTGAATGGGTCTTCCTGGGCTGGGAGGGTGGAGGGCCTGCCCCCACTCAAAGGACTGCCACACCCCCTACTGGGACCCTGGCAGACAGGATTGAATTGAAAGGGGACCTGGTGCATTTCTTAGCCACTCTTTGAAGTCTCCCCCACTTCAAAGGCATATTTGGGTATAAAACAGGGCCTGCCCTGCCCTACCACCTCAGACACTTGCTGGAGAAGAAACCTGAACCAGAACCTGCATCCTGCCAAGAAGAACTGCTTGGCTGCCTAAAGGACTCACCTGACTGCTTTCTACAAAGGACTGCTGCCTTGCTGTTGCCCTGCTGCCTTGCTGAACTCTTGTCCAGCTGTAAAAGTGCTCTTCAAGGGCTTGGATAGAGCTTGCCTCCTGGTCCCTGAAGTCTCAGGACCAAAAAGACTTCTCTTTTTCAACTGGACGCCGTGTGCGGCGAAAAATTCGACGCACAGCTTGCTCCACAGTGAAAAATTCAGCGCACACCGATCCGGAAAGACGCCGCTCGACGGGACGCCTGCGGTGCGACCAGAAATTCGACGCACGGCCTGGCCTGGACAACGCCGCCCGACTTCAGAGAGGAAATTGGAGCGACGCCTGCAGTGAGGGAGAAGATTCCACGCACAGCCCACCGGAACGACGTGCAGCCGGATAACAAGCCGAGGAATCCACGCACAGACCCTGGGACATCTGGTAATCCTGTGATCCATAGAAGGAGATGGCCCGTGTGCCAGAAAACGACGCACGTCTTCCTCGAGTGAAAAATAACGACGCAAGTCCGTGTGTGAAGGGGCGTAACCGACGCACACAACATTTTTCCCCGCATCTCCTCTTTTGTGGCCCTCTGCGGAGATTTTCCACTCCAAATCCGGTACTTTGTGCTTGAAAGAGACTGTGGGGGTCATTTTGACCCTGGTGATATAAGACCGCCAGGGCTAAAATGACGGAAGCACCACCAACAGGCTGGCGGTGCTTCCTGGCCTATTACGACTGCGGCGGAAGCGCCGCGGTCGCACCGCCGGGGCCGGCGGTATTCCGCCAGATTTGCCCCGGCGGTATTCTGCCAGATTTGCCCCAGCGGTGATAATCCGCCTGGGCAGCGCTGCTAGCAGCGCTGCCCAGGGGATTACGAGTCCCCGACCACCAGCCTTTTTCTGGCGGTATGAACCGCCAGGAAAAGGCTGGCGGTACGGGGAGTCATGGGGCTCCTGGGGGCCGATGCAGCTTTTCACTGTCTGCTATGCAGATAGTGACAAGCGCAACGGGTGTAACTGCACCCCTCGCACGGCCGCAACACTTGGAGCCGGCTCCCATGTTGCGCCCCACATCCCCGCCGGCCCAGCGGAGATGTCCAAATGGGCACCGCGGGAGTGCGGCCGCCCGTCGGTTACAACTTGGCGGGCAGCGGTAGCAACCCGCCAAAGTTGTAATGACCCCCTTTGTTTACTTTTTAAAGACTTAAGACACTTCATATCACTTTTCAGTGATATCTTTACAAATTCATATTGCATCTTTGTCGTTTTGACCTGCAAATACCCAGCTAAATATTATATATTTTTCTAAACACTGTGTGGTGTATTTTTGTGGTGCTATATTGTGTTATTGTATAATTTATTGCACAAATGCTTTACACATTGCCTTCTAAGTTAAGCCTGACTGCTCAGTGCCAAGCTACCAGAGGGTGGGCACAGGATAATTTGGATTGTGTGTGACTTACCCTGACTAGAGTGAGGGTCCTTGCTTGGACAGAGGGAAACCTGATTGCCAACCAAAGACCCCATTTCTAACATTGGTGATCAGCGGTGAGGATAGGACTTGTATTTGTGCAGTGACATACAGTAGCTAAGTATTTCACTACCTACCCACAGTTGAAGGTCAACTTGATTTTTTCATCTTTTTTGCTTTTGGTTCTCTGATGTCCTCCTGGATATATTATTGATTTTGGACTTTGGTTTTTGGTTTTGCCTATGATACCTTGCCAGATTGGGAATGGATTCCAGCTTCACAGAAGACTACGATGTGTCAAACCTTGTACTTGTTGAATCCCTCACTGAGGCTGAGCTGAGGGGGCTTTGCAGAAAATGGGGACTTCCTATGTCAAGGAGATCCACTAAGATGGAACTGCTAGATATCTATGTAGCCTGGGGAGAAGCACAATGGGCAGAGGAACAGACAGCAAAAAACCAAAGGAATCATAGCCCTGAGAATGATTATGAGGAGGAGGACTACTCAGATGGGGAAAGAGAACCAGTGAGAGCTGAATGGCTCCTAGCGCAAGAGCGGTGGAGAGAGGAGCTAGATGACTTTATTGAAAGGGCTGAGGCAGCAAGAGCCTTAGCCCTGGAAAAAGAAAGGATTGCAGCTCAGGAGCTGAGCTGTGAAAAGCTGAAACTGGAAGCCGGAAGCGCTGAGTCCAGTTCAGATGGTGGCAGCAACAATCTTGCATCCAGTACTGCTGAAGAAGGGCACAAGCCCAGAGATGCGGTGCCCAACTTGAAGAAGGGAGTTGACACACCCCAGGCAGTTCAAGAGTATGAGGTAGTTCCTGTTATGCACAGGGTCCCTGAGAAGGATTGGGGAACTGGCACAGGGAGTCATATTCCTACTGGGGGGAGGGACACTTTACTGGCTCTAGAAGAGAGTGACAGGGAAAATCGTTCCCCCCTGGTGGACGTCCTGGATGTAGAGTGTAGAGACATTCCAGAAGAGTATGGGTTGAGTGTCAGGGACAGTCAGATACTGTCTCACCAGTCTCAGGAGGGTGATGTAGAGTGCTTTTTCAAGGCAGAGTCAGTGGATGGTTGGGTGAAGGATACTGTGGTTAATACATGTGAAGGGCAGAGTGATGTAATTGCTGGAGAGCATATGTCTGGTCCTTATTTTCCAGAGCTACGCCAGCACCAGGTGGAGTGTGAGTTCTCTGCCCCCAGGGAGCTTACAATGGAGGCAGACTTCTGGGTGAGTACCAGAGAGTCTGAGGAGACATTTGGGGGTGCTCCTGAAGGGAGTGGTCTAGGTGTTTCCCAACCAAGTTTGGTGGGAGATGATTGTAGTGTCCCAGGTAGATCCCAGGTCCTAGAGGGTTCCATGAGGGAACGCCAGGAGGGAAGCCTAGCCTGTACCATAGGGCCACCTGTTGAGGGAGGCCCGCAGTGTCAGAAGAAATTGGGGGGGTGACTGTAGCCAGCATCCCACCAGTACTGGTGTCTGGCAGTACCACTCCTAGTGAGGGGGTGCAGAAGTCCAGACAGAGGGTTGAGAGGGGGTTGCGGACCCCAGTGGAGGTCCTGGAGAGTCAGGGGTCAGCTCTGAGAGCAGAGTCCCCCAGGAATGACCCAAGTTAAACCGTTTCTGGTTTGGGAGAGATCCAGACTCTGCCAGACTCTTGTGTAGCCCTTGGGGACGGTGTGTCCCTTGTTGGGGGTGAGCGTGCCCCCCAGTAAGTCCTGGCGTGCCAGGCAATTGTTCAACCTCAGGGTGGTGACTCTGGGTTGGATGACCAGGTTCAGGGGTTAAACTCTGGCCTGGTGGGGGGTCAGTGTGCCCCCCAAGAAGTCCTGGCGTGCCAGGCAATTGTTCAACCTCAGGGTGGTGACTGTGGGTTGGATGACCAGGTTCAGGGGTTAAACTCTGGCCTGGTGGGGGGTCAGTGTGCCCCCCAAGAAGTCCTGGCGTGCCAGGCAATTGTTCAACCTCAAGGTGGTGACTCTGGGTTGGATGGCCAGGTTCAGAGGTTAAACTCTGACCTGGTGGGGGGGTAGGTGTGCCCCCAGAAAGTCCTGGTTTACCAGGCAGTGATCCAGTCTGAGGGTACAGACCCTGGGCTGGAAGACCTTGATCAGGGTGTCCCCCCTGAGCTAGAGAGAGGGGCTACTGATAACAGTGCCCCTACCATGTTGTCTTCTGAGGACGCAACTCCTAGTTTGAGGGTGCTGGACCCCAGAAGGGAGGGAAGGGGGAGGGAAGCCTCACCCCGGGCCCTAGTCCAACCTGAAGGTACAGACCCCTGGTTGGAGGACCAGTGGCAGGTTAAGAGCCCAGCACTGGTGAGAGAGTGGTGCAGGGCTGCTTCTATAAGCACCCTGACCATGTTGGACTCTGGGGGTGCCGCTCCAGGAGGGAGGGTACAGAGCCCCAGAGGGGAGGACCAGGTTCAGGCTGTCATCCCTGACCTGGTGGAAGGGAGAGTGGTTAAAGTGTGCCCAGCACCTGGGGCTACTGCCCCCCACTCTCCACAGCCACAGTGGTTGGAGAGCTTTGAGAGGCCTGGGGCCTGGCTCTCATCCCTGACAGCTGTCAATAACCACTGTGGCTTGCTGTCCGGGTGGACAGAGTTATCCCTGGGGAGGGGACAAGAGTAACACCCCGGGGGTAGAGTGGGTAACACCACTGTGTTGGTCCTGGTGGTACTGCTCCTGGGATACGTCTGTGAGCAAAATAAGGTTAGGTGCTGCACAGATGGTATCCGCAGGTAAGGAGAAAGGTTCCCCATGGGTTGGCTTAGTGGGCCCTGAGAGTATGGGCAGAGGGATCCAATTGGAGTCAGGAAGGTGAAGAACTGGAACATGCCCCTGCTGTTGTGGGCCTGGGTCCTTGTTCTATCGTCTCAAACAGTGAAGTACATCAGGATAGTGATTGTTCTCCCCTGGCTTGAGGCTGGTGGGGGTCATGTTGGATCTGGCCTTTTTGACAGGGTCATCCCCAAACTATTTGCCTTGTTCCTCCTATTTATTATGACCTTTTGTTGTTGGCTTTTGAACTCTGGGCACTTTACCACTGCTAACCAGTGCTAAAGTGCATATGCTCTCTGTGTGAATTGTACTGTTGATTGGTTTATCCATGATTGGCTATTTGATTTACTTGTAAGACCCTAGTATAGTGCGACCGGAACTTCTACGCACGGCCTCGTCTGGACAATGCCGCCCGACTTCAGAGAGGAAATCGACGCAACGCCTGCCATGAGGGAGAAGATTCCACGCACAGCCCACTGGAACGACGCGCAGCCGGATAACAAGCCGAGGAATCCACGCACAGACCCTGGGAAATCTGGTAATCCCGCGATCCATAGAAGGAGACGGCCCGCGTGCTGGAAAATGAGGCACGTCTTCTCAGAGTGAAAAATAACAACGCAAGTCCGTGTGTGAAGGGGCAAAACCGATGCACACACCATTTTTCTTCCTGTAGAACGACGCACGTCTCACCGCGTGAAAAATAACGATGCAAGACCCTGTGTGAAGGGGCGTAACTGACGCACACACCATTTTTCCACGCATCTCCTCTTCTGTGGCCCTCTGCGGAGATTTTCCACTCCAAGCCAGGTACTTTGTGCTTGAAAGAGACTTTGTTTACTATTTAAAGACTTAAGACACTTCATATCACTTTTCAGTGATATCTTTACAAATTCATATTGCATCTTTGTCGTTTTGACCTGCAAATACCCAGATAAATATTATATATTTTTCTAAACACTGTGTGGTGTATTTTTGTGGTGCTATGTTGTGTTATTGTATGATTTATTGCACACATGCTTTACACATTGCCTTCTAAGTTAAGCCTGATTGCTCAGTGCCAAGCTACCAGAGGGTGGGCACAGGATAATTTGGATTGTTTGTGACTTACCCTGACTAGAGTGAGGGACCTTGCATGGACAGAGGGAAACCTGACTGCCAACCAAAGACCCCATTTCTAACAGTGTCACATATTGAAACAGAAAGTATATTAAAGTTGTGGCCACCCGTGTTCTCCATGCACGAGCTGCAGCAGATGGCCATTGGTATGTGAATTTCCCAGTAGCAGTGTGTTAAAAATACGTTTTGTAAATGCAAAATGTAATGCAATAAAAAAAAACATACTGAGGCTCACCGCCCCTGAAGGTGGCTACGTTTTTATGGCTATGAGCATTGTGCATGAGCAAAAGGACCTCACTCACTGTGAGAGGAACCAATGCTTGAATAGGACTGACCTGTTGCCCTATGCTGTACTAGCTGGAAGCAAAAGGTGAATGACAGTTAACAGAACAATGGATGATGAGGGCTAAATAAAAGCCTCTATTATGGGTTGATCTAGATTATTTTTTTCCTACCATCAAATGGTCTTGTCTAGCGCCAGCCCGAGTATAAATCAGAAGGTCTTGGCTAATGCCAAATTTAAAGATAGGTTACCCCTGTGTTATATCGGGGATGGAATGTAAATAGCTGGCTCGCTCTGCATAACTCACGCGAGTGAGGGAATGTTAGGAATGGAATGCAGTGGGAAAATTCAAGGGTGGCGGTTTGTCAGTATGGCCGTACAGAAGGTAGCAGTGTATTTACGCATTGCGGTCTGGGCTTTTTTCCAGAATAAAGCCTGTTTAAACATACATCGTTCTGTGGCTTTTATCATAACAAATTTGGCAACGAGAGACTGGCAGCCCCGACGACCACGCGAGCTACGATCATCAGGTGGTCTACAGGGACATAATTATTCAACATGCGTGAGCAGATTAGCAACGCGAGTAAGTGACTGTGGTCTAATATTCGTGTGGAGTACCTGAGTAGTTTCAAACGTATCTTTTCAAAATACCGTTGGATTTTAGTGCACGCGCACATCGCGTGCCCCGCTTGTGCTGTTCCTTGTGCTGCACTGCAGTATCACAGCGTCACGTCAAGTGATGTCAGATTAGGAATTCTGACAACTAGACTGCCAACCGTGCGGCATGTTCGAGCTTGATGAAGCTGTATTGCAGATCTTTACAACTAGACCCCTAACCTAAGAGGAGGAAGCGTACTAAATACAAAATATATATATATATATTTTGTTTCATTCTTCACCTAGATTCTAAATTTGGACAACACTGGAACTAAATTAGATTAATAATAATTTATACGAAATTTCAGGAGATATTCACTGTGTTTAGTAAGCAATTCACAGGACAATACATACAATGGCATTGAATAATTTGAATTTACCACCACCACAACCTTTTGTCCCTGGTAATGGCGATACATCTAAGAAATGGCAAGAATGGCGAGAATATTTTTTAAACTATATTTCTGCATGTGATGAAGATAATGGCTTCTCAGGGGAGAAAAATAAGAAGATTTTATTACATTGTTTGGGACCACAAGGTCTTAAAACGTACAATAGAATTGAAGAAAAAAAACAAAGAGAGCATGGAGATGTTTTCATACATGCTCTAGAGGATTTGGACAGATACTATGCTCCCACTGTTTGCGTTGGCATTGATCGTTACAAATTTTTTCATACAAAGCAAGAGAAAGATGAAACAGTTGAAGAATATGTTTCTGCTTTGAAGAGTTTGGCATTGACATGTAGATTCGGTACTTTACATGATGAGTTCATCAAATAGTTATGCATGCTGCGAACCAGAGTATATAGGATTGCTTGTGAACTAAATGGGAATCGCCGTTACAAGAGGTGATAGAGGTAGTCAAAAAAGCGGAATTGACTGGGAGATGGGCAAAAGCAGTTTTGCAAGTAAATAAAAAAGAGGATGATTCTAGAGCAGAGTCCAACACTCTTGTCAACAAGGTTACTGAGATGAAGAAGAATTTCGGTGTGACAGACAGTAACTAAAAAAAATACAATTCCAGTAAATTCAAGTAGAAGATGAAAGAGGATCATAAGACTAATGTTACATGTTTCAGGTCTGGATTGTTGGGACATTACGCAAATGATAAGAACTGTCCAGCCCGGAATCAGAAATGTTCTGGTTGTGGTATTATGGGCCATTTTGTCAAAGTCTGCAAGAGGAAAAAAGGGTCTACGATTAAATTATTAGAAAGTGCAACTGATTCACTTTCAACCTCGGACAGTGATGACGGGAACATGTGGATTCTTAATATAAAAGATACTGAGTCCTCTGTATCTGATTGGCAATGGAAAAAAACTAAATGTGAGATATCAGTAGGAAGAGTTACTATCACTGTTACTGCAGACTCTGGGTCACCTTACACAATTGTGAATGAAATGGTTTGATTAAAAAAATTTAGGGATGTTGTTGGTGGAGATCTGATTACACCGGACATTTCACCATAAAGTTTTACTGGTGAACCAATCCATTTAATAGGTTACAAGAAATTGTTATTTGTATTCAAGGATCGTGAGGCAGGATACAAAATGTATGTATCTAAGTCTGGGCCTTCAGTTTTAGGTTGGTGGGACCAAGGTGTGCTGGGTATGATCCTTGACCCAAACAGCACAGAACCGGTGTCTGTGATTCAGGATGGAGAAGTAAATGATATATCCATAAAAGATCTATTTCCTCAAGTGTTTTCAGGTACCATTGGTAATTTTAAAAAGTTTCAACATAGGATTTTGTTGAAGGAAAATGCAGTACCTGTTGTCCATAAAGCTAGAAACATACCTTTAAGTATTAGAAGTGAAGTATCTAATGAGTTAGATAAATTATTACAGGCTGGCATTATCATGCAAGTCAAAGCGTCTGATTCGATTTCTCCATTGGTATTGGCAAGACGCTCTAATGAGAAATTGAGATTATGCATGGCCCTAGAGACCTTAGTAAGAACATTTTGGTAGACCAATTCCCTTTACCAAGAATCAATGAAATTGTGGCTCTAACTAAAGGCAAGGAATGGTTTACCACAATCGACCTTACTTCGGTGTATCACCAGATTTCATTACATCCAGATAGCCGTAGATTGACCGCCTTTGTTACACCATTCAGCTGTTATCAATTTGTTAGGGTCCTTTTGGATTAGCATTGGCGGCAGCTATGTTTCAAAGGCTAATGTTGAAATTATTTAGCAGGTTACATGATGTGTTTTTTTTCCAAGATGATATTTTATTTATGGGTGATATGCGAACAAACCATGATCCTAACGTTAAGAGTGTTCTTCAGGTGTTGAGGGACAAAGAACTCACGGCTGAATACAGCAAGTGTAAAATTGCTAAAAGGAGTGTCACCTATTTAGGACACAAGATTAGAGGTAAGGGTGTTGAACCTAAAGCTAGCTTAGTGGCTGCGATAAAAGATTTGCCAGCGCCTACAAATAAAGATGAGGTCAGAGCATTTTTAGGTCTGATTGGATATTATGCTAACTATGTGCATAATTTTTCCCATAAGACTTTTCCCATCAGACAGTTGTTAAAAACAAAATGTGTGTTTAAGAGTTCTTAGGAGTGTGAGGCAGCGTTCAAAATGATTAAAGATGACATTATTAGAGCACCTGCTCTACAGGGTTTTGATCCACATGTGCAATGCATTGTTACTACGGATGCCAGTAGTAGAGGGTTGGGTGCGGTTCTTACACAAGCAGACGATTGTGGTAAAGAATGTGTTATTGCGTTTGCCTCCCACTCAATAACTAATTTTGAAGCTAAATATTCTGTGATTGAGTGAGAAGCCCTTGCATGTGTATGGGGTTTGGAGCATTTCTGGTAATTCATATGGGGTACAAGTGTCCATCCCGCGAAGCGACCATAAACCACTCATTAAGGTATTGACAACAAAAGGCTTATTTAAAGCTTCTCAACGTATTGCCTGTTTATCCATAGGACTTTTAGATTATAAGTATGAGGTACGTTATGTGCCAGGAGTCAAAATTAAATTGCTGATTTTTTAAGTAGGATGCCTTTGGCTAGAACCGATGAGGAAGTGAATGAATTGTAGGATTGTTGTATGGCTGTCATTGTAGAAGACGTTCAGGGGATCACTGAAGAGGAGTGGAACAAAGCATTGGATGAAGATGCAGTTTTGAGTAAAGTTCAAACGTTGTTATGTGATGGGTGGTCACATAAAAAAAATCTTGAGGATAATGTAAAGGTGTTTTGGGAAGTGAAGGAGGAATTGTCCGTAGAGTGTGGTAGATTAATGTGTAATGGTAGACTTATTCCTCCGGAGGTGCTTAGGAATAAAATATTGGATATCTGCCATGATGGTCATTTAGGTATATCAAAGACCAAAAAACTAAATTAAACAGTTGTATTGGTGGCCAGGGATAGATGTGGCCGTGGAAAGGAAAGTGAGAGAATGTATTCTGTGCAATGAATCAGAGAAGACTTGATCTACATTTAAACCACCTTTGGTTCCTATTAAATGTCCAGACATGCCTTGGGAGAAGATAGGTCTAGCTATCACGGGACCTATACATGCGGAAGGAGAGTCCAGATACATTGTGGTGATATTTGATCATTTCTCTAAATGGCCAGAAATTGAGATTATGAGTAAAGTAGATTCTTTGTCAATTGTTGAATTTTTGGATAAAGTTTTCTTGAAAGAGGTTTTTCCTAAGATCATAGTTATGGACAATGGACCGCTATTCACGTCTGATAAATTTAAGGCATTTTTGTTGAGATGCAGTATAAAACATATGACCACTTCCAGCTATCATCCTGCCGGTAATGGAGCTGTTGAGCGCTTTCACAGGGTGGTGAAGAATAGTATACAGCTGGCAAACAGTGCAAAATTGTGTTGGGAAAGGGAGGTGTGGAGAACGGTTTGGTTGTATAAAACAACACCTTGCAGTTCTACGGGCCATAGTCCTTTTGAAATAATGAGAGGAAGGATTCTGTTAAGAAAAGACAATATAGAATGGATGATGGGTGGAAGAAAGAGCAACTGGATAATTGAAGATGTTAAGGGAGTATTAAAATTGCACAAACTTGGTCAAAGAAATATTTTGACACCAAACACAAATGCAAGGTTGTAAATGTACAAGTGGGTGATTAGGTAAAGGTGAAAGTTCCTGGTTTTAAAAAGTACGGAAAAGAAAAGTTTTATACTCCCTTAAAAGTTGTGAAAGTGTTGTGTAATGCTGTACTGATTGAGGATGGAAAAGTGTGGCATTTAAGCAGAGTCTCACCATACAAGGGTAGAGAAAATAATGATGTGGCTAAGACCAAATGGTTAATGGATGAGGTAACTGGGAATAACATGCATTCGCAGAGTGAGGTCAACGTTTCAACACAACATGCTAATGTTGCACAGGCAGATAGAGACAACAGAGTTCAGGTACAAGAGGGTGGCACAACCTGGAAAATAGATAAGTTTAGTATATGTGGCAGAAGAATCACAAGAGCAGGAAAGCTTAGTGATTAGGTGTGCAAATGTGTAAAATTATTTCATCAACCGTTATAGAAAAAAATATATATATAATAATAAATAGTGTTGTTTTTTAGAGCTATAGTGCTATAATGCAAAGTTTCTTTTGTGGTAAATATGTATATATAGAGGTTGCATAAATGTAAAGGGGGAGATGTGTTATATCGGGGATGGAATGTAAATAGCTGGCTCGCTCTGCGTAACTCACGCGAGCAAGGGAATGTTAGGAATGGAATGCGTGGGGAGATTCGACGGTACTGGTTTGTCAGTACGGGCGTACAGAAGGTAGCAGTGTATTTATGCATTGCAGTCGGGCTGTTTTTCGGAATAAAGCCTGTTTAAACACACATTGTTCTGTGGCTTTTATCATAACACTCTGCTTCTTTGGAATGAAGCGGGGATATCCTTTTGGTCAGGAAGTTTGTCCATTTCAGAAATTCTAATGGTTTGCAAAAGAACAGAGAATGTTGGGGCACCAGAACGTTTGAGGAAGAAATTGTGATGTTTTCATGGATTGATTTCTGGACTTTTAAATTTGTTGCTGCTGTGGACAACAACAAATAAAGAAGTAAGCCATTAATTTTGCCTCTTTGGCTTTAATAAAATCATAGCTTGATTTCCATTCCCTGGGGGAAAATAACACTTCATTACACTCCCCTGTACAATCTGTAAACATTTGGCCATATAGTAAAAGGAATTGTACACCCGAGGATATTGTTAGAGATTGTATTATGGTTGAAAGAAGAAACAAGGTCAATTTAACTGTCTTACATTTGCCTAAATTTATTCAATTACCTAGTGGATGATTCATTAAAAGGTGTGATTTAAAAATATGTAAACACATCATTTTTCATTTTTGTTCCTAATAGGAAGACAAAGTACACAGGCCCAGATATACTAAAAAGGTAATACAGTGCAGCAATTGAAGTTGCTGTTCTCCGTTGCATGAAAGGGAGAGAGAAAAACAGGTCCATATCTACTAAGATGTGACTCCATTGACTCCTCCTGCACTCATCCACGTTTTTTTGCCATGTGCCGATGCACACACCCTTTTACTATAGTTTGTACTTCAAGGAATAGTTTCAGTATTGTAATAGGACCCTTACAGTGCATAAACTATCCTTTAACACTTTTCTTGCTTTGTATGTGTGCTATACGTTGCAGCATGGTGGCTAAGTAGGCCTAAAGAGGAGAAATCAAAGCATTTTCCTTACTGCACCTGTACCCAGGAGGTGTAGGATTTTGGCACAATTCCATGTCTACAATTGCTTGTAGATAAGAATTTGCATCAAACCCCATAGGTGGTTTCATGGGAACCCCAACGCACCACCATGGATACCCCTTCACATAGTGTAATGCAAATTGCACAACTTTGCATTACTTCAGGAAGCTGTCCAATGCAAATCCTGATTTGATTGGATGTTAAATCCCAATAAAACACTTTGGCCCGGAGTTAAAAGGGTCTAGCG
Source organism: Pleurodeles waltl (assembly GCF_031143425.1). NCBI lineage: Eukaryota > Metazoa > Chordata > Amphibia > Caudata > Salamandridae > Pleurodeles > Pleurodeles waltl. Next base: position 1,985,229,420 of record NC_090440.1, on the reverse strand, counting down.
CCTCTTTGTGCCACATTAGCGTACTTTTTTTTTACGCTAATGTGGCCCAATGATTCCAAATTCACTGCGTGTTCAACACACTGCAGGCAGAACCCAGAAGCATCCACAAAGGCAGGAGTACGCAAAGCAATATTATGAATCAATGAAGAAATTACAATGAAAAGAGAATTACAAAATGGGCTGCATAAAAGGGGAGTTGGAGCTTCATTTCAGCTCGAACTGGGAGATTCGCCTAGAAGCGAAGGCCTACTAATGGCAACGAGGGAGGCAGGTGGGTTTGAAAACGTGGTGCTTCCTGGAGACATGCCAGTGACACAGCTACAAGCTGTCCCGGGCCCGGGACTTGAAAACTCAAGCACGCATTGCAGTGGCGGCTTTCAGCAATGAACATCTCTTTTGTATCTTGTCTGTGCTAACTATGGAATTATACAGCCCATTGTGTAAGCGTTCTGTTGCTATGGTTACTTGAGGCCTGAGAACGATAATGAAGACAACTCATAAAACCCTCAACACAATTGGTATGGCGACTGAAACTTTGGTTGCTAGGCCATTAACAATTACTGGTTGTGTCTTTGCCTCTTTCCTGAGTTTGCAAGAGCATCTCGGCGAGTCTGGAGTAAGATTCCCACTTGCTTCTGTGCTGAAAACTGCTGTGCCTTGACCTTCAACTGCTGCTTCTCTTAAATGAACACGGAAAGTTGTAACCATTTTAAGTTGACTGCAAGCTCATGATGGGCTCCACTCATTCAAAAGTGATTTCAGAGCAGAGTTACAGATTCTGGGGCGCCGTGGCTTCCTCGATCCGCATGGGCTGGCTTGGCATTAGAGACAGTCAGAAGGTACGCAGTATCAATCTCCTTCTTTTGTTTACTTTCCTTCTTTCCAACTTTCCCTTTCGGTCTAGCCAAGACCTTTTGGTTTTTACTACAATTATGTATATGGCCATATTTATACATTTTTAGTGCCGCATTTGCACCACTTTTTGACGCAAAACGGCGCAAACTTGCAAAATACAATTGTATTTTGCAAGTTTCAAATCAAATCAAATCAAAAACATTTATAAAGCGCGCTACTCACCCGTGAGGGTCTCAAGGCGCTAGGGGGTTACTGCTGCTCGAAGAGCCAGGTCTTGAGTTGCCTCCGGAATGCGAGGTGGTCCTGGGTGGTCCTGAGGTTGGTGGGGAGGGAATTCCATGTCTTGGCTGCCAGGTAGGAGTAGGATTTCCCACCTGCCGTGGTGCGGCGGATGCGAGGGACGGCGGCGAGTGCGAGGTTGGCGGAGCGAAGTTGACGGGTGGTCGTGTAGAAACTGAGGCGACGGTTGAGGTATTCGGGTCCCTTGTTGTGGAGGGCTTTGTGTGCGTGGGTGAGGAGCCTGAGGTGATCCTTTTGTTGACGGGAAGCCAGTGCAGGTGTCTCAGGTGGGCGGAGATGTGGCTGTTGCGGGGTATGTCGAGGACGAGGCGGGCGGGCGAGTTTGCGCCGCTTTTGCATCAGAAAATGACGCAAGTGCGGCACTAAAAAAGTATAAATATGGGCCATAGTTACTTATAGGGGCCTTCACCAAGCGCTTTTCATCCATTGGCCTTTTTCTGTGTCATTCACATTTTCTTCTGCCCTTTGCAGCATCCAGCACGGGGCTGTGGGTCAGCCCTCCTCAGCTATTTGCCAACTGTGAGTGACGGTATTCTGCTCTTTTACAAGGAGCACAGCAGCACACAAACTAGTTCCCTTAGGAGGCTTATTTACAAGAAACTGGCGCATCGTGATCGATGCACCAGTTTTCTTGCACTGCCCTGCCCCCCAAAAGACGCCATGGGAGCGCTGTATTTACAAAAGTGTCCACAACAGCGTCAGAAATTCTGACGCTGTTGTGGTGCTGAACCTTAACATTGTTGGACTAGTGTCAAAAGTTTGACGCTACTCTAGCAATGTTAAGGGGGCCCCCTAGATAATAGCACTGCATCACCTTTAATGCTTGCCCTGAGCAGATGTAAAAAAAATGACGCTACGCTGGCTCAGCATGGCGCAGTGTCATCATGTAGATTTCACTGCGTAATTTCTGTGGTGCTTTTAACAGGGAAACGACTGCCTTGCATACATTGTAGTTGGCGCTAGTATAATGTGGCACAAGGGTTTACAAACTGGCACAATGGAGACATTTCACTAGTTTGTAAACATGGCTTGGGGTGGGGGAACGTTTTAGGTCACCTTAGAATAAGAAAAATAATGCTAAGGTGGCGCAAAATCCTTATAAATGATGCCCCTAATGCCAGTGGCCACTGTGGCAACATTTTGAGATCAGGAAAATGTTTGTGTTTAAGGCAATTTTCTTTTTATAAATAGCGAGGGCATGGCAGCTCCCCCAACAATAACATTTTTACAAAAGCAATGATAAAATAAAACAAACCTAGCAAAACTAAAAGGGTGGCAGCCAGCACCAAACTTACTGGCTTTGCCAATGTTTCTACTAAGCCTGGCACCGTGCCCAGGAATTCCTTGCTGCTGGCCTCTGAAGGACAATCACATTTAAGTGTCATGGTGCCTTTCCCCTTTCAGTTTCTATCTCATAATTTGTATTCATGAATACAGTATTTACTGCAGAGTTAATTGTCTCGTTGCTTGTAAATATGTGATGTTCTCATTGCACAGCTCCATTGTATTCATGTGAAGGGTAAATACAATTTGAGGAGAATTATTTTGATCCAGGCATCAAAACATAGGTCCTTCCTCAGGTCCCGATAATATTAATTCACAAACAATGGGGGACAAGAAGGTTGGCTGGTTCAGTGTACGTCCTCCCTATTCGTAACATGTGAAACAAAAAAGTACACTGTACACTGTTCCAAAAAACATGAAAATCAGGTATCGAGAATAGAAAAGATTCAGAAGCAAGGGCCCTCAGGTCTCATCATCAGGCTTGCTCCACGCCAGACTGGTACTGCAATGTCTGGCGGGACCCACAGTGGGGTCACTAAGCCAAACCTTCTGTGCAGAGTAGAAAAACAGTGGAGAGAAAGAAAAAAGAATAAGAATACAATTGACTCAACCCTCCTCAGGAACTTCCGTTTACTTGATTATAGGAGATGTTGATCAAGGTTAAAAACACTGTTTTTCTAATCTGCGCAAATGTTTTGGCTTAGTGACCCCACTGTGGGTCGCGCCAGACATTGCAGTACCAGTCTGGTGTGGAGCAAGCCTGATAATATTAAACAAAGATGCCTCAGTGATCTGTAAAGCACTATTCATTGGGTTGTAGCTAGAGAAGTGTTTCTGAACATCAAATAAGTTATTCTAGCTTAGAGAGGTTAATCGAGTCACTTACTGATCACTGATTTTAGCAATTATTGAATATACCTCTAGTGGTAAGTACCCATGAGTAGACAGAACATTGGTTGTGAATGAGAAATCTGAGAAATAATAAGTTGAGCATCTGGCCACAGATTTACTAAGACTTTGCACTAGTACAAAGTGATGTAAAGTCTTGCAAGGGTGTTTACAATCCAGCGCAAAAGCTTTTTTAGGTGGAATGTTGCCCTTTTGTCAATAGTAGTACCTTTGTGTTCCTATTAATCGGTTTATGTCAGTGGTGCGTCTGGGACAGATCCGAGCAAATACCCAAGGGTTTTAACAGAAAGCCTAGTCTTCTAAAATAGCCAGACTGGGCTTTGCATAAAAAAATTGCCTTTTTGAAGTAGGTGTTTTTTCTATAAATATATTGTTATTAGCTTTCAAATAAGAAAAAAAGGCACAGATTTACAATTGTATCTCTTTACATAAAACTATATGCAATGAAGAAGGTACAGTGGATTAAAGTCACGTACATTGGGCAAGAACTGCCCACTCTTAGGCCCAGATTCTCAAAGGTTTAGTGTCAGTTTAGCATTGCTTTTGTAACATTAAACCAACGCTAAACTTTTTTTCACAAACTGTTAGAAATGGTGTCTTTGGTTGACAGTCAGATTACCCCCTGTTCAAGCAAGGACCCTGAAAAGGAGACGCTCACTCCGTGATCAGGTCAGAATAAATTTCTCCTTTAATCGTAAGTTCCGATATTACAGCCTCTACTCCCGTCCGCCAACACCAGTTCCTCCTCCGCTCCCCGCAACCTTCAAACACCACAAAACATTCTAAATTCCAATTGCACGCAATCACCGCACGGTCGCACGGCAATGCGCGAGGCGGGTGATCGCGTCTGTATACATACCCAACACATCTCTTCCCTCATAACAACAACAAAAATAACAATAAAAAAATTACATAAATCGTTTACATGTTATATTTGGTGAACGTAAATGACTAAACTATACTTATAATACTCAAACATATTAATTTCAGTACAGTCACATTAGTGCATAGTCATTGAATTTCTTTGGTGGTTTAACATTTCTAGAAGATCTTCTACAATGGTTTGCAGGAGGGTCCCAATTTCCGGAAGAACACAAACCATCGACATGATTACTGGGACACTCGTTAGTTTTATTCACAGGTCTAGACAAGGAGAATTTGCTTTTGTTCCACCATTTACCATCCTCCAACTTAACGGCACTGTTTCCTACTTGAATTATCTTTCTGCAGTCACTAAATTTGGATTGGCCTTTTGCCATGAGCCTCAAAAGTTTTACCCTTACTAGATCCCCTACCTTCCAATCAATCTTACGGATGTGACCCCCTTTATTTGAATCAATAGCAATCTTAGTTTCGACCTTAGTTGTGTATTTCTGTTGCGCAGCTAAACGTTTCTCCATAACACCTTAAACTTTGTGCCATGGCACACAAAACCGACCCATCCATTCTCTAGTTAACTTTGTGGATGGATTGCGGCCGCGTAGCAGGACAAAGGGCGAAACTTGAGTGTCTGCGTTGTTCGTGGTACGCACTGCCCATAACAATTTTGATAACTCCGATTTACAGTGAATACCACTAGACTTGGATAACTGAATACTATCCTTGAGTACCCTGTTGAATCTTTCCACAAGACCATTGCTCCGAGGATGGTATAATGACGTTTTAGTATGTCTGATGCCCAAAAACTTCATAAACTTTTCAAATTGTGCCGATGTAAACCGAGATCCATTATCAGTCAAGATCTCATCCGGAATACCTTCCCTAGCGAAAATGCATTCCAACCACTGGATCACATTGTTAGAGTCAGGAACTTTAACGAATTTTACTTCTGGCCATCTGCTGTAATAATCAATAAGCACCAAACCATGATCTTGGGACCCATAGGACAAGCTCACTGGACCTATAATATCAATTGCAAGCTTACTCCAGGGTTTATCTGGAACCCTGATGGCTTCTATTGGGCTTGGCACAGTAACTTGAGACTTGTCACTAACGGCACAAAACACGCAATCCCTCACAAAATGCTCTATAAATTTATCAACACCCGGCCACCAAAATCCTTCTCTGACCCTTCTCTTCATAGCTCGCATTCCAATGTGGCCTTCGTGCGCTAAACCCAAAACTCTCTTTTTCATATTATCCGGTACAACTATCTGCTTAGACCTAAATAGCAATCCATTGATTACTGATAACTCATCAAAAACATGTTTGTACTTGTCTTTTAATTCATCATTCGAGGACCACAAAGACCCCCCCGTGGTGACAGCATGCATGACTGATTTCAGATCCTGATCTGCCTCACACGCCTCCCTCCATTCCTGTTCATCCAGCGCACCATCCAAGAGCTCAGTAACAGAACACACCACAACGTCTTTATCGTCGTCTTTGAAACCAATATCTGTTGACATTTCTACAGAAGAATCAGAGCCAGACAATCTAGATAAACAGTCCGCCAAAATATTTTTTTTCCTGGTACATATTATAACTTAAAATTGTGCTCACGCCATTTGTATTGCCACTTGGCTATCCTTGGAGTGGCTTTCTCAACACCCTTGGCAGTGAAAAGTTGAACTAGAGGCTTGTGATCCGTCGTAACAGTAAACCTAGAACCCCAGACAAACTGTTTAAAATAACTGATGCCCCCAACAACGTGCTAGAGCCTCACGTTCGATCACAGAATACGTTGCTTCTGCACCCTTCAAACTTCTAGACGCAAATGCAACAACTTCGTCCTTACCATCTCTCCTTTGCAACAACATAGCCCCCAACCCTTTCTGGCTAGATTCTGTCATTATAATAGAGTGATCATGGGTGTCAAAGGGTTTTAAAGGAATCGGTTGGGCAATCTCTTGTTTCACACTCTCAAATTCGCGGTTGCAATTAGTATCCCATAAAAATTTAACGTTCTTCTTCAATAGATTCCTTAAGTTGTAAGTCTTTTCTGAGCAATTTGGTACAAATTTGGCATAAAACTCTATCAGCCCCATGAAAGACCTCAGTTGGCCCTTATTTTCTGGACACATAAAATCCTGAATGGCCTTCACCAAACTTATTTTAGGTTTGATACCTTCAGCTGATAATTCGAAACCTAAGTAGTTCACAGTGTACACACCAAATCGGCACTTAGCAGAACTAAGAGTCACACCTTTCAGTTTCAGTATGTCTAACACGCGACTCAATCTCTCATCATGCTCAAACATGTCTTTACCATAGACTAAGATATCGTCCTGAAATGCCTTCACTCCGTCCAGCTCTTTAAACATGCTCTCCACTGTTCTTTGAAATACGGCTGATGCAGACGCCAACCCAAAAGGCATACACTTGAACTGAAATAAACCAAAAGGTGTGATAAAAGATGTGTAGTGTCTGGAGCTAGGATGTAGACTAATTTGATGGTAAGCAGAAGTCATGTCGAGTAAGGAAAATACTTTACCATCTTTAATTGAAGATAACATTTCCGAGATGTTGGGTAGAGGATATTGATCTACCCAAATTTGGTCATTGAGATCGCGCAAGTCCACACACATTCACAACGATCCATTCGCCTTGCTGGCTAAAACTACAGGTGCGACCCAATTCGAGGACTCTATAGGTTCAATTATGTCTAGAGTACACAATTTATCTAATTCTTTCTTAAAATCATCTTTTAAAGTGAGGGGAACCTTCCGCACCTTGTGTACTTTTGGTTGCGCATCCTTATTGATCTTAATCTTGTGGGCAAAACCCTTGAATAGACCCACATTACTATTAAATATTTCTGGATAACGTGATTCCCATTTATCACACCTGATTGAAGACACTTGTAAATATTCATTTCTCATTACAACTTGTTCAGGATTATTTGGATCTAACACCAGCTTTAATTTACCCTGATCACACCACCCTAGAAGGCATGTGTCATCCTTGGCTACATAAATTGTGGCAGGTGTAATACTATCCTTAAATATGAGTACTGCTTGAAATTCACTGACCACATCAATTGACTTCCCTCCATATCCAATGGGATGGATTAGTGAGGGCTTTAAGGTGAACCCTCGGGCACTGAACAGGTCATTCCACATGGTCTCGCTCAAAAGTGTGAAAGGAGAACCTGAATCAGCCATCATGTGAACCTGAACACCATCTATCTCCACCAAGTAAAATGGTCTTCTCACACCAGAACCCCTTACCTCACCAATCAGGGGTTCCTAGTCATTCACCATGAATATTTCCCCTTCCTCGCTACTGGAAGAAGAGTAATTATTAGTAACAACACTATTAACTTTGTGGTTAAGTTTGTCAGAACCATTGGACATGCTGGATTTACATACTCTCGCAAAATGTCCTTTCTTGTAACATTTGGCACACATCTTATCCAAGACTGGACAAAATTTAGCATTACCTAGGTGAGTAGTACTACCACACCTATAACACTCTAAAGGTTTCGATACATTGTTCCCAGTCTTGCTTCCTGTAGATAGTGGTGCACTGCCACCCTTGAAGTTCTTTTTTTTATATTTAGACTTAACTACTAACACCTCCGAACGCAGCGAATGGTTTCTGCTGTCAGAGATTGACATTTGTTCCATGAATGACACAGTGCTTTCAATTCTAGTGGCAATGTCTAAGGCGTTCTGTAAAGTTAAGTTGGGGGTGGACAACAATGCTTCCTGTATTTTCTTATTATTAGTTTGGTCTTTTATCATTTCTTCTTCAAATTCTTTGTAATCACAAGAAACAGCTAAAAGTCTTAATGCCTCTACATAACTGGACGCAGATTCACCTTCAGATTGGACCCTTTTGTAAAATTTATGTCTTTCCAAGGTGACGTTCCTGCATTTCTTAAACCTCAAATCAAGCGAGTTGATAGCAGTTTGGCACTCATCTTCGACACCGTCGCCTTCCCCTTCAATTGCTAATACAGGTACTTTAGGAATATACTTTAAAATTTTACGTCCTTCACTACCTAAACAATGTTTTAAAATTGCACATTTCCTTTTGTGGGTAAAGGTTTCACCCTCCAGGGCGTCTAAGGCCCATATTTATACTTTTTGACGCTAAACTGCGCTAACGCAGTTTTGCGTCAAAAATTTTTGCGCCGTCTAACGCCATTCTGAAGCGCCATGCGGGCGCCGTATTTATGGAATGGCGTTAGCCGGCGCAAGCAGACCGGCGCTGCCTGGTGTGCGTGGCAAAAAACCACATAGACCAGGCAGCGCCGGCGTTGGGGAAAATGGCGTTAGGGCGTCTTAAAATGGGGCAAGTCAGGTTGAGGCAAAAAAATCGTCTTAACCCGACTTGCGCCATTTTTTAACGACGCCCATCAACATGACTCCTATCATTGTAAAGATAGGAGTCATGCCCCCTTGCCCAATGGCCATGCCCAGGGGACTTCTGTCCCCTGGGCATGGTCATTGGGCATAGTGGCATGTAGGGGGGCACAAATCAGGCCCCCCTATGCCAAAAAAAATTATTAACAAAAAATAAAAATAATACTTACCTGAACTTACCTGAATGTCCCTGGGGTGGCTCCCTCCAGCCTTGGGTGTCCTCCTGGGGTGGGCAAGGGTGGCAGGGGGGGTCCCTGGGGGCAGGGGAGGGCACTCTGGGCTCATTTTGAGCCCACTTGTCCCTTAACGCCATGCCTGACCCAGGCGTTAAAAAGCGGCGCAAATGCGCCGTTTTTAGCCACGCCCACTCCCGGGCGTCTCTTTTGCCCGGGAGTATAAATACCACGTAAATGCCTGGGAGTCATTTTTTAAGACGGGAACGCCTCCCTTGCATATCATTAACGCAAGGAAGGGGTTCACGCTAAAAAATGACGCACATTCCGGGAACTTTGGCGCTAGACGCCTCTAACGCCATAGTATAAATATGGCGTTAGTTGGCGTTAGTTTAGCGTCGAATTTGCGTCGAAAAAAACGACGCAAATTCGGCGCAACCAGAGTATAAATACGGCCCTAAGTATGCCTCAAATGCCTCTTTCCACTGCTCCCAATCTGCATCAGGTAAAGCCGGATTGGGAACAAAAGGAGGAGGGGGGGGGGCGATAGATTGCTGCATAATGGTAATCAATCACAATAAAAAAATTAAAAAAAGTGGCTAAAGAAGAAATGCGCAAATATTAGTGAAGTTGAATGAATGCTAAAAATAAAAGAAAAGAAAAGGAGTGCGTGTCACCAAAACACGCTAATTATTTATCCCCAAAGATGCCAATTACATTCAATTGCAGACTGAGAAATGGTTGCTTCCATAATAAACAAAGTGTTTAAATTGCTCCATGGCACGCAAGCATAAGATGGAGTCCAAAGTGGAGCGCAGCACAGACGGAAAGTACTCCCAAAATGGTTGCTGAATGTCTCTTCAGCATGGTTAACCAACAGTAGGTTGGATGGGGTGTGCATGTCACCGTGACACGCAAGCTGAATGAGCAGTGCAGTATGCTGCTAAGATGTCAGCCGAAGTGTCCCTGCGATGTGGATGCTGCGGTCTAAATTCCAGGAAAACGTACTCCCAGTGCGTCCGGGATGTTTATGTCAGCACAACTCTGGACAATTCCAACATGCAGAGATTGTAGCAATGATGCCTTCTTAGAGGTAGACAGGACAATAGAGCCAACGGTTGAAGTAACTGTAGAGCAGGATGTACCGGTACGCTCGACCGACACTGTGCACAGGGGAATTTCTTGTACACGGAAGAAGAGGCTGTGGCTGGAAAACCCTCGTCGCCACTGAAAAGGAGATGCTCACTCCGTGATCAGGTCAGAATCAATTTCTCCTTTAATCTTAACTTCCGATATTACAGCCTCTACTCCCGTCCGCCAACACTGGTTCCTCCTCCGCTCCCCGCAACCTTCAAACACCACAAAACATTCTAAATTCCAATCGCACACGATCACCGCACGGTCGCACGCCAATGCGCGAGGCGGGTGATCGCGTGTGTATACATACCCAACAGACCCTCACTCTAGTCAGGGTAAAAAAGAATCACCCTCAGCTAAGCCCTGCTTACCCCCTTGGTAGCTTGGCAGAGCAGTAGGCTTAACTTCAGGGTGCTAGGTGTAAAGTATTTGTACCACAGTAACTCAATGAAAACACTACAAAATGACACAACACAGGTTTAGAAAAATAGGAAATAGTTATCTAAACAAACCAAGACCAAAACGACGAACATCCACAATACACAGGTCAAGTTATCAATAAAAATGCAAAAAGAGTCTTTAAGTAGTTTTAAACACACACTAACACTGGTAGTGTGAAAAAGTAGCTTGGGTGCATCAAAAATAACCGCGCACAGGTGAGTGTGCGTCAAAACGGGCTTGCGATGCGTTGATTCCACTCACGAGCGGGACCTTGCATCGTTTCTCCTTTCGCCGGGTCATGGCGCGTCATTTCTTCTCTCCGCAGGAGAGCGATGCGTTGATCCGGTCATCACTCTTGGGTCCGGGCAGGCCTTGCGTTGTTTTTACATGCCCAGCGGTACTTGAGTCAGAAATCCAGCCTCACGATGATCTGAAAGCCCCGCAGCGTGGGTTGTGATCTCCCAGCCTCCCTCAGCGATGCTGCGTGTCTTTTCTCCTCCTTTGTACGTTGATTCTTCGGTCGCGTTTTCAGCGAGCGTTGATTTTCAGCTTCGGAGCCGGCAGTGCGTCATTTCTTCAGCTGCAGATCGGAGTCGGGTCAATCTATTCCCCGCACATCACTCTATGTGTGAATTTCCTTTTCTTTAAGCTGCCAGCTTCTCCTTTCAGGGTGCCAGGAACTGGATGGGCACCACAGGGCAGAGTAGGAGTCTCTCCAGAGACTCCAGGTGCTGGCAGAGAGAAGTCTTTGCTGTCCCTGAGACTTCAAACAACAGGAGGCAAGCTCTAAATCAAGCCCTCAGAGATTTCTTCTCAAGATGGAAGGCACACAAAGTCCAGTCTTTGCCCTCTTACTTTGGCAGAAGCAGCAACTGCAGGATAGCTCCACAAAGCACAGTCACAGGCAGTGGCGTAGCGTGGGTTGTCAGCACCCGGGGCAAGGCAAGTAATTTGCGCCCCCTAACCCGGGGCAAGGCAAGTAATTTGCGCCCCCTAACCAGTGGATTTTAGCACTCGAGTCTCTTCCAAGATGTTGCGCCCGGTGCGGCCGGCCCCCCTGCATCCCCCACGCTACGCCACTGGTCACAGGCAGGGCAGCTCTTCTTCCTTCTCCAGGCAGAGATTCCTCTTGTTTCCAGAAGTGTTTCTAAAGTCTGTGGTTTTGGGTGCCCTTCTTATACCCAATTTCTCCTTTGAAGTAGGCCTACTTTAAAGTAAAGTCTCTTGTGAATGTGAAATCCTGCCTTGCCCAGGCCAGGCCCCAGACACTCATCCAGGGGGTTGGAGACTGCATTGTGTGAGGGCAGGCACAGCCCTTTCAGGTATGAGTGACCACTCCTCTCCTTCCTCCTAGCACAGATGGCTCATCAGGATATGCAGGCTACACCCCAGCTCCCTTTGTGTCACTGTCTAGTGTGAGGTGCAACCAGCCCAACTGTCAAACTGACCCAGACAGGGAATCCACAAACAGGCAGAGTCACAGAAATGGTATAAGCAAGAAAATGCTCACTTTCTAAAAGTGGCATTTTCAAACACACAATATTAAAAACAGCTTTACTAAAAGATGTATTTTTACATAGTGAGCTCAAAGACCCCAAACTCCACATGTCCATCCGCTCCCAAAGGGAATCTACACTTTAATCAGATTTAAAGGTAGCCCCCATGTTAACCTATGAGAGGGACAGGCCTTGCAACAGTGAAAAACAAATTTAGCAATATTTAACTGTCAGGACATATAAAACACATTACTATATGTCCTACCTTAACCATACACTGCACCCTGCCCTTGGTGCTACCTAGGGCCTACTTTAGGGGTGTCTGCCATGTAAGAAAAGGGAAGGTATAGGCCTGGCAAGTGGGTACACTTACCAAGTCAAATTTACAGTTAAAACTGCACACACAGACACTGCATTGGCAGGTCTGAGACATGATTACAGAGCTACTTATGTGGGTGGCACAACCAGTGCTGCAGGCCCACTAGCAGCATTTGATTTACAGGCCCTGGGCACCTGCACTGTACTAGGGACTTACTAATAAATCAATTATGCCAATCATAGATAAGCAAATTACATACACTTTACACAGAGAGCATATGCACTTTAGCACTGGTTAGTAGTGGTAAAGTGCTCAGAGTTCAAAAGCCAACAGCAACAGGTCATAAAAAATAGGAGGCAGGAGGCAAAAAGATTGGGGTTGACCCTGCATAAGCATAAAAGTCCAATACAAACCAACACAAATAAGTATTTGCACTGGTTTGTGTGGCAAAGTAAGGCAATAAAAATGCTGTTTTGCATTACTTTGCGTCAAGGGGGCGTTACAAGGGTGGTACATGGGTGGACCTGTGCTACCACCCATGCTTTTTGACGCTAAACCCTTATCTGAAACATCAGAAAAAAGAATTTTGTGGCAAAAAGCAGGCACTAAACAGAATTTTTTATTTTTATTTCTCCCTGCTTTTTTAACTTTGCATGTGGGCTGCACTGTACAGCACGCATACAAGGTAGGAAAAGCATTTGCACTTGTTTAGGCATAGTGTTTTGAATAGGAAGGGTACCCTTTGTGAACAAAACCTATGCTAGACTCACCCACACACCCTAGCACTGTGTCAGGAAGGTGTTTTGCATGGCACACAGCAGCTATGGTTCTCTCCTGCTCTCTACATGTCACACAACACAGCTTTTTTGGCTGCTGCACTGCGCTGCGTGATACCTACCAAAATCTGGGTGTTAGTGTGGAATCTCTGTCTAAGATTGACCCCGTTGTAGCTGAAGTAGGAAAATCACATATGATTAGTGAGTTTGTGGCAGGGTAGATAAATCAGATCTGTAAAGGATGGGTAAGGGGCACAAATTTCTGGACAAGGTGGTGACATTGCATGAATGTGCCAGATGGTATGCATTCAGTAGGTGTTATTTGGCCGGATTAAGTGGATAACAATCCTTTGGAGAATCCTGAGGGTAAGTGGTCTGATTTGCACAGGTTGTCAGTAACATCTCTTGAAGAGGGTGATGTTGGGGGGAGGTTAATTAGTATACAAAAATGGAACCAGGGTGGGAGGACAGGGAAAACTGGGGGCAAAGGCAAACAGATTGTCTGGGGTGATCGAAGGATGATGTTTAGTGCTGGAGGCACTAAGGGCCTGATTACAACTTTGGCAGAGGGGGGTTAATCCGTCCCAAATGTGACGAATATCCCGCTCGCTGTATTATGAGTCCATTAGATCCTATAGAACTCGTAATACAGTGAGTGGGATATCTGTCACATTTGGGACAGATTAACCCCCTTTGCAAAAGTTGTTATCAGGCCGTAAGTCCGGAGTCTGTGTTGAGTGGAGAAGTGAGGAGTCTGTATAGAAAACGTGTGTAGAGATATTTCTAGACTTGGGCAGTGTTGGTGGCCAAGTTTTGGAAGGGGTAAGGCTAGGAAATGTGTGGGAATGCTGTAGTAGATAGATAGTAGAATGTAGAATGTAGAGTCTAGATAGGTAATAGAATGCATAGTTAGGAATGCAAAGGCAGTTCGCGAGGAAAGGGAACTGGAGAGGAGTGTGTACCATGCCGTTCCTTGTATATGTGATTATTCATATTAAACATCACAAAGATCTTACTGGGTACGGCAGATTATTCCAACATTGGCGACAAGCGGGAGTTTCAGACAGTGAGTGGCGCCACCACTTGCCTGCTATCATTCTCTGAGGGTCATTTTCGTTTGTTGCTGTTGTGAAGGATTCTGAAGTACCGAGTCGAGGGCTGTGAGGAGCTGCGGATGCTGGGAGGTTGCCGTCGTGTTTGTGCAAGGGCTTGCACGTCCTAGTTGCATTGCCACTGTTTTATCTATTTTATGTGTGTAGCGGGCGTAAACCTCCAGCAGATCAGCGCGTCTTTGGCTGCGCGTCATCAGCGGTTACCTTGGAAATGTTCTATGCGTGTCTGTGTATGCATTGTGGTGGCCATTTTATTTCAGGATGGATGGATAAAGGAGCTCTTTGATGATACAGTGGCCATCTTAAAGGCACTAACAGAATGGCGAACTACGGTGATTCGCTCACCTGTCATTTAATAGCGAATTTCGGTGATTTGCACACCCCATAAATACATTAACACACAAAATATAAGATAATTGTTACATTGTTCCATGATATTAGAGTCACAATACTGTGGCAAATTTCTGTTGATCCAAAGTTTGTCAGATTATCACCATGTCAAATATTCAGCCATCACCATTTTTCTTATTGGATCCTGGTGAGCCTTCTATATAATGGGAACCATGAATTGATTTATTTGAAGCATATGTTGAGGTTTTGGAAGAACAAAAATGTTCGCCAGAAAGATATTTAGCTTTGTTAAAGCACAGGTTAGGTGCAATTGGACCAAGAGAGTTCAAAAACTTACCTCCAATTGATAATACTGGCAATGTGAACGTTTATCAACTTGCTAACAAGCAACTTCAGGAATGTTATGGCAGAAAACTTAATGTGGTGTTAGAACATTACTAGCATGACGACGAATCCATAGATCAATTTGTTGCAGCTCTTAGAGGGTTGGCGGTTACTTGTAAATTTGAACAAATGTCGTATGATCAGATTCTGAGGGACCAATTATTGATGAAAACAAAATCACGCAATATACAGGAGAAATTATGGTAATGCAGTAGTGACTTAACATTGAAAAATGCAATTAATGTTACCAGAACCATCGAAGTGTCTGAGAAATGTATTCAGAGTGTGAGGAAAAATGTTACTGATCACAAGCTTGGAGCGGTTTGTGTTGGTTCAGTGGCAAAAGAGTCTAAAGGGTTTGAAGCTGACTGGAAGAAAGGCGGTACAAGAGTATGTTAGAGATGTGGAGCTGGTGATCATTTAGCCAATTTTAAGAAATGTCCGGCACTAAGTAAGGTTTGTAATTTATGTAAGAAGATTGGTCACTTCAGTAAAGTATGTAAGAAGAACATAAGTCAGGTTTCAGGGCATGATGATGCTGATGGAGATAGGGTACAAGATATAGGTGGTCATTACAACCTCAGCGGTCTTTTAAGAAGACTGCCGAGGGACTGCCGTGCGGAAGACCGCCAATAGTGGCGGTTTGCCGCTCGGCGTATTATGACCGTTGGCTGCTCTCCGTCGTTTTTCCGACGGAGAGCCGCCAACAGCCATACTTGTGGGCGGCGGGGAAGTGGAAGTTGCTCCACCTCCACCGCCACGCCAACAGAACACCGCCGAGCTAATCACGTCCTGTGATTCTGCGCAGCGGTGTTCTGTTGGCGGTGTGGTGTTGGCGGAGCCGCCCCCATGGCTCCCGTCCCCTCCCGGAGGATCGACGGAACAGGTAAGTCGATCATCCGTTAGGGGAGGGGGTGGGGGGCGTTGTGTGTTGTGTGGGTGCATGGGGGTGTGCGTCTGTGTATGTGGGGGTGTGTGTGAGTGCGTGTATGCTTGCGGGGGTGTTGCGTGTTTCGGAAATTTGTGCGTGAATGTGGGTGTCTGACTGTGTGTGTGGATGTTGGCATGTATGTCAGTGTGTGTGCGTGTATGCGTGTTGGTGGTGCCTGTGTGCATGTCGGGTGTGTATGTGTAAGGTAATGTCGGGGGTTGGGGTGGGGGGGGGGCCCTGCCACCTTTGCGGGGTGGCAGGGGTGGGGGGGTGTAGGGGAGGGAGTCGGGGTGGGAATGGGGGGTGGGGGAGACCCCTATCAGTGCTAGGGAAGGAATTCCCTGGCACTGATAGTGCTTACCGCCATGGATTTCATGGCGGTTCCTACCGCTGGAAATCCACAGAGGTAAGCCGGGTCACAATACCGGCAGCGGTATTGTCACGGCCACCGGGCTGGAGACCCAGGTCTCCAGCCCTGCGGTTGTCTCCGCCCTGGTGGGCGGATCGGGGAAGCGGCGGATGACCATGGCGGTAACCGCCATGGTCATAATACAAAAAAAAAGACCGCCAGCCTGTTGGAGGTCTTACCGCCGCTTTAACACCGTCCGCCAGGGTTGTAATGACCTCCATAGTTTTGAGTGTGGCACAGGATAATGATGTTACTGTGGGTAGACCATCGGGTTTACCAACTTGCAAGTTACTAATAGATGGGTATGAGGTTCCTGCCATGGTTGACTTGTGCACCTGGTTTACCATTATATGTGAGGTAATGTTTAACAAACTATGGTCTAATATGGAGTTAATCCCAACACATGTGAATCCTGGTATTTATACAGGCCACAGGATTCCTATAGTGAGGTATACCAATGTACACATTGAGTTTGGAAGCATGCAGTGTAATGGCAATTTGTACATAGCTGAAAAGGGTCAGTTAGTTTTGGGATGGCCGCATATCAAAAAACTTGGCATTAAGATTGACTCTACAAAAGCTTCTCCAGTGTATGTGGTATATGAGCATGAATTTCATGATAAATTGAGTTATGATGAGTTGGACAAAAGTTTTCCTACTGTGTTTTCTAAATCATTAGGTAAACTTAAAGAATTCAAACAAAATCATTTTACGAGCAAATGTAAGTTCTGTAAGGCATAAAATGCAGAATGTACCTGTGAATTGTAGATCTAAACTTAAGGAAATGTTAAAGATTTGTGTGAGAAAAATATTATAGAACCAATCGAGAGTTCAGATTGGATTTCCCCAGTAGTAATATCTCTAAAGGAGAATGGGGATCTCAGATTATGTGTTAATCTGAGATCATTGAATGTAGCAATTTGGATTGATACATTTCCGTTACCAATTCTACAAGAATTAATGTCATCCCTATACAAAACCTCAATTGTTTCTATCATTGATTTATCTAGCGCTACCATCAGATTGAGTTGGAAGATAACTCCAAACATTGTACAGCATTCATCACAACGGAGGGTGCATTTCAGTTCAGAAGGATGCCTTTTGGCCTTGCTAGTGCTTCTGCTGTTTTCCAAAAAGAGATGAATACAATTTTCAGTGGCATGAAGAATGCCCAGGGTGTTTAAGGATGATATCTTAATTTAGGGTAAAGATAGAATAGAACATGACAAACGTTTAAGGGATGTCCTGTTCATGCTTCATGAGAATGGATTGACAGTAAGGAAGGAAAAATACAAGTTTGGCCAAACTCAAGTTGAATATTTGGGTCACATAATTTCTCGTGAAGGAATTTGTCCTAAGATAAGCCATGTAAAAGCTATTGGAGATGCTCCTGAGCCAAACTGTAAGGAGCAATTGGTGTGATTTTTAGGCCTTACTGAATTTTATTCACATTTTATAGAGAACTATGCTACAAAAGTGGAGAATTTGAGAAAACCTTTAAAAAAAAATGTTTCGTTTGTATGGGGTAAGAAACAGTTTGAATGTTTTTAATGTAGTAAACAAGAAATAGTACAAGCTCCATGTTTAAAAACCATTTGAAACTATACGGACTGTATAATTGCAGTAGATGCAAGCAACTATTGAATTGGGGCAGTTTTGTTGCAAAGCAGAGGTCATGAGAATGGATTGTAGCGTATGCTTCCCGAACTCTATCCCACTCTGAAAGAAATTATTCAGTGATTGAGAAGAAATTCTTAGCAGCATCATTGGCCGTGCAAAGGTTTAGAAAGTACAAATGGGGAAGAAAGTTCAAGTTGTGTACAGACCATAAACCGTTGGTTAATATTTGTAATCCTGGTGGTGGGAATAATTTATCACCAAGACGTGCTTCTAAGTTGCAAATGTATTTCTTTGAAGTGGAATATATACCTGGAAGGAACAACTTTATTGCCGATGGTCATTCCCGGTTACCAATTGAAGATGGGAGTGTAGATGTAGAGTGCGATGTAGCGTTTACGTATGAGGATGTGTTGTTGGAATTGGAATTGCATAAGGAATTAGAACAAGAAATTTTAACTGAACAAGAATGGGATCAAGAAATGATGAAAGACAATGAAATACAAATGGTGAAGGGATACATACTTAATGGGTCGCCTAGTGAACATGTGTTGGGGGGTGAGAGTGCTATTTTATGGAAGTTAAAAGATGAGCTTGGTTTATGTGGTGAGGTGATTCTAAGAGGTGACAGAATAATTCCCCCAAAGGGCATGCATGAAATGATTGTAAGGAAGAGTCATATTGGTCAAAGTGGTATGTCTAGGAATAATAGGAAAGTGAAGGAATATTTCTGATGGCATGGTGTTGATGCAATGATTGACAGATTTGTAAGGAATTGTACTACTTGTGCCCAGAGTGATAAAAGTGCGAAATCATGTTCTGCCCCATTAATACCTGTTAAGTTACCTCAACAGGTATTGGCCCAATAGGCCTTGGAGGAAGCTGGCAATTGATGTTATGGGTCCATTTTCTACTTTGCCAGTGAATGAAGCATATGCCATAGTATTGACTGATTCTTTTTCTAAATGGCCTGAAGTGAAAATGGTGAGCAATACCTCTACGGATATAGTAATAGAATTTTTAGAAAACATATTTGCCAGAGAAGGGGTACCAGAAGTCCTAGTATCAGATAATGGTGCACAATTCACTTCTGAGAAAATGTCTGGATTTTTAAAAAGAAATAGTATCAAACATGTGAAGGTCGCTTTATGTAATCCCTCTTAGAAAGGTCAAGTTGAAAGATTCAATAGAGTTGTTAAAGACACAAAACAGTTAGCTCGAAAATCAGGAATTCCATGGAAACAGTCCTTAAGAAACATGCTTTCGTCATACAAAGTGACCCCTCATTCTGTGACGGGGAAGATGCTTTTGAATTGTTAAGAGGAAGGAAAACGTCTACTAGTTTGGTACCATGCTGGTTAATGGAGAGAAATCAGGTGAAATGTGGGGTTGAATGCAATAAGGAAATGAGGAACAGAGTACAAGATTATCAACCACGCACTAAATTGTATCACAATGCCAGGTCTGGAATGTATGGATTGAAAGTGGGTCTGTGTTAAAAAACTTGGGTTTGTTGATAAGGGAATACCACAATGGTCAAAACCAAGGAAAGTTGTTAAAATTCTAAGAAATGGAGTACAATTGGATGATTGTAGAGTTTGGAATGTAAGGTGTCTGTCAATATATAGGAAGGAGGATTCTGGGGTGGATTGTAAAGAAAATAAAGAGTGTCCGGAGGAATGTAATGGTTACTTATTGGGCGCTCTCGATATAGTTGAGGATGTAATTCATGATGAGAGTTGTGTAACCGTGGATAGAGTGTTATGACACAGCGAGAGGGAAAGGAAAGTTCCTACGTATTTGGAAGACTATGTAACAAACAAATGTGACAATTTCTGTGTTTTATAAACATCGTAAAGTGGTCATGTTTACTTATAAACATCTTAAAGTGGTCATGTTTAAACTAAGTAAATGTATATAGTTCAAATTGTTTTGGGGGGAAAGATGTGTGGTAATGCTGTAGTAGATAGATAGTAAAATGTAAAGTCTAGATAGGTAATAGAATGTACAGTTAGGAATGTAGAATGCGGTTCATGAGGAAACGGAACTGGAGAGGACTGTGGACAGTGCAGCTCCTTGTATAGGTGATTATTCATAAGAAACATAACGAAGATCTTACTGCGTACAGCAGGGTTGGTGGCCAAGTTTTGGAAGGGGTAAGGCTAGGAAATGGTAATAGGGGCCTGGCAGGTGAAGATTGGGCTCAGGTAGTGAGGCAGTGCGAGTTGCAGTTGAAGGGTCTGGAGTTATCCAGGGCTCTTTCCTCTATTACACATAAACCCATAGGTCCATAAATGATCCCATGAATCTGCTAACGGGTGAGAGCAGAGACCTTTGCTCTCCTCCCTGTGTAGGGCTTTGCTTTCTGCTTGGGCCCATCCCCTAAACTTATCAGTCCAATATATTGTGGCTGGGTCAATTGGCGCTTTCCAGGTTGTCTTGATAGCCCATTTAGCCACCAACGAAACAAGGTCCAGGAAACGTGCTGTCACATTACGGTGTTATGGGCAGGTAAAAAGGCCAGTGGGCTACCACCTGCCATGTTTGTTGAAGGTGCACCCCTGTGCATGTAGAGAACGTGTGAAAAATATAAATCCAATACTTGGAGAGGGTGAGGTCCATAGCACATGATGGAGGTCCATATTTCCAAATGTGCAGTGGGGACAAGACAGTGGTGTAACAAAACGTGAGGGGGTCCCCCTGCAAGATGTACAGAAGAGGCCCCCACACTCACATCAGTAGGATCTGAGGGGGGCCCCTCCATTATGAGTTCACCTCAGTGACCCCTTGCACCGCAGGGGCTGCAGATGCCTCTGTCACACTTCTGGGACAGGAGGTGCAGTAGCATAACAAAGGCCCCTACAGCTGCAAGGGCCGCCGAGCTCCAGGGGGAGCCCCTCATCACAGAACACTGTGCACATGCGGTAGGCCTCTGACTGGGTCCAGAGGGGAGGGGCACCCCTCCAGGTACTTTGCAGGGGGGGCCCTCAAGTTTCGATATGGCACTTAGAAGGCGAGCACCCCTGTGACTAGTCTGTGGAGTCTAATGGGGACAGATCTCCCCTGCACCATTTTGTCGGCCCCCATAACGGGGGAATGCTCCCTTTGCATAAAATCATGGCTGCAGGCATAATGTAGCGCAAAGGGTTACAAAGTGGTGCAATGCATGCATTACGCCACTTTGTAAATGTGGAGCAAGGATTTTGGCCTCGTTGGGCCACATTAGCGTAAAAAGAATTACACTAATCTGGCACAAGGTGGCAGTAGGGGCTTATAAATTTGCCCCTAAATTGTAGAGCTGCTGTCTGTTTTAATAGGACAGATGGTACTTTGCTCAGAGCAGGCGTTAAAAGGGGGCTTCTATTATTTATGTGTACTCAGCAGGAGTAGCGCCAATATTTTGGTAATACTCCTGCAGAGTACATCAATAACATCATGAAAAATGACGTTATTGCCCCCATCCTGCACCATGGTGCGCCATATTTTAAATACGGTGCACACATGGTGGTGGTAGGGGGGCGGTAAAGGATGCAAAAAAAGTGGCGCTGCACACAGTGCAACACTACTTTTCTTAAATATGCCTCTAAGCATTTTTAGAACAATGAAAAGCTGGGGCTAGTAGTTTCTTAATGTTAATTGATAAAAACTGGGCAACCGCAAATGACATGGCCTGAAGATTCAGGGGCACTCTTACAAATTTTTCACACAGTACGGCTCAATAAGGTATTTGCTGTGCTGAATTGCTTGAAAGGGACAGAGCATAAATGTTCCATATATACAAAGATATGGAGAATTTCTGCTCTCATCTGGGGCTCGCACACTGTGTGCTGCCTAGCGCTATCGCAGGCATCCTTGCACCATTGTCATATTATTCTTTCCACATGTGCTGTAGAACACAGCACACATGAAAAGAGGAAGTAACGAGGCCGAATGATTATGTTTCTCGTCTTTATGCTTCTATTAGGTAGACACACCATTTTGGTGCAAACACAGGCTTACAAGTCTTTGTAAATCTGTATTTGCATCAAAATACATGGCTGGATGCATGGGAGCACCCATGCTTCACCGATGTAACGCCTATCTGACACAAAGTAACACAAGGCAGTGCTATGTTGCGTGAAAGGGTGGAAATTAGCCATTTCTACCAAGATATGGTGTATTTCTGCTATTTCCTAGCACTGGCACACTGTGCTCTGCCTAGCACCAATGCAGGCACCATTGCACAATGGCACAAGAGTGATTGCTTACAGGCAGGATCGTTTTTGTGCAGGAAAGCATACCTTCCTGCACAAAACCTCCCTTAAATGGTTCTTCCTCTTTCTGTGCGTGGTGCAGAATGCAGCACCCATACAAAGAAGAAGGAGAAGAAAAATATATCTCTTCTTGTTACACCTGGTTCAGGGAGGAGTTACATAATGGTGCAGTGCCTGGCTTACATTCCTTTGTAAATCTGTGATTCCATCAAAATCCATTGGTGGATGCATATGAATGCCCATGCCACGTCTCCCCAATGCAAAGTAATGCAAGGAAAAATCCCACGCAGATCTGCTCTGTAAATCTCAACTACCATTTTGCATCAAGGTTGTGCCAAAAAATTGGCTCAAACACAATGCAAGATATAAGTAAATCTGGCCCTTATTTTCTTGTAATAGTGCAGATCTCAATATCCTTATAAACAGTGGTGTCTTGCGGGAGGGAAAAGGGGTGGGGTGGTGTGGGGTAGTTCAGGAGTGGACACAAAAAAAAATAGAAAACTTTCAAAAAACCGGGCCTTTCTCGCTGCGCCGCTCCAATCCGCTTCTCGGTCCTCCACTGCAGGCACAGGCTCCCAGCCTGCCGTGCGTCCAATCCTAACGCTACTTTAACGCTGCTGGCAGCACAAGATCAGCCAGAGCGCTCCGAGGCAGAGCGAGAGTCTCTGCCTGCTGTCTCCAACCTGTCAAGGCAGTACCGGGTTGGAGAGAGGCTAGTGCGCATGTGTGTTTGGCCAGCCCAAACATACATGGTCACTGAGGGTGAGTGCTGTGCACTCCCCCTCCGTCCTTGTCATTGCCCGTTGCCCCACCCCCTTTACAAGAAAACAATAATAAACATAGGGCCTGATTTAAGAGACCCTAGCACCTTAGTGCAGGCATAGCGTTATTTTTTTTACTCCAAGGCAGTGCTAAAGTGGCTTTTTACATGTGCAATATTTACAAAGTGGCGCAATGCATGCATTGCACCACTTTGTAAACCCTTGCACCACATTATGCCTGCTCCAGGCATATTGTATGCAAGTGGGTGTACCCCAATTAGGGGGGCTGAAAAAATGGTGGAAGGAAATCCAAGAGATTTCATTGCTCCATTTTTTTCAGCACTTTTAATGCCTGCTCAGAGCAGGCGTTAAAAGGGGGCATGCCATTCAAAACAATGGGCCCCTATGTACTTTGCAGGAGTAGTGCCAACATTTTGGTGCTACTCCTGCAGAGTCCATCAATAGCGTCAGAAATTCTGATGCTATTGCCTTGGTGCACTGTATTTTAAACACATGGTGGCAGTAGGGGGCGCTAAGGGGTGCAAGGAAAGTGGCACTGCACTGGATGCAGCGCCACTTCTCTTAAATCAGCCCCATAGTTTAATATTGTTGTCTTGTAAAAGTTTTGCAGCTGCTGCTGCTGTGGGGGGGGGGGGAAGCTCCTCCGCCGCAGCGGAGGAGCTGCCCCTGCTTATTAAGTGATGCTGACCTGATTGTAATGGCAAGTTTCCTTCTCTCCTGCCCATCTCTATAGTAAACTATCCATTGACACCCCTTTGATGTGTTTTATTCCGAGGATAGTTCTTACCTTAATTGTAAACTAGTTCCATATTTCCTGGTATACGTTTTGCCTGCCCAATTTAGTAAAAATAGCAGAAGATTCTGGCAGTATTTAAATCCATTTTTCCTATTGTATATTAGTGTTAGTACTCCATTTTACTCTGTTGAACTTATGGAGACCAACTGTATTGTCAATAGAAGTAATACATGGGATCCAATATTCTTTTATTTGGAAAGTAAATGCTTGAGGATGATAGTCACTCTTGTGGATAGATTATGATCCTCATTGAATATAATGGGATCATAATAGGGTGGACGGGATATCCGCCACATTTGTGATGGAGGAAACCCCTTCGTCAAGGTCGTAATAAGACCCAGTGTCTTTTATCTATGTGTTTAGGTTTGGAGTGTTGCAGCCTAATAGGCTATCATGACTTAAGCAGAGCATACAAAAATGATTACCTTACTACGAATTTTACATCTCCACAACATAGAAAAGCTTACAGACACAAGTAAAATGTCTGGGATATTCTTGCTGGTGTTTCGTCATGGTTGCGTACTCCCACAACCACAATTAACCTTTTAGATTCAGACAGCCTGCACAGAATACAGCTGACACCATTGCCAGCTCTATCAAAAGAAAGTGAAATATTTATCTGACGTATTAACAAATCCTCAACTGCTGTGAGGCACTTATTTTTGAGGGCCCGCACTTAATTTTCTGCCTCAAGCATTTACTGCAAGCTAAAGATACATATGGGAAATACAGAGGAAGAGAAAAACGAAAAAAATGTCACAACGGGAGAAAGCAGAAAGCTGCAGGAGTGAGCTGAAATGGCAGGGAGTGGCTGTAAATTGATTGAAGAGGCCCAGATGGTTTCAGGATTACGCTGCCTTAGTATTCTGTGGTCGCACATTTAATTGCAGCTGCCGCGTGTTTAAGAAGATAGCTTTGGGCATTGGCACATTTTTATGTACAAATTAAGCAGTGGAGCCATTGTTTCCAAAGCTTGGGTGGTTGCCTGTCCGCGGAAGCTGCAGTTTTAAAGCTCTGCACACTTATCAAGTTTTGAATAACGTTAACAAGGATCAAAGTAGAGTTGGCTGCAGGCTACTGGTTTACTTAAAGATTGAGGGCGTGGCTTAAACGTGTAAACAAATTCCCAGAGCGTCACCCAACCCACACATTTGCACAGAATCACAACTGTAACTACCATAGGTGACCGCTGCTGTATACGCTTTGCAGAGAGGCTAAATATTGTAAAGGCGAGAATGTATTCGGAACACCTTTAGACTTGCAGAGAGAAACTCAAACTGCATTCAGCATGAACTTAATTTAAAGGATGCACTATAGAAGAGTAGTACGCTGCCTGAAAAAAACACCATAACACAACATCTTGAAAACAACAAACACTCTTAGGGAGTCAAGATTAAGTAAACCATGTACAATATAAACAGGAAACACATGGTTTACCTTAACATTTTTACATAGATTTAAGAGCCCCTAGTGCCTCCTTATGCCACATTAGTGTAATTTGTTATGAAGCTATTGTGGCCCAATTAGGCCAAATTCGCTGTGCCATATTTACAAAGTGGTGCAATGCATGCATTGCAATACTTTGTAACCCCTTGCACCACATTATGCCTGCACCAGGTATAATGTATACAAGGGGGCAGTTCCCCCGAATCTAAGAGATTCCACTGTGCAATTTTAGTGACTATTTTTAATGCCTGCACAGAGCAGGCATTAAAAAGGGGGCATACCATTGTTTTCAATGGGCCCCTATGTACTCTGCAGGAGGTTCGCCAAACGTTTGGTGCCTATCCTGCACACTACATCAATAGCGGCAACAACTTTGACACTATTGTCCCCACCCTGCACCACAGTGCGCCATGTATTAAATACGGTGTGCACATGGTGGTGGTAGGGGGGTGCTAAGGGGAGCAAGACAAGTGGTTCTGCATTGAATGCAGCACCAATTTTCTTAAATTTGGGCCTTATTGTTTAGAAATCGATCAGGGCCAAAAAGGATCAGTTTCAATGTCCTATTTTAAAGACTACCAGGCCTGAGACCAGATGGACCCAGTCCAACTAAAGTCCTGGACATATGGTTTGAATTAGTCTCTAAAATGGCAAAAGTCTACAGGCTGGTGCTCTCCTCACTGTGGCGCAAGCATGTTGGAATCGAGAGTTTCTTCATAATAAATCAATCGATGAGCTACAAGTACAGATTACCTAAAGTTCTAGTTTAAAAAAAAAAATGTATATGTATTGCAGATATCTTTGCCTTTTTTACTTAAACAAGTGGCAACACGAGTCTGGCAGTTATAATACCAGATTATACACTCACTATTGGTCTCCTCATTGCAAACAATGTTCTGTTTGAACCCCTTGTAAATGTAGACTCTGTGGATCTCCGAGCAGATCCTGGACTTCCAGTCCCCCAGCACAGAGCCAGGCGGCTGCACACGCTGTGCAAGTTGGCCTCAGTGGTTGAGCGGAAGAGCACCAGTGCAGCGCCCAGCAGCGGCCACCTTGTCCAGGAACCTGTAATGGCTGAAACATTCCTTGATGTACCCGCCACTGAGGTCACAGGGCCAGGCCCCATGTGCAGATGTAGGGCCCTGGTGTCATCACCCAGAAGCAGCAGCTGCAGCCCAACCAGCAGCATCCCATCCATCTCCCGGATGACTCAGCAGATCCTGCACACCGTCCTTAACTGCATGCACGGAGTGAGCCTACTGCGCATTGCTCCTCTACCGTCATCTTGTTTGACTCTGTGGCCGGCTAAATAAATAAATAATTGAATAAATACCTCATGCACTTTCGTGCTGCCTGCAATTAGCACCACAAAGTACATATCCACATGAAAGTCGTTTTCAATCAATTTAAATATTATAGCAGAAAAAACTTGCTGCTGGTTAACTCATACAAAAAATTCTTAAATGAAGACGGAAATCATCTGTCTTGAATCTTTCAAAAAAGCTTCACTGAATCCAGTACCAACGCACATGTGAAAAACGTGTTTTTAATGTTTTGGAAGCTGACTCCGCATACAATGGTGAATCATTTTTATAATCATACTTTAGGAAAATAAACAAAGAGTGATAGTTGAAAAAAGTGATCCCCAAGTGAGAAAAGAGACACCACACCATAAAGCAATAAAGAAATCGCTTATAGTTCTGTGATCTTTGGTGTATCTCACACAGGCAGCCTCTTATTAAGCTATAAAGTATGCTTGCCAATACATTGATTGATAATTCAAAACATAATCAAAGAGGTCTTGTCTGATTAATGTGTCGACGGCGTTTAAACCCTCATGCTGGATACTAGGGTCTCATCTGGACAAAAAATGACCTGGGGAATGGTGAAAGGTTGGAATTCTTAAAGCCCCAGCTGAATGCCGAATATTGGTATCTACCCAACTTTTATATTAAGGTGACAAAAGCACCATTCTGGGTCAGCCAGTGATACCAATATTCAACATTGTTAAAAATGATGCTAAAAATGGCACAGTTAAAGCTTGTAAATTTCACTGCACCATTTTTAAGGATCTCTCTCTGAGGCAGGCATAATGTGGCACAAGGGATTACAGAGTGGTGCAATGCTTGCATTGTGGCACTTTGTAAATATGGCACAGGGAAATGGTCTCCTTAATGCAACAGGGTCAAAAAAATGGTGCTAGTGTGGCACAAGGAGGCACAAGGGACTTGTAAATATGACCTGTAGTACATGGTCCCTGCTGCTCGATGGAAAAAAGGAGGGACAAAGAGAAAGGTTTGACCACTAGCAATCCAGGTTGTTTAAAGAACACTGAAATAGACCAATTAAATGGCTTTAAGCCCACAAGAAAAGTATACAAAAGTATACCAGATGCCGTACGCTTACACTTGACCTAAAAAGGCTCCCAAGACTGACATTGTATTTGTTCTAATAAAGTAGTGCAACTTACATGCATAGCCATTCATACAGAAGATTTCCCATGCCACATAAATTGAGCATTAGCTTTTGCTAACAAGAGCCTTATAAATTTCTTGCTAATTTCTAGTAGTGCACATATCATTTTTTGAGTATTGTGGCAAATACTGCAGCCCCACAATTTTTCCCATGTACATTTTGGCAAGCCAAACCTGTTGATATTTGCTGTCAGAAAATGGCCATTTTAATACCGAAACAGTCGAGAGGTGAGGTTGGAAAGATACGAGCAATGAGATGAGGCTGGATGCAGGTGAGGAGAGGTACAAGTAAGCAGGAGCTCTGGAAGGGAGGCGTGGACGGAGAATAACATGGGCAAGCAGAGATAAAATAAGGGAGAGATGTGGAGAGGATGAGGTACAAACAAGAAATGGCGCGTTCAGGGAGAAGTAGGGTTGAGCGAGGTAACGTCTGGGAAAGGTATGGGCAGGGATAGTGCATGCTGGGAAATGTGCATTCAGGCACAGCGCTGGGCAGGATGGATGCAGGGGCTAAAAGAGGAGCAGATTGAATGCAGAACTTGAGAGGCGGTTGCATGGAGAAGTTGGTGCAAGAAGACGTGGGAAAGAAGATGGCATGAGGCGGTGTGGCCAGATGTGAGAGGTTTGAATTGAGACAAGGGCAGCCTGGCTGGAGGCTGGGAGAGATGTGGGCAAGACAAGGAGTGGACGAGGAGAGGACCGGGCAGGAGACGTTCTGGCGGTGAGAGGTCAGAGCAGGGGAGGCAGTGCTTAATTTGTAAATAAAGAGGTGCCGGTGCTCAAAGCCCTTCTCTTAAAACGAGGCTGCTGTAATTAAATCTGTCAGCACTGAATACTGAGGCAGCGTAATCCTGAAGCCATCTCGGGCCTCTTCAATCCATTTACGGCAACCCCTGCCCCTTCAGCTCATCCTGCAACTTTCTACTTACTCCCTTTATGACGTTTTTTCGTTTTTCCTTCTTCCGTCTTTCCCATATGTGTCTTTTGCTCGCAGCAAATGCTTGAGGCATAAGAATAAGCCCCGGCCCTCACAAATAAGTGCCGGTGCTCAGCACAAATTAAGCACTGAGGGGAGGCCTGGGGAGAGAGGGGTGAAGATTGACAGAGGCGCAGCAGGGATATGCAAGGCTGGGAGAGTTTTAGGAAGTGAGGTGTACAGGCAGGAAGAGGTGGATGCTGGAAGAGGTATGAGCAGGGAGAAATACCGAGAAGAAGAATGAAGCAGAGTGAGAGAGAGAGGGGCAGGCAGGTAGAGGGGAGCAGAAAGAGGGAAAGTGGGAGGCTAAGGACAGATGCAGAGGCGAGGGAGAGAAGGAAGCTGCTAGAGGTGCGGGCGGAGAGGTGCGTGATGGGTGTTGGTTGGAAGAGCTCCTGGCAAGGTGTGTGCAGGAAAGGGAAGAGACCGGAAGACGTTTGGGTAGATTGCTGTGTGGGCAGTAGGAGGTCCTGCAGGGTGCAGACTGGGAGAAATGTAAGCAGGTAGGCATATGAGTGGCTAGGGCGAGGTAAGTGAAGGGTGAGATGAGGGCAGGCAGAGGGACAGGCTGGAGAGGTGTGGGCGGGCAGGTTAAGATGTGAGGTAAGAGAGGTGCAGCTAAGGAGGGTGGTGATGGAGAAGTCCAGTCTGGGACAGGAACCTGCTGAGGTGCGGCTGAGGTGATGTGCTGGCAGAGATAGATGCAGGCTGACAGAGCAACAGATAGGTAGACGTGTTGATAGAAGTAGGTGCGTTGTGGACGCAGGCCGACAAAGGTGCCAGCAAGGAGACATGCGCAGGGAAAGGCACAGGTAGGGAGATGCAGAAGCAGTGGCAGATGTGTTCAGGGAGAGGTACAAGCACAAACATAGAAAATGACTTGGGACAAAACGCCACATTCAAAACAGAAACATCAATAATTAATGACTGAAATAGTTCATTGTTGCCTAAAATTGAAATGTGACATATATGCACACCCAGATGGTGTCAAGTTAAAGGGAACTGCCTTAAAAGTGTTTGAATATTAATTGGTGTATGAACATTTGTTCTGTCGATAAAATGTTAGTTTCGGTTGTATTTTCAGAAAGCCATGGCATTTGTGTACATAGCCCCATTATATATCTTTTTAGTAACAAAATAACAATGTGGCAGGAGCACTAAAATGTACACAGAACGCTAGTTAAAAGCACTTTTATCAAAAAGCAAATTTTCTTGTTATAACAACATACTGTACCACGGGCAAAACATGTTTTTAGTTTAAGGATTTCTCTTTACCTCGTCATGTTGTGACATTCTTGACATTATAGCTATGCCTTTTTTAAGCTTCCTACAACGTCTACTTAAACATGTTATCCTCCTTGTGAGAAAAAAAGAATGTGACAGAAATACAAACCTAATAATAGCACTGTTTGTTTAACACCTTTAGAGAAAAGTAGGTAAAAGTACTGTGTGAATAAGCTCTACATCCAAGATGTTATCATGACAGCAGATCAAAACAAATCAGGGAAGAAGGAAAATAAGTGATTAGCGCTGCAGAATGTCTTTCAAAGTCCATGTCACATCTGCAGTCTCACCAAAGGACCTCCACCATTCATCTCAGAATCTACAGAAACCAGCTGCGGAGTCCCCCAGGGCTCCACCCTGAGCCCCACCCTCTTTAATATCTACATGGCCCCACTCACCAAGATCGTCAGACCCCACAGCCTCAACATCGTCGCCTACGCCGAGAACACACAGCTAATGCTATCCCTTTCTGATGAACAATCAGCAGCCAAGAGCAACTTCCAGAATGGAATGAGAGCAGTCTGACTGGATGAAAGACAACTGCCTCAAGCTCAACTCCGACCAGACAGAGATCCTCATCCTGGGCCCCACTCCCACCGCCTGGAATGACTCCTGGTGGCCAACAGCCTTTGGAATCACCCCTGCCCGACCAACCATGCACACAACCTTCGAATCAACCTCGACTCCTCACTGTTCATGGCTTGCCAAATCAACGCCATCTCATTATCGTGCTTCCACACACTTTGCCTTTTCCGGAAGGTTTTCAAGTGGATCCCCATCGAAACAAGAAGGATGGTCACTCACGCACTCGTCAGCAGCAAACTCCACTACGGCAATGCACTCTATGCCGACATCATGAGGAAACTTCAAACAAGACTCCAGAGAATACAGAATGCAGCAGCGCCCAGGCTGATCCTGGACATCCCTGGCCAAAACCACATCTCCGCCCACCTGACAAACCTGCACTGTCTCCCCATCAACAAACTCATCACTTTCAAACTCCTGACACCTGCTTACAAGGCCCTGCACAACATCGGACCAGCCTACTTCAACCACCTCCTATCCTTCTATGCCCCCTCCAGACAACTTCACTCTGCTTAACAGGCCCTCACCGCCATCCCTAGAATCAGGAAGAACATAACAGGAAGTAGATCCTTCTACCTCGCCATGCAGACCTGGAACACACTGCCACTCCTCAGGCAGTTCCCCTCACTGAATCAGTTTAAGAAGGACCTCAAGACCTGTCTCTTCGACTGATCAGCGCCCACCACCAGCGACTTGAGACCCTACAGGTGAGAAGTTGCAGTATACAAATAACTGATTGAATGACCTCATCAGTGCCATCATCAGAAGCTTAAAAGAACACCAATAGGGCAATGTAAACATCCTCAAAATGCCATGACAGAAAGCACATTCAACCAATCACAAAGCATGAAAAACTCATTCAGATGCGCCAGCAGTTGAAGGAGGTTAATCCAAAGTCCACTCTCTTTCTAGTCCTCTTATTGTATTTAAAAAATAAATAAAGTGATTACAAGAGGAATTTAAACACCCAAAGCTGTCTGCTGCCAGGCCTAGCGATTTGGCCTACATACCTTAACTCATACATATGCCTCTAAGGCCCTGATTCAGTGCTTAATTTGTGCTTGTTTCCGGTGCTGAGCACCGGCACTTATTTTTCAGTGCCGGGGCTTATTCTTCTGCCTCAAGCATTTGCTGCAACCAAAAGACACACATGGTTAAGACGGAGATAGAGAAAAACGAAAAAGCGTCACAAAGAAAGAAAGTAGAAAGCTACAAGAGTGACCTGAAGGGGCAGGGAGTGGTTTTATATGGATTGAAGAGGCCCAAGATGGCATCAGGATTATGCTACCTCAGTATTCCGGGTTCGCACATTTGATTGCAGCAGCCGTGTGTTTAAAAGGAGGGCTTGGGGCACCAACACCTTTTTATTTACAAATTAAGCACTGCCCTGATTTATACTTTTTGGTGCAAAACTGCACTAACGCAGTTTTGCACCAAAAAGTTTAGCACCGGCTTGCACTATTTCTGTGCACCAACCGGGCACCATATTTATGGAATGGTGTAAGCCGGTGCAAAAATTACATTAGGCAGGTTAGAGTAAAAAAAAAAAAATTACTCTAACCTGCCTAGAGTCATTTTGTGACGCAAAACCATGCATACCACATGACTCCAGTCTTAGAAAAGACAGGAGTCATGCCCACTACCCCAATGGCCAGCACAGGAGACAAGGGTCCCATAGGCATGGCCATTGCACCCAGTGCCATGTAAGGGGGCCCATCTCAGGACCCCCAATGGCACTTAAAAAAAATACTTACCTGTACTTACCTGGGATGCGGTTCCTCATCCTCGGCTGTCCCTCTGGTGTGGCGGTGCATCCCTGGGGCCTGGGGAGGGCACTTGTGGGCTTATTCCATGGCGTTTCACCATGGAAATAGGCCCACAGGTGCCCTGACCCAGGCGTTAAAAAATGGTGCAAAGCAAGCTTTGCACCATTTCTTTACCCCTCTTCCCTCCCTGCATGATTTTTGCCCAGGAGGATAAATAAGGCACTAGGGCCTTAGAGTCATTTTTTGCCCGGGAATGCCTACCTTGCATCTCATTGACGCAAGGTCATTTTCCGCAGGCAAAAAATTACTTTAACTCCAAAATATAAATATGGAGTTAAGTTTGTGCCGGATTTGCATAAAAAGAAATGACACAAATCCGGCACAAACAGAGTATAAATATGCCACTAAGGCCCAGATTTATACTTTTTGATGCAGACCTGCATTAGAGCAGGTTTGAGGCAAAAAGTATACCTTTGGATAGCACCATTCCTGGACACCAGCCGGACGTCATATTTATGCTATGACACTAGCCGGCAGTAAGGCCCAGATAGCATAAAAATTATTGACGCTAACCGGGTGGGGGAGGCGTAGGGGAAACTGGAGGTTGTGCATGAAAGAATGGCGCTAGTCAGGTTAGAGTAAAAAAAATGACTCTAACCTGATTAACATCATTTTTTCCACGCACAACCCCCATGGACATGACTCCTGTCTAAGTAAAGACAGGAATCATGCCCCCAGCCCAATGGCCATGCTTAGGGGACTTACGTCCGCTGGGCATGGCCATTGGGCACAGTGCCATATAGGAGGACCCATGATAGGCCCCCCTATGGCACTTTGAAAAAAAAAATACTTACCTGGACTTACCTAGGATGGGTCCCCCCATCCTTAGGTGTCCTACAGGTGTGGATGGTGGGAGTGTCCCTGGGGGCAGGAAAGGGCACCTGCGGGCTGTTTCCATGGTCTCTGACCATGGAAAAAGGCCCACAGGTCCCCTAACGTCTGCCCATACCCAGGCGTTAAATAATGGCGCTAAGTAGGCCCTCCTCCTCCTGTGCGTGAATTCAGCACGGGAGGATAAATATAGCGCTATGGCCATAGCATGGGTTTTTGCCCGGGAATGCCTACCTTCCCACAAATAAAAACCGACGCAAACTCAAAAACTTTGGCGCTAGACGGGTCTAGCACCAAAGTATAAATATGGAGTTAAGCTTGCGCTGGATTTGCATAAAAACAATGACACAAATCCGGCGCAGAGTATAAATATGGGCCTAAGGGCCTATATTTATACTCTTTTAGCACCGCATTTGCTTCATTTTTTGACGCAAAAGCAGCGCAAACGTATAAAATACAATTGTATTTTGTAAGTTTGCGCCAATTTTGCGCCAAAAAACGAGTACGTAAAATCAGAGTATGTAAAATCAGACTTATCCTAAGTCACAAATTAGCAGAAGAATCAAAAAAGAAATCTAACAGCATCCCCAGCAGAACAGGAAAGTCTTCTCAAAATCTGGCTCACCCTCAAAATCAAGGGGTTTTTATGTATGGACCTCACACATGACATTAATGAAACTGCAAAATCATCATTGTCAAACCAAAAACACCATCTCTTTGGCAAATCAAAATACAGGAAAAAATTACACATCATTACCTTACCACATACGCACCATCCTATTTAAAAAAAAAAAAAACATATTCAGTACTCTCACTGCTAATACCATCCAGAGATTTCCTAACAAATATAAAAAAGTTGAATAATGGAATTTTTGGCGAATGAATGAACAAGTATTCACAATGGAAAGCAGTAGAAGGGACCTTGATTATGTTTCAGGTGATGGGGGAATAGCAGAAAGTTCATGGAAAGCAATGTGATCATAAAAGTGGAAATAAACCATTACACATCAGCCTGACTGTGCTCTGTGGAGCCTGTTCAGAGGAGGTACATGCAGGTGGGGAAACCAGGAGCGAATGACAGAGATGGCATCCATGTTGTCCAAGATGGCGTCTAACAAGAAAATGTGGACAGAGATGGCATCCATGTTGTCCAAGATGGCGTCTAACAAGAAAATGTGGACAGAGATGGCATCCATGTTGTCCAAGATGGCGTCTAACAAGAAAATGTGGCATAACTATAACACGTTAATAAACACACTTCTATGCATCATATAAAATTTGTTTAAACATTAGTCATCTTAATTCAGTCCATATATGCAGAATAGATCATGAAAATGCACATTAATTGTAATAATTATTGTGCAAAATAAAAACTCCCAAAAACAATCTAACAAAAGCTAACATCACTCCAGAGCAATGTTGTTGTGCTATTTACTTATCTAGGACTACTTTGTCTCCCACGAAAGTCGAATAACGTTTTTTAGAATGTGGATAATTTTAACACTTCTTATAAAAGAAGTACGTTTGTTGATAAAATAATCCACTGTATCAGAAGTCAAGCAGAAGCAGCTGATCACCTTCGTATGTTTGCAGAGTGTCTGGCTTTACACCATTGTTAGAACTAGATTATACTTTTTTGAATAAAAAAATCAGGGTGATTAAAATGGTTTGTAATTGGATACACCTATGAGAACTCTAACCAATTTATGGAGAGCCATATATTTATTGGATTTATTTATGTTGCATTTGCAGATGCTGGGAATATCATTGCGCAACAATGTTAGGTTAGAAGAATGTTTTAATAATGCAGTCATTGGAAGGACCTTTGTTAACCATAGGAATATAACAATTGAGATTCTCAGTAATCGCTATTAACAACTATATAGCCACGACTACATTCAAATAGTTATATAAACAGTTGGATGTTCGATTCTGATTACTATATTCTTATCTTCAGTAGATTGTCTATGATGATGCATTAATTTTGCTAACTTCCTGTCTTCCTGCTCTATATTTACATTTGTAGTTCTAAATGCACTAATATGGCCTTGAGCTCATTCACACAACTATATGATTATCTCTTTTCTGAATATTAAGAATACTCAACTGTCTTTGGTGATGGGGCAGAGAAGTCGATCACATGGAAACACTCATATTCATGTTGTATTGTTTTTTTTTTTGGTTTAATGATTTGAGCCCAGATTACAAAAAAAATCATGCAACGCAATGCTGCAAGTAAAATGTCTGTGCTGCAGTGTGTGAATGGGAGATAGCAGAACAGCGCTCTATGTACTACGCAGTTGTACTGTTCTGCTCTTTCCCTGCACTGGTGCGCTTGCATCTGCAATGCACCAATGCAGAAACCATAGTTCACCATAGTGCACTGGTGTCTGCATTGTGGGAAGCATAGTTTGCATACAGGTTTTGGTCCTTTCAAAGAACAAAAACTATGCTTTAAGGCAGTGGTTCCCAACCTGTGGTCCGGGGACCCCTGGGGGTCTCCAAAGCCTCCTCTGGGGTCTGCAGCTGCTTAGAAAATTAAATACATATTAACAGATTAATAAAGTGTATATAAATAAATTGGCTAAATGTACAACTGAAAGTTTTAAAACGTACTGAAAATGTCAAGGTATTTGAAATTGGAGGCTAAAAATGAAATTAATATCTGCAGATTGATTCGTGGGAGCAGTGCATGTGCATGAAACAGAATATAGTATGGATCATGTGTGGCTTAGACTGAATTTAGAAGAGCTCCAACCTTTCTATTTAAAATTACAAGTTTTTTTTTTACGTATATTAAATTAGATGTGTTTCTGTGACGATGAATAATTATTTCTGTATTTTTTGTGTGTTGTTTTGTGGTTCAAATCATCAATAATGTTTAGGCCATGGTCCTCGGCTTCGAGTAATGACTCAATGGGCGGGGTCCCTGGACTCCACTAATGATTCACCGGGGGTCCCCGGGTTCCAGCAATGATAAAGTGAGGGTCCATAGCAGTGGTAGCTGCTAGTGATTTTAAGTGAGGGGAGTGGGGTCGGAGGGTAGGGAGATGGGGGTGAGGCTGGCGGGTAAATAACAAAATAAAATTGCACTTACCTGCCGGCCACCGTCTGTGTTCTGCTCCGGTCCTGATTCCCCAAGGGATAGAACACACAGCACAGGCTTCCAGACACCAATTAAGACACTGCTCTCATGCTGGCAATACAGTATACCAGCATGAGAACAATGCTGTGATTGGCCTGAGTAGGCTGATTTAGCGCTCGCTCAGGGCCTGAGAGCCTGTGCCTCTTCTCCACCCAGCTGTTGCAGCACAGCCGAGTGGAGAGATCTAACTGTGCATGTCGGTTTGGCTGGCCTTGGCCAGCCGGCCAAACTGACATGCGCACTTACTGTGTGTACAACTCCTCCTCCAACGGCTACCATCATGGTCCTGCCCTGCCCTAGACTCAGTGGGTCCCTATAAAAAATACAATGATAATAAAATGGATTTATTATCATTTTATTTTTCACTTTTCCCTTTGCTGGCTCTCAGCTAGGGAGGCGATGCTCCTCCGCCATAATGGAGGAGCCAGTGGTGGGCCGTATAAGTCAAATGGTTAAGAACCACTGCTTTAAGGCGTTTCCCACTTTATATGCGTGCTGTACAATGCAGCACACATTCAAAGAGGAAAAAACGAGGAGAAATTAAAGCATTTCTCCTCGTTATGGATAAGTTATTGAGACACAGGATTTTGGAACAAATCTCAGTCTACAATTCTTTGTAGATAGGGTTTTGCGCCAAAACCCATTGGTAGTTGCCTGGAAATGCTCATTCACCACCAATACAATGCCCCCTTGATACAAAGTAAATCAAGGCATGAGTTGGTTACAATCCAGCGCAAATCACTAGTTGTGTTGGATTGTACATACCACTGCTACACTTTGAATCGGAGTTACGCTAAAAAAGTAACACAAACCCAAGCAAAATGTTTGTACAAGTGGGTCCCAGTGTTTCCATGCCTATAAAAGAGAGCAGAGGTCTTTGCATGACATTCAACCTTTTGTTTGAAGTCTAGGTGGGGATCCAAAAGAAATCAATTTCTTTTAAAAAGGACTTTCCTGTTGCTCCATGGAGCTCCCAGCACTGCCCTCCTCCTCCTCTTTGCTAGAGACAGAACCTCAAAGAACAGAAATATCCAGGTGGAGTCCTTTTGTTGCGTACGTAACCACAGTATCAGTTCTCTCTCAACTGAAAATAGGGACAAGGCAAGTCAAGGACTCCTACTGCCCAAGAGTACTTTACAGTGGCTCCCATTACAAGCTAGCATTGTATAAAACTCTTTCATAAATAAGACAAAATTAGTTACAAGAAAATGCAAAAACAGTTGAAGTTAGGCTCTATATTTATGGACAAATAGCATGCTGAGTCCTGAAAGATGTTAGAGAAAAACATTTATATAATCTGTGGCACGACTTGTTCTGTGACGTTCAGGCATTATGGGCCTCATTACGACTTTGGCGGTCCTTTCATAGGATCGCCGAAGCTGCGGCAGGCAAAAGACCGCAGGTAATGGAGGTCTTTTGCCCGTCATATTAGGAGTCTTTCACAGGGCCAGAGAGCGAAAACAGTGTTTCTGCCTGCTGGCCCAGCCAAAAACTCACCACAACATTGACACTGGCTTGTATTCGAGCCAGCGGCAATGTTGTGGTGCGTCGGGTGCCACAGCACCTGTCACGCATTTCACTGCCCGTAACTCAGGCAATGAAATGTGCGGCGGGGCTGTCCATGGGGGCCCTGACTGCCCATGCCAAGGGCCCGATGCCCCCTTTCCGCCAGACTTTGCATGGCAGTTAAACCGCCCTGCAAAGTCTGGCGGAAAGGGGACTCGTTATCCTTAGAGTACCACTGTTTGGCAGATTGCGACCACCAAGACTGTCAGGCTGTCAACAGGCCGCAACCTGGCAGTGCCGGCAGTTGGACCGTGGCCCATCTGCCACGGTCATAATAGGGCGGTTGGACTGCCCTGTCTGCGGCGGTCCGATCGCCATCGCGAGTGTGGCGGTCTTGAGACCACCACACTTAGAATGAGGGCCTATGTTTTTAATTGGTCATTGGAGTGTTTTTATTGTAATGATTTTAAGATAGCAAGATAGATATGTATTAAAAATCAATAGCCCTTTCTGTTTTATGTCTCACCTAAAGACAGCTTTAGCTGTCATGTCAACTCAGGTTTTGCCAAACAAATCATAACAAAAATACATGCATATTGGGGCCCATATTTATACTTTTTTTAGCGCTGCATTTGCGTCGTTTTTTTACGCAAAATCGGTGCAAACTTCCAAAATATAACTGTATTTTGGAAGTTTGCGCTGCTTTTGTGTCAAAAAATGACGCAAATGCAGCGCTAAAAAAGTATAAATATGGGCCTGGGTGTTTTAGTAAACCCTCTAGCTATTTGCCTTCTCAAAGTTCCTTTCAAATTAAACTCCCTGCAATCACGTTGAATTAGGTCATCCCAATACTACCATTCAGTACCATCACTTTGAATGACAGTATTCAGCTTGTATACATACCCCCTTTTTATTAAAAAAAAAAAATCCCCAATGTTAGGAATTTGATGCCAGCTTGTGTTTACCAGTGACTGCAAGTATATATGTATAATAGTGTGTCATCACTTACTTTGATAAAAGCAGGAGATTTTTTTAAATCTGCATTATTGACTCAATACCATAATAATCCATCCCATGGAA
Organism: Pleurodeles waltl; assembly: GCF_031143425.1. Taxonomy (NCBI): domain Eukaryota; kingdom Metazoa; phylum Chordata; class Amphibia; order Caudata; family Salamandridae; genus Pleurodeles; species Pleurodeles waltl. Next base: position 1,985,190,633 of record NC_090440.1, on the reverse strand, counting down.
ACAAGTACAAATCATTAATGGCAAAAGTGTGTGTGCAAATGTATTTGTGGGCGCCTCACCTCTTTAGCTGTTTCAAAGACATTTGAAGCACTTATATATGATTTGAGAGCAACACCTAGGGTCAAATTTAGTAAGCCTTTGTGTTGCCATTGGCAAGTCAGTCAACACAAAAACTCATTCTAGGTTTACAAAGCCACATAAAGCCGAATTTTCCCTTGTGTGTCATTGTATAGAAATGTAGAGCAATGCATCAGCTTGCACTGCGTTCCGTTAAAATTCTTAGTGGTAGGCATACAATAGGCGGAGCATGGTTGGTCCGATGCATCCACCCATAGGTTTTACACACTTCCAGATTTACTAAGGTTTGTAAAGATGGAATTGCGTGAAATTGGTATGCCAGCCACAGAGATGAGTAACAAGGAGAAATTTTTATTTCTTCTCATTATTTCCTCTTTCTATGTGTGATGCCCGAAACAAGCATCCTGGGACCAGCTGGATTAAACCCAGATCTGTGACTGAGGGTGAGTATTTGAAAAGTTTCAGCATTCCGTCCATCATCCTTTTGTGTTGCTAAAGTTACCCTAAGTGTGAAGGTTATGTCCAGGCGTGGGTCCCGTGCTTACTGTGCCACTGGTTCAAGCTAGCCTGACTGATGAAGGGTGATACCCGAAAACCAGCCCGAGGATGCTTGTTTCCGGTCCAGGGAGGACCTTGCTTGGCAGTTCAGGCTGGACTGTTCCCATGGGGAACAGGTTCAAGGCTGGTTTGCATATGGCTGGGTCCAAACATGGGGTGGCATGGTGAGCAAAAGAATGATGGATTAAACCTGGATCTGTGACTGGGAGTGAGTATTTGAAAAGTTTCAGCACTCCGTCCATCATCCTTTTGTGTTGCTAAAGTGGGAAAGGTGTGCCCAGACCTGGGCCATATGCTTACTGCGCCACTGGATTCAAGCTAGCTTGGCTGATGAAGGGTGATACCCTGAAACTGGTCCCAAGATGTTTGTTTCTGGTCCAGAGAGGACCTGGCTTTGCAGTTTGGGCTGGATTGTTCCCATGGGGAACAGGTCAAGACTGATTTGCATATGGCTGGGTCAAGATCCAGCACACCCAGTCCTCCCACTCCCGTGCTCAATTGCAGTACTTCCAGACAGACCCTGTTCCATACCCTGGCCCACACTAAGAAAATTAAGGCCCGTATTTATACTTTTTTTGCGCCGCATTTGCGTCGTTTTTTGACGCAAAAACGGAGCAAACTTGCAAAATGCCATTGTATTTTGTAGGTTTGCGCCGTTTTGCGCCAAAAAGCGGCGCAAATGCGGCGCCAAAAAAAGTATAAATACGGGCCTAAGAGTCTGTCTAGGCCCTGAAAAATTGAGCGCTGGTTGCAGTGTGGTTTGGAGCACATAGAGGCACCTGGGAAGCAGGACCATTTTGGTAAGTACCACTGCCCCATTATTGAGAGTGATGGAGGACTGAAAACCCTGCAGTATCCTTTTCATATTTACCTGGTAATACTGTATCACTTAATCCGTCATTCAGATGCCAAAATATCAAAATGCGCCACATTCCCATGGCATCCCCACTGCAGGCAGGACAGTGCTAAGCATTTCAGTGAAGACTGTGCTTGTATAAAGCACTGTATTTTGCTTATTAACTTGTTGGCCTGATATTCTTCCAAAAGTGGCCAATTACTGGAACAGAATCAGTAGTGATTCCTCTGGTCTGACTAAGTATATTAATGTGTCGCCTGTGTATATGGATACATTATGGCCCGTATTTATACTTTTTTTGCGCCGCATTTGCGTCGTTTTTTGACGCAAAAATGGCGCAAACTTGCAAAATACCATTGTATTTTGTAGGTTTGCGCCGTTTTGAGTCAAAAAGCGGCGCAAATGCGGCGCTAAAAAAAGTATAAATACGGGCCTATGTGCTGTATCTCCCACTCTCATGCCCCAAGGTTGCAGTGCATGTCACAGTCTCATGGCCAAAGGACCCATTGCTGAAGCAGTGGAGATAGGGGACATCCCTTCCTGATACTGCGCTGTATGGACCCTACTGGTGAGAACCATCTGCCAGTTTCACCTATGGATCTGTAGATAGGAGCCACACTCATTTTAAGATTTGCGGGCCAAATCCCATCCTGGTAAAGATCTCAAACATGTAGTCCCAGTTCAAGCAATCACATTTATTATCAATGTCTAGGGCCACTAGAGCCACACCACAAGGGGCATCCTGCATTGAGTTTAGGACGTGCCTGAAGCACCACAGATTTATCATGGAATTCCATCCCAGCATGAACCTACATTGATCCTCAGGTACTAATGCCCCCACATTAGGCAGAAATCTGTTTGTGCGCACCCGAGCAAGTACCTTCATGTCTCCATTTAGCATTGAGAGAGGTCTATATGAGGCCATTTCCACTGGGTCTGGCTTCGACAACATAATAATAATGGCTTTTCACCTGGCTGCAGGAAGACTGCTGCTACGCGCAGCTTCTAATCACATTTCTAGGAGGTGATCATTAAGGACGTCTGCATAGGCCTAATAAAATTCAGAGGGAAAGCTGGCACTTCCCAGCGTCTTTCCTGTTTCAAGGCCATCAATAGTAGCCAACACTTCGTCACGTGTGGTCCATTTTCCAGCCCTGCCCTGTCTGCCATTCGAACATGTTCATTGCCAGGTGGTCTCCTATAAAGAGTCACCAAATATGCCAAAAGTTCTGCGTTTTCTCCTGTTTGTGTCACTACAGTCACCCTTTCCACTTTTTTTAGGGTTAGAATCAAAGAGTGCAGGGCTTCCCGTTTCAGGAGCCACACAAGCATTCAGCCCAACATGTTCCCCTCCGCGTGCAGTCGCTGTCTATATTCACAAATAGTGTACTTGTTAGAAATCAGGGGGCATATTTATGAGAGGCCTCTCAACCATATCTATGAGCCCACGCAAAGCCACTTTGCATGGCTCTGCATGGCCTCATACATATGGAGTAAGACTAAGAAAGTCGCTTTCCATGTGTGCTGTATTCTGCAGCACACTTAGAAAGAGGAAAACATCTCTTCGGATTGTTTTTGTGCAGGAAGGTGTCCCTTCCTGCACAGAAACAATCCTTTATGCAACGCAGGCACCCTTGATCCATAGTGCAAAGGTGTCTGTGTTGGTGCAAGGGAGCCAATCGTACTCCTGCGCAAGGGGAAGGGACTAGAATGCACAGTATTTCAGAAATACAGTGTATTCCTGCCCTTTCACATTGGCATAGGGCAGCGCAGCAAGAAGACTTGTGGCCCTGCCCTACGCCAATTCCCCATAAATATGAACCTCAGTTTTCTCGTTTCTCGAGCTATTCAACCTGTTCCAAGCAGGAACCACAATCCTAGTCAGGGTAAGTCCGATACACACCATAAATTAACCTGTGCTCAGCCTCTGGTAGCTTGGTACAGAGCAGGCAGGCTTAACTTAAGGGGCAAAGTGTAAAATATTTGTGCAACACTTAAGACAGTAAAACATTGAAAACACCACACAAAAAGATACCACACCTGGTTAGGCAAATATATCTTAATTTAATGAACAAAATAAGACCAAAACAACAAAAATCCAATAAGATATCAGCTCGTGAGGGGAGCTAGTCAAGTTAAACTACAACATAGAGAGACAAAAGGATGACACAGGGACAGGGCCGTCAACAGCATTACGCTGGAGAGTAACAGGCCATGTCCTTACAGGCACTTAAGAAAATGCAGTTATTGTTAAAGTGAGTAGTAGTATTAATCCAAAAGACCTTTGCTGTAGGGTTGTAAGTTCGCTAAGAGAACTTCCCAATCTGCTGCTACAGGATACTTCCACAGCCCACAAGCTTCCTCTCACCTGAGAGCCTCTGACTCCGCTTGTCCCCACTTAAGCGTCGCCCTGCACCATTGAGCCTCGTTGGGTAATGTTTTGGCTTTCTATTACATGGCTAGGAGTCTAGGTGTGATCAATATGATGAATTTGAAAGCAAATGAATTTAATGAGAAAGCAAGGTTTATAATGCAGTGGAAACGTACAGACTTGAAATACTAAACACATTAAACACTGCCCCATATCTTACTGCATTAATACATTCAACAGTTACTTAAAGGTGTAAAATGTACAGTGCAACAACTTCAGGCCCTTTGAAGTTTTTGCTTGCCTAGTGTCTTGCACTGCATGCAGAACCAACTTTGGAAGAAAATGCTCTAACCAGGCATCAGGAAACACCCACAGCTGCTGGCTGCAATCAATCCTACAGATATATGTGCAGACAGATCTTTAAGTGGGATGAAAAAGTGGGGGCCCTCTAAAAGGGAACATGTAAAATAAATTTCTGTGATTACCATAGTGTGCCACTCGGCCTGTATTTTACTTTCTCTCTGAGATGTTATTGCATCCAGAAACATAACACAACAACTGACATACACCTAAAACCTGTTAGTACTATTGGCACAATGATTAGCTATAAATAATTAACATTGGAAATGTTTCAATTCTGAAATTGTGAGACTGTGAATTAAATATTATTGAGACCTATGGAAGGAGTATGGCCTTCAGTTATGTGTGTTTTACGTTAGATATGTATACCCTTTTTCTCTTCACATCTCATCCATCTGCACATTTTCAACCTCCTCTCTTTCCTCTTCAGCACCCTCTTTTCCCTCTCCCCTAAATGCACTCCCTTGCATCTCCCTCATTTACCAACCCAAACATAAACTGCACACATTCACATTTAAGCACTTTGGCCCGGATTTATACTTTCTTTGTGCCAAATTTACGTCATTTTCTTTTAATGCAAATTCAGCGCTAACCTAACTCCAAGTTTATACTTTGGCGCTAGACCCACCTAGCGCCAAAATTTTTGAGTTAAAGTAATTTTTTGTTAGCAGGAAATGTCAATGAGATGCAAGGTAGGCGTTCCCGGGCAAAAAATGATGAAATGGCCTTAGCGCCATATCTATCCCCCATGCTAAAATCAAGCATGGGGGGAAGGGGCCTTAAATATTGGCGCTAAGCTTTCTTAGCGCCATTATTTAAAGCCTGGGTCTGGGCAGGCATTAGGGGAACCCTGAGCCTATTTCCATGGTCAGAGACACAGGAGCCCTTCCCTAGCCCGAGGGACACCCCCACCCACACCAGAGGGATGTCAGAGGATGGGGGGACCCTATCCTCTGGTGAGTAAGGTAAGTACAGGTAAGTATTTTTTAAAAAAAATGTAAGTGCCATGGGGGGCCTAACTTGGGCTATTCCCCAAATGGCATTAGGCCCAATGGCCAAACCCAGGTTAGATATGGCCCCTGGGCATGGCCATTAGGGTGATGGGCATGACTCTTGTCTTCAGTAAGACAGGAGTCATGTTCATGGGGATTTTACGTAAAAAAATTATACTAGTCTGCATAGAGGCATTTTTATGCCTCTGCCCAGACTAGCGTCATCCATTGACGCACAACCTCCTCTTCCCCCTACGCTTCCCCCACCTGGTTAGAGTCCTTTTTTATGACGCTAGCTGGGCCTTACCGCCGGCTAGCGTCCTTCCTTAAATATGACGCCACTTTTCTTATATATGCCCCTAAATATTTTTACCTCTGCGCACCCCTTTACACACATTTACACTGAATTTCAATTGCAACTGGAATGCAAGACCATTGTTCTTTGTGCTCTGTAGAGACCAGCCCACTGTCATGCACTTTGCTTTGCCTTTAGCCACAGCACCAGCGTTCTCAATCGAAGCCCCTCATAAACACCTGGCACGAGTCAAAGTATGCACTATGCATGAGTAATACAATGCACAGAAACACAGCATGATGTAACAGCTAACTCTCTTGAGGAATGTAATATTAAGTAAAACATGTAGATGCCTGACACACATTACACACATTTTAATATAAATTTTTCGCATATCAATCCATGTTTGTGGCATTAATGTTAAGGGCATGATGATAGGGCCAGCTTTAACACCAAACTGCAGATAACTGCCTTTACTGTAAGCACGTATTTCTCCTCTTGCGCTTCGCTTGCCTCGGATATTTGGATCCATTTCGCAAAGGAACATGAACCGTAGTAGTCATTTGAAACAGTTTCATGAGGAACAAATACACCAGCGCCACTTCTAAAGGAGCCAGCGATCTGCAGCCAGGGCCGGGGGAGTCACATGGGGGAGGCTAGTGTGACTAGCATTATAACACCATTACCGAAGGCAAGGCACTAAATCAAACGTGGGATCTATGCCTGTTAATGACAGATGACTGACCTCATTTAGGGATGAAGACTCCAACGCCCAAAATCATGATGCTAAAAAGCGTCACTGGCCTATAGTAGGAACTGCCAAAGATCACAATGGAAATGAAGGGCTTTAGTGCAGTCAGTCCTGTGTCGTGCGTCACAGGGTAAAAAGTTGATTTATTGCCTGCCTTCCGTCTCGTGCTTTAAAGCGAGGCGGCGCAGGCAGCCTGAGACCGACAACCAAGATGTAAATGCGTAGATTTGTTTAGAGATACGATCGTATCTCTAAACAAAAAAATCTATCTATTTTTTATATTTTTTATGTGAATGTGTAGGAATTTCAGAGGGGCATAGACCCTCAGCCCTAAAAGAGAAACCACCCCTGTTTGGACATTTGAATAGTCCTGGCAAGGAGAAGGAGCCCTCTAAGGTACACAACCCAGTACAGTACACACCCCAACAGAGGAATCTGTTCAAATACTGAGCTGCTCGTATGTCAGGGCTGAGGGTTTGGGTCACCAGTATGCAGTCCAGCCTACTATGAATGTAGTTTGTGGCTGAGTAACAGGAGTATTGTGTAAGTCTGGGGTATAATATACTCCATCCCAGTCGGTTCATCAATTAAGTCAACACCAACATCATTCCTGGTTACGTATTGTGGTTCGGGTGGGGGGCACCTGTGCAGGTTTCTGTCTAGCATGAAGTTGAAGTCAAACCGCCAACCCCCAAAAAGTGTGTGCGTGTATATATGGGAGCAAGATAACTAATTCGACTTCTGATGGAGAAACCAAGGCTACCATGGTTTAGGGGAGTGAGCACATGCACTTTAGCAATGGTTAGCAGTAGTAATGTGCTCAGAGTCCAAAGCCAACAAAAACAAAACAAAAACAGATCAGCAAAAGTGAGGCAAAGCAGGAAAAAAGGTTGGGGGAACACCTCCCTGAGGCTGACACGTCTAATAGTGCTTATCTTAGATGCCCCACAGATTTGCAATCTCACGATGCAACACTATGGGGGACTCCGATTGGGGTCAGACAGCTCCATTCCGGGACTGCAGTTCCACCTGACATGCCTCTTTCTGTTGTAGTTGACATGTCAGTTGTCACATAATCCCAAAAGTCTTTAGCACACATTTCCCCCTCACCACTGCCTTCAGCGCCTCCTGCGCCATCTGCGTGGAGCCCCAGTTATGCCCTGGGTAATATTCAAGTGCTACTTTAATGTCAACACAAAGCTGATCCTTCAGTGTCTCAGGGGGCAATCACCACGAGAAGAAGCTTCTGTCCTCACCACGGGCACGTATGTTACTAGCAGCAGTGCATGGCCTGAGAGGAATTCATTCAAATACTGTGCTGCTTGTATGTCAGGGCTGAGGGTTTGGATCACCAGTATGCAGTCCAGCCTACTATGGGGCATATTTAAGAGCCCCTTGCACCATTCTAACGCCACATAACTTCATTTTTTTTTATGCTAATGTGGCGTTAGAAGGCCAAAAATATAGCGACATATTTACAAAGCGGCGCAATGCATGCATTGCGCCACTTGTAACCCTTTGCACTACATTATGCATGTGCCAGGCTTAATGTATGCAAAGGGGGCGTTCACCAGTTAGTGGGGCTGAAAAAATGTTACAAGGAAACCTAACAGATTTCCTTGCGTCATTTTTTTTAAACACTTTTAACACCTGCTCAGAGCAGGTTTTAGGAAGGGGCACACCATTGTTTACAATGGTGCCCTATGTACCCTGCAGGAGTAGTGCCAAAATGTTGGCATCATTCCGTCCATGCCAACACATTTCAGACTAAGTAGTCCTTCTTCAACGGCATAAAGACTGGTCTATAACCAAACAATTCCATCCAAAGATAAGTATCTCATAACTTAAAGAAAACAGATACATCCTTAAATTGGATAAAACCACCTTAATCTCACTGATTCTACCAGCAGTTTCCGGAAACTATAGTTAGACCCAGTGGATTTGGCTTATGATTCAGTGCAAAAAAATATCAAGGTAAACAAGCTGGTCAATCCCACCTAGTTGCTGCTCAGTCATCATGCATATAAATGCCAAAGTGAAACTAAGGGGCACATTTATCAAAAGGTCTTGCAGCTCAGTGTCACCTTGCTGCGCTGTATTACAAGGAAAGGGTAGTAATGCACTGTATCTAACATTATACAGTGCATTCCTGCCTTTTCCCAGTGCTGGCGCACAATGTGCTGCCTAGCGCCAATGCAGACACTCGTGTGCCATGGTGCAAGAGTGCCTGTGTTGTGGGAAAGTCTGTTTTTGTGCAGGAAGGGGCACCTTCCTGCAAAAAAACAATACCCTGAGGCATTTTCCTCTTTCAATATTTTCTGCAGAATGCAGCACACATAGAAAGGGGAGAAATAAACCAATTTCTCCTCGTTTAGACTCACCTGGGGAGGCGCAGCAGTTTTTGCACGTTCCCAGGTCTACAACTTATGGTAAATCTGGGAATGTGTCAAAATCCATGGGTGTTGCATGGGAATGGCTCCATGGGGCAGAGTAACGCAACATAGTGATTTGCTCTGTGTTGCATTACTCTGGATTTATCAACCCACCCAAAGCCATGCAAGGTGGCCTTTCATTACTTGATAAATTACACTTTATGGTTGTGTCATGCTTGCACCCTGTTGTATGGTGCAAAAGTGACACAACTCATTAATAAATATGGCCCAAAGAGTTTTGTTGCACTGATGGTTCAAAAAGATGAACAACAGCTGTTGCCTTGAATGCAGGAAATCACTAGTGACTACCAAATGAAAATCCAAATAAAAATCCAAAATGATTAAAAATAATCAAGATTAAACATAAAGTGCAATGTTATCTCAGAGTGTAACAAATATTTTATTTATATTTTCCAAATAAATACAAAAAAAACACATTACTCCTCTCACCATGGGAATTTCCTCTCTTTGTGAGGGGGGATCATTGAGCACTTTTCAATGCCCCTTTCCACTAGTTTTGGTGATGGGGACTGAAAAACGACTGTATGTCTGCCCATCTAAATTAGGTGGCCATCAGAGGGGGTTTGATCACGGCGGAGACAGAGTAGTCTCCACTGTCATCAAACCATGCTTAATCTGCTTCTATATTGGGTAGGCGTACCATAATGTTGGCTTGGAGGGAGGCCTATTGCCGCTGCAACGGAGTTCCCTCTCTGCCATCATTTAAATCAGACCCTAAAACTGAGGCCCGTATTTATACTCCGTTTGCGCCGAATTAGCGTCGTTTTTTTCGACGCAAATTCGGCGCAAAACTAACGCCATATTTATACTTTGGCGTTAGACGCGTCTAGCGCCAAAGTATGGGCAAATAGCGTCATTTTTTTGCGTGAACGCCTTCCTTGCGTTAATGAGATGCAAGGAAGGCGTTCCCGTCTAAAAAAATGACGGCGACGCAAATGCGTCGTATTTATACTCCCGGGCAAAAATCACGCCCGGGAGTGGTCGGGTCAAAAAACCCCGCATTTGCGCCACTTTTTAACGCCTGGGTCAGGGTAGGCGTTAAGGGGCCTGTGGGCTCAAAATGAGCCCACAGGTGCCCTCCCCTGCCCCCAGGGACCCCCCCTGCCACCCTTGCCCACCCCAGGAGGACACCCAAGGATGGAGGGACCCATCCCAGGGACATTCAGGTAAGTTCAGGTAAGTATAATTTTTTATTTTTTTTTATTTTTTTTGGTGGCATAGGGGGGCCTTATTTGTGCCCCCCTACATGCCACTATGCCCAATGACCATGCCCAGGGGACATAAGTCCCCTGGGCATGGCCATTGGGCAAGGGGGCATGACTCCTGTCTTTACTAAGACAGGAGTCATTTAAATGGCGTCTGGGCGTCGAAAAAAATGGCGCAAATCGGGTTGAGGCGATTTTTTTGCCTCAACCTGACTTGCCCCATTTTAAGACGCCCTAACGCCATTTTCCCCCTACGCCGGCGCTGCCTGGTCTACGTGGTTTTTTTCCACGCACACCAGGCAGCGCCGGTCTGCTAGCGCCGGCTAACGCCATTCCATAAATACGGCGCCCGCATGGCTCTTCAGAATGGCGTTAGACGGCGCTAAATTTTTTGACGCTAAACTGCGTTAGCGCAGTTTAGCGTCAAAAAGTATAAATATGGGCCTGAGTTTCTAAAGTCCCTAAAGCCGGCTTTTACTGAGAGCTCATTGTCACTTCTCCTCACATTTAACGTGCCTGCTTATAAAATTTAGCTCCGTTTTTAAGCTTATGAATGCCCACATTTCATAATACACTAAAATCAGTATTAGTCATGCTATTATAACACCTTGTGCCAGTGTCCGCCGGCCTACTTTATTAGGACTTAATTAAAATGTTCTTTTGTTCCTCATACATTCCCAAGCATATAGATAATATACGGTCAATCTTTCCAGCATATGAAATGCTAAGCCAACATTTAAATTATTACTATTTTCAGCAAAAACAAGAGGCGTCATATTGTGCAGTGGGTAATAAAATATTCTAAAATGTAAACATTTTATCTTGACTTTAGCCACTTAGGGGCATATTTACTAAACATTCCCCCTTCACAGGGCAGGAAGCAAAGTTGCTGCACTGCGTTGCGTGAACAGGAGAGAGATGACTAGCACCATATCTGCTAAGATATCACACTTTTCAGCTCTCTACCAGCGCTGGTGTACTTGAGGCTGCTTAGCTCCAATGCAGACACTCTTGCACCGTGGTACAAAGATGCCTGTGTTACAAACAGGATTGGTTTTGTGCTGGAATCTATCGCTATAGCAGAATGCAGCACACATACAAATAGGAAATAACAAGAAGAAATAAAGATATTTCTTCTTGTTATTCCAGAAGCAGGCAGATACGCCATGTTGGTGCAAACCCATGTCTACAGTTCTTTGTAAAAATGGGTTTGCATCAGACTTCATTAGTGTCTGCACGAGAACGCCCATGCATCACCCATGAAATGACTCCTTTACACAAAGCAACGCAGGCAGTGGGCTGTGTTCTGCTTTTTGTTTTTAACAAAGCAATGCAAATCTACATTTTTTATTTTTTTAATATCAAAATGGATTTTGTGGCGGTTCTGGGTCAAATAAGTGATACAAATCTGATGCAAAAACTTTGTGAATCTTGGCCTCTGTTTTAAAAAAAATAACATAGACTTAACCAAAATTATCACAGGACTGGACAAATAAGAGAGGCACCTCCAAAGTACCTTCTGTTTTTGTGTTTTCATTCCAAACATCAAAGTATCCCTTGTTTTTCACTTAGAACTCTCACCCACACACCATTGATTTGCATGCTTCCTCCTCGAGTTCACGTCCAGATGTCTAATACAGATGAGCTCAGCACCTATCCTTTCACAGATGGTTTAAATAATAAAATAGTGGTAGGGTCCCCTAATACCACTCTTATTTACTTGGGGACTCTAGACTGGATTAAAAACATACAGCATTGTAGGCCCGATTACTGGTTTGACGGACAGTTTAGGTCATCTATCGAACTTCTGATGGGGAGCTTGCCACTATACTGGCTACCTCCCTGCTGGGGTCACTAACAGTTTCCTGCTAGGTTGGCGGGCGGACCCTGAGTTTCCGCCCGCTGGCCTAGCGGGAAATACCCTACAGCATTGTCTCCGGCTTGTAATCGAGCCGGCGGAAATGCTGTAGGATGCAGGGTGTACCAGCACCCTCGCAATCATTATTGCGAGGGTGCTAACCAGAAGGACCCCTGCACTGCCTATGCCAAGTGCATGGAAAGTGCAGGGCCCCCCCCTGGGGCCCCCAGCACCTGTTCTCCATCAGCCTTTTCATGGCTGTGTTACTGCCATAAAATTGCTGGTGGAGAACGAGGTCATAATCCCCAGGGCAGCACTTCACTGGCAGATTAGGACCGCCGCAATCGCCAGGCCACTGGGATCACTGATCCTGGCAGTGCTGGCGGCAAGACCATGTGAAAGGGCCATATATGGTCATGCATTGACGGTGGTCCGACCACCACCGCAAGTCTGTCAGTCAAGTGACTGCCAGACGCGTGATGACCGCCTGTGAGTAGAGACAGATGTATCTCCCACATCTAAATGGGTCAACATGTTACAGCCAAATTCATACGTGCCCCTAAAGGTAAATTATCTTTCTTTGTGACCATGAAGGATCCCTGGCCCATATTTAGACTTTTTTAGTGCCGCATTTGTGTCATTTGTTACGCAAAAGTGGGGCAAAGTTCCAAAATACCACAAATGTGGCGCTAAAAAAGTATAAATACGGGCCCCTGTATATTAGGCTCTTTTGGAATCCTACACCTTAACACACTTGTACATTCATTATGAATACATGATTCACAAACACAAACCAACACTTTGGTTGACTGTGCTCAGGTCATTCCTGGCATCTGTTACCTGTGACAGACAAGGGGACAACATAAGCATACCTTTACTCCAATCAGTGCCCGATTTTGCAAACCATGTACCACTGCAGTCTATTTCTTGTGTTCTAGGTCCGTAGTCTGGCCATTCTGGGTCCATACTTCTTGGACTGTTATGCCACCACCTTCCTACATTACCTTTATACTCCAGTACCTGTCATGTCACAGAAACTCACTCAAAGTTGTGTCTGTTCTCTTTACAGTCTCATTGTGGTATGTGCTAAGGCAAATGAAGCACTCACTGCATTCCAAAGTCCATGGAAAACGGGGACTGTAGTGGTTAGTACAGCATCTTGTGCTCCAGTCCCCCTTGCAGCATCTGCTCACAAAATTAGGCTAGCCTGGCTGATGAAGGGTGATACCCTGAAACCAGTCCCAGGATGCTGGTTTCCAGTCCAGGGAGGACCTGGCCTGCCAGTTCGGGCTGGACTGTTCCCTTAGGGAACAGGGTCAAGACTGATTTGCATATGGCTGGGAATAAATTGGGGTGGGGTGGTGAGCAAAATAATTGATGGATTAAACCCAGATCTGTGACTGGGGGTTAATGCTTGATTGGTTCTGCATTTTGTCCATCATTTGTGTTTGTTTGCATTTGTTGCCCTAAGTGCGCCAGGTATGCCCAGACATGGGTCCCGGGCTCACTATGCCACTGGATTCAAACTAGCCTGGCTGATGAAGGTGATCTCTTGAAAGTGGTCCCAGGATACTTGTTTCTGGTTAGGTCTAAACGGGGATGGTGTGATGAGTGAAAGAATTGATGGATTAAACCCAGATCTTTGACTGGGGGTGAATGTTCGATTGGTTCTGCATTCTGTCCATCATTTGTTTTTGTTTGCTTTTGTTGCCCTAAGTGTGCTGGGTATGCCCAGACGTGGGTCCCAGGCCCACTGTGCCACTGGATTCAAGTTAGCCCGGCTGATGAAGGGTGATACCCAGAAACTGGTCCCAGGATGCTTATTTCTGGTCCAGGGAGGACCTAGTGTGTCAGCTCGCGCTGGACAGTTCCCATAGGGAACATGGTCAAGACTGATTTGCATATGGCTCGGTCTAAACCTAGATCTGTGATTTGGGGTGAATGTTTGATTGGTTCTGCATTCTGTCCATTATTTGTGTTTTTTTGCTTTTGTTGCCCTCAGAGAGCTGGGTATGCCCATATGTGGGTCCCGGCCTCACTATGGCACTGGATTCAAGCTAGCATGGCTGATGAAGGGTGATACCCTGAAACTGGTCCCAGGATGCTTGTTTCTATTAAATTAAGTGGGTTTTAATGGGTCTAAATACATACATACCTTTAATGGAGTTGCTATTTCTCCATAGGAATGTGCCCCAGTGTCACACTCTGGATGGGAACGCATAAAGTAAAAATCAAACTAACTCACCAATAACAAGTGTCTTGTTTATGTTTAGTCACCCAATCCCTTTATACTCACTACTCCATGGGATGGGATGGTTCCCTCACATACTTTGTCTCTGCACCTCATGCATCAGTAGAGAGTTATTTGAGAGTGAGTGTTTTTAACCTCTACAACTGTAACCAGTGGAAAGTTACGATGTGGTCACACAATGAGGAGGGTTTATGAGAAACGTAGTTCACAAGTGTATGTGTGTCTGTGTGTTTTTCATGTTTTGTCACGGTTCATGGAAAACCTAGTTCCAGAGTCTTTGTGTGTCAGTGTGTCTTCGGTGTTTTGTCATTATGCTCAACAGGTAGTACAGTTGTAGTTATGTCATGGTTACCTGACCAGGAAGGTTAAGGGGAATTGTAGTTCCCAAGATAATTTTCACACTCAAAGTGCCTGGAAATGTATGAAAAATACTCATTGTGATTTTGGAAACCTAATCAATTGCCCTTAAGGTTTTCCTTGCGTAGCCATGTAAAATACCCAGACTGGTTCATATTTCCCAGCAACATGCTATCAAAAGCTTGGAAAGGAGCATGGCCATTTGTGTATCCTATGGCCTGTTTATTGTCAACCAAGTAGCTTTATCATTCAAACCAACAGTATTGATGGACAGCTTGTAAATCTATCTCTGTTCCTTAAGGAATAGAATTGTAGATTTGACCTCATTGGTAACCACTCCCAAAGTTGTTCCAATATTGTCCACTTGAAATAATTTGTTGTGTGGCCCGACTATGTAGTGGGGTTCCATCCTAGTGGTCGACCTCTTGCACTATAATTTACTCCTGTGTTCTCCAGTCCAGAGTTTTACCTCGCAGATAGTCATGCCAGTATACCTGAGGCCACAGGGACAAATAATCAGGTATATTGCCAAACTAGAGTTTCAATTGGTACGGCTTGTTTGTCCCAAATCCAAACTTGTTGTTGCTGTTGTTAAATGTCAAATGCTGGACCTTCCACATGGGAAATAACCCGTAATCTTTGGGAGGCGAATGTAGCATTGTTAAGCTTACTCCTTTTCCATGGTCTGGTGTGCACCAATTTATTCTTCAAGTTATTTCCTCTCATCTTTGCAAACAGAGGGTTTCCAGGTTACATAGCATCATTTAATATGTCCTCATGACATAAAACCCCTAAAGTCCAAGTTAAATTTTGTAGGCCCTGACTCCATTTTAGGTAATGGAAGACACATATTCCTAATTTCAGACAATGGAAGTCACCATCTTTCCTGATTTATGCAGAATCATTGTCATGTCTGCCATTTGACGCAGATGACGTCGGACTGTGAACGTGTCAAGTCATTTGACTTATGACATAGATATAACCCCTAATGTTACATTAGTCTGAGATACCATGTCAAGGTCTAATAAGAACAAATACAGACAATAACTGAAATAGTATAGCCTGAATTGATGTCCTTTTACCTTACGTGTTCAGAAAGAAACATCTGGGACACACATCTTAATGCACATAATCTATGTGAGACATTCCTAGACGTATGTCAGAAATTCCAATTTCTAAAACGAATTAGGCCCAGATTTATGGACTTATGAGGTCACCCTGCTGCACTGCCCTTCATCAAAGGGAAAGGGACCCACAGAGGCATTACAATTGCCTTATGTGATAAAAGTTTCAGTGAATGATACTCTATTTCTATTTCAGATGACTGGTGCATCAAGACTGTTCAAAGAATGATTTCTGATTTAGAGGCATGTGCTACTTTGAATAATGAGGATCTTTATTTGAGTTCAGCTAATTACAAAGAAATGTATTGTTATCATCAATATGCACATTGTTACAAACATAGGAATAGCTATCCTAGATTAATTGATAATTACACATAATGGGAACATTGTGAGGTTCTGCCTCTGGCGAGTCATTCCAATTTGCTAAAGTAATTCCCCTACTTTCAAAGTGCTGACAGATCACAATCTTCAGCCTTTTATTTCCTACAGAAGCCACAACAGCTTCCAACAAATCTAATCACTACACCAACAAGCTGATTTACTCTACTTGGTTTACTCAAAATTCAAGGATATGAATATTGGGAAGCAAATGTTGATGAGAAAAGTATTTGGGGAATAAAGAAGAAAGAAGCCTTATTTCGGGCTGGTATAATACCAAAAGAAATGATCTGTGGAAACAAAACTGTTCAAGAGACTACTTGTCTGGTATTCAGAACAATGAAAGGCTTAAAGAAACCTTATATATTAAAAACTATTTGACTATGTTTAATAGTTGGCAATTCCAAATTAAAAATGAGGCCCAGATTTAAAAGAAAATTATGGAGTGCGACACTGCGCCACATTTGGCAGCACCGTTCTCCATCATTTTCAAAATGCAGGGATGCACTGTATTTAATAGAATACGGCGCACCCCTGTGTCATTCCCTCCATCGGCACTAATTTTGCTGCTGAGTGCCAACACAGCCACCCTTGCGCCATGGTGCAAGGATGGTTGCGCTGCGGGGGAGATTGTTTTTGTGCAGTAAGTGTAGGAGGCTGGCCTGGCTTGTAGTGGGTACCAGAGGTACTTACACCTTGTGCCAGGTCCAGTTATCCCTTATTAGTGTAGAAGAGGTGTTTCTAGCAGCTAAGGCTGATAGAAGGTAGCTATGGCAAAGTAGCTTAGGCTGAACTAGGAGACATGTAAATCTCCTACTATACCACTGGTGTCATATGCACAATATCATAAGAAAACACAATACACAGAAGTACTAAAAATAAAGGTACTTAATTTTTTATGACAATATGCCAAAAGTATCTCAGTGAGTACCCTCAGTATGAGGATGAGAAATATACACAAGATATATGTACACAAACCAAAATTATGCAGGTTATAGCAAGAAAAGTAATGCAAGCAGTGTAAAGTTACAATAGATTGCAATAGGAGCACATAGGTATAGGGGCAACACAAACCATATACTCCAAAAGTGGAATGCGAACCACGAATGGACCCCAAACCTATGTGAGCTTGTAGAGGGTCACTGGGACTGTAAGAAAACAGTGAGGGTTAGAAAAATAGCCCACCCCAAGACCCTGAAAGGTAGGTGTAAAGTGCACCTACAACCCCCAGAGAGCACAGAAGTCGTGATAGGGGGATTCTGCAAGGAAAACCAACATCAGCAATGCAACAACAGTGGATTTCCGGACCTGAGTACCTGTAAGACAAGAGGACTAAGTCCAAGAGTCGCGACAGTGTCGAGAGTGGGCAGGAGCCCAGGAAATGCCAGCTGAGGGTGCAAGGAAGCTGCCACTGGGTGGAAGAAGCTTGGTGTTTTGCAAGAACGAAGAGGACTAGGAACTTCCCCTTTGGAGGATGGATGTCCCACGTCGTGAAGAAGCTTGCAGATCTGTTCCCATGCAGAAAGACTGCAAACAAGCCTTGCTAGCTGCAAGGGTCGCGGTTAGGGGTTTTTGGATGCTGCTGTGGCCCAGGAGGAACCAGGATGTCGCCACTTGGATGAGGAGACAGAGGGGGCGCCCAGCAAGTCAGGGAGCCCTCACAGAAGCAGGCAGAACCCACAGAAGTACCGGAACAGGCACTTGGAAGAGGAGTGAACCGGGGTCCATGCGAAGTCACAAAAGGGAGTCCCACGACGCCGGAGGACAACTCAGAAGGTTGTGCACTGCAGGTTAGAGTGTCGGTACCCAGGCTTGGCTGTGCACAAAGGAAATCCTGGAAGAGTGCACAGGAGCTGGAGCAGCTGCAAATCACGTGGTACCCAGCAATGCAGTCTAGCGTGGGGAGGCAAGGACTTACCTCCACCAAACTTGGACTGAAGAGTCACTGGACTGTGGGAGTCACTTGGACAGAGTTGCTGAGTTCCAGGGACCACGCTCGTCGTGCTGAGAGGGACCCAGAGGACCGGTGATGCAGTCTTTTGTTGCCTGCGGTTGCATGGGGAAGTTTCTGTCGACCCACGGGAGATTTCTTCAGAGCTCCTGGTGCAAGAAGGGGGCAGGCTACCCCTAGAGCATGCACCACCTGGAAACAGTCGAGAAAGCCGACAGGATGAAGCGATACAAGGTTGCTAGTAGTCGTCTTGCTACTTTGTTGCGGTTTTGCAGGTGTCCTGAGCAGTCAGCTTTCGATCCTTTGGCAGAAGGTGAAGAGGGAGATGCAGAGGAACTCTGGTGAGCTCTTGCATTCGTTATCTAAAGAATTCCCCAAAGCAGACCCTAAATAGCCAGAAAAGGAGGTTTGGCTACCTAGGAAGGAGGATTGGCTACTAACAGAGGTAAGAGCCTATCAGAAGGAGTCTCTGACGTCACCTGCTGGCACTGGCCACTCAGAGCAGTCCAGTGTGCCAGCAACACCTCTGTTTCCAAGATGGTAGAGGTCTGGGGCACACTGGAGGAGCTCTGGGCACCTCCCCTGGGAGGTGCAGGTCAGGGGAGTGGTCACTCCCCTTTCCTTTGTGCAGTTTTACGCCAGAGCAGGGCTGGGGGATTCCTGAACCAGTGTAGACTGGCTTATGCAGAGATGGGCAGCATCTGTGCCCATCAAAGCATTTCCAGAGGCTGGGGGAGGCTACTCCTCCCCACTCATCACACCTATTTCCAAAGGGAGAGGGTGTCACACCCTCTCTCAGAGGAAATCCTTTGTTCTGCCTTCCTGGGCCAGGGCTGCCTGGACCCCAGGAGGGCAGAAACCTGTCTGAGGGGTTGGCAGCAGCAGCAGCTGCAGTGGAGACCCCGGAAAGGCAGTTTGGCAGTACCCGGGTTCTGTGCTAGAGACCCGGGGGATTATGGAATTGTCTCCTCAATGCCATCTTAGACATGTTACATGGCCATGTTCGGAGTTACCATTGTGACGCTATACATAGGTAGTGACCTATGTATAGTGCACGCGTGTAATGGTGTCCCCGCACTCACAAAGTCCGTGGAATATGCTCTGAACAATGTGGGAGCCAAGGTGCCCACACACTAAGTAACTTTACACCCAACCTTCACCAGGTGAAGGTTAGACATATAGGTGACTTATAAGTTACTTAAGTGCAGTGGTAAATGGCTGTGAAATAACGTGGACGTTATTTCACTCAGGCTGCACTGGCAGGCCTGTGTAAGAATTGCCAGATCTCCCTATGGGTGGCAAAAGAAATGCTGCAGCCCATAGGGATCTCCTGGAACCCCAATACCCTGGGTACCTCAGTACCATATACTAGGGAATTATATGGGTGTACCAGTATGCCATTGTGAATTGGTGAAATTAGTAAATGAGGTCCTCAATTCCAGACGGAGTGCTGAGCAAAATCGTATGCCAAACAGCAGAAGATTGCCGCTATGGCAACCCTAAGGTGCCCACAATACTCAGCCAATGAAGTAAAATCCAAACAATACAGAGTTATATCAAGGGTTCAGGGATCCAATAAAGGGGATAACAATGTCTTTATTAGTTTATTTTGTCTTGCATTGAAGAACTAATTTGAATAATGTGTCTAACAGTGGAAGTCAAAGAACTGAATTTTTTACATTATGGATTAAACAACAGTTTTACTAATAATATTCAGGACATTGTTTAATGATAAATGTATGAAGGTTCAATAATTATGATTAAGGTGGTTGGTGTATGTAATTTTTGTACAGGTGAAAAAGGTTCAAGGGAATGTATCATGCCTTGAACACCTTTTTCAACATACAAAGGTGCTGATCTATGATCAATGTTTAAAAACCTGTTTGCAAAAAATATCAAGGGGCATATTTACAAGAAAGTAGTGCTTTCTTGCGCCCCACTACCGGCACCTAACAACACCATGGTTGCGTTGTATTTACAATACGGCGCACCCTGGCTGTTGTTGGCACAATAGCGTCAAATTATTTGACGCTATTGTGGCACTTTGCTGCACTTATGTCAAAAATGTTGACGCTAGTGCAGCAAAGCCCAGAAAGGCCTATTGAATATAATGGGTGGATCATTTTGACACCTGCTTTCAGCAGCCATTAAAAATGATGTAAAAAAAGTGTGCTGTGAAATGTTGTAAATTTCACTGCTCCATTTCTTCGGGCCTCCCTGCACCGGAACAACCCCTTGCATATATTATGCCTGACTCAGGATGCAAAGTGGCACAATGCTAGCATTGCTCCAATTTGTAAATATGGTGTGGCAGAAATGACACCTTAGCGCCGCCTTAGCATAAACAAAATGGTGCTATGTTGGAGCTAAGGTGGTGCAAGGGGCTTTTTGAATATGTCACTAAGGCCCATATTTATACTTTTTGGGCAAAACTGTGCAAACGCAGTTTTGTGTCAAGGTATAGTGCTGGCTTGCGTCAAACCAGAGCGCCAGCCGGGCTCCAAATTTATGGAATGCTGTAAGCCGCCGCAAAGGGTGGGCTAGCATAAAAAACAAAAAATTACGTTAGCCGGGTGGCGGTTGTAGTATGGGAGAAGGGGGTTTTGCACCAAAAAATGACGCAAAACCATCCATACCACATGATTCCTGTCTTAGAGATGACAGGAGTCATGCCCACCAGCCCAATGGCCAGCACAGGGGGCCAGTGTCACTTGGGCATGGCCATTGCACTCAGTGCCATGCAGTGGGCCCCAAGTTAGACCTCCGATGGCACTTTAATTTAAATAAAAAAAATACTTACCTATACTTACCCTACTTACCTGGGATGGGGTCCTCCGTCCTCCGCTGTCCTTCTGGTGTGGATGGGGGTGTCCCTGTGGCTTGAGGAGGGCACCTGTGGACCCATTCCATGGTGTTCAACCATGGAAATGGGTCCACAGGTTCCCTAATGTCTGGTCTGAACCAGGCATTAAATAATGGTGCAAAGCAAGCCAGTATTTAGCCCCTTCTCCCACCGTGCATCATTTTAGCATGGGGGATAAATATAGGGTTAGCACAATTTTTTAGATGGGACTGCCTACCTTTCATCTCATTGACGCAAGGTAGGTTCACGCATCTAAAAAATGGTGCAAACTTCAATATTTTGACGTTAGACGGGTCTCATGTCAAATTATAAATATGGAGTTAGTTTTGCGCTGAATTAGGGTAAAACAAATGACTCAAATTTAGCGCAAATAGAGTATAAATATGCCTCTAAGTGTAATACATTGATAAAGTCCGTATGTTACTAAAATCAAAACGTGGATGAATTCATGGTTAGTGGGGAATTTTGTGTTCCATATGTTTTTCTTTTATTAGAAGACAGTGTTGAAGCTGCAGTACAACAATAAGAAATCAACTGACAGGGTGCAGCTGGTGCTAGAAGTACACGTTTCACTCAGCATACCAGACTTTTTTTCTGACAGTGATCAAGAAAATATGTGATAATTTGGAGAATATGTAATAAAATGTTGTGCCATTTTTGTGTCACAATGGCCCATATTTATACTTTTTTAGCGCTGCATTTGCGTCATTTTGTGACGCAAAAGTGGCGCAAACTTACAAAATACAATTGGCCCATATTTATACTTTTTGACGCTAAACTGCGCTAACGCAGTTTAGCGTCAAAAAATTTAGCGCCGTCTAACGCCATTATGAAGCGCCATGCGGGCGCCGTATTTATAGAATGGCGTTAGCCGGCGCTAGCAGACCGGCGCTGCCTGGTGTGCGTGGAAAAAAAACACGTAGACCAGGCAGCGCCGGCGTAGGGGGAAAATGGCGTTAGGGCGTCTTAAAATGGGGCAAGTCAGGTTGAGGCAAAAAAATCGCCTCAACCCGATTTGCGCCATTATTTTCGACGCCCAGACGCCATTTAAATGACTCCTGTCTTAGTAAAGACAGGAGTCATGCCCCCTTGCCCAATGGCCATGCCCAGGGGACTTATGTCCCCTGGGCATGGTCATTGGGCATAGTGGCATGTAGGGGGGCACAAATAAGGCCCCCCTATGCCACCCAAAAAAAATTAAAAAATATAAAAAATTATACTTACCTGAACTTACCTGAATGTCCCTGGGGTGGGTCCCTCCATCCTTGGGTGTCCTCCTGGGGTGGGCAGGGGTGGCAGGGGGGGTCCCTGGGGGCAGGGGAGGGCACCTGTGGGCTCATTTTGAGCACACAGGCCCCTTAACGCCTACGCTGACCCAGGCGTTAAATAGTGGCGCAAATGCGGTGTTTTTTGAACCGCCACCTCCCGGGCGTGATTTTTGCCCGGGAGTATAAATACGACGCATTTGCGTCGCCGTCATTTTTTTAGACGGGAACGCCTTCCTTGCATCTCATTAACGCAAGGAAGGCGTTCACGCAAAAAAATGACGCTATTTGCCCATACTTTGGCGCTAGACGCGTCTAACGCCAAAGTATAAATATGGTGTTCGTTTTGCGCCGAATTTGCGTCGAAAAAAACGACGCTAATTCGGCGCAAACGGAGTATAAATACGGGCCAATTGTATTTTGTAAGTTTGCACCACTTTTGCGCCAAAAAATAATGCATACGCGGCGCAAAAAAAGTATAAATATGGGCCAAAGTGACTTAAATCAACACAAAACCTATTTTTCCAATCTACTTTCCAGAGTAAAACTTGTTTTGAGGTGGAAATTCACTTGAAAGTAGCGCAAAGCAGTGCCGAACACTGCGTTGCTTTTCTTAGCACCGATAGTGCGTTCAAATGTTGGTGCCTGGGCATTTCCAGTCAACTACTCATGCTTTTTTATGCAAAACCCTATTTAATAAAAAAATATACAGAGTTTGATGTGAAAAAATAACACCCTTTTGGAAAAGGCGCTATTAAGGAGAAATGTTTGTATTCCTCCTTTTCCCGACTTTGAATGTGTGCTGCACTGTACTGCACACATAAAAAGTAGATAACGTATTAAAGTCACTGTAAGTATAGTAATTTGTACTGGACCGGTGCCCTTCAATTACAAAACCTATACTAGATTCAATTAGACACCTTTGCTCTACGGTGCATTCCCTTGGTAGCCTGATTGTGCACCGACGCAAGGGACAGAGGAGCATTCCGGAAACGTTCCATCTATCAGTATGTTAGATGGACCGCAGAGTTGAAGGCTAGGCAGTGTTGCCTCTGGTCTGTTCTGGTGCTCCCACACTTGTGGTAAGCCTAAATTGATTTCCACGAGTCACATTGAATTTGGAGCGAAGAATATGGGGGCAGAACTTCGAAATACAGTGCTGTGTGCAGGATGTTAAAACTGGGTTTCTTCCTTATTGCTGAATGAACACCATGAATATCTGGAAAGGAGCAGGAACTAACCTTATAAATAGCCCTTTCCAAGAAGGTGGACAGTCCATTGGAGGATGTTTGAGATTTTCAATCAAAGATGCAGTTCAGTCTTTTCTATGATAACAGCTCCTGTTTGAAGCATTTGTAAAAGAGGCCTTGCAAGAGAAAGTTGCAATTGCCACTCAGCTATCACTATTTTTTCCCCTTATTTTTGCTTCTTGCAGCTTAAATTGTTTTCTTCTGGGTTTTAATTTTACTGTTTACTTGGCTCTTTTCGTTCATGAAGTCAGAAGCAACTTGGTGCCTTTCTACTTCAGCATTATCTTCATCTTCCCTCAAGAACTGCAAGACTTTCAATGGAGACACTTCTCCTTTTGTGTTGTTTCCTCCTAACTGGGATCCTGAGAAGCAGACACCTGTATGGATATTATTCTGTGAAGGGTGGCATCTTTCCTACTGTGAGAAGTCGTTCCTTCTTTTGGCAATCAAGTAAAGGTGATTAAATAGACCAACCTAGCAAACACCCCTGACACTAACCCCAATTCATCCAAACTTAGAGAATGGGCACAAATAAATAGGTCAGGTTTACTATTCGAACGCTTGTCTAACAATAAGTGCATAAAGTGCATGCATGGAAAAGGGGTGATATCTACTATTGCAAATCTAATGTCGCAAACATTAGGGAAAGTGCTTACATCTGAGAGGTGAGGTGAGGTTTACCATTCTAACTTCATTATAGCTAAAATTTGGAAAGGTGCATAATTAAAGGGAGGGAGATTTAGCATTCCGCATCCAGCCCTACAAATGTCAGGGAAAGTACATAAATCCAGTAGAGGTGAAATTTACTGTTCTAATTCCAATTCAGCTAGGGAAAGTGCCTAAATGATAGAGGTAAGATTCACCATTCTAACTTCAGTCTTTCAAAAAATGGGGAAAGTGCATATTCTATGGGATAAAATTTACTATTATAATTCTAGTCCAACAGTAATTGGAGAAAGTGCACAAGTAAAAGGGGGTGAGGCTTATTATTCTCACCTCAATCGCACAAGCATTAGGAAAATTGCACAAATGAGGAAGTGGAGAAAGACATTTACTATTATAAATCCAAATATTTGGAAACTGGTTACATTAGTCAGAGACTGGTGAAATGTATTATTCATAATCTAGTGTATCCAACATTATTTCAATTTTAGAAAGGTACACGTGATGTTAAAATAACATAAAATTAATGAAAAACATTTTTGTAATATTAATGGCTCAATATAATATGCTTTCATTTTTAAAGAAACACAAAATATATTACAAAGTACATTAAATTAGCCACAGATAAATTAATATTTTTTAAAATTTTTCCTATTTTAAAATTTAAACATCTTAAATAATTGTACCTATTTTTTTTTTTTTTTCCTAGAGGAGTTTATACTTTGGTTGCCAGTGTTTTTTGCAGGAATCTATTTTATTTATTCATAAAAGGTGTTTTTAATCAATACGAATTAAGGGCCATATTTATGGCCATGTGGTACAGCGCAGCGAGTCACCTTACTGTGCTGCGCTGCATCACAGAGAAAGGACAGGAATGTGCCGTATTTTTCCCAAAATGGCACATTCCTGTCCTTTTCCCTGTGCTGGTGCACAATGGACTGCCTAGCACCAATGCAGGCACCGCTGCACTCAGGTGCAAGGGTGCCTACACTACATGCAGGATTGTTTTTGTGCAGGAAGGAGTACCTTCCTTCACAAAAACAATCCCCTGAGGCGTTTTCCTCTTTCTATGTGTGTTGCAGAAAGTAGCACACAAAGAAAGTGAAAAACCGAGGGGAAACAAAGATATTTCTCCTCGCTACGCCTCACCTGGGGAGGCTTAGGCTTTTGGGGCATTCCCAGGCTGACTACTTCTGGTAAGTCAGGGAATGTGTAAAAATGCATGGATGTTGCTGGGTAATATCCACGCAACACCCATGGAACGCTTCCCTGGTGCGGAGTAAGGCAACGCAGCAATTTGTGTTTGCAGGAAAGTCCCCTCTTTCTTGGCATGGTTACCCCTTTTTCTGCCTGATGTCAGTATGTTTGACTGTGTTTACTGAGATCCTGCTAACCAGGAACCCAGTGATTATGCCATCTCTCCCAAATCTCTGTATTTCATTCCACAATTGGCATTCTGGTGCCCCCATGTAAGCCCCTGGTATATGCTACCCAGGCACCCAGGGCATTGGGATTCCAGGGGATCCCTATGGGCTGCAGCAGTTATTCTGCCACCCATATGGAGCCCATGTAAAGGGTTCTGCAGGCCTGCAGTCTGCGTGAACAGGGTGTATGCACCCGTTTTCACTATAGGTCACTGCACCAGGTCACTATAAGTCACCCCTAAGGTAGACCCTCTCAGCCCAGAGAGCAGGGTGCAGGTACCTTTGTGTGAGGGCACCCCTGCACTAGCAGAGGTGCCCCCACAAACTCCAGACCCACTTTACTGAACTTTGTGAGTGCGGGGACGCCATTTTACGACATAAGTCACTACCTATGTCCAGCTACATTTTTTTTTAAACATTGTTTATTGATATTTTTCTGGAATTATGGTATCTAGCTAGGAGCAGGCTATCTTGTTACATAATACATACACTTGTGCATGCTTTGCATCTGAAACACAAACATTAATAAACCATAAGTGGTGTTGTTCCGTTCATAATGTTGGCAGGTGCCTTGTACATAACACGTCTATTCCCCATCATACAGTGTTGTAACCCCTGTCCCTTTTTGGTCCTGGGATTTCACTGTCTGTAATGATAATAACACTTAAACTGTGAACTTTATGAACTAAAACATCTGACAGTGCGCTGGCGGGGCTATACTATACTGGTGTGGGGTTAGGTTGAGCAGAGCTGCCCGATCTACCGGGTTAGGGACGTCTTTGACTCCATAGTAGCTCCTCCCTGTGGTCCCACAGTAAGGGTTTGGTTGTGCCAGGCAGTGTCCAGCATGCCTTCGTTATGGGCTCTGTAAAGTCTGGTAATGAGGTGGGTGTCATCCCTCATGGTCAGTAAGAGTTGGAGAATTCTTTGCATCTCCGGTTCCGCGTTCACTGTGGGCCAGAGTTCCCTTATAGCGTGAGTCAGCGTTTGATACAGAAGGAATTGCCCTCCCGGGACTCCACTTTCCTCCACCATGTTAGCGAATGGTCTCATTACCCCGTCTCAGAAGCAGTCCCCCAAGGTCTCCACTCCCGCCCTGGTCCAGGCCCCCATTTGAGTTCCCGACAGGGTTTGGCCCGAAGCTCCCAGGGGTAACGCTGTCAGTGGCATCGCCGGGGAGTAGGCTACCTTTGTACCCGTACTTATCAGGCACCTGTTCCAGCAGGAAAGGGCCACCGTCAGAATGACATTTCGCGCCGACAGAGCGATCCGAGGGCTAAGCATTTGCGCCAATATTAAGTCACCCCTTTTGTCCCCCTGTGTTGTGACCCGGTCCAACCACCCCCCACCCACAAACCATCGAGCAATCCACTGGAGTTGACACGACAGGTAATATAGTTCGAAGTCTGGGACTCCCAGCCCGCCATCGTCTACAGGGCCGCTCAAGGTAGAGAGAGCAGTGCCCCTGTCCCAGATGAGCTCTCGGAGGAGCACATTTAAATCTTTGAACCAGCTTGCTGGTATGTTCACTGGTAGATTGGAGAAATAATATAGGAGGCGGGGCAACATAATCATTTTTGACAGGGACACTTGCGCCATCATGGATAGATTAAGGGAGCGCCAGAACGCCACAAATGACTGTAAAGATCGAAGCGTTTTGCCTAGATTACCATCGCGGAGATCTCCCAGGTCATGGAACACTTGGATTCCCAGATATTTAAAGGATTGGGGAGACCATATAATGTCAGCAGGGCAGGAGGGGGGTCGCTTCTCACCCGCCATCCATGGGAAGACATATGTCTTTCTCCTGTTTAGTCTAAGGCCTGATAGGTCACTAAAATCCTCTAGCAATGCAAGCGCCCAGGGAACTACGGACACACCATCCCGCAGTATGTCATCTGCGTAGAGCAATATGTTATGCTCCGTAGAGCCCCACACCACCCCCATACCCTGCCCCTCAGCCCGAAACCGAGCCGCCAAGGGTTCGATGGTGAGCGCAAACAGCAGAGGAGACAGTGGGCAACCCTGCCTGGTGCCTCTAAATATGGAGTAAGCGGCAGACACTGTCCTACCCATTCTTACCCTCGCCACAGGGATACAGTACACTAGGTCGACCCATCGTGTCCATCCCTCTCCCAGACCCATCCGGAGCATCACTGCCCGCAGGTAATCCCACCTCACCGAGTCAAACGCCTTCTCAAGATCCACCGAAAGGAGTACAGCCCCTGTTGGTCACTCAGCCGGCGGGAAGTGCAGGAGGGAGAACAATCATCGAAGGTTTAGGGAGGTGTTGCACACCCTGGTATAAAACCGTTTTGGTCATCGTGTATGAGGTGGGGGACATGCTGAACCAGCCACTTAGCCAGGACCTTACTCAAGATTTTGAAGTTTCAGTTCAGCATTGACAGCGGTCGATAATCAGTCACAGGGGCCTCACGTGACTCGATCTTGGGCAGGGGAACCACCAAAGCCTCCCTCAGGGTCTCAGGGAGTACACCCCACTCAAGTGCTTCCGCATAGAGTTCAACTAATGTGGGCGCAAGAATATCTGAGTATGTCTTGTAGAACTCCATAGGGAGTCCGTCCGTGCCTGGTGTTTTACCCACTACCAATTGTGAAATGGTGGTCTTGACTTCCTCCAGAGTCACCCGGACCCACCAGGGGGTCCCTGTCCTCAGGGGTCAGAGTTCTCAGTGGTAGCAATTGTAGGCAAGCGCCCAATGATCCCGGTAAGTCCACCTCTGGTAATCTATTGAGGGATGTATAGTAGAGCATAAATGATTAATTTATTTCAGACGGCCCATGCAATCAGTCTCCCCCTCTGTCCACGAACACTCGTTATCGGGGTACCCTCCCATGCCAACATCCTACCTGACCTGCCCTATTCTGCATGTAAGGATGCCAGATGCTTCTGGTAGCTATGACAGCGCAGCTGTTCCAGAGTCAGGTTGTAGGATTCTTTTGCTTTGAGAGGCCTTTATCGCATTGCCTGGTCTGTGTTCACGTCATTATCTCCGTCATTTATTATCTTTTCCAGTCGGTTGAGCTCAGCCTCAAGGGTTCGTATGATTGCCCCATGCAGTAACCTCGGGTCGCAACTTTTAGGGTTTCTCACTCCATATGGCGAGATGTGGTGGATCTCCTGTTGATACTAATGTGCTCCAAGAGGTGGGATCCAAGAGCCTCCCTGTATGGCAGGTCCTCTAATGCCGCCGGCTGGAGTCTCCATATCGGAATGGGTGGCCTGGTTTCAGTCCTACGCCAGGTGATGATTAATGGGTTATGATCGGAGAGGGTGCGTCTCAGATACTCGGAGGGTGTTATTTCGTGAGTTAGGCTTCCAGTGCACACCACCCTGTCTATTCTAGTGTGTACCTGGTGTAGGCCTGAGTAGTAGGAATAGTCCCTATCCCCTGGGTGCTGGATCCGCCACAAGTCCTCTAAGCCCCAGTGCGTCATCCCTTCCACCAGTCCCTTAGCTGTCTTGTACGCGGTCGCCCCAGGCAGGGGAGGGAGAGAGCGGCCCATCTCTGTATTTGGTACACAATTAAAGTCCCCCCAACCAGTAACTGCCCTCTCAGCTGCTTAGTTAGGCAGCCCGAGAGGCGCTAGAAAGGGATCTGTTCCTGATTAGGGGCATATACACAACTCAGCACAACATGTCTTCCATGCAATCTGCCCTCTACTATTACAAACCTACCGTCCTGGTCTATGTCAATAGATATAGCCTCAAATGGGACAAGAAGAATGTCCACCCCCCCTAGCCCAGCAGCAGTCGCTTCTTGGTTCCATCACCCAATCCCCAAGCACCAGCGTCAATTTTGGATTGGAAAATCTCATTCTCCTGCGCACAACAAAAACATGCAACTGCAAACCCCAAAACCCCTTCCCCAGGGCAACGCTCCAACTGTTGGTTGCCCAGTAGATATAAAACAAGCACAACCATAACATTGAGTCATTCAGTGTTCTCGCCATTCGTACTGCAGCGGCAGATAAACCAGGGGGTCCGTGGCTGACATGGCCCAATATTCAAGTGGAGACATTTGCCGCAGGGTCAGAAAAGCCCAGTGAAGATCAACCTAAATTATCAGCGGTCTGAGGGGACACCCTGGGAGCTCCATCAGAATGACAGGAGCCCGCCTCCGATGAATTAGTGGCATTGTCAGAGTCCTCCTCGCTGGCCTCCACAGGTGAGTCTATGTTCCGCATTGACGGCACCGACTCCAGGATGCCTTTCTTTCTGATTCCTTCTGAGCCGGGGTGGTCCCAACCTCAGGACGGAGCCTGCTCAAGCGCCCCAATTTGGTGTGGGGGTCCCCCCGATTTATGCGACTCCAGCCATTCCCATGCTTCATCAGGAGTCTGTAGGAAGGTAGTGTGCCCCTCAGTGATCACCCTCAGTCTAGCTGGGAATAGGAGGGAATACTGAATGCCTTTGTCCCGGAGTGCTCGTTTCACCACCACATAGAAGGCCTGCTTTCCCTGCACCTCTGCTGTGAAATCCGGTAACAGGGTTACTGTTCCATTTTCGATGCGGAAGTGCCCGGTTTGTCTAGCTCGCCGTAGCAGCACAGTTTAGACACAACCACTCACGGGGGTCAGCCCGAGGCAACTGCTCTCGATGGCACCCGGTGCACTCGTTCCAGTGCAAAGAAGGGGGTAAGTTGCTCCAGAGCAACTTCTGATCGCAGCCATTTCTCCAAGAAGGCCATCATATCTTTACCCTCAGCACCCTCTGGGAGGCCAATGATTCGCACATTGTTCCTTCGGCTGTGGCCTTCTGCATCCTCGACCCGGCGTCCCAGTCTTTGGACTCGGTCATTCAGCTGGAGAACAGTGGCTTTAAGTTCCTGCTGCGCCGGTGAAAGTTCTGTGACCTCTGACTGCCAGTTTCTGGCGATCTGCCGTCAGCAGGCCCAGTTCCACCGACACCTGACAGATTTCTCATTGGAGCGTCGTTTTGGATTCCTCTATGGCCCCCAGGATCTTTTCCAGTGTGCCTTGCAGGGGGGGCAGCACGGAGTCCGCCATATCCATGTGGGCCATGTCGCTCGCTGAATTTCGGCCGTGCGCCTTAATCCGGTTCCAACATCCAGCGCATTTGACAGTGTCTTTGGAGGGTGCCCACTGGCCGCCCCGACCATGGTCGTGCGTTTATTCCTCTGGAGTGGGTAAGAGAACATGTATCCGGTCCCGCAGCTCGGCTTCCCGCTGCTGGGGTCCCTCTACTCTGCGCCACCCGCTCCAGTCCCGTGTTGCTTACCAGTGCGATGAGGCGCAGGCCCGGTCCACCGTCACCCGTGGCAAATAATGTCTTTTGATTCCCCTCTGCCTGATAGCCACCTTCACTCCCAAAGAGCTGCGGCGCCAATGCAATGCCACTAGAGGTCGGTTCCACAGGTGTCAAAGTTCCGTTCTGGTCAAAGGGCAGCCAACCGGCGTCCTGCCATAGTCGCTGCTCCG
This sequence comes from Pleurodeles waltl, assembly GCF_031143425.1. Taxonomy (NCBI): domain Eukaryota; kingdom Metazoa; phylum Chordata; class Amphibia; order Caudata; family Salamandridae; genus Pleurodeles; species Pleurodeles waltl. Next base: position 1,985,159,867 of record NC_090440.1, on the reverse strand, counting down.
TTCGATGACTCAGCCAGCTCAGTCTCCCTGCCACCAGTCAGACAATGCCCCAGAGGCGCCCCCTTCAGGTCCTTGGAACAATCCGCTGGCGTTAAGTAGAGCAGCCCGGTCCCACGTTCGGACTATACCACCTCCAATGTCCCCATCGTTCTCTGGACACAGTCGGGGGGGCCACCGCGCCCCATGTTGAGGCACCGCTAAGTCCGGGGAGCACCAGCGTACCCACGCCTCTCGGTCTCCTGCGGTTCCTCCGCGTATCAAAGGGTGCCACAAGTCCTTCCTCCCCTTCTTTTGCGGCCTTTGCCGCGGCAGCAACTCACAGACGCACACCCTCCGCGAGTCACATCGCGACATGCACTGCCAGCATCCCCGGTGTCGCAGCCTGCCATGGCTCGCCTCCGTCGGCTCCAAGACCGCCTCCAATGCCTCACAACAGGGTCCCGACCACAGTTTCACCATTGGTGGCTGTCCCCGACCCCCGGCGGGGCTTGAAGTAACAGGATTTATGCTGGGGTCCAGCGGAGCAGCGGAATCACACGCCCGCCATCTTTGCCGGCCAGGCCACGCCCCCCTACCTATGTCCAGAGACATAATGGTAACTCTGAATCCAGGCATGTTTGGTCTCAAACATGTTGGAGTCATACCCCAATGCTTTTGCAAGTATTTGTTGTATGATTCAATGCACTCTGGGAGCTCGTTAGAGGACCCCAAGCATTGCTGCCACAGCCTTCTGAGGTTTTCCAGGCAGCCCCAGCTGCTGCCACCTCACAGACAGGTTTCTGCCCTCCTGTTGCTTGGGCAGCTCAACCACAGGAAGGCAGAGCAAAGGATTTCCTTTGGGAGAGGGGTGTTACACCTTCTCCCTTTGGAAATAGGTGGTACATGGCTTGGGAGGAGTAGCCTCCCCAAGCCGCTGGTATGCTTTGAAGGGCATATTTGGTGCCCTCCATGCATAAACCTCCAGTCCCTGCTCTGGTGCAAAACTGGACAATGGAAAGGGGAGTGACCACTCCCCTGTTCATCGCCACCCCAGGGGTGGTGCCCAGAGCTCCTCCAGAGGGTCCCTGGGTCCTGCCATCTTGAATCCAAGGTTGGCAGGGACCACTGGGAGCATCTGAGTGGCCAGGCAGGTGACGTCAGAGCCCCCTCCTGATAATTGTCACCCAGCTAGGTGACCAATCTCCCTTTCAGGGCTATTTAGGGCCTCACTTATGGGTGGTTCCTCAGATTCAGCTTGCAAGATTCCAGCAGGATTCCTTACTTCGACTTCTGACCAAAGAGACTGCATCTGGAATCTCCAAGACCCGACAATCTGCAGCAAAGACGAAGACTTCATCTGCAACATTGTTTCTCCGGCTCCTTCCAGCTTCTGCAACATTTCCCCAGTTGTGCATCCTCTGAAGACAGCCCGTCTTCAGTCTGCACAGGAAAAAAGAAGGAATGTCACTTGGAGTGAAGGTGTCACTCCGCTGCATCTGCAAGCACCAACAGCAACGACGACCAGCTGCGTGGATCCCCTCTCCTGCTGAGCTGCATGGATCCTGCAACACAGGTGGTGGTCAGAAGTGGTCCAGATGGTCCTGTCTACCAGCTGTCCAACTTGGGTGAAGGTAAGCCCCTGCCTTCCCATGCAGGACAGTACCCCATGCACCACGTCCTTTGCAGCTTCCAAAGCTTGTTGGCACTTCTTCCAAGGGCCCTCAGTCTTCGTATAGCTCCTGTCCCCATCTCTCTTTCCTGCAATGCACAGCTCCCTGAGTGACTATCCTGCAGCGTTGGACTCCTTTTTGTAGTGCTGTGAGGGCTCCCTTTGCCCCTTCTGTGTCCCCATCTTGTGGGACTCCTGTGTGTGCTGCCTGTGCTTCTGTGGGCTCTCTGCAATGCTGAAGGTCCCCTCTGACTCCCTCTCCTGGGTTGAGTCCTCCTGGGCCTTGCTGATCTTGGTTGCACAACTTTCCACCAACTGTAAGTTTTGCCTGTGCCAAGGCTTTTTGGTGGAATCCAGACAAACAAACCCAACTGCAATCTTCCTTCCGGAGTGGGACATCACTTACATCCTCCAGGAACTCTACTCCGACTCCAGGGCTGCAGTGCTGACTCTTCCTCTTCACCGTCAACCAACTCCTGTAATCCTCAGCTTGGTGGGTAGGGGCTCCTGCCCCCACTGGACTCTGCTGTGTCTTCTGGACTTGGTCCCCTCTTTCCACAGGTCTTACTCTTCAGGAATCCACCATTGGTTTCTTGCAGTCATCTCTCGGTTTTGCAATTTTCTTTTCTTCTAAGTGGATGTTCTGGGGAAATTCTAGTAATTTACTCCTGCTTTCCTGGTTGCAGGGGGCTGTTGTCGTACTTACCTTTGTGCTTTCCTGGTACCCCCAGTGACCCTCTACACACTCCAAATACCTGGGTGAAGGTGACACTCTTGCATTCCATTTTTTTAGTATATGGTGAGGTCCACTATTCTCTTTTTAAAAAAAAAATATTTTTATTACATTTTTGCTTTAATTCTGTTTCCAACATTTACTAGTCACATTATATAGGTATAATAAATCAGTAACGTTGCTGATACACAGTTTAACACATTAAATTGACAACTTAACTGAGGTCATTATCGCACATTAAATGAGGAGTACAGAATTGGTTCCTAAACAGTCGCTCGCCAAGATGTGAATATGGGCACTTTTCCACCACATCAGGTATATACTCTTGTGGAACTGGCGATTATGCGCTGCGTGGGGGAAGATCTAGAGCGGAGGAGATGTGCGTGTTGAGTGTGGGGTATATAACTTGCGTTATGATGTGGAACCACGGCTCTTCTGTGGGCGATCGTTATGGATCACCCTTGGCATACATTCAGGCGCAGGGAGGTGCCAATCATTCCGGTGATTCTCATTTAAAGAGTCCCTAGTTGGGCAGGGTGGAAAGCCGTTAGGGCTGACTACTATTTGCAGTTATTCGTGTGCATTAGTTTAAGGCGGTTTCTCGTCGCTTTTGGCGTCTAGTCTATCTACCAGGATCTCCCACGCCTCACTGCCCGTCTGCCGGGGTCCCATTTTTGTGTTCCTCAGCACCATCAACTCTGCGCTGGCCCATCTTAGTGTCGTACTGTGCCAGGAAATCAGGTCTGGGGCGGTGGCCGACTTCCAGTTCATTGCTATCAATCTCTTGTACATTACGAAAGCTAGATCAATAAACTTATGTAGGTGCTTGTGCTTTTTGTCTCTATTTCTCAGGCCTAATAAACATGATTTAGGCTCTACTGTGAGTGCCAGGCCCGTCAATTCAGATACCTTTTCCACTATTGTGCTCCACTTTACATGCACTAGGGGGCAGTCCCATACCATGTGGTAGAAATGTGCCAGCGGGGCTCGGCACCTTGGGCAAGCTGGGTCCGAGATGGGGAACATACTTTTAATCCTAGCTGGAGAGAGGTACGTTTGGTGTAGATAATTTAGTTGTGTATATCTGAACCTAGGGTTTCTCGATACTCCCTTAGTGTGTAGTAGGGCACAAGGCCATTCCTCCTGTGTGATCGGGAGTGGGAGCACCTCGTTCCACTTAGTTAGTGCCTTCCCCAGAACGGGTGCCGTTTCTTTATTCAGTGCTTTGTACAGGTTCGACACTATTTGCAGTTGGCCGTCGTATTGCAGCATATGGTGTACTGCAGTGGAGGTCGTGGGTTCCTGTTGTCCCGACCCCCATATCTTCTTTATAGTATGGCATAGGGCATGGTATGTCATAAATTGCCCTGGGCTTACTGCTGTGAGGTCGCGTATTTCTTCGAAGGTCATTAATTTCCCTTCCTCAAAGCAATCGCCGACCTTCTCAATGCCCGCATCTGCCCATACCGCCAAGGACCTTCCTCTGTCTCCTCCGGCCCAGCCCAGGAGGGCTCCTAGTTGCACTAGAGGGGAGTAGGGGAGCACGCGGCGTCCACCCTGAATATACCTCTTCCAGCATGCATGCGCTACCTGCAGTTGTGGTTTGCCGGCTATTCCCTTCGGGGCTCCGGACGCCATCCATGCGACCAATGGTGTGCCACTCTGGTTGGCCAACACCCTGCCGACTCCACTAATGTGGGTCTATGTATCCAGTCTAATACCCATTGGAGCTGGGCTGCCGCATAGTAACGCTCGAAGTTTGGGGCACCCATGCCTCCCTCGGCTACTGGGCGCTGTAGTGTGGCGAGGGAAACGCGCGTTCTGCCTCCTGACCAGATGAGTTGCAGCAGTGCACTGTTTAGTTCACGAAAAAAGCTCTTGGGGACTAGGAGTGGCAACGCAGAGAAATAATATAGGAGCCGCGGGAATATCAGCATATTTGCTATTGCAACTCTGCCCATTGGTGACAATGGCAACTTGCCCCAGAAGCGAAGTGATCCCTTAATGGAGGCAAGTGCTCTCCCCGGGTTACCGTCTCTGAGGTCCTCCGGTTTATGGTATATTTGGACCCCCAGGTATTTAAATGAGTCAAAGCACCATCTCAGGCGCCCGGACAGGGTTGTAGCTCGGTTTGACAGTGTCCGTGCGACAAGGGGAAATACGCACGATTTTTCCCAGTTTACTACCAGTCCGGACATTGTGCCGAACTCGGCAAGGAGTGTCATTACTGATGGTATTGTCTTGCTTCCGTTACGAAGGTATATTAAGGCATCGTCTGCGTACAGAGATATTATGTGTTTCGTCCCGTTCCTTAGTATGCTCCATTCCTCCTCCCTCGATCTCAGGCGAGTGGCCAGGGGTTCCATGGCGATAGCAAATAGCAGGGGGGATAGGGGGCATCCCTGCCTAGTGCCTCATGCAATCGGGAAACTTTTGGATACCGTTCCGCCCGTCCTAACCCTTGCTCGTGGCCCGGAGTACAATGTCTGCACCCATTGTATACATTTTGGGCCGATTCCCATTTCCTACATGGTATCGAATAGGAAATCCCACCCCAACGTGTCAAAAGCTTTTTCTATGTCCAATGATAGTACCATTTCGTCATGTGCCCCTGTGGGGGTGCTTCCCATCACTCCCAGTAGTTGGCTAGTGTTTAGGAATGTATTTAGTTTGGGAATGAAGCCGTTTTGATCCTCGTGTATCAGTGTGTGGATGACAGGGGCAAGCCTGTTGGCCAATATTTTTCCCAGAATTTTACAGTCGGTGTTTAATAGTGATAGTGGTCTATATGATTTGACATCTGTGGGGTCCCGTCCCTGCTTGGGCAGGACCGCTATCACTGCTTCTCTCTGTGTAGGGGGCAGTGCCTTGTGTCTCCAGGCCTCTTCATATACTTTTAATAGATGGGACTTCAGGAGGACCGAATATTTCGCATAGTATTCCATTGGGAGACCGTCCATACCTGGTGCCTTGTTTCCTGGCATTTGTGTTAATGCGGCTTCTAGTTCCGCAGCGCTCAGTGGGGCTTCTAGTGCTTCGACGTGTTCCTCAGATAGTTGTTTTAAATGAGCGCCAGTTAGGAAAGTTACGAGCTGACCGGGTGTATAATCCGTGCGTTTAGTGTATAGGTTTGTGTAGTAGTCCCTGAACACCCTATTTATATCTGCTTGCGTGGAGACCCACTCATTATTGTCTAGTTTTATAGTCCCTATTGGGGTCTGTTGCTGGGTTCCCTTTAGGAGCCAAGCCAGCAGTCTGCCCGACCTCTCCCCCTCAGATTGTTGGCGCATTAAATGATACTTATAATCATGTTTGCGGGGCGGGAGTCCGCTTCAGTGTATTTTATGCTTGTTTCTTTTAGTGTGGCGTATGGTGCTTCATTACCGGCTATCGCCACTTCGAGTGTTCTCAGTTCCTTTTCCAGTTTGCTTATCTCCGAGTGTAGGGCGCGCCTGACACCCCAAGTGGATGCCATGCAGAACCCTCTTACCACCGCCTTGTGTGCCTCCCATTCTGCTGCTCTTGTATTTGCGGAGTCAGAGTTTACTTCCCAGTAATGCTTTAGTGCTGTGCCTAGTCCCTCTGCGTAGGTCTGGTCTTGGAGCGCTTCTGGCTGCAATCGCCATGTAGAAATTACCTGGCGGGTCGCACCCCAACCCAGGGTTATTTTGAGCGGGGAGTGGTCCAACAGTGTCGTAGCTAAATATTCTGACACCTTCGTCAGCGCGCATATGTCAGTGGTGCCCCAGAATATATCTATTCTTGTGTGCACCTTGTGTGGCACAGAATAAAATGAGTATTCTCTCTGTCTGGGGTGTTGTATTCGCCAGAGGTCATGGAGTCTCATGTCGTCCGCACATTTCTGTAGTGGGTTCTTGGTGTTTCTGGATATTACTGCTGATTTAGGAGGGGCTGATCTGTCCAACTCTACGTCAGGAAGACAATTGAAGTCACCCCCCCCATATGGTGGGCACTGCTGGGTTGTCTAGTAATGCCGGGGTGAGTGACTCCAAGAATCTCGCCTGCGCATTGTTGGGTGTGTATATCCCTATGAGAGCTAATTGTCTCCCATCTAGGTGGCCTTCCACTATCACATACCTGCGCCCTGTGTCAATCTTGTGCGAGGTTCTGGCAAACGGGACACCTCTTGCTATCCAGATCAACACCCCCCTGGCATACGCTGAGTGTGTTGTGCCTGTGACCTGCCCGCCCCATTTCGTCTGAATCTCTTGTAATTCATCTTCCATTAAGTGTGTTTCTTGTAGGATAGCTATGTGGGCCTTTAGGCGCTTGAGGCATGCATGCACTTGCGCTCGCTTGCTCAGTGTGGACATTCCCCTTACATTCCACGTAATTATCTCATATTGTTGTGCATGTGCAACGGTTTGTTGAGCCATGTTTCCCTGTGTGGTGTCGTGTTCATTTGCTCCCTCTTGGGTCCTATTTCCATCCAGCTGTCTGCGCATTTTACTAGGTCTTTGTCTGAGGCTGGCGAGCGCGTTTGTGTACCCTGCTGGCAGTGTTGACCTTGTCTAACCCCTTTAACTCCCGCTATCCCACCCGCCCTGTTTACTAATTCCTCTAACTGGTTGCTACCACTCAAATTTAAAGAAGAAAGGAAAAAAAGTAAGAGAAAAGCCCCATCTTTGTTGTTTGGTGGGGTCAGTATCCGTTCGGACACTCGTGGGGGGGCACTCATTCGGGACGGGTGTGTCACCTATGCGGAGCACACACCCTTCCGCAGACCTAGTCTGTGAATGTGCACGTGCATTGGCGTGAGCACCCCTGGGAGGGCCATCTCATTTATCCGTCCCTCCCCCACCCCCTTTGCCGCCTATTGCGCTTATACCCCTATGATCACTGGTGAACAGTTTAAAAAGATACTTTTCGGAGCCAATGCGGTTTGTGTTACGATTCCTGCTTTAGCCGCTTCGGGATTCTGGACTCCTGGTGTCCTGTCCAGTTTCTGACAGTCTCACTTTTACTGCATTGTTCAATTCACAGTTCGTCTGCTGTTCTTGGAGTGACATCTGGGCCCCTGAGCGCTTCCGTGATTGTTGAGGTTGAGTTGGTCGATTCCGAGTCTGATGCAGATGTAGGGGTCGTCCGGAGTGTCTCAAAGGGGTTTTGCATGAGTATAGGAGTTTCTTTTAGTATTCTCGCTCTTTCTTCTGCCGCCTGCTTCTCAGTGGGCTGGCCCCTTGAGCGTCTCTTGCTGCGTTTCCTCGTTGCGGTGGTGGTCCACTCCTCCTCCTCGGGTGCACCCTCGTTTGATTGCGCGATGCCTTTGGCGTGCATCCATGTCCAGGCATCTTCTGGGGATGCGAACATATGCGTGCGGTCATCTAAGCTCACCCTCAATTTAGCTGGAAAGAGGAGAGCGTACTTAGGCCCATATTTATACTTTTTGACGCAAAACTGCGCTAACGCAGTTTTGCGTCAAAAAAATTAGCGCCGGCTAACGCCATTCTGAAGCGCCATGCAGGCGCTGTATTTAATCAATGACATTAGCCGGCGTTAGCTGCCGGCGCTGCCTGGTGTGCGTGGAAAAAAACGACGTACACCAGGCAGCGCCGGCGTAGGGGGATATGGGGCTTGGGCGTCAAAAAATGGGGCAAGTCAGGTTGAGGCAAATTTTTCGCCAAAACCCGATTTGCGCCATTTTTTTTCACTCCCAACCCCCATAGAAATGACTCCTGTCTTAGCAAAGACAGGAGTCATGCCCCCTTGCCCAATGGCCATGCCCAGGGGACTTATGGTCATTGGGCATAGTGGCATGTAGGGGGGCACAAATCAGGCCCCCCTATGCCAAAAAAAAAAAAAAAAAAAAAATGACTTACCTGAACTTACCTAAATGTCCCTGGGATGGGTCCCTCCAGCCTTGGGTGTCCTCCTGGGGTGGGCAAGGGTGACAGGGGGTGTCCCTGGGGGCATGGGAGAGCACCTCTGGGCTCCTTCCGAGCCCACAGGTCCCTTAACGCCTGCCTTTTGCAGGCGCTAAAAAACGGCGCAAAAGCGGGCGTACGTAATTTTTTTTGACCCGCCCACTCCCGGGCGTGAATTTTGCCCGGGAGTGTAAATACGACGCACATGCCTCGGAGTCAATTTTTTAGACGGGAACGCCTACCTTACATCTCATTAACGCAAAGTAGGTGTCCACGCAAAAAAATGACGCAAACTCCATGGACTTTGGCGCTAGACGCGTCTAACGCCAAAGTATAAATATGGAGTTAGTTTTGCGTCGGAATTGCGTAAAAAAAAACGACGCAATTCCGGCGCAAACAGAGTATAAATATGCCCCTTAATGTTGTGCTCCCGGAGTCGTTGTTTGATGTACTTCTTGAGTGAAGTCCGGGTATGCGTGGATCACTGCATCCTCGAATTGAAATGGACCTTTATTGCGGAAACGCTGTAGTATCAGGTTGCGATCCTGGTAGTTCAGGAGTCTCACTATTAGAGATCTAGGAGGCTGACCCGGGAGTGGAGGTCTGCCCGGGAATCTATTTGCTCGTTCTACCGAGAAGAACTTGGAGGGGGAGCCATTCAGTACCTCCTTGATTAGCCATTGCTCTGCTGTTAGTTCCGGGTTCTGTTCAGGGGGGAATTCCGGTATCCCCACTAGGCGAATATTGTTACGTCTGGATCTGCTTTCTGCTTCTTCGGCCCGTCTCCAAAGGATCTTTACTTCCGTGTCCAAACGTTGTATTTGTTTCTGATTACCTGTTACTGTTGGACCTGTCGCTGTTAGGGTGTCCTCCGTTGCTTTCACCCTCTCTGACAATTTCCGGTGGTCCACTCTAGGTAGATTTAAGTCTTGCGTTACTGCGTCTACCTTATATTCTAAGGAAGATTTAGGGGGTGATTCTGATTCTGGCGGGCGGCGGAGGCCGCCCGCCAGAATTCCGCCCCCAAAATACCGCGCCGCGGTCAAAAGACCGCGGCGGGTATTTCAAGTTTTCCCCTGGGCTGGCGGGCGGCCGCCAAAAGGCCGCCCGCCAGCCCAGGGGAAAACGACCTTCCTACGAGGATGCCGGCTCGTAATCGAGCCGGCGGAGTGGGAAGGTGCGACGGGTGCATTTGCACCCGTCGCGTATTTCACTGTCTGCCAAGCAGACAGTGAAATACTTGTAGGGGCCCTCTTACGGGGGCCCCTGCAGTGCCCATGCCAGTGGCATGGGCACTGCAGGGGCCCCCAGGGGCCCCGCGACCCCCCCTACCGCCATCCGGTTCCCGGCGGGCGGACCGCCGGGAACTGGATGGCGGTAGGGGGGGGCGGAATCCCCTCGGCGGCGCAGCTAGCTGCGCCGCCTTGGAGGATTCAACAGGGCAGCGGTACACTGGCGGGAGCCCGCCAGTGTTGCCGGTCTGACCGCTGCTTTACCGCCGCGGTCAGAATGCCCTGCGGGGCACCGCCGGCCTGTCGGCGGTGCTCCCGCCGACCCTGGCCCCGGCGGTCTAAGACCGCCGGGGTCAGAATCACCCCCTTAGTGTCCATTATAGCCTGCAATACTTTTTCGAATTGCGCCAAGTGCGTTTGGAGTGTGTTTTCGAGTGCAAGGTTGTATTTTGCGGTTGTTCATTGTGCGCCAGGCCCGGCGTATTTCGCTCCTGGTTCTTTGACGTCCTAGATTTCCCAGCCAATTCTTCACCTTGCGGATGTCGCGTTCGACCAGAGATGGAAGGACTGATTGGATATAATTTTTGGTGGCCGTGTGTTTTCAGGTGCGACTATGCTTCTTCCAGGATGTGGCGTCTTTTTTGAGGGGCTTTTTCGTTTACTGTGCGAGGCAGGCCCAAAGAGTGATGTGAGATGGTGCTGTGACTCCTATGGCAATTATGAGAGGGGGGGGGGAATCGTCCCACCCCTCCGGGGAGACCCCAGGCCTGCGGGTCCGGTGGGGCACAAGATGTTCAGTGTGTGAGCTCCCCACCCCATATTAGGTGCCCCTCACGCTGTCCTCCTATGGGGGGGAGTCCCAGGGGGAGCCGTGCCGTCTGCGTGGGGCCGCCTCCGTCCACTCACGATTCGAGGACAAGTCTCTGGGTGCACTCCTGCGTGGAGGGGAAAAGGTGAAGATAGAACCGTCCCCTCGCCGGGCACCCCCAGCCGGGCCCCCCCAGCCGGGCCCCGCTGGGGCCGGGTGCCGTCTCCCACGATCCCTGCGTGCAGGAGGGGGGGCGAAAAGGGGATGTGCCGTCCGCCTGCGGCAGGCGCGTCGCACTTCACCCCGGTCACAGGTGACCGCCCCTTATGCCGTGGTCCCTAATCACTGGGGCGGTCCCCCCTTTCGAGCCCGCGGTCCCCAGACCGAGCGCCGCGGGCCGGGTCACAACCCCAAGGCCAGTTTCAGCTCTGCGCCGCGAACCGTAGGTAGGGAGGGGGAGCGGTGCGCGGCGGTCGGCAAAAGGAGGCCGAGGAAGTCCGCTCCAATGTAGTGCCACGCTTTGGCAGCGGGCGCGTCGTCGGGGCCACAGATGCCACCCAAAAGGGGGGGAGGGGAGAGGGGGGAAGCCCCCTCTCTTTTGCTTGATTTCGCCGATCCTGCTCCCAGCAGGATCGGCCCGGGTTGAGGCGTGGAGCTCCTGCTCCGTTCGTTGCTTGGTAGGGAGGGTGGGGGAGGGGGAGCGGAGTGCCGCCCCCGGCAGCCAAGGGCCCGGGAGGGCCGGACCAGTGCTCGGACCCCCACGTTTCAGTCCCGGGGCTCCGAGACTTCCGGCCGCTGCAGCCCCCTCCTCACCTGTTCCCGTCCTTGGGATCGGGAGCCGCTTCGCCGGGCACCGCCTTTGTGCCGCCGGAGGTCCGCGATCGGTTCGACGTGGCTCCAGCCGCGCTCCAGCAGCACTTCGTCCGATCCTCGGGTCCAGGGCCGCCCCGGGGGCCGGCGCGTATCGCCCTTGTTGATGCGCCCTGCTCGGGGGTGCCCGCCAGGATTTATCGGCCAGGCCCGAGTCGGAGCTCCCTTCTCAAGCGTCCGACTCGGTCGCCATCTTGGCTCCGCCCCCCTGAGGTCCACTATTCTCTATTGTGTTTTACACTATTTGCACTGTTTTCTAACTATTCTTATGCGTAGTTCTGACAACTAGTGTACATATTTTGTGTATTACTTACCTCCTAAGGGAGTATTGCGTCCATACTAATTTTGGTGTTGTGCTACCATAAAAAATACCTTTATTTGTGTAACACTGAGTGTATTCTTTCATGTGCGTAAGTGCTGTGTGACTACAGTGGTATTGTTTGAGCTTTACATGTCTCCTAGATAAGCCTTGGCTACTTATCCACAGCTACCTCTAGAGAGCATGGCTTCTAGACACTGCCTACACTACACTAATAGGGGATACCTGGGCCTGGTATGAGGTGCAAGTACCTTAGGTACCAACCACACACCTTGCCAGCTTCCTACAGTACTGCATTGCTCTACTCAAGATTTAAGAAGCCACTAAGGGCCATGTAAGGTAGCCTTGTGTGGCTTCACAAATTTCATTTTTGAGTTGCTTCGTGCATGCACCACGTTGTGTCATGCAAGTGCGACACAACTAGGATCATAAATATGGCCTCAGGTATTTTGGCTTGCATAATTTCTTTTTAAGTCGTTTACTTGTGCCTTTTGTGGTTAGTTTAATGCTAGTTTATTTTAATATTTGCACAGGTTTTCTTATTTCAAAAACGTGTTTTTGTGGTTTTAATTGTAGCTAAATTAAACAATTTCAAAAAATGGTTATCAAGAAATAACATGTCAAAACAAATATTTAATTAAAAGAAATCCTCATAGACATTGAAGTTACAAGGTTAAAAATGACTACATGAATTACCACAACATAGTAACCAATATTTTAAAGTTCAATTTTGTTGCAAAAAATGAAAATAAACAATATATTTTCCCTCGTTGGTATGTTCCTCAATATTTTTTCAGTCATTATATTTTTGAGACAATAGTATGATCAAATGATATTTTGTAGCCGATAATCATGGAACATTCCAATACATTAGATAAGCCCAGTTTGGGGCAAATCTGTTCTTGAGTAATTACATCGTCTTGAATTGTTTGCAGTCCACCCTGGTCAAATGCTGAGCGATAATCATGAAGGAAGGATAAATGTTAGATTTTAATTGCTTTATTCTGGCATTATAAGTGAGAGGGCCATAGTGTAGTCTGTCATCAAGCAGCTCTGCAATTAAGAAGTAGTTTAGGCCATCCTGTAATCCCCAAAAGTAAACCTTTAGGTTAAAAAATAATTGGCAGAAAAGTATATCTTGAAAAGCCTTGGCATAAATTGGTAGGTAAATTAAATAGAGAATTTAACTTGCACGAAGGGGTTGGCTGTAGGGCCAAATTTCAGGCATGTCCCAGCACCCACCATGCCTTGGCAGCCAACTCCCGCTGCACATGGTCTTCAGTCATGCGCAACAGGGGTTGGCCACAGGGCCTTCAGCCAGGCTCTATGCTGAGCCATCTGTGGACAGCCTTCGGTCAGGTCCTCTATCCAACCCTCCACGTGCAGCACTCCTGATGCGCATAGCTTTCAGCAGTATGCAGCAGGAGTTGGCCACAGGGCCATTCTGGAGGCCAGGTCATGCGCCCAACCTGCTGCAGATGGCTAATCCCGCTGGGCATGGCATTATAATTGGGGTGGCTATAAGGTCTGGTTTATGCCTAGGTAACATTTATAGTACACCAGAGTAATTTGCATAGTTTTGGGATTTTTGCATTGCTCTTGTTATGCAAAATTCCTCAAATTATGCCATTTTACCACTTTGTGTAATGATGCACCATTTGCAGTAGAAGTTTACTATGAACGTGCCATTCTGCATGGGACAAAAAGAACAGAAGCAGCTGGTGTTTGCTGTGCTTTTCTTTAAATGCGTCCACTCACCAAAAATTAACACAAGGACACATTTTGTGCTAAAATATATCATAAATGACAGCTTTGCTTTTCACATAATTATGCATAACAGTGCGGAAGTTATGCTTAGTTATTCAAAAGAAAGTACACACATTTCACAAACTCCTAGTCTGGTCTATAGCCAGAACTTCCTTTTTCCACAGTTCCAAAATAGGATTCGCAGACCGTGGGCAACTATCACAAGCTTCACATGGTGGTGTTGCAGAGCTGTACAAGCTTCACTTGCTAGTTCTAGATCCATGATACCAGAAATAGCTGCAGGTCAAAAAACAGCAAATGAAGATTGCATGGGTCCACAACAACAGCCTGTGAAGATTGCTCTGGGTTAGCAGAGCCTATTTCGGTACCACTGACCCAGACTGGATACCTGCCATCTGTGGATCCAGCCGCTGGATCTGCAAACCTTGAGACAAAATCACTTTTTAATTTAAAAAAAGGGCCCCTTTGCTGCCCAACCACATGGTCCTGGGGGTGAGGGTGTGCTTATTCCTTTCCCTTATGTGTTAATTTTCAGGTAGTGGTGACTGATGCATTTTCTTCCAATGTTGCTGCCAGCCAATCCGATCCTTTTGGATCCACAGATCCATTTCAAGACCTACAACCATAAAATGGCTGAATGGAGAAAAAGCTCCATCAGCCAATTAGATTTGATTCATTTTTAATTTTTGAAGCCATGGAGGTCTGTAGCTCCAGCACCGTGGATCTCAGCAAATTACCAGTCCAGATGTCTCTTCATGCCTAATGTCCCCAAAACTGCTGGATGGATGTACACCAAAGAAAAGCACAATCCTTGAATAGGGTTATACCTTCATGCCAAATATTCTGTTCAGACAGTTTTTCTGCATCGAAGAAGAATCGTATGGAAATTTACATGGGACATGTTAATTTTGAGATCCTCCATTTTGTTGCCGCTGCTTGACGAATCTGCGTGAAACATGCTATGAAATACCTATGTACTTTTTACGGACAAAAAATGCCTTTCCTATAAAACTCAGGGCCTCATTTACAAGGATTACAATACAGTGCTTCATGGCACATGTTTTATCAGATGCATCAGAAATTCTGACACATTTGTTGGTGCTAAACTCATGCATTGCTGGTCTTGTGTCTAAAAAATGGCGCTACTCCTGCAATGCGAGGAGGCCCCCCATAGAGAAAATCCCTGCATCTCTTTTATGCCTGCTCTGAGCAGGTGGTAAAATTCTGACCCAGTGAAGTTGCAGAATGACACAGTGAAATGTAAATTTCACTGTGTCAGTTCTGCGTGACTTTTCCTGTGGGAGCAACTACCCTACATACATGATACCTGGCATGGAAGCGACACTACTGTGTCCAAAAAAAATAATACGCAATGATGGTGCAAAGGCATTGTAAATGAGGCCCTTTGACTCAAACCTAACTACACTGGTGCTAGATGTTATTTCAATTATTTGCCTCCACTAATTTCTATGGGAGTATGTTGCAGTACCAGTGGCTTACCATAAGTGGTGCTTCACTTACTCCTAAACCGGGCTGGATTAAATTTAAGTTTGTTTACCACTTTTAGGTCTTTACTAACTTTAGTGTATTTAGTGAATTGCAATGGTTGTACTCTTTTGTGTGTGTGGGTTTTGTAATAGCGTGATTCTCTCAAATTGCCCTTTACCAACTCATTATTGATTAACTATTCCCGTTTTCTCACCCCCTTTTCTCATGTTGCTCACATTTACTCCAAAGTGGTATACTTACAACAGCATATCTACTGTCAAATTATAGTATTCAAACCTGAGAGAGTAGCAGAATATTTAACATATTCATAATTTTAAAAGGTTTTTCTCATATCTTCAAACTGATTTGATATAACCATTCCAAATAAGGAATACATTGGTTCCAACAGTTTGTGCAGGAAGGGCCACATTCCTGCATAAATACAATCCCCTGAGGTGTTTTCCTTTTTCTATGTGTGCTGCTGAATTCAGCACATATAGAAAAAGGAACAAATGAGGAGAAATAAAGATATTTCCCTTGTTTACGCTTCACCTGGGGAGGCATAAGTTTTTGGCATATTCCTAGGTCTAACACTTTTGGTAATTCTGGGAATGCATCAAAATCCATGTATGTTGCGTGCGAACACCCACAAAACATCCATAGAATGCCTCCCTGGTGCAGAGTAAGGCAACGCAGCGATTAGCCCTGCATTGCTTTCGGGATTTATGCAGCTACTCAGGGCCATGTAATGTGGTCTTGCGTGGCTTAATAATTCTCATGTTTGAGTTGCGTTGCGCATGCACCACCTTGTGTGGTACAAGTGCGACGCAAATGGGGTCATAAATATGGCCCTTAGTTTTTAAGATGTGAGTATGCATCAGTTACACCACAAATACTTTGGAACCAAGAGTCAGATCTATGAAAAAGTGGTGCAGTGCAGCACAAAATGTCACTTTGCTGCGCTGCACTGTGTCACTTGGAAAGGGCAGGAATGTGTAATATTTAGGGAATATGGTGCATTTGTGTCCTTTCCTCCTGGTGCAAAATGGGCTGCCTAGAGCCAAGGCAGGTACCCTTGCATCATGTTGCAGGGGTGCCTGCGTTGAAAGCAGGATTTGTTTTGTGCAGGAAGGGTCACCTTTCTACCCAAAAACAATCCTGGGATGCTTTTTTCTCTTTCTATTT
Source organism: Pleurodeles waltl (assembly GCF_031143425.1). NCBI lineage: Eukaryota > Metazoa > Chordata > Amphibia > Caudata > Salamandridae > Pleurodeles > Pleurodeles waltl. The sequence continues at coordinate 1,985,143,932 of NC_090440.1, read as the reverse complement.
GTGCTGCAGAATGCAATACACATAGAAAGAGAAAAAAAAGGCGAAGAAATAAAGATATTTCTCTTCATTGCGCCTCCCCTGAGGAGGCGTCAGGTATGGTGCATCCCCAGGATTACAGGCTCTTGCAAAACTGTGGATGCGTCAAAATCCATAGGTGTTGTGTGAGAACACCCACCGGAACGCCCATGGGACGCTTCTCTAACGCAGAATAAGTCAACACAACAATTTGTGCTGACTTGCCTTTCTCCATATCCATGAGGCCATTCAAAGCCATGCAAAGTGGCTCTGTGTGCCTCAGTGTGTATTTATGGTTGAGAGGTTTGTGTCGCCGTTGCGTCACCGAACGTGATGCAACAGCGGCGCAAGCTTCTCATAAATATGCCCCCAAGTCTCATCATCTCAATGCAAAACAGATCCCTGCTAGTTTTGATTACTGTAATTTGCAAGTAGATATGTTATCTATTTTTTGACTAACATGTTAGGTACACATATGAATTGCATGAATTTGTATAACGTATGACTAATGTATGGAGAATATTTTCTTGCAATATTTGTTATACAAACATTGATGGTAATGTAATATAACGATTTAACAAAACTCTTTCTCAGCAGCAAGTTAGGACTTTTTCCCAGACATGAAAGTCTTGATAATGGTCCTAGTAGGACCAAAACATTGAGCTTTTGTTATAGATTCAGCTACGATTATGAAATTGTCTACTGCACATTTTTCTTTATGGTACATGCCAAAAAGCCCAATGAATATTTTTGTTAATATGTGTTTATAATATATATTTGTATTGTTTATTTTTGTCTCCATGTATATGCAGCCCGTTTCAATTTGCTTGGTTAAAGTAGAGCTAGATCATATAATAAATTCTGCCATATTTATAATATTTGACTATCACTACTTATATATATACATATACACGTATATACGTGTATATATATATATATGCATATGTGTGTGTGTATATATATGCATATGTGTGTGTGCATATATATATATATACACACACACATATACACTATATACTCTTATAGATACACACACACACACATACATATATATATATATGTATATATATGTATATATATATATATATATATATATATATATACATATATATATATATGTATGTGTGTGTGTGTGAGTATAGGTAGGAAAGCATTCCCATAGGAAATGCCTTTTTTCAGAGGGACCCCCACTGGGGCCAGTCCCAATAAATGGCCAATTTTGGCGCAATCCTGTGGGATTCCCACAGGTTCACGTCAAACCAAAAAAACCTGGTTGCTGGTGCTCCCCTCCTGGAGTCCAGTTTTGACCACAAGGACCCTGTCCCCTGGGATTAGGTATCTTAAATAAGAGGACGCATGGCCCCCTCCTATCCCCGATGGTGGAAATGAGGAAAAAAGGGGAGGGGAGGCTTGTAGGCCCCGAGGACCCCTTCCTCTGCAGCCAATTTTTGCAAATAAAGGAGGGGGACACGCAGCCCTCCTCTGGAGCCTTCAAAGGCCCTGGAGACCACCCCTCCCCCCAGGACCAACTGATGTAAAAAAAAGGGAGGGTTCCTCTCCCCCAGACCTTGTAGCCTCTGTGTATCCCATCCCCCGATCCTTTCAAGCAAAGGGGCCACCCTGCCTCCCTATCTGAGACTTAAAAAGCTCTGGAGACCCCATTCCCCAGGACAGCATGGGAGCAAACATGTCTACCCTGTTTGTAGGAGCACAAGCAAGAAAGACATGTCTGCTCCCACTCGGCTGGAGATTTAAACATGTTCCAGCTGCGTGGGCGCAGGCTTCTGTTTCTCTGCATGCACTCCTGTTGGCAGGGAAACAGATATTGCTCCCTCCCAGAGAGGGCAAGCATAAATAGTTGTTCTCCAACATCCCTCTGGGGATGAGAGGCACTCACCCTCCTCCCCTCTAATTAAAATATTGCCCCTGGGGGCCATTTGGACTTGAGGAGGGTGACACCCTCTTACCCTAATGTAAAAGTATTTAACCCTGGGGACCTGCACCCTCTCCCCTATAATTAAAGTATGGCCCCAGGGGATGGGATCCCCGGTGCCCATTTGGGCTGGGGAAGGGGTGTCAGAAGCCCCCTCTCATAATATTAATGTATTTGGCCCCGGGGAATGGTTTCCCTGGGGCCTCTTTAGTATCCCTCTCCCCTAATAATACATTACACCAGAGAGTGGGGTCCCCAGTGCCAATAGTGGCTGGAGGAGGGGGGCTTTGTGCACTCCTCCTCTGGCAGGGGAGTTGGCTGCTTGCTGAGGAGGTAGGACTCAGCACCAGGCCCCGCTGCCAACCCCACACCATGCAAGGTTAAAGTGATGTTATAGTTGGGTGTGATAAAAAGATCCGATTTTGTTTTGAAAAAGACCTTAGAACTTCACTGAAAAAAACAAAAGTTTAAGTAACAATATGGTTTGATGAATATGTCAGTGGCAACATAGGGTCTCATTATGAGTGTGGCGGTCTGACTGCCACTTTACAACCCTGGGGATTGTGACCTTGTTCTCCACCAGAAGTTTCATGGTGGTAACACTGGCATGAAATAGCTGGTGGAGAACAGATGCATGGGGCCACTGGGGGGGCCCCTGCACTGCCCATACACTTGGCATGGCAGTGCAGGGGCCCCCCTGGCAAGCACCACCGCAGTGTTCACTGTTTGCAGACAGTGAAGTTTGCGAGGGTGCTAGTGCACCCTGCTGTCTACAGCATTGCCGCTGGTGCAAAGTAAAGCAAGGTCCATTGAAAGTAATGGGCACGTCATTTTAACGCCTGCCTAAGGCAGGTATTAAAATTACGCTAAAAATGGAGCAGTGAAATGTTGTAAATTTCACAGTGCCATTTTTATGGGCCTCCCTGCGTGGGAATGCCCACCCTTGCATACATTATGCCTGACGCAGGCATAATGTGGCGCAGGGGTTTACAAAGTGGCACAATACATGCATTGCCCCACTTTGTTAATATGGCGAAGGAAAATGGCCTTCTTAACACCACATTAGCGTCAGAAAAAGCAACGCTAGTGTGGTGCTAGGGCCTTGTAAATCTGGCCCTTAGAGTTCCTCAGTGGAGGGCAGTGTAGCACCAGAAAATACGGTCTCTCAATGTTATGGTTTCCATGGATCATTATAAGAGAGGCAGGGGTTACTTGGCAGCATGCCATATTGGGGTTGGCAGAATCTCAGGGGGTGGGATCAGGGATTAAATATGGGACTTTATTTTAAAGCACGATGTGGAAGTCACATTTTTCATTTCTCCATGCTCTGGATCCAGAGTAAGCAGTAATGCAATGTCTGCTTATAGGAGCTCTGCCCACCTCCTTTGTTGTAACCTGGGCACCCCCTTTTCTTACCTTGCCTCAGAACCAGCCGTGTGTTGAGGGGCGACCTGTTTCACAACAGAACAATTTACCCAGCTGTATAGTGCCACTTACAGTTTATTTCATACTATAACTATTAAATCGTGAATGTGTTTAAATTAATTTTCCTATGATCCCAAACTCATGTTTTAAACTTGTACACTTCCACCATTTTTTTCAGATAAGTGAATACATCTAACTGGTATCACGAATGATCTCAAAATAAGAGCAATTTGAAAAAAGGAGGGTAGGATGGTGATAAAAATAAAATGATAGGTCGCCTGGCTTTGTCACCCGCAGTTCCTATTGTACACATATATCCTTTACCCAACCAATAGAACCTTGCATTAAGACCCATCAAGTGAATGCAGAAGAGTGCCTAGGATCATGGTAAGGCTATCGTTATCTTTTCTGTTTTTCAGGAACTGAAAGCAGCCAGAATAGCACTCTTCCCCTTGCTCATGTGCATCGCATCAAGACAAGGAGATATTGTGGTTCTGGAGGAGCATATTCAAGCGGTTGGTACATCACTTTCAGTTGACATTGCCTGGGTGATTGGCTGGTTTTCTTTGAGTGAGTGGTCATCCAGTGCGTGACTGATTTTCTATTTAGCGAATGCTCAACTGTTCATCGAGTAGTGTTTCATTAAGTGATCCATGTTTTCTCGGGTGAATGGTTTTGGTTGAAGTGAGTGCTCTTCTCTTGGTTGACTTGTGTAGCATTTAGAAGTCAGTAGTTATATTCCGCCATTTTTTGTGGTCTTGCACAAAAGTCTACTATTGAGCAAGTTGCATTTCTTCGAATAAATGGCATTTCGTTGAGTGAATGATCTTTGGATGAGAGAGTATTGTATTACTGAGTGGATAGTCTTCCATTTGAGTGATTGGTCTTCCATTGCCCATGCTGTGTTTCTCTGTGTGACTAGTTGTTCATCCATGGATTGGCCTTTGAGAGCTGTTTCACTGGATATACTTTGAGTGAATGTTGTGTCATTGAGTAAATGGTCTTTCATTGAAAACGAGGGCCCAGATTCTGAAAGGTGTCACGCAGAGCAGTGCAGTAGTCAAAAATGCTGTGCAGCGCTGCGTGACAAGGAGAGAGCAGGAGAGCACCATATTCACATAGAAATGGCACTCTCCTCCCCTTTCCTAGCGTAGGTGCTGATTTCAGCTGCTGTGTGCCACGCACACACCTTAGTGCCATAGTGCTAGAGCGTGTGTGTGAGCCTAGTATAGGTTTTGTATAGGAAGGGTACCCTTCCTGTATAAAATACTATGCCTAGGCAAGTGGGAATGCTTTTACTACTTTGTATTTGTGCTGTACAGTGCAGTCGGAAAAGCAGGAAGAAACAAAAACTTTTATTCATTTAACACCAGCTTTTCAGCGGCATCTTCTGATGTTTCAGAATAAGGTTTAGCACAAAAAAGCACCCACTTGACACAAAGTAATGCAAAGCAGCACAAATACAAGTTTGTGTTTCTTTGTGAATCCACCACAAAAGGAATAGCATCGGTTTAGCCTCACAAAAGTAACGCTAACCCGATGCTAAACTTTTGAGAATCTGGGCTGTGGTCTTCAATCAAGTGTGCCTTTTTACCTTTGAGTAAAGGGCCTTCCATGGAGCATTTTATTGAGTGAGTGGTCTTTCATTGAGTAGATGTCCTTATAATTTACAAATTGAGGTAAATTGGTCTTTCTCTTACAGTGGCTGTTGACATCTGAAGACATGTTACATTATCTGCCTATACCAATTTAGATTTAGGAGCATAAATGATCCAGAGAATTATATAATAAAGGCTACAAGTTACATTGATATTCACGAATGGCAAGGACTGTCAGATCATTGCATTTGTCCATTTCCACACCTGCTGCAAAACTGGGGGCATGTTTACAAGCCCCTAGCACCTCCTTGCACCACATTAGTGTTATTTTTTTAATGCTAATGTGGTGTTAAGGAGGCATTTTTGCTGGGACATATTTACAAAGTGGCGTAATGCATGTATTGCTCCACTTCGTAACCACTTGTGCCACATTATGCCTGTGCCAGGCATAATGTATGCAAGGGGGGGCGTTCCCACGCTAGGAGACCCACAACAATGGTGCTCTGAAATTTACAAGATATCACAGCGCCATTTTTGGCGTAAAGCTTGATTAAAGCAGCCATTAAAATGACACACCCATAGTAACCCATTGGACTCCCTGCACTTTGCTGCAATAGTGTCAAAATTGTTGCTGCTAGTGCAGCACAGCGCCACAATAGCCTAAAAGATTCTGATGCTATTGGCCTAAGGACTGCCATGGTGTGCCTCATCATAAATATGGCCCTACCATGGTCTTGTTAGGTGCCTGTAGGGGGAGCAAGAAAAGTGATGCATCATCCGTGATACACCACTTTCTTGTAAATAAGACCTAGTGTTTCTAAATAACTCCAGCTCTATTTTCTGTTTAATGATTGTTAGAAATGGGGTCTTTGCCTGGCAGTCAGGTTAGCCCCTGTCCAAGCAAGGACCCTCACTCTAGTTAGAGTAAAGGAGAATCACCCTCAGTTAACCCCTGCTCACCCCCTTGGTAGCTTGGCACGAGCAGACATGCTTAACTTCAGAAGCAAGCTGTAAAGTAGTTGTACCAACACACACAGTAACTCAGTATAAACACTACAAAAGGACACAACACAGGTTTAGAAAAATAGATAACATATATCTAAACAAAACAAGACCAAAACAACAAAAACCCAACATACACAAGTCAAGTTATGAATTTAGAAAGCAAAAGAGTCTTGAATCCTTTAGAAAACTGTGATAACTTTGTTAGCATACAAAAGTACCTGGGGAGCGTCAATATAAAGCCGCACGGGCGAGTGTGCATCGAAAAAGGCCAGCGATCCATCGATTTCTCACTCGCAAGCAAGAGTGTGCGTCGTTCGTTCTCCGGTCAGGTCGGCGTGTGTTGTTTCTTCTGGGTCCGAGCAGGCTTTGCATTGATTTTCCGCGCCCAACGATGTTGCCTCGAAATCCAGTCACACAGTGTCAAGAAACCGCGCTGCGTGGGGGCTTGCGTCGTTAACAGCAGCCGTTGCGGATGTTGCACGTCATTTCTCCTATCACGTTGCATCGATTTCACAGCTGCAAGGCAGGTGGAGCATAGATTTTAGTTGCGAGGCCGGTGGTGCGTCGTTTTTCAGCTGCGAAACAGATGGTGCATCGAAAGTTTCCCCGCATGGCAGTCTTTGCGTCAATTTCTGTCCTTTTCCACCAGTTGCACCTTTCAATGGCCCAGAGACAGGTTAGGGCACCACTTGGCAGGCATGACTCTCAGCAGAAAGCCCAAGTGCTGACAAAGAGAAGTCTTTGCTGTCCCTGAGACTTCAACAACAGAAGGCAAGCTCAGGTTTTAAGCCCTTGGAGATTCTTCACCAGTGGGAAGTCACACAAAAGTCAGTCTTTGTCCTCTCTCAGATAGGAGCAGCTACTGCAGGCCAACCCAGCAAAGCACAGTCACAGGCAAAGAGGCAGTACTCCTCCTCCAGCTTCTCCAACTCTTCTCCTTGGCAGAGTTTCCTTATGGTTTCAGAAGTAATCTTATTTTCAGGGGTTTTGGGTGCTCTTCTTATACCAGTTTCTGCCTTTGAAGTAGGCCTACTTCAAAGGAAAGTCTCTGTTGTTTTCAAGATCCTGCCTTGCCCAGGCCAGCCACCAGACACACACCAGGGGGGTTGGAGACTGCATTGTGGGAGGGCAGGCACAGCCCTTTCAGGTGTAAGTGACCACTCCTGCCCTCCCTTCAGCCCAGATGGCCCATCAGGATATGCAGGCTACACCCCAGCTCCCTTTGTGTCACTGTCTAGAGGAGAGGTGCAAACAGCCCAACCGTCAAACTGACTCAGACAGGGAATCCACAAACAAGTAGAGTCACAGAATGGTTTAAGCAAGAAAATGCCTACTTTCTAAAAGTGGCATTTTCAAACACACAATCTAAAAAACAACTTCATTAAAAGATGTATTTTTAAATTGGGAGTTCAGAGACCCCAAACTCCATATGTCTATCTGCTCCCAAAGGGAATCTGCATTTTAATATTATTTAAATACAGCCCCCATGTTAACCTATGAGAGAGGTAGGCCTTGCAACACTGAAGACCAAATTTGGCAGTATTTCACTGTCAGGACACGTAAAACACATAAGTACATGTCCCACCTTTAACATACACTGCACCTTGCCCATGGGCTACCTAGGGCCTACCTTAGGGGTACCTTACCTGTATAAAAAGGGAAGGTTTAGGCCTGGCAAGTGGGTACACTTGCCAAGTCGAATTGGCAGTTTAAAACTGCATTCACAGACTCTGCAGTAGCAGGTCTGAGTCATGTTTACAGGGCTACTAATGCGGGTGGCACAACCAGTGCTGCAGGCCCACTAGTAGCATTTGATTTACAGGCCCTTGGCACCTCTAGTGCACCTTGCTAGGGACTTTCCAGTAAATCAAGTAGGCCAATCATGAATAAGCCAATGTACACATATATTCATACAGGGAACACTTAGGGGCATTTATACTCTGTTTGCACCAAATTAGAGTCATTTTTTTAACTCTAATTCAGTGGAAAACAAACTCCATATTATACTTTGGACCTAGACCCGTCTAGCGCCACATTTATGGAGTTAAAGTCATTTTTGAGACGTGGAAACCTACCTTGCCTTAATGAGATGCAAGGTAGACGTTCCTGTGCAAATAATGACTCTATGGCCTTAGCGCCATATTTATACTCATGTGCAAAAATGGTGCACAGGAGGGAGGAGGGGTCAAAAAATGGTGCAAAGCTTGCTTTGCCCCATTTTTTAACGCCTGGGTAAGGACAGGTGTTAGGGGACGTGTGGGCCTATTTCCATGGTGGAACACCATGGAATAAGCCCACAAATGCCCTCCTCAGGCCCCAGGGACACCCCCCCATACCAAAGGGACAGCGGAGGATGGGGGACCCCATCCCAGGTAAGTAAGGTAAGTACAGGTAAGTATTTTAATTTATTTATTAAAGTGCCATGGCGGCCCTGAAATGGGCCCCCATACATGGCACAGGATGCAATGGCCATGCCCTGGGGAACGTGGTCCCCTGTGCTGGCCATTGGGTGGTGGGCATGACTCCTGTATTTTCTAAGACAGGAGTCATGTTGTATGGATGGTTTTGCATCAGAAAATGACCCTAGACAGATTAGAGTCATTTTGTTAACTCTAACCTGCCTAACTTCATTTTTTGGTGCAAAACCCCTTTCTTCCATACCGCCAGCCCCACCCAAGTAACGTCATTTTTTGACACTAGCCTACCCTTTGCACCGGCTTCCACCATTCCATAAATATGGTGCCTGGCTGGTGCACAGAAATGGTGCAAGCCGGTGATAAATTTTTAGGTGCAAAACTGCGTTAGTGCAATTTTGCCTCAAAAAGTATAAATCAGGGCCTTAATACTTTAGCACTGGTAAGCAGTGGTAAAGTGTCTAGAGCAAACAAAACAGCAAAAACAGAGTCCAGCACACAGAAACAACCTGGGAAGTAGAGGCAAAAAGTTAGGGAAGACCATGCCAATGATGCCAAGTCTAGCAATGGTATTACAAAATGATGACCCCTTTCCAAGCATCTGTGACTTATATTGACACAGAAATTGACAATATGTTGTTTTGTGATCTCAAAACCAACATGTGTGATTTCAAAGAACACATATATGGTTTTGTGACAGAACTCATTATATATTCAGGGGGCAATGTTATCATTTAATAATCCCAAAGTAGTCACACTGTGACTAGCCTCTTTCCTGGTCTTGATTTATTTCCTTTTATCACCCAACCATCTCTCATTTTTTCATTAACATTTTTTAAAATGTCAAAATAAACACCTGTGGTCCTGTTTAATAACATCCAGTGAAATCATGATGATATAAGCAATCATTAGTAACAAATGAACCACTTAAAGCTTTACAAACACTATTACATTCCCATTGTGTTGCCATGTGTAGGCAAATATTAGACCGTTATACCCAAACTTTTTAAATTATGTACTTGATTCAAACTACAGGTGTAAATTCACACCACGGCCCAGATTTACATACAATTCATCCAGCAAAATATAGCACAGCACAGCAAACAAAGTAACTGTGTTGTCTAAACAGGATTTAGCAGAACAGTGCCATGTGTACTAAGATGTGGAGTTGTTCTGCTTTCTATGTGCGCTGGAAGCCCTTTCCAGACCCCAGCGAGCTCCAGAATTACTGCCCAATCTCTCTGCTCCCGTTCCCCGCCAAAGTCCTGGAGAAGGCCATCAACCTCCAACTCACCGAACACTTGGAGAGAAACAACCTGCTAGACCCCTCCCAATCAGGCTTCAGAGCCGATCACAACACCGAGACAGCTCAGATCGCTGCAACAGACGACATCCCTGCCATGCTCAACAGAAGAGAAGCAGCCATCCTGGTCCTACTTGACCCCTCTGCTGCCTTCAACACCGTCTCCCACCAAACCTCGATCAACCGACTACACCAGATTGGGGTCACAGATGACGTGCTCAGATGGATGGCATCCTTCCTCATAGGATGCACCCATAGAGTCCGACTACCCCCCTTCACATCCCAGATCAGGCACACCATCTGCGGCATCCCCCAAGGCTCCTCCCTAAGCCCAACACACTTCAACGTCTACATGACACCACTCGCAGACATTGTGAGATGGCACAACATCATCACCATCTCCTACTCTGATGACACACAGCTCGTCCTCTCTCTCTCAACAGACCCCACCTAGACGAAGACCAACTTCCACTACTGTGTTAAGAACGTATCCACCTGGATGAAGGACAACTGCCTGAAGCTCAACACGGACAAAACAGAGGTTCTGATCTTTGGCAGACACTCAGCCCTCTGGAATGACTCCTGGTAGCCATCAGAGTTCGAACCCACCCCCTCACCAAAAGATCATACCAGCAACCTCAGCATCATTCTCAATAGCAAATTCTCTATGAAACGTCGGGCCAATGCGGTTTCCTTAGCCTGCTTCCTCACGCTTATCTTTAAGTGGCTCCCATCAGCACGAGGAAGGCAGTGACGCAGGCCCTGATCACCAGCCGAATGGACTATGGGCAAGTAAACAAAAATGATGGACGGAATGTGGATCAAATCAAACATTCACCCCCAGTCACAGTTCTGGGTTTAATCCATCAATTATTTTGCTCATCATGCCACCCCAGTCTGGACCCAGCTATATGCAAATCAGCCTTGACCCTGTTCCCCAGGGGAACAGTCCAGCCTGAACTGCCAGGCCAGCTCCTCCCTGAACCAGAAACAAGCATCTTGGGATCCGTTTCAGGGTTTCACCCTTTATCAACGAGACTATTGTGAATCCAATGGCATAGTGAGCCCGAGACCCACATCTGAGCATTCCCAGCGCACTTAGAGTGACAAAAGAAAGCAAATACAAATGATGGACAGAATGCTGAACAAATCAAACATTCATCCCCAGTCACAGATCTGGGTTCAATCCATCAATTCTTTTGCTCACCATGCCACCCCAGTTTGGACCCAGGTATATACAAATCAGTCTTGACCCTTTTCCCCATGGGAACAGTCCAGACTGAACTGCCAGGTCAGGTCCTCCTAGGACCAGAAACAAGTATCCTGGTACAGGTTTCAGGGTAACACCACTCATCTGCCAGGCTAGCTTGAATCCAGTGGCATAGTGAGCCTGGGACCCACATTTGAGCATACCAGGCACACTTAGGGCAGCAAAAGCAAACAAACACAAATGATGGACGGAATGTGGAACAAATCAAACATTCATCCCAAGCCACAGATCTGGGTTTAATCCATCATTTCTATTGCTCACCAGGCCACCACCATTTGGATCCAACCATATGCAAATCAGTCTTGACCCTATTCCCCATGGGAACAATCCAGCCGAAACTGACAGGCCAGGTCTTCCCTGGATGGGAAACAAGCATCTTGGGACCGGTTTCAGTGTATCATCCTTCATCAACCAGGCTAGATTGAATCCAGAGGCATACTCACGTCTGGGCATATATTCGGCAAACTTAGGTCGACAAAAGCAAACAAACACAAATGAATGACGGAATGCAGAACAAATAAAACATTCATCCCCAGTCAAAGATCAGGGTTTAATCCATCGATTCTTTTGCTCACCGTGCCACCCCAGTTTGCACCCAGCCATATACAAATCAGTCTTGGACAGAGGAGACTAGGGTGCTCATTCCGAGTTTGACTCGGGGTGGCCATCGGACCGCCGCGGTAGTGGCGGTCCGATCCGCCACATTCTGACCGCAGCTGAAACGCTGCGGTAATACCGCTGCATTTGCCACGCTAGAGACGCCCTCCAGCCTGGCGGTCCCAACAGTTGTAATCTGCCAGGACAGCGCTGCAAGCAGCGCTGCCCACCGGAATATGAGTTCCATTCCACCAGCCTTTCCATGGCGGTTCACACTGCCATGGAAAAGCTGGCAGAATGGGGGTGCCGGGGGCCCCTTTGGGGCCCCTACACTGCCCATGCACTTGGCATGGGCAGTGCAGGGGCCCCCAGGCACAGCCCTGTCACGCATTTCACTGCCTGAATTACGGGCAGTGAAATGTGTGACGGGTGCTGCTGCACCCGCTGCACTGCCACATTGGCGCTGGCTCGATTCCGAGCCGGCATCAATGTTAAGGCCCTCTTTATCACAGGGGCCTACGGTGAAGTCGGAATACGCCGTCGGTGTCCTGACGGCACCAGTGGTCAAGTGCCGGGTTGAGGCCGCCCGCCAAACTCTGAATGAACCCTTAGGTGTCACTTATTACCTTGGACCTCACTGCAGCATTTGATACAGTCTCCCACCCCACCCCATCCGCACCCAACACCTACACATCAGAATCCAAGGACTATCTAGTCAGTCAGCCTAGCACCGTACACCTCAGAAGCCTGCGATTTCATCTGCAGAGTTCAGCAAGGATCCTCCCTGAGCCTGGCCCTCTTTTATGCATGTATAATCCCTCTAGCCAGCATCATCTGTTCTCAAAATGTCAATTCTTTCCTGTGCAGATGACATGCAATTGATTTTCTCCCTCACTGACAAAACACCTAGGGCCATATTTACAAGGCCCAGTGGTGCAGGGCGGCGCAAGTGCCATGCTGCGCCACCATGAGCCACCTGGAAAGGGCAGAAATGCACATGGTGCAAGGGTGCCTACGTTGTGGGGATGACTGTTTTTGTGCAAGAAGGAACAACTTCCTGCACAAAAACAATCAATGGAGGTGTGTTCTTCCTTCAGAATGCAGCACACATAGAAAGAGGAAAAACGGAGAGAGATAAAGGTATTTCTCCCTGTTACGTCACTCTTGCGCCACCCCTGGGGTGGCATAGGCTCTTGAGGCATTCCTCAATGCATTCCCAGGTTTACAAAACCTTGTAAATCCTGGAATGGGTCAAAATCCATAGATGTTGCGTGGGGACACGCACGCAACACCCATGGAAACGCCTCCATGATGCAAAGTAAGGCAACGCAGCGACTTGTGCTGCGTTGCCTTGCTACATATCTACAGGGCCATGAACAGGTATGCAGAGTGGCTTTGCGTGGCCTTGTAGATATGGGTCAGCAGCCTGCGCCAGTGATGCAGCTCTAAAAGTGATGCACAGGTGGAGCAGGCTGCTTGTAAATAAGGCTCTCAGTACCCGGATCAAGTTCAATGCCTGCATGCCTGAAATCGCCCACTGGTGAAGACAAGGGGGCATAATTATGGGAATAGTGGCACAGTGCAGCTAGTAAGTCACCTTGCTGCGTTGCACTGCGTCACCAGGAAACGGCAAGAATGTGCAGTATTTAGAAGAATACCACACATTTCTATCCTTTTCCCTGCGCTGCTGCCCTTTATGAGGTCTATCACGGAAAGCAGGCACCCTTGCACCATGGTGCTAGGGTGCCTACTTTGCTTGCAGGCTTGTATTTGTGCAGGAAAACCTGCACAAAAACAATCCTGAGAGTATTTTCTCAGAACACATAGGAAGGAAAAGAATAAGGAGAAATAGAGATATTTCTCCTTGTTAAATCTCTCCTGGGAAGGTGTATCTTTTTGCCGCATTACCAGGCTTACAAGTTCTTATAAATCTGGGAATGCATCAAAATTCATGGATGTTGCATGGAAACACCCATGCAACACTCTTGGAAACTCCTCCCTGGCGAGGACTAATGTAACACAGTGATTTGCGCTGCGTTACATTACTCAAGATTTATGAAGCCACACAAGGTGGCCTTGCATGGCTTCATAAATCTCACTTAAAGTTTGTGTTGCTTTTGCATCATGTTGCGTGGTGCAAGAGTGACACAAACAGGTTCATAAATATTGCCCAAGCTGTTTAAAGCTGACCACCAATAAAGCTGAAATCATGATCTTCAGGAACAGCACATCACAATGAGACTCCACCTGGTGCCCAACAGACCTAAGACAGACAACCGCCAAGGCCACCACCACCCCCATTACCCATGCCAAGTACCTCGGGATCATCATCAACAGCAAACCCGACATGACAGCCAAAGTCAATGCTGTCACCGCCTCATGCTTCCATATCATGAAGATGCTGAATAAGATTTTCAAATGGCTTCCAATCAGCACCCACAAAACCTTCATGCATGCCCTGGCCACAAGCAAGCTAGACTATAGAAACACCCTGTATGCTGGGATCAACAAAATACTCACCAAAATACTGCAGACCATTCAGAACTCAGTGGCCAGAATCACTCTCAACCTCTTACGCCTCACTCACATCACACAACACCTGACTCCCTATTCACAGACTGGCACATTTCAAACTTATCACCCAAACATTCATGGCACTACATAGTACTAGCACAGCATACCTCAACAATTGCATCTGCTTTCAAAAACCTTCCAGACAGTTCCGCTTGTTCTGTATTCCTTCTTGCACAAATCCCATGCATATGGGAAACCAGATCTGGCGGTCAAGCCTTCTCCTACATTGCTGCTAAAGCATAGAATGACGTGCCTCCACACATAAGAACCTCCTCCTCATTTCCGCAAAAAGCTGAAGATCTGGCTTTTCGAGTAGTACCACTAGGAACTATGGGGCATATTTATATTCTGTTTGCACCGAATTAGCGTCATTTTTTTTTACTCTAATTCGGTGCAAAACTAACTCCATATTTATACTTTGGTGCTAGACCCGTCTAGCACCAAGGCCCTGATTTATACTTTTTTTCGTGCCGCACTAATGTCATTTTTTGACACAAAAGTGGCACAAACTTACAAAATATTGGCCCTTATTTATACTTTTTGCTGCAAAACTACACTAACTCAGTTTTGCACCAAAAAGTTTAGCACCGGCTTGCACCATTTCTGTGCACCAGCCGGGCACCATATTTATGGAATGGTGCAAGCCAGTGCAAAGGGTAGGCTACAGTAAAATAAAATTACTTTAGTCGAGTGGGGCTGGCGATATAGAAGAAGAGGGTTTAGCACCAAAAAATGACTTTAGGCAGGTTAGAGTAAAAAAAATGACTATAACCAGATTAGCGTCATTTTATGGTGCTAAACGTACCATGCCACATGACTCCTGCCTTAGAAAAGGCAGGAGTCATGCCCACCACTCCAATGGCCAGCACAGAGGACAAGGGCCATTGCACCCTGTGCCATGTATGGGGGCTCATTTTAGGGCCCCCTATGGCACTTTCAAAAATAAAATGCAATCTTACCTGTACTTACCTGGGATGGGGTCCCACATCCTCTGCAGTCCCTATGGTGTGGGTGCCCCTGGGGCCTGGGGAGGGCACCTGTGGGCTTATTCCTTGGTGTTCCATCATGGAAATAGGACCACAGTTCCTCTACTGTCTGCCCTGACCCAGGCTTTAAAAAATGGGGCAAAGCAAGCTTTGCACCATTTTTTGACTCCTCCTCCCTCCCTCGCACCATTTTTGCATGGGAGTATAAATATGGCGTTAAGGCCATAGAGTACTTTTTGCACGGGAAAACCTACCTTGTATCTCATTAAGGCAAGGTAGGTTTCCACTTCCCAAAAATGACTTTAACTCCATAAATTTGGCGCTAGACGGGTCTAGCACCAAAGTATAAATATGGAGTTAGTTTTGCACTAAATTAGAGTTTTAAAAAATGACGCTAAGCTGGTTAGAGTCATTTATTTTGACTCTAACCTGCCTAACGTCATTTTTTTTTACGCTAGCCTACCCATTGCACCGGCTTGCACCATTCCATAAATATGGTGCCCAGTAAGGCCCTATGGCCCATATTTATACTTTTTGACACAAACCAGCGCCGGCGCTGGTTTGCATCAAAAAATTTACCGCCGGCTAACGCCATTCCTACGCCCCATGCGGGCGCCTTATTTAAGAAATTACGTTAGCCGGCGCTGTGGACTGGTCAGAGTAAAAAGAAATGACTCAAACCAGGCAGCTCCGGCATAGGGGAAAACGGGAGGTGTGCGTCACAAAATGGTGCAAGTCCGGTTTGAGGCAAAAATCATGCCTCAAACCGGACTTGCGCCATTTTTTGACTCACAACCCCCATTGAAATGACTTCTGTCCCCTGGGCATGGTCATTGGGCACAGTGGCATGTAGGGAGGCCCAAATTAGGCCCCCCTATGCCACTTTAAAAAAACTCAAAAAAATACTTACCTCAACTTACCTGTACTTACCTGAGATGGGTTCCCCCATCCATGGGTGTCCTCCAGGGGTGGGCGAGAGTGGCAGGGGGTGTCCCTGGGGGCAGGGGGTGTCCCTGGGGGCAGGGAAGGACACCTCTGGACTCCTTCCATGGTCAGAGACCATGGAAGTGAGCCCACAGGTCCCTTAACGCCTGCCCTCACCCAGGTGTTAAAAAGCGGCGCACATCAGGCCCGCCCCCTCCTGTGCGTCAAAATAACGCAGGAGTATAAATAAGGCGCACAGGCCTTAAAGTCATGTTTTGGGCGGGAACGCCTACCTTGCATGTCATTAACGCAAGGCAGTTTCCCGCATCCCAAAAATGACGCACACGGAGGAATTTTGATGTCCTCGGGCGTCAAAGTTTAAATATGGTGCACAGTTTGCGCTGAATGTGTGTCAAAATTTTTGACGCACATTTGGCGCAAACAGAGTATAAATATGCCCCTATATGTGCCTACTTTCACACCTTCTCAGCACCATGATACCCTCCCCAGTGATCGTGCATCTACAAATCTGCCTAACATAACATATTTTAGTCTAAGCTCACCTATGGAATTGGTTAAATGCTGTTTGGTGAAAGCAGTTAAGGGGCATATTTATACTCTGTTTGCACCGAATTAGCATAATTTATTTTACTCTAATTCAGCACAAAACGAACTTCATATTTATACTGTGGTGCTAGACCCGTCTAGTGTCATTTTTTGGAAGTGGAGACCTACCTTGCCTTAATGAGATGCAAGGTAGGCGTTCCCATGCAAAAAATTACTCTATTGCCTTAATGCCATATTTAGGGGCCCTAAATCTGGACAAAGTTCAAAGACATTAAGGTCCAGATTTTCAAAGGTTTTGCATTGGTTTTGTGTTACTTTTCTAGAGCATACCCGACACAAAATCCTTTTTGGAATCTACAAAACAACCCTTTTTAGAAAAAAAGTAACGTGGCATAGTGCATTGTGTGTCCTTGTGTTCCTTTGTGTCAAGGAGGTGTTCCATGGGTGATTCATGGACGATCCTGTGCATTCACTCATGGATTTTGTTGCAAACCCTTAACAAGAAAGACTTGCAGATATGGATTTGCTCCAAAATTCTGTGCCTCACTGAGGCTGGCTTAATGAGAAGAAATATGTTTATTTCTTCTCGTTATTTCCTATTTGCATGTGTGTTGTGTTCTGCAGCACAGATGCAAAGAGGAAATAGCCTAAAAAATAGGAAGACACACCTTCCTACACAGAAACTATTCTGACCACAACAAAGACACCCTTGCACTATGGCGCAAAGGTACCCTCTTTGGTGCTAGGCAGCACAAAGTGCGCTAGCACATGGGGAGAGCATAACTGTGCCTTTTATTTGAAGATATGAAACAGTTCTGCTCTCTCAAGTTGAAGCAGTGCAGCAACTTTGCTTGATGCGCTGCAGTGCCCCATTTGTTAGTACATCTGGCCCTTAGTCAGCAAAAGGAAACAACTCCCATAAACTAGTTGCATGCACTACCACGGCAGATGTAGTCATAATTGTAGGAAGCTGGCCTGGTGTGTGGTGGACACCTACGGTGTTCGCACCTTATACCAGGTCCAGGCAATCCCTATTAGTGAATGAAGACAGTGCCTAGGAAGCCAGGGCTCTCTAGTGGTAGCTGTGGTGAGCAGCCAAGAATTATCTAGAAGGACTGTAAAGCACTTGCAATACCACA
This sequence comes from Pleurodeles waltl, assembly GCF_031143425.1. Lineage (NCBI taxonomy): Eukaryota > Metazoa > Chordata > Amphibia > Caudata > Salamandridae > Pleurodeles > Pleurodeles waltl. The sequence continues at coordinate 1,985,126,182 of NC_090440.1, read as the reverse complement.
GCCATCACACAATAACTCCTAACCCCCCGAAAGGAACCACACAATGTTGCAAAAATAAAGGTATTTATTATAATAACACTGAACTAGATTACTTGTAGGCAGTCCCCCAACTTGAGGTAGGTACACACTATACATACGATTCCAAAAAGAAAGGTTCTTCATAGACCAATAGGTTCTACATACCACAGAAAAGAAAAAGTTATTTCTTTTAAAGCACAAGCCCTCACTCACCTTACGGTGACATGCTTCATCATAGGGCTGTGCTCCTCGTCAGGCTGGCGCTGCAATGCCTGACGGGCCCCACGAGGGGGCTCTTTGCCGGAGATCTTGTTTAAGGAGAAATGCACAACCGGTCAAAAAGAAGTGTGAAGGATTGGTATAGTAGTGGTTAAAATTGTCTAGAGGTAGAAAATAAATACGTCTTTAATTTGGTGTAGATACCTCTGACAAGGTTAAAAACAATAAATAGGGAAATGGTAAAATAATGTCTACGCTCCCCATAAAAAGAGAAATTATTATTAATAGCAATTACTGACTCTCACATTGGGGAGTAGTATAAATGAAGCAAGTAGACACAGGGTCCCCTGTGCTACTCTACATCACAGGTCAACATGTTTCTCGCTAAATGGTAGTCAAAAATGATCTTAGTGCGATTCGTCAGGACCTTAATAAACGTACCTAATCCTTTAGATATTTGGAAAACCCTTATTTAGGGAGAACAGAGCCTATAGGAAATAGAAGAAAAAAAGAGATCGAAGCACAACATTAATATTAAACATAACTCGTGCTCATTGTTTGTTGGAACACCACAACCACTCGTGAAAAATACCAGAAGTGCCATGTGCTTAACAAACAGATGTGTAATAGTACGGATAAATCAAGAACGTATATCACACTGCTTACCCTCATAATTTATATGTAGGGCCTCATCAGGGAAAGTAATAACTTGAAGCTATCCCTAGATATACATCGAAAATGGACACATAGTGAGAAGACAGACAAATTATAAAGAGGACATCATAATCTAGTAATCAAGACATTTATCAGACACAAATTCAGAGATTATGACCAGAAGGTTGAGTCAGAACAATTAATCTTAAACTGCAAAACATGAAGGTTCACAAAATATAGCCACGTGGGCCTATAAAAGTGATTTATAACAACAAAGTATATGGATGTGACCACCGTCACAACCCCACATTAATCGAGCCAAAAAAGTGCTCGTAAATCCAAAAGAACAGCTAGGTACAAGTCAACACTGGGTGGTGCATAGCAGCGCGTGTGTAAACACCCAGTAAAGAATATCTGAGCGCGACGTGTCTAAACCCGGCTCCAGGTGGCTTCGAAAAGCAACCGGGGCTGAGAGCGAACCTGAATAAGGGTCGAATGCCGCCCCGGACCGCACTGTTACGGCGGCCGGAGCTGGAAGAGAGACGCGCTAGTCAGCGCCTCTAAACCCTGCTCCGGGTAGCTAAATAGCTAACGGGGAGGGGATAAGGAGAGTGCCTGTATGGAGGTGAGCACAAGCACTGTGCCGCCCTATAAAGCGCGACACGAGCAGGAGGATAGCCGCGCGGGTAAGCGCGGACGCGATCAGTGCGATCGCTAATCTCGCAACCGGGGTGTGGGATAGGGAAGGTTCCTGTGTCGGGGTAGATACAAGCATCGTACCGCCCTGTAAAGGGCGACCCGAGCTGGAGGAGAGCCGCGCTGGAAGCGCGGTCGCGATCAGAGCGATCGCACATCTCGTGAACAATAAAGTTTACACGGAGTTAGAAAGAGCCCATAGTATAGTCACGTCGGTCATGACTGGAAGCAACATAACTATAGCTGCATAAACTACAGACAACAAAGGCACTTACTTGGATATGGATAGAATCGTGTCGGAAGACCTAATGGTATCAACACTCCCTGGAACTCCAGGAGGGACGCCAGTAGTTGCCCATAAGTAGGGAGAGAAACTAACACAAAAGAAGGACTACAAAGGTAAAAATAAAAAAGAGGCCAGATATGTGTCGGCCATATTTAAGTGGTGAATCAAGTCACCGAATAACTCAATGTGGCCTAAAAAAATTCTAGAGAAATTATTGAAAGAGGGGGTAGATGTAAAGATTTAAATCCAGCAAACGTAATCCAAATACTTCGCTAAAGCAAAGGACTAACTTGATTCGGCTAATAGTGTAATAAGGCACCCAAGGATGTTTAGGGTATGTCAAGATATAAACCAGTCCATATAAATCACAGTAGTTAATGGATAAAACTAGTCCACTGAATGTCATCGTTCAGTCCATTAATGTGGGTCTGGAGTCTAAACACCCACCGCTGTTCTTTTTCAAAAAGTCTGGCCGTACAGTGACTGTTATGTTTGACAGTCTCTAAAACAAACCATTTCATGTCATCTGCAGTATGTTTTTTATCGATGTAGTGGTTGGTCAGTTTCGTGGAAGACCTCTTACATCTAATAGTGCTACGATGCTCATTAATACGGATTTTCACCATTCTGGTTGTCATACCTACATATCTAAGTTTGCAAGGGCATGTGATCATGTAGATACAGTCTTTGGTGCGGCAATTGGTGTGTGCTCTCAGTTGCCAAATCTTTTGTTCACCTAAATCCACTTCTTGTATATTGTTGGATAGTGGGCAGACATTGCAACTGCCGCAAGGGTAATGTCCTTTGACTCTCAGCCATTGGTTAGGATTCGTATGGTCCACATTGTGGTGCATCACAGGTCTGGTGTGAACTAACAAGTCTCTGATATTCTGGGTTCTTTTAAATGAAAATAAGGGACGTTCCAAAGATTCGCCAGCACTTGTGAGAATCGGCCAAGACTTACAGATAACATTCTTAATCCGAGTACTCAAAGGAGTGAATGTGGTCACCCATGTAAGCCTAGATTGTTGAGGACGGACGTAATTGGTCAATAGTGATTCTCTGGGAATGTTACTAGCTCTTTTCTTGGCTAGCTTGATGTTCCTTAGTGGATAGTTGCGTTCTGAAAGTTTCTGACATAGCACATTTGCTTGGGTATGGAAATCACTGGTGTCAGAGCAATTTCGTCGTATCCTAAGGAACTGGCCAACAGGTAAATTATCTCGTAAAGCCTTTGGGTGATGGCTGTTATAGAGCAATAGACTATTTCTGTCTGTGGTTTTGTGAAACACAGAAGAGTGAAGCTGCCCGTCCTTAAGTGTAATTTGTAAATCAAGGAAGGATATATCACTCTTAGAGATGGTAGAAGTAAAGCGTAAATGCGTGTCCAACGTATTAACCCATTGTGTAAAGGCCTTTGCTTGGTCGATATTGCCCTTCCAAATCACTAAGATGTCGTCTATATAGCGACGCCATAGTCTAATGTTGGAAAAAAATGGTTGGTCAGGGGTAAGGATGTGATGTCGCTCAAAAGAAAACATATATAGACATGCCAGACTCGGAGCAAAGGTACTCCCCATGGAAGTACCCTGTATTTGGTGATAGAGACATTTCTCAAATTGAAAAAAGTTTTCTTTTAATGCTATGCTGGCACATTGCATGATAAAACTCACAGGAGTGTTGTGAGGCCAGGTGTCAGTCAGGAGTATGTTTTCCACCGCAATCAGAGTAGCTTCTTGGGGGATATTGGTATAAAGGGACTCTACGTCCAGACTAATCAATATGTCAGTTGTCCCTGAGCTGTTAATATTGTCTAGTAAAATTAAAGTATCTTTTGTGTCCTTTAAAAAGGTAGAAGTTGCTTGTACGATGGGTTGTAAAAAGAAATCACAAAACTTAGAGAGAGGTTCTAACAGTGAACCGATGCCAGAGACTATCGGTCGACCCGGAGGGGGAATGCCCTTGTGGATTTTTGGAAGGCAATAAAAGTACGGAGTCCTGGGGTTCTTTGCATCCAGGAAATCTGCTTCTTGGTGAGTAATCCATCCAGCAGACTCTGCTTCCAAAATCATTCCTCGTATCTCACGTTGTAGGCGTGGAGTAGGATCAGTCGTAATCTTCTGATAGTAAGATTCGTCACTAAGCAACCTAAGGCATTCCTGTCTGTATTCAACGGTGTCCATTACCACTATGGCGCCCCCTTTATCTGCGGGTTTGAGGGTGATGTCTTGGTTATGTGATAAGGACTGCAGGGCTTGATGTGCATTATATTGGGAACCTCACACACGGGACCAGGAGTCTTTTCTCCGAATATCCCTTTCTTTTGCCCCTCCTTTGTTGGTTTTTGACACACTATACATACACAGTAATTATAAAGAATTAGCTTATAGGAAAAACAAAAAGTAATGAAAAATAGTTAGGGCCCTATAGGGGGGCCAAACCATATACTACAATAGTGGAATGCGAGCGAAGTCCCCCACCCAAGGATATGGAGTTGTTAGAGGGGAGCTGGGAGAACTCACGACCCCAAGAGGTGAGTACCTAAGTGACCTCCAGTGATCAGGAGAGCAGAGGTAAGTACTTGGGGGCATATTTATACTCCGTTTGCGCCGGAATTGCGTCGTTTTTTTTAACGCAATTCCAACGCAAAACTAACTCCATATTTATACTTTGGCGTTAGACGCGTCTAGCGCCAAAGTCCATGGAGTTTGCGTAATTTTTTAGCGTGGACACCTACTTTGCGTTAATGATATGCAAGGTAGGCGTTCACGTCTAAAAAATTGACTCTGAGGCATGTGCGCCGTATTTACACTCCCGGGCAAAATTCACGCCCGGGAGTGGGCGGGTCAAAAAAAATGACGTACGGCCGCTTTTGCGCCGTTTATTAGCGCCTGGAAAAGGCAGGCGTTAAGGGACCTGTGGGCTCTGAAGGAGCCCAGAGGTGCCCTCCCATGCCCCCAGGGACACCCCCTGTCACCCTTGCCCACCCCAGGAGGACACCCAAGGCTGGAGGGACCCATCCCAGGGACATTAAGGTAAGTTCAGGTAAGTCATTTTTTTTTTTTTGTGGCATGGGGGGCCTGATTTGTGCCCCCCTACATGCCACTATGCCCAATGACAGAAGTCCCCTGGGCATGGCCATTGGGCAAGGGGGCATGACTCCTGTCTTTGCTAAGACAGGAGTCATTTCTATGGGGGTTGGGAGTCAGAAAAAATGGCCCAAATCGGGTTGAGGCGAAAAATTTGCCTCAACCTGACTTGCCCCATTTTTTGACGCCCAAACCCCATATCCCCCTACGCCGGCGCTGCCTGGTGTACGTCGTTTTTTTCCACGCACACCAGGCTGCGCCGGCGGCTAACGCCGGCTAACGTCCTTGATTAAATACGGCGCCCGCATGGCGCTTCAGAATGGCGTTAGCCGGAACTAATTTTTTTGACGCAAAACTGCGTTAGCGCAGTTTTGCGTCAAAAAGTATAAATATGGCCCTTGGTCTTCCCAAATAGTAACAAGGGGTCTTGGAAAGAGGAGGATTGCAAGACCAGGATCAGTTTGGTGGAACCTAACAGTAGATTCCGGAAGAAGAGAACCTGAAATAGAAGGGGACAGAGTCCAGTCCACACAGGAGTGTCCAGGCGGGGCAGGAGCAACTACCCACCCTTCTGTGGATGAAGATCAGCTGTGGAGCCCAGGAGCTGCAGAAAGGTCCTAGAAGTTGTGCCAATGATGTCCCATGCCGGTCGCCAGATCGCAGATGGTCAGAGGTCAGGAGGCCCACCAGCAAACCTTGGCAAATGCAAGTTGGAGCAAATGAAGATTTGCAGGAAAGAAGAGGACCAGCAAGATCCAGGGGACTCGACCCTTGGAGGGGAGTCCGGGCTGCCCCTCAGCAGTCTGGAGGGTCAGCAGAAGCAGTTACAGTTCCCACAGGCAACCCACTGGCAGCAGGCACAGGAGGTTGCAATGAAGTCCAATCAGCACACTCAGAGAGGAGCAGCAGAGGAGACACTGTCCTTGCAAGGACTAAATGATGGAGGCCGGTGCTACTTGGAACCTGAAGAGCCCCAGAGCAGAAGTCAACAAGCCTTGGTTGCTGCAAGAGTCGTGGTGCACAGGGGTACTGCCCTGGAAGGAGAGGCAAGGACTCACTGTCTTCCACATTGGACAGCAGGTAGAGAGGACCAAGGGGACCACTCAGACCCACCACCTGTGTTGGAGATTCTTCCTGGAGCCGGTTGGCAGAAGATCCCAGCAGCCCTTCATCGTTGCCTTAGATGCCTGCGGATGCAGGGGAGTGACTCCTTCACTGCAACGGAGATTCATTCTTGCTTCTTTGGTGCAGTTGAAGTCTTGCTGACCCCAGAGGATGCACAGTCATGGAAATGTTACTATTGCTGGAAGGAGCCGGAGAAACAATGTTGCAAGGCGAGGTTGTCTTGGGAGTTGCTGGCTTGTTTGGTTCCTGAAGAGTCCAGCAGCGGTTCCGGTGACCAGGAGCAGAAGAGGTTGTTGCAGAGGAGTCCTGGTGGACTCTTGCATGCCGAATCAGGAGCCCTGCCCATAAGGGAATCCCTAAATAGCCCAAACAGAGGGCTTGGTCACTCTGCACAGTGACCACCTATCAAAGGTGTCACTGACATCAGTCACCTGTCCTGACCAACCAGATGCTCCCAGGGGCCTCTGCACCTCTTGTTTCAAAGAAGGCAGAATCAAGTGGCCACCTGGAGGAGCTCTGGGCAGAACCCTGCAGTAGTGATGGATAGAGGAGTGGTCACTCCCCTTTCCTTTGTGTGCTTTCGCACCAGAACAAGAACCGGGGGTCTCTGGACTTTAGTAAACTGGATTATGTAGGGAGGACACCTCTACCCAGTTGTGAAACACCTGTTTCCCACGTAAAGGGTGTTGCCTCCCTATCCCACAGGAAATCCTTTGTTCTACCTTCCCTTGGTTGACTTGGTCAAGCAGCAGGAGGGCAGAAACCTGTCTGAAGCGCTACAGCAGCACGGGCTGCCTGCAAACCCCGAAAGACTGGTAGGAGCAATACTGGGGGGGTCCTCTAAGGAGCCCCCAGGGTACATGGAATCATGCCACCAGTACTGGCATTTGTATTAGGGTATGATTCTGCCATGTTTACACCAAACATGCCTAGTTTCACAGTTACCATTATGTAGCTGGAGCATCGGTAGTGACCTGTGTCCAGTACCTAGATAAAATGGCTTCTCCGCACTTACGAAGTCCAGTGCATTAGAAATGGAATTCCTAGGGGCACCTCTGCTCGTGCAGGGGTGCCCTCACACTCAGGAACTTGCACCTTGCACTCTGGGCTAGGAGGGACTAAATTAGGCATGACTTACAGTGACCTGGGGCAGTGACCAGCAGTGAAAGGGTGCATGCACCTTTTCACGCAAGCTGCAATGGCAGGGCTACAGACACAGTTTGCATGGGCTCCCAAGGTTAGCACAATATATCCTGCAGCCCAAGGGGGACCCCTGGTGTACCAATGCCCTGGGTACCTAAGTACCATATACTAGCGACTTACAAATTTAGAGGAGGGAGCTCAATTACTGAGGTCCTGGTTAGCAGGATCCCAGTGAAACAGTCTAAACACATTGATAAACAGGCAAAAAGTGGGGGTAACAATGCCAAAAAGAGTGACTTTCCTACAATAACAGTATACATCAGTATGAGGAAAATAAGCTGACCTCTTTATTTTATCTCTCCCTGTTTAATTAATATACCATGCTTAAATTGTTGGCACAACAGTGTACTTTCTTTTGTATCATTGCTTATACTTTCTCTTAAATGCAGGTATTGTTGTATATATGCAATGGTCCCTTTTATACTTTGTAGGGAGCAGATGCTACTGTTGTTGATTATGATGGCCGCACACCACTCCACATTGCTGCATCAGAAGCAGACCTAGAGACAGTTCAGTACCTGCTACGGAAAGGAGCGGACTTTGACGTTAAGGACCGGTGCAATGAGACCCCTCTCAAAGTCGCCATGCGTGCCAAGTAAGAGAGTTGATGTATACCAGACAGTAAACCTGTAAGTGCCTGATCCACAAAGGTAAACTTAGAGGTTTGTGTAAGTCTACTTTTCTTTTGGTAATCACAAACTACAAGTAAAATTTTACTAATAGTAATTTTACGACTGCAGAGACTCCTCAATCATGGCGAAGATTGCATAAATAAAAAGATATGCCTGTCCTATTTTGTTATGTGCGGAGTTCTATGCCCGGACTGCAGAGTCTTCACAGTCATTAAATTGCTACTAGTAAAATTAAACTCCTAGGTCCTCATTTACAACTTTTTGGTGCAGGGTAGCCCTGAGTCAAAAAGAAAGGGCAGGAATGTGCCCTATTAATGACATACAGCGCATTCCTGTCCTTTCTGCCTGCGCCGGCACCCTAGCACCATGCCTTGTTTGTGTGTAGGGAGGGACATCTTCCTGCACAAAAACTATCAATAGAGGTGTTTTCCTCTTTATACGTGTGCTGTGGAATGCAGCACACATAGAAAGAGTAAAAAAGTTATTTCTCCTCACTGCGCCTTCTTACGCTTCCCCTGGGAGGCGTAGGCTTTTGATGCATTACCAGGTTTACAGCACGTTGTAAATCTGGAAATAGGTCAAATGCCATGGGTGTTATGTGGTAACACCCACTGTAACACACAGTCCTCCCTGTCACAGTGTGAGGCAACACAGCGACTTGCGCTGTGTTGCCTCACTCCATATCTATAAGGCCATGAAAAGCCACACAGGGTGGCTTTACATGGCCTTGCAGATATGGCTCCGCAGTGTGTACCACAGGAGCGTCAAAAAGTGATGCTCCGGTGGCGCACTGGGGCTTGTAAATAAGCCCCCTAGTTTGTAAATACCAACAAGCATAGAAAAACAGATACAAAAGTGTAAGCTTACCTGTGTGAATCAGAATCATCATATTTATAACATGTATTGCGAGTGGTTGAGCAGAAAAGACAATATAGTATGCTGTTACAATTCAGTTTTGAGCTTTTCAACTCTGGAGCTGACCATTATATTAGTTTCCACTTCTGCATCATATTGGCTGTTACCTGTGTTTTTTTCAAACATTTTACTGGTGTGACACATTTTTTCTCTTAGTAACTCATTTTCAACAGTGTTTGACTTCCTCCAATTTCATTATAGGGTATTGCATAGAAGTGATTAATTGGAAGCTCCAATACCTACCCAGCTTATCCTCTCCAGCATCAGTGCAGCATTCTGATGACACCAACTCACTCTCAACCCTGCAGGTTTAGCAAATTATGTTGAGGCTCTACTCTCTGAGAGCCTCAATTACGAGGTTCTAGCAGCACACTGTGCCATCAGAGCATCATTTTTCTGATTCTCCAGTGGCCCAGTGTGCCAGCCCATATTTACAAGGCCACGCAAAGCCACCTTGCATGGGTTTTCATTGCCTTGTAAATATGGAGCCCTTTCAAGCAAGCATAAGGTGCGTTCCTTGATTGTTGCTGTGGGTGTTTCTGCACAACTCCCATGGACCCCAAAGGAATCTGATGCATTCCCAGATTTACACGTCTGGGAATGCGTCATATTCCTGCGTCACCTCAGGGGTGGCGTGTAAGAATGACGCAACGGGAGAGAAATATTTTTATTTCTCCCCATTTTTAACTCTTTCTATGTGTGCTGCATTCTGGAGATGAAAGATGCAAACACTTCTTGTGATTGTTTTTGTGCAGGAAGGTGTGCCTTCCTGAACATAAACAATCATCCACACAGCTCAGGCACCCTTGCGCCACAGTGCAAGGGTGCCTGTATTGGCACATGGCAGCAATTTGTGCACCAGCACGGGGAGAGAGGACAGAAATGTGCCATATCTTGTAGATATAGTGCATTTCTGACTTTTAACAGTGGCGCAGGGTGGTGCAGCTCTGCTCCACCGGCCTGGTTAATGAGGCCCGGGGTCTGTAAAATTACTTACAAAATTAATATAGGGTCTGAAGATGTAAATTTTCTGGTCAACCACCAGAATACTTTTCAGAAACTGATGTTCACCAACTGGCTCTGTCTGAACAACAAGACCAAGTCCTGTTCATTGGCTCAGAATTCAAATTGCTGATATTCATTCAAATACTTAATTCGGTTACAATAACCATAAAGTGCACAGAAGAACATACAAATCGATACAGAATGTAATGAAATGCAATAGAATAAGCCATCGGCCTATAAATACAATATTCAAAATGTCATACTCTTTCACATCACAAATTAGGCACAGTACAATGTTAAATGTTAAAAAAAGTCCTAAAAAATTAAACAACTAATAAGATACCAAGTGAAAAAAAACACTGAGGCCTTGAGAGAACGGTTAAGACCTTGGCAACAATCGCGACACTTGTGAAATCAGTATACCCACAGGCCTGTGAAAGTTTGTTTTGTTTAGCATACAAAATCATAACAAAGGAGTTCAGTCCATGAACATACAGAACAATTGCGTACATTAAAAGCTAAATGAAGCAAAATAAATTACTTCAAGAAAAAAACAAAATGAATTAAACCTAATGTTCTCTTACAAAATAGCATGAGTGGCAATTAATCTTGATGGGACACGTTGGCAAATAATACCAATTTAAAGTGTAATTGTGCACAATCTACTGGGAAATTACCATGAGTCGGGGAAGGAAAAAAGAGAGCCACCCCATCAAACTTGAGGCAACTCCATCGCTTTTACTCTAATGCTCCAACGCCAATGGAAATATTTAGCGACACCACATACAATTGTATTGTATAGCGCTAACTACCCCTGACAAGGCGTCAAAGCGCTTTTCAGCGAGTAGCACGCTACTCTGGAACCCAAGAGGAATTAGTGTGAGTTAATTTGAGTGGAGGATATGTGAGTTTGTTAGTTGGATTGACTAAGAGCAATAGAGGAGGGAAGAATCTCAAAGTGTTAATTGGGAGTTTTTAGTAATAGGATGAGGCTTGGGATGAGTAAAGAAGAGATGGAGGACGGAGGAGTCTGTAGAAAGGAGTGAGGGAGATCATAGAAGCAGAAGGGGTTTCGGATGAGTCAAAGGTGAGATAAATGAGGAGAATTTAGTACGGTTGTTTGTGAGATCATAGTAGTAAACTGAGGTGTGGGGTGAACCAGGAGCAGTAGAGGAGGGAAGAGCTTAGGCATGGTTATTTTGAACATCAAACTAGTAGAATGAGTTTGGGATGAGTCAGAGTGGGGATGGAGGATAGCTTGATAGAGACATAGGGTGATGGGGAGACAGAGTACAGCTTACGAGAGAGTAATTTTTATTTTATTTATTAATTAATTAATTAATTTTTTATTTAATTATTCATTTTTTTAATGTATTTACTTCATTTTATTTGTATTTCTTTTTTGTCTAGTACAGTAAGACTAGAGTAATAAATAAATAGATATGTAAATACGTAGTGAGGGAATATACGTGCAAGGAATATAATAATGGATATAATAATATGAGAAGTAAAGTTGTATTGTATAAACACAGAGTTTCAAGATTTGTAATATTTGATGTTAATTAATAAGTGTACTTTTCTAACATTCATTCATATTTCCTCAATTTTTCAAAAGCAAAAGGCTTGCTGTTAAATAGTTAAGATAACATTTTCTCATTTTAATATAAAAAAGAAAGCACTGATTCATAAGTATCTAATAAAACAACTTATCTAGGAGCTATGCAATGACCTATGAACATGTTAAGCATAGAATAATATACACACAAATATGTATATACACCCACATATACATATACACACATGTACACGCACACATACACCCATATATCTATTTAACCTGAGTAAATATACATTTGTTAAACAGGCTCAAAAGTATGTGTATAATTTATTATTATGAAATAGTAACTATACATATTTCTTAAAGAACTATACTTTTCTTGAATATACACATAATCAGATTATAAATATTTATCAACACAGGCGTAAGCAGTCCATTGCTGTTTGGATATGTTGGTTATGAAGGAAAGAGGCAACTCTTGAGTAGCCTTCTGAAGACAAGATAGTTATCTGTGGAATTTTAAAAGGTAATTGTGCACATGGCTGTGGTACATTTTTAAACACTTTTGAAAGGTAATTGTGCACATGGCTGTGGTACATTTGTAAACACTCATTTAGGCAGTGTTCTCTTTTTCATAAAACCATGAGTAGAACAGGAGACTCATGCAAGGCAGTGTTGACATTCTAAAGTCCTCTTATGGTGCTATGGGCATAACAAAATGACAACCTACTACATCAGCAAATAGTCTGCTGTGCCTGTATCTAGTTCTCTTTATATCATTAATTTACTAACCTGGGGTGGCCTGCCTCCCTATCAGAGTTTTAATAAAACCTCAGGAGTGTTGTGTCTGTCCTACTGGGCTTGCACGTTTAAGTAAATGTTGTATGGCCAACCTCAAGAACTACAGCTCCAAACCATAAATAAAAGTTGGGAATGTCAAACTAAGAGTACTTTAACATTTCAGGTAATTTGGAGCCAATTCAAACCAGTTCACATTGGTTTACCACCTAAAATAATAGGACAAGTTGAGTCAGTTTCTCCCTCAGCTGCACTGATAGTATGTGAGAAATACCAACTGGTACCCATGATGCCAGTGAGGATGAAGAACAGTAGCTGTTGAACTTGAAAGTACTATATTTACGTCCTGTGCGTGCCATCCAAAATGATATCTTTTGTACCCACCATGACTATTAACTGAAACTGTAGCCCCTTCTAGTATCACCAAACCTGACTGCTAAGGAGTACTACTGAAAAGCATAGTGGCAGCACTCACATATTCCATAGAACTCTACAAACAACAATAAATTACTTCAGTAAGGGCCCAATTTAGATATTGGCGGACAGGTTACTCCGTCACAACGGTGACTGATATCCCATCAGCCGAAATCTAAATCCCTTTATATTCTATGGGATTTAGATTTCAGCGGACAGGATATCCGTCACTGTTGTGATGGAGTAACCCATCCGCCAATATCTAAATCAGGCCCAAAGTCATTTAAAGAGCCACTCTCTGGGTTATTAAATGTTGCAAATCCAAAAGGTGCTCAATAGTATGGATGCCAGCCTTCTGAACTGTGCATAGTAACAGACTGTGCAATCAGGTAGACCCAGAATGACTGCCAATTTCTACCAGAAATCCAGGAAGTAAGGCCTTCTCCCTAGGAAAGCTGACGAATGCCAATGATGCTTCATCGAATTGTGGCTAGCGGTAGGCACAGAGAGCGTCTACAGTTAAGAAATGTGTTGTGGTAAACAAAAAGAGATCATGCACTACTCTCAATGCATTCCTTGTTTTCTTTTCTCCTCAGACTGCTGGCTGTGAGAAATGCGGATTCTTCGTTTGGGTAGTTGTGAGAACTCACAAAGTAATAAGGTCAATAATCTGTGTCTGGTCCTGTTAGGTTTCTTTCAATCAAGCCTTGGGTCAGTGCTGGGTAACTGTCAGGCTTAACTCAAAACAAATAAGTGTAAATCATTTATCACAGGCTTAACTCAAAGGAGACAAATGCAAATCATTTATTAGTACCAAAACAGTCAATGCGTAAGAAACACAACAAATAAAAAGACCCACTCCAATTTATAAAGATAGAGTGTATTTTTGTCTTCAAATAGACAACAAAACAAAAAGACATGATTTTTGCAAGATTTTCATAAATCACTGTTTTACAATCTTAAAAGTTTGAACAATTCCAAAATATTTAGTAAATCACTGCTTTTTACTCTTAGCAGTAGTTTGTCAGCCTTGAATATGAAGGTCTGGGGCAAAGTCAAAGTTTTCAGGCTGAATATGATAGAAGCCCGGGTGGGATGCAATAACTGGGTTGGTCCTTATCAAGATTTTACCTTTGCACTTAGACACATGTAGGAAAATGGCTCTCTGTTGCAGTTACACCCCACCTTTTGCCTGATACTGATGCTGTCTTGACTGAGAAGTGTGCTGGGACCCTGTTAACCAGGCCCCAGCACCAGTGTTATCTCACTAAAAATGTACCATTGTTTCCACAATTGGCACACCCCTGGCACACAGATAAGTCCCTACTAAAAGGTACCAGTGGTACCAGGTGGCCCTGTGACCAGGGAAGGTCTCCAAGGGCTGCAGTATGTGTTGTGCCACCCTTAGGGACCCCTCACCTAACACATGCACACTGCCATTGCAGATTGTGTGTGTTGGTGGGGAGAAAAAGGCAAAGTTGACATGGCATCCCCCTCAGGGTGCCATGCAAACAAAATACTGCCTGTGGCATAGGTAAGTCACCCCTCTAGCAGGCCTTACAGCCCTAAGGCAGGGTGCACTATGCCACAGGTGAGGGCATAGCTGCATGAGCAATATGCCCCTACAGTGTCTAAGTCTATTCTTAGACATTGTAAGTACAGTGTGGCCATATTAAGTGTATGGTCTGGGAGTTTGTCAAAGACGAACTCCACACCTCCATAATGGCTACACTGAATACTGGGAAGTTTGGTATCAAACTTCTCAGAATAATAAACCCACACTGATGCCAGTGTTGGATTTATTAAAAAATGCACACAGAGGGCATCTTAGGGATGCCTCCTGTATTTTACCCAATCCCTCAGTGCAGGACTGACTGGTCTGCGCCAGCCTGCTGCTGAGAGATGAGTTTCTGACCTCCTGCGGTGAGGGCCTTTGTGCCCTCTGAGGCCAGAAACAAAGCCTGCTCTGGGTGGAGGTGCTTAACACCTCCCCCCTGCAGGAAATGTAACACCTAGCAGTGAGCCTCAAAGGCTCAAACTTCGTGTTACAATGCCCCAGGGCACTCCAGCTAGTGGAGATGCCCACCCCCTGGACACAGCCCCACTTTTGGCGGGAAGTCTAGGGGAGATAATGAGAAAAACAAGGAGGAGTCACCCACCAGTCAGGACAGACCCTAAGGTGTCCTGAGCTGAGGTGACCCCTGCCTTTAGAAATCCCCCATCTTGGTTTTGGAGGATTCCCCCAATAGGATTAGAGATGTGCCCCCCTCACCACAGGGAGGAGGCACAAAGAGGGTGTAGCCACCCTCAAGGACAGTAGCCATTGGCTACTGCCCTCCCAGACCTAAACACACCCCTAAATTCAGTATTTAGGGGCTCCCCAGATCCCAGGAAATCAGATTCCTGCAACCTGAAGAAACAAGAAGGACTGCTGACCTACAAGCCTGAAGAGAAGGAGGAAGACGACAACTGCTTTGGCCCCAGCCCTACCGGCCTGTCTCCAACTTCGAAAACCTGCTCCAGCGACGCATCCGACAGGGACCAGCGACCTCTGAAGCCTCAGAGGACTGCCCTGGACTACAGGACCAAGAAACCCCCGTGAACAGCGGCCTTGTTCAAAACCAGCTACTTCTTTGCAACAAAGAAGCAACTTCCAAGGACTTCACGTTTCCCGCCAGAAGCGTGAGACTCTACACTCTGCACCCGATGCCCCCGCTCGACCTGCAGAAAACCAACACCTCAGGGAGGACTCACCGTCGACTGCGAGCCCGTGAGTAACCAGAGACGACCTCCCTGATCCCCCACAGTGACTCCTGCAGAGCGAATCCAGAGGCTCCCCCTGACCGCGACTGCCTGTAACAAGGGACCCGACGCCCGAAACCAGCACTGCACCCGCAGCCCCCAGGACCTGAAGGAACTGAACTTCGACGCAGGAGTGACCCCCAGGTGACCCTCTGCCTTGCCCAGGTGGTGGCCACCCCTGTGCCACTGAGGGTGTGTTTTGTGTGCCTACTTGTCCCCCCCCAGTACTCTACAAAACCCCCCTGGTCTGCCCCCAAGGATGCGGGTATTTACCTGCTGGCAGACTGGAACCGGAGCACCCCTGTTCTCCATAGGCGCCTATGTGTTTTGGGCTCCTCTTTGACCTCTGCACCTGACCGACCCTGAGCTGCTGGTGTGGTAACTTTGGGGTTGCCTTGAACCCCCAACGGTGGGCTACCTATGCCCCAACTTTGAGACTTGTAAGTGTTTTACTTACCTTCAAAACTAACCTTTACTTACCTACCCCAGGAACTGTTGATTTTTGCAGTGTCCACTTTTGAAATAGCTTATTGCCATTTTTAACAAAGACTGTACATTATATTGTGTTCATTCAAAGTTCCTAAAGTATCTAAGTGAAGTACCTTACATTGTAAGTGTTTGATGTAAATCTTGAACCTGTGGTTCTTAAAATAAACTAAGAAAATATATTTTCAATATAAAAACCTATTGGCCTGGAGTAAGTCTTTGAGTGTGTGTTCCTCATTTATTGCCCGTGTGTGTACAACAAATGCTTAACACTACCCTCTGATAAGCCTACTGCTCGACCACACTACCACAAAATAGACCATTAGAATTATCTACTTTTGCCACTATCTTACCTCTAAGGGGAACCCTTGGACTCTGTGCACACTATTTCTCACTTTGAAATAGTATATACAGAGCCAACTTCCTACAACACATTTTTGGGTCTTTTTCTCATCAATGGTGAGGACGGGTGCATCCTTTGCAGCTTGAATCAGACTCTGGATTGAATGTCAATGAATCGGCGAAGTCCAGGGGTCTGGGGAAAGCCTTGGTACTCAATGGCATTCAACGTTACCTAGAAACCAGCAAGTAGCTATAGTCTAAGGCCCACATTTATACTTCAGTTGCACCAAATTTGTCAATTTTTGACACAAATTTGGTGCAAACCTAACTCCATATTTATATTTTGATGTTAGACATGTCTAACGTCACAATATAGGAGTTTGCACCATTTTTTTGATGTGTGCACCTACCTTTCCAATATGAAAAATTGAGCTATCCCCATAGCCCCATATTTATCCCCCCGTGCTAAAATGACACACAGGTGGGAGGAGGGACTAAATAATGGTGCAAAGCTTGCTTTGCACCATTATTTAACGCCTGGGTCAGACCAGGCGTTAGGGGACCTGTGGACCCATTTCCCTGGTTAAACACCATGGAATGGGTCCACAGGTGCTCTCCCAAAGCCACAGGAACACCCCTACCCACACCAGAGGAATACCAGAGGATGGGGGACCCCATCTCAGGTAAGTAGGGTAAGTATAGGTTAGTATTTAAAAAAAAAAAATTAAAGTGCCATTGGGGCCCTGACTTGGGGCCCCCTGCATGGCACAGAGTGCGATGGCCATGCCCAGAGGACACTTTTCCCCTTTGCTGGCCATTGGGGTGGTGGGCATGACTCCTGTCTTTCCTAAGACAGGAGTCATGTTTTTGGTGGTTGTGCACCTGGAAATGGCACTAGTCTAGTTAGAGGCTTTTTTTGCCTCTAACCAGGGTAACGTAATTTTCTGACGCACAACCCCCTCCTTCCCTACCGCCACCCCCACCCGGCAAGCGTCCTTTTTGAAGACGCTAGCCCAAGTTTAGCACCAGCTTGCACTATTCCTTTAATATGACGCCTGGCTGGTGCTGTGTAATGGCGCAAGCCAGTGCTATACTTTTTCCTGCAAAACTGCGTTTGTGCAGTTTTGAGGCAAAAAGTATAAATCTGGCCCGAAGAGCCTTGGACGCTGCTGTACTCATAACCATTATCATTGGCTCAAAAGTTGCAGTCCTGTGGCAAGAAAGAGTACACTCTAGTACTAGCCAAAGATCCAGATACTGAGAGAGACCTCTTGTGGCCCAGGACTTGATTTTTCATCTACATCAATAGAGTTCAGAGCAACTCCACAGCAAACTGGTCAGCTAGTACTTTGCTAATGCAGGGCTTTTTTTGCTTTTGTGTTCCTGGAACTTAACAGGAGACTAATCAACTGGCCCTTGGAGTCCCCTCATTGGTCCTTGGCACAAGTGAGAGCAAGTCCAGCTCCGGGTGTCTCTCTTCGTGGGCTTAACAGCAGGAGCAACCGTCTCTTTCTGTATTCCTGTTGTGGCTCAGTAGGTGCAGCAGCTGCAGTCTTCCTTGGTGCCTCCTTCCTTTCTGAGGTCCATAGATTCAGCATTCCTTCTTCTGTTCTTATCAAGTCCAGCAGAATTCTGAGGCTGGAAGCTAGGGATGCCACATTTATGCCAATTTCAAGCTTGTATGTGGGGAGGACTCACTAGCCAATGGGGTTATAATTCCCATTTGGCAAACCTCCCAATTTTACATCCTTTCCCCTGGGGATGACACTAAACATTCCCACAGGGAATCTTTCTGCCCAAATCCAAGATTTCAGGGCCCTTGATCCCTTGAACAGATCCAGGGGCACACTCATGAGATATGCCCAGTATAATTAGCCACCCTTCCTGGAAAATCACTTCTGCAATGGGTTTTCCCCCTCTGAAAGAGATGCTAGTCTATCTACTTACACAAAGGGGCGGGCAATCTAAGATGTGACTTACATTATCCTCTGAGAGATGGTAGCCCCTTTAAAGCTGGGCCATGTGTGACCACCACTCTCTGGTCATCCTGGCAGGGGGAGGTCACACCTTCTCCCTCCCTCGGGGGGTCTGCTTCACACCTCTTAGGAGGAGAGTGGCAGGCTGTCTAGGGTGACAACTGCTATAATGAACCAGAAAAGGCTATTAGAAGTTTGGGGCAAGAAATCGGTGACTTTCCAAATCACTTTTGCATTAAAAGTTACTTTAAGCCAGACTTCAGCAGTAAGTTGGTTTTAATGTAACAATTAATTTGATAACTTGAAGTACTATATTTGGTGTTCCTGAATGGAAGTTAGCACTTAGCTCGTGGGCTAGTGAAACACCTTATTAGTCAATTGGACTACCGACCTTACTACAGTGAAAACAACAATTTCTAGTTTTCACTGTCAGGACATGTAAAGTTTAAATTTGACAAGCCCTTCGTTTTGATATCTGGCACCCTGCATTTTAGGCTACTAAGGGTTATTTTTCAATATCGAGCTGATAGTTTAAAAGCTGCCCAACTAAGTTTGCTGACTCATTGCCTGCACTTCACAACTGCAGCAATTATTGATAGATCAGTCCTCTGTGCTGGATCACATATCCCAGGCCCCTGCCAGGCTGCAGATTATGTGCTGCCTCTGATCAGAGGTGGTATTTTGTGCAAGGAACAGAATTACTCAAATATATATTTGTTGGATTTTTTCCTTACGCAGGTTCATCCCCAGTCTTTTTGCTTCTTCCTCCTAGTTTTTCTGACCTCTCGCTGACCAGTGCTAAAGTGCAGGTGCTCTCCCTTCAAAAGTTGGTATGATTGGCTTATACCTAACTGGCATATTTAATTTACCTATAAGTCCCTTGTACAGTGGTATCTCTATACCCAGGGCCTGTAAATTAAATACTACTAGTGGGCCTGCAGCGCTGCGTGCGCCACCCACTGGAGTAGACTTTCAAACCTGTCTCAGGCCTGCTAGCGCAGGGTTTGTGTGTGCAGTTTTCTGCCACAGGGACCTGGCATCTAAATTTACTTGCCAGGCCCAGAACTCCCCTTTTACTACATGTAAGTCACCCCTAAGGTACGCCCTAGCTAGCCCTTTGGGCAGGGTGCTATGTGTGTAGAAGGCAGGACATGTGCCAGGGTGCATGGCCTGTCCTGATAGTGACAAACAGCCTAACTTGGTGTCTCACTGCTGTGAGTGCTGCCTTCTCATAGGATTGCATTAGAAATGCCCTGCCTTATGTGTAAGGGGTATTGTCTGATTTATGACGGGTAGCGTAGGCGTGTTTGGTATGATTGTGATAATAAATGCTGCTTACTGGTGTAGGTGTATTTTTTATTACTATTACAGAAATGGCACTTCTAGAAAGTGTGCATTTATCTGTGCTTATGACTGTGGTGTTTTGCAGCTTGACTCCAATCCACGTCTGGGCAGAGTGACAGTTGGGGCTTTGTGCATACTTTTCAGACAACCTGTACACGGGGAGGGTGGAGGTGTCACAGAGGTGCATCTGCATACTGAATAGTCTTCCTGGGCTGAGAGAAGGGCGAGGCGGGGCACATCTACATTTGTAAAGGCTGTGCCCTGGCCTCACACAATAGGGTTGTTAACCCCCCACTGATGTTTGGAGCCTGTGCTGAAGGGGAGAAGGGGCACTCCCAGAACCAGTTGTAACTGGCTGGAACCTCCTCTCCCTACCATTGCAAAACATTGTAAGGACTGAGTATAAGTACAGGGGAATTTTCCCCACAATTTGGAGACTCTTTGAACTTACCTGGAACTGGACACAGACCGCTGGAAGAACTCACCAGGAACCGCCATGGACGACTGCTGCTGTGATGACCTGTGACCTGCTTGGTCACTGAAGGACTTGCCACTTGCTACATACTCTTTGTGCTGGCCTGTTGTTGGGCCTCCCACCTGTGGGCCTTTTCTTGCAAGCTTTTGCTCCCCAGGGGCAGAGTGCTGTGGCCCCTGACCCGTGCATGTCACCCTGACGCACGAGGGGTGCTTCACGTGGTTGAACCCTAAGCGCTCCTTAGGGGATTTCCTTAGCGCTTGAAAGCGCTGCCCCTTGCTGGTGCTTTGTGCTGCTGACAGCGTTTATTTATCTTTTATTTTGAAAAATGAAATCACCGCCGCAGCCGGGTCCCGTGAATTTCTGAAGTGTGTCGGAGTGCGCTGTGTTTTCGCCCCAGGGCACTTCAGGAGAAAGAGAGGAGCCGGCGTGCTCCTCTCAGTGCCCCCTGGGACCCAACAATTCGAGAAGTGCCCCAGGGGTCCACACCGGCTCCCCCGTTGCCAAGGGAATCACCACCGCGACCGAGGAAGGCACTGGATCGGCTCAATAGAGGAGCCCAGCATGTGAGGGAGAGGCTCAGCCTCTCCCTGCTTTTTCACAGACAGCCGCACCGGGGACGAGGGTGGCTGCTTCTAACCTTGCAGGACTCGGGGAAGGCGCGGGGAGCGCACCCTTCCACGGTCTCTGCAGTAGGAGGAGGATGCTCAGTTTTTCTGTTGTCAAAGCGGGCATTTTTAACTAAGAAGGGAAACTTCAACGGAGGCCCCCTTCTGCTCACCCCTGATCATTGTTGGACCTCGCCTGGCCCCCACCCCGAGGACAGGGTGTGAGGAGACCGAGGCAGGCCTCCATCTAAATTGCGGGTCCCCACAGAGGCCTGTTTTCTGCAAGGCGAGGGTGCCTACCACCCCTCTCCCCCAGGAGCACAGTGTGGCCCCCGTGGTGAGTGCAGAAGCGCCTGAGGTCCCCTCATGCTCTCCTAGGCACTAGAGGTGCCTTAATCATCAAAACCAGGTATTTCCTAGGAAATAAGATATATCCTAAGTTCTTTCTACAGACTGGAGTATATATATTGCCTACCTACTTGATGATGTTTACATATGTATGTAACTGTTCCTTTTATGGACATACCATGCTAATATGTTTTCATGACTTGCCATATGTTGTCTAATGTTCCTATTATGGGCGTTTATGATATTCTTATGACAAGTGCTTTAGTGTAATAACGTGTTTCCTGACTACTACTTATGTTACAGAATACTGAGTAACCTGTGTGTTATATGTGACTCCTGCTAGTTTGCAGAGTAAATAATGTGTAAAATTCTGACAACTGCTAAGGTAGCAGGATAGTACTGATATGTGATGTTTGGTCTAATAATTGCTTTGTGTACAATACAGTATATTTTCATATAAGCTGGTGTTGTGTTTCCTTTGTGGTGGGGATATTGCGTCACGTGTGTTGTGTGTGTTGTGCAAACG
This sequence comes from Pleurodeles waltl, assembly GCF_031143425.1. Lineage (NCBI taxonomy): Eukaryota > Metazoa > Chordata > Amphibia > Caudata > Salamandridae > Pleurodeles > Pleurodeles waltl. Next base: position 1,985,104,663 of record NC_090440.1, on the reverse strand, counting down.
CTTTACACATTGCCTCTGGGATAGGCCTGACTGCTCGTGCCAAGCTACCAAGGGGGTGAGCACGGGTTATCTTGGACGTGTAACTCCTTTGCCCTGACTAGAGTGGGTGGGTTCTGCCTGGCTTAGGTGCATACCCTAGCCAACCAGAAACCCCATTTCAAATAATATTGCTGACTTAGATCCTGGTGTCTCGCTCTACATTCGATATTGACCAGACTGGTTTCATTTCACTCATCTCACTCACATTTTGATGCACCCACAAAGATTACTGTATATACTTCGATAAGATTTTATTTTTCACTGTCTCCTGATCCCCTCATGTATGTGGATAAAAACACTATCAACTAACTGAGCAGACCTATGTGAATACTTATATTGAATTTACAAGGTGCTTACAGATTATGTAAATTAAAATTTGCTCATTGTGTATTGGAATCACTTTCGCCTGAGCACCAAAATGTTTTTTGCACCCTACTGTCACTTATACACTTGAAAATTGTTTCTTTGATTTCCTTTAATAAAACATTGTTTTTGGAATACAATTTTTTATCCAAGAATTGTTGTTTAGCTATTATACATTAGGGACCGCTGTTTCTTGAAAACTAGACTACAGTGGCAGCTATGTTTCACTTTGTCAAAGTAATGGCAATGCAGTGAGTGCTGCGGATCATTGGTGACGTATAACTTACCAGCCCTGGGTACACTTTGTACCATATACTATGGATTTATAGGTAAGTTAAACTCTCCAGTTAAGGATTAGCCAATTGCACATAAACTTTGAGGGGTCACAGCACATGCACTGCACTAGGGCCTGGTCAACAGGACCCAGTACACTTCAGAGTTGAAAATCCAGCAACATCAGTCCAAATATTTGATGGGGTGATCATACACAACCCAGGCTCCATCCATGGAATGCCTCTCTCGGGCAGAGTAAAGCAAGTCAGTGGCTTGTGCTGCCTTGCTTTACTCTAAATTTACCAAGCCACTCAGGGTCATGCCAGGTGGTCTTGAGTGGCTTGGTAAATCTCTTCTAGGTTTTGCGTCGCCCTTGTGTACCATGGGTGGCACAAGGGCGATGAAAACCTTGATAAATATGGCCTTTTGTTTATCCAAAAGTATTCTTAAAAATATATACAAATGCATTTTATGTATAAGGGCTTTTAGACAGCACTCTTCATCCATTGGCTTCTGGTAGTTTCATTCATATTTTGCTTCCGCCCAATACTACATACATAATAGAGCAGTGGGTAAGCGACTGCATTTTGTCTGTGTGTAATGTGTGCATCTTCCACACAACTAAAACCCTTCAGTGCCAGGTACTAATGGGCAAATGTGCACTTTCGTTCAAAGTAATATTGTTCTTCTCTTTTTTTACATTTTGTTATTATTATTTTTTTTTGCGTGGGCAAGGCAGCTTTCCAGACACTGCTACCATGCCCTTGCTGTCACTTGCAGTTGATCTCATCATCTGCAGGTCTTCAAGCAGTGCCTTTCAATGGATTTTAAAACCATTTGAAGGATAGCTGCCCATGTATGCCTATATGTACACATGCACTTGGCCATATTTGAAGGGTTTTATACTTTAGAAAAAAACATTTAGATATGGCAGTGCATGCATAGGAAGGTGTTCATGTGCACACGGGCTCACATTTGAATACCTTTTAGTAAAGAATACTAAAGCAATTTAAAGGTAGCCACCTATGCATGAATTCGTTTTAATAAAGTATAAAAAACAATACAAGATGGCTACCAGTGTATCTGCATGCACGCACAGACATGGGTGGCTATCTTTGAATTGTTTTTGTTATACGTTATAAACCATTTAAAGGAAACAAGCATTGGTAAACCCTATAGCTCAGCAGCCAACGCCAGGCCCATTAGCCTGGTATCAGCTTTGTTTTTCTGGCTCTAATTGAAAGGACATAATTTCCCTCCTCATTCCTTATTTCAATGCCTCTCAGACCATTGCAGTCGGAGTTGAATTCCGGATAAGCAATCACAGCAATTGCTTTATTTAGAGCACAGTCCATTGTTATCTCTTTGAAGGCGGTGAATCATTTTAGGATGCCAACCCACAGACTTGTCACAAATCCAGGGGGTCATTTAGCCTTTGGAGGGCACCCTGCTAAGAAATTTTAATTAGATTTTGAACATAGCAACAAAGTTACTCTTGGTTTGCAAACCCCTGAAGGATTTTGTAAGATCATTATGGACCATTGTATCTTAGCTGTGAGAGGGGTCAGACTTCTAGAGAACACAAGACGCAGGGAAAGGGCATGAATGCGCAGTATTTATCCAATGCAGCTCATTCCTGTCCTTTCTTCCTTTCCCCTGCCCTGGCGCCGTTTTGGCAGCCAAGGGCCAATGCAGGCAAGGGAGTCTGCGTTGCAGACAGGATTGTTTATGTGCAGGAAGGGGCACCTTCCTGCACAAAAACAATGCTGAGAGGCATTTCCCTCCGCAGCACACATAGAAAGAGTAAAAAACTAGGAGAAATAAAGATATTTTCCTTGTTAAGCCTCTCCTGATTAGGCGTAAGATTTTGGTACATCCCCAGGTTTTCAAATCCTTGTAAATCTGGGAATGCATCATTATCCATGGGAGCAGCGTGGTAACACCCACCACAACGCCCATGGAATGCGTACACAGGGCAGAAAAAGACAACACAGCGATTTGCACTGCTGCAATTTTTTGAAGCCATTCAAGCCATGCAAAGTGGCCTTGAGTGGCTTCCAAAATATTATTTAGTGGTTTGCGCCACACATGTACCACATTGCGTAGTGCTAACATAGCACAGCATACTCATAAATATGCCCCTTAGTGTTTGTCAAGGTGTTTGCACTATTTAGTTCAATCTCACCCTTCCAGTTAGTTTCAACACACTAGAAGGTGTAACCTCTCTGCTCAGAAGGCTCCACCACTCACTAATGCACAAACATGTAGGCTGCGGTCTTTAGTACATTAGGAGATGTCAGAAGGCAACTCGTCTACTGATTGTAGCAGCTAGAAAGGCCTGCTCCTTTGTCTAGAAATCCTTTGCTACCATCACACCCAGTTCTCATCAGCCCAATAAGATGACAATAGTCATTCCTATACCCGGATGAAATTTCATTTACTCTGACATAATCTTGTGTAATTTCTTGCATTTTGTGATACACTTCTTACGTGAAATGGCAGAGGTTGCTCCTTTGTGCCATGTTGGGTGATTGAGGTGTCATTTGAGTAAGAATCCTATTGTGGGAGCAAAGGAACAGTGTGAATGAACAGGATTGAAGAGGCTGTTGTTCGGGTCACGCCTATTTATTTAAGTGCATAATGTGGCCTCAAGGAGGCCTTAACAGTGACACAGAGGCCAATATTGCCCTTTAGCATCCCGATGCATCATTACTGGAATGCTAAGTGTTTTTAACCTTATCAGTGTGACCATCATTAAAATCATTAATAATAATTTTATTCTATTCCATCTCTACAGTATCGAGAGCTCTTTATCTCTGGTTGAGTACACCTACATGTACCATCATTTAGGGTGAGGGGTCAATGATGAAGCATGCCATGAAATATTCCTGGATGAGGACTCTTTTACAGTCTTATTTAGATATCTTCGCATGATCACAGAAACCTATCCTCTTAACTCTTCCTCTGTATTAGGGTATACCTTACCCTACATGGTAATGCATCTTTCTATGACACACTTGTCTGACATGATGGATCTCCAGCCAGGGAAGAAATGCCATATTCTGCCTCCTACCAGTCAGGCATGAGTTCAAAAGGGCAAACTAAAGCAGTTTGGTAGTCATTGCAGCAGGAAGGAAGAATTGGAAGATAGTTGCCCGTCCTGGTTTTAACTGTTTCTGCTGGTGGTCCCATGTCAGTGGCCTCTAAAGCACTATGGGACATATTTACAAGGCCCCATGGCGCAGGGTGGCCCAGTAAGTCCCTTGAAGAGCCGCCCTGCACCATCAGGAAAGGGCAGAAATGCCCTGTATCTACAGGATATGCCACATTTTGGTCCTCTCTCCTTGTGCTGGTGCAGAAAGTGCTGCCATGTGCCATGGTGCAAGGGTGCCAGAGGTGTGGGGATGTATGTTTTTGTGCAGGAAGGACAAGTTCCTCTTTCTATGTGTGCTGCAGATATTTCTCCCCCTTGCGTCAGTCTTATACCACCCCTGTGGTGTAGGTTTTTGATGCATTCTCAGGTTTACAAAGACTTGTAAATCTGGGAATGCCTCAAAACCCATGGCTGTTGCGTGGGTGCCTCCCTGGTGCAAAGTAAGGCAACGCAGCAACTTGCGCTGCGTTGCCTCACTCTATATCTACAAAGTGGCTTTGCATAGCCTTGTAGATATGGGTCAGCAGCCTGTGCCATTGCTGCATCAAAGAAAATTATGCTGTGATGGCACAAGCTCCTTATAAATATGGGCCTAGGTTGGTCGTTATAGTAAGGCTGGAAGGTCTATTATTGTTTTATAAGCTAGCCCTGTGGAATTTTTCAGAATTTTCGGAATTAATGTAAAATTGCTTAGCTGGTGCCAAAGATCATGCTGTTAGAATCATTCCAGCACCGAATTAGCCTTCTCTTCAAATAGAATGGCACCATCGAAAGCCATGTCAATTAAGGACACTGGCACATCCCCAGAAAACCAGGTTGTGTGCATTCAGGCATTCCTTCTGAACACAACATTGGTGCCAATACCTCTGCTGATTCAGTTAGTAATGTCCAGGCCAATTTGCGGCCCATGTCCCATAGTTTGGGTGGAAATCACCAGAATGTAGACTGCATTAATGGATCTGAGTGCCATAGTAACCAAAGAAAACATTATCTTCCTGAATGCATCATTTCATGTCTACTCCCTCTTTGGGGGGCTGGGGGATCGGAAAGGAATTTGGATTGTTTTTTGAATGTCATTGAACATCTGTTGAAGACTGAACAATCAGGCTCTCTGATTTCGGGTTCTTACTCAATAAGTCTATTTCACTAGGGGGGCAACCTATGCTGCCTAGCCACAGACTGACTGGTTGGCAGGTATGAATATGGCTTAGACCATGAAGCCAGAAGGGCATCAGTAAGGTCTTTATTAAATAGCAATGACATCTGCTATTAAGCTGGCCCTAGTGGAAGAATCTCAGTCAGTACATTTGTTTTTGTTTTTACAGTGAGAATCTTGTATTTTACTGCTTCAGCTGCCTCCAAACCACCCATGCCAATGAGGTGCTTCCTTCCACTGGTGGGTAGGTATCTCTTTTTCAAGAGATGGGTCTAGCCCATTGGCATTTTGTAAGTCCACTTGTTGAGAGGGGTGAAACCGTTCTCAAGCAGCAACCACAATTCTTCTCAGGATGAAGTCATAAGCAAACCCTAAATTAACCTGTTCTCAGCCATTGGGTAGCTTGGCACGGAGCAGTCATGCTTAACTTAAAGGCAAAGTGTGAAGCATTTGTGTAACACTTCAAACAGTAACACAGTAAAAATACCTCCAAAAAAGTATCCCACACCATTTTAAAACATAGGTCCATATTTATACTTTTTGATGCAAATTAATGAATGCAGTTTTGCGGATTTTTTTTTACAGCCGGCTAACATCATTTCTTTGCGCTGTGTGGGCGTCAAATGTATACTTTGACGCACGGCGGTGCAAACCACAGGTGTGAGTCATTTTTCTTTACTCAAACCAATGCGTCACGTCGTGAAAAACTACGTTAACGTGGCGAAAATTACTGTGAGCCGGTTTACGATGTCGCAAACCGGATACACGCCGTTTTTTGACGCAAGTGCGTCAAAAAGTGGCTCAAACACAGCAAAATGTGCATAGGAGAGCCAAAATGGATCCCAAATGCTTGCACAGACCCTATGAAGATGACAACAGACCAGGAACCAGCCAGGAGGACCCACACAAGGCCCAGGACAGGGAGAAGAAGAAAAGAAAGTGTTGCTTCAGTGCAGAGGAGCAGGAAATTCTGGTGAAAGAGGTGATGGAACACCAGCACCAACTGTTAGTCACCTCAAAGTTGCCAATTAGTGGGAGAGAGGCAATATGGCAACAAATTGTTGACAAGATCAACAGTGTGGCAGAAGTACGGAGAACAGTCATCGAGTGCAAGAAACGCTGGCATGACTGCAAGCGCAGGACCAAGGAAAAGATGGCCAAGAACAGGAAGGCAGCACTGCAGACTGGAGGTGGGAGTCCAGCACCGCAGGACGCCCTGGACCACATGGAGGAGATGGTGGCAGCCGTCATCCCTGAGGAGATCGTCACAGGGATTCAAGGAGAGGACAGCGCAGACTACCAGGAGGCAACACACATGCAGGGTAAGTTGCATGGGGAATTAAAATGCACAAATGTTAACTGTAAGCGGGGGTGGACATACCTACTACACAATGCATGTAAGTTATGATATTCAGGAAGTGACATGGGTAAAGGGGCATGGCATGGGGGCATGGGCTGTACAGAAGAAACCTGGGGCACAGTACTACACTGCACCAACAACCTTTGCATGGGGGTATGCTGCCATGCCAAGGATGTTGGAAAGGTAAAGCCAGGCCAGGAGGGTAGGGTACAACATAAAACTGGCAGCCCGTCACACGTTAGCCAGTATTCTCCCTACATGAACTAGAGCCCAATTAACAACCTCTGGCCATATCTGCAAGTGGAATATAACATTGACAACAGTTGCCATTACCACCTCTGCTGTGTGTGCAGGTCAAGTAGATAATGTCAGTAACGCCCCCATGGATCAAACACACTCAAATTAGAGGGTTCAGGATGACAACGTTATCAATCCCCTGAAATCAATACAAATGTCCCAATCCTGTCAAATGTGATTGTCCATAGTTGCTACAAACATCAGCCGTTGTCATAAACATTAGGAGGTACACAGCACTAATGTCATACCCATGCTGCATATGTCAGGGTCCACCCTGTGCCACATCCCAAATGTCATACTGCTCAGACAACAGCATTGAGAGGGAGGACATATGTAACTGGTTACAGAGATACACCCGCACAGTCAGAGGAGGAAATGGAATACTGCTTGGACAATCAGTGCAATCCAATGTAGCACACATTCCCCAACATCAGCAGTACACATTACCAATGCTGACATCCGTATTGTGCCATACCAATGCTATACATAGTATATGCTAGATCTCAGCAACATATAGGTGGGTGTGAAAGATCAGAGACTGGGGAAGTTCCAGAATGTAAAGTGTGGTGCTAGTGCCATCAGAACACCCACAGCCAGTAAAAGGCCTCACCATGAGAATGGAAGTAGATGGAGGATTGAGTAGGACAAGAAGGTGACAATTCACAATTTGGCCTGAACCAACACCTAGAGGATGTGATGCTAACAATTCCACAAACTGACCACAATACATGTGACATGCAGGTGGGGCATAGGGCTGGGAGAATGCTAATATGAAAGACAGGAACAATGAACAGGAACCAAGATCACAATGTGAAAATAATCGGAAGTCAGGCATGTCACATTACAAATGCCACAACACAGACACACAAATTGTACCATATCTCATTGCAGAGGACGATGGCTCTCCTGTGGATAGGCCTGTCCAGGACTACCCTGACGACATGGATGACGGGCTGACAAACATCGGTCAGCAGACCCTCCAAGATGTCCTTGGGACCCTCCAGACCCCACCTTCAGTCACAAGGAAAAGCACAGAACTAGCAGCCATCACAGAGGAGCCACCCACCACCCCAATTGTACGACCTGCCAGCTCCAACACAGCTGAGGACTCTGACGACCCTGGCACCAGCTTTGAGTGAACTGTAGTTGGACTACAGCGGGAGCTGGCCAATGAGGTGCGGGTGGGGATGCAAACTATGGCAGCCAGCCTAGAGGTGTGCGTTCGTGCATGATGTCAACTGAAAAACAGGCAGCAGCTATGCAAGGGCGAACAACAATCTTGCAGGAACTTGAAAAAAGGTTGAAGGAAATCAGCACAGCTGTAATAGAGTTGACCGAACACCTACAACAACAATCCTGTCAACGCGTGCACAAATGCAATATTGAACCCCTCAGGGCCGACCTGGCTGCCTACCACAGTGCTGTGGCTGCTATTCTTAAGAACCAGCAGCTCCTCCTTGCTGCAGTACTGCCCTTAATAGCCCCACAGTTGGCAGCAACTGGGATGTCTGACTCCACGTCTTTAAACACTGAAGTGTGTTTTGCCCCTTCACAACCACCACCACCAAGGGCAGAGGAGACAACACACACATCAGAAGATGAAGACGTAGAACAGATCACCTTCACCCGTAAGTCCCTGCCACATGGCCACCTATTACCAAGGTCCTGTGCTTTGTAACATGCCAGTCTTGCAACAACTGTACTCAAGCACTGTTCTTCAGACCACTGTTTATCTTGTCATCCTGCCCTGTGATTGTCTCTCACTACCTCATTGGCAAATCCTGTCCCTCTGCACTGTCTGACACTTCATCCCAGCATGTCCAATGACATGTCCTTTTGCACTTGTGTAGGATCACAATGGAAGATGTCACACTAATGGACTCACAGTCATGGACAATGTACATATAGCACTACAGCACTTTCAAATAAATAGCACTTACACAACAACTTTGTCCCTGTGTAATGTGACACATCAACCGTGATGGCCATCAATGATGTTTACCTCAGGTCAATGATTATTGATTGTCAATACACCTGACCTGAACGAATCTTGGCTGATAAATATGCACAGTGGTCTGGACTGTTCCCTCACCTGCCCTTCCTGATGGTTATTTCTGAGGAAAATAGAAACTATACACCATAATGTTGTGTTCAACAGAATAACACTTCCTCAAGGGATGTCTAAGCCAGAAAATAGTGCCTTCAATTTTTTCTTCAAGCCAAAACGTACGTATGTGACATTTGCCACAATTTTTACCTAACACACACCATACAGCATGAATGGATGTGTATGAGTTTCCATACAAATAAGTTATCGGGCTGAACATTGTAACAAAGGATAGGTGTGAGTTATGTATACCATACTATATGAAAGCATACTACCACTCACCTTTTAATGATTCGCTTGGACTTCAGGCTGCAGGCAGACTTAACACAGTGTCCTCAACACCACATCTGGTAGCAAAGTATGTGACATTGAAAACATACATCACAAATTAACCACACTTTGGGATCCATAGTAACTGTGAGGGGTGGGTGCAATGGATGGCAGATTCTTAGCTAAGTAGCTTAGGTGTAGCTGCCAATGTAACAGCTCAGTTGGGATTTGGTTTCAGCATGGGACACAAAAGCTAATACAAAAGAGACACCGTTCACTCATGCCTTGGCCCTGATCTACAAGCATTTGACACATACTGTAAATGGCTACCTAAATATTTATTAAACAGTAAAAACAGAAGCTAAAACCAGGGGAAACACCTTACCTAACCTAAACTATTCTAACTACACATTATCCACAACTGGCCCTAACTAACCTAAGCCAAACGTACTTATCACATTTAATGAAACAATCTAAATATCAACCGCCCACCCCCCTCATAAGACGGGACACATGGAGGACAACATATACTAACCTAAACACATAGGGCCAGATGTAGCAAAAATCTGGATTGCGACTCGCAAATTGTGAGTCAGACCGACTCGCAATTTGCGAGTCGCAATCCAGAATGTAGGATGGTGTCCCTGGCACCATCTGCGACTCGCAAGGGGGTCGCAAAGGCCCACCTCATTAATATTAATGAGGTGGGTCGCAATTTGGAGACAGCAGACCACCATGTCTGTGACTGCTTTTAAATAAAGCAGTTTTTTTTTGTAATGCATCCCGTTTTCCTTAAAGGAAAACGAGATGCATTACAAAACTAAAAATGAAACGTTTTCGTTTCATTTTTTCAGAGCAGGCAGTGGTCCATAGGACCACTGCCTGCTCTGAAAAAAAAGAATTTCATGCCATTCACAAACGGGACACTGGTAGTAACTGCGATTGATTTGCGACCGCGTTCGGGGTCACAAAACAATACAGCATTGTGCTGCGACTCGCAATTAGGAAGGGGAACACCCCTTCCTAATTGCGACTCGCAGTCCCGTTTTGCGAGTCGGTAACCAGGTTACCGACTCGCAAAACGGAGATTGGGCAGCGCGATGGGCTCTTTGCACATCGCACACAGCGAAATAAGCTGTTTGCGACGTGCAAAAAGGTTTGTACATCTGGCCCATACTATCTCATACTAAACAAATATATATTGTTTTGTTATTTTATTTTTATTTTTATAGGAACTGCCTGCTCTGAAAAAATATTTTTCATGCCATTCACAAACGGGACACTGGTGGTAATTGCGATTGCTTTGCGACCGCGTTCGGGGTCACAAAACAATACAGCATTGTGCTGCGACTCGCAATTAGGAAGGGGAATACCCCTTCCTAATTGCGACTCGCAGTCCCGTTTTGCAAGGCGGTAACCAGGTTACCGACTCGCAAAACGGAGATTGGGCATCACGATGTGCTCTTTGTACATCACACACAGCGAAATTTGCTGTTTGCGACGTGCAAAAAGGTTTGTACATCTGGCCCATACTATCTCATACTAAACAAATATATATTGTTTTGTTATTTTATTTTTATTTTTATTTTTAAACACAAAAACTCCAACATCGTCCCCACCCACCCATCCACACACATAATAAAAAAACAGATATAAAAAGGATCATACCCCCACCTTCCACCCACTACTACTAACTAAACTAGAAGCCTATACTAACCTAACACTAAGGGGCATATTTATACTCCGTTTGCGCCGAATTTGCGTCGTTTTTTTCGACGCAAATTAGACGCAAAACTAACTCCATATTTATACTTTGGCGTTAGACGCGTCTAGCGCCAAAGTTCAGAGAGTTAGCGTCATTTTTTTGCGTGAACACCTTCCTTGCGTTAATGATATGCAAGGTAGGCGTTCCCGTCTTAAAAAATGACTCCGATGCATATGCGTCGTATTTATACTCCCGGGCAAAAATGACGCCCGGGAGTGGGCGGGTCTAAAAAACCCGCATTAACGCTGGATTTTAGCGCCTGGGTCAGGGCAGGCGTTAAGGGACCTGTGGGCTCAGAATGAGCCCAGAGGTGCCCTCCCCTGCCCCCAGGGACACCCCCTGCCACCCTTGCCCACCCCAGGAGGACACCCAAGGATGGAGGGAGCCACCCCAGGGAACTTAAGGTAAGTCCAGGTAAGTATTTTTTTGTATTTTTTTTTGTGGCATAGGGGGGCCTGATTTGTGCCCCCCTACATGCCACTATGCCCAATGGCCATGCCCAGGGGACAGAAGTCCCCTGGGCATGGCCATTGGGCAAGGGGGCATGACTCCTGTCTTTGCTAAGACAGGAGTCATTTCAATGGGGGATGGGTGTCGTAAAAAAATGGCGCAAATCGGGTTGTGGCGATTTTTTTGCCTCAGCCTGACTTGCACCATTTGTGGACGCCCATACGCCATTTTCCCCCTACGCCGGCGCTGCCTGGTGTACGTCGTTTTTTTCAACGCACACCAGACAGCGCCGGCGGCTAACGCCGGCTAACGTCATTCAATAAATACGGCGCCCGCATGGCGCTTCAGAATGGCGTTAGCCGGCGCTAATTTTTTTGGCGCAAAACTGCGTTAGCGCAGTTTTGCGTCAAAAAGTATTAATATGGCCCTAAGCCCCTTAAAACCACTAATTAAAAGAACCAGGAAAGAGGAGGGAGGGGAGGGAATCATGGCTGAGTATAATGTCTACAAGTTCGCCCTCCGCAGGGTCTTTTTGATGGCATGCACCCTCCGATTTACTTGTGCCCCCTCCTTCTGCAGCCTGGTCATTTTCCGCAACATACGGTCCAAGTTCTGTTGCATCTGTAGAAAAGCTGCTGGGTCTATGACTGCAGCAGGGGTGGTCTGGGTGCCAGTGGAGGAAGTATGTGCCCTTGTCGGTGCCATGTCTGTAGGAGGAAGTGCAGGTGGTGCTGTGACAGGTCCTGGAGCTGTGGATGTTGACGGTCCAGCAAAGGTGCCTTCTTATGTTGGTGCCACCTGGGTGGTAGTGGTGGTGCTGGTGGTGGTGGCTGTGTGGACACGGAAGGGCCCCCTTGGGTAAATGCCCTCCACACTCCAGAGACTCTTTCATGGCGATAACGCCTTGCAATGTTGCGGAACCCCAACTCCACATCCAGAATGTGGTGGTAACGCATCGCCCTGCGCTGAAACTCCCGAATCGGGATGGGATTAATATTGGCAGCTGTTAAAACAAATATAAAACCAAACATTAGATACTTAATTGTGTGATATGGCTCCAGAAGTAAATCAGACAATACATCTAATGTACCAGAAACAGACCATATCATCATACAGATCACTGATTGTCCCTGAGGCAGTACATGCCAAGGCAGCCTACACATGTCCTATCATCAAACAGCACAGCAAAACTCTAAAAGAACAAGGACACCCAGGAAGCTTAGGCAGCTTTACACAGGTTTGGCCAGCCCACCACAGGTAAGGAGGAAGTCCAACTAGGATACACCCAAACCTTGGACAATCCCATCCACACTTATGTTTGGAAATGCAGACCATTGTCAACATCATTTCCTACCACTAACACATGACTTACAACAAGCAGATAGATGCAAGCACACATCTGGCCATGAGCTGCATGCACACCTAGACCATTGTGCTCAAGTGCCTCATACTCGTAGCACAACATGTGGAGCTACATGCTGCTAGGAAGTCAAACATACAGTCAAACATGTTCATTAGTGAATAGGGAAGCTGAAGTCTGTGGGTAAGACTTTGGCATCCCCATTCTGGGAGAATCAGGGTCTGACTTGCTGACTAAATCACCAATATGGTCCTCTGCTACATTTTCTGAATTTAAGTTTTATCCACATAACTCATTCCTATTCACATGGCCTTGCCTACAGGACTGACCTACAATCCCAAATTATGACAATACGCTAATGATTGGCCAACTCAAAGATGGGGGAAAAATGATACTCATATCCAATCAGTGACCAGCGCATCACACCTTGCTATGTGCCCAACACACAGGAGTCAATCACACATCATCACCAAACACAACACAGAACAGAAATATCAACACTTACTGGAGATGTCTGGGTCCGCAAATCGAGCCACCTCTCCAATAGTGTAGGGTGCAGGTCCACCTGTAAGGCATGGAAGGGAGAAATGTGCTCAATGTCTGTGCACTGTACAACACTTCCAAATACAAATACTATGTGTAATAATAACTCAGAAAGTCAAGCCTCTCAGACATGATGTTACTGCATCCTACATACCACTGCAAACATGTGCAGACCCGGGGACTCCAGTGAGTGATACACACATATCTGCACACATGCAGTGGCCCTAACTGTCATGTGGTGGCAAACATGCTCCTTCATTAGTTAGCAGAGTAATTCATGGAGTGTATTCCTCTCATCATGTGTATCCATAAAAGACATGCCAAGCCACTTTCCAGGAGGACTGCAATACCAGTCACCCAGCTATTGTGACTAAGACCAATTTAAAACACACAGGTACAATGTACAGAGGGCCAGGGACAGTTGTTAGCCCTCAATTTGTATCATTTTCTTCATTTGACGTGCCACAGCTATGGTAAGTTGCACCAACCATAGAGATATGAACCCGTGTGCATACCTTTTGGCAACCATCCCTAATTTAAATGTGGCACTACAAACTCCAAATATCAGTCTAAGATGTTACCTGAGGTCAGCTATAACTTGTTACGTATGTGTCAGAATCCAGTTCAGACATGTATTACAAAACATTGAGGAACACTATATTTCCTGTAAAATCTGGATTTAAAACATGTGTTTCCTGATGCACTCACAGACCATGCATGAAACATTTGTTAGAGCCACATTAGCATCATCAATTGACGTGAAGGCAGCACTAATTTACAGGCTCCTGTTGTGTTTTGAAAGTTAGTCTAGCAGTTGCGTCAATAAATAACGGTAATGTGTAGGAATTATTGTATATCTCACAGGCAACTGTGGGCCATATTTATACATTTTTTGCGCCGCATTTGTGCTGCTTTTTGACATAAAAGCGGCAGTGACTTACAAAATACAATTGTATTTTGTAAGTTTGCGCCGCTCTTGCTTCACAAAATGACGCAAATGCGGTGCTAATAAAGTAGAAATATGGGCCTGTATGTTTAACTTGCATTCCACATGTTCAAAAACATTGCCTGCAGCATATGAACAAATCAGCTACTGTCACTACAGAGCATTTAAATGTGCACATTACTCTGATTTGTACTCACCAACAGGGCCACCAATCACAATCCCCAGGTGGCCCACAGGTCTTGTTCCCGGGCAACCAGGTCAGCCCAACGGTATTTGAGCTGGTGGTCATTGAGCGGTGTGTTGTAGATTTGCTGTAGATGGTACAACACCTTTGCCCACTGTAGCCTCCTTGCCTCTGTGTGATAGCCCTGTGTCACACGACCACCTTCAATCATTAACGGCAGGAAGTGGCACACCAGCCAAATAAAGCCACCCAGCTCCTCTTTTCCCATCCTGCCAAGACGAGGCCTCCCCAACATGCTTGCACCAAAGAAGGGAATAAAGGGGTACAGAGGAGAATACAGGGAAAGTAGGACAGGGAAATGCAAAATAACTAACAGAACACAGCCCAACTATCCCCAAACTAACACTACCCACAACAGACTCCCAATGCTACAAAGACAAATATTGACACCAGAAATTACCAAAAAAATACTAACACAAGATACCACAGACACTTATGAAACACAAAAAGACAATTTAAAGACCACACTGGAGACAAACTCACAAAATGCACAGAGAGACAAGTCAAAACACAGCCACACAGTCAGGAAATATCACAGACTGCAAAGTGAAAGTGAAGGTACACCCACTGTACCAATTCTGTAAACAGGATATCCTATTACATCACTTCCTGCCTCAAATGCGGTGCGTTTTTATTGTTATGCGTCACAATATTATGACGCTTACAGTCTGTGCGACATTTTTATTTGGTGCACATGCTTAGAAATAACCCTGATTCCATATTTTGAAATATGTTTCATACCTAACCAATTTCAGGGAGTGCAGTGTGGGAATTACCGCTCAGGGCCAAAGGATATTTCATGGCAATGTGCATCATATTTCGACGCATATGCATCATTTTTTGCTGCATGTGCGTCTTTTTTGACGTGTGTGCGTCAACATTTCGGGCTTTAACTGGGTTTGGGTCATTTCTCATTTATAATACTACATGACAGTTGTGACAATACAGAGATAGGCTGATTGCACCAACATTGTGCATTCCGGTGTATGGGCACACGTGACTGATCATACTACTGCGGACCATGATCCTCTACTTGTTGTACCGGATTTGCACTCTTCACTGACGCAATACATGGCCAAACGTTTGGAATACAATTAGGTATTACCCAGTTTGGGCATGTTTTGCATCAAGAGAGGATAGCAAGGCGACGCAACTCAATACAGTAACTCAATGCCTATGGGTCAATGTGTGTGATTTGGCTCTTACTATTGTAGTAGTCCCACTGTGTGAACATCACAAGACACATTTTTGCAAATCTGCTTGTATGCATGTGGAGTAAATGTGTCCAACCCTCAGATGCTATTCAGTGTGGAAATGAGAGAGGACATGTGTTTGTCATACACGTAGCAACAACTGCTGTGTGCACTTCCTAGGTTTTTTGGAACATAAGCACCACCAATGACAAAGCATGCACAGGATAGGTAGCAGACGGTTGATCATGGCAATGTTCCAAAACTAAGCCATCACATGTCCTGGAATGTTGGATACTACTTCCTAGGCACTTGTTTGTTTACTCCCCATGAGTCAGGCATGGGATAATGGCTATGTGGGTACTGTGTTTTTGACACAGAGTCCCAAATACAATCCACAAATGTCACGCCACAGTTGGAGTCATATAAATGAGCCATGTCTCTCCTGTGGCAGTGGAGTACCAGCAGACCAAGCAGTACATGTTCACATACTTCCAGTGGTAAAATGCACAAAGGTGTCGGGTTCAAGTGTGTGGGCCAATGTTTAGCCTCTATCATTATTGGGGTCCATGTTGTCACAGTTACGTGCAGGTCTAGTCATGAGTCTTTGGAGCCATTTCCTGCATCTACAAAGTATCCTTCACAGATCAATTGAAGGAAAGCCAATTAGGAATTGAGAACACACAGGGGGATAGTCAAGCTATGGCACTGCAGACATGTTATGAGACTGACAGCAGGGCAGCCTTGGTGTGCTGACAAAGTTAATGGATCAGGATTCTTAAACCGGCAGGTTTCCTCACAACATTTGTGCACAGGTTGGCCCCTAAAATTCCCACTGCATCCGGGAACATCAGTGCCTCTGTGCTGATTAATCACACAGCTATTCACCACGCAAGCCCTATCAATATGTGGGGGGCAATGTGAATCAGTGTGTGGACTGTCAGGGTCCTACCATGTGTTGACATTTCATGCACATTATCTGACGTTGTTTGTTGTGCTGTAGGAACCATACCCAATCCATGCATACAGCCATGGTACACTGTCACTATTTGTGACTCATGCATACATGAAACCCAGACAAGGGATGGGCCATGATTCGGCTATTTGGAGACAAGTTCCACCCCATGGTACGATAAGTAAACTGATTATGCTATACAATGTATTTGAGTATGCATTGTAGACCCACCTGACACAATACCCCAGGAGGAAAGTGAGGGCTGGGAAAGCAACTATGATACAAATGTAGCCACAGGGAACCTTTATGGTAACCAAAGACAGGAACCAGTCAGGCTATCAGGATGCAGGGTCAATCAGGATCCAAACATTTACCAAGGCAAATACACAATGAGCAGACTGAGACTGGTCAAAGGTGGAACAACAGTGTGGAAAATGAAAACTGTGGGCCGTATTTATACTCTGGTTGCGCCGAATTTGCGTTGTTTTTTTCGACGCAAATTCGACGCTAAACTAACTCCAACTAACGCCATATTTATACTATGGCGTTAGACGCTTCGGGCGCCAAAGTGCCCGGAGTGTGCGTCATTTTTTAGCGTGAACCCCTTCCTTGCGTTAATGATATGCAAGGGAGGCGTTCCCGTCTTAAAAAATGACTCCCAGGCCTTTACGTGGTATTTATTCTCCCGGGCAAAACAGACGCCCGGGAGTGGGCGTGGCCAAAAACGGCGCATTTGCGCCGCTTTTTAACGCCTGGGTCAGGGATGGCGTTAAGGGACAAGTGGGCTCAAAATGAGCCCAGAGTGCCCTCCCCTGCCCCCAGGGACCCCCCCTGCCACCCTTGCCCACCCCAGGAGGACACCCAAGGACGGAGGGACCCATCCCATGGACATTAAGGTAAGTTCAGGTAAGTATTTTTATTTTTATTTTTTGTGGCATAGGGGGGCCTGATTTGTGCCCCCCTACATGCCACTATGCCCAATGACCATGCCCAGGGGACAGAAGTCCCCTGGGCATGGCCATTGGGCAAGGGGGCATGACTCCTATCTTTACAATGATAGGAGTCATGTTGATGGGGGATGGGCGTCGAAAAAAAATGGCGCAAGTCGGGTTACGATGATTTTTTCGACGTAACCTGACTTGCCCCATTTTAAGACGCCCATGCGCCATTTTCCCCCTACGCCAGCGCTGCCTGGTGTACGTGGTTTTTCTCGCGCACACCAGGCAGCGCCAGTCTGCTTGCGCCGGCTAACGCCATTCAATAAATACGGCGCCCGCATGGCGCTTCAGAATGGCGTTAGCCGGCGCTAATCTTTTTGGCGCAAAACTGCGATAGCGCAGTTTTGCGTCAAAAAGTATAAATATGGCCCTGTATTTCTCCTGTGTGTTGGAACGTAACGCAATAACCCAAGGGCTGTGTTACACAGCTGATTTATACGGCAATGCATAACAGTGTTATAGGTAAAATGGAAGCTTCTATGATCTTACAGGCAGCTGCAAGGGCAGTGCATGTTCAAATGGCTGGTCTCCATAGAGGTGCTCACAGGTGTGTGCAGCTTCAGTCTCTCACAAGTCCTGTAGGTGAGAATCATGTTCAAAGGGCCAACAGTACCTTTCACATGGGAAGCAATGTACAGGTGATTACAGGTCCTACAGACTACAAGGCAGTGCATTATTTAACCAAAAGTCCATGCAGACAGAATTACAATGACTATGGCATACCATACTAAAGAGGGAAGCACAGTGGATTCACATTGTGAGTCTGGGTGTGTGTAGAGGAGGGATTATCTGGGTACACATATTCCCTTTCCAGGGACCTCTGAAGAAGGGTGGGGTGAGACAGGGATCATGGGTGTGGCAGGACTTAGGACATGGGCTGCCATGTGCAGGGGATGTCTTGTGAGCAATGCTAGTCATACCTGGGGCACTTGTGCTATCAATTTGCTGCTTAAATTGAAATCTTGTCACACATAGTCCTTGCAAAGATAGGTGATGTAACACTTACTGCTGTCAAGGGTCTGGTCATACCTTCTTGTCACCAATGCAATAGCACATCCACTGCCTCATGTATGAGGCACTTATTTCCCTTATTGACTGATGGTGTCTTAGTTGTGTGCCATATGCTGCGATGAACCATGTTGCCAACATGTATGTGTGAAATAGCTGTGGTCCTCAGTATTTGCCCTTCAAATGTGAAATATACCGGATATGTCATTTACAGTGTGTGTGAATTTGGCTGTACATTCATACGCATCAAATTTGCTGTTCATTTTTCTGTATCCTAATCTGTATTTCTGCAATGCTCCATGAGGCTACACTCTGATTCTGATAGTTAGGGATAATGTTATGCAAAAATGATTATCCAGACCATGATATAGTGATTAGAATAGGTGTTTATTGACATATGGTAAGACAGTGGTGATGGATGAGTAGAGTTAAAATACATTTTGGACAATATGTTGTCTCCGATGCAATCCTGCAGCTGTGTTTTGATTGTTGATGGACAGCATCCTCCTCTTCCTCCTTGTGGGCATTTGTGGGTCGGGTTCATATAGGGGAATGTTCCTTCTTACACATATGTTGTGCAGGATGGCACAGGTCAAAATTATTTGCACACCATTTCAGGTGAGTATAGGAGGCTGCCTCCGCTGATGTCGAGGCACCTGAATCTTGACTTCAGGATGCCGAAGGTCCTCTCGACTATGGTGCGTGTCCTCCTATGTGCCTCATTATAGGCACGCTCTGCTGCAGTGCTTGGGTTTGCAAATGGGGTCATGATCCATGACTGGATCCCATACCACTGATCAGCTGAAAGAGAAAATGAGTGAGAACATGTTGATGTAGCTTGCACCATAATTATCATGTTGCATGGCAGTTGTTCTCTTGTATTGTCTGTGACTCATCTGTGTTTGTATTATTGTGTGGAATCCTAGGCTTCTAGGATGTACCATCAGGATTGGGTTGTTTCCTTATCTGAACGTGTGTTTGGCTGATTGAGCGCATGTCAGCAGTATTTTTGTAGAGCTGCAGTACATTGTGTACTCCCTTGCATTATGTCATGTGAAAGAGGTGTCCCTGTGTCTTAACTGGGGGGTGAGATGATACTTCCATACACAGAATCAATTCCACAGTGGTGGTAACACGGTTGCATCTATATACCCTGGACATCCCATCCAATTTCACATATGCAATAGAATTAGTTAAACATAAGTGAGACCCTTAGATTTGGATAGGTGACAATGTACAACACATCTCCATATGTTGTCAGCACTGACGTGTTGACAATTGACTATGCACTAATTTCACATGTGTGACAAGTTCACTGCAGACCTATTTCTCTGCCCTTGCCAAGTCGACTCAGGTTGTAACGTGTACCTATACTACTGAACATGTTCTAGTTCATATGGCTAACTTTGTTGTGAGGTTGTCATTTTGACTGTCAGTAGGTCTGTATGCCTGTACATCTGTTGTGTGTGTGTGAAATTGTCACATGCGTATGTGTAGGAATGTGCACTTTCAATATTGTCCCATCAATATGTGTTCTTCGCACAGTCCACTTGCTTATTGGCAGTGGGCAATGTGAGAGCAGGAGTGATGTGAGATATTGGTACAGCCTCAATGATTGCATGTCACCTTCATTGTAGTCATCATCATGCTATGTGTGTCACGGTGTTTGACCTGCAGCGAAACACATTACACACCCCTTACACAGTACGTATTGGTTGGAAGGGTGTTTGATTGAGTGTTATTGATGTGATATTGAAAGATTAATCTTCCAAAGTGTACTGCCAGTTGAGGCCATGTCATTGTCATTGTGTTGTTTTAAATTGTCCCCTTCTGTCTGTGGAGTGGCATCTGTTGTTATTTCGTACTGTCATTTGTCCATAGGTGTGTATACCATTGGGTGAGGATATCAAACATGCCTAGCGGTATCACAACCTCTTTGTCTTCCTGGCCACGTGTCGATGTCGTGGTGTATGTGTTGTGTGTCCTAGAGGGTTGCTGTGCTGTGTGTATATAACTTGGTTTCTGTACTTACCAACAAGTAGGCCATTTCCATATTGTCCATCCTGGAAGTGTTGATTGATGGTGCAGTGACGGAAGATGAATGAATCATGTACACTCCCAGGATACTTTGCCACAATGTTGGTGATCAATCCCCGGTGATCGACAATGGCCTGCACATTGATGGAGTGTGTGTGGTTTCTGTTGCAGTATAGATGTTCGGTTGCAGCAGGTGGCACAAGGCGTACATGTGTGCAGTCAATGGCACCAAGCACGTGTGGGAAGCCATTAATTTGGTAAAACCCCTATTTTGTCTCCTGCTGCTTCTGCTGTGTGTTGGGGAAGTTGATGTGGCGGGGTGTGAGGGAGATGAAAGCATCGAGTACCTGGGGAAGGAAGGCGGAGAATGAGGGCTGTGAGACCGGCAACCAGGGCACCAGTGGTTTGAAAGGAGCCAATTGCCAACATGTGGAGTACAGCTAGCAGCTTGGTTTCCAGTGGAATGATGCGGGGTGTCTGCAAGCTGGCGGAGTCCCAGAAGGGTTGCCCTGGTGCGGAATATCCTCTCCTGCCTTCTGCATTACCTTTGGGGTCCCTGCTGGTGTTGTGGAAACTGCTGTTGTTGGTCCTGTGCTCTGCGTCTGTGTGCGTGCTGGATGAAAAGCACCACAATGTCTTCCTTTTGGAGCTCTGCTGTTGCTTGTGTGTGTTTTCATTAAGTACAGGTGTGTTTGCCCCATTTTAATGTCTGCCCTGACCCAGGCATTATTTTTTTACGCAAATCGGGCTGTGTGTCATTTTCCACCTCGGCCTCCCGGCCGTGCGGGATTTTTGCGCGATTGATAAATAAGACGCACGGGTGTTTAAGTCATTTTTTGGACGGGAACGCCTACCTTGCATGACATTAACGCAAGGCGGTTTCCCGCATCCAGAAAATGACGCACACTGCCGAATTTTGGTGTTCGCTGGCTCGGGCGTCAGGTTTAAATGTGGTGCACGGTTTGTGCTGAATGTGCGTAAAAAAAAATTACGCACATTTGCCGCAAACAGAGTATAAATTTGCCCCACAGAGTACTTTTTAATAAATAAAACAAGACTAAAATGTCAAAACTCTAATCAGTGGAAATACAGACATGCAGGTTTTAAGGTTTCAGTAAAAATAGTGCCATAAGACACAAAGCGCCAAATGTGGATATCCGGTCTCACCGGGCCAGGAACAAGTCACAAGTTTAGGCTGGCCACAATGGCTGGCTACAGGGAGCCAGTTAGGCCTGCTGTACAAAGAACCTTAGGTCCTAGTTGTGGAACGTTGCAAGATTCCGAGCTGAGGATGCATAGCACAGCCACAGCAATACGTCAGTTTCAAGGTAGACCTGCGAGCAGCGATGTGAGGTGCTGCGTCGTCATTGAGGATTCCAGCGACAAGGGCTTGTGATGTCAAAGAGGCAGCACACAGTTGAGGCGATGTATTGGTAACGGGAGCTTTAGTATTTTCATAGCTCGAGATTAGACTGATGTTTGTTTAGGGTCAGAGATGGGCATCAGGATTGGATCATCAATTTGTAGAGTCGCTGTCAGCGCTGATATTGAAAAAAATATAGTGAACCTTGGTGCAGGTGTAGAAGCCAGTGTAGAGTTGGCACGTGCCTAGTAGTGGCCCCTACGAGGTCTGACATTGTGGAGGCATATCCCCAATTGAAGTCTAACTTCAGACCCACGTGTCTCTATGGGACCCAAAGGCGCACTAGAATGAGCCAGAAGTATACCGAATATGTGCAGCAAGGCCTCTTTACAAGCTGCTACAGGAGACATGGGAAAAGTGTGATCTGTATTTTGTCGCTCTTGCACCTTCTTGCTAGACTTAAAGTGGCAGAGTGGGGTTGAGTGCCACTTAGCTTTTTTGCACATTTGCCTCGATTTTGACTTGGATTTGCTGGAAAACTTTGATGCAGCAGATGATTTTTCATGGGAGCAGCCTCAAGACTGGGCCTTTGACTTGGAGCAGGAGTGGGACCAATGCTTCAACGTTGTCCTCTTGTTGAGTTTCTCCTCCTGGTCCTTAGTCACTTTGGAATGCATGAGGGCATACTTGTTCCACACTATGTAGTTGTGCCCAGAGCCCAAGCATCACAAATCCACTTCTTTTGGGTATGTGGCCAACATGTGCTTCCTGCAGTCTTCGCATGGTTTGGGTCATGTTGTTTTCATTGGGGACATCATTCCCTAGCACACTGTGAAAAGTTTTGGGTTGTTGAGAAACCAAATCAGTTCTGCATTGAAAGGCATCGAAAGAAAGAAAAGAGTGTATCATGATGAACTGTAATGATTCAGCATAGAGACAAACTTATGCTTTTTAGTATCTGAGGCACCTAAAGTTCATGCATATAACTCCGAGGTAATGGATGAACTGTATAAAGAACAAATTGGAAACATAGAAGCAATCACTGCTCACTATTCCTGACTTAAACTGTCCAAAGGTGATGCATTACAGTGGAGAAATATGTCTGAAATTAAGATGCCTTTGAGACAAAAGCAGGTGCTCAGCTCTGTGTTGGGCAAGTCCACTTGATCGTGATAAGGCCCGTGATGTCAGTGTTTTTGTGTGGCTTCACTCTGTCAATTTCTGGGTGGCATGGAACCACTGCAGGACCACCCAGAGCTAGCAGGCCGGACCATTGCCGAAGAATTCACTAGATCCAGTCTAGTGCCTGAGTATATCTTCAGGAAAGGAACCTTCGGTCAGACATATCCATTGGGTATATCCTTCTTCATCCTCACTCTTAATTTGTTACAGCAGAATTACCAAGAAAAGAAAATACCCAGGCACGGGTAAAAAAGCAACCTACATTTGCCAAAACAAGATATCAACCTTGGTGTGCAGGAACGGATACTGAGAGTCAATGCAAAAGGTGCCGAGGACAGATGAGGTGAGGAAGGGGCATGGGGACAAAGACAAAAGAAACAACCTGTGCCCACCAAGGCAACATGATGTCCTTGTTACTAACAAAAAATAGTATGCAACAAAGAGAAAAGAAGGCTGAAACCAGGACACTGAATCCGAGGGAACAGGAAAAGTGGGATATGTGGGTGGTGTGGTCACCTAGACTATCAGGATCTAATTGTCTATTTATCTGTTTATTCATGAATAGCTAACTCAAAACCTTTAGGGGCTTTTGTCACTAAAGCAAGACAAAGTCGGCAAAGAACATTCCCAAGGTTAGGTGAACAGCGGTGACAGGAGACTGCCTAAGTTATAGCGCAGCGGAGAAACAAAGTTGTTTTGCTGCTTTGTGCTAAGAGGAGATAACAGGGCTGCTCCATATCTACATGGAGATGATGCTACTGCTCTCTTGCCCATTTCTGGTGCTCTTTCAGGGTGCCTAGGGAACACACAACCCTTTGGAGGTGAGTGTGTGTTGACTAGCATAGGTTGTGCACTGGAAAGGTGCACTTCTAGTACAAAATTCTATGCTTAGACATACTATAAAACGTTCCCACATTGTAAGCTGACAGAACAGTATAGCACAAATGCAATGCGTGAAAAGTTAGAAGGAATAAAAACATTTCCCCTTCTTAGCGCCTGCCTCGAAAAGGTGTTATTTTTGGCACAAAGCCCTCTGTAGCATTGGTATTAGACAGGGTTTTGTGTCACAAACAATGAGTGGTAGCTTGGTAATACAAATCGGTGCAAAGTGCTGTATGCATTAATTTAAGAGATACTTTCTAGCACTGGAAACTAAATAGTGTATCAACACTATACACCAGTTTGCATCACTTTTTGTGTGGCATGCACCAGCACAAAGTGTTGATAATTCTGCCCCATCATGGCTCTTTGCCTGGACTTTTGACTTTTTCTCAAAGTTAGAGGCAGGGAATCTCACAATAAGTGGTCTGGCCCTGAAAAGATCTAACTCCCTGTCTGGAGAGTTTGAATCTGGAGATTACTATGAGAAGACTGGATTTTGAATGGAGGTTCACACTGTTTTTATAGTAAGTAAAGTTCATCTTCCCAAAAAATCAGACTGGTGTTGTAAAAGACCCGGGCCCAGATTTACCCCAAAAAATCACCCAACGCAGAGCAGCACGCAAAGTTTCTGCACTGCGCTGCGTGAATGTGTGAGAACTAAACAGCTCCATGTCTGTTATGATGTGGCACTGTTCTGCTCTCTTCCTGTGCTGGCACACTTTGACTGCGGTGTGACAAAAGAGACACCCTTGCACCATAGTGCAGGGTTGTCAATGTTGTGACAAGCATAGTTTTTGTACAGGAAGAGGACACTTCCGATGTAAAAACTATACTTTAAGACATTTTATACCTTTGATGTGTACTGTAGATTTTAACAGTGCATTACACAGCTTTGTGTAACTTTTGGCTACAATCCAATGCAAATCACAATTTGCTTTGGATTGTCAATACCACCACTACACTTTAACGGATACCAGTTGCAAAGTGTTTGTAAAACTAGGCCCTACTCATATAACATGCAAATTTACAAGGGCAATCCTGCCGTGGTATTTTAGTATCCATGTAACTTTCTTAAAGTTTCATACTTCTGATACGATTTTCTTGCTGCATTACTATCATCTGATTTCAGAGTTTAAATGTGAAGCAGACCTATTCATTCATAAATGTGACTAGGCACGTGAGGTCTTTGTTCTCCGAGATAATATATGTTCCCAAGTCAACAAGATCACTGTTAACTTGAGAGATTTTCTCAAATTACAAAAGCTTCCAAATTTAGGGATGCCAATTGATCTGTTTTGGCACAGATATTCATAGAAGAAAGTATTATATTTAATTTTTTGTATTTCACATGAGAAAGTGTGATATTTAAATGTGCCACTGACATTTTGTAGTGTGTATCTGCTGCGTGTCTGTGTAAGCTCCTTCCGCCTATCCCCAGTGCTGCTATTTACCTAACGGCAACCTGCTTAATCGCATGAGCCACTAGTCTGCGCAGGTTGCTACTTTGCGCCTAAAACCTAGCCCCAGCTTTTTAGGTCAAGCGTAAGCGTAAGACATCTTGTATACTTTAGTATACTTCTCTTGTCCTTTAAAAATCTTTGTTTGGTAGTGGTTAGTTCTGCCTCTTTGTCCCTTCTTTCTCTTTCATTCATCCCAGGGAGCAGGGACTAATTACAGTATAGTCTCTTTGTTTCAGGGACTAATTTATTTTTCCTTTCTTGCTTGTGTTACACTGTGGATGCTTCAGGCTGTAGCTACTTGAAATTTATTGCAGCATTCTCCCTCCCACAACCTCCCAAGCTGGAAAAGACCAGATGTTATGCTCAGATCGCAACTGCTATTACGGCGGTGCTCTGCAGCTGGTTGAGTGAGGGCAGGGCCGCTCTCTCATTAAAGAGAGGTGGAAACGAGTCCCTACTGCCTTCACTTTTATCTGTCATGTGTGTAAGAAGTCCTAGGACATCTAATGCACCCAACTAAGAACAACCACTTTAACCACCAGAACGCCCAGTGGATCCAAAATTGCAGAATGCTGTATACCCAGTGCTTAATTTGTGCTTGTTGTTTCCGGTGCTGAGCACCGGCACTTATTTGTGAGGGCCGGGGCTTATTCTTATGCCTCAAGCATTTGCTGCGAGCAAAAGACACATAAGGGAGAGACGGAAGAAGGAAAAACTAAAAAGCGTCATGAAGGGAGAAAGTAGAAAGTTGCAGGATGAGCTGAAGGGGCAGGGGTGGCCGTAATTGGATTGAAGAGGCCCGAGATGGCTTCAGGATTACGCTGCCTCAGTATTCAGTGCTGGCAGATTTAATTACAGCAGCCTCGTTTTAAGAGAAGGGCTTTGAGCACCGGCACCTCTTTATTTACAAATTAAGCACTGTGTATACCTCACTATCCTGAGGCGTAAGCTCACTTAACCAGTTGTTCTGGGCTACCCCAAAGAATGCGTCCACTATAGAAGGATGTGACTGCCACAGACTACATAGACACTTCCCTGTAAACGAATGAAGGCGGCTAACCACCGAGCTCATAATCCTGCACAGGTGAAAGGTGTACAGTTCAGGCTATATTAGCTATTGTTACACGTTAGATATGCTAAAAATTAAATTCAACAATAAAACAACGATCCATAGGGCCCTTGTGCACAACCACTTACCGCCTGCGATGTACGGGACCCAGTGTGTCCTCTGCGTGCTATTGACTCGCTATTCCTTTCTCAGACAGAAGCAGTAGATCTTGGAGCTGCATTTTGTTCGGGTGCGCTGTACTGGTACCTCTATATTTTAGGACGTTGAAAATGTATGTTTTTTTGTTTTGTTTTTACATTAATGCTTCCTGTGCATCTCACATTACACTGCATAAATCCTTTCAGGAGTGCCTCACAATTCATTAATGGTAGAGACTTTTGGAAAGTTTGAGTAAACTCAACACTAGTGAAAGCTTCTTTAAACTTTACCCACTTTTAGAATCAAGTTGAAACCTGCAGAACTACCTTTGTCTGCTCTCAGAACTCCAAACGATTCTCATCATTTATACTACAAGACAAATGTGTGGAGCAGACGGGGACTAGATATCCTGTAACATAATTGGTATTTTTATAGTACTTTCCATAACCCCTTGCGAGATCATCTGCGTTTTCGGCAAAAATATATATTTGCTGCTTTTGCTACATATTCTATCTTCTGTTGCATAATCTGCAGTTTTCGCCCAATAATTGTTTCAATGTCACACTGATCAAAACTTACTAAAAACGTGGTGCCATATGTTGCTGCACAGCAGAAGGTTCTATGCAAACATCGAATAATTATCCTTTTAAATACATACTTCCCATATAAATCCACTCAATGCCACATAAGAACAGTACACATACATGCAGTCCACACCATGCCACATACTTCCATTTAGCATAATTTCACTGTATGCCAAAATGTTCCCCACCACATAATTCAACTCCACACACCATTCCACACCACATATTTCCACATAAAACACAGAATTCCACTCCACATCACAATTCCACTCCACATCACATATATCCAATCCACAACACAGAATTCCACGTCATGCTATAAAATTCTACACCACACCACATAATTTCTCTCTACTACATGCCACTCCACGACACACAATATCACTACACATAATTTTATGGCAAGACCGGAGGCTCCTATTATGCGTTTCTTTTCTTACTTTAATTAAATAGCAGCAGTCAAGAAAACATACTACAATTCCCAGAAGGCTAAACAACAACAGCCAATGGGAATCAAAATGTAGTCATAACAGTGTACATCAATCACATGCATAGTAGGGTATTATGACATCACTTGACTGCGAACAGCCCTCTTTTCTTGCTGCTCGCAGTCAAGATAAGTACCCTTTTATCTTTCTCCACATATTTGAGTGTTGTAATGTTGTGGGGTTATTATTATTAACCTTTTTGGTTAACCTTTACTTGGTTTTCTTATTGCGCTTTGTAAACGCGTTCGTTTAACGTTATTTCCTCGTAGCTTCCTAGACGGCAGGTTGCCGCATTGATTGAGCGCTTCTCGGCTCGCGCGCTGCAATTCTGACCGTTTTCATAGCGCGCGGCGCCCCGCGCGCTCTCTGGCCATGAACCCGGGTCTTTCCTCAGGCGGCAGTTATTCTGCTCGCGCTTGAGGAAATACCTGGCGCTCTGCCAAGAGCTGCTCCCCTGAGGCTCACAAGCTATTTTTAGACGCGCTGCTCATCGCGTCTCACAGGAATTTGCAGTGTTTTCATTCCACATTACCGGCTTGACGTTCTCGGGCCTCTTAATCCTTCTGCCTCCCTCCTTGCCTCGTAGCTGTGTTTCAGCTCGTCAACGCCCACAAATTGTCCTCTTCCCTAATTTTAACCCCTCTCTGCCCAGTTCCTTTATCATTATGAATTCAGATAATTCCCCCTCACATGAGGTTGATGATATTAGACAAGAACTCTCTGCCTTCATCAAATCCTCTGTCCAACAGGCAGTTTCTTCCTCCATACAAACAATTTCAAAAAACCTAGAACATTCATTTTCTGATATGATTTCTAGGACCATGTCGGCCCAGGCTGCGGGGGAATGCAGTCAGCGCCTTTCCCCTAGTAAAAATCCTAAAAAATCTAAAAAATTGGCGCAAAAGATAAGTGAGGTTTCCTCACATGCGGCAGAGGACGCGGTTCCTCAAAAGGCTCCCACCAAGGAGTGTAAAAATGTGGACATTGGGAAACCAAATTTAAAACATAAATCTAAAGCAAAGAATATTATTCCTCGTTGATGATTTCATCATACGGATGACGATTTGTCGGATCTGGACTCCGATTCCAGTGTCTCGAATGATGCAGATGATGGTAAGTTTTCTCCCCCGCCTCCCAAAAAGACCAAGTTGTCCTCCCTTCAAACCTCCATGCTCCTAGACCCTGAGGGTTTCCCGATGTTTGACCCTTCCAATATACTTCACCCCAACTCCACTGAGTGGGTTCCCGCAGACCATGTGGCACAATATGTCTCTGCAAAAATTAATTGCCCTTTGGACAAACAAACCAGGGCGAAATTGAAATCTGAGTGCCCCCGCCCCTCCCTGTCCCGTAATTTATCCGCTACTCCCTCTATTGACCAACCTCTTTTAACATTTTTTACAAAAATGGGCAAGGATCCACGCAAAGGGGTGGATAAAGCATGGGCCTCTTGCTAAGATAAATTTCTGGATGTTATGGGACCGCTAACCCGTATTTTTGACATTGCGGAAGCAGCCAGAATAGATGGTTCCTTCATTGATCCTGAAGAACTCACTCTATGGGTTCAACATACCTTTTGCCTTTTAGGTAATGCGAATTCCGCCCTTACACACGAAAGACGCAAGGGTCTCCTCTTGAAACTTGACTCTAAGTTAGTCAACTTAGCGACTGTCCAATCCAACTCTCAAACAGATGGTGCACTGTTTGGAGAGTCCTTCATCAAAAAGTTAAGCAAGTATGTAACAACCTTTACTTCATTGGACAAGGCTCATCAATCGATGAAAAAGATGTTTTCACAGCTTGTTTTTGCAAGGGCTGGCAGAGGAAGGAACCGTGCATACCACAATCAAGGTTCCAGAGGTTATCATAACGCGTCCTACCAGGAATATAGACTGCAGTTTTATCCCCAAAGAAGCAGGGGTTTCCGCTCCAGAGGCTTCAGGAACTCCAGACCCTCTCCCCAACCAAGTAAGTCATGTTTCTTCTTCCATTCCCATAGGAGGGCGTCTCCGTTTTTTCCTTCCAAAGTGGTCACAAATCACGGCAGACCCGTGGATTCTCAACACTATTCAGGGTTATTCCATAGAACTTTACACAAGTCCTATTCAGACTCAGTTACCCCCTCTTCCTCGCTTTTCCTCAGACATGGTTTCTCTCATAACTTCGGAAGTGCAATCTCTATTGTAAAAACAAGCCATTGTTCCTATCCTTCCCGATCCAACAGGTTTTACCAGCTCAATTTTTCTGGTTCAAAAGAAAAACAAAAAGATGCGTCCTGTGATAAACCTCAAGTATTTCAACCATTTTGTAGTCTACCATCATTTCAAAATGGAAACTATTCTCCATCTCAGAGATACTCTTCTGCAACGGGATTGGATGGTTCGACTGGATCTTCAAGATGCGTATCTAGTAGTCCCAATCCATTCTCATTTCAGGAAGTTTCTCCAATTTCAGTGGTTAAACCAGTTTTTTCATTTTACATCTCTACCATTCGGTCTCTCATCAGCCCCATGGTGTTTCACCAAACTCATGAAACCTGTGGTAGCTTTTCTCAGGGCGCAAGGCGTCAGACTCATCATCTATCTCGACGATATTTTAATAATGAGTCAGTCCCCACAGTCCCTCCTCTCTCATCTATCTCTCACTCGTTCCCTGCTATCGGAACTAGGCTTCATAATAAACAGAGAAAAATCCATTCTAATTCCATCTCAAGTTATAGAATTCTTAGGATTCCAAATAGATTCAATTTCGGCCACCCTGAGGCTCCCTTCCGCAAAGATCAAGACCATAAAGTCGGAAATTCTACAAGTCCTTCGCAGTTCTCAGATATCCCTAAGAACGTTAGCGCGAATTGTGGGTCTACTCTCATCTTCAATTCAAGCCATATTCCCAGGTCCTCTCCATTACAGGGCCCTTCAAAGGTTGAAAATCTGTCACTTAAGGAAGGGTCTCTCGTATGCAGATATCATCCCACTAGACGTCGATTCTCGCACAGAGCTTCAATGGTGGATAGACCTTTTAGATGCTTGGAACGGAAGGACTATCTTTGCATCAGCCCCAGATCTAGTATTAGAATCAGATGCAAGCCAATCAGGATGGGGGGCCTGATGTGGACCAATCTCAACTGGAGGCACATGGTCGTTAGAGGAGTCCAAAATGCATATCAATTGTTTAGAGATGCTTGCCGGCTCCTTTGCAATCAGAAGCCTTGCAAAAAACAGAGGGGCATATTTATACTCTGTTTGCGCCGGAATTGCGTCGTTTTTTTTTACGCAATTCCGACGCAAAACTGACTCCATATTTATACTTTGGCGTTAGACGCGTCTAGCGCCAAAGTCCATGGAGTTTGCGTAATTTTTTAGCGTGGACACCTACTTTGCGCTAATGAGATGCAAGGTGGGCGTTCCCGTCTAAAAAATTGACTCCGAGGCATGTGCGCCGTATTTACACTCCCGGGCAAAATTCACGCCCGGGAGTGGGCGGGTCAAAAAAAATGACGTACGGGCGCTTTTGCGCCGTTTTTTAGCGCCTGGACAAGGCAGGCGTTAAGGGACCTGTGGGCTCGGAAGGAGCCCAGAGGTGCCCTCCCATGCCCCCTGGGACACCCCCTGTCACCCTTGCCCACCCCAGGAGGACACCCAAGGCTGGAGGGACCCATCCCAGGGACATTAAGGTAAGTTCCGGTAAGTACTTTAAAAAAAAAAAAATTGTGGCATAGGGGGGCCTGATTTGTGCCCCCCTACATGCCACTATGCCCAATGACCATGCCCAGGGGACAGAAGTCCCCTTGGCATGGCCATTGGGCAAGGGGGCATGACTCCTGTCTTTGCTAAGACAGGAGTCATTTCTATGGGGGTTGGGAGTCGAAAAAAATGGCGCAAATCGGGTTGAGGCGAAAAATTTGCCTCAGCCTGACTTGCCCCATTTTTTGGCGCCCAAGCTCCATATCCCCCTACGCCGGCGCTGCCTGGTGTACGTCGTTTTTTTTCACGCACACCAGGCAGCGCCGGCGGCTAACACCGGCTAATGTCATTGATTAAATACCGCGCCCGCATGGCGCTTCAGAATGGCATTAGCCGGCGCTAATTTTTTTGACGCAAAACTGCGTTAGCGCAGTTTTGCGTCAAAAAGTATAAATATGGCCCAGAGTGCGCTGTGCCATTCTCCTCAGAATGGACAACATATCAGCAGTCCGCTATATCAATCATCTGGGAGGCACAAAATCCAAACCTCTGACGGAATTAGCCAAGGGGTTTTGGGAATTCTGCCTTTTAAACCACATTTCGGTTCATGCAGAATATCTTCTGGGGTCTCTCAATTCGGTGGCAGATTGGCACTCTCGTCATCTGCGAGATTCAAGCGACTGGAAACTCCATATTTCAATTTTCCAAACCATTCAAAACAAATGGGGTCCCCTAGTAATAGATCTTTTTGCATCACATCTCAATTCCCAGCTTCCTCTATTTTACAGCTGGCGCCCAGATGCATTGGCTGTAGCATCAGATGCTTTCTTACAGGACTGGTTCCCTTCCCTCAATTATGCATTTCCCCCTTTCCTCATGATCAGCAGGGTGCTGGCCCATCTCAGACGCCAACAAGCCACTATAATTCTCATAACTCCCTTCTGGCAGTCTCAAACCTGGTTCCCAGCTCTTTTAGAATTATCAATAGACTTCCCGGTCCTGATTCCTTCCTTCCCGAACCTATTGCTCAACCCTCTAGGTCATTCTCACCCTCTTATATTGGACAATGTGCTAACCCTCTCGGCATGGAAAGTCTCGGGCAATCCCAATTTGTCCCGAGCATTTCAGCAGAAGCTTCCCGATATATCTCTCAGTCTTGGGCCCCAGGTACAAAAAAGGCTTATTCATCAGCCTGGTCTATTTGGCACAGCTGGTGTTTGGGAAAACAAATTGATTCCTTTTCAGCAGATTTGATTTTTATTCTCAATTTTTTAGCAGCCGAAGCCAGTAAAGGCAAAGCCTTCCGTACTATCAACCTTTATAGATCAGCTATTTTGGCCAATCATTCCCTAGTGAATGGGAAACCTGTGGGAGAACATCCTTACCTAAATACAGTCGATTATGGGATGTTTCTACTGTTTTAAAATTTCTATTCTCTTGGCCTGATAATCTCATGCTTTCTCTAAAAATGTTATCTGCAAAGCTAACCATGTTATTGTGCCTTGTTTCTATTAAACGTCTTGCAGATGTTAGAGCTCTAGATATATCTAACCGTCAGTTTACTCCTTCTGGGGTCATGTTTACTGTGGTTCGTCGAACTAAAACTAATTTATCCTCAGTTTTTTATCCTTATTTTCCTGACTATCCGAAACTATGTGTGGGACAATGTTTGAAAGTGTATGAATCGAAGACTGCAGATTTAAGATCCCCTTCTCATTCCCAATTATTAATTTCATTCAGGAAACCTCACTCTCCCGTTTCGGCCGCTACTCTGGCCCGGTGGGTTCGTTGGTTGATGTCTTTGGCGGGCATAGATACATCTATGTTTGGGGCTCACTCTTCCAGAGGGGCAATGGCTTCTAAAGCGTTCTGGACAGGTTCCCATTTAGAAGACATTCTTAAATCTGCAGACTGGTCTAATGACAACGTATTCAAAGTTTTTTATTGTAAACCTATTGATAATGTTTCTCTGAATATAACTAATATGCTTTAAACTCGCATAATAGGAGCCTCCGGTCTTGCCATAAAATGTAGATTTTCCTAGTATTATGACGGAAAGTCTTAATTTTATTAAAGACATGGAGGCGAGTATTATCCCTCCACTTTCATTAACTT
Source organism: Pleurodeles waltl (assembly GCF_031143425.1). NCBI lineage: Eukaryota > Metazoa > Chordata > Amphibia > Caudata > Salamandridae > Pleurodeles > Pleurodeles waltl. Next base: position 1,985,071,184 of record NC_090440.1, on the reverse strand, counting down.
TGTTTTTCTTTCCCACCCTTTATTCTAGCGCCATTGGCCATCACTCAGTCTTCCACTTAAGTCTCCTCCTTCTGCTTGGATTTCTACTCTACAAACTTCCATGGCTCCGTTCAAAGCTGGACTTCCCACAGGAGTAATCTACCAGGATCCGTCGTGGTTACTTTGGATTTTGAACTATTGTTCTGATGTTTTGTCGTTTATTATGGCAATTCTCATTTTGTTCTCTATAGTTCCATTGTTTAATTCTAATTGACTCTCTCACAAGAAAAGAGGGCTGTTCGCAGTCAAGTGATGTCATAATACCCTACTATGCATGTGATTGGTGTACACTGTTATGACTACGTTTTGATTCCCATTGGCTGTTGTTGTTTAGCCTTCTGGGAATTGTAGTATGTTTTCTTGACTGCTGCTATTTAATTAAAGTAAGAAAAGAAACGCATAATAATCGCCTCCGTGTCTTTAATAAAATTAAGACTTTCCGTCATAATACTAGGAAAATCTACATTACACTCCATGTCACACATTACCACTACACATAATTTAGTACACTCAATACCACATAATTACTAACCACATAATTCCCCTGAATGCCACACAATTCCACAACAAACAATTCAAATACAACCCAAAACCACTCTACTTTATAACACATAGGTAAAAAAATTAACATTGACAATGCCAATAGCTCTCGGATTGCCAAGACCGATAGGCTTTGCAAGTGCTTGGGTTGTTGGATGTGGGTGGCCATTCACTAGTGGCACGTGAAGTAACAATAGATGTTGTCGCACCCAGGATAATGTGCTGCATGGCTAAATACTCATAAGGTCCCAAAAGAGAGACGTTTTGGCTATGCCAATGCTTGTTTATTTTGGAACTTAAACCTACCTGTAAAGAGGCCACTGAAGCCATATTTCACAGTGTCCACTTGGGAAGCTATGGTCAGTTTTAGCTCTACTTTTGTGAAAAAGTGCATGCATTTTTTCCACTTTTTAAAGTCAAGTCAACCTCTGCTGTACTCTCGCTTTGGGTGTTGCATGTCCACTGCCTTAAACTGCAACCTTACTCACTTGAAACATACTTTGATGTTACCAGTGCATTTGACTCAGAGGTTCTAGGAAAAGCATGAGCCTGATCTTTTTAGTCAGCTGGTCCGTTTTGTGCTACAGATCCTCATGCTTTCATGAACAGAACATTCTTTCCACAGTTTCCAGTCTTAACGGGGATGAAATAGCCTACCCATAATGCCATTCTTTATCTGACATGGCTACTTGGCCAAGTTCTGGAGCACGAATTTGTGCATTGGGGCATGCAAGCCTAAATTACAGTAGAGAGAGGAAAACAGGGCCATATCTTAATAGATATGGCTCAGTTCTATTCTCTCCTGTTTACGCAGTGTGGTGCAGCAACTATTGTTGCTGTGCTTTGTTGCATTAATTTGTGGTACCTCTGAATCCTGCTTTTCTAAAATGTTGCTTCTTTTCTTCTCAACCCTTTTCACCTTCTGGGGCATATTTATTGTTGAGTTGCGTCGCCGTTTCGTGATGCAAGAGGGCGCAAGGGTGGCACAGCTACTAAATCAGATTTATCAAGCAACTCAAGGCCACCTTGCATCGGCCTGCATGGCTTGATAAATCTAGAGTAACGCAACGCAGTCCAAATCGCTGCCTTGCGTCACTCTGCCCCAGGGAGGCATTCCATAGGTGGAGCTTGGATGTTCCCACTCATCCACTCATGAATTTTGGCGCATTCCCAGATTTACTAACACTGTTAAACCTGGGAATGCGTAGAAGTGCTACACCTTCCAAGGGAAGCCTCAACGAGGAGAAATATCTTTATTTGTCCTCCTTGTTTCCTCTTTCAAAGTGTTCTGCATTCTGCGGCACACTTAAAAAGACAAAAATGCTTCTGGGGATTGTTTTTGTGCAAGAAGGTGTCTCTTCCTGCACAAAACAATCCTGCCTACAACGCAGGCACTCTTGTACCATGAGGCAAATGCACCAGTTTTAGAAAAGGACAGGAATGTTAAATACATTGCATTCCTGCCCTTTCAAGCAGCACAGAAAGGTGACTTGATGCATTGCGCTGAGTGACAAAATTATAAATATGTGCCCTAGACCTTAGATAAAGCAAATGGTAGCATATTGTGAACTGTTTTCTTTCAGTTATTACATCTGTCTCTTCATAATAACGACAACTCTAGCACGTGTGAACAACAAAACGTTTGCAATGTGCAGAATTTAAAATGAATGAAAACACTGCCTTATTTTGCTTTGCAAAGCAGGTTTTGACACATCCCATGGTTTACATGGCCTTGTAAATCTGGGGATGGGTCAAAATCCATGTGTGTTGCATGGGAACACCTACTGCAATGCCCATGGAATGCCTCCCTAACGTAGAGGAAGGCAACACATTGATTTGCACTGCCTTGCCTTACTCCATATCTATGAGGCCATTCAAAGTCATGCAAAGTGGCTTTGTGTGGCCTCATAAATATGATTAAAAGGTTTGTGCCATCGTTATGTCACAAAACTTGACTTAAAGGTGGCACAAAATGCTCATACATATGTCCCTTACTCCCGTAAATGCACTTCATGCATTTCAGAGCAGCATGTTTCTCGCAGCCTGACCATGTCAACAACCATTTGCTGCTGTCAGGAAGGCATTTGCTGCCATGCCAGGGAAGCCTAAATGCAGAGCTACTAGGGAAATATAGTGCATTGGTCAGAGTTGTACTCAAGATACCACAGAAGAGCAAATGACAAGCTTTATTATGGAAAACAATGGACGTACAGCGGGCCTCTATGACACAGTTATATCATTATTGAGGTTTTCCCTTCAATGCTACTTCATCATAACCCATATACAAGCACTCTTTCAGTTGGAGTACAATACTTCTTACAAATCAAATCCTGTACTCTTGACTCCAAATGTGTGGGCGGAGCCAAAGCCCCTGGTGATTCTCATCACATAGTTGTCTGCCCACAGCTGAGCTGTCATGAGACCATAAAGAGTATTCTGTAAGGGAAAAAGACAGTTTTCACTTAACAGTCAGCACCAGCATCAGGCGCCGCCTAGTGGTGCAGCTGCTGTTAGCTGCCTAATCATAAATTAACCAGTCAGGCCTGCTTTTTATGGTATTGCTTGACAGCACAGCTCTCGCCAGACAATTATGTGAGCATCACTCAAGAGGGGCTTTGGCTCTGCGCACATGTTGGGAGCCAGGAATACATGTTGGGATTGGGCAGAAACTGTGTGGTTTCACGAAAAAGTACTTGGCCCCCACACAATCATTTTCATTTATTTATCCAGCTGCCTAAGCTTGAACTTTCAGGGGCACACACATTACCTTTTTAATGCTATTAAAGTGTCTTAGATAACTATACATTGGGTGTTGTTTTTCTCTGGGAGCAGTGCAGACAGAAGGAGGGCAATCATTAAGCTACATGGATTTGTAGGTCTGGCTTGACAGTGCAGCTGTCACCTGGCCTATTGGACTACACCAGTATTATTCTGCAGTTCTAGCTTCCACACAAATATACATCTATTCTCATGTTAATAACATGCAACGCTTCACATTACCATAGAACATTCCTTTAAAGCCAGACCTATTGGCACTGCCAAGGCCTGTTTTTACTATATAAATAGGTTTCTGGCAGGAGCACAGGGGCCTGAAAAACAAAGGCCCATATTTATACTTTTTGACGCAAAACTGCGCCGGCGCAGTTTTGCGTAAAAAATATTACCGCCGGCTAACGCCATTTTGGTGCACCGTGCGGGCGTCATATTTATACTTTGACGCATGGCGGCGCAAACCACAGGTGGGAGTCATTATTTTTGACGCACACCGCAGCGTCAAGTCATAAAGCAAAACGACTTTAACGCAGCGGAAATGACTGTGGGTCGATTTACGACAAAGCAAACCGGATATGCGCCATTTTGTTTGACGCCATAGTGTCCAAAAAACCAGCGAACACTGCCATTCCACCAGAGGAGAGCCAAAATGGATCCCAGATGCCACTACAGACCTCAGGAAGATGACAGCAGACCAGGAACCAGCCAGGATGTCCCACACAAGAACCAGGACACTTTTAAGAAGAAAAGAAAGTGTCGCTTTAGTGCAGAGGAGCAGGAAATTCTGGTTAAAGAGGTGACGGAACACCAGCACCAACTGTTTGTCACCTCAAAGTTGCCAGTCAGTAGGAAAGAGGCTATATGGCAACAAATTGTCGACAATATTAACAGTGTGGCTGAAGTACGCAGAACTGTCATCAAGTGCAAGAAACGCAGGCATAACTGCAAGCGCAGGACCAAGGAAAAGATGGCCAGGAACAGGAAGGCAGCACTGCAGACTGGAGGGGGAGTCCAGCACACCAGGAGGCCCTGGACCACATGGAGGAGATGGTCGCAGCCGTCATCCCTGAGGAGATCGTCACAGGGATTCAAGGACAGGACAGCGCAGACTACCAGGAGACAACGCACATGCAGGGTAAGTCGCATGGGGAATTAAAATGCAATAATGTCAACTACAACTGGGGGGAGGGGATACCGACCACTAAATGCATGGAGGCCATCTAATACATGTGGTGGCATGGGTAAAGGGGCACGGCAGGGGGGTATGGCCCGTTCTGAGAAGACCTGGGGCACACCATTACACAACACCAACAACAGTCCCATGGGGGCATGCTGTCATGCCAACGATGGAGCAAAGGGAAAGCCACGCCAGGAGGGAAGGCCACAACGTCAAACTGGCATCCCGGCACACGTCAGCCACCATACCTCCTACATTAACTAGGGCCCTATTAACAACCTCTAGCCATACCGACAACTGGAATGTAACTGCGACAACAGTTGCCACTACCACCTCTGCTTGTGTGCAGCTCAAGTAGCCAATGGCAGTGACCTCCCCATGGATCATACACACCTAAATTAGGGGGTGAGGATGACAACTGCAACAATCCCCAGAAACAAGACAAAGGCCCCAGTACTCTCAAATGTCAATGCCCATAGTTGTCGCAAACATCAGCCAATGTAAACAACAATAGGAGGTACACAGCACTAAGGACACACCCATGCTGCATATGTCAGGGTCCATCCTGTCCCTGAGTAACAATGCAACATCCCAAATGTCATACTGCTCAGACAACAGCATTGAGGGGGGGACACATGTAACTAGTCACTGAAATACACCTGCACAGTCAGAGGAGGAAATAGGACACTGATACGATTATCAGGGCAATCCAATGTAACACACATTCCCCAACAACAGCAGGACACATTACCAATTTCAACATCCATATCGGATCATAACGTTGCCATGTATAGGATATGCCACATGTCAATTACATTTAAGTGGATGTGAAAGATCAGAAATTGGGGCAGGTCCAGATTGTTAAGTGTGCTGCCAGGGCCATCAGTACACCCACAGCCAGTGAAAGGTCTCACAATGAGAATGGATGTACACGGAGGGTTGAGTAGGAAAAGAAGGTGGCAATTCTCTATTTGGCCTAAACCAACACCTAGAGGCGATGAGGCTGACAAGTCTGATAACTCAGTAACATACATGTGACACACAGGTGGGCCATAGGCCTGGGAGAATGCTCATTCGAAGGACTGGAGAAATTAACACAAAACAAGATCACAAAGTGAATTCATCAAAAGGCAGGCACGTCACATCAAAATTGCCACAACACAGACACACTAATTGTACCCTGTTGCATTGCAGAGGAAGATGTATCTCCTGCCGATATGCCTGTCCCAGATTTCCCTGATGACATGGATGACGAGCCGATAAACATTCCCCAGGAGACTATCCAAAAGGTCCTTGACACCCTCCAGACCCCACCTTCAGTCACAAGGAGGAGCACAGAACAAGCAGCCATCGCAGAGGATCCACCCACCACCCCAATTGTAAGACCTGCCAGCTCCAATACAGCTGAGGACTCAGACGACACTGGCACCAGCTTTGAGAGAACTGTAGTTGGAGTACAGCGGGAGCTGGCCAAGGAGGTGCGGGTGGGGATGCAAACTATGGCAGCCAGCCTTGAGGGGATGCGTTCGTGCATGATGTCATCTGCAGATCAGGCAGCAGCTATGCAAGCCCTAACATCCATACTGCAAGGACTACGAGAAACTGTCAAGGAATTAACCACTGCAGTAAGGGAGTTGCCACAACACCTCGCACCCCAAACCTTCCACTGCATGCACGAATGCAATCATGACTCCCTCAGGGCCGACCTGGCTGCCTACCATCGTGATGTGGCTGCTATTCTCAAGAACCAGCAGACCCTCCTAGCTGCAGTACTGCCCGTAAGACCTTCACAGGGAGCAGCGACCGGGATGTCTGACTCCATGTCTTCTAACACTGAGGTGTGTGTTGCCCCTTCAAAACCAACAACAACAAGGACAGAGCAGGCAACACACACATCAGAGGAAGAAGACATGGAACGGATCACATTCACAAGCACTAGTCCCTGCCACATGGCCCACATTTACCAAGGTCCTGCGCTTTGTAACTTGCCAGTCTTGCAACAACTTTACTCAAGCACTGTTCTGCAAACCACTGTATATCTTGTCACCCAGCCCAGTGATTGTCTCTGTCCTACTCATTGCCAAATCCTGTCCCTCTGCACTGTCTGAAACATCAACCCCTGCATGTGAAAAGCATTTCCGTAACCCCTTGTGTTGGATCACAATGTAAGATGTCACTATAATGGACTCACAATCATGGACAATGTACAGATAGCACTACAGCACGTTTCAATAAATAGCACTTACACAACAAATCTGTCTCTGGGTAATGTGACATATCAACTGTGAAGTAGATAACTGAAATGTGCCTACTGTCAAATTACGTAGCTTGTCAATACAACCGTCCTGATAATATGTAGTCAGAGAATTCTGCACAGTGCCCATGATTGCATCATACTCTGCCCATCCTGAGGGACAAATCTGATGAAGTGGGAAACCATACACCACCATGCTGTGTTGGACAGAAGAATGGTTCCTCAGGGGATAACTAAGTCATCAAATAGTGGCCGCAAAATGTTGTCAACATGCAAAAATAACACAATAAACATGCCACACTAATCTAAGTAAACACTAAAAAAAGTGCATAAATGAAGGTGTCTAAGTTAACATACAAATAGGTAATCATGCCGAACTGTGTCACAAATGATGTATGAGGGTCATGAAGATAAGAATACAAGATTGCCAATGAGAACTCATCTTATAAGGGTGTGCATGATCACCACACTGCAGTCAGACCTAAAACTGTTTTCCCAATATCAAGTCTGGAAGCACTGTTTGTGACTTTCAAAACACACTTATCAACAGAAACACATTGGGATCCATATTAACTGTGATTGGTGGTTGCAACGAAGGGTCGACACTTTGCAAGGTAGCTCTGGGCTAGCTGCCAATCGTACAGCTCAGTTGGGATTTGTTTGTAGCATAGGACACAGATGTTATAGTACAAAATTGATGTACACTGAATCCAAACCCACGATCAGGTACCATTCAACACATACTATTAAGGGTTAACCAAATATTTATTAAATGCTAATCACAGATGAGGAAACTGAGGGAAAAATCTTACCTACCCTAATCTACCCTGACTACTCATTACCCACAACTGTCCCTAACTAACCTAAGCTACACTTACTTATCACATGTAATGAAACGTTCTAAACATCTACCCCCCACCCCCCTTATGAGACAGGACACATGGAGGACAACACATACTAACCTAAACACATACTATACTATCCTATACAAATATATATTTTTTTTTATTTTATTTAATTTGTTTGTTGTTTTTTTGGATCTTTTAAAAAAAAAAAATTAACACACAAGAACCCCAACATAGCCCCACACCCACCCACCCACACATGTAATAAGTAAAAATAGAAACAAGCAGGCCCCCCCACCCCCCACCCACTAACACTAACTAAACTAACAGCCTATACTAACCTAACACTAAGCCCCCTAAGCCCACTAACTATAAGAACAAGGAAAGAGGAGGGAGGGGAGGGAATCATGTCCACAGTAAAAAGTCTAGAGGTTGGCCCTCCGGAGGGTTCTCTTAATGGACTTAACCCACCGGTTAATGTGCCGCACATCCCGGGTCAGGTGGCTCAACTTGCGCAGCACTTTGTCCATCTTACGATCCATTCGGTTGAAGGCTGCAGGGTCAACAGATGGAGCAGTGGCAATCTGGGTACCGGTGGAGGAGGTCTGTGTGGGTGTGGTGCCAGGCCTAGTGGGCTGTCCTGCACCAGTGGCAATGCTGGGGCCTGGAAGTCCAGCAGTTGTCGGACCAACAGTGGCAGCTGTGGGTGGGGCCACCTGGCTCGTATTGGTGGTTGTGCTGGTGGTGGCTATGGTGGGCAAAGTAGGCCCACCCTGTGGGAAGGCTCTCCATGCCCCGGAGGCCTGTTCATGGCAATATCACCGGGCCATCCTACGGAACCCCGACTCCACCAGCAGGATGTGCTGATATCGCATGGCCCGGCGCTGAAATTCACGGACCTGGTCTGGAGTCATGTTAGCAGCTGTGAAGACAAATGCAGATATTCTACATTAGTAACTGCATTGTGTGAAATGGCACAGCAAGTTTATCAGACATTACATCTAATGTACTTGTAACAGCTCATATCACAATACAGATCATTGAATGTCCCTGAGGAAGTGCATGGCAGGCCAGACTACAAAGGTCACATCACACAAAGCACATCCATAACCTACAAGATGGGTAACAACTGGCTTTGACTTGCAATCTGAGTTCTGCCAGTTATCAGCTAAGAATCATGCTGCATATCCTCCGCCAAGACCTGGGCTCTAAATGTCAGTGTACGGAAAGCAAAACTAAAGCCACATGTTCTGCAAGTTGTAACTGGACTTGCCAGTATAGTACCAAGTGCCAAACCTGAGTGTGTATAATAGTTTGCAACCAAACCGTCACTTATTCACATGTATGTGTAACATACTGGTAGCATCAGTACTAGGTACCCCATTCACAAACCCATGGCCGTGTGAGAGGGGGGGTGGATACACACCTATAATTTGCCAACAACATGTACACCGAGTAGTGTATAGGAAACTCCACACATGTTTGTCTCTACAGACACACCACAGGTAAGGTCTATCTACAATTAGGAGTCAGCAAACCCTAGAGCACTCATAGGGTCAGACGTGTCAGGAAATGCAGAACTTGGTACACAACATATACTTCCAGTGCGGCCTGACTTACATCAGACACAGAGGGGCATATTTACAGTATACTCTGTTTGCGCCGAATGTGCGTCAAAATTTTTGACGCACAATCGGCGCAAACCCTGCCCCATATTTATACTTTGACGTCCGACCCCGCGGGTGTCAAAATTCCACAATGTGCGTCATTTTTTGGAAGGGGGAACCAGCCTTGCGTTAATTATATGCAAGGTAGGCGTTCCCTTCCAAAAAATGACTTTAAGGCCTGTGCCCCTTATTTATACTCTGACGTCATTTTGACGCACAGGAGGGGGCAGGCCTTAAAAAACGTCGCACAGCATGATGAGCGCCGTTTTTTAACACCTGGGTCAGGGCAGGCGTTAAGGGACCTGTGGGCTCGGAAGGAGCCCAGAGGTGCCCTCCCCTGCCCCCAGGGACACCCCCTGCCACCCTTGCCCACCCCAGGAGGACACCCAAGGATGGAGGGACCCATCCCAGGGAAGGAAAGGTAAGTTCGGGTAAGTATTTTTTTCCGTTTTTTTTTGTGGCATAGGGGGGCCTGATTTGGGCCCCCCTACATGCCACTATGCCCAATGGCCATGCCCAGGGGACGTAAGTCCCCTGGGCATGGCCATTGGGCAAGGGGGCATGACTCCTGTCTTTGCTAAGACAGAAGTCATGTCAATGGAGGTTGGGCGTAAAAAAAAAATGGCGCAAATCCGGTTTGAGGCCTGAATTTTGCCTCAGACCTGACTTGCACTGTTTTTTGATGCTCAACCCCCATTTTCCCATACGCCGGCGCTGCCTGGTGTGAGTCATTTTTTTTGACGCACAAAAGTCCGCAGCGCCGGCTAACGTCATTCCATTAATAAGGCGCCCGCATGGTGCGTTGGAATGGCGTTAGCCGGCGGTAAAAGTTTTGACGCACAACTGCGTTGGCGCAGTTGTGCGTCAAAAAGTATAAATATGGGCCAGAGTTGCTAGAACACCCATGATCATGAATTGCATGCACACCTAGGCCATTGCACTCAGGTTCCACAGACTTGTAGCACTACATGTGGAAGTACATGCTGCTAGGAGGTTCTACCTACTGTTTCAAAATAACGTAGGTAAATAGGGAAGCAGATGTGTATTGGAAAGCTATTTGCTGTACCAATCTTAGAGAATGTGGGTCTGACAGGCTGACTAAATTGGGGCTGACTTCCATTGCGACTCTTGGTGATACAAGTGTCATACACATGACTAACCCCTGTACTCACAGTGGGGCCTACAGGAATGTCCTACAATCCCTACATGATACCATTGGATACGCATTGGCCAACTCAAAACATGTGAGAACTGCATTCCCACTCATGGACCAAGAGAAAAGCTTGCCCAACGCATCACACCTTGCTATGCGTCCAACTCACACAAGTCCATAACCAGCAAACTCAACACATAACAGACATATCAACACCTACTGGAGTGGTCGGGTCCTCAAATGTCACCACTTCTCCCACAGTGTAGGGTGCCGGGCCACCTGTAAGGTATGGAAGGAAAAAATGTGCTCAAAATCTGTGCACAGTGCAACAAATTCATAAACTTTTACAATGTGTAGGCTGAATAAGGAAATGGCAGTCATTCAGACATGATGGTACTGCATCTGATATATCACGGCCAACTTGTACATAGCATGGGTCTCCAGTGACAGTTACACACATATCTGCACACATACATTGGCCCTAACTATCATGTGGTTGCAATTATGCCCCGTAATTGGTGAGCAGTAAAAATATGGAGTGTAATCGACTCATCATGTGCATCCAAGAGAGACATCCAAAGCCTGGTTACTTGAGGACTGCATTACCAGTCAAACATGCCTTGTGGCCATGACACATTTATTGCACATAGGTCCAATGTACAGAGGGAGGGGCAGGGACTTTTGTAAGCCATCCTATTGTTACAGTTTATTCAATTGATGTGGCCCAGCTATGCTGATTTGCACCAACCATGGAGATGTGAGGCCATGTCCATACACTTTGACTGCCATCCATATTTGGATTGTGGCACAACTAACTCCAAATACCAGTCTAAGATGTTAGCTGAGTGCACCTTACACCTTTTCACGATGTTTTCAAATCCAGAACTGACATGTATCAAAAAAGATCAAGGAACACAATAATCCCACACATTCATAGTACTTCCGTGAACGCTTTCCTTCCACACTCACCAGACTCACATGAGACATATGTCTGAGCCACTTTGCTATTATCAATTGACGTGAAGGCAGCACTCATTTTCTGCATCATGTAGTGATTCTAAAGTCAGTCTAGCAATTGCGTCAACAAAGTTGGCCTAAATGTTGGTACATCTGTACTTCTCTGTCAATAGTACCCTATATAGACCTGATTGGCTCCTATTTTGTTAGCTTTTCTGACAAAAAGGCCGCACCCATTTCCTTCATGGAAAAGTAACCTGTAAGTTTGCTGAGCATGTGCTACCTGACAGCTAGCAATTGTGATCCTTGCCATAGTGCATCAATGATCTCTTTATATTTCCCCAGCATTACACACAGTCAGCAAGTTAGCTGGCAGACATTGTACTAATTCCCTTATGTCACTACAGAGCATTTAATTGTGCACAGTAACATGATTCGTACTCACCAACAGTGCCACCAATCATGATTCCCAGGTGGTCCAAGAGATCCTGCTCCCTGGTGATGAGGTCAGCCCACCGGTGCTTCAGCTGGTGGTCACTCCTCTGGCTGGCATACACACGCTGCAGGTGATGCAGCACCTTTCCCCACCGGATTCTGCGCGCCTCTGTTGGATACCCCTGTATCACCCTGCCCCCTGCCTGGATCATGAGCGGCAAGAAATGCGTCACAAGCCAGATGAACCCCCCCAACTCCTCTTCCCCCATCCTGCCAAGACGTGGCCTACCAGACATACTTGGAAGTGAAATGGAATAGGGGTAAAAGAAATAGAAAGGGGAAAAGGGGGAAAGTAGGGGTACAAAGACAGAAAAAAAGTAAAAGTAAACCTAAACACTAAAAGAGCCCAACTATCCCCAAACTAACACTACCCACAACAGACTCCCACAAACAACAAAAACACAAGATAAATGGACAAATGTAGACAAAACACAGTAGTACAGTATACACCAACAATATTTATTTCACAAATTGACAATACAGATAGCACACAGGACAAATACAGCACAAAATCTCAGGACAACACTCTCTACACAGCCACACAGTCTAGAAGGATCATAGACTGCAAAGTGAAAGTGAAAGTACAACCAATGTACATGATCTGTAAACAGGATATCCTATTACACCACTTCCTGTATGAAAAGTCCCGCCTTTTTCGTATTATGCATCATTTTTTTGTTTACCAAAACTGTATTTGTGTCATTTTTTTGGACGCACAGAAGTGAAAATTAACCCGCATCCACATAATAGTACATGGACTGTACAAATATCTGGATGCGGGCTAAATTTCACTCCTGTGCGGCGAAAAAAATGACTCAAATACAGTTTTGGTAAACAAAAAATGACGCATAACGCTAGGGGCGTCAAAATTACAGTGCATTAACTGGTTTTGGGCATTTTTACTTGTTTTTTGGTTATGTTACATTTGGAACACATCAGAGATAGGCTGATTGAAGACAGTATGGTGTTGATGGTGTATGTTCACATGTGTGACATCATACTGCAGCAGAACATGATCCACTACTCCCTTCACAGTATTTTTACAGTTGGCTAACGCAATAGATGGTCATAAGTGTGGCTTACATATATGTGTTGCACAAATTGGGCATGTTTGGCATAAGGAGAGGATAGCAATGTGACGCACATATGTACAATACCTAAATGCCTTTGGCTCAAATTGTATGCTTTGGCAACTAATGTGTTTGTTGACCAAGTGTGTGTGTGTATCACATGAAGCATAATTGTACATATGCTTGTATGAATGTGATGTCCATGTGTCCAATCCTTAGATACAAGTCATATTGGAAATGAGCGAGGGCATGTGTTAGTCATACATGTAACAACACCTGTAAAGTGTACTTCGAAGTTTTAGGGTCAAGTAGACACCACATGTGACATAGCATGCACCAGATGGATGGCAGATGCTTGTTCATGTCAATGGTCCACATTTTCTACATCCTATGTCCTACAGTATTGGTAAGAGCTTCCTAGGCACTAGTTGGTGAATCCCACAGTGAGTCATACACATGCATGGAGGAAGTGGGTACCATGTTGTTTGCACAGACAGACAAGGGTGAATCTCAAATGTATGATGACACCACAGTTGAGGCCATAGAAGTGAGCCCCAACTATCAAGTGGCTGTGGTGGACCAGCATGCAAGACAGCACGTGTCCACTTATTTCCAGTGATCAATTGCACATAGGTGTCTTGTTCATGTGTGTGGTCCAAATATGATCCTGTATACTTTTTGGGGTGTAATTTGTCACAGTTCGGTCCAGGACTAATCATGAGTCAGTGGCAGCTATTCCTGTATCTACTGAGTATCCTTGGTTGATCAATGTGAGTAAAGTGGATGTGGACATGTGAACCAACATGTGGATGGTCCCACCCTGTCACTAAAGACGTGTAATGAGACAGTCAACAGGGCATCCTTGGTGTACTGAGTGAGATAATGTCTCAGGTGTCATGTTTCAGCAGGTGTCATTACAACATTTGTACACAGGTTGGCCTCTGCACTTCCCATTGCATCTGGGAACATCATAGCCTCTGTGCTGATTATTCTCGCAGCTATTCACCACACACGGCCCATCAATATGTTGTGCGCACTGTGATTCTGTGTGTGAACTGTCATGGTCCTGACATTTGTGTATTATTCATGGACATTATCAGAGGTTGCTGGTTGTGCTGAAAGCCCCGTACCCAATCCCTGCCTACGGCCCTGGGACACTGTCACACTTTGTTATTCATGCATAAATGCAACCCAGACAAGGGATGGGCCATGAATTTTGCTTTTCCAAGAGGATGTAACTCAAATGGTACACTTAAAAGGCAGATAATGCTATACAATGTATTTGTGTATGCATGGAAGAAGCCCATGCCCAATGCCCCCTGATGAATGAGAGGTTTGCTAACGCAAGTGTGGTACATATGTAGACACAGGGATACTTTAGTGTGACGCACAGACAGTTGGCAGTCAGGCTGACAGAATGCAAGGTGATTCAGGATCCAGCTACTTGACAAGTTACGTAATCAGTGGTCTGACTGAGACTGTTTGGAGGACAAACTAGACAGCTGACATGTAAAACTGTGTATGTCCTGTGTTTTTGAAGGTGACAAATGAACCCAGTGGCTGTGTTACACAGCTTAATTAGTATCAATGCTTAACGGTGTATTTGACATAATGGCAACTCCTATGCTGTTCAAGGCATCATCAGGGGCAGTGCTTTTTTAAATGGGTGGTGTGCATGGAGGTGATCACAGGTGTGGGCTGCATCTGTTTCTCACCAGTCCTGTAGGTGAGACTTGCATTCTAAGGGCCAACAGACATTTTCACAGGGGAAGCAATCTACATGTGCTAACAGGGCTTTGAAACTAGAAGACAGTGTATAAATTGACCTGACGTCCTTGCAGTCAGATGTTCTATGACAATGGCATACCATAGGAAAGGGTGTAGCACACTGGTTTGCTAATGTTGGTCTGTTCGTGTAGAGGAGGGAATATCAGGGTACACATCTTAGTATTCCAGAGACCTCTTCCGACAGGTGGGTTGTGACCAGATGCATGGGTGTGTCAGGAGTTAGGAAATGGGCTGACATGTACATGGAATGTCATGTGTGCAATGCTGCTCATATGTGTGGCACTTGTGCTGTCTATGTTCTGCTTCTATGGGACTCTGGTCACAGATAGTCCTTGCAAATATTGGATGCAGTTGGACTTACTGCTGTCAAGGGTCTGGTCAGGCATTCCTGTTACTGATGTCAAAGCACATTGACTGCCTAATGAATGAGGCTTGTTTTCCCCTTATTGAGTGATGGTGTCTTAGTTGTGTGCCATATGCTGCGTTGGACCTTGATTTCAACATGTATGTGTGAAATAGTTGTGGTCCTCTTCTATTGGCCTTCAAAGGAGAAATGTACATGATATATGTCATTAAGAGTGTGTGTGTATGTGACCATTGTATATTAAGCATCACATTAGCTCTGGGATGTTCTGTGTCCTACTCAGTATCTCAGCAATGCTCCATGAGGCAACACTCTTATTCTGATAAGTAGAGATGAAGGTGTGCAAAAAGGAATAGCCAGACCATGATATGGTGATTAGAATAGGTGTTTATTAAAATTAGTTAACTGAAGTGGTGAAGGTGATCATATTCAATAGAAATTGTTGACAATCTGTTGCCGCCTGCGTATACCAGCAGCCGTGTTCTGTAGTTCCCCCTCCTGTTGCAGGCCAGCATCCTCCTCTTCTTCCTCTTCAGGCATGTGTGGCTCTGGTTCCAGGAGGGGAATGTTTCTTTTGATACAAATGTTGTGCAATATTGCACATGTGAGGATGATCCTACAGACCATCTCCTGGGAATATAGGAGGCTACTACCAGTGATGTCGAGGTACCGGAACCTTGACTTGAGGATGCCGAAGGTCCTCTCGACAATGCTGCGTGTCCTCCTATGGGCGTCGCTGTAGGCACGCTCTGCAGCAGTACTTGGGTTGCCAAATGGTGTCATAATCCATGGCTGGATGCCATACCCCTGATCAGCTGCAAGAGAAAATTATTGGGATCATGTTGATGTAGCTGGCACTATTGAAATGACCTTTCATGGCAGTAGTTGTCTTGTGTTGTCTGTGACTCTTTTGTGTAATAATGTGGCATCCTATGCTTGTGGGCCTTGGTGCTAGATGGGTCTAGCACCAAAGTACAAATATGGAGTTAGAATTGCACCGAATTAGAGTAAAACAAATGACGTTAATTCGGTGCAAACAGAGTATAAATATGCTGCAGAGTATAAATATGCCCCTAAATATGGCATTAAGGCCATAGAGTCATTTTTTGCACGGGAACGCCTACCTTGCATCTCATTAAGGAAAGGTAGCTTTCCACTTCAAAAAAATGATTCTAACTCCATAAATTTGGCGCTATACGGGTCTAGCACCAAAGTATAAATATGGAGTTAGTTTTGCACTGATTGAGAGTAAAAAATTATGACGCTAATTCAGTGCAAACAGAGTATAAATATGACCCTTAACGTAAAACCATGATGCTAATCTAGTCAGAATCATTTATTTTGACTCAAACCTGCTTAACGTCTTTTTTTTTTAAGCTAGACTACCCTTTGCACCGGCTTGCACCATCCATAAATAGAGGGCCATATTTATACTTTTTGACGCACAACTGCGCCAACGCAGTTGTGCGTCAAAAATGTTAACGCCGGCTAACGCCATTCCAAAGCGCCATGCGGGCGCCTTATTTATGGAATGACGTTAGCCGGCGGAGCTGACTGGTGTGCGTCAAAAAAAATGACCCACACCAGGCAGCGCCGGCGTAGGGGAAAATGGAGCTTGGGCGTAAAAAAATGGGGCAAGTCGTTCTGAGGCAAAAAATCTGCCTCAACCCGAGTTGCGCCATTTTTTTTGACTCCCACCCTCCATTGACATGACTCCTGTCTTAGCAAAGACAGGAGTCATGCCCCCTTGCCCATTGGCCATGCCCAGGGGACTTATGTCCCCTGGGCATGGTCATTGGGCATAGTGGCATGTAGGGGGGCACAAATCAGGCCCCCCTATGCCACAATAAAATTACAAAAGAAATACTTACCTGAACTTACCTTAAGTTCCCTGGGATGGGTCCCTCCATACTTGGGCGTCCTCCTAGGGTGGGCAAGGGTGGCAGGGGGTGTCCCTGGGGGCATGGGAGGGCACCTCTGGGCTCTTCCGAGCCCACAGGTCCCTTAACGCCTGCCCTGACCAGGCGTTAAGAAATGACGCAAAAGCGGCTGGACGTCATTTTTTTTGACCCGCCCACTCCCGTGCGCCATTTTTGCACGGGAGTTTAAATAAGGCGCACATGCCTTGGAGTCATTTTTTAGACGGGAACGCCTACCTTGCATATCATTAACGCAAGGTAGGTGTCCACGCAAAAAAATGACGCAAACTCCAAGATCTTTGGCGCTAGACGGGTCTAACGCCAAAGTATAAATATGGAGTTAGCTTTGCGTCGGATTTGCGTAAAAAAAACCGACGCAATTCCGGCGCAAACAGAGTATAAATACGCCCCATAGTGCCCAGCTGGTGCTAAAAAATGGTGCAAGCCGGTGCAAAACTGTTTGGTGCAAAACTGCGTTAGTGCAGTTTTGCACCAAAAAGTATAAATAAGGCCCTTAGTTCACAAACTTACATTCAGCTATCACCCATCTCTGTCAGAGATACTACGTCATTCCTACCTGCCAGAATTACCATCCTTATGTATTTGTGCCATGTGTAGTGTTTTCCAACAGAGTGAAACCCAGAGACTCCAGAATGTTCTTCCTTGTACCCTCTATGTGGGTTTCTTGGATACAGAGGATGCCTACTCACAGTATTTTCAACCCTTCTACGACATTCCTTCTTTTCACTATATCATTCAAGTCACAATACATTAGTTACTTGTGCCATAAAAAAATGTCAAGCTCCAATCCCACCATCCAGGGACTCCATTGCCCTCAGTAAAAATAAATGTGATTAAGCTAAAGAAGAAAAACCTGTTCAGCTTTGAAAAAGCATGTGATAGCCTCCTCTCCTCTTGTGTTATCTACACCTCACCCCTGTATCCTTTGCTGTCTTCCCCTAATTATCCTGCCCTCCCCCTCTCCTATTTTTGGAAGCACTCAGACCTCTGCTGGTCTGAGTGATGGCTCCCAAGCTCTCCCTCCTTCCTAGCTTATATGTACACCAAGGGGCAGGTTTAAGAGCCCTTAGCACCTCCTTCCGCCACATTAGCTTCACTTTTTTTTACGCTAATGTGGCCCAACGAGACCAAAATCGCAGAGCCAAATTTACAAAGTGGCCCAATGCATGCATTGCCTGGCGTCACATTATGCCAGGCATAATGTATGCAAGGGGCATTTCCCCTTCGGGGGGATGAAAAAATTGCGCAAACAAATCTAAAAGATTTCTTTGCATCATTTTTAACTTCTGCTCAGAGTAGACGTTAAAAGGGGGCATGCCATTGTTTTCAGTGGGCCCCTAGGTACTGTTCAGGGTTAGCGCCAACATTTTGGCGCTATCCCTGAACAGTACAACAATAGCGTCAGAAATTCTGATGCTATTGCCTGCTACCCTACACCATGGTGTGCCGTGTTTTAAATATGGAGCACTCATGGTTGCATTAGGGGGGCACAGAGGGCCGCATGAAAAGTGGTGTACATGTAATGTGGCACCACTTTTCTTAATTCTGGCCCAAATGTGATACCCTCATCTATCGGTGACAACTAAATTTTTTTTTATAAGATAGTGATTGATTCAGAGGCATGAGTACACCCCCAACAACAAATCCATATGTCTCATCACAGATATAGCTATTCCCAAAAGGAAACAAAGAAAATAAAAACACACTTGACAGAAGAGACCAAATCTGGAGGGGCATTCTGCTAGCCATTGCAAGCCAAGTAATAGACGCTTACGGCTCGACCTCCTTTGATCAACCTGCAAGTTTATCTGAATACTCTTTAGGTTTGATTTCGGAGGTGAATACACACGTCTTGAGACAAGCCAGGTTTATAAAATGACCTTCAGCTCCCTTCTTCCACAAGGCTTGATAAGGTTTCTTATTCTCCATGGTCTTTCCACAGTTACATGACAAATGTCTGGTCTTGTTAAAAAGGAATGTCCCTCAAAGTTTTGCCTAACATCAGGGTGTGCTTTCTCGAAGACAGCCTGTCTGAGGAGAAAGTTAGCAAAATATACAATAACTGCCCTAGAACTGGAGATGTCTTTTCCCTGTGGTTGACTTTGTCTCTTTAGCATAAAGGCGAACTGATGTGCTTTCTAAATCTCTTGTTCCCAACTTCAAGAAGCTAGCTCCAGGAAGGCTTCTTTAAACAACTTAACCAAAAAGGCCCTAAAATCATTACCTTCAACCCCTTCCTCAAGGCCCAAAATCTCTTGTTTGTTTTGCTGCTGCCTGTTCTCAAAGTTGTTGAGTTTCCATTGTATATCCGAAATCTGAGATTCCTGGGCCTCTGACTGACTTTTCAGTTCTGTCATGCCTGTCTCCAGTGCTGAAGCATGGTTTTCAACCACAGTAATCCCTTCTCCAATTTCCATACAGGCCTTGGAGATCTTTCACATTGCTCCAGCAATTACTTTATAGCCATCATTGCCTTGCAACCATCAGCGCAAGTCTCTTCCTGGTGCTGCTTAATGGAGCGATATAGAAGTCCTAATGTTGGCTACCCAGTGAGGCCATTGGATTTACGGATGGTGGCGAGACCTGCTGTCGGTTAGGTGGATCCTCTTGTGCCGGCTGAGTTGCTGAGTAATCCATTTTCAACCCTGGGACCCGTGCCTCCTCCTCCCTCCTATCCCTAGACAGCTTTTGGGTTTTAGGCCTTCTATGGCTCTTTACATGCTTAGGTGTCCCAGTTGGGTGCATTTCTTGTGAAGAACTACTCAAAGTGCTGCTTAGAGCTGATGAGTGGTCTACCTCCTTCACCTGCCCCCCTCTAGAGGTATCCGATCCTTCAGTTAACAAGAACAATCTGCCTCCCGGCTCAAAGGGTTTGTTTAGCACTTTAGAAATTCTGTCAAAGTCCTCTGTCGTCCTAGTATTAATGTCACACAGCTTAGCCAATAAAGGAGAATCTCTACCATCCCTGCTACCCTTTCTGCTAGATTTAATTACTGCTGGGATGCTACCTCTTAAACCTCCTGCCGAGCTAAGTAACTGAACATTAGCAGCCTCTGAAGTTTCTGCTAAGGTTGCCGAGGACTGATTGTTGCAATAAATGGTAAATTTGGCCTCTTGTCCATTTATATAAATGTCATAAAGTATAGAGGCCATCCCCTCCCTCTGGTGAGATGTGGATGCTATCAATGCCCTGTTGTTTTCTCCAGTGGCCCCCATTTGTTTCAGCGGCTTCATAACTTGAAGCAAAACTTGCGGCATAATAACCCCCCTTCCACTATATGATGAAAATTTCACTGACCTGGGGTTGGGTTCTATCGGTAGACTGCTAAGTTGCTGAGCCAATACATCTTTTTGAGTAGTTATCAATCCATCTGATGAAGATAATGCCAAGGGAGCAGCCATAGTCTGTGAGGAAGGGTCGCCCCCTCCCCCGGCATCCTTGAGGCCTCGCTACCAGTTACCCAATCTCCACTGCCAGCATCAACACTGTCCAGTTGGGTGATTATCCCAATTTAGACTTGTGCATGGCCCCCTTGAGAGGCCTGCCCTTCAGGAGGCTTTCTTAGCCAACCTGCCTTCACTAGTAAATCCGCTATGGAAGGCCAGAGTCCACGAGCTGGTATTACGTTATCTACACCCACCTTATGGATCCCTTTCCCCGACTGCTGGGGGTCAATACCCTTTGGACCCGTCTTCATCATCATCCTGCTGTTGCGATCCATTTTCAGGCGGGTGGGCCATCAAAACACAGTGCAGCTGAAAGACTCTCCCCCGCCTGGTCTTGAGTTTCAATCAGCTGGGAAGGAGCAGAGTCTAACACAGCTACTCACACGGTCGTCATCTTGCTTCGCCCTTCCTTCCCAGAATCGCTCTTTCCAATAGTGGGTCTTAGCTAGTTTCACAACTGTATACCTAACACTGAAGTTTGTTAATTTTTCGAATCATCCATTGTACAGCTTTTTAGGCCTTGTTGGAGAATCTTGATGGACCTTTTAATTATTTAAATGGCTTTTATTTAGTTTTGAACTGCATTTCCCGGCCATTGCTCTGTACTTTGCTAATTTATTTGACTCCTACATTGTATAATTGTAATTAATCTTACAATAAAAAATATCATATCGTACAGTAGCTGGCTTCAACCTTGACCCGTTGGTCAACCTGCCACATCAAAATGATAGTTTCCACGCTCTATTTAGCACAGATGAAGCAACCATTACTGAAGGGCAGATTGACAAGCCCCTAACGCCACCTTAATGCCACTTTAGCATAATTTTTATGATGCTAAAGAGATGTTAAGGTGGCCATTCCCCCGCGCCATAATTACAAAGTGGTGCAGAGCATGCATTGTGCCACTTTGCAACCCCTTGCGCCACAATATGCCTGCGTCAGGCATACTGTTTGCAAGGGGGGTGTTCCTACACAGGGATGGCAAGGGGAAAATTTACAAGATTTCACTGCGCCATTTTTTCTGTCCTTTTTAACATGATACATCCATAATAATTTATTGCCCTCCCTGTGCTTTGCTGCACTAGCGTCAAGATTTTTGATATTAGTGCAGCAAAGCGCCACAACAGCGTCAAATATTTTGACACTGTTGTGGTAACGACTGCCATGGTGCGCTGTATTGTGAATACGGCGCAGCCATGGTGTTGTTGGGGGAGCAAGAAAGACTAAAAAAAAGTGGCGCTTCGGGACCAATGCGCCACTTTCTTGTAAATCTGCCCCTAAATTTTTCACTGCCCAGATCTCCCATTCAAACCAGGACTGTTCTGAGCAAGATAAACTAATAATGACTCTCACAGACTGAGGGAAACCGCCCTACGTGTCAAGAATTTAGCTTTGTTTTCACCAAAACAAGCTCTCCCTGTGGCAGCATGAGTGAAACAAAAAAGTATGCTGAATGGGGTCACAACAAAGATGGCACCATTTTGACACGCTGCTCTGCCGACCTCTGAAAATAATGTGAGGTGCTCCATGAGGTGGAAGGAAACAAGGGACTCTGCCTAGATGGCAGGATGTCAAGCCATCTTTCAAGGTCTACATGAGGCCTTTAGTCTGCCTACTGTACCTTAAATATTACTGCCACCATTCAATTCATTAGAAAACCTCTCCTTACCCACTGCTCTCTCTCAAGTAGAGCATGATCATATATTACCCATAACATTGCATTGTTTTTTCTCTTTTACAGAAGTACGGATGTTGTAAAGTGTTTGTGCAAGGAAGGCATGCGTGAAGTGGCAGATCCTTGTGAACTTGGAGTCGAACTCTGCTAGTAAGATTTACTACACCTCTCTGATTCAAAGTTTATCTATTCATACACTTAAAGAAAGTTACAGAAAATGATTGCATGATCATGTGGACATATCTAACATCCATCAAATGCTTGTTACCAATGGTGTTAAAAACAGAAAATACAAATATGATTTTATACAAATATGCCGATAAGATTCAGTGACAAAATATTGTTGACAAAAATATTGTGTGGACAGAATATTATGTCAAAAATATTGAGGACAAAAATATAGGTTTACTAGTCTTAACTCCACATATGCATACTTTGAAGATACACATAAAGGCCCATATTTATACTTTTTTTGCGCCGCATTTGCGCCGCTTTTTTACGCCAAAGCGGCGCAAACTTACAAAATACAATTGTATTTCGAAAGTTTGCGCTGCTTTGGCGTAAAAAAATGACTCAAATGCGACGCAAAAAAAGTATAAATATGGGCCAAAGCGTCAATGTTCATATATGTGGAGTCATATATAGTAAAACTTTGCTTACCCATAAAAACTTACCTTCATGATATTTTTGTCCTCAATATTCTTCACACAATATTTTGTCTACACGTTTTTTCTGATATTTTGTCCAAACACCATTTGAATAGGTATAGTCCCAATGTCTGGTGTTTCCCATGTTATTCCCACGTTAACTCCTGCCTCCTGACAAATCAGAATTTGTGACCAACTTGTAATGAGGACATGGGAAGGGCAGTTTCAATTAAGTTGAGAAATTAGTGATGATGACGCAAAACATGCATCAGTAATAAGGTTTATTCTCATGGTCCCACCCTGGAGTCACTTCATCCTGCTTAACTTCCTTCATTTGGGATTTTGCTGTGAGAGCGCTAACTCTTGCCTAATTGAGGAGTGTCTCCACCACCATGCAGACTTACCTAAATGATCTTTGCTTTTCAGCCTAGTGTTCACTGATGACTTGAAGCAGATAGAAGCCTGGCTAGCTAGTGGCATCAGCTGCAATTATGCCAACTATGACAATCGGACGCCTCTTCATGTGGTGAGACCTAGTTGTTTTTACAAGCATTAGATCAACCTTCCTTTAGATTTGGTTGTTACTGGACATCCAAAGACTTTCTTTGTGGCCTTTCACACATATTTATATATTAGTATTGAAGATATTTATATTTTTATACTATACTATTTAATGATTTTTCTAATAACCAACTTTATTGAGGTTTGTATAGCATGTAACATCCCCAGAGCAAACCACCAGCATGTGCTTTACCACCACTGCAAACCTGTCAAAATGTTAGGGCCACAAGGGATGACAAACCATACACAGCCCATCAAAAGTTTTTGATCAGTCCTGACAGCCAGAGCACTCCCACCAAATACCCCATATCTTCATATATTTATGAGGGTAGCTCTGCATATCCTCTCCTCCATCATGGCACACCAGTCCATTGCTAACCGCCAGCCCGAGTGCTTGGGAGGGCTTTGTGATTCCAGCTATGTGCTGTGTCTCTCTTTGCCTGGAATGTGGCTATGCCTGTCAGTGTTTGTTCAGCTTGCGTATCTCCCATGTTAGCCAGTATACCAAGAAGTGTCACCTGCGGGTCAGTTAAGGGGGGGGCTGTGGGCCTCAAATGGCTCCCATTCAATGGATCGCCAATATGGCATGATCACAGGACATGACAAAACCATATGAAAGAAGTTGGCCTCCGGAGCTTCACATCAAAAACAGTTGGGGGTCAGGAGGCTTATCGCGCAGTGTGAAGGATAGCAACTGTGCTAATCATAGCTGGGATGAAATGGCAAGGGTGCGGAGGCCATTTGGGCATCCCTCCAATCTGCATCATCCAGGACACCCACTAATTCTTCCTGTGTGTGCTTGACATTGCAGAATTCGTTAAGAGTGCAGTGGATCAATGGTCTGAAGATTCGAGAGATCCCTACCTTACCTAGTGGCCCTGTTAGGAGCCTGGCTTCCAGGAGACTAAAGTGTAGAGTGTAGAGTGCATGCCTAAGATAAGGTATTTATGGAATTGTGTAGTCAATATGGAGATATGTGCCTCTTTTTCTTGGACGGACTTCATCATTGTTGCTTTCCAGTCATCCCCCATCTGAGAGATCCAAATACTATCCCACTTGGCAAACCCTTCAAGGTGGGGCGAATGGCAAAGCCAGGTGCCCCTTCAGAGTGGAGTGAGCTACATAGGTTTCCTGTCCCAGTCCATTAGCTGGTTCACCCATCTCCATATCTGGAGAATATCTGGAGAACCACCCTGTTTGAGGCCGGGATAGTTTGTAGAATTGGACCCCCATCAAGCATATGAAGGATATTGTTGAGGCCCAGGAGCACAACCTCAGTGGCATAGGCTGGGTCTCCTGAGCCCCGTTAAGCCAGTCGTTAATCAATAGAAGTTGAGAGGCCCAGTAGTAGTGCTTAATGTCATCCGTGCTACACCCCCCCATCATCTGTTGATTGGCAATATTTGTCAAGTGTGATTTGAGGGCTACGACCTTCCCAAAGTAAGGAACGGATCGCTGCTGCTATGTCCTGGAACCGACAAAGGGGCAAGTTCTGTAGGACATATGGAAAACGAAGGAGCATCTTCATCTTAAAGAGGGCTATTCATCCTAGAACATGAAACAGATGAGTCAGCCAGCACTGGAAGTCCTCATTCATGCATGCTACTAGTGGCACCAGGTTGAGTTTCCAGCTAGATTTGGTTCTAAACATATAGGCCCTGATTTAAGAGGGCCTAGCGCCTCCTTGTACCACATTAGTGTCTTTTTTTTAACGTTAATGTGGCCCAACAAGACCAAAATTGCCGCACCATATTTACAAAATGGCACAATGCATGGCCACATTATGCCTGTGTCAGGCATAATGTATGCAAGGAGGGCATTCCCCCGTTAGGGGGGGGCCTAAAAAAATGATACAAAGAAATCTGCAAGATTTCTTTGCGCTTTTTTTTGCGGCATTTTTAACACCTGCACAGAGCAGGCGTTAAAAGGATGCACACCATTATTTATAATGGGTCTCAATGTGCTTTGCAGGATTAGCATCAACATTTTTGATGCTAATCCTGCAAAGCGCCAAACTAGCATAAAAAATGTTGACGCTAGTTCCCTAACTACCTCCATGGTGGCCGTATCTTTAATACGGCGCACACATGGTGGTGTTAGGGGGGCGCTAAGGGGTGCAAGAAAAGTGGAGCTGCATTGGATGAAGCGCCACTTTTCTTAAATTTGCCCCATAGAGACTCCCAATTACTGAAAGTTGAGTCATCTCATTGGGATGTTGATTCCCTAATTCTTCACCTCAGAGTCAGCGCATATTGAAGCAAGGTGAGATTTTGACCAGTAGAATACTTCAAGAATGCATAATGCACGTGGGCCAGATTCTTGGAGGTGAGTGAGTGTAGCAAAGTCCCTCTTTCTGGCATGGTTACCCTCACTTTTTGCCTGATGTTAGTGTGCTTAGACTGTTTTCCTGGGATCCTGCTAACCAGGATTCCAGTAATTGTGCTATCTCCTCTAAATTTGGTTGTCTTGGTACTCCCTAAACCCCACAATTGGCATACTCGTATACCCCTGAAAGTCCCTAGTATATGGTACTTAAGTACCCAGGGCATTGCCAAGTGCCAAGGGTACCGCATGGGCTGCAGCATGTGTTAGGTCACCCATGGGAGCCCAAACTGTGTCTGCAGGCCTGCTATTCACAGCCTGTGTGAAAAGGTGCATGCACCCTTTCACTGCTGCTCACTACACCAGGTCACTGTAAGTCACCCCTATGGTAGGCCCTTCCAGCCCTTCCAGAGGACCTCCCAGTGTTGCTTTTGCTTGTGCTTGTTGGTGGTCCTCCTGACCACTGACCTGTCTATAATCTGGCGACATATGAGAGCCAACTCCTATGTGGCTTCAGGGACTCCTTTATGGTTGTTGGACACCACAGCTGGGCTTCCTCCATCACCGTTGATCCGGAACGTCAGCCACAAAAGGGTGTGCATTGCTTGTTGCCTCACCTGGACATTTCTGTGTGGACTGGACTCTGTCCCCTTCTTTTGCAGGTCATCTTCATCCATTAGATTCCACTGGCCGGGTTCTGCTTTTTCAATATTCCATATACGAGTCCCCATGGGGACGACAAGGTAACTTACCTCTCTGCTCCTGGTTGCTGGGGGTCTTCTAGATACTTACCTCTTGTGGATTCCACTCTCTCTCAGCCCTTGGTTAACTACCCCATATCTTCTGGTGGGGGACCCACTCTCACATCCCAGTTTTTTAGTATATGGTGTGTCCCCCCTATAGGGCCCTTGCTATTCTATGCTATTTCCTAATACTTACCGGTGTATATTTTGTGTGTACTTACCTCCAGAAGGGGGTTTGCCTATAGTAATCTAGTTTGTTGTTCCTATAATAAAGTACCTTTTTGCAACACTGTGTGGCTCCTTTCATGTGTGATAAGTTTCTGTGTGACTACTGTGATTTTGTAAGTGCTTCACACTCCTCGAACCTAAGTCTTGGCTGCTCACCACAGCTACCACTAGAGAGCCCTGGCTATCTGGACACTGTACCACTATCTAATAAATGTTGCCTGAATCCAGTATAAGGTGCAACACCATAGGTGTCCACCACACACTGGGCCAGCCTCCTACAGCAAGTCACAGAACTTGCAGGAAAATTGTACTGTGAAAACGTCTGGTGCTGGAGCGTTAAGCTCTGAAAGGGCATCCTCAACATCATTCGGGGCCAGGGGGCCTCAAGTTCCATTCTTTGGGTTCCTGAGATCATTAGGAGAGGGAAATGTTGAAGGCTGAGATTAGATTGTTCAACTGGGGGGCAGGTGGGGCTTAGGCTTATAGACATCGATAATAATCAGCAAAGGTTTGTGCGATTTGTGCTGTAGATATCTGTAAACGCTCCTCCATCAAGTATTTGTAGTACAATCCTAGAAGTCACATCTGCAGTGGCCAACCAGTAAAGGAGCTTGTTGGATTTACCTCCATGTTCATAAACCCACCGGGTGGTAGCTCTCCAGCACTAACATGCCTCATCAAGGGCCAGTTGACTAAGGGAGCGGTTGTCCAGCTCCAGTTGGTGGAACATGCTGAGGTTTGGCATGAGGGTGTATTGTCTCTCCCATGCCAAGAATCTGATAGAGACTTCTAGTTGCATATTCCTTACCATTGAATTTCCCCCAGGCGTCAGACTGGATCCTGAGATTTTTCTTCAAGCAGTACCTTTGTGTGCTGTCAGGTGGCATCCGTCGTTGTCGTTGTGTTCACCGTGATGACATCACAGGTGTATATAGGAGTCACCCCGGCGTGCTGATGTCAGTTCTTTTCTTTCAGTGCAAGCCTATGTGCAGATCCGGAGAAGAGGTACCGTCAGTTGCTTTTTGAGTGACTTTTTGACCCTTTTGTCGAATGTTTTGATTTCTTGGTGCATTGAGATGTGTTCCCGTAAGACCTGATTAAAGCTGTATGACTTCTATCACCTCATGATGTCAGTGACGAAACTGCACCTTATGTGTTTGCGGTGTCTGGAGCACGACTGTGACCCAAAATAGTGCTCCGACTGCCGGGACATAAACTCGAAGACTTTGAGGGAGTGGTCCCTAGAGCTCATAGCAGCCGGGTGGGTGGCTCCACCTCGCTCCCTGACTCACTCAAGAAGAAGGTCACAAGACCGTTCACAGAGCCATCACCACTCGTCCTCCTCCCACTCCAAGTCCTCGGGACATTCGGGTCACAAGAAGAAGAATCCAAAGAAAAACAAGTGTATTTGACATCACATCGTTGCGGGAGGAGCATCATCCTTCTAGGTCTCTGTCCTTGGAGCCTGCTTCTGGGTTGGCTCCGCACCTACCTGAGTTTCCGGGACCTGGAGTCACCCCGGCCCAACTCAGGGAGTTAGTTTTATGAAGTCATGTGCCTCATATTTGAGCCCAGTAGAGTCGGTGGGCCCCCTCTGGTTCTGCGCTGGCGGCTTCGGCCTCAGCTCCAAAGGGCACCCAGGATCCATTTCGGGATCTGACTTGACGTTGGTCATGACACTGCGACCTTCCCCAGACCCGATGCAGAAGTCGACTTTTCCGGTGTTGGTTGGGCCCATAATTGACATTGATCCCATACTTATTCTCGACTCTGAACTGTAGGCAGAATTATGCCGTTCGACGCCGATTCCAAATTCGACGTGGACATCACTCCCTAGGTTGGATCCTGACCATTATATATGTGGGTATAGGTACGGTGAGAGTATGGAGGGGTCACTGGACACTCTAGTATACCAGCTCGAAGACCCTTACATGGACTGGGCTCAGGGATTGGATGAAGCCAGTGGGTTGAATACCTCCCCTGACTCTGGCATGCTTTCTTCCCCTTCCATGGCTACGGAGGAGGGAGCCTCCTACTCGATGGTGGTGCGAGGGGTGGCCAAGGTTCTGGACCTCGAGTTGCCTTCAGTGGCAGTCAAGACTAAACTCCTGACTAAGATGCTTCAGTCCACGGCTTCCACATCAGAACCCCTATTGTCCTTCAATGAGGCCCTTACTCATGTCCTGCTGGGGACGTGGACTAAACCCTGCACAGGGGCTCCTGTCAACAGGACAATCCCCCGCCGCCATAGGCCTGCACCTAATGACTAAATGCCTGACTCAACACCCTACACCTGAGAGCTTAGTCGTTCAGACCTCTTCCTCTTCTGGTACGTTCCCTTGCACACCCCCGGACAGGGAATCAAAACGATAGGATCAACTTTGGAAGAAAATTTTTGTTCTCTTTCTCCAGTCTGGCATTGCAGCCTGTTAACACTGCATGCCTTTTGGGCCGCTGCACCCATACTTTATGGGATACGGTCATGCAGGTGCTGCACAACTGTATCCCATAAAAAGAAACAAAAAGAACAAGTGATGGACAAGTGATGGACAGAATGCTGAACAATCTCAAACATTCATCTCTAGGAAAGCAGGGTCAAAGCTGATTTGCATATGGCTGTGTCCAAACTGGAATTGTATGGGTAGCAAAAAAATTATGGATGTAGGCCCAGATCTCTGTACTGGGGGTAAATGTTTGACATTGTTCAGCATTCCGCCCATCACTTGTTCTTTTTGCTTTTGTCACCCTAAGTGGGACGGGTATGCCAGGACGTGGGTTCTGTGCTCCCCTCCATACTACTGGAGTTAAGCTATCCTGGCTGATGTGGGTGTGATACCCCGAAACCGGTCCCATGATGCTTGTTTCTGATCCAGAAAGGATTTGGTTTGGCAGCTTAGGTTAGACTGTTCCCATGGGGAGCAGGGTTAAGACTGATTTGCATATGGCTGGGTCCAAACTGGAATGGCATGGCTAGCAAAATAAAACGATAGATTTAGGCCCAGATCTCTGTACTGAGGATGAATGTTTGACGTTGTTCATCAATCCATCCATCACTTGTCCTTTTTGGTGCAGGCATAATGTAGCGCAAAGGGTTACAAAGTGCCACAATATACCCCTAGGTGCCCAGGAGGTGGGTCTCCTGGAACATAAGTACTGCTGGAACTATTTGGTTAGCATATCGAAGTATACATTCTAGGAGCCCATTTACATTCCAGTAGAGGAATGTGGCGTCAGTCATAGAAGCAGCTTGGGGGAGTGCGTGGAAGCACGGACCCGCAGGTTGGGTGACACGCTTGTGGATAGAGTTGTGAGAATCTCTCATGGTCAGTGGGAAGGAACTGAGTGGTCATAATGACTGTATGGTACATATGCCAACTTAAGAAAACAGAAACAACTCTTCTCAGAACAAATAATTAACTATTATCTTACCCCCTGTACCCTCTAACTCCCCCCACTCCATACTTCCCTCCCAGAAACATCTGTTGCCCCCAACAACCTTCTTACCTAGCCCAAATACGGTCTATAGGGGTGTACAGTTGCACTTCTGAAAATGATGGGTATTCAAAGTCTGACCCTCAAAGAGGAGGGACCTCTGGAGTGTTACATGTCCCCACATGAATGACTTCCAGGGACAGACTGGGAACCCAAAGCAGCCCTGGCAATTGTTTTCAGACCAGCCCGATAGGGTGCATAGCAAGTGAGCCTGACCACTGCTGTGGGGATTGTAGGGTTCTCTCCCCAAAGAAAGTTAGGGAAAAAATGTGAAACGATGTATTCTACAACACATTTTTCATTAAATATTCAATTGTCACTACAATGCACCAGGGCAGTGCTCTGTCTTATGTGAGATTTCTGATACACTGATTTACACACTTACGATAGTTGGTCTCTGTGTAATATGTGCGCGACATAAAGTGCTCTGACACCCTACACTGGAATGAGTGGCGCTACAACACTACCTAAATGCATCTGAGAGAGAGAGTGGTTATGGAGACTTGAGGGCACTGTTAAAGGAAGGCTAGCACAAGGACTACTGTGTTGTCCCCCTAGGCGCTGCCACAAAAGAGGAAGCCGGAAGCCCTGTCCTCCAGCGGTGTGAGTATCGGGGTCCGTACCCGATGCCCCGGGCCATGGCGGGCTCACAGGGGGATTCCGATGCTGCTGCCTTGGGCAGAGAGAAGGCCACCAGGTTCCACTGGCCCAGTCTGGTCGCGAGTGAGGCAGGTCTCTCGCACCGATCGCGTCCGATCGCCTCTTCGGGCGGCCTGATCTCCTCTTCGGGCGGCCTGAGTTTCAGAAGGAAGCTGGGGGTCCAGGAAACCGTTGCGCTCCCTGCAGCGGTGAAGAGTCCTCCGGGGCTCTAGAATGGTTAAGGATGGGTCACAAGTTCGGGAGCTCCGCAAAAAGCGACCGCATCTTGACGTCCTTGGCCTTTTATGGTTTTATTACGTGATAATGCCTTTATGGAAAAAGGACATTCCCGAAGACTGCACTCATGTACGATTTCAAGTTATGACACGTGCATGACACTCCTTCTGCTGCAGCTTAGTAAATTGTCCACAGTATGATTTGTAGTCAATACGTCCTTCGTGTCCAAACTATTGTTGACATCAGATCGGTACTGGCTGGTGATGACGCAGAAATGAAGGTTTTACATTTATTAGCGCATAAACGTAGTGCTGCAATAATCGAGTGTGACTTTAATCGAACTAATAAAGATTGTACGGGGACAAAATGTGCCCTCAGAGTAGTTTGCCAACATTTATAAGCGTGCTTTATATAACGTGATGTATTAGAAGTGCACTAATCCGACATAATCGTAAACGTGTGCTATGATTTGCTTGTTTGAAATGTTTTAGCTTAGCATTACTTTAATGGAGGCTTCGGCCTAGTTGCCTTGTCTCACGATTTAGATGCTCGTATTTTTCCAATGTGCTAATAAACGTGTATTTCTGCTTGAAGCTGTACTTTTCCACTGAGATCGTTCACATGCTTATCTTAAGGTTTCGTGCCAGCCTGGCATCTTTTTTTCCTGCTCCAAGGTCAATCTGCAGGTGCGGACAATGGAAGCTCTGAAAGTGAGTTAATTGGTATTAAATGTTGCAACTTGCGTACCCGTCTCCAAGGATAATGTATGCTTAAGTAAAAGCTTGAGAACTGTTGTTTTTGATTGGACAATTTGAAGCCAACCTATGAACCCTCCAATGGAAGACCCTACTGGATTTGAACTGTTGTCTATTTAAACCAGGTGCACGAGAAGAAAGTGGCTATTACCCGACATCACACCCATTGAGCCGTTTTGCAGCTAATATGGCCCACCTTGCTGCGGCGCCATTTTGAAAGAGACTTTGATGCTTTCTCTAATCGAGAGAAAGAGACTTAAATGATTCTTACCCTAGAGACTTTAACTTTGATTTGTCCCTTTGCATGAAGTAGTAGTTTATCTTGCCGCCGTGAGGCAACTGCCCCGTCCACCCCTGCCCCTTTGCCCCGTCCCATGCTGATCGAGAAACGGTACCTGTGAGACGAAGACTTCCTTGAATGCTGATTGTAATTGGTAAATATGAAAGGAAATTGTACAATTGCATTGTGTTTCTTTTAGGTAACCAACTGCTGATTTTTGATAAGAGCCCTAGTTAGGAGTTTTTCTAAATTAATGTTGCTAAATTGTTTTTGCATGAAGTCCCACATGCCGATGCTAATTTGAGGTTAGATGAGGATTCCTTTTGTTGCACGATGCAATTTGAGACCTTGTTATGCTGACTAAATGTATGTAATTAGCTCATTACAGATTATAGTTTTAGTGATTTGCATTGCTATCATCGAATGCTTTGTTATTCAAATGCTGCATAGATTGCACCTGTTTCGTCGTTATGGACAGCTATTAATGTTCATTTACGTTTATCATTTGGTGTTGAGACACATCTATATTGTGCTAGCTTTGTTAATATAGGGAAATAAATTCATTAACTTTGAATAAACTGGTGTGGTTATTCATGACCGAAAGGTCATGGTTCGCCGAAATGTATTCTGGATTAATTGTTAAGTGTTATGTTGATCAGGGCATTGCTTATGTTCGTTATTGATTATTGATTTGATTAAATTGACTGATCTCGGGTGAAGAGAGTCCCACTTAGCCAAAAGATTCATCGGCCGAAAGAGCGTCCAAGTACAGGTAAATTATTAGTACGGAACGCTCTATCAGTAGATGGTAGCAGAGGACGGTTTAGACTTTTGGGACCCCACTCGAGACATACATGGTGTTGAATTAACGGTTTCGACTTTTGAGATCCCACTCGAGAAGTTGAATTAGATTTTCTTGGGTAAAACAGATTGAGAAAATTATGATGGGCTAAGTCCACCGCGACTTTCCCGGGATCTCGGAGCTTGCGAATGAAGAGAATGGAGGTGTGAGATCAGCGTTGGCGGTACTAGTGATGGTATGAGTGAAGTTAGGATTTTGCGCTTGCATAGCTTATTGCCGCAGATTGTGTGAAAAGGTTGCGAGGATTTTAGAGAATAGCGGAGGTGCGACTCCGAGTGTAGAAGTAGGGAAGTCGTCGAACTTCATAGAAATAGCGGAGGTGCGACTCCGAGTGTGAGAGTAGGGAAGTCGTCGAACTTTATGTGCATGTGGCGCTTCGTGCATAAAAAGGTCCACGTGGTTGTTGTTGTTGAGACGGGCCCTGCGAGGTCAAGAGACTCCGGAGTATGTTGAAAAGTGTATGAGACACTTGTTTTATGTTGTGGTCTGGTCGGTTTAGTAGGTTGATCGGGCGTGGTCAACGAGTCGGTACGTGTGTTAAGGGAGTGAAAGAAAACTTCGACTTCGGGCTTTGACAAAATTCTAAAGTGCACTAGAATAGATCACTGACAAGTTGAGAGCAGTCTGCGGGTCAGATTTGCTTGCGAACGTGGGGACCGAGAAAGATGGAATAACTGCCGAGGCTAGTGAAAAATCCCTAAGGTCCTGAAGCGATTGTGTTACCCTTCCTGTAGTAAACCGACAGATCTGTTTTATTATAATTTTTTTGGTAGCTCGCGATACATGCCAGAAGTTGTTACGAGAGGAGCTGAGTGAAGGAGGACTAGCCGCGAGGCTTTGTCAGCCGCAGTGTGTGAGTGTGACGTCACTAGGAGCCGCGCTGGGATAGGTTGGTTGTAGAGAAGGGTCGCGCACGGATTGGACGCAGTCCGTGGGGCTCGATTGGAAGGGGAAAGGCAAGCGAAGAGTATTCCGGGAATTAAAGTCACCTATTGATTACAAACTTTGTGAAATAAAAGACGAGAAAATGAAATTTTTTAAAGCATTAAGGAGTGCGATGAAGGGGGAGTCTTACATTAAAGCGAGCGTAGGAGAGGAGACGCCGCCCAAAGGTACACCAGCTTACATTGTAATGGAGGAAAAAGGGGTAGCTCCGTGCCTTTGGCTAAAGCAATGGCACAAGCTGACAGAGAAACATGGGAGCGTAGCGTTCCCGGTCCATGGGACTTTCAATATAAGGATCCTAGAGAATTTGAGATTCGCGATGTACGACATGAAGGTACCTCCAAGGCCAGCACAGTTTGAGGCTCTAGCGATTTGGGAACTAATGGCTAGACAGCAGCAGCAAAATAAGTTCGAGACTAGGATAAGGAAGGTAGAAAAGACACTAGCGGACGCT
The DNA here is from genome assembly GCF_031143425.1 of Pleurodeles waltl. Lineage (NCBI taxonomy): Eukaryota > Metazoa > Chordata > Amphibia > Caudata > Salamandridae > Pleurodeles > Pleurodeles waltl. The sequence continues at coordinate 1,985,036,836 of NC_090440.1, read as the reverse complement.
AGGTGGGATAATGCACAGAAGGTGTGGAGGTCAGATGTATTGCAAGGGATAAAATTGTTTCCCGCAATTACTAAGGAAGAAGAGGAGACAGGTAAGAAAGCTACCTGTAAGACAAACAGGAGGTGTTCCAAGGATAGAGAGGACGAGGAAAAGTTGAGAAGAGAAGAGGAGTTAGAGGATGAGGAGTTAATCATGCAATTGCTGAACGACCGTCCACCACCTTATGCAGAGAGTGGACAAGGTCCAAGTACCAGTTCTGCCCCTCCGGCACCGGTACAGAACAGTGAAACTCAGAGTTCAGGAGCATCATCGGGATCTAAGGACCCGAGTTTACTGTTCACCCCGCAGATACCGCAGGTTAGGAGAATATATCCAGATGTGCCCATATTGAAACTAGCAGAAAATTATCAGCCGCAGGTCCCAAGGTACTACAGCAGTGACAACAGTACGGGAATGATTCTAGATCCAACCGTAATGGGAGGACAGAATGGTCACAACCCAACACTGGCACAAGCTGAATCAACCCAGTTTTTGATGCCTCAAAAGCAGATGCAGGGGGGAAACGCACATGCTCAGATGACGGGGAGTCAGATGGGCATACCGGCAATGATGACCCATAGTTTGGGAATGAACATGTCTCAGAACATGGGGAATGGACAGAACGCAGATGCGATATCCCTACCCATTACTGTAGGTCCACCGGTACCTTTGTACATTCAGCCTAATTCAGGTATGAGCAGTCAAGGATCAATGGTGCAGAGCGGGATGGAAAGGAGGTGCATTCAAAACACTCCAGAGACAACTCCGATAGCGGCCCTGCCAAATGGATCTGGATCCTTGATGGAGTTTAGTCCCATATGTGCTCAGTCAACACTGGTGAGGTCGAGTCCCCCACTGATGATACCGCTATCATCGAACACTGAAAAGTTGCCGCAACCATCAATGGCAGTCGATGTGAATGCTACACTGATGAGGTTGAATGCGCAACAGCTGACACAGTGGTTCAACAGTCTGAATTCCACACAAAGCTCAGCCAGTGGGAAGGGAGAAGACTATCTGAATAGGGTCAGGTTGAACATGGAAGCACAAGAATTGGTGGAAGGGACTATGGGTGTGAATAGGTTAGAGTCCTACTCGGAAGAAGAGCTGAGGTATCTATGTCCCAGGATTACGAGAGAAGTGAACAAGGTACATAGAAGCTTGCAAGAAATAGCTGACAAAAACGGGGTTGATATAGACAAGACGAAACACTTGAGCAGGAGCTACAGGTTGGATTTCGGGACCACAGATTTTGAACACATGAGGTCAGCAGGCATGAAGGCGCACCTTAGAGAATTGTTGCAGAGTGCACAAGTGTGGAGGTGCTTAGACAAATGGGAAAGCAGATGGGTAAAGAGAAAGGAAAAGAGGAAAGACAGTGTCCCAGAGCTCAACGAGAAAAGACCACAGAGTAGTGATGCAGTAACCATGTTACCAATGAGGGAGACAGCAGGGGGAAAATTAATACATGTACCATGGCACAGAAGCGACATTCAGTCTTTTACGGATGATTTTCCCAAACTGAGAGAGAAACCGATTGAATGGTATCAACAGACTGATAGGTTTGTGAAGCTTGCAAAATGTCTCTGGGAAGACCTGAACACTCTCTTTGAGATTGTGGTTCCGGCAGATTTGTGGGAGGATTGCAAAAGAGCTGTAGGTTGGCCGACAAGTGAACCAGAGAGAGACAGGGATACGGGTGCACCATCACCTATGGTGATGAGCTTGTACTATAAGGTGATTGAGCATTTGAAGACGAAGGTTTCCGCGAAAAATGTGGATTGGCAGAAGATCGATCGAACTGCCCAAGAGGCTAAAGAGTCGATTCATAGTTACTATGAGAGGTTGTTGAAGGCGTTCAAGAACTACAGTGGCACGGAAACAATAGAGGCGAAGGACATGCTTCATTTTGTGTTTAGATTTGTGGAAGGGCTGAGACCAGAGATAAGTCAGATGATAAAGTCGCATTTGATTTGTTGGCAGTCGAAACCTATTGATGAGGTGTTGAATTATGCGAAATACTGTAACGACGAAATTGAAGTGAAACAGAAAATGTTGGAAGAGAAAATGATGAAAAGAATGGCAGAAGAATATAAAGCGAAAACTAGGGGAACTAAAAGGAAAAGAGAACTGACAGAATTTTAATGGAATAAAATTTGTGGGAATAGTTTGTGTGATGACAAGTAGTCATCAGAGGAGGGATTGATGACGCAGAAATGAAGGTTTTACATTTATTAGCGCATAAACGTAGTGCTGCAATAATCGAGTGTGACTTTAATCGAACTAATAAAGATTGTACGGGGACAAAATGTGCCCTCAGAGTAGTTTGCCAACATTTATAAGCGTGCTTTATATAACGTGATGTATTAGAAGTGCACTAATCCGACATAATCGTAAACGTGTGCTATGATTTGCTTGTTTGAAATGTTTTAGCTTAGCATTACTTTAATGGAGGCTTCGGCCTAGTTGCCTTGTCTCACGATTTAGATGCTCGTATTTTTCCAATGTGCTAATAAACGTGTATTTCTGCTTGAAGCTGTACTTTTCCACTGAGATCGTTCACATGCTTATCTTAAGGTTTCGTGCCAGCCTGGCATCTTTTTTTCCTGCTCCAAGGTCAATCTGCAGGTGCGGACAATGGAAGCTCTGAAAGTGAGTTAATTGGTATTAAATGTTGCAACTTGCGTACCCGTCTCCAAGGATAATGTATGCTTAAGTAAAAGCTTGAGAACTGTTGTTTTTGATTGGACAATTTGAATCCAACCTATGAACCCTCCAATGGAAGACCCTACTGGATTTGAACTGTTGTCTATTTAAACCAGGTGCACGAGAAGAAAGTGGCTATTACCCGACATCACACCCATTGAGCCATTTTGCAGCTAATATGGCCCACCTTGCTGCGACGCCATTTTGAAAGAGACTTTGATGCTTTCTCTAATCGAGAGAAAGAGACTTAAATGATTCTTACCCTGGAGACTTTAACTTTGATTTGTCCCTTTGCATGAAGTAGTAGTTTATCTTGCCGCCGTGAGGCAACTGCCCCGTCCACCCCTGCCCCTTTGCCCCGTCCCATGCTGATCGAGAAACGGTACCTGTGAGACGAAGACTTCCTTGAATGCTGATTGTAATTGGTAAATATGAAAGGAAATTGTACAATTGCATTGTGTTTCTTTTAGGTAACCAACTGCTGATTTTTGATAAGAGCTCTAGTTAGGAGTTTTTCTAAATTAATGTTGCTAAATTGTTTTTGCATGAAGTCCCACATGCCGATGCTAATTTGAGGTTAGATGAGGATTCCTTTTGTTGCACGATGCAATTTGAGACCTTGTTATGCTGACTAAATGTATGTAATTAGCTCATTACAGATTATAGTTTTAGTGATTTGCATTGCTATCATCGAATGCCTTGTTATTCAAATGCTGCATAGATTGCACCTGTTTCGTCGTTATGGACAGCTATTAATGTTCATTTACGTTTATCATTTGGTGTTGAGACACATCTATATTGTGCTAGCTTTGTTAATATAGGGAAATAAATTCATTAACTTTGAATAAACTGGTGTGGTTATTCATGACCGAAAGGTCATGGTTCGCCGAAATGTATTCTGGATTAATTGTTAAGTGTTATGTTGATCAGGGCATTGCTTATGTTCGTTATTGATTATTGATTTGATTAAATTGACTGATCTCGGGTGAAGAGAGTCCCACTTAGCCAAAAGATTCATCGGCCGAAAGAGCGTCCAAGTACAGGTAAATTATTAGTACGGAACGCTCTATCACTGGTCAGGTAGTACCGAAATAACCTGCGGATGGTCAGAAAGCTTATGTTGAAATGGAAATCATGCAGAGCTTGTTTTTTAGATGTGTATGTATTATTTGAGGATTTCTGCCATCTGATATTCAATCTATCCTCCACAGGCGGTGCGCACCAACAATACAGAGATGGTAATGCTCCTTTTACAGAACGGTGCGAACACTGAGGTAAAGTTTTATGCTCTGACTTAATACATGGGTGTCATTTCAAACAATAATGATACTCTCATGCAAATTGGTTGTGGCATTTGGTATTAAGTTTGCAAATGTTTACCAAATTGAAATCCCCGACAACCATTCAACAGGATTATATGGCATATTGTACGTTGTATATATTTTTTTGTTTGTGCTTATTGTAATTCACATTTATGCCATGTTGAGCTGTGTGTATTGTTGTTTCATGGTATGTGATGGTAATGTTATGCTGTTATATTATATTAAGGTACGGTGCATTTATATAGTACTGTCATTATTGGAGCAAACATTCAGGGCAAACAGTTTTTGTCTTCTATTTCATATGGTCTTCCACGTTTTGCTCCGTTGTGCTCTGTAATGGTGTAGGTATATGGTGCTGCAGTGACGTGGAGGTGAAGACAACTTTCTTATTCGGACATTAGCAGATAAGAACAAAACATTTGCAAAGCTACGACGTCTGGCCTTGGCAAGCAGTTACGATTTGTTTTCTTTATTGAGCAACGCTAAAATAGGCAAATATTTCATCAAACCCAGGAGCATAAATTAAGGGCCATATTTATGAAAAAGTCACCTTGCTGCGCTGCATCACTAGGAAAGGGATGAAATGCGCTGTATTTAATGCGGTATGGCACAATCCTGTCCTTCCCCTGCACTGGTGCACAATGTGGTGCCTAGTGCCCACGCAGACACCTTAGCGCCATGTTGCAAGGGTGCCTGCATTGTATGCAGGGTTGTTTTTGTGCAGGAAGGGACACAGACCTGCACAAAAACAATCCTGGAAAGCGTTTTCCTCTTTCTATATATGCTGCAGAATGCAGCACCCATTGAAAGAGGAACAACGCAGAGAAATAAAGATATTCTAGGAGGCATATATTTTTGGTACATTCCCAGGTTTGCCTGCTGTTGTAAATCTGGGAATGCGTCAAAATCCATGGATGTTGCATGAGAACTCTCATGCAACGCCCATGGAAACAATTCCGTGGGGTGGAGAAATGGAATGCAATGATTTTTACTGCGTTACATTACTAAAGATTTATGAAGCCATACAGGGCCACACAATCTGGCCTTGCGCAACCTCATAAATCTAATTTTTCATTTGCTTCACTCTTTAACAACAATGCATGGTGCAAGAGTGACTCAAGGGGGCTCATAAATATGCCCCAAGTGCATTTCAAATAATGGCAGCTTCAATGCAAAAGTGCAAAAAGTGTGAAAATAAAGTGCAACGGTACAGTGCATTACAACAGTATCATTATTAAAAAACGTAAAAGCCATACTTATCAAAGATTTGAGTCGCTCTTGCACCACGCACATTGGTGCAAGAGTGCTGCAAGTATTAAGGCGGATTTATCAAGACAAGCAAGACCGCCTTATGTGGCCTTGCCTGGCTTAATAAATCTAAACTAATTCAAAGCAGTGCAAATAGCTGCGTTCCATTACTCCGCCCTGGGAAGGCATTCCATGGGTGGAGCGTGGGTGTTCCCACACATCCATCCATTGATTTTGACGTGTTCACAGATTTTTCGTCACTGGTAGACATGGGAATACGTCAAAAACATACAGGCGTAACAAGGAGAAATATCTTTATTTCTCATTCTTACTTCCTCTTTCTATGTGTGGTGCATTCTGGATTAGACATAAAAAGAGGAAATTGCCGCATGGGATGTTTTTTATGCAGGAATGTGTCCCTTCCTGCACAAAAACTATCCTGCTCACAACACAGGCACCCTTGCACCATGGGGCTAGGATGTCAGTTTTGACGCTACGCAGTACATTGTGCACCAGTGCTAGGAAAAGCCAGGAATGCACTGTACAGTGTTAAGTATGGCACATTCCTACCCTTTTCCTGACAGGCAGTGCAGCGGAGTGCAGCAAGGTGACTCACTGCGCTGCGTGATATATTGTTACATATGCCCCTAATTTTCTAAAATCAGAACGAAAAACATCTTAATGTTATTTCTCCAGATATGGATCAGAAACATGCCAAAATTGCATGTCATTTGTAGTCCTAGAATATACAAAGAGTGCTAGACCTGCATCGGGATGGATGTTTATCCCAAGCATGCAATTCAAACCCGAAAAAATATTATGCAAAAATTCAGTTAGTACAGGGGATCTTAAAAACACATATAGCCAATCTCCCAAAGCATTACTATAGCATTTAAAACAATGATATGACACAAAAGGGTATATCCTATGCAGAGAACTAGTAGTGTAACATACCATCCATCATGAAAGAAAAGACATCCTTTTAAAGTTCGCTGCCCACATGGCTTGGTTGCCATTGTTGAAATAGGCTGTCATTACCCTGGTGTTAAACTGCAATTTGTAACTCTTCTGATTTTGTCTACAGAATTTGGGATCACCAGTGGAGTTACATTTTGATGCAAAGCTCATTCATCATAGAATTGTTTTTTTCAAAGTTTATTTGAGTGAAACTAATCCAAGTGATACGTTTCTTTCATCAATTCCACCCAAACTTTCCACGATTGATTTGATACAGAGTATCCTCCTTGATTAAACCCTTTTCCATTCCACTACTATACTATGTCCCTGATTTATACTTTTTTTGCACTGCATTTGCGTCATTTTTTTATGCAAAAGCAGTGCAAACTTACAAAATACAATTATATTGTGTACGTTCGCACCGCTTTGCGTAAAACGCGACACAAAAGCGGCGCAGAAAAAGTATAAATCAGGGCCTATGTGTTTTGACATATTCAAACCGAAATAAAGACACTCTTTCAGCGGTAAAAAAACAAAATGACAACTAGAAATCCCATGGGGCTGATTTTAATTTCCTTACTCCCCTTAGCGCCCCCTACCGCCACCATGTGTTCGCTGTATTTAAAATACCGCGCACCATGGCGCAGGGTAGGGGGCAATAGTGTCGTTTTTTTTGCGCTATTGATGTACTCTGCAGGATTAGCGCCAAAATGTTGGTGCTACTCCTGCAGAGTACATAGGGGTCAGTTCTAAATAATGGTATGCTCCCTTTTAACGCCTGCTCTGTGCAGTCATTAAAAGTGCTGGAAAAAATGGCGCAAGGAAATCTCTTAGATTTGATTGCACCATTTTTTAGCCCCCCCTTAATGGGGGAACGCCCCCCGCATACATTATGCACAGCACAGGCATAATGTGGTGCAAGAATTTACATTGCATTGTGCCACTTTGTAAAAATGGGGTGGGGAAAATGCCACTTTAGCGCCTCCTTAACATAAAAAAATGACGCTATAGCGGCGCTAAGGTGGCACTAGGGGCTCTTAAATATGCCCCTATATTTTTTTAAATAAGTGCTTAAGTGCACACACATAGCATATGTCTTGTATCTTGTTTTTTTGGAAGGTTTGCTGATTTAACCTCTTTAGTGCGGGCGTCGGCCACTGGCCGATGCCCACACTACCTCCCTGGTGCGGGTCACGACCAGTGGGCGACACCAGGGAGGGGGTTAATAAATCCTCGGGTGCGTCACACCCGAGGATTTTATTTTTATTTTTTTATCCCTGGGAGACACGGAAGCTCTTCCGAGTTTCCCCCCACCCACCCTTTTGTGACGCGTTGACGTTACAATGTTGATTTCCCCATCAGAGCAGGAAGCTGTCTTGCGGGGGCCTACTGCTCCGATGGGGAAAACGGCCACAAACGGCCTTCCCCACGTTCGGGAAGGCCTCGTAAGAAAGGGGAGAGTCTCCCCTTTCTTACGAGGCCTTCCTGAAAGTGTTTCCTGGCCCCGAACGCAGCACAGCTGCGATCGGGGGCCAGGAAACACCACTAGACACCAGGGATTTCACTTGGGGGGGTCGGCCCCCTCGGAAAACGGACCGGCCCCCCTGGGGGCATATATATATATATTTTTTAAAGGTAGGTGCCCCCTGGGGGGGGGGGGGGGGCGCGATTGCCCCCAGGAAAACCAGACCCACATATAAAAGTGATATATATACAGGGAGTGCAGAATTATTAGGCAAATGAGTATTTTGACCACATCATCCTCTTTATGCATGTTGTCTTACTCCAAGCTGTATAGGCTCGAAAGCCTACTACCAATTAAGCATATTAGGTGATGTGCATCTCTGTAATGAGAAGGGGTGTGGTCTAATGACATCAACACCCTATATCAGGTGTGCATAATTATTAGGCAACTTCCTTTCCTTTGGCAAAATGGGTCAAAAGAAGGACTTGACAGGCTCAGAAAAGTCAAAAATAGTGAGATATCTTGCAGAGGGATGCAACACTCTTAAAATTGCAAAGCTTCTGAAGCGTGATCATTGAACAATCAAGCGTTTCATTCAAAATAGTCAACAGGGTCGCAAGAAGCGTGTGGAAAAACCAAGGCGCAAAATAACTGCCCATGAACTGAGAAAAGTCAAGCGTGCAGCTGCCACGATGCCACTTGCCACCAGTTTGGCCATATTTCAGAGCTGCAACATCACTGGAGTGCCCAAAAGCACAAGGTGTGCAATACTCAGAGACATGGCCAAGGTAAGAAAGGCTGAAAGACGACCACCACTGAACAAGACACACAAGCTGAAACGTCAAGACTGGGCCAATAAATATCTCAAGACTGATTTTACTAAGGTTTTATGGACTGATGAAATGAGAGTGAGTCTTGATGGGCCAGATGGATGGGCCCGTGGCTGGATTGGTAAAGGGCAGAGAGCTCCAGTCCGACTCAGACGCCAGCAAGGTGGAGGTGGAGTACTGGTTTGGGCTGGTATCATCAAAGATGAGCTTGTGGGGCCTTTTCGGGTTGAGGATGGAGTCAAGCTCAACTCCCAGTCCTACTGCCAGTTCCTGGAAGACACCTTCTTCAAGCAGTGGTACAGGAAGAAGTCTGCATCCTTCAAGAAAAACATGATTTTCATGCAGGACAATGCTCCATCACACGCGTCCAAGTACTCCACAGCGTGGCTGGCAAGAAAGGGTATAAAAGAAGGAAATCTAATGACATGGCCTCCTTGTTCACCTGATCTGAACCCCATTGAGAACCTGTGGTCCATCATCAAATGTGAGATTTACAAGGAGGGAAAACAGTACACCTCTCTGAACAGTGTCTGGGAGGCTGTGGTTGCTGCTGCACGCAATGTTGATGGTGAACAGATCAGAACACTGACAGAATCCATGGATGGCAGGCTTTTGAGTGTCCTTGCAAAGAAAGGTGGCTATATTGGTCACTGATTTGTTTTTGTTTTGTTTTTGAATGCCAGAAATGTATATTTGTGAATGTTGAGATGTTATATTGGTTTCACTGGTAATAATAAATAATTGAAATGGGTATATATTTTTTTTTGTTAAGTTGCCTAATAATTATGCACAGTAATAGTCACCTGCACACACAGATATCCCCCTAACATAGCTAAAACTAAAAACAAACTAAAAACTACTTCCAAAAATATTCAGCTTTGATATTAATGAGTTTTTTGGGTTCATTGAGAACATGGTTGTTGTTCAATAATAAAATTAATCCTCAAAAATACAACTTGCCTAATAATTCTGCACTCCCTGTATATATATATTTATATATATATATATTTAATTATTTATATATATATATATAGATTTGCCACCAGTTGTCTTGCAGTTGCAGCTTGCGTCTTCAAAGCAATGCACATACTTCAACTGACGCTTTTCAACTGTAGCTTTTAGGCAGCAATAAAAAAGTCAAGTAAGTATTGTGATTATGTTTCTGCTACAAAAGGGTCAGACTTGTCTAGTGGCAGTTTTAGTGCCATAAAGAAGCACAGAAGGTTTATATGCCTACTGCAAAGAGCAAATCTGTATTTTATGTAAGTAGCTGAGTACATTAGTAAAGTCAGCCATTACCTGCGCTATAATACAAATTAAATGTATGTGCGGGGTGGAGGGTGGCTATGGAGAGATGAAGTGCACTTTTGCTGGGTGGTAATGAGGGAATCCGAGGAGGAGGGAGTGGGGGCACCAATAATGATTGTTGGACTGGGCGCAAGAGGTGCTAAAGACTGTGACGAATGGTATGTGACAAGGTGTTTTTTGAGTGTCTTGAAAGAACGTGCTGATTGAGGGAAGAAGCGCAGGTAAGGTGGCCTCTACTGTTGCACGTATCTCACACACACCATCTATTCTGATACTGTCTACGTAGGCTAGTGTTTTAGAGCAACAGTTTAGCCAATAGCAGAGATGGCATCTTGATGGATGACTGCTGCCGTCACTCGGGTTATAGAGGACAGCTCTGACATAGGATCAGAGACTGAGACATCAGATACTGAGACAGCATCTGAGGGTTAGGACAATGGCGCAGACTCTGGGAATGATTTTTCAGTCGGAGGAGTCCCATTCGATAACTCCTCTTCCAGTACATTATGAGGGAGGTGATGAGGACAGTCCTGCTGTCCCTTCGCAAGCAGTCTGTGCAACTGGGTAATAGTGGGTTAGCCCAACCCAGAGAGGAGGTGAATGCGGCGGCAAGCAGAGAGAGAGAGAGTGCTCTCTTGGGAGCTCCCCAATTTAGTTCAGCCCCAAATTCCACTGCCCAAATCGTATTGTGGAGACATCAAAATTATCTATCGCAAAACAAACTGGTTTCGTAAGGCAGGCACCTCTGTTTTTGGTCCTGGGTTCGGCGGCCATATAGAGAAACACACTAAACCCAAACATTTCTGGAAACTAGACATTCGGGGGAGTCTACAGAGGTGTGACTTGTGTGGATTCCCCAAAGGTTTCTTACCCAGAATACCCTGCAAAGCTGAAATGTTGAATAAAAACTATTTTTCTCGCATTTCTGTCACACAAACTACAGGAATATGCTGGGATCCACAAAATTCCTACCACCCAGTGATTCCTTGCCTGTCCTGATAAAAACACTAACCTAGTGCCTGCGTCAGGAATGGATCACCCCAGGGTCAACAGCTGCCTCATGTAAGGACAACATTGACCGTTTGGTGATCTATTCCTGTCGTGGGCGCTAGGCCTACCCACACAAGTGAGGTATCATTTTTATCGGTCAGAGCCCCACAATTCACCCCATCTTGGATTCCCCTAGGTCTCTAGGTTTAAAAAATGCACAGGTTTGGTAGGTTTCCCTAGGTGCCGGCTGAGCTAGAGGCCAAAATCTACAAGTAGGCACTTTGCAAAAAACAGCTCTGTTTTCTGTCAAAAAATGGGATGTGTCCACGTTGTGTTTTGGGGCATTTCCTGTCGCGGGCGCTAGGCCTACCCACACAAGTGAGGTATCATTTTTATCGGGAGACTTGGGGGAACATAGAATAGCAAAACAAGTGTTATTGCCCCTTATCTTTCTCTACATTTTTTCCTTCCAAATATAAGAGAGTGTGTAAAAAAGACGTCTATTTGAGAAATGCCCTGCAATTCACATGCTAGTATGGGCACCCCGGAATTCAGAGATGTGCAAATAACCACTGCTCCTCAAAACCTTATCTTGAGCCCATTCTGGAAATGCCAAGGTTTTCTTGATACCTATTTTTCACTCTTCATATTTCAGCAAAGGAGTTGCTGTATACCCAGTATAGAATGAAAACCAACTGCAGGGTGCAGCTCATTTATTGGCTCTGGGTACCTAGAGTTCTAGTTGAACCTGCAAGCCCTTTATATCCCCGCAACCAAAAGAGTCCAACAGACATAATGGTATATTGCTTTAAAAAATCTGACATTTCAGGAAAAAGTTACAGAGTAAAACATAAAGAAAAATGGCTGTTATTTTCAGCTCAATTACAATTTTCTTTTTTTCAGCTGTTATTTTCTGTAGGAAAACCTTGTAGGATCTACACAAATGACCCCTTGATGAATTTAGAATTTTGTCTAGTTTTCAGAAATGTTTAGCTTTCCGGGATCCAGCATTGGTTTCACACCCATTCCTGTCACTAACTGGAAGGAGGCTGAAAGCACCAAAAATAGTAAAAGTGGGGTATGCCCCAGTAAAATGCCAAATTTGTGTTGAAAAATGTGGTTTTCTGATTCAAGTCTGCCCGTTCCTGAAAGGTTGAAAGATGGTGATTTTAGCACCAGAAACCCTTTGTTGATGCCATTTTCAGGGAAAAAACCACAAGCCTTCTTCGGCAGCCCTTTTTTCCAATTATTTGGGAAAAAACAAACTTTTCACTGTATTTTGGCTAATTTCTTGGTCTCCTCCAGGGGAAACCACAAACTCTGGGTACCATTAGAATTCCTAGGATGTTGGAAAAAAAGGACGCAAATTTGGTGTGGATAGCTTATGTGGACAAAAAGTTATGAAGGCCTAAGCGCGAACTACCCCAAATAGCCAAAAAAGGGCTCAGCACTGGGGGGGGGGGAAACGGCCCAGCAGCTAAGGGGTTAAAAAAGACTGGAAGATCAGTTTCAGATTGTCTAACCATTTTAGTAATAAAAAAGGTATCATAGAACTCCACTTTGTGATTAATATGTGTAAAACTATGTAAAAGAGTAGCGTAGTAGTAAATTCTGAGATGAGGCAGTGCTAAAGTCCCCAGCTCCTTATTTATTTGATGACTTGAAAATTGGACCCATGGATGCCTTTTATTCTCAATACATTTTTTAATTAATAAATCAATTTATTGACAATAAGCACAATTAATCTTGACTTCAACATTGGCAAACAAAAATAAAGATAATAGTAGAATGGACATTTTAATGAGAGAGACGCAATCAGTTACCAATAGCTGTAAAGAAGTCCACTGGTTGAGTATGTTATGAACCTTTTTAGGCATAACATTGTAATTTAAATGATAGAGATGTGAAAAATTTGATGTAACAAATATCCTTAGGAATCAAATTGACTGCTGGGGGAAAATTGCTTTCTTAAAGTCTCAAAGTTCCAGAACATCACTCTTGTCAGCATTAAATAATGAAATCTTTGACTTTCACTAATCAATTTTATAGCAATCCTCAGGTTAACTATTGAATTATTTTCTGAATCCATTGAAAGTTATCTTTTTGTGCTTTCCAAAAAAAGAATAATATTGTCTGCAAACAATTTAACTTTGGACATACCGCTAAAAGTGGTAAAATTGAAGGATTGTTATGTAGTCTCGATGCCAGGGTCTTGATTAAAAATGTAAAAGATATAGGTGACATCGAACACCCTTGGAGGGTGCCTCTATTAATTGCTACAGATCGTATCTTCTTTCCGTTGATAACAATTCTAGCTACTGCATTCATATATACATTTTGAAGAATAATTAAAAACTTCATAGGGAATTTATATTTAGCAAGAATCAAAAAAGGCCTGTCCAATGTGCTAGATCTAAGTTCTTCTTACATATTTATCATTACTATTGCCGCTTTCAATTTATGTGTTGAAAAGAAGTTAAATGCTCGATCCGATAACTTTTATTCACCACAATTGATTGTGATGATGAGAACCCAGTTTACTTATTAAGAATAGTTTTTTGAGCAATGGATGTCACATGTTTTGTCAGAATGTTTTGCAAACAGTTTGTAAAAAGAGTTCAGCAAGCTCATCGGCCTTTAGGGGTTTACATTATTAGGCGGCTTATCTTTTTTTACACAGCTAATTACAAGAGCTAAGTGGAATGCCCTAATAATATTATTAAAGAGTTCTATCAGGAATGGCACCAATTCAGGGACAAAATCCTGTATAGACTTCTGCTGGGATCCCTCCACTACTGCATGACTTTCCATTAGCCAGTGACATGAGAATTTTCTCTGTCTCGTTAGAGGTTACATTAATTATGAGACTTTACTGCTTATCTTCTGAAAGTGTTGGTAGATTAAAATCTGTAAGACATTTCTCCATACTCTACTATGAGTTCCAATTAGACGTCTGACACAATACTTTATAATGCTTGAGGTAGATTTTATTTACTAGTTCCTGCCATAATACTGACTCTAAACTGCCAGCCTTTGCCCTACGCAATTTATGACGGAATTTCAAAAACACCCCAGCACCCACAGCTTGGTGGTCCAAAAGACCAAATTCCAGCCTCACCTGCGCAGGAGATGCAGTTTGCAGTAGGTCGAGGACCCTCCTATAGAGCCTAATGACCAGCCGATTTAGTAGCCCAGTGCCAATATCCATCATTGTTTCTTGAAGTAAGACAGTGAGGGGATGATCTTTACGGTCATAACCTTCAAAAGGGGCAGCAAACTAGGCCCCCTAAATGTTCTAGATAAGTTTGCGAAGGCAACCTGCAAGGCAACCGCTGGTAGCTGTTTTTAAGGCAAATCTGGCATTTGAATTTACAGATGACATTACAAAACTTTCTTGTCACTCTGTAGTAAAAAAGGTTGGTAGACACAGGGGTAATAAATAATCTGACACAGACTTTTCCCACCAGATTCCTTTACGTAGAACAGACTTTGCCAGCAAGGGACCAGTGAGCTACTAGCACCTCTCCAGCTACCTGAAAGTAGCTCTCCTGTATGCAGCCCAGTGAACTAAATTAGAAGCTTTTGCTTATTGAAATTAACATATGTTGCCAAATTTGAAAAGATTGTGTTTGAAACGAATATGTGTGTATTTTCAGAATTTATAAGCTGAGGTTTGTAGAAAAAACCCAGAATTTCCAAAATATATTTAATGCTGATATCTGAGAAATAAAAATCAAAAATTGTTGGGGAGACAATTGCTAATTTATTACCTTGGTGCCAGGGCATTGCAGCTATGCTGTATTACCCATTTAGAAGCATTCCGCATTGGCAAAGCATTTTTTACCTTACTGCTGGCAATCATGCCTGAACCACAGAGGTGATCTCTGCTATCTTGCATATGGTGGCCACTTCTGCAATCTTTTCTGATGTGGTTACTACTATATCTCTAATAATATTAGTGACTCAGGAGGATTTTCACTGAACACAAGTAGCCCTTACTACATAAAAAGGTTGGAGTCCCCTGCCTTATCCCCAGCTGTAAGACTGGATCCGGAAATTTCTCGTAGGCAGTACCCCTGCACGCTGGTAGGGGGAATCATTTGGCTTAGTATGGCATCGTCTGTGCCAGTAGTGACAGGTACAGTGCCTATTTAAGTGTCACCCCAGAGCGCTGACATCAGTTCTTTTCTTTCTGTGCCGTGACCTTTTTTGATCTTTTGTCATACTTTTTTCTGCGATGTTGTCTACTTGTATGGCAAGGACGTCCATGAGAAAGGTTAGTTTTAAACTGTGTGGTGCCTGTCACTGACAAATGTTGGTAACGGACCTACAGCTCGTCTGCCTCTTGTGTCTCGAGTGCAACTAAAAACACAGAGACCTGCGTTGATTGCTGCAACATGCACTCTAAGGCCTTAGGGAGCAGTCCCTCAATCTCCTTGCCTCTTGCCTTGCAACACCATGACAATCTTGATTCTGGTTGAGAGGAAGCTCCCGGGATCGGCCGCAGAGCCATCACTGGATATTCAGGAAGTCCCACAAAAAGAAGAAGAGTAAGTAGTCAAAGAAGTCTTCGACTTCGCCCCATCCATTAAAAACATCTGATGAGGGAATATTCGTTGGCATTCGAAGCCTGGTTCCATGGTTGAGCCTGCTTCTGAACTGTCTCTGCAGCTCTCCGAGTTTCCTGGAGCTGGAGCGACACCCACCCTACTCAGTGAGTTTTATGAAGCCATGCGCCTTTTATCTGAGTGGTCTGTGTACCTTCAGGCCTGTTGGTTTGGGAAGGACCCCTACTGGTCTTCTGCCAGTGAGTTTGGTGCCTGTCGGACCCCTTGGATTCATGGATGGATCCGGACTATCGTCGGTCGAGCCGCCTCTAGCTTATCCTGTGCGGCGAGCCACCTCTACCTTACCCTGTGCAGCACCCTCTGGCTGTGCCATCCCTATTCACATCTTTGATTCTGACAAGGAGCCAGATGGGTGTCGTCCGATGCCAACTCCAGTGCCAATAAGAGGTATTCTCTCCAAGCCAGAGCCTGTCCCCACTTTCTGTGGGCTAGATCTTGGGGAAGAATGGGACGGGCCAAAAACCCCTGAAGAATATCAGCCCATAGATTACACTGAGGGCACCTGGTGTGAGGATCTGGTGTACACCAGTGGACTGGACACCTTTCCAGATACTGGCTTGGTTTCTCCTCCTACATGGCTACAGAGGAGGGAGCCTCATTTGCAAAGGTGGTGAGAAGAGCATCCGAAGTCCTGGACCTTCTTGCATCTACTGAGACTGTCAAGATGAAAATCTTGACGAAGGTGCTTCAGCAGGGAGTAACCCCATCTGAACAGCTTTTCTCCCTCTTTAATGTAGCCCTCACATATTTCCTGCTTGGGACCTGGCTCAAGCCCTGCACAGGGACTCCTGTGTAGGGGTGTGCAGTAAACTCCACTCCACAGGTGGAATTTGCAGAGTTTTTGCCACTCCGCTTGGAGTGCGGAGCTCGGCAAAGTCTGCCCACTTTAGTGAGAAGAAGGTTAGAAACCATTTATGATTGTGTGGCAGACGGGCAAGTGGAGTAAATGTTAGGTAGACAAAAAGTAAATGATGCAAAGGAGACACAGATCTCTGAGCAAGCAGTAAAATTTTGACGCAGTTAAGTCGTAGAAAGACGCAGTGAAATGTTGTCAATTTCACTCCATCAGTTCTGCATTACTTTTCCCATGGGAACCCTTGCCCTGCATACATTATACCTGGCGCAGGTATAATGTGACGGAGGGCTTTACAAACTGATACATTGGGCCCAATGCATCTGTTTGTAAATATAGTACAGTGCACTGCTAGCGCCACGGCTGCGTAGAAAACAAATGATACAGCAGTGGCGTAAAGGGCTTGTGAGTGAGGCCTATACTGTTTCCAAACCAGAAAACGTGTTTGAAAACAGTTATTATATTGAAACTCTGCAGAAAAGGTAGATTGAAAGTATGGCATGGTACAGCTCTTACACTTCAGGGAGTGTTGCGTGGAATAATAAAGTATCAAAAATAAGCACATTGATAATGATCATAATCACAAAAATTAGTGTAATGTTGCTAATAAGAATTACTTTAATTATTGTTGCACGTGTTATTAATCAAAGTATTGTGACTGGTGTCGTTATCATTCTTATTATTGGTATCATTCATGTTAACAATAACAATGCATAGTATTGTCATTTTTACTATTTCTAATACTACATTTCCCTTCGGATCAAATGATGACGCCATGTCAATTAATGATTGTGTCATTAATTCCAGGATAATCTTTCTTTCTCCCTGACTATTCTTCCAGCTAAAAGACAGATGGAATAAAAGGCCCATTGATGTTGCCCGAAGTTTGGGTTTCCAGGAAATTGAAACACTTTTGGAAAGATATGGGAAGAATCTGAGAAAAGAATCGCGTGCCTTTGACAAACAAGACCCACAATCTTCTCAGAAGGGCGTTCTGAGATCACCTCAGTTAGTGAAGGAGATACAGAAAGGTGAGTTCCAGGAATCTCAGAAAGTTTTTCCGAAATCACCTCAGACAGGCATGGATGTAAGCAAACAAGATTCTAAGCAGTCTCAGAAAGGTAACCGGAAATCTTCTCTCGGAAGCAAGGATCCTAAGAAAGAAGAACCGCAGCAAACTCTGAAAGGTATTCTGAAGTCACCTCAGGCAGGCCAGGTCCTGAGCAAGCAAGAATCTGAGCAGCCTCAGATAAATATCCGGACGATTTCTACCAGAAGCAAAGATCTTAACAAACAAGAATCCCAACAATCTCAGAAGGAGGAGCGCCTAAGATCATCTCCCACGAGGAATGAGTCAGACTAATAGAAATCCTATAAAGATCAGCATCAGGTCGGAGAATGCTTCTCATGAAGAAAGCGCTTAACAAGGTTCCGGGAAATCACATTATCACGTCAAGCGGATTTTAAACAGGTTTACAGGTTACCGCAGTGAGAAAGCAAGCATGTGAAAGAAGGGGAGGACATGCACCGGAACCAGAGTAATAGCATCAAGAAGGCGAGGCATGGGTTGTGTATGAATTAAAGTTGAACGAATTTGCAAATATGTTCAGCATTACCTCTGGTTGCATTTGAAAGATCTTGTGAATTATTAAACAACCACAAAAGTAACTGAAATAAAATACTTTACTTTTATGGTCTTGACAACTACAGATACCATTGTAAATTACCTCTGTTGCATGAATTCTATGGGCCGTATTTATAGCCTCCTAGCGTCATTTTTAGTGACGCTCCTGTGGCGCTAAGCACAGTGCCGTATTTACAAGGTGGCGTTAAGCCTTGTAAATACATTGTTAACCTTGTAAATATGGCCCCTTCCCACACAGCACTGTGCGTAGAAGGGGCATGCAATGGGTGTTGCTGTGGGAGTGCACAGATTATGGAATCTCGTAAACCTGAGGCAGTGACAAAATCTAATGCCACACCAAGGGTGGCGTTAGCAGGGCGCAACGAGGAGGAATACTTTTATTCCTCCTCATTTTTTTCTTTTTCTATGCGTGCAGAAGAATGCCAGAAATTATTGTTTATGTGCGGGAAGGTGTCCCTTAAATACGCCGCATCCCTGCGTTTCTAAAGTGACGCAGCGAGGTGCCCCCAATTTTGACACAGCACCGCGCTGAACCACTTTTCTTTAAATCTGGCATTTAGTGTATTCATATTTTGTTGAATTTTGGAATGCACATTTTGTTATTCATCTACACCTAAAGAGATAGATGGTAGTAGCTAACTTCATGATTCTGTGTCAGTTAACCTGGTGCAACTTGAATCATTTGATAAAGGAAGCAGCCCTCAAAACCATCCCAAGGGGCATATTTACAAGCCCCTAGTGCCACTGGAGTGTCACCTTTTGTGACGCTCCAGTGGCACTGTGTACTACGTCGTATTTACAATGTGGCGTTAAGCCACTATTTGTGGCTTAACGTCACCTTGTAAATACGGTCCATTCACAACTCAGCACTTTGCGTGGAAGGGGCATACAATGGATGTTGCCGAGGGTGTTCCACAGCAACACCCATTGCATTTTCACGCTGCCCCAGATTTACAAGAAATCATAAACCTAGGCAGCGCCAAAGTCTATCGCAACTCCAGGGGTCGCATTAGCATGGCGCTAGGAGGAGAAATGCTTTCATTTCGCCTTGTTTTTTGCTGTTTCTATGTGTGCTACATTCTGCAGCAAACATAGAAAGAGCAAATCACCATTGAATATTGTTTTTGTGCAGGAAAAACAATATCTTCCTGCACAAAGGCAATCTCCCCTGTAATGCAATCATTCTTGCACCATGGCAAAAGGGTGGCTGCGTTGGCGCTCAACAGCTAATTTAGCGCTTTTGCAGGGAGAAACACAGGGATTCACTGTATTCTAGTAAATATGGCACATCCGTGCATTTTAGAAGTGCTAATTTTGGTGCAGCAGTCGTGCTGCGCCACTTCTTGTAAATATGCCCCCTAGTACCTGCTTTTTAAAAAGTTTATTGCTGCAGCAGCGCCGGTAACTATGATATGTACCACAAGACTCAATAATCAGTTTTAACATTTATTATCCCTCGCATAGGCTCTCATTATTCTAATGAGACTACTGGATTTGAGCGGCAGGATCGCCTGCGGTGTGGGGGACTGAGTCTAACCCACTACAGGTGACACTGGTCGGCCTAATCTGGGGTTTGCTCCGGCTAACTAGCAGTGCCTCATCTCCACCCAAGAGCAGGGATGATTTAGCAGCTGAGCGCATGACACAAATGACTCCGCAGGGAAATAGTGGTCACTCAGATCACATCATTTTCCCTCAGTTACATCAGTCTCACATATACATGGACAAACAGAGGCAGTATATGTTTCAATAAGGTTTTAATAAAGCAACTGCATCTTAGATAATAAAGCATGTTCTGCAATAACAAGGATGATGAAGCATAACAGGATTAAAATTGTGAAGAGGAGTGTAAAGCATAAAAATAGCGCTACCATATTGTCACTAGAGTCACTAATATAATTCCTACCTAGGCTATTTTAGAGCACAGCACGTTAAGCTCTAGTTCTGCCCTTCAGGTTCTCCTGGGAAGACATCATCCCTCATACCTGAACAAGAGGCCTGAAGTCTGCATAAGCAGAGCATACGATCGTGGTCATCTGGCTGGAATCTTCCCCTAATGTGTACGGGACGGGGAAGTGTTTTTATAATAAAACAGCTGATGTCTGAGAAAAATGTCCCTACGTAAAGATGTGTATGTTTCTATGAATACCAGAGACAAAGCGTTACCAAGTTTACTGGCAACCTATCTTACTGCAGCCTTGAGAAGAGCATAGAGCGAAAGAAATGTCTTGTTTAAGAATGCGTTGCTGGCCTAGATAGAGACAAATAAAACAAGACCGTAAATGTGGCTATTGTTAAAATAATGAAGGAAGCTGAAAAAAATATGTCTAGGTTAAAGTGAACAGCTGCAGGCCGAGTGTGCTAAAATTACATATGTGGAGCTATACCTAAAATGGCTCCACAACACCTCCTTTGCTTGAATTAAGTCCCAACAAGGCAGCCTTGAATTTCGAGACACGAATCCATGGGGGAAATTTATCATTATTTCACATAGCGCAGCAAGCCACCTTGCTGCGCTGCATGAAAGGGAAAGGGGTTTAACAGGGAGTATTTAACAACATACGGTATATACCTCTCCTTCCTTGCACTGGCACACAATATGCTGCTTTGCGCCAAAGAAGGTACTGTTGCACTATCCAGGCAGGATTGTTTTTGTGCAGGAAGAGGCGACTTCCTGAACAAAAACAATCCTCATAGGCATTTCCCTCTTAAGTGTGCTGAAGAATGCAGACATGAGCAGAAGTGGGCGGTGTCACAAAGAGCAAAGTCTGAACTTATTTATTTTGTAAAACTCTGCCCCAAAAAATATCACAAGAGAAACGTGATAATAACTCTATTCTGGCTTACTTAACTGATCACAACAGACTACATTTCAAAATCTCACCTGCTACAGAGATTTTTGTGTATCAAGCAAGTTGCTGGGTACAATGGCACGTTAATAACTATGGTGGTTAATGAACTTGCTGGAAAGGTCTATGTGCATTCTAATCAAAGGCTTGACTCAGCAAAAAATTGCATAGAGGGTCAATGTGCTTCTATAAAGCACAACATGAAACCTGCATGTATGTAGATAGCACAGTTGGTTACTCTTTCTGTTGCAAAGATCTTTGTATCATCTGCAGCTCACAAGTTAAAACCCTTGCCTTATAGTTTAGTGATTTATAATCCTGCATATTCCTACTGAAAACGTTACATTCAAAGTCCAGCACAACAAATTTCGTTCGCGGTTTAAGGGGAAGCGAGGTGCAGAGAGACGGATGGTTATCAATGTTGTGCAAAGAGCAGGTTCGGTGTTGCGGATGGTCGTTGCTGTAGTGTGACATTCCATTCGGCGTAGCAGATGGTCATTGCTGGAGCTTCACATTGGCAGTCACCACAAACTGTCAACATTGTGGCGCAAAGTACACATCTCGCACTGTTGGGTGTCGTTGGTGGTCGCTGTAGTGCAAGGAGTTGGGTTTGCCAGAACTCTGTGTTGGCAGGCAGTGCCAGATCCAATTCTCGTTTACGAATATTCCAAAATCTTCAGGGGCACTCAACTGAGGCCTCACCAGGGGTCTAAAACCCTAGGGGCACCACTTGGGGGTCAGGAGCTTACTCAAGCAAAGACCAGCAGGGCTCAGACAGGCCTAGTTGGTTGTCAGATGGGCAGATGTAGGGAGCCTCTGGAGCTTGTTATGTTCCTGTAGATCAGGACAGATAGATAGATAGATAGATAGATAGATAGATAGATAGATAGATAGATAGATAGATAGATAGATAGTACTTTATTGTATGATTAGTTAAAATCTTTACAATAATAAATAGAACATAACAAATATAATAAAACACACTATTATAGTTTGATTAAAATGATAGCTCCATGTTCAATTATTGCAAACAGTAGAAGAAAAGATAAAGTGCAAAGTTTGTTCTAATAACCCCTGCTACACTTCTATCAATTATTATAGCATATGAAAACAACTGAGATGTGAGATTGAATCTAAAATACTGTGGTGCAACGGCATTAAAATTTAAAGTCATACTATGACACTACCAAATTATGATCAGGTGACATGGTAATGTGAGTCCTTCCCAGTACCTCAAACAGTGCAAGAGTAGTCATGCTTGAAAGGAATTTAAGTAAACAGTTCCTAAAAGTACATTCAAGTCACATCTAAGCTATTGTACAACCACCAAGGTCACTCTTAAAAGCATGTATATTAGCATTATGTCCACAAGCACAAGTATGTACTAGCTGAGTATACCAATTTTTTCACTGCAGGGCAGTGATTGCAGTCAGTTTTTTCCCCGCAATACCCATACTCTCTTGTAACGACACTTTAGGATAGGGTCCAATTCATTTAAGCTTGCAATTACATCCCTCCTGCAAGCCCGAATTTTTAATTGGCCATATAGGTCAGTCTTTTTCCAACACCGACCTGTTCAATTCCCCTGGTAAAAGGCCAAAGAGGTAGTGCATAAAATCATTTCTAAGACGGCTGGACTGCCCTATCTCCAGAAAGGGTTGAGGCTTTAAGAGCGTATAACCATTTGTAATCGTCCAGGCATGTGACCTCAGTGTTAGATAGCCTCTTTACCAACCCATTTACCACTTTTTAAAATACATTATGTGATGGGCAATTGTTCCAGATGTCGCCAATACCTAAGACCTTTGTTGCAGAGACCAAATAGAGGTGAACTGGCACTGATTCACTTGCTTGGATTTCCTGCCAAAGCGCTTGACAGAGTCCGCTTTCCGTGGCACCCCTGACTTTTCTCCATATTTGTACGTAACCCCTCTTTCGTGCAATATTTTGGTTCAGTAAGCCAAATTCAACCCTTATCTGTGCTAGTGAAGCATTTGGGGGAAGATAGAAAAGTGATCTGAAAGTTTTGCTTAAAATTAAGTTTAAAACAGAACCATCTCGCCCCGAAGGGCCTTGCTTCCGAATGACATTGTTGGGATTAGTCTTGCCCCTATTACTTTCAATAGAGATAAACAGCTTGGACTTGCCAAATCATGCTGTAAAGTGCAGAAGGTGAGCGGTAAGGCATTACCTTTCGTAGCCAAATCATTTTTGTGCTGTTGAAAGGAGACCCTGTCATCAAAAAGTACCCCTAAATAACAATAACTTTTGACTTGCTCGAATTGCTCACCATGCAGAAACCATTTGTATTTTTTGTTGATTCTGCTGCTAACTTCCATTACCCTTGTTTTACTTAGATTTATTATCATTCATCTGTCTGTGGAATAGAAGGCCAATTTATCAATTAAACATTGTAGACCAATTTTTGTCTGGGTAAGCATGATCACATCATCCTCATAAAGTAAGTTGGAGATAGGCGTAGTCCAATTTTTGGTCCATGGGAGCTTACTGCATTGAGGTTGGAAGATAGATAGGCCAGGAAAAGATTGAATAAATACAGGGCCAGGGCACAACCCTGCTTAAGACCCTCTAATGTGCATATTTTCCTCGATAGTGTGGAGCCATCCCCAGTTCTCACCCTTATCCAGGTGTCTGTATTCAAAAGCTGTATTGCTTTTAGAAGATGGGACGGAATATCCATTTGTGCCAGTCTCTTCCAGGCCAAAAGGTCGTGCAGTACTGCAGTTGGTTATTGTTAGAAATGGGGTTTTTGGTTGGCAGTCAGGTTACCTCCTGTCCAAGCAAGGACCCTCACTCTAGTCAGGGTAAAGGAGAATCACCCTCAGCTAACCCCCGCTCACCTCCCTTGGTAGCTTGGCACGAGCAGGCAGGCCTAACTTCAGAGTGCTAGGTGTAAAGTATTTGTACCAACACACACAGTAACTTAAGGAAAACACCACAAAATTACACAACACAGGTTTAGAAAAAGTAGAAAATATTTATTGAAACAAAACAAGACCAAAATGTCAAAAATCCACCATAAACAAGTCAAGTTATTAATTGAAATGCAAAAAGAGTCTTCATGTTCTTTTAAACACAACGCTAACGCTGTTAGGGTAAAAATGTACCTGGGTCACGTAAAAATCACCCGCACGGAAGAGTGTGCGCCGATAAAGGTAAGCGGTGCGTCGATTTCTCACCCGCAAGCGAGGTCATGTATCCACTCAGCGTGCGTTGTTTCTTTCCCCGCAGGAGAGAGATGCATCGATCCGGACAAAACACCTTGAGCCATATTTATACTTTTTGACGCAAAACTGCGGTAACGCAGTTTTGCGGCAAAAAAATTTGCGCCGGCTAACGCCATTCTGAAGCAACATGCAGGCGCCGTATTTATTGAATGGTGTTAGCCGGCGTTAGCCGACCGGCGCTGCCTGGTGTGCGTGAAAAAAAAACACGTACACCAGGCAGCGCCGGCGTAGGCAAAAATGGCGTTTGGGCGTCCAAAAATGGGGCAAGTCAGGCTGAGGCAAAAACATCGTCTTAACCCGATTTGCGCCATTTTTTGTTGGCGCCCAGACACCATTAACATGACTCCTGTCTTAGCAAAGACAGGAGTCATGCCCCCTTGCCCAATGGCCATGCCCAGGGGACTTATGTCCCCTGGGCATGGTCATTGGGCACAGTGGCATGTAGGGGGGCACAAATCAGGCCCCCCTATGCCACAAATTTTTTTTTAAAAAAAATACTTACCACAACTTACCTTTTCTTCCCTGGGATGGGTCCCTCCATCCTTGGGTGTCCTCCTGGGGTGGGCAAGGGTGGCAGGGGGTGTCCCTGGGGGCTTGGGAGTGCACCTCTGGGCTCATTCTGAGCCCACAGGTCCCTTAACGCCTGCCCTGACCCAGGCGCTAAAATCCGGCGCAAATGCAGGTTTTTTAGTCCCGCCCACTCCCGGGCGTCATTTTTGCCCGGGAGTATAAATCCGACGCAATAGCATCGGAGTCATTTTTTAAGACGGGAACGCCTACCTTGCATATCATTAACGCAAGGAAGGTGTTCACGCCAAAAAATGACGCTAACTCCATGAACTTTGGCGCTAGACGCGTCTAACGCCAAAGTATAAATATGGAGTTAGTTTTGCGTCGAATTTGCGTCGAAAAAAACGACGCAAATTCGGCGCAAACAGAGTATAAATATGCCCCCTTGAATCTGGGCAGGCTTGCGTTGTTTTTCCGCGCCCAGCGATGTTGCGTCATTGCAGCCTCCGTCAGCAATGCCGATCGTCATTTCTCCAGCCGTGTGCGTCAATTTCACAGCCGTGCTGCATCTATTTTGATTGCGGAGCATTGCTGGCATCGTGTCGTTTCTTCAGCTGCTCTCGGACGTTACGTCGGAAAATACCCTGCATGGCAATCTGTGCGTGGATTTCCAACCTTGTTCCACCAGCTTCACCTGTCAGGGCCCCAGGAACTGGATAGGGCACCACTTGGCAGGGCCGGAGTCTCAGCAGAGGCTCCAGGTGCTGGCTGAGAGAAGTCTTTGCTGTTCCTGAGACTTCAACAACAGGAGGCAAGCTCAGTTTCAAGCCCTTGGAGAGTTCTTCACATGCAGGAAGGCACACAAAGTCCAGTCTTTTTCCTCTTCCACAGGCAGAAGCAACAACTGCAGGGTAGCCCACAAAGCACGGTCACAGAGAGGGCAGCTCTTCTTCCTCAGCTCTTCAGCTCTCATCCAGGCAGTTTCCTCTTGGTTTCCAGAAGTGATCTAAAGTCTGTGGTTTTGGGTGCCCTTCTTATACCCATTTTGCCTTTTGAAGTAGGCTTACTTCAAAGAAAAGTCTCTCTTGTTTGTGAAATCCTGCCTTGCCCAGGCCAGGACCCAGACACACACCAGGGGGTTGGAGACTGCATTATGTGAGGGTAGGCACAGCCCTTTCAGGTGTGAGTGACCACTCTTCCGCTCCCTCCTAGCACAGATGGCTCACTAGGATATGTAGGCTACACCCCAGCTCCCTTTGTGTCACTGTCTAGAGAGAGGTGCAAACAGCCCAACTGTCAAAGTGTCCCAGACTTGGAAGCCACAAACAGGCAGAGTCACAGAATAGTTTAAGCAAGAAAATGTTCACTTTCTAAAAGTGGCATTTTCCAACACACAATCTTAAAATCAACTTTACTAAAAGATGTATTTTCAAATTGTGAGCTCAGAGACCCCAGATTCCACATGTCTATCCGTTCCCAAAGGGAATCTACACTTTAATCATATTTAAAGGCCGCCCCCATGTTAACCTGTGAGAGGGATACGCCTTGCAACATGGAATACCGAACTTAGCAGTATTTCACTGTTAGGACATATAAAACACATTAGTATATGTCCTACCTTAAACATACACTGGACCCTGCCCATGGGGATACCTAGGGCCTACTTTAGGGGTGCCTTACATGTAAGAAAAGGGAGGGTTTAGGCCTGGCAAGTGGGTACACTTGCCAAGTCGAATTGGCAGTTTAAAACTGCACACACAGACACTGCAGAGCCTGGGCACCTCTAGTGCACTGTACTAGAGACTTACCAGTAAATCAAATATGCCAATCATGGATAAACCAATTACATACACATTTAATATAGGAGCACTTGCACTTTAGCACTGGTTAGCAGGGGTAAAGTGCGTGAAGGAACAAAAACAGCAAAAACAGAGTCCAGCACAAATCAACAACCTGGGAAACAGAGGCAAAAAGTTAAGGGAAACCACGCCAAGGATGAAAAGTCTAACAGTTATTTAACTGATGCAACTACATCAATGCATCAAAAAAGAGGAGATGCGTCACTTTTGACTGATGCAAGTAGCCTACTGTATGGAGACCAATGTATAGAGTGTCAAAAGGTGAAAAACTCACCTTGCAGTCTATTACATTGGTCCTGGATGTCACGCATACTAGTGGGCATAGTGTATTTATGTGTACCATTCTGCTTATGTATGTGTGACATAAGTCATTAATGGTGTGTAATTTGTGATTTACTGTGTTTCCTATCTTATGTGTGCACCTACCTGTAGAGGGGATGTGACTTGATTGCAGATTACATGTTTCAAGTCACTTCAGCTGGTCAAGCTTCTCTGCAACAGCCAATGTGTCATTCCTGCACCTGGGTCTTAGAGGTGTAGGAATTTGTGACGCTCTTCAAGCACAGCAGGCCACTTCCCGCTAATGCATGACTTTTTGAAAAGGTTATATATACCACTGCATCAACTTTACAAGGGATATTACGAAGGAACGTCAGGCTTGCATATATTAATTCTAATGCATTGCAGCCGACTCCGATGAAGTAAAAAACAAACCATCCTGACGAAAAGAGATGCATCTGTCTAGATGTGTCACTTTGTAAATATGGAGTAAAGAAAGAGCCATTGGTGCGGCAAAAAAAGTGATGCATTGACCGTGCAAACTCCTTGTAAATATGCCCATTAGCACTTTGTTTCTCACACACTGTGCTGCAGGAGCACATCTTCCTTATAAACTGGACAAAATCAAATTTAACCTCGTCCCAGGATCTTTGCTTCCTAGGGGCAAGGTTCTGCATGGATTGCAAGATAGTGACTCTACCAGAAAAAGCATCCAAAAGATTCACTTCCACATCAAGGATCCAATGTTACTAAAGACACCAAGGGTATTTTTATGTCCGTAGGTCCAGGGATATCTGACAGCTGTGTTCTTCCTAATCACCTGGGCATGATTATAGCTCCACAAACTGATGTCATGGATAATGACATACTGGTCTCCAGCTTCACAGAACTTTGCAATGAGAACCACATTGAACCTTCGACTGAGTACTGAGTACTGGTGTTGGTGGTTACAAGCAGAGAATCGCCTAAAGGGAGTTCTACTATCTTCCTCCATCTTGCAATTATTACAACGAATGACAGTCTGACAGAATGGAGAGCATGGTTGTCAGTTTGCCAGGTGCATAGATTTGGTCCCTTCAGCAGAGTCAGAATACTTCCACAGTTTAGGGTGTTGGAAGGTGTTTGACTGGCTGTACAGTCACTTTTTCTCAAATCAGAGGGAAGTGGTTGTTGAGACCGGAAACCATAACAAGCACAGCCCATGTCAACATGCAAGGGGGTAAAAGGTCTCACTCCCTATCCAGGATGTCACACAGAATCTTTCTCTGGGCATCAAAGAGGGTTGTGACAACAATGTAGAACTGGAGCTGAAAGAGCCCATCATTAGTGGACTTCTCCATTCATCCAAGGGTGTTCATACTTATAGATCATCAATTAGGTCATCCAGTGATAGGACTCTCTGCGTCTCAGGTGAACGCAAAGGTCCAGAAGTTTTCTTCAAAAAGAAAAGAGGAAAAGGCTTGTGATGTCTGTGCCTCCAGGCCTCTACATTTCCTGCATGGTTTCCTCCTTTTGCACTGATTTGTGCATTTCTACGGAGAGTGGAAAAACGGAAGACTCAGGTTATACTGATGGCACCAGCATGACATCGTTCCAACTGGTTTTCTCTTCTAAATACCATGGAGGAGATGTAGGGGTAGAGACTTCCAGCAATTCCATCTCTTTTTCTCAGCATTGAGACAGGAGTCTCTGGGTAAACTCAGGTTGGCGGCCTCGAAATTTAGCGGAAGGGTTTGAGAATAGGGGTCTGATGAAAGATACCCCACAGGCTTTGAGATGGTCCTCTACCCTTTTATCATATGTAAGGCACTGGGGACTTTTAGTAGGTGGTGTGGTAGGAGAGGCATGGATCTCACTATTTTGTATTTGATCCCAAATTGATTGATCTCGAAGTTCTACAAGATGACTCGAGGTTGGAACTGAGAGTACCCACTTTAAAAATCCAATGGGTAGCCATTAAGGCATTTAGGAGCTCCTGAGAAAATATGCATGATGATTAATTGTGGCATTTTAAGAGGTTAGCTAACACCCACTCTTTTCCTCCTAAACTGTTTCAGTTCAGGGAACTTTTAGTGGCTTTGAAAGATCTTCTCTTTGAGGCCTTAGAGACAGCACATTTAGGCCCATATTTATACTTTTTTAGCGCCGCATTTGCGTAATTGTTTTACGCAAAAACTGCGCAAACTTGCAAAATACAATTGTATTTTGTAAGTTTGCGACATTTTTGAGTCAAAAAATGACGCAAATGCAGCGCTAAAAAAGTATAAATATGAGCCTTAAGGTTTATAAAGCCTAAGGCCTTTCTTTCTAGTAGCAATCACATCAGCCAGGAGACAGGATAGTTGGGAACCCTTTCATGGCTGTATTGAGATCAATTCCATCTCTTGTTCTAAAGTTAGTTCGCTTTTCACAGGGAACAGGACTTAATCCTGCCGGAATTCATTCCGTCTCAATCTATGGACGACAAACAAAAACTTCATAGTTTGGGAGTAAGGAAGGCTCTGCTTATACATGTATGGAGGGTTGCTCACTATTAAGTGATAGAATCAGTTTTTTTTAAATTTTGGCCCAGCAAAGAAGGATGAAAAACAGCAACTTCATCTTTGAGCAGATAAATCAGATCCCTGATTTCTTTAGCCTACAAGGGCGGCTGGCTGGGAACACAGGGGAGATCCACTGGGAATTGGTCCTCCTCCATGGCGGAATTGCAGGCAGTCACAAGTGATGAGATGTGTAGGGCAGCCATGTGGGCTTCCCCTTCTACTTTTATTAAGCACTTTAGAATCTACTTACCGGTAATTGCATTATTCAGAGTCCTACTCCCTCGGTTTAATTCATACTTCCCTCCCGCCCTCCTTCTCCATACCAGGATATCTGAGTTGTTTTAGTCCAGGCTTTGTAACCAATAGGAGGCATGGCGGGGGACCTTTTGTTGGGGATAAAGTTTTGGGATTGGTGTCTCGAGAGACAGGGCTGCCTCACTCGTAATGAATTAAAAACAGGGCATAGGACTTGGAAAAAATACAATTAGCTATAAGTAATTAGGGCATTATTCTTTCCCGCACCCTTCCAGTTTTCTTCTGAACCCTACTGTTCAGCTACATGGGGGAGAGTACTTGGGGGTGCTTGATTATTCAAGCAGGTCTGTAGGAATGTCTCTGTGTTTTGCTGGGCTACCCTTTGAGCTTCCGTTTCCTGACCTGTGCTAACCTGGTGTAACTATCCTAACATCACGCAAGGTGTTCTGTATTCATTCAATTCTTATTCTGCCACAATAGAGCAGTAGACAGTCTGAAATTACAAGTAAGTAAACTGTATATGTAAATACTTACATTAATACCAATGACGTAGCTAAAACTGAGCATTCAACTTGATCAGGCCTAATTAAGTAAACTACAGGGTATTCAGCGAAAAATCTGAAATAAAAGGGCAGAAAGGCATACAGACAGTAACAAGTAATTAGAAAATAGATTTAGTAATCCTCAAAAAGTACATACAGGCAGGAAAATCTTCCTAAATGTTTTTCACAAGCCAGCCAACGAGGCAGAAATGTCCAATGTAAAAGGGAGTGATATGGAAAGAAAACAGAAAAGGAAGCAGATAGTGAAGCACATGCAGAAATGGGATCCCACAGTAAAGAGCATACAGAGCACAAGAAAATGGAAGGAACTCGGTGGAGAGGAGAGTGGAGACAGGCAAAAAGAAGGGTAACAAGAATCAACTATTTTTGTAATGTAGGAAGAGAGGCCGAGCTAGATGGGACTGGGGCGGACATGCTTTTTGACTGTTTTGTTGCTGTGCTCCTCTATTTAAGTGCTGCAGTTGTGCTGAAAAAAGGAGAAGCCACATGAGAAGAAATCTGGCGCGTGGTCCTAGGAATTTATTTATTTAAGAGTTTTATAAAACAACTCAAAGGTATCAGAATGCTGTACAGAAAGAAAACAGACAACCAGAAACCCTTCACATAATCTATAGTACCCTGTAACATACAACAAAAAGCACATGAACAAAGATTGCCCTCCTGTTGGTGTGACATAAGTCCTGCACACTATCTTCAGCTGGATCCTAGCTTTTAAAGGGAGCCAATGGAGAGTTTTTAGGGAGGGTGTGATGTGGTTGAAATGTCTTGTTCCTATTATCAATCTCGCTTCAGTGTTGTGGGTTGCTATGAGAAGTTCCATGCATGATTTTGTTGATCCTGTTAAGGTTGCATTCCGATTATCCACTTTGGATAGGACTAAGGATTGAACTGCAATCTTGACGTCTGGTTTTGGGATGAAAGGTTTCACTTTCTTAAGAAAGTTGAGTTGGATAAATGCCATGAGTGTGGATAAGCTTATGTGTGTTTGTATGTTAAGGTTCTTATCCAGGGTAATATCAAGAGGTTTAGTTGATTCAATGGTGGCTGGTTTGTAATTGAGGGCATCTAGGTTTTTAAACCAATCTTAT
This sequence comes from Pleurodeles waltl, assembly GCF_031143425.1. Classification (NCBI taxonomy): domain Eukaryota; kingdom Metazoa; phylum Chordata; class Amphibia; order Caudata; family Salamandridae; genus Pleurodeles; species Pleurodeles waltl. The sequence continues at coordinate 1,985,005,651 of NC_090440.1, read as the reverse complement.
ATTGGGAGGGAATTTTGGGGTGGGGAGAAGAGTAAGAATTTGTACAAATGATGTGAATCACTTGAGAATATTACCACATAGCCTCATTCTGTATTCAAATAATTCTAAAAGGCAATCATGGTTGACTAAGTCGAACTCCAATGACAAGTCCAGTAGGATGAGAAGGCAGGAGGCGTTCCCCTAAAGAGTATTAAGTGTGTCATCTATGAGATGTAGGAAGACCGATTCTGTGCTGTGTCCTGATTGCAAACAAGACTGGAACTTGACCAGCAGGATGATCCATTCAGTGTGTTGACATAGTTGCTTGTGAACTAATGGTCTTTCAAGAGGGGTGACACTTGTCCCTTCATCCAGCAATCTGGGATTGTTCCTTGGGTTAATGATGTATTTATGATTTTTGTCCGTATGGGTGCAACAATTTGGTTGATATCTTTTATGATTGCAAATGGGATTGGATTATTGAAATGTGATCCTTACTTCGTAGACGCCATGATCTTGCTAATCTCATCTTCTTTAGGGGGTTTGAATTCTTTCCTTGTAGCCTAATGTTTGGTGTAGTAGAATAGATTTAGGTTTGGGTTTTGTCATTTGTGTATGTTGATGCTCGAACCCCGAATTATTTTGCTGTCTGTAGTATTAATGCTCTGCACAATCTGAACAACAGCGAGCTCAGGTGACTCAAAATTCTGTATATTACTCACCTTTAACCCCATATTCAAGAAAGTCTCTAAGATGGCATCTCCGAATACTGGCCTAGGGGAGGGTCTTGACTCCACAGTGAGAGGCCGGTGAGCTTGTAGGTTCAGGGCAAATGTAGAAGAGCTGCATGGAATCAAGGTGCCCTCATTGTATGACCAAATTAAATCAGGCCCTACAGACCAGAATGGGTTTGACAGCAGCCAGATGGTTCAGATAGCTGAGGAGAGAAACACGCATGATGGATCAGTAATAAAGTAGGGCGGTCTCCTTTAAGTGTTGGGGACCTTCAGAACGAGGTCACGGATACGTGTATGGGCTGGGTAAACTGGAGTACTGGCAGATGCAGTGGTTGCTGACTCCATCTGTCACGAGAGTGCACAGTGAAACTGGGAGCAATTGTCTTTAACTGATCTCCTTCTGAACCATATCATATTCTGAGTCTGGAGTTAGAGAGATGCACCATGTGCTAAGAGATTACAATTAACGTGTGACATTGGGAGATTCTGCACATAAATGAGAGCCACCCTGAAGTATTTGGCATGTCTGGAATATTAAATGAACAGGCGTTTAGCAACTTCCTCAAAGCAACTAGATGCTTAGATTGCCTCTGGGATCAAAATGAGCACCAATACTATAGACTGATTGAAGAAAAAAGTAATGTTAAAAAGGTTTTGATGAAGGTGGTTTGTGATCACTGCCATTCTTAGCAGAGACAAATGGTAGTCTGTCAGTCATAAACGAGGAGCCCAATGAGGATGATAGAGAACAGTGCCAAAGTGAGATGCGGTGCCTTCTGGTCTAGTTGGAAAATGTAGCTTGAAAAGTAGGCTTGGAACTCCGCATCTCAGACAGGTGATGGACTGATAAGTTGCCAACGTTTGGAGAGAAATATTTATGTAGAATTTTTATTAAGTGAATTGTCCACACCTTCTTGAGTTCCATCTAGTGTACTCTCTTCTCTTATTTCTCTTACTTCTGTCTAGTGGTTAGACAGAGCGAAAGTAGGTGGGCAACGATGAATGGGTGAAAATTACTACACGGTGGTTGATGCTAAAATATCGCACATCTGAGACGAAGAGCAACAAAGTTCGCGAGCCATCCCATAATTTTTGGATACCTTTGATCTATACAGTCCTTACATCTTCAAGGACTGCCATTTCCCTGCGCAATAAGGAACATCTCTGGACACTGTTGTCCTCAATCATCTCTTTGCCTTGAAAAAGTCCGTGTGGACGAAACAAGTGTTGGCTGTCTCTGAATATTGATGTGATCTCTCTCAAACATGAGGATATGACTATCTCTGAACATTGATTTGATTTTTCTCAATAGAAAGGAATAAAGAAATCTGCAACTTTCTTCATCGTGGACTTATTATTTGGAGTGCCCTGGTTGTGTTTTGTTCCAACGATGAATGTAACATGAAAATGTCTTTGAAAAATCAATCACTACCTAGGATGGAAAAATAGTCTCCTTTTGAGAGCTTCAACATGATTTATTTCTTGTATGTTTCTGTGCATGGGTATTTTTTAGAGTATGAGCCTACCTGTACCTGGAGATCTACTGAGCACTGTATTGCTTCCTGCTTGTTGAATGAATTGATTGAGACAAAACAATGTAAAATATGTAAAACAATGTAAACCAACCTAAAAGGACTACATTTCTCTTTTTTCAAAAGAATGGCAGTTTAGACACAACTGCAGGCCAGTACAGTACAGTCCCTTCCTATTGGTCAACCCACTATTTCAGCACCCTTAGTGCCATGTTTATCGGCAGCTCACGCAGTGCAGTAAATTACCCTGCTTCACTGCACTGCATGACAGGGAAAGGGCAGGAATGTGCCATATTTAAGGCATACGGTGCATTCCTGACTTTTCGCTCTGCACTGGCACACAACAGGTTGCCTAGGGCCAACAAAGGCACCCTTGCACCATGGTGCAAGGGTGTCTGCGTTGCATGCACAATTGTTTTTGTGCAAGAAGGGACACCTTCCTGTACAAAAACAAAATTGAGAGGCATATTTCTCTATCTATGTTTGCCGCAGAATGCAGCACACTTAGAAAGTGCAAGTAACGAGGGGAAATAAAGATATTTGTCCTTGTTATACCTCTCCTGGGGAGGCATATCTTTTTGGTGCATTCTCAGGTTTTCAAGGTCTGGTAAATCTGGGAATGTGTAAAAAAACATGGGAGTTGCGTGGAAACACCCACACATTGTCCATGTAACGCCTTCCCAGGGGAGAGTAATACAATGCAGAGATTTGCTCTGCATTGGGTTACTCTGGATTTTTGAAGCTTCTCAAAGCCACACACAGTGCATTGTGTAGGTTCAACAATTTGACTTAGAGGTTTGAGTCATGCATGTACCACGTTGCGTGGTGCAAACGTGACGCAATCCTCTCATCGAAATGCCCCTTTACTTTTTAGCACGTTGGCAAAAATTCAGGTTAGAGTCTTCTTCTGGCAGGAATTACTTGGTAAAACGTTTTTTTTTCAAAGTGCCACATCACCTGCCAAACCCTACCACTGAAACACACTTTGCTTTTCTTGCAAATTTCTCAGCCGCACTGAAAGAGTATATATGAAGTCACAGATATCATTAATTAAGACGAAATTTCATTTCAAGATTAAATGTAGATGTTGCAGTCCGAACGTCGATTCATCAAAATGCCAGTGGAAGGAAGTAACACCACACATCCTTTGACCGCAATGATATCACAGAACATGACATCACCTGACCTTTAGCCCTAAAAAGTGATTTCATATGATCTTGACCCTGATGACTTCAAGATAATTAACATTACAGAATTTAAGAAACACTTAATAAGCTGAGTAAGTGTACAATTAATAAACTAACACTGGTGTTACAAACATAAATAAATGTCAGTTACTATTTCGAGGTCCTGGCGGGTAGCAGGGGCTACTGTGTCAACGGGGAAGGCTGAAGTTGTTTGCCTCTAATGTCCCAGGTTTTGTGAAGCAAACCTGGTACCAAGTGTGAGTAAATCTGCCCTTAGTCTCAAGCAAGATCTGATGCTCTATATCTGCATATACATCTGTTCTCCCAGATTTTGGGTTTGTTCAGGTTTATTTCTTTTTAAGCGTTTATTAACTGTCACATTGGCATAGTAAACGCACACGTTACAGAACGAGACACTAATACTGTATTACTAATGTGGCGCAAGGTGGCCCTATAGGGCTGGCGCTTATTTTTCTGCCTCAAGCATTTACTGCGAGCAAAAGACACATACGGGAAAGAGAGGAAGAGAAAAACAAAAAAGCATCACAATGGTAGAAAGCAGAAAGCTACAAGAGTGAGCTAAAGGTACAGGGAGTGGCTTTAAGTGGATTGAAGAGGCCCAACATGGCTTCAGGATTACGCTGCCTCTGTATCCTGTGCTCGCACATTTAATTGCTGCAACCGCGTATTTCAGCTTTGGAGACCGGCACGTTTTTATTAACAAATTAAGCACTGGGAGTATCCCTGTGTTCTTTCCTGCGTCTGTGCTAAATCAGCTGCCTAGCACCAACGCAGGCATGCTTGCGCCATGGTGCAAGCATGCCTGTGTTGTGGGGGTGATTGTTTTTGTGCAGGAGGTGTCCCTGCACAAAAACAATCATTAATGGCTTTTTGCTCCTTCTATGTGTGGTGCAAAATGCAGCACACATAGAAAGATAAAAAATGAGGAAAAATCAAGGTATTTCTCCTCATTGCACCACTTTAACGCCACGCCTGAGGTGGCGTTAGTTTTTGGCGCTGCCTCAGATTTACATTTCCTTGTAAATCTGGGCAGTGTAAAAAAGCAATGGGTGTTGCGTGGAAACGCCTACAGCAACACTCATTTCATACCCCTTTGCCACGAAAAGTGGCTTAACGCCACCTTGTAAATATGATCAGGGCACAGCGCCCCCAGAGCATTGCAAAAAGTGACGCTTAGGTGGCGCAAGGGGCTTGCAAATGAACCCCTAAATCTGGTCTTTAGTCTGGGTCTAATGCGAGTGCTCAGGTATGCGTTTTGGGGTCTGTGTGTTTTCTGTAGCCAAATTGCATCCCATAGTGGCCTTGTCATGATCGTTGTCTCCATGTGTGTCCATCAAATATCAGTTGTCTCTTTTGATCATTCTACTATTACTCTTACTGTTGTGCCACCGCATAGTATAGTCTGAAATCTGTCAGGGTTAATCCTACCCAGTGTCCGCTCTCATGTAGTAGTTAAATAGGTAACCCTCCAAATAAATCTATTAATTGCTTCCTGTAGAGCTAAAAAAAAATCCCTCTTCCACTTGAATAGGGCGTGGCTGGAAACTGTAGAGGACACTAGGGAGGACATTCATTTCAATTACATTCATTTGCCCTTACATTAATTTGTCTTTTCCAAGATAGGAAGAGTGAGGCCCACCTCTTCGGGTCTTAGTTTATTTTAGCTAGAATGGAGAGAAATTATGCTCTGTACACATCTTGGGCCATAATTATGGGCTTTGGGGCGCAAGGCAGCGCGTTAAGTCACCTTGTTGTGTTGAGCTGCGTCACAGGGAAAGGGCAGAAATGCACCATATTTGTCCAATATGATGCATTCCATTGTTTTCCCCCTGCACTGGTGCCCTTTTAGCTGCCCAGGGCCAATGCAGGCACCCTTGCACCGTGGTGCAAGGGTGTCTGGGCTGCATGAAGGATTGTTGTTATGCAGGAAGGGGCACTTTCCTTCACAAAAACAATTCCTGAGAGACTTTTTCCTTTCTGTGTGTGCTGCAGAATGCAACACAAATAGAAAGAGGAAAAAATGAGGAGAAATTAACATTTTTCTCCTTGTTACGTCTCTCTTGGGGAGGCTCATCTTTTTTTGCGCATTCCCAGGTTTACAAGTTCTTGTAAATCTGGGAATGCATCAAAATCCATGGATGTTGCGTGGGAACACGTATGCATCACCAATGGAAACGTCTCCTTGGCACAGAGCAATTTTTGGGTTTGGATTCTGGCATCAGAATCCAAGGGAGTTCTCAGAATGTTATTTTTGTCGTGGGTGAATTTGATATTTTGCTGTACCAAGGCACGAGCCACTGCATATGTGGCCGAGGACGGGTCATGTCTTTAAGGGTGACTAGAGCACTGGAAATTGGGACTAATTCTTGATCTTAAACAGTCTGGAGCAGGTATTGTTGAAGGAAGAGTGTGTGGCAGCTCTGTGTGAGTGCTCATGGGTGAAAATATTCCCAGAAGATTTCCAAGAAAAATTAGGAATCTCAAGGGCTTTTCTCATCAGATTTTATTAAAGTCTGGGGCTGTTCCGGTGGTGCACGAGGTGAGACTTGTGCCTCTAACATTGAGGGAGGAGCTGAGGAGAGAGTTAAAAAATCCGTGCATCTAGCAAGAAAGGCTAAATGGTTGTTGAGTGTGTGCATCAACGTAAAGGCCTTCAACGAAAGAATTTGGGTGGACAGGCAACCGCTGACAAATTTAACTGAGATGCTTGCCTCCTTATAAGGTACTAAAGTGTTCACAACTCTATACATAATATCTGCCTACCACCAGATTGCTTTGAAGCATGAGTTGAGGCACTTAGGGGGTGATTCTACCGCCGCCCGCCAAGCGCGAACCGCCAGAAGACCGTACCGCGGTCAAAAGACCGCGGCGGTCATTCTGGGTTTCGCAATGGGCTGGCGGGCGACCGCCGAAAGTCCGCCCGCCAGCCCAGCGGGAAACACCCTTCCCACGAGGACGCCGGCTCAGAATGGAGCCGGCGGAGTGGGAAGGTGCGACGGGTGCAGTTGCACCCGTCGCGAATTTCAGTGTCTGCAAAGCAGACACTGAAATTCTTCGTGGGGCCCTCTTACGGGGGCCCCGCGGCACCCCCTACCGCCGGAGACCCGCCAGGAACAGGATGGCGGTAGGGGGTGTCAGAATCCCCATGGCGGCGGAGCGCGCTCCGCCGCCATGGAGGATTCTCAAGGGCAGCGGGAAGTCGGCGGTACACCGCCGACTTTCCGTTTCTGGCTGCGGCTGAACCGCCGCGGTCAGAATGCCCAGCGGTGCACCGCCAGCCTGTTGGCGGTGCTACCGCCGACCTCCGCCATGGCGGTAATTACCGCCAGGGTCAGAATGACCCCCTTAATGTCGTTTATCACGCAGGAGGGTACGTTTAGGTTTAAACGCATGCCATTCTGTTTGGCTTTGGCCACCTCTGTTTTTCAGAAAGTCATGTAGGCATTATGTTAGGGCATATCAAACGTTTGGGGTTTTCAGGGCGACATTTTGATTTTTGGTCAAGACATGTCCTCTTACAATAAGTCTTTGGCCATGGATTTATCAATCCTGAAAGAAAAAGGCATGACGCTGAGGGCAGACAAGTGCAAATGTGCTGTTGAATGTGTGGACTATTTAAGCTACAAAATGTCTGAAAAAGAGGTGGAACCAAAAAAGTGTTTATCAATCAATCAATCAATCAGTAAAGTAGTTGAGCGCCCTACTCACCCGGGAGGGTCTCAAGGCACAGAGGGGGTGCTACTGCTCGAAGAGCCAGGTCTTGAGGCGCTTCCTGAAGGTCAGGAGGTCCTGGGTCATACGTAGGTTGGCGGGGAGGGATTTCCAGGTTTTGGCGCCGAGGTGGGAGAAGGTTGTGGTACAGTGATTGTGGGGGACTGTTGCGAGGGCACGGTTGGCGGAGTGGAGCTGGCGTGTCGGGTTGTGGAAGTTGAATCGGTCATTGAGGTAGGCCGATCCTATGTCGTGGAGAGCTTTGTGAGTGTGGATTAGGATTTATGGAGGGCAATATCTGAATTTCCTGCTCCTACTAGCAAGGATCAGGTTTGTTTATTTTTTGGTATGCTGGAACTCCACTTCTGTTTTATACCCAAATGTGCTGAGAGAACCAGCAATCTGAGAAAATAGCTCTAGAAGAATGAGAAGTTTGTGTGGAGTAACGCTGTTAACAGTGAATTTGAAATGATCAAGAAGGAAGTTGCTAGTACTATTCCTTTAAAACCTGTTTGACACACGTGATCCCTCATTTATAGTCACTGACGCCAGTTGATATGGGTTTGGGGCTATGTTGGGGGGAAGGGCAAAGTGCTCGCTTTCGAATCTCGTGCCTTGAGGGGGACAGAGAGTACATATTCTGTCATTGAATGTGAGGCCCTGGTCTGTTGGTGGGGTGTGGTCAACCATTTCAGGAATAACCCATGGGGTGTAGAATTCACAATCAGGGTGGACCACAAACCCTTATTTAACCTTTTACCACCCGGGTTCTTGTACTGTTACACCACGTATTGCTAAATAGTAGTATAAGCTGATAGAGTTTCAGTGCTGTGTGGAGTACATTCCGGGTGTGAAAAATATGTTTGCGGACTGTCTTTCCCGCTTACTTTTAAGTGATGTTCAGGAAGCTGTAGATACTGATACTAATGACTTTGCCATGGTGGGTGCGATATCCAGCATTACTTATGGGCGCATTACAGAGGTTGAATGGAGGACTGCTATGGAACGGGACTATGATTTACTGGAAGTCAGGAGTCTCATTGGCAAGAACTGGCCGAAGAATAGTCTTTTGTACATGCAAACCCTTACAAGCATGTCTTTTCTGAGTTAAATACAGTGGATGAGTTACCTAGAAGAGGTGATACTTTGATTGTTCCCTGTGGGATTCAAGGCAAAGTGTTTGAGCTAGGACATGAGGGCCATGTATGGATTAGAGCTATAAAAAGGCCGGGTTTACTTTAGAAAAGGAAGTGGAACATTTTGTGAAGGGAATGTATGGCATGTGCCATTAGTGACAAGTCTCAAATCACTGTTCCATGTCTGGTAGAGGCCGTGCCTATTCCTGACAGAATGGTCTAAATTGATATTAACATTAGTGGACCCCTCAATGTGGTGAAGGAGAGCTGTAGGTACGGAATTCTACTGATTGATTACTTTTCACGTGACCTGAGGTGAAATTTATGAGGTCATTTGATTCTTCTGAGGTAATTTGATTTCTGCAAACAGTATTCATGAGAGAAGGCGCGCCTGATGAGGTTGTGACAGATAACGATTTTCAACTTATGTCTAGTGAGTTTTAACCATTCTTGTCCCAATGGGGTGTGAAAGACACTAAAATGTCTTTGTACTACCCTCGCAGTAATGGTTTGGTTAAGAGGTGTAACAGAGTTATCAAAGCCAATATTCAGTTGTCTATCGCCAATAGTTTAGACTTGGGCAAGGAAATCAAAGATTTAGCTTTCTACTATCTAAGATTTAGATTTATCCTATATTTGCGCTGAATTAGCGTAATTTATTTTTATGCTAAAGCAGAGCAAACTTAACTACATATTTATATTTTGACTTTAGACCCATCTAGCATCAAAATATAGGAGTTAACGTCATTTATTGGATGAATGAAACCACTTTGTGTCAGTGAGATGCAACGTAGGCATTCCCATCCAAAAAATGACTCTAAGCCCCAAGCAATATATTTATCCATCCGTGCAAAAAAGACGTCAGCTGCTCCGTCCACCTCCATAACAGCAACCTCAAACACCACAACGGCACCCACAAAGGCAACGCAGGAGGCAGGAGAGGATATTTCGGCAGAGGACAGCCCTCCCTGGCCTCACGGAGCAAGACATCATTAGAACTTATCATCTCAACCGGGAGTTCATTCATTCAACCACATTGCACCAGACATCACAGCAAGGCTGCAAACTCCCTACAACATACAACCCATCACAAAGCACCTCACTGTATTGCATATGCTGGCTTCTGGATCATTTCAGACAACAAGGGCACTAGTGTCTGGTGTCTCACAGCCATCAATATCTGTTTACCTGCCTAAGGTCCTGGATGCCATCATCCGCCTCACACCCCACCACATCTGCTTCCCAAACACCCAGCAACTGCAGCAGGAGACCAAGCAAGGATTCTCTCTGATTGCTGGGTTTCCGCATATGCTAGGTGCAATGGACTGCACCCATGTTCTGCTGGTGCCACCTGCTGCTATGTGAACACATCTACAGGAACCGCAAGCACACACATCCCACAAATGTGCAGGTCATTGTGGACCACCGTGGGCTCTTCACCAACTTCTCAGCCAAGTACCCCGGTGGAGTCCATGATACTTACCTATTCCAGCACTCCATCATCAACTAGCGGTTCCTTGTCAACCAACCAGGCAATACACACACAACACACCAACCCTGTAGGACAAACAACCTATAGACCACAACAAAGACGCATGGGACCACAGACTTACTGGCAACTACACATATGTAACATGCCGCAGTACACAATAATGATTGGACATCACAAACGCAGACACCCACATGTACCTAACACAGCCACAAACTAACAGCCACACCACGTGAAGGACAAGACGAGATATGTATGCTTTGCATACAGAAGAAGACCACAAACCACTACAAGTGTCCACTGGTTGACTACTAAGTATACTTCACACACATTAGACCAAACCATCAATATCTCTTCCATGCCAATGGCCTATTGCATGAGCATGGAAATAAAGTCACACCTAGGCTCATTCCCACCTCATTCCCACCTCATTCATGGTGTGCAAGACTCAGGCACAATGCACATCAAATCACACCCAAGTGGTGTGAACCACAACTGCATCCCATCTACACATGCCTGACAACCCTGTATGCTGCACATACATCTGTCAAATGCATCGAATTGCACACATCGGAAGACTAATGTACCTGCCATCATAGACAATGGGGCAGAATCACAAGTAATGGTAACACAACTGACACTTCACATGCCCCACTTAGTGGCCCATAACCCCATTGTGCCTGTACTGTAGACTGACAATAGTACACCATGGCGCAGATTCATTGCTAAACTGAAATGTACATGAATGCCATAGTAGACCACTGTAGAAATATCGAAGCAATGACTGGCCATACATGCACTTTGCTAAGTGACCCAACAGAAACATAGCAGCCCCCCTTCTAAAGTCTGCACTGAGCATGTGTAGTAAGTCTCGCAGAAAATCGATTTACTATGAAGATAGGTCACACACCGGTACCAAATGTAATCATATTGCCAAAATATAATACACACCCTTGGACACCTGGACTCTCATCATGAGTTTGTTGACCGTCAGAGGCCGCTTGCCAAACTTCCACCACAGTACGACCTCCATTGTGGTCAAGAACGCCAGGGATTTTTTAAAAATATGTTTATTTATGTGGGGGGGTGTCCCCTTAGGCAAGGGGCACACCCCCCCAAGGTGGGCATTGAACTGTTGGCCATTGTTTTTGGGCCCATCTGCCCCCAAGTGGGACAGAAGCCACTTAAACACCAGGGATAGTGTGTGTGTGTGTGTTAGTGGAGGGGGGGCTGCCCCTTGGGCAAGGGTCGCCCCCCCTTTGGGGGCACGTGTACCAAGGCCATTTCTGCCCCCCTTGGGGACAGATTAGCCCATTATTTTTAGGCTGATCTGCCCTCAAGGGGGGCAGAAACCACTAGAATGCCAGGGATTTATTTTTATATGTTTATTTAGGTGGGGGGCGTCCCCTTGGGCAAGGGGCGCACCCCCCCAAGGGGGCCATTGAAATGTTGGCCATTTCTGCCCCCTTTGGGGGCAGATGAGCCACGTAGGCGCCAGGAATAGTGTGTGTGTGTGTTTTTTTTTTTGGGGGTGGGCCCTTGGGCAAGGGTCGCTCCCCCGGGGACACACTACTAAAGGTATTTTCTGCCCTCCTTGGGGCAGATAGGCCTATTTTTTAGTAGGCCCATCTGCCCATATGGCAGAATCCACTTAGGCACCAGTTTCTAAATGCTTGATGGTGGGATGTTTGTCAACTGACGAAGTATTTGCATTTGTGATAATTTTTTTCCTCCTTTTTGTTCTAGTTCAAAGCTTTTGCTTTCTTTGATGTGGCTCCTTGCGGTTTTGGCGGTGGTTGACCTGCGGTTTGCATAGTTGCATGTTTTAGGTAAGTAAAAACAATTTACTCCAAAGGAGTATTGTTGCCATGCATGAATGAAATGTTTGTAGGTGGTGTACTAAATGCAGGTTTGTGTGAAATTGTCCTTAGATTTGTGCACAATGATATTTGTGTTGTCTTATTTCTAATTTGCTTTTCTTTCTTTCTTTTTAGCGGGATATCATTGGTAATTGCTGTGTCTGTGCAGAGTAGTTGCTGGGGATTCAAGCTTTTTCAGGCAAGTGAGCAGTATAGTTTTTGAGTTTATAACTCTTACTAATAAAGCTACACTTTATTACTTATCTTACACAGTGCTGGTTGTTGCTGGTGCATTTGTCCAGTTAATTTTCGTAAGAAAGATCATGGCTAGCCGCAGGATGACCGCTCAGCAGGTGGTTCGTATGCTTTTTGAGTCGTTGTCTGATCATGATTATGAGACGGACTCTGCATCTGAGGCAGAGGAGGAAGTGAGAGATTCTGGCAGTGAAGTTTCTGTCGGGGAGGAATCTTCTGATGAGGAAGCCACGCTCAGTGCAGATGAAGGGCCTGTTTCAGAGGAGGACACTGATGTGCCATTAGTGCAGCAACCTGGGGCTGAAAGGTTTCCCGTTAGAAGACCTTAACTCTGGGTTGCCCCAAACATGGAGCAGCCAGAGTTGCCTGCCTTTACTGGTCTCCTGGGGTGTAGAGTCAATACAGAGAACTTTTTGCCTGTCAATTTCTTTGAGTTATTTGTGGATGATGTGTTTTTGGAAGAGATTGTTGAGCAGACTAATTTGTATGCAGAGCAGTATTTGAGGGACAACGCTGCTAGACTAAGGCCGCACTCTAGAGCTGCCCAGTGGATTCCCACAAATTTGGTGGAGATGAAAAGGTTTTTAGGTTTGACTCTTTGGATGGGGTTGATAAGGAAGCCGTCACTGGCTTCTTATTGGCCTACTAGTCCCTTGATGGCAACAGCTATATTTCCTGCAACAATGAGTCTTAATCGGCATTTGCTTCTTCTTAGGATGCTGCATTTTATTGACAATGCATTAGCCTTGCCACGAGATCACCCTGATTCTGACCGTCTTTTTAACATTAGGCCTGTCCTTGATCATTTAGTAGATCGGTTTTCAGAGGTCTATGTTCCATGCAAAGAAATAGCTGTGGACGAGTCTTTGGTATACTTCAAGGGTCGTTTGGTTTTTAGGCAGTACATTCCTAGCAAGAGGGCATGATGTGGAATTAAATTGTATATGCTGTCTGAAAATAGTACAGGATATGTGTATAATTTATGTGTCTACACTGGTAGGGATTCCAGTATTGACCCCCCTGGTTGTCCACCCACTTTTGGAGTTACTGAGAAAATTGTGTGGGAACTTGGTAGATGACTGTTCAACAAAGGTCACCATTTGTATGTAGATAACTTTTACACTGGAGTGCAGTTGTTCAAGGAATTGTTTAGAGTGGACACTGTTGCTTGTGGCACAATTCATTGTAACCGGAAAGGCTATCCAAGGGAGCTTGTCTGTAAAAAACTTCAGAGGGGACGGTGCAGGGCCTTGCAGAATGATGAGCTGCTAGCTTTGAAGTTTTCAGACAGGAGGGATGTCTACATGCTAAGTACCATCCATGATGAGAGCTCTTCCCCCGTGACTCTTTGGGGCCAGGTTGCTGAAGTGCGCAAACCTGTGTGCATTTTAGATTATAATAAGCACATTGGAGGTGTAGATAGAGTTGATCAAAGGTTGGAACCTTATACTGCTATTCGTAAGTCTTACGTTTGGTATAAGAAGTTAGCAATTCACCTCTTCCACTTAGCAACTTTTAATGCTTTTATTGTGTTTAAGGATAGGTCTCCAGAGTCAAAGATGACAGTTGTGAAATTTCAGGAGTCAGTGATAGAGAGCCTTATTGTGGTGGAACAGGCCAGAGTTCCTAGAGAGGTAGTGGTGGAGGATGTGGCTAGATTGAAAGATCGCCACTTTGCTGAGCACATTCCTCCCACACCCAATAAAGACTTTCCAGCTAAGAAATGTAGAGTGTGTTTTCAAAGAGGTATCCGGAGGGAGACTCGAATGTACTGCCCAGATTGTCCTTGAAAGCCTGGGCTGTGTGTGGGTGGTTGTTTTAAGAATAACCACACCCAGAAGAATTACTGGGAACAACCATGAGTGTAAACTCATGTCTGTTATGTATTTTCATGTGTTCAGTTTCATGGTTAGCATTTCTGTCATGTACTTAGTTAGAGCTTTTGTGTTTGTAGTTTTGTAATTATTTCTAATTAGTTAGTGGTTTCTTTTAAAAAAAAAAAAAAAAAAAAAAAAAGTGATGCCATTGTGTGTGGAGTGGGGCTTGGCTGAGGGTGTACATAGTGTACATATTGACTTGCTGTTGGCTACTGCAACACACTGCCAGCCAAACACCAGTCCACACACTCCCATCAGCTGGTGTGATTGCTGTATTAGGCATGTGGGCGTATGTAAGTGATGGGCCTTTGAGTGGCACTGTCTGTCGATGCGAGTGTTATAATGTGCTGGGCCCGTGGCTGGCGGCGTGAATGGTCTTGTGCATGTAGTGTATGAAAGGTGTGTGAATGGACTGTAAAGCGGTTGGTGCCTTGCCGTGGCTTTACAGCTCATGAGCTGTGAGTCATTGGTTCAGTTTTTTGGCCTTTCAGTTATTAACAGTGCATTTCATTTCTGTGAAATCTCTTGTTAATATAATTTGATCCACTGAACCATCACTCACCCTCGTGATCCAAATCCAACCAGTATGGGTGGTAAAAATGGCAAAACCGGCTCCGCTGTAATCAGGCGTCGCAGCACACCTGTGACACGCTAGGTGCCTCGGTTGGGCCCCCGATGATGAAGCATGCCACCAACTTGGTTGGTGGGTGAGGGGTCTTTTTAACATAACCTATGTGCGTTTCTTTTCACAATTTTAGTGTTTGGAACATCACATAAGTATGTGGACACACCAAAATGATCTATTGTAAAACTACCTGTGTTTGGGGTGGCACCTATGGTTTTGGTCCCGGGTGCGGCCTTCATCTAAGGAAACCTACCAAACCCAGACATGTTTTACAAATAGACACCCCAAGGAGTCCAAGGAGTTGTGGCTTGCCTGGATCCCCCAACATTTTCTTACCCAGACTCCTCGGCAAACCTCAAACTTTGCATAAAAAAATCATATTTTCCTCACTTTTCTTTGTAGGATCATCGCTGCCGCACAAATTTCCTACCACCCAGCATTCCCCTCAGTTCCCCAAGTAAAATGATACCTCACTTGCATGGGACCCCAAAGCAGAGTCAGCCTAAAAGATGTATAAAAGAAAAATATGTGCTTATCAACTCGCTGTGTTATCCCCTCAATTAAATCTCTACAAGTTTTTGGCCTTTTTCTGTTGCAGGCACCTGGCCCACCCGCACAAGTGAGGTACCATTTTTATCGGGAGACTTGGGGGAACGCTAACTGGAAGGAAATTTGTGGCTCCTGTCAGATTCCAGAACTTTCTATCACTGAAATGTGATGAAAAAGTGTTTTTTGGGCCAAATTTTGAGGTTTGCAAAGGATTCTGGGTAACAGAACCAGGTCAGAGCCCCATAAGTCACCCCATCTTGGATTCCCCCAGGTGTCTAGTTTTCAAAAATGCACTGGTTTGCTAGGTTTCCTCAGGTGCCAGCTGAGCTAGAGGCCAAAATCCACAGGTAGGCACTTAGTAAAAAACACCTCTGTTTTCTGTGAAAAAATGTGAGGTGTCCACGTTGTGTTTTGGGCCATTTCCTTTCGTGGGCGCTAGGCCTACCCACCCAAGTGAGGTACCATTTTGATCGGGACACTTGGGGGAATGCTGGGTGGAAGGAAATTTGTGGCTCCTGTCAGATTCCAGAACTTTCTGTCACCGAAATGTGAGGAAAAACTGTTTTTTTGGCCACATTTTGAGGTTTGCAAAGCATTCTGGGTAACAGAACCTGATCAAAGCCCCACAAGTCACCTCATCTTGGATTCCCCTAGGTGTCTAGTTTTCGAAAATGCGCTGGCTTGCTAGGTTTCCCCAGGTGCCGGCTGAGCTAGAGGCCAAAATCCACAGGTAGGCACTTTGTAAAAAACACCTCTGTTTTCTGCGAAAAAATTTGATGTGTCCATGTTGTGTTTTGGGCCAGTTCCTTTCGTGGGCGCTAGGCCTACCCATGCAAGTGAGGTACCATTTATATCGGGAGACGTGAGGGAACACAGAATAGCAGAACAAGTGTTATTGCCCCTTGTCTTTCTCTATATTTTTTCCTTCCAAATGTAAGGCAGTGTGTAAAAAAGACCTCTATTTGAGAAATGCCCTGTAATTCACATGTTAGTATGGGCACCCCCGAATTCAGAGATGTGCCAATAACCACTGCTTCTCAACACCTTATCTTGTGGCCATTTTGGAAATACTAAGGTTTTCTTGATACCTATTTTTCACTTTTTATATTTCAGCAAATGAATTGCTGTATACCCGGTATAGAATAAAAACCCATTGCAAGGTGCAGCTCATTTATTAGCTCTGGGTACCTAGAGTTCTTGATGAACCTAAAAGCCCTATATATCCCCTCAACCAGAAGAGTCCAGCTGACATAACAGTATATTGGTTTAAAACATCTGACATTGCAGGAAAAAGTTACAGACTAAAACGTGGAGAAAAATGGCAGTTTTTTTCACCTCAATTTCAATATTTTTTTATTTCAGCTGTTATTTTCTGTAGGAAACACTTGTAGGATCTACACAAATGACCCCTTGCTGAATTCGGAATTTTGTCTACTTTTCAGAAATGTTTAGCTGTCTGGGATCCAGCATTGGTTTATCACCCATTTTGGTCACTAACTGGAAGGAGGCTGAAAGCACAAAAAATAGTAAAAATGGGGTATGTCCCAGTAAAATGTCAAAATTGCATTGAAAAATTGGATTTTCCAGTTCAAGTCTGCCTGTTCCTGAACGCTGGGAAGATGGTGATCTTGCCACCACAAACCCTTTGTTGATGCAATTTTCAGGGGAAAAAACACGAGCTGCTTTCTGCAGCCCTTTTTTCCCATTTGTTTGAAAAAACTAAATTTTCACTGTATTTTGGCTAATTTCTTGGTCTCCTTCAGGGGAGCCCACAAAGTCTGGGTACCTCTAGAATTCCTAGTATGTTGGAACAAAAGGACGCAAATTTGGCGTGGGTAGCTTATGTGAACAAAACGTTATAAGGGCCTAAGTGCGAACTGCCCCAAATAGCCAAAAAAAGGCTCGGCACAGGAGGGGGAAAAGGCCTGACAGCGAAGGGGTTATATATCCTGTTATCATTGCAACCTGTTTGTGTAATTAGTGTGGGTCTCAGGGTTCTCCCCATGTGTGTATTGGCCAAATTGGGGAAATGGCCTATGAAATCCATCCTGCCTATGAAAGCCTAATTTACCATGTGTATTCCCTATAGACAATGGAGCTGTCACATTGATTGCAACATCACATCTACTAGTCCATGCATCTGCCATCCAGTGTACCCACCACTCATGATGACTATGTATCCTTTGTATTGTACAGGTAGATCTGGTACTTCAGCTGTCAGTGTTGGGGTCGTGTGTAGGAATGTCAGGAACTGTGGCACATCTGACAACAGCCTCAATTGGAATTCTATCCTGCAAAACTGTCTGGTGACCATCACTAATGAGATCAGCTACCTCTCTATCACACCAATAAGTTCTTCTGGTACGTACTCCCAGCTGATGACATTGCCCTAGACTTGCTTTTTAGCCGTATGCCTGCTGTATATGGTGAGATTACCATATATGTGTTCATAATTTGTGACATACTCAGTGAATTGCTTGTAAGTGATGGGACCAGCATACACATTTGTCATGTTAGGAACCTTTTGTGTAGCTCGGTGCCCCCACAGTCCTGCACTCTTGTACTGGCATTCTGTGACTAATGACATGTATTCACACATTACACTCATTTAGCAGAGTCAATGGATCACAATAGGCGTAGACATGCTGATTGTGTAGTAGGTGTTTATTTACAAGTGGAAGTGTTGTGTGATATTTACAATATCCAGGTCAGTGACCCCATTTGTGAAATCCATACATTTGTGACACAGCCGAAGTCTAGGGTTGAGAGGCATGTCTTGAAACGTGCTTCAGCGTTGTGTCTGTCAATATGGAGGAACACAAATTGGCAATTGGTAAGTGAGAGACAATGACTGTCCATAGCAGACAGGTCAACAGTGTATAGGTGACGAGTGTATATTGTGATAACACTAGAATGATCTTTAGCACAGAACTAAGGAGAACACTGCCCATGTGGCATAGGCTGGTGCTACCGGATACTCTTCAGAGTAAAGGTGATCTGTTCCACATCTTCATCCTCCGATGTGTGTGGTGTCTCCTGTGCCATTGGTGGTGGTGGAGGTAAGGTAAAAGGGGCCACACACACTTCAGTGGTTGAAGATGTGGAATGACAATTCCCAGCAGCTGTCATTTGTGGAACAATATATGGCATCACTGCAGCAAGCAGGAACTGCAGTTTTTTCAGGATAGCAGCAACATCCCGGTGGTAGACAGCCATGTGTGCCCACAGGGAGGCCACTTCACGCTGAATGGAGTCCAGCTTGTTGTCAGTCATGCTGCTGCCAGTTTGGGAGGGCAGTTGTTGTTGCCTCTCACTCATGGCAGCAGCTATGTCCTTCAGACACTGCTGGACTCCATGCAGTGGGGAGTGTGTGCCTCGTTTGGCAGCTGTGTGTTCATTAGCTGTCACGAGGCACGTGCACATTCCCTCTAGGCTGAATGCCACAGTCTCCATCCCCACCCGCACCTTGTTGGCCAGCTCCCGCTGGACTCCTACCACTGTCCTCTGGAAGCTTGTCTCTGGGTCCTCGGAGTCCTGACCTGTGTGGGTGCTGGCATGTTGTAATATTTGGGTGTTGAGTCGGTCGTCTAGGATGGCTGCTACATTGGTTGTCCTCCTTGCAACTGGAGATGGTGTCTGGAGGGATACCAGGACTTCCTACAGAGTCTCTTTGCTGACGGTTGTCAGCTGGTCATCGGAGAACTCGAGGACAGGCAGATCAGCAGGAGAGCCATCATCCTCTGCAATGAGATGGTGTAAAATCAAACTCTCTATGTTGTGGCAGTTTACATGTCACATCACTGATTTGCTAATTGCTATATACAGCCCACACATTGTTCTTGAACATTATGGGTGCATTTGCTCAGCCCTTAGCCCCACCTGAGTGTCACATTATGGGAAGCTCAGGTGGCGCAATGGCTGCATCAGATTTACAAGGTGTGATGTATTTCCTTATGGTGGCTTTACACCATATTGTTATTGTGGCTCCTTCCTCTGCATCCATTTGCATGGTTGGGCCTTGCAATGGGTGTTGCAGTGGTCAGGCCACAGCAACACACATTGCAATTTACCCCTGTCCCAGTTTTCTGTGTTTTTCATACATCAGGGCCGCACCAAAACCTTATCCCACTCCAGGGATGGCATTACCAAGACGCTATATTGTTGTTTCCCTTGCTTATTCCTCATGTTGATGTATGTGTATGTCTGCTACATTGCATAGCACACGTGGTCCTAGCAGATTACCATTTCAGTTTCTGGTTGTGCATGGACGTGCTCTATCCTACACAACTATGTTCTCCCCTTCAATGCAGTTATCCTTGCACTATGGTGGAAGAGATGCGGCATTGTGGCAATGCAGCTAATTTGACACTGGCACAGGAGTGGGCCCAGGGACGGGCAGCATGGGTTTAATTTGTTGAACATCATTTTCTACATGACAGTTCCTGATGCCACAAAATAATTGACATAGCCAGTTGACTACTGTTGAACTTAGATCAGGGCCTCAAGCTAGTTTGATGGAGATTTTTCAGGTAGTTGTACTGGTGCATACATGGACCCTCATTACAAGTCTGGCAGTCCTATGACCACTAGACTGCCATTGGCAGTATGACCACCGCCAACAGTGCAGGTGGAAGTGCCACATATTGTCCATGGGGAATGCCCTATAGGCCAATGGCCTGGCACTGGCAGGTTGCCGGCAGTTTACAGACTGGCAATATCACCTGTCTTGTGACACCAGACCAGTATTACAGTCAGCGTACCCTCCAGGTGTGTTCCCGCTTTTCCAACAGCCTTTGCATAGTGGTCAAACCCCCATGCAAAGATTGGTGGTTATGTGGTATGGTGTATCCCCATGCCCAGGCCTTTTGCCCTTTTCACTGCCTGATTAGCAGTGAGAGTTGCAGCATGTGCTGTCACACCCAATACACCCCAAAATCTGCGCAGACTCCATTTGATCCATCAACAATGTTGTAATAACTGCCAGACGGAGCTGACATGAGGATACATATTTCCACCCGCCATCCCAGTGTGTTACCTCTACTGCCAACGGCAGAGGGTACACTGCACTAGCAGTCTTACCAATGCCAGACTTGCCCATGCACCATTGCCCGCCCATCAATATGAAATTGTACACCTTGATGTTCACAGATGTAGACCATATGTTGTGTTTGTGTGATTGTTTCCCCATTCCTATGTGGCTCACATGGTTGTGGGCTCAGCCTGTATGTGTTGTGACCTACAGATTGCAATCTAAAGTTCTTATTTTCTCTAGTGGCACAGTTCTGATCAGCGTCAATATGTGTGGCTCCGCACTGAACCAGGTTAGTTACACTTGGTTGTGCTGTGTTTCCTGTAATACAGGACCCCCCTGCAATTCCCCCAGCAGCTACCCAGATTACTTTTCCCTGCACCCAGACAAGCATCCTTACTGCATGATGGAGAAGTGGCTGCCTTATGAGGATGTGCTGTTTATGTGCGGGGTGGTGGTGCTTCCTGCACATGTCTGAGTAATGTTAGCTAAGGTGACTTTTTAATGTGTGCTGTAAGATGCATGTATTTCAGCAATGGGACAAGGCAGTTGCAAAGTGTTACTGCAAGTGACACCACTGTGACATAAACCCAGAAATGGTATTGACTGACTCCCTCGTCTCTGATGTCTTAGTTGTATTGCTAGGGTTTGTTTGACTATATGCAAGGGATGTTGTGATGACACACCCACAGGCACAGTAATTAGACGTGTCTTCCATCCTATGTGCTGCATGTTGGTATGTAGCCCTGATGATTGACATATGTTCAGGTTGTGTATGTGTTGTGGTGCATGGCACAACCAAGGCGTGTGTACATTTGTTGCTTATTTTTGAATGGTGCAACTTGGTTCATGGGCAATGTGTCCCTCTGCACTTTTTACACATGCATTGTGTGTGTCCTATGTGCCTCCCTCTTATTGCATTTGTTACATTTGTATTTATATTCCCCATGAAACTTACCCTGCGTTTGTGGTGGTTCCTGGTAGTCTGAGCTGGCCTGCGATTCCAGTGACCAGTTCCTCCGGGATGGCCGCTGCAACCATCTCCTCCATCTCATCTAGGTCCTCCTGTGGTGCTGGACTTCCACCTCCAGTTTGCAGTGGTGCCTTTCTGTTCCTTGCTATCATCTCCTTAGTTCTTCACTTACAATCATGCTAGTGTTTCTTGCACTCGGTTACAGTTCTCCTCACCTCTGCCACACTATTAATTTTGTCAACTATTTCCTGCCATATTGCCTCTCTCCTACCAATTGGCAATTTGGAGGTGACGAATAGCTGATGTTGATGCTCTGTCACCTCTCTCACAAGTATTTCATTCTCCTCTGCAATAAATCAACACTTGTGCTTTTTCTTCTCCTTCCCCTGGGACTTTTGTATGTCATCCTGCCTGCTTTCTGGCTGTACGGGGTCACCCTTGGGTCTCTCCTGGCCTGCTGGTTCCATATTCCCTCTCCTTTGCAATGTTTTCTGCATTAGCATTTAAGGTTGACGCAAATGCAGGCTTAAAATGGTGCATATCCGCTTGCAGCATATTTACGTGCTGTAAAACAGGTTAGAGTCAATTTTGCAGCGTTAACGTGAGTTTGCCTTACGACGGGGCGCAAGGGTTAACGTTAATGTTTTTTACTCTAACCAGTTTTTAGCGCCATCCTGCATCATAGTATAAATATGACGCCCAGGTGGCGCAAAAAAATTACGCAAGCCAGCGCTAAACTTTTTGACGCAAAACTGCATTAGCGGAGTTTTGAGTCAAAACGTTTACATATGGGTCTTACTGTGGGCAGTTTGCACCACTCCCAATGCCATCACTGGAGTATCTTCTTTCAGTCTTCTTAAGGACCATGAGCCTGCAACTAAGTTGGCTTGTCCATGGATGGGGGAGAGAGGGGTTCCATGAAGGAGCTACAC
Organism: Pleurodeles waltl; assembly: GCF_031143425.1. Lineage (NCBI taxonomy): Eukaryota > Metazoa > Chordata > Amphibia > Caudata > Salamandridae > Pleurodeles > Pleurodeles waltl. The sequence continues at coordinate 1,984,983,760 of NC_090440.1, read as the reverse complement.
CTAGCTTCTGTAAAGTTAAGACGTGAGATATCACAAAAGAAGTATGCTACTGTTCAAAGAACGGAAAGAGCTTATACCCTGTTCATTAGACTGGATCAGGGTATAGCTTCCTGGTTTTTGGGTTAAAGGTCGATCCGAATTTTCCTAATCAAAAAAAGACATAAAAGTCAAGGATTGAGTGATCATGTTGGATAACAAGTAGCGGAACAAAGAGAGGGTATCACCTCAGTGTGGTGGCAATTGTGATGGGGTGGTGTTGTGAGTGCTAGTAATAGACATGTTTTAAGGCCATCCTGGTGAGTAGGCCACCCACAAAATTCCAGGCCTATGTGTAATCTGCGTTTAAGTAACTAATGGTGATGGGTTTTAGTCATGTGTGTTTATCTGCTCATTCAGTTTAGTTTTTTTATGGTTGTTAATTTTGATGTGCAACAGGTTATATACCTAAGTATATGTGACGTATTGAGTGACACTTGAATGTGAGTGGATACCAGTATATGTTGCAATGTAGAGTGGCAATTCACGTGTTACCTACCCTATGTGTTTGGAGTACACTTGGCTGGACTTGGGGACCCATTCCTCTATGGATATGTGACAATCCTGACCTGTCCCTTACACAGAGTCACATTGCATTGCTGCAGTGGATGATAATATATCAAGTTCCATGGTCCCAGGTTGGTCAAGAGGTCCTACAACATGATTGTTAAATGTATAGACCTACTAATAGTTGAGGGGCTGTGATTTTACAACTTATTATTGTGTTAAGTGACCAGCTGGTTAGATTCCTATTACACAGACACTGCATCATCTCCTGTGCCTGTTCCACAGAGGCGTGGGGATTTTGACGCATTACAAGCTGAAAGTGACGCATCGTAAAGATGCATCGGAGATTGCCTAACTTGTATATATCACTGTGTCACTCGTGAGTGAGTATTTATGTGGGACTACTCTGCAGAAATTATAACCTGCGTGGCGGAGCCAGTTTCAACGTAGGTATATTTTGATGCAGGCCTACAAAAACTTACGCACTTGGCCTAATGCATCGTTTTGTATATATGGAGCAGTGAATGCATTGCCGGTACGTAAACAAATTACACAAAAACAGTGCAAGCTCCTTGTAAATATATCCCCTGGCGTGTCTAGATGTTCTTTACAGTAATGTAAAACAGCAATTTGTGCTGCATTACATTACTCGATATTTACGAAGCCACGCAAGATGGTCTTGCTTGGCTTCATAAATCTCACTTAAGGTTTGTGTTGCTCTACCACCACATTGTGTGGTGAAAGAGCGACACAAACCAGGCCATAAATATGGCCCGTTTTATGCTGGTGTGAGCTTAACCCCTAGGTATCTAATGCATGTTGGAGACCATCTAAAAGGGAATTTATTTTGTAGCGTAGTCATTTCATCTGGGAGGGTAGAGTTAAATTCAAAATTTCTGATTTTTCTGTTTTAATTATTTTGAAGTCTGTTAATTGTTTGAGAGCTCTTCTTGGGAACGAAGGATGATACCAGCAAAAAGGCAAATGTATGGGTTTCTGCTTCACATTTGATTCCCTCTATATTTTCTGATCACCTAAAATGAGATGCTCAATTCTTAGATCACGTCAGGAGAAGCAGTCCGGCACTAATTAAGTTGAAATCAATTGGTGCTTGATCCCTGCTCCACATAGAGGAACGGAAATAATGCCAGACAGGCCTTGACGAATTACTAGGCTGTAAAGAAGATTGCCATGCAAACCAACAAATGGTGAGCGACAGGTGGGCTCCAAACCCTTAACTGAATACAAGAGGGTCTTGCATGTCAGACGCATGTGCGAGCGCATGCACTCGCAGGCTCAACCCTTCACCAATCATACCATTCAGTACTCTTAGTTCACAAGTCTTTTAGATGATTGTGTGTTATACACCTGGAGTAATTTCATGTACATTTCGGGTGTGATTGCTCTGAAATATTATTGTATTCTTTGTTCATGACGTGTTACATATGTTTTGGAATACATATGTTTTTTCTTTCTGCATTTACATCTTACAGCCCTGAAAAAGTCATGTTGACAAAACACATGTTGGCTGTTGCATCTTTGAACTTGTGATGTTACTCTTCTTCATGAACTATTCGAAGGAACAATAAAAAACTGACTCCTCATACTTTTTGCTAACTGTTTTGACCAAGAAGATTACGAACTATTGTTGGTGTGCCCTAGTTGGATATTTATGTTACAAGGTGTCTTTTGATGCTTCAATTGACACATTTGCATTCTTGATGGCTGTTTGCTCACTAGTGTTGGCACCTGTTTCAGTACCATTATTTTAGTGGTACATGCCAGTGGATATATTTTACTTTACAAAAATAATTTGGAGGTGCGAACCTATTACACAGCCACCCCTTTTGGTTTGCTTTATTATAAAACCCGACTTACCAGGGTGAATGATCCCAGAGAGGAGATCCTCTGATATGTTCTCCAAGATTTTCGGGTATAATTTATTATCAAGATATAACAAAGTGATTGGCCTGTAGGAGGCACATTTCCGTGGATCTTTACCTAGTTTCAAGATCACAGTTATGACTTCTTCTGTCATGGTGTTGCATGGGCTCTCATTATCCTAAATGAGACTACTGGATTTCTAGGCAGCAGGATCGATAACGGTGTGGGGGACTGAGTCTGACCCACGTGTAAGGAACTCTGTCACCCTAAATCCGGTTGTTGCTCCGGCTAACTAGCAGTGCCTCATTTCTCCCACGGGGAAGAAATGATTGGGCAGCCGAGCGCATGACATCTTTGGAACTTCTCAGGGAAGTCGTGGTCACTCAGATCCAAACCAACTCTCTCATTCACAATATGGTCTCATATACAAATGACAAAGACAGTATAAGTTTTATATAATGTTTTAATAAAACGACTGTATTTTAGATATTAAGGCGTGAGCCGCAATAACCAGAACAATACAACATAGTAGGATTGATATAGTAACCAGGAGAGTAAAACATAGAAATAAAGCTATCATAATTCCTAACCGTTTCTACTCTCCCTCTGCTTGTTCTATTTGGAGCACAGCATCTTAAGCTTTCAGCTTGCCTTTCTGTATCACTAGGGAGACGGACACACTCATACCTGAGCAAAGGCCTGTGATCTGGTTCAGCATCTGCAACAAGGCAGTCAGCGTCTAGTTGTGGTTCCCTGGTCGGAATCTCCCTCTTACATGTATTGGGACAAGGAAGTGATTTTATAACTAACATGTCATTGTGATCACAAAATGTTCCTACGCAGGAATGGCAAGTCTAGACTCCTACCACGTCTATCGGCAATGTACCAGACTGTATCCTTGACTAAAGCACAGAGTGAATATGTTATGAAGAACTCCAGTGCTGAAGTAGGCAAAACAGTGTGATATGAATAAAAAACAACACCGTAGAACTGGCTATTCTGTAAAATAACAGTACGAAGCCTAATAGAAAGCATTTAGAGTAAAGTGCACAGAGGCTCTAAGCTGTTAGCAAATGAATAAAATATATTTAGGGCAAAGTGCACAGAGGCCTAAGGCCTGAAGCTAATGCGCAAAATATACGTAAAACCGACCACACTACAATGGAGGGTGCCACTGTTTCGGTTAGCATAAATGTATTGAATAAAGAAGTTTGACTGGGTACCAGCTTACTCAGGGATGTGCTATAAAAGTCCCTTTAAGGACATCTGGGCCCTGGGCCTTTCCCAGTTTGAGTTGGGTTATAGCAGCCATAACTTCTTAATCAAGTATGGATGTATTCAGGTGATCAGCATCGTCTTGTAGGATTTTGGTTAGGGGTACATTTTGTATATAGTCTCTCTGAGAAGGTGGGTGAAATCTCCCTGCATTGTACATATTATAGTAGAAATTCCTAAATTCCTCTAATTTATCTGACTTTGTTTGTATAAGTGTGTCTTCCTTCAAAAGCAAGTCTTTGACCTATGATTTCTCTATTTTCTCCTTTGATAGAGGGGCAAGACGGGATCCTATTCTGTTTCATAATATTGTTGTTTAAGGTAGAGCAGGGTAAGTTCAGCTTTGTTAGTTAATATTGCCTCAAGATTACCTCTCAGGCTAGTAGGGTCAACATGATAATATTGCTGGATTACAATTTGTAAATTCTATTTCCAGGGTTTGGTCTGTGGGGGCGTAGTTATGAGCCCCTTGCACTGCCATTGCATCACTTTAGGTGACGCAAACCTTGAAATCATATCTATGAGGCCATGCAAAGCCACTTTGTGTGACTTTGAATGGCCTCCTAGATATGAGGCAAGGAAAGGCAGAGCAAATAGCTGCGTTGCCTTACTCTGCACTAGGGAGGCGTTCCATGGGCGTTGCAGTGGATGCTCCTACGCAACCTCCATGGATGTTGACGCATCCCCAGATTTACAAAGACTTGAAACCCTGGGGATGTGGCAAATCGTTACACCTCCCCACGGAGGAGTAATGAGGAGAAATATCTTTATTTCTCCTTGTTTATTCCTCTTTCTATGTGTGCTGTATTCCTCAGCACACATAGAAAGAGGAAATAGCCTCCCAGAATTGTTATGGCACCAGAGATATCTCCTACAGTCTCTGAGGCACTAGTACCTCTCTTGATTCTGGTATTTGTTTTCTCATCCTAGACTAGATCATTCAAATGGTCCACATGCTAAATCTTTGGAAAAACTACTGCCAGGTAACATGTTCCATACCAGGCTTTTGGCAGCTTGTAATAGGCATTTTTCCACATATGAAATAAACACCTGGAATGGCGGGGTCTTGTCCAGCTAACATGAATGTCCAAACACTCTTGAACAAAAACACCTGCCGGCATTCACTGGTCCATGCAAAATGTGTGTCAGTCTTGGATTTGGGTCAACATAAACATGCCTTTCCTACATGCTGCCAATCTAAAGCAAGGGGTCCTTGGTTTCAAGCTAATAAATGTGTTTCTTCTTTCCCCCAATTTTGTAAAACTACTCCCTTTTCTACTTTCACCTTCGTAGCTCTTTTCCTTGTCCATCAAACTCCTTCTCTACTGGGGTAAGAATACAGATCAGGTAAATATTTCTCTTCATTGTTAAGGGATCTTGATCTGCTATGGGGCTTGCTACTGTTAGGACACTTGTAGATTTAACTTTGTCTGAATAATTTGCTATAGGTATGCTTAATCCAATGATAACTCTCACGACTACTAAGCCTAAACATATGCATTTACACTTACTACCTGTGCATGTACTGGACTCTGTGAATTCAAATTCACAAATTAGACAAAATCAAAACAAAAATCAAAATGTACCAGCTTCAGTATATCACTGTCTCTTTCCAGTCCTTTTTATTCGTGAGCAAAGCAAAGATCAAATTTAGTCTTCAGCTCATTGATCTTCTAGAAACCTCATCAAGTGTTTCTACTAGCAAATATTCAAAGCGTCTAATAAAAGTTCAAATGTCTCCAATAAAAGCACAGTTTATAATCACTAAGAATCACTTCCAAAACGTAATGACTTTGTTCAACAAGTGGTAATGAGATCTCAGATTTCAGTTCCACTGCAATCTCAAACTCAAGAACATTGAACTGGATTCAAACTGTTAACGCAAAAGGTTGCAAACTCCTTCTCCCAGTCATTGGCACAAAATATGTCCATTAATGTGCTGAGTATTTCCGACTTGGTACTCTTTTTCTCTTTGATCTTCTATTTACTCAACTCTCAGAATCACTGTCACTCTTGCAGTTTTCATTGTACCATTTTTTGTGGGGCTCCTTGCTCCGGAACACTCCCTTTGCATACATTATGCATAGTGCATGCATAATATCAAGCAAAGGGTCGCAAAGTGGTCCAATGCATGCATTGCGCCACTTTGTAGACATGGTGCAGTGATTTTGCAAGCGTAATGCCACATTAGCGACAAAAATATTAAGCTAATGTGGCACTAGGCCTTCTTAAATTTGGGCCGTTTTCTCTTATACAGGAGTTATCAACAAACATGACATAGTCATTTTCAGTTAGGGGAATGCCAGATCTTGGTTTGGCACACAATTAAGTAACATCAAGACAGTCACGCTGAACCTTATCGATACATCCATTTGCATTTTCAACAGGGGCAAGAAACATGGTAGCAGGATTCAGAATGGGTCATCTCTTTAAACTGACATTTGATGCTGTGAGGATGACCTGTTCATAAGGGGTCAAAGGCGCACTGGTAAAATACTGTGTCTTTGTTTGTGTTAACAATATCTCCATGGAGTAGGGTACAAAAACATTAAGAGGGTGACCCATAACAATGCCTTTGCACTGTTCAGTGCTGATGCACAAGGCTGCAACCACCTTCATACTACCAGGCAGTGCAGAAACCACAGGATCAAGTGTTGCAGAAAAATAAGCCACAGGCTTGCTTGCATTTCTATGCAACTGAGTAAAAACTAAGAGAGCACATCCATCACTCTCACAGCAATATAAGAAAAACATCTGTTATAATCAGGCCTTCCCAGAGCTGGGGCACGGCAAAGGCCTTTTTTTTCAGCTCTGTGAAAGCGCATATGCAGTTGTCATCCAATTGTACCAGATCGGACACATCTTTGTGTATTAGCCTCTGTAAAGGCTTAGCCAAAAAGGAAAAGTTTGGAATCCACTGACAACAGTAGCCAACCATACCTAGGAAAATTCAGACTTCCTTTTGAGTGGTAGGGGGATTTGCTGAGATTCTTTCTTGTGACACCTTCAGCACACCATTCTCAATGTGGTGACCTACATTCTTTCTTGCAATACTGTAATTTTTCTGGGGGAACCTTTATGTCCATTCTCTCCTAAATGATTCAAAAGGGCAATCGTATCTCTTCTACAGGCTGCTCGAGTGTTTGATGCCACAAGCAGGTCATCAACATACTGTGCTAAGACAATGATATGGCATTTTAAGAGACACCAGATTCTTTTTCAATATCTGACCAAAAATCGAAGGACTCTCGGTATACCCTGGTGGAACTCAGTACCATGTCAAAACATGACTGCCAAACTAAAACAGGAGTAGAAACTGGCTCCCCTCATGCAATGGTATGGAGAAAAATGCTTGGCAGAAGTCAATCATGGTGACCCATTCTGCTTCACAGGGAATTTACAACAAAATCACTGCAGGATTCGGTACTACAGGACAACATAGGACAACAATTCTGTTAACTTTCTTCAGGCCCTGGACTATGCAGTACTTTCCATTGGGCTTCTGCAGTTCTAGAATGGAAGAGTTACATGGACTTCCCATTATCTCCTATATAATACCCTGTTCAATTAAACAGTTTATAAGGGGTGTTATTCCAGCAATTGTTTCAGGTGTCATATTATATGGAGAAATGTTGGAATAGACCACATTTGGCTTCACTGTTATTTTTACAGGCTCAACTCCTTTAATGAGTCATATTTATTTTCCTGAAAAATCCCAAACATCAGGTGTTACTGTGTCTCCTAAATCTTCAGGCAAATCATTACATGTCCGCATTGGGTACAATATAACACTTGGGTACTACTTCACAATTTTACAGGGTGCATCCTCATTATTTGTCTGTATTTGAATTCCTCTGGGTATGCAGCTAATGGAACAATTTAGCTTACACAGTAGGTCACGTCCAAGCAAGCTTACAGGACTTGAATCGCAGACCACAAATTGGTGCTCATGTTCAAATTAACCTATTTTTACAGTGACAGATTCTGTTACAGGGTTGGGCCATTGTTTATTTGCAAATCCTACAACTTGGTTTCTTTTTCCTGAAAGGGGCGAATTCGATAATTCTGCTGTTCTGGTTTTGAAGCGTGTAGCCCCATTTTCAACCAGAAATGACACATGGTGACCCATTACGTCTGCATTTATGGAGAGACCACGTTGATCTACTTCTAAGGATGCACTTAACTTGGAGTCCTCGTCATCTGAGCTATCTACCTGAAGAATTTCTGAAAATTCCTCCTCACTCAAATCCATTTACGGAAACTGTGATGCTAACTGATTCATATTTGCATTTACAATTTGATTTAAATTCTGTTGGGGAACAATCCCTTGTTGTTGAGCCATCAGAGTTTGCGGTATCTGGATCTGCTGTCCTTTGGGCATATTTACATTCTGCACTCAGGGTCTTTGAACTCTCTGTAATTGAACCTATTTATTGCCTTGTACTTGAATAGCTCCATTATTCTGTACCTGATTATTTATATTACTAAGGAAACGCTCCCTTCTCCAATGGCACAGTTTTGTCCTCTTCAAGGACTGGCTATCAACACCACCACCAGTCTGATCTACCTGCACACCACGTCTTCTACCTCTAGGTTGGAAAACAGTAGTTTCCTGCTGTTGTACTTCTTGAATATAGCTTGTATTCACCATCATCTGCAGGCTTTCACTAGCTTTCTGTGTAGCTTTCACTTGCATGACCATGACTTTCTCTTTCAACTTTTTCTGCTTCAATTCCAATTCATTACTATAGTACTTTGCATAATGCAGGATTCCATCAATTGGTTTGTTCTGTCAACAAATCAGATGCTGCTGAATCATCTCACTTATATCTGGTTTTAAGCCTTGCACAAATCTAAACACAAAATGACCCATCTCCTTTGCTTCTATTGTTTCTGCTCCACTGAAATATTTAAACACTTGTAATGATCTCTCATAATAGGCATGAATTGACTCCTTCGATTCCAGTCTCATCCTTTCAATCCTCTGTCAATCAATGTCTTTTGGAGACACCTTGGGCCTGATTTATGAGGCCATAGTGGCACACTGTGCCACCGGAGCATATTTTTTTTTACGCTCTGATGGGGCAGTGTGCCAGTCCATATTTACAAGGCCACGCAAAGTCACCTTCTGCAGCTACTAATGGCCTTGTAAATATGGACTTCTTTCGCTCATAACACTGTGTCAAAGGGGCGTTCCATGGCTGTTGCTTGTGGTGTTCCCACGCAACACCCATGGAACTGGAAGAAATCTGACGCATTCCCAGATTTACTAGTCTGGGAATGTGTCAGATTTCTATGCCGCCTCAGGGGTGGGGTGAGAATGAACCAACGGGGAGAAATATCTTTATTTCTCCCTGTTTTTTCCTCTTTCTATGTGTGCTGCAGAATGCAGAAAAACACCTGTTATGATTGTTTCTGTGCAGGAAGGTGTCCCTTCGTACACAAATACAATCATCCCCGTAAGGTGCAAGGATGCCTGCGTTGGGGCTAGGCAGCAATTTGGCAGTAGCGCAGGAGTAAAGGACAGAAATGTGCCATATCTTGTTAATACAGTGCATTTCTTCCCTTCCCCAGTTCCGCAGGGTGATACAGTAAAGCACTTGCTGTGATGCCCTCCGCCACAGACCTTCTAAATGAGGTCCCTTGTTTTTCAAGAACTCAATTACCTTATAATACATTTTCAGCAACTCTTCAGATGGCACACACATTACTGGAATTCTCTTGGGGGATCTCTGTTTGGCCAATCAACATTAACTTTGCAATCAGTCCACAAATCATTCAGAAAAACAATGCCAGACAATGTATTAAATCGTCCCATAGGCATCTGTCTGCTTGTATCATTCCACTGGTTTTGCTCTTAATCTTGGGTAATGATTTGTGAATGACAAAATATCACTCCTACTCCAAGGTACATGAGCATAATCTCCACCTGGTATTTCCCTCATGGGCAGCATTTTTACATTGTCCTCAGTTTGACCTGCTCCTGTCAGAGGCACATCTAGCTTCACCTTCTTCTGATCTCTTTTCTTTGCCCATCTACCTTCCCACGTATCTATAGCTTCTCATTTCTGAATGTAAATGAATAATTCCTTTATATGCAATTTCATTCCAGGGGATCTCATGTTTGCTATATATTTTGTACTAAACTCCACAATCTGTAACTTTTCTTCAAGGGCTTTGATTTCTCAAAATCCACATCATATGTTTCTGCTACCTCAGCTAACCTTTCATAAGCTGGCCTGCATGTTGAGTAATATCTTTGCACAAAAAACACAGTTTGGGCCTGATTACGACCTTGGCGGAGGGGATTACCCCATCCCAAACGTGACGGATATCCTGTCTGCCGTTTTACATGTTCCATTATATACTATGGCACTTGTAATACAGCGGATGAGATATCCGTCACGTTAGTGACAAAGTAAACCCCTCTGCCTTAGTCGTAATGAGGCCCTTTGTCTTCTGTGTACATTTTGTAATTGAGCTATGTCTAATGTTCCTAATATCATTTCATTTAATTCCAGTTGCAGTCTGGGCACAATCAATGATCTGTCTCTCTGGGGTCTCTTCTGTTCTTGCATTACAATTCGTTATATCTATCGCACCTTCAGGACTCAAATTATTCAACCAATCACTCAATTGTTGTACAGTGAAACGTCATAACCTCACAGGATTACTCTGCAACACTTCTGCTCTTAAAGGACCTACAGTTTGTTGATTTGGGATGTTTGAAACAGACATATTCTTTGGCATGTTTGAAGGTATTCTTCCTTGTGATGTACTGCAATTAGCATCTGCTGTGACCGGGCACAAAATAAGGTGAGGCTGCCTAAGAAAACTTTGTATCAGGAATAATTCCTGTCTGACTTGTCATGGGGTTGGATCTGTAATCCGCGTAGGGGTTAATGGTCTCACAAGAGAATGAATTCCCTCCATTGCTAAATCATTTGAATATACAGATCTCTGTATACTGCTTGGTGTCATCCCTATGGATGGAACCCGTGTATCGGGCAAAGTCGAGAAATGAAATGAATGCACATTACTTCTAGGCATACCAGGAGCATACAAGGGGACAACTGGACCTATACTTACAGGTACGGTTAATGCATCTGGGCTCACATATGTTGTCTGATTTTGAGGAGTTATCATTCGTCCATTTTGTCCTGTCAAAGCAGTACTGAAACTTTGTCCTGTTTGAGTTGGGGAAACATTTGGTATGGGCTGATTGGCACTAAACATTTGCAAAGGTTGATTCAGAATAAAATTTGGCACAGGCACATTCACATACGGTTACTGCACCATCTGGTTCACGCTAGAATTTGGCATATTCTGATTCACAATATGACTCTGTAGAGGCTGAACTGTGGTAATCCCTGAACAAGTTGACTCACTTCAATGATTTGTGTCACTGAACTTGCACATGGCACTATCTGATTAAGGATATGTGCAACTGGAGCATTCTGCAGTTTCGGGGTTATATTTTGTACGGGTTCACTTCTTGCTTCTACCTCTACTGAATGGTACGGAGGCGGACAATTTATAAACTCATCATTTGAATCACTGTCATACATCACTGTCTTTTTATCTACTGTATCTGTTATCAGTTCAGCTTTTCCTGTTTTTTTCTTAGTCTTAGGTTTTGTGCGTTCCCCATTTTCAATAGAAATAGCTATATACAATCTACCTCCTTCAATTGTGTGTGCTCTGCACACTTTCTGCTCTTTATCCCATCTTGCCTATTCAATTGTTTTTAATGTTTTCTGCATTCAGTTCTCATACTTGTTTTTCATTTTCTGATGTGCTATGTGTTCTCAAATATTAAGTGCTTCAAATTGTGTCGGTCTCGGATGTGGTTTCATTTTTTATAGCACTTGCCTCAAATTATCTAGAATCCTTAGATTAAAGTTCCATTATGGGGAAATGCTAATGCACTTTCTTTCTCAGTAATCATACACCATTGCTCAAGCCGCACGCATGCATGTAAATCTTTTTTGGTCCCCACATAATGACCTGGAGTTCCTTTAGGCAGAGTTTCGACACTCTATCCAATTGGAATAAACACATCTCGTTTAAAGGCACCTTTTAAAGCTTTAAAGAACTTCATTTTCAATCGAATCCAATAAATCACAATAACTTTTCCTTCGAATTAGGAACTAACTTCAGTCCCATAATCATTTTCTCATTATTCTCAGCCAAAAGCACTGTCCACGCATACCAGCGCGGTTTCACACCAAATGACCTATACCAGAACAACATACGATGACGTTAGACTCACTCCTCTGCAGCAACTCATCTGCCTTTGCAATTGTCTCTCACACAATTGTGCACACACAGTTCATTCACTTTTGCAATTGTTTCTCACACAATTGCTTACACACACCTAATGCAAGAATTGCAAGCAAAGTCAACAGCTGTCTGCTTAATAAAAGATAGCAACTCAAACACTTCGAAGCAGTATGGAGATACGCTTTCCGGCTATAGCTGTCACAATTACACAACAAGTAAACTATACCAGCAATTCTCACTCTGGTTGGTATAGATCCTCCATGTGCTCTTAGGAGTCACTTAATGCCAACCAAACCCACACTCATTTAAGGAAACAATTTCCACTTCTACACTTGTGCGTTATCCTAGGTTCTTAGGCCGCGACAGACCTGCCAACAACAACAGCAACAAATGTGGACATTTTTAGCAAAAAGCGCCACAATCACATGAGTACGATGACTCCACAAAACACTTCACAACATCACACTTTACTGCAATCTTCAGGCCAAAAGCAATGCAAGGGCAAAGCCCTATTAATACTTACTTATCCATCTCTTGCAGGAACGACTCTGGAATTTTATCAGTCTTTGGAACGAACCATAGAACACAAACTTTGGGGGTGGGCAATTTTTGGAGTGGGCAATTGCTTGAGACCAATCCTATTTTCCTTACATCATGTTTAAATTGTTCTCCACCCTTATACGTGAACCAGACCTCTGCTACCATATTTGGTGGTGCATTTCTTTTTTTGAAGGAATCAATACCTTACAAGGTCAATTAATCTTTTGACCCGGCATAAGTGTGTATAGAGCAAGTCATTAATAGTCAATACAAACCAATTCACTTTCACAGCATGACCAATGTGGCCACACAATGAAAACTCCAGTCTGAAATTAAATTAAGGTTTTTTTTTTCTAAGCTCAAAGTCATGTAGGACAATTCTCAAGACAAAGCTACAAAATCTCCAAGGGTTGACCAAGGCAACGAACCAGGTTCAGGAAAACTAACATTAGTAGAACTAGGCACTCGACAAACACAATACAGAACATCAGAAGAATTACCTATGTACAGAAAATAAGCATTGTTCAGTTTAAATAAGCATTCAGGCTAATTAAATCATCTAAATACAGATAGTTTAGGCAAGGGAAACCCTACAGGTTAGGAAATCAGGTACTCACATGTGCTGGGCAGAACACTTGCGGGCAAAAGACAAAACACAAAAGGGGCAAAAAGAATTTGCAATGGAAAGGGGCAAGGGTAGAAAGGACTGTACATCTCAAAGTCCATTTGCTTGAGCATCTAAGATCTGCTGCAATGGGTTCAAGGGAGGGACTGCTTAAAGGGGAGGATGAGGAGATAATGCGCTAGGAAGGATGCAAGATGAAGAAGAAGTACCACAATCCATCTGGAGAATAGTATATTAAAGTTCAAAGGGCAAAATGATTTGTCCACCCATCATTCTACATGATGTTGAAGGTGTAGCATTCAATAGAAAATCAGCATGTGACTCAAACTGAAACAATGATGTAGATTCCCGGGTTTGTCATGAGAACGGAGTCCATATGCACTCTTCCTTACAAGATTGCAACAATTGTATACGTTACCAGTCCATAATGCTAAATGTTCTGTCCTCAAAGACAACATCCCAGGCTCACTCTATGTAGAACAATAGACATCCCTTACCAAGCTAGCATTCTCATGAGAACGAAATATGGAGTAAAGGTTCATGTTGAAAAAATGACAAGACATTTTCTGCACAGTCACAAATACAGGGCCTAACAGGCCTCACTTAGGCAAATGCAAATGAGTTAAATGGTACATTAAATCATGCAAAAACACATTTTTAGTACACAAAGTATAAATCCAACATTAATAAATTCCATTAGCATTCACGTTACAGTAACTTTAAATGAAATACCTCTGTTAATACATTTCTATTAATATGACATAGACTTACCTTTCTCTACTTAAGCATATGAATTTAAAACATTTCTCATGAGGGATCTAATATTGTTCACTCTAAAGTACAACCTAATGTCAAATTAATTCTTCAAACATGAAACTTAATAGCCATACCACATGAGTTTCGTTAGGTGGCTTCTCAGTGCATAATTTTACAATCAAACAATTAGTACCTTGGTTAACATACTGCATACTATGTCACACATTGATGATCACTGTGACAGGAGGGACAATGCAAAAAATGTTGCTACATCAAGGGCCAGATGTAGCAAATCGGCAATTTGCGACTTGCAAATTGCGAGTCCCTGCGACTCGCAATTTGCAAGTCGCAAATTGCTATGCAGTACGGTGTCTCAGACACCGACTGTGACTTGCTATGGGGTCGCAATGACCCACCTCATGAATATTCATGAGGTGGGTCGCAAATTGCGGCCCCATAGCGAGTATAGGCACTCGCTAACATGGAGGCCTGCTGACGTCAGCAGACCTCCATGTTCGTGACCTGCTTTTAAATAAAGCAGTTTTTTTTTTTTTTTTTTTTAAGTGTAGCCCGTTTTCCTTACAGGAAAACGAGCTACACTTAAAAAAAACCGAAACCTTTTGTTTCGGTATTTTTGCAGGGCAGGGAGTGGTCACTTGGACCACTCCCTGCCCTGAAAAAATATTTTTGGGTCCAGTCACAAACTGGAAGGGGTCCCATGGGGACCCCTTCCAATTTGCGAGTCAGTTACCATCCACTTGAAGTGGATGGTAACTGCGATGCCATTTGCGACCGCGTACGCGGTCGCAAATGGTATTGCATCCCACTGCGACTCGCAAATAGGAAGGGAACACCCCTTCCTATTTGCGAGTCGGAAATGCATTTTGCGAGTCGGTTCCGACTCGCAAAATGCATTTCTGCATAGGAAACTGCGTTTTGCGACTCGCAAATGGCAAATTTTGCCGTTTGCGAGTCGCAAACAGTTTCCTACATCTGGCCCCAAATTCTTCAGTGATGTCATCAGTAAAGCCATCAATGTCATTGAACATGCCATGAGCAGTGACGTAGCAAACCTTAGCGGAACCCCCTGCAAGGAATGGTGAGGTCCCGCCACCCCACAATGTCCTTTCCCTTGCAGCTGCCAACCACCTTGTAGAAATACTTCACCTTTGCCTCCTCCAACCACCTGACGTCAGCAGGAGTTTCCGTATGTTTAGCGTCAAAGAGAAAAAAAGTTCTTGTTGTGGGATGAGCATGATACATGCACACTAAGGGGCATATTTATAATCCCTTAGTGCCGGCTTGCGCCACATTAGCGTCATTATTTTTTACGTTATTGTGGGCCAACGAGGCTGAAATCCCCGTGCCGTATTTACAGAGTGGAGCAATGCATGCGTTGCGCCACTCTGAAGCCCTTTGCACTACATTATGCCTGCGCCAGTTGAGTTCATATTTTTTATTAGAATATTACTATTATTTGTATTAACACATTTTAACTTTAGGGGCTCAATGAATTTTCCGCTCACTGATGCCTAAATAGGGGAGTAGGTTTGTAATGGATGTGCAGATGCAAATCATATCAAGGTATCAAAAGGTGAAGATTAAGAGGGTTATTTCTATTTTGCCAGAGCAAGGTAATCTACCATAAATTCATGGAGCTCCGATTCTGTGAAACTTCTGCTTCCATTTCCATTAAATGTCTTATTATGAGTGCCCAAGTGTAGCCCCAGTTTATCTGTGACTTAATGTGTGCCCCTCCCACCCTAAAGTTCACCTTTAGGGATACTAATGATAATCTGGCTAGTGGTATTTTAAATAAAGCATATAATAAAAACACATTGCGGAAATAATGCAGATGTATGTAATGGCCCACTCAGGCATGGGTAAAATGGGCAATTACTGTTTTGGGTAAACAAGGCCACTGAAATAATGAGAATATGTGGCTATGTCGTTTTCCATATTGTTATGCATTTGCTAAATAGCTCATCATCTGCTACAGGTTTTTTAAAAAAAATTAATTTTTAAAATTAACTCAAAAGTTACTAAAATCTAAGGGGCCTATTTATGAGTTTGGCACAGAGCACAGCAAGTCACCTTAATGGGCTGCACTGCATGACAGAGAAAGGCCAGGAATGCACTGTATTTAAGTCATATGGTGCATTCCTGCCTTTTCCCCTGTGCTGGCGTCCTTTTGGCAGCCTAGCACTGCGGCGTTGCATGCAGGATTTTTTTTGTGTGTGCGCAAAAACAATCCTAAGAGGCCTATTCCTCTGTCTAGTGTGCTGCATAATTCAGCACACATAGAAAGAAGACACAACGAGGGGAAATAAAGATATTTCTCCTTGTTACGCCTCACCTGAGAAGGTGTATCTTTTTGTCACATTCCCATGTATACCAGTTCTAGTAAATCTGGGAATGCATCAAAAACCATGGGAGTTGCATGAGAACACCCACACAACGCCCATGGAATGTGTTCCCAGGGCCGTGTTGGGCAATGCCGCGATTTGTGCTGTGCTGCCTTACTCCAGATTTATTCAGCTACTCAGGGTCATGCAAAGTGGCCTTGTGTGGCTTCATAAATCATATGTAATGTTTGGGTCGCTCCTTCACCACAGTGCACAATGCAAGAGCAATGAAACTGTCTCATAAACAGGCCAAAAAGTGACATGTGCTGCAGTGCAGTAAAAGGCCCTATTCAAAAGTTGACCGGCCACCTTTCTGTTGCTTTTCACTGTATTTGTATGCTAAACTGGTCCAAATTAGTTCAACCTTATGCCCAGGAAGTGTTAACTTGTTAAAAAATGCCAACATTATGAAGTAATACTATCACAAAATCTGCCACATTACGTTGCATGATTTGCCTGTTCTCGCCACTTAATTTAGTCAACCCTGCTGCATAAGTTGATCCTTCCATGTGGCATAATTCCAGTGGCCCTGGTAACAAATTTAAATTACTTGTTGAGGGGGTTCATATTCAGTGTAAGAAATGCCGTCTACTTTACAATCCTTGGATTGAAATAAATCACGTGTCCTTACAGAACTCCTCCCCTTAGTTTATTGCATATGCTGGGGACCCCATGCCACATTTACTACGTTAAACAGGGCTACTCATTTTAAGTCAGTTTATGTGTGACATTTCATTGTGTACAGCTAACGTGAAACATTTGCAAGCCTCAGTCTGAGTGTCACCTGAGGAAAAAACTTGTCTTTGACCCAAGCAGCAAATTTTTATGCACATTTAACAGGAATTTTCCCCGAGCCCTGTTCAGGGACCCTTTGCAAGTAACTTTACCATAAGTGTGAATTTTACCTAGCAATAGAAATTGACAATTTAGTCCTCTCACAATATCATGACTCCCCTTTCAGTAATAATTCCCTTACATTTGCCAGCTACTATCATCACCTGCCCAATAAAATCATGTGCGTGATCGCCTTCCTTGCAGCCCCTTAGGCACTACCATTGTGACACTGACTGCCTTGTTACACACGAGGAAAGGACTTTATTTTGGAAACTAAATTAACCAGTGCTGCTGTACTTTGCTGTTATGGGAGCTACCAGTATGAAGGCGTCCATGCTCTACGTGTGTTCAATAAATTATCCATTAGACCTTACACAGTGATCTTGCTTTTTTTATTTCAATTATGAATAGTTGAAACATTGCGCTCTGGTACTTGTAGTCCTCTTTTTATAATGGGGGAAGAAAAATAACAAGAACTTACCTTAAACCAAAAAGATACATCTGGCAAGAGAAAGGTTGCTGTAGGAAGTTGGCTCTGTATGTGCTATTTCAAAGTAAGGAATAGCATGCACAGAGTCCAAGGGTTCCCCTTAGAGGTAAAATAGTGGTAAAAATAGATAATACTAATGCTCTATTTTGTGGTAGTGTGGTCGAGCAGTAGGCTTATCCAAGGAGTAGTGTTAAGCATTTGTTGTACATACACATAGACAATAAATGAGGTACACACACTCAGAGACAAATCCAGCCAATAGGTTTTTGTATAGAAAAATATCTTTTCTTAGTTTATTTTAAGAACCACAGGTTCAAATTCTACATGTAATATCTCATTCGAAAGGTATTGCAGGTAAGTACTTTAGGAACTTCAAATCATCAAAATTGCATGTATACTTTTCAAGTTATTCACAAATAGCTGTTTTAAAAGTGGACACAGTGCAATTTTCACAGTTCCTGGGGGAGGTAAGTTTTTGTTAGTTTTACCAGGTAAGTAAGACACTTACAGGGCTTAGTTCTTGGTCCAAGGTAGCCCACCGTTGGGGGTTCAGAGCAACCCCAAAGTCACCACACCAGCAGCTCAGGGCCGGTCAGGTGCAGAGTTCAAAGTGGTGCCCAAAACACATAGGCTAGAATGGAGAGAAGGGGGTGCCCCGGTTCCGGTCTGCTTGCAGGTAAGTACCCGCGTCTTCGGAGGGCAGACCAGGGGGGTTTTGTAGGGCACCGGGGGGGACACAAGTCCACACAGAAATTTCACCCTCAGCGGCGCGGGGGCGGCCGGGTGCAGTGTAGAAACAAGCGTCGGGTTCGCAATGTTAGTCTATGAGAGATCTCGGGATCTCTTCAGCGCTGCAGGCAGGCAAGGGGGGGGGTTCCTCGGGGAAACCTCCACTTGGGCAAGGGAGAGGGACTCCTGGGGGTCACTTCTCCAGTGAAAGTCCGGTCCTTCAGGTCCTGGGGGCTGCGGGTGCAGGGTCTCTCCCAGGTGTCGGGACTTTAGGTTCAAAGAGTCGCGGTCAGGGGAAGCCTCGGGATTCCCTCTGCAGGCGGCGCTGTGGGGGCTCAGGGGGGACAGGTTTTGGTACTCACAGTATCAGAGTAGTCCTGGGGTCCCTCCTGAGGTGTTGGATCGCCACCAGCCGAGTCGGGGTCGCCGGGTGCAGTGTTGCAAGTCTCACGCTTCTTGCGGGGAGCTTGCAGGGTTCTTTAAAGCTGCTGGAAACAAAGTTGCAGCTTTTCTTGGAGCAGGTCCGCTGTCCTCGGGAGTTTCTTGTCTTTTTGAAGCAGGGGCAGTCCTCAGAGGATGTCGAGGTCGCTGGTCCCTTTGGAAGGCGTCGCTGGAGCAGGATCTTTGGAAGGCAGGAGACAGGCCGGTGAGTTTCTGGAGCCAAGGCAGTTGTCGTCTTCTGGTCTTCCTCTGCAGGGGTTTTTCAGCTAGGCAGTCCTTCTTCTTGTAGTTGCAGGAATCTAATTTTCTAGGGTTCAGGGTAGCCCTTAAATACTAAATTTAAGGGCGTGTTTAGGTCTGGGGGGTTAGTAGCCAATGGCTACTAGCCCTGAGGGTGGGTACACCCTCTTTGTGCCTCCTCCCAAGGGGAGGGGGTCACAATCCTAACCCTATTGGGGGAATCCTCCATCTGCAAGATGGAGGATTTCTAAAAGTCAGAGTCCCCTCAGCTCAGGACACCTTAGGGGCTGTCCTGACTGGCCAGTGACTCCTCCTTGTTGCTTTCTTTGTTCCCTCCAGCCTTGCCGCCAAAAGTGGGGGCCGTAGCCGGAGGGGGCGGGCAACTCCACTAAGCTGGAGTGCCCTGCTGGGCTGTGACAAAGGGGTGAGCCTTTGAGGCTCACCGCCAGGTGTCACAGCTCCTGCCTGGGGGAGGTGTTAGCATCTCCACCCAGTGCAGGCTTTGTTACTGGCCTCAGAGTGACAAAGGCACTCTCCCCATGGGGCCAGCAACATGTCTCTGGTGTGGCAGGCTGCTGGAACTAGTCAGCCTACACAGACAGTCGGTTAAGTTTCAGGGGGCACCTCTAAGGTGCCCTCTGTGGTGTATTTTACAATAAAATGTACACTGGCATCAGTGTGCATTTATTGTGCTGAGAAGTTTGATACCAAACTTCCCAGTTTTCAGTGTAGCCATTATGGTGCTGTGGAGTTCGTGTAAAACAGACTCCCAGACCATATACTCTTATGGCTACCCTGCACTTACAATGTCTAAGGTTTTGTTTAGACACTGTAGGGGCACAGTGCTCATGCACTGGTACCCTCACCTATGGTATAGTGCACCCTGCCTTAGGGCTGTAAGGCCTGCTAGAGGGGTGTCTTACCTATACTGCATAGGCAGTGAGAGGCTGGCATGGCACCCTGAGGGGAGTGCCATGTCGACTTACTCATTTTGTTCTCACCAGCACACACAGGCTTGTAAGCAGTGTGTCTGTGCTGAGTGGGGGGTCTCTAGGGTGGCATAATACATGCTACAGCCCTTAGAGACCTTCCCTGGCATCAGGGCCCTTGGTACCAGAGGTACCAGTTACAAGGGACTTATCTGGATGCCAGGGTGTGCCAATTGTGGAAACAATGGTACATTTTAGGTGAAAGAACACTGGTGCTGGGGCCTGGTTAGCAGGGTCCCAGCACACTTCTCAGTCAAGTCAGCATCAGTATCAGGCAAAAAGTGGGGGGTAACTGCAACAGGGAGCCATTTCTTTACAGTTGCAATCTCTGATTTAGAATCCTTCAAATTTACATTTTGAATTCACTGAATCTTGTTATGTAGCTCAGAGGCTTTACTTTGGTTTAAAAAATACATGAAACACTTTCGTTTTTCAATGCTGTGCTTTATCGGTATATATTTGTCAATTTTTTTTAAACTATATGTTTTACATTTTGCTCTTAACCTTGGTCTTGCACATTATTCAAAGTTATTGAAAGCATGCCAGAGGGAAACAAGATCTGTGGGTTTCCAGCAGATCATTTAATGGAAACATTGTGAAATCACCTGCAGTGTCTATGTTTTACCCTCATCAGTATATACATTAAACAGCTAATGTAAGAAGAAACTACTTTAAAATATGTTCTACAACAGTCCTATTGACCACTGACTGACAATGTAAGTGAACAAAGACAGAAAGACCATGTTAAAATGAATACAGATTATTTCATATAAAGTTCTACTTAAGAATCGTGTGCAGACCTTTGCAGAATCTGAAAATGTGAAGAGCGGGTTGGCATATTTCTCTGGGAAAGGTGGCAACCATACCTCTACTCAATTAAGTTCTGTTGTGCTTCTTTCCCCTTAAATGAGCAGTGCTTTGTTGAGGATGCTCTCTCTCAGGGGCCCACCACCCTCTCCTCTAAGGTGCCTTGCACGCTCCGACTGAAAAGAAACAAATACGTTATTTTGTTTCTTTTAAGTCCTGGGCCAATGCTGTTTCAGCTCAAAGCAGGCAGCGCATTGAATCTGCTTTAGGAAAACACACACTGCACAGACAAGCTGAGGGAAACCGCCTTTATGTAGAGAAGAATGCCCCCGCATTGTGGGAGCTGCGGGGGTGTTCTTTACACCCCTGGTCATTAGTAATGTAATATGTGGGGTCTTAAGCAGTGAATTTTGGAGGCGCAAGTTATAGTTAGCTCACTAAACTATAACTATAGAATTTAAGTGTTTGTTTTTCAGTTTAAATTTTTATTTTTAACTGACATTTTCACCTGACTATAATCTCACTTTAACCTTTGTTTTTTTGCAGTGAATTTCTACACTTTTTTAAAAAGTAAAATAGGATATGATTACCAGACCTAACTACGACACTTTAATCTTTTATTTTTGTCAGTGAATTTATAGAGCTTTTTTAGTGTAAAAAATGTATACCACCCCCTAATTATAACATTACTTAAACCTTTGTTTTTTTCAGTGAATGAATATGTATTTTTTATTGTAAAATTAAATATTGGTACATACCTAAATGTAGGCTTGGGTATGTGGAGGGAGTGAGGTCTCCGTGAAGAGCTTCACAGAGACTGCAGCCTCGCTGTAGTAGTGGCTCGCCCACCTATTTTTGGCTTGGGTGTCTGGAGGGAGAGGGCTGTCCATGAGGAGCAGCACAGAGAGTGCAGGGTGTGTGTGTAGCAAGGGCTCTCCACCTAATGCGACCTGGGTCTCTGGTGGGAGAGAGATCCATGTACAGTCTGCACACTGAAGCAAACTCTAGCCCATATTTATACTTTTTTAGCAAGACATTTGCAGCGCTTTTTGATGCAAAAGCGAAGCAAACGAACAAAATACAATTGTATTTTGTAAATTTGCGCCGCTTTTGCATCAAAAAGCTGCGCAAATGAGGCGCTAAAAACATATAAATATGGGCCTCTGTTTTTTATAGGCTTCCCCACCTAATAGGGCTTATGTATCCAGAGGAAGGGAGCTCTACGCACAGTCTGCACTCTGAACAAAGGACTTGCATAGTAGGAGCTTGGTCTCTGGAGGGAGAGGGCTCTATACACAGTCTGTGTACTGAGTGCCAACCTTGTGTTGCAAAGACTTGCCCCCCTACTGGGGCTTGCATGTCTGGGGGGAGTGGGCTTTACATTCGGGCCCTCATTATGAGTCTGGAAGTCCTCAGACCGCCAGGCTCGCGGTCCCACAGCTGGCCCGTCAGGGGTGGGACCGTCATATTACGAGTGTCAAACTGTCACTTTCCCGTTCCTACCGCCACGGTAGTCGGACCGCCGAGCCAGAAATAAGCATCTCCGATCCGGTGGTCCATCTAAGACTGCTGGTAGTATTATGAGTCCCCTTTCCACCAGGGTTTTCAAGGCGGTAGCACTGCCACGAAAACCCTGGCGGAAAGGCTATCGTCGACAGGAATCTGCATTCCTGTTGCTGGTAGATGACTCCGCCACACCCCCAAACATCCAAGAGCCCCCCATTACAACATTCTTACCCCTACCCCTGCTCACCGAAGTAACCCTCTCACACCCGTACTTACCCCCACCGCCCTGCATACACACACGCACCCAAACGCACACACTGACATACATGCACCCACACACCCACCCTGACTCTCACTCACTCACAACATCCTTGCACTTGCGCACACTCACAACACCCCCCTCTCCTTTTGGATGGTCACCTTACCTTGGTTGTCGAGGTGGTCATCCGAGAGGGAACAGCTCTGGGTGCTTGCACCGCCGCCAGCGCTCTGCCAACACAACACCACCACACATTTGTTTGTGTGGCGGTGTTTGCAGTGCAAGTGTTACTATACCGCCAATCGCCAGTACGACTGCTAGTGGTTTTCTGCCTGGAAAATGGTGGAAAGCCACCAGCAGTCATAAAATGGCGGACTGCGGACCGCCATGCTGGAGGTCTTTTGGCAACCACCAGCACATCGGTCGGCGGTCTTCCCCGCTGAAGTCGTAATGAGCAACTCAGTCTGCGAACTGAGTGATTTGTCTGCCCCAACAACTGTTTTTTTATATAACCAATTTGATTGTTTTTGCACCTAAAAACAAGTCACAATTACTGCAGCAAAAAAAGCATGCCCAAACTGCCCCATCCGGCAAACAGCCATTGGGTTATACATATGCCCTGCAGTGTGGAATAACATTACCATGGGTAAGTATTTCATGCCAACTTTATACAGGTTAGTAACTAATCTGGCATTGTCTAGCATCCACCCATTTAGCCAAGATCTTGGCATGCTTTCATGGGCATCCTCTTGCTATGTATATTAACCATTCCATTTGGCAGTCCCAGTCAACCCCACGTCTCCATTGCAAGATTGCTGGGGGTATGGACGCCTTCCAGTGTGCTACCACATCCTGCTTGGCGACCATTAGTCCCAACAACTGTTATACATCTGCAACTAAGAGGAGCCCAGGGCCTCTGTCACCCTATCACATACCTCAGACAGTACTCCAGCTGCCAAGGGTACAAGAGATGAGCAGGTGAGTCACTGAATTGAGGAACTAACAAACCAGCTCATACATGATGAAGAACTTGTAAGTAATTGTATTTTGTAAGTTTGCGCCGATTTTGCGTCAAAAAATTGAGCAAATGTGGCGCTAAAAAAGTATAAATATGGGCCTATATTTAATTCTACACACAAGCTTTGCAATATTTGATTAAAGAGGATACCTACGACATCCCAGCACAAGGGTTCTGAATATTGCAGAGGGGCATGCGGTAGCAGCACACTTCAAAACCTCAGTAATCCCAATGGGCGTCTGGTGTTAATTGGCATGAGGACGTCGACCCTCTGCGCCGCTGGGGAAGAAAGGACTAGAAACACTGAGAAGCTGTGAAAATAAATGTCACTAGCTGCTCAGTAACAAAGTTAGCTACATTTGTGTTTTTTTAGATAGGGGAAGGGTTTCAGCCTGGAATCTGGCCTCCTGGGCAGTGCGCATGAACTGTTTGGGTGAGGCCTCACTCATCAACGAGCCATTTGCCAGGGCAGTGATGACACATTAGTGGATGTGTTGTAATTAATTGCCTGAAACGGGGCTCTGTTTGGCGTGTTGTTTGAAATGGCAGGGGGCAGGATTAGCAGAGCTTATTGAACAAATTAGCCTTGGGTGGGGAAAGCCGATGAGGAGAATGTTGGAGTGGGTGTGAAAGTGACCTGTACCACCCATCTGCTACTGCTGCCGTTGTAGCGGAATAGTTCTGGTGGGCTTGCTTAGAATTTAGATGGGAGTGGGTGGGGATCTGAGGCACACAGGAATGTGTGAACTTGCTGAATAAAAATACTCCTGTGCCACAGATGCTCCAGAAGTCGCATCCCCCAGTCCCCAACCACTTTCCTCCTTATGCCTCTAGAGCAGTGGTCTCCAAACTTTTTTATGCTGTGCCCCCCCAGTTGAAAAATAAAAATCATTGGCCCCCCCCCTCAGAATTTTTCACATTTTTTTATAAAGTTGGCAATGTTTAAATATGTCTAGACGTATTTAAAGATTGCAGTTAAGTACTGTTGCCTTTTAAAAAATACAATAACATGTTTCTGCTTAAAACAAGGCACTGTTATCTGTGTCATGCTTATTATGTCCAGAGCCTGGCGCCCCACCGGGATCACTTGAGGCCCCCCTAGGGGGGCCCACCCCCCAGTTTGAAGACCCCTGCTCTAGACCATATGACCATCTGATTGTCACTGACTCGTGATTTGGTTGTCTGATTGTGTACTGACACTGATGTTATGGCACAAAGGCATCTCATTGTACACTGACTGAAGTGAATGGCAGAAGGAGAACTGAGGTCACTGGAAAAGAAAGCACTGACCCTTGTGCATGGTATGGATTGTGGGCAGCTCAACGGGTGCATGTACATTGTTCTCCACCAGTGGTGCACTGACACTTTTTCACTAACACGTTGTGCGTGGATGATAGCACAAGGCACATGATTGTGCACTGAATCTCCCTGGCATAAGGTTAGTGCAATGCATGAGGGGAAAGTGGTGATATATTCACTGAGTGGAACCAGAATAAACAAGCACAATATACAATTGTATTTACACACTGACACATTTTACGGGGGCTGCGGAAGGGAATAGTCAATTGGACTTATTTGTGTACCTACACTTTTCATTTATTTATGATGCATTTTCTAGGGTATTGCAGATTGTCCATTGGTTAATTTGGAGCATTAATTGCTTAACATAGCTCACAGGCAGTTCATTTACCACTGACACATCCTGTATTGCATGGAGGAACATAATTGACTGCATGGGGATTGGAGCCTGGGGCCCATATTTAATAGTCATGCAGCGCGGTGCAGCAGTGAAAAATGCTGCTCTGTGTGAGAAAGAGAAAGCAGGAGAGTGCCATATTTACGGTAAAATGGCTCTCTCCTCCCCTCTCCATAGCACTGCCACTGATTTATAGCTGCCATGCCCACACACACTTTGAGCCATAGTGAAAGGGTGTTTGCTTGAGTCTCACATAGGTTTTGTACTGGAAGGGTACGCTTCCAGTACAAAATACTATGCGTAGACACATTTTAAAACTTTTCGCATGTTGTATGTGTGCAGACCAGCGCAGCACGCATGCAAAGTTGGAAAAGGAAGGAGAAATTAAAACATTTCTCCATTAATGCCTGCTTTCACAGGGCATTACCTTTTTGCACAAAACCATGTCTACTATTGTTTGTGGATAGGGTTTTGCATCAAAAGGCATGGATGGTTGCATGGAATGCCCATGTGCCACCCATGTAATGCCCCTTTGGTGCTAAGTAACGCAAAGCAGTGCTGTGCACTGCTTTGTGTTACTTTTGGGGTACCGTCCAGCACAAAACAAGTTTTGCACTGGAAGGTATATAGGTAAAAAAGATTTTGCATCACTTCGCATCGGTTTTTGTGATGCAAACATGGTGTAAAATATTAGTAAATATACCCTGAATGTGCATAATGCTGACAGCGACAGCAGAGTGTGCAATCGGCGAAACTGGACAGGGTCATTAACTGTGAATAGGCACTGAGATTTAAGTGTCTGTGCACAGATGACATAGAATGGACAGGGACAATGAAAGCTTTTATGCGTGGACACTGTGACTGGTGATTGTCCAGTCAGACTTTCTGCATGTCACACTGGCAGCTAAATGCATAAGGAAATATTATACACGATGCAGTGTTCTGAAATGATAAGGGAGAGTTAAATCGGAAGGCACACTGTAAAGAGCAAAACCAGCAGAATGAGCACTTTTACAGCTGATGAAGCACTGGCCCGCCTGCATCACTTTTAGATTATCGCAGTTCTTTAAATGGGCCAGTCTTATCCGGTGCTGAGCGCCTGCACTTTTGAGACGAAAACTACCTAAAACCAAGGATGTCCACCTAACAGAGAAGGAACGTTAACCGGCCTAACGAAATATTAGATTTTATATAATAGCTAAAATACAAGAAAATTCTCAAACTGGCACACAGACTGGGTTGTTTTTGAGGGGAGTTAGAAGATTTCTATGCACAGCTGTTCTGCTGGTGCCTGGATTGTGGGGTGAAACACCTGGCGAAGGGCTTCAGGCATGTCACTTTTTCTTTGCATATTACCCAGGTTTGTTGCAAGGCCACGCTAGCGGACCTTTGCTTCTAGATACTTCTCTCTTTGGATCAATGGGGTGTCCCATTCCAGCTGTGGGCCAATGCTGGCCCCATGCTGTCCATCAGAAGTGGGTCCGGCTGCTGTCCTCAGTCCTAGATGAGCTGCGGGCACCTCGCGTCCTCCCTCAAGGAGGGCTGCACAGCACAACATGAAGGAGCAGCTGAGGCCTGGAGTCAGGTGTGGGGGGTACTGTCATGGATTCATCAATGTTGTTGCTCGCAAGCAGTCCTTTGGTGGGAACATGTGCAGATTGTCTCTTCCTTAGTGGCCCTGTCCTGAGTCCCACTACACCTCCCCACTCTACATCACTGTTATAAATCACTGTTATAGTAACCTCTTTTTGACCATTGCCCGATACGTATTAACAGGACTGTATTGATTCCCCTACAACCGAAACCGGTAAATATGCTGTCTTGAATATTGGGAGTTCAGGGAGGCTTCAAAATGAAAGGTGTCTTCAGCGCTGTGTTGCATGTTAGTTCTAAAGCCATAACCTGTTGTGAGCCTCTCACAAGCTGGCAGAAGTGCATGGAGAGTTGCATGCTCACTATCGATACATGTGTTCAGGAGTTCAAATCCTGGTTATGCACTTAAAGCATTATAGGTTTGTTAAATTAAGAACCATTACAGTGGGTAATGGTGACACTTGATTGTTACCGGCAGCGATTCAAAATGACAGACAAGTGGTAATGATGCTCTATACAAAGCAAGTTATTATTGTAATAGAATAAAATATGAAACGTATGTTATGTGAACTGGCACTGAGCTGCCAACCTGTAAACCCACAGCAAGAGAGGCTGAAGCACTCTCAAACTTGGTCCTGTTTCTATAGCTTTGCAGCACTAATTGTAGGCAATTTATTGTACTCTCTTGTCATCCTGGCTGCTGACGGCAGGGGGCATTCACTCATAGACTCCCATGAACTAGGACAGTGTATTAAGAGAAGGAACGCCCCCTGCTCTTAGAGTCAGTCTGGATCATCTTTTTTCACCATTAGAATATTTTTTCAAAACTGTTGTGCAGGGGAGCTCCTTGACGCTCACACTTTTATTTTCCTGTTCATACTTGCTCGCTTATTATATATTTGGGGCAAAAATGTCCACCCCATAACTTATAAAATCCATCACCCACCACTGGTCACCATTCAAAAAATTAATAACTCATCAGGCATTTACACTTGTGTCCCAGTGGGAAAATACATTACTATTGTCTTTTTTAAAGAGACACATTGATGCTTCAATCCGCTCCCAAGTTAATTTTATACAGATTAACTAATCATCAAAATAATTGTGTGTAGTTGGAAAACTGAGCTGTGCAATTTCTGTAAGGTAACATAAAACATAAGTGTTAGAAATGGGGTTTTTGGTTGGCAGTCAGGTTGCCCTCTGTCCAAGCAAGAACCCTCACTCTAGTCAGGGTAAGTCACACACAATCCAAAATCAGCCTGTGCCCACCCTCTGGTAGCTTGGCACGAGCAGTCAGGCTTAACTTAGGCAATGTGTAAAGCATTTGTGCAATAAATCATACAACACCATAGTATAACACCACAAAAATACACCACACAGTGTTTAGAAAAATATATAATATTTATCAGGGGATTTTCAGGTCAAAACGATCAAAGTTGCAATATGAATTTGTAAAGATGTCACTGAAAAGTGATATAAAGTGTCTTAAGTCTTTAGAAAGCAAACAAAGGCCCTCATTCTGACCCTGGCGGTCAAAGACCGCCAGGGCGGAGGACCGCGGGAGCACCGCCGACAGGCCGGCGGTGCTCCAATGGGGATTCCGACCGCGGCGGTAAAGCCGCGGTCGGACCGGCACCACTGGCGGGCTCCCGCCAGTGTACCGCCGCCCCATTGAATCCTCCACGGCGGCGCAGCTTGCTGCACCGCCGCGGGGATTCCGACCCCCCCCTACCGCCATCCAGATCCCGGCGGTCCGACCGCCGGGATCCGGATGGCGGTAGGGGGGGTCGCGGGGCCCCTGGGGGCCCCTGCAGTGCCCATGCCACTGGCATGGGCATTGCAGGGGCCCCCGTAAGAGGGCCCCTACATGTATTTCACTGTCTGCTTCGCAGACAGTGAAATACGCGACGGGTGCAACTGCACCCGTCGCACAGCTTCCACTCCGCCGGCTCGATTCCGAGCCGGCTTCATCGTGGAAGCCTCTTTCCCGCTGGGCTGGCGGGCGGTCTGAAGGCGACCGCCCGCCAGCCCAGCGGGAAAGTCAGAATTACCGCCGCGGTCTTTCGACTGCGGAACGGTAACCTGACGGCGGGACTTTGGCGGGCGGCCTCCGCCGCCCGCCAAGGTCAGAATGAGGGCCAAAGTCTCTTTCAACCACAAAGTACTTGGTTTCTGGTGGAAAATCTCCTCAGAGGGCCACAGGAGAAGAGATACGTGGAAAACTGGTGTGTGCGTCGATTTCTCCTCAGCACACACGGACTTGCGTCGTTATTTTCCACGCGGGGAGTCGTGCGTCGTTTTCCGACGCGCGGACAGTGTCTTTCTGTGGATCGCGGGGAGTACCAGATGTCCCGGGTCTGTGCGTGGATTTTCCTGCTTGTTTTCCGGCTGCGCGTCGTTCTGCGGGGCTGCGCGTCGAAGTTTCGATCTCACGGCAGGCGTTGCATCGATTTCTCCTGGGGAGTCGGCCGGCGTTGTCCTTGCGAGGCCGTGCGTCAAAGTTTTGATCTCACGGCAGGCGTCGCGTCGATTTCTCCTTGGAAGTCGGGCGGCGTTGTCCTTGCGAGGCCGTGCGTCAAAGTTTTGATCTCACGGCAGGCGTCGCGTCGATTTCTCCTGAGAAGTCGGGCGGCGTTGTCCTTGCGAGGCCGTGCGTCAAAGTTTCGGTCGTCCCGAAGGCATCGCGTCGATCAGCGTCGGTGTGCGGCGTTTTTCTTGCTGCGGAACAAGCTGTGCGTCGAAAATTTCAGCGCACGGAGCGTCCAAGTGGAAGAGAGAAGTCTTTTTGGTCCTGAGACTTCAGGGAACAGGAGGCAAGCTCTATCCAAGCCCTTGGAGAGCACTTTTACAGCCAGACAAGAGTTCATCAAGGCAGCAGGCCAACAGCAAGGCAGCAGTCCTTCGTAGAAAAGCAGACAGGTGAGTCCTTTGAGCAGCCAGGCAGTTCTTCTTGGCAGGATGTAGTTTCTGGTTCAGGTTTCTTCTCCAGCAAGTGTCTGATGAGGTAGGGCAGAGGCCCTGTTTTATACTAAGTTGTGCCTTTGAAGTGGGGGTGACTTCAAAGAGTGTCTAAGAAATGCACCAAGCCCCCTTTCAGTTCAATCCTGTCTGCCAGAGTCCCAGTAGGGGGTGTGGCAGTCCTTTGTGTGAGGGCAGGCCCTCCACCCTCCCAGCCCAAGAAGACCCATTCAAAATGCAGATGTATGCAAGTGAGGCTGAGTACCCTGTGTTTGGGGTGTGTCTGAGTGAATGCACAAGGAGCTGTCAACTAAACCTAGCCAGACGTGGATTGAAGGGCACAACAAGATTTTAGTGCAAAGAAATGCTCACTTTCTAAAAGTGGAATTTCTAGAATAGTAATATTAAATCCGACTTCACCAGTCAGCAGGACTTTATATTACCATTCTGGCCATACTAAATATGACCTTCCTGCTCCTTTCAGATCAGCAGCTGCCACTTCAACAGTGTATGAGGGCAGCCCCAATGTTAGCCTATGAAGGGAGCAGGCCTCACAGTAGTGTAAAAACGCATTTAGGAGTTTTACACTAACAGGACATATAACTACACAGGTACATGTCCTGCCTTTTACCTACACAGCACCCTGCTCTAGGGGTTACCTAGGGCACACATTAGGGATGACTTATATGTAGAAAAAGGGGAGTTCTAGGCTTGGCAAGTACTTTTAAATGCCAAGTCGAAGTGGCAGTGAAACTGCACACACAGGCCTTGCAATGGCAGGCCTGAGACAAGGTTAAGGGGCTACTGAAGTGGGTGGCACAACCAGTGCTGCAGGCCCACTAGCAGCATTTAATCTACAGGCCCTATGCACATATCATGCACTCTACTAGGGACTTATAAGTAAATTAAATAGCCAATCATGGATAAACCAATCAATAGTATCATTTACACAGAGAGCATATGCACTTTAGCACTGGTTAGCAGTGGTAAGGTGCCCAGAGGTCAAAAGCCAACAACAACAGGTCAGAAAAAAATAGGAGGAAGGAGGCAGAAAGTTTGGGGATGACCCCGTCAAAAAGCCAGGTCCAACATGACCCCCTACCAGCCTAAAGCCAGGGGAGAACAATCACTATCCTGATGTACTTCCCTATTTGAGGCGACAGAACAAGGACCCAGGCCCACAACAGCAGGGGCATGCTCCAGTTCTTCGCCTTCCTGACTCCAATTGGATCCCTCTGTCCATACCCTCAGGGCCCACTAAGCCAGCCCATGGGGACCTTTTCTCCTTACCTGCGGATCCCATCTGTGCAGCACCTAACCTTACTTTGCTCACAGATGTATCACAGGAGCAGGATAGTACCACCATGACCAACACAGTGGTGTTGCCCACTCTACCCCCGGGGTGTGACACTTGTCCCCTCCCCAGGGATAACTCTGTCCACCCGGACAGCAAGCCACAGTGGTTACTGACAGCTGCCAGGGATGAGAGCCAGGCCCCAGGCCTCTCAAAGTTCTCCCACCACTGTGGCTGTGGAGAGTGGGGGGCAGTAGCCCCAGGTGCTGGGCACCCTTTAACCACTCTCCCTTCCACCAGGTCAGGGATGACAGCCTGAACCTGGTCCTCCCCTCTGGGGCTCTGTACCCTCCCTCCTGGAGCGGTACCCCCAGAGTCCAACATGGTCAGGGTGCTCATAGAAGTCACCCTGTACCATTCCTCCACCAGTGCAGGGCTGTTAACCTGCAACTGGCCCTCCAACCTCGGGTCTGTACCTTCAGGTTGCACTAGGGCCCGGGGTGAGGCTTCCCTCCCCCTGCCCTCCCTTCTGGGGTCCAGCACCCTCCAACTAGGAGTGGCCTCCTCAGAAGACAACATGGTAGGGGCACTGTTATCAGTAGCCCCTCCCTCCAGGTCCGGGGGGACACCCTGAACCTGGTCTTCCAGCCCAGGGTCTGTACCCTCAGACTGGAGCACTGCCTGGCGAACCACGACTTTCTGGGAGGCACACCTACCCCCCACCAGGTCAGAGTTTAACCTCTGCACCTGACCATTCGACCCAGAGTCACCACCCTGAGGTTGAACAATTGCCTGGCACGCCAGGACTTCCTGGGGGGCATACCTACCCCCCACCGGGTCAGAGTTTAACCTCTGAACCGGGTTCTCCAACCCAGGGTCACCGCCCTGAGGTTGACCAATTGCCTGGCACACCAGGACTTTCTGGGGGGCACGTCTACCCCAGGCCAGGTCAGAGTTTAACCTCCGAACTTGGCCATCCAACTCAGAGTCACCACCCTGAAGTTGAACAATTGCCTGGCACGCCAGGACTTCCTGGAGGGCACACTGACCCTCCACCAGGTCAGAGTTTAACCTCTGAACCTGGTTCTCCAACCCAGGGTCACCACCCTGAGGTTGGGCAACTTCCTGGTGCACCAGGACTTTCTGGGGGGCACACCTACCCCCCACCAGGTCAGAGTTTAACCTCTGAACCTGGCCATCCAACCCAGAGTCAACACTCTGAGGTTGGACAATTGCCTGGCAGGCCAGGACTTCCAGGGAGGCACACCTACCTCCCACCAGGTCAGAGTTTAACCTCTGAACCCGGTTATCCAACCCAGAGTCACCACCCTGAGGTTGAATCTTTGCCTGGCATGCCAGGACTTCCTGGGGGGCACTCTCACCCCCCACAAGGGACACACCGTCCCCAAGGGCCACACAAGAGTCTGGTTGGCGCAGGTCTCCTGACCTCTGCCCATCCGGCAGAGTCTGGGTCTCCCCCAAACCAGAAACAGTTTCACCTGGGTCATTCCTGGGGGGCTCTGCTCTCAGAGCTGACCCCTGACTCTCCAGGTCCTCCACTGGGGTCTGGAACCCCCTCTCAACCCTATGTCTGGACTTCTGCACCCCCTCACTAGGAGTGGTACTGCCAGACACCAGAACTGTTGGGATGCTGGCTACAGTCACCCCCCCAAGTTCTTCTGACACTGCAGGGCTTCCCTCAAAAGGTGGCCCTGCGGTACAGGCTAGGCTTCCCTCCTGGTGTTCCCTCATGGAACCCTCTAGGACCTGGGACCTACCTGGGACACTACAATCCTCTCCCACCTCACTTGGTTGGGAAACACCTAGACCACTCCCTTCAGGAGCACCCCCAAATGCCTCTTCAGACTCTCTGGTACTCATCCAGATGTCTGCCTCCATTGTAAGCTCCCTGGGGTCAGAGAACTCACACTCCACCTGGTGTTGGCGTAGCTCTGGAAAATAAGGACCAGACATATGCTCTCCAGCAATTACATCACTCTGCCCTTCACATGTATTAACCACAGTACCCTTCACCCAACCATCCAGTGACTCAACCTTGAAAAAGCACTCTACATCACCCTTCTGAGACTGGTGAGACAGTATCTGACTGTCCCTGACACTCAACCCATACTCTTCTGGGATGTCTCTACACTCTATATCCAGGACGTCCACCAGGGGGGAACCCTTTTCCCTGTCACTCTCTGCTAGAGCCAGTAAAGTGTCCCTCCCCCCCAGTAGGAATATGACTCCCTGTGCCAGTTCCCCAATCCTTCTCAGGGACCCTGTGCATAACGGGAACTACCTCATACCCCTGAACCACCTGGGTGTGTCAACTCCCTTCTTCAAGTTGGGCACCACATCTCTGGGCTTGTGCCCTTCTTCAGCAGTACTGGATGCAAGATTTTTGCTGCCACCATCTGAACTGGACTCAGCCCTTCCGGCCTCCAGTTTCAGCTCTTCACAGCTCAGCTCTTGAGCTGCAGTCCTTTCTTCTTCTAGGGCTAAGAGTCTTGCTGCCTCAGCCCTTTCAAGCTGCTCATCTAGCTCTTCCATACACCGCTCTAGAGCTAGGAGCCATTCATCTCCCACTGGTTCTCTTTCCTCATCTGAGTAGTCTTCCTCCTCATTTGAGCAGTCCCCCTCCTCATCTGAGGGGTACTTAGTCATTTTTTTTTTCTGCCTCTCTCTCTGCCCATCTTTCTTCCCCCCAGACTATGTAGGCATGTAGCATTTCCATCTTAGTAGATTTCCTTGATACAGGAAGGCCCCATTTTTTGCAAAGCCTCCTTAGGTCAGCCTTAGTGAGGTGGTCAGTAGGCACAAAGAGTGAGCAGGTAAGCAATTTCATTGCTGATAAAGTCTTACTGGCAAAAACCAAAATCCAAAGTCCAAAATATCAATAGTATATCCAGGAGGACATCAGAGAACCAAAGGCAAAAAAGATGAAAAATCAAGTTGACCTTCCACTGTGGGTAGGTAGTGAAATACTTAGCTACTGTATGTCACTGCACAAACACAAGTCCTATCCTCACCGCTGATCACCAATGTTAGAAATGGGGTTTTTGGTTGGCAGTCAGGTTGCCCTCTGTCCAAGCAAGAACCCTCACTCTAGTCAGGGTAAGTCACACACAATCCAAAATCAGCCTGTGCCCACCCTATGGTAGCTTGGCACGAGCAGTCAGGCTTAACTTAGAAGGCAATGTGTTAAGCATTTGTGCAATAAATCATACAACACCATAGTATAACACCACAAAAATACACCACACAGTGTTTAGAAAAATATATAATATTTATCTGGGGATTTTCAGGTCAAAACGATCAAAGTTGCAATATGAATTTGTAAAGATGTCACTGAAAAGTGATAAAAGTGTCTTAAGTCTTTAGAAAGCAAACAAAGTCTCTTTCAAACACAAAGGGGGTCATTCTGACCCTGGCGGTCATTGACCGCCAGGGCCAACGACCACGGAAGCACCGCTAACAGGCTGGTGGTGCTTCCTGGCCAATTCTGACCGCGGCGGTAAAGCCGCGGTCAGAAAAGGGAAACCGGCGGTTTCCCTCCGGTTTTCCCCTGGCCAAAGGAATCCTCCATGGCGGCGATGATGGGGATTCCGAACCCCTTCCCGCCAGCCTGTTCCTGGCGGTTTACACCGCCAGGAAGAGGCTGGCGGGAACGGGTGTCGTGGGGCCCCTGGGGGCCCTGCACTGCCCATGCCACTGGCATGGGCAGTGCAGGGGCCCCCTAACAGGGCCCCAGCAAGATTTTCAGTGTCTGCTTGGCAGACACTGAAAATCGCGACGGGTGCCACTGCACCCGTCGCACCCCAGCAACTCCGCCGGCTCCATTTGGAGCCGGCTTCATCGTTGCTGGGTCTTTCCAGCTGGGCCGGCGGGCGGCCTTTTGGCGGTCGCCCGCCGGCCCAGCGGGAAAGTCAGAATGACCGCTGCGGTCATTTGACCGCGGTGCGGTCTTCTGGCGGTCTCCGCCCGGCGGGCGGTGCCCGCCGCCGTCGGAATGACCCCCAAAGTACTTGGTTTCTGGTGGAAAATCTCCTCAGAGGGCCACAGGAGAAGAGATATGTGGAAAACTGGTGTGTGCGTCGATTTCTCCTCAGCACACACGGACTTGCGTTGTTATTTTCCACGCGGGGAGTCGTGCGTCGTTTTCCGGCGCGCGGACAGTCTCTTTCTGTGGATCGCAGGGAGTACCAGATGTCCCGGGTCTGTGCGTGGATTTTCCTGCTTGTTTTCCGGCTGCGCGTCGTTCTGCGGGGCTGCGCGTCGAAGTTTCGATCTCACGGCAGGCGTTGCGTCGATTTCTCCTGGGGAGTCGGCCGGCGTTGTCCTTGCGAGGCCGTGCGTCAAAGTTTTGATCTCACGGCAGGCGTCGCGTCGATTTCTCCTTGGAAGTCGGGCGGCGTTGTCCTTGCGAGGCCGTGCGTCAAAGTTTTGATCTCACGGCAGGCGTTGCGTCGATTTCTCCTGGGAAGTCGGGCGGCGTTGTCCTTGCGAGGCCGTGCGTCAAAGTTTTTCGGTCGTCCCGAAGGCGTCGCGTCGATCAGCGTCGGTGTGCGGCGTTTTTCTTGCCGCGGAACAAGCTGTGCGTCGAAAATTTTGGCGCACGGAGCGTCCAAGTGGAAGAGAGAAGTCTTTTTGGTCCTGAGACTTCAGGGAACAGGAGACAAGCTCTATCCAAGCCCTTGGAGAGCACTTTTACAGCCAGACAAGAGTTCAGCAAGGCAGCAGGCCAACAGCAAGGCAGCAGTCCTTCGTAGAAAAGCAGACAGGTGAGTCCTTTGAGCAGCCAGGCAGTTCTTCTTGGCAGGATGTAGTTTCTGGTTCAGGTTTCTTCTCCAGCAAGTGTCTGATGAGGTAGGGCAGAGGCCCTGTTTTATACTAAGTTGTGCCTTTGAAGTGGGGGTGACTTCAAAGAGTGTCTAAGAAATGCACCAAGCCCCCTTTCAGTTCAATCCTGTCTGCCAGAGTCCCAGTAGGGGGTGTGGCAGTCCTTTGTGTGAGGGCAGGCCCTCCACCCTCCCAGCCCAAGAAGACCCATTCAAAATGCAGATGTATGCAAGTGAGGCTGAGTACCCTGTGTTTGGGGTGTGTCTGAGTGAATGCACAAGGAGCTGTCAACTAAACCTAGCCAGACGTGGATTGAAGG
This sequence comes from Pleurodeles waltl, assembly GCF_031143425.1. Taxonomy (NCBI): domain Eukaryota; kingdom Metazoa; phylum Chordata; class Amphibia; order Caudata; family Salamandridae; genus Pleurodeles; species Pleurodeles waltl. The sequence goes on along the minus strand of NC_090440.1, from coordinate 1,984,947,434 downwards.
GCACAACAAGATTTTAGTGCAAAGAAATGCTCACTTTCTAAAAGTGGAATTTCTAGAATAGTAATATTAAATCCGACTTCACCAGTCAGCAGGACTTTATATTACCATTCTGGCCATACTAAATATGACCTTCCTGCTCCTTTCAGATCAGCAGCTGCCACTTCAACAGTGTATGAGGGCAGCCCCAATGTTAGCCTATGAAGGGAGCAGGCCTCACAGTAGTGTAAAAACGCATTTAGGAGTTTTACACTAACAGGACATATAACTACACAGGTACATGTCCTGCCTTTTACCTACACAGCACCCTGCTCTAGGGGTTACCTAGGGCACACATTAGGGATGACTTATATGTAGAAAAAGGGGAGTTCTAGGCTTGGCAAGTACTTTTAAATGCCAAGTCGAAGTGGCAGTGAAACTGCACACACAGGCCTTGCAATGGCAGGCCTGAGACAAGGTTAAGGGGCTACTGAAGTGGGTGGCACAACCAGTGCTGCAGGCCCACTAGCAGCATTTAATCTACAGGCCCTAGGCACATATAGTGCACTCTACTAGGGACTTATAAGTAAATTAAATAGCCAATCATGGATAAACCAATCAATAGTATCATTTACACAGAGAGCATATGCACTTTAGCACTGGTTAGCAGTGGTAAGGTGCCCAGAGGTCAAAAGCCAACAACAACAGGTCAGAAAAAAATAGGAGGAAGGAGGCAGAAAGTTTGGGGATGACCCCGTCAAAAAGCCAGGTCCAACATGACCCCCTACCAGCCTAAAGCCAGGGGAGAACAATCACTATCCTGATGTACTTCCCTATTTGAGGCGACAGAACAAGGACCCAGGCCCACAACAGCAGGGGCATGCTCCAGTTCTTCGCCTTCCTGACTCCAATTGGATCCCTCTGTCCATACCCTCAGGGCCCACTAAGCCAGCCCATGGGGACCTTTTCTCCTTACCTGCGGATCCCATCTGTGCAGCACCTAACCTTACTTTGCTCACAGATGTATCACAGGAGCAGGATAGTACCACCATGACCAACACAGTGGTGTTGCCCACTCTACCCCCGGGGTGTGACACTTGTCCCCTCCCCAGGGATAACTCTGTCCACCCGGACAGCAAGCCACAGTGGTTACTGACAGCTGCCAGGGATGAGAGCCAGGCCCCAGGCCTCTCAAAGTTCTCCCACCACTGTGGCTGTGGAGAGTGGGGGGCAGTAGCCCCAGGTGCTGGGCACCCTTTAACCACTCTCCCTTCCACCAGGTCAGGGATGACAGCCTGAACCTGGTCCTCCCCTCTGGGGCTCTGTACCCTCCCTCCTGGAGCGGTACCCCCAGAGTCCAACATGGTCAGGGTGCTCATAGAAGTCACCCTGTACCATTCCTCCACCAGTGCAGGGCTGTTAACCTGCAACTGGCCCTCCAACCTCGGGTCTGTACCTTCAGGTTGCACTAGGGCCCGGGGTGAGGCTTCCCTCCCCCTGCCCTCCCTTCTGGGGTCCAGCACCCTCCAACTAGGAGTGGCCTCCTCAGAAGACAACATGGTAGGGGCACTGTTATCAGTAGCCCCTCCCTCCAGGTCCGGGGGGACACCCTGAACCTGGTCTTCCAGCCCAGGGTCTGTACCCTCAGACTGGAGCACTGCCTGGCGAACCACGACTTTCTGGGAGGCACACCTACCCCCCACCAGGTCAGAGTTTAACCTCTGCACCTGACCATTCGACCCAGAGTCACCACCCTGAGGTTGAACAATTGCCTGGCACGCCAGGACTTCCTGGGGGGCATACCTACCCCCCACCGGGTCAGAGTTTAACCTCTGAACCGGGTTCTCCAACCCAGGGTCACCGCCCTGAGGTTGACCAATTGCCTGGCACACCAGGACTTTCTGGGGGGCACGTCTACCCCAGGCCAGGTCAGAGTTTAACCTCCGAACTTGGCCATCCAACTCAGAGTCACCACCCTGAAGTTGAACAATTGCCTGGCACGCCAGGACTTCCTGGAGGGCACACTGACCCTCCACCAGGTCAGAGTTTAACCTCTGAACCTGGTTCTCCAACCCAGGGTCACCACCCTGAGGTTGGGCAACTTCCTGGTGCACCAGGACTTTCTGGGGGGCACACCTACCCCCCACCAGGTCAGAGTTTAACCTCTGAACCTGGCCATCCAACCCAGAGTCAACACCCTGAGGTTGGACAATTGCCTGGCAGGCCAGGACTTCCAGGGAGGCACACCTACCTCCCACCAGGTCAGAGTTTAACCTCTGAACCCGGTTATCCAACCCAGAGTCACCACCCTGAGGTTGAATCTTTGCCTGGCATGCCAGGACTTCCTGGGGGGCACTCTCACCCCCCACAAGGGACACACCGTCCCCAAGGGCCACACAAGAGTCTGGTTGGCGCAGGTATCCTGACCTCTGCCCATCCGGCAGAGTCTGGGTCTCCCCCAAACCAGAAACAGTTTCACCTGGGTCATTCCTGGGAGGCTCTGCTCTCAGAGTTGACCCCTGACTCTCCAGGTCCTCCACTGGGGTCTGGAACCCCCTCTCAACCCTATGTCTGGACTTCTGCACCCCCTCACTAGGAGTGGTACTGCCAGACACCAGAACTGTTGGGATGCTGGCTACAGTCACCCCCCCAAGTTCTTCTGACACTGCAGGGCTTCCCTCAAAAGGTGGCCCTGCGGTACAGGCTAGGCTTCCCTCCTGGAGTTCCCTCATGGAACCCTCTAGGACCTGGGACCTACCTGGGACACTACAATCCTCTCCCACCTCACTTGGTTGGGAAACACCTAGACCACTCCCTTCAGGAGCACCCCCAAATGCCTCTTCAGACTCTCTGGTACTCATCCAGATGTCTGCCTCCATTGTAAGCTCCCTGGGGTCAGAGAACTCACACTCCACCTGGTGTTGGCGTAGCTCTGGAAAATAAGGACCAGACATATGCTCTCCAGCAATTACATCACTCTGCCCTTCACATGTATTAACCACAGTACCCTTCACCCAACCATCCAGTGACTCAACCTTGAAAAAGCACTCTACATCACCCTTCTGAGACTGGTGAGACAGTATCTGACTGTCCCTGACACTCAACCCATACTCTTCTGGGATGTCTCTACACTCTATATCCAGGACGTCCACCAGGGGGGAACCCTTTTCCCTGTCACTCTCTGCTAGAGCCAGTAAAGTGTCCCTCCCCCCCAGTAGGAATATGACTCCCTGTGCCAGTTCCCCAATCCTTCTCAGGGACCCTGTGCATAACGGGAACTACCTCATACCCCTGAACCACCTGGGTGTGTCAACTCCCTTCTTCAAGTTGGGCACCACATCTCTGGGCTTGTGCCCTTCTTCAGCAGTACTGGATGCAAGATTTTTGCTGCCACCATCTGAACTGGACTCAGCCCTTCCGGCCTCCAGTTTCAGCTCTTCACAGCTCAGCTCTTGAGCTGCAGTCCTTTCTTCTTCTAGGGCTAAGAGTCTTGCTGCCTCAGCCCTTTCAAGCTGCTCATCTAGCTCTTCCATACACCGCTCTAGAGCTAGGAGCCATTCATCTCCTACTGGTTCTCTTTCCTCATCTGAGTAGTCTTCCTCCTCATTTGAGCAGTCCCCCTCCTCATCTGAGGGGTACTTAGTCATTTTTTTTTTCTGCCTCTCTCTCTGCCCATCTTTCTTCCCCCCAGACTATGTAGGCATGTAGCATTTCCATCTTAGTAGATTTCCTTGATACAGGAAGGCCCCATTTTTTGCAAAGCCTCCTTAGGTCAGCCTTAGTGAGGTGGTCAGTAGGCACAAAGAGTGAGCAGGTAAGCAATCTCATTGCTGATAAAGTCTTACTGGCAAAAACCAAAATCCAAAGTCCAAAATATCAATAGTATATCCAGGAGGACATCAGAGAACCAAAGGCAAAAAAGATGAAAAATCAAGTTGACCTTCCACTGTGGGTAGGTAGTGAAATACTTAGCTACTGTATGTCACTGCACAAACACAAGTCCTATCCTCACCGCTGATCACCAATGTTAGAAATGGGGTTTTTGGTTGGCAGTCAGGTTGCCCTCGGTCCAAGCAAGAACCCTCACTCTAGTCAGGGTAAGTCACACACAATCCAAAATCAGCCTGTGCCCACCCTCTGGTAGCTTGGCACGAGCAGTCAGGCTTAACTTAGAAGGCAATGTGTTAAGCATTTGTGCAATAAATCATACAACACCATAGTATAACACCACAAAAATACACCACACAGTGTTTAGAAAAATATATAATATTTATCTGGGGATTTTCAGGTCAAAACGATCAAAGTTGCAATATGAATTTGTAAAGATGTCACTGAAAAGTGATAAAAGTGTCTTAAGTCTTTAGAAAGCAAACAAAGTCTCTTTCAAACACAAAGGGGGTCATTCTGACCCTGGCGGTCATTGACCGCCAGGGCCAACGACCACGGAAGCACCGCTAACAGGCTGGTGGTGCTTCCTGGCCAATTCTGACCGCGGCGGTAAAGCCGCGGTCAGAAAAGGGAAACCGGCGGTTTCCCTCCGGTTTTCCCCTGGCCAAAGGAATCCTCCATGGCGGCGATGATGGGGATTCCGAACCCCTTCCCGCCAGCCTGTTCCTGGCGGTTTACACCGCCAGGAAGAGGCTGGCGGGAACGGGTGTCGTGGGGCCCCTGGGGGCCCTGCACTGCCCATGCCACTGGCATGGGCAGTGCAGGGGCCCCCTAACAGGGCCCCAGCAAGATTTTCAGTGTCTGCTTGGCAGACACTGAAAATCGCGACGGGTGCCACTGCACCCGTCGCACCCCAGCAACTCCGCCGGCTCCATTTGGAGCCGGCTTCATCGTTGCTGGGTCTTTCCCGCTGGGCCGGCGGGCGGCCTTTTGGCGGTCGCCCGCCGGCCCAGCGGGAAAGTCAGAATGACCGCTGCGGTCATTTGACCGCGGTGCGGTCTTCTGGCGGTCTCCGCCCGGCGGGCGGTGCCCGCCGCCGTCGGAATGACCCCCAAAGTACTTGGTTTCTGGTGGAAAATCTCCTCAGAGGGCCACAGGAGAAGAGATATGTGGAAAACTGGTGTGTGCGTCGATTTCTCCTCAGCACACACGGACTTGCGTTGTTATTTTCCACGCGGGGAGTCGTGCGTCGTTTTCCGGCGCGCGGACAGTCTCTTTCTGTGGATCGCGGGGAGTACCAGATGTCCCGGGTCTGTGCGTGGATTTTCCTGCTTGTTTTCCGGCTGCGCGTCGTTCTGCGGGGCTGCGCGTCGAAGTTTCGATCTCACGGCAGGCGTTGCGTCGATTTCTCCTGGGGAGTCGGCCGGCGTTGTCCTTGCGAGGCCGTGCGTCAAAGTTTTGATCTCACGGCAGGCGTCGCGTCGATTTCTCCTTGGAAGTCGGGCGGCGTTGTCCTTGCGAGGCCGTGCGTCAAAGTTTTGATCTCACGGCAGGCGTTGCGTCGATTTCTCCTGGGAAGTCGGGCGGCGTTGTCCTTGCGAGGCCGTGCGTCAAAGTTTTTCGGTCGTCCCGAAGGCGTCGCGTCGATCAGCGTCGGTGTGCGGCGTTTTTCTTGCCGCGGAACAAGCTGTGCGTCGAAAATTTTGGCGCACGGAGCGTCCAAGTGGAAGAGAGAAGTCTTTTTGGTCCTGAGACTTCAGGGAACAGGAGACAAGCTCTATCCAAGCCCTTGGAGAGCACTTTTACAGCCAGACAAGAGTTCAGCAAGGCAGCAGGCCAACAGCAAGGCAGCAGTCCTTCGTAGAAAAGCAGACAGGTGAGTCCTTTGAGCAGCCAGGCAGTTCTTCTTGGCAGGATGTAGTTTCTGGTTCAGGTTTCTTCTCCAGCAAGTGTCTGATGAGGTAGGGCAGAGGCCCTGTTTTATACTAAGTTGTGCCTTTGAAGTGGGGGTGACTTCAAAGAGTGTCTAAGAAATGCACCAAGCCCCCTTTCAGTTCAATCCTGTCTGCCAGAGTCCCAGTAGGGGGTGTGGCAGTCCTTTGTGTGAGGGCAGGCCCTCCACCCTCCCAGCCCAAGAAGACCCATTCAAAATGCAGATGTATGCAAGTGAGGCTGAGTACCCTGTGTTTGGGGGGTGTCTGAGTGAATGCACAAGGAGCTGTCAACTAAACCTAGCCAGACGTGGATTGAAGGGCACAACAAGATTTTAGTGCAAAGAAATGCTCACTTTCTAAAAGTGGAATTTCTAGAATAGTAATATTAAATCCGACTTCACCAGTCAGCAGGACTTTATATTACCATTCTGGCCATACTAAATATGACCTTCCTGCTCCTTTCAGATCAGCAGCTGCCACTTCAACAGTGTATGAGGGCAGCCCCAATGTTAGCCTATGAAGGGAGCAGGCCTCACAGTAGTGTAAAAACGCATTTAGGAGTTTTACACTACCAGGACATATAACTACACAGGTACATGTCCTGCCTTTTACCTACACAGCACCCTGCTCTAGGGGTTACCTAGGGCACACATTAGGGATGACTTATATGTAGAAAAAGGGGAGTTCTAGGCTTGGCAAGTACTTTTAAATGCCAAGTCGAAGTGGCAGTGAAACTGCACACACAGGCCTTGCAATGGCAGGCCTGAGACAAGGTTAAGGGGCTACTGAAGTGGGTGGCACAACCAGTGCTGCAGGCCCACTAGCAGCATTTAATCTACAGGCCCTAGGCACATATAGTGCACTCTACTAGGGACTTATAAGTAAATTAAATAGCCAATCATGGATAAACCAATCAATAGTATCATTTACACAGAGAGCATATGCACTTTAGCACTGGTTAGCAGTGGTAAGGTGCCCAGAGGTCAAAAGCCAACAACAACAGGTCAGAAAAAAATAGGAGGAAGGAGGCAGAAAGTTTGGGGATGACCCCGTCAAAAAGCCAGGTCCAACATGACCCCCTACCAGCCTAAAGCCAGGGGAGAACAATCACTATCCTGATGTACTTCCCTATTTGAGGCGACAGAACAAGGACCCAGGCCCACAACAGCAGGGGCATGCTCCAGTTCTTCGCCTTCCTGACTCCAATTGGATCCCTCTGTCCATACCCTCAGGGCCCACTAAGCCAGCCCATGGGGACCTTTTCTCCTTACCTGCGGATCCCATCTGTGCAGCACCTAACCTTACTTTGCTCACAGATGTATCCCAGGAGCAGGATAGTACCACCATGACCAACACAGTGGTGTTGCCCACTCTACCCCCGGGGTGTGACACTTGTCCCCTCCCCAGGGATAACTCTGTCCACCCGGACAGCAAGCCACAGTGGTTACTGACAGCTGCCAGGGATGAGAGCCAGGCCCCAGGCCTCTCAAAGTTCTCCCACCACTGTGGCTGTGGAGAGTGGGGGGCAGTAGCCCCAGGTGCTGTGCACCCTTTAACCACTCTCCCTTCCACCAGGTCAGGGATGACAGCCTGAACCTGGTCCTCCCCTCTGGGGCTCTGTACCCTCCCTCCTGGAGCGGTACCCCCAGAGTCCAACATGGTCAGGGTGCTCATAGAAGTCACCCTGTACCATTCCTCCACCAGTGCAGGGCTGTTAACCTGCAACTGGCCCTCCAACCTGGGGTCTGTACCTTCAGGTTGCACTAGGGCCCGGGGTGAGGCTTCCCTCCCCCTGCCCTCCCTTCTGGGGTCCAGCACCCTCCAACTAGGAGTGGCCTCCTCAGAAGACAACATGGTAGGGGCACTGTTATCAGTAGCCCCTCCCTCCAGGTCCGGGGGGACACCCTGAACCTGGTCTTCCAGCCCAGGGTCTGTACCCTCAGACTGGATCACTGCCTGGCGAACCAGGACTTTCTGGGAGGCACACCTACCCCCCACCAGGTCAGAGTTTAACCTCTGCACCTGACCATTCGACCCAGAGTCACCACCCTGAGGTTGAACAATTGCCTGGCACGCCAGGACTTCCTGGGGGGCATACCTACCCCCCACCGGGTCAGAGTTTAACCTCTGAACCGGGTTCTCCAACCCAGGGTCACCGCCCTGAGGTTGACCAATTGCCTGGCACACCAGGACTTTCTGGGGGGCACGTCTACCCCAGGCCAGGTCAGAGTTTAACCTCCGAACTTGGCCTTCCAACTCAGAGTCACCACCCTGAAGTTGAACAATTGCCTGGCACGCCAGGACTTCCTGGAGGGCACACTGACCCTCCACCAGGTCAGAGTTTAACCTCTGAACCTGGTTCTCCAACCCAGGGTCACCACCCTGAGGTTGGGCAACTTCCTGGTGCACCAGGACTTTCTGGGGGGCACACCTACCCCCCACCAGGTCAGAGTTTAACCTCTGAACCTGGCCATCCAACCCAGAGTCAACACCCTGAGGTTGGACAATTGCCTGGCACAGCAGGATTTCCTGGGAGGCACACCTACCTCCCACCAGGTCAGAGTTTAACATCTGAACCTGGGTATCCAACCCAGAGTCACCACCCTGAGGTTGAACCATTGCCTGGCAGGCCAGGACTTCCAGGGAGGCACACCTACCTCCCACCAGGTCAGAGTTTAACCTCTGAACCCGGTTATCCAACCCAGAGTCACCACCCTGAGGTTGAATCTTTGCCTGGCATGCCAGGACTTCCTGGGGGGCACTCTCACCCCCCACAAGGGACACACCGTCCCCAAGGGCCACACAAGAGTCTGGTTGGCGCAGGTCTCCTGACCTCTGCCCATCCGGCAGAGTCTGGGTCTCCCCCAAACCAGAAACAGTTTCACCTGGGTCATTCCTGGGGGGCTCTGCTCTCTGAGCTGACCCCTGACTCTCCAGGTCCTCCACTGGGGTCTGGAACCCCCTCTCAACCCTATGTCTGGACTTCTGCACCCCCTCACTAGGAGTGGTACTGCCAGACACCAGAACTGTTGGGATGCTGGCTACAGTCACCCCCCCAAGTTCTTCTGACACTGCGGGGCTTCCCTCAAAAGGTGGCCCTGCGGTACAGGCTAGGCTTCCCTCCTGGTGTTCCCTCATGGAACCCCCTGGGACCTACCTGGGACACTACAATCCTCTCCCACCTCACTTGGTTGGGAAACACCTAGACCACTCCCTTCAGGAGCACCCCCAAATGCCTCTTCAGACTCTCTGGTACTCATCCAGAAGTCTGCCTCCATTGTAAGCTCCCTGGGGTCAGAGAACTCACACTCCACCTGGTGTTGGCGTAGCTCTGGAAAATAAGGACCAGACATATGCTCTCCAGCAATTACATCACTCTGCCCTTCACATGTATTAACCACAGTACCCTTCACCCAACCATCCAGTGACTCAACCTTGAAAAAGCACTCTACATCACCCTTCTGAGACTGGTGAGACAGTATCTGACTGTCCCTGACACTCAACCCGTACTCTTCTGGGATGTCTCTACACTCTATATCCAGGACGTCCACCAGGGGGGAACCCTTTTCCCTGTCACTCTCTGCTAGAGCCAGTAAAGTGTCCCTCCCCCCCAGTAGGAATATGACTCCCTGTGCCAGTTCCCCAATCCTTCTCAGGGACCCTGTGCATAACGGGAACTACCTCATACCCCTGAACCACCTGGGTGTGTCAACTCCCTTCTTCAAGTTGGGCACCACATCTCTGGGCTTGTGCCCTTCTTCAGCAGTACTGGATGCAAGATTTTTGCTGCCACCATCTGAACTGGACTCAGCCCTTCCGGCCTCCAGTTTCAGCTCTTCACAGCTCAGCTCTTGAGCTGCAGTCCTTTCTTCTTCTAGGGCTAAGAGTCTTGCTGCCTCAGCCCTTTCAAGCTGCTCATCTAGCTCTTCCATACACCGCTCTAGAGCTAGGAGCCATTCATCTCCCACTGGTTCTCTTTCCTCATCTGAGTAGTCTTCCTCCTCATTTGAGCAGTCCCCCTCCTCATCTGAGGGGTACTTAGTCATTTGTTTTTTTTCTGCCTCTCTCTCTGCCCATCTTTCTTCCCCCCAGACTATGTAGGCATGTAGCATTTCCATCTTAGTAGATTTCCTTGATACAGGAAGGCCCCATTTTCTGCAAAGCCTCCTTAGGTCAGCCTTAGTGAGGTGGTCAGTAGGCACAAAGAGTGAGCAGGTAAGCAATCTCATTGCTGATAAAGTCTTACTGGCAAAAACCAAAATCCAAAGTCCAAAATATCAATAGTATATCCAGGAGGACATCAGAGAACCAAAGGCAAAAAAGATGAAAAATCAAGTTGACCTTCCACTGTGGGTAGGTAGTGAAATACTTAGCTACTGTATGTCACTGCACAAACACAAGTCCTATCCTCACCGCTGATCACCAATGTTAGAAATGGGGTTTTTGGTTGGTAGTCCGGTTGCCCTCTGTCCAAGCAAGAACCCTCACTCTAGTCAGGGTAAGTCACACACAATCCAAAATCAGCCTGTGCCCACCCTCTGGTAGCTTGGCACGAGCAGTCAGGCTTAACTTAGAAGGCAATGTGTAAAGCATTTGTGCAATAAATCATACAACACCATAGTATAACACCACAAAAATACACCACACAGTGTTTAGAAAAATATATAATATTTATCTGGGGATTTTCAGGTCAAAACGATCAAAGTTGCAATATGAATTTGTAAAGATGTCACTGAAAAGTGATAAAAGTGTCTTAAGTCTTTAGAAAGCAAACAAAGTCTCTTTCAAACACAAAGGGAGTCATTCTGACCCTGGCGGTCATTGACCGCCAGGGCCAATGACCACGGAAGCACCGCCAACAGGCTGGCGGTGCTTCCTGGCCAATTCTGACCGCGGCGGTAAAGCCGCGGTCAGAAAAGGGAAACCGGCGGTTTCCCTCCGGTTTTCCCCTGGCCAAAGGAATCCTCCATGGCGGCGCTGATGGGGATTCCGACCCCCTTCCCGCCAGCCTGTTCCTGGCGGTTTACACCGCCAGGTAGAGGCTGGCGGGAACGGGTGTCGTGGGGCCCCTGGGGGCCCTGCACTGCCCATGCCACTGGCATGGGCAGTGCAGGGGCCCCCTAACAGGGCCCCAGCAAGATTTTCAGTGTCTGCTTGGCAGACACTGAAAATCGCGACGGGTGCCACTGCACCCATCGCACCCAAGCAACTCCGCCGGCTCCATTTGGAGCCGGCTTCATCGTTGCTGGGTCTTTCCCGCTGGGCCGGCGGGCGGCCTTTTGGCGGTCGCCCGCCGGCCCAGCGGGAAAGTCAGAATGACCGCTGCGGTCATTTGACCGCGGTGCGGTCTTCTGGCGGTCTCCGCCCGGCGGGCGGTGCCCGCCGCCGTCGGAATGACCCCCAAAGTACTTGGTTTCTGGTGGAAAATCTCCTCAGAGGGCCACAGGAGAAGAGATATGTGGAAAACTGGTGTGTGCGTCGATTTCTCCTCAGCACACACGGACTTGCGTCGTTATTTTCCACGCGGGGAGTCGTGCGTCGTTTTCCGGCGCGCGGACAGTCTCTTTCTGTGGATCGCGGGGAGTACCAGATGTCCCGGGTCTGTGCGTGGATTTTCCTGCTTGTTTTCCGGCTGCGCGTCGTTCTGCGGGGCTGCGCGTCGAAGTTTCGATCTCACGGCAGGCGTTGCGTTGATTTCTCCTGGGGAGTCGGCCAGCGTTGTCCTTGCGAGGCCGTGCGTCAAAGTTTTGATCTCACGGCAGGCGTCGCGTCGATTTCTCCTTGGAAGTCGGGCGGCGTTGTCCTTGCGAGGCCGTGCGTCAAAGTTTTGATCTCACGGCAGGCGTTGCGTCGATTTCTCCTGGGAAGTCGGGCGGCGTTGTCCTTGCGAGGCCGTGCGTCAAAGTTTCGGTCGTCCCGAAGGCGTTGCGTCGATCAGCGTCGGTGTGCGGTGTTTTTCTTGCCGCGGAACAAGCTGTGCGTCGAAAATTTTGGCGCACGGAGCGTCCAAGTGGAAGAGAGAAGTCTTTTTGGTCCTGAGACTTCAGGGAACAGGAGACAAGCTCTATCCAAGCCCTTGGAGAGCACTTTTACAGCCAGACAAGAGTTCAGCAAGGCAGCAGGCCAACAGCAAGGCAGCAGTCCTTCGTAGAAAAGCAGACAGGTGAGTCCTTTGAGCAGCCAGGCAGTTCTTCTTGGCAGGATGTAGTTTCTGGTTCAGGTTTCTTCTCCAGCAAGTGTCTGATGAGGTAGGGCAGAGGCCCTGTTTTATACTAAGTTGTGCCTTTGAAGTGGGGGTGACTTCAAAGAGTGTCTAAGAAATGCACCAAGCCCCCTTTCAGTTCAATCCTGTCTGCCAGAGTCCCAGTAGGGGGTGTGGCAGTCCTTTGTGTGAGGGCAGGCCCTCCACCCTCCCAGCCCAGGAAGACCCATTCAAAATGCAGATGTATGCAAGTGAGGCTGAGTACCCTGTGTTTGGGGTGTGTCTGAGTGAATGCACAAGGAGCTGTCAACTAAACCTAGCCAGACGTGGATTGAAGGGCACAACAAGATTTTAGTGCAAAGAAATGCTCACTTTCTAAAAGTGGCATTTCTAGAATAGTAATATTAAATCCGACTTCACCAGTCAGCAGGACTTTATATTACCATTCTGGCCATACTAAATATGACCTTCCTGCTCCTTTCAGATCAGCAGCTGCCACTTCAACAGTGTATGAGGGCAGCCCCAATGTTAGCCTATGAAGGGAGCAGGCCTCACAGTAGTGTAAAAACGAATTTAGGAGTTTTACACTACCAGGACATATAACTACACAGGTACATGTCCTGCCTTTTACCTACAAAGCACCCTGCTCTAGGGGTTACCTAGGGCACACATTAGGGATGACTTATATGTAGAAAAAGGGGAGTTCTAGGCTTGGCAAGTACTTTTAAATGCCAAGTCGAAGTGGCAGTGAAACTGCACACACAGGCCTTGCAATGGCAGGCCTGAGACAAGGCTAAGGGGCTACTGAAGTGGGTGGCACAACCAGTGCTGCAGGCCCACTAGCAGCATTTAATCTACAGGCCCTAGGCACATATAGTGCACTCTACTAGGGACTTATAAGTAAATTAAATAGCCAATCATGGATAAACCAATCAATAGTATCATTTACACAGAGAGCATATGCACTTTAGCACTGGTTAGCAGTGGTAAGGTGCCCAGAGGTCAAAAGCCAACAACAACAGGTCAGAAAAAAATAGGAGGAAGGAGGCAAAAAGTTTGGGGATGACCCCATCAAAAAGCCAGGTCCAACAATAAGCAAAGGAAACTGATTCCTTCTAGGACTTTGGGGTATATTTACTAAGATTTAGCGCAGTGTTTGCATCACAAAAGTGATGCAAATCGACGCAAAATCTTTTTTTACTATTTTACTTTCCATCGCTAAACTTGTTTAGTGTTGGAAAATCACTCAAAAGTAGCGTAAAACAGCATATAGTCCTGTTTTGCATTACTTAACTCCAAGGGGGCGTACAATGGGTGGTCCATGGGCATCACCATGCAACGACCCAATGTTTCTGATTCTAACCCTTATTTACTTACAAATGTAGACAATGTTTAGAGTCAGAAAATAGTGCACGCTTCAACCAGGTGTAATCACGGAGAAATGCTGTATTTTTTCCTTTCTTTTCTAACTTTGCATGTGTGCTGCACTGTACATCACACAAGCAAGGTGGCGAAAAGTTTTAAGGTTAGCCTAAGCATAGTATTTTGAACTGGAAGGCTACCCTTCCAGTACAAAACTTATGCTAGACTAATGCAGATACCCTTGCACTATGGTGCAAAAGTGTGTGTGTGGCACACAGCAGCAGATTTCTGCACCTGCGCTATGGAGAGGGGATGTGAGTGCCATATTTCTGTAAATATGGTGGTTTACTGTTCCCTCCTTCTCACGTAGTGAAGTGCAGATTTTTTGCCTGCTGCGCTGCATAAAAATCTAGTAAATCTGGGCCTTTGTGTTAACTAGCATAGTTCTTATCTGTCAATGAACAGCAACAAAAGAAGGAAGATAGTGGTTGGTTCCAAGCTATTATGCATGTGCTGGAACATTTTAATTCTTTGCGTATGAGGGGTCTAATTTTGTTGCTGCTATGTATGGAAACAATAAAGGAGATATATATAATATCAACCTTTGTGTGTTTAATAAAATCATGATTCTTCTACCTACTAGGCAGCAGAAACTCAGCAATTTAATAACTAATTGCAACTTCTTCATCATTAACACACACATTTCTCTCTTACATGCCTCCAAAACCCCTCTTCCTCTTTAAACTGATTATATAAATGATAAGATCCTTATTGACACATATGACAGGTAAGATGCTGGGTGCACAGAAGGTTTTGCGTCATATCCAGGTAATACAGAAACCACACTTTTGAATCACACAGGCCGAACCCTTGACCTAAAGAATGTGGCCTTTGTTGGGGTGTTCTCCCATTCAGGTACAGTCTGAAAAATCCATAAGAGATTAGCACTAAGGTTACTGAAGAGGAGAGTTCTCAACACAGACTGCCACTGCAGAAACAGCAAGGTGTAACGGGTAGCCAATAAACATCAAATGCCCTGCACAATACACATGGGATTAAATGTACTAAAGTGTTATGTGGGCATATGTGTGGTGCAAAGTGACACAAAGTCCCTGATTTAAGATAAGTGGTGCTGCACCCAGGGACACCTTCCTGCACATAAACATCATTCCCTGCAACACAGGCACCTTTGCACTGTGGCGCAAGGGTGCCTGTGTTGGCGCTAGACAGCTAATTTTAGTACCAATACTAGGGAAAACACAGGTGTGCGACGTATTCCTGTAAATATGGAGCACCCCTGTGTTTTTTTACATGTCGGAGTGCAACGCTGCCAAATTTGGCGCAGCTCAGCGCTCTGACATTTCCTTGTAAATGAGGCCCTAAGTGAGAGAAAACACAGGGCCATATTTATACTTTTTGACGCAAAACTGCGCTAACGCAGTTTTGCATCAAAAAAATTAGCGCCGGCTAACGCCATTCTGAAGCACCATGCGGGCGCCGTATTTAATCAATGACGTTAGCCGCCGGCGCTGCCTGGTGTGCGTTGAAAAAAACGACGTACACCAGGCAGCGCCGGCGTAGGGGGATATGGAGCTTGGCCGTGAAAAAATGGGGCAAGTCAGGCTGAGGCAAATTTTTCGCCTCAACCCGATTTGCGCCATTTTTTTCGACTCCCAACCCCCATAGAAATTACTCCTGTCTTAGCAAAGACAGGAGTCATGCCCCCTTGCCCAATGGCCATGCCCAGGGGACTTCTTTCCCCTGGGCATGGTCATTGGGCATAGTGGCATGTAGGGGGGCACAAATCAGGCCCCCCTATGCCACAAATAAAATAAAAAAATGACTTACCTGAACTTACCTTAATGTCCCTGGGATGGGTCCCTCCAGCCTTGGGTGTCCTCCTGGGGTGGGCAAGGGTGACAGGGGGTGTCCCTGGGGGCATGGGAGGGCACCTCTGGGCTCCTTCAGAGCCCACAGGTCCCTTAACGCCTGCCTTTTGCAGGCGCTAAAAAACGGCGCAAAAGCGGCCGTACGTAATTTTTTTTGACCCGCCCACTCCCGGGCGTGAATTTTGCCCGGCAGTGTAAATACGGCGCACATGCCTCGGAGTCAATTTTTTAGACGGGAGCGCCTACCTTGCATATCATTAACACAAAGTAGGTGTCCACGCTAAAAAATGACGCAAACTCCATGGACTTTGGCGCTAGACGCGTCTAACGCCAAAGTATAAATATGGAGTTTGTTTTGCGTCGGAATTGCGTCAAAAAAAACGACGCAATTCCGGCGCAAACGGAGTATAAAAATGCCCCACAATATTTTGTAAAATAACCAACATTGTTGAAGACTTTCACAAAAGAGAGGGAAAGAGTGTGTATGCTGTTTTGTCTGTGTGTATGTAAAAATTCCTGGTGAAATCCACCAGCCACCACACCATACCCGACTGAAAGCACCTGTACACAACTATTTTGCAGAAAATACATTTATTAGGGGGGCAACACCCCAAACACAACCCTGAAGTTACGCCCCTGGAGAGAAGGGCAAAACTGCATTGCACCACTTGTGCCCCCATATAAATGTTAGTAAATATTCTCCTTGATGTCTTTCTCCTTTATTGACTCATCATTCCTTTGGGATTGTAAGGAATACAGAATATTGACAATATAGAATTGCCATGCTCAGGATGTTCTACTTCTAAACTGCAGTCCATTTTCATATCAAAAGTAGGCCTTAACTTTGTGCCGCTCAACATTGTGACACCGACCTGAGGGTTAAGGTCAGCTATGCATAAGACACTGTCCGACCCAGTGGCATCATAAGCCCCTGTTTTAGCAGCCTAAGCGGGGTGATGTAGGCTGTAGAAACAGATTAGCTTTTTTATGAGCCTGTTCTGTCTGCAGCTCTACAGACAAAAACACTTAAAACAAAGGGAACACCATAACGGTGCAAAGTTAATCATAGTACAGGAGGCCCAGAAGGTGAAACGATGAGAAAAAGAGAGTGAGAGGAGCAAGATGGAAGAATGAAAGGAAGGACATATGAAAAGAAGGAAGGAACAGACAAAGAGGACGGTGAAATGTATGAAAGGATGAATGCAAGGGTGAAAGTACTGATGGATGTAAAACAACATTTTCATGGGTGGGTGAAAGAAAGATTGGCTAGAATGGTCAAAGACTGGATGAATGGAAACCTCAGTGGAAGGGTAAATGGATGAATGGGTGGGTTGAAATAATGGATGGTTGGATAAAAGGATGGATGAGCAGTTGAAGTGTGAGTGGAAAGATGGATGGAAGAATGTAGTCATGAAAGGGTGAATGAATACCATGGTATAAGGAGGATAGATTGAAAGGTGAAAGGATTGATGGATGGAATACTGGAAAGATAGACTGATGGTTGAATGGGTGGATCAAAGTCTTTATGGACAGACAGATGATGGGAGGAGACATGAAGGAACCTCTTCCAGAGTGGGGAGGGATTTCTCGCTTCACTCACCCAATGATATTCGGGGTATGGATCTAAGCGGGTGGAGTTTACATTTTCTGGCTAAGCATTTGGTTAGACCATTGGGTTACATATAAAGGTTTTGGAGGGGGCGTGATCTGCGTTACAGGTTTGTCTCTCTGGAACTGATTCCGTCTAGCCCTCCCTCTCAAATCAAACTTGCTGACACTGATGACAGGCTTTTGGATTACATTGAAGCTGACTGCTCTGTGGGAATAAAATGGTGACACCTTATGATGCTGATTGAAGATTCAATATTCCCACCCTGATCTCCTTATAAGGCCCTCTTCTTTCTGGTGCTACATACAAAAAATAAAAAAAATGTAATTATCAGCAGAGAGGTGATCTGGGTTGTCTCTAAGGAGATACATTTTATTGGGCGTGGTTTGTTCTTGCTGTGGGGGGGCACAATGGTATCTATATTTCTGTGAACAGCTTGATATCTATTTCAAAAGAAGACACAAAGAAAGTGTTCATTGACCGATGTACATATGTATGTTTGAGAGTTTTGCAGTGTGAACATATGTTACTTTACAAAGTACTTGCAGTACCTGTACACAGGAGCATCATTGCAGTATTATAAATGAAAAACATAGGGGCATATTTACAAGAAAGTGGTGCATCATAAATTGCGCCCCCTCCCCCCCCCCCCCGGCACCTAATAACACCATAGTTGTGCCGTTAGCACAATAGGGCCAATATTTTTGAAGCTATTGTGGCACTTTGCTACACTAGCGTCAAAAATGTTGATGCTCGTGCAGCAAAGCATAGGGAGGCCCACTGAATATAACGGGTACATCATTTTAACGCCTGTTCTGAGAAAGCGTTAAAAATTACAGGAAAAATGCCGCAGTCAAATGTGAATTTCACTGCACCATTTTTTCCAGGCCTCCCTTTGCCGGAACAACCCCCTTGCATACATTACGCCCAACGCAGGCCTAATGTGGTGCAAGGACCGCAAACAAATTTGTAAATATGGAGCTGCAGAAAAGTCACCTTAACGCCGCCATAACCGTAAAACAATTTCGCTGTGGTGGCGCTAAGGTGGCGCAAGAGGCTTGTAAATATGTCCCATAATTTCCCATTGTTTCCGTTATGTGCCATAATGGGTGATCGTATCACATAATAAAAGGCTCAAACAACGTCTTAAAAATATTTTAATATATCCTTCAAAGGAGGGGATCGAGAATGCTGTATATCCTCCTTGACAGTGGCTGTCTGCAGCACCACCCAGCTCTTTCGATGAGTAGAAAGAAGAGAGGAAGACCTCTGAATCCTGCTCTGGCCCTGCTCTGAGAGCGAACTGTTCGATCAATCTTGGCTGCTTCCGCCGAGGCCTCCAATGGCGGGCATCTCTCACGCTGGCGTGACCTTATTCCCGCCTCCCTCGGAGACTGAAGTGACGTCCGTGCGCGCGCTGGCCACGGTGGCGCTCCCGTCCTCCTCTCCTCCGCAGGGGTTGCGGCCGCAGCACATCAGCGCCAGCAGGCAGTTACGGAACTGTACGCAAGAAAAGATAGTCTGTTAGAGACAGCCGCACCAGGACACATACACGAGTATAACATTTTCCGTGCTAAAGAAGAGGGCGAAGAAAGCAATAGAAATGTTTGAGGATGCGCCTTTACGTAGCAAGGGTGACAGGTTCTAAAGGAAGCGAGGTAAGCAGGCCTTGCGATGCTTCCTCATTTCTTTAGTGACAGCCATTCATTTTGACACCTTGCACCCTGGCCTGACGCACTTGTCCCCTGGATTGACAGCAGTGCGCATATTCCACTAATAGCTGCCTCGCCCTCTGTGAGTGCCACTCAAAACTCGTGGGATGGGTTAAAAAAGATTTCTGTGAGTTTCCAAAATCTAGAAGGTGACATATGCAAATGAGCTGCCCTGCCCGCAATGAAGAGTCTGGCCTTTATTGCTTACTAAGCTCGGACTTGCGAAGGACGAGCTCCCACGTTTTTTTGGTCTCATAGCGTGCCATCAGAGAGAGTTCACCTATATCTATCAACCCAAAGAGCATGTTGAAGGGCACGCCAGGTCTCCTGTTCTTGATGGTTTGTAAAAGTGCATCCGTGGTTGTCCACTAATTAACTGCCTTTACTCATTTGACCGTGGTGGTGTCGATGTCTGGACACACCCCTACTCTTAAGGAGATGCAAAGTTGAAAGGCTTGAGATCCAAGAGTGAAGAATAGCATGCTCAACCGTTGCATCACACTTTCTATTCTCTGTCGAGACTGGCTATGAAGATAGGGGTTGTCTGACTGTCACTGTACCTGTGGATTTAATCCACATCCAATGAGGCAGTAACACATGCAGGATCTGTCAGTCAAAATTTCTTTATTCGGTTAATGGTAACCATAAAATATTTCATAAAAAAAGCATAGCCGATTTACATAAAAAAATGAAACATGCCTGTTAGTCCCTGATGTTAAAAAGGTTTACGAATATGTAATTCTTCTCTTGAACCATATAGCGCAATTAAAAAAAGGCACCATTAAGAAGCAAATTGATATTTCTTGCAGTTCATGTGAAAATAACAAGCCCTGGCAAAGCCCATATGTCTCGCTTTCAACATGGACACTATTGGCTTTCTCAATGTTTTTAGCCATGTTCTATAGCAGCCGCGCTGCTGTGCAGCATTGCTGAAAGCAAAAAAAAGCGCTATGACGTTGCTAGCTCTAAGATAATGATGTACAACTGTCAAGTAACACTGACAAAGTAAAAAATGAAAATTGAGCTATGACGCAGGCAGCGCTGGCCACGTCATATCACTTTCTATTGTGGGGGCGTAACACCAAGGGAGGGGTTATGGGTGCCAGTGCTGGCCATGTTATAGTACTTCGGGACAGGCAAATAACAAGAACTGCAGGGGCAGGTAAAACGGAGGGCGAAGCAATGGGGGCATGGGGACCTCAAGGAACACAAATGACGAGTACACGAGGGACCATGCAGGAACCATGCAGGAAAAGACATGAACTCTAGCCGAGTCTTTAGGCAAAAATAAAAAAGAGTCTGATTAAGGGAGCAGTGGAAGGACACAAGTTCTTGGGCCATGCTCATTGGGAATGGGCCACCACAAGAAGTAGAAGTGAATGGCAAATACGCCAACCTATAAAAAGCAAGCAAATTCGAATAACAATGGATGATCTCTAAACCCCTTAAATAAGAACATGTTTTTAAAGGAACAGCGCGTGCGTTGTGTCAGACTAGACCTAAAAAGCTGGTAAGATATAATGTTGGAAGCGATAGAGAGAGAAGGGTATTAAAAAATGTTTTTAAAAACTGGAGAACAAATTTGAAATAATGGATTAAAGAAGGAAGGTGGAAAAGAAGGAGAGCAGTCAGGGTGATGAAAGAATAAAGAAAATTAGAGACTATAAAAAGGAAGAGAGATTGCAGAGGTCAAAAGACAGTAAGCTTGTGGGAATATTGAGATGGCCAGGAAGCTAGAATAAAGGCAGTGAGATGGCCAGAAGCTGGACTAATTAAAGCAGTATGCATAAAAGGACATGAGAAAAGGGGGCGTGAGCTGGAAAAAAGACAAGCGGTGAAGTCACCCCAATTAAAGAAGTGAGTGGAGTGCTGGAAGAATGACATAGGAGAGGAGGATGGAAAATAAGTAGACGTAAGTGAGGTTAGAACAAGGTAGACAGTGTAGACAAATGAAAGAATGGAAGAGAGGTTGGAAGCCTTTAACCCCTTCCCCGCCACGGACGTAATGGTTACGTCCATGGCAGCGCCAGTGTGGCGCCATGGACGTAACCATTACGTCCTGAATGCTGCCCTCGGGAGAAGCGCTAGCGCTCCTCCCGAGGGCCGCCCCCCCACCCCCCTAGGTCAGGGCTGACAGGGGAATCCCTTCCCCTTCAACCCCCGACCCCCCCCCCACCCCCCCTGTGACGTCAGCACGCGAGCGCGCTGACAATCACACAACCTCCCCCATCGCGCTGGAAGCAGAGCTTCCAGCGCGATCGAAAGAGAAATGCTCAGCATTTCTCTTTCGATCACGTGGGGGAGGCCCGGAGGGGCTTCAAAGGGAAGGAAATGTATTTCCTTCCCTTTGAAGTCTCTCCGAGGGTTTCAAAAGCCGGATTGCTTGCAATCCGGCTTTTGAAACCCCACTAGACACCAGGGATTTTTTTTTTTCTATGAAATTGACAGAAGGGAGCGACCCCTTGGGCAAGGGTCGCTCCCAGGGGGTCATTTTTTTTTAAGGCCTTTTCTGCCCCCAGTGGGGGCAGAAACCTCTAGACACCAGGGATACTTTTTTTTGGTTTTTTTTTTTATTTGTTTTCTTTTGTTTTTTAGGTGTGGGATGCGACCCCTTAGGCAAGGGTCGCTCCCATAGGGGGAAATTATATTTAGGCCATTTCTGCCCCCTTTGGGGGCAGATTGGCTTATTTTTATGAGGCCAATCTGCCCCCAAGGGGGGCAGAAACCACTAGACACCAGGGAGTTTTTTTTGTTTGTTTGTTTTTCACGTAAGGGGAGCGACCCCTTAGGCAAGGGTCGTTCCCTTGGCGGGCAAATTTATTTTAGGCCATTTCTGCCCCCCATGGGGGCAGATCAGCCTATTTTTATTAGGCCGATCTGCCCCCACGGGGGGCAGAAACCACTAGGCACCAGGGATTTTTGTTGTTGTGTTTTACAGATGGGGAGCGTCCCCTTAGGCAAGGGTCGCTCCCCTGGAGGGGCAAATTGTATTTAGGCCATTTCTGCCCGCTTTGGGGGCAGATCGGCCGATTTTAGGTCAATCTGCCCCCAAGGGGGGCAGAAACCACTAGGCACCAGGGATCTTTTTTTTGCGCCGTCACGCAAGGGGAGCGACCTTGTAGGCAAGGGTCGCTCCCCGGGGGGGGTGAGGGGGGCAAATTTATTTTAGGCCATTTCTGCCCCCCCTGGGGGCAGATCGGCCTATTAGTATTAGGCCGATCTGCCCACAGGGGGGGCAGAAACCTCTAGGCGCCTGGGCAAATAGTTTTTTTTTTTTTTTTTTTTTGTTTGTTTGTTTTTTTAGAGATGGGGAGCGACGCATTAGGCAAGGGTCGCTCCCCTGGGGGGCAAATTGTATTTAGACCATTTCTGGCCCCTTTGGGGGCAGATTGGCCGATTGTAGGTCAATCTGCCCCCAAGGGGGGCAGAAACCACTAGGCACCAGGGATCTTTTTTTTGCGCCGTCACGCAAGGGGAGCGACCTTGTAGGCAAGGGTCGCTCCCCGGGGGGGGGGGTGAGGGGGGCAAATTTATTTTAGGCCATTTCTGCCCCCCCTGGGGGCAGATCGGCCTATTGGTATTAGGCCGATCTGCCCACAGGGGGGGCAGAAACCTCTAGGCGCCTGGGCAAATAGTTTTTTTGTGTTTTTTTTTTTTGTTTGTTTGTTTTTTTAGAGATGGGGAGCGACGCATTAGGCAAGGGCCGCTCCCCTGGGGGGGCAAATTGTATTTAGACCATTTCTGCCCCCTTTGGGGGCAGATTGGCCGATTGTAGGTCAATCTGCCCCCAATGGGGGCAGAAACCACTAGGCACCAGGGATCTTTTTTTTGCGGCGTCACGCAAGGGGAGCGACCTTGCAGGCAAGGGTCGCTCCCCGGGGGAGGGGTGGGGGGGCAAATTTATTTGAGGCCATTTCTGCCCCCCTGGGGGCAGATCGGCCTATTGGTATTAGGCCGATCTGCCCCTGGGGGGGGGCAGAAACCTTTAGGCGCCAGGGCAATTTATTTTTTGTGTGTTTTTTTTTTTTGTTTGTTTGTTTTTTTAGAGATGGGGAGCGACGCATTAGGCAAGGGTCGCTCCCCTGGGGGGCAAATTGTATTTAGACCATTTCTGCCCCCCTTGGGGGCAGATTGGCCGATTGTAGGTCAATCTGCCCCCAAGGGGGGCAGAAACCACTAGGCACCAGGGATCTTTTTTTTGCGCCGTCACGCAAGGGGAGCGACCTTGCAGGCAAGGGTCGCTCCCCGGGGGGGTTGGGGGGCAAATTTATTTTAGGCCATTTCTGCCCCCCCTGGGGGCAGATCGGCCTATTGGTATTAGGCCGATCTGCCCCCGGGGGGGCAGAAACCTCTAGGCACCAGGGCAAATTGTTTTTTTTGTGGTTTTTTTTGTTTGTTTGTTTGTTTTTGTAGAGATGGGGAGCGACCCATTAGGCAAGGGTCGCTCCCCTGGGGGGCAAATTGTATTTAGACCATTTCTGCCCCCCTTGGGGGCAGATTGGCCGATTGTAGGTCAATCTGCCCCAAGGGGGGCAGAAACCACTAGGCACCGGGGATTTTCTTTTTGGCACCAATGTCACGCAAGGGGGGGCGACCCCATAGGCAAGGGTCGCTCCCGGGGGGGCAGGGGGGTTGGGGGACAAATTTATTTTAGGCCATTTCTGCCCCCCCTGGGCCCGGCTGAGCTAGAGGCCAAAATCCACAGGTAGGCACTGTTTTCTATGAAAAAATGTGATGTGTCCACGTTGTGTTTTGGGCCATTTCCTGTTGCGGGCGCTAGGCCTACCCACACCAGTGAGGTATCATTTTTATCGGGAGGCTTGGGGGAACGCTAGGTGGAAGGAAATTTGTGGCTCCTCTCAGATTCCAGAACTTTCTGTCACTGAAATGTGAGGAAAACATGTTTTTTTAGCCAAATTTTGAGGTTTGCAAAGGATTCTGGGTAACAGAACCTGGTCAGAGCCCCACAATTCACCCCATCTTGGATTCCCCTGGGTTTCTAGTTTTCATAAATGCGCTGGTTTGCTAGGTTTCCCCAGGTGCCGGCTGAGCTAGAGGCCAAAATCCACAGGTAGGCCCTGTTTTCTATGAAAAAATGTTATGTGTCCAGGTTGTGTTTTGGGCCATTTCCTGTCGCGGGCGCTAGGCCTACCCACACAAGTGAGGTATCATTTTTATCGGGAGACTTGGGGGAACGCTGGGTGGAAGGAAATTTGTGGCTCCTCTTAGATTCCAGAACTTTCTGTCACCGAAATGTGAGGAACATGTGTTTTTTTAGCCAAATTTTGAGGTTTGCAAAGGATTCTGGGTAACAGAACCTGGTCCGAGCCCCGCAAGTCACCCCTCCTTGGATTCCCCTAGGTCTCTAGTTTTCAGAAATGCACAGGTTTGGTAGGTTTCCCTAGGTGCCGGCTGAGCTAGAGGCCAAACTCTACAGGTAGGCACTTCGCAAAAAACACCTCTGTTTTTTTCCATAATTTTGGATGTGTCCACGTTGCGCTTTGGGGTGTTTCCTGTCGCCGGCACTAGGCCTACCCACACAAGTGAGGTATCATTTTTATCGGGAGACTTGGGGGAACGCTGGGTGGAAGGAAATTTGTAGCTCCTCTCAGATTCCAGAACTTTCTGACACAGAAATGTGAGGAACATGTGTTTTTTTAGCCAAATTTTGAGGTTTGCAAAGGATTCTGGGCAACAGAACCTGGTCCGAGCCCCGCAAGTCACCCCTCCTTGGATTCCCCTAGGTCTCTAGTTTTCAGAAATGCACAGGTTTGGTAGGTTTCCCTAGGTGCCGGCTGAGCTAGAGGCCAAAATCTACAGGTAGGCACTTCGCAAAAAACACCTCTGTTTTTTTCCAAAATTTAGGATGTGTCCACGTTGCGCTTTGGGGTGTTTCCTGTCGCCGGCGCTAGGCCTACCCACGCAAGTGAGGTATCATTTTTATCGGGAGACTTGGGGGAACGCTGGGTGGAAGGAAATTTGTAGCTCCTCTCAGAT
Source organism: Pleurodeles waltl (assembly GCF_031143425.1). Lineage (NCBI taxonomy): Eukaryota > Metazoa > Chordata > Amphibia > Caudata > Salamandridae > Pleurodeles > Pleurodeles waltl. Next base: position 1,984,922,865 of record NC_090440.1, on the reverse strand, counting down.
TCCAGAACTTTCTGACACAGAAATGTGAGGAACATGTGTTTTTTTAGCCAAATTTTGAGGTTTGCAAAGGATTCTGGGTAACAGAACCTGGTCCGAGCCCCGCAAGTCACCCCTCCTTGGATTCCCCTAGGTCTCTAGTTTTCAGAAATGCACAGGTTTGGTAGGTTTCCCTAGGTGCCTGCTGAGCTAGAGGCCAAACTCTACAGGTAGGCACTTCGCAAAAAACACCTCTGTTTTTTTCCAAAATTTAGGATGTGTCCACGTTGCGCTTTGGGGTGTTTCCTGTCGCCGGCACTAGGCCTACCCACACAAGTGAGGTATCATTTTTATCGGGAGACTTGGGGGAACGCTGGGTGGAAGGAAATTTGTAGCTCCTCTCAGATTCCAGAACTTTCTGACACAGAAATGTGAGGAACATGTGTTTTTTTAGCCAAATTTTGAGGTTTGCAAAGGATTCTGGGTAACAGAACCTGGTCCGAGCCCCGCAAGTCACCCCTCCTTGGATTCCCCTAGGTCTCTAGTTTTCAGAAATGCACAGGTTTGGTAGGTTTCCCTAGGGGCCGGCTGAGCTAGAGGCCAAAATCTACAGGTAGGCACTTCGCAAAAAACACCTCTGTTTTTTTCCAAAATTTAGGATGTGTCCACGTTGCGCTTTGGGGTGTTTCCTGTCGCCGGCGCTAGGCCTACCCACGCAAGTGAGGTATCATTTTTATCGGGAGACTTGGGGGAACGCTGGGTGGAAGGAAATTTGTAGCTCCTCTCAGATTCCAGAACTTTCTGCCACAGAAATGTGAGGAACATGTGTTTTTTTAGCCAAATTTTGAGGTTTGCAAAGGATTCTGGGTAACAGAACCTGGTCCGAGCCCCGCAAGTCACCCCTCCTTGGATTCCCCTAGGTCTCTAGTTTTCAGAAATGCACAGGTTTGGTAGGTTTCCCTAGGTGCCGGCTGAGCTAGAGGCCAAAATCTACAGGTAGGCACTTCGCAAAAAACACCTCTGTTTTTTTCCAAAATTTAGGATGTGTCCACGTTGCGCTTTGGGGTGTTTCCTGTCGCCGGCACTAGGCCTACCCACACAAGTGAGGTATCATTTTTATCGGGAGACTTGGGGCAACGCTGGGTGGAAGGAAATTTGTGGCTCCTCTCAGATTCCAGAACTTTCAGACACAGAAATGTGAGGAACATGTGTTTTTTTAGCCAAATTTTGAGGTTTGCAAAGGATTCTGGGTAACAGAACCTGGTCCGAGCCCCGCAAGTCACCCCTCCTTGGATTCCCCTAGGTCTCTAGTTTTCAGAAATGCACAGGTTTGGTAGGTTTCCCTAGGTGCCGGCTGAGCTAGAGGCCAAAATCTACAGGTAGGCACTTCGCAAAAATCACCTCTGTTGTCTTCCAAAAATTTGGATGTGTCCACGTTGCGCTTTGGGGCATTTCCTGTTGCGGGCGCTAGGCCTACCCACACAAGTGAGGTATCATTTTTATCGGGAGACTTGGGGGAACGCTGGGTGAAAGGACATTTGTGGCTCCTCTCAGATTCCAGATCTTTCTGCCACAGAAATGTGAGGAACATGTGTTTTTTTTAGCCAAATTTTGAGGTTTGCAAAGGATTCTGGGTAACAGAACCTGATCCGAGCCCCGCTAGTCACCCCTCCTTGGATTCCCCTAGGTCTCTAGTTTTCAGAAATGCACAGGTTTGGTAGGTTTCCCTAGGTGCCGGCTGAGCTAGAGGCCAAAATCTACAGGTAGGCACTTCGCAAAAAACACCTCTGTTGTCTTCCAAAATTTTGGATGTGTCCACGTTACGCTTTGGGGCGTTTCCTGTCGCGGGCGCTAGGCCTACCCACACAAGTGAGGTATCATTTTTATCGGGAGACTTGGGGGAACATAGATTAGCAAAACAAGTGTTATTGCCCCTTGTCTTTCTCTACATTTTTTCCTTCCAAATATAGGAGAGTGTGTAAAAAAGACATCTATTTGAGAAAAGCCCTGTAATTCACATGCTAGTATGGTCACCCCGGAATTCAGAGATGTGCAAATAACCACTGCTCCTCAACACCTTATCTTGTGCCCTTTTTGGAAATACAAAGGTTTTCTTGATAGCAATTTTTTACTCTTTATATTTCAGCAAATGAATTGCTGTATACCCGTTATAGAATGAAAACGCACGTCAGGGTGCAGCTCATTTATTGTCTCTGGGTTCCTCGGGTTCTTGATGAACCTACAAGCCCTATATATCCCCGCAACCAGAGGAGTCCAGCAGACGTAACGGTATATTGCTTTCGATAATCTGACATTGCAGGGAAAAGTTACAGAGTAAAACGTAGAGAAACATTTATGTTTTTTTCACCTAAATTTCAATATTTTTCTTTTTCAGTTGTTATTTTCTGTAGGAAACCCTTGTAGGATCTACACAAATGACCCCTTGCTGAATTCAGAATTTTGTCTAGGTTTCAGAAATGTTTAGGTTTCTGGGATCCAGCATTGGTTTCATGCCCATTTCTGTCACTGACTGGAAGGAGGCTGAAAGCACAAAAAATTGCAAAAATGGGGTATGTCCCAGAAAAATGCCAAAATTGTGTTGAAAAATTGGGTTTTCTGATTCAAGTCTGCCTGTTCCTGAAAGCTGGGAAGCTGCTGAGTTTAGCACCGCAAACCCTTTGTTGATGCCATTTTCAGGGGAAAAACCACAAGCCTTCTTCTGCAGCCACTTTTTCCAATTTGTTTGAAAATAACAAAATTTTCCCTGTATTTTGGCCAATTTCTTGGCCTCTTTCAGGGGAACCCACAAAGTCTGGGTACCTCCAGAATCCCTAGGATGTTGGAAAAAAAGGACGCAAATTTGGCTTGGTTAGCTTATGTGGACAAAAAGTTATGCGGGCCTAAGCGCGAACTGCCCCAAATAGGCAAAAAAAGGCCTGGCACAGGAGGGGGAAAAGGCCTGGCAGCGAAGTGGTTAAGAAAGAAAGGAAGGAAGAAGAAGCACAAACGATGGAAGAGGTGAAAAGAAAGCTTTGAAGGCTGGGATAAAGAAGGAGAAAGTGCAGGAAAAAAAGTAGGAACAAGTTCAGGAGCCTGGAAGAAAGGCAGGGAGAAGACAGGAGGTGGAAAAAGGCAGAGAGAGAAAAGTATGGCAAGCATAGGATGGTTGAAGAAATTATCAAAGAGGAGAGACGTTCTAAAGAAAGGAAAATAGCGCAGGATGCTGGAGGAAAATGGATAAAGCATGGCAGGTTGGAAGAAAGAGCTCACTATTTCTGGAGAAATGGAGAAGAGAATGCAGGACAGTAGAAGAAAGGTGAAAATGGCAGGAGGCTAGACTAAACGAGGAGATAATTTAAAAGAAAGGAGGAGAGAGGTCTGAAAAGGAGAACACGGGGCAGAAGGCATGAGGAGAGAAGTCAGGATTCTGGGGAAGTCAAGAGGAGCAGGACCGAAGGCTGAAAAAAAGGGGAAAGTGGACCAAAGGCTGAATGACCGAAGGCAACACGACCTGAGGTCAATGGCAGATGTGAGAGTCAGTGGATTTTCCGGCACCTGGAAGACACGGCGAGAGAGCACAGTTATGAAGCTGATATAAAATAAGGAGACTGTCCTGGAGATAGAAAGAAGGGAAAGTCATGAGCTTGTAGAAAAGGAGGAAAGAGCAAGGAGATGCAAGAAGTGCCTGGGGCTGTGGAAGATTTTGGGGGAGTTTTTTCAAGTGATCCAGTGACAGGTGGTTGCAGTTCAACCTTTTGTCCGTGGCCACAAATGGACGCCATTTCAGTCAGTGACTTTCCTGACTTTCTTCACTGGCACCCCCAAGCTGTGGGGAGCCTTGCGGAGGAGGAACTGCTGCCTGCACCCCTGACGGTGCAGTCATCCATGCATACACGAGGCCGGCTGAGGCAGAAGATCTGACTGAGCTCGCCATGGCCAGTATTGCCAAGTCAGGGGTTTATTTTGAGGAAAACACCCCTTCAGCTCCCATCTATTGACAAGACATGGAGGTGGCCAAGACATAGAATGCTTTTGAGTTGTCGCTTGCTGTTTTCTGGTGAAGATAGATGGTGCGTTCGGAGAGAAAATCACACAATTAACAACATACACTTTTGGAAGACCTTTGACAGATCTACATGGTTCCCTGCTCTTCACAGGCCTTGAGGATCATATCTTGGTCTAACGTTGAAGGGTTAGTAGGTGATTCATTTGTGTTGTGACTGATGGTTAAATACTTCGCTACACCGTCACCCACTGTCCCGCTTACTCAATCCAGAGACCTGAATTGTGCCACCTCCTGACTTGCCGCATAAATCAACAAACATAAATCTCCAAGAGCTTTACTCTTGTAGGAGATGTTTTAGCAAAGGGTAACATTGTGTGTACATGGAGAAATGCACTGATACATTAAGGCGATAGTCTCCTCCTACTGTAACAGAGAAAAACACAGACTCAGCAGATATAGACATAGTGCAATTTGGGGAGGTAGCTCAGTACTTTAAGCACAGGCTGTCGAGCTCTTTATGCTAGCTACACTTAAAAGGGTGGTATCCCTATAGATGTGCTCTGCCTTTTATGATCCCCCGTTCGATAAAACAACCATGCAGTATGGCTACGTATAATAATGGATTTTATTTATGGAGCTTCTTATATGCAGGAAAATCTCTATATATAGTATATTTGATCCATATCAGTATATTGTTGTCATCATTGGTAGTTCTAGTGTACTCGCCAAATCTATCTGACCTTGCGAAATTAGAGGGGGGTTTTGCACCCTGTAGATCTGGGCAAAGAGGAACTGCAAAGGATTGAGCAGAAATAAATCTACCATCAACACCTGACTTCTTGACCCTGGCCCCATTAAATTGGTAAGACATGCTGGAACAAAAGGAGCGAGAGGAAGTGTTCTGTACTAGTTTGACGTGCAGAACGTAGAACAACCCGAACTAATAAGCACTGTCTGTAGCACAGCCATAAGCCACTTTACTGTGCTGGTCAAAGGTAGCAAAATAAGCTACTGGAAATGTGGTCTTATCTCAAAAACGCAGGTAAAAAGTCCAGCATCTGCATTCTCAACATGTTAATTACTTGCAAAAGATAAAATAATTTTGATCCAAACTCCATAATCAGCTGCTATAGAGGAGACAATGCAAACTTCATAATAATTAGCTCTTATAGGAGGACACAGAACATCGATAGCACTGTTACAGGCTGATCCCTAAATACCTCTCTACATGCACACACAAGTACAGAATGAACATCACACTTTCTAACCCTCTAATATAAAGGTTTACATTTACAGAGGCAGTAACACAGGGAGGGCCTGACTCCTTCATTCTCCTTCAACGACTGATGGATTAGAAATGGATCATGGGCTGAGAGCGGGGTTCGACCCCCTACAAGCCCATACAGTCTCAGATGAGTCCACTCTTAGGCAATACCCGTGCCCTTTTTAGGTCTGGCCTAGAGTCTGTGTTAGTTGTTTTGCTGCCTCTTGACATAAAACAAATAAATACATAAAAAGTACATTCATATAGGGGCTGTGGGGTAGCCCTTTTCATCCATTCATCTGTTCAACTGTCTTTCATATAACAAGTGTGCCAACCTACTTTAGCTACTGGCTCCTGTTCCGTGAGTGACAAAACTTTTCCTGCTCACGTGTGCACATCCGCCTGAAAAGACGTATACTGTACTTCAGTGCCTAGGCTGGTGATGCAATAGCCTAATTTGCCAATGTTTTTTTCCTTCAATTCTTTATCATTTTTTAAAATCGTTTTAGTCATTCGTTTGTGTTTAAATTATGTCTTCAGGTAATAGTAATTCAAGGCCAAAGGGTACTTTTTGCACCAGTAAGAATCACACATTCCTGTGGTGTGCATAAAAAATAAGACATCTTGCTACCACATTTTCTCTGTGCACGGAGTGATATTTCACCTAAATGTGATTTCGCTGTCCTGCTGACTTTGCACCTATGTTTGTTCAAATAATGTGATTTTTGCTTCTAAATGTGTTTTGCATCCAGAAGTGTCTCAGCACATATGCTGATATTTTCCTAAGGGCGATGTAGCAAATAAATGAACGTTTACACCTAAATGCGTTTCACACCTAAATGTGTTTCCATACTCGAGCTGATAATGCACGTTAAAGGCATTTTCACCTAAAGCTGATTTTGTACACAAAAGTGACTTTTCTCCTGAAAGTGTTTCCACAGTTCTGTAAAAGTTACACTACAGCTATATTGCACCTAATTGTGATTTTGCACCTAAATGTTTTAATCTTACCATATGTGATGTTTGTTCATAAGTGTGATACAGCATCATGCTTACTTTCTACAAAGTATGATTTTGCATCAAAAGGTGATTTTGCACCTAAGTGTGATTTGTTATCCTAAATGTTTCCACGCTCATGATGATGTTGCACCACAGGTGATGTTGCACCACAATTTGTTGGTAAGTAAATGTGAGGTCATATTGGTGAATTTTTTTAAAACCTAATGCGACATCGTATCACTACTTGTTCTTATGTATTTAACAATACCTAAATGTTACATATTGAATGTGCTTCTCAAAGTGGATTTCCTAAACTGTTTTGCATGATCTTATTGTAAAACAAAGAAAGCATCATAGCAGATGATACTCCAGGATGCATATAACAGCGCAAAAGAGATCCTATTTCCACTAGCCTTTCAAAAACTATTCCCAAACAGTGGCAAATGTCCCAGGGTCTCAGAGAGCAAAAAAACATTATTGGAAAAACATAGTATAGGAGATTACTATCATCTGAATGTGAACTACACATCACCCTGTATGATAATGGGAAGGTCATGATCCAATCCTTGGGTATCAACGTCAATTGCCTCACTAAACTGCCCCTTCTCCATTCACCCTATCTCCAGATTGACACCCACACAGCCCTTTGAAAGTGAACCCAGGCAACACAATGTCAGCATAACACAAAACAGTTGTGACCACAACCTGGCATAACAAAGCTACTCATGCACTGACACATCGGGACACTGAGAAGCATCAAACCCACTGCTTTTCTGATAGACACCAGTGCCCCTTGATGCAGCCTTGTTCTGTCAAGCAACATCCCAGCCCAGTCTTGCTGCAGCAAAATGGCAGCACACAAACTAACCCTCCACAGAAGGACTCGGCCTCCCAGAGGTATGATTTACATGAGAGGTGGGTTTGCTCTCCTCACACCTTCTTACAGCCATTTACTACTGAGTAAAGTAGACACCTCTTAACCATTCCCCAAAATGAACTGCATGATATCACACCGAGGTTGGATCATCTGCAAGAGACAATACAATATGCCTCGTTTCGTTTTTTTACGGCGGGAGCCCATCCAAACCCAACGGTACATCAGCATCTTTTAGACATCATGGTTTTTGGCAGCAAAGCCTCTGCTGACTTCCCATCGGAAACCTGTGACCGTGACCCATCGCCACATCAGAAGGCCCAGCGTATTTAGGGGCAGTCTTTCCATCTTGTATTTTTCTGTTCCTATTTTGGAACAAAAGAAAAGGAATGGCAGTGCTGAGCACGGAACTACACAAATGACACCCTACATGAGCTGGTAGAAAATTTTAAAGAAAATAATGCTTCTTGGTTTTTTCAGAATAGACTCTCGCTTTTCGGAGGGTTGTTTCTGAAAAATAAATAAGTTTGTTTTCTTAACAAAGCCAAAACAATAGGGATCTTCTCGGAAAATTGCTTTGCATTCTGTGCAACCACCGCACCAGCTGATGCACGGAAGGCAGCAGGATCTCTGCCAGGCATTCTGGGATATCATATTGTGATGGCCTCCCCTAACCTGGTAGGCTGCTGTTTTTGTATTCCCTAAGGGGCCTATTTATGAGCAAGTTTGGTTGCTCTTGCACCAATCAACGTGGTGCAAGAGTGACGCAAACCTTTCATGTGACTTATGAAGCCATGCAGGGCCACTTTGCGTTGCCCTGAGTGGCTTCATAAATCTAAAGCAAAGCAACGCAGAGCAAATTGCTGCAATGCCTTTTCCTACCCTGGGAAGGCATTCCATGTGCATTGCGTGGGTGTTCCCACGCAACTCCCATAGTTTTTGACACATTCACAGATTTACCAGGAGTGGAAGACCTAGGAATGAGCCAAAAGGTATGCCTTCTCACATATTTATTTCTCCTCGTTACTTTCTCTTTCTATGTCTGCTGCATTCTCAGGTGGGGCGTAACAAGGGGAATTATGGGGCATATTTATAAGCCCCTAGCGCCACCTTGCTCCAGATTAGCGTTTTTTTTTTAACGTTAATGTGGCCCAACAAGGCTAAAATCCTTGTGCCACATTTACAAAGTGGCGCAACGCATGCATTGAGCCACTTTGTAACCCTTTGTGCTACATTATGCCTGTGCTCGGCATAATGTATGCAAAGGTGGCATTCTCCTGTTAGGGTGAGGGGTGTGAAAAAATGGCGCAGGGAAATCTAACAGATTTCCTTGTGCCATTTTGTAAGGCACTTTTAACGCCTGCTAGGAGCAGGTGTTAAAAAGGGGCTTCCATTATTTAGAATGGGCCCCCTATGTACTCTGCAGGAGTAGTGCCAATATTGTGGCTCTACTCCTGGAGAGTACATCAATAGCATTACATAGAATGATGATATTGCCCCCTACCATGCGCCATGGTGTGCTGTATTTTAAATACGGCACACACATGGTGGCAGTAGGTGGGCTTCAAGGGGTGCAGGAAAAGTGCACTGCACTCATTGCAGCACCACTTTTCATAAAACTGCCCCTATATTTATTTCTCCTCGTTACTTTCTCGTTCTATGTGTGCTGCATTCTGCAGCACACATAGAAAGAGGAATTTGCCTCTCAATATTGTTTTTTGCAGGAAAGTGTCCCTTCCTGTATTAAAGCAATCCTGCATGCAACGGAGGCAGTGTTGCACCATGGTGCAATCAATCACTCAATCAATCAGGAATTTGTAAAGCGCACTACTCACCCGTGAGGGTCTCAAGGCGCTGCAAGGGTTCCTGCATTGGCGCTAGCCTGCCAAAAGGGTGCCAGCGCAGAGCAAAAAAGGCAGGAATGTGCTGTACTACTTTAAATACAGCACATTCCTGCCTCTTCCCTGTCACGCAGTGTAAGCAGCAAGGTGACCTGCTGCACTGCGTGGCATTCTTGTAAACCGGCCCTTACGTTTGCAAGGCTGGCACAATGGAGCACCATAATTTTGTGGAATAAAAAATAGAGCAGAGAAGGCTCAAGAAGAGGCCCATTGCACAGACACAACACACATTTTCCGTGCTAATAATGTTTGCATGTCTTAGCATATTATGCCAGAACTGTTGGCTTTGTCAAGGTTTGTGTGTCTGACTAAGTATAGTTGTCAGCATATTTTTGTTTACTCGTCTTTAAGAATGTTATTTGCAAGCATTTTGCTTTTAAAAGTAAAGGAGTGATATGTTGCCTGATATTAAACCTTGGTGAGCAATAATTTTTTTAGGTACCTGTTTGTTCATGAAGACATAGATGACGGGGTTGTAGACAGTGGCTGTTTTAGAGAAGTACGAGGGCATTGACGCCAGTGCTGGCTGGATGACTATGTCTTTATTCGTAGCTACCACCATAGCAAACGTGGCATAGGGTAACCAGCAGATCAGGAACGCCATCACCATGGCAATCACCATCCTTGTCACCTCCCGCTCTGCACGCTGAGTCGTCTCAGATTCTTTTTGTTGTGCTGCAACCTGTAGAAAATGCAGAGAAGGCATAGGACTGTAGTGTGGTCATGTTGCTTAAACAAACTGGAGACAAGCTCCCTGTTCACCCCCACCACACGCTCTTTACCAGGTCTACGATAAAAGCGACAGATAGAATTATCAGTGATGCAGGAATTTAACATTGTTAGTCAGGCTTTTAATCGAAGTTCCATCTTAATCAGGAGAAGGTACTGTCCTCCCATCCAATATATTAGTATAAACATGGAGTTTGCTTTCTGTAGTTGAGGTACACTACTGAGTATAAATTCCTATGTGACGACAACCAGTAATGGGTAAGCAACGTAAAACGTGTACTGTTGTTTATATTACACATGCTACACATAGGAATGTCATGTGACATTTCTCTCGCCCTTTCTTTGCACTTGGATTCATTTCGCACTAGGATGTCACGCAATGCCAGGTAACACTCCTTCATCTAGTTGCCATTGCATCAATTCCTAGGGAGGTTTGTACTGGCCCTTCCCCTTGACTCTCCCTTTGGATACATTGGCATGGGCGTTGGTGCTGCTCAAAGCAAAGTATTTTTGGCACTGCGACGGTGTCATCTTTTGGAATGACACCACAGTTTAATGTTACGTGAGTACGTTCGCTAAACTGTAGTACATTTTATCTGCAGAGATTCCTACTAGGTGGGTTTTGTGCAGCAAGAACAGTGGCCCTGAAGTTGTTTCTGAGTTCGCAAAAACGGTTATTAATTCCAGCTGTAATTTTTTTTTAAAAAAAGTGGTTCCATGCAAAATTCCAAACTACACATAATTAGACTCTAAAAATATGGTAGATAATTTACTAAGGGTTGTGTAGGTGCTTGTCTGGCACCCTCCAATCTTGCTCCGAACTTGTAGGTGCCTGCAGGCTTTTATAATGGTAAGCAGACCACAGCAATGCCTTGCATCGCTTTGTGTCATGATAACTCGTGCTCAAATCCTTAGTAAAAAAAAAAACTCCCCAAACACTCAAAATTACGATGTTCCTACAGAAATATTTATCTACAACAAATTCGACCTGATAACAATTCCTAAACCCATCCAGATACTCTTCTGAGCTATTATTGCAATGGGTTGAATGATTAACTTCTCACCCCTAGAGTATTTAGCAGCCAGTGGTTGTTGGTGGCTTTCGGTGCACATTGCATTTTTTTCAGAGGTAGAAGTACATGTATTGTAATTTTCTTTTTCAGTTTTTATATTTGAAGCTACTAGTTATTGCACACTAAACTTTTGTAGATTTTCTTTTACCTGCTGAAAATTCGCTGACTTGATTTGTCCTGCTAGATGATAAAAGGATCTGTTTCCTTCTAGATGAAACAGAAAGCAAGGAGTGCTTCCAGTTAGCTGGAGTTCAGGTGTGTTAGGAGTAACTGAGCTGTACACTAGAGTTTTTTTGTTACCAGTAGCAAACAGTTGACAATGCCGCTGCCGTGCTGAACTATAATTTTAAGAGGGCTTCCTGTGTCTAGAGGTGAAAAGACCAGGGGCTGTATTACGTACAGTGCCCCTGGGGCGCAATGGGCGTATGCGTCCGTTTTCTGCAATCCTGGGGCACTTTAGTAGCACAGAATGGGCTGCAGACGTTTGTGCAGATAGCGACGGCAAACATACAGTGATGGCATTACCTTAAGGGGACATCACACCAGTGAGGGAAACACTTTGCCTATGCGCCCATGCCTTATTATGGATGAAGGTGCAGAGGCAAAGAAGCCTTCAGGAAGCACACTGAGGATGTGCGACAAAGAGGTGACGCAGTGTCTGTGCACCCCCTGCAGGCCACTAGATTTGGGAAAGAGGGTCTCATAGACCCCCTGGCATCCCTTTGCAGATGGGTGCAGTCAGACAGTGCACAGGCCTGCAGAGGAATATTTGTCCCCCTTTGAAATGGTGGCAAGTGCCACCTGCACAATAAAAGATAAATTAGTGTCTTTCACTAATGCGTGGCCCCCAGGGTGGGCCTTAATTTGCAGCATTAATCCAGTTTAAAAATGCACCAGCCTAGAAATGTTTTGGGTGAGCTGGAACAAATGTCATGGTATGTGTTAGATCTGTCAACCTTAAAATGGGCTTCTCCCAAACTTTGTGCCTTCCTCCTTCATGTTTGCTGATCTTGTTTTTGCTGGCCTTAGGACTCTGCACACTTTACCTCTGCTCGTTAAAGCATGGTAACATTGGCTTATCCCCAACTGGCATAATTAGGGCCATATTTATACTTTTTGACGCAAAACTGCGCTATCGCAGTTTTGCGCCAAAAAGATTAGCGCCGCCTAACGCCATTCTGAAGCGCCATGCGGGCGCCGTATTTATTGAATGGCGTTAGCCGGCGCTAGCAGACCGGCGCTGCCTGGTGTGCGTGGAAAAAACCACGTACACCAGGCAGCGCCGGCGTAGGGAAAAATGGTGTTAGGGCGTCTTAAAATGGGGCAAGTCAGGTTGAGGCAAATAAATCGCCTCCACCCGATTTGCGCCATTTTTAACGACGCCCAGACGTCATTTACATGACTCCTGTCTTAGTAAAGACAGGAGTCATGCCCCCTTGCCCAATGGCCATGCCCAGGGGACTTATGTCCCCTGGGCATGGTCATTGGGCATTGTGGCATGTAGGGGGGCACAAATCAGGCCCCCCTATGCCAAAAGAAAATATAAAAAAAAAAAAAAATTATACTTACCTGAACTTACCTGAATGTCCCTGGGATGGGTCCCTCCATCCTTGGGTGTCCTCCTGGGGTGGGCAAGGGTGGCAGGGGGGGTCCCTGGGGGAATGGGAGGGCAGCTGTGGGCTCATTTTGAGCCCACAGGTCCCTTAACGCCTGCCCTGACCCAGGCGTTAAAAAGAGGCGCAAATGCAGGTTTTTTTGCCCCGCCCACTCCCGGGCGTGATTTTTGCCCGGGAGTATAAATACGACGCATTTGCGTCGCAGTCATTTTTTTAGACGGGAACGCCTACCTTGCATCTCATTAACGCAAGGAAGGCGTTCACGCAAAAAAATGACGCTCATTCCTCATACTTTGGCGCTAGACGCGTCTAACGCCAAAGTATAAATATGGCGTTAGTTTTGCGCCGAATTTGCGTCTAAAAAAACGACGCAAATTTGGCGCAAACGGAGTATAAATATGTCCCTTAATGTACTTATAAGTTCATAGCAAAGTGGCACTACATGTACCCAGAGCCTGTAATTTAAATACTACAAGTGAGCCTGCAGCGCGTATTCTGACACCCACTTAAGTAGACCTTTAAACATGGCTAAGGCCTGCCATTGCCGCCTGTGAGGGCAGTTTTTAAACTGCCATTGCGACCTGGCAAAATAAATCTTTGCCAGGCCCATACTTTCCTTTTTAATTGTAATAGTATTTATATAGTGCGTACTACCCTTGACGAGGTGTCAAATCGGTTTTCGGTGAGTAGCACGCTACTCAAGAGGAATTAGTGGTGGATTAATATGGGGCAATAAGAGTACAGTTTTAGTATTATTATGAGTTAATTTGAACAGAGGATATGCAAGTTTGTCAGTTGGATTGACTAGAGTAATGGAGGTATCGAGGAGGGATTAATCCAGAAGTGTTAATTGGGAGTTTATAGTAATAAGATGAGGCTTGGGATGAGTAAAGGAGAGATGGAGGAGGGAAGAGTCTGTGGAAAGGTTTAGGGAGATCATAGTAGCAGGAGGGGTTTTGAATGAGTCAAAGGTGAGATAAATGAGGGAGAGTTCAGTAGGGTTGTTTGGGAGAACATGGTAGTAAACTGAGGTTTGGAGAGAGCTAGATGTGGAAGAGGAGGAAAGAGCTTAGGCAGGGTTATTTTGGAGATGAAAGTAGGAGGATGGGTTTGGGGCGAGTCAGAGTGGGGATGGAGGACAGATTGATAGAGACATGACTTAGGGTGATGGGTAGACAAAGTAAAGCTTACAAGAGAGTAAATGTATATTATTTTTATTTATTTATCATTTTATTATATATATATATGCATATATTTATACATATACATTTTTTTATCATTATTTTTATTTTATGTCTTCATTATTGTTATTATTTATTTACTTTAATTTACTTATTTATAATTTGAATTGTATTTATAGATTTTATTTTATTTATTTTTATTTATTTTTCTCTAGTACAGGAGGACTAGAGTAATAAATAGATATGTAAGTACATAGTAAGGGAATATATGTTCAAGGAATATAATAATGGGTATAATAATATGAGAAGTAAAGTAGTATTGTATAAACACAGACTTTCAAGATTTATAATATTTGAAGTTAATTAATAAGTGTACTTTTCTAACATTTATTTATCTTTCCTCAATTTCTGAATATCGAAATGCTTATGATAATAAAACATTTGATCAGTGTGATATAAAAACGAGAGCAGGGATTCATAAGTATGTATTAGAAAAACGTATCTAGGTGCTATGCAATGACCTATGAACATGTTACGCATAGAGTAGCATGCACATATATATGTATATACATACACACACATACAAGCATACACACACACACACACACACACATATATATATAAATATCACACCCATATATATATATTGAACCTGAGTAAATATACATTTGTTAAACAGGTTTAAAGAGTATGTGTATAATTGATTGCTATGACATTTTAGCAATACATATTTCCTAAACAACTATACATATCTAGAGTATACACATAATCAGATTAGAAATATTTATCAACACAGGCATATGCAGTCCATTGCTGTTTGAATATGGTAGTAATGAAGGAAAGAGCCAACTCTTGAGTAGTCTTCTGATGACAAGATAGTTATCCGTGGATCTTATATTTGGGGGTAATGAATTCCACAGTTTGGCTGCTTGAACATAGAAGGATGTACCACCTATAGTCATTTCTTGTATGGTGGTGTTCTAAAGCGGGGTGCCAATCTTGAACGGAGGTTTCATTATTGAATGTATTTGGTTATTTTGTTTCTGATAAAAAGCGGTCTTGTTCCATGTATAGCTTATACGTGATACAAAGCAACTTGAAGGTGGATCTTCTGGCAACGGGTAACCAGTGTAGTGCTGTTAAGGCAGGGGAGGCATAGGCTTATGGCTTTACATGTAATAGTAGCCCGGCAGCAGAGTTTTGAATACGTTGTAGTTTTTTCATAATAGATAGAGATGATCCATGGTAGAGGCCATTGGCATAATCCAGTTTGGCTAGTAGAAGAGAGATAGTAGCCTGCACCTTGTGTGGAAATACATACGTTACCTCTAAGATAGGCCTTAAATAGCCCACAGGACAGAGTGTAATGTATTTAAAAAGTGGGACATGTAATTTTAAGTTTTACATGTCCTGGTAGTGAAAATCTCCTAAATTAATTTTTCACTACTGTAAGGCCTACCTCTCCCACAGACTAACATTGGAGTTACCCCATTATATTTAATAGGCTGTAATTTCTAAATGGGAGCAGGTAACATTCCATGCTTAGTGTCCTTGGAATTGTAATGAGAAATCCTAACATGGTAAAGTCAGATTTTACACTAACATTTTCCACTTTTAGAAAGTTGGCATTTTCCTTGGTTAGTCATTTAATGCATGTGCCTGTCCCTGGGTCACGTAACTGGGAGTAGCTGACAATTTGGTTTTGTGTATTCCTCTTAGACAGTCACAAACAATAGAGAGCTAAGGTGTGCCTGGATGGGCCATCACTGGCAAGATGGGAGGGCAGAGCTGGTCTCAGCCCTACCTACACCTGGATAGCCTGTGTCCTGCTAACACAGAAAGGACTGCATACCCCCTGTAGTTAGTCTGGAGCCAAGGGGGGAAGCCAGTATGCTTGGGAACTTTAAAGAGAATTTCAAGAAGCTTCTCTCACCTTTCAGAGGAAGGACACCATGTATAAATAGTGGACCTCAGACACCACCTCTTCAGTACACTTCTTGACCTGTGGATACTCTGCCAGGAGGAAGGACTGCTGATCTGCTTAAAGGGCTACCACTCTGCTGGAGTGCTGCTCTGAGGAATGCTGCCCTGCTTTCTTGGGATGCTGCTTGCTGCTCTCTTGCCTGGGTGACAATGACTGGAGCTGCATCTGTTGAACTCAGAACCATCAGAGTGACTCCTAGGACTAGTTGATTGGCTCCTGACTTGAGCCTCAGAGACAGAAGGCTCCAACAACTTCGACCCCAGCACCTGGGCTCTGACATCTGTGAGTCTACCCTGCCTTGTGGTTCACCCCAGTTCTGGACCCTTGGAAAGAGGCCTAAGGTGCTCTGTCAGCCTCTATGGGTCTAGCGGAACCAACGCATCTCTTCTGCTGTGCAACGCAACCCCGAGCATACATTGCCACTGCTCCACCTCATTGGAACAGCCGCTGCATGACACATCCTTGGAGCAGGCCCTTGCATCCTTCATGGGTGGCAGCCGTGACAACAAGGCCAGACTCTGCATTGTAGCCTTGCAGCTCCTCGCAACCAATGCATCGCCCTGACTGCGAGACAAGTTCTCAACCCGGACCTCACATTGCAGGCCCTCATCGAAGGGATCCTTGACAATGATGCAAAGTCTTGCACCGCTTCAGCTGCGCAACACATCTTCAACATGGATCCTTGCAATGCTCCTTAAACCGGGATTTAAGGTACTTTGCTCAGCAGGTGTATCTGGATCCTGGTAGCTGGCCGACGCTCCATCACTGACGGCCTAAACTGGTGACTTTTTCCTGGTCCTGCACTACTAGATATCCATAGTTGGCACTTTTTGCTTTTTAGTGTTATTTTTACTAACATCTTTAAACTTGCATAACTCTGGTTTTACTGATTGGATTTTTGTTGTTTCAGTCTAGTTTCATTTATTAAAAGTTACTCTATGTTTCTAAATCTGTTGTGCCTGAGTTAAGCCTGACCGCTCTGTGCCTTGCTGTCTGGGGGACGAGCACAGGTTAATTTAGGGATTGCATGCCACTTCATTCTGAGAAGAATTATGGTTGCTGCTTGAGAAGGGTTTGAGAAGGCCTGATTAGGAGTGCCCCAGGTCCGGATGAGATAGTTATCAATTCTGATAAAATATTAAATTGAGGCTTTTGTAATATTTTAAGTGTATTATCGCCCATCCAGAGCTTCACCTTAAAAATGGGCATAAGATACTGATATTGATTCTTACCACAACAAAATTAGCTTGGCCCAGTATTTTCTGTGTCTCTTTCACTCTTTAGTTTTTGGTGGGTTTGACCTGTCAAAACTTAACAGGGTTATGGAGTTTATCACACCCTGTAACTAGTGGATGAGATAAACATTACAACACTTTTATTTACGATTTCTGTGCAAACAGGTGTTTGGGTAGGGTTAACAAGTTACTGGGTCGTTTATGATCAGGCCCATTATGTTATCACCAATCCATTTCTGTACTTTTGTGAACAAGGAAAAAGATGCACAAGGAGATGAAGTAATTTGCCAAGGATCATGCAATTTGTTCAAGTGGAAAACCTGGCATTAGCACATCGGTCTTTTGATTCCACAGCAGGCAACATAATCACTAGACTTCATCTCCACTGAAAGAAGAAAGTGAAGGTCACATTGGTCTTTCTACAAAAATGACTGTATACTTTTTCTCGGATTGAATAAAAGGTATTAAAAATAGAATAGACCACAAGGTCTCATTAAATTTGCACCATTCTGTGGGCTAGATATTCAAGTATTTTGCATCTGATTTGCATCACTTTCTGAACGCAGACTCGACATGAAAACCTTTGTGGTATTAAAAAGCATTGCAAATATTTACTGGCATTGCTTTGTGCAAAAGAAAGAACCACAATGGAGGGCATTGCGCTACTCTGCTTTACTTTACATTAGATAGGTGTTCAGCTGGGTGGTGCATGGGCGTTCCTGAGCATCCACCCATGATAACCCATAGCTAAGAAAGACTTGTAGACATGGGTTTGCCCCAAAATGGCGCAACTTCCTGAGACTGGCATAATGTGGAAAACTATCCTTATCTCTACTTATTTCCTCTTTGTATATGTGCTGCATTCTGCAGCACACATGAAAAGAAGAAATTACCTCAAAGGAGAGTTGTGCAGGAACGTACCCCTTCCTGCACAAAAGCTATCCTGAGTTTAAGACACCCTTGCACTAAGGCACAAGGGGGTCTGTGTTGTTGCTAGGCAGCCATAAGTGCAACGCATGGAGAGAGCAGAACTGTACTATTTCGTTGAAAATAAGACTCAATTCGGTTTACCCTACTTTGCGCAGTAACTTCACTTGCTGCCATGCATTGTTTGTACTCTTTGAAAGTATGTCCCCCTGTCTCCATGCCCTTGCGCCCTCTCCTGCTCCATTTTCCTGGGTGTGGAATTTTCAACCTATAAAGTTAAAACAAATTACAGATTACATCAGATTGCCTAAAAACATAAGAAAAGGACGTTTTGAGACGGGGACGCCTTAGCCTCTTACAGGAGCACATTCTGTAATAGCTCCAAGAGGCCACTAGCTGGCAATAGTGGGCCTTAACATTATCAGGGTCGGACTGCAAATAAGATCTTCGGCAAGTATTTATTTTTAGGGTAGAATGACAAACGCAGGATTTTTTTGAAAGTCGGAAACCTATACTTCTGGGTTTACTCCATTTACAGTAGGGTTCCCACGTTTATGCCATTTATAAATAATCCTAAGAGTACTGCTCTAACTGTGGCAGTCGTAGGGATCCAGGTGTATCCAATTTCGAAAAATATACTTAAGCTGATTTTGCAGAAGAAAATCCACATGAGTAAATCATGCAAAAACTGCGTATTTGCACATTTTTAAAAGGAACTTATTTCCCTTATGCCCCTATTAGGCATATTTAATAGGGATCGTTCCCTTCCGTTTCCCACCCTGTCGAGGTACCTACACTTGTGTTTAATAGGAGTAAAGAAATATTCACGTGTGAAAGCCGGAAACCTTCAGCAAGATGTATGTGAATTACCACAAAGTTCTGAGGATTTGAAACAAGGGTGTAACGCACTCCTTCATCCTCTGCGGTGCAGGGGGGAGGGGGCCCAACCCACGGTGCAGGGGGGAGTACCCAACTCGTCAAGGCCCCCAAAAAAGCTTCACGATGTCCCCACTCAGCCCACAGCCAATTAAAATCTGTGCGATATGGGGGAACTAAAGGACCCCGCTATACATTCTGCAAGGGAGCGGGGACACATAATTTTGCGTTATGCCACTATTTTGAAGAGGCATGTGAACTTCGACAAATTTATGAGGTTTTGCTTGTTTCATGGGGATCCACCCTAAACACACCTGACCACGCCACAAACCCCATTTGCCAAACTGGCCTATTTTCAGTAGATAGGAATGTCCTTTTCCTGATTGCTGGACATGGCCCTTCTTAGGGGACTTCCATGAAACTTTATGCATTTTCATCCTTGCTGACTATCTTTGCATGGCTGTAGGTCTCTGGGCACTTTCCCACTGTACTGTAGTAAGAAAGTGTGTGCACCTTTCCTACCCATGCCAGGAAGGGGTGCTTACGTGATTGGTTGAGGTGCCGTACACTGGAGTGCCCTACAAAAAGGTACCACACATATCTGGGGCAGGTACAACCCTGGCCAGTAGTGGGATGCTGCACTGAGTGCACCACCCAGCAGAGTAGCCTGACCAACATGTATTAGGCCTGGTAGTGCAGGCCTGCGAAGGTGCAGGCGCGCTTGCGCGCTTGCGCTTAGGGTGGCATCTCCCCCACCTTGGCTAACTCTTTGCAGGCCTTCAGCTACTAGTAGAGCACCCCCTGAAGGGTGGGGCAGGTGGTAGGCAGAAGGCAGGGCAGGTACACAAAGGTATCCCATGCCCTGGTAGGGGAGAACCTCCATATGAGTTTCCCTACCTAGGAGGTCATCTCTTCTCTGAGGTTTTGCCGATCCTCTTGCAATGGCCATAGGGCCCTGGATGCTTTCCCACTGCAAGTACAGTGTGAAAGAAAGTGTGCCTGCCCTTCCTACATATGTGAGGAAGTGGTACCTATCAGCGTGTGCACACTTGCAAATTAGTGTTTTCAAGTGTATACTGAGCCTGGCATAGCTTGCCAGTACGTGCGCACATGCACAATTATGTTTATATATATATATATATATATATATATACTGAGCCTGTCACAGCAGGCCTGAATGGGCGCACTTGCATCTTTGTGGTGTTCTTAAAACGTATGTCCAGCCTGCCCCTGCAGGCTTGAGTGTGCGCCAGGGCACATGTGTCCAAGGAGTGAAGAATACCCATGTGTGTTCTCACTACCATATAGGGGGAATGTTTACAGTTAATCCTAGCTGCAATAGTGGATTGCAGTGGTGCAGCCTCATAATGTTTACTATCATTGGATTCACAGTGACAAACCTTTTCTGATAGTAGGTGGCTTTGCCAGTAATGCCTTGTAAATGCCACTTTTGGAAAGTGGGCATTTCTATGTTCTAAAACTCCTTTTGCGTGCCTTTTTAGTTCAGCTTCTTTTCTCTGGAGGCTGGGGGAAAACACATCTGTGCATTCCCCAGCAACAGCTATAAATCTTGGGCAACTGGAACAACAGACTTCTTTCTTTGAGGGCCTGGGTAGCTAAGTTGGAGGGAGAGGTTTTGACACTTGGCCTCTGAGAGCCAGATCATGACCCTACTAAATATTAAGATTTGTAGTCCACACCCATTGACAGACAGGACTGAAATTTAGGGGAGACATCTGTGGTTCAAAGGAGAACCCTTTGAACCACCCCCAACTTCAAAGGCACTCTTTGGTATAACTAGGGGTACCACACTTCAGCAACTTAGAGATACACTTGCAGGATCCTGGGATGGAGACCCTAAACATGGTGCACACTGCCAGAGGAATCTGCTGTGCATAGGAGTATTAACTGCCCTGGGAAGGGACTGCACACCCTTCCTGCATCATGGCTGGCCTGGGCAAACTGCTTGCTGCAATGTCCTAATCTGAAGTGTGCTCTCCAAGGGCTTGTTGGCTAGCCCCCTTTTCTTTATGGAGGTCTCAGGGACATCAAAGACCCCCTACGACACCTACTCGTGTCATCTGGAGAGCAGTGCCCTCCTACACATCTACGTCATCTGCTGTATTCCACCGGGTGGCAGTGGTGTGAACTAGAATGTATTGTGCAGGGTCTCGTCAGAGATTCTAGAAAAAGTATTTTTCAGTATGCTGTAATGTATACGTAAACATTGTGAAGTGAGGGTGGTATTATATCGTGTGACTAGATAAATTGGTATTCTAACTCCAGTCCTAGAAAATGTGGGACAATGCATCTATCAAAGATCCACAGAGTGGTACTTTTCATACTATAATGTGTTATAAAATATTGCATTTGTTTATTAATGATGTGATGAGTTTAATATATTTTCGCCTTGAGACCGGATTTCTCTTCTGTGGAGCCTTCAAACTACTGGCCGCATTCAAGGAGTGTGGCCCTTCATAGTTGGCCCACGACACGCATAAGCGTCTGGTTGGTAGTGAGCAGATTCACCAGTTGCGGGACCCCGCATGACTCGCTTTTGTTGAGCGTGCCACATTTCTTTTGTGCAACACTCAACTACATGTACGCATCACTGGTTGTGACCCTCGGAGGTGGGGGGGCGTACCCGGAGCAGTGCCGCACTCTACCTTGTGTGGCACCACTGAACTGGTGTCTGGTGTCTGTGTGTGTGTGAGACTGGATTTGTCTGGTGCGGCTCAAGTCATCGCGCACCATACATTGTGCCTCATTCCAGAGAGGTGCGGGATTGAACTTAATCGTGTGTGTGGAAGTGTCTGGTGTCACTCAAGTCATAGCACACCAGACCTTGTGCCTCATTCCAGAGAGGTGCTGCATTTATAACTTTCCGTGTGCAAGCAGAATTGTCTGATCGCTCACTAGACGTTGGCCTCATGCCAGGGATGCACTGCATTGGTCACTTTGCATGTGCAATCGGAATCGTCTGATGTGACTCAAGTCATTGCGCACCAGATGTTGTACCTATACCAGGAGGACATGGAAATTGATAACTCTTCATGGGTGATTGGAATTGTCTGGTGTGACTTAAGTCATTGTGCTCCTGATGCCGTGTTTCCTTTCAGGGAGGTGTGGATTCTGTAACTCTTTGCGTGCAACAGGGACGCCTGTGGCGGCCCAAGTCGTTGCACCCCAGATGTGGTGCCTCCATTCCTGGGAGGCACGGAATTCATAACTATTTGTGGATTGGAGTGTCTGGCCTGGCTGGGTGCCACTGTGAACAGCGTGTGTCCCAAGGTAACCCTCTCCCTTGCTGTGCAGACTGGGGACTGCACCGGAAGGCCAGTGTGGAGACTACTGAGTGAACTACCCAAGTTGTGGCCTAACCTCCATATGTTGACTGTTGCCTGGTCAGCCATTCCCACTTTCTTCTCCCCTCCTCGGTCCTGAGATCCAGACTAAGTGTAACCATTGGCCACGAGCAGCCTAGTACCCAGGGAAAGTTTACTACATCTCTAGCTCTTGGACGTGGGAATTGGTTGGAGGGTGGAAGGCGGTTTGGGTCCATAAGGGGTCTGTGAACTCATTGAAAGCTCACCTGCAGAATGTTAGCCGCATTAGGGTGCTGGCAGCAAGTGTGTCTGAGCACATGTATACTAGCCTGCCTGAAATCCGTGGCACCGCCCAGCAGTGTAGAGCGAGTGCGTGGGAGTGATTGTCTGGGATTGACTACACAGCACGGTGGCGAAGCGATGCGCTTTGTTTACTATTACAGTTGACATTGAAGTTTACCTGTGCAGCTTAGGCTGCGGAGCTATTTTAGAAATGTGCTGAGATTCTCTCGATATACACATTGCTGCTATTGTTGGGAACCGGGATGCATCCTGTAGCTGTTTGATATTGAATTAGAGTGATCCCTAGGGTGGGTCTTATGCTGCCAGCGTGGTTGCACTGCATGTGGGTGGTGGGAGGTAAAGTATTATTTTTTGTCACATGTACATACTAATAATGTTGTATTGACACAGTTGGGCCTAGTACTAATAATTATATTTCTAAATGTGGTTGTTGCCTAGATTTACATAATGTTCATGTTGTGTTAATTAATGTGTGCGTTGAATACAGATTATTTTTACATACACCTCATGTGAAGTTTCTTTTATGATGCTCAGTGTAATTGTTATGTGGTAGTGCTGTGCCAATGCTTTATACATGGCCCCTTTGATAAGCCTAACTGCTCTGTGCCTATCTGCCCAAGGGGGAGCGCAGGTTAGGTGAGTCACCCACCCCTAACGGGAGTGGTAGGTTCTGCCTGGCTAGAGCATTGTCTCAGCCAACAGGAAAGTGCTACTTCCAACACTGATTCTCAGAATCAAAATGTGGAATGCACAATAATACTTTTTTGTTGTGTATTTAATTGCAATTTAATTTGGATAAGAAATGTAAATCACATAAGTGACAAATCTAATGTTGGATGATTTTAATTAACACAATCTGACTGATAGAAACACCTGATGTGTTCTCAACACTACAAGTCCTCCATTTGTATTAGCATATAAAATGTGACTATCTAAAAATACTATAGTTACCTCCCTCAAAGTACGGCTGGTGGTGTGTGCCATATTAACAAGAAGTCAGGGCCAAATTTATGGAAAAGTGGCGCAATGCAGCAAGTCACCTTTATGTGATACATCTCTTGGGAAAGGGCAGGAATGTGCTGTATTTAAGGAAATATGGGTCATTGCTGTTCTTTGCCCTATGCTGGTGCACAACAGGCTGCCTAGCATCATTTCAGCAACCCTTGTACCATGGTGCAGTGGTCTCTGCATTGCATGCATGGTTGTTTTTCTGAAGGGAGAGGCAACTAGCTGCACAAAAGCAATCCCCCGAGGCCTTTTCCTTTGCAGAATGCAGCACATATAGAAAGAGAAAAAAAGCGAGGAGAAATTAAGACGTTTCTCCTTGTTATGCATCTCCTGAGGAGGTGTATCTTTTTGATGCATTCCTAGGTTTACCTCTTCTTATAAATCTGGGAATGCGTCAAAATCCATTGATGTTGTTTGTGAACACCCACTCAGTACCCATGGAAATGCCTCCCTGGCGCAGAGTAAGGTAATGCAGTGAATTGTGGTGCTTTACATTACTTGAGGTTTATGAAGGCACGAAGGGCCACACAAATGTAATTTTACATTTGCATCTCTCATGCACCACATTGCTTGGTGCAAGAGTGAACCAAAGGGGTTCATATCAATGCCCCTCACTGTCTAGGAGAACCCATAAAAGAGCCAGCCATGGCAAAGAAAAAATACAGTCCTCTTCACCCAGCCCTGCAGCACTAACAATCACAACAGTATGTATTCTAAAATGTTGCTTGGTTAGATAATGCCAGCTGGGGTTTTGAGCTCTCTGGTGACTTCATTCACCGAATGGCCCCTTTAAGAAGAAGTAAGGGCTGAAAGAATCTAAATACTCACAGCACGCAGTGTCATCAGTAGGCTGGCATAGGAGAAGATGATCATGCTTAGAGGCATGGCGAAGCAGGTGATGAACAAAGCCATGATGTAGCTGTTATTGTTGCTGCCTCCAGTGTACCAGTTTGGCCCACAGGACGTCCCCAGCCCTGATGAAGAGGGGAAGACACATTTTAATAGCATTGTGCTACTGCTGGAAAAACCGCATGCAAAGAATTTGTCCGGAAACAATATGCATGAATGCATTTTGGTTAGAAAATCCACTTTTTAGCAAAAAATGTATTAAACTCATCACATCGTTAATAAACAAATGTAATATTTTATAACACATTATAGTACGAAAACTACCACTCCGCGGATCTTTAATAGGTGCATTGTCCCACATTTTCTATGACTGGAGTTAAAATACTAGTTTATCTATTCACAGTATGTAATACCACCCTCACTTCACAATGTTTACGTATACATCACAGCATACTGAACAATACTTTGCCTAGAATCTCTGACAAGCCCCTGCACATTACATTCTAGGTTTGAGATTGTAAGAGAAATATATCTCACTGGTTGCAGAGTGTTTTGGGGAAAGACAAGATGCATATTGAATGAAATGTTTTCAAACAAAACATTTCAAACAAATGTAACTAAGGACTAGCTGTACGAATAATGTAATGTGATGCAAACTACAACCAGTATTTTTGCGACTAAAAAATAATTTTAGGAATCGACCTATGTACTAATAGGTTGGTTCATAAAATTCCAAATAGTAGTGGTTCGCAATCCCACCTACCTCATATATATTAATAAGTAAGGTCACAAATTGCACCTCCCTACGATTGTAGGCCATCTCAGGAATGGTGGCCTGCTGAGGTCATACGACCACAGTGTCTGTGATCACTTTTAAATGAAGTGTTTTTTTCCTTAAAGTTTATAAGATATATAGAGCGCATGGCTACCAAAAGGCATCCCAGGGCTGATGGAGGACCGCCAAACAATAGGAGCAGGACTATACTGAGAACAGTACGGTTTTCAATTTTCTGCGAAAAGAGAGTTTGGAAGTATCTTGGCAAAGCTCTAGGGGGAAGGAGTTCTAAAAATTAGCTGCTCTACAAGCAAAGGATCTGCCTCCCTATCTAGATTTCTTAGCGCGGAAAGAGTTGATTAGAAAAACTGATGAAGATCTAAGACTTCTCTGAGGGATGTGGGGTGTAATAATTCATCTGAGAAAAAGCGGGCCCTTTTTTGAAGGGCTGGGTGTACAAAACACATGGCTTTAAAAATGGTTAGCTGTTCAATATGAAGCCAGTGGAGAGAAGCTAAAGCTGGTTTGGCAGGCAGATGTCTTGGGGTGTCCGTAAGTAGGGGGGCGGCAGCATTCTGCACCACTTGTAGTCTCTTTAGGACATAAAAGGTGGAGCTCAGGAACAAAACATTCCCATAGTTAAGACGTGACAATATAAGGGCCTGAATAAGGAGTCTTTTAGCAGAAAAAGGAAGAAGCCTGAACATTTTCCTGAGAGTTCTTAGAAGACTAGAACAGATGGCTGCAAGTTTCTTGGAGTGACATTCCATTGTGAGATGTGAGTCTAGTCAGAAGCCCAGACTCTTTATAGTTTCTTTTGGTAGGGTATGGTCTTTAACCCATTCCGTAGCTGGAGGAGGAAGCCTGAGTAAGGAAGGATTCCCAGCCATCATTACCTTTGTCTTTCCGTCATTGAGCTTGAGTTTGCTATCTGCCATCCATCTGGCCACATCTCGAAGACAGGAAGATAAAGTGGCCTGTTCTAAGTTAGCCTTGGTAGAAAAGAAAAAGACCAGCTGAGTGTCATCAGCATAAGGATAAACAATAGGGTTCAATTATTTTTGCCAAAGGGGACATGTAGATATTAAAAAGAGTGGGGCTTAAAGAGAAGGCACCCTACAAGGGAGAAAGAATTGGAGAAAAAAGACTGATCCAAGACTTGAAAGGTCTTATCCTTCAGGAAGGAAGAAGGCCACTCAAAGGAGGTCCCTACAAATCCCATCTTAGATATTGTATGTAATAATATCTTGTGATCCACCGTATCAAATGCGGCGCTCAGATCTAATAGAATGATTGCTGCATATCCGCCTGAATCCAGGCATTGACGGGTATCTTCTGTGATGGCCAAAAGGGCAGTTTCAGTACTGTGTAAAAGTCTAAAACCCATCTGGGTGTGATGCAGAAGATTATGGCCCATATTTATACTTTTTGACGCTAAACTGCGCTAACGCAGTTTAGCGTCAAAAAGTTTTGCGCCGTCTAACGCCATTCTGAAGCGCCATGCGGGCGCCGTATTTATGGAATGGCGTTAGACGGCGCAATCAGACCGGCGCTGCCTGGTTTGCGTGGGAAAAAACCACGTAGACCAGACAGCGCCGGCGTAGGGGGAAAATGGCGCATGGGCGTCTTAAAATGGGGCAAGTCAGGTTACGTCGAAAAAATCGTCTTAACCCGACTTGCGCCATTTTTTAACGACGCCCATCCCCCATCAACATGACTCCTATCATTGTAAAGATAGGAGTCATGCCCCCTTGCCCAATGGCCATGCCCAGGGGACTTCTGTCCCCTGGGCATGGTCATTGGGCATAGTGGCATGTAGGGGGGCACAAATCAGGCCCCCCTATGCCACAAAATATTATTAAAAAAAAAAAAAAAAATACTTACCTGAACTTACCTGAATGTCCCTGGGGTGGGTCCCTCCAGCCTTGGGTGTCCTCCTGGGGTGGGCAAGGGTGGCAGGGGGGGTCCCTGGGGGCAGGGGAGGGCACTCTGGGCTCATTTTGAGCCCACTTGTCCCTTAACGCCATGCCTGACCCAGGCGTTAAAAAGCGGCGCAAATGCGCCGTTTTTAGCCACGCCAACTCCCGGGCGTCTCTTTTGCCCGGGAGTATAAATACCACGTAAAGGCCTGGGAGTCATTTTTTAGACGGGAACGCCTCCCTTGCATATCATTAACGCAAGGAAGGGGTTCACGCTAAAAAATGACGCACATTCCGGGAACTTTGGCGCTATTCGCCTCTAACGCCATAGTATAAATATGGCGTTAGTTGGCGTTAGTTTTGCGTCGAAATTGCGTCAAAAAAAACGACGCAATTTCGGCGCAAACGGAGTATAAATATGGCCCTATATTCCTCGAGGAAGCCTGTAACTTGTTTATTGCCATGTTTTTCAATGATTTTGGATTCTATCGGAAGAAGAGCAATTGGTCTCTAATTACTCAATAGAGTTGGATCAAGCCTAGGTTTCTTTAGTAGAGGTTTAATAACAGTGTGTTTCCAACATTGTGGCAGCTGACCAGATGTAAGAGAGTTATTAAGAACCTTGGTTAGGACAGGCACTATAATGTCCGTGCTTAAGGCTAGTATAGACGGTGGAGCAGGGTCAAGGAGAGAGCCTGAATTTATAGTACATAGATGGTTTGCTACTAGATCTTTCATCAGAGGCTGAAAGACTGAAAAAAGTGGCTCTCAGAGGATGGAATTCATCTTGGGGTACAAATTTGGCCTCTTGGGAAAGGTTGTGAGAAAATGTTCTTTGAATATTGAGTATTTTTTCTTGAAAGAAGCCTGCTAGGTTGTTGCTGTGCTCCATAAAGGGTTGAATTGAACTGCTTGGAGAGGGGTCTTGGGTCAGTTCCTTAAAAATTAAAAATATATCTTTAGGGGAGGTGGAAGATTGTTCTATTCTAGAGGAATAGGAGGTTCCCTGTTCAGCTTTAATTTCCGCATGGTAGAATCTAATCACTCTTCTATATTCATGTTTGGAGACATTGTCATAGGTTTTCCTCCATTTCCTTTCAAGCTGCTTAGTTTCCTTTTTTAACTGCCGCAGCTGGGGGGAGAATCAAGATTTCTTAGTGCGGGCAATTTCATGGACAGTCTTAACCGGTAGTATGGTGTCAAGGGAAAAGGTATCCATTTGTTAAATATATCTGCTGACCAGGGCTCATTGGTAGAAGAGGAAGGGAAGTTATGTTCTAGAGTGTCTCTCCAGTCTTTACGACTTAACTTGGACCAATGGTGCCACGTTGACTTGCTAGATAGTGGATATGTAGGGAGTGGAAATTGTGGGAAGTGTAAGCGAAATTAAAAAATGATCATACCAGATCAAAGGAAGCGAGCCAGGGCTGATAGATTTAGAAGGTTACTGAATCCCAGATCAATAGTGTGGTCTTTAATGTGAGTGGGGCCATGAATCAACTGTGCCAAACCTAAGGGTGCTAAATCCATAGGCAGAGTTTTTGCTGAATTATTGTGTTCATCGTCTACATGAATATTAAAGTCACCCAGAATGGTGAGATTAGAGTTCCGATAAGCACAATCTGCTATCACTTCTGGCAAAGCCTGAAGAAACGTCCTATCAGGACCAGGGGGGCGATAAATTAATATTCCAGAGAAGGTAAAGGTAGCCTTAATTGCTAAAGAAAAAGACAAACTTTCACAGTTGGGAATATCCAAAGTTTCGGTGAGACAATTGATAGAATTTTTATGAATAATTGCACTTTCCCCTCCCTTGGTATGAGGTCCATCCAGTCGATGGATTAGATAGTCCTGGGGCAGGGCCATGGCTATATCAGGGGAGGATTCCTCAGATAGCCAGGTTTGTGTTAGAAATAGAGCCTCTGGGGCAAAGTCAGTTAGTAGTGAATGAATGTGGAGTTTATGAGCAGGTAAACAGCGACAGTTGACTAACGGAAGTTTGCCGACCTGTTCTAAGTTATTTGCTGAGGTAGAGAGTGGAGCTGGGGAGTCCAGTGGCACATATTACAGGGTTTAAGGGGGATGTCAACATTTAAAGAGTGCTTACAGGAATATAAAGTATGATTCCTAAAGGCTAAAAGTAAATAAGCCTTTTTGGGGGTACCTGCATAGCATTCCTGGCCCTGGTCTCGGCCGGGAGCGGATGAGCACAGACAGGCTTGCCTTAGGCACACCTTTGGCGCGCCAGTGGAGTGCCCGCTGCGTGTGTCCGCTTCATGGAGCCCTTTATAATGGGCCAGATCTGCAGCAAGTTAAAGACTAGACTGCCTCCCAAGATGGCGGCGCTAGTCGGAACAAGGTGAGGAGTAAAAATGGCGATCTTATTAAGTATGGGAAGCCTGGACAGTGCCACTGATCGCGGGCATGAGTTCCAAAAATATTAAAAATGCAAGTCAAAACAATTAAAATCAAGTTTTATTTTAAAAGTTAAGTCATACCAAAAATTGCACCGTACCAGAAAGGTATATTCAAATACCTTCATTAAAGTGGTCCTGGCAGTGGGTGCCAGTTTCTCTTAAAAGAAACAGGCCTGCATTTAAAAAACAGAAAAGCGTATATATTTTTTGTTTTGAGGACCACTGCCTATTCCCCAACAGTTTTTTTAATTCACTTGTGAATAAAGTCTCAGAAACTTTTCAATGTTTTGTGGAGTTTTGGTCGCAAACACTGATACATAGCATCGGCATTTCAAAGGGATGTGTACAACGCACCCTTTTCAGATACCAAATCAGTATCCATTAGCAATCCCATTTTACGAGTGGGAAAGTGCTTTCCAACTCCTAAAATAGGATATGTACATCAGAAAAAGCATTTTTATGGTACACATGCTGAAGCATAGAATTTGCAACCATAGAAATGCTTAGTACATCTGGTCGTACGTTATGAAGGGGGCACATTTTTGGCTCAAAAAGTTACAAACAGTAAAGTTTATATCAAGAGAGATTTCAACCATTTTCTTTCACTAAAAGCACCGAAATCAGTGGTTCTTAATCTTTTGATTTGTTAGACCCTCCACTTAATCCTTACTGGAATCTGGGGACCCCCACTGAATCATTATTGAATTCAAGGAGCCCCACTGAATTGTTATTGGAAACCTGGGACTCCGGCCTATGCAATTTCGATGATTTTAAATGCATAACAATTTATAACAATACATAAACAGGCATTCATCAAACAAATAGACAAGCAATGTCATAATGTATTAAATTTGCAAACAAATATACAAAATACAAAAATGAGAAGGCTGGAGCTTTTATAAATTCAGCAGAGGATACCCATTGTCCATACTATATTCTATTTGATGCACTTGCACTTCTCCCATGAATCAATGTGATAACAACTTAGGACATATTTATGGCCTTTGTAGCTCAGGGCAGCGCCCTGGAAAAGGGCAGGCATGGGCCATATTTTATGAATATGGCACATTTCTGTCCTTTCCCCCTGCACTGGCCCTTGTATGGCAGCTTAGCACAGTGGTGCAAGGGTGCTTGCTTTGCATGCAGGATTGTTTTTGTGCAGGAAGGGACTCATTCCTGCACACAAACAATCGTGAGAGTTTTTTTCCTCTTTCTGTGCGTGAAGCAGAATGCAGCACACATAGAAAGAGGAAAAAACGAGGAGAAATAAATATATTTCTCCTTGTTCTGCCTCTCTTGTGGAGGCGTAGGATTTTGGCACATTCCCAGGTTTATTATGGTTGGTAAATCTGGGAATGCTTTGAAAAGCATGGGAGTGTTGTGGGAACACTCACGCAACATGAATAGAATGCCTCCCTAGCGGAGACAAAGACAACGCAGCAATTTGCACTGCCTTGCCTTACTCCATAGTTTCCTTCTTACATCAGCACTGTTACTGATTCAGACCATGCACTTGGTGGACAAAACGTAACAATCAAGTTAGTTACATCTGTAAGGAGTGGTTCCCACAAAACAATATTATGTTTAAACAAGTCGAGTAGAATGGAATCAGGCCAGGAGATTTACCACTGGCACTTTTATTTATGGCACAGTAAACCTCTTCAAGTACATATTTAAACGGTTTGATGACTACACTTTCCTTTTCCTTTCCAATATTCATTGGTCTTCTAATGAAGTCTGGTCAGAGTAAATCTCTGCACAATGACTGCCCAGACTATTTTCTAGAATATTTGAGGTGATGGTAGATGCTGAGGTATCTTTAAAATAAGGTATTTTGACTACACTCCAAAAGGCTATATTATTCTTTCTATCACTGGCATCTATTAGAGCAGCTGTCCAGGCCATTGCATGAATTTCTCATTTCCTTTGTTCAGTAGCTCATTTGTAATAAGATCTTATTCTTCGATTTTACACCAGTTCACTAGGTGTTCTTGATAAAGCTAGCTTTGAGTTCCTATTCTCTATTTAGCATGAGTGATCAAACCTGCCTGTATGATTAACCTTAGTAGCAGAATTATTCACAGTTAGCTGACTCCTAATCACTTTTGTATCTCTTTTAGTAAGATAGCCATAGGTGTTAAGTTGTGCAAGAATTCAGTTGTGTACAGCCTTTGCAGGTTTACAAGTTCTTGTAAATCTGGCAATGCGTCAAAATCTATGGATGTTGTACGGGAACACCCACGCAACACCCTTGGAAGCGCCACCCTGGTAGCAGAGTAATATAATGTAGCGATTTGCTCTGCGTTACATTACTTGAGATTTATGAAGCCATGCAGGGCCACGCAAGGTGACCTTGCGTGGCTTCATAAATCTCACTTAAGGTTTGCGTTGCTCTTGCAAAATATTGCGTTGTGCAAGAGCGAAGCAAACCATGCCATAAACATGGCCCTTAATTTTCAGCCTTCAATTTTAAATGTCTTCATATTAACAAAACTTTTTAAAATTGTAAACTTTACATTTTACTTCCTTATTTATATACACTTTATTAATCTATTAATATTATTGGAATTTCTAAGCAGTTGCAGACCCCCTGAGTAGGTGTTGCCTGACCTCCAGGGATCCTGGGACCGCAGGTGTAGAACTGCTGACCTAGATCATGGGTAACTGTTCCTCTGTGATGGTGGAAGGATTCTCAGGCCTGAACACACGCCCTAAAATATGACCTTAAACTTCAAGCCAGGCTCTGTCTTTGTAGGTTATACTAACTAAGCTTTTATTGGACCGACAAAAAAATATAGGGGCACATTTATGGAAATTGTCACACAGTATAGCACAGCAAGTCAGCTTTCTGAGCTGCATTGCATGGCAGGGAAAGGGCAGGAATGCTCTGTATTTAAAAGAATACAGCACATTCCTGCCTTTTCCCCTTTGCTGGCAGCATTTTGGGTGCCTAGGTCCAATGAAGGCACCCTTGCATCATGGTGCAAGGGTGCCTCCTTTGCATGTATGATTGTTTTTATTCAGGAAGGGGTACTGATCTGCACAAAAATAATCCCCTGAGGCTTTTTCCTCTTTCTATGTGTGCGGAATGCAGCACACATAAAAAGAGGATAAAACAAAGAGAAATCGGCAACCAAAGCCAGACCTATTGTCTCCTCGTTACGCCTCTCCTGGGGAGCCGTACCTTTTTGGCACATTACCAGGTTTACCAACACCTATGGAGCACCCACACAACACCGTAGGGATACTTCCCTACTGCAAATTAAGGCACCCAGGCCCATATTTATACTTTTTGACGCAAACCAGCTCCTACTCTGGTTTGCGTAAAAAAATGTACCGCCGGCTAACGCCATTCCTACGCGCCATGCGGGCGCCTTATTTAAGGATTGATGTTAGCCGGCATAGGAGAAAATGGGGGTTGTGTGTAAAAAAAATGGTGCAAGTCAGGTTTGAGTCAAAAATCATGGCTCAAACCGGACTTGCACCATTTTTTGACGCACAACCCCCATTGAAATTACTCCTGTCTTAGAAAAGACAGAAGTCATGCCCCCTTCCCCAATGGCCATGCCCAGGGGACGTCTGTCCCCTGGGCATGGCCATTGGGCACAGTGGCATGTAGGGGGGCCCAAATTAGGCCCCCCTATGCCACTTAAAAAAATTAAAAAATAATACTTATCTCAACTTACCTGTACTTACCTGGGATGGGTCCCCCATCCATGGGTGTCCTCCAGGGGTGGGTGGGGATGACAGGGGGTATCCCTGGGGGCAGGGAAGGGCACCTCTGGACTGCTTCCATGGTCTGAGACCATGGAAGTGAGCCCACAGGTCCCCAAACGCCTGCCCTCACCCAGGCGTTAAAAAACGGTGCACATCAGGTTGTGTGCCGGTTTTTAAGGCCCGCCCCCTCCTGTGCGTCAAAATGACGCAGGAGTATAAATAAGGCGCACAGGCGTTAAAGTCATTTTTTAGACGGGAACGCCCACCTTGCATGTCATTAACGCAAGGCAGTTTCCCGCATCCAAAAAATGACGCACACAGATGTTTTTTTACGTCCGCGGGGGTCGGGCATCATAGTTTAAATATGGGGCAAGGTTTGTGCTGAATGTGCGTCCAAATTTTGGACGCACATTCGGCGCAAACAGAGTATAACTATGCCCCACAGTGATTTGCACTGCATTTCTTTACTCAGGCCATGCAAAGTGGCCTTGCGTGCATTCATAAATCTCACTTAAGATTTGGGTCTTGCATATATCCCGTTGCATGGTGCAAACGTGACACAAACTGGGTCATAAATATGTCCCATAGTTTGCTATGCATGGAGCTTCAAATCTGAGACAGTAGAATAAACCAGTGTTCAGAGTCCCAGGCTGAAGGCATAGTTTCCTAACAAGCTATATGTGTAAATACTGATGATGGAACCGTGGATGCTACAGTCCATTTCATGTATTGGCTATTTGGTAAAAGACATACCTGTCTGTATAAATACTTCTCCTGATTATAGAATAGTGCTTTTTCTATGTCCACTATGGTATATACATAAAAGAATGTGCATGCAATCATGAAGTTCATAACTCCTAGAAGCTGTTGTAAAGTATTTGCAAAGATTGAAAGGCATCTGGGGACGGATGGACATGTATAGAAGCCTAGAGCTCAAAGATGCCCCATTGCTAATATTTGGTACAGTATTATGGCTTATCAGTAGCTGCCGAAGTAGGCTGAAATTGGGCTAGGTTTGCTTGTGTTCCCGTCTGGAGGGTTCCTGGCTAGATGTTCAGGCTTGGTTGTTCTTATTGGAGTAGGACCAATACTGATTTGCATACGGCGGGCCTCTGTCCAGAGTGGCATAGTGGTTGAAAAGTCATTGACTGGAATGTGGCCCCGAGAAATCACAAGCGGGTAAGATTCATTTAAGTATTTTTTCAGAAGCTTGTTTTTTGTTTCATTTATCATTAATTTTGGCACAACGTTCAGGTATCATTAGTTGTGAACCATGTGCAGTGATGATACTGATGACTTAAACGTATTTATCAACATAGAAGCTTTCGTGTTCTGCACTCAACCTCCTTATTCATTTAAGGGTCAGGGTATCATCTTGCCTGCCATGCGGCCCAAAATCACAAAACAGAGCGTCCAAATAATAACATGCTCTATCTATTCTTGCAACTTGGGCAAGATGTAGGGGTGAGATTTTGGTATTGTTTATTAGGGAGACGTGGTATAAATAAAAATGGTGGACATACCTTCAGGCACGTAGCTGCTCCACCCAAAGAGAGGTGGCGCCGTCCAGATGAGAGACCAAACCCAAGTAAAGGCACAGCCTGTTACAGCATGCTTCTGCTGGAAACGGAAGTCCCCCATTGGTTTACAGATCACAATGTACCTCTCGAGGGCCAGGATGGCTAGAGACCAAAGTCCCACGATACCTGCAGGGAAAACATATTGTTGTGAATGTTAAACGTACATGGTTAGTGGAGGATGAATATGGAAGAAAGCCCAGCAGTTGTGCTGGTTCAAACACTGGCCACGTGGCGAAGTACATCATTAAGTTGATTTCCTTCACCAAACTTGTAATCCCAGCCGGGTTAAAACTATTCCAGTTTTAAAATATATAGACTAGAAATGTTACAGTCACGCATTATAAGGTTCTACATTAGCCAAGATCTTTTGCTTTCAATAAAAATATATATTATACATAGTTAATTGCAAGGACTTTTAGTCCACTCGCTTCATCAATTAGTCTGCTGTAGTGTCATTCACAGTTTTCCTCCATCCACCACAGCATAAAGCATAAGTCACATACATGGTCAGTCCATTTCAGTTATTGGTTTTCCTGACAGTGAGTGCCAGCATTCTGCCCATGCACTCTGTGCACATCCCCACAATAAGTAGCCCCTTCAGTGCCATGGACTACTGGTGCAATAAGAGCTTATACATGAAATAACATATAGATTTTGGCTTGTAGGCAATGTTTGTTTTCATGCAATGCATGCCTTCATGCAAAAAACTTTCACAAAGCACTGGTGAAGTCAAAAAGTCGGCAACCAAAGCCAGACCTATTGCCAATGCTTGTTTTTTCTAGTTACTGTGGTAGCTACAATGGTACATGCAATGCCAAATCAGTAACTTTTACATATTTTTGGTTCTTATTTGGCCAGAAAATTATCCTTTTGGAAGATGCTACAATACCTTATCTTCCATTTCTTGGTGTAAAAATCAAGGGCCAGATTTGCGAAAGGATTGTGTTGCTCTCGCGTCACGCAAGGTGACACCCACCTTAATTGAGATTCCTTATGCCACGTGAAGCCACCTTGCGTACCTCTGCATGGCATATTAAATATGGAGTAACACAAAGCTACCTTGTGATACACTGTCCAGGGAAGGTGGAGCGTGGGTTTTTCCATGCATTCGACCATGGATGTTGGCACATTTTGGCACATTCCAGTAGAAAACCTTGGAATTTGTCAAAAAGATACACCATCCCAAAGGAGAAGTAACTCTAGGGAATGTTTTTGTGCAGGAAGCTGTCCCTTGTTTGGTGCTAGGCTGCATGGGTGCTCCAGTGTAGGGAGAGAGCAGGAATGCTCCATAAGTTAGTAGATATGGTGCATATCTGCACTCTCCATGTGATGCGCTGCAGCAGGTTGTCTTTCTGCGTTGCGCCACAACTTCTTAAATCTGTCCCCAAGTTCTTATTTTTTTTAACAACCTATAAGTTCTTCTTCAACCAGAACCAAAGTCACAAGAATTGTTTGCCATACGTTGATATGACATGCGCAGTTCTGGGGTTTCTTCAGTGGGAGTGATGTAAACAGGGAAATAGCTATCATTAGTGCAGTAGGTGCAGTCGCACTGGGAGCCCAGGAGTGTGAGTAGCCCTCTGCCCCCCAAATATGCTTGTATTTCAATACCTTAACCTAGGGATGGGGCTCATTTACTTGCTTGAATTGTATTAGTTCCAATGCCACCTTTGCACCACTACTGGGTATTGGATATGTTTTCATACCTATCACAATAGACACATATTTCTGGCCACGAAAGTGCAATTGGTAACAAGTGTATTTGTTTAATTGTTAAGTAAAGTCATCTTAGAGACACTGTGTGAAGGTAGGACAAGTGAAGTAGGGCCCTTGTTAGATTTTCGTTAAACACAACTCCTGTGAAAGTGAGTTTGAACAGTTCCATGTTGAGGTCTTTCCTGATCTCCATGTTACATTTTGCCCTCAGGTTCTGATTCAGGGTATTCTAGAGCCTGGATCCTTGGACTCCCAAGGCTCTGCCTTTGGGTTTCAATTGCTGGAAATATGTTACGTTACGTTGATTAGGTGGGCAGTGGCCCCTGCTACTACACACTGGAAACCCAGGGCCTCATTTACAAGTTGGCGCTCCCCGGAAAAAAGCCACATAGAACTAGCATAGTGAAATTTACAACTTTTAACTGCGTCATTCTACCACTTCAGTGCGTCAATATTTTACCGCCTGCTCAGAGCAGCCGTAAAATTGACGCAGGGCTTTTTCCTATGGGAGACTACTCCCATTGCTGGAATTGCTTTGTGTTGCCGTGCATGACGTGAGTACCCTTGCGAGTCCTTAGTAATAATAACCAAACTATTGAAGTTACCAGAATGTGATGCACTCGTTAGCCATGAATCACCATCCTCTGAGCATCCGTTGCTGAACTGCATCTCCGCGTCATTGTTACTCGGTGAGCTGTAATGTTGCTAAATGAACGTATTTCAAGAGTATCACCGTTTAGAGTGTCACCGCACAATAGCTCAGCTACTTTGAAGGACTGTAATGGCGTATGTGCTATTCAATATGCTCAGGTAGTGAAGATGTAAGGCCAGTTGTTTCCAAGGAGACAGCCAGGGCAGTATGTATACGACAACTGATAATGGAAGTTGAATGGTTGACATTGCTATTATGGCCAATGTGAAGAACTGTACGTGTTTAAGTGAAAGGTGCCTAATGCGTGTGCTAAATCTGGAAGTCAGGAGACGCTAGGGACAAATTTCTGCTGCTAGGTGACTCCACTTGCAAGCACTCACATGGACATCAACAATACGAAGATTTACAATAGAAATACAAGGACACAGATTTGCTATCTTTCAATCAAATCAGCAGAGTTGGCTGCGTAAATTGGGGGAAAGAGCACTGAAGCATATTTGGAGTTGCACTCTGCCAATGTAATTAGCAGAGCGTCTTCCCCCCAAAAATTTTTTCGCATACCACTAATTGTGCTGCAAGCGGAAAGATGGTCACATTAGATTAGTTGATATTTGTACTCAGGGGCGGCTCCTTCGCAAAGGCGAAGTAGTGTCCCCCCGCTAAGCCAGGAGATGATAGAAAAAACGAAATTAAATTATCCTTTAATCTTTCATCTGCTGGCTCAGCCAGCAGTGTGTTCAGGGTGGGGCATGGCTGGGCTGTGGGAAGTAGGAGGGGGGAGGAAGGGAGAGTGCACTAAAGCCGGCCAAACATACATGCGCACTTAGGTTTCTCCAACTCGACTGGAGAAACAGCACAGACCCCAGGCTTGTGTCTGACCGGCACTCCAAGCCACTCAGACCAATCCTGATGCTGCTTACATGCAATGTTTAGCATGTAAGCAGCGTCAGGATTACTGGGGAGCCCCACAAGAAGACCAGAGGAGCAACACGGCAGGAGACGGTGACGGGAAAAAGGTATGTTTAAAAAATGTATATTATTATATATATATTTTTTTTAGCCCCCTTCCCCACCTCTGCATCCTCCTGTCCCTCCCACTGCCCCTCCCCTGGAGATTTATGGCGGCCACCGCTGTATATACTTAAGGTATAACCTTCAGTATAAATTTCATTTTGAGGAGAACTGTACGAGGATAAGCCATGAAATTTAAAATTAAGGCCCATATTTATACTTTTTGACGCTAAACTGCGCTAACGCAGTTTAGCGTCAAAAAGTTTTGCGCCGTCTAACGCCATTCTGAAGCGCCATGCGGGCGCCGTATTTATGGAATGGCGTTAGACGGCGCAATCAGACCGGCGCTGCCTGGTTTGCGTGGGAAGAAACCACGTAGACCAGACAGCGCCGGCGTAGGGGGAAAATGGCGCATGGGCGTCTTAAAATGGGGCAAGTCAGGTTACGTCGAAAAAATCGTCTTAACCCGACTTGCGCCATTTTTTAACGACGCCCATCCCCCATCAACATGACTCCTATCATTGTAAAGATAGGAGTCATGCCCCCTTGCCCAATGGCCATGCCCAGGGGACTTCTGTCCCCTGGGCATGGTCATTGGGCATAGTGGCATGTAGGGGGGCACAAATAAGGCCCCCCTATGCCACCAAAATAAAATATAAAAAATAAAAAATAAAACTTACCTGAACTTACCTGAATGTCCCTGGGGTGGGTCCCTCCATCCTTGGGGGTCCTCCTGGGGTGGGCAAGGGTGGCAGGGGGGGTCCCTGGGGGCATGGGAGGGCACCTGTGGGCTCATTTTGAGCCCACAGGCCCCTTAACGCCTGCCCTGAGCAGGCGTTAAAAAGTGGCGCGAATGCGCCGTTTTTAGCCACGCCAACTCCCGGGCGTCTCTTTTGCCCGGGAGTATAAATACCACGTAAAGGCCTGGGAGTCATTTTTTAGACGGGAACGCCTCCCTTGCATATCATTAACGCAAGGAAGGGGTTCACGCTAAAAAATGACGCACATTCCGGGAACTTTGGCGCTATTCGCCTCTAACGCCATAGTATAAATATGGCGTTAGTTGGCGTTAGTTTTGCGTCGAAATTGCGTCAAAAAAAACGACGCAATTTCGGCGCAAACGGAGTATAAATATGGCCCTAAACTCTTTGGCCTAGATTTACCAAGATTTTGTGTTGGAAACTGTCACGTATTTGGTGCAGCCCAATTGCAAAATCCTTTTTGGGATTTACAAAGCTACACAAATCACGATTTTGCGGCTTTGTATGAAAAAAGGTAATGCAGCGCATAGCACTGCCATGCGTTACCTTGTGCCTAGTAGGGGTTATATGGGTGGTGGATGGTGTTCCTGTGCAACCAACCCTGTATTTTGGCTCAAATCCATATTCGGGGTTGTTGCACCTACCTAAGGCTTTCGAAACGGGGACAAAAACCTTATTTCTTCTCATTATTTCTTTTTTGTATATGTGTTGCAATCTGCAAAAATACATACAAAGAGGAAATAGCTGAAAGGGATACCGCAATGCTGACATCTTTGCCATGATGCAAGGATCCCTGCATTGGGGCTAGGCAGCCACAAGTTCACTAGCACTAGAAGAATACAGAACTGTGGCTGAGCTTGAAAATGTGGCTTGGTTCTCCTCTCTCTCTTTGATGCAATGCAGTGCAACAGCATCACTTTCTGCTCTGCATTGTGTGAAATGTTAGTAGATAAGCCCCCTTCTGCAAAGGAATATCATGTGATATTCTGTTTCTTCCTTGTTCGCAAGAGTCCATTTTGCTGCTAGGATTTTGTGTAAAGCCAGGTCACGATTTTCAGTAGATCTGGTTTCACATGAAAGTCTATGTGGACTTGTGTTGCTCCCACCCCATTTTACTCCTTTTCCATAAAAGGTGGTAGCTGTCCATTACACAGATTAGTTTGCATTGCACTCATGTCACCTTTTCAGCACGAACTAAGGCCCATATGTAAGAAAAATTGGCGCATCAGAACTGATGTGCCACTTTTTCTGTGCCCCCCTACCGGCACCTAACGAAACCATGGCTTCGCCATATGTATAATATGGCTCACCATGGCAGTTGGTAGCACAATAGCGTCAAAATTTGTGACGCTACTGTGTTGCTTTGCTACACTAGCACCCAGAATTTAGACACTGGTGTAGCAAAGTGTTAGGTGGCCCATGTTTTCTATAGGAGAGTCATTTTAACACCTGAGCAGGTGTTACAAATTACGCCAAAAATGGTGCAGTGAAATCTGTTACATTTCACTGCGACATCCTTGCATACATTATGCCTGTGCAGACATAGGGGGTAATTTTAACCCTGGCGGTACGGGACCGCCAGGGCTAAAACGACGGAAGCACTGGCAACAGGCTGGCGGTGCTTCAAGGCGTATTCCGCCACATTTGCCCCGGCGGTGTTAATCCACCTGGGCAGCGCTGCTTGCAGCGCTGCCCAGGGGATTACGAGTCCCCGACCGCCAGCCTTTTTCTGGCGGTTTGCACCGCCAGGAAAAGGCTGGTGGAACGGGGAGTCGTTGGGCCCCCTGACAGGGCCCCATGCAGCTTTTCACTGTCGGCTATGCAGACAGTGAAAAGCGCGACGGGTGCAACTGCACCCGTCACACGGCCGCTACACCGCCAGCTCCATTTGGAGCCAGCTCCTATGTTGCAGCTGTGATCCCCGCTGGGCCGGCGGGGATCTCCAAATGGCCGCGGCGGGGGTGCGGCTGCATTGGCGGCCGCATGGCAGTCAGATCTTGGCGGGCGGCAATGACACCCAAACAGTGGCACAAGGTTTTACAAAGTGCCACAATGCACACATTGTGCCACTTTGTCAATACGGTGTGGGGAAAAAGCTACTTTAGTGCTGCGTTAGCGTAAATAAAATGACACTATGGTGGCGCTAAGGTGGTGCCCCTATACTTGGTGCTGGAAACTTGGTCGACGCTTCCATATGCATTGCTTAGCATAGTAAATGCATCTGCACAAAATAATAGTAAATCAGGAATTAAGTGTGCTGCGTTGTACAAAAATGGATGTATACTTATGTATGCAAAATAGAAGTCAAGCTGACTAAGTAAGAATGTAGAAGATAAACTAAAGTTTCATTATTTGGGGTGTTTACTTGATGTTGCAGATGTTGAATGTGTTTTGTTGATTCCCCTTCTCCCTCCTACCCTGATT
The DNA here is from genome assembly GCF_031143425.1 of Pleurodeles waltl. Classification (NCBI taxonomy): domain Eukaryota; kingdom Metazoa; phylum Chordata; class Amphibia; order Caudata; family Salamandridae; genus Pleurodeles; species Pleurodeles waltl. The sequence continues at coordinate 1,984,881,766 of NC_090440.1, read as the reverse complement.
TGGATAAACCTTTTCATTCACTTATGTGATGACGGTTGATGCAATTGGATTAGATGATACTGTAGTATAGTACTATAGTATTATTAGGTATAGTATCCTCGCTTAAGGGCAACCATAAACATGACAGGCATACTCGTTGGCTAATTTGAACTTTTTTTTGCTTTACTAGTATTTTTTAGATGTCTTCTTCTAAGTCTATAGAATCAAACCACTGGCTCTAGCTTCAGGGTGTATACATAGGGAAATGCGTTGTGATGTCAGTTGGACATGCACATGTAGGTTCAGGGACACAATTTAATTATTTGTATTTTTATGTATGCACTTGATGAAGGTTCCCCAAGGGGCATATTTATTATTACTTTATGCAGTGTTGCACGTCAATTCTTGAAAGAGCAGAAATGCTCCATATTTTCAAAGACATGGAACATTTGCAGCTCTCTCACTGCACAAGCCCCCTCTGTGCTACCTAGTAACAATGCAGGTACTCTTGTGCTATGGTCGGAGAGGTGCTTGTTGATGACTTTTTTCAGGACTTTGGGTGGGTAGGGAAGGAGGGATATTAGTTTGTAATTGGTAGGTTAATAGAGTCAGCTCTGGGATTTTAAGGAGGGTGTTGACGGCATGGTTCTGGCAATGTGGATGTACTGATGGCGGCTTTGAGGGTAGGGGTGAAGGCCTTTCTGATAGGGATTGCTCCTATGTCTAAAGCGTGGTGAAGCAGGGATCCGCTGGGGCCCTGCAGTGAATGGTCTTCATGATTGTTTTGGTTTCTTCTGATGGAGCATTTCTATATGCTCTAGTACGAGGTTGGTGAATCTTTTCCATAGTGCAAGGGTGCCTGCGTTGCAGGGAATGATTGTTAATGTGTAGGAAGGTGCCCCTTAACAATCATTAGTGGTGTTTTGCTCTTCCTATATGTGCTGCAGAATACAGCACACATAAAAAAAGCGAAATTGAGGAGAAATAAAAGTACTTTTCCTCGTTGCACCATTCTAATGCCACCCCTGGGATAGCGTTAGTTTTTTGCACTACCTCAGGTTTAAAAATCTACATAAATCTGGGGCAGCGTCAAAATGCAATGGATGTTGTAGTGGAACACCCACAGCAACACCCATTGCACGCCCCTTTCACGCAAAGTGATATGAGTAAAGGGGCCGTATTTACAAAGCATCATTAAGCCACAAAATGTGGGTGAAAGCCACTTTGTAAATACAGTGCAGGGCATTGCGCCACTGGAACGTCAGTAAAAGTTACGTTCTGGTGACTCAATGCCATTGTAAATGAGGGCCTGAGTCCTCTCAGCGAGGCAAGGCAACGAGGTCTGTATCTCTCAAAGCCCAAACGAATCTCCCCACTGCAACCACCTAAAATTGATTCATTAAAGCCTAAGGTAAACATTGATTTGTCAATTGGTAACATCTGTGGATCAGAAGATGTCCAATCCCCTAGCATCATACAAGAAACATCTGCAACATGCTTGAGGGTTTCCAAGACAATCTTTGGAAGGTGTCCATTCTTAGTGTCTTGTACAACTTTGCAACAACATGAAAAGGGCTAATCTTCATATTCTCAGTCTCTCTGTGTACCATCCTCACGGTTGCTTTCTCAGGCTCTCTATGGGTAAAACAATATCACATCTATTTCCAAACTAATAATTAATGTGTAAGGCACCTGAAAGAAATTATATGTTAGCAAAAGAAGGAAAACAGTTTCCCACATTATATGAGGCTAGAGCCTAGCAGGCCTACCATGGCTAAGCTAAAGCAAAGTCAAAATTTGATATTTATCCATGGAAATCAAACATATAAACTTCTGCAGCTATAAATTGTCAGAAATAATTCTTACTTAAAATTCACATTACAGTAAATACAAATGAAATAGCTTGTTAATATATGTAAGTGAATATTATTGAGAACTACATTTCTCAATATTAGCCTATAACATTTAGTGCACATACATTATGAGATTCATTATCGTTCCTAAGGTAAATACTCTCCTTTAATATCAGAATGAATACAAAATCATAATCAATGGTTACATTCCAATTAAAATGATTAAACCACACACATTTCATTTCTACCCTACAGACTGCACCTTAATATAGACTTCCAGTGCACAACTTCATAAATGAGTTGTTATAATTTCACACAATAGAAGGGCGTATTTAAGATAAGTGGTGCTCCGTGTGTGTAACACCACTTTTCTTGGGCCCTTTACCACCCCCCACCACCATCATGTGTGCACCGTATTTAAAACACAGCACACCATTTCCCAGGGTAGGGGCAATAGCGTCATTTTTCATGACCCTATTGATCTACTCTGCAGGAGTAGTGCCAAACTATTGGCGCTGCTCCTGCAGAGTAGAGTACATATGGGCCCATTATAAATAATGGAAGCCCCCTCTTTACGCCTACTCTGAGCAGGCATTAAAAGTGCCATAAAAAAAGACGCAAGGAGATCTCTTAGATTTTCTTGCGCCATTTGTTTGCCCCCCCATGGGGGAACACCCCCTTTGCATACATCATGCCTGGGGCTGGCATAATGTTGCGCAAAGGGTTACAGAGTGGCGCAATGCATGCATTGCGCAACTTTGTAAATATGGCATGAGGATTTTGGCCTCGTTGGGACACATTAGTGAAAAGAAACAATTATGCTAATGTAACGCAAGGTGGCTTATAAATATGCCCCAGAATGTCAGTATGGTCACGTATAGGTCAACATTGTGACATTAAAGGTAGCAGCCATTTTTCTGCTTCCCTGGTCCCCGCTCCGATGGCGAGTCAAGCCATCACAAACCAGATTACAGTCTCTCATATCAATGAGACAAATCAAAATCTTTGACGTCATTCCAGGTAAGATCCTCTGGACTCCTCTAACTGCTTAATGTCACTGTAATGTATATTTCATCTATTCTCAGGTTCTACTTCCTCCTACCTTTGTACTTTATGTGCTCTTTTCTTTTGAATACATTTGTATAGCTGGAAAGGACCAACAATTGCCAGGATACATAGGGCAAGTATCAACAATGGTCTCAGAATGCTTCCAATGATGCCACTCCCTAAGTTTCCAAACCGCTTTCCAACTGCTGAGAAACCACTACCTACTGCTTCCCAGGCACCTGTTGCTTCTAACTCATTCAAATCTTCTTTCAGGTTAGTAATATTCTTGATGTACTTCCTCAGCTCCATGTTCCTGTCTGGAATGTAGATACAGCCTTGTTGAACTTTCAGCATCTGGCAAACTTTGCCCTCTTTCGCAAGAAGGATGTCTGAAACAAGATGATTTTGCAAAGCCATTGATCTTATGGCAATCATCTCAATTAGCCAATAATGAAAAATGCACCTGCAATATCTATAAACAGCTTATCTACAATAGTTGACAACTTTCTTATCTTCAGATCATTTACAATTACTCCTACAGATGGAATCTTTGCACCAAAAATGTCTCCTGCAATTTCTGAAGCACTTCTCTTAACTTGGTGTGATTACCTTTTCATCTCACACGGGATCATCTAAACGTTCCCTTGATACATCTTGGGGAAAACTATTCCTAAATAACATGTACCATACCAGCCTTTTGGTAACCTAACTTAAACATACTTTCCACAAATAAAATAAACTCCTAGTATTGCAGGGTCTTCTCCATCCAACATAAATGTCCAACTGCTCTGAAATTTAAATGCATGCCTACACTCACTTGTCCCAACAAATTTTGTGTCAGTTTTCGTCATGGGCCTATTACTTTCCCTACATGCTGCCAATCTAGTGTCAAGGCAGCTTTATTTCCTTCTTCTGAATGGGCTTCTTCCTTTCCTCAGATTCATACTGCTACTCCTTTATCAGCCTTGATTTTCATTTCTCTTCTGTCCTTAACCTGTCCTGAAAATTCCTTTTCTTCTGGGGTAAGAACACATGTCAAATGTTTTCTACGGGCATAAACTGTACCCAAATGTCAAGGTAGGCTCAAAGAATCCTCCTACTGTTTGTGTGGTCTTTCCATTGGAAACATGTTCAGGTGTCTCATGATGGGATCCTTTGAAAATACTAAGGGCCTGATTCAGAGTTTGGTGGACTGGTTACTCCATCACAAACGTGACAGATGTCCCATCTGCAGTATTACGATGTCCATAGGCAAAAGTGGGAACGTAATTTGGTTGATTGGATACCCGTCAGGTTTGTGACAGAGTAACCCCCGCCTAACTCTAAATCAGCCTGTTGATCATAGTTTGAGTACTAATACTGGAAATGTTCTTGTTCATACAAAAGGCTCATCCACAAACTACATGAAATACCATGTCAAGGGAAGACATTAATATATAAGTCTATCATTAACTGACGCAGGCAATTGTGTACAAAAGTAACAATTCTTAGCATCCACGGTGTCAATGTACTCATAAAAAGATTTGTAATAAGCATTTGACGAAAGCTCACCTTTAAAACTATCTATGTGTAATTATTTCCCATCTAGTTCATGCATTCTACTATCAATAGAATCTGCAGAACTGAGAGTTGAAGTTCTTTGGAACTTTGTGTATCTAATGTTTCCTAATTTAGAAGGTGTTGGTAAGCTTAATACAATAAGCAATACAATCATCAGGATGACTGTCACAAGTAACACTCCTACACATATGTACCTATGTTTGTTACTCTTGTTTCTATTGGGAACCATGAGTTCTCCATTTTCAGTTCAGTAATCAAAAACAAAATTGGAAAATGGAAAAACGTGGAGGCAAAAACAGCAACTGCCTCTTTCAGTCTTTTTGTTGTGAGCAAAGCAAATAGCAAGAAACTGTTTTTCAACAAAGTTCAAATGTTAATTGGAAAAACCTTTGTTAGTCTTCCTTAACTCTACTCTGTGTACTTCTCACTGACCACCCTATGATGAATGTCGAGTATTCGGACCTAGGTGATTTTTTAATTCCCTACAAAGTTTATCAAAAGTTTCTAATAAACGTTCAAACGTCTCTAATAAGTGCACAGTTCTTTACTCACTAATAAACACCTCCAGGGTATAATGTGTCGGTCTATCTAGTGGCAAAGTAAATTCAAAGTTCAGTTCAGCCACAAAATAAACTCAAGATTATTCATCTGGATATGAATTATTAAAGCAAAAGTTTCCAAATTCTCTCTCTCAGTCATTTGCTGCAAAATATGTCCGTTCAGGTGCTGCACACCTCAGGCTGGGGACTCTCCTTCCGTTTGATCTCCTGACTACAGGCCCTTCATTATCACTCTCAGTCTGTCCAGACTCTTCAGTTTCCTCTGAAATTGTTTGTGGCACTTGCACTATAGGCATAGTCTGTTCATTTGGCCACTGGTCTCGAGGAACAAGTCTTTGCTACACACTAATGCCCATACTTATACTTGTTTTGCGCCGCATTTGTGTCACTTTTGGAAGCAAAAGCAGTGCAAACTTACAAAATACGTTTGTATTTTGTAAGTTAACACCACTTTTGCGTCCAAAAATGACGCTAATGTGGCACAAAAAACATATACATATGGGCCTAAGTCCTTCAACAGCATCTGAGTTTTGGCAGAGTCAACTGTTCTTGTCTTGACCCTTCTGTACCAACTGCAGCTGGTGACTCACTGTCAGACCCCCCTCAGACTGTACATGTGCTGTTTCGGTCACTTGCTCATCCTCAACAATTTGATCAAACCGCTCCGTCCATCTCACTGTAACCAACCCTTCAGGGACAGGTGCTGTTTCATCAAGACGACCTGGAATTTTGCAAGTGTGTGCCACATGCACCCAGTTGGGGAGACCATTAAACTTTACAGCTGTTGTTGTGACTAGAGTGATCCGGCATAGGCCTTTCCATCGAGGCTCCTAGCAGGACTTCTGCACATGCCTTTTCACCATGACCCAATCACCTGGACACAGGTCATAGCACTGCTACTGCAGCGGCTGGACTGTAGCTTTTCCAACCTGATGGGATACACAACGAATCACATCAGCCAGTCCTTGGGAATAATAAATTACCATGTCATCTGTAATGTTCACAAGCGCATTTGCAGGCATAGCTGGTAGTCTTATGGCACAGCCCATAAATATTTCATGGTGTGACAATCCTGTCTGGAGTGCTGCGTAGACTCATCAACACAAGAGGCAAAGCATCAGGTAATTTCAATGATGTTGCAGCACAAACGTTTGCCAGTCTGGATTTAAAATGAAAATTGCCACCTGTCTGGAAACCTCAGGCCTGTAACTGCAATGTAGTCCTTGCTCAACTTTCAATGCTGCACATAATAGCCTCAGGACCTCACTACTGAAGCGAATCCCTCGGTCTGACTCTAGAGAAGTCAGAAATCTAAAATGAGGAACCAACTCCTTAAGCAACAGTTTTGCTACTGTGAGACTGTAATTTCTCCTAGTCGGGTGAGCCTCAACCCAACAAGAGATAACTCATACAAAAACTAGGACATATCTCAGTCCATTGCATAAAGGCAGTTAGATATAATTAAGCTGCATTATATTGAAAGGTCCTCCTGATCTTCCTAACTAACTGCAGTTCATTTGCCTACGTTCATCTGCTGACAAGTGACACATCTGTGACAAAGAACTTCTGCCATCAATCTAAATCTGGGGTTAACGCATGTCTTTCAAAATTCTCTAACCAAAGCATCATGATCAACATGAGCTGAATCATGGTAATGCCTTGCCATAGGTGGTAACAAACTGTGAGGCATCACAATCCTTCCATCACTTGTAACTCAAACATCATTCTCAGCTCTTTTGACACAACCTTCTCCAATCCAAACCTACTATTCTTCCTCTGACACTTCTCCCTGCAATCTTTTGACTTCTTCTCATGTATCTGTAGCAGTTAACAAGAGATTGTAATTTGTCTCATCAGTACCCTCGTTGACATATTCCCCATTAAGTGCACTGCAATTCAATGCATAGTATCTAGCCACCTCATCAGCATAGTTATTGCCCAGAGTGACATAGTCATTACCTTGGCAGTGCATAGAGCATTTCACAACTGCAATTTGGGCCAGCAATTCTAATGCTTTCAACAAGCTGTAAACCGTTATTCCGTTTCAGTTGGGGGATCCAGAAGAGGTCATAAAACATATTTGGGTCCATAGCTGACTGAAGTCATGAACGACACCAAAGCCATACAATCAGTGAAAACGGTTGCCTTCAGCTGTAGAAGCAACAATTTCAGTTACCTGGGCAGAAAAGGCTCCTTGAAGCCAGAAGGCTTTGACCACACCCGAGAAAGTACAAACTGCTTAAGGAGCTCTCAGGGTCCCTACATGGTCTCCCAAACAGGAGCCATCAACAAACATTACATGATCAGATTCAGAAAGTGGGATACCTTGAATATCGAGTCTTGGCTTGGTGCGTAGTTCAGTGACATCCAGAAAGTAATGCTCAATTTCATCAACATTTTTGTCATCAACAGGTAAGGGTAGTAAAGTGGCAGAGTTCAATGTCAAGCATCTCTTCAATGTCACATGAGGAGCAACATAAATGGCCTGCTCATACCATGGTAATCTGCTACTAGTGAGATGTTGAGTCTTGGGACTGGTTAACAACATTTCCACAGAGTAGGGCACAAAAACATTCAAAGGATGACACATAACAATGCCTTTGCACTGTTCGATGCTGACAACGGTTGCTGCAACTGTTAGAGACAGCCAGGCAAAGCAGAAACTACTGGATCAATCAATCAATCAATCAATCAATTTATAAAGTGCGCTACTCACCCGCAAGGTTCTCATGGCACGTGGGGGACAAAACAGGAGGGGGGTCGTTTTACTGTTCAAAAAGCCATGTCTTGAGGTTTTTTCTGGAGGACAGGAGGTCCTGGGTCTTGCGAAGGTTGGTGGGGAGGGAGTTCCAGGTTTTGGGGGCGAGGTAGGAGAAGGATCTGCCTCCAGAGGTGGTGCTTTAGATGCAGGGGACTGTGGCGAGGGCAAGGTCGGCAGAGCGAAGGCGATGAGTGGGAGTGTGGAAGTTCACTCTTTCATTGAGGTAGGCTGGTCCAGTGTTGTGGAGAGATTTGTGTGCGTGGATGAGGACTTTGAAGATGATCCTTTTGCTGATTGGAAGCCAGTGAAGGGATCTGAGGTGGGAGGAGATGTGTTCATGGCGTGGGAGGTTCAGGATGAGACGTGCGGCTGCGTTCTGGATCCTCTGGAGTTTCTGCTGAAGCTTGACTGTGGTGCCAGCGCAGAGGGCGTTTCGGTAGTCTAGCCTGCATGGGCGATGGTCTTCCTGGTTTCTATGGGTATCCATTTGAAAGTTTTTCGCAGCATGCAGAGGTTGTTGAAACATGATGAGGTGATAGAGTTGATTTGCTGGGTCATGGAGAGAGAAGAATCTAAGATGATACTGAGGTTGTGTGCGTGAGTGGCGGTTGTTGGGGTGATCCTACGGCGGAGGGCCACCAGGAGTCGTCCCATATTGTTTTGTTGGGGCCGAAGATGATGATTTTGTTTTTGTTGGAGTTTAGTTTGAGGTGGCTTGCTGCCATGCATTTGGCGGTGTCGAGGAGTCCGGCGTGGAGGTTAGTCTTGGCGGTGGTGGGGTTCCTGGTGAGGGAGATGACAAGCTGGGTGTCGTCTGCGTAGGATATCATGGTGATTCCGTGAGGGCGGAGGATGTTGGCGAGTGGGGCCATGTAAATGTTGAAAAGGGTAGGCCTGAGAGAGGACCACTGGGGGACTCCGCAGATGATCTTGGTTGATGGGGACTGGAAGGGAGGGAGGCGAACTTTCAGGGTTCTTTTGGCAAGGAAGGAGGCGAGCCAGTCCAGGGCCTTGTGTCGGATTCCTGAATCGTAGAGGCGTGTACGGAGTATTTGGTGGCAGACAGTGTTGAAGGCTGCAGAGAGGTCCAGGAGGATGGGTGCAAAGGTCTCGCCCTTGTCGACTTTGGTTCTGATGTCGTCAGTGCAGGTGATGAGGACGGTCTCAGTGCTGTGGTTCTTGCAGAATCCAGACTGGGAGGCGTCAAGTGCGTTGTTATCCTCTAGGAAGTGAGACAGGTGGGCGTTCAGTAGCTTCTCAGCGACCTTGCCGGGGAAGGGGAGAAGAGAAATGGGGCTGTAGTTCGTGAGGTCATCAGGGTCTGCTTTGCTTTTTTTTTAGGAGTGTGGTTACTTCGGTGTGCTTCCAGGAGTCTGGGAAGGTGGCGTTGTCGAAGGAGCTGTTGATTACGGCGCGAAGCTTGGGAGCGATGGTTGGGCTGGCCTTGTTGAAGATGTGGTGGGGGAAGGGGTCCGAGGGGGAGCCTGAGTGGATGGAATTCATGTTTTTTTTGGTTTCTTCGTTGTTGGTAGGGGCCCAGGTGTGTAGTTGGTTGGAGAGGGGTGTGTGTTGTTGTTGGTCGTGTCGGTGGTGGAGATGGTGGGTGCTGGTGGTGTGAAGCTGTTGTGTATGTCTAAAATTTTGAGGTGGAAGTGGTTGGAGACGGAGTTGCAGAGGTTTTGTGTGTGAGTGCGATTGATGTTGAAGGATTTGGGTTTGGTGAGCTCTTTGATGATGGTAAAGAGTTCCTTGCTGTTATGTGAGTTACTGTCTATGCGTTCCTTGTAGCCCTTTTGGTGGTCCGTATGAGTTAATGATGTTTGCGTACGGTGGTTTTGAGGGTGCAGAAGTTGGTCATCGAGGGTTCCTGGCGCCAAGCTTTCTCGGTTTTGCAGCATTCACGCTTGGATTCTTGGAGTTCAGTGGTGAACCAGGGGGCGTTCTTGATGTTGTGGGTGGTGATGTTTCTTCTCAGAAGGGCGAGTGAGTCTGCGCAAGTTGTAATCCATTGTGTGAGGTTATGGGCAGCGATGTTGGGGTAGTTGGTGTGGGGGGGGTTTGTGTGAGCGTGGCGTTCAGGTGTCCTGTGGGGATCTTGTCCCACATGCAGTAGGGTGTGGTGTGTTGATGGTGGTGGGTAGGAGGTTTCGAGAAGGAGAAGTGGATGCAATGGTGGTCAGCCCAGTGGAGTTCGGTGGTGTGTGAAAGTTATGTGGTTGCTGGAGGTAAAAATCACATCTAGCGTATGTCCTGCTGAGTTGGTGGGTGAGGTGACTAGTTGTTTGAGTCCTAGGCTCGTGAGGTTTTCTAGTAGGGATGTGGAGTTGTGGTCGTGGGGGTTCTCCAGGTGAAAGTTAATGTCACCAAGGGGGATGTAGTCTGTGGAGGTGAGGGTGTGGGGGCTGATGGTGTCAGCGATGGCATCACAGAAGGGGGGCCGAGGTCCTGGTGGTCTGTAATTGAGGGTTCCTCTGAGGGTGGTGTTGGCGTTTATGTGAATTAAGAAGTGTAGGTGTACTGCGCTGTCTAGGGTGTTGTATGTGTTGGTGGTGATCTTTATGGTGTTTTTATGTACAATGGCGATGCCACCTCCCGGTTTGTTTAGACGATCTCTACGATACATTTTGTAGCCTTCTGGGATGGCTATGGCTATGTCGGGCTCAGATGAGGGATTCATCTAAGTTCCTGTGAGGAAGGCAATGTCAGGGGAGTGTGTTGTGATCAGGTCCCAGAGCTCGATAGCATGCTTGTGTACAAAGCAGGTGTTTAGGAGTATGCAGTTAAGGTGGTTGCGGGGGCTGTTGTTATTGTGGTACATGTTGGTGTTGTTGTGGGGCATGTTAGTGTTGTTGTGGGGCATGTTAGTGTTGTTGTGGGTTGTGTTAGTGTTATTGTAAAGCGTGCTAGTGTTGTTTTAGGGCGTGTTAGGGTTGGCGTGGAGTGTGTTGGTGTTGTTGGTGTTTGTGGGGGTGCTGGAGAACTGGCATGCATAGCATGTAAAGGGTCGGTGTGTGTGCTTGGGGTTGGCTTGGGCGCAGGCGGGGTGCAGACCTGGGTTGAGGGCATGTAGCGTGGTGGCGGAGTAGTGCTGTCTAGGGGGGTTTGGGTTGCGAGGGCCAGGGGGACCGACGCTGGGCGCAGTCCAGGCGCGGACGGGCGCAGACTGGCTTGCCTCTTGCGCGACTCCGGCGCGCAAGCGGCGTGGCCGCACAGCGGCCACCATTAAGAGGGGTAGGTGGGAGGGAGAAGCAGCTGGGATGCGGGAGGTAAGGGACCAATTGGTGCGTGAGGGGGCGGGGCCGCAGGCGACGCAGCAGCAGGGGCTGGGAGACCGGTGAGAGCCGGCTGAGCTGGGTGGGCACTGAAAAAGGCACAGAAAACAAAACGGGCAAAAACAAAGGCACAAAGGCAATTTAAAACAGTACAGTAAACGAAAAAACAATTCTAAACAACGAAAAAAGCTAAATGCAAAGGAAGAGCACAACAACACAGTAAGCCTACCACTAGGCACAAGGGATAAGGCGCAGGTGGGTGCCTGTGGGTGGTGGAGGGCCTCTATCTCAAATCCTGGCGGCAGACGGGGATCAGCTGGCACGGAAGTGGCTGGTTGAGCCAAGTGGACTTCTGGCCAGAGTCAGGTCAGAGGGTCACACGGGACTCTGCGCAGTGGCCACCATTAAGAGGGGGAGGTGGGAGGGAAGAGCAGCTGGGAGGTGGGAGATAAGGGACCAATGGGTGCGCGAGGGTTGCGGGTCGCAGGGGATGCAGCGGCTGGGGCTGGGAGACCGGCGAGAGCCGGCCGAGCCGGACGGGCACTAAAAAAGGCACAGAAAACAAAACGGGCAAAAACAAAGGCACAAAGGCAATTTAAAACAGTACAGTAAACGAAAAAACTATTCTAAACAACGAAAAAAGCTAAATGCAACGGTAGTGCACAGCCTACCACTGGGCACCAGGAATGAGGCGCAGGCGGGTGCCTGCAGGTGGTGGGGGAGCTCGACCTTGAATATCTTGAATCCTGGCGGCAGATGGGGATCAGGGGCACGGAGGCGTCTGGGGGAGCCAATTGGACTCCTGGCCAGAATCAGGTCAGGGGGTCGCTGGATCAAGATTGGCAGGAAAATATGTGACAGGTCTGTGTGCGTTTCCATGTAGCTTAGTTAACACTGAGAGAGCGCATCCTTCTGTTTCTCTGCAGTACAAAGTAAACCATTTGTTGGAATCAGGCATTCTCAGAGCAGGGGCACAACAGAGATTTTCTCTCCGCTCTGTGAAGGTGCGTAAGCAGTTGTCATCCAATGGTAGTGGGTCAGATACATCCTTGTGTGTCAGCCTCTGTGACAGCTTGGTCAAAAGGGAAAAGTCTAGAATTCACTGGCGACGGAAGCCAACCATTTAAAAAAAAACATCCTGACTTCTTTCTGAGTTGTTTAGGAATTCATTGTCAGAATTGCTGAGATTCTCTCTTGTGACACCTTCCTTGAACTTTTCTCAAGGTATAAGACTTCTTTCTTACAGTTCTACAATTTAGTTGGTGAAACTTTATGTCCATTCTCAGCTAAGTGGCTCAACAGAGCAATTGTGTCTCTCCTACAAGCATCTTGGGTATTTGATGCTTTTTTCTGAGTTGTTGGGGAATTCATTTTCAGTATTGCTAAGATTCTCTTTTGTGACACCTTCCTTGCACTTTTATCAAGGTATAAGACTTCTTTCTTATAGTACTGCAATTTAGTTGGTGAAAGCCTATGTCCATTCTCAGCTAAGGGGCTCAAAAGGGCAATTGTGTCTCTTCTACAAGCATCTTGGGTATTTGATGCCACTGACTGGTCATTAATATTTGAAATCAAGACTGAAAAATACAGCATCCCAAGGGACTCCAGCTTCTTTTCCAAGATCTGGTTAAAGATAGAAGGGCTCTCGGTATATTCTTCTGGGACTCAGCACCATACCAAAACACAGCCTCCCAAACAGAAACGTGAAAAGAAATTGACTTTCCTCATGCAACAGTATGGAGAAAAATGCTTGACAGAGGTCAATCACAGTGAACCACTCGGCTTCACATGGAATTTTAAACAAAATCACTGCTAAATGCGGTACCATGGGACAACAAGAAACTACAATTTTGTTGATTTTTCTAAAATCTTGGACTATGCAGTATTTTACATTGTGCTTCCACAGTCCCACAATGGGGAGTTACATGAATTTCCCATTATCTCTTTCAAAATTCCCTGTTCTATCATGGACTCAATCACTGAAGTAACCCCTGCAGTGGTTCCGAGTGTCATAATATACTGTGGGATTCTGAGGTACTCAGCATTTGGCTTCACAGTTATCTTGAAACACCTTTGACGAGTCACATCTCTTTTCTTGAAAAGTCACAAACTTCAGGTGACACAGTATCTCTCAAATCTGTGAGCAAATCATTACATATCAATATTGGGAACAATGTGACATTTGTGGTTTGATTCGTAATCTTGGATGCTGCATCCTTATCATGGGTCTGAATCCCGATGCCTTTTTTGAGTACAATAGATAGAACAGTTTAATTTCATAGCAAGCAGCGTCCAAGCAAACTGACAGGACTCAAATCACACACCATAAACTAGTGCTCATCTTTAAAGATCCTATTTTTACAGGGACAGCTTCTTTTATGGGACTTGTCAATTGCTGGTTTGCTACTCCTACAGCGTGGATCTGTTTTCCAGAGAGGGGCAGTTTGGGAAACTCTGCCATTCTCTCAGTAGAGCGGGTAGCACCAGCATCAACCAGAAAGTACACGTGTTGGTCATTCATGTTATGATTAACGTATGAACCACTCTGGCCTACCTCTAAGGATGCTCCAAGCATGCATCCCTCTTCCTTCCTTGGGGCACCGTCATTGGGAAGTATCTGAGAAGTACTCATCATGCAAATGAATCAAGGGGAACAGATGTGCCAATTGGTTGGAATTTACATTTGTGACTTCATTCAAATGTTGTCGGGGAACATTTGACTGTTGTTAGGGCAACAAGGCTTGTGGAACCTGCATTTGTTGTCTCTGGGACACATTAGAATTTTGCATTTGCAGTCTCTGCACTTGCTGCATCGGAACCTGATAATTTCCCTGCATTTTCACAAATCCCCCATTCTGCATCTGATTATTATTCATTAAAAGGACACTCCCTGATCCAATGGCCTAATTTGTTGCACACATGACACAGATTAGTCCTCTTCAAAGTCATCACATCCACACCTGTGTATGGGTCAAAAGGAACAGCTCGTCTTCTACCTTGTTGTTGGAAACCATTACCACATTGCATCATAGGAACTCTCTGCTGATACACTCCTTGAATTCAGCCAGTATTCCCTACATACTGTGGATTCTGATTTCTCTGAGCAGCCTTCAAATGCTTCAACATCAGTTTCTCCTTTAACTTTTTCTGCTTATATTCAATTTGCCCCTGCAATACTTTGTATATTGCAGGATCTCACCTGTTGGGTTGGTCTGCCAGCAAATCAAATGCTGCTGAATCATGGTATGCACTTCTAGCATCAATACCTGTACAAATCTGAACACAAAATGACCCATATATTTTGCTTCAATAGTCTCAGTACCACTGAAATGTTTGAAAGCCTCCAACAATCTCTTGTAATAGAAATGTATTGACTCCTTAGACTCCTGAGTCATTCTGTCAATCCTCAGCCATACAGTATCTTTAGGGGACACCTTTTCTTTAAAAAATGCAATCACCTTCTGATGCTTTTTCATCACCACGTCAGGCGGTGCATTGGTCAAAGGATCACTGGGAGCATCTTTATCAGGCCAATCAACAGCCACTTTGCACTAACTCCACAAATCACTTGGAACCACAATGTCAAACACTGCGTTCAAATCTTCCCGCAAACATTTTGAAAGTTTCACAGATCGTTTGGTCTGTCTATATCATTATGCAGGTTTCTCTCTCAATTTCGGAAAATCATTTGTGAATGACAATATGCCACTTCTACTCCACCGTACACAAACATATCCTCCCAGGAATTTCTGTAATTGGAAGCATCTGTACGCCTCTCTTACTCTGGCCTGCTCGTCAGAGACATTTTCACTTTCTTCTGATCCTTCTTCTTTGCCCATTGTCATTCCCACCTGTATAATGCACTCCATTTTCGAACGCAACAAATGAATTCCCTAATCTGCAATTTCGTTCATGAAGGTCTCATGTTCATGATATCCTTGTCATTGAATCTAGAATGATAATTTCTCTGTAGGGCTTTTGACTTTTCCAATTCAACCTCATATTTCTGGGCTAATTCAGTTAATCTTTCATAAACTTGTCCTGCAAGTTTTGCAATGCATACGAACTGTAGTTTGTCATCTCTGTAAGTGTCTAACGGAGCTGTGTCTAAAGTTCCCAATATAATAGTATTCAATTCTAATTTCAATTAGGACACATCTAATGCTCTTTCTCTCACTGGGGTTTGATTTTTTTTTCCACTGCGGCTTGAGCTTCCTGCTGCATTTGTAACGTTCAGACCCTTGAGCCAATCATCAAATTCCTGGCCATTTAGATCTCATATGCTTACTGGAGTGTTTATCAATATCTCTCCTCTTGAGGAATTTGTGTTTGCATGGTCTGGGGTATTTGTGACACGCATTTCTGCTTTTGACGTGTTAAAGAGTACTCTCCTATCTGGGGTACTAAAGCTAATATTCGGAGTAGGTTCATAAAAAGGTGATGATCTCTGAAGAAACCATGCATCAGATGTAAATCCTGTCTGACTTGTCATTGCAATCGGATCTGAAATGTGTGTAGGGTTCAATGGTGTCAGAAGTGAAAGAAATCTTTCTATCTCCGAACCACTTGGACTAACTAACATTACTTTGGGCATTTGTCTGTAGAGAACCAGTCGGAACGGTTGGAACAATTGGAACACTTGGGAATTAGGAACAGCCAAAGCATGGGGCATATTTATACTCCGTTTGCGCCAAATTTGCGTCGTTTTTTTGACGCAAAACTAACTCCATATTTATACTTTGGCGTTAGACGCATCTAGCGCCAAAGTTCATGGAATTAGCGTCATTTTTTTTGCGTGAACACCTTCCTTGCGTTAATGATATGCAAGGTAGGCGTTCCCGTCTTAAAAAATGACTCCGATGCTATTGCGTCAGATTTATACTCCCGGGCAAAAATGACGCCCGGGAGTGGGCGGGTCTAAAAAACCCGCATTTGCGCCGGATTTTAGCGCCTGGGTCAGGGCAGGCGTTAAGGGACCTGTGGGCTCAGAATGAGCCCAGAGGTGCCCTCCCCTGCCCCCAGGGACACCCCCTGCCACCCTTGCCCACCCCAGGAGGACACCCAAGGATGGAGGGACCCACCCCAGGGACATTAAGGTAAGTCCAGGTAAGTTTAAAAAAAAAAAAAAATTGTGGCATAGGGGGGCCTGATTTGTGCCCCCCTACATGCCACTATGCCCAATGACCATGCCCAGGGGACAGAAGTCCCCTGGGCATGGCCATTGGGCAAGGGGGCATGACTCCTGTCTTTGCTAAGACAGGAGTCATTTCAATGGGGGATGGGCATCGTAAAAAAATGGCGCAAATCGGGTTAAGACGATTTTTTTGCCTCAGCCTGACTTGCCCCATTTTTGGACGCCCAAACGCCATTTTTCCCTACGCCGGCGCTGCCTGGTGTACGTGTTTTTTTTTCACGCACACCAGGCAGCGCCGGTCGGCTAACGCCGGCTAACGCCATTCAATAAATACGGCGCCCGCATGGCGCTTCAGAATGGCGTTAGCCGGCGCTAATTTTTTTGGCGCAAAACTGCGGTAGCGCAGTTTTGCGTCAAAAAGTATAAATATGGGCCCATGTGTATTATTTCCTGTCATATCTGGACCATATAAAGGAATAACTTGACCTATTGTCACTGGAACTGTCAATGCATCTGGAGTAGTGTAATTTGTTGGATTCTGTGGTATCATCATTCTTAAACTCTGTCCTGTCTGATTCAAATTTGAATTCTGTCCTGTTAGATTGGGGTTCACATTCTGTTCAACTGGTGCAGTAGGTATATCAAAGGTTGTAATTCTCGGTGTGTCACCTGACTCTCCTGTCTGTATGCTGTTGTATGTAGGTGGATGATTTAACAGAAGCTGATTTATAGACTCATAATCCGGATAAATTTCAGCTGAGTCTGTTGTCTGTTCTGTCTTTTTCTTTCCCTTTGGTTTAGTGATTTCCCCTTCCTCACTCATTAAGGCAGGATATAATCTGGTTCCCTCTATTATGTCTGTTCTCCATGCTTTCTGTTGGTTATTCCATCTTGTTCTGCGCAAGTCCTTATTGCTTTCTTTGGTCTGCCCTCAGACTTCTCTTTCTGCTTCTGATGAACTATGCCTTCCCAAGTATTAAGCGCTTCAAATTGTGCAGGTCTAGGAGGCAGTACCAACTCTCATAAATTTGCCTCAAATTCTCAATAATTCTCAAACTGTGTGCTCCTTAGCATGGAAATCCGAATGCACCTTCTTTCTTAGAAATCTTATGCCATTGCTCAAGGCAAAGACATGCATGAAGACCTATGTTGGACAATACATAATGACCTGATGTACCTTTGGGTGGAGTCTCTACTCCTTCTCTAACTGGAATAAATGTGTCACTTTTCATCAAAGTTTTCAATGCTTTAAAGAACTTCATTTTTCAGATTACAATAAATCACAATTTACTTTTTGATCGCAATGAGGAAGTAATTCTGGGGCATATATAAGAGCCCCTAGTGCCACCGTAGCGCAGCCACAGCGTAATTTATTTTTTACGCTATGGCGCGCTAAAGACACTTTTTCACCTCGCCATATTTACAAAGTGGCCCAGTACATGCATTATGCCACCTTGTAAACCCTTGCCCCACATTATACCTGCACCAGGCATAATTTATGCAATCGGGGCGTCCCGGCACTAGAAGGGCCAGAAAAATGGTGCAGTGAAATTAAACAGATTTCACTGCACCATTTTTGGCATCATTTTTAACACCTACTCAGAGCAGGCATTAAAATGACGACAAAATAGAAACCTATGGGCCTCCTTGCACTTTGCTACAATAGAGTGAACATTTTTGACGCTAGTGTAGCAAAGCACCACAATAGCGTAAAAAATATTGACCCTATTGTGCTAATGACTGCTGTGGTGCGCCGTATTATAAATACAGCACAACCATGGTGTCGTTAGGTGCCAGTAGGGGGGCACAGAAAAAGTGGTGGATCAGCTCTGATGTGCCACTTTTTCTAAAAAATGGGCCACTGTTCCCACAATTCTCTATTTGGCATTCATAACCAATAGCAGCACAATACTCTGGTGGTCATTACAACCCTGGCGGACGGTGTTAAAGCGGCTGTAAGACCGCCAACAGGCCGGCGGTAAATAAATTGCAATTACGAACGTGGCGGAAACCGCCAACAAAGACAGCCACTTTAACACTCAGACCGGCACGGCGGTACAAACAAACAACCCGGTGGTCACCGCCAACAGACAGGCGGGAGGCATTGTACTGCCCGCACTATTATGTAAGGCCAATCCACCACCTTTTCTGGGGCGGATTCACTGCAGATAAAAACACAGCGGAAACAGGAATTACGAAGGGAAAACGCTCACCTCTACACACTCCACGAGGAAGGAGGACACCATGGAACCGGAACTCCAAATTCTCCCTGTGATAGTCTTTCTGCTCCTCTACCAAGAGCACGAACGCCGGCGGCGAAGAACACAGTGAGTACAGCATCTTTGACACAGGGGAGGGGGAGGCAAAAAACAGACACACACACGCAATACCCCCACCCTCACCCACAACACACACACTAATGCATATCAATACATCACAGTTACACCCCCCAAACCCCTCCGGAGGAATGCAAAGACCAAAGAAAATTAGTGTAACCATCGGAATATATTAAAAACAAGTAGGCAGAAATATATATATACACCATGTACAAAAGAAATACCAGGCATAGTAGTCCAGGTACTGCACAAAGAAAGTCCGTGGAACACTGGGACTACACAGTATGGGCGAGGCCCACACAAGATCCCCGACTATGACGGAGAGAACACTGCAGGGGCATCAGAGAGCAAGAAAACAGGCACCTCAGGGGGAGGGAAAGGGGGGGCACCTCAGCTGCTTGAGTGCACAACGCCAAATCCACGAGGGGGCCACATGCCCACGGTTCAATCCTGGGGAGTGCAAAGCCACAGTCTCTCAAGTGGATGACAGTCTCCACTGGTTCTGGAGGGGGACTGGTGCCCAGAGTGCTTCATCCTGTGAAGGACAGAGGTAGTGGATGACAGTCTCCACTGGTTCTGGAGGGGGACTGGTGCCCAGAGTGCTTCATCCTGTAAAGGACAGAGGTAGTGGATGACAGTCTCCACTGGTTCTGGAGGGTGACTGGTGCCCAGAGTGCTTCATCCTGTGAAGGACAGAGGTAGTGGATGACAGTCTCCACTGGTTCTGGAGGGGGACTGGTGCCCACAGTGCTTCATCCTGTGAAGGACAGAGGTAGTGGATGGATCTCTCCACTGGTTCCGGAGGGGGGCTGGTGCCCAGAGTGCTTCATCCTGTTAAGGACAGAGGTAGTGGATGACAGTCTCCACTGGTTCTGGAGGGGGACTGGTGCCCAGAGAGCTTCATCCTGAGAAGGACAGAGGTAGTGGATGGATCTCTCCACTGGTTCTGGAGGGGGACTGGTGCCCAGAGTGCTTCATCCTGTTAAGGACAGAGGTAGTGGATGACAGTGTCCACTGGTTCTGGAGGGGGACTGGTGCCCAGAGTGCATCACTCACCCCATGATGGACCCAGTTGCGTCAGTGCCCCTGCCGCTCATGGGCTAGCGGTGCTTGAGATGGCGGTGCCCTGTTCAGCGGTGCTTGAGATGGCGGTGCCCTGTTCAGCGGGGCTTGAGATGGCAGTGCCCTGTTCAGCGGGGCTTGTGCTGGTGGTCCTTCATGGCCCAGCGGGGCTTGTGCTGGCGGTCCTTCATGGCCCAGCGGGGCTGGTGCTGGCGGTCGGTCCTTCATGGCCCAGCGGGGCTGGTGGTCCTTCATGACCAAGCGGGGCTGGTGCTGGCGGTCCTTCATGGCCCAGCGGGGCTGGTGCTGGCAGTGGCCTCCGGGGCAGCTGGGCTGGGGCTGGCGGTGGCCTCCTGGGCAGCTGGGCTGGGGCTGGCGGTGGCCTCCTGGACAGCTGGGCTGGGGCTTGCGGTGGCCTCCTAGGCAGCTGGGCTGGGGCTGGCGGTGGCCTCCTGGGCAGCTGGTGCTGACGGTGGCCTCCTGGGTAGCTGGGCTGGGGCTGGCGGTGGCCTCCTGGGCAGTGGGGATGATGGCGGTCTTCTCCGCCGTGCTGCTCTTCCCAGACTTGCCGGGTTTCTTGTGGCCCTTCCCCACCTTGGAAGGTGTCACAGCTGACTCCACACTCCCAAAGGGACCCCTGGGAGCGGCTTTGGTGGGTGGAGTCTTCCCCCTCTCCCGACGGGCACTGGCCAACTTCTGATGCTTCACATGTGGGGGACTGTCTGTGCTGTGGCTCCGTGCCACACTGGCTGTCCTGGTGGCCGGTGCACTCCACATACCGGTGACTACAGGCACCACTGGTCCCGGAGATGTTGTGGCTGAGGTGCAACTTCGGGACCTATGAGATGGACGGGGTGGGGGAGGTGTGGGCAGGAAAAGTTTTTTGGACACACTGGGACAGGTAGCTGGAGAGGGTTTGAGAGCAGAGGAAGAGGTGGTGGTAGTCGGAGGTGTACGTTTGGTGACTTTGGGTGAAGGTGCATGCGCTGGAGGCTGTCGTGAGGTGGATGGCTGTTGGGTGGGTGTGTGTCTGCTTTTGTGTATCTTGGGAGGGGGCGTCACAGACACTCTGGGAGAGGACACAGGGGACATGTGAATGGTAGTGGGGGTGGTGACTGCACGTGAGCGGGGTGTGCTGCTGGGTGTGCTGGTGAGGGACGTAGTGGCTGTAGAGGTAGTGCATGCAGGTGTGAGTGTAGACGAGACTGGGAGGGAGGAGGGAGACGATGAGGAGGGGGACACAGTGGAGGCAGTGGCTGCCATCAGTGCTGAGGCCAGAGTCTGAAAAGCTCGGTGAAGGGCCGCCTGACCAGAATGAATGCCCTCCAGGAATGCATTTGTTTGTTGCAACTGCCTTTCTACACCCTGGATGGCATTCAAAATGGTAGACTGCCCAACAGTGAGGTACCTGAGGAGGTCAATGGCCTCCTCACTGAATGCAGCAGGGGTGACTGGGGCAGGGCCTGAGTTGCCTGGGGCGAAGGTGATGCCCACCCTCCTGGGTGAGCGTGCACGGGGCGAAAGCTGAGGGGCTGCTGGGAGGTTGGTGCTGGTAGAGGGGGTTTCAGCTGTACCCGTAGATGCGGGGGACACAGATGTTGCCGCCACCACAAGGGAGCTCCCATCAGAGGACGACTCTGTGTCGCTGGTGTCAGCTCCTGTCCCCGCCGTGGAGCCCCCCTCGCCCTCCGTCACACTGGTGAATTCCGAGTCCATAGTCTCGCCCTCCAGGGCCATGTGGGATGCAGCTCCCTCGTGCTCCGGTGCCACTGCTCCTCCGCCTGATGATGCTAATGCACACAAGAACAGGGAGACCACAAAAAGGGGGGGGACGACAGAAGAAAGACATGTTGAGTGCATGGATCACCGCTACCGTTGGTGGACACGACAGACACAGAAGCCCCCTGCACTACGCCGCGCTCTTGGGCTCCACTGTTCAATTCCTGGGAAATGGCCTACAAGGCTATGTACGACATCTGCACACATAGATGACACAGGGGCATGAATAGCTGTACTTGGCACTCTACAGAGGTGGGCTGGGGTGCCACATGGCCTGCCTTACGGAGGGGCCTTGCCTACGGAACTCGCCCTGGCCTCGGGAAGTCCACAGCCCTCCTCCCCCACCCAGACAACTCCACTGCGTGCAAAGTCAGCAGAATGAGAGTGTACTCACCCCCTTGTGTCTGCTGTGATGCCCTCAAACGCCCATCCAACTCCGGGTAGGCCACCGCCAGGATCCTGAACATCAGGGGGGTCATGCTGCAACGGGCACCCCTCCCACGTTGGGAGGCCATCCCCAGTTGAGCCTCCACAGTCTTTTTGCTCCAGCGGCGAATGTCCTCCCATCTTTTCCGGCAGTGGGTGCTCCGTCTGTGGTAGACCCCCAGGGTCCGGACGTCCTTGGCGATGGCACGCCAAATATCTTTCTTCTGGTGGGCGCTGACCTACATGAAATGTACAGGGGAAGAAGAGAAGTCATTACCAACTGCACCGTCAAAGTGATTGGCCCCCATCCCTACCCTTGCCATGTGGCACATGCATTCACCGTCTTTCATGCACGCAGCACTCTGCCCCCTTCCTTCTTACATCCAGCCCTCTCCACACAGGCATAGCCCATACAACATGCTCCCTGTGTACTTACCTGTTTGTCTGGAGGACCGTAGAGTAGGTTGTACTGGGGGAGGACCCCGTCCACGAGTTTCTCCAACTCCTCTGATGTGAAGGCAGGGGCCCTTTCCCCAGACGCACGAGCCATTGTCTCTTCCAGACCGAGGTCACAGCAGCACTTGCAGTGTAGGTCCTCTCCTGTCGAAGATCAGGTATCGAGTGATTGAACAGATAGAAAATGGTGGTCACGTCCATGGCGGTGCGTACCGTCACTGCCGGCGTACATCGTCATTGGCTCCTGGGACCCATAGGGTCCAATGTTAACCAATGCAGCATTGCGCCGCGGTCTTCGACCGCCTACCGCGGCGGTGTACAACGCCAGCGCAGTTACCTCACATCCCCTTGTCCCACTTTAGAGGTCAGGCAGCCGCCATTTCAGGGGCCCACATGGCTTCATTTTCAACTGCGTCACACATACCTAGGCCTAGACTCAACACACATACAGGCCACCTTTTGTGTATGGATGGTGTTCTGTGTAAACTGTGGGTACGTACCTCTGAGTTGGTTGACTCTGTGCTCGCTGTTGTCCTTCATAGGCACCGTCCGCTGGGACATGTGAGGAGATGACGGCATCCTCCGGTGTACCGACCGTTGGTGGACCTGTTGACAATGGAGGAGCGACATTTGATAATCACCTACAGGCTTGACCGTGCCACAATCCAGGAACTGTGTACCCAGTTGGATCCAGACCTGATGTCAGCAATCCGCCATCCCACAGGAATCCCCCCTCAAGTGCAGGTGCTGTCAGTGCTCCATTTCCTTGCAAGTGGCTCTTTTCAAACAACTGTGGCCATGGCATCAGGGATGTCCCAGCCTATCAGCCTATGCTTTCCAACGTATTGTCCAGAGTGTTGTCTGCCCTTCTGAAATACATGTGGAGCTACATCGTTTTCCCTCAGGTGGAGGATTTGCCTACAGTGAAAGGTGATTTCTATGCCCAGAGACATATCCCCAACATCATAGGTGCCATTGATGGGATCCATGTGGCTTTGCCCTCCCCCCCCTCCCCCCCCACAGGAGTGAACAGGTGTACAGAAACCGGAAGAGTTATCATTCTATGAAGGTACAGATGGTATGTTTGGCAGACCAGTACATCTCCCATGTGAATGCCATGTTCCCTGGCTCAGTGCTTGACTCCTACATCCTGCGGAATAGCAGCATCCCTTATGTGATGGGTCAACTCCAGAGGCACCGTGTGTGGCTATTAGGTGAGCACCTGGAAGCAAGTCATTGGGAATGGTTGTCTGGGTCTGGGGTTATCCCTACAGGTTAGTGTGTGTCTAACAGTTGTCCTTCGCCATTTGCAGGTGACTCTGGTTACTCCAACCTGTCATGGCTACTGACCCCAGTGAGGAATCCCAGGACCAGGGCAGAGGAACGCTACAATGAGGCCCATGGGCGAACTAGGAGGGTGATCGAGCGGACCTTCGGCCTCCTGAAGGCCAGGTTCAGGTGCCTCCATATGACAGGTGGATCCCTATTCTACTCACCAAAGAAGGTGTGCCAGATCATCATGGCCTCCTGTATGCTTCACAACTTGGCTTTGCGATGCCAGGTGCCTTTTCTGCAGGATGGTCCAGATGGTGGTGTTGTGGCAGCTGTGGAGCCTGTGGACAGTGATGAGGAGGAAGCAGAGGAAGAAGACATGCACAACAGGGACTCAGTGATCCTGCAATATTTCCAGTGAGACACAGGTAGGAATCCAAACCTGCCTACTACATGTACTTTGACACTACTATCTCTCTCCTGTCTGTCGTTTTCACCCAGTGTATGGTCACTGAGTTGTCACTTTCCCATACGATTTCACAGATGTGGGTCCCACTGTGTGACATCTGCTTAGATTCCTCATGGACTAGAGCTGTGTGACATAGGTATGTTGACATTACTATTTAAAAAACCATTTTAGCACTGTAATTGCTAATACACTATTTCGAAATCAAAGACAGACTCCAGATCCTTTTTTTGCTTTAGGTGTGTTTATTTAAATGCTCAATATTGGAGGGGGTAGTGAAATGGTGAGGGGTGATGGCGGAGGAGTGTCCATGGCAGAGTCCAGTCTATTAGTCTCACAGGTACATTGCCCATATGGGCATAGGAAGTGGAGCTGGGGCAGTTTAATTATGGACAGGGTGACAAAGTGGGACAGTAGGATGACAATCAGGGTGGTCTCATTTCTTGGCGGGCGTCTTGGCATCATGCTCTGTCTTTGTCCTGGATCTCAGGGACCGTTTGTGGGGTGGTTCTCTGTCTGCAGGGGGTGGGGTGCTGGTGTGGTGGTCATGTGGCGGGCGTCCTATCCACTAGCGCCGGCGGAGGTGGTGGGCAGTTCATCGTCCATGCTAGTGTCAGGGGCCCCTTGTAGTGCCACAGTGTCCCTCCTGGTGTTGGGTAATTCCTTCAGCACCACTACGATGGTGCCCAGGGTGGAGCTGATGGTTCTGAGTTCCTCCCTGAAGCCCATATACTGTTCCTCCTGCATGCGCTGGGTCTCCTGAAACTTGGCCAGTACCGTTACCATTGTCTCCTGGGAGTGGTGGTAGGCTCCCATGATGGAGGAGAGGGCCTCGTGGAGAGTGGGTTCCCTTGGCCTGTCCGCCCCCTGTCGCACAGCAGCCCTCCCAGTTCCCCTGTGTTCCTGGGCCTCCGTCCCCTGGACCGTGTGCCCACTGCCCCCAGGTCCCTGTTGTTGTTGGGGTGGTGGGTTATCCTGGGTTCCCTGTAGTGGTGGACACACTGCTGATTGACGTGTCCTGGGGACGGAGGTATGGGCCCGTTTGGTGGGTGCTGTGATGGTGCTTTCAGAGGGGGGAAGGTCTGTGGTGGCCTGTGCCTGTATGAGGGGAACCGACTGTCCCGAGGTCCCCGATGGTCCGGGCTGGTCATCTAGATCCAGTTGGACAGAGGTGCTGTCATCACTGTGGGCCTCTTCTGTTGGTGCTGTGGACATGTGTGGACCCTCCTGTCCGGTGACGTTGGGTAGGGGTCCTGCAGGGGTATAAAAGGATGTTTATTAAATCTGTGTGTGTAATGGTGTGCAATGGGTGGGTGCCCGTGTACCCCAGTGCTAGCATTCCTGTGTGGGAGCTTGTGTGATGATGGTTTAGGGGGTGTATGGGTATGTGCAGTGGGCATGCTTTGGTGATGGGTGTCCATGCTTTGTTATTGCATGCAGGGCTTGGTGTTAGGATGTGTGGTTTGTGATGCTGGGACATATGTGAGGAGTTGGGGTGCTGGGGGTGATGGTGAGGGTATGTGATAGCATGCAGGTAGGGTGGGGGATGTAATAGTAAAGCTTTGACTTTCCAGAGTCCATTCCTCCACCTACTCCTGCGAGGCCCTCAGGATGCAGAATCGCCAAGACCTGCTCCTCCCATATTGTTAGTTGTGGGGGAGGAGGTGGGGGTCAGCCGCCAGTCCGCTGAACTGCCAGGTGATGTCTTGAGACCACGGAACGCACCTTCCCCCGTAGGTCGTTCTACCTCTTACTGGTGTCCTCCCGATTTCTTGGGTGCTGTCCCACTGCGTTGACCCTGTCCACTATTCTTCGCCATAGCTCCATCTTCCTAGCTATGGAGGTGTGCTGCACCTGTGCTCCTAATAGCTGTGGCTCTACCCGGACGATTTCCTCCACCATGACCCTGAGCTCCTCCTCCGAGAACCTGGGGTGTCTTTGCCATGCCATGGAGTGGTGTAAGTGATGTGTGGGGTGGAGTGTGTAGTGATAAGTGTAGTGATATGTAGTGGTGTGTTGTGTGAGGTGCGTGGAAGTTGTGTGGGTGATGGTGTTGTGTGCCTGTGGATGCTGTTGTTCTTGCTGGTGGTGTCTCTCTCTGGCCTTCTTTCGGAAGTTTTTGTCGTGGGGGTTTGTGGGTGTTGTGGGTGTGTGTTTTATATTGTACTGGGTGTGTGGGAGTGGTGTGTGTATGTGTATCAGGTGTGTGTATTTTGAATTGTCCAATTTGGCTGTGTTTTGTAAGAGTGTGTGTATTTTGATTCGTGTGTCGTGATAGTGTGGGCGTATTTCTGTTGGCGTGATGGTGGAGGTTTTGTTTTTGCCAGTTTATCACTGACCTTTGGTGTGGCGGACTTGTGTGGGTGTCTGACTTTTGGCGGATTCTGAGATGTGGGTCATAATAGCTGTGGCGGATTTCCGCGGCCTCGGCGGTGTGTTGGCGGTCTTCTGCACGGCGGTAAGTGGCTTTTACCGCCAATGTTGTAATGACCGCCTCTGTGACATAGTCCACCAATACCAGTGCAGCTTCACACCAACCGACCTATACCAGCGCGGCACAATGTGATGTCAATCTCACTTCTGGCAGAAGTTCACTTTCCTTTACAATTTCTCAGTTGTCACTCTTGCATGCAAACCTAAATGCAAAATATTGTGAGCAAACATTCAACAACAACTCTGCTTCACTAAAGGATCGAGTAATCAAACACTTTAAAAGCAGCATGAAGATATGCTTTCAGAACTTTAATGCAAATGAGACTCAACCAGCGGATTTCACTCGGATTGATACAATTCCTCTCCGTGCACTCAAGATTCACTAATACCAGTGTCTCACACAAAGAATACTACTGGTACTGGTGATGACATCTCATGATCTGCATCATACACAGCAGACAAAAATAACATTAACCAAGTGTTTTCTACACTTGTATGGTATCCTGGCATCTTAGGCCACTGCGGACCCATTACCAAACTCAACTTCTTAGCATAAAGTGCCACATTCACACAACAACTTCAAAAACTCTGGAAAAAAACACTTCACAAACATCACACTTCTCTGCAAGCTTAAGTAAAAGCGGTGCAAAGTGCAACCCTATTAAACTCAGGGGTCCGTGCAAAGGAACCATGGTGGAAGTCCTTTAATCCCCGAACTAACCATAAGGTCAGAATTTGGGCTTGGTCTGAGCAATTTCATAATGGGATATGCTAATTCCATGTTGCTATCTCCCGATTACTATCCCTTAGTACTATCTCTCCCCCATGGAAGGGACCAGACCTCTGATACCAGATTTGATGGAGCATTTCTATATGCTCTAATTTGAGGTCAATTAATCTTTTTCACCCTAGCAAGGGGTAGGAATTAGTGATGCATAACGATCAAGAACAATCAGCACACAGTGTAACCAATCAGGCCACACAATGAAAACCCAAATCGGAAATAAAGTTAAGGGGTTTTATTACAAACGTATACTCAGGTTAACGTAGACAATTCTCAAAAACAGGCTGTAGAGATACAGTAACACCACTGGATGTCCGAACCTCTGAATGAAATGCAATCTAATCAACATTAAGCAAGCTAAGCACTCAATAACAGCGATATGGAATAATAACAACACCACCTGGTGTTCAGAAAATAAATGTTGACCAATTCATCCTAATGCTAGTGCAAATTAGAATCATCTAAAATAGCTAGCAAAGACAAAGGAAATCTTCCAAAGTCAGTGTTAGAAATGGGGTCTTTGGTTGACAGTCAGGTTACCCCCTGTTCAAGCAAGGACCCTCACTCTAGTCAGGGTAAAAGAGAATCACCCTCAGCTAACCCCTGCTTACCTCCTTGGTAGCTTGGCAGAGCAGTAGGCTTAACTTCAGAGTGCTAGGTGTAAAGTATTTGTACCAACACACACAGTAACTTAATGAAAACACTACAAAACGGCACAACACAGGTTTAGAAAAATAGGAAATATTTATCTAAACAAAACAAGACCAAAATGACAAAAATCCACAGTACAAAAGTCAAGTTATCAATAAAAATGCACAAAGGGTCTTTAAGTAGTTTTAGAAACACACTAAGGGGGTCATTCTGACTCCCGCCGGGCGCGGTCACTGCGCGCCCGGCGGGAGCCGCCAAAATACCGTACCGCGGTCGGAAGACCGCGGTGGGTATTTTGAGGTTTCCCCTGGGCTGGCGGGCGGCCTCCAAAAGGCTGCCCGCCAGCCCAGGGGAAACCGTCCTTCCCACGATGAAGCCGGCTCGTAATCGAGCCGGCGGAGTAGGAAGGTGCGACGGGTGCTACTGCACCCGTCGCATATTTCACTGTCTGCTAAGCAGACAGTGAAATACAAGCGGGGCCCTCTTACAGGGGCCCCTGCGGTGCCCATGCCATTGGCATGGGCACTGCAGGGGCCCCCAGGGGCCCCGTGACACCCCCTACCGCCATCCTGTTCCTGGCGGGCGAACCGCCAGGAACAGGATGGCGGTAGGGGGTGTCAGAATCCCCTCGGCGGCGCAGCAAGCTGCGCCGCCTTGGAGGATTCCAACGGGCAGTGGTAAACCGGCGGGAGACGCCGGTTTACCCTTTCTGACCGCGGCTGAACCGCCGCGGTCAGAATGCCCTCGGGAGCACCGCCAGACTGTTGGCGGTGCTCCCGTGGTCGGTGGTGTTAGGCCCATATTTATACTTTTTGACGCAAAACTGCGCCAACGCAGTTTTGCGTCAAAAAAATTAGCGCCGGCTAACGCCATTCTGAAGCGCCATGCGGGCGCCGTATTTATTGAATGACGTTAGCCGGCGTTAGCCGCCGGCGCCGTCTGGTGTGCGTTAAAAAAAACGACGTACACCAGGCAGCGCCGGCGTAGGGGGATATGGAGCTTGGGCGTCAAGAAATGGGGCAAGTCAGGTTGAGGCAATTTTTTCGCCTCAACCCGATTTGCGCCATTTTTTTTCACTCCCAACCCCCATAGAAATGACTCCTGTCTTAGCAAAGACAGGAGTCATGCCCCCTTGCCCAATGGCCATGCCCAGGGGACTTCTGTCCCCTGGGCATGGTCATTGGGCATAGTGGCATGTAGGGGGGCACAAATCAGGCCCCCCTATGCCACAAAAAAAATAAAAAAATAAAACTTACCTGAACTTACCTTAATGTCCCTGGGATGGGTCCCTCCAGCCTTGGGTGTCCTCCTGGGGTGGGCATGGGTGACAGGGGGTGTCCCTGGGGTCATGGGGGGGCACCTCTGGGCTCCTTCAGAGCCCACAGATCCCTTAACGCCTGCCTTTTGCAGGCGCTAAAAAACGGCGCAAAAGCGGCCGTACGTCATTTTTTTTGACCCACCCACTCCCGGGCGTGATTTTTGCCCGGGAGTATAAATCCCACGCACATGCCTCAGAGTCGATTTTTTAGACGGGAACGCCTACCTTGCATATAATTAACGCAAAGTAGGTGTCCACGCTAAAAAATGACGCTAACTCCATGGACTTTGGCGCTAGACGCGTCTAACGCCAAAGTATAAATATGGAGTTAGTTTTGCGTCGAAATTGCGTCAAAAAAAATGACGCAATTTCGGCGCAAACGGAGTATAAATATGCCCCTTAGTGTGAAAAAGTACCTTGGGTGCGTCACAAATAACCCTGCACGGGCGAGTGCGCATCAAAAAGGGCTTGCGATGCGTTGATTCCACTCACAAGAGGTACCTTGTGTCGTTTTTACCCAGCGGTACTTGAGTCAGAAATCCAGCCGCATGTTGATCCGAAAACCCCGCAGCGCGAGTTGTGATCACCCAGCCTCCGTCAGTGATGCTGCGCGTTGTTTCTCCTGCTCTGCGTGTCGTTTCTCCTGCTTTGTGCATCGATTCTTCGGTCGCGTTTCCGGCGAGCGTTGATTTTCAGCTGTGGAGCTGGCGGCTCATCGTTTCTTCAGCCGCAGATCAGTGTTGCGTCGATCTTTTCCCCGCACAGCGCTCTGTGCATGGATTTCTTAGGCTGCCAGCTTCTCCTTTCAGGGTCCCAGGAACTGGATGGGCACCACAGGGAAGAGTAGAAGTCTCTCCAGAGACTCCAGGTGCTGGCAGAGAGAAGTCTTTCCTGTCCCTGAGACTTCAAACAACAGGAGGCAAGCTCTAAATCAAGCCCTTGAAGATTTCTTCTCAAGGTGGAAGGCACACAAAGTCCAGTCTTTGCCCTCTTACTCTGACAGAGGCAGGAACTGCAGGATAGCTCCACAAAGCACAGTCACAGGCAGGGCAGCTCTTCTTCCTCAGCTCTTCAGCTCTTCTCCAGGCAGAGGTTCCTCTTGTTTGCAGAAGTGTTTCTAAAGTCTGTGGTTTTGGGTGCCCTGCTTATACCCAATTTCTACTTTGAAGTAGGCCTACTTCAAAGTAAAGTCTATTTTGAATGTGAAATCATGCCTTGCCCAGGCCAGGCCCCAGACACTCACCAGGGGGTTGGAGACTGCATTGTGTGAGGGCAGGCACAGCCCTTTCAGGTGTGAGTGACCACCCCTCCCCTCCCTCCTAGCACAGATGGCTCATCAGGAAATGCAGACTACACCCCAGCTCCCTTTGTGTCACTGTCTAGTGTGAGGTGCAAACAGCCCAACTGTCAAACTGACCCAGACAGGGAATCCACAAACAGGTAGTCACAGAAATGGTATAAGCAAGAAAAAGCTCACTTTCTAAAAGTGGCATTTTCAAACACACAATCTCAAAACCAACTTTACTAAAAGATATATCTTTAAATTGTGAGCTCAGAGACCCCAAACATGTCCATCCACTCCCAAAGGGAATCTACACTTTAATCAGATTTAGAGGTAGCCCCCATGTTAACCTATGAGAGGGACATGCCTTGCAACAGTGAAAAACGAATTTAGCAATATTTCACCGTCAGGACATATAAAACACATTACTATTTGTCCTACGTTAACCGTACACTGCACCCTGCCTTTGGGGCTACCTAGGGCCTACCTTAGGGGTGTCTGACATGTAAGAAAAGGGAAGGTTTAGGCATGGCAAGTTGGTACACTTGCCAAGTCTAAGTCACAGTTAAAACCACACACACAGACACTGCAGTGGCAGGTCTGAGACATGATTACAGAGCTACTTACGTGGGTGGCACAACCAGTGCTGCAGGCCCACTAGTAGCATTTGATTTACAGACCCAGGCACCTCCAGTGCACTTTACTGGGGACTTACTAGTAAATCAAAAATGCCAATCACGGATAAGCCAATTACATACACATTTTGTAAAGGGGCACTTGCACTTTAGCACTGGTTAGCAGTGGTAAAGTGCCCAGAGTAACAAAAACAGTAAAATCGGAGTCCAGCACACATCCACAACCAGGGGAACAGAGGCAAAAAGTTAAGGGAGACAACGCCAAGGATGAAAAGTCTAACAGCCAGCATGTCACTAGTTGACGTGGCCAAGTTACAAAACATGGGGGCTAAAAAGTAAAAAGGAAATAAAAGAGAAAAAAAATGGAAAAATGACAACTGGGTTAAAATAAAGTTAGCTAAAGTTGGCAAGAAGCGAGTAAAAAGGAAAGGTTTCAGCATATCAGATGCTTCGTCAAGAGTCTTCTCATGAGTCAAAGAAAAACTCAGGGGCATATTTACTACGAGAAATTGGCGTAGTGCAGCAGTGCAAGCCTTTTTGTTGTGCTGCCCTTTCCCCAATTTGAAATTTGAAAGGACAGGAATGCCCTGTACTTGCAAGATACAGTGCATTCCTGTCCTTTCAGCATGTGCTGGCACACAATTTACTCCCAATTTACTCCCATATTTACAAGTGGCCTGTGCCGCGGCTGCGTAACATTTTGGGATGCACCAGTTACGCAAGCTGCTCACCCATATCTACATGGTCACGCAAAGCCGCTTTGTGTAGCTTTCATGGCCTTGTAGATATGGAGTAAGGCAACGTGACGCAAGTCGCTGTGTTGCCTTACTTTGCGTCAGGGAGACGTTTCCATGGTTGTTGCGTGGGTGTTACCAAGCAACATCTATGGAGTTTGACGCATTCTCAGATTTACAAGGTTTTGTAAACCTGGGAATGCGTCAAAAGCGTATGCCACTGCAGGGGTGGCTTAAAAATAGCACAACGGGGAGAAATATCTTTATTTCTTCCCGTTTTTCCCTCAACACACATAGAACACATAGAAGGAGGAAATCGCCTCCATTGATTTTTTTGTGCAGGAAGTTTAGCGCCAGTGCTAGGGGAAACACAGGGATGTGCCATATTTGTGTAGATTTAGCGCATCCCTGCGTTTCAGAAGTGACGCAGCGTGGCACTGTCAAATTTGGCACAGCACCGTGCTGAGCCACTTCTGTGGAAATGTACCCTGAACACTCCGGCCCTCATACAACCATGGCGGTAAATCCCGCTTACTGCTGTGCTGAAGGCTGCCAACATACCGTGGCGACGGTGGAAATCCGCTGCAGGTATTACGACCCACATCTTGGAATCTGCCACAATACAGACACCCACACAAGTCCGCCACACCAAAGGTCAGTGATAAACTGGCGATAGCAAAACCTACACCGTCACGCCAACAAGAATACACTCACACTATCACGACCCACAAATCAACTTCAGCGGTCTTTCAACTGCGGTCATCCATTGGTGGTACACACCGCCGCGCTCAAAATACACACACATTTACAAAACACAACCACACTGGACAATTCAAAACACACACACCACACCCACATACTCACAACACTATAAAACACACACCCACATTACCCACAAACCCTTACAACAAATTTTTTTGGGAAAAAGCTGAGAGAGAGAGAATAGCAAACACAACACCAGCATCCACAGGCACACAACACCATCACTCATACAACATCCACGCACCTCAAACCACACACCCCAACACAACACATCACACAGCACAACAAACATCACCTCACACATCACCCACACCACATCATGGCACCTCAAAGACACCCCAGGTTTTCTGAGGAGGAGCTCTGGGTCATGGTGGAGGAAATCATCCGGGTAGAGCCACAGCTTTTCGGATCACAAGTGCAGCACACCTCCATTGCTAGGAAGATGGAGCTATGGCGGAGAATTGTCGACGGGGTCAAGGCAGTGCGACAGCATCCAAGAACACAGGATGACATCAGGAAGAGGTGGAACGACCTACGGGGGAAGGTGCGTTCCGTGGTATCCAGACACCAGATTGCTGTACGGAGGACTGGCGGTGGACCCTCACCTCCTCCCCCACAACTAGCAACATGGGAGGAGCAAGTCTTGGCAATACTGCATCCTGAGGGCCTCGCAGGAGTAGCAGGAGGACTGGACTCTGGTAAGTCATATCTTATTTACCATATCCCTCCACCCCACCTGCATGCCATCACATACCTCCATCACTACAACACCTCACATATGCCCCACAGGCCCTGCATGCAACACCTATGCATGGACCCCCATCACCAAAGCATGTCCAGTACAGATACCCACCCAGAACGCAAAACAACAATCACACAAGGGCAAACACAATAATGCAAGCACAGGAGTAGAGGGTAACTCACCCAATGCACAAGATGGCACATACAGATCCTAAAACTATGCATTTACACCCCAACAGGTCCCATACCCAATGTCACCGGACAGGAGGTGCCAGACATATCCAGTAGCCCCACAGAAGAGGCCCACAGTGATGACAGCAGCTCTGCACGCCTGGATCAAGATGACCAGCCGGGCCCATCAGGGACCTCTGGACAGTCGGTTCCCCTGCCACTGTCAGAAGCCACCACAGACCCTCCCCCTCAGGAAACACCACCACAGCACCCACCTAGCGGGCCCATGCCACTGTCCCCAGGACACGTCAGTCAGCAGTGTTTCCACCACTACAGGGACCCCAGGCAAACCCACCAACCCAAGACAATCAGGGACCTGGGGTCAGTGGCAGTGGGCACATGGTTCAGGGGACAGAGGCACAGGACAACAGGGAAGCTGGGAGGACTGCTGTGTGACAGGGGGAGGACAGGCCCAGGGAATCCACTTTCCATGAGGCACTCTCCAACATCATGGGAGCATACCACCATTCCCAGGAGACCATGGGCACGGTACTGGCCAAGTTTCAGGAGACCCAGCGGCTGCAGGAGGAACACTACCTTGGGATCAGGGAGGACTTGAAGTTTATTAACACCACCCTGGTCACCATTGCAGGGGTGCTGGCAGACCTGGCCAACACCATGAGGGACACAGTGGCACACAAACGGACCCCTGACACTAGCCTGCACGATGAACAGCCCTCCACCTCAGCCGGCGCTAGTGGACTGGAGGCACCGCCACAGGACCAACAGGCCACCAGCACCCCACCCCATGCAGAAGGAGAACCAGTCCGCAAACGGTCCCTGAGATCCAGGAACAAGAAAGACAACATTGCCAAGATCCCCGCCAGGAAATAAGGCCCTCCTTCTGTCCTACTTTGTCACCCTGTCCACCTTAAACTGCCATTGCTCCCCTTCCTATGCTCCCATGGACAATGCACCTGTGAGACCAAGAGACTGAACTCTACCATGGACATTCCTCCACCATCACCCCAGCCCATTGCACACCCCCTCCACTTATTTGCACAGAAATAAACACCCTTGAATCACAAATCAATCTGGAGTCAGTCTGTACTTTCACAAATGTGTAATTGCAACCTCTCAGAAATATAGCAATGTCAATGTACATGTTCACATACCAATATTACACAGTTGTTGGCCAGCAGTAAACATAGCAGAGGGCACAAAGTGGGACCCAGATCTGTGAAATGGAAAGGCAAAGTGACATGTCAGGGTCCATACACAGAGTTAAAAAGCAGATTTATGCTAGGTCCTACCATAGTATGAGATGTGGGAAGCAGTCCCATCCTCTTACCTCTGTCTCACTGGAAGTATTGGATGATGATGTTGTTACGGTTGTCTACATCTTCTTCTTCTGCCTACTCTTCTTCACTGTCCACAGGCTCCACAGCTGCCACAAGACCACCATCAGGCCCATCCTCCTGCAGAAAAGTCCCCTGGTGGTGCAAAGCCAGGTTGTGCAACATACAGCATGCCATGATTATCTGGCACACCTTCTTCGATGAGTAGTATAGGGATCCACCTGTCAGATGAAGGCACCGGAATCTGGCCTTCAGGAGGCCGAAGGTGCGCTCTATTATCCTCCTAGTTCGCCCATGTGCCTCATTGTAGCATTCCTCTGCCCTTGTCCTGGGATTCCTCACTGGGGTCATTAGCCATGACAGATGGGGTAACCAGAGTCACCTGCATATATCGAGGGACAACTCTTAGACATCCTCCAAACATTAGGGAATCTCCCATACCCAGACACCTATTTAAACTGTGTGGGGACCTTGGGCTCACCTATTAGCCACACACGGTGCCTCTGGAGTTGCCCCATCATATAAAGGACGCTGCTATTCCTCAAAATGTAAGCATCATGCACAGAGCCTGGATACTTGGCATTCACATGGGAGATGTACTGGTCTGCCAAACACACCATCTGCACATTCATTGAATGGTAGCTTTTCCAGTTTCTGTACACCTGTTCCTTCCTGCGGGGGGGGACAAATGCCACAAATGGTGTTGGGGATATGTCCCAGGGCATAAAAGTCACCTTTCACTGTGGGCAGATCCTCCACCTGAGGGAAAACGATGTAGCTGCGCATGTGTTTCAGCAGGGCAGATAAAACTCTGGACAACACGTTAGAGAACATTGTCTGTGACATCCCTGATGCCATGGTTACTGTTGTTTGAAAAGACCCACTTGCCAGGAAATGGAGCACTGACAGGACCTGCACTAGAGGGGGGATTCCTGTGGATAGCTGACATCAGGTCTGGCTCCAACTGGGCACACAGTTCCTGGATTGTTGCATGATCAAGTTTGTAAGTGATAATGATGTGTCTGTCTTCCATTGTCGACAGGTCCACCAGGGGTCTGTACAGCGGAGGATACCGCCATCTCATCACCTGCCACAGCGGACGTGCCCTATGGAGGAGAACGGCGAGCAGTGGGTCATACACCACATAGGTTTTACAAGGATGTTTTGCACAATCGTGAAATTATCTCTATGTGCCTTTGTCTGTCCGTATTCCTGGCCTAAATTGGTGTGATGCAGTTATTTGGCCTGCCATGTGGCCCCCTGAAATGGCAGCTGCCTGACCTGTAAGGAGGGACAAGGGGAAATGAGGTAACTGCGCTGGCGTTGTACAGCGTCGCGGTAGGCGGTCGAAGACCGCTGCACAATTCAGCATTGGTTATCATTGGGCCCTATGGGTTCCAGGAGCCAATGACGATGTACGCCAGCGGTGACGGTACGCACCGCCGCAGACGTGACCGCCATTTTCTATCTGTTCACTCACTTGATACCTGACCTTCAACAGGAGAGGACCTACACTGCAAGTGCTGCTGTGACCTGCGTCTGGAAGCGACAATGGCTACAGTGTCTGGGGAAAGGGCCCCTGCCTTCACTGCAGAGGAGTTGGAGAAACTGGTGGATGGGGTCCTTCCCCAGTACACGCTAATCTCTGGTCCTCCAGACAAACAGGTGAGTGAACCGTGTGCATGGTGGATGGGACATGATTGTATGGAGTGTCGTGGATGGAAGAGACAGGGGGGGACAGGCCAGCATGTGAGGATGGTGAGTGTATGTTTTTCTGGGACAGGGTGGGAGGGTTGTGGCCAATGTGTGAGAGGAACTGTACGGGAAAGTAACATCCTTTTTAACTTCACTATTCCTCTAGGTCAGCGCTCACCAGAAGAAGGGTATTTGACGTGCCATCGCCAAGGGAGTGTTGACCTTGGGGGTCTACCATAGACGGAGCACCCACTGCCGCAAAAGATGGGAGGACCTGCGCCGCTGGAGCAAGAAGACGGCGGAGGCCCAGATGGGAATGGCCTCAAAACGTGGAAGGGGTGCCCATTGCACCATGACCCCCCTGATGTACCGGATCCTGGTGGTGGCATATCTGGAGTTGGATGGTCACTTGAGGGCATCACAGCAGCCACAAGGGGGTGAGTACACTCTCACTCAGCTGACTCTGTGCGCTTGACGAGGTGTCTGGGTAGGGGAGGTGGGCTGTGGGTTCCCCTAGCCCAGGGCAGACGCGCAAAGGTAGATCCATTGATTTGCAGGCTCATTCCCACTCCAACCCCAAAGGTGGTATTTGCCCTCTACACCTAGTCGGTCTCCCATGGGTTCCAGCTGTGCATGTAATGGGTCTAGACAGAGTCCCCCTTGGGCATGTGCTTTTCCCCTGCACCGTTAGTGCATGGCTTAGTGCATAGGGCTGCTCCCTGTGTGTTGTGTCTGCCAACGGTAGTGGTATTGCAGGCATTCACTATGTGTCTCCTCTGTCTTCCCCCCCCTTTTTGTTTTGTCACCCTGTCCTTACGTGCATTAGCATCATCTGGCGGACGAGCATTGGCACCAGAGCAGGAGGGAGCTGCAACCCACATGGCCCTGGAGGGTGAAGTAATGGAGTCAGAAGGCACCAGTGGGACGGAGAGCGAGGGGAACTCCACGATGGGGACATGAGCAGACACCAGCGACATCGACTCCTTATCTGATGGGAGCTCCCTTGCGGTGGCGGGCACCTCTGTGCCCACCGCATCAACAGGTACAGCTGCCACCCCCCCACCAGCACCGCCCTCCCAGCAGCCCCTCATCGAGTTTCCCGTGCCCGTTCACCCAGGAGGGTGGGCATCTCCTTCGCCCCATGCACCTCAGGCCCTGCCCAGTCAGCCCTGCTGCCCTCAGTGAGGAGGCTATTGACCTCCTGAGATCCCTCACTGTTGGGCAATCAACC
This sequence comes from Pleurodeles waltl, assembly GCF_031143425.1. Classification (NCBI taxonomy): domain Eukaryota; kingdom Metazoa; phylum Chordata; class Amphibia; order Caudata; family Salamandridae; genus Pleurodeles; species Pleurodeles waltl. Next base: position 1,984,844,008 of record NC_090440.1, on the reverse strand, counting down.
ATTTTGAATGCCATCCAGGGTGTTGAGAGGCATTTGCAGCAAACAAATGCATACCTGGAGGGCATTCATTCTGGCGTGGCGGCCCAACAGAGAGCATTTCAGGCTCTGGCCTCAGCACTGATGGCAGCCATTGTCCCTGTATCCAGCCTCTCCCCTCCAACTCCCTCCACCTAGACCCAATCCCCTACCCATCAGCCTATCCCAAGCACACCATCAGACCAGAATGCACACTCATCAACACACAAGAGTGGACATGGCAAACATAAACACCACACATCCCACAGGCACTCACACAAGCACCATCTCCATGCAGACACACCAACATCAATGCCTCCACTGTGTCCCCCTCCTCCACGTCCTCCTCCTCCTCCCTCCCTGTCTCGTCTCCACTCACACCTGCATGCACTACATCTTCATCCACTAACTCCATCACCAGCACGCCCATCACCACACACCGCTCACGTGCAATCACCGCCCCCACTACCATTCACACATCCCCTGTGTCCTCTCCCAGTGTGTCTGTGAGCCCTCCTCCCAAACTACACAAACGCAGGCACACACCCACCCAACAGCCATCCACCTCACAGCAGCCTCTGGCCCATGCACCTTCACCCAAATTCAGCAGATGTACACCTCCCACAACCACTACCTCTTCCTCCACTCCCAAACCCCTCCATCTTCCTGTCCCTGGGTGTCTAAGAAACTCTTCCTGGCTAACATTGACCTCTTCCCTACACCTCCTCCCCGTCATTCCCCGAGGGCCAGCACCTCTGCCACCAAATCTTCCAGCACTGTGGTCTCAGCAAGTCCGGTCACATCGCAGGCGGCACCCATCAGGGCTGCCTGTGTGCCACCTAGCGAGGCCAAGGATCAGCCCATTCCGCCACCTGCCAAGGTGAAGAAGGTGCCCACATGCCGGAAGGAGAAGCCGCACCAACCACCCAGCAAGGGCTCCTCCAAGCCAAAACAAGACAGTGCCAAGGGACCAGCAGCAACATCAAAGGTGGGAAAGGGACACAAGGCGAAGGGCAAGTCACGACAGGGCACGGAGCCTCCGGCTGAAGGACCAGAGTCACCCCTTTTGTCAACCAGAACATCAACCTGTACGGCCTTGGACACCGCCACCTGCACCACCACCTGCACGTCTGCTGCGTCAGCAACAGTCCCCAGCATCATCCCCAGTGGGCAGCCGTCCGAGGATGCAGGAGATGTCCTGTTATGTCCCTCCACAGGTGCTGACATATGCACCACCGCCAGCATCTCCGCCACAGACACTGCCGCAACCACCACCACCAGCCCCGTGACGTGCTCAGACAGTGCCACCACAGCTGACATGGCTATCATCCCCAGAGGGCAGCCATCTGAGGCTGCAGGAGACGTCCTGAACCCTGCACAGCGTAGATGAGGCACGACAACCAGCACTGTTTGTACCTGCAGGTGGCAGGCGAAGTCGCAGCAGGGTGGAGTGTGTCTCTGCCTCCATGGAGTATCATGCTACCTGTTCCCAGGCAATCTCGTGGCACACACACCCAGATGAGGGAATGGGACCTCCCACACTGCATGTGAAGCACTCTGGGCATAATGCCCCCTACAGAACCAGTAGAGAAAGGCATCCACTCCCCCAGTCCTTGGCAGGATGAAGCACTCTGGGCACTAAGCCCCCTCCAGAACCAGTTGAGATATGCATCCACTACCCCAGTCCTTGGCAGGATGAAGCACTCTGGGCACAATGCCCCCTCCAGAACCAGTGGAGAAAAGCATCCACTCCCCCAGTCCTTGGCAGGATGAAGCACTCTGGGCACTAAGCCCCCTCCAGAACCAGTGGAGATGTGCATCAACTCCCCCAGTCCTTGGCAAGATGAAGCACTCTGGGCACTAATCCCCCTCCAGAACCAGTGGAGATATGCATCCACTCCCCCAGTCCTTGGCAAGATGAAGCACTCTGGGCACTAAGCCCCCTCCAGAACCAGTAGAGAATGACGTCCACTTGAGAGACTGTGGATTTGCACTCCCCAGTATAAAGCAGTGGGCAACCCACCCACTGGAGAGACTTGAGAGACTGTGGCTTTGCACTCCCCAGGATAAAGCAGTGGGCAACCTACCCACTGAAGAGACTTGAGAGACTGTGGCTTTGCACTCCCCAGGACCAAACTGTGGGCATGGAGCCCCCTCGTGGAGCAGTGGCGTCGTCCATTCATCCGGCTAAGGTGTCCCCCCCTCCCCCTGAGGTGCCTGTTTATTTTCGATCTGATGCCCTAGCAGTGTTCTCTCTGTTTCGAGTCAGGTATCATGTGTGGGCTACAGCCATGCATTTTAGGACCACTGGTCCACGACAATGATTTCATTACTATCCGGACTTGTGTAGTTGGTATACATATTTGTATATACTGATATTTGGATTTGGCCTATCTGATTTTTCAATGATTACACTTGTTACAATCATTTCATTTTGTCCTTGCGTTCTTCCAGGGGGTCAGTACTCACCGTGGTCATCGCCGGTGTCTTTGCTGCTCCTGATACAAGAGGAGGTAAACCAACATGGGCAGGACCTGTAACTCGGGCTCCATGGCGTCCTGGTTCCTCATTGGGTGTTGAGAGGTGAGTGGTTTCCGTTCCACAGACTGTTTCTGCCATGCTTTTGATGGCGTTGGTTCCGCCCCGGAAAAGGTGGTGGATAGGCCTCTTGTTATACAGTGGGCGGAACCTTGTCTTCCGCCTGTCTGTTGGCGGTTACCACCGCGGTGTTTGTTTCTACCGCTTTGGTGGTCGGAATGTTAATGTGGCTGTCTATGTTGGCGGTTTCCGCCATGGTCGTGATCACATTTTGTTTACCGCCGGCCTGTTGCCGGTATTTCCGCCGCTTTAACACCGACCGCCAGGGTTGTAATGAGGGCCTCTGTGTGTACCATCCTCAAGTATGCATTCCCAGGCTCTCTATGAGTAAAATAATAGCACATCTATTTTCAAACTAACATCATGTGAAAGGCATCTCAAAGAAATGATACGTTAGCCAAAAAAAAGATAAACAGTTTCCCATATTATATTAGGCTATGGCCTAGCAGGCCTACCACGGCTAAGCTAAAGCAAAGTCAGAAATTAAACATATAAACTTCTATAGTTATAAATTGTCAGTAATAGTTCTTGTTTAAACTTCATGTTACAGTAAATACAAATGAAATAACTCATTAATACTTGTAAGTAAAATGATTGCGAACTACGGCTATATTTATGGATGGTTGGCGTCGCCTTTGCACCATTTATTTTGGCGCTAAAATGGCGCTAACCTAACTCCATATTTATATTTTGTCGCTTGATCCATCTAGCATCAAAATATTGGAGTTAGCACCATGTTTAGCATGCGCAAACTCACCTTGCATCAATTAGATGCAAGGTATTCGTTCCCATCCTAATAATGATGCTATGATGCCAGCCCCCAGCACATTATTTAACTCTCGGCGCAGAAACGACACATGGGTCGGCGGCAGACCTAAATAAGGGGGCTAAGCCCGCTTAGCAACATTATTTAACGCCTGGGTCAGACCATTCGTTAAAGTGCAGGTAGGCCAATTTCCATGGTGAAACACCATGGAATGGGCACAAAGATGCCCACCCCAAGAACCAGCAACACCACCACCCATACCACAGGGACACTACAGGAGGAGGGACCCCATCCCAGGTAAGTTTAGGTGAGTATATTTTATATTTGTAAAGTGCCTTTGCCTGACACCGGGTACTTTGGGCTTGCCCAGGGTACACTGGTCCCCTGTGGTGGGTATTGGGGTGGTGGGCATGACTCCTGTCTAAGCTTAGACAGGAGTCATATTTTTGACTGCTTGTGCATCAGTAAATTAAGCTAGGCTGACTAGCGGCAAAACTTTTCCTGCTAACCAGCCTAAAGTCATTTCTTTCCCATAAGCGCCATTCCCCCTAACGCCACCGCCCCCCCCCCCCCCCCCCCCCCAGCTAGCATCTTTTTTTTTTTTTATGCTAGCCATTCCTTAGCACCATTGTGCGTCATTCCATAAATATGGCACACAGATGGCTTTAAGGAATGGCATTATCAGGCATTAAGAAAAATTATGCAAAACTGCATTGGTGCAGTTGTGCATCATTTTTCATAAATATGCCCCCACATTTCTCATCATTAGCCTATAACATTTAGTACACATATATTATGAGATTCAAAAGTATGCTTCATTAATATCAGAATTAATATAAAATCATAATCAATAGTTAAATCACACACATTTAATTTCTACTCTACAGTGAATGCACCTTAATATAGACTTCCACTGCACCACTTCACAATTAGCTTGCTATAACGTTACACAACATAATACCAATATGGTCACGTATGGGTCAACGTTGTGACTTCAAAGGTAGCAGATATTTCTGAGCTGCACCACCTCCATGCCAATGATGTCCCATGTGTTGACTGTGTTGACTTCCTTCATTACTGAGAGACTTCTAGAGAGGGCCCGTGGTCCAGCTGTGGGAGGAAATGCTGTATATGGTTGCTGTTTTGCTTTAAAATAAGTTTGAGAGGTTGTTGCATAGGTTTTGTGATGGTTTGATGTTTCCGGTGACAGAGGTGGGTGTGGTGAAACCTTTGACAATTGCAAAGATTTTTTTGCTGCTGTTGGAGCTGGTGTTTATTCATTCGACTAGGGCCTTCCTCTTGGTTTCTTATATGGGCTGGTGGTATTTCCTCTGGGTGCCATTGAAGGCCTCTTTTTCCACTTCCTCATTGCCCGTTCTCAACTTCCGTGCCAGTTATTTGCAGTTTTGTCATGTTGAGGTCTTTTTTTGTACCAGCTGGCTTGTTTTATAGTTTTTGCTGTGTTGCTTGGTTCATGGAGGCCAGTGTGTTGACATAGTTGGTGATCCAATTGTTTAACACCGCTCTATAGTGCTAGTTATATTTTTTTATTCATGGTGGTGCACCTAGAAAGGGTAGCCATTTTAATGTCACTGGGGGTTGCAGGAAGTCCAGCAGCCCCCCAGCAGCATTAAAAAAACACACTACGGGGCATATTTATCTAATTTTCATGCTGCGCTGCATGAAAGGACAGGAAGATGCTAGGTTTAACATTGTGCAGCGCATTCCTGTCCAATACAGGCACCCTTACACCGTAATGCAAGGGTGCCTGTGTTGCAGATACAATTGTTTTTGTGCAGGAAGGGTCACCTTCCTGCACAAAAACAATCCTCTGAGGCATGTTTATCTTTCTGCGTGAGCTGGAATATTTCTCCTCGTTATGTCTCACCTAGAGAGAAATAGCATTTTGACGCATTTCCAGGTCTACCAGTAATGATAAATCTAGTAATGCACCAAAATCCATGGGTGGATGCGCGGAAACATCCACGCTCCACCCATGGAATGCCTCCCTGGGGCAGTGATTTGTGCTGTGTTGCATTACTCCAGATTTATCAAGCCACTCAGGACCACACAAGGTGGCCTTGCATGGCTTGATAAATCTGACTTACGTTTTGTGTCACCTTTGAGCCCCCTTGCATGGTGCAAAACCTTCAATAAATAAAGCACTCTGAGTTGGAGCTGTGTGCTCTTCCGCTGGAGTGCATGGACCCCTTGTGGTTTGTTCTATGCCTACACTTTGTGGCCTGAACATTTTGATAAAAAAAGATTAAAGACATTTTGATATTTTTTTTCACAACTAAGACTATTACGGATATTTCATGACACTCAATATTACTAAAAATTGCAACATGTGAATTTATAAAAAGAATACATTTGATTATAGTTATTGGTGATGGTTTGACAAAATCAATAGTTCTGCTTTATATATGTTGAAGTGCTGACCCTTTTGATAAAGCCATTAGACCTGCCTTATTTATTTTATTGATCTGACACTTTAACAAAGTAAGGTGGTCATTCCAATATTAGCGGGCGGCAGGCGCCGCCCGCCAAGCGGAAACAGCCAATTGGCCGCTCCGCGGGCAAAAGACCGCGGAGGCCATTCAGACTTTCCCACTGGGCCGGCAACACAGAAGCCGGCTCCGAATGGAGCCGGCGGTGTTGCAGGGATGCGACGGGTGCAGTTGCACCCGTTGCAATTTTCACTGTCTGCTATGCAGACAGTGAAAATCATGCAGGGGCCCCCAGGGGCCCCACGACACCCGTTCCCGCCATCCTGTTTCTGGCGGTAAAAACCGCCAGGAACAGGCTGGCGGGAAGCGCCGCCATGGAGGATTTGGCCAACCGGGGGAATTCCGGCGGGAAACCGCCGGACCCGGTTTTCTGACCCGAATTGGCCAGGAAGCACCGCCAGCCTGTTGGCGGTGCTTCCGTCATTTTAGCCCTGGCGGTCGCCGACCGCCAGGGTTAGAATGACCCCCTAAGTCAGTGGTTCCCAAACTGTGCGCCGCGGCTCCCTGGTGCGCCGTCAAAACTAGCCAGGGGCGCCGCACACAGTCTGGAAACCACTCGGAGGTGCTTTGAATCGGTAGCTTTTCCTCGTGGTATTGGAAAAAAACACCCTGCATTAATTATTCTGACCAGCGGAGGGCGCCAAAGTACCATTAATAATATCCCAGTAACAAAAATTGTTTCCAATAAATGGTTTTCAGCAACGTGAAGGAGAGAATAAAGAAGACAAACGGTAAATAGTGTAGGTACAGGTACAGGCTGGGATTACATTCCCCCACCCGCCAAAAAAAGTAACATAACGGGGAGCCGTGGCCAACACGGCCAATAGGTCAAAGGAGCCGGGGATCAAAAAAGTTTGGGAACCACTGCCCTAAGTATTTCTGTTTTACTTAAAATGACACCCTTTATATTATTAGATCATGTAGCCAGGCCCTGAGTGCCCGCTGAGGTAGAGAGCCTGCGTGTAGTTGGGCACAGGTAGGACCTGAATCCAACTACACATTTTGCAATGCCAAAGGCACCCAACCCTGCATGGTGAAGGACATCTTACTTTAGATTTAAAAAAACATAGAACCTCACTGAAAAAAACAAAGCTTAAAGTGACATTATAGTTAGGAATTGTAATATCATCTTACAATAAATTAAAAAACACACACAAATTTACTGACAAAACCAAAGCTTAAACTGACATTACAGGTAGGTGAAAATGTCAGTTAAACATACTATTTTAAACAAAGAAAACCACTGAAAATCACCAGTTATAGTAATCTGAAACAAACTATAAGACGTGTCCTAAAGTAACTATAACTCACTCCCTCACCATGCATTGCTAATTATTTCACATATTACATCAGTCATGATATGTTCAATGACATCTTTAATAACATCACTAACATTTAAATTACATCATTGATGACAACACTGCATGGTGGGGACACAAGATAGTTACTTTAGGGCACGAGTTATAATGGGGGCTGGGGTGAAATTATATATTTTTTTTTTTTGTGGTGCCGTGATCCTGCAGGACTTTTGCAGAAGCCAGCACAGCAACTAGGAAGCTCGATCTTATGTAAGTTTCAAAAGTAGCTTGAGAAATCCTCGTTTTGCTTCCTTAGCCTGTAGGATGCATTTTTAGGCAGTCTATTTGCCAAAGATATGGAATAGGCCTTCAAACGATGTGAATCAAATATTTCTGTCCTCACTGAGGACCTCATGTACAAGAACTTGACACATCGTCATTGATGCGTCAGATTCCTTGTGCCTGTCGCAAATGTCCTAACGATGCATGGATGCACTGTATTTACAATACTGTGCTCTGCGCTGCACGTTTTCACAGATGCGTCAGAAATTCTGATGCATCTGTTGGTGCTAAAGTGATGCATTGCTAGAGTTGCATAAAAAAACTGACGCAACTCCAGCAATGTCTCAGAAGACAGAGAAGAGTTCCATGCTAAAATCCATGCGTAAATCCTTATGCCTGGTCTGAGCAGGTGTAAGAATTTTGATGCAGTCAAGTCACAGAGTGACACAGTGAAAAGTTATATATTTCACTGCATCAGTTCTGTGAGGCTTTTAACGTGGAAACCTCTACACTACATACATTATGCCTGGCACAGGTATAATGTAATTAGGCCCAATGCGTCAGTTTGTAGATATGGAGCAGTGTGGAGCACTGATTGCGCCTCCACTGTGTAAAAGAAAATGATGCAACAGCGGTACAAGCTCCTTGTAAATGAGGCCCTGAGTTTGAGCCTATGCCCCAATCTGTTTCAAAAGGTTACAACTCTGCTCAGTCAACTGTGGCTGAACCTGTCACATCTGAAAGCTACTCTCTACTTCCCTACTCGTTAGAAATGGGGTCTTTGGTTGACAGTCAGGTTACCCCCCCAGTTCAAGCAAGTACCCTCACTCTAGTCAGGGTAAAAGAGAATTACCCTCAGCTAACCCCTGCTTACCGCCTTGGTAACTTGGCAGAGCAGTAGGATTAACTTCAGAGTGCTAGGTGTAAAGTATTTGTACCAACACACACAGTAACCTAATGCAAACACTACAAAATGACAACACCAGTGTAGAAAAATAGGAAATATTTATCTAAACAAAACAAGACCAAAACGAGAAAAATCCGACATACACAAGTTAAGTTATGAATTTTTAAAGTCTAAATTCAAAAATAGCGCTTAGAAACACAAAATGCTTCGATGAGGTGTTAACACGGTGTTGTGACGGAGTCGTTCCCAACAATCCTACACCAGCGGCGCCGGACACGGAGTCACGTAGACCCCCAGGTACAGTACCTTTGGTGAAAAAATTAAAATGAACCGATGCGTGAAGTCTGGGATCGCGGTGTCTGTACGAAGCGTTGAATCCACGCACTTCGAGCGCATCAGTCACGACGTGGTGTGGCAACTTCCACCGAGTCACGGACTTCAGCGGGGCTGCAGTGATGTCGTGCCTGCGAAGGTCTTCGCGTTCCTGCAAAGATCACGGAGTCGGGTGCATGCGGCATCACCGGCTTCAGCAGCGGCATCAGTCCGAAGTCGGCCGAAGTCGATTTTCTTGGATTTTCACCAGCTTTCCTTCGAAGGGCCCAGGGACTGGATAGGGCACCACTTGTCAGAGCAGGAGTCTCCCCAGAGACTCCAGGTGCTGGTAGAGAGAAGTCTTTGCTGTCCCTGAGACTTCAAACAACAGGAGGCAAGCGCTAAATCAATCCCTTGGAGATTTCTTCACAAGATGGAAGGCACACAAAGTCCAGTCTTTCCCCTCTTACTCTGGCAGAAGCAGCAACTGCAGGATAGCTCCACAAAGCACAGTCACAGGCAGGGCAGCTCTTCTTCCTTAGCTCTTTAGCTCTTCTCCAGACAGATGTTCCTCTTGTTTCCAGAAGTGTTCTCTAGTCTGTGGTTTTGGGTGCCCTTCTTAAACCCAATTTCTCCTTTGAAGTAGGCCTACTTCAAAGTAAAGTCTCTTTTGAATATGAAATCATGCCTTGCTCAGGCCAGGCCCCAGACACTCACAAGGGTGTTAGAGATTGCATTGTGTGAGGGAAGGCACAGCCCTTTCAGGTGTAAGTGACCACTCCTCCCCTCCCTCCTAGCACAGATGGCTCATCAGGATATGCAGGCTACACCCCAGCTCCCTTTGGGTCACTGTCTAGTGTGAGGTGCAACCAGCCCAACTGTCAAACTGACCCAGACAGGGAATCCACAAACAGGCAGAGTCACAGAAATGGTATAAGCAAGAAAATGCTCACTTTCTAAAAGTGGCATTTTCAAACACACAATCTTAAAATCAACTTTACTAAAAGATGTATTTTTAAATTGTGAGCTCAGAGACCCCAAACTCCACATGTCCATCCGCTCCCAGAGGGAATCTACGCTTTAATCAGATTTAAAGGTAGCCCCCATCTTAACCTATGAGAGGGACAGGCCTTGCAGCAGTGAAAAACAAATTTAGCAATATTTCACTGTCAGGACATATAAAACCCATTACTGCATGTCCTACCTTAACCATACACTGCACCCTGCCCTGGGGGCTACCTAGGGCCTACCTTAGGGGTGTCTTACATGTACGAAAAAGGAAGGTTTAGGCCTGGCAAGTGGGTACACTTGCCAAGTCGAATTTACAGTTAAAACTGCACACACAGACACTGCAGTGGCAAGTCTGAGACATGATTACAGAGCTACTTATATGGGTGGCACAACCAGTGCTGCAGGCCCACTAGCAGCATTTGATTTACAGGCCCTGGCACCTCTAGTGCACTTTACTAGGGACTTACTAGTAAATCAAATATGCCAATCATGGATAAGCCAATTACATACACACTTTGTAAAGCAGCACTTGCACTTTAGCACTGGTTAGCTGTGGTATGGTGTCCAGAGTAACAAAAACAGCAAAATGAGAGTCCAGCACACATCAACAACCTGGGGAACAGAGGCAAAAAGTTAAGAGAGACCACATCAAGGATGAAAAGTCTAATACTACTTTTGTTCACTCCTTCCATCTTCAAGGGTCTGGCAGTAAATGCCCTATGTCTGGCGTGGTCTTGAGGACTTCTTTTTGCATTTTCTCCATCTAGCCTCAATGTATTTTTCCCATCCAGCCCTCCCTGATCCCAGCTTCTACCCTTTCTTAAGAAACTCTCAGGCTTCTTCTGCTGGGGATCTGGACCTTAAGGTGTTTCCTGTGGAAGTACTAATCTGTTTATTCTGAGGTTGCCCTATGCAGTCAATGGTCTTTTAGACCTGATACTTTGAGGACCAGATTTATTTAGGCTTTGCATTATTGCAAAGTTACGCTGTCACACAAAACAATGCAAAGAGAGGCAAAATGTTGCAATAGTGTTTACTTTTCACACACATAGTATTCTCCACTGGAACAGCACCAACGGTGTTTTGTGTATATTTGGGTAAAAGAGTCATTACTTGCAAACCCCCATAGGTTTTGACTCAAAGCCCTATCTACTAAGATATTTAGATGTCAAAAACTAACACCTCCTCGAAGCAGGTGTTAACCCTGGGAAGTGTGTTTATTTCTCAAAGAACTCATGTGTTGCATATGTGCTGAAGTGCACAACACACATCCAGAGTGTGGGATCCTTCTGAAATGTAGTTAGGCAAATTAATTTTTACTGGAAGATTATGCTTCAAGTACACATCCAATGATAATGCACACACACCTCTGCACCATGGTGCTAAGATTTGCATCGCACAAGGCTGCGTAAGGGATGACAGAAGAAGGTGGCCAATGTTAGTAGATATGACTTTGGACTGCATTTCCCCACTTGCGCAATGCAGTGCTGCAAACCTAGTTGATGCCTAGCATTGCATGAAATATTGGTAAATCTGCCCCTCTAGAGGACCTCTTGCTTCCGTTTCTAAATCTGTGAAGATCCTATTTTTGTGGATTTTTGGTTAAGTTTAGCAGTGCCCGGTTTAAGGAGCCAGTGGGCTTGGGTTCGAGCTTTTAGGCAGTCATATGTTCTCCTAGTTGTTGATTTAGTATTTTACCTTCTCAAAGGTTTCTTGATGAGACAACCAGTGGTTCACACTTCTGTCTCTTCTTGGGATCTTATTTTGTTTTTACAGGGTTTGCAGGATTCTACTTTTGAACTCTTCAGTCCGTAGATTTGACGTTTCTCTCCACCAAAGTTGTAGTTTTGGTTGCTAGTTGTTCAGATCGCACAATGGTAGAACTCGATGCTTCCTCATTTCTCTCCCTAAAGTGTGGAGAGACTTCACTATTCCCGAGACTTAGTGCTCCCATTATTTTTCCTTCCTCCTTCATCAGAATCTGAGGAGCGACTTCATTTTTATACATATGCATAAGGCCCTATTCATTTATTTAAATAGGTCTGTCTCCTTTTGCAAGACCAATTTTTTGATCGCTACCTTTGGTCTTTTAGGTCAGGGTAACACCAAGCATCTGCAACCTTTAGTACTGAGTTAATGAATCCGTTTTGTTATTTCTAGTAATTAGATTTGGTAGGGGCTACCTTTCCAGGTTCTATTCAAAGTTGCGGAACTAGTGAGATGGCAGCATCTTGGGAAGCATTCATAGGAACCACAATAAGAGGCATTTGTAACACTCTAACTTGGTCTTGTTGCGCTACGATTTGAAGGTGGGAGGAAGGTTCTCGACAGATTTTCCTTCTCATGTGTTGAGTGCTGTTTCCTTACTTGTCTTCATTAACAACTGCACAATCACTTTTGTCTTATGCATTTCATTAATGTAGGCTCAGTACTCACTTGTGATGACTTGGGCATTTCTTCATGTTGCAAGGACTGGGACCAGGAAGATGGACGAGCAGATAATGAGCTAGTTACTTACTGTTTATTATCATTATTCCGAGACCTAGGGCCAGATGTAGAAAGCAGTTTTGCCCATTCTGTGTCTATGGGAAAATGTGTTCGTACATATGGCCCTTAGTCCTCTGTCACAGTCCTTAATTTGCCCCCATTTTGCATCCAGGTGTTGCTGCCAACAGGACCAATACTATGCTTAGCATGCAGTAAGTGTGGTGGTATGCTTCTGCCAGTCGCAGCTCGCAGGTGTCACGGGGTGGGGCCGCAGGGACAATAAAAACATAAAAATAAAATACATTTTTTTAAACGTACCTCCGCTCCGCTCCTCTCCTCCGTCACTGCAGGTACAGGCTCCCAGCCTTCCCTGCGGCCAATCCTGACGCTGCTCAGAGTAGCGTCAGGATTGGCTGGTGGCGCCCAGCCAGGGCGCTCTCAGGCAGACTGGGAGCCTGTGCAGGCTCTCTCCAACCTGGCAACTATATTGCTGGGCTGGAGAAAGCCTACTGCGCATGTGTGTTTGGCCGGCCCGGGACAGCCGGCCAACATACATGCGCAGTGAGGGGAGTGCACAGGGCACTTCCCTCACTAGTCGTCGCCCAACCCTTTAACAAGGAAAGGATTTTATCCTTTCCTTGTTAGAGGATTTGCAGTGGTTGCTGCTGGCCAGGGGGCGACGCTCTTCCACCCTAGCGGAGGAGCCGCCACTGGCTTCTGCCTTTTGGTCTCTTGAGTGACTTATGTTAGGCATCAAATTCAAATTGCCTAATTGGTTTTTGATAATTGCTTGACTAGGGTAGGTAAAAACTGTCTCTTAAATTAAACAAATCTTGTGTCGTAAGGACTGTGATGAGGAAGACTAGGGGGTATATTTATACTTTCTTTGCGCTGAATTAGCGTCATTTTTTATATGCTAATTCAGTGCAAACTTAATTCCAAATTTATATTTTGACACTAGACCCTTCTAACATAAAAATATTGGAGTTAAAGTTGTTTTTTGGATGCAAAACCCACCTTGCATTAAAATTACTCAAAGCCCCTAGCGCCTTATTTATCCTCCCATGCAAAAAAGGTACACATGGGGGAGGCGGGCCTAAATAACGTGCTAAGCCTGCTTAGTGCCATTATTTAACACCTGGGTCAGGGCAGGCATTAGGGGACCTGTGGATCCATTTCCATGGTCAAACACCATGGAAAGAGCCCACAGGTGCCCACCCCAAGCCCCAGGAACACTGTGACCCACACCAGAGGGACACCAGAGGATGGGGGGACCCCATACCAGGTAAGTAGAGGTAAGTATTTTTTATATTTTTGTAAAGTGCCGTTAGGGGCCCTAAAATTGCCCCCCGCATGGCACTGGGTGCAATGGCCATGCCCAGGGGACCCTTGTCCCCTGTGCTGGCAATTGGGGTGGTGGGCATGTCTTCTGTCTTTTATAAGACAGGAGTCATGTGGTATGGATGGTTTTGCATCAGGAAATGACGCTAGGCTGGTTGAAGGCATTTATTTTTGCCTCTAACCAGCCTACCATAATTTTTTGGTGCAAAACCCTCTTTCCCCATACCGCCACACCCACCCAGCTAAAGTCACCCCTACCCTTTGCGCCGGCTTGCGGGAGTCCATAAATTTGGCACCCGGATGGCGCTCTGGAATGACACAAGCCGGCGCTATACTTTTTGACGCAAAACTGCGTCAATCAGTGATAATTTGGTGTGATTTGTTTCATTTTACAATGCGGCCTTTCATTGTATTTTAGAGCACAGTTACATGGGTAGAATAAGCATTTTAAACACACGGCGATGAACTGGTTGAAGGTGACTACTTCTTACATGGTTGCAGGAAAATGATTGACAAATGACTAACCCAGGATTAAGAGGAGACGTGAGACCTACAGATACCTCAGTTATTTGAGTTACGTTACTATGATGTGAATACTACGATCTAACGGCACATTTAACAAATATTCATGCAACAAAACACAAGCCACCTTGCTGTGCCGTGCTGCATGAAAGGAAGAGGGCAGGGATGCACCATTTTGGTGCACAAACTGCTGCCTAGCGCCTATGTGCAAGGGGCCTGCGTTGTAGGTGGGTTGTTTCTGTGCAGGAAGGTGCACCTTCCTGCACAAAAAAATCCTCAGAGCCAGTTTCCTCTTTATATGTGTGCTGAACAATTCAGCAGACTTAGATAGATGAAACAGCAAGGAGAAATAAAGATATTTCACCACGTTGTGCCTCTGGTGGGGAGGTGCACAATTCTAGGGCATTCCCAGGTTCACCAGCCATTTGCACTGCCTTGCATTACTCTAGATTTACCTAACCACGCAGGGCCATGTAAGGCGGTCTTGCTGTGCAAATCTCATTTTAGTTTTTTTGTGGCTCTTGTGCCCCCTTGCAAGGAGCAAGCGCGATGCAAAACCATGATAAATATGTCCCCGTGTGTTTATCAAAAGTCTGCACTGTAGCATTAATGTTGTGTTGCCTAATCGGTATTTAAACCTACATCTATAGGTTACACGCAAGACGAGTGCATCAGGCGCATTAACATATAGAGCTGCCTTAATTACATCATAAAGGTGACCTTCAGTTTACACCAAGAACTTTGAAACAGCTACATTAACCCATTAAACACTATTACTGAGATTGTCTTGAAGGTTGCACAAATATCTTTTCTGGGGATCCCCATCCCTCAAGGAAATTATTGGCTACTGAACCTTTAACCTGCAAGTTATCCACAGATGTTGCAGCATCAGATCAAGTTTATCTATGTTGTTCTATTTTAAGAGTTGGCTATTCTATGTTGAATGTCTGCAATGTTGCAAATACGCACCCCAACTTTATATAAATAAGCACTTAAAGATAGAGAAGAAATAGACATGATTTGTATAGCACATCGAAAAATTAAGGGCCTGATTCTAACTTTGGAGGACGGTGTTAAACCGTCCCAAAAGTGGCGGATATACCACCTACCGTATTACGAGTTCCATAGGATATAATGGACTCGTAATACGGTAGGTGGTATATCCGCCACTTTTGGGACGGTTTAACACCGTCCTCCAAAGTTAGAATCAGGCCCTAAGTCTCTTGAGGTGCTTAATAAGAAGTGATGTATACATCAAATTCAGTGGTTTTAATTTTAGCAATTTACGAAGGATAAAATAATGCACCGACTCATTCAGAATTTTAACCTGTGAAGGCAGATTTAAAAAAAATCAGCAGCAGGTGACTAGCCATATTCAGCTATCTTGCAGATAGATGGAAATCCATTATACATTGAAATTTGCTAATCATTATTAAGGGGCATATTTATCATGCAGTTGTGTTGCCCTTGCGCCATGCAATGAGGCAATAGGGCGACGCAACTACTATGTAAGATTTAGCAAGCCACACAAGGCCACCTTCATGGCCCTGAGTGTCTTGATAAATCTAAAGTAACGCAATGCAGCTCAAATCGCTGTGTTGTGTTACTCTGCCCCAGTAGGTGTTCCCATGCTTCCGCCTATGGAATTTGGTGCGTTCCCAGATTTACCATTACTAGTAGACCTGGGAATGCATCAAAATGCTACGCCTCCCCAGGTGAGGTGTAACGAGGAGAAATGTGTTTATTTCTCCAGCACACATAGAAAGAGGAAAATGCCTCAGATTGATTTGTACTTGAAGGTGTCCCTTCCTGCACAAGAACAATCCTGTCTGCAATGCAGGCATCCTTGCTCCATGGTGCAAGGGTGCCTGTATTGGTGCTAGGCAGCACTTTGTGTAGCAGTGCAGGGAAAAGAGAGGAATGTGCGGTATACTGTTAAATATGGCAAATTCCTGCCCTTTTCTTAACACCCAGCACAGCAAGGTGGCTTGCTGCACTGGGTGATTTATTTTTATAAATGTGCCCCTTAATGTAAGTGTGGTCTGAGTTTCCTGGCACTGAGGTACAACTGCACATTTCTTTTCAGGATAAAGGTACTGTAAGGTCAAATCAAGTGTTTTTTTACTGCCACCAACAACCTGGGGTATCAAGGTGATGGTATACACACACAAGATTGTACCAACTATCATTTACAAAAAAGAAAGATTTCCAGCTGCTTTTAAACCTATGCAAGTAGGTAGTCATTCTTAAATTGTGAAGTTAGGGCTTGAGTGGTTATTTGACCACCAGTGAGAACACTGCTAATCTCAGAAGGGGTATGGTGCAAATCAAAGTAAAAGTGCTTTGCTCCGTGGGCACATGGGTACTGAAATATCAGTGTTTTATGTAGATTTTGATAGAGATATATTGTGAGAGCTCTGTGTGGATAGATGAGTCCTGGTGTGTTGTGTGGGGAAAAGGTTAGAGGTACATTGTGTGAGTTCTTCACAGTGTCTCACCAAAAACATCACAGATAGCAATTCTTGATAGAAGGGCATTGTGAAACCAATGGGGTGCTGATTTGCCAACATTTTCCGCTGGGCCTGTGTTAGACCTTTAGGGTGGCCTTCCCTCAAACTGTTTTGCCTACATGCTTCCAATTTTGCTGAATTTGTTTTTCTTCGTCTTAGGACTCTGTGCACTTTGACAGTGTTAAGCAGTGCTAAAGTGCTTATGCTCACCCCCCCGAATCATGATTTAATTGGCATATACCTAGTTGCCATATTTAGTTGCCATATTTAATTAACATATAGGTCCCTAGTACAGTGTGCTGCATGTGCCCAGGGAATGTAAATTAAATGCTACTAGTGGGTCTGCAGCACTGACTGTGCCACCCACTTATGTAGCCCTGTAAATATGTCCCAGGCCTACCGTTGCAGCCTGAATGTAGTGTTACCAAGCCACGTTGAATTGGCATTTAAAACCCCTGGCCAGAACTTAAACTCTCCTTTTATTATATAAAAGTCACCCCTAAGGTAGGCTCTCAGTAGCCCATTGGGCAGGGTGCTATGTAACTAAAAGGTAGGACATGTACCTTTCAGCTTTACATTTCCTGGTGGTGAAAAGCTCCCAATTGTGCTTTTCACTATTGTGAGGCCTGCCCTTCTCATAGGATAACATTGGGGATTCCTTATTACATTTAATAATCTGCAATTCCTGCTTGAAAGGAGGTAGATCTGTCATGTTTAGTACCTATGGAATTGTAATGATAAATCCTCTTTAATGGTAAAGTCAGATTTTTTGTTACAATTTTGAAAATGTCACTTTTAGAAAGTTGGCATTTTCCTTCCCTTAGCCCTGTGTGCCTACAGTCTGTCTCTGATCACTTGTCTGGGGTGGGTGACAGCTGGGCATTGTGTATTCCCTCTAGACAGCCACACACAATAGGTGCTTCTGTGTGACGTGATGGTCCCTGATGGGCCATTAGGACAGGATGGAAGGGAGGAGCTGGCCACGGTCTCACACTTACACTGGAATAAACTGTTTCCTAGCCCCATACAAAGGGCTGCATACCCCGCTGTAGTGAGTCAGGGCAGTAAGGGAGGATCTCTGTGCACTTCAAAGACTCCTTTGAAGTATCCCCCACTTCAAAGGCCCCACTGGGTATAAGAACTTTATCTCAAACCCTACCATTTCAGTGCACTTCTGGACCTGTGGTTACTCTACCAGGAAAAGGGATTTTTGTGCTGCTGAAGGACTTCTACTCTGCTGGACTGCTGCTCTGGAAGAACTGTTTTCTTGTTGTGCTGACCTGCTGCCTTCTGCCCTCATTCCCTGGGTGAGAAGAACTGGACTCACATCACTTGAACCTACAACCCAGAGTGACTCCAAAGGCCTACTGTGTGGGAAAGATTGACGCATTGCCTCCACTGCGCGGATCGACACTGACGCATCGCTTCAGCCTTCTGCCCGCATCTTTGACGTCAATGCAACCAGGATTAAGGTACTTTTGTGCAGCTGGGCTCACTGGGTCCCGGTAGCTGGCCCGCTCTACATTGCGGTCAGCCTGAACTTTTGGCTTTGTCCCATTCTGGCGTGACCAGATAGCCATGGTTGATCCTTTTTGTTTCTAGTCACCGCTTTTCTACAGTTTTTCCTTTAAAATTCATAACTTGGGTTCCACATATTGGATTTTGTCGTTTTGGCTTGTTTTAGTTAATAAATCAAGTTCCATTTTTCAAACCAGGTGTGGCATCTTTTTTGTGGTGTTTTCACTGTTTTTACTGTATGAAGTGTTGCACAAATACTTTATACATTGCCTCTTAAGTTAAACTTGAATGCTGTGTGCTAAGCTACGAGAGGGTGAGCACTGGTTACTTTAGGGTGTGTTTGGGGCCTACCCTAAGATTATTGTTAGAAATGGGGTCTGTGGTTGGCAGTCAATTTGCACTCTGTCCAAGCAGGGACCCTCACTCTAGTCAGGGTAAGGGAGATACACAGATCAGATAACCCCTGCTCAGCTCCTTGGTAGTGTGGCACAACTTGTCAGGCTTATCTTATGTGTAAAGTATTTGTACAAAACACACACAATAGCACAGTAAAAACACCACAAAATGACACCTCACCAGTTTAGAAGTATTGCTAATATTTGTCTAACTTAAACAAGACCAAAACGACAAAAATCTAACATATGCAAGCAAATATATGATTTTTTCTAAAAAAAAAAAAAGGGAGTATTAATCCATAGAAATCAGTGGGTGCATTGTTTTAGCACAAAGTATCTGGTATGTGTCAAAAATAAAGCCACAAGGATGACAGTGCATCAGAAAAGCAAGCGCTGTGTCGATTCCTTACTCGCAAGTGAGGCCATGTTTCAATTCTATTCTCACGAGCGAGGCCGTGCGTTGATTCCAGGTGCACAGCCTCAGGGCCGTGTGGGGATGTTGAAGACTGCATCTAATTTTCAGCTGTAAGTTGGGCCATGCGTCAATTTTTCTGGTGCGCACATAGCTGTGCGTGGATTTCCCCCGCAGGTTACCAGCTTCCACTTCTAAGGTGTTTTGTGTCCACTATTTATTCTCATTTCTGCCTTTGAAGTAGGCAAACTTCAAAGGAAAGTCTCTGTTGTTCACAAGATCCTGCATGGCCCCAGACGTACTGCAGGGGGTTGGAGTCTGCATTGTGTGAAGACAGGCACAGCTCTTTCAGGTGTAAGTGTCAGCTCCTCCCTTCCCACTCTAGCCCAGGAGACTCATCAGGATATGCTGGAGACTCCCTAGCTCCCTTTGTGTCACTGTCTAGTGGGAATTCACAAGCAGCCAAACTGTCAGTCTGACCCAGACATGGATTGCACAGACAGGCAGAGGCACAGAATGGTTAAGCAAGAAAAAGCCCACTTTCTCAAAGTAGCATTTTCTAACAACAATCTAAAAACCAATCTATCAAAGGACGTATTTTGGGATTGTGAGTTCAGAGACCCCAAACTCCACATCTCTGTCTGTTTCCAATGGGAAACTGCACTTAAAAGATATTTAAAGGCAGTCCATATGTTAACCTATGAGAGAGGTATGCTTTGCAATAGTGAAAACCGGATTTGGCAGTATTTCACTATCAGGACATGTAGAACACATCAGTACATTGCCTACATTTTAAATACACTGCACCCTGCCCTTGGGGTTACCTAGGGCCTACCTTAGGGGTCACCTACATGTTGTAAAACGGAAGGTTTGGGCCTGGCAAGTGGGTGCATTTGGCAGGTCGAATTGGCAGTTTAAAACTACACATACAGACACTGCAGTGACAGGTCTGAGACATGTTTACAGGGCTACTCATGTGGGTGGCACAATCAGTGCTGCAGGTCCACTAGTAATTTGATTTACAGGCCCTGAGCACCTGTAGTGCACTTTACTAGGAAATTACTAGTAAATCAAATATGCCAATTATGGATAACCAATCACCAATACAATTTAGACAGAGAGCACTTGCACTTTAGCAGTGGTTAACAGTGGTAAAGTGCTCAGAGTATCAAAACCAGCTAAAACGAATTACAGCACAGGTTTCAAAAATAAGGGGTCAGAAGCAAAAAGTACAGAGAAACCACACCAAGAGCTGTCAGGTCTGACAAATATGGTTCTGCTTGGACGGGATGCATGCTTCTGCCAACCAGAAATCCAATTTCTAACAGCTTGGGCAACAAAAGTGCTGCAAATCTGCTCAAAATGTTTTTGTTAAAGTACTTTCCATTGCAAACCTTGTTTTACATTGGAATGTTGCCTCAAAGTTACCCAAAACAGCACAAAGCTTTTCTTTGGGTTACTATGCATCAAGAGGGCGTCCATGAGTGGTACACAGGCGTTCCCATGCAACCATCTATGGTTTCTGATGCAAAACACTACTAACAATAGTAGACTGGGCTTTCCAACAAAAAATAGCACCACTTTGAAGCAGGATCTAAAACGGAAAAAAGCGTTTTCCACTTTACCTGTGTGGTGCACTGTGCTGCACACATTCAAAGTGATAAATGTTTTAAAGTGAGTCTAAGCATAGTTGCCTTTGTGTTGGGTTTGTGCTACTTTTTGTACCACAGACCTTATGCAGAGTCTACTGGTGGAGTTTACAATTCAGAGCAAATCGTGATTTGCGTTGGATTGAAACCCAAAGAGGGGCAACTCAGGGTACTGCTCTGCCTTGCATTACTTTGCATCAAGGGGGCATTCTTTGGCTAGGTCCTGGAGGTCTCTGTGCAACCACCTATGGGTTTTGACGCAAATCCCAATCTACAAAGAATAGTAGAAAAGGATTTGCGTCAAAATTCTGCACCTCCCTGAGGCAAGCTGAAAAAGGAGAAATGTGGTCATTTCTTCTTGTTTTTCCTCTTTGCATGTGTGCTAGACACATACAAAGAAGAAAGCCCCTTAAATCTTAGTTTCTGTACAGGAAGGGACACCTTGTCGCACAAAAACCATGGTGACAGCAGAGGAAACACCGTTGCACTATTGTGCAAGAGTGCCTGCATTGGTGCATGGCTGTCAAACGTGCATCAGCACCGGGAGAAAGCAGAACTGTGCCACATCTTAGCAGGTACGGCACAGTTCGGCTCTCTGCCATTCATGCACACAGAGCAGCTACTTTACTTGCTTCGCTGATTCCTGTGAACTCTTTATAAATCTGGCGCAATATTTTCTACAGGAAGGATACCCTTCCAGTACAAAACTTGTGCTAGGCATGACACAGATACATTTTCACTATAATGGAAAGGTGTGTGCGTGCCGCTTAGCAGCCTGATCATGTGCTAGTGCCAGGGAAAAAGCAGATATGGCGCGCTCCTGCTCTCTCCCTCTCATGCAACACAGTGCAGCAACTTAGGCTGCTGTTCTGCATTGTGTGACACCTTTGTAGATCTGGGCTTGGATGTTTTAGTAATCACGTGGCTCAAACTGGAACAGGCGAGCTTTGAAAGAGCAGTAACTGCAAACAAGGGGATAGCAGACAACATATCTCAACTAGCATTTACAATGCGACGGGTCTCGCGTTTGCTCATGTTAGAGCTGATCGCATTGTAAACTCTTAACCCGACTTTTCACCTATCGGGCAAAAGTGCATTTATGTACATAACCCGAAAAAAAGAAATCAAGTATATAAAGCGCTCGACTTCTGCCAAGCGAGATTGCGCTCTAAATTAGAGAAAAAAAAGTCCACGAGCCGGATGGAAAACGGCGATCCTCGCATGTTTTCTGTACTTGGTCGCTGCGCTCGAGGAGGGCTTGCCACCGGAAAAGGCATGACCTATGCGTGCCTTCGACTAATGAAAGCAAGCAGATTTTATTAGGGAAGCCCACGAACCAATAAAAAGCACTGAGGTGAAGTTGACAGGGCTCCGAGCCCTTTTCTAAATACAAAAGAGTCTCCCTGCGATACGCATGCGCGAGCGCATGCAACGCAGGCTCGACCCTAAAAAGTGTGCTGTTTCTACGAAAAATACATTATTTTTTCAGCTTGTAAAGCCTGTGTTAACTATCTGCATATAGATGCCCCCTGCATTGTGTCCTGCTCTAAGTCGTAGTTTGGTTTATTGTGCACTTGTGGCCAGATTTACAAACAAGTCACACACCGCAGAGCAGGAAGTGAAGGTGCTACACTGCACTGCGTGAACTGGATCGCGCTAACGGGGCCTAAAAGTGCTTACATTAACAAACGGCAGTGCCGACTGAGGCGTAGTACTCCAACAACGTTTCAGCCTTAGAAGTATAAATCTTTTAAAACACAGAACTCAAGGGCTTTTGGTTTGTGCGCAAGACTACACTGAAAATTTAAACCGAGGAACTAAACTAAAGGAAAGATGTAGAATGGCTGCTCATAGCTACAAAACTGCAAAAGTACAACTGTTCCAAGGCCTCACGACCCCTCTACTAGACACTGCCGCTACTGTTGTCATTAGATATATTCAGTTATTGGAAATCAGTTGCGCCGCCACATGGGTGTCTGTGGGCACCTTTGTTAGGCTGTAACTAATCTTTAAATCAGACAGTAAGATATACACCTGAACCACATTCTGCACCGCCGATCCTTTGCCTAAGTTATGATGTGACTGTCTTTATTGCCCAGGGGTTCTCTGCGTTTCCTGTGAAAGAAGAACAGAGCCGAACACTGACGGTAAAGGGTGAAATGGAGACGGAATTTAGTTTTTTAAATGATAGAAAACAAAGAGCAAAAAAAGTTGAGTTCTCTTTTTACTGTAGCCACCTGTGGTGCGGTGTGTGGAAGTCGGTGAATAGCTACGCTCCTCTGCTGTGTCCATCACAGGTTCCCCCTTACAGCATCCAGAGCTGAGCTGAACCCCTCCCTCGAGGCTCCTGTCTGGTCTTCCTCCTAAGAATGTCAGGTCTCATCTCATTACAGGGCGGAGGAGATTCAGACAGAGTAACTGTCCCTGACTTCCACTGGGTGCCTGTCTGAGCTGCGGCAGCAAGAATGTTCCCCCCTACTTGACATTCAGTCACAGACAATTTAAGCTTTCTGTTGTTTCAGTGACGGGGGCAATTACACCGTGGATCCGGCCGCTCAAAGCTTTCATGCTCTGGGATCGGTAACAACTTTGCCATTTGTGACGGCCAGGAAGAGAAGTGTTCTCTAATGTTCACGTCTATGTTCTGAGGTGCAAATGTTAATGTCTTTGGAACTACTTTTCGTCCAGTGAGTGGGTGGAGGCAGACAGTCACCAGTCCCTGGTGTCAGGCATCATTGTTTGGAGAGTCGCTGGCAATTAGCATCACTTCATTAAAAATACACGCGGCCAGAGTTAGAATGTCAAACGCTGTGTTAACTTGACTGCCTCCTGCAAATGGGTCCTGCATACTAACAGCCGCCCCTGAACTCCTGATTAAGCAATTACCATCAGCATTTCTGTTGCAAAGACATATTAATTAAGGCTGGTAACCACAGAATTCATATGCATGACACGAGGGCTATGCTAACCGCCTCACAGTACGCCAAAGCTGGATCTTACTTACACATCCATCGCTCTTAGAAGCAGCGGAGCGCCGCAAAGACCTCTTGCAGTGTGCTGTGCCAGCAACCATATCCATTCAGAGCTCTTTCTAATCAATCATATTCGGTGCATTCAGTGCTTAACTTGTGCTTGTTGTTTCCGGTGCTGAGCACCGGGGCTTATTCTCCTGCCTCAAGCATTTGCTGCGAGCAAAAAACACATTGGGAAAGACGTAGGAAGAGAAAAGGGAAAAAGCGTCACAAAGGTAGAAAGCAGAAAGCAGCCAGAGTCAGCTGAAGGTGCAGGGACTGGCATTAAATGGATTGAAGAGGCCCGACATGGCTTCAGGATTACGCTGCCTCAGCATTCCGTGCTCGCACATTTAAATGCAGCAGCCTCGTGTTTAAGAGGAGGGCTTTGGGCACGGGCACTTTATTTACAAATTAAGCACTGGGTGCATTATTTCCAGTGCTTAATTTGAAAATAAAAATGTGCCGGTGCCCAAAGCCCTCCTCTTAAAGACGCGGCTGCTTCAATTAAATATGGGAACACGCAATACCGGGACAGTGCAATCCTGAAGCCATCTCCAGCCTCGTCAATCCATTACAGCCCTTCCCTGCCCCGTCAGCTCACTCCTGCATCTTTCTGCTCTCTCCTTTGTGACGATTTTTCGTTTTTCTCTTACTCCGTCTTTCTCAAATGTGTCTGTCTTATGCTCGCAATAAATGCTTGAGGCAAAAAATTAAGCCCAGGCCCTCAAAAATAAGTGCCGGAAACACCAAGCACAAATTAAGCACTGAGGGGCATATTTATACTCCGTTTGCGCCGGAATTGCGTTGTTTTTTTTGACGCAATTTTGACGCAAAACTAACTCCATATTTATACTTTGGCGTTAGACGCGTCTAGCGCCAAAGTCCATGGAGTTTGCGTCATTTTTTAGCGTGGACACCTACTTTGCGTTAATGAGATGCAAGGTAGGTGATCACGTCTAAAAAATCGACTCCGAGGCATGTGCGTCGGATTTATACTCCCGGGCAAAATTCACGCCCGGGAGTGGGCGGGTAAAAAAAAATGACGTACGGCCGCTTTTGCGCCGTTTTTTAGCGCCTGCAAAAGGCAGGCGTTAAGGGACCTGTGGGCTCTGAAGGAGCCCAGAGGTGCCCTCCCATGCCCCCAGGGACACCCCCTGTCACCCTTGCCCACCCCAGGAGGACACCCAAGGCTGGAGGGACCCATCTCAGGGACATTAAGGTAAGTTCAGGTAAGTGTTTTTTTTTTTTTTTGTGGCATAGGGGGGCCTGATTTGTGCCCCCCTACATGCCACTATGCCCAATGACCATGCCCAGGGGACATAAGTCCCCTGGGCATGGCCATTGGGCAAGGGGGCATGACTCCTGTCTTTGCTAAGACAGGAGTCATTTCTATGGGGGTTGGGAGTCGTAAAAAATGGCGCAAATCGGGTTGAGGCGAAAAAATTGCCTCAACCTGACTTGCCCCATTTCTTGACGCCCAAGCCCCATATCCCCCTACGCCGACGCTGCCTGGTGTACGTCGTTTTTTTCCACGCACACCAGGCAGCGCCGGCGGCTAACGTCATTGATTAAATACGGCGCCCGCATGGTGCTTCAGAATGGCGTTAGCCGGCGCTAATTTTTTTGACGCAAAACTGCATAAGCGCAGTTTTGCGTCAAAAAGTATAAATATGGCCCTAATTATTTTCTTTCGAACTGCCAGCAGCAGCCAGCCTAACTCTGACGTTTGCACAGGGATCGGACTTCTGAGTTGTATGATAATTATCACATCGCCGCTGGAGCTAAATAGGCGTCTGCATGTTATGCCTCATTTCCAAACCGAAAACTCAGAATAGACACAATTTAACACACCAGCTAGATTCCTCGCACCAGCGCCGTGGAGTCTACTGAATCTGGCAAATATTCCACCCAACTCATAAAGAAGGCTATAGTGCATTGGCCGGAATCGCAGTAAACGGGCAAGCTGAGACTAGTGGGTCTCCTACCTCCACAGCTGATAATATAGAGGTTAATTTGCTTAATGATGTGAATAGCTAGCTTGTGACTTCCCTCCACCTCACAGCACAAAAAATGTGTTTGGAGGTGAACCCTTCTGAGGCCTATTGTAGGTCGGTCATATCCTGGCATGAACTTTGGACTCAACCCTCATCAGTGGCTTAAGCAAGTTTCTCTAAACTGCCTTCTCCTCAAGAAAACAGCTGAGTAAGTCTCTTCAATGATGGCTTGTAAGGAAATAGAGGACATTAATGAGGCTGTCATTCGTTCAGGAGCCCTTTCCAATCTTAGGCCTATATTTAATCAAAAGTCACGCAACGCAGCAAAACAGCCTGCTGTGCTGTATCACAGGGAGAGGGCATATCTACTAAAATATGACACATTCCTGCTCTTTGCCATCACTGGCTCACTGAGTGCAGCCTAGCTACAGCAAAGGCACCCATGCGCCATGGATCAAGGGGGCCTGCGTTACAGGCAAGATTGTTTTTATGCAGGAAGAGGCTCTTGAGTAGGAAGCACGGGGATGGTGGTCGCTGGGTTCAGCAGACCACCATGCCTGGGATATTGCTTTTAAATAATGAAAACGGGCTCCACTTCAAAAGAAAAAAAATGTTTACGTTTCATTTTTCATATTCTCCTTCTCATTTGTGAATGGGTTCCTACCAATTTGGAATTGGTGGTTGTATATTACTGTTCTGCAACCAGGATTCAATAAAATAATTCATAACATTCCAATTCGGTATTTGGAAGGGGCGCTCTAAACATAGAGATGTGAAATATGAAAGCTTCATAGATGTTGCATTACGTGAAGACCAGTGCATGGTCTTCAAGTTGAAGCAGCTCACCTTTATTTCAGGGCATCAGTCCCTAGCTTTCAGTGAAGTGTGCTTGCATTCCATGCTTGCTCACTGCTACGTCTGTTGCTTATCTCAGCAGCTCATTCGCAAAAGCTGACCCAAGTAATTCACTGCTCCAGTGCGGCTCCTTTCTGGCCCTGTTACCATCCCATATGTCTGTGCTGCTGCTGACTATGCTACACTGTCCGGCAGCTTCACAGCTGCTTCAGAGCAATTCTTGTGTACCTTTAACAGTCCTGCTGTTGTACCCCCAAAGCATCCTTGAGGTGAGCCCTGTTTCCAAACCCAACCTTCTGCACACCCTCTATCCTGGATTGGACTTCACATACTCATGCTGGGCATGAGTATCGATAGAAAGGAGGTGGAATGGGCTGATCATTGCACATGCTGTTGCCTCTGAGTCTGCTAATTCACTGCACACATCAGCACAGTGCAATGCTGTCAGCAGCACACTTCTACAGATCAATGGTACTTAGGGAAAGTAATTGTGAGTACCTGAAGTAGTAATACAGCAGTGCATTTTTTACACACTCTTGCATGCCTCTGGGAAATGGCCTTGAAACTTCCCTCTCCCTATTAGAGAAAGTGCAAAGAGGGCACAGTTGTTTCTATTAGTACTCATTTTATATCAATATTCCAATTTTATTCCTGTTTCAGATTTTTTGTGCCTTGTTCACAAACGCATATACAAATGTGGAAAAGAGTGCTACAGGAGTAATCTTTTACATACTCTTACATACTTTTGTGAATCGGATCCCTTAGTTTTTCCACTGAGAAAGGCTGGATCAGCTGTTTACCTTACCAAGTAATCTCGCATCAATCAAATACCTTTCAAATGAATAATGGTGAGTGCAATTGACCCTAATAAAAATAGGTATTAGAAGGAAAGACTCTGCTAAGAAGTTGATGCTTTGCAGCATTTCTTCGAATGTTCATGAAGCAAAAGAGACAGAAGAAAACGAGAAAAGAGAAGGAACGGGGCATCAATGTGTCAGTGATACCCACCCCCATCTGCCACAGATCAAGTTCACATGAATAAATGGAGGCAACGTGTTACGTTCTGGATGGTCTGGATCATATAAAGAATAGATAGAGTACACGTCACACCTGTATCAGAACATGCAAACGTGATAATTCTACCAGATTAAGAAATGTAATTATCAACAAAATTTGACTCCAGGTATTGCCATTTTTTGCATGCATTTAATATTGATGCTCGCTCATCAGGTTGAGATATGTTCTTTTCTTGAGTATAGTAATACAACTTACACAGGACGACCAACTACATCATTACGGCTGAGCTGAAAACAGGGAGAGTGGATAATCATTGGACCAAAGCAAGGGAACATGTTAAACTAACCTTTAATTCCACTGGCCCTCAGTGAAATGATGGATGGGTTTTAGGAATCTGACAGGTGGATAGTTACTCCTTTCTACCAGCTCTTGTTTCTGAAGATCATAGCCTACATTGTTAGAAACACCTTTGTGTTCGAGAGCAACTTTGGTTAAAATTTTGTAAGGCAAACCAGGTGCAAAATGTTCTGCTACTTTATGCAACTTTGGACCAGATTTACAAATGCTTTACATCGGGTTTAAGTTACTTTTATAACGCAGACCAAGTCCAAAGCACTGGTTTGCGTTACTCTGCATCAAGGGTGCATTCCATGAGTGGTACATGAGTGGTTCCCATGCAACCACCCATGTTTTTTTACACAAAATCCTATGTAGTAACAATGGTAGACTGGATTTTGCACCAAAATTTAATGCTACCTAAAAAGAGACGTTAAAAAGGAGAAATGCTTTTATTTCTCCTAACTTTTTTCACTTTGCATGTGCTCCCTTCCATTACAAAACCTATGCTAGACTTACACAGACACCTTTGCACTATGGTGTGAAGGTGTGTGCGTGGCACTTGGTAGCCTGATTGTGCACTGGTACTAGGGAGAGAGCAGTATAGTGCCATACCTCTGTTGATAGGGCACTTTCCTGCTTTCTCCCTGTCACACAATGCCGTGTAGTAACTTTGGGTGCTGCACTGCGTTGTGTGACAGGTTTGTAAATCTGAGCCTTGGAGCCTTGGATGGTACGTGAAACCACCCATAGGTTTTGATGTAAATCTCTTAGTACTAACATTTGTAGGAAGGCATTTGTAGCAAAACCTTACACTTCCTCCAAGTAGGCATAAAGGAGGAGAATGTTTTACATTTCTTGTTACTTTACAAACTTTTCATATATCTGAAAAAATGGAAGTCCTCATCTTTGGGAACATTACCTTGCCATGGGCTGACACATGGTGGCCCACAGAGCTCAACACCCCCCCAACAGACAACGCCCACAACCTCAGCATCATCCTGGATAGCAAGCTATCTATGAAGAAATAAGTCAACACAGTCTGCCTGCTTCCACACCCTTCTCATGCTCTGTAAGATCTTCAGGTGGTTCCCAGCAGACAACAGAATGACCGTCACTCAGGCCCTCATTACCAGCAGACTGGACTAATGAAACATGCTCTATGTAGGAATCACAGCACTCTTCCTGAAGAGACTACAGATAGTACATACCTCAGCAACAAGACTCGTACTCAACCTCCCCTGAAGGACCCACATCACACCCCATCTAAAGAAAATGCACTGGCTCCTAATTCAGAAGACATGCAAATTCAAGATGCTGACCAACACCTACAAGTCCCTGCACAATGAAGGACCAGCATACATCAACAAACGCCTGACCTTCCACAAACCAACCAGTCAACTCCTAATTAGCTTCCCTCTCCCTTGCAGACATACCATAGATCTGTCATGCCAACAGCAAAGAACACTTCTTCTCTCACCTGGCAGCCAAGGCTTGGAACAACCTCCTCCTGCACCTCAGGTCATCACTGCAGCGATTCAGAAGAAAACTAAAGAGCTGGATGATCATTCCTCCATGCAGCAGCATACAGCTCCAGTGCCTTGAGACCCTCACAGGTGATTTGCCTTGCTCTATACATGTTTGATTGATTGATTGATATCCTGCATTGTACAGCACACACACAAAGTAGGAAAAGTACAAAAAATATGCTTTAGTACTGGAATACTCCGCTCCCATTGCAAAAGCTATGCTTGAGAAGATGCACAACTGGCAGCCATTCACTGCCTATGGAAAAGGTATCTACTCCAGAGGTCATAGAAAATTGAAGATGGTCCTGAAGTGGAAGGGTTGGTTGGGGAAAATGGGTTGTTACGGAATGAGGGTTTTACTGGGAGTTCTCCGGAAACTCAAGGGCATATTTATGGGGATGTCACCTTGCTGCACTGCATGAAAGGGCAGGAATAGGCTGTATTTAAGGCAATAAAGCACATCCCTGCCTTTTCCCCTGCGCTGGTGTCCTTTTGGCAGCCTAGCGCCAATGCTGGTGGCCTTGCACCATGATGCAACGGTCCTTACATTGCATGCAGGATTGTTTTGAAACAACCCTGAGAGGGATATATCTCTATATATTTGGCATTTTGCAACACAGATCGAACGAGGAAGTAACAAAACGAAATAAAGATATTTTTCCTTGTTATGCCTCCCCTCAGAATACGTATCTTTTTGGTGCATTCCCAGGTCTACCAGTTCTAGTAAAGTTGGGAATGTGTCACAAATCATGAGAGTTCTGTACCTGAAACTTTAGATCGTTAAACGCACACATGTCAGTCCTGCTCAAGATTTAAGTTGAGCACCAAATTCATTCCAAAGCTGCAGCTCTTGTACTGTACCTGTTAAGGAGACCATGAAGCCCTCAAACTCACAGAAGGTCTTTCCAAGCACAAAGAAGCCCTGGATGTTGTTGGAGAAGCTGATGCTGCTGCCGAAGAACGTGACCAGTAGGTCGGCCACGGCTAGGTTCACCAGGATGTAGTTGAGCGGCGACCTCAGCTTCTTGTACCGGATTGACACTACAATTACCAGCCCATTCACAAAAGAAGCAGAAACCACAACTACGCCCATCAGGGTTGCAATGGACATGAAGACACTGCGGGGAGCCATGTGTGGCCACTGGGGGCCATCGAATGGCCCGGGGGTGCCATTTTCTCTCGAGTCTAGAGAAAAGTTCGGAAAGTGCATCCTGTGGTTCAAGAGGAATCTTTGGCAAGAAAGTTGGCTGCCTTCAGAAGAACTGAGCCAAAATCCGGGCTCCCCAGGTGCACCAGGAAGTGTGATGAACTCTTTTATAAAGCCCGTGAGACTGATCTCTCCAAAGAGGATCTATTTCTTAAAACACCTTAGGCTTTCTTAGTGTGGAGCTCATGCGATGAGCTCCTTTGTTTACTTGAGAGGGGATCATGCTAAAGCAACTATCTGTCCAACCTGAGTGACTGTAGCATCACCCAAGCCCCCTACAGGGGAGAGCTCTTTGTAGGAGCCATTTGCTAAACAGCCTCAGAGGGATCAACCGCCGGCTTCAAGGTATTTGCAACCCGAAAATCCCACGTTAGGATTATTGAAAAGAACAAGACCACTCGATTGTTTTTAGCAGCGAAAATGGTTGCAGTCGAAAATGGCATTTAAAGTCCACATCTGACTCCGTGTAGAAACCACCCTGGGCACCGGAATCATGCACCACCAAATTATGTGGCAACGTTTACTGAGCTCTGCAGCAAGGTAAAAATTATGCAGGCATATTATATGATTAAATGTTAATTAGGCCGCACTTTTTATGACATTATCAAGCTGTTGTGATATACTAACACATTCAGGTTTTGAAACAACATGCATCATAATTATTTATATAACACAGAACTGTCAGGTTTCATAACTCTTTTCACTACCAATTTGCGTTTGGACACATTTTACTGGAGGTTTTCGTTTAAACTTGTCCTTATGTAACTCAAATTTGTGGGGAGCGTGTAAAAAACCCAAAAGTGAACTTTTTTTGCTTTTGGGGCGTTTATATACTCTGTGGCAAAAAAATCCCTCTTTAGAAGAACTCTTAAATAAAGCCTGCCTTAGGACAGGGAGAAAACCGGACATATCCATGAGACAGTATTTAAAATATTATTAATGACCAATTCATGATTTTATTTTGCATGAAGACGCAGCACCTCCATTTTATCATTTGTGTACGTTTGCCTTACTAAGCAAAATACTTTGCGTAAACCAGGGGTCTCCAGCCTTTTCTGTAATATGAGCTATTTATGGTCAATAAAAATCATCCCAACCTATTAGTATTATTAGGGCCTGATTTAAGAAAAGTGTTGCTCCACCCAGTGCAGCACCACTTTCCATGCGCCCCTTAGCGCCCCGCTAATGCCACCATGTGTGCACTGTCATGTGTGCACCGTATCTAAGATACAGTGCACCATGGCTGTAATTAGGGGAACTAGTATCAACATTTTTGACGCTAGTTCAGAGTTTTGCAGGAGTGGCATAAAAAATGTTGATGCTTACCCTGCAAAGCCCATTGAGGCCCATTGAAAACAATGGTGTGCCTCCTTTTACCGCCTGCTTTGGGCATGTGTTAAAAGTGCAGAAAATAAATGATGCAAAGAAATCTCTTAGATTTCCTTGCGCCATTTTTTCAGCCCCTCTAATGGGGGAACGCCCCCTTTGCATACATTATGCCTGGCGCAGGCTCAATGTAGCACAAAGGGTTACAAAGTGGCACAATGCATGCATTGCGCCACTTTGTAAATTTGACGTAGCGATTTTGGCCTTGTTGGGCCACATTAGCCTAGGAAAAAAATTCCGCTGTGGCGCAAGGAGGCGCTAGGGGCTCCTAAATCGGCCCCTTTGTGTTGTAATGGTGACCACATCAGTAAAGATTACATTAGTGGCCACCTTTCGAATGATGACCAGCAGCAATTACCTCAATGCTTCAGGCAGGGTTGACTGCAGTAATGTCCATAAAGAAGGTATTGTCAATTTTAAATGCCTTTACATGGGTAATCCAAAACCGCCATAGCTCCAATGCCACTGGCACCTTCTTGTAATTTTAGTATTCAGCCTTCCCAAAGGCACATGATTTATCAGTCACATATCAGTTTTAAATTTACTTTGCAAATGTAACTACTTTCCTCCAAATATGAGATAATGACCGTATAATTCTTGCCTCAAATACACACGTTTCATTTTTGCTACACATATTAATTCAGTCAATCAAAAGCTTCTAATTAGTAGGTTGGGCTGCACACAGCAGAGTTAATTACAGGTGGTGGGAGAGCTACCAGTAACTCACGAGCTACTCTTTGGAGAAGACTGGCATAAATTATTTGCAAAGCCATACTAAAGGCCACATTCATTCTAAACACATTTCTATAAAATAACATAGCATACACCGTGCCTTCAGCAAAACACATACTTAAGTGTACACACTTATGGCACTCAGAGGTGCCTCTCTCCTATTCTGTTTATGCCAGCATTGCTTTACAACCTCAAGCTCGGCATCTAGTTTACTCTCTTCATGTGTGGTTTCTCAACAGAGCCTAGGGCGTCACCAGAAAGCGGTGCCAGGTTGGACCATCTTCCCTATGGACACTAAAATGCTTGCACCAAAACCACTTCTGAAACAGAAGGAAAAATCCCCGCCGAAACATATGCTCGTTATATATTTGCTTAGCAAAATGTTTCAAAACGAGCCATATTTAGATTCAAGGCATCAAACTTTAAAATACTGCATTGAGAACACTGGCATGTAACCATGAATTGACTTCAATACTAAAACAAAACCTTTTATGACAATAATCAACTATTATTTCCTCCTTAGGTGAAATTTGTTTACATCTATAGGGTTTTTGTTCCTGTTGAAAACTTCACTCCCCCCGATCTCACATTGCAGAGTTCACTGGAGATGCTATAACAGTCCTTGGGAGGGAAAATCACCCATTTAATGACAGGATACAGTTACCAACAAGTGAAATGTGAATACATTTTGCAAAACGACAGAAGGATATGCAGTGATCTTGGAAAATGTTTACTCATTTGAATTAAGATTGATAGTTATTGAAATTAACAGATTATGCGGCTGATTACGGATTATATCGCATGTGTGAGAAACACATAATTCTGCAATATTACAGTGACCACAGAATCACATAATTTCAGTTCTCCTGGTTCCATATATATGTTGTGTAATGTTATGCTATACTAAATGTTTAAATGTTTGCGAATGGGTTAGCACCAGTTTGAAACTGGTGCTACCTGCGATTGTTTTGCGACCGCATTCGCTGTCACAAAACAATCGTACATACCATTTGGATTCGGTATTAGGAAGGGACACCCTTGATACGCCCCTTCCTAATACAGAATGGCAAAACCCAAAAAGCATTTTTCAAGTCGCAAACGGGACGATTCTGCGAATCGGCCCATTTGTGACTTGAAAAATGCTTCGTACATCTGGCCCCCAATTCTGTGCCGTTGCTAGGGAGAGTGGCGGAGAGTGCCATATCTCTGTAGATATGGCATTCTCCTACTCCCGCCTTGTCATTCAACGCAGCGCAGCATTTTTGTCTGTTGCACTGCCTTGGGTGACACTTTTGTACATCTGGCCCGTGGACTGGACAATAAGTTCATCCACAACTTCTTGACATCACTAGGTAGAGGAGCTTGAGGATAGTAATAAGAAAAGGCCAAGTGGTTTGTGGCCTGTATGGAGACTTCAGCATCATTAGACCTGTGCTTGAATCCTGGCTTCTGCACCGCATCAATTTGTGTGATCTTAGGCAAATCAATTTGCTTTCATGTCCTTCAACTTCTTTACTTTAATGGAAATGCCTGAAGGGTGTTCATTTCACAGCGCGTGATTTACAAGAAAATTAATTAAGAGCGAACAATATTCCATTTAGTAGGAAGGACGAGAACACAAGAGCATGTCAACAAGGACCTCGCTCGATCAACACAGCGTGTATTTTGCACCTGTTTTTGTCGCAGTATTGCTCACGTTGAGATAGCTCATTTCATGGAGGCAGATCGCCCCAGGAGTTACACGAGTGTACAAGGGCACTGTTAATTGACTCTAGTGTGTGTTTTCCAGATCATGACATAGGACATTCAAAGCGGTTCATGTTGGGGGTAGATTTTGTATAATATTTTTTTATCCCCACCTTGAAGTTAAAATCAACCAAATGTCTATAGTTCCAGGTTTTGCTTTTTTTGCTGCACACCAAATGCAGAGTCCAGGGAAAGTCACAGTTTAGTATAGTGGATAGTGCCAGAGCATAACAATTTTCCAGAATCCAGGGACGCGTGTCAGTCAGTCATGTTCTGTAAAGTTATGGTTTGGAGCTCGATGTGATAATGAAGCTTGCACAAATGAAGCATTCATAGATTGCGGTTAGCTGCCAGCAGCAGAGGAGGATAACTTTAGCGGCCTGGACTGAATGCCCATCACAAAGCCCTGCACGATGTGAACGTGAGGGGGCGTATTTATGAGAGGGGTTCAATCGCTCTTCCCCCATGCAACGTGGTGTATGCTCAAAGCAAGCCCAAAATGCGATTTACCAAGCCAGGCAAGGCCACCTTGCGTGGCCGTGGGTGGCTTGATAAATCCAGAGTAATGCAACACATCGCAAATCGCTGCATTGCGTCACTCTGCCCCAGGGAGGCGTTTGCTGCTCCCTCCCAAAAACTATAGATTTTTTACGCATTCCGAGATTTACTAAAACTGGTAGACCTGGGAAGTGGCCAAAATGCTACACCTTCCCTTGTGAGGCGTAACAAGGAGAAATATCTTTATTTCTCCTTACTTCCTCTGTCTATGTGTGGCGCATTCTACAGCACACATAGAAAGAGGAAAATGCCTCAGGATTGTTTTTGTGCAGGAAGGTATTCCTTCCTGCACAAAAATAATCCTCCTTACAATGCATGCACCCTTGCATGGTGCAAGGATGCCTGTGTTGGCACTAGGTAGCCAAAACAGTGCCAGCGCAGGGACCAAGGAAAGAAATCAGCACATTCTTTTAAGTATAGTGCATTCCTTACCTTTCCTAGTGCATTCCTTACCTTTCCCTGTCAGACAATACAGCGCAGCAAACTGACTGTTGTTATAAATATGACCCGGGGTGTGCAGAAGTGTCTGAAAGTGGACCTTTGTTTACTCTGGAAGCTGGGAGGGAGGATCTCCAGTACAGGTGGTGATGCTTGCACAGCACACTTTTAGAAACATGTCAAGAAGCCGGAATATGCAGTGAAGGCACCCTAAATCATGAATTAATCAACTTGTACTACAATCAACCCACCGGGCATTAGCACACTAAAGCTGCAGTGGGGCTGCTCCTTCCTTACTGGTCAAACCCAGAAAGTTAGGCTCCCACCTTTCACCTCGAAATCAATGGAAACCAGCTGCGGAGTACCCCAGGGCTTCTCTCTGAGTCCCAACCTCTTCAATGTCTACAAGACCTCGCTTGACAAGATCGTCAGACACCACGGGCTCAACATCATGTCATACGAGGACGACACACAACTAATTATCTCCCCTATCGACTAACCATTGACAACCAAAAGCAACTTTCTCAATGGAATGAAGGCAGTAGCTGACTGGATGAAAGACAACTGCCTCAAGCTCAACTCCGGTAAGACGGAGATCCTCATCCTGGGCTCCACCCTCTCCTCCTGGCACAACTCCTGGTGGACCACTGCCCTCAGAACTGCCCCATCTCCCACAGACCACGCACGCAACCAGTGCAAATCACTGCCTTGAGTAACTCTGCAGCAGGGAGACCTGCGAGGGGTGGAGTGTGGGTGTTTCCATGCATTCACCCATGCATTCTGACACATTCCCAGATTTACCAGCACTGGAAGAACTGGGAATTCATCAGAATTGTACACCTTCCTACCAGAGGCACAACAAGGAAAAATATCATTATTTCTTCATGTTGTTTCCTCTTTTTGTGTTCGTCATTTTGCAGCATACGTAGAGAGAGGAAATCCCTCTGAGGGTTGTTTTTGTACAGGAAGGTGCCCCTTCCTGTACAAAAACAATCCTGCCCACAATGCAGGCACCCTTGCACCATAGTGAAGGGTGCCTGTGTTGGCGCTAGGCAGCAGAATGTGCATCAGTGCAGGTAGAGAGCAGGAATGCACCTTATAATGTTTAATATGTTGCATTCCTGTCCTCTCCCTTTCATGCAGCGCAGGAAGGTGGCTTGCTGCATTGCATGAAATATTGATAATTACTGATAAATATGGGCCAAAATGAAAAGAAAATCATATCTAATTCCTGAAACAGCTGCAAAGTTGGGTGAAGCCACAAGACAAAACAGAACGCTGGGGTGATATTGGGAAATTACCCCAGAAGTTGCACAGTCCTGCCTGCATAACTGGTTCTTGTGAGATTAATATAAGGGGGCATATTTACTAACAATTCATGTAACACAGCACAGCAAGGGAAGTTGCACAAAAGGAAGAGAGCTGAACTGCTCCATATTCAGAAAGATATGGCGCACCTGAGCTTGCTCCTTGCGGTGACGCACTGGCACACTTTGGGCTGTCTAGGATGCCTTTGTTAAGGTGCAGGAAAGAAAACCTACCTGCACAAAAACTAGCCTTTTAAGGCTTATTCCTCTTTTCAGCACACATGCAAAGAGGAATTAATGAGGAAAAATAAAGTTATTTTGGGTAGGTGCAGCATTTTGGAGCAAACCCATATCTTCAGTAAATATGTGTTTGCATAAAAATACATGAGTGCACACAGAGGAACGCCCATTGTCCACCCATGCAATGCTTCCCAGACTCAAGGTAATGCAAGGCAGCTCTATGCACTGCATTGCATTATTTTCTTTTAACAAAGCAAAGCAGAGCCATGCAATCAGGCTTTGCTTGCCTTAGTAAATTGCAGAATAAATCATGTGTCAGGCTGCATCAAAGCAAGTGATGTAACCCTGGCACAAAGTCTGAGTAATCTTGTGCCCAGAGCCAAGCAAGAGGGAGTTAGGACCAGCAGCAATGCAGAGTACGGCACAGGAGGGGCAGGGAGGCATCACCTACCAAAAGACACAGCTGATTGTAGGAAGCAAGCATGTCATATTTATATGAATTATTAAGGCCCAGAAGAAGCAGCAACAGGCACCAAGAAACTTTGTAGGGCTGTAGGCGGGTAGGTCACGTAAAGAGAAGAAGGATATTACAATGAGTTGCAAATGGAAGGCGACCAGGTATCATTGTCTCGAATAGACACACTGGGTTAGCTTTACTAAGATTTGGCACAATGCAATGCAGCAAGACAATGTGCTGCACCATAGTTGCCAAGACTTCCTGCTCTTTCTGGGCTGGTGCAGCCTCACCAACACAGGCATGCTTGTGCCTTGGTGCAAGGGGGCATGCGGTAATGCAGGAAGAAAAATCTTTTTCCTCATTATTGTTTTGATGAGGGGCCTAATTTGCAGTGATCTCTGCATGTGGATGAGCGCAGGCCTCCCTCCCTTTGAGAGCTCTTTCTGATGGGCTAGGGAGTACCTCAGACTCCTCGTACTTAATAAACCTGGTGGTGAGTGTGTGGCACAGAGAGGTCGGCAAAGCACTGTAAAGAGCATCTTTTGCAGAGGGCCTATCGCTCTGGGAGCTATGATCATTTGGGGCTCTGTTGATAGACATAACCTTTGTTAGATGGCATGAGGGTGGTTGTGAGTATATGGTGGACCTAAACCACAGTGCTAGAAATGTAACCTTTGAGCATACACAGAAACAGTTTGGAGTGGGAAAGGGACAGTTCTTAGACTCTGCAAGACTAGCCAAAAACAGCCTGTAGCAATTGGACCACATTCCCTGAAAGGTTACAGGATCATGCCATTGTGAGGCAACTGTTGGAGCTTGTGGGGTGTAACCTACTAATAACACACTTACACAGAGCTTCAATGGGTGCTAGCGGGGGCACGTCGAAGAGAGCCAAGACGCTCTGGGAGGAGGACTGCACAGGTGGACAATACGTGACTGGACTAAAGCAAGTGTCCCCCAACGAGAGGTTTAAACTAATTCAGTTTAACGTCTCACACCAGATGTACTTTAAGCCCCCCAAATTAACATTGATCTACATCAGTATGTCTGTATCTTGTGGGAGGTGTGGGGAGCACTCAGCTTACCTGGTTCACATGACTTGGTGTAGGAAAGTACCCTCTTTCTTGGCATGTTTACCCACATTTTCTGCCAGTTGTCAGTGTGTTTGACTGTGTTCACTGAGATCCTGCTAACCAGCACCCCAGTGATTATGCTCTCTCCCTTCAAACTTGGTTACTTAAACCATTCACACCCCACATTTGGAATACTGGTGCCCCCATATAAGTCCCTAGTATATGATACCCAGGTACCCAGGGCATTGGGGGACCAGGAGATCGCCATGGGCTGCAGCATGTATTATGCCACCGTGGGGAGCCCACGGAAAGTGTGTCTGCCATTGCAGCCTGCGTGAAAGGGTGCATGCAACCTTTTCACTATAGGTCACCTCACCAGGTCACTGTAAGTCAACCCTATGGCAGGCCCTCCTAGCCCAGAGGGCAGGGTGCAAGTACCTGTGTGTGAGGGCACCCCTGCACTAGCAGAGGTGCCCCCACAAACTCCAGTTCCATTTTCCTGGACTTAGTGAGTGCGGGATGCCATTTTATGTGTGTACTGGACATAGGTCACTACCTATGTCCAGCTACATAATGGTAACTCTGAACCTAGGGATCTTTGGCATCAAACATGTCGGAATCATACCCCAATACTGTTGCCAGTATTGGAAATATGATTCCATGTACTCTGGAGGCTTCTTAGAGGAAACACAGCATTGCTCCTACCAGCCTTCTGGGGTTTTCTGGGCAGCCAAAGCTGCTGCCACCCCTCAAACAGGTTTCTGCCCTCCTGCTGCTTGAACATCTCAAGCCCAGGAAGGCAGAACAAAAGATACCCTTTGGTAGAGGGGGGTATTCCCTTTGGAAATAGGTGTTACATGGCTTGGAAGGGGTAGCTTCCCCAAACCACTGGTATGCTTTGAAGGCCACATTTGGTGCCTGTTATGCCATTAAGTATGTTTGACCACTGACCTTGTGTTTCACCACTGTGCATATTAGTTGTTCAATGTTCACCAGTAGCACATTACATTCTGTATTCAGTTTAGCTGCCTATTGGCTTTAACGTGGCATTAGACATTACATTTTGTATATAGGTTAGCTGCCTATTGGCTTTATTGTGGAGTTAGACATTGCAGTTGAGACATTGCAGATGAGCTGTGTTTTTCCACATGGTAAACCAAGCTGTTTTTTTTTTCCTGTATTTTGTTCTCACTGAACTCTGGCATGATAAGGGAGCACATATTTTGTGTTTTTTTCCTTTAGTCAGTCTTGGGAGGGGAATGGGCCTTGGAGACCTGGCCAACCTTCAACGCTTGTTTTTTTCACAACTCTGACCTACAGTAGCCAGCATTTTTTTTATAATTCTCCAAGGGGGAGGGCTTTCTAGAAAGTTCTCTCATAGTCATTCAAAGATATAAAACAGATGACTGTTCAGTAGCGTGGAATTCCTAGACTTCAGTCAGGAGCGGGCGCCAGCTGCCTGACGTGTCCCATGGGGGGTGGAAAATCTCTTTCTCGCAGTTGAACAGGAGTCGTTCTTCTTGCTGGCATGAGAAAGGTGAAGCATTTGGTGGGCCCTACTACGGTGATGAATTTTGACTTTTATTCTGTGCTTAGAAGTTATGCTATAATATAATCACATGTATTTGCTGTGTACATTGCAATTGAGAATCACTTATATTTTCCTTTCATTGCTGTGACTATTTTTAATCGTGTGCCTCCGACGTACTAATCTCTTCTCTCAGGAACCTCGTGGTGAAGTAATAATAAATGTCTTCTTTAAACTAAAAAGTGCATTCCAGAGATTGTTTTCAGCTCGGTCATTAGTGAAAGCAAAACATTTTGGCATAGTCGGCAGTCTGGGAGTGGAATTGGAGATTGGAAGTGCACGGTGTAAAAGTGTAATTTTTTTTTTGTTGTTTAGAGATTTAAAGGAAGCACACCAGACCATGTTTGAAAATTCATGTGAAGTTAAACTGCCTTATGGTGCTGTGAGAAACATATTTTCTTGTTTAACAGGA
Organism: Pleurodeles waltl; assembly: GCF_031143425.1. Classification (NCBI taxonomy): domain Eukaryota; kingdom Metazoa; phylum Chordata; class Amphibia; order Caudata; family Salamandridae; genus Pleurodeles; species Pleurodeles waltl. The sequence goes on along the minus strand of NC_090440.1, from coordinate 1,984,803,586 downwards.
CTTTCTAAGTTTTGGGATGAGTGCTTGGATAAAACAAAAGTTTTTTCATATTTAGAAAATGTGCTTTTTGAAAGAAAGGATGTCCCTTTTGTTCTTAACAGAAGGGTTTGGATACTTTTGTCTGCTTACAGAAAAATGCATGAGATATGTAAGCAGTTAGAACATGAAAATAAGAATTTATGTGAGCAAATTAGCCAGAACAAATTATTGCAAGATAAAACTGAAATTTATAAAGCTGTTACAGGAGAATCTGGCTTTTCACATTACAGTAATGAGGAGGTTAAAAAAGGTGGGGGGCAGTGTGAGTCTCATGAGCAGAGCGTAGATCTCCGTGCGCAGAGCAGCCCACAGTTTTTGGCAGGAGTTGAAGTACATTCTTTAAAAAGATTACACTGAGCACGCAGTTGACGATGTTATATTCAGACCACTTTTGCAAAGTACGATGTGTAAAATTAATTCAGACAAGGCAGAGGTACTGTCGCAAAATGTGCAGTTTCTGGGAGTTCAGTGGAATCCAGAAAATAGACAGATGTTGTCACAGGTAAAACAAAAGAGTTTAGAGTTTCTTACTATTTGCACTAAGCAAGAGACACCGAGTTTCATGAGCTTGTTTGATTTTTGGAAACAGTATAGCCCTCATCTGAATAAAATCTTAACACTTTGGTACAAAGTAACTAGGAAAAAATATGAGTTTGAAGGGAGTGAGAAGCAGCTGCGTGCTTTTGTTTGGCAAATTAATTCAACAGACTTTAGATTTGTGTGCAGTACAAGAGGGAAACACTGATGTACATGTAAATCAGGAACATTTTACCACCTTGAGTATGTGGCAGAAACAGGGGAGGACGAGGGTGACCCTGGAGCTTTGGATTAGAAAACTATCTGAATTTGTGGAGCTCTGTACTCCTTTTGAAAAAACGCTTTTGACTTGTTATTGGGCTCTAGTGACTACTGAGCAAATGACATTAAATTGTAATGTAATTCTGAAACCTGAACTATCAATCGTGCAGTGGGTGATAAGTTCACCTAAATCTCACAGTATAGGACAGGCACAAGAGGCTAGCATCATACTATGGATCTGGTACATACAAAACAGGGCTCAAGTAGGACCTACAGGCACTACAGCCCTACATGAACATGTGTCACAAGTCCCTTTATAGGATGAGGAGAGAGTGCAGAAGGTACCACAGGCAAAGGAGTCACTAGTGAAATTGAGTGCACCATTTGAATTCTTGTCCCCTGAGGATAGAAAGCGTGTTTGTTTGACTAATGGGTCATTGAAATATGTGAGTACTAAAAGACAATGGAAAGCAGTGTTATACAATCCAGTTACTGAAAAGCTGTTGTCTACCACAGAAGGAAAAAGTAACCAATATGCAGGGTTGTACAATGTGTGTCAGACTTTAAAGCAAGAGCTGCTTGAGACATGCCATTTTTACACTGATTCTTGGTTCACTGCCAATGGATTAGCCGTTTGGTTTTCCATAGGGCTTGCACATAACTGGTTCAGTAATTCAAAGGAGATGTGGAGCAAAGAGTTGTGGCAGGAAGTTTGGGAAATGTTAAAACAGAGCATAGTCATAGATGTTCATTTTCCCATTGACTCATTAGAACGCTGGTTCAATTCCCTTGCAGATGTTAAAGAGAAAAGTTCAGAAACAGAAGTGTCAACCCAGAATTCTGACTTGGTGTGGATGGCTAAGTGGGCGCACCAGAAAGTGGACATCTGGGAGAGAAAGACACTTACAGGTGGGCAGAGATTAGAGGGATGCACATTCCCCTAGATTTGATACAAACTGTGATTTTGCACTGTCCTATTTGTCAGCACACACAACAGAGGTCTGTCCCGCATACAGTTAAAGGTCAGTTGGGGAGAGGAAAGTTACCAGGACAGATATGGCAAATTAATTACATTGGACCACTACTGATTAGTTGCGGGTGTCAATATGCCTGCACTGTAGTGGACACTTAGGCCATCATTACAACCCTGGCGGTCCAAGATCGACAGGGCTGTTTTGGCTGAAGCACCGCCAATAGGCTGGCGGTGCTTCAGAGGGGATTGCCGTGGTTGCACCGCCAGGGCTGGCGGTTTCCCGCCACATTTGCTTTGGCGGTGATAATCTGCCAGGGCAGCGCTGCAAGCAGCGCTGCCCAGGGGATTACGAGTCCCCCTACCGCCAGCCTTTTCCTGGCGGTTTGATCCACCAGGAAAAGGCTGGCGGTACGGGGAGTCGCAGGGCCCCCTGACAGGGACCCGTGCAGCTTTTCACTGTCTGCATAGCAGACAGTGAAAAGCGCGACGGGTGCAACTGCACCCGTCGCAGGGCCGCAACACCGCCGGCTCCATTTGGAGCCGGCTCCCATGTTGCGGCCCAGCGGGGATGTCATTATGGGCACCGCGGGAGTGCCGACGCATTGGTGGCCGCACGGCGGTTACAACTTGGACCTTCCAGGAACTGACAATCTGCATCCACGAAGAAGACTGTTCTTGCAACATTGTTTCCTCTGCTCCTTCCAGCTTCTGCAACATTTCCCCGGCTGTGCATCCTCTGAGGGTGGCAAGTCTTCAATCTGCACAAGAAGGAAGAAGGAATCTCCATTGGAGTGAAGGAATCACTCCCCTGCATCAGCAGGCACCAACTGCACTGATGACCAGCAGTGTGAATCTCCTCTCATCCTGAGCTGCATAGATCCTGCCTCACAGGTGGTGGTCTAGAGTAGTCCTCTTGGTCCTCTGCCAGCTGTCCAACTTTGGTGGAGGTAAGCCTTTACCTTCCCACGCAGGACAGTACCCCGTGCTCTGCATCTCTTGCAGCCACCAAGGCTTGTTGGCATCTCCTCTAGGGGATCTTCAGGCTCCGTGTAGCTTCAGCCCCCAGCACGCCTTCCTGCAACACACATCCCTCTGCGTGCTTCTCTTGCGGCGTGGGACCCTTTTCCAGTTGTGCTGCGTGGGCTCCTCTGCGACTCCTGGATCCTAGTCCATTGGGTCTCCTGTGGGGGCTGGCCCTTCTTCTGTGGGTTCTCTGCCTTGCTGAGGGTCTCCCTAGGACTCCCCCCGTGGGTTGAGTCCTCCTGGACCTTGCTGGTCCTGGCAGTTCCACTTTTGCTTTACTGCGACTTCTGCCTTTGCAAAGGCTTGTTGGTGGATCTTTCATGCCAATGACCAACTATAATCTTCTATCTGGTGTGGGACGTCGACTGCATCCTCCAGGAACTCTTCACCTGCTCCAGGACTGCATTCCTGACCATCTCTGTCCTACCGTCAACCAACTCCTCCAACCACAGCTGGGTGGGTAGTAGCTCCTGCTTCCCCTGGATTCTTCTGTGACTTCTGGACTTGGTCCCCTTCTTCCACAGGTCTTCCTTTTCTGAAATTCACCGCTGGTTTCTTGCAGTCTTGTCTGGGTGCTGCATTTTCTATATTTTCTTCCTTTTGGGCAGTTTGGGGAATATCCAGTAACTTACTCCTTTCTTCCTGGTCACTGGGGGGCACTGTGGTACTTACCTTTGGCGTTTCCTAGTTCCTCTAGCTCCCCTCTACACATTCCACTTACCTGTGTGGTGGTCCTGCATTCGCATTCCATTTTATTAGTATATAGTTTGGGCTACCCCTAGGGTCACTATTGTCTATTTGCATTCGCACTGTTTTCTATCAATTATTATGCCTATTACTGATTACTATTGTACAGATTTAGACCCATATTTATACTTTTTTAGCGCCGCATTTGTGTCATTTTTTGACACAAAAGCAGCGCAAACTTAAAAAATACAATTGTATTTTGTAAGTTTGCGCCGCTTTTGCATCAAAAAGTGGCGCAAATGCGGCGCTAATAAAGTATAAATATGGGCCTTAATATGTTTACTTGTCTCCTATTGGAGGATTGCCTATCTAGTGTTTTTGTACTGTGTTACTGTAATAAAGAACCTTTATTTTCGTAACACTGAGAGGTATATTTATACTCTGTTTGCGCCATTTGTGCGTCATGTTTTTTGACGCAGAAACGGTGCAAACTCAACTCCATATTTATATTTTGACGCTAGATCCATCTAGGGTCAAAATATAGGAGTTAACATTATTTTTGGGATGCGTGAACCCACCTTGCATCAATGAGATGCAAGGTAGGAGTTCCCGTCCGAAAAATGACTCTAAGCCCATAGCGCCTTATTTATCCTCCCATGCAAAAACAGTGCACAGGTGGGAGGCGGGCCTAAATAATGACGCTAGACCTGCTTAGTGCCATTATTTAATGCCTGGGTCAGACCAGGCATTAGAGTACCTCTGGACCCATTTCCATGGTCAAACACCATGGAATGGGCCCGCAAGTGCCCACCCCAAGCCCCAGGAACGCACCCACCCACACCAGAGGTGCATCCGGTAAGTATGGGCAAGTGTTTTAAAAATATTGTCTAAGTGCCATTGGGGGCCCTGAAATGGGGCCCCCTACATGGCACTGGGTGCAATGGCCATGCCCAGGGGACACTGGACGCTGGTGGGCATGACTCCTGTCTTTTCTAAGACAGGAGTCATGTGTTAGGATGGTTGTGTGTCAGGAAATGACGCTAGGATGGTTAACAACATTTTTTTTGCCTCTAACCAGCCTAGCGTCATTTTTCACCCCTACCCAGCTAACGTATTTTTTTCTAACGGTAGCCCAAGCTTAGTGCCAACTTGGGGCATTCTATAAATTTAGAGCCCAGCTGGCACTTTGGAAAGACGCAAGCCGACGCTATACTTTTTGCCGCAAAACTGCATTTGCGCAGTTTTGCGACAAAAAGTATAAATCTGGGCCCGAGTGTTTTCTTTCATGTGTGTAAGTGCTGTGTGACTGCAGTGGTAATGCATGAGCTTTGCATGTCTTGTAGATAATCCTTGGCTGCTCATCCACAGCTACCTCTAGAGAGCCTGGCTTCTAGACACTGTCTACACTACACTAATAGGGGATACTTAGACCTGGTATAAGATGTAAGTACCTTAGGCACCCACCACACACCAGGTCAGCTTCCTACACTTGGACCTGCCCTTTTATGGTGAAATTCTAAGGGAAAGTGATGGAGGAGCAGTAGCTTAATAAAGGGTACCACAGACCCCGGAGTGCGGGCTGGAGGGCAAGCTCCAGGGGGACCCGTCAGCACAGGCAGAGAGCTCCTGAGTGGGTCCCTCCACGTACTTTGCAGGGGGAGTGTCATGTTTTATTACACCACTGTGGAGGAGTCGCCTTGTATTACAGTCCCCACGTTTTAGGGCTCAGTGAAACTATGCTTGCTTGATATATTGATGAAAAGGGAGTTACATAAAGATTTGCCTTGGTGTTGGCCAGGCTGTGGATAACTTTACAGTGGGGAGAAACACAGGCCCGCTACTCCTGGTTTGGAAAAAAAAACTATTGGAATCTGCGACCGCAGATGAGCAGCATATGAAACTAACCCAAAAGGATGAGAGAGTAGTGGAGGATCTGACTGACTGGGGGAGATAATCTAAAAAAATACTGGGCCCTCCTAGACACGGCTGTACTGAATACATCGGGTGAAGGGAGCCTACTGCAGGGATAAAAGGATAGAAGTGGCTGGCACTGAGGGTATTTCCTGTACAACTGATATAACAGGTCACATTTTACTGCAGAGACGAGAAAAAGCATATCTACTGGTTGCAATCAACATATTTATTGTTGTTGTGTACTGCATTGAAAATATCAACAAACAGAAATGTAAAAAACATTTAAAATACCTGCAAATTAACTGTACAAATGATTCCAAATATATCAGTAGTCAGGAAAGCACAAATGAACCTCATTTTCTGTAATTCTTAACTGTGGTGGATTTTAATAGTATTGAAACAAATCAAGACAGGTTGCTTGGTGATGTGCAAATGATAATTTTTTTTACTGAAATCCGATTTCTACGGGTTTGTGTTGTATAGTTTTAACAGTAAAACCCCACATCCATGCACATTTTGAGGCCATTTCCGTAGAGTATTTGCTGTCTGTAAATGACAACGTGCTCTCAAATATTGCTTTTATATGCTTTAGGTTATAAATTTGCAATAGTGTGCTCCAAAGTTCACCACTGACTGGCTACGTGCCACACCATTACCACTCTCCTGCTGAATGAACATGACTCATTTGCTACACTTGTTGTTTGTGTGCCACCTAGATTTTTCACAATCCCTTTTTCTTTAGTGATATAACAGTGATGATAGCACCCCACCTAAGAAGATTGTTCCACCACCACTGGTGTCAAATATTTGTAAATCGAGGCCTGTATATTTTATGACCTGTGCACAAATGAGATGCCTTGAAGTGAGGCCCTTGACCAATAGGAGAGAGAGAGAGAAGGTGAAAGTAATTTCAAAGGTACAGGAAAAAAAAACGGGGCAAACAGTTTGGAACAGTGGTTCACCCACAAAAAATACTTGACTGCAGAAGAGAAAAGACAGGGTACCATTCGAGAAATATGGGCAATATCCATGCTACAGTGGAAAACAGTGAGCTTGGCGGAGAGCCCCGGAGAGCCAACTGTTATCAAGTGTATGTGAAGCAAAATGGTAGAAAGGACGAAAGGTGTGACAACACCACCTTGGCAAGACAGAGGCTCATGAGCCTGCACCAAGACAGAGCAAACAAAAGGACATGCCAGCACAGTTGAGGGAGGCTAATGGCGGTGGTTCTCTGGAGAAAGACAGCTTTCTGAGACACGAGATCAAGAGAAAATTATAAATCTAAGCAGCGAGCTAAATAAGCAAGATTCTGCAGACCTGGTAAAAGCAAATGGGTTGGAAGTTTAGGCAAATCTTGGCATGTTAATGTCTCCCTATGTGGTACATAAGCCCGCCCCGACCTGAATGACCCAGGGTGTGTGTATATGGTATGCTCACTTTTATTTTGGTCCTTTTGTCACAGTAATCTAAGGGGCATATTTAAACTTTTTGCTGCAAAACTGCGCTAACGCAGTTTTGTGGCAAAAATATTAGTGCCAGCTTGCTCGATTCCACAGCGCCAGCTGGGTGCCATATTTAAGGAATGGTGCAAGCCAGCGCTAAGATTGGGCTAGCGTCATCAAAAATTACGCTAGCCGGGTGGGGGTGGTGGAGCGTGTGCACAAAAAAATGACGTTAGGCTGGTTAGCGGCAAAAAAAATGCCACTGACCAGCCTTGTGTTATTGCCAGGCGCACACTCATCCTAAAACATAACTCTTAGAAAAGACAGGAGTCATGCCCACCACCCCAATGGCCAGCACAGGGGACCAGTGTCCCCTGGGCATGGTCACTGCCCCTAGTGCCATGCTAGGGACCCCAATGGCAATAAAAAAAAAAAAATCCTACTACTTACCCTACTTATCTGGGATGGGGTCCCCCATCCTCTGGTGTGGGTGGGGGTGTTCCTGGGGCTTGGTGTGGGCACTTGTGGGCCCATTCCATGGTGTTTGACTATGGGAATGGGTCCACAGGCCCCATTGCTCCTGGTCTGACCCAGGCGTTAAATAATGGTGCTAAGCAAGCTTAGCACCATTATTTGGGGCAGCATCTGATCCGTGTGTCATTTTTGCATGGGGGGATAAATATGGCAGTATGGCGATAGCGCCATTTTTTGGATGGAAACGCCTACCTTGCATCTCATTGACACAAGGTAGGTTCACGCATCCAAAAAATGGTGCAAACTCCAATATTTTTACGCTAGATGTATTTAGCGTCAAAATATAAATATGGAGTTAAGTTTGCGCCGAATTTGCATTTTAAAAAATGACGCAAATTTGGCACAGAGTATAAATATGCCCCTAAGTGTGAGCACAGAAACCTAGGCCTACGCCAGACTATGTGATGTGGTGGATCTGTCCTTTGATCTGAAGGAGCTCACGAAGAGTCCTTTCATAATAGGTAGGTGACTGCTCTCCCTGTCTCAAACATAACTCATAAAGCAGTGGTGGAAGCATTCTGGGTCTTGACATTATCAATGAGACCAGACCTTTTTATGGTCGAGCCTGCGGCGCTTGCGAGACGCTTTAGTAGTTAGAAAAGGGCTCTGAGCCCCGTCCATGTCACGTCAGTGTATTTCATTGGTTCGTGGGCTTGCCTTTTAAAATCTGCTTGCTTTCATCAGTGGAAGGCATGCATACGTCTTGCCTTTTCCGGTGGTTAGCCCTCCTTGAGCGCAGTGACCAAGTATTGAAAACATACGAGGCTCGCTGTTTTCCGTCCTTTATGAGGACTACTTTTTATCTTTTTTCACAGCGTGATCTCACTTGGCAGAAGTCGAGCGCTTTGCATGACATCGACCCTGTTACATAGTTAATTGCACTTTTGCCGGTTACGCAGATAATTGCACTTTTGCCGATAGGTTTCACTACGAGTGAACTGTAGCAGAGCAATCGCGCTCTTTTTTTCCATTTTTTTCTCCTTCTCTTGGAACAGAAAGTGCGGCACAAACCATACTTGTAATAGTGGGCGGATGCAGGAACTTAATAGTAGCAACATTGTTTTAATATGCAGCATCAGCCAGCTTCTAATGTGATTAATTAGCCCTAGGTCTGTCTCTGTCGTCTGTGTCTTGTCCCTGTCGTTCGCTGTTGTTTGTCTATGTCCGTACAATCCATATGCACCACTCGACTATGACTGTTGCTGAGCAGTACTCTGTCTATTTGTCTTACAGTCTACTGAGGAATAGCAGTCTACCTACTCTCAAGACTTTCTGGCTGCATCTGCATGCTCCCCCTTCCGTCCTACTATCCAACTCATCCACTCATCAACCGATTCATCCACCCACCTTCCCCCTCAATTCATTCACCCATCTGATCGCCAAATTCTCTTTTTGATTGCCCTCTCCCTCCTCTCCCTTCTTTAACTCCTAACCTATCACGCACTCCAACTTTCCCTCATTCTGTTTCCGTGCTCCGTCCATTGCCCTACCTCTCGCGACCTCCCCTCTGTCTCTGGGTGTCGCCTTTCTATTACATCCTTGTGAATTTCTACATAATTTTTTTCTCTATTCCCATTTCCATGTGCACTATCTTCTTTCTGTTGGTGCCCGTATCTGTGCGGGCATGTCGTGAGCGTGCGCGCTTTTATTTAAGTTGCTGTCTATTTGCTTTCCCCCTATTTGCTTCAGCGTTATTTCCTCCTCTCTCAATTTATTTTCCTTTCTTTTTTAAGCTGCCTGTCATTGCCTCTTAAAATAGTAAAGTCGTAGGCATTAAAAAACAGCTCAGAAATCGCAGAACCCCATGACAAGGTGGCTTATTTCCTGTGTGTGAACCCCCTGACCCCGTCAGTATGTACAGTTGAAAGGAGAATAAAGGGGGCAGGGGGGTGGGTGGCTTGTCTTCTGTTACCTGGAGTGGGAGAGAGGGCAGTTCCCGTCGCATTGCTGTTATGGCAAATTATAGGCCTTTAAAAAAAGAGGCAAATGAAAGGAAACATTCAAACACTAAAGTCATAAATGTTTAGGGCCAGAGCCCATGCCAGCAGGCAGGAGCTGGGTATTTTAAAGGGCTAATTTGATCCAAGTTATGGCCCTGGTATCAACATCGACTGCAAAATGTTTTGGAGACGTTGCCCTATAAATCACTCAAGCCGACACAAATCCTACGAAGAGGGGTACTTTTCATCAAAGCGAGGGCCCTGCCACTGCATTCAACATTAGAGGGGTGGGTGGGGGGGGGCTGTAGAAAAGATTTATAATCGGTTTCCACATCCAGATAATTTTAAGGCAGCTGGCACAGGCACTTTTAGGTCGAGCACAGCAGCGCTCTAGCGCTGCTTTTCCTACCTGTTGGTATCTATGTGGACTTTTCACCACACCCACCGCACGCCCATCACTATCACTCGTTCATGGGCTTGCTTTAAAAAAATCCTTTGTTATCAATTTTTGACGCACAATCGGCGCAAACCCTGCCCCATATTTATACTTTGACGTCCAACCCCGCGGGTGTCAAAATTCCACCATGTGCGTCATTTTTTGGAAGGGGGAACCAGCCTTGCGTTAATTATATGCAAGGTAGGCGTTCCCTTCCAAAAAATGACTTGAAGGCCTGTGCCCCTTATTTATACTCTGGCGTCATTTTGACGCACAGGAGGGGATGGGCCTTAAAAAACGGCGCACAGCCTGCTGGGCGCCGTTTTTTAACGCCTGGGTCAGGGCAGGCGTTAAGGGACCTGTGGGCTCGGAAGGAGCCCGGAGGTGCCCTCCCCTGCCCCCAGGGACACCCCCTGCCACCTTTGGCCGCCCCAGGAGGACACCCAAGGATGGAGGGACCCATCCCAGGGAAGTAAAGGTAAGTTCGGGTAAGTATTTTTTTCCGATTTTTTTTTGTGGCATAGGGGGGCCTGATTTGGGCCCCCCTACATGCCACTATGCCCAATGACCATGCCCAGGGGACATAAGTCCCCTGGGCATGGCCATTGGGCAAGGGGGCATGACTCCTGTCTTTGCTAAGACAGGAGTCATGTCAATGGAGGTTGGGCGTCAAAACAAATGGCGCAAATCCGGTTTGAGGCCTGAATTTTGCCTCAGACCTGACTTGCACCATTTTTTGACACACAACCCCCATTTTCCCATACGCCGGCACTGCCTGGTGTGAGTCTTTTTTTTTTACGCACACCAGTCCGCAGAGCCGGCTAACGTCATTCCATTAATAAGGCGCCCTCATGGTGGCGCGTTGGAATGGCATTAGCCAGCGGTAAAATTTTTGACGCACAACTGCGTTGGCGCAGTTGTGCGTCAAAAAGTATAAATATGGGCCTAAGTTTCTCCCTACGTGGGGTAGTTTTGTTACAGACTTGGCCATCGACCCTGTTATATGGATAATTGCATTTTTGCCGATAACTTTGATTGGGAGCAAACTTCTTTTCCCTTTTGTCTCTCTCCTTCGTGCCCACGGCGGCGCTTTGACTCAGCTCGCTTATGTCAACATTTTTACTTTTTATTTTCAGTTTGTGTGGCAAGAAAATTTCAGTTAGGATTTTACAACGCTAATAGCTCTAACTCGAGAAAACACGAGACCCACTGCATTGCAAATACTTGTTTAGTTGTGTCACTGAGCTTGTTGCCTACAGGCCTCTTTATGTAAAGTTTAGTTATTATGGGAATGCACAAGCTTGCACTGACATCCTCAGTGCATGTTGAGTGTGTGTACTTTTGTAGTGTGTGTGTAGCACATGTGCAATAGTTGGTCCCTGGGTGTGAGTGAGTAAGAGTAATGAAGCCACTGAGATTCAGTTTTGATGCCCCTGGCTTGGAATTTCGTAAGACGGAGCATTAGGGCAGCGTCCCCAGAAAATAGGAGTATTTTCCCAGCCTTACTCCAGCTGGGGGGTGGAGATGCATTCTATCCCTGATTACTGACTCAGAGATCTGAAAGCAGCCAAATGCAGAAACCTCAAATTTCAGTGTGCTCATGTTGTGTAGTTTGGAGACAATCCCATTGCTCCCGGCTGAGAGAAGTATCAGGCTACAAAAAGCTGTCTCTGGAGAGCAGCCTGTGAAGGTAGTTCAAAAGTGAAACCTATTCAGAAGGTTGAGACATTGTGTCCACATCCCCTGTTTAGAGTGTGTGTTTCAGAAAGGGACCCAAACCATGCAACTTTGTTCCAGTTCAGAGTCCTTCATGACCAAAGAAGGGCATGTTCTGCAGAGTACTTGAACCTCTGCTGTGTGTCCAGAGCTGGTGTGTGTCTGAGGGCCCAGTCTATCAGATGTGAGTGGACATCTTTTGAGGTCTGGAACGTCTGCTGGAGAAGCTGAGAGTTTGCATAATACCCAGACAACCTTCTTACCAGATGAGGGAGGTGAGAAATCTGCCTGATGCTGCAGGAGAGATTGTCTAGGAAGAGAAGCCCAGCGTGCCTTTGGATTGAGGGTGACACAGAGAAAGATCACTGGCTGACAGTAAAGAGAGTGACCAGTGTTACAGAGGGTCCTCCAGTCTCTCCGAAGGTTGCTGGCAGGACCCTCAAAAACCCTAAAAGAACGCAATGGGACAGTTGAGGCTGCAGCTACCTTGGTGACTGTGTCGGCCTGTTCAGGGCTGCACCTGCCTTTGTGAAGGCTGGTCCGGGCTCCAGTTGCCATGGTACTGTGTCAGCCCGGTTGGAGATGCAACTGCCTTTGTGCCTGTATTAGTTTTCTCAAGGCTACAACTGCTCTAGTGACTATATCAGCCGTGTTTGGCCCATACCTGCTTCAGCGACAGCCAAGTGGGACTGCATCCATCTTACTGGCCGGATGAGACTACAGCAGCTGGCCTGCATTAGTGTGGAAGTGACAACGCTGTCAATTAATGCTCAACTGGACCCAGGCGGCTGCATCAGAAGAGACGAGGGCCACACCCAGCCTCCTTACAGGCTTCAGTGTATTGCCTCTAACTACCATAGGGTTGTGCCTGAAGGGGAAAAACTAAGACACCAGATCCACTTTAGTCAAGAGCAAGAGACTGGGAGCCTAAGGCCCAGATTTATGTTAAAGTGGCACAGCTCGGTGCTCTGCCAATAATAACAGCACCACACCACTTTAGAAACGCTGATGTGCGCCGTAGTTAGAGGAATACGGTGCACCCCTTTATTTCCCCCTGTGCTGAATTAAGCTGCCTAGCCCCAATGCAGGCATCCTTGCACCATAGTGCAAGGGTGTCTGCGTTGAGGGGATAGATTGTTTATGTGAAGGAAGGTGCCCCTTCCTGCACATAAACAATCTATAATGGTGAATTGGCACTTCTATGTGTGCTGCAAAATGCAGCACACATCGAAGTACCAAAGTGTCATTCTGAACGATTGTTTATGTGCAGGAAAGTGTCTCTTTCTGCACGTAAACAATCGTCCATGGCATTTTCCTTCTTCTATGTGTACTGCAGAATGCAACACACATAGGAAAAGTAAAAAAAATCGAGGAGAAATAAAAGCATTCCTCCTCGTTCTGCCATGCTAACACCACCCTTTGGGTGGTGTTAGTTTTTGGCACTGCCTCAGGTTTACAACAACTTGTAAATCTGAGGCAGCGTCAAAAGCAATGGGTGTTGCGGTGGAACGCCCACTGCAACACCCATTGCACACCCCTCTGATACAGAAAACTGCATTGGAGGGGCCTATATTTACAAGGAGGCGTAACGCCACAAAAAAGTGGTGTTACACCTCCTTGTAAATATGGAGCAGTATTTAGCGCCACCGGAGCGTCACAAAAAGTGATGCTCCGGTGGCACTAGGAGCTCTTAAATATGTCCCTAAATTTCTACCCATTAAGCCACCTGGGGTAAGAATACACAATACTGATCTTGCAATTGACTTGTGGGTCACTGGAATCTGCACATGAGACTAATTCAAGCTTGCTGGGGGTAGAAGCTTATCAAGGTTTATTGAGGGGGGGGATTTCATAAGGGGTGAGTGTAGTGCCAAAAGGGGGACTCATGACCAGGACATTGGACTGATTGATTTGTGCAGTATTTAATAGTGCTTTGAGATTAAACTGTAGTTTCTTTAAAAAAACAAAAGCACTGGGTGGGACATCGAAATTACTGTCTGTTGGTTCATTGTTGCATTCTGATTTCGTGCCCACCACACTACATTAATGAAAATCCAGTGACTGCTCCCCTATACCACCCCGAGTGTCCAGGCCAGAAGACTGTACTTAGCCCAGTTTGCAGGGTGATAGTAAGATGCAGGCCAGGGACACCAGTGGCAAACAACCTCAACCACAATGGTTGCGACAAAGTAGCCCCTTCTGCCCTGTGGCCCCCAAATGTCTGACAGCGACAAAAATGGAAACAGGAAAAATACCATTTGTAAAAAGGATACAGGAAGACAGTTGAGGAAGACTTAAGCACAGATTTGGACAGCTATACAAATAAGCAAATTCAAAGCGCCAAGGCCGCCATGAGGGGCGAGTGCAAAGGAGAGACACAAAAGGAAAAAGAAGTTCACTCGCAGTCAAAAGTATCGGCAAGCATGCAATTATCCATGTAACAGGATCGATGGCCAAGGCAGTAACAAAACTACCCCAAGGAGGGGCAAACATAAAGCATTTACCAATGATAACAAAGGATTTTTGAAAGGCAAGCCCATGAACGAGTGGTAGTGATGGGCGTGCGGTGCGCGTGGTTAAAAGCCCTACCCACATACAACACTTCTCATCGCTTGCCTGCAGAGTGCTTGCCTGCATGACCTAAAAATGTTGAATGCAGAGAATGACAAAATATCGTCTATGAGGACCTTGACATAGGGATGTCAAGAGAGACCTAAGCTCTTTGAGAGTGGACTAGCAAGGCTTTGAAGGATAAACAACTGACGTTGAAATGTGAATCTTTAATCTGAGGGACAGCATAAAAAAATAAACTGCTAAGAGTCGTCATTGAAAACCAAAGTAATTGATGGTTCAAGTTAAGGTATATGACATGGAATGCTGGGATTGAAGGAACAGCGTAAGAATTATAGGTGTGCCTGAAGGGGAGGAAGTTTCACTGTACAGCACAAATGGGCATATTTACAAGCCCCTATCCCCACCTTGCACCACCCTAGTGTCATTTTTTTTTTACACTAATGTGGCGTTAAGGAGGCCTTCTTCTGTGCCATATATACAAAGTGGCGCAACTCTGTAAACACTTGCTCCACATTATGCCTGAGACAGGCATCATGTATGCATGGGTGGTGTTCCAATGCAGAGAGACCTGAAAAAATGGTGTAGTGAAATTTACAGTATTTCACTGTGCCACTTTTCCCATCATTGTTAACCCCTGGTAGGAGCAGGCATTAAAATGACACACTCATTTTCATCAATAGGCCTCCCTGTGCTTTGCTGCACTAGCGTCAACATTTTTTTATGCTAGTGCAGCAAGGCGCCACAATAGCGTTAAAAATGATGACACTATTGTCTTAACGACCACCATGTTGCACCATATTGTAAATATGTCACAACCATGGTGTCGCTAGGTGGAGCTGGGGCGACGCAAGAAAAGTGGTGCATCAGTCCTGATGCGCCACTCTCTTGTAAATATGCCCTAAAATGCTTTGTAAATGAACTATTGAAGTAAACTCTCTAATTAGAGTTGGGTGAAAAATATGAGGTTAGAGCGCACCTAAGCTTAGACAAAGCCAGAAAACAGACCAGATCCTAAGAGCTCAGGCTTGTGGTTTAGAAATCCTTGCTAGACAGTGATACTCAGGGAGTACCATATTGCAGAGAGTATGGTTACAAGATTTGAAGACAGAATTGATTGGAATGGTGACAACTTGGTCATTTTTAAGTGGGGCGCTAAGTCTAGCAGGTAATCAATAATGTAACCAAAGAACACACTCAACCTAGAGTAGGAAACACCGATGGCTAGAAGTGCCTCTGGTAAAGGTAGGAGACAGTCTGAGGAAATGGGCTGTTTAATATGCATGTGCTTTGGTGTTTTATTGGGACAGCAAAGTATTTGGGGGTATAGAAGAGGGGGTACACAGGCCAGTACTATTTTGAGCCTTAAATTGGTGCACGGAAAGAACGCCCCACAATGAAAATGGGCGTTTGTACTCTAAATGGAGATGATGAAAATCCTGAGACAGTGGAAGACACCAACCAGATCGGTAATCAGAGTTCCACAGTTAACGCTGCTTGAGAAAGAACTAGCTGAAGCGAAGGATGGAGTTAGCACATTTGATCGACTGTTCGATCTGGGTCAGCGCTGGAAAGTTTTTTCCACTAGACATTTCCCCAGGAGCCTGGAGATATTTGTGGTTGTTCTGTTTTTATAAAAGGGCCTCAGTCCTCTGCGAAAACCTTTGCAACTGCCACAGTTGGCACACAGAGGAGTACTCAATGATGCTGGCAGAAATGTCTGGGTCGAGCCTGTGATTCGACTGACCCAGGGAAATATGCTGAATTTGTCCAGGTGTCATTTTCCGACACAATTCAGCAGCCCACGCACATTGTGTGCAGTCTGTTCTGTTCAGCAACCTACAAGAAGGGAGGGGACGTTTCACCTCCAGCCTGGCACAGACAAGGGCACCGTTCAAAGGGCCACCAACCCTTCTTTTGTTCAAGCAGCATCCTGGCTGGGAGCCATCTGGAGCCTAAAACCTAGATGCCAATGCATCGTAAGGAAACAAAGGTACATAGACTATCACTTGATAAGTACTTTAAGGAAACTATGACTTGGAGGCAGTTTTTTTACTTTATTCAACCTTCTTTCCCCCAGGTGAGGGATGTGCATGCACTGTAAGAATGCAAAATACATCTGTGAGTATGGGGCACCTACTTATTTATTTTTTATTTAGTTCTTTTATAGTGCTACTAATTCCAAAGTATGGTGTCAGAGTTCTTTACATCACACGCAGGGAAACAATACATCATAGAAGTGTTTAAATCAATATACAGGAAATGTTATTCAAAATAATGAAGGTCAATAAGGTGTAGGAATCACACATTATCCATATTATTATAGTATAAGTTAACAGTAAACCTCAGGAGAAACACAAAGTCCCACATTAACAATTATTTTGTGCTGGGTCTGAATAATAAAAGTGACACAACCTGCAAAAAATGTCTTATTTTGAATTTACTTTGCAGTGCAAAACTTGTTTTGCCCTGGAAGAGTACCTGAAAGGAACGCATCGTGACACAAAGCGCTGCCTTGCTTCACTTTGCATCAAGAGAACATTCCAAGGATGGTACATGGGCAAAACCCTATCTACTAACAAAAGTAGACCGGGTTTTCCATAAAAAAATAATACCATCTGAAAGCAGGTGTCACAAAGGAGAAATGTTTTTATTGCTACTAGCCGTTCCCACTTTGCATGTGGGCTGCTCTGTGCACGTTTCCAAAGTGGGAAAAGTTTGTAATTTTGTGCAGGCATAGTATTTTGTACTGGAAGGGTAGCCTTCTATTACCAAACCTATGGTAGATGCCCGCAGACACCAGTGAACTATGGTGCAACACTGTGTGTGTGGGGCTCGGCAGCCTATTTGTGCTCCAGATCAAGGGAGAGAGCAGAATAACGCCATATCTTTGTAAATACGGCACTCTTGCTGCATTGTGTGAAAGTTTTGTTAATCTGGGCCAAAGTCAGGATATAAAATGTAACAAAGTGATTGTGGTTGTCCATACTAACAAGACTTTATTGATTTCCAGAAGAGACCTTCTTTGTAATCTTAGAATAAAAGAGACTGAAAAAACCTAATAAGCATCTAAAGCCATGACTTACATTTTGCATGCAGGTTCATGATACTGGTAAATAGATCACTATGCTATACTAGAAGGACTGCAGAGTCTGAACTGAGAGTAACAAAATGATATAACTGTCAAAACAGTAGCCAACTTATCTACATTGAATACAAATCTGTGATCTGATTGTTACACAATGTGCTTTGCAGGAGGCACGTTAACCCATTATGCTAATATATGAGTCAAAACTGTGATTGGACAGAACACAGAACTTTCCCAGAACTGTGTTAACCACCAGAGATATGATACCACTATTGCAATCCCTTTAAAATTGCTGGGTACATAAAGACCTCCCAAGCAGGTGTCTTGACCATGTAAGATATTTTAAGATGTGACCATTTTAGAAAGCTAGAACAGACTTGCTGTCACATTTGACCTTGTTACCAATTTCTTTGCAGCAGATGTTTTAAAAATTACATTCATAATTTAACTGCCAGACTCTGCTTTCTAAGCCCTGCCCCATATGACTCCACAAACTTACCTCTGCCACACCTTGATTCCCAATTTATAGGTTCATAGAGTAAATGTTTTCTAATTCCTACCCTGAATGTGGTTATATACCTATTGGATAGCAGTGCATGTTTCTATACATCTGAATGTTAATAAAGGTGTTGAGAATATACTTCTGGGCATGTTCTTCGCTCTTGCACAGTGGTTGCCACAGGCATTGTGGCTCTTTGTCACTATTCAATTGGGTTTCAAGTTGGAGAAACTGGAATACCTGCATCTCCACTGCCCTCATTTACAGTAGCTCACTGGCACTGCATAAAATGCAGATGGCTACAATCTCACGGTGCTGAATGCACATAAAACCTGGTATTTTCTACAATTGACTTACAATGGTGAGTTTTTAACACAATGTCAATTTGTTGAAAGTGACTGCACTTTCAGACTGTGATGCGCATTTGCAGATCTTTGTGCCAGGTTTGCATCACAAAAGTCATGAGGTGGGATTTATTTTCCACCATAAATCATGATTTGCGTTGCAAGTTGCCTACAGTAACACAAAGTAGCGCCATGTGCTGCCCTGTTTCAAAGGAGCGCTTCATTGGTAGCACATGGGTGTTCACATCCAAACACCCATGGGTTTTGATGGAATTCCCTATTTACTAACATTGGTAGACAAGGACTTGAGGCAGGCGTAACAATGGAGCAACTTTTTAAAACTCTCCACCTTTTTGCAACTTTGCATCTGTTCTGCACTGCATAGCACAAATAGAAACTGGGAAAGGTATTGTCCTGAAAGACCCCCATTCCAGCACAAAGCCTATGGTTGGCACAACACGTACACCTTTTTCACTGAGGTCTGCATGGCAGCCTAAAGTATACCAGTGCAGGTGGAGAGAAACGGAGCAACATTGTGTATCCATATGGTGCTGTTTTCCTCTTACCCTTTGAGAAATTTTGTTTGCTGCGCTTAAAAGTGCTGAACTTTGTAAATCTGCCCCTATAATTCAGAGAGTGATGGAGTGAGAGGGAGGAGGAGAGAGGCCAGGACAGAGGTGCAAAGAGAAGGAGGAGGCATGAGGTGTAAGAAGGGAAGAGAAAGAATGTTTGAGACAAGAGGATAAGGGTGAGTGATTAGTAAGGAGAGTCAAATGCAGGAGGTCGAGAGAACGAGACAAAAAGAGTTTCATGAAGTGCCATGAAGTACACTGTGTTAGAAGGGAGGAGACTAAACAGACCAATGATGTAGTGATGAAAGGAGAGGTAAGAGGGAGGAGGGTGACAAAATGGGCAAAAGAGGGTGACATCAGAGGAGACAGGTAGAGAGGCGATGTAAGCAGAATAGGTGGCCAGGCTAAGGGTGGAGGATGAGAGGAAAAAAAGAAGAAAGAAAAAAGAGAAGACTGAGGGCAAGAGTGAGAGAGACCAGAGAATCAGAGGAACGAGAGGAAGAGCCATATGAGGAGATGAAGACAAGCGGATTAGACGGACAGGCACAGGAAGAAGGATGAGAGGAGACTAGGTAGAAACGTAAAAAGAGAATACTGAGGGCAATAGTTAGAGAGACAACAGGGAGACAGGGTATTCAAGAGGAGGAGGTATGAAGAGGGAAAAGGGAAGAGGGGGAGATAGGCAAACAGTGGCATGAGGGTTAACATGAGTGATCAATATCGGTAGAGATAAAGGAGGGAGAGTAGAGAAGAATATTATAGAGGAATTATTGAAAGGATAACTAGCGAAGTAGAGAGATGGAGGCAGGAGAGAGATGAAGAACAGACGGAGTAATGGACTGTGGAAAAGTAAGGCTGGAGGAGAGTAGTAAGAAAAGAGTGGTGAGTAGAGAGTATGAAAACAAGAGATTCTGAAAGGAAAATCATACTGAAGGGGGAGGGTGGGGCAGAGAATGAGAAGGACAGGAAGCAAAGTGAAAAGATGGAAGATGACTAATAGAAAATCAGAGAACCAAATGGCAAAGTGATGGAACGTGAGATGGTGCCAGGTGTTATCAGAAAAGTAACTTTGAAGAAAGGGTTAATAGTGCCTCAAACACTATCGTATTTCTATTCTGACAAGGCGGCATTGAACTTCACCTTATGGAAATGATGAAAAAGAAAATGCTGCAGATACACTCTGTTTCTGTAGCAGGATGTCAGAATGTCCAGGATGCCGGAGCTGATGCCTTGGTTACTGTGGCAGTGGTGAAGCGAAGCTTGAGGTGCTTCCTAGTAAGTTTAGAGTGCGATAAGCTGCGTCTGCAGTGGATTCATGCGCTGACGCTGGAAGTGGAGCGAGGGTAGTGCACAGAGTAGCACTCTACAGCACACTTGCAAGGTTGTAAAAGTTAGGAGAAATGAAAACATTTCAGCTTTTTATCACCTACCTCAAAGAGGTATTATTTTGTGGGCTCAAAAGCCTGGCTACCATTTTTGGTCTATGCGGCTGTGCGTTAAAACCTTTGGATAGTCGCATAGATTGTCAATGTACCACCCATGGGATGTCCGCTTAAGGCAAAGCAATGCAAAGTAGTGCTAGCACTACTTTGCCATACGTTAGCAGCTAAGTACCAGAACTTTTGAGTACCAAGGCATTTCCATGATCATTATTCCATTTTCATCCTCCCACAACATGGGTCTTTCCAAGCAACAGACACTGACACAAGGGAGCAAATTTACAAATAACTCATGAAATGCAATACAGCAACCAAAGTTGCTGTGTTGAACTGTGTTGTGTAACAGGGAGAGAGAAGGACAGCACCATGTCTACTAAGATATGGTGCTGTTGCTCTCTCTTTCGAACTGGCACAGTCTACGGTGCCTTACACAATAGTGCTTAGGTGTCTGTGTGAAGTCTGGCATAGATTTTGTAATGGGAAGGGACCCTTCAAATACAAAATAGTATTCCCAAATGTCCTTTAACAAATGTCCAAGTTTGTATGTGTGCTGTATAGTACAGCACGCATGCAAAGTTAGAAAAGGTTGGAGAAAAGGAAACGTTTCTCCAAGATTATGCCTCCATTGTACAGGCAGTGGTGTCAATTTTTGGCTCAAAGCCCTGTCTGTCCTCATAGATAGATAGTGCTTTCACATCAAAATTGATAGGCAGTTGCATAGGGATACCCATGCTACGCCCCCGATGCAAAGTACTGCATAGCGCTACCTTGCATTACGTTATGGCTACTTTCCAACTCTATCAACTTTTACACAGGAAAGTAAATCCCAATTCTACATTTTCATCCAGTTTGCAAAACGTTTGTGATGCCAACTTTAGACAAAGTGCTAGTAAATCTGGACTAGAGTTCAGATCTGAGGTGATCTTGGACATAAGCTAGTGCTAGATGCGCTGATTGGCTACCACCCGTCACATGATTTATGGACCCTTCTTTGCTATGAGTAGTGGAGTTTGTTCCATAAGCCTATAGGTTTCAGCTTTTAAGTAATGACCATTGTTAGAAATTGGGACTTTGGTTGGCTGTCAGGTTACCCCCGTCCAAGCAAGGACCCTCACTCTAGTCAGGGTAAAGGAGAATCACACTCAGTTAACCCCCGCTCACCCCTTGGTAGCTTGGCACGAGCAGGCAGGCTTTACTTCAGAAGAAATGTGTGAAGTATTTGTACCAACACACACAGTAATACAGTGAAAACACTACAAAATGGACACTACACCAGTTTAGAAGAATAGGTAATATTATCTAAATCAAACAAGACCACAATGACAAAAATCCAACATACTGAAGTCAAGATATGAATTTTTAAAAGAATAAGGCCCATATTTATACTTTTTTAGCGCTGCTTTTGTGCCGCTTTTTGACGCAAAAACCATGCAAACTTACAAAATAAAATTGTATTTTGAAAGTTAGCGCCGCTTTTGCGTAAAAAAATGACGCAAATGCGGCGCAAAAAAGTATTAATATGGGCCTAGGAGTCTCAAGCCCTCAATATGGCATTGGCGGTAAATCCTGCTTACCGCCACGCTGACGGCCGCCAACATACCGCCGTGGTGGCGGATATCTGTTCACCATATTATGACACACACACCAATCCGACAGAATACAGCCACATACACAAACCCGCCAGACCAAAGGTCAGTGATAAAGTGGCAGTCCCAAAACCCATACCGTTACGCCAACAAAACAACGCCCATCACATTATGACCCACAAATCACCATGGCGGACATTCAAAAGCGGTAAACCATTGGCGGTACATATCGCTGCGCTCAGAATGGACACCCACATACAAAACAGCACAACATTGGCCAATACCAAATACACACACCTGACACCCGAACACCCACACCAGTATAAAACACACAACCACATTACCCACAACCCTTTGCCAACACCAGTTGCCACCAGGAAACTGAGAAGGAAAGCACATAGACAACTAGACACACACACACCACTTACACCCATACACCACTCACGCACTCCACATCACACACCCCACCACATTACACAACACACCCTCACAAACACACTTCACACTACACCCATGGCAACACAAAGGCACCCCGTTTCACTGAGAAGGAGTTAAGGGTCATGGTGGAGGAAATTGTCAGAGTAGAGCCACAGCTGTTTAGAGCACAGTTACAGCAGATATCCATTGCAAGGAAGATGGAGCTATGGTGGAGAATCGTGGACAGGGTCAACGCTGTGGGACAGCACCCAAGAACAAGGGACAACATCAGGAAGAGGTGGAACAACCTATGGGGGAAGGTATGCTCCATTGCAGCAAGGCACCGGCTCGCCATACAGAGGACTGGCGGTGGACCCCACCTCCCACCCCACAGCTCACAGCATGGGAGGAGCAAGTACTGGCACTACTGCATCCTGAGGGACTCGCTGGAGTAGCCAGAGAACTGGACACTGGTAAGTCAACATTTACTACCTATCACCCGCCCCCCCCCCAAAACCTGCATGCCGTCTCACACCCTCACCCTCACTACCATCCACACACTGCACCTACACATTTCACTAACCCCAATGCCAAGCCCTCCATGCCATACCAATGCATGGACACCCCTCCCAGCCATGCATGAACACCCATCACTAAAGCATGTACAGCATAGGGAAACTAACAATCCCACACTACATCACCATTCACAAGCAAACGCTGGCAAGCCAACCATAGAGGGGAAGCTAGAGATGTACAAATGTCATATACTTGAAGCATAATACATCACCCCACAGGTACCCCAGCCAATGTCAGTGGAGAGGAGGTGCCACCACTATCCAGTCCCCCAACAGAAAAGGCCCCCAGTGATGACAGTAACTCTGGACTTCTGGATCTGGAGGACCTACCTGGACCATCAGGGACCACTGGACAGCCGGTCACCCAAGCACAATCACAGACCACCACAGAGCCTCCCCCATCAGGATCCAACACCACAGGACCCCCGAGCGTACCCAAACCTCTGTCCCCAGGACACGTCAATCAGCAGTGTGCCTACCTGTACAGGGACCCTAGGCCACACCTCGCCCCCAAGACAATCAGGGACCTGGGGCCAGTGGCAGTGGGCACACCGTTCTTGGGACCAGGGCACAGGCCAACAGGGAAACTGGGAGGACTGCTTTGCGCCAGAGGGAGGACAGGACCTGGGAACAGACTCTCCAGGAGGCACTCTCCGAGATCCTGGGAGCCTACCAACATTCCCAGGACACGATGGGCCAGATCCTAGACAATGTGCAGGAGAACAGGCGGCTGCAGAAGGGACAGTATCAGGGGATCAGGGAGGACTTGCAGGCCATTAACACCACCCTGATCTCCATAGCAGGGGTGCTGGCAGACATGGCCAACATCATGAGGGAGGCAATAGCACAACAGCGGGCCCCTACCACTAGCCAGTCTATTGACCAGCCCTCCACTTCCGCTGATGCTAATAGGCAGGAGGCCCTGACACAGGACCCACAGTCCACCAGCACCCCTCCCCCTGCAGAAGGTGAACCACCCCGCAAACATTCCCTGCGACCCAGACAGAAGCCAGAGACACTTGCCAAAACCACCGCTAGGAAATGAGACTCTCCTGATTGTCCCACTCAGTCACCTTGTCCACCTTGAACTGCCATTGCTCCCCTTCCTATAGCCCCTTGGATACTGCACCTGTGCTACAAACAGACTGGAACTATACCCTGGACTTTCCTCCATCATCACCCCATTCCATTGTACTTTCCTCTCAATTTCTTAGCACTACAATAAACACCCTTGGAAAAACCTTGACTACAGTATTTCATGTATTGAAAATTTGTATTGATGGAAACAGCTACATCCATTGCGAATGAACTGTACATAGTGAGAGCATAGAAAGAATGACCTGTAGCTGGCTGTAGTGATCATATCAGGACATTGTTGTCATATCACCAACATCTGTAAAATGATAATCCATAGGTGACAGTAAGTAGAGGTAAAAAGTGGGTAATGCCATCATGCCACAGCCACACAGAATACACCAATAATCATAGAAATGTGAAGTTGCACTGTCTCACCTGTGTGTCACTGGAAGTGCTGACGGATAACTGATGTTCTGTTGTTCACATCCTTATCCTCTGCCTCCTCATCCTCACTGTCCTCAGGCTCCACTGCTGCCACAGGGGCATCTCCAGTCTTCTCTTCCTGCAGAAAAGGTACATGGCATCTAAGGGCCAGTTTGTGCAACATGCAGCATGCCACTACTATCTGGCAGACCTTCTTGGGTGAGTAGCACAGGGATCCACCTGTCAGATGGAAGCACCTGAACCTGGCCTTTAGGAGGCCAAAGGTCGTCTCAATGATCCTTCTGGTTCACCCATGTGCCTCATTATAACATTCTTCAGCCCTTGTCCTGGCATTCCTCACAGGGGTCACCAGCCACAGTAGATTTGGGTAGCCAGAGTCACCTGCAGGTTTTGAGGGACAACATTTAGCCATACACTATCCTATTAGGTTAACATCACCGGGTGGGGACCAAGGCTCACCTATAAGCCGCACCCTGTGCCTCTGTAGTTGGCCCATCACATTTGGGATGCTGCTATTCCTCAGGATAAAGGCATCATGCACCGACCCAGGATATCTAGCATTGATGTGGGAAATGTACTGGTCCGGCAGGCACACCATCTGCACATTCATGGAGTGGAAACTTTTATGATTCCTGTACACCTGTTCATTCTGGTGGGGGGGGGCGGGACAAACACAATATGTGTCCCGTCAATCGCACCAATAATATTGGGGATATGTCCCATTGTATAGAATCCGGGCTTCACTGTGGCCAAATCTTCCACCTGGGGAAAGCAATGTAGCTGCACATGTGTTTTACCAGGGCAGACAAGACTCTTGCCAGCACGATTGAGAACATTGGCTGTGACATTCCTGCTGCCAAGCCCACTGTCACTTGGAAAGAACCAGTTGCCAGGAAATGGAGCACTGATGGAACTTGCTCATTAGGGGGGATCCCAGTGGGATGACGGATAACTGATATCAGGTCAGGCTCCAACTGGGCACACAGCTCTGTGATTGTAGCCCTGTCCAGCCTATAGGTGAGTATAATGGGATAATGTGCCTGTCCTCCAATGTAGGAAAGTCCACCAGGGGTCTGTACACAGGAGTATGTCTCCATCTCCTATTCATCCACAGCGTTAGGCATCTAAGGGACACAAGAGTGAGTAGGCTGTCACAATTTGAACAACTAAACCACAACAGCAGTCCACGTCGTGCAATTACGTATTGAGACAGTGTACATTTCTAAGTATGTGCCTATTTATCCTGTGACGCAGCAACTATCGATAGGTCTGTTCACCCCTCTGAAATGGCGACCACCTGTCCTGTGTGGAGGGACAGGTGGAAGTGAGGTCATTCCACCGACATTGGGCGTCATGGAGGTAGGCATGCAATTCCTCATCGGATAATATTGGGCCCTATGGAATACAGTGGCCGGCAGTGACAGTGTACACCGCCGCATACTTGACCGCCATTTTCTAAATCATTCCTCACTTGTTACCTGACCTTCAGCAGGAGAAGAGCTACACTGCATGTGCTGCTGTGACCTGTGTCTGGAACCTACCATGGCCTGTGTGACTGGGGAAAGGGCCCCAGCATTCACTTGGGAGGAGTTGGAACGACTGGTGGATGGGGTCCTACCCCAGTACAGACTGCTCTATGGGCCTGCAGACCAACAGGTGAGTTCACTGTGGGCACGATGCATGTGGCATGGATGCATGGAGATGTGTGTGAAGGCATTGTGTAAGGGGGGGATTATCTGTTGGTGGTATATATGTTGTGCGCTGAGCAATGTGTGTGCCAATGGTGATGGAAACCGGTATGGTGGGCCATGTGTGTGACAGGTTGAACTGTTAGTTTAATGGTGTTCTCCTGTCTTTGTTGCCTCTGCAGGTCAGCGCCCATCAAAAGAAGGGAATATGTTGTGCCATCGCCAAGGAGGTGTGGACCCTGGGGGTCTATGGCAGGTGGAGCACCCACTGTGAGAAACGCTGGGAGAATCTGAGACGCTGGGCATGGAAGACCGCAGAGGCCCAACTGGGGATGGCCTCCCTATGAAGAAGGGGTGCCCATCAGACCCTGACCCCCCTGATGGCCAGCATAATGGCGGTGGCGTACCCTGAGCTGGATGGGCGCTTGAGGGAATCACAACAGCAGTGGGTGTCATTACATATTTTGGCTGGAGGGGTGGTATCCGGGTGGTGGTTGTGTGTTAGTGGGTGCCCCTAAAGCCAGACCAGACATTGCAGTGTGGGTCCTCTGAAGGGTAATGGTTGCATGGGAAATACAGGTAACCTAGCTTGTTAGTAGTCACTTTCAGACAGGGCATCATGAGCCCCAGGCGTGGTGCAGTTGGCAGTGTGTGCTCCTTATCATGCCTTGGTGACTAGCCATATCACTGGTAGTGCACTGCATATTGCGTAGGCCTGTTACCTGTGTTTGAGGGTGCTGTGTATGCCAACAGTGGTGTTGGTACAGTAATTGACCCAGTGTATCCTTTGTCTCTCTCCCCCCTTTCTTGGTTTGTCATCCTGTCCTTATGTGCATTAGCATCACCTGGCGGAGTTTGCTATGCTAACACATTGTCATTACTCCAGCATTATGGTCCATGTTTTAATATGCTGTGTGCCATTGGTTTACGTGTGCAGCTGGTTGTGTGTATGGTGTGTGTCAGGCATGTGGGTGTAACTCTTGTTACCTCCCTCCCTCCCTTGTGTGCTGGCGGCTGTACTCCCCGTTGTCTTCTTCATCGGCGTTGGTGTTCCAGGTGGAGCATGACGTAGAAGATCATCGGGAAGACTTGTAGTTCAGGTTCCATGGCGGCGTGGTTCTTCCCTGTGTCTCCAATGGTGAGTACTTTCACTTCTTCGCTCTGTTTCCACCAGGCTTTTGTTGGCGTTGGTACTGCCCCGGAAAAGGTGGCGGTTTCGTGTATCATAATATGGTGGCCGGTACTTTGTCTCCCGCCTGGCTGTTGACAGCTACCACCGTGGTGACTGTTGTTTCCACTGTGGCGGTTGGTGTGGTACGTTCGCTGTCTATGGGAGTTATCACTGCCGTGGTCATAATTTGGCGGTACTTACCATCAACCTGTTGGTGGTATTACCGCCACTTTATCACTCACCGCCAGGGTCGTAATGCAGGCCTTAGTCCTTAGAAAACAGTGAATATGCTGTTGTTACACAAAGTACCGGGTTAGCGTAAACAATAAGGTCGCACGGGCGAACATGCATCAGAAAAGTCAGCGATGTGTCGATTCCTTACCTGCAAGTGAGGCCGTGCGTCGTTTCCCTCTCCGGTTGGGTCGGCGATGCATCATTTTATTCCCTTGCAAGAGAGCGATGCATTGATTTCCGGATGTGGCACCTCGGATCCACGCAGTCGGGTTGACTTGGATTCCCAAGGATGATGCATGGAAAATCCAGTTGTTCAGTATCAGGAAACCTCTCCGTGTGGGGTTTGCGTCGTTATTAACCTCCGCAAGTGGGTGTTGCGCATCGTTTCTCTAGTGGCAATGCATCGATCTCCCAGCCGCGATGCAGGTGGAGTGTCGATTTCAGCCGCAAAGCCAGCGGCATGTCGTTTATCAGCTGCGTTGTGGAAGGTGCGTCGAAAATTTCCCCGCACGGCGGTCTGTGTGTGGATTTTCGGTTCTTGCCTGCCAACTTCACCTTTCAAGGGCCTAGGGACTGGATAGGGCACCATTTGACAGGGCAGAAGTCTCAGCAGAGAGTCCAGGTGCTGGCAGGAGAAGTCTTTGGTGGCCTTGAGACTTCAACAACAGGCCGCAAGTCAGCTCAAACCCTTGGAGATTTTTCTCAAGCAGGAATGCACAACAACGTCCAGTCCTTGTCCCCTTTAACAGGAAGACACAACTGCAGGATAGCCCAACAAAGCACAGACAGGGGCAGCGCTTCTCCTCAGATCTTCACCTCTTCTCCTTGGCAGAGGTTCCTCTTGATTCCAGAAGTGATCTAATTTTCAGGGGGGTTGGGTCCATTACTTATACCCTTTTCAGCCTTTGAAGTAGGCAAACTTCAAAGGAAAATCTCTCTTGTTTGGAAGATCCTGCCTTTCCTAGGCCAGGCTCCAGACACACACTGGGGGGTTGGAGACTGCATTGTCTGAGGGCAGGCACAGCCCTTTCAGGTGTGAGTGACCACTCCTCCCTACCAGCAGAGATGGTTCATCAGGATATGCAGGCCACACCATAGCTCCCTTTGTGTCACTGTCTAGAAAAGAGGTACAAACAGTCCAACTGTCAAACTGACCCAGAAAGGAAATCCACAAACAGGCCGAGTCACAGAATGGTTAAAGCAAGAAAATGCATACTTTCATTCAGAGATCCTAAAATCCAAATTTCTATCTGCTCCCAAAGGGAATCTGCACTTTAATAATTTTTAAAGGCAGCCCCCATGTTAACCTATAAGAGAGATAGGCCTTGCACAATGAAAACCAAATTCGGCAGTATTTCACTGTTAGCACATGAAACACATTAGTAAATGTCCTACCTTAAACATACACTGCACTCTGCCCATGGGGTTACCTAGGGCCTACCTTAGGGGTGCCTTTCATGTAGGAAAAGGGAATGTATAGGCTTGGCAAGTGGGTACACTTGCCAAGTGGAATTGGCAGTTTAAAACTGCACACACAGACACTGCAGTGGAAGATCGGAGCCATGTTTACAGGGCTATGCATGTGGGTGGCACAACCAGTGCTGCAGTCCCACTAGTAGCATTTGATTTACAGGCCCTGGGCACCTCTAGTGCACTGTACTAGGGATTTACTAGTAAATCAAATATGCCAATCATGGAAAGCCATTTACATATACATTTTACATAGAAGCACTTGCACTTTAGCACTGGATAGCAGTGGTAATGTGCCCAGAGTATCAAAAAAGAAACACACATCAACAATCTGGGAAACATAGGCAAAAAGTTAGGGGAGACCACCCCAAGGATGCCAGGTCTAACAACCATGCAGAACACCTCCCTCAGAGCCCACACTTATCATTCCTAAATTTGAGCTTTTTATTTTAACAATTTTATTGATTTTAAACAGCATTAGTGAGTTGAAAAAATGTACAGCGTCAGGATGACAGAATGACACTTCAAGGAGTGGCTTTGACAGCAAAGCCTGTGTCAGAAAGTGTGACTCAAGGACTGTACTGAGAGGCAATAACAAAGCTAATCATTTATTCACTTGCATAGATGAATGTCACAGGCATTAGCAACAGCTGTGCTGGCTTTCCAAAGACAGGAAGTGACCTATAATGTGCTTCCTCAAACACTTACAACAGGTACAGCAAGAGCAGCATGTGTGCAGACTCTTCTGGCTTATTGTGTTTATGACGGGATAGCTTGAGGTCTGTGTCCCACTTTGAAGACCTTATCTGGAGATACTTGTTATAACATATTCAATAGTATGGACACCTCTTGTGTTGCATAATACACAAAGGGGTCTGTTTACTAGGTTTTAGAGATGTGTTTGCGTCACAAAGGAGATTTGCTTTCAGAAATTCAATCAAAAGTAGTGCAAAGCAGCATATAGCGCTGCTTTACATTACTTAGCACCAAGAGGGCATTCCATGGTTGGTGCATGGAACCACCTAGGGGTGAGCGAAGAATTCCGCTCTGCTGGCAGAGTTTGTTGAGTTTGCCCACTCCGTTCTCTGCTCGGAGTTCAGATGAACTCCGGAAAGCAGATTTTTTTCTTTTGTGCAGCTCGCCAATGGTAAGTTGGCAAGTGAGAGCAATCGGTCATGGGTGGCAGTACCGCCCGCATTGAGAAAGCTGCCGCCCACCGCGAGGAAACAGCCACCTGAGAAGCAAGTCTACTCAAGTGGCAGAAAGAAGTTAGCACCCTCTGGCGCTCCGCGTGATGCCATTTGCACTGATTTTACAGCACAGGAGAAACTTCTGGCAATGAAAATCAGCCCAAACAGTGTGACTTACACACACTCTGCCATTCAAGGAACTCCACATAGCGAGGCAGAGTTTTTTCTGCACTTTGCAGAATTTCATGTAGCAGAACTCCGCAAACTTCACCCAGGCCTACAAACACCGAAGGTTTCTGACGCTAAGCCCTAGTTACCTAAAAAGTAGGCAAGATTTAGCATCTGAAAATAGCACCCATTTCAGATAGGCACTATGAAGGAGAAATGCTTTTTTCCTCCTTTATTTTCCGACTTTGCATGTGTGCTACATTAGTCTAAGCATAGTATTTTGTACTGGAAGGGTTGCCTTCCAGTACAAAACCTATGCTAGACTCACAGAGAACACCCTTTCAATATGGTGCAAAGGTGTGTCCGTGGTGCACGGCCGCACATTTCTGCACCAGCATTAGGAAGAGGAGAGGAGATTGCCATATTCCTGAAAATATGGTGCTCTCTTGCTCTCGCCTTACGCAGCACAGCGTTTGGGGTCTGCTGCAATGTGATGCATGACAATCTGGTAAATCTGACCCAAAAAGGATAACTTTTCCACGTAAACATGTATTTTCCACACATGATAATCTTCTATTCGGTGTGAGAAATACTGCTTTTGTACATAAATTAAGCCTTCTGTTTGTGGAATTGATATTGTTTCTAAAATTAAATTGTTTTTCACAATGCAATGTTTGGATTTTTAGAACCTGGCAAGCTGATGTGTATAAAAACATTATTACATTTTAGAAGTGTAGTTTAAGCAATATTTGAAGAATACATTTTCCTAAGTTTCGAAGTCTTATTTCTCATGTTGGTTTCTCAGCTCTGATGGGCACTTACTTCTTTGGTTGCTATTTCATGACTTTTGTGGAGACATTTCATTAGCTACATTAAGTAGCTTTTTATGATATCACTACTACAGTCTGTGGCCAAAGTGTAGAAATGTGACACAAACTGGCTGCAGGCTAACCTGATCACAGCCTCCCAGCTGACGCTCCAGCTGCAGAAGTTGACACTGCTCACTCTGGTACATTCCTGTGCCACGTGACCTCGCACAAACAATAAGGGGCATATTTACAAGAAATGATGCATCGCTGCATTGCAGCAGCAATGAGTCAAAATTAGTAACGCTGCGCAGGAATCCGTTATGACACCATGGATGTGCCTTATTTAAATATATGGCATTAGGATCCAAAGTGCATCAGAAATTCAGGCATATCTGTGTGAACGTTGTTGTAATGGATTAGTCCCGAAAGTAGCGCATTGCTGGAGCTGGCCTCACATCTGACACAACTTCAACGATGCGTCAAAATTTAAAGTGCTGCATCAGTTGTAAATGAAGCAAGGAGCCTAATGTTTTAGGACCAATGTAAAAGACTGTAAAATGGTGGAATATTACATTCTCCACTTTTACATTGGTCCAGATGTGAGTGTATTTACCTACTGTCCTCTGCTGTATACAGGCCTGGCCTTGGGGACCCCTTCCTCTCTGGAGAAGTGACACCCCAGGCCTGTCCATTGCAAAATGTACACAATGTCACATTGCCTTGCTGCAGAGGAAGAAGGAATCATAGGGTCCATGGTTCCAGCTTGGTCAAGGAGTCCTACAATATGATTCTCACATGTGTAGACCCAATAATAGTAGAGGGGAAGTGAAATACAGATATATTACAGTGTGTAAAGTGTCTTCAGCCTGAAGATCCCTATTGGAAAGCCAATGGGTCATTTTCACAGATGGGTTGAGGAGGCGTAAGAATTTTGATGCAGTTTAGACTTGACATGACATTTGCCAACAGTGTGTCGCTTCCCTGAAAACTGGTAAATAGGGACGTGTCAGTTCTGCATTGTATGAGGGAATGCCTATTTTGAATATATTAATTCGAATGTGATGCAGCCAATTCCTACAAAGGGAAAAAATGTACCCCCACGAAAAGCGACATATCTGGTTAGATGTGTCACTTTGTAAGGAAAGTCTTGCCAGTGTGTCAAAAAAAGTGACGTACTGGCATTGCAAGTTCCTTGTAAATATGCCCCTAAATACCCTTGTTAGAATCCACATCAGACATAGGGACAGATTTAAGAAAAGTCGTGCTGCATCCAATGCAGCGCCACTTTTCTTGCACCCCTTAGCGCCCCCACCTACTGCCACCATGCGTGTTCCATAGTTAATATTTGGCGCACCATGGCACAGGTTAGGGGCAATAGTGTCAAAAATGTTTACGCTATTGATGTACTGTGTAGAATTATCGCAAATATTTTGTCGCTAGTCCTGCAAGGGGCCCATTGAAAGCAATGGTTTGCCCCCTTTAAAGGCCTGCTCTGTGCAAGCGTTAAAAGTAGCTGCAAAAAATGACAGTCGAATCTCTTATATTCCAATGTGCCAATTTTCAGGGTGACCCTAACAAGGGAACGCCCCCCTAGCATACATTATGTCTGGTGATGGGATAATGTGGCGCAAGGTGTTACAAAGTGGCGCAGACTTGGCCTCGTTGGGACACAGTGGCATAAAAAAAAATAACGCTAATATGGCACAAGGAGGCGCTAGGCCCTCTTAAATTTGGGCCATTGTCTTCCATGTCATTTTAGCCAGGCGCTTGCGGGCTCCTCTATCCATGCCACAGCTGCCAGGAAATGATTTTCTGATTCAGACCTCATGTCCATCGAATTCCCACAATTACTTCATAGAGAGCTGCTGCATATTATTACTTGGAGTTCAGTCAGCAACCTTGCTATATTATACATAAATCAAAGTCTGGCTGGAAGAAAATGCAAAATGGAGATGATCAACTTAGTGTTGTCAGAAAGACTAACGAATTCCATGTACTCAATCAGTAACTGCAGTGAAAGCCGTATCCCTGTTAAATGGATTAATGAAATATTAGAATGATACAACTGGCAGATTGGATAATTTATGAGAAGGATATGTTGATCTCTGATGAAGTCCTGTTCTAAGGACTAAGGGGCATATTTATACTCCGTTTGCGCCGGAATTGCGTCGTTTTTTTTGACGCAATTTCGACGCAAAACTAACTCCATATTTATACTTTGGCGTTAGACGCGTCTAGCGCCAAAGTCCATGGAGTTAGCGTCATTTTTTAGCGTGGACACCTACTTTGCGTTAATTATATGCAAGGTAGGCGTTCCCGTCTAAAACATCGACTCCGAGGCATGTGCGTCGGATTTATACTCCCGGGCAAAAATCACGCCCAGGAGTGGGCGGGTCAAAAAAAATGACGTACGGCCGCTTTTGCTCCATTTTTTAGCGCCTGCAAAAGGCAGGCGTTAAGGGACCTGTGGGCTCTGAAGGAGCCCAGAGGTGCCCTCCCATGCCCCCAGGGACACCCCCTGTCACCCTTGCCCACCCCAGGAGGACACCCAAGGCTGGAGGGACCCATCCCAGGGACATTTAGGTAAGTTCAGGTAAGTGTTTTTTTTTTTTTTTTGTGGCATAGGGGGGCCTGATTTGTGCCCCCCTACATGCCACTATGCCCAATGACCATGCCCAGGGGACAGAAGTCCCCTGGGCATGGCCATTGGGCAAGGGGGCATGACTCCTGTCTTTGCTAAGACAGGAGTCATTTCTATGGGGGTTGGGAGTGAAAAAAAATGGCGCAAATCGGGTTGAGGCGAAAAAATTGCCTCAACCTGACTTGCTCCATTTCTTGACGCCCAAGCCCCATATCCCCCTACACCGGCGCTGCCTGGTGTACGTCGTTTTTTTTAACGCACACCAGACGGCGCCGGCGGCTAACGCCGGCTAACGTCATTCAATAAATACGGCGCCCGCATGGCGCTTCAGAATGGCGTTAGCCGGCGCTAATTTTTTTGACGCAAAACTGCATTGGCGCAGTTTTGCGTCAAAAAGTATAAATATGGGCCTAAACACGTTGGCTGGGCTTAGCAGTTGTTGTGAAGATTGAAGAATAAAATGGAACATGCAATGAATGGCTCCTTGAATATGTAAATGGACAGAATGTGGAGGGGATTGTGATTTAGCTATAGAAATTTGATATAAATCCGATAATACTGAGACTGCAGAATTCATTAGGCACATGCATTTTTGAGTGCTTCTCTCTCCTTTGTGCGTTTGTACCTGCAAAGTCTGTGTAACATTGCACAACATTCCTTTATGAGCCTCTACAATTTGCTTAACTCTAGGGTTGACGGTGATTTTGACATTTGGCTAACTGTAGATTTTCTTACTCTTGTCTTCCGAGTACATTACCAGTCACAAAACATTTAGGGGCAGATTTACTAAGACTTTGCATGGGTTAAAAGTCATGCAAATTGATATAAAGTGACCCAAAGTCCTGGAAGAGCATTTGCTTTCCAACACAAAATATATTTTGTACTGGAAAAGTGCCCTTTTCTCAGTGCAAGTTGTGCTTTGAACCACTTTTCATCAAGGGCGCTTGCCAGTCAGTCAATACATTCTTTATTTGGCATAACAGCCATAAAAGCATAAAACAGAAATACATGATATAATAATTCATTAAACTGATCTGGCACGTAGCTTACAACATCATAGTTGTTCTTAATTCATAAGAAATCTTGATTGTATTGGCCTCTTGATAAGATTCAATATTACCTAACATATCCTATTCACAATAGGCTTCATAAACATTACTACATGCTTTCATAGAACGAAACCAGCCCAGCCCAGTAAAAATGCTAAAAGCATTGATCTATGGTTCAAATATGGCTGGCAGATCTAGATAAAGTGACGTGTGCTTTGCATTAAAACCTGATTCCAATATCATGGGGATAAATCATTTTTCGATGTTCCTCGGATGGAGAGCAGCTTGAACATATAAAAATGTAATTTAAAAGTAAATAGGAACAATAGCTTAATAACTTAAACCTAAATTCACATTTACATCATTACTTAAAATACAATACACTTACAATATAAAATGTAAGTATCATCATCTGCTAATTCAACTAAATCATACAAGGCAGCACTGGTGCTCCACTGTTCAGCACCCATCCAGTCCCAGATTTATTAAGGACTTGCGTTATCCTTGTGTGAAACAACTCATCGCAAGGCACTGCAATGTACTTAAATGGCATTTACAATGCAACTCAAGGGGCTATTTGTGCTGCCTTGCATAACTTTCTAAAGAAATGAAAAAATGTAGGAATGGAAAAGTCCCTCTCACAGTGATGAATGTCCTAGGTGCCACAACTGTAAGGATGTCTGGATCCCTAATGCTAATTTTTGTTGTCATGGGTAAATATGGACCATGTGTGTGCATTATGACATAGGCCTGTCTCGTGGATTTCGGTCTTTTTGGCGCAGGAGGTGCATCCAAACTGCTATCCTCATAGTGGTAAAAGGCTATTGCCTTTACCAAGAGTTAAGGAACATGAGCGTGGTGGTTGCAACATACCTTGTAGTGATCAGTAGGTGTTAACAGATCCTCTTTACCTGTGTCACTGGCTTGAGGGCGACAGGCTCACTCATTTAAAGTTCTGCTGCTGTGAGCTTACTTTTTTCCTACATCAGTTGTGTGTGTGTGTGTTTTACACATGTGCTGGGTGTATCTGTGCATGTGAATGGTACAATGCAGAGATAATGCAGTGCTGTGCATTGCATGTAGGATATATACATATTTTGGGTTTAAGTGTGCCTGTGAAGGAGACAACTCTAGGTTCCATTTTGGGAGACCCAGGGCTGGATGGGCGGAATACGAGGAGAGGAGATAGAGGAATCCTTTCATACAGATTTGTGTATTGCTGCCTTCCTATATGCTGGTGGGACGTACTGGAGGAAGGAACAGCAAGGCTCTGCAGTACACTTCAAAGGATGCTCTTTGATTCAGAGAAAGGTCACTGGGAATGGGCCTGGGCACATATCAGGAAGGAGATCTGGCTGATAAAAGAATCAAAGAGTAGGGCTGGGGTCCTGGGGTAACCTTTTGAAAAACATATCACTGTGGCTGACATCCAAATGTGAACCACTAGTCACTCCCAGGGCCTGTGTTGTGGGCTATCAGATTTGGAGTCACTTCTGCTGTGTCAGACAGCTTTCTGGAGGAGGGGCAGGACAGAGGAAAGCGTATTTCAAAAGGAAGCGCATGGAATGCTTTAAAGCACCCACATTCTGTGTTCTTTATAACTATAACAAATGCCACAAACCTCAAAGAAGTTTCTAGGAAAAGACAATAGTAAGGGAAGCTTGAGCACCCCAAAATTGTCAACTGTCAAGCAGCCAGATGGGGTGTGAGAGAACGGGGGAGGCTCTGCAAGACTACTGCTTGTGATCCGGACTGGGCACAAGGTCTGCTAGATCACCCAGTGAGGGGACATCACCCATTGAATCCAAGACCATCTGGCCTTAAAGCCTGGAGCACCAGCCCCTGCCTGCTTGCCAGGACCAGTGTGCCCTGTGAGGAAGAGAAGAGCAGTGGAGGGAGCGAGATCCAGTGGGGGTTATTGGTGATAGGATCCCTGTTGCAAGCAGTGCGGTGATTGCTGTTGCATTGATCCAGTCGCTGCCCGTGTGCAGGGGAAAGACAGTGCCCACTCCCCCCCCATATTCCAGAGAAGGGCCACTGTAAATTCCTCTTTTATGGTAACGTCGGATTTTAGTTCTCAGTCCTGAAAATGCAACTTTTAGAAAGTTTATATTTTCTTGCCCCAACAATCTGTGCCTTCTGCTGGTGTCCTGGGTTACATTACTGTGAATGGCTTTGCTGTTGGCTTTTGTGTATTGCTTCTAAACAGTGAGACAAAGGAAATCTAAGTATGAAGGTCTTTCTGACAGGATGACTGGGAAGGAACCATCCTTTCAGGATGACTTTAAAGTGCTCTTCCTGAAGCAAACACAAATCAACCTGACACCAGGCCTGCCCTGCCTTTTGTCACACTAGACAGTTTGGAGCCAGGCCCAGGGGAAAGGGAAGAACTGATCATAACCAGCTTGGGGCTAGGTCAGGAGAATTCCCCCATACAAAAGCTGGCACCAGGTATAAAAGTGAGACCTTAAGAACCACTTTTCAGGACCCTCCTGGACCTGTGGAAGATTCAGAAGGACTGCCCTGCTGCCAGAAGGACTACCCTTCTGCTGGAAGGTCTGCCTTGCTGTCTGAAGAAAAAAGATTAGACCTCCTTGTCCTGAGCCCAGGATACCCAGAGTGATTCAAAGGCTCAGCTTGCTAACCTGCTATGTGAGCTACAGGGACACAACAAGTTTTCAAAAGCCTCCCAACAACTCCCCAGCACCAACTTGTCCTTCCTGCAGGTGTACTTTTCTGCACAAAAGTAATCCTGCCCTTAACACTGGCTGCTTTGGCGCTAGGCAGCACAAAGTATGAGTACAAGGAGAGAGCAGAAATACTCTATATCTTTGTAAAAATGGAACATGTCTATCCTCCTCTCTTTCACGCAACACAGTGCAGCAAGTTGCCGTGCCTGATTGCGCCGCATGAAAGAATGGTAAATCTGCCCTTCAGTGAGAAACCAACATGTTTCTGCCGATGAGACCAAAACGCACAAGGCACTCACAGGTCCACTGTGTTGCATACCTTAACTCAAAAGAAAAGTGACTTGTCATCTTTCAACTTTGTATTCAAGTAATAAGAAGAAACTGTTGGTGCATGTGTTTCCATAGTGTGCTACATACTGGTAGAAATGAGGATGTGAATCAACTACAGATGTTTGACGGCTGCATGGGTCCCTAAACAAGTTCATTTCTTTTACCAACATTCTACGGAACGTCCTGCATACTCTGAGCCCACAATGGCTATTTGCATTTATAAAGATTCAGCCACGCTACAACATTCAGCTTTTTCCCGCTGGAGAACTTTGTGTTCCATAAGAGGCCAAAAGGGTGGGCCTGGGACAAAGTGGCAAAGTTAGCCCAGCAGTGAAGATAACTCAGCAGCTACTATGTCTACATTTGTCCCACTGGGAGCTTTTATCACCAAAACTGAAGACTTCAGTGACAGTCTAGTTTCAATGGGGCATATTTCAGAAAAATGGTGCTGCACACTGTGCAGCACCACTTTTCTTGCACCCTTTACCACCCCCGTACCGCCACCATGTGTGCACTGTATTTAAAATACGGTGCACCATGGCACAGGGTAGGGGGCAATACTTTCTTTTTTTATGACACTATTGATGTACTCTGCAGGAGTAGCGTCAAAATATTGGCGCTACTCTTGCAGTGTACATAGGGGCCCGTTGTGAACAATGGTGTGCCCCCTTTTCATGCCTGCTGTGAGCAGGCATCAAAAGTGCCAGAAAAAATGATGCAAGGAAATCTGTTAGATTTCCTTGTGCCATTTTTTCGCCCCCCCCCCCCCCCGAAAGGGGGAACGTCCCCTTTGCATACATTTTGTCTGGTGCAGGCATAATTTAGTGCAAAGGGTTACAAAGTTAGCGTAAAAAATAATGACACTAATGTGGCGCAAGGAGGCGCTCGGGGCTCTTAAATACGCCCCAATGCATCTCAGTATCCATATTTTGCAGGAACTGTAACTAATCAATATTAGGCATACATCACAATATTATTGTGATTTATTAGCAAGGAGTGTGACTTGAAGTATAGGTAAGAATTCCTTACCAGACCTTTTGTACACTTCGGCTGGGAAACCATCATCTCCAGCTTCTTTGTGATTAGCTAAGCTCAAGATTACCCCTGTTTACTTAAAGTAGCATCCGTGTTCATCCGTGACTCAGTGGGAAACTGCCTCAACTGAATTCCTTCAAGTATTCAGCTTCAAGACTCCGATCATCTCTATTTTCTGAGATATGTAGCTCGTAATAAAACTTATAAAGACCAGATAAATACTCCTTGGGTTTTTCAACTTAGATTCATCTAAAGCTAAAAGTTTACAATCATTATTTCAGTTGCTATCCCTTTTACCATTAAATGCTTGGGGCCATATTTATAAGGGAGTTGCGTCGCTCTTGCACTACTCAATGTGGTGCCTGCATGACAACTCCATAATGTGATTTATCAAGCCATGCAAGACCACCTTGGGTGGTCCTGAGTGGCTTGAAAAATCCAGAGTAACGTAACACAGCACAAATCGCTGTGTTGTGTTACTCTGCCCCAGGGAGGTGTTGTGTGGGTATTCCCACGCAACACCCGTGGATGTTGACGCATTCCCAGATTTACCAAAAGTGGTAGACCCAGGAATACACCAGAACTGCTATGCCTCCCCAGGTGAGGTGCAACGAGGAGAAATGGGTTTATTTGCCATGTTTTTTCCCCTTTCTAGGTGTGCTGTGTTCTGAAGGACACAAATAAAGAGGAAATGCCTCAGGAGATTGTTTTTGTGCAGGAAGGTGGCCCTTCCTGCACAAAACAATCCTCCTTACAATGCAGCCACCCTTGCACCAAGATGCAAGAGTGCCTGAGTTGATGCTAGGCAGCCAAAATGGCGCCAGCACTGGAAAAGGCAGGATGCCATGTAGTGTCTTAATGAAGGTACATTCCTGCCCTTTCCCTGTCACGCAGCACTGCAAGGTGACTTGCTGCTTTGCACTGTGTAACTTTCTTATAAATATTCCCCTTTCTGGTAGTTAGCTGACTTACTTTTATTTTCATACAAATGTTGTGCATACTGAAATAATTTCTGTTGGGAAATGTTTGGCAATTACTGTACCCAGTTCCATGTTTCTCCCAAAGCCGTGTGATAAATTCCCATCAAATATTTTGCTCTGTTCAAGCACAGTTAAAATAGATCAATTAGTTCTCCAGTAAAGTGATTCCTTGAGGCCAAATCCCACAATGTACACTTATCTTCAACTTCCATAAATTGTACAAATTCCATGGTGGCTTGCCTCAGTATTAAACTTCCTTCAACAACAAAAACTTTATGTCTATAAAACGCAGGCCCAGATTTAGCAAGCATTTGCGCCAGTGCAGTGTCACATAAAAGTGATGCAAACCACCTGAAAGTCGTGAATTGGGATATACTTTCATGCTAAAATCTTGATTTGGGGGCGTGGCCAAGATGGCGGCGTGAGTGGACGTGTTCGTCCGAGCTCCGCCGCCCTGGCCCCAGAACACCGACGCGCGTCCCAGCAGCGGGGATGGCCCGAGGCCCCCAGGGACGGTGAGCGGTGCCGTGGACTAGAGGGCGCCCAGTGGAGACCGGGGAACGCGCGCACCGCGAAGTGCGGGCGAGGAGCGTCCGGCCTTGGCCTGCGCCAGAGGCCGCCAAGTGCTCCGTTCAGCGGCCCGAGACGCATAGTGGACCCTGATCTGGCTGCTCCCTTAGAGGTGGAGCTGCAGAGGCCGAGGCCCAGGAGGACGGCGCTGGGCCCAGAATGCGGTGAGGGCAGCGCTGGGGCCTGAGGAGCTGAGAGTCGCAGGTCCCCCGTGAGGTGCAGGCGCCCTGCATGCTGGGCTTTTCTTGGGGGTCGGGTGGAGGCGCCCCCCCAGCTGGACTTTCATTGGTCGACGCGAGGCCTGGAGGTATAGGCAGAGGTACGAGGGTGCATCGGGTCGCCCCGATTTCGAAGCACGAAGACGCAGGGCTGAGGAGCAGGCCTGGGCCCCTGAGTGATTGTTCTGGCGATATAGTAGGGCGACGATTGGGAAGAGGAAGCACAAGAGCACAAGGCCAGTTGCGGTCCCGGGTACGGGGGGCCTCTGGTGGTCTGGCCCCAGAGGGAGCCTGAGAAGTGGCCCAGGAGGGCAGCCTGTACGATCGAGATAACACGCACGTGCCATGGCGGCGTCCAAATCCAAACGGGAGCGATCAGTTAGAGAAATGTTGGCCGGGGCCCGCCTGGCACCGGGTGGCGCGATTGAGGAACCACCGGCGACGAAGTCCCCAGAGATGCGGGCGGAGACGGAGCTGGACGAGAGCTACCCGGTCACGAAGGGCTTCCTAACCTCCTTGTTTGACTCGCTCCGGAGTGATATCCAGGATCTTCGTAGGGACATTTCTCAAGATGTGAGAGAGCTGCGAGGTGAGGTTACGTCCCTGGGGGAGCAAGTAGCACAGATGGAAGGTGGCGAGATCTCTCGTGGCAAGGAGGTGGCGGTCCTGCAACAGGAGGTCGTCCACCTCCGGGAGCAGCAGGACCTCCTCCTGATAGCGGTGGAGGACTTAAAAAATCGCTCGAGGAGACATAATATCCGCATCAGAGGGGTCCCGACTGGGGCTGAGAAGGAGGATATTGGAGACTTCGTGGTGGGCCTGTTTCGCGCATTAATTGGCCTGGATGAGACCCAGGAGATTACCTTGGATAGAGTTCATCGAGTGGGCCGCGCCGGTGGGGTTGGAGACCGACCACCGGACATTTTAGCCTGTGTCCACAACCATGGGCTTAAAGAGCGTATCTTGCAGCGGGCCCGCAATCTTCAGCAGGTACATTTCAGAGGTCATGAGCTCCAATTATTCCAGGACCTCTCCTTGCAGAGGCGGAGAGAATTTAAGCCCATTACGGAGCATCTGCGAGTGAATGAAGTGGCTTACTCCTGGGGTCACCCGTTCCGCCTTGTCTTCCGGTGGGAGGAGCAGCATCGGCAGGTGAGGTCCATATCGGAGGCAAACCGGATCCTGGGCTTGGAGGATCCCAACCAGGACTCAGGCAAAAAGGTGGGCTTGGCTGGCGGGGATCGCCCACGCTGGCGGCAGAAGGAGAAAAGGAGGAAACTACAACGCCCTACGGCTTCGGAGCTGAGGTCGGAGCGGGAATCTGTCTTGAGCAGCGTGGCTGCTGGAACTAACGCCTAGGGGAGCGGTGGCCGAGGAGAGTTGGACTGCTGATGGTCGCACTGTTTTCGGCCCGGTGGCCGCTGAAGAGGGGCCAGGGCGGCGGGGGCGATGGACCTGGTTCGATGAACTTGAGTGGTTCTACAGCCCTGTGGAGACTTTACCTCGAGAAGATGGACGTGCAAGGACTTTTCGGTTATGAGCACCTGTTGTGCGCACTGGTTGTGTGTTGGCGTGTTTCCCTGAGATGCTGGCTTTTGTGTGGAGGTGTGTGCTGGCCCCGGTGTTTGCTGTGGTTGATGGTCTGGTCTGGGGTGTGGTTCTCCCGTGAGGTTACTCCCTTCTTAACCGCCTTATTCGTCTTGTGGGATGACTATTAAATGTATAAGCTTGAATGTCCGGGGGCTTAATAGTCCAACTAAAAGGTTAGCCATCCTGTTGCCCTAGAGAGGTCGGGGAGTCATATCTGCCTGTTGCAGGAGACACACCTCATGCAGAAGGACATCTACCACATGCGGTCTAAGTGGTTCCCTAGGCAATTCTGGTCTTCAGCTTCCTCGAAGCATGCAGGGGTTGCGATATTATTAGCGCACTCATTCCCCGGGGAAGTGGTGGCAAAATTACATGAGGTGCAAGGTAGGCTTTTGGCCATAAGGATGAGGTTGGGGGCCTTTCTTTTACTATTGCTTCCCTATATGCTCCTAATACCCAGCAGGAAGTCTTCCTGAAGCAGGCTCTGACCCCGCTGCTGCACTCACCGGATGGCGCCATTTTGGTGGGTGGCGATTTTAACCTGGTGATGGATGGGGATCTGGACCCTCCGGTCACCGCCATGGGCAGACTGGGTCCTTGACAGCGGCTGGCCGCCAGTGTCTGGCTGAGTGTGGTTTGGAGGACGTGTGGAGAAGGGCACACCCCACTCTTAGGGATTATTCCTTTTACTCAGCAGCGACCAAGACATATGCTCGGCTCGACCTTTTCCTGGCTTCGCAAGAGTTCCTTTCATGAGTTAGGGAGTCGGCGATTGAGCCTCGGGCCCTGTCGGACCATGCTCCTGTCAGTGTTGAGGTTGCTATGACCATGGAGCGGGTGGGGGCGTCGGGGTGGCGATTCAGGGACTCGATGCTTCAGAATGTCGCAACAGTGGAGTCGATCCGACATGCAATAGCGGACTACCTTAGTCTTAATGATGATGGGAGCACCTGCTTGTCGACGTTGTGGGAGGCACTGAAGGTGGTGGTGAGAGGTGAGGTGATGTTGTTGTCTGCTAGGGATAATAAAGCAAGGAGATTGATGAGGGAGGAGCTGGAACAGAGGGTGGCGGTACTGGAACGCTCCCATAAACATACGGGTGCCCCTAGAGTCTGCCGGGAGCTGGAGAAGGTAAGGAAGCAGCTGAAACGGCTAGATTGGGACAGGGTAGAGTATGCGGTGGCATGTCTTAAGCACAAGTATTATATTGGGAGTAATAGATGTGGGAAGCTTTTGGCACACCGGTTACGAGCGCAACGCGCAGCATCAACGATAAAGCTGGTCCGTTCTCCCTTGGGAGCGGAATCGCGAACGAGCGACCAAATTGCGGAGGCGTTTGCAGAGTTCTATCGGGGATTGTATGAGGCTGATGATCGGGGTAATGTGGTTCCTGATGCATTTCTAGAGGGTATAGCAATTACTCCTCTAGGCGAGAGGGAGGCTGCTTCATTAGATCAACCTGTAAGGGCGGAAGAAGTCATATCAGCAATCTCGCGTTTGCAGGTGGGGAAGTCCTCTGTTCCGGGTGGTTTCACAGCTCTTTTTTATAAGACCTTTTGTGTGGAACTTGTACCGATATTAGTGCGGCTTTTCAACTCCTTCCGAGCGACGGGAGTTCTAACAGCCAGTATGTTGGATGCCACTAATGTGGTTATTCCTAAGCCGGGGAAAGACTCCGAGGAATTCGCCTCATATAGGCCAATCTCGCTCTTGAATATTGATGCCAAATTATTTACAGGAAAACTTGCTCATCGCCTTAATTATTACATGCAGGGCCTTGTGGATCCGGACCAAGCAGGTTTTATACCGCACAGGCAGTGCAGCGATAATACGAAGTGATTGCTTCATCTGCTGGACGAAACAGATCGTTCACGCAGGGAGGCGCTTTTCCTTTCTATTGACGGCGAAAAGGCATTCGATAGAGTCCATTGGCCATATCTGTTTAGGGTGCTTGAATGCTTTGGGTTGGACCCGGGCTTTATGGCATGGATCCGTTGTATCTACCAGGTGCCCCGGGCGGCGGTCCGGGTCAATGGGACGCTATCATTGCCGTTCTCAATCCAACGAGGGACTCGGCAGGGGTGTCCGCTCTCACCTCTATTGTTTGCGCTCTATATGGAGCCTCTGGCGCAGCGGCTGCGTGATAGTCCTCAGATCAATGGTGTGAAATTCGGGGGCGATGACTATCTCATTTCCCTGTATGCAGACGACGTGATTCTTACCCTGTCGGAGCCCGCGACCTCGCTGCCTGCGCTAATGGGGATACTTGATTAATTTGGCCGGGTCT
The DNA here is from genome assembly GCF_031143425.1 of Pleurodeles waltl. Lineage (NCBI taxonomy): Eukaryota > Metazoa > Chordata > Amphibia > Caudata > Salamandridae > Pleurodeles > Pleurodeles waltl. The sequence continues at coordinate 1,984,759,352 of NC_090440.1, read as the reverse complement.
CGGGATTCCGGATGAATATGCAGAAGTCACAGGCCCTGAGTCGATTTATTAGCGCTGAGCATGAAGGTGACCTGAGGGCCCGATTCCATTTTATATGGTCGTCCTCGCGACTTCCTTATTTGGGGATTGATTTGGCGTCTTCCGTTGTTAGAACGGCGACTCTGAACTACACGAAATTGGTTTGCGAGGTGAAGCGAGATCTAGAGACCTGGGGGAGGCTTAAGCTGTCTTGGTTGGGCAGGGTGGCGGTGGTGAAGATGACTATCCTGCCACGTGTCCTGTATGTGTTCCAGGCGCTCTCCCTGACACCTCCGCCCCGAACGATTGCAACCCTTCAAGCGCCGGTTCTGAGATTCATCTGGGAGGGTAGAGCGACGCGTCTTCCATGTCGGGTTCTGTACCGCCCCAAGGGGATGGGGGATTAGCGGTTCCCTGCCTCTTACGATATTTTCAGGCAGCGCAGTTGCGTTTTTTTTATTAGAGTGGAGTCGCCCGTCTACTGAGAAACATTGGTGCTTTATGGACCAAGCGGTGGCGGGCTCCCATATATGGAAGGAGCCCTGGCTCATACACCGGCACAGGGCGAGCGGTCTTTATTCATCCCCGATCACGGAAGTAACGTTGCGTGTATGGGACGTGGTGGCTGGTCGATTGGGACTGACGACGTTCCCATCCCCAATGACCCCTCTGGGTGCGAACCCTGACTTTGGACCGGGCCTACAAGTGGAAGCGTTGCGCCGATGGTATGAAGGGGGCTGTAAAAGGGTGGGGTGTCTCTTTGATGAGCAGGGGGTGATCTCCTTTGACCAGATGAGGGAGACGTACGGCTTAACAGAGGCAGACAGGATGATGTACTACCAAATACGGCATTGGGCCCGTTGCCAGCTAATAGAGCATTCATTAATAGGCCACTAACGCCGTTTGAAAAATGGCTCCTAGTAAAGAAGGATGATAAATGGGTGACCTCGGAGCTTTACGGAATAATGCAGGGGGAGGGTCGTCCGTCTAAATCTAAAGGTCAATTGCGATGGGAGAGGGAACTGGAAAGGGAACTCTCTGACGAAGATTGGGATAGTATCTTTTATAGGACACACCACACGGCTTACAATGCGGCAGGCACAGAGACAGCATATGAGGTGGCCTCCTATTGGTACTTTACCCCAGCAAGGATTCACGCTTGGGATCCCACTAAGTCTAGCCTCTATTAGAGTGGGTGCGGGGGTCGGGGTACACTTGTGCACTTACTCTGGCATTGCCCCAAACTTCATAGATACTGGGAGAGTGTTATAGACACTATTGATGCAGCGTTTGGTACTCAGATCCCCAGATTCCCATCGTATATTTTGTTGGGTCTGCCCAACCCGCTCACCTTCCCCCTGAGATCATTGAAAGGGCTGCAGATGGCCCTGGCCCTCAATGCGGCGTTGCAGCTGATATTAGGGATGTGGGGTACTGACAGGATTCCGACTTTTATATCATGGCTTCATAAGCTGTGGTTCATTCTCGCTATGGAGAAGCTTACTCTGACCTCACAGCAGCAGGGCGGTGATTTCAGGGACCTGTGGCAACCATTCTTGCAGATCTTATCAAATCAGTTCACGGAGTTGACATGCCCGGCTTACTTGAGAGCGCTGGGTTTGACCTGAGCTTTTCGGAGTGTGTTTGCGGGAGAGATTCCTGGGAGAACCGGGACCATGCAGGGGTAGGGCAGGGGATTCGAGCGATTGTTGTATGGCAGGCCACTTCAGGGAAACAATGTTGGTGTTTTTACTCAACATTTCTATGTTGTATATTACCATGCATGGAGATTGCTTCACGGTGCAGCACCTGATGGTGGGTGGCCCCACAGGGGGTGGGAGTACATAGAGGTGGCGAGGAGGTGGCCTATTTGGGCATGGTTGACCAGGAGTGGATTGTTATGGACTACCCCCACGCTTCCAGACTAGCACTGCTGCATTGTAATTGTCTTATTGTGAAGTGTTGTACTTAATATGTTAATAACTTGAAATAATAAACAGATTTGATCGATAAAATCTTGATTTGTGTTGAAAAGTAGCCATGAAATAACGTAAAGTGACGTTTTTCTCTGCTATGCGTCAAGGGGCGCCCCACTGGTGGTACATGAGCATTCTCATGCTACTACCCATTAATTTTGAAGGAAATCCTATTTACTAAACATAAACGCAGACATACCTTTGCTCCAAAAAAGTACAAATGCTCGAGGCAGGTGACAATATTTAAGAAACGTTTATTTCCTCAAAATGTTTCTGAATTTTCATGTGTGCTGTACTGTACGGTACATTCCAGTACAAAACCAGACAATACTAGATATCACACACACATCCTTGTACTATGGTATAAGGGTGAATATGTGGCACAAGGCAGCCTAAAGTGTGTCAGGAGGAGACTGCAACAATGCCTTATATAAGTAGATATGGAGCTGTCCTGAGCTACTCCTTCCACACAACACAGCGACTTTCATTGTTGTGCTGTGTGGGTTCTTAGTAAATTGGCCCATAGCCTCTCTGATGTGACTGGGTCCCTGTAGGAAGGTAGCCTCTTTCTAGCCTTGTTACCCCCACTTTTGTCCTGTTTGTGAGTATATGTCAGGGTGTTTTCACTGTCTCACTGGAATCCTGCTAGCCAGGGCCCAGTGCTCATAAGTTTGTGGCCTATATGTGTTCCCTGTGTGGTGCCTAACTGCATCACTGAGGCTCTGCTAACCAGAACCTCAGTGGTTATGCTCTCTCTGCTTTCTAACTTTGTCACTGCAGGCTAGTGACTAAATTTACCAATTCTCATTGGCACACTGGTACACCCATATCATTCCCATGTATATGGTACTTAGGTACCCAGGGTATTGGGGTTCCAGGAGAACCCTATGAGCTGCAGAATTTCTTTTGCCACCCATAGGGAGCTCAGGCAATTCTTACACAGGCCTGCCACTGCAGGCTGAGTGAAATAACGCCCACGTTATTTCACAGCCATTTTTCACTGCACATAAGTAACTTATAAGTCACCTATATGTCTAACCTTCACTTGGTGAAGGTTGGGTGCCAAGTTACTTAGTGTGTGGGCACCCTGGCACAAGCCAAGGTGCCCCCACATCGTTCAGGGCAAATTCCCCGGACTTTGTGAGTGCGGGAGACCATTACACGCGTGCACTATACATAGGTCACTACCTATGTATAGCGTCACAATGGTAACTCCAAACATGGCCATGTAACATGTCTAAGATCATGGAATTGTCCCCCCAATACCATTCTGGTATTGGGGGGACAATTCCATGATCCCCCGGGTCTCTAGCACAGAACCCGGGTGCTGCCAAACGGCCTTTCCGGGGTTTCCACTGCAGCTGCTGCTGCTGCCAACCCCTCAGACAGGATTCTGCCCTCCTGGGGTCCAGGCAGCCCTGGCCCAGGAAGGCAGAACAAAGGATTTCCTCTGAGAGAGGGTGTTACACCCTCTCCCTTTGGAAATAGGTGTGAAGGGCTGGGGATGAGTAGCCTCCCCCAGCCTCTGGAAATGCTTTGATGGGCACAGATGGTGCCCATCTCTGTATAAGCCAGTCTACACCGGTTCCTGACCAGTACCTCCCAGGGGAGGTGCCCAGAGCTCCTCCAGTGTGTCCCAGACCTCTGCCATCTTGGATTCAGAGGTGTTGGGGGCACACTGGACTGCTCTGAGTGGCCAGTGCCAGCAGGTGACATCAGAGACCCCCTCTGATAGGCTCTTACCTTTCTTGGTAGCCAATACTCCTTTCTTGGTAGCCAAACCTCCTTTTCTGGCTATTTAGGGTCTCTCCTCTGGGGAATTCTTCAGATAACGAATGCAAGAGCTCACCAGAGTTGCTCTGCACTTCCCTCTTTGACTTCTGCCAAGGATCGACCGCTGACTGCTCCAGGACGCCTGCAAAACCGCAACAAAGTAGCAAGACGACTACCAGCAACATTGTAGCGCCTAATCCTGCCGGCTTTCTCGACTGTCTCCTGGTGGTGCATGCTCTGGAGGTCACCTGCCTTCACCCTGCACTGGAAGCCAAGAAAAAATCTCCCGTGGGTCGACGGAATCTTCCCCCTGCTAACGCAGGCACCAAAAGACTGCATCACCGGTCCTCTGGGTCCCCTCTCATCCTGACGAGCGTGGTCCCTGGAACACAGAAACTCTATCCAAGTGACTCCCACAGTCCAGTGATACTTCAGTCCAAGTTTGGTGGAGGTAAGTCCTTGCCTCCCCACGCTAGACTGCAAACCTGTGTACTGCGTGATTTGCAGCTGCTCCGGCTCCTGTGCACTCTTCCAGGATTTCCTTCATGCACAGCCTAGCCTGGGTCCCCAACACTCCGTCCTGCGGTTCTCAACCCTCTGAGTTGGCCTCCGGCGTTGTGGGACCCTCCTTTGTGACTCTGAGCCAGCTCTGGTTCACAAATCTTGTAAGAGCCTGTTTGGTTACTTCTGTGGGTGCTGCCTGCTTTTGTGGGGGGCTCTCCGAGTTGCTGAGCGCCCCCTCTGTCTCCTCCTCCAAGGGGCGACATCCTGGTCCTTCCTGGTTCCCAGCAGCACCCAAAAACCTCTACTGCAACCCTTGCAGCTAGCAAGGCTTGTTTGTGGTATTTTTGTGTGGGAACACTTCTGCAACCTTCATCATGCTGTGGGACATCTTCCATCCAAAGGAGAAGTTCCTAGCTCTCTTCGTTGTTGCAGAATCCTAAGCTTCTTCCATTCTGAGGCAGCTTCCTTGCACCTTCATCCGGGGTTTCCTGGGCTCCTTCCCCCCCTGGACACTATTGCGACTCTTGGACTTGGTCCCCTTGCCTTGCAGGTCCTCAGGTCCAGGAATCCTTCTTCAGTGCTTTGCTGGTGTTTGTGGTTCTTGCAGAATCCCCCTATCACGACTATGGTGTCCTTTTGGGGTAGTAGGGGTACTTTACTCCTACATTTCAGGGTCTTGGGTTGGGGTATCTTGGACACCCTGACTGTTTTCTTACAGACCCAGCGACCCTCTACAAGCTCCCATAGGTCTGGGTTCCATTCGTGATTCGCATTCCACTTTTGGAGTATATGGTTTGTGTTGCCCCTAGACCTATGCTTGCCTATTGCAACCTATTGTAATTCTACACTGTTTGCATTACTTTTCTGACTCTTACTTACCTGTTTTGGGTTTGTGTACATATAACTTGTGTATATTACTCACCTTCTTACTGAGGGTACTCACTGAGATACTTGTGGCATATTGTCATAAAAATAAAGTACCTTTATTTTTAGTAACTCTGAGTATTGTGTTTTCTTATGATATTGTGCATATGTTATAAGTGGTATAGTAGGAGCTTTGCATGTCTCCTAGTTCAGCCTAAGCTGCTTTGCCATAGCTACCTTCTATCAGCCTAAGCTGCTAGAAACACCTCTATTCTACTAATAAGGGATAACTGGACCTGGCACAGGGTGTAAGTACCACAGGGTACCCACTACAAGCCTGGCCAGCCTCCTACATTGGTGGTACAGCGGTGGGATAAGTACTTGCAACTGCTTTACCACTTTGTCATGTTGTACTTTTCATAAGAGAATCATATACCAAATAGTTCAGTGTATGTACACTTAACCAAAAAAAGTTTACTTTTCTATTCTAAAACTTTTAACAAAGTTCTGAAAAGTTTTTGAAAACCTCTAAAAGTTTTCCCAAAGTTTGAAAAAGTTTTTTCTGTGCTTTCTAAAGTTCTAAAACCTTTTTCTTGCTCACTATCCCTAAACCTATAGTATCATGTCTGTTGTAGAGCCCACTCCCAAAACTGTTAATGCAACATATGAGAGTTTAAACTATAAAAGTTTGAGGGGTCTCTGCCTGGATAGAGGTTTGAGTATAGGAAAGAACCCTACAAAAGAGATCCTCTTTAACATGCTCATTGTAGATGACCAGAACCAGTCAGGCCCATCTCAGGAGAGGTTAGAAAAGGGAGAAGCTTCCCAGTCAGATTCAGAGGAGTCCCCTGGAGAAGCTGGGGAGGGTTCTTACAAGTGCCTCCCCAATAGCAGGGCACCTAGTGATGCTGGTAGTGATAGAGGTTCCCATAACAGTAGGGCATCCTTTATCCCTAGAGGCCAGGTTAACAGGGTCCAGACAGTTAGGGACAGGTCCCCCTCTGAAACTTCCCATATTTCATCTGTGTCAAAGCATTCCCAACCCCCCCACCCTGAGGATAATTTGTTAGAAAGGGAACTCAAAACGTTGAGGGTTGAAGAGACCAGACTGAAGCTTAAACAGAAGCAGCTGGCCTTAGATAGGGAATCCCTAGAGATAGAGAGGGAAAGCCAGAGGTTGGGGTTAGTTCCCCATGGTGGCAGCAGCAGTATTCCTGATAGCAATCCTGTTAGAGAGCAAGATTTCAGGAATCTGCACAAGATAGTCCCCCCTTACAAGGGGCGGGGGGTGACATTAATAAGTGGTTTGCTGCACTTGAGAGGGCCTGTATGGTACAGTTGGTCCCTCAAAGGCAGTGGGCTGCTATTTTGTGGCTATCCTTCACTGGAAAGGGTAGGGATAGGCTCCTTACTGTTAGAGAAAGTGAAGCCAATAACTACAAAGTTTTGAAAGATGCACTATTGCATGGATTTGGCTTAACCACTGAACAATACAGGATTAAGTTCAGAGACACCAGAAAAGAGTCTTCTCAAGACTGGACAGATTTTGTGGACTGTTCAGTGAAGGCCTTGGAAGGGTGGTTGCATGGCAGTAAAGTTTCTGACTATGAAAGCCTGTATAATCTTATTCTGAGAGAGCATATTCTTAACAATTGTGTGTCTGATTTGTTACACCAGTACTTGATAGACTCAGATCTGACCTCTCCCCAAGAATTGGGAAAGAAGACAGACAAATGGGTCAGGACAAGAGTGAACAGAAAAGTTCATACAGGAGGTGACAAGGATGGCAAGAAGAAAGATGGTGAGAAATCTCAGGATAAGCATGGGGATAAGGGTAAAGCCAAAGATCCTTCTTCAAATCCTAAACACTCTTCAGGGGGTGGGGATACATCAAATTCTTCCCCTTCTTCACAACCCACACACATTAAAAAGCCTTGGTGCTTTGTGTGTAAAAATAAAGGCCATAAGCCAGGGGATAAGTCCTGTCCAGGTAAACCCCCTGAGCCTACCACCACTAATACATCAAACTCTAGTGCCCCTAGCAGTAGTGGTAATAGTGGTGGGACTGCTCGCAACAGTCAAAATAAGGGTGTAGTTGGGTTCACTTATGGGTCCATCATAGAAACTGGGGTAGTCAGTCCCAATACAGTTTCTGTCACACCTGGTGGCATTGGCCTTGCCACACTGGCTGCTTGTCCCCTTACAATGGATAAGTACAGGGAGACAGTTTCAATAAATGGTGTTGAGGCTCAGGCCTACAGGGACACAGGTGCCAGTATCACTTTGGTGACTGAAAACCTAGTGTCTCCTAAACAACACATCATTGGACAACAGTACAAGATTATTGATGTCCATAACTCCACTAAGTTTCTTCCCTTAGCTATAGTTCAGCTTAGTTGGGGTGGAGTTACTGGCCCGAAGCAGGTGGTGGTATCACCTAGCTTACCTGTAGACTGTCTCTTAGGTAATGACCTAGAGGCCTCAGGTTGGGCTGAGGTAGAGTTTAATACCCATGCAGCCATGCTGGGTATCCCTGAGGAATTGCTTCCTCTCATTTCAGCTGAAATGAAAAAGCAAAGGAGAGAAAAAGGCCTGAAAACTTAGGATCCTTCTCCAACAACAGGTAAAAAGGGCATCACAGTATCCCCTACCCACCCTGCCCTTCAGGATACCATTCCTGTGGTAGGAGAAACCTCTCCTGGGGTGGCACCTGTACCAAGGCAAACATCAGCTAACACAGCTGTACTCCCTGAGGTAGAAGTACCTCTCTGCGGGATAACTGATATTGGTGAGAAAAAGTGCACCATTTTAGTTAACATGGAGCATCCCTCCATCCCTCCCAGAGAAACTTTAGTGCAGAAACCCTGCACTGCCTCACAACACTTAGGACAGCAGCCCTGCCCTAGTGTGGAGCTCATAGGATAGCATCCCTGCCCTGCTCCAACTCAAGAGAAACAGCAACCCTGTTCTCTCTGACAGCCATATGGACAAAGTTTTTGCCCAGCTATGGCTTTACTGAGACAGCATCCCTGTCCGGCATTCTCATCATTTGACATAGGTCCAGTGGACAATTCCCACTGCTCTAAACTTAAACATACTAATAGGAACTCTGAAAATATGACTTCACATTGTTGGCTAGCTAAAAAACTTCAAACAGGGTGGTTTACATCCCCACAGGGAAGTAACCATATAGTGGATGATAAAGGGAGTAACCAAGCTATTGCAAAGCTACTCTCTACTTATCATCACTTAGACAATAAAGACTCAACTGGCCAAGCTTAGCCTTATTGTCCTTCGTTTGGGGGGTGGGAGGGGGTTGTGTAGGAAGGTAGCCTCTTTCTAGCCTTGTTACCCCCACTTTTGGCCTGTTTGTGAGTATATGTCAGGGTGTTTTCACTGTCTCACTGGAATCCTGCTAGCCAGGGCCCAGTGCTCATAGTGAAAACCCTATGTTGTCAGTGTGTTTGTTATGTGTCACTGGGATCCTGCTAGCCAGGACCCCAGTGCTCATAAGTTTGTGGCCTGTAGGTGTTCCCTGTGTGGTGCCTAACTGTATCACCGAGGCTCTGCTAACCAGAACCTCAGTGTTTATGCTCTCTCTGCTTTCTAAATTTGTCACTGCAGGTTAGTGACTAAATTTACCAATTCTCATTGGCACACTGGTACACCCATATAATTCCCTTTTATATGGTACTTAGGTACCCAGGGTATTGGGGTTCCAGGAGATCCCTATGGGCAGCAGCATTTCTTTTGCCACCCATAGGGAGCTCAGGCAATTCTTACACAGGCCTGCCACTGCAGCCTGAGTGAAATAACGTCCACGTTATTTCACAGCTATTTTTCACTGCACATAAGTAACTTATAAGTCACCTACATGTCTAACCTTCACTTGGTGAAGGTTGGGTGCCAAGTTACTTAGTGTGTGGGCACCCTGGCACTAGCCTGGCTGAACATCATTCAGGGCAAATTCCCCGGACTTTCTGAGTGCGGGGAGACCATTACAAGCGTGCACTATACATAGGTCACTACCTATGTATAGCGTCACAATGGTAACTCCGAACATGGCCATGTAACATGTCTAAGATCATGGAATTGTCACCGCAGTTCTAAAGTAACATAAAGTAGTGCTGTTTTGTGCTGCTTTTCGTTAAGGAAGCGTACAAAGGTTGGTACATGGGTGATCCCATGTCACCTCTCATGGGTTGTGACACCAAGCCCTCTCTAGTAACATTTATACACAGAGTTTTGCACAAAAAAGTAAGACTTCTCTGATGCTGGGGTTAACTTGGAGAAGTATTTTTATTTCCCTAAACCTTTGTACCTTTTCTTTCTGCTGCACTGTACAGCACATCTACAGTGGAAAAGGCGTTAATCTAGGTTTAAGTCTAGTATTTTGTGCTGGAAGGCTCTCCTTCCAGCACAAAACCTATGATTGGCAGAATGTGCAGGACCGTTGCGCTATGGTGCAAGGGTGTGTGAGTTGGTGCATGGTAGCCTAAGGTGTGCCAGCTCAGGGAGAGAGGAAAACAGCACCCTACCATAGTAGCTAGAGCGCTGTTCTGGAATTTCTTGTTTAAGAAACACAGTGCAGCAACTTCAGTTGCTGAACTGGGTTACCTAAATCTGCCCCTCAGTGTCTTTAGGTACCACATTTACAGGTTTCTGTATATTGGATTTAACTTTCTGCAACAAAGCACACATGTAGGACAGAACCTTTCCTGTACATGTGGGGTTCATATCTTACTTATATGCCAACAAGCACAAAGTATGTTTAATGGAAGGTACACAAAAACGTGTATGTGAAAAATGCATTCATAACCCATAAAGCAAAAATATAACACTTAGGCGCATATTTATACGTTTTTAGCGCCGCATTTGTGTCATTTTTCTGACGCAAAAGTGGTGCAAACTCACAAAATACAATTGTATTTTGTAAGTTTGCGCCGCTTTTGCGTCAACTATATGCATAAGTATAAATATGGGCCTTAAGATCAGAAAAAACATTTACCAAGCTAGCTCTCTCTGGGCAATGCTGTCCAATTCTTTCTACTTAAAATGAAGAAACTCACAGGCCAATTAAGCAAATTAACTACTTAATGAAAGTGTCAGGAATAAGGCCATGCGCGGTCCAGGTCTCGTCCGAAACTCTGCGGCGCTTTATGCGCACCGCTTGTCATCCCCTCTTGTTCCACAGGTGGCCATCAGCGTCGTCTGCCCTGTGGCAAAGCTCATAGAGCTGCATGTTCAGGACATTGGTGGATAAGATGCACTTATCAGTGCTATTCCATGAAGGGACTACAATTCCCATGTTTTTAGAGGCAGCAGCCATCTTGGGGTGTGGCAGGCCTATAAAGCCCAGCCACACCCAAGCACGTTGCTCACTATTTTGAACACTTCAATGCAGTCAGACCTCGTGGGGGTTTCTCTGAAGAAGAGCAGAGTTCCTGAATGGCAGAGTGACATTCAACCGAAGTATCCTTGTTTCCATGGTGCATTCAAAAACGAGTAGGTCGTACTCATAGCGGTAAGGCCTTGATGAATCCAACTTTGGAGGAAGTCGTTACGTCCAAAGGTAAAGCGCCCCTTAGCACAATGAGCAAAGCGTTTTCAGTTTCCAGAGTACAGCGGCCTTGGTGCAACGATCAAAGGCGTTTCAGAGCATAGGTGTAAAGCGCTCTTTGCACAGCAATTCAAGCGTTTCAGTTCACAGATGTAAAGCGATCTAGGCACAGCAGTTCAAGCGCATTCGTTCACAGATGTAAATCGCTCTTGGCACAGCAATTCAAGCATTTCAGTTCACAGAGGTAAAGCGCTCTTGGCACGACAATTCAAGCGCTTCAGTTCACAGATGTAAAGCGCTCTTGGCACGGCAATTCAAGCGCTTCAGTTCACAGATATAAAGCGCTCTTGGCACAACAATTCAAGCGCTTCAGTTCACAGATGTAAAGCGCTCTTGGCACAGCAATTCAAGCGCTTCAGTTCTCAGGATTAAAGCGCTCTTGGCACGACAATCAAAGCGCTTCAATTCACAGGAGTAGAAGGTTCTTTGCACAACAATCAAAGTGATTCAGGCCACTTGAGTAAAAGCGCCCCCTTAGCATAATGTGCGTAGCACTTTAAGGCAAGACACGTAAAAGCGCTTCCTGGTATTATTAAGTAAATCGCTTCAAGTTCAATGAGTAAAACCTTTCGCCCATTATTGTTGTGAATGTGAAAGTATTTCTGGAGATGAGCAAATCATAGTTTTCATTGTTCTTTGAAAAGCTTAAGATGTGAAAAGCATATTTAATTCTTTGAGATTTTCTAAGTCATGATCAAAGGTTTATGTTGTGAATGCATAGATGTTACAGGATTGATATTCTGAGTATCATCATAGTCCAAAGCTCTTGCCATCTCTTGCTTCTGAGGTCGTAGTTTACTCTTGTTCCATGTTTTAAAGAAGGGCTTTGCCCTCATTTCAAAAGGGGTCTCCATCTGATATCTCGGAGACGCATTTAGTCAAGAGTCTATTGATGACTTACATTTCTATGAATGAGTAAATGCATATTTGTTCTAACCTTTTCTTTTCAGATCTCTCTCCCTGCTGTTCCCTACCCTAATTCCCTTCCCCCCGACTGGCTTCATCATAGCTCTGTGCTATAATATCTTTCCAAGTTGGTGGTGGGAGTTGGTGGGCCTTTTGTTCAGCGGCGTGCAGATCCCGAGGAAAGGACACTGTGACAGAAAGAGAGCCTTTAACTGAAGCAAGCAACCAACCACAGAAGTATGTTTTATTGACCCAGCTTCCCATTTAAACGCACACTCTGCACCATCTGTGATCCTGAGGACTGCATAGAAGCATTATAGGTTCTCTTTATGGAAGTTGCAACCAGCCAGGCTGAAAGACACAGGGGCATATTTCAGAGCCCCTAGTGCCACCGAAGCATCACTTTTAGTGATGCTCTGGTGGTGCTATGCACTGCACCATACTTACAAGGTGGCGTTAAGCCACTTTTTGTGGCTTAACACCACCTTGTAAATACAGCCCCCTCACACGCTGCACTTTGCGTGGAAGGGGCATGCAATGGGTATTGCTGTGGGCGTGCCACACCAACACCCATTGCATTTTGATGCTGCCCCAGATTTCGTAAACCTGAGGCAGCGCCATAATCTATTGGCACCCCAAGGGTGGCGTTAACGTGGCACAATGAGGAAAAATGCTTTCATTTCTCCTAGTTTGGAGCAAACCTCCATTGAAGGTGTCCCTTCCTGCACAAAAACAATCTCCCCCTCAACGCAGCCATCCTTGCACTATGGTGCGAGGGTGGTTGCGTTGGTAAGTGCCAATAAATTTTGTGCCCGCGCAGGGGGAAACACAGGGGTGCACCTTATTATTGTAAATACAGCACATCCCTGCATTATGAAAATGATGGTGCTGAATGCGGCCAAATTTGGTGCAGCGACGCGCACTGTCATTTTCACTTAAATCTGGCCCACAGTTTTTTGAGACCTGTTGAATATACTTTGTGGGCTTCAAGTCCACCCATTGCTTTTCATTTGTCTACGTCAATGTCCTTTAAAACTTCTTGCTCGATAACGGTCATTTCTTCCGCTTTGTCCCTTCTTATTGTCTTTTGTTTCCTCCCACGGAGCACTTACCGAGTACTGTATCCTTACACTTTGGTTGTTTGCCTGTTTGTTTGGGGGGCTATTTTATTATTTCTTTCCTGCTTGTATTAAACTGTGGGTGCTTGGTCAGCCTCGGCGCCCGCATTTTAGTGCATCTTACAATTGCATGCATGCTTCGCAAAGATGAAGCACAGTGAAAGGTCTCTTTGGAAATGGCCAGACCTAGATAAAGTGTTCTCACAACACAGGGCTACTCGTGTTCACCATAAGCCAAGACGTTCAAAGCATATTTGTAGGAGGCTGGCCTGGCTTATAGTGGGTACCTTTGTGGTACTTACACCTTGTGCCAGGTCCATTTATCCCTTATTAGTAGATTAGAGGTGTTCTAGCAGCTTAGGCTGATAGAGGTAGCTATAGCAGAGCAGCTTAGGCTGAACTAGGAGACTTGCAAAGCTCCTACTATACCACTTATATCACTTAGCAGTATATCATAAGAAAACACAATACTCACAGTTACTAAAAATAAAGGTACTTTATTTTAGTGACAATATGCCAAAAGTATCTCAGAGGATATACTCCCTTAGGAGGTAAGTAATATACATACACAAACCAAAATCAGGTAAGTAACAGTTAGAAAAGTAATGCAAACACTGTAGAACACACTAGAATGCAATAGGGAGAAATAGGCCTAGGGGCAACACAAACCATATATCCAAAAGTGGAATGCGAACCACGAATGGACCCCAGGCCTAGTGTAGTGTGTAGAGGGTCGCTGGGAGTGTAAGAAAACACTAAGGGTGTCCAAGATACCCCACCTCAAGACCCTGAAAAGTAGGAGTAAAGTTACCCTACTATCCCAGAAAGACAGTAAAGTCGAGATAGGGGATTCTGCAAGGACAACAACTGACTGCAAAATACTGAAGACGGATTCCTGGACCTGAGGACCTGTAAAGGAAGGAGACCAAGTCCAAGAGTCACGCAAGTGTCCAGGGGGTCAGGAGCCCACTAAACCCCGATGAAGGTGCAAAAGGGCTGCCTCTGGGTGGAAGAAGCCAAAGATTCTGCAACAACGGATGGTGCCAGGAACTTCTCCTTTGGTCAGAAGATGTCCCATGGCGTGCTATAGGATGCAGAGTTGTTTCCACCCAGAAAGACTGCAAACAGGCCTTGCTAGCTGCAAGGGTCGCGATTGAAGGTTTTGGGTGCTGCTAGGGCCCAGGAAGGACCAGGAGGTCTCCCCTTGGAGGAGGAGACAGAGGGGGCACTCAGCAACACAGAGAACCCATGCAGAAGCAGGCATCACCCACAGAAACACCAGAACCGGCACTTAGAAGATCTGAGGACGACGGTCGACTCAGAACAACAAAAGAGGGTCCCACGACGTCGGAGTCCAACTCAGCGAGTTGGGCAATGCAGGACGGAGTGCTGGGGACCTGGGCTAGGCTGTGCACAAAGGAAGTCTTGCTAAAGTGCACAGAAACCCGAGCAACTGCAGTTCACGCAGTACACAGGATTACTGGCGTTTGGAGGAAAGGACTTACCTCCACCAAAGTTGGACAGACGGGCCACTGGACTGTCGGGGACACTTGGACCCAGCTCCTGTGTTCCAGGGACCACTCTCGTCAGGATGAGAGGGGAACCAGAGGACCGGTGATGCAGAAGTTTGGTGCCTGCGTTGGCAGGGGGAAGATTCCGTCGACCCACGGGAGATTTCTTCTTGGCTTCCAGTGCAGGGTGAAGGCAGACAGACCTCTGAGCATGCACCACCAGGAAACAGGCGAGAAAGCAGGCAGTATGAGGCGCTACAATGTTGCTGGTAGTCTTCTTGCTACTTTGTTGCGGTTATGCAGGTGTCCTGGAGGAGGCCGCGGTCGATCCTTGGCAGAAGTCGAAGAGGGAAGTGCACACGAACTCTGGTGAGCTCTTGCATTCGTTATCTGGTGAGATACCCACAGGAGAGACCCTAAATAGCCCACAGAGGAGGATTGGCTACAGAGAAAGGTGAGCACCTATCAGGAGGGGTCTCTGACATCACCTGCTGGCACTGGCCACTCAGAGCTGTCCATTGTGCCATCACACCTCTGCAAACAAGATGGCAGAGGTCTGGGACACACTGAAGGAGCTCTGGGCACCTCCCCTGAGAGGTGCTGGTCAGGGGAGTGGTCACTCCCCTTTCCTTTATCCAGTTTTGCACCAGAGCAGGGCTGGGGGGATCGCTGAACCGGTGTAGACTGGCTTATGCAAGGAGGGCACCATCTGAGCCCTTCCAAGCATTTCCAGAGGCTACTCCTCTCAGGCCCTTTACACCTATTTCCAAAGGGAGAGGGTGTAACACCCTCTCTCAGAGGAAACCATTTGTTCTGCCTTCCTGGGACTGGGCTGCCTAGGCCCCAGGGGAGCAGAAACCTGTCTGAGGGGTTGGCAGCAGCGGTAGCTGCAGCGGAGACCCCTGAAAGTTAGTTTAGCAGTACCCGGGCTCTACGCTGGAGACCCAGGGATGCATGGAATTGTCCCCCCAATACCAGAATGGTCCTAGACATGTTACATGGCCATGTTCGGAGTTACCATTCTGACACTACATATAGGTGTTGACCTATATGTAATGCACGCATGTAATGGTGTCCCCGCACTCACAAAGTCCGGGGAATTTGCCCTGAACAATGTGGGGGCACCTTGGCTAGTGCCAGGGTGTCCAATCATTCAATCAATCAATGAATTTATAAAGAGCGCTATGTACCCAACAGGGTTTCGAGGCGTTGGGGGGGGAGGGGGTGCTGCTAGCGTTCGAAGAGCCATGTCTTGAGGAGTCTCCTGAAGGTGAGGAGGTCCTGGGTCTGGCGTAGTGAGGTGGGGAGAGAGTTCCAGGTCTTGGCGGCGAGGAAAGAGAAGGATCTGCCGCCAGAGGTCTTGCGCTGGATTCGGGGGACGATGGCGAGGGCGAGGTTGGCTGAGCGGAGTTGACGTGTGGGGATGTAGAAGTTGAGTCTGGTGTTCAGGTAGGTGGGTCCGGTGTTGTGTAGTGCCTTGTGTGCGTGGGTGAGGAGTTTGAAGGTGATCCTTTTATCCACAGGGAGCCAGTGGAGGTCCTTCAGGTGGGGGGTGATGTGACATCGGCGGGGTATGTCGAGGATCAGGCGGGCAGAAGCGTTCTGTATGCGTTGGAGTCGTTTGATGTCTTTCGTTGGGATGCCTGTGTAGAGTGCGTTGCCGTAGTCAAGTCTGCTACTGACGAAGGCTTGAGTCACCGTCTTCCTGGTTCCTGTTGGAATCCACTTGAAGATCCTGATCAGCATGCGGAGGGTGTTGAAACAGGAAGAGGAGACGGCGTTGACCTGTTTGGACATGGTGAGAGCAGAGTCGAGGGCGAAGCCGAGGTTTCGTGCATGGCTAGCTGGGGTGGGTGGTGGTCCGAGGGCGGTGGGCCACCAGGAGTCGTTCCAGGCCGAGGGGGTGCGTCCGAGGATGAGGACTTCCGTTTTGTCGGAGTTGAGCTTCAGGCAGCTGATGTTCATCCATTCGGCGATGGATTTTAGTCCCTCGTGGAGGTTGGTTTTGGCGGTGAGCGGATCTTTGGTCAGGGAGAGGACGAGCTGGGTGTCGTCAGCGTAGGAAATGATGCTGAGGTTGTGATGGCGGGCCAGTTGTGCGAGGGGGGCCATGTAGACGTTGAACAGTGTTGGGCTGAGAGAGGAGCCTTGGGGGACGCTGCAGATGAGGTTGGTGGCTTTGGAGCGGAAGGGCGAGAGTCGGACTCTCTGGGTTCTGTCGGAGAGGAAGGATGAGATCCAGTTCAGGGCTTTGTCTTGGATGCCGGCTTGGTGGAGACGGGTTAGCAGGGTGCGGTGGCAGACTGTGTCGAAAGCGGCTGATAGGTCGAGGAGGATGAGGGCTGAGGTTTCGCCGTTGTCCATTTGTTGTCTGATGTCATCTGTGGCGGCGAGGAGTGCGGGCTCAGTGCTGTGGTTTCGTCTGAATCCAGATTGGGAGGGGTCTAGGATGGAGTTGTCTTCTAGGAAGTGGGCGAGCTGTGCGTTGACGATCTTCTCGATGACCTTCGCTGGAAAAGGGAGGAGAGAGATCGGTCGGAAGTTTTTGAGATCGTTGGGGTCAGCCTTGGGTTTCTTGAGGAGGGGTTGGATTTCTGCGTGCTTCCAGCTGTCCGGGAAGGTGGCGGTGTTGAAGGAGAGGTTGATGACCTTGCGGAGTTTGGGGGCGATGGTGGCGTCGGCTTTGTTGAATACGTGATGTGGGCACGGGTCCGTGGGAGAGCCTGAGTGGATGGAATTCATGGTAGTTAGGGTTTCGGCGTCGTTTACTTGGGTCCAGGTGGTGAGGCGGCAGGCGTGGGAAGAGTCGTCGGGGTGGGGTCTGGCGGAGGTGCGGTGTTGAAGCTGTCGTGGATGGCCGC
This sequence comes from Pleurodeles waltl, assembly GCF_031143425.1. Taxonomy (NCBI): domain Eukaryota; kingdom Metazoa; phylum Chordata; class Amphibia; order Caudata; family Salamandridae; genus Pleurodeles; species Pleurodeles waltl. The sequence continues at coordinate 1,984,742,201 of NC_090440.1, read as the reverse complement.
GATTTTCTGGTGGAAGAAGGTGGAGAGATCGTCGCAGAGTTTCTGGGAGGGAGGGACGTCATTGACGTTGCCGTTAGGGTTGGAGAGTTCCTTCACGATGCAGCAGAGTTCTTTGCAGTCGTGGGCGTTGTTGTTGAGGCGTTCTGTGAAGTGGGCGCGCTTGGCGAGTCGGATCCGTTGGTGGTGTTCACGGTTGGCGTCCTTGAGGGTAGTAAGGTTGTCGGGTGTGCGCGCAAGGATCCATTTCTTCTTGAGTTTCTGGCAGGTGCGTTTGGAGGTGGTCAGTTCGTCTGTGAACCAGGCTGGTTTTTTCTTTACTTGGTTGGCGGTGGGTTTCTTGAGTGGGGCTAAGGTGTTGGCGCAGTTGAGGATCCATTGATGGAGGTTGATGGCGGCGGTGCTTGGGTCGGTGGGTTCGGGTGGTGGGTTTTTGGCGAGTGTGCTGGTCAGTTGGTCTTCGGTGACTTTTCCCCAGCGGCGGTGAGGCGGTAGAGGGATGCGGTGGTGTTCGGTGTTTTTCTTGAAGGTGAAATGGACGCAGTGATGGTCGGTCCAGTGGAGTTCGGAGGTGTGGCTGAAAGAGATATGGTTGCTTGAGGTGAAGAGAGGGTCAAGCGTGTGTCCGGCGATGTGGGTGGGGGTGTTGACCAGTTGACGGAGTCCGAGGTTGAGGAGGTTGGTGGTCAGTGATGCGGTGTTGGCGTCGTTGTTATTTTCCAGGTGGAAGTTTAGATCTCCTAGGAGGATGTAATCTGGAGAGGCGAGGGCGTGGGTGCTTGCGAGGTCGGAGATGGTGTCGCTGAAGGGGGCTCTTGGTCCTGGAGGGCGGTATATGAGGGTTCCTCTGAGGGTGGTGTTGGCGTCCGTGTGAATCTGGAAGTGGAGGTGTTCGGCTGTCTTGAGGGTGTCGTCCGTGTGGGTGTGGATCCTGAGTGTAGATTTGTGGGCGATGGCTATCCCTCCGCTGATTCCGTTGGCGCGATCTCTTCTGGTGATCTTGTATCCGTCAGGTATGGCGATGGCGATGTCAGGGGCCGAAGAGTCGTTCCACCAGGTTTCGGTCAGGAAGGCCACGTCTGGGGCGGTGGTGTCGAGCAAGTCCCAGAGCTCGATGGCGTGTTTTCGTGCGGAGCGTGTGTTGAGGAGGATGCAGTGCAGGTGGTTTGTGTTGGTTGTTGCTGGCTTCGTTGTTCTGTTGCAGGAGAAGTCGCAGGTGCGGCAGGAAAAAGGTCCTTTGGTGTGCTCTTCGGGGTGGCCAGGAAGCACTCTGTGGAGGGGCCAGGGTTGAGGGCGAGGAGTTCGCGGGCGGAGTATCGGAGGCAGGAGTTGCGGGGGACGTGAGGACCAGGGGGGGTGGCGCTGGGCGCGGTCCAGGCGCAGACAGGGTTGCCTTTGGCGCGCCTCCGGCGCGCCCGCTGCGCGGACGCACAGCGCCAGTCATTAAGAAGGGAGGGAGGAGCAGCTGGGAGGCGGGAGGGAGCGGCGAATGGGGGCGCGAGGGGGGGGTCGCAGGGAGGCAGCGGCAGGGAGTGGAGAGCAAGGGGGAGCGCACAAGGGGCGAAAACACAAAAAACAAGGCAGAAAAAGTCGGGCACAATTTTTAAAACAGTTACAATTGAAAAACAGTCACAGAAATACACTAATGGCACAGTATACAATCGGGGAGACAGCAATCAGAGGGGCACAACGGGGGCAGATGCGCAGAAGGCGAGGCGCTTGAAAACAGTAAAAACGCACTTACAGGACGGCGCAAAGTGGCACAATCAGAAGGGGCACGGAGGGGACAGAAGCGCAAGAGGCAAGGCGCTGAAAATCGAAAAACACTTACAGGACGGCGGAAAAAAAGGCACACGGGTCAAGTGAAGCCTCGAACACGCTAGCAGCAGCGTGGGCGGGGGTCAGAGGCAGGAGACAGCAGGTTGGTGCTGCGGACGTGGGGGGCGAGCTCAGGACCTAAAACAGGTCAGAGGTCGCTCACTCGCGACGCGCAGCGCCAGCCATTAAGAAGGGAGGGGGGAGGGAGGAGCAGCTGGGAGGCGGGAGGGAGCGGCGAATGGGGGCGCGAGGGGGGCGGGCCGCAGGGAGGCAGCGGCAGGGAGCGGAGAGCAAGGGGGAGCGCACAAGGGGCGAAAACACAAAAAACAAGGCAGAAAAAGTCGGGCACAATTTTAAAAACAGTTACAATTGAAAAACAGTCACAGAAATACACTAATGGCACAGTATACAATCGGGGAGACAGCAATCAGAGGGGCACAACGGGGGCAGATGCGCAGAAGGCGAGGCGCTTGAAAACATTAAAAACGCACTTACAGGACGGCGCAAAGTGGCACAATCAGAAGGGGCACGGCGGGGGCAGAAGCGCAAGAGGCAAGGCGCTGAAAATCGAAAAACACTTACAGGACGGCGGAAAAAAAGGCACACGGGTCAAGTGAAGCCTCGAACACGCTAGCAGCAGCGTGGGCGGGGGTCAGAGGCAGGAGACAGCAGGTTGGTGCTGCGGATGTCGGGGGTGAGCTCAGGACATAAAACAGGTCAGAGGTCGCTCACTCGCGACGCGCAGCGCCAGCCATTAAGAAGGGAGGGGGGAGGGAGGAGCAGCTGGGAGGCGGGAGGGAGCGGCGAATGGGGGCGCGAGGGGGGCGGGCCGCAGGGAGGCAGCGGCAGGGAGCGGAGTGCAAGGGGGAGCGCACAAGGGGCGAAAACACAAAAAACAAGGCAGAAAAAGTCGGGCACAATTTTAAAAACAGTTACAATTGAAAAACAGTCACAGAAATACACTAATGGCACAGTATACAATTGGGGAGACAGCAATCAGAGGGGCACAACGGGGGCAGATGCGCAGAAGGCGAGGTGCTTGAAAACAGTAAAAACGCACTTACAGGACGGCGCAAAGTGGCACAATCAGAAGGGGCACGGCGGGGGCAGAAGTGCAAGAGGCAAGGCGCTGAAAATCGAAAAACACTTACAGGACGGCGGAAAAAAAGGCACACGGTTCAAGTGAAGCCTCGAACACGCTAGCAGCAGCGTGGGTGGGGGTCAGAGGCAGGAGACAGCAGGTTGGTGCTGCGGACGTGGGGGGCGAGCTCAGGACCTAAAACAGGTCAGAGGTTGCTCACTCGCGACGCGCAGCGCCAGTCATTAAGAAGGGAGGGGGGAGGGAGGAGCAGCTGGGAGGCGGGAGGGAGCGGCGAATGGGGGTGCGAGGGGGGCGGGGCCGCAGGGAGGCAGCGGCAGGGAGCGGAGAGCAAGGGGGAGTGCACAAGGGGCGAAAACACAAAAAACAAGGCAGAAAAAGTCGGGCACAATTTTCAAAACAGTTACAATTGAAAAACAGTCACAGAACTACACTAATGGCACAGTATACAATTGGGGAGACAGCAATCAGAGGGGCACAACGGGGGCAGATGCGCAGAAGGCGCACACTAAGTAACTTTGCACCTAACCTTCACCAAGTGAGGGTTAGACATATAGGTGACTTATAAGTTACTTAAGTGCAGTGTAAGATGGCTGTGAATTAATGTGGACGTTATTTCACTCAGGCTGCAGTGGCAGTCCTGTGTAAGAATTGTCTGAGCTCCCTATGGGTGGCAAAAGAAATGTTGCAGCCCATAGGGATCTCCTGGAACCCCAATACCCTGGGTACCTAGGTACCATATACTAGGGAATTATAAGGGTGTTCCAGTGTGCCAATGAGAATTGGTAAAATTAGTCACTAGCCTGCAGTGACAATTGTAAAAGCAGAGAGAGCATAAACACTGAGGTTCTGGTTAGCAGAGCCTCAGTGATACAGTTAGGCACCACACAGGGAACACATTTAGGCCACAAACGTATGAGCACTGGGGCCCTGGCTAGCAGGATCCCAGTGACACATATCAAACATACTGACAACATAGGGTTTTCACTATGAGCACTGGGCCCTGGCTAGCAGGATCCCAGTGAGACAGTAAAAAACCCCTGACATATACTCACAAACAGGCCAAAAGTGGGTGAAACAAGGCTAGAAAGAGGCAACCTTCCTACAATATTGACTTGAGACACATACTACCAGGGTGTAATCCTCTGTGCTTTAATACCCCTTTCATTTAAGGATTAAGGGCCATATGTACGAACACATTTTCCCATAGACACAGAATGGGTAAAACCATTTGATACATCTGGCCCTAAATGCCTTTACAGCGGGCATGCATAACAGGGTCTGATTCTTGTTAACTCTCACCACAAGAGGTTTGCCCTACTCTAAGATGTCTCCTCACCTTTCCCCTTCCCTCTACTTCTCCTAATCGTGAGAGGGAGCAGCAGCTCCTACCTAGTTTTGTTTGTTTTCTGCATGTCGCAGTCTCATGAGGAAGTCCAGCGTCGCTGCCATGGTTAACCCCAACCGCCAGCATTTCCTGTGTCTGCTTCCAAATACCCCACTTGGGGTTTTAAGCAAAAACACAGCAGATGATGGCAAAATAAATTCAGGAAAAAATATGCTCTGAACGGGTCATGTAGAGCAAAAACAATCACTTTGTTGACCAGGCAGCTGTTGATTTGGAAAAAATAGGTCTAGAGACTTCAGATGTGTTGCTCTTCACATTTTATGATGTCAAATCAGTGTGAGGCAATAACACAACATGGTGGTGCTTCTTGTTAGCACCGGTGTCAGCATTGGGTTTCATTCTCCAGTGCTTCTTGATAGATTGCTGGATGGACCGTGCCTTCATTTAAATATCTGCGTTTACTGCCCAAGTCACACATTTGAATCCAAGGAGGGCTGACTCAACACTTCATCATTCCAAGGCTTGGGCTGCCCCGCGCCTGCTACTACTGACAGCACCTACCACAGGTTATGCCATGTCAGAGACAGGAGGCTCTCAGCCCACTGAGCTGACTTTCTTCCTTAACATGGCTCCCCAATTTAGTCACACATTAAAGGCTTGCATTTATTTGAGGGGGAGCTGTGTCTCTGCTCTAATGTAGCAGCGCCATAGACGGTATGTGTTCAAATCATCCAACATATGCTGTCTTTATGGGATGTATGGCCCAGTTGTGATGTCAGCCCCAGCCCTGCCTCTGGGGAGTCGGGACAGGGGGGGGAGGGTCAAGTAATGTGTGGGGTTGGATGCTGAGGTGATGATTGTCTCTGCTCAGAGAAAGGAAGAAAACTGGGGTTTCTGACCCATTGCGACTGAGAGAAGCTCCTCTTGCCTCCCCCCAAGTTCACCCCCACCGCCAGCGAGGATGAGGAGATGAAAGAGACGGGGGTAAGTGGAGGGAAAGACACTGAGGGGCATATTTATACTTTTTTGCGCCCCATTTGCGTAATTTTTTTTTTTACACAAATTCGGTGCACACCTAATTCCATATTTATATTTTGACGCTAGATATGTCTAACATCAAAATATACGAGTTTGCACCATATTTTAGATGCGTGCACCTACCTTGCGTCAACGAGATGCTACGTAGGCATTCCCATCTAAAAAATGGTGCTATTCCCCATAACGCAATATTTATCTCCCCGTGTTAAAATGATGCACGGATGGGAGGAGGTGCTAAATAATGGTGTAAAGCTTGCTTTGCACCATTATTTAACGCCTGGGTCAGACCAGGCATTAGGGGACCTGTAGACCCACTTCCATGGTTAAACACTATGGAATGGGTCCAGAGGTGCCCTCCCCAAGCCTGATGAACACCCCCCCCCCACATCAGAGGGAAACCAGAGGATGGGAACCCCATCCCAGGTAGGTAGGGTCAGCATTGGTAAGTATGTGGTTTTTTTTTTGTAAAGTGCCATCCAGGGCCCTAACTTGGGGCCCCCTACATGGCACAGGGTGCAATGACCATTCCCAGGGGACACTTTTCCCCTGTGCTGGCGATTGGGGTTGTGGGCATGACTCCTGTCTTTCCTAAGACAGGAGTCATGTTTTTGGTGGTTGTACACCAGGAAATAGCACTAGTCTGGTTAGAGGCATTTTTTTTGCCTCTAACCAGGCTAGCGTCATTTTCTGATGCACAACCCCCTCCTTCCCTATCGCCATCCCCACCTGGCTAGTGACTTCTTCTAAGAAGCTAGCCCAAGTTTATCACCTGTTTGTGCCATTCAATAAATACGGCGCCCGGCTTGTTAAATGACGCCAGCTGGTGCAAAACATTTTGCAGCAAAACTGCGTTAGTGCAGTTTTGCAGCAAAAAGCATAAATAAGGGCCTGAGTCAGGTAGAAAAAAAGGGACAGACAAAGGAGGGAAAAAGAACCAGAGACTGAGTATGTTTGTGTGTGAGAGAGGTAGTAAGAGATAGAGACAGAGAGAGAAAATCCACTGATAGAGAAAACAGAGACACCGGGAAAAGAAACAGAGCAACAGACTGAAGAAGGGGGTCCAGATAGGGCCTGTGCCCCATCTCTATTTGTCCTGCTCCACCCTTTGTGTCCCAGCAACATAGCTCCTCTAGAAGGAAACGTTTGAAGAACAGACCCTGCACCTTGCCATACACATCAATTTGTCAAATATCTTTCCTTGTAAAGCAGTGTTGTTTGCTTAAAATGTTTACAGGTTACTTTATATATGTGCAAATATCTACATCTAAATATGCTTATACACACACAGTGTCAGATTTCTCTTTAGCTCAGCGGGCATTAGTTACTTTAGCTCGTGAAACTGGGAGCATGTGGTGGGTATGCTGAAACAAAAACAAGAGCCAGCCACAAAACACTGTACCTTTCTGGGGTTTTTTCAGTTTGGCGCCTATCAGGCCTTCAACAAGAGCTGCCTGTGATGTGTCCCTCTTGCCCAGATAGAGATGTTTGTTAGACCACAAGTCTGCCTAAGCAACCCTCTGTAAGGGTGATTAGTCACCCTGATGCCACTTGTAGATTGAATCTGGCTTTCAGTGTCATTCATTGTTTTTGTTGGTATCTAAGTCACAAATATTTAAGCACTATAAAAAGGCAAGGCACTATTGTTTATAGTTTTGAATCACTCTTCGAAAATAGTACAATGTATCTTATATGTTGAATTGTCTCAAATATCTGACCATTATGATACTTTTTACTTATTTTAAGTTATGATACTTTTTACTTATTTAAATAGGTGTGTCATGAAGAGCTACATGCTATATTGAAGGCACTTCGGAGCACTAATAGCATAATGTTATACTGAACATTATTTGCAATTTAATTTATGTCATGTGAGTTTTGCAACATTCACCATTTCCAAGGGCACCACAGCTCCTTACTAGATAATTGATGCTGTCTGTCTTAGATAGCTCTCAGTCTACATTAACCTAAAACGATGTCAACTTCGCCAAGCCTGCCAATTCCAAGTGGGTTGAAACATGTCAGTGACTGTTTAACACATTTGAGAGATGTCTTTCTAAAAGTAGTGTCACCTTTAAAGCAGCTCCAAAAGGATGTCTAAACCCTTTCTGATGGAAAGCTTGTGGGATAATTAACTAAGATGCAGTTAGATGTTAGTCATTTTTAGGGTTGAGCCAGCAGGAGCATGCTCTAGCACATGCGTCTCGATAGCGAGACTCTGTTGTTATCCAAAAAGGGCTTAGAGCCCGCCTGTCATTTACAAAATTGTTGGTTTGTGTGGCATTCTTCTTTAAATCCTTGAAATTCGTCACTGCAGGCCTGACATAATTTCTGTTCCTATCTGTGGAGGAGGGACCAATCACTGATTGATTTAACTTAATCAATGCCTGTCTGCTGCTCCAGACGTGATTGAGGTACTTCTCTTGAATGGCCCTGCAAAGAGAAGAGGGGTGACTGGCAAAAGCATGCCCACCAGGACAAACAAAACTGCAAAGTTTTATTTTCTATACTTCTCTTTTCTTTTATTTTGCCAAGTCTTCTTTTCTCACTTTGCACTCATGTTTTGTTTTGTTTTTGATCGTGGACACTGTTCGCTAAAGATGCAAAACAAGATTATTTTTTTCTTCTGTGTAATTTCTGAAATTATGCTTTAACACAGAATTGTGCACTAGAACCCAATCCACCCAACTCCAATCCAATCTGTCCCACTACAATGCATGCCACTCCACCCCACCTCACCCCACAACAATCCACCCCACTTAATCCAATGGACCCCAAAACCAATCCAATCCACTCCACTCCAATCTAATCCACCCCACTCCAAACCAGACTACTTACCAAAATCCACTCCAATCCACCACACACCAATCATCCCAACCCAGCCCACTCCAATCTGCCCTACTCCAATCCAAAACAATCTGGCCCACTCCAACCCAAAACAATCTGCCCCACTCCAATCTGCCCCACTCCAATCCACAACAATCTGCCCACTCCAACCCAAAACAATATGCCCCACTCCAACCCAAACAATCTGCCCCACTCCAATCCAAAACAATATGCCCTAATCCAATCCAAAGAAATCTGTACCACTCCAATCCAAAACAATCTGCCTCACCGAATCCAAAACAATCTGCCCCACATCAATCTGCCCTACTCCAATCCAAAGCAATCTGCCCCACTCCAATCTGTCCCACTCCAATCCAAAACAACCTGCTCCACTCCAATCCTAAACAATCTGTCCCATTCCAATCTGCCCCATGCCAATCCAAAACAATCTGCCCCACTCCAATCCCAAAAAATCTTCACAAAATCAATCTTCCCCACGCCAGTCCAAAACAATCTGGCCCACTCCAATCTTCCCTACTCCAATCCAAAACAATCTGCCCCACTTCAATCTACCCAATTCCAATCCAATCCACCTCACCTCACTTCTCCCCAATCCACCCCAATCCATCGCATTTCACTCCAGTACAATCCACCCTACTTCAATCCACCCCACACCAATCTAATAAAACCCAATCCAATCTACTTCACTCCAGTCTACCTCACACCAATCCAATCCACCCACTCCACTCCAGTCCAATCGAATCCACAACAACCCCCCTCCAATTCAATCCACCCCCTCTAGTCCAATCCACCCCATTTCCAGTCCAATCCATCCCACACCAATCCAGTCCAATCCAATCACTCAAATCCATTCCCCCATTACAATCTAATCCACCTCACTCCAATCCAATCCACTGCAACCCAAACCACCACAGTCCAATCTACCCACCCCACTCCAATTCAGTCCATCCCACTCTAACACAAGTCACCTTAATGCACCCAACTCTAGTCCAGTCAACCTTAATCCACCCCACTCCAATCCACCCCACTCCAGTCATCCTACTCCAATCCATCCCACTCCAATCCACCCCACTCCGATCAATTCAACTCCAATCCACCCCACTCCAAAAATTCATGCCACTCCAATCCATGCCAATACAATGCACACCACTCTAATGTACGCCATTCTAATCCTGTAAATTCAATACACACCACTCCAATCCAATGAATCCAATCCACTCAATTCCAAGCCACTCCAGTCCAATCCACCCCACTTCCATTCAGTTTAATCTACCCCACACCACTCCAATTCAATCCACTCCAATTCACCCCACTTCAAACCACCCCATTACAATCCAATCCACCCCACCCAATCCACCTCACTCCAATCAATCCACCTCACTCCAATCAATCCACCCCATCACTCCAATTCAATCCACCCACCTCATCCCATTTCAATCCACCCCACTGTATCCCAATCCCCCTCATCCAGTCCATCCACTCCAATCCACCCCTCCACCCAATCCACTCCACAGTATGCCAATTTAATCCAATCACTAGACTACCTCAATGCACTAAAACTAACCCCACCCAATTCTACCCACACCACTCTACACCACTCCACTCTATTGGACTGCCCTCTACGAAACTCTGCTACCAAAACACTGACCTCTACTCCCTGCTACTCAACTTTACACACTCTACTACCCCTACTCCACTCTGACATTACTTCAACAAATCCTCTCTACAACAAAGTTACTGTACAACTCTACTCCCCAGTCCACTCTATGACACTGTACTACAACAGATCCACTCAACAACACTATTGCCCACTCCACTCTATGACACTCCACGCCACTAACTTTTAGCCATGCTGAACAGCAGCCTCACTGGTGAGCAACATGGCAAAAACACGTTGCCAAGCCAATAGCTCTTGATTAGGTGAGACTTGTTGGCTTTGCCAATGCTTCTTTGCTACGCAGGTTTTACAATGCTAGAGAGTGTTTTTTTTATTAACACAACTTCTGCCTTTTCTCCTCTGATTGAAAAGGAGTCTTTTATGGTAATGGTTAGAGACGCTTACACCCGAGTGACCAAAGGAGCGTGGAAAAGGGTTGCAAATGATCTCCATGAGGTTCCCTACATGGAAAGTACAACCTACCAGAGTAGAAGGTGCAGTCTTTAGGGACATACTTAGGAAAACGATTGAGAATTTGTTTAAATGAATATGAGTTCAGCTTCTTCTAGTCTGATTGAGTGGTAGGATTTTACGTTAATCATTATAGGCGCTAGTATCCGAGTAACTACATGAGCTTGTTAAATTAATGAAAGCAGCCTCTGTTTAGGTACATAATTTAAATGGAACAGGCAGCAGCAACAATTATTGATCAAGGGACTTCATTAGCACAAGCCAGGGAAAAAAACACAATGTTGATAGCGAGACTAAAATGTATGGATTACACCTCCTACAGGGTTAGAACAAGATGAAATTGACAAAACAGGCAGGCTCGCAGCGTGTTTAATTAAACCGCAACACCTAGACACCATGACCAATCCAATTAATAATAAGTCAGGAACAACGCTGGAAACACAAGACAAGATTAATGTAGCCTTTCATTAATATTATAATAAGATCTATCCTGAAGAAAGATAACTATAGATAAAAGTACTTCCTACCTGGAGTTGCATTACCCTGGTTGACCCTTGTTCAGGCAGAAGAGAAGGAGCTCCGAATCACAGAGCAGAGATTCAGGGATTGAGTTACCTACAAGGAATACTCCAGGCACGAATGGGAGCCCAGAAGATAGTTTTTTTTGTAAATGTTTTTATTAAGCAACAAAAACAGCCATTGCACCAGGTAGAATGCGGCAATAAAGAACATAGCAGGTATCTACATCTCAGAGACAGATTACAATAAGTATCAAGTACCAGAGGTGTAGCATTTTGATCAAGAACCACCTAGGTGAAATAGTATGATACAGGCGGTCCACAGTCCTTCCACCCACCTATGTGCTCCCATACAGAGAATCACTTCTTAATCCTGTAGGCTTCCCAACCTCCCCAGATTTTCTCCCACTTTTTTGGACAACCCCTACTCTAGTAGATTACTTTTTCCACACCCCGGCACCAGTCCAGGCCTGATTGTCATTCTTGTACGCTGGGCAGGCACTCGGCACCCCACGTCCGTGCTATGTTATGCTTAGCCACCATTGCTGCTATGGCCAACCACAGTCCCTGATGCTTCAGCCAGGACTCCTCCCCTACTATATTTGGTAGAAACAACTTGGGATCCAATGGGACTGCCCTCTCAAGCACCCGGGCTGCCACCCCAGAGACCCCTCGCCAGTAAGCCTGTATCGCAGGTCATGCCCATATAGTGTGATAGAAGCTAACTTCCTGCCCACATCCTATCAAACACTACAGAATCTGCACCTTGCCCATCTTGCACATCACAACCCTAGAGTAATATGCCCTGTGCAAAATCCGCAGCTGGATCAACCTAAACTGGGCCCTAATCGCAACTACCCTGGGACTTTGCCTCGCCTCCTCCCAATCTTCATCATCCAATGCTTCCAGGGTTACCTCCCATGTAGCACCCAAAGGTATCATCAGGTCTGGGGAATTGTACAGGAATTTCCTATAAAACAGAGATATGGCCCTTGCTTCTAATGGTTCCGCCAGAAGTTGGTCCTCTGGAGGGGCTGATTCCGGCAATTGCTCTCTTTTCCGGGATATGGTGGCACAATGCATATTCTTGCTGAAGGTCTTCGAACGTCTCCAGTGATTGACCCCTCCAGACATCTCCCAGTTGTCGATTTCCAAACAAGACCAGTTGCGAAACCCGTACAGGGTCCTAAGATTCCCCCAGTAAATCACCACACCACAATGGGGTTCAGGCTGTTAAAGTAGATCCTCTGCCCAGAAAATGGGTGGCGTCATTCCACGCATTCACTACTGTTGCGGTGTGCATCGGCAGTGATCGTAAGCTCGCATGGGCATAGAGTGCGGACTCATATCCCTCCCTGCCCATCGCCTCCCTGTGCACACGAAACGCCGGGTCCCCCTAATCAGCAAAGGCCCAGTCATTAATGGTGACCAATTGTGTCACCCAGTAGTAGCGCAGGGGTCCGAGATGGCCAGCCCACCCTCATAGACCCCCAGCAATGGCTTCTGCAATGCTACATGGGAGCAGCCACCGTCTCATAACAGCTTTCTGATTTCCTGGTCAAATTGTTGAAGTGCCTGTGCCGGTATCCTATAGGGAGTTTTCTGGAAGACATATAGGAACCGCTGCAATGTCATCATTTTGTAGAGGGCGGCTCTACCCATGAAGGAGAGTGGCAACGTCCTCCAATGAGCCAATTCTCTATAGAATCTAGCAAGCTGGGGCTGTGGGTTTTTCTGGAGATAACACTCCTGGCTCCTAGTGACATACATTACCAAATATTTGAAGCCATCCTGGCAGATCAGTACAGTGCAGCCCGGGGGCAAGGCGGGGGGGGGGGGGCACCAGGGGGAAGACCAACAATTTGTCCCAGTTAATCTGGTAACTAGAGTGCTTACCAAATATGCGAAGAACCTGCATCGTCCTATTGATGGATCATATGCGTACAAGGAAATATGCTTCTCCCATGCTGTGCTGGAATTTATACCTCGATTCAAGGGGTCCTGGTGGATCCACACCGTCAAGGGCTCAAGGGCCAACACAAATAGGATAGGAGAGAGCGGGCACCCCTGTCGGGTGCCTCTGTGCAGGGCAAAGGGACGTGAGAGCATGGTATTAACACGCACCTGGGCTACCGGATCCCGGTACAACAGTCTGATCTAGTCCAGGAACTGTGTGTGGCCCTACACCAAACCTTTAAGAGTGGCAAAGATGTATGGCCACTCCACACTATCAAAGGCCATCTTGGCATCAAGAGACAGGAGTGCCGCTCGCTCGTTACTCTGGTGTTTTGTCATATGTAGGACCCTGTGTAGTCGCCACAGATCCAAGTGCGTGCATCTTAACAGCATGAAGCCGGATTTATCTGGGTGGATCAGCTTTGTAATAATTACACGCAGTCTGGTTGCCAAGACCTTCACCAAGACCTTGACCTCTGTATTAAGAAGGGAGATGGGCCTATAAGAAGTGCACTTCTCTGGGGGTCTGTCTTTTTTCAGAATCACAACAATGGTTGTGGTCTTGGTCCTCTGATCCACCGGCAGCAGACCTGACCCCCTCACCTCCCGAAACATGGCCAGCATGTGTTTGGCCAACTTGCTGTCCATGCACTTAAAAAGCTGCACTGGGAGTCCATTTGGCCCCGCTGCTTTGCCCAATTGGAGCTCACACAACGCGGAGGCAACCTCTTCTTCAGTAAAAACTCAGCATCTAACGCTCCTCTTTCTTCCTCTAGAAGCCCATGCAATGGAATCTCTCGCAGTAGGCCAATACAGTCCTCCTTGGTCATCCGGGTGGCTGAGGTATAGACTTCCTCATAATATGTAGCAAAGGTTTCTGCTATAGCATCATTGGACCTACAGGGGGTACCCTCCTTGTTCCGTATCTGCCTGACCCATGACCATTCTTGGTCTCTTTTGTCCAGCCGGGCCAATACTTTATTGGCTTTATCGCCCACAACGTACAGTCGATGCTGGGATGCTAACGCATAGACCCGGGCATGTTGTTCGGCCGATGTACGCAGATTTTGCTGCTTGAGCTGCAGTTCAGCCCCCATCTGTGTGATAGCAGGCTTCAAGGGCTTCAGTTTCTCATTCAAGTTCAGTGCCCTGCAGGTTTTGTTACTTTTTCTTGCCCTTAGCAAATCCTGAGCGTGTTCCCTGATTACGGTTTTAAAGGCCACAAAATGCATGCGGAGTCCATTGACCCCTGATTTTCATCAAAGTATTATGTAGCCCTCTCACTTATTTTATCCCTGAAGGACCTATCTGTCAGATGCTAAGGGTTTAGTCGGCAAGGAGTAGGATTGCGTGGTTCACAGCAATGTAACTCCCACATGGGAGTGGTCTGAAATCCCTCTCGGATACATATGCATGCAAAACCCACTGCCAATGTAAGGATGGGGCACATAACTTCTGCGACATATCAGGTTGGCAGGGGTATGCGACAAGTCTGCCCGAGGTTCTCCTTGCTTCTTGCTCTAGTTATTGAACCCATGTCTGCTGTAGTACATGACAATGATGAGGAATGGGGCTTTAGACTGAGAGTTATCATTGATGCTATCTCCTTACATGCCAGAGACATCCTTATGTATGTATAGGTTGTTAGAGGCGACATGCCTTCTAAACTGAGCATCCAGCCGTCCTTTCGGAATCATCAGATTTGATGAACAGTTGGAACAAATCTGCGTTCCCAGGAAACCCGTCGCGAACACAGCACTCAACGAATCCGAGGGGAGGCTCATTACAATGTAAGCAGCACATGTTTTATTATTAAGTTATTACGTATATCACAAAGATAACGAATGGACGGAAACATAGAGGCAGGCATTCCAGTACTAAGATTACAGGTGGCCTATACTCTTAGATATCAATTACGATAGGCCTGATTGTATGTAGTTATCCGAGTATTGTGGTAACCATTTTCCATGTGGTCTCTAAGCGTTGCCAAGGCTTATTCATATCCACAAATTCTTTTAGACAAGGGACTTTCACACCTTTACAGCCAGAGCCATAGAATACCTTAAGCAACTATTGCTGGACTTTCATTGTTTGCTGTCCTCTTCAGCAATGTTCGTACGGATTGTAAATGCCTATTGTATGATGTCCTATGGATAAACTGTTACTTTATTGATAGATGTAATTTCATTCTAGGGAAGACACGGGCAGGAAGGGGTGCATGAGTTCATAGTGGTTACACATCAGCCCGAAACACATACAGCTAGCCCAGTGCCATCAGAATGGTAGTGTACTTTGACTGTAAGTCTGCTGCTGTGTGCCCCAGGTCACTAAGAGGGCCGGGTGCGCAGCGAAAAAGAAAACACGGGACACAGGGCCAGATGTAGCAAGCAGTTTTGCCCATTCTGTGTCTATGGGAAAATGTGTTCGTACATATGGCCCACAGTGTTTTGGTGTGCTTTGAAAACTGCTGCCCGAACCTTGCAGCTCTCCTTTTATTTAGCACGTGCCTTACTTCAGGCGCGCACTATGTCACTGCCAAAGGGAGGGGGGTCTGCCTTCACAGTCCAGGCAGAAACCCCTCTTGAATGGAGCATTCCCGCTCCGAAACAACATTCCGCCTCTACCCCAAAAAGAAAAAAAAAACGAATACAGAGAACAGAAAACTGAACCACAGGTAACTACCATTGTCTTTCAGCATTGTGTTATCTTAGATCACTAGAAAGTCTTTCAGCTTGCTAGACGGGACCGGCTTATGTCTCAGGTGGCACCTCTCAGTTCCTGCACTGGGAGGAGCATTCGTCAGTGTCCCTGCATTGCCGTTGGGTTGCAGGGGTGCGGGCTGACTATCTCCTTCCTGGCCTTCCGTCAAACCTTGGAGATGGTGCACTGTATCTTCTGAGCGGTCATCTCGGAAGGTTGTGACCCGTGATTCCAGAATGTCAGGATAGTCATCCCCGCTTCTGCACTCTCCTCATCCGGGAGCGGTGTGGAGGTGTCTCCTTCCGCCCCATACTCTTCCGATTGACACCGTTTGAAGAACATAATATTCCTAGTCACCTGCTCATGATCTTTGACTGCAGTGACCATAGTGCCTCTAATCCTCACCACAGTCCATGGCATCAGTTCAAAAGGGAGTCTAAACTTCCCCCCAGGGCGTCTGTTTTTTATCAACACTTGGTCGCCTACTTGAATGGGTGACTGTCTCGCCCTCCTCTTTCTAGACATGTGATCATTGGCAGATCCCCGCTGACGCAGTCTCTCACTTGCTTGCTCCTGCAGAGGCGTCGGAACGTCCCCCACTTGTCGGTTCATACACAACGTACTTGGGGCTATTTTGGTGGTCGTGTGAGGGGTGAGTCTGTATTCTCTCAAAAATACATACAGGGCACAGTCTATATTGTGTGCCTTTGCCACCGCGATTCTCAAAACTTTGTTTAAGGTTCTAATGAAACGCTCAGCCTCACCATTGGCTTGAGCCCAGCAGGGTGTGATCTTCCGATGCGCAATCCCACATATGGCCAGGTGCTCCTCAAATTCCTGGCTGGAAAACGGTGGACCACTGTCCGTTCTGAGTTCTTGCATTAGGCATGCATGGCCATTATCTTGTCTAATCGCGGTATGAGTTGTCCAGCTGTGGTTGTGTCTAGTATTTCCACCTCAGGATATTTGGAGAAGTCATCTATGATGACCAGCATGTGTCTGCCATCCGGTAGGGCACCCAAGTCAGCACTGGCCTGACACCAGGGTTTGGAAGGGATCGGCTCTATGGCTATGGGCGCTCGGGGTCTGGCGGACCTACCACCTGGCACAGATGACAGTGTCGCACTACCTCCTCCACTTGCTGATCCAGCCTGGGGAACCAGTCCTTACAGCGGAGCTGGGCCTTCGTCTTGATCACCCCTTGGTGAGCTGCATGCGCCAGATTCACCACGAATGACTGCAGAGACTGAGGAACAACCAGTCGCAGGCCCCGAAGCAAACACTCTTCTGATGACACCGTCAGTTCATGCTGGACATGATGTAGAGTGGTCAGAGTGTCTCTCGCCTCTTCTGTTCGTCTTGACAGATTGTGTACCATCTCATGCTGCGGGCTCCCTGTGCGGACCGCCTTCATTGTTAGTTGGATGCATTCATCTCCCCGTGCGGCCTCCATGAACTCCTGCATTGACACCGGTAACGGTCGTGATCGGTCTATCACCAACCGTAAATAGTCTTCCACGGCCTCCGCTTCCACTTCCTCCTGAGCTGATGCGGATCGGGCGTGCCGTGACAGGTAGTCTGCCGGGTTCTGGGATCCCGGTCGATACACCACGTGGAACTGATAATCTTGCAATTGCAGGACCCACTTCTCGATCCGGGGAGGCAAAGTAGATGTGGATCTGCTGAAAAGTGGTACCAGGGGTTTGTGGTCCGTTACCACTGTGAAGGGCTGACCATAGAGGTAGAGGTGAAAATGGTGACTGCCCCAGTGGACCGCTATGGCCTCCTTTTCGATGTGGTTGTACCGTTGTTCCGTCGCTGTCTGAGCTCTACTGGCATAGGCCACAGGTGCCCAGTCCCCTTGCTCACTGCGTTGAAATAGGATGGCCACTAGTCCTACCGGACTCACATCCACCGCTACCGCAGATTCCTTGGCAGGATCAAAGTACCTCAAGGTGATCTGGTGGGACAGAGCATTCTTGGTAGCGCAGAAAGCCTTCTCTTGTACAGGTCCCCATTCCCACGTAGCATTAGCTTTTGTCAGTTCTCGGAGGGGCGCCGTTAATGACGTGAGATTGTGAACGAATCAGCCGCAATACGTGACCATGCCCAGGAAACTTCTTACACCGGTAACTGATGTGGGGGCAGGCGCTGTCTTGATGTCCTGTACCTTCTCAGGATCGGGCATTACTCCCTTGTCCGAAAAGTGATATCCAAAAAAGGCAATGTAATGTTGTAGAAACGCACCCTTTTCTTGATGCAATGTTAAACCATTCTCTTGGAGTCGCTTGAAGGTGGCTCAAAGTCTCTCCAGGTGTTCCTCGATGGTCAGGCGTGTATCAGTATATCATCGTTCACGTTGATGACACCTTCTAGTCCGGCAAGTACCCCCTGTATCGTGTCCTGAACTACCTCAGCGGCACTGGAAATACCGAAACTGAGGCGAGTGTACCTCCGGAGCCCTACGTGGGTGGAGAAGGTGGTGATGGCTCTGGATTCAGGGTCGAGCAGGAGTTGGTGGCATCCCGGCTTGAGGTCCATTTTTGAGAACCACCTCGAGCCACTCACTTCCACCACTATGTTGTCAATAGTTGGGGTCAGATGGTGCTCACGACGAATGGCAGCATTGGGTAGCCTCATATCGAAGCAGATCTGCACCTCCCCCGGTGGTTTGGGCTTCCATGTGACCACAATCGGTGAGACCCATGGAGTGGGTCCTTCCACTCGCTCAATTATGCCAGCGGCTTCTAGTTTGCTTAGTTCCTCTCCTACGTTGGGCCGCAGGTGGAACGCGACTCTGCGATGTTTTAGGGCGATAGGCTGTATAGATTTGTTGATATGAAGGTGGACCTGTGTATCTTTCAAACATCTGATTCCTTGGAACAGTTGGGAATGTTCTGCTATGAGCCCTTCCACACTCTCTTGGTGTACACTGAACGCAAAGGACACCAGGCCAAACTTCTCAGCTGTCTTTCAACTTAGTAACATTCCCGCCCCTGTTTTTGGGATGTAGATATTGGTACTAACCGTCTGACCCTCGTGCGTGATGTCCGTTGTGAACACACCTGCCAGCGGAAGTGGGGTCGATTGTAGTGTGGTTAGTTTTACGTATTCATTGCGCTTTAGCTTCAGGCTTTAGGCTTTTGTGCACTTTGCCCTGAATATATTTTATTCATTTGCTGACGGTTTAGAGCCTCTGTGCACTTTGCTCTACATGCTTTTTATTAGGCTTCGTACTGTTATTTTTCAAATAGCCAGTTCTACGGTGTTGTTTTTTATTCATATCACACTGTTTTGCCTACTTCTGCACTGGAGTTCTCCATAACATATTTACTCTGTGCTTCAGTCAAGGATACAGTCTGGTACATTGCCGATAGACGTGGTAGGAGTTTAGACTTGGCATTCCTGCGTAGGAACATTTTGTGATCACAATGACATGTTAGTTATAAAATCACTTCCTTGTCCCAATACACGCAAGAGGGAGATTCCGACCAGGGAACCACAACTAGACGCTGACTGCCTCGTTGCAGATGCTGAACCAAGATCACAGGTCTTGCTCAGGTATGAGGGCTGATGTCTCCACAGTGATTCTAATAGGCAAGCTAGAAGCTTAACATGCTGTGCTCTAAATAGAACAAGCAGAGGGAGAGTAGAAACTGTTAGACAATATGATAGCTTTGTTCTTATGTTTTACTCTCTTGGTGACTATTTCAATCCTACTGTGTTGTATCGTTCTGGTTATTGCGGCTCACGCCTTAATATCTAAAATACAGTCGTTTTATTAAAAACATTATATAAAACTTATACTGTCTTTGTCATTTGTATATGAGATCATATTGGAAATAAGAGAGTTGGTTTGGATCTGAGTAACCACGACTTCCCTGAGAAGTTCCAAAGATGTCATGCGCTCGGCTGCCAAATCATTTCTTCCACATGGGAGAAATGAGGCACTGCTAGTTAGCCGGAGCAAAAACCGGATTTAGGGTGACAGAGTTCTTTACACGTGGGTCAGACTCAGTCCCCCACACCGTTATAGATCCTGCTACCTAGGAATCCAGTAGTCTCATTTAGAATAATGAGAGCCCACGCGACACGATGACCCAAATGCAAACACTCTGGTGGTGGTGGTGTGAAGTCTTGGTTTCAGCTGTAGCGTTTTCATGACCTGGAGGGCCATGATGTTGATAGAGGCCTCTGTGTCTATCAGGGCAACAACCAGTTTTCCTCCCACCTGTACATTGCATTTTGGAATACGTCTCCAGAGGCTCCTGCCAGGTTGCATGGCATGGATTACATGTACAGTGCCCTCTGACTCATCATCATCCATATCTCCATCTGGGTCATCAGGTGTGTGGATCTGCGCCGCCTGCCTGGTCTTTGGATGTTTAGATATTTTGAAGGAGGTGGACATGCAGACCTTGGCAAAATAGTTTGGTTTGTTGCAGGACGTGCACCGTTTGCCTTGGGCCAGACATTGTCCTTGGTGGGGATAGGATCCTCCAAACGTGTAGCAGGTCCTGTTTGTTGTATTCTTCATCCGTTTTGATCTGCCTCTCTCCACGTGTGCAGTAGCAACTGCATTCACTGGTTCCGCCTCGACTGGTTTTTGCAGGGCCGCCTCCATATGAGCTGCATGCACCTTCAACAGCTTCTTGGATCTCTCTAGTGTGAGCATGTTCGTCATTGACATGCCCGGCTCTTGTAGAATGTTTTCCCTCAGTTTTACCGAGTAACACCCCTAGATTATTTGCGCTCAAAGCTCGTCCTCCACATCTGGCAGGGTGCAGGTGCTCGCCAGATCCCGGAGTCTCGCATAGAAGGCGTCCACTGATTCCTCTGGGAGTTGTCGAGCCTGGCGCAGGAGGAATCTCTCGTAGTCCGGGATGGCTAATGGCTCAAAATGAGCAGTAAGAGCCTTCTTCAGAGACTGGTATGTGAAAGGTGGTCCTTCCTCATTGACAAATTTGCTGATTTTATGGATGGCCGCTCCTCCCAGATGTAGGAGCATGGGGCGGCGACGATCATTGTCCAGAGCGATGCCCGCAAAATGAGTCTCCAATCTGTCGACCCACTCCTTCCACCTAGCCACCTGGGCCGATGGAGGGCCGTCAATTAAGAAGGGTTCCAGCGCTGGTACTGCCGACATTGCTCTGCGCCAGCACAGTAGATGCCCTTAACCTGGAATTCGTCGATTGATGTACCTTCACCGGGCGTTGTCGTCACCTTGCTCTGTGGATTATGTTATGGTCCCTTCGTTTGCCTCTTTTCCACAGTTTATGTCTTTTTTTTTTTCTTATTATTAGTTTATGGCGTCACGGGTTCTGGGAAGTGGAGTTCCCCCTCTGGAGGATCATTCAGGCTGTCCAGTACCTGACAAGAGGTGTGCCCTTCGCAGGATAGCCAGGGATAGCAGCAACTGGATTATCCCTGATGGGCTGCAGCCATGAAGAGCGCGTTGCCCTGGGGTAGGGGTAGCAAGAACCTTCTGGTGGAGGAGCAGAATGGATCCACTGCTCCTCACGGCCGCCAGATGATCACCGCCGTGGCCCGGTTCAGCAACCACCGCAACGCGGTGCGGGTGCGCGTGTGCAAAGCGTGACCGCCCAGCAGACCTCCTCCTGCTCCTGCCGCAGTATGCCGTTCGCCGGACTGGGCAAGGGCATCCGTCCTCGTCGTCAAGTTGTTGTGTGCCCCAGGGCACTAAGAGGGCTGGGTGCTCAGTGGAAAAGAAAACACAGGACACAGTGTTTTGGTGAGCTTTGAAAACTGCTGTTCGAACCTCGCGGCTCTCCTTTTATTTAGCGCGCGCCTTACTTCAGGCGCGTACCATGTCATGGCCAAAGGGAGGGGGGTCTGCCTTCACAATCCAGGCAGAAACCCCTCTCGAATGGAGCATTCCAGCTCTGACACAACAGTCTGCTAACTACAGTTTTTGTGTACTTGCTTTATTTCTTTATGTGGCTTAAAGCTCAATAAAAAAGATATGTAAAAAAAGTTCTGGTCCTATCTTTCATTATCAGTTGCAGGCTGGTGACCTTGGTAAAAATTGTAATAATGTTGCAAGTTCTCTACCATTTTGCTAATTCCTCCCTCACCCTCCCTAAAAAGTGCTTCTAAGAGACAGCACTGGGTGTCTTAATCGGGGGCCCGGTGAGGAGACGAGTGGCACTAAAGATATTGAAACTGCTCCCCTAAAAGGGTGTTTTGCAGGGTTGGACTGGCCAGCCACTGCCAAAAAAAGGGCCCACATTCACGAATCGTTATTTTTTGTAGTTTTATGAAATGTGAACTTGGCTGAAAGGCATTGAAACAATTTACATGAGAATCAGCTACATTGCAGAAGGTCAAATTCATACTTTTGAGAGGGATATTAAGGCCATATGTACTAAAGCATTTTCCCATAGACACAGAATGGGTAAAACCCTTTGATCTATCTGGCTCTAAGTGACTTGCCTAGAATCACAGGATGTTGAGGTCACACATCAGCAGGTCTAACTAGAATGCTACACACTATGGTCCATATTTATACTTTTTAGCGCCACATTTGCGTATTTTTTTTTACGCAAAAGCGGCGCATGCTTGCAAAATACAATTGTATTTTGTACGTTTGCGCCGCTTTTGCATCAAAAAGCTGTGCAAATGTCACGCTAACTATGTGTCTTATTTACAAGCAGCCTGCGCCACCGGTGCATCACGTTTTGTGACGCACTGGCAGCGCAGGCTGCTGACCCACATCTACAAG
This sequence comes from Pleurodeles waltl, assembly GCF_031143425.1. Lineage (NCBI taxonomy): Eukaryota > Metazoa > Chordata > Amphibia > Caudata > Salamandridae > Pleurodeles > Pleurodeles waltl. The sequence goes on along the minus strand of NC_090440.1, from coordinate 1,984,720,013 downwards.
GCCACACAAAGCTACTTTGTGTGGCTTTTCATGGCCTTGTAGATATGGAGAAAGGCAACGAAGCACAAGTTGCTGCAATGCCTTACTTTGCATCGGGGAAGCAATTCTATGGGTGTTGCGTGGGTATTCCCACCCGATATCCATGGATTTTGACGCATTCCCATATTTACAAGGTGACACAATAGGGATAAATATCTTTATGTCTCCCTGTTTTTAGGGTCGTTCACGCAAGCACTCTGGTCTGTTGTAATCTCTGTAGGCTTTTAACCACCCCAACTGTTGCTATTCATTCTTTGTTGTGCTTGTTGTGAATGCACCATCTTTATTGCTGCATTTTGTGAAATGTCCGTCCTTTGTGTGCTGAGTTCCCTCCCAGGAGATTTCACTAAGTAAACATTTTTGTTGGCCATCACACTACATCAAGCTTCCTTCTGTTGTTAACGCAGAAGTTTTTAATGAAATTAACTAATAAATATTCCCGTATTTCTGGTGTTGAATTTGCATAGAAAATGTGATAACTTAGAGAAAAATAATGCATGCATTTGTAAGTGTGACCACGTGAGTGCCCGTCAATATTCACGAAGTGTACTTATTAATGGCATATTAATATGAAATGTGGAGCTTTTGTTTGATTAATGTAGTAATACGTCTTATTTAGGGTTATGCCTTATGTATTAGCTTTATAAATTGGGGCCTTAACTTAGTTGAGGCCTTGGCCTAGTTGCATGGCCTCATGTCAAGCTGTATTTCTTAGGTTTAATAACGCAGTTTTGCACCAAAAAGGTTTGCACCGGCTTGCACCATTTTTTAGCACCAGCTGGGCACCATATTTATGGAATGGTGCAAAGGGTAGGCTAGCGTAAAAAAAATGAAGTTAGGCAGGTTAGAGTCAAAATAAATGACTAACCAGATTAGTGTAATTTTGTTTACGCTAAGGGGCATATTTATACTCTGTTTGCATTAAATTAGAGTCATATTTTTTACTCTAATTCGGTGCAAAACAAACTCCATATTTATACTTTGGTGCTAGACCCGTCTAGCGCCAATTTTATGGAGTTAAAGTCATTTTTTGGAAATGGAAACCTACCTTGCCTAGGTCATTTTTTGCACTGGAACGCCTACCTTGCATCTCATTAAGGCAAGGTAGGTCTCCACTTCCGAAAAATGACTTTAACTCCATAAATTTGGTGCTAGATGGGTCTAGCACCAAAGTATAAATATGGAGTTAGTTTTGCACCGAATTAGAGTGAAAAAAAATGATGCTAATTTGGTGCAAACATAGTATAAATATGCCCCTTTGTCTTTTCTGAACTTTGGTGTCGAATCCTGATGCCTAGCTGACCGAACTGATGTCCTGAGGACGAAGACTGTCACAGCTTGCTGATCCAAACTGAAGATAGGTATATTGACTATGATGTTGTTTGCTATTTCTATTTGCCTATGTTTCTAGGCATCAACTGCTATTTTGATAGAGCCATAGTTAGATGTTCTTCCAGATTTGCGTTGACTAAATTGTTTGCATGAAGCCCAAACATGCTAATTCTAATCTGGTGTTAGTCAAGAAGTTCACTGATAAACAGCTGATAACAGCTGATGTCTTTTCTTTGAATCTAAATGTATGTGATATCAATGCGCAGTTGTTATTATTAACTAGCACGGTTATTTTAGAATATGTAGTAGCTCAAGCTTTGATTAGGTTGCACTTCTTTCGTCGTTTTGGACAGCCAGTGTTGTTTCTGTATGTTTCTCATTTGATTTGGAGATTAATTTACTTGACATTCGCGTTAATATAGGGAAATAAATATTCTAACTCTTACATTAAGGTGTGGTTATTCATGACTGCAAGGTCATGGTGTGTGACAATTTCTGACTCCTATTGATTATTAATAATGTTGATTGTTATTGATTATTGATCTGCATGTACTGGATATATGGTTGGAACAGCTTCAGCACAGTCAAAAGGTTCATCGACCTACTAACTTCCCCTTGCAAGTTTACTTATTAAGGTCAGACCCACTAACACTGTTAGAGCGTGTGATGGCCCCTCCTCCGGTTTCGGTTTGCCTTTCATCCCAGCAACAGTCCTTTCTAGATATTCATGCAGGGAGCCAATACCTGTTGCGCTCATGCTGGGTGTGGCGCTTTGAATTGACATGCGTATGTCAACTGTTTTATTTTTCATTTTCAATTTATGTGGCAAGAAAAGTTCCGTTAGGAATTTATAACGCTAATAGCTCTAAGTCGAGCAAACACAAGATCCATTGCATTTCAAATGCTTTTTTCCTCCTTCTATGTGTGCTACTGATTGTTTTTGTGCAGGAAGGTGTCTCTTCCTGCACAAAAACAATCATCCCCATAACGCAGGCACCCTTGCACCTTTGCGTTGGCGCATGGCAGCAATTTGCGTGCCAGCACAGGGGTAAAGCCAGGAATGTGCTGTATTTGCTGCCCTTTTGTTGTGACGGAGTGCTGCGCAGCAAGAAGGCTTGTAGCGGTGCCCTGCGTCAAAATGTTGTGAATGAGGCCCTATGTTTTTATTCCTCTCAGAAAGGTGGCCTCACAGTGAGGCCTATGCAAACGCACACCACACCTCAACAAAGGCCTAAACGACACTGGGACATATGTTGTTACACCTTGCCCCAAGGGGGCCCATTTCTCTTACTCACCCCCCCTCCCAGGCCACTTTATCCTCAGGCCGATGGTCTGGCAAGGGAGGGGTTAAGAAAAGCACCAAGCTGCTGCTGCTCCATGGGCTTAGGTGAGAATGGCCCCCTGTGAGGCCACCGCAAACTCTCACCCACCGTGGTCCGAAAGTAATAGTCCGGTGGGGGGATAACACTGCTTCTGGGCCAGGCCACACAGCAGAGCAGGGAGCCGGGGTGAGAATGCCCTAAGGGCCAGAGCAACAACTGGCCCCCAGCCTCAGTTTGATGGCAGGGGAGTGCCCATGATGCTCTCACCACATTACAGTGATCTGGTACAGACAGAGACAGACAGGAAGTCTCTGTGGGCTGTAAACCAGCCCACATAAGACGCTGAAGTGCAGGCCCAATGCCTGAATGCACTCCCTCCCAATCCAACCCAGGTGTTCTAGGCACCACGGACGTGGAGAGCTGTTATCTGGTAGCTCTGCTGCAACTCCAGAATACATGTCAACAGACCTGATTCAGGCAGGAGACTTCCAATATTTTAAGCAAAAAATTGCTTTATTTTAGCTGCCTCCCTCCTGAAATTGTCATTGCTTCAATATAAGTCAATGGGGGAGATACATTCTACTGATTACCTTTAGGTTCCGAGTGCCAGCGCTTTTCGACTTCTTGTAAGTATTCTGTAGGCTTTTAACAGCGCCCATCACTTACACTTGTTCGTGGGCTTGCCTTTTAAAAAGTCCCTAGTTATCATTGGTAAAAGCTTTACATTGTCCCGCCTTGGGGTGGTTTTGTTACCGCCTTGCAGACTGACCCTGTTACATGGATTATTGCACGATTACTGATATACTTGAACATTGGTGAACTATTTTTTTCTTTTGTCTCTCCCCTTCGTCCTCCAGGACGGTCATGTTGCACACAGCGCAAACAGCACAGAACAGCAGCACAAACTCCATTGGAGGTATTGAAGTGCTGGTCAGATTGTTCACACTGTTACCTAATCAGGTACACTTGTAATTGATAAATGCTTTACTTTAAAAACACAGAAATCCTCAAAGCAGCTGTCTTAAAATAGAGAGAGAGCTTATACTACAATATTCACTGCACTTGGGAAAGTCACCCCATAATGCTTTTGCTAATAGCTCAGCCTGTGGTCGTCCTATGACAAAGGGATCATCACCAAAACATTCACAACAATGTGCTGTTTCAGTCTACATCATCTTGGGGTCCCCACACTAGGTTAGTGGGGACCCCAAAATCATAACCCCTCCCTCCAAGCAGTGTCATTTTAAACTCTCTCATGGCTGAAGCTTTTGTTTTACAGCTGAGTTGATTGTATTTTAAGGGTATTTTTTGTAATATTAGTGTAGTAGGCCTGCTAGCCTTGAAAATGTATAATGCACTACACCTTCTAGGGGCTAAATATATAATTGCACTGCATTAGTTTCTGATATTCTGTTTTCATGTGGTTATGCTCTCTAAGGACTAACTCTAAGGTTACATGACCGTGTTTCTTAAAAATGCTATTTTTATTGTGGTGTCCTCTAGGGGCTGTTTTGAGCATTACAGTCCACATACAATAATATTCGTGGCACTCGGAAACTCAACCCATAATGCTTTGCAGGGCATTCCTTTTACAAAATATTTTTTCTCAGAACTCAGCCTGTGGTGGTCCTAGGACAATGGGACCACCTTCAAAACGTGTTCACCACAATGTGTTCTTTCTCTCTAGACAATCTCTGGGTCCCACACTAGGTTAGCAGGGACCCCAAAATATTAACCCATCCCACCATTGATTGTATTTGTAAGTTTTTTTTTTGTTTTTTTTTATATTTTCAATTTTTGTTTTGTAGCTGGGAGTAGTTTGTGTTTTAAGGGCCTTGTCTGAAAAAAATATTTCTATAGGTCTACTAGTTCTTTAATTATATACAGGCCCCCTAGAATTGTGAGGCAGAAAGTTCCAAAATATGCAACAGGGTTGACCAATTAATGTGGCAAAAGAAGTCCAGTTATAAATTTACAATGCCAATGGCTCCAACTCTAGTAAATGCTAGACCTATTCCATTGCAAATGTTTGTTTCAAAATCTCCCACTTTTTCTTTTAAAATGTTGCCATGTATGAAAAGGGGTGCTACACACCATCTTCTTCCCAGGGGCCCAACACCCGAAAGGCCTCCCATACCTTGCCCGGACTATGTGGGCATGCCTGATACGAAGCCTCGGGTTCACATGCAAAGTGACACAGCACACACCATAGATAACGTTCCAGAAGTTGCTGGCTCAAGCATGTACAAACAATCTGGATGGTTAGTGTTGTGTGTGACTTATTTTGAGAGGGGAACCTAGCACGTTTCAGGGGAAACATCAATTACAACGTGGTCATTAGAGTGCAAAGCTTTTACCAAGCATCCATTACCACTCAATGCCTTTAGCACACATCGCCTTTACCACGCAAGTCTTTACCATGCATATGCCTTTACCACATATATGTCTTCACAACAAAATGGTAAGTATACATCAGGTAAGAATATATATATATTATAGAAATATATGTGTGTGAGGGCATTTTTAGGATATAGCGTGGGTAAAGGTATTTGGGTGGCAAAGGTATTTTTAGGGTTTAGGATGGGTAAGGACATTTCAATATGTGTGTTTTAAAGGTTTAGAGTGTGTAAGGCTATTTAGGTGGTACAGGTGTTTTAAGGGTTTAGTTTGAACAAGGGTATTTGGGTGGTATAGGTATTTTTAGGGTTTAGGGTGAGTAAGGGTATCTTGGTGTTAAGGGTATTTTTAGGATGTAGGGTGGGTAAGAGTATTTTGGTGGTAAGGGGATATTTTAGGGTTTAGGTTGGGTAAGGGTATTTGGGTAATAAGGGTATTTTTAGGATTTATGGTCGGTAAGGGCATTTGGGTGGTAATGGTACTTTTAGGGGTTAGGGTAGGTAAGAACATTTGGGTGATAAGGGCATTTTTAGGGATTAGAGTGGGTAAGAGCATTTGGGTGGAAAGGGTGTTTGTAGGAGTAAGGGTATTTGGGTGGTAAGGGTGTATTAGGGTTTAGGGAGGGTAAAGTCATTTGGGTGGTAAGGGTATTTTTATGATTTAGGAGGCGTAAGGGCATTTGGATTGTAAGGGTATTTGTAGGGTGTTTGATGTCCTCAGTGATGTCATTTGAGGTGTAATCAGTGATGTCACTGACCATGTCATGAGTTATGTAATTTATGAGGTCATAAGCAGTGCATTAGGGGGGGGCACAAATTATAGTTAGCTGAGGTTATTATAACTGCTGAATTTCTATGGCTTTCTGTGTAGAAAATGTCATCCTAACTATAAAGTCCCTGTAACCTTGGTTTTTGAAGTGATAGATATATTTATTCACTTAAAAAACTTGCTCCCCAGCAATGCACAGTTTTATCATCCCTAAATTTTACTACAGATATTAAATTGATATTATCAATGATGTTATCAAAAATGTCATGAGTGCCATAATTTGTGGGTTAATTAGCAGTGCATGGTGAGGGCACGAGTCATAGCTGCCTTAGGGCACGAGTTATAGTTACTTGAGGTAGCTCTAACTATAACTATTGAATTTCTATGGTTTCGCATATTTAAAATGTGAGCCTAACTATAATGACCCTGCAACCTTTTTTCAATGAATTTCTGTGTTGTTTTTTTTAATGTATAGTAATTTTCATTACTATACGTTAATCCAACCACCGCCGCACATGGCCTAATGCCGTGCACGGCAGTGGGTGGCCACAGGACCTAGTCTGTGGCCAGGCCCTGTGGCCATCCCCCTATAAGCACCCATCCTTGCACCATGCACGGCCTTCACCCATTTGCAGCAAAGGCTGCCCGCATGACCTGGCCTACATCAAGACCCTGCGGCCAAGCCCGTACTCAACACCATGCTGTGCATAGCCCTTTGGGCTTGTGCAGCAGGAGTTTGGGTGTGAGAAAGCGTATCTGGAGGGTGAGTATGGTTATGAGAGTGTCTGTGTGTGTACATCAGTGTTTTAGTGGGTGCGTCAGTGAGTGTGCAGGTCTGTGATTTGGTGCAGGAATCTGTCAATGGGTCTGTGAGTGGGTGTGTAACTATCCGAGTGGGTCTGTGAGTGGGTGCGTAACTGAGTGGATCTGTGAGTGGTTACACGAGGGTCTGAGTGGGTCTGTGAGTGGGTGCGTAAGTGTCTGAGTAGGTGTGTGAGTGGGAGAAATTGATTGAAAGAGAGACAGACTGCATGAGGTAGAGAGAGAGAGAGAGGGGGGCAGAGAGATAGCGTGTTTTTTAGGCTTTGATGCATGATATACTTAGAATGAGAAATTCCTGCACAATTTAACATTTTAAAAAGTATCTGTCTTTTACAAACAAATAATTTGTACTAAAAAAATAAAATAAAAAATAAAAGAGGGAAGTGAGTCCGGCTGGACTTGAACCCTGCACTGAGCTACTGCTTTCTTTTTTCATTTTTTTAGCCCTTTATGGGCTATCTGGGACTGCAAGGGAGCTCTCAAGTGCTCCCCCGCTGTCCGTACATACATATTTAATTATTTTTTTATTAACAAAATGCCCTTTATGGGCTACCTGGCATTGCGGGGGAAGTCATAAGGCTTCCCCTGCTGTGCCATTGCTTCAGCAAGCAGCGAACTGGTTTACCAGCAGCTCCGTGCTTGCTGAAGAATTTCATCTCTGTTCCCTGCATGCATGCAGGGGACAGAGATGAAAGCTCCACTTTTGACAGGGGGACCTGTTTTACAAGGCCCGCTGTCAAACAGCAGAGTGTTTGCTGTGGCTTGGCTGCAGCTTCAAAGCTGCAGCCAAGCCACAGCAAACCACTATGTCCCAGGAGTGGGCATATTGGAACATAGCAGGAGCCGGCCCTGGGGGACGGTGGTCCCAAGGCCCATCAGTTTCTCTAAAAGGGAAGCCAAGCTGCCCCCCTCCAAGGTGCACATAGGCCCGGGGAGGTGGTAGATCCCAGGAATAATAGGGGTCCAAAACCACCCCTGTTACATTATTTTGTATGTGCCCTGGGGATGTCGTGATCCCCAGGGTAAGGAGGGAGGCCATCAGACCTCCCCCACATATAAAAAGCATTTTTGCCCCAGGGGGGTGGTGGTCCCCTGGGCGCAGTGAACAGCGCGCCCCCCCCCCGCCACTCATAATTCATTGTTGCCCCGGTGAGGTGGTGGTCCCCGGGGCTGTGGGGAGGCCATTGGGCCTCTCCCTCCTATATAAAGCATTTTTGCCCTGTGGGTGGTGGCCCTCGTGCTCTTATTACATCAGGTAAGAATATATATCTATTATAGAAATATATGTGTGTAAGGGCAATTTTATGATTCAGGGTGGGTAAAGGTATTTTGGGTGGCACAGATATTTTTAGGGTTTAGGATGGGTAAGGACATTTCAATATGTGTGTTTTAAAGGTTTAGAGTGTGTAAGGCTATTTGGGTGGTACGGGTGATTTTAGGGTTTAGTGTGAACAAGGGTATTTGGGTGATATAGGTACTTGTTTAGGGTGAGTAAGGGTATCTTGGTGCTAAGGGTATTTTTAGGGTTTAGGTTGGGTAATTATTTGCTCCGGGGAGGTGTTGGTTCCCAGGGTTGTGGGGAGGCCAGGAGGTCCCCCTTTTAAAAGTGCCTCCAGGATCTGGCCCATAATTCATTGTAGCCCTGGGGAGGTGGTGGTCCCCGGGGCTGTGGGGGGGCCATCGGGCCTCACCCACCTATAAAAAGCATTTTTGCCCCGGTGGGTGGTGCCCCCTCCTTATTTTTTTTATTATTCGTCCCAGGGAGGTTTTGGTCCCCAGAGCTGTGGGGAGGCCAGGAGGAGGCCCCGGGGAGGTGGTGATGCCCGTGGTACGGAAGGAGTTCATCAGGCCTCCACAACATATAAAGCATTTTTGCCCCGGGGGTGGTGGTTCACGGGGAGCGGGTGGCCATGCGGCCTTCTGCTTATAATTCATTGCAGCTCTGGGGAGGTAGTAGTGCCTGGGGCTGTGGGGAGGCCATTAGGCCTCTGCCACATATGAAAAGCATTTTTGCCCTGGGGGTTGGCGGTCCCCAGGGGCCGTGTGGCCCACCCCACACATATTTTATTATTTGCCCCAGAGATGTGGTGGTCCCCGGGAATGTGGTGAGACCAGGAGCCCCCCAACCTTTTAAAAAGCAAACAGTGCCTCCAGGACCTGGCCTACCTGGGGGCTTTATTAAGATCAAGCATGGGAGCTTGCTCTTGTTTGTTTTTCTGCAATAAAATGTTTTAAAAAATGATTTTTAGCTCTTCAGGACCCCAGCACCAGAGCTGAGGGGTCAGGGTGTTTTATTTTTTTCTCTGGGACTCGGCTCAAGCAGAGTTTCAAGATGGCTGCCAACACTTCCTATTTTGAAGTGTTGGCAGCCAATCAGATCTCAACACGACATCGGGAAGGGCTGTGAATCTTTCGCGTCCCTATGTATACAAACTTGGATTTCCTTAAATTTCTCAAAAACTACTGAACAGATTTACACCAAATAACAAAATGGGCTCGTTCGCGACCAAGAGCTACCTTTCTGCCAAATTTGCTGTAATTCCGTTCAGTGTTTTTTGTGCTATTATTGTTCAATTGTATCTATTGGAATTAACATTGGAAATGGTCTACATTTCACTACCCTTTACCTAGGCCCCCCACTTGACAGATCAAACCAAAGCTTTCTAGACAGCAGCTTACGTGACTGTCAAATTTTAGGGGAAATTTTTGTGAAGATTTGTCAAGCAGCTCCAAGGACACAGGCAAGAAAAAAGCAGCTTTTTCTATAGAAACTAGGTCCTAACTATAACTACCTAGGGGCGACCGCTCAGTTAATAAACTGGAGGTTACAGGGAAGTTATAGTTAGGTTCATATTTTACATAGAAATTCAGCAATTCTAGTTCTGGCTTTCTCAAGTAACTAACTTGCATCCCTATGTATACAAACTTGGATTTCCTTAACTTTCTCAAAAACTACTGAACAGATTTACACCAAATAACAAAATAGGCTCGTTCTCGACCAAGAGCTACCTTTCTGCCAAATTTGGTGTAATTCCGTTCAATGTTTTTTGCGCTATTGCTGTTCAATTTTATCTATTGGAATTAACATTGGAACTCGTCTAAATTTCACTCCCCTTTATCTAGGCCCCCCACTTGACAGATCAAGCCAAAGCTTTCTAGACAGCAGCTTACGTGACTGTCAAATTTTGGGGGAAATTTTTGTGAAGATTTGTCAAGCAGCTCCAAAGATACAGGCAAGCAAAAAGCAGCTTTTTCTATAGAAACTAGGTCCTAACTATAACTACCTAGGGGCGACCGCTCAGTTAATAAACTAAAGGTTACAGGGAAGTTATAGTTAGGTTCATATTTTACATAGAAATTCAGCAGTTCTAGTTACGGCTATCTCAAGTAACTAACTTGTGCCCTAAGTTAACTACACACTACACAACTGCAATCCTTTAATTGGACTATACTGAAAAATACGAAACGTAATTTAAATGCACTGAATGTATGTAGGCATTTGACATGTTCTAAGGTAATTTTTTTAAGTTGAGCCTGCAAGTGCATGCGCTTGCGTATGCGTCTCACATGTGAGACACTGTTGTGTTCAGTAAAGGGCTTGGAGCCCGCCTGTCGCTCACCATTTGTTTGTTTGCGTGGCACTCTTCTTTACAGGCTTATAATTCATCAAAGCATGTCTGGCATAATTTCCATTCCTCTGTGTGGAGCAGGGATCAAGCACTAATTGAATTCAACTTAATCAGTGCCTGTCCGCTGCTCCCGACATGATGGAGGCACTATTTTGTTTTAACTTCCAGTGCCCCACAAACAGAAGGCTTGTGACTGGCAAAAACGTGCCAAGCAGGACAAACAAAATTGCAAAGTTTAATTTTTTTAAGTTAACTTATTATTTTGTTAAGTCATCTTTTCTCAGTTTCCACTGGTGTTTTTTTTTTTTTTGCTCATGGGCGCTGCTGTCAAAAGATGACAATTAATTTGTTCAAAATATGCGAGACCTATTGCATTGCGAATGCTTGTTTTGCTTTTTTATTCAAAAAAATCAACAAAGTTTCCAATTAAGAAATGAGCGATTCTATGGTCTTACACCAGGGAATCCGGGTGGAGTGTCAGGATGAAAATACTGTGAAAAAATAATCATTTTCTGGGGAAATTGGTGCCAGAATTACGAATTCCCCAGAATTCTCCAAATAATAAGGGTGCCTCAGGTAATCACCATTTCTTTCCTTTTTTAGAACCTACTGAGCTTTTGTATAAACTGCACAAGCAAAACAATCCACCAAACATGCTTACCTGTAAATGGAGAACTACAAAATAGTCAATCTGTAAGCTACCTGGGGACTGTACAATATTCACCTTCATCTAGTTGATGTGTGATAGATGCCTGACCCCCCCCCCCGCAAAAAAAAACTGCTGATGAGAGGACTGGGATGGCCTCTAACTTCATGTGGCAAGAGTTGAGATTGGATTGTGAAAGTCTTGGAGAAATGTCTGTCTGCTGTACGGGGGCCAAGACCCAACTGAGCCAGAGCGCACACCTAGGAATCTCGTAAAATCGCAGCATGGGCTGTCACCTGCTGAGCCCAAGGGGTCCTTAAGCACTAGCAGGACTGTATCAAGGCCAAATGCATCCTGGAGAAGCCCGTCCCACTGCTACAGGAAACATTGTTCCCGGCTCACCACTGCAGAGGAGAGCCCTGGAGAAAGTATGGCGAACCTCCTAGCTCTGTTGGACATGCATGGCGAGCAGCATGGTGGTGAATACATGTTATGTTATTGCCAAGTGTTCTAATGTACATCATACAGTATGATACCAAAGCCCATATTTATACTTTTTGACGCAAACCACCGCCTGCGCTGGTTTGTGTCAAAAAATGTACAGCCGGCTGACGCCATTTATGGATTGTCATTAGCCGGCGCTGCGGACTGGTTAGAGTAAAAAATCATGGCTCCAAACAGACTTGCGCCATTTTTTGATGCACAACCCCCAATGAAATGACTCCTGTCTTAGGAAAGACAGGAGTCATGCCTCCCTGCCCAATGACCATGCCCAGGGGACTTCTGTCCCCTGGGCATGGTCATTGGGCACAGTGGCATGTAGGGGGGACAAAGTTAGGCCCCCCTATGCCACATAAAAATAAAAAAAAATTACTTACCTCAACTTACCTGTACTTACCTGGGATGGGTCCCCCAATCCATGGGTGTGTGTTCCAGGGGTTGGGGAGGGTGGCCGGGGAGTCTCTGGGGGCAGGGAAGGGCACCTGTGGACTGCTTCCATGGTCAGAGACCATGGAAATGAGCCCACAGGTCCCTTAACGCCTGCCCTCACCCAGGCGTTACAAAACGGCGCAAATCAGGCTGTGCGCCATTTTTTAAGGCCCATCCCCTCCTGTGCGTCAAAATGACTCGAGAGTATAAATAAGGCGCACATGCTTTAAAGTAATTTTTGGGATGGGAACGCCTACCTTGCATGTCATAAACGCAAGGCGTTTTCCCGCATCCAGAAAATGACACGAACTGCTGAATTTGGACGTTCGTGGGGTCGGGCTTCAAAGTATAAATCTCGTGTTAGGTTTGCGCCGAATTTGTGTCAAAAATTTTAACGCAAATTCAGCGCAGAGTATAAATATACCCCCAAGATTTGTGTTGGTAGATATATAATGTTTACATTGTCATGCATGTTTTGCTGACATGATTATTTTAGAGGTAGGCGGTCTTATCTGTGTAAAATAAAACATTGCTGTTATGTAGCATCGGTAAGTGAACTCGTGTTTTTTTACCTTTAAATAATGTACCTAGCTCAATCAAATGCGAGAAGTTGATGCAGAGTAGAGCAGGTCGCAAAAAAGTACAAAAGAACAACAGCTGCAGAGAAGCCACCCATCAAAGCCACCGCACAGAGAAAGGAAGAGGAGAAATCCTTTTACTCAGAAAGAGATTCACCACCAGGAGGACAGCGAGAAAGATGGTTCTTTAGTCCACGGATCATGCTAGCCGAACATCATAGCCTGAGCTCACTTCTGCAGTCCCCCTTCACGCCACAGTCAGTGCCTAACCAACTGTCTGAAAGCAGCTCAGGATCTTTTTTTCCACACATCCGTGAACCCTCTACTGTCTTCTTTCCATTCCAACCTATAATCTCCCCCGATTCGATCTAGGAAACGCTGAAGCATGTGGGGGCTAAACAAAATGTCAATTAGCAGGCTCTGGAGAATGGCTTTGCAGCTATGAAGAGAGGGTTTGGTGCCCTCAAGGATGTGCAGAATGCCCATCACAGCGTGAGTGTGATGATCAGCTCCCTATCCTCCTGGACTGCCTCTATGTCATCTCCCAGACCCCCATACTTCACCACTTGTCCCACACATCCTACCAACTTTGGCCGTGCCCTTATGTCTGTTCCTCCTCAAGAGGTGCCTAGTCCTGCACATCCTGCCACCAAGGTTGCTCATAGGGTAGTGGTTACATTACCAGTCAGACAAACAAGTAGGTACGGAATGGTCAGGATCCATGGCCTCAAACAGCCAGGACAGTACCATGTCTACCTTGAGGAGTGACTTAGCTCCTATGAAGAGACATTTAAGGGCATATTTAAGAGCCCCTAGCGCCATTCCAACACCACATAAGTGTAATTTTGTTTACGCTAATGTGGCGTTAGAAGACCTGAAACACCATCCCATATTTACAAAGTGGTGCAATACATGTATTAACCCTTTGCACTACATTATGCCTGTGCTAGGCATAATGTATACAAAGGGGGCATTCCACTGTTAGGGGGACCAAAAAAACGGAGCAAGGAAATCTAAGAGATTTCTTTGAGTCATTTTTTTACTGCACTTTTAAAACATGCCCAAAGCAGGCATTAAAAGGAGGCACACCATTGTTTTCAATGGGCCTCAATGGGCTTTGCAGGGTAAGCATCAACATTTTTTACGCCAATCCTGCAAAACTCTGAACTAGCATAAAAAATGTTGATGCTAGTTCCCCTAATTACAGCCATGGTGCACCGTATCCTAGATACGGTGCACACATGGTGGCGTTAGCAGGGCGCTAAGGGGCACATGGAAAGTGGTGCTGCACTGGGTGGAGCACCACTTTTCTTAAATCATCCCCTAATAATAGCAACATATTTTAAATACAGCGCACACATGGTGGCCTTAGGGGGACGCTAAGTGAAGCTAGGTGCAGCGCCACCTTTCATAATTATGCCCCTTACTTTTTCTTGGGTTTTTGTGTTGAACTTTGGCTTAGCACATTTCCTTTGGAGCATTAGTTTGGAGACTTCTATTTTTCATTTATGATATTTTTTATATTTTTTGGAAAACCGCCTCTTCCCAGAAGATGATCTCACCCTGGATTAAGGCCGCATTTTTGGTATTTTTTTTTTATGGATTAATATTTTTGTACAGGCCCTTGCCCACCATCACCCTACATCCCATAACCTATGCGCCCATTTTCTTCCACACCTTCCTACATTTTTTACCTAAATTATGTTTAAACCTTAAGTGTGAGTTTAACCCCTTTGGTGCAGGCTTCAAGCAGGGAGGGGGTTAAAAAATCCTCTGGTGCGATGCACCGGAGTAATTTTTTTAATTACCCTGGGAGACGCGGAAGAACTTCCACGTCTCCCTCACCCCGCCCAACCGCCCCTCTGTGACATCAGCGCGCCACGAGGCGTGCCGAAGTCACTTTTTTCCCCACCGGAGCAGCGGAGGAGCAGGTGAGCGTCCTCTCCCCACTCCAATGGGGAAACAAAGGCCAAAACGGCCTCCCCAGATGCCAGGGAGGCATCGATGGAAAGGGGAGAGTCTCCCCTTTCCATCAATGCCTTCCTGGCACCGTTTCCTGCACATGGATCGCAGCGCGGCTGCAATCCATGGGCAGGAAATGGCCCTAGGCACCAGGGATATTGTTTGGGGGGGTCAGATCCGTGTGAGTGAGCTGGCCCCCTCCGTGGGGGCATATTAGCTAAAAAAAAATCGATGTTGGGGATCTTCTGGGGGGCAATCGCGCCCCCCCAGAGAGTAAAATAAAGACAAATATTAATATTAAACAAAACAAAATGGCGGGGGTTAATATTTCCAATTTAACAAAAAAAAATTCTCCCGGGGGGCCGATTTTGTCCCCCAGGGAATATTTTAAAAAAGTAATGAAAATTTTGTGATCAGCCCTTTGACTGACCCCCTTTGGGGGCATTTTTAGGGACGAGCGCAAAGCGCTCTGTCCATGGTGTAATCTGTTTGTGGGCCCATGTCAAGCCCATCAGTTTGGTTGCTTCGTGGGCTTGCCTTTTACAATTAGCTTGATTTAATTAGTGAAAGGCATACCTAAGTAAATTGATAATTGCACTTTTGCCAGTTACATGGATAATTTAACTTTTGCCAATATGTTTCACTGAAAGCAAAATTCTGTTTTCTTTTGAGTGTTTGCTTTGCGCTC
Organism: Pleurodeles waltl; assembly: GCF_031143425.1. Classification (NCBI taxonomy): domain Eukaryota; kingdom Metazoa; phylum Chordata; class Amphibia; order Caudata; family Salamandridae; genus Pleurodeles; species Pleurodeles waltl. The sequence continues at coordinate 1,984,704,900 of NC_090440.1, read as the reverse complement.
ATATCGGCCGTTGTCTCGCTTATGTAAAACTGTTTTACTTTTCAGTTTATGTGGCAAGAAAAGTCTGGTTAGGGGTTTACAACGCCAATAGCTTTAACTCGAGCAAAAGCGAGACCCATTGTATTGCAAATGCTTTTTTCAAACATGTGTGCTTTGCCATGGGGTCACGAATGGCCCCATGGAAAGCACACATGTATAAAAAAAAAGGAGTGATGTAGAGAGTCAGTCAGTGTCTCGTCAGTGTCTCTCTCTCTATCTATATATATATGTATATATGTAACGAGAGACAAATCTCTGTAGATATGTATGTGTGCATATATATGATATATATATATATATATATATATATATATATATATATGTATTGCCAAGCAAAAGGTCAGGATCACGATCGCAGTGCACTCAGCTGCTGGTGCCGGTGACAGAGGAGACCACGCTTGAAATATTTATGTATCCAAAAGAATTATTCACCGCACTCCAAAGAATCCTTTATAGCGTTTATTGTTCAAACAAGCAGCAACCACCAACGCGTTTCAACTCCACTTGAGTTTTGTTCAAGACACTGCAGTCTACCCGGTATAGAATGAAAACCTATTGCAAGGTGCAGCTCCTTTATTGGCTTTGGGTACCTAGGCTCCGTGATGAACCTACAAGCCCTACATATCCCCACAACTAGAAGAGTCCAGCAGACTTAACAGTATATTGCTTTCAGAAATCTGACATCGCAGGAAAAAGTTACGGAGTAAAACATGAAGAAAAATGGATGTTGCTTTCAGCTCAATTTCATTTTTTTTTTTTATTTCAGCTGTTATTTTCTGTAGTAAAACCTTGTAGGATCTACACAAATGACCCCTTGCTGAATTCAGAATTTTGGGAAAAAACGGCCACAGCACACAGAGAGTAATGTCCAACAATGAAACCAGCAAAGATATTGCTGGTGTGGTACTGTAGGTTCGGAGAGGAATTGTGTTGAAATGAGTCTCAAATCCGGTTTGTAGATGTTGTCTTTATTTGTAGATGCTTAGAAAGCATTAAATCAACGTGGAGATACAGCCAACACGTGTTTCGTCACACAGGTGACTTTATCAAGGCTGTAATACAGTAATGACAACAAGTATTGGATACATATCTGTGTATTGTACTCCAGTGTAAAAACCAGAGAACGTAACTATTAGGTGCGAGTTTGTGTAGGTGAGCAATAGAAAAACACGGCTATAAAGGTGAGTAGTGACGGGAACCCAATTAGGCAACATGAAAATACTAAGTAAAACCCCGTGGTAATGTGAAAAATGTCTAAAAGACATAAGTATTTAGAAAGTTAGAATTGTAGGCACTATGTAGTGCTGTGTGCACGCAATAGGTATGCAAAGTGGTAGAATATTGCAAGAATAAGAGAAAGCAGGGAGATAAAGACAGTATAGACAACACAAAAGGGGGGAGATAAGGCTAGGTGCATGAAAAAGCTAGAAGGAGTACTGAGGTAGGTGTGACCCGAAGGGCATAGTTGAAGGGTAAAGTAATTACCTGGGGCCGTTGGTTTTTGAGTAGGTAAGTGGTGGTGTATGGTGACGAAGTATCTCTGTACTTAATGAATAGGGCTGTAAAAAAGTTAATGTAATGAGACAAAGAGAGAAAAAGTAATGGAATAGACGGAGGGGATAGGTAATAGTGTGTAACAGGACAGTTGGACAAAAGCGTAGAGAAAGAAAAAAGAAAAGAAAATAATGGAAAGTAAACTAAGCAAGTCCGGAGGAGAGATTGGTGGGAAAAGTTAGATAGGAGAGAAAAGAAAAGCTATATATATAGATATGACATTAAAATGGTTAATGAGAACATACCTGAGTTGGATGGTACAGAACTGTAATTAGAATGGCTGTGCCAAGCAGCTACAGGTACGTAGGTAAGAGGCTTGTTTGGTAATGAAGATTGGGGAGGCCCTGATAAGCCTGAAAAGTAACCTAGAATTTATAGCAGGGAAGAAAAAGTAGAGTATAATGAAAGGGCAGGATGAATGGCACCAGAAGACTAGAAATGGAGATAACTATAAAAGAGAAGGTAATGGGGAAAGCGGAGTGTTACCGTAAGCGTAAAACGAATATGGAGTAAAGGCCTTGTACAGCCGGCATGTATAAAAGGTACACAGCGAATGCTCAAACGGTTAAATAAAGGTAATTAAGTTGAGAGAAAAGTGCGCCAAAGGTTAACTTGCGACTAGTTTGAATAAAACCAAGTCGGGGCGCGCGGTGATACCATGCTGGGCATGTGGCCCCAAAATTAGATACACCAAGTTTTAGAAAAATAGAGAAAGTCCGAATCATGGTAGGTGGCAGTTGAGGGATCAGAAAATGAGTAATGGTATGAAACGGAACGTACGAGATGGTAATTGCGGTATGAAAACCGCTGTGTACACACTTAAGAGGCGAGTAATGATTTGGAAAAGTCATAATGATAATAGATGGATTACTGGCGGTGAGGCTAACGCAGCGAGATAAGTGGTGGGGCGAGTTGAAAACTTACCAGTAAGAAGCGAAGCGGTGAGCACTCCAGTATTCGTACGAGCGTGTATTGTACTGCGAGGAGAGTAACCGCCTGGTTAAGTAGAGGGTGGCCATGTAGTGGATATAAAAGAGGGACTAGTCTAAAAAGGCTAAGACGTCGACCAACGTGGGTGTAGCAGGGCTATGAAGGTTAAGACGGCGGCCATCTTGAGTAGGACTCCGAGATGGCGTGCAATAATGATAGTAGGAAAAAGCAAAGGCAGAAAAGTAATAAGTAAGGATGTCACAAAGAATAAATTGGTGCTAGGTACCGAGAGAGTGCCTAGATGGCCAGTAGGAAAGGTGGAATCAAGACTTATGGAACGTGATAACGTAAGGGTGTCTGCAGATATTGCAATGCAGGGACAACAGGAGGCGTAAGAAGTGATGTATATGAGCCATTAGCATGTGTTATATTGAGAGGATAAAACAAACAACGTAATACATATGGGTGCACTGTACCATCGTGATGGCAAGTAGAACATATACAGGTGAAGACCGTGACGTGCAGTAAAAGGAGTAACAGTTGACACATTTGTAAATGAACATAAGCGCATTGATGGGATAAACAGTAGTTCACAGTATTAGTAGAATTAGGCAACAATGGGTTAAGTACAAGCGTTAATAAATTAGTATACAGGTAAACGTGCATTGCTGGGATAAACAATGGTTAACAGTCTTATTGAGGTTAGAAAATATTATTATGTACAATGTTGATGCGCATTGATGGGATAAACAGTAGTTCACAGTATTAGTAGAATTAGGCAACAATGGGTTAAGTACAAGCGTTAATAAATTAGTATACAGGTGAACGTGCATTGCTGGGATAAACAATGGTTAACAGTCTTATTGAGGTTAGAAAATATTATTATGTACAATGTTGCAGACAAGGGGAATGGCGACTTATGCGAGAAAGAAGTGAAGTTCACGGTCCGTGTTCAGGCCTAGTTCTACTGCGCGCAGTTTAATGATCCATTTGGATTCACATCTACGTAGATCTCTGGTTCTGTCTCCCCATCTCGGCGAATTAGGGACCTGAGTGATGCCATGGAATTTAAGGCTCAGGAGATCCTGTTCCCCATGTGAGGTGTTGAAATGGACAGCCATAGGATAGTTGGTGTTAGCGTTTCTGATGGCCCTGACATGTTCCTGAATGCGTTCCTTAAGTGGGCGTATTGAACTGCCAACATATATCAGACCACATACACAAATCAGGCAGTAGACAGTGAACTTAGTGTTGCACTTCATGAAAGTCTTGATGTGGTGCGTGGTAACGGTGTTGTAGGAAAAGGAAATGGTTTTATTAAGGGCTAGTTGGCAGGAAATGCAACAGCCACATTTGTAAAAACCATTCGGTTTTGCAGGCATCCACCCTGTAGATGAAGTCAGAGGTGAGGGACAGAGAAAGCTAGGGCACAGAATGTTGCTAAGGGTCCGCCCCCTGCTATGTACGATGGTTGGAGACACGCCTATTGAGTCCTTGAGGCATGTGTCCAACATTAACAGATGCCAGTGTTTCTTGAGAATGCGTAGCACATCCTTACTAGCAGGGCCGTATTGGGTGATGAAGGAGACCGGTCTGGTACTAGAAACACCCTTGGTCCCTGGTTCTCTGCGGCTCGTGATCAGTAAATCGTGTTGGTTTTTGTTCAATATGCGTTTACTGGCAACCGAGATGAGTCTGTTGGTATACCCTCTAGCTTGAAAGCGGTGAGTCAGTTTTGTGAGCTCCTGTTTGAAAACCTCATTGTCAGTGCAGTTGCGTCGAATTCTGACCATTTCACCGTATGGGATGGCTCTAATCTGTGAAAGGGGATGGGCGCTGTGAGCATGTAGGACAGAGTTACAGGCAGTAGGTTTCCTGTACAGTCTTGACATGATCTTGTTGTTGGAGATGTACAGACGTAGATCTAGGAACTCAATTTCAGTAGTGTCTACTTTGTGAGTGAAAACTAAGTTGAAATCGTTAGTGTTAAGGTGCTCAAACAGTATATTAAGGTCCGAAGAGTTGCCAGTCCAGATAACCAGAATGTCATCGATATATCTACCCCAGTACAGGATGTGTTCAGTGAGGTGTGACGGGCAGTTGGACCATAAGTGTATTTTCTCGAATTGACCCATGTAGAGATTGGCATATGAGGGGGAGAACTTAGCTCCCATGGCTACACCCTGACATTGTCGAAACCATCTGCCATCATGTAAGAATACATTGTTCTCAAGTACTAACCTTGTGAGGTCAAGTAGCATGCGTGTGTGATCATACAATGTGGCATCCCGGGTACTGAGTGTACGTTGGAGCATTTCTAGTCCCCTTTCAAGGGGGATGGATGTGTAGAGGGAACTGACATCGAGGCATACAAAATAAAGTCTTCTAACCAATCGATGTCTTCCAATTGGCACAACAGATCACGGGTGTCCTGTATGTAGGACGGAAGGTTGTGTACCAAGGGTTGGAGAAAGGAGTCAATGTACTCGGAGATGTGTTCCGTAGGTGAGCCAATTCCTGAGATGATGGGTCTGCCAGGAGGAAAACCCCCTGGTTTGTGGACTTTTGGTAAGATGTATATACAAGGAGCCCGGGGCGCCTCGATGTACAAAAATCTGTGTTCTAAATCAGTCAGGAGACACTGATTTTTCCAAAATGCCAATTTCTTTCTGATCATGTTGGTAATATTAGGGAGAGGATTACTCGGTAGTGGAGAGTAGGCCTGGGTGTCATTAAGTTGTCTGTCTATTTCTGCAACATAGTCACTCCTGTTCATGACAACAACATTGCCCCCTTTGTCAGCCTCCCTGATAACTATATCCGGACACATGGAGAGTTTATGTAGCGCACGGAGTTCGTCAGAGTTGAGATTATTGGAGGGTCTGTGGGTGTTTATGCGCTTTTTGTCCTCTAAGTTGTAGAGTTCCGTACTGACGGCTTGGTAGAAGACGTCAATGTGATTGTCTGGAGGTAACGTAGGGACAAACATGGAGTTAGGTTTGAGCCCACTGTTGACATCTAAGTTGGGTGTAATATTGAGTTCAGCCAAAAGCTCATCAAAACTGGGTGGTGGTGAAGATGTGTTATCTAGAGAGAGAACCGTGTGGATATCCTGAAGGTCCCCAATGGTTTGATTGCAAGCGGGTAGTGTCGTATGTGCAGTTTTGTAGGTGTCAGGTTTGTTGTGGAAGAATTTTTTCAGTTTGAGGTTACGTATGAATTTAAAAAGATCTACGTGTATGTTAGTGTAATCAGGTTTAGAAGAAGGACAGAAGCCCAGACCCTTTTTTAAGACATTTATTTCATGCATGGAAAGTTCTAGACTGGAAAGATTCATAACCTGAACTGTTTCTTCCAAAATATTGGGGGTAAGTTGCAAGGTGGGATCACTCATGGTCTCTGAGTTTTCGTGGTGGAACGCGTTGTCATACCCTCCCTGGTGTTTGTTGTGGTGTTTCCTGCCCCCCCTGCGGGTGGGTCTATGTTTGTGCCTGATCTGATGTAATTCTGTCGAAGTCCCTTCCTGTATCGGCCAAGCTCCTCTAAAAAAGAATTTGACTGTTGGGTTGTGTTCTGTGGGGTCAAATTGGTAGAGGACCCTTCCCTAGGTGGGTCTGAGCAATCACTGGATATATTAGAAATGTCTGATAGGCTACCCGCAATAGACACAGCAGGCTTATAGGTATTGGTGGGTCTAGTGCTAGCATCCTTGTTAACCTGATCGAATTTACGTGCAAAAGTGTAGATCCTGCCATTATTGTAATCATTGTCATCTCTGACAAGTTTTCGCATTTTCTTATCTTTTATGTATAGCTGGTAACCAGTGAGTATCTCCCTCATAATAGTGTAGTTCTTGTCAGTTGCTTCAGGGAGGTTAAGATTTTTAATTTCCTCCTCCAGGGATGTGATGTCTAGAAGTAGTTTGGTACGCTTCCTGTCCGAATGTTTAATTAGTATGTTAATCATACTGAAAGAGGTGGAGGAGATAAGGTGTTCCCATTCCCCAAGTAAGTCAGGGTAAAGATCTTCAAAAGTTGGGAATATAATCACTCTTAGACCTCTGGGTACTTGTTTTAATTCCAGATAACGTTTAAGGGTGGTAATGTCCCACCAACGGGCTAGTTCCTGTTTTTTTAGCCTCTCTAGTTTGATGAATTTCTGTCTGAGTCCTTCTGTGGAAGGTGTGGGATCTGTGGCGCGGGGAGCTAGGGTTTTTTTGGAAAAAAGCTCTGCAGCCAGGGTGTCCCGGTTATCGTCAAAGGAAGCCATGTTGAGTAGACGAGAGAAAGGGTGTCCCTTTCGATCAAAAGAAACACAAATAATACAGTTTAGATAGTACGTGTGGCTAGAGTGCGGCTCACCCTGTTCAGAAAGAACATAAAAAGGAGAAAAGAAATAAGGGCAGTAAGGGTGACCTTATTTCTTTTCTCCTTGTTGAATTCAGAATTTTGTTGATTTTTCCAAAAATATTTAGCTTTCCGGGATCCAGCATTGGTTTCACACCCATTTCTGTCACTAACTGGAAGGAGGCTGAAATCACAAAAATAGTAAAAATGGGGTAGGTCTCAGTAAAATGCCAAAATTGTGTTGAAAAATGTGGTTATCTGATTCAAGTCTGCATGTTCCTGAAAGCTGGGAAGCTGGTGATTTTAGCACCACAAACCCTTTGCTGATGCCATTTTCAGGGGAAAAACCACAAGCCTTCTTCGGCAGCCCTTTTTTCCAATTTAAAAAAAAAAAAAAAAATGTTGCTGTATTTTGGCTAATTTCTTGGTCTCCTTCAGGGGAAACCACAAACTCTGGGTACCTTTAGAATCCCTAGGATGTTGGAAAAAAAAGGACGCAAATTTGGCATGGATAGCTTATGTGGACAAAAAGTTATGAAGGCCTAAGAGCGAACTACCCCAAATAGCCAAAAAAGGGCTCAGCAATGGGGGGAAAGGCCCAGCAGCTAGGAGGTTAATGTGTGCACCCTGGATGAGACTGCATGTTGATGTTCAGTTGGTAGTACTGCCTTTATTAATGTTGGTCTGTGCCCATACAGATACCACATATCATTTGATGTAGTCAACCGCGCTGCACAAGTGGTGGGGAATATAGGTTTGAGATATACCAAGCGCATGACTTCGTCCACAGGAAAGGAAAGCAATAAACAAATGCTAGTTCTCACCAATCACAGTAAACTACAGACATTGCATGCATTTGTTCCACACAGAATAGCAAGCAACAACAGACATTGGTTTAACTTGTACAGTAGTAAATAGCTAGAAGTACAGACATTAGTAGAGTTTGTGGGGAACGGAAAAAATAGTAACTCGAGACATTGGCAGAATTTGTATAATACTGGATGTTTAGTGCCATATTTATAAAAAATCATGCAACAACGCAAATAACCACCTTCCTACGCTGTGCTGCATGAAAGGAAAAGGGCAGAGATGTGCTGTATTTACCATTATACACCACATTTCTGTCCTTTCCTAACTCTGGCTCACTTTTGGCTGCCTAGCACCAACGCAGGCATCCGTGCGTCATGTTGCAAGGATGCCTGCATTACAGGCAAGATTGTTTTTTGTAGGGAGGTGTGCCTTCCTGCACAAAGCAATCCTCAGAGGCATTGCTCGCTTTTTCAGTGTGCTACAGAATGCAGCACACTTAAAAAGAGCACACAAGGAAAAATAAATATATTTCTCCTTGTTGCTTTGGGAGACATACAGTTCTGACTCATTCTCAGTTCTACCGATGTTGGTAAACCTGGAAATGTGTCAGAGTCCATGGATGGATGCTTAGGAACACCTACGCTCCATCCTGCCACAGAGCAATGCAAAGCAGCGATTTGCTCTGCCTTGCGTTACTCTAGAATTATCAAGCCACTCAGTGCCACACAAGGTGGCCTTGCATGGCTTGATAAATCTCATTTAGTATTTGGGTCGTCCCTGCGTGGTGCAGGGGTGACACAAAACCTTGATAAATATGGGCCTCATTATGACCCTGGCGGGCGGCGGAGGCCGCCCGCCAGGATCCCGCCCTCCAAATTACCGCGCCGCGGTCAAAAGACCGCGGCGGGTATTACGAGTTTTCCCCTGGGCTGGCGGGCGGTTCCAGTAAAACCGCCCGCCAGCCCAGGGGAAAACGACCTTCCCACGAGGATGCCGGCTCGTAATCGAGCCGGCGGAGTGGGAAGGTGCGACGGGTGCAGTGGCACCCGTCGCGTATTTCAGTGTCTGCAAGGCAGACACTGAAATACTTTTCGGGGCCCTCTTACGGGGGCCCCTGCCGTGCCCATGCCATTGGCATGGGCACGGCAGGGGCCCCCAGGGGCCCCGCGACCCCCCCTACCGCCATCCTGTTCATGGCGGCTTTCCCGCCATGAACTGGATGGCGGTAGGGGGGGTCAGAATCCTCATGGCTGCGGAGCGCGCTCCGCAGCCATGGAGGATTCCAAAGAGCAGCGGAAAGTCAGCGGGAGACCGCTGACTTTCCGCTTCTGACCGCGGCTGAACCGCCGCGGTCAGAATGCTCATTGGAGCACCGCCAGCCTGTTGGCGGTGCTCCCGTGGTCGGTGGCCCTGGCGGCCGGTCCGCCAGGGTCAGAATGACCCTCTATGTCCCTTACTGTGCCCTATTCATGGGAGACATGGTTTTATTGATGCGCTGTTAGCCCTACTACAAAGTTGAATTACTTGACATTTCTTATGGCGTTTCTTCTGCTTTAGCTGGTGAAAGGAACAGGCCAGGACAATCTAGACAGTGGGTGCTTGTAGGATGGCCGACCTCCAAATTAAATTAGAGTTGCCAGAGGTCACTGTTCTTCAGCATGCTAGAGTGGGATAAGAATAACAGAGCATTAAGCAGATTTGAACTTTTTTTTTCAGAATAACCCAGCATTAGGCAGATTTGAGCTTTTTTTTCAATCACAGGGATGGGTGTGCTAAGCTGTTCAGACTAAGGAGGGATTTACTGCTTAGGAGCTCGAGGAAGAAACGAGAACCCCGTCAAAGGCTGAGACCAGCTGTGTACATTGGCTGGGCACTCTGATGTCCAAGTGTTTTACTTCTTTTTTTATATGTCTTCCATTCCCAGGCCCCTGCTGTAATCACCATCCAGCAAGCAATGCCCTCATTAATAGATGAAGGCGGATGAGGGGGGCAGAGATCCCGCTGTGACAGAGCCCTAGTGTCATGTTAGCCACGAGGATTGCCTGGACTCCTTCACTGCTCCACCTCTCATGTGGGAGGGGGCAGAAACCAGTTATAGGAGCTGTGTTTTGGTTACAGCAGGGAAGGCAGGCTGCGTTGTGTCATCTGTGCACATGTATGATTGACATTTTCTCATTTGTTGACAAGTTGCAAGAAAAGAAACTGGGGATTACGCTTTTGGAATTGACCAACAGGGGAATTGAGTATTTGAGCCCATACTGACCCTTGCCGGGAAAGGATCCCCCAGCACCCTCGCGTGTGTAAGGAAGAATGGTACACTAGTGTGCGGAGCATGTAAGGTCGCCCCCCCCACGGATATCTCTTGCATGCGTAACGCGTGCTTCAATATGCCATACATGTATACATTTTATTTTTGCACATCACAACTTTGTAAGAGGTGTAAAGCGATCTTTCAGTGAAGTTATTAGAACTACTCTGAACACCCCAATATATTTAAAAAACAGAGATACATAAACACCCAAGCACAGATCTTTCTAATCAGTGCACCGTGGTTTTTTTTTTTTATGCATTACCAAAACTGATATTTGAGTTTCTGTCAGGGTTTCTATCAAACTGTGTGCTTAAACAAACTTGTTTAGGTCATCCTGTGTTTGCTGAACTTCTATCACAGTAAGGCCTACTTCTTTTGGCTTGTGTATGAGAGGTGTGTTATGCTCCGGTAATGCTTACAGCTCTTGCTTTCCACATTCATGGATTAGCTCAATTTGGAGAGTTGCGGCTGTGGACTTACCTGCATCAATGAATGTTGGTGTGTAATTAGAATCTAGAACAACCTATTGTATGAGGTTCTGGGAGGCGTAATGTAGAGGTTCCTAACTGGCAATGTTCCCCACTCGCAGGATCTCCTCTTGCTTTCTTTGGATCGAAAAAAAACCTCCCCAGACCGCCATCTCAGGTATTGCGCGGTACCTGCCTCTCAGATTGGGTTGCCCATACACTGCGTATGGACTGTGTGCCTGAGTGTGGGAAATCAGAAGGACCCAGCACAGCCATTCCACAGAGGTTCCACCTAAAATCCTGACAATGAAAATATATTAACACCTAATTGACGTGCATAACAGTAGCATGTCCCCTTTATAAATACCATGTAAAAGGAAAGAAGGCCAACAGAAGAGTAAAACCACAGGCGCATAACGTAGTTACTCTACATAAAAATGTGCGGCGTTTGTGTATTGTGCCCTTTCAGTGGTACGTATGTATATTCGTGCCACCGTTTGTGGCAGCACAGAACATTTTTGTAACTTAGACTTGCAACACTTAGAATTTGCCATTTCTCTTTTTTATTTGTTGGTTTATGTTTATAAATAAGTTTAACAAAGCAGACAGAAAAGTACACTGGGGACGAAGGGTCGTTAATACTGAAATACAAAAGTCGGTGGGATGCAGTTCAGGACGATTTCTGCAGCCTGTACGTGGTAGCAAAACATTAGTATCAAACATTGAACAAGTCATTGCATGACGACGACAATCTGCATGCATTGTATGTACAGTCCAGTTATAAAAGACTCGCATAGAAAGTGACCACAAAGAGGGTGCGATGCAGTTCGGCGTTTGCACATTAGGCATGTGCCTGTGCTATGGCAAACGTGTTCTGAAAACAGACCATTACCTTGAGGAGAAACTCACTGTTGTAGAAATGTATTTACCTCATGAAAGCGCCAAACGGATTACAAACATCCCGCTGTAATGCAAATAATAGAACTACATCGTTGTGGACATATCGAAATCAACGAGGGACTAACCACGGAGACACATCATATAGTTTCAGTCAAATAAAATAGCATGCATACAGTGAGAATGCCATACAAATATTACAAATTAAAAAAACATCGTTCTATTGGTTTCACTTCTCGGACGGGGTGTCGGCCATTCAAAAAATAAAATCTCTCAAGACTTCAGTCGGATAAAAAAAGTTCTCCTTTTCTATTCAACATAAAAATACTTGTTTATTTACGACTAGGTAGCGTTATGTGTTCATACATGAAATAGCTCGGGGAACATTAACTGCATAAGAGTTAAAGGCTTCTGAAGTGTCAGACAACGTGCAGCATTTTGCAATTATATCAGGGCATTTAACTGTTTTCACATAGTTTGATATTGTCACAAGACACGTCGAGCTGTCAGTTTCAAGAAGATAAAAAGTTTACAATAAAGGAATTATTTCGGAAGTTATTTTGGAGCATTTGTGAATCAGACCTTCTATCAGCATCTTCCTACAATCTGGTGTAAATGAGTTGTAAGGTACAGGGAATCCCGTTTGTCTTATTACCACAACCGTATTGGTGATGACATCACTGGAGGAAAGCCAAGATGAGTTCAAGTTATTGATCCCGCAAAACCGTAGTGTAAATCAGTGTCCTGCCTCTTTAAGTTCAGTTCAACCTAAATTTAACAACAATGAAAACAACTGCAAGCACTCTTTATGACGAGATCCTATTTTTGAGATGCTCGGACTGCAAAACATTCTTTTCATCATGGGAAAAAACAAAGGAAGAAAATAGTTGCGATGTGCCAGTCTCGTGAGTCACAGTTAAAGGTATAGATGTATTGTGGTACTGTATGAGAAGGACCAATTGCTACATTTTAGTAATTATGAACTGGATCATAAAATAGCAATAGAGCACAATGTTTCTGCCTTTTTTGCTGTGGTGCAGGTCTTCCATTAGGTTACCCATGTTTTATGTTACTTGAACACTAAAGACTGTCTTCAGCAATAGGTCAGAGTATAAAACAAAAAAGGATTACTATGCAAGAACTTGGCTCAAATGGGTATTTAACTTAAAACCACCTCATTCTGCATGATAGGAGTGATGAATGATTTATTGTTATGTTAGCTCATAGTCAGATTAATCAACCCACTAAAGAATGATGCATGGGCCTATTCACACAGCCTATAAGCGTAGATTTACTCTTACACGTTTGAGTAACTTTACTAGTTTTGACCATTTACTATTTATGAATGCAAAGTTACTCAAAAGTGAAAATTCAAATGTCCCCACTCCCTGAAATAGAGAATGTAGTCAGTAAAAACGTCTAATAAGACTGTAATGTCACTACCAATAGTGACTTTACAATCATTGATGACTTTCCACACACTTGGTGAAAATCTCCACAATCAGGATGAAGCTCTCTGCAGGTAAACTGGAAGGAAAAGTTTTAAAGTTTTTTTAAAACTTTTTAAAAAGTTAGGAACATAGTTATCTTCACTATTAATGTTAATTTTATATATTTATTTTAAATGTAGAATAATATAATACATTTTAGAGCATCCATTTATTTTTTAATTACAATTTTAATTATTTTTAATAAATTATATTGAAATAACTTTATTTAGTCAGGTTTAAAGTAAGAAAAAAGAAATGTCCACCTAAAGTGAAAATGCATATAATTAGTTATGTGTTAAAAAGTATTAAATGTGATGCATATTTTTTAATATAAATTAATATTACATTTATTTTTAAAATAAAAAGTTTATTCGAATAATTAATAATAAAGTTATAAATAAATACATTACATTGTTATATTTTCAAATAATGTAAACAATTCCATTTATTTTAACTTTACTTTCTATTATTTTCTATTGGAGGATTTTGCAGTCACGGTGGTTGGCCATGTGTGGTGCTGGATTTGATTCAGCTCCAAGCTTGAGTACATTTACAACTGTTTTGGGTGCTTTTTGGTTGTAGTAAATGAAGAATGGCAGCTTATGAGTAGCAATTGGCTTACTCTTTTGTGGGTGGGTGCTTGTCCCTCACTAATCCCCTACCTAGACCTCCTAAACCCAGTCCTTATTACTCCCTTAAACCCTTCCCTTTAATAGTAAATATTTCCCATTTTCTAGCCACTTCACTCTGTGCCTTCCACCTTTACTACTAAACCGTATTTACTTGTGTTTTTGGGTTGCAAGTTACAGTGCATTTCTTTTCTTACCCACACAACACTATAATGAGATGGAACCAAGCCGTTTATCCCAAGTGATAACTAAAAAGGTGCAACATTTTCCTTTACGCATTAAGAGCAAGCTACATGGTCTAAAGACCCTTCGGCTGGCTGCCCCTCAGGAAAGGGGTGGGTAACCACTTCTTTGCCAATTGCTGGAATCCAGTGCCATGACCAGGCCCAAGAACCTCAGGGCTGACTCCTCTCGGGGTCTCTTAGAGTAACCACCATAACCCTCCCATAAGAAATGCTCTTTGATCATTGAAGTAGCATGAATCAGTCTTTAGGCCAGTTAGAGCTTTGATGGGATTAATGGAAACATGTTGTACCTTTAACTATGGTATTCCGTCTGGAATCTTTTCTCCATGTGCTTACCTTATCTCTCAGCTAGCTGATGGTGCTGCCTAGTATACTGCCTCATGGGACTATCAGATCGGTTGACGTCTGTATGCTCCTGGCTTCACCTTAAATGAGTAGGTTCCATACCGAGTGGTGGTAAGGAAAATATATTAGGACCTTTTGCTTCTTACGTGGCAACCACAATGAATTTTACAGTTACCCAGGCAGCTGGGATTACTGCTCCAGGTGCTTTTTATTCTATGTTTATTTATAGAGTACTTAAAGGCTAAAAATCAACCGATCACTGGAGACACCTGACACAGTAAAGTGGAACTCAACGAAATATGATTTCATCACATGGTGAAATGCCAGGGCACTGCCTACTTTTCTGATTTTAGTTAGCATTTTATTCCTTAGAGTAGGGGCCAGAAGAACAAAGGTCTGCCTCCTGCTTGGCACTGCTCTCTTTTTCTGTGGATCTTTCTGCACTATACAGATAGCAGTAACACAACAAAATGTATGACATGCCATATTTAACCTATTTGGAGGTATGCAATTACTGTATTTTAACCAGATGTATGGCAAATACCTCCTTATGACAAAAGCAATGGGAAACCTTATTCAAGGATACAGATTGAACCAGAATAATTTCCAGCCAGCCTTATACAGACAGCCATAGACCAGTGGTTCCCAACCGTTTGACTTCTGTGGACCCCCACTTTATTATTACTGGAACCCCCCACTGTATCATAATTGGGATCTGGGTACCCCCCACTGAGTCATTACTGAAAGCTGGGACATAAGCTGTTAATATTATTTAATGTTCTAAGCAGTCATGGACCCCAAGGGGTCCCCAGACCACAGGTTGGGAACCAATGCCATAGACCATAACAGCACATAGCCTATGTCATTTGTGATAGAAGAAATGTGCTCGCATGGCAGGAAGACAATCTCCCTCCAAACATTTTTTTTCTTTTTCTTGGAAACCCTATGGGTGACACCTACCAAGCCCTGGTCTACAGTTCCAGTATCAATATCTGTTCTTTGAGCGTTAAAATGTCTTCCCTCTCTGCACGTCAATCACCCTCAAGTGGTAATGAGGCAGCATGGGTCCTATGCTAAAAAAAAAAAAAAAAAAATTAACAAACTTTATACATTAAAGATGCTTTGGTTATGAGGTAAGACAAGGCACGACCTCTATGTGGTAAAAACAATAGAGTACTATAAAAGGTAGGTATTCATTACATAAATAAATCACAAACTACACATGATCACAAAGAATGTCAACTATCCTCTTAAGCCTGGTACTGTCTCTCTGAACTAGAATGTCATCTGTATTGTATCCTTTAGCTAAGCTGTTCCAGGAACCTCTAAAAGACCTCACATCCTCTGAACATACTCTTCCAGGCCACTGTTCACAGCTGGGCAATCTGAATCACATGTCATTGGCCCGAGATCCAAATTCCAGATTAGCTAATCTACCGCAGCCAAAAAGTCCCACACTAATGGAAAACCTAACTACATGCTCTCCTTCAAACAGGACTTATTGGAGGAGATTCCGGCTACCTTAGACACTACGAAGGCTGCGCCTTGGCAAAAGATGTATGATCTGGATTCCTAGCTTGTAGTTCTCACTACTGGACTTGCCACTGTGTGGTAGTTGTCTGCAGTAGCCAATCAAGGCACTGTTACTCAGTTCTACAGATGAAATTCTATGAAACTCTTGGCCCCACAGAGTAAGTTTTATGAGATAAAATCTTGTACCACACACCAATATATGAGCCTCTGATGTTTCAGACTGTGCCCACTTTTAGTGTGCCAGTGGTTAACCTTCCTCGGCTTCGTGTATTGATAAACTGTTTAGAAGACCATACACAAAACTATGGTTGATATACCATTGCACTCCTCTCTTTTTCTTACTTCAAAATATGGTCATCAATCACTTACATTTTATTTGGCATTGTTGTTTATCTTTATTCAAAATTTCACATACATTGTGCTTATCCACAATGCCCTAATGCTTTCGGGTGGAATACCCTTTGTCAACTCTTGACATAAAGCGGGAATAGCAGAACGCTGACAGTTGGTTGTTAGAAGCTGCTTCTATTTTAGCTTAAGAATTTCATTTGTGTGAATGTGCCCCCGACAAAGGTTATTCCGTGGAAATACATTGGAGCATGGTGGATGAGCACAATTTTTGGTAAGGAGAACAGAACTGTGCAGTACTATATCATCCATAGCTTTGTAACTTGCCTTCTTCACAGATTGCTTGGTCAAGTTTAACATCACTTCACCAAAGTCATTACATGTCTGGTCAAAAAAAAACAACCACATACACTGACTATTGTCTGTCCTTGAACCCTCTACATTTGTGTAGTAAGCATCGGCTCAGCATAGAGGCTGGAGTTGTCATCTTCGATCGTCATTGCTGATTCTGCTTGTCCTCTCTGCAACAGTTTACACACTGGATGGCAAATCATATTTGTTTACTAAAAATGTTTTCCTTGCCTGGGGGCGTGGCCTTCAGTGGGCCGGGCCCACTGCAAGCCACACGTACGTCCTCTGTTTGGATTTAGTAGCAAAGTTCAAACAGAGAGTGAGTGAGACAATACCACAGAACTCTTGGGAGGGAGTAAGGGCCATATGTACGAACACATTTTCCCATTTACACAGAATGGGAAAAACCCTTTGCTACATCTGGCCCTATGTGACTGATTTCTGGAGGCGATGGCCCTGATCGAACAGAAGGTAATTAATCATGTTTACTCAAGTACTGTACTGCACTACAAAGTCGAGGGAAAGGTAGTACAGCAAAAAGTACATAATTTGGCATGCACACAATACTACAACTCTGTTCAAGTAGTATCAGAAGCAAACGGGAAAGGGTCTGATAGAGAGTAGAGGGCATGTTGACAAGTAATCAACTGCGGGAAGATGCACAATATGTTAATGAAATCCTGGCCACTCGTAACAAAGAGCACTCCATTCTGGAAAAACAAAGAATGAGACCCTCATTAGGAGCAGCCAAGTTCATTGTGATATGTGTGGTTATCACTATAACCACACACATCACAATTATGAGTTTTGTGATCGCTATCGGAAGTTCAACAGACTGACGTGTTCGAGGAAAAACACCCAGTATTGGCCAGAACATTCAGGTTTTGGTGTGGTAAACTGCAAAATCCACAAGTTATTTTCTCAAAACACATAATTGGGTGGTATTCATCTCAGCCGACAAAGTCCCACTTGCCTAGTAAGATCTTATCAGGAGGACCCAATGTGAGAAATGAGAAATGGGAACTTTGGTGCACTCAGGAAGGGTGAGTGAATGCACAGAAGATTAATTCACTTTGTGTTGTTAAGTTTGGCACCTGCAGCGCCTTAAAAGCAAAGATTATTTCTGCAATAGCAGTGTTTTGTATTATATTCGGGGCAATTGGAATTATACGGCAGGGGAGTGCCACATTTTGTGGAAGGTGTTGATTAAATTGTGCAGCACGGAAAGGCAAATTATCCAGTGTAGTGCACCACATTTTGTGATAGTATTACTTCATTACTTTGTAATTTTTATACTTGTTAACACTGTCTGGGCATAGGTTCCCTCTCACTGGTATCAGTTTAACACTCAAATTTAGCAATAAGCAGTCAAACTTTGGAAAAGGTGTTCCACAGGGTAGCAATATGTGGTGGTGCATTTTTCGCAACTTTTGAACCATGTGGAAAATACGGCAAAAATAAATGTATGCAAAAAACGTGGAAGCAGCACAATCACATAACTCCAGTGGCCCTTATTATATCTTAATGAAGCAATAAAAAATAATAATACAAAGTGCTACTCTCATAGAAAGGCAGTTGCAGAATGTGTATAAACAGCCAGGAAAAGCAGGATACAAACTGGAAAAAAAGACAAAACAGTGAAACTGCTGCCCATCTCCCAACCCACTGCAGTTCATTTAGGATCCAAGCATCCCAGGGGAATCAGAGTACAGCTAATTAAGCGGCATGTTAAAAATTTGCACCAATGCTATAATAATCGAGTTCAGATGCATTAATGGACGAAACACTTCTGGATCGTGAAGCCAGTGGAACTAAGCTGTTTAATAAAGGTGGATCTACATACCTAAATGCAAAAAAAAATTATTCAAGTCGGTCCATGGTCTTCAATGCATTTTTCAACCTACTACGTGCAGAACCATCACCTTCTACTCGCTGTACTGACACTTCTATGTGCAAACCTGGCAGAGCCATGTCATCTGCAATCCCTCAAGCAACATCAAGGCTCAGGACCTCGTCAGTGGGATGAACTCCCACAGACGTATCCTCCTCAGCGTACCCTTGACTGCACTCAGAAACCTATTCTTCCCTCAGGAAGACCCACAAAACAGCCCTGCCCCAACACTCCTCTCATTCACAATGAACTATGTCCTGAGCAACAAAGGGGACTCTTTGTGAAACTTTATGTGCTGTTGGCCAGACAGAGTTGCCAAGAGTTGCACCGGTCTGAACTCTTATATCCAAAGACACATGCGTACAAATAATTTATTAAAAACTTCTCAATGATGTTAGTAAATATCTTACTGCCACCAACAGACATTCCTGATTCTTGTTGATCAGTAAAGATCTGTGCATACCGCGTATGACTGCCTCCAGAATTCCACAGACGAAGAAAGAACAAGACAGTCATTGCAATTTAACTAATTTGTCAGTGACTGTAATAACATTTTAGGCTTCATACATTTATACAATGTAAACAATCTGTGATGTCAAAAGCAGCTATCAATTTGCATACACTTTCAGCCCTACGCTTACATTTTGAGCATCTTCCTCCATAAGTGAGAAAGTTATTTTAGGAGATATTTCATATGTGCTTGGATCTAAGCGTGTCTAATTCCAGATTCCTGAGTATTGTGATCATTATAAACAACTTCACTATTGAGGAAAGATCACTCGGAGTCCAATGGAAGGAAACTGTGTACTTTTCTCCAGTGATGTCATCAATGAACCAAAACTGTGCTGGGAAGTGATCATCTAGACAGGACGACTGGAGAGGAGCGGTCCTAAGGTCCAGAGCAAAAACTTAAGAGCTATATTATGTTTTGCTAAGATTTGAAGCATTCTCTTTCATAAGGAGACTTTTACTGTGGAAGTCAATAATGATACCTGAAATTGCATTCAATGGAAATAGCAGCAGGGGTCTCTAAGTCTGGAAAAACTTCACCAGCCATGAATAACTGGCACTTGAAAGGGCAGCTACACTAGATTTAATCTACACAAACACTATGTTGACACTGTTTTAAGTGGTAGGGCTCAGGATGTGCCAGAAGCTAGTTTGAGAGCATGACTTCCTTTCCCTTCAACAACCATGGGTTCGGGACTGAGGCTTCTTGAGTGAAGGAGGGCATCTCTGTGAGATCCCTCACCTGCAGTGTGCAAGACTGAAGTTAAGTATGTAAAAGAAGGCTGTGAATTCTTGCATGTGTAGGTGATGGCACCCCTCTGACATGTAGGGTAAAAGTGCAAGCATGTGAGGCCTACATAGTCTTTTGTTTGCACAAAAGACCGTACCTTTCCTTGGCACTGTGGGCGGACACGTGGAAGACGTGACCACTTCTCACTTCTTCCTGGTAAAGAGGTCACTCTGCTAAGTGCAAGAGACATTTACCGTTGCCAATAACATACAAGGGTATTTACAGCTGTCTCCTCTGCATATGGGACTGCTGAAAGCATGAGGTCCAAATATGAGAAAAAATTGTTTTTTCACATCCTTTTTCAAAACAGAACATTCATTCCTTGTTTGCACCTTACGGCATCTTGTAAGTGTCGGTTAATGGAGACTTTTATAGCTCTGTTGTAAGGTTATACTTTACCACCAACTGCACTAGAGCTGAGCAGACACGGGTGGGAGGGTCACCAGGCAGAAAATGATTAGCTTTCCTCTTTCAGTCTCCGGCCTTCATCCCCTGCACTAATTTGCACCATGGGTAAAGACAGCTGAAGAAGACAAGGGACTGGGACAAAGCCGAAAGGGAAAGCAAACCCCCTGGTGCCAGAACAGTTAAGCTGAATCGTGCTGAATTTCGACACGGAAACAAAGTCAGAGCAATAAATAAGGTACCAGGGGCCACATGTACCTAGCTTTTTTCTTGTCGCAAACAGCCCGATTCACAGACAAGAAAAAAGCATTTTGCGATGTACAGACCCTATTTTGCGATTCGGCAATCTATTTACCGAATCACAAAAAGGGTTTGGGAGTCGCAATTAGGAAGGGACGTTCCCTTCCTAATTGCGTGTCACAGTACAATGTATGATTATTTTGTGACTGTGAATGCGGTCACAAAACAATCGCAGTTAGCACCAATTTCAAATTGGTGCTAACCCATGCACAAAGAGGAAGGGGCCCCCAGGTGACCCCTTCCCCTTTGTGAATGGTAGCAAAAATATTTTTTTTCGGAGCAGGCAGTGGTCCCACGTACCACTGCCTGCTCTAAAAAAATGAAAAGAAAACTTTTCATTTTTGTTCCTGAAATGCATCCCGTTTTTCTTTTAGGAAAACGGGCTGCATTTAAAAAAAAAAAACTGCTTTATTTAAAAGCAGTCACAGACATGGTGGTCTGCTATCGCCAGCAGGCCACCATCCCTCTGTGTGCCGCCATTGCCCAACGGGGTTGCAAATTGCGACCTACCTCATGAATATTTGTTAGGTAGGACATTTGCAACCCCATTGGGAATCCCAAATAGTGTCATTGACAGTATTGTACATCAGGATTTGCGACTCGCAAATTGTGAGTCGCTAAGACTCGCAATTTGCACGTGACAAAACCTGATATTTGTACATGTGGCCCCAGGTGTGAAATCCACGTCTAATTTATCCTGTGTTGACATGTGTTAGATAATCTGCTTCCTCTCTCAACAAACATGGGGGCACAGACATTGCACAGTGTAAAACAAATAATATGCATTTCAAAAGGCAAACATATGCTAAAAGACTGCTTGCAGCTAATTGTGACTTTAAAAGGAATTTAGACCAATCTCGCAATGTTTTGAAAGGCCTCTTGAAGGGAGAGGATTATTGATCGAGGTTCTAGTGTCCCAAGCCCTCAGTGGCAGCCATCTTAGTCTCGGCAGGGTTCCATTGCACCCTCTTACATAAGACTGCATACTAGTACAACAGTTGTCTGCTGAGTTTTCCAGTAGTTTAAAGACCATAAAAATATAATTTGAGAACAACCTTAAAAGCCCTATTATCATTTTCCAGCATGGCTTCTATACAATGCAGTTTCTGGCCTTTAAATGCCCGCTTAGTGAACAGAAGTCATTTCCATGCACAGAAAAGACACATAGCCCTTTGTCTTCAAAACTTAGACCAGTCATTAGCTAAGACGCTAAAACCCACACTAAAAGTTAAATGACAATTAGGCTAAACGGCCATTTCAGTGTAGACTTTACAAAGAGAGTTGTTCTCCTGGTTGCCACAAATAGCGAATCATTGCCCCGACTTTTAATGGGTCCACCTAATCGGAATCAAGTGGAAAGAACTAAAAGTCCTTTAAATGGGGGCCTGACTTTTGGTTATGGAACACACACCAGAGCTGGCAAAACATTTTAGTGTGGATTACGAATTCTTGTGTTTAAATGTGTTCACATGCTTCCCCCTCTTAATCTTTGATCGTTTATGTCACCATATCAACTACCATGTAAACTCTGCTGTCTTCCCTGAATGCCACAGGTTCCTTATGACCTTTCTAAATTATGGTGTTTGTGACCTGCGAGCATCCAAATTTTCAGTGTTATATCTGTTCCTATACCTCTTTTGTCCGTGTTGACAAGATTCAAAGATAACCTCCAGTCCATGACTTGTAAGTACCTATGGGTTTTGCTCGCAAGCATCTTTCCCATACATTGCATAGGTACCGCTCCGCCCACCGCCTACAGAGAAACAAAGCCTTTCTTAAAGTGCCTTGTTTCAATCTCTGCACCAAAGGTGGGAAATATGTGTCGGCTCAAGGTCTCTCCCATTTGGAACCTGCTACCCTCTAGAGATAGGTGAAATTCCCTTCTTGGAGAATGACTTATTTGTAGAGGGAGTGAAATTCTAAAAACGGCTAGAGTTAAGATTAGGTCCAAGAGATGCTGTGTTGAATTGAGTGTAGTCAACGAGCCATAGCTATTCTGTTCTATTAAAATGTCTTATGATTTTATGCTAATTTAAATTTATACATTGTACTACATATTCTGTATCCTATTTTGTAAACCCTGGAAGTGTTCAGTAAAAAGCCCAATGCAAGTAAAATAGAATAATGAAAGGAAAGGAAGGGTGCAGTTCTTTGAATGGATTAGGAGCCACTTACTCTAGTGCAGTGGCTCCCGACCTTTTGACTTCTGTGGACCCCAACTTTATCAGCACTGGAACCCGGGGACCCCCAATGAATCATTATTGGAATCTGAGGACCCCCTCAATGAGTCATTACTGAAAGCTGGGGACCTACTCTGTTAATATTATTATATTTTCTAATCAGTCACAGACCCCCTGAGGAGGCTTCGCGGACCCCCGGGGGTCCCCTGACCACAGGTTGGGAACCACTTCTCTAGTCGTCTTACGATGCTTCAAAACAATCTTTGGTGCTTTAAAATGGAATTTTGAAAAAAAACATATGGCAGATATGTGTTCCTTTACATCCCAACTATATCGTCATTGTCTGCCTCTGCTAACACCAGTTAGTGTATGCCAGAGGTCTGAAGGGTCAGAGAAGCAGAACATTCTGGGAAGACCAACAATGAACAATAAAGGTTGCGGTGCCCCTCTAAGGGAAGTTACAAGGCAGTGGTATGTCCTTTTGACCTTGTTCTTCCGAGAGCTAAGCATGATAGAAACGTTGCACCTATTGTTCTGAACTAGCATGGTCAGTCTCGGTGCATGACGATAATATGCTAGTTAAGATAACTGACCAACACAATTTGGGCTCTTTCCTCCTTTGTGTGTCACAACCGACCATCTTTGAGTTTTAATGCCCACCACTGCGAATTACTACAGAATTAGAAGCATGTTTTCTATGACGTTTATATTCTCAGAATACTCAGAACCCGGGGCCATATTGTTCAGTGATGAAAAGGACGCCAGCCACTGAACACCCTTGAAAAATGATATACTTGCGTTGCTTGATAGAAAAGGCATCAGAAATTTGATTGTGGATTATGAATATGAACTTGTATATAAGGATGTTTGTGAAATGCATTTTTTGTCTTTTTCACATCTACAATAAAAGCCTAGCTGTACGTTCCTTCCGATGACCTGGACCATCTTCTGCTTCTCCCAGCACCTGAATGTTTATTCTCACCTGGAATAGATACAGACTCAGTTTGTATTTGCAGGGCACCTTATTTAAGTGGTGTTGCTGGGCCACCCACAATACCACTAAATCGCTGTCACATGCTTTAGCTTTTCTGCCTCTTCAACATGGCATACGGCTCAGCATTGCCAAAAGCTCAGATATTCTGCTTGTATGTCAAACAGTGACTTGTAAGCATGTGGCAAATGTGACTTAAGTGGTTACCTAAAGTCTCCCTCTTTTCCTCCAGCATATCTAGGCCATGGATTTTTAAACTTCGGCCCCTTGTGCATCCATCGTTCCATTTCTAACCATGTTGTAAACATTTCACCCTAAAACCTCCCTAACACACCCACTACCTCTCTCCGAGTCCGTCTACAATGAATTATGGGAGAGATATTTTCGGGACTACTTTAGTCTGCTTGTGTGTTTTTGCAGCGAACATTAGTAGTTGTGTCCTTTTCAATGAATGATCATCATTCAGTCTTGAAGATGACAAGGATATTATTTTACAAACATGAACGTCGTTGAGGGGGATGAACACCAAACTGTTCACTCTGACATCAGTAACCATGTAAACATTGCTGAACTCGAGGGATGGAAAGGGAATAATCTAAGCCTCAATTCACCCTAATCGCCTTTTCATGTTATCACTGGACACCAGGAGAAGTGTACCCCAGCAGCCTGTTCTTAGCAATCCCCTTACTGAAGCTATGTGGCGAAGGGATGTCAGACTGCTGGTGGCAAACCCAGGGGACGTGGTCTACTGAACAGTGGTAATGTATTGTAGGCCTCACTGAATGATGACGATTCCTTTTGATACAGAATACTGTAGCAAATAAACCAAATGTCCAAAGGCATGAGTTGTTCCTCGATCCAGTTTGGCGGTGCAGGGACATATGGCAGTCTCTGAGGTCAATCGCTGAGGAAAGATCCTGGTAGCTCATTGGTGAGGGTGTGCCAGCGCTCAATCTTCTTGTCTTTGTTTTTCAGGCAGTCAAACCAGTGTTTTAAGCGTTCACCTTTTGCGTTGATTCCTAAAACGACTCCACCTGAGAACAGATTGAGATCAAAAGAAAGTGTTATCATGGTGTTTCAACACGCAGTGGGAAGCTTGATGTTAAATTCACCTTTGGGAGTTGGGGAAAGTGCAACATGCAATAGGTAGATGAAATGACTTGACTAATTTGACTGTTGCTTATTTTTTGTAAACTATTTTATTGCAATTATTGTAAATGACGCTCGACCAAATCAGAATTTTCAACTCTCATCATTACGTATTCTGGTAGTTGTTGGTGTATTTTTCCAGCTATAGTGTCAGGTTACTAACACTGGTGTAAGGTAATAGAGATTAAAAATAGTGACTGTCTGAAAACGAACGCCAGAGATGGGACAGACTAATTTAAAGGCTTAGGACACTTGCCCTATTTCACCTGCTTTTGAAAAGTAAATCTTCTCAAAAGCATCTACCGACTACATTTCCTCTCTGGTACCGAGCCCGTCTTCCACCAAGATGACCATAATGCTGTCAGCATGCACAATACCATAAAGTCCCAGGGTGCTCTTCTGACCCTCATTATCAGGCAGGTCACAAATACAGAAGACGCTATTGAAAACCATTGAAAAGAACACGTCCACAGGGCTAAAGGAGAGAGAGGTTTCACTCTTGGTATGAGCAGAACTGGGCCCCCCTGCAACCAGTACAAAGTGGCTCTGCCCTCTGAGAGGGTACTCCATCGCAAAGGAGTGCCCTCTCTGCCAAAGCAAAGTTGAGTATTTAGACAGCAAACACTACGCTGTCTCCGTTGCCTACGTACAGCTCTGACAGCCGGACGGAGTACAGGCCATCGGGACTGGCTATGTGTTCGCTGGGCCTGTTTGAAGTAGATTAACACACTGCCATTTTTCACTGTCCGTCATCTCCACGGAAACACCTGGCAGTGAAAACTGCAAAGTGACCCCATCACCACGGGAGCAATCTCCCATGGCGAGGAGGTCCTTGTTTTATTGATTTTCACAAAGAAAATCTCACTTTGGGATTTTCTTTTTGAGAAAAAAAAAAAGTTGAAAGTTTGATGATCTACTTTGTCATATTATATCTTCCAAAAAAACCCACTAACCCTGTGACCTGGAGCAGCGTGCTGCCCCAGCATAAAAGCATAACAATGGTTTGTAAATGGTAGTTAAGTGCTGTATAATGCAGTATATAACCCACAGTAAACCTAGTAACATAAAACTCAGTAGAAAGACAGTCGATTGTAGTTCATACAGGTTGCTTAGTGATTTCTTTTTACTACTTGACACTCTTACACTCACATAAGACTAAACTGCTAAGGATCATGTCCATCACCAACTACGGTACTAGTCCACAGCAATAAACCACCCATCACAAGCTAAACAGGCACAGAATAACTGAAGAGATCTGCCACATACCGCTGGCCAATGGAAGACTCTTTGTTTAGTTCACCACTGCAGGCCCATCTAGTAAAATACTACGGTCCCTAATTGGTTACTAGCAATGGAAATCAGATTTGGGATGACATTAACAAAGTCTATCCAAGCAGGTCTCTCCACCACTTCTCCCTTTAACCTATGCTGGCCCAGGACTATAAACTTTAAACAAAATATCTCAGAATGAACAACCCACTGCAGTAACCAGCTAAGTGGACCATTAACAAAATAAATTCTAAAAAGGTACCTGCAGAGTTGCTCAAAGCTGCCAGCTTACTGGAAACCATAAACTGCGCACCTACCACTCAGGCATTTTCATCCATAACACTTCTAAGTGATGCATTCCACAACATGATAACCACACCTCAGTGGTCCTCACGCACAACATGAAAACTCTTCCCACATACATATATAGCGCTATATATATGTTATAAATGTTGCAGTACAATGCAATGCAATGCCTTAACAAGAACGGCTGTGACAGTAGTTCCTGTAAATGCAAGAGATGTCCACTGGAATGGCAGACATCCCAACATTTGGTGGGCAGGTACTCCTTCAGAGCAGTAGAGTAATGTTCAACACCCCAGACAGTGTAGGAATAAAAAGTTGCTTTTCTGGAGGACAAAGGCAATCTGCCAGTGAACTTAAAGGTCATCAAATATTGGATGGACCATCTCAAAATTAACCCTCTGAAAACTGTAGTCCTCTTCATCTCCCCTCCACGAAGTGACATTCCCATTCAAGCCAGCTTGATGCTTCCAACTTACTCAACTACAAACTTTCCATAAGTTACAGTTCCCAATACACAGGCTTTATCCTAGATAAAAATCTAAATGTGCACTCTCACATCAATTCTCTTGACCGAGATTCACATTAGGAAATCAAAGTTCTCAGGAGAAATAAGCTTCAAATCCCTGCCGAGAACATTAAGACAGTAGTCAAATTTTTTGTTCTGTCAAGGCTTCACTATTGTATGGAACCCCAACAGCTGCCCTGAAAGCCACAGCCATGGTTGTATCAGGAGCCATTAGATCAGACTTTGGGCTTGATTTCGATCTCATTGGGGGGGTCACTCTGTCGCAACAGTAAGGGATATCACTTCCGTTGAAATCTAGATACCATTGTTTTCTATGGTATTTAGATTTCGGCCAACGGATATCTGTCACTGTTGTGACAGAGCAACCCCCCCGCTGAGATGTGAATCAGGACCTATATCTTGTTCACTCTAGACTGGCTTCCTATAGAGCCCCAAAGCATTACTACCTTGTTGGACTTTTTTGTTTATGCAGGGTCATCCCCAATCTTTTTGCCTCCTATTGTTTCTGGCCTGTTGCTGTTGGCTTTTGAACTCTGAGCACTTTGCCACTGCTATCCAGTGCTAAAGTGCATATGCCCTCTGTGTAAATTTGCATGTAATTGGTTTATCCATGATTGGCATATTTGATTTACTAGTAAGTCCCTAGTGAAGTGCACTAGAGGTGCCAGGGCTTGTAAATCAAATGCTACTAATGGGCCTGCAGCACTGGTTGTGCCACCCACATTAGTAGCTCTGTAATCATGTCTCAGACCTGCCACTGCAGTGTCTGTGTGTGCAGTTTTAACTGTAAATTCGACTTGGCAAGTGTACCGACTTGCCAGGCCTAAACCTTCCCTTTTCTTACATGTAAGACACCCCTAAGGTAGGCCCTAGGTAGCCCCAAGTGCAGGGTGCAGTGTATGTTTAAGGTAGGACATATAATGTGTTTTATATGTCCTGACAGTGAAATATTGCTAAATTCGTTTTTCACTGTTGCAAAGGCTGTCCCTCTCTTAGGTTAACATGGGGGCTACCTTTAAATCTGATTAAAGTGTAGATTCCCTTTGGGAGCGGATGGACGTGTGGAGTTTAGGGTCTCTGAGCTCACAATTTGAAAATACACCTTTTAGTAAAGTTGATTTTAAGATTGGGTGTTTGAAAATGCCACTTTTAGAAAGTGGGCATTTTCTTGCTTATACCCTCTCTGTGAGTCTGCCTGTTTGTGGATTCCCTGTCTGGGTCAGTTTGATAGTTGGGCTGGTTGTACCTCACGCTAGACAGTGACACAAAGGGAGCAGGGGTGTAGTCTGCATTTCCTGATGAGCCATCTGTGCTAGGAGGGAGGGGAGGAGTGGTCACTTACACCTGAAAGGGCTGTGCCTGTCCTCACACAATGTAGTCTCCAACCCCCGGATGAGTGTCTGGAGCCAGGCCTGGGCAAGGCAGGATTACACATTCAAAAGAGACTTTTCTTTGAAGTAGGCCTAATTCAAAGGAGAAATTGGGTATAAGAAGTGCACCCAAAACCACAGATTTTAGAACACTTCTGGAAACCAACAGGAGCCTCTGCCTGGAGAACAGCTGAAGAGCTGAGGAAGAAGAGCTGCCCTGCCTGTTACTGTGCTTTGTGGAGCTATCCTGCAGTTGCTGCTTCTGCCAGACTAAGAGGGCAAAGACTGGACTTTATGTGCCTTCCATCTTGTGAAAATCTCCAAGGGCTTTGATTTAGAGCTTGCCTCCTGTTGTTTGAAGTCTCAGGAACAGCAAAGACTTCTCTCTGCCAGCACCTGGAGTCTCGGGAGAGACTCCTACTCTGCCCTGTAGTGCCCATCCAGTTCCTGGGACCCTGAAAGGAGAAGCTGGCAGCCTAAGAGGAGGAAATCCATGTACAGAGTGCCGTGCAGGGAAAAGATCAACGCGACTTCGAGCTGTGGCTGAAGAAACGACACGCTGCTGGCTCCGTGGCTGAAAATCGACGCTTGCCGGAAACGCGACCGAAGAATCGATGCACGACGCTGGAGAAACGACGCACAGCATCGCTGATGGAGGCTGGGAGATCGCAACCCGCGCTGCGTGGTTTTCGGATCATCGTGCGGCTGGATTTCCGACGCAATTACTGCTGGGCGTGTAAAAATAACACAAGGCCTGCCTGGACCCGAGAGAGCTGACCGGATAGACGCATCGCTCTCCTGCGGAGAGAAGAAACGGCGCGCCCGACCTGACGAAAGGAGAAACTACGCAAGGTCTCGCTCGTGAGTGAAATCGACGCATCGCAAGCCCTTTTTGATGCACAGTCGCCTGTGCGGGGTTATTTTTGATGCACCCAAGGTACATTTTTACGCTAACCGTGTTAGTGTGTGTTTTAAACTACATAAAGACTCTTTTTGCTTTTTAATTGATAACGAACTGTGTATTGTGGATTTTTGTCGTTTTGGTCTGGTTTTGTTTAGATAAATATTTTCTATTTTTCTATTTTTCTAAACTGGTGTTATGTCATTTTGTTGTGTTTTTCATTAAGTTACTGTGTGTGTTGGTACAAATACTTTACACCTAGCACTCTGAAGTTAAGCCTACTGCTCTGCCAAGCTAACAAGGGGGTAAGCAAGGGTTAGCTGAGGGTGATTCTCTTTTACCCTGACCAGAGTGAGAGTCCTTGCTTGAACAGGGGGTAACCTGACTGTCAACCAAAGACCCCATTTCTAACATACCTACAACAATTAAGCCTCACAGGAGAATTATGCTGCCTACAGAGCACAGACTCCTTCATTCTGGAGATATATCTTTTCAAGATAAAGAGTGCAAAAAAGGCTTTCCTGGGGAATTCTCTATAAGTTTGAAACCCTCATATTTCATTTTCAAACATAAACTTAAGCTCTTACTCTTTCAACACCTATCATATCCTTATTTCGACCTGAGCCCCACAATGACTTCTCCTACATAGCCTCATTTCTTGACATGTATGACCTCCTTTCCACCCACTTTCTGCAACTGCATTCCATGTGTTTATGGAAAGAGGGTGTGTTCCTCTATGACCATTCCTTTTGTCTGTAGTATGTCCATCTCTTTATCCTGTCTTAGTGTAATCCAGTGCTTCTTTGTAAAGCGCTCTCTTGCCCCTTGGGTCTGGTTTGTGCAAAACATGTCGCCAATAAATAAATAAAACAAATATTTTACCACTCTGAATTCCACCTTGACTCCAGACCCAGATGTGCATGCTGCTTAATCCTTACTGATCCTAAGCCGGACAGCCTTATGCTGCTGCTAAGAAGCCCACTGGTCAGGGTTCTCACAAGCCCGTTCATGGTGCTGTCCAACAAGGGTCATTACTGTTGCTTAGAGGCTGCAAAAGACTATGAATAACATTATGGACAAATATTTTGCTAATTAACCTGCTTCTAAACAGCCCAGTACAGACCGTAACAGCATGTCATGCTATAGTGATTGTGAGCTGGTAGGTGTGGTGTACAATGGGAATAATTATTAAAAGTGGGGTGTTGAAAGGGATAGTGACTCACCTCCCAAAGAACCCACAGCTCCAGGACATCCCTTTTTCTTCTAAAACCTACAATGCGTATCCCAGGGCATGTATTCATATTGATCTCATACTTCAAGAATCCAAGGAGCCAGGAGCCTAAAAAATAAAATTCAACACCACGTGTGGCCTGGAGGTCTATCACCGGCAGGTTTTTGACATTGACTTTCCTGATACCTTTACAATTAATAGCATAGGCGTACAGGGTACACTTCAAACAGATTAATTACTTCGATCCCTCTCACAGGAGGATTTTTCAGGAGAATCTACCTATAGTCTTTCTAGGACACTTCTTTTAACAGTCTGTTTGTAGGATATTTACTTTCATGTGCACATCTATCAGTTTGATAATATTGGGAAAGTCGATGTCGATATGCACCACGACATGATCACATATACCAATGAAATCACATCACTATTAGCTAATCCACCCGACATGAACTCTCCATCAACCCAGACTCCAAGATACGTGGTTGGGCATGCTCTGAAACCTAGCCCTGAGGTTACTGACTGACAGGTCATGGAGGGGGTGGTCAGCACACAGCCAGCAAAGAAATGCGCGAACAGGAAGCTCCAGATTAGTCCCATAGGTAGGCACAGCAACACCACAATGATCCCAGGAAATTGATCCTAATAAAATGCACATTGCTGGAGGAATGCACACATTCCCAAACACCATAAGGTCATATGCCATACGTAGTTAGGAACACTTAGCCAATCAGAACACAACACACACAGTACACACTCATGCTGGACATCTGGACACATTACCCACTTGCTCTCATTGTGTTCACGCCAGGTAGAGGGCCGCCTGCATATGTTATCAGGACCTATTTATGACTTTAAGACAACTGTTCACATCCTTCACCGCAAAAGGAATGTTGTAATTGGTTTCTGACACTCAAAGAAATGTATAAAAAACACTTGTACACGATTGTACATTGAGAGACAGTCCTCAGACCCCGTTTCTTTAACTGCTCTCCCGGCAGCAATTTTTAATTAAACAAACAGTTCCTGTTTTCCCAAATGGCTCTTGTCTTTCATTTTTTAAAGGTGAATGCTCATTCGAGCAACAAGTGACATGACTATTTTCAGGCGTACTTTGCCAGGTTGTATTGCTTGCTTATGGTGACGCATTGCCATTATCTTATCTTTGTTTGACAAAATGCTAATGCATTGTGTGTGTGTGTGTAGGGGGGTGTGAGTGTGTGTCACACAAAATTAATCATCCTTTAAATTAACTGTTAAGAAGTGTCATATGTGTGTATATATCATTGCTTACCTATTTGCAAGTTTGATTTTATATTAAGATTGCCATAATTAGTGATTTCTACATTAATAATTAGTCATTAGAGTCTGTTCGCGTTAAGCTAGTCATAGTCACAATAGATTTCAATTTGAAAGGCCCCATCTTAAATGAAATGGTATGTTTCTGCATGTTGTGCTTAATCTTTCTCTCATTTCAGAAGCCGAGTTCCAACCATATGCGCATTAGAACTGTGCTGTTATTGTTGAATTCTTTGTGAAGGCCATTGAATGTGCATCTCTTAACAAGCTGAACAGTAAATCTTAACACTTGTGCGTGAGATGGACTGGCTTAGATGTATCCTAGGAAGGCCATGAAGCTAAAATCTTCCATTATATGATTGATGGAAAGTGGTTCTGACACTGGGAGTTTGTAAATGCTTAGTTTTGATAGGTTCCTTAACTGTGGGAATTGAAAGGAGGATCCAGATTGTTGAATTCTATGTTCGCTAGGTTAAGTAGCCAGATGTGCTCCTGACCATGTTTAAAGGCAGATGCCCCTCTGCCTCTCCTGAGGCTTCGTGCGTATTTTATTGCTGCGCACAGAATTAATCACTCAAGCAAATGTATTTCTTCTTTCTCTGATTAGAAACTTCATTTGGTTCTGCATTAAAGGCATCATTTTCTGACACATGCAACACAAAACTTCCCCAACCTCACTTCTGAAACCTTAGCTTAGCATTAAGGAGTTTCCCATCAAGGGAACCAAATCTTTCATGATTTTCCTACAATAATCTTTAAATAACTTGGCTATGTATTTGCTATTCTGACTTGCGTTGGATCATATGGACTAATGCTGACACCAGGTGATTACTGATGTATGACTAATTTGAGTTTGGAACTTTGTTAATCTGCTAACAAACCTTCATGGTTTGCAAATCTAATACTCTGTCATTCTTGTGGGGCAAAATATGCTTCACTGTTCTTGAGATGTTGTTGAACTGTTAATGTTAAGCCTCAATTTGAGACAAAGATCCATCCACTCAAGTAGAGCTGGGATTTGAAATTTGCACCAAAAATGTACACGTCCTTTTGCCCCATCACCTTTGAGAGGTGAGGTGAGGTGTTGGTATGTTTTCTGCAGCTTTTTCATCACTGAATTCTAACTTGAGGTCTCTCTGCTACTATCAGAGAAGCTAGGCGTATCATGACTCAACTTTGACAAGTAACAAGGACGATTACAGCTGAATTTGTTCAGAGTTTCGTCTCTGATGTACAGTTACCTAGCAAGTGTCAGTGCACCTTTACATTTTTAAATTAATCGACATATGGAGACACTTGCATCCACCTGAAAATGTGTACTCCTATTATTCCCCAGTACACTTATTACATACCCGCATAGACCTCATCCTCACCTCACAGAATCTAACGCATAAAATAACGAGAGCGGAGTATTCCGCTAGGGTAATCTCAGACCACTGCCCACTCATAGTACAAATAAGATGGGGCAGACCTCGCTCATGCATTCCTACCTGGCGTCTGCAAACGCAACTATTACAAGACCCCCTGTGGCGGGTTCTTTATCCCGGGTCGAAGGGATATTGGATTTAAGACGACAGACGCGTACTCACGGGGTTAATTAATTTATTTCCCTTGCAGTCTTAAGACAAATTAACTATTTCCTAGAATGTCCGGTTTGATTTAGTCTCTCAAATGATAAGTAATAAAGTCTCTTGTTTCCTTATTTTCTCTTCCAGGGTTTGGATAAGGATCCTTGTGGGGTCTGGTTCGGCTTTAGGAAGATTCTGCTCCTCCCATGCGTCAGCGGCCCAGGTTCCCAAAATAAAGGAGAAAAGAAAAAGGTAAGTGGGGTTTAAATAATAGGTAGAGCTATTTAGGTTAGTAGGGAGGTGGGGGTAGATACAGGAGTGCAGGGAGGTGAGGATTACTTTTCTCCACGTCCTTCTCCCAGTCCCAGTGCGTTCGTGTAGCTCCCTTGTTGGGTTATTAGCAGTTTTTATGGTCGGGTCCCCGTGAGGTTAGAGGGTATCCTGGGTTCCTTTTTACACCACCTCCCCCTCCCTATAAGACCTCAGCCCTCTTCCCTCAGTTCCCCGTAGTCTCCATAGTCCCCGTAAACCCCGTAACCACCCGGTGTCCCCCTCCCCTTTTCGGTACGACCGTACCTCGGTAGGCCACGCCCCTCCAGGGACGCGGCCGGCTTTCGGACGGTCTCCCGACTTCACCGGCTCAGGGGCGGGAGGCTCCCTGGGTATTGCTCCTCTTTCGCGGTGCTCGTCTGCTTTCCGGGGACTCGCTTCGTTTGGGCGTTCGGTCGGCTCTCTTGCTGTTTGTTGTGCGTTTCGATCCTTCGCGATCTCTGGGTCTACGGCGGCTTCCTTCTTTTCAATATTCACTCTGGCGTACATGACGCTTGACGTCACGACGTCCAGAGCTCCTGGGGTCTCCGCGGGGAATCCTTCGTCAGTTTCTGTGTCTTTCTGAAAACCGGCGTCTGGGGACGTCCGGTTACACATCCCCTCACTTGAATGGGGCTGTTCGAGTCCCACAGGACCCGGGAACCGGGATAGATAGTCGGCCTGACCCATAAGGTCGCCTGGGAGGTGGCAGACATGAAAGGAGAAAGGTTGAAGCTCAATAAACCACCTCAGGATGCGGTTGTTGGTATTTTTATATCTTGAGAGCCAGGTAAGGGGAGCATGATCTGTATACAGCAGGAAGGACCTGCCCAAAAGGTAATATTGGAGGCTTTCGATTGCCCACTTAATGGCAAGACACTCTCGCTCGATAATGGGATATTTCTGTTCCCTGGGAAACAGTTTACGACTAATATAGACCACGGGATGGCTAACTTCGGTTTCATCTTTCTGAAAAAGTACGTCTCCCAATCCTACATCGGAGGCATCCGTTTGAAGGTGGAATGGTTTATTAAACTCCGGGCACTTTAAGATCGGTTGAGTAGTGAGGCATTTCTGCAAGGTACGATAACTATGATATTGATCCGGGTTTAGTCTCGTAATGGTTTTAGGTTGTCCCTTTCTCAGAAGATCAGTCAGGGGGGTGGCCAAGGTGGAATAATGAGGGATAAAGCGTCGGTAGTATCCTACCAGGCCTAAAAACGAACGGACCTCTTTTTTCGAGGTGGGAGCATCGATGCGTAGGATGGCTTCGATTTTGTTCATTTGGGGTCTCAGTATACCTTTTCCTATGTGATAGCCCAGGTAAGAGATATCATTAAAGGCCAGTCGGCTCTTAGAAGGGTTGGCTGTCAGTCCAGCCCTTCGTATGCTGTAAGGATTTTTCCTATATGCGTTAAATGGTCCCCCCATGTCTCGCTAAATATGACGATGTCATCCAGATAGGCGGCAGCGTAGCTGGTATGCGGTCGTAGAATGGTATCAATGAGACGTTGGAAAGTGGCGGGTGCGCCATGTAACCCGAAAGGGAGAACCTTAAAATGATATAGCCCGGAGGGAGTGGAGAAGGCCGTTTTTTCTCTGTCTCCTGGGGCTAGCGGGATCTGCCAGTATCCTTTTGTCAAATCGAGAGTAGACATGTAGTGAGCTTTCCCCAATTTCTCTAAAAGTTCGTCTACTCTTGGGAGAGGATACGTGTCAAATTGGGATATAGAATTGACTTGTCTGAAGTCAATGCAAAAACGTATAGACCCATCCGGTTTGGGTACCAATACCACAGGCGAACACCAGGGACTTTGAGAAGGTTCTATAATATCTAGGTCTAGCATTTTCTCTATTTCGCTTTCTACCAGAACCTTCCTAGCTTCAGGGATACGATAAGGGCGTAACCGCACTATCTTGTCAGGAGGGGTTATGATCTGATGATGTACCAACTTGGTTCTACCCGGTGTCAGGGAGAATATCTGAGTATGTTCATAGAGGAGTTTGTTTAACTGCTTGCGTTGTTGAAGCGAGATGTCTGTGTTTATGACCGGTATCTCGCTTCCACTAGGGCGATCAGTGGGGCACCACCCTACCTCCAATTCCTTAACAGTGTTAACCAGACATCCTCGGACCGGGTCGGTCACAGGTTCTTCCCATTTTTTTTTAGCAGATTAACGTGGAAGATCTGTGACCTATTGGGTCTATCGGTTAGCTGAATTTTATAAGTCACCGGTGTTACGATTCCAGTCACGTTATATGGTCCCTGCCACTTTGCTAACAGTTTGTTGTCTGAACTGGGGAGAAGCACTAATACTTTATCCCCTATGGAAAAAGTCCTCAACTGTGTATTCCTATCATAATACCTTTTCTGTTTCTCTTGAGCCTTCTCCATGTTTACTCTCACGTTTTCCCACACCGTGTGTAGGTGGGTTTTTAATTCCTGGGTATATTTCAGAAGGGTCTTTTCCCCATCCTCTTCCTCCCATAGTTCCGCTGCCATGTCTAATAGGGTCCTGGGTTGTCGTCCGAACAGCAGTTCAAACGGACTATGGCCCGTAGAAGCTTGCTCATGGGTTCTGACAGCGTATAATACTAAGGGGAGTTTCCTATCCCAGTCTTTACCTGAATCGGAGATAGATTTCTTTAGAAGATTTTTCAGTGTTCGGTTGTACCGTTCCACCAGACCGTCAGTCTGGGGATGATAGACCGAAGTCCGCAATTGTTTGATCCCCAAAAGTTGGCATATCTGTGCCATTAAGGAGGACATGAATTGGGTGCCTTGGTCTGTTAGGATTTCTCGGGGAAAACCGATTCGGGAAAAGAAGCCTATCATGGCGTGGGCGACGCTCTTGGTGTTAATACTACTAAGGGGGAGGGCCTCGGGGTACCTTGTGGCGTAGTCCACCAACACTAATATGTAACGGTATCCCCGGGAAGAGGGTAGGAGCGGACCAACAATGTCCATTCCTATTCGTGAGAAGGGGATATCTATGATAGGGAGGGGTTGTAAAGGGGCTCTTCTCCTCGTACCAGGATCAATCATTTGGCATTTAGGACACTGCTGACAGAATTTCCTAATCTGAGAAAAGACACCCGGCCAATAGAACCTCCTCAACAGATACTCCTCTGTTTTTTCTCTCCCATAGTGGCCACCCCCTGGCTGACTGTGGGCTAGGTGTAGAACTTGTTGTCTGTAGGGTTCGGGGACTATCAATTGCTTCTTTTCTTCTCGGCCCGTGCTAGTGACTCGATATAATAGATTTTTAACTATTGTGAACGATGGACCTTTATCTTGGAGGGCCCGGGGTCGTGCACTTTTCCAGGCATGAACTAAACTTGGATCTTCTCTTTGGCAGCTCCGGAAGGGGGGCAGGTTAGTAAGGGTAAGAACGGGTGTAATTACCATCTCTGGGCTCGAGTTTTCTTGTGTGTAGGCTTTTTTGGTTGCTCTTTTTTCACTCCGAGAGGGTTTGTAGCGGTCTAACGGGGTCGGTATAGGTACGTTAGAAAAGGGAGCACTGTTCCACCATGTATTCATTTCTTCAGAATGTCTGGTACTATCTAGAAGCTCCGGAAATTTTGTAAAATCCGTTCCTATAATAGCTTCTTCCACTAGTCATTCCACTACCCCCATCCTTATGGGATTTTCTTTTCCTTCCCATGATAGGGTTGCCCAGGTTAGAGGATATTCCTTGGTTTCTCCGTGAATACAACAGATGGATACAGTAAGTCCGGCAGTAAAGGTAGGGTTAACGAGTAGATCAGCTCGGATTACGGACTGACTGCATCCTGAATCAATGAGGGCCAGGGTGGGTCTTCCATTGATAACCAGTCTCTTCTTATATGGGGTTTCTTTTCCCCCGGTATAAAAGACTCGTCCCCTAGTAATTCCTATTTCCATTGGTTCGGGTTTTTCGGTTTTTAGGGGACAAACCCGGGCTATATGTCCCCATTCACCACAACTAAAACACTGTGGCTGTTGAACGTACGGCTTTTCAAACCCTCGTGTTTTTCCAGTATCCTCGTTGGCTCTTCGTCCTGCCGATGAGGATGAAAGGGGACTCGGTCGAACCGGACTAGGGGTTGGCCGAAGGGGGGGAACCTTAAACTCGAGGGAGCGGTGAAAGGCACATGCTAACTCAATGGTGGTGTTAGTGTCGGGGTTTGGGTGTTGTTTAATCCAGTGGCGTGTGTTGGGGGGTAGGGCGTCTAGATACTGTTCTAAGAGGACGATCTCGATGATGTCTTCCCGATTAGTCCCAATGGGGCCTAACCATTTGAGACCTAAATCCTTGATCCGAAAGTATAGGGCTCGGGGATTCTCGGAGGGTCCCCACTTAGCCTTTCTGAACCGGACTCGGTAGTGTTCTGAATCGAAACCCACCCGTTCCAGAATGCTCTTCTTAATGTCCTGGTATGGAGTTGTTCCCCCTGGGTTCACCGCTTGATAAGCCGCTTGGAGGGTTCCTGTTAATAATGGTGCTATATATTGACCCCATCGCTCTTGGGGCCAAGTAGCGGAAGTGGCAACTCGCTCAAAATTGGTGAAAAAAGCATCAGGATCTTCGCCTTCCTGGTAACGCTGTAGGACCGAACTAGGCACATTCGGATGTACCCGGGTGGCAGCAATGGTATCCGTGAGATTTTTGATGGCAGTTTCATGAACCAATTGATTGTTTGCCATGATAGTGGCCTGACTTTTGAGCGCGCTTTGCAGGGCCTCCCTTTCTACTTTAGCCTCCTTCTGTTGTTCTTCCCATACTATTTGTAGATGCCTCTGTCCCTCGGCCAACTGCTGCATCATATCTGAGATGGTGGGTTTATCCTCCATGGTCTTGAACTGCCTGTCGCCTGGTCCAATATCCCACTTCTGACACCACTGTGGCGGGTTCTTTATCCCGGGTCGAAGGGATATTGGATTTAAGACGACAGACGCGTACTCACGGGGTTAATTAATTTATTTCCCTTGCAGTCTTAAGACAAATTAACTATTTCCTAGAATGTCCGGTTTGATTTAGTCTCTCAAATGATAAGTAATAAAGTCTCTTGTTTCCTTATTTTCTCTTCCAGGGTTTGGATAAGGATCCTTGTGGGGTCTGGTTCGGCTTTAGGAAGATTCTGCTCCTCCCATGCGTCAGCGGCCCAGGTTCCCAAAATAAAGGAGAAAAGAAAAAGGTAAGTGGGGTTTAAATAATAGGTAGAGCTATTTAGGTTAGTAGGGAGGTGGGGGTAGATACAGGAGTGCAGGGAGGTGAGGATTACTTTTCTCCACGTCCTTCTCCCTGTCCCAGTGCGTTCGTGTAGCTCCCTTGTTGGGTTATTAGCAGTTTTTATGGTCGGGTCCCCGTGAGGTTAGAGGGTATCCTGGGTTCCTTTTTACACCACCTCCCCCTCCCTATAAGACCTCAGCCCTCTTCCCTCAGTTCCCCGTAGTCTCCATAGTCCCCGTAAACCCCGTAACCACCCGGTGTCCCCCTCCCCTTTTCGGTACGACCGTACCTCGGTAGGCCACGCCCCTCCAGGGACGCGGCCGGCTTTCGGACGGTCTCCCGACTTCACCGGCTCAGGGGCGGGAGGCTCCCTGGGTATTGCTCCTCTTTTGCGGTGCTCGTCTGCTTTCCGGGGACTCGCTTCGTTTGGGCGTTCGGTCGGCTCTCTTGTTGTTTGTTGTGCGTTTCGATCCTTCGCGATCTCTGGGTCTACGGCGGCTTCCTTCTTTTCAATATTCACTCTGGCGTACATGACGCTTGACGTCACGACGTCCAGAGCTCCTGGGGTCTCCGCGGGGAATCCTTCGTCAGTTTCTGTGTCTTTCTGAAGACCGGCGTCTGGGGACGTCCGGTTACACCCCCCTTTTAGGAAGGACATTGCTACACACATCTCAGCATATTTCACATCGAATGTAGGGACGGCCACCTCAAGAGCCATCGAATGGGATGCACATAAGACAGTCATAAGAGGGGTATGCATATCAACTACAGTGGGAGTGCGGCAAACGCTAATGCGCGAACTCCGAGCATTAGAACAAGAAATTCAATTAGCTGAGGGCGAGTTCGCTAAATATGCCATAACAGCGACCATGCTCACTAACATGCGCACTAAATGGTCCAAGACAGACAGTCGCCTCAGACACTTCGACTATCGACATCACATGGCCCGCACACATGCGGAGGGCGACAGATCCGGTAAACTATTAGCGTGGCTTATAAAGAGTGAACACCGGAACGCCCCTATAGGCGCTATCCGCCTGGAATCAGGTCAGATAGTCAATACTCAGGTAGAGATAAATAATGCTTTCAAAGAGTATTATAGCTTGTTGTACCAGGCACGGCCTCCACCCACTAAGACCCATTTAGACGAATTCTTCAGCGATATAACTCTGAGCAGCCTGACAGCTGCTCAAAC
Source organism: Pleurodeles waltl (assembly GCF_031143425.1). Lineage (NCBI taxonomy): Eukaryota > Metazoa > Chordata > Amphibia > Caudata > Salamandridae > Pleurodeles > Pleurodeles waltl. Next base: position 1,984,665,205 of record NC_090440.1, on the reverse strand, counting down.
TATAGAGCTAGACAGCCCGATTGAGATAGCTGAAATCCAACGAGCACTGCTACAGTTGACACACGGCAAAGCACCCGGCAGCGATGGCATACCCATAGAATACTACAGCACGTTCCAATCTCAGATTCTAGCTCCATATCTAGCAATGCTAAAGGAAGCGCTGGAACTGGGCCAGCTCCCTGAAACATGCCGTGAGGCTTTGATAGCAGTTTTACCAAAGGCAGGCCGTGACCCCTTGGATGTTCGCTCATATAGGCCATTATCACTACTAAACACTGATTGCAAATTACTCGGAAAAATACTAGCTAACCGCCTACTTCCCTATGTGTCAGAGCTGGTACATCAGGATCAGGCAGGCTTCATTCCCGGCCGCAACACATTCAGCAATATCAGGAATTTACTGCGCCTAATGAGAAACTCCCCGGTAGAAGGCAGGCACCTGGTGGCAGTATCATTGGACATAGAAAAAGCATTTGATACGTTGGGTTGGCCCTTCTTAACAGAAACACTCAAGCGGATGGGTTTTGGGCAAGTGTACATTGGTTGGGTGAGAACATTATACACTGACCCAACAGCTAGGGTTAAGACGGGCGATACGATCTCCGAAAAATTTATTATTAGTAGAGGCACCAGACAGGGATGCCCGCTTTCACCACTGTTATTCGAATTAGCCATTGAACCTCTAGCCGCCCACCTTCGCATAATGGCACCCACGTGGGGTGTCTTGGATGGCCAGAAGCACCAGATAGTATCCTTATATGCGGATGATGCACTGATCTTCCTACGAGATCACGTGGGAGCCCTGCCGGGCCTGCTGGAACTCCTAGAAAAATTTAGTTCGGTGGCCGGATTAACAGTGAATTGGACAAAATCCTGCATATTCCCCATGCGCCCGGTCCCCGAGGCACTGAGAACACCAGCGGTGCCGGGAGGCTTGAAATGGTGCTATACAACATTTAAATATTTAGGTGTAAACATATACCATGACAGTCAAGATTTCAGGGATGGTAACCTCGGCCAAGTGGTCAGATCAACGAGGGGCTCCTTGCCCTTCTGGTGCTCACTCCCACTCTCTCCTATGGGCAGAGTAGCTATTGCAAAGATGATAGTATTACCCCGACTACTCTATTACTTTATGGCGTTACCCTTAATACTTCCGAGCTCCTTCTTTAAACTATTGAATAGCTTACTAACGGACCTAATATGGGGCAATGGCCGAAGACGCGTTGCATTAACAAAAGTACTTCTACCGCTCAAGTTGGGGGTACTGGCCGCCCCCAGATTTGAAGCGTACTACGCAGCTGCCCAACTACAATGGATATCCACATGGGTTGGAAACCCAACCGGGGCCGAAACTCAGAGGGTGTTGCAGGATCTCGAAGGCACAGAGATAATGCAATACCTCATGAATCGTACTGATCCAGTGAACACTAGCAATGTGCTGCTGTATACTGCACATTGGGCTTGGGGCCGATACGCGTTGCAAAACGCAAAAGTCCCGCAGTACTCACCAAGAATCCCACTGCTGGCCCAACCGACATTAGCAAAAATAGCAGCCAAAGTGGGCCTGAATACATGGGGTAGCAGGGGCATACTTACATTAGGAGACATCTACCAGGACGGGCAACTTCAAACCTATGAAGCGCTAGCCGATAGGTATGCGCTCGGCCGGGGAGGTTTTATAGCTTATGGAGCAATTTGGCAGGTAATGAGAGAGTGCTGGAGAAAAGGCAACTCGGAACCGGATATCTCCCCTCTGCTGCACGAACTGATGGGGAGCACAAATGCCCCATCAAGCATTTCAAATATATACAACATCCTCGCCGGCCAGGCTGAACACAAACAGGAACAGGCAAAAAACAAATGGGACTGTGTGCTACCGGAACCACTATCCCCTAACTTATGGGAACAAGCGATGAAAATGACTCGCGAGGTTTCACGCAACCCTCGCTTCCGATACACACAGTTTAATTATGTGCATCAGACTTATCTATCACCTCACTGCATAACACGCATGTTTCCCCGGTCACCACAAACATGCCCCAGATGCGACACAGAAGAGGCCACATTCTACCACATGACATGGGAATGCCTCCCGATCCGGAATACATGGATAGAGATAATAACGTTGCTAGCTGAATGGACAAATACCACATTATCCCCTGCTCCTGAGGTGTGCCTATTGGGCATAACACCTCATCCCAAGAAACGCAAACGCACCTATAAATGCATTGCCCTGGCACAGGTGCTGTATAGACGCCTGATCGCCATGAAGTGGAAAGCCCCTGGTGCCCCCAGTGTTGCCCAGTGGCGCGAAGAGGTAATACGTTGGACCAAAGCAGAAACACAGTCATTGCAGAATCTACTGGATAAAGGTATACTAGTTAAAGGCCTAGAGGTTTGGAACTCGTTCTTGATTGCTGCAGAAAATAAAGACGATGAGCGTCCTCCCTAAACAAATGAGTGGAGAGATTTGACATCATCGCAATGGCCATAGTGTAACATTAATGAATGGGGCGTTCGAGGCACGCGGGGGAGAGGAAGGGGAAAAAGAAAAAAGAACAATAACATTTTTTTTTTTAAATGGACCAATATAAAATTGCGACGCCTTCCGCGTGTGCCCCTGGGCGCATAGCTGGAGCCTTGTGGTGCGCTTGGGGGTACTGGGGCTGGGAGTCCTCGGATCCTGCTGGTTCCCTCCTGCTGCGACCCGTTCCCCATACACGGCGCTCCACGGCCAGCGGTGGGCCGGTCCCCTGTGGTCGTGGGGTGGCCTGGTTATGTGCTGATGCGACGAAATCGCGGGGATGCTAGCGCAAAGGTTAAGCATGCCTCATGTGGTTCGCCTCCTGCCCCTCCCTGCGACTGGTTCCTCCCCTTCCTGGGCAAAGCAAAACACAAACGCTGTGGGATAGCGTAACTGGATGGACGGAATGCGGAACCAATCAAACATTCACCCCCAGTCACAGATCTGGGTTTAATCCATCCATTATTTTGCTCACCATGCCACCCCAGTGTGAACCCAGCCATATGCAAATCAGTCTTGACCCTGTTCCTCATGGGAACAGTCCAGCCCGAACTGCCAGGCCAGGTTCTCCCTGGACCGGAAACAGGCATCCTGGAACCGGTTTCGGGGTTTCACCCCTCATCAGCCAGGCTAGCTTGAATCCAGTGGCACAGTGAGCCCGGGACCCACGTCTGGGCATACCCGGCGCACTTAGGGCGGCAAAAGCAAAGCAAAACACAAACGCTGTGGGATAGCGTAACTGGATGGACGGAATGCGGAACCAATCAAACATTCACCCCCAGTCACAGATCTGGGTTTAATCCATCCATTATTTTGCTCACCATGCCACCCCAGTTTGAACCCAGCCATATGCAAATCAGTCTTGACCCTGTTCCTCATGGGAACAGTCCAGCCCGAACTGCCAGGCCAGGTTCTCCCTGGACCGGAAACAAGCATCCTGGGACCGGTTTCGGGGTTTCACCCCTCATCAGCCAGGCTAGCTTGAATCCAGTGGCACAGTGAGCCCGGGACCCACGTCTGGGCATATCCGGCGCACTTAGGGCGGCAAAAGCAAAGCAAAACACAAACGCTGTGGGATAGCGTAACTGGATGGACGGAATGCGGAACCAATCAAACATTCACCCCCAGTCACAGATCTGGGTTTAATCCATCCATTATTTTGCTCACCATGCCACCCCAGTTTGAACCCAGCCATATGCAAATCAGTCTTGACCCTGTTCCTCATGGGAACAATCCAGCCCGAACTGCCAGGCCAGGTTCTCCCTGGACCAGAAACAAACATCCTGGGACCAGTTTCGGGGTTTCACCCCTCATCAGCCAGGCTAGCTTGAATCCAGTGGCACAGTGAGCCCGGGACCCACGTCTGGGCACACCCGGCGCACTTAGGGCGGCAAAAGCAAAGCAAAACACAAACGCTGTGGGATAGCGTAACTGGATGGACGGAATGTGGAACCAATCAAACATTCACCCCCAGTCACAGATCTGGGTTTAATCCATCCATTATTTTGCTCACCATGCCACCCCAGTTTGAACCCAGCCATATGCAAATCAGTCTTGACCCTGTTCCTCATGGGAACAGTCCAGCCCGAACTGCCAGGCCAGGTTCTCCCTGGACCGGAAACAAGCATCCTGGGACCGGGGGTGAGTGTTTGCATTGTCAGCACTCCGTCCATCATCATTTTGTTTTGCTAATGTCCTCCTCTTCCTGGGCCCTTCCCCTCCTCCACTGTCGGTCCTCTGCCCCCTCCCACCGTTGTGTGTCCGCCGGAGCCGCCTCAGCGCCTATCCTACTGTCTTTTCTCTATGCTTCTTGTTTCTTGTTTGTTTAGCACTCGCTGTTTAGAAATCGGTGCATTGGAAGGTAAGGCATTTCCCCCTCAAAAACTATAGCATTGCTGAACCTGAAAGGAGCAGGCTTTCAGTGTATACGATTACTATCTGGTAAACATTGAGGTTGTTTGGCTACTTAATCTTGAATTAAGTTGGATGTTGAAATTTTATCTAAGAAAAGTTCCAAATACATCTGAGCTGCTTTTTGTACTATTAGGAATAAGTGAATTTAGTTAATTTTGTAGAATAAGAGATAAGAGAGAGTATTTGTGATAGGGGAACCCTATTTTTGTCATATTTTTGATTTTCGTTTTCCCCGTTCTTTTCTTTTTTCACATATAGATGTAAGACTAATGGAAGCTGTGGTATTTATCCCTCTAGGAATCCGGCTATTTTGAAGACCATTTGGGTATGTTAAGGAACAAGCTACTGCTCCTATAGGTACAAGGTTGGCCTATTAGACTTATGGATCACTTTTACTGATTTGAGGTTTTTTGTTTTGAAATAGAGATGGATTTTTGAAATCTGACTGTAGGCCTGTATAAGGAGCCCCGTGTAATCAAGAGTTGAAGCTAGAGAACCAACCTTTTTGTGTTTTCCTTATGAGAGAACGCATCAACATTGTCATCTGGTACCTAATATTGTTAATACATTTATTGTGGAGATTAGTTTGGGAAACCACATATGTTTTATGGTTTTTTAGTTTCTTTTTGCATGTAGTGGGTGTTTGAATCCTCTTGCACTGTCTCTTGGTGTGGAATCTCTTTTTGGTTTTCATTTGTCCTTTAATCTTAGTTTTGAATCTTTTCACTTGATTTCTTTGTTCATGCACTTTGCACTCCTTTTGATGATTCTTGGTGTGTGGTATTATGTAGGTAGGATAGCGGAATCTCAAAGAATTAGATTAAACGTACGATTATGGTATTTCTTATTGTTATTTCTTATGTTTATCAGATTTGACTCAGATGGGAAAGACGAGAATCTAAAAGATCTGCGGTATCAGTCACCTAACATTAAAAAGGAACTGCCCTGATGAAGGCGGCTTTACAAAACGGAGGTTTAGCGCCGAAACACGCGTAGGCTTAGTTCCTACAGTTGTTATAATGGGATATGAATTTTAGGGTCCAAGTAATTTCTTTTGTTGAATTAGGTAGAGACGCGATCTGGTTCTAAGTTAATATGTCAAGACTGTGAATACTATTAAGGCTTTAAAGTAGTGTTGTAAAGAAAGTATATATCTAAATCGTATTGTATTGTACTTTGGACAACTTGGATTTTTTGTCCTTTTTTCAATGTTATGTTTTTATTATTTTTCATTGTTTGTTGTGTTTTTGTCTTGTATAACCCCTTTGTCTCTGTCTATTTACTATATATAATGTATGTGTCTTTTCCTGTGAATATGTAAATATTTATATATTTAATCTTGATCATTGTGTTTTCTTGGTGTTGTACATACATATGCAATAAATATCATTTTGTATATTTCAGTTATCTTGATAGTTGTTGTTGTTCTACAATTGTAGATAGCAGTGGACATTAGTTGTAGCTCAATCTCTTTTCTTGTACTCAATTTAGCACATGTTGAATATACCTCGAATGTGCACGCGCAGCTCGCAGAGCCCAACCCGGGTGTTGGTACACGCACACGAATCTTGCGTTTTGTCCATGCGTAATAATTATATGTGTAATGTACGTTGAAACATAATGTAACATCTTGTATTCCATTTAAAATGTTGCCATTTGGCCGATAAAACAATAAAAACATATGTAAAAAAAAAAAAAGCCTTATTCTAGGATGAGTAATATGTCAGCATAGTTTGACAGAATGTCAGTAACATCAGACTTGAGGTAACAAATTGTCGCCATTGCTTAGTTTACACACTCTACCAGATATCTGTAATTAAATGTGGTCATATTACCAGCATGCTAAATGTCTCTGGCTATTATTGCCAGATGGTTCATGTCTCGCATCTCTTAACACTATGACATCTGAAGGTTGCACATTATAAAAGGGAGCCCTTGCTCTTTTCAACAGAGCTCAGACTGTATTCGTAGCTTTCTAGTCACTACAGTAAACAGAAGATTTTCTTTGTTTCTTAAGGATTGAAGATCTATGTGAACATTGCTGACTTGTTACTACATCTGCAGTAGATGTTTCTTTGGTAAGGGATCAACTATTTCTGGAGCTAGTCAGCAGGGTGTCTAGAACAGAAATAGTCAAAGACGAGACACAGGAACAAAGGACTACGCTACTTAACTGTGGCTACTTTTTTCTACGTTTTTCTCACATATGATTGTCAGTTACTTTTTTTTAGGTCTCAAGAAAGCCAAGACTTTTCGTTTTTAAAAATCAGTCTTAAAATATAAATATACCTACATAGAGGGGCTTTCAGTCAGCCCACTTCATCCATTGATATGTTGTAGCGTCAGTGAGATTTTGATTCTGCCCACCATAACATACAGCATAGAGGAAGGTAAGCCCACCTCATCCATTTGCTCTCTTCATTGTGAGTAACAGCATTTTGTCTACAAAAGTTACTACAGGTAACTTCTGTTAGGAATACTGTTCCTCTGGGTATGTGTGTGCAAAACTAAATGTTTTTTTTTTTAATGATTTTGAAGTTTGCATCTTCAACACCGTTTCTTTTCTGTGATTAAACAATTTATCTGTTATTCCAGAGCCTCCACTTTCAGCCTCTTGGTAGCCTTGCATCATGAACCATGTTCAGGGGTGGCTCCTCCGTTAGGGTGGAGGAGTGTCCCCTCCCCCCGCCAGCAGCAGAAGCTTCAAACCTTTCAGAAGGAAAGGATAATAAACTATGTTTATTATCCTTTCCTTCTGAAAGGGGAGGGGCCACGGGTGTGACGAGCAGTGAGGGGGAGTGCACAGCACTCTCCTCTCAGAGCGCATCTGTGTTCGGCCTGCCTTCTTGGGCCGGCCAAACACACATGCGCAGTAGGCTCTCTCCAGCCCGGCAAATGTCCCGGCAACACAGTTTCCGGGCTGGAGAGAGCCTACGCAGGCTCCCAGTCTGCCTGGAAGCACCCTGGCTGGGTGCTCCCAGCCAACCTTGACGCTGTTCTGAGCAGTATCAGGATTGGCCGCAGGGCAGGCTGGGAGCCTGTGCCTGCAGCGATGATGGAAAGGAGAGCGGCGTGGCATGGGTCAGCGGATCAGGTACGTTTTTTTTGTGTTTTTTTTTAAATTAAATGTACCCCCGTTTCCTCCTGGCACTGCACCCGCCCACCCCTTTTTAGCACTGCGAGCCACGACTGACCATGTTCTAGAATTATCTTTTTACCAAAAGAAGCTCACAATTTATTAGGTACTGCATACACGGCAAAAGTTAGAGCAGGCAAGTGCAAGATTTAAAAAACATAGTAGGAAGAATTTATTTTCAGCATTGACTTAAAATGAAGCAGAGGTAATCTGTCTGAATCGGACCACTGGCATGTATGGTGACAGACAATCAGCATTTTGTTTTTCTCAGTTTAATAACAAAACAAAAAAAAACTCATGTGTATGTTGTGTGAAAATGACAAAAATGTCGAGGCTTGTCACACCATCTAATCTCCCCCTACAAGAATTAAGGGCAAAGCAATCTGGCTCAGGATATATATTCCTGAGCTCAAGCTGCATTGTCTTCAGCAGATCATAATTCGGCAATCCGAATCAGGTTTCTGCAAGCATAAATCAGGAAGTGGGAGGCTAGCCTTGAAATCAGTAGCCTACCGCCTTAATTGGCATGGTTGGCATGTATGGTACTGTTTTTTGTAAAAAATATTAGGAGGGGACCCGCATAACAGTCTGTGTTTCCAGTTAGCATGCATTTACATCTATCAGTCTTGTGGTTTGAGCCTCCCTCCTTTTTGTTAGCTCTTTTCTTGCTTATGTTCAATCCATTCGATTTGTGCCCACTCTCAACGTGACAAAGTATCTGTTGGAGATGGCCAGACGATTGTAACTCAATCAGAATCCCTCTCAGTCTTTATATTGACAAACAAATTGAGTTAGGGCAAGATTGCTGGTTTGCTAGCCTGTGACAGTGCATTGAGGGCATACCTTACTTACCGATAAAATCATTGGATTTTCCAAGATCGTAATCCCACACTGTAACTTCTAATGTCTTTTTAGACAGATCGCAATGCTTTATTTCGTAGCAAAACTCCTAGCGGGTAAAAAAAGAGAACAGACTCAATAAAAACTATTTTCTTTTCATCTTTATACAGTTAATAGATCTGGTGTCTCCATCAGACATTCTGCACATTGATTCGAGAACATGCTGTAGAAGAAGGTAATTTGTTAAAATCATTTTTTGAGAAATGTACTGTTAGTGAATAAGAAAGGGTGAATTACATTTGATTGAAAGCTTTTCAGCTGAAATATTTTCCTCTTTGAAAACTAAATATATTTAGACTGCACTCCATTTGTACTCAGTCATTACGTGGAGTACCATAATTTTATTATATTGTTCCCTAGACTCACCGTGGCATGCAGCATCACATTGGGTCGATTCGCAAAGGCATGTAAGAGTACATAAAAGAGTACTCTGAAAGTACAATTTTGTGTATTCTTTCAAGCATTTGTGAATTGGCCCCAAAACATCTAATTGAATTAAATTTATAACATTCCGGTCATATTCATGAACAGTTTGTACAAATAGAGAAGAGTGTGTTGTATTTGCAGTTTTACTAACAGAAAGTCTGAAATTTCAGGGCCAATTCACAAAGGCATGTAACGATATGTAAAAATGTGCTCCTGTAGTACTACTACCCATACTCATAAATGTTTCTGGGAATCAGTCCTCAAGCGCTGAACTGGCTGCATCTGATGTTACGGCAGTAAGATAGCCAGGTTAAGGTAACCGTGAATCTTGTGATGGTCCAGTGCAAACTCAGGGTAGGGGCAGTAAAAGTAAAGTCTGCATTTTTACATTAAAGATGACTTTACTGGAAAACATAGCATTACACCAACAAGTAGACAGTAGAAGCTGAAGAAATGAGTAAACCTGGGCGAAATTTAAATTAGGGCAGCATAATTTGCATAGTTTCACATTCCGCTTATAATGCAAAATTCCAGAAATTGATCACTTTAGTAAATACGCAGCACTTGAGAGATACATTTACTACATATGTGTCACTCACGTTAAAAATTTACAGCAAACGCATGGAAAATTCAGAACACGAGCAGATGTTGTTCACAGAGCTATTGGAGTTTTTTTGCACTATTTTTTAATCAAGCAATGTGTTTTTGCAATATAAATTGATGTGAGGGTGCATTATGTGCTAAATATAGCTCTAAATTATGGATTTACATGTTGCATATTTAAATGTAATTTCAAGAAATTCCCCCAAAGTTTTGCATAATTTTGCAAAACGAAATAACGAAAATTTTGCTCACCCACAAAAATGTGCTCCCTTATAACACTTTTAAAAAGAAAAACAAAAGAGAGGGTCTGGGATGTGTGGAGAAAAGGAACTTAAAACCACATTTTCTTCTTTTTAGGTTTTGCATGCACAGCGCTCCCGCTCTCGTTGGTGTCCTTGCTTTCACTGGTTCCTGTGCTTCCCACTTACTTTTTAGGGTCGAGCCTGCATCGCATGTGCTTGCGCATGCGTATCGCTAGCGAGACGCTTTAGGAATTAGAAAAGGGCTCGGAGCCCCGTCCACGTCACAACAGTGTCTTTCATTGGTTCGTGGGTTTGCCTGTTAGAATCTGCTTGCTTTCATTAGTGGAAGGCACGCATAGGTCATGCCTTTTCCGGTGGTTAGCCCTCCTCAAGCGCAGCAACCAAGTACAGAAAACATGCGAGGCTCGCTGTTTCCCGACAGGTTTGTGGACTACTTTTTCTATATTTTCACAGCGCGATCTCGCTTGGCAGAAGGCACTTTGCATAATATCGACCCTGTTACACAGTTAATTGCACTTTTGCCGGTTACGTACATAATTGCACTTTTGCCGATAGGTTTCATTATGAGTGAACTGTAGCAGCGCGATCGCGCTTTTTTTTCTTTTAACGTGGCAAGAAAACACGAGTAGCAGCACTTCCAGCAGAGGCCGTGCACTTTTAAAATGAGTAGCGGCACTACCAGCGGGGGCTGTGCACGTTTAACTAGAGTAGCGGCCCTTGCAGCAGGGGCAGTGCACATTTAACATGAGTAGTGGCACTTCCAATGGGTGGCCTGCACTTTTAACACTAGTAGTGGCACTACCAGCAGGGGCCATGCATTTTTAACACGAGTAGCGGCACTTCCAGCGAGGTGCTGTGTACTTTTAACATGAGTAGCAGCACTTCCAGTAGAAGTCTGTGTACTTTTATTAGGAGTAGCAGCACTTCCAGCAGGGGCCATGCACTTTTAACATTAATAGCAGCACCTCCAGCAGGGCTGTGCACTTTTAACATGAATATCGGCAATACTAGCGGGGGGCGTTCACTTTCAACATGAGTATCCGCACTTCCAGCAGGGGCCGTGCACTTTTAACATGAGTATCCGCACTTCCAGCGGGGGCCGTGCACTTTTAACATGAGTATCCGCACTTCCAGCAGGGGCCGTGCACTTTTAACATGAGTATTCGCACTTCCAGCGGGGGCCGTGCACTTTTAACATGAGTATCCGCTCTTCCAGCGGGGGCCGTGCACTTTTAACATGAGTATCCGCTCTTCCAGCGGGGGCCGTGCACTTTTAACATGAGTATCCGCACTTCCAGCGGGGGCCGTGCACTTTTAACATGAGTTGCGGCACCCCCAGCAGGGGCTCTGCTTTTTGAACACTGGGGGAGCATTCCGCGCCAATTCACTGCAGTCTGCGGGGGCAGTCATTCTGCCACTGGGAGCTCCCTCTCTCCCAGTACCCCTCGGGTGCGCGGAAATGCAGAGTGACTGTCCTGGCGCTCGGCTCCTGGGCACTGCTCAGAGGCTGCCGGGATACTAACATCACGCTTCAGGGGTACACACTATGCCAACCAACACCCGAAGAAGGGCAGTGGTGGCCTTGATGAGCGTGTTACCCCAAGTGCCGCTGATAGGCGCCTACTCCAAAGATGCCAACTCGGCGCATTTTCAGGATATGTCATTACTGCAGTGTGCATCGTCATGAATGTATAGCCTCGTGTTACCAGATAGTAAAGTCCCAGCTATGCTTCCGAAACTAAGAACAGATACTTCAATCATGCAGGACAACCACATTATTTACATGGACGGTCTTACTATGTGATACCAAAGTCTAGGAAAACGTTTCTCCAAAATAGCTAAGAAAAATCTGGATTTTTAAAATACAAGCAGTTATTCGCACGATCATCGTCACACCTCAAAAATAATGTATTTGTTGCGCTTTCAATTAAATGTAGTTATTTCCAGTAACATACACAAAACGGTATCAATATTCATGGGTTTAGCAACGTTCTATTGAAATTAATTTATTTACAGCAAACCTGCGGAGACTGTATTTAAAATTTGCATTTTGTTTTCACTTCACAGGTCTTTAATCAGTGTACATAGACCTTTAGGAGCTATACGTGAGCTCTCCATTTTAAAGTGAATATGACTTAGTAACCCCCAAGAGGCGCATCTGTGCTCCTCTTAACACTGGTTGCGGGGGGCTCTTGCCACCCCTTGTTCGCCCGTGTCCTGCAGCATTAGAAATGTCTTTGAGGCGCTGTTGGGCTCCCAGTAAGGACTGCGGCCGCACAAAGGGCCAAAAGGAGAAGACCCGCCATATTCTCTCCCCACCCTCTGGGCCACCTCTCTCCTGTGTCCCTTCACCACACATCATCACCCGCTCTTGTACCATTTGTCTTGTCTCCAGTGTTGTCTCCCTCTTGCTCGTTTACTCCCTCATGTCTTTCTCTGCCCCTCGAGCCCTGCTTTTATCGGCTTAAACCAGCTTCCCCCCTCCATCCTTAGTTTGTCCTGCGGGTCCTCGTTTTCCTTTCTATGGGCGAGCGCAAAGCGCTCTGTCCCATTCTGTAATCTCTCTTTGGGCTTCTAACCACGCCCATGTCACGTTAGTCACTTTCATTGGTTCGTGGGCTTGCCTTTTAAAATCCACTTACTTTCATTTGTGAAAGGCATGCAAACGTCATGCCTTTTCGGTGTTTAGCCCACCTACACAGCATTGGTAAACTACTAAAAACATACGAGGCTCGATGTTTTCAGCCTGGGGTCCGGACTACTTTATCTGTTTATTTTCCACGCAGTGCGATTTTTTTTTTTACAACGCTAATAGCTCTAACTCGAGCAAATGCGAGACCCATTGCATTGAAAATGCTTGTCATATGTTTCTATTGGCTGTCGCACTATTTTCTTGCATTCACCAATGCTTGTTCTTCCTGTGTTCTTCTTATCAGCATCCCAATGCCGAAGTACTCCTTTTCATCCACTGGTTACTTTTCCGCATGCATTTAATCTTCTTCAGCCCTGTCCTCTTCTCCGTGGAGTTGTCACCCTCCACCCACCCTATGTTGTGTTACCCTCCCACCTCACCGTTGTTATCTTCCTTCTTTTGCTAGCAGTAAATGCCTGATGCAGGAAAACAAGTGCCAGCAAGGAGGGGCTTTAATTTTGTTTCATAACGGAGCCAGAGGGGAGAGGCTTTTATTTTGTTTGTTGATTTGTACAGCGCAAAGTTGACCCAAAGGTATCGGAGTGCTTTGCATGAGCACCAGTTTAATTCTTGCATTACACATGGACCCGGAGGCAGTGGGGGAGACTTTTCCTTTGGATGCCTCTATACAGAGTGAAGTTGACCCGAAGGTATCTGAGCGCTTTGCTTAAGCACCAGTTTAATTCTTGCATTATCATTGTGTGATCAAAGTGCAAAGTACATCATTTCAATATCAGTTAGAGAATTGTGACTCAGGTAATGGCCAAAAAGCTAAAAAGCTTTAACTGAACTGTTTTACATGAACGGTGGCGGCCGGCAGCTTTAGGAGGGAGGGGGGCGGGCCAGAGGGAAGGCAGCAGTCCCAGCCTTGTCACAGAGTGGGATGGGGTCAGTGAGACTGCTGACCCCACCCCACTCTGTGATGAAGTGTCACTGATTGACACTCGCCCTGGGCGCTTCAGGGCTTAAACCTGAAGAGCCCAGGCGAGAGTCAATGTGTGACGCTTTCCTCGTCACCCAGGGGAGCGCCTCGAGGCACCTTTGCTGAGCCGAGGAGGTCACGCCCATAGGAGCTGTAAACTCCTCAGCCCAGCAAAGTTCAGCTCAGGCAGCCAGGAGTCTGTGCAAATCACCCATGTCTCACTCCTGGCTGTCTAAGCTGAAAATGAAGAGTGTCTGTCAGGCTGACATTTGTTCAGCCTGACAGACACTCTTCATGAGGGGCAAAAGGTGGGGGGGCGTGGCTCCTCCACCCTAAAGGATGGGCCGCGCCTGCACATGAAACACATTACAGTATTGAAGCATGACTGAGGCCCCTTGCCAAGTTAGTGATAATGGGCATTTCAAAGAAAGGTGCTCATGTGACTCCGCGGAAAACAAAGAACCCTGAAGGAATGCCACTGCTTCTAATAATGTAACTGAATCAGTGCTGCAAACACAGAGTGTATTTGTCTAAATTTTACAACCTCTAAAAAACGCTGTTGAAAATTAATGGAGTTTAGGAACCAATGCTCTCTATTTCGTTCTGTCCAATCTAGAAAGATGATGAAATCGAACTTTGTGCCGAGGTTGTAAGTTCCAGTGGGTGTTACTCTTTGCATTATGCGATTTGAGGGTTCAGTAACTAGCAGCATATTTCTGGGCCCATGTGCATTATTTCACTAAAACCTTCATGGTTTTGTATTCTAACCAGGCGTGTCTTGTCCGTTTTATCTCAAACCGGCATTTTTGTTGTCCATGGTTATCCATGTTTAAATGATGATAGTACGGGTCGGACTGGCATATAGGGCAGTCAGGCAGTGCCTGATGGGGTCAGCTGACAGGTCATGTGTGGGCTGTTTTTTGGCTTTGTGTGGGTCAAACTTGCTTTACTTTGCTTTAATTAGGACTATTTCTAAACAAAACAATGAGATGCTCGTCCTACTCTTCTAGTCTACTCCTTTGGTAACGTAAGCCACGGCTGCTAAAACTACTTGTTCCTCATGCATGCAGTATAAACATACAAGTGACCTTGTGTTTCGTTTTATTCACATACTTCTGGTGACTCGAGAGATCTACACATTTGGGTCAGCCCCGCTCCCCTTCCTGGTGAACCATCTCTTCCGGGAGGGTGGTTTGCAGCTCTGTGGCATCTACACTGTCAGAAAGTGTCTGAATAATCTGAGACTGATTTTTATCTCCACATGCTTTTCCAATTCCATCAAACCTCTTTTGTGACGCATTTTCAAGTAACAATCACATTTACCAGATGTGCACGAAAATACCATTGAACTTCTAAAACTTTTGTCATGTTCTCATGAGGGTGTGTTGATTTAAAGCAGCGTCACGAGGGTCCGGCCTTTAAGTTTTACCCGCTCCGTGCTGCTTTGGTTTTTCGTCTGCCCTTTACATAATCTTCCTATAGCTGCACCCATTTCAAGCGTATTTGTCAGATGCATTTGTTTTTTCTTTGTCTTCTGCCCTTTGCCTAATCGCCCCACTTTATAGTACCACCAGTAACAGCACAATCTATTGCCTTTCTCAATAAACAAATCATAACAATTTAACAGAGCTTCGGTAACTTACATTGTACAACTGCTTACCAATCTACAACATACAAAAAACAAAACAGCTTATTATTAATCTCACTGGCGAAACCTAATCAATCAATCATAAGCTTTTAGAGCGCACTACTCACCGATAGGGTCTCAAGGTGCTGAGAAGCGACCTGAGAGATCAGTCAAAGAGCTAGGTCTTGAGGTCCTTCCTGAACTGAGGATGCGAAGGCGACTGTCTGAGGTGCGATGGTAAGGTGTTCCAGCCTTTTGCCATTAAGTAACAAAAAGATTTTCCTCCAGCCGAGGACTTCTTTATACAGGGTACGTTGGCGAGTGATTGTTGGGACGAGTGGATAGGCCGAGAGGGGGAGTACCAGTTGATGCGGCTGTTGAGGTAGTTGGGTCCGTTGTCAGGGAGTGCTCTGTAGGTGTGTACGAGGAGTTTGAAGTTGATCCTCTTCTTGATGGTGAGCCAGTGAAGGTTCTTCAGGTGTTCTGTGATTTGTTCACGGCGGGGGATTCCAGGACGAGGTCTTGCGGCGGTGTTCTAAATCTGTTGCTGCTTGTTCAGGTTCTTCTTGGGGGTTCCAGCATAGAGGGCGTTGGCGTAGTCAAGTCTGCTTGTGATAAGGGCGTGTGTCAAGGTTTTCTGGTAGTCGGTTGGTATCCATCTGATGATCTAACATAAGAGTCGGTGGGTGTGGAAGAAGGTGGAGGCGACGGAGTTGACCTGCCTGGTCATGGTGAGCGTTGAGCCGAGGATGAAGCCGAGGTTGCGTGCATGGTCTGTACGGGAGGGGGTTTGCCGAGTGTTGATTGCCACCAAGAGTCGTCCCAGGCTGAAGATGAGAGCCCCTTGATGAGGATCTCTGTTTTGTCAGAGTTCGGCTTGAGGCAGCTTTCCCTAATCCAGCTGACTACAGCTTCCATCACGTCTCTGAAATTCTTCCTGGCTGTTGATAGGGTTTTCAGTCATGGAGATGATCAGCTGGGTGTCATCTGCGTAGAAGACGATATTCATCCCGTAATTCCTGATGATGGAGGCGAGTGGGACATGTAGATGATGAACAGCATGGGGCTCAGCGACAATCTTTGGGGTACCCCATAGCTGATGTTGGTGGATTCTGACCGCTGAGGCTGACATTCTGTGTTCTGCCTGTCAGGAAGGAGTGAATCCATTGAAGTGCCTTGCCTCGTATGCCTGCTGCGCGGAGTCTGGTGCATAGTGTATGGTGAGATACTGTGTTGAAGGTGGCTGAGACATTGAGAAGGATGGTGGCTGCTGTATGTCCTTCATTGAGGAGGGAGCGAATGTCATCTGTGGCTGCGAGCAGGGCGGTTTCAGTACTGTGGTTGGTTCTGAATCCTGATTGGGAGACGTCTAGGATGCTGTTGTCCTCGATGTGTTGGCGTAGTTGAGTGTTGATTGCTTTCTTGGCGACATTAGCTGGAAAAGGTAGCAATAAGATGGGGCGGTGGTTTTTGCTTGTTCAACATGAAACAATGTACACAGGAAGAAAGCAGAGGTGTGTGGTTGCCTTTGTCATTGTTTCTTTTCACTTAGAATGATGTAAGAGTTTCTGAGAATAGACTAGTTATGGGCTTGTGTAGAGTCTGGGAGAAAATGTGGAGGTTAAGGTATGTGTCAGTAATAAGCGTGATTAGTCTTTTCCAAGGCCAAGGGGAGGGATCACAGACCTCAAATGTCGTTCTTGGGTTTTCACAGTCAGACCCCAGCCGATGAGCAAGAAAGAAACTGTTCTAGGCTTACATGGAAGGATTTCCTTGGCAACTGAGAGCATTTGGAGACTGTAAAAGAATTACATCTAGATTCCCTGCTGTGAAGGTCCCTCTGACTGCTTGTCGATTGAAATATGGTAAAATCCAGATATTAAGGTCCAGATTCTAAATTTGGAAGAATTCCCAATTTATTTGGAAATGGACTGTTTGACCGAATTAGCAAATAAACTTTGCCGGGGTTTAAGCTTCCCAACAACCATTCCCTTTGGAATATCTCACCAGATAAACGCTAGTGAAGTGTCCAGCAGGAACATGGGTGAAAAGTGCAGAATTACTGTAGGGATAAGGTTTGAAAACCCTAATCCCTGAGACAGTTCCCCAAAATATACCTCCAGGATGTAGTCCCATATCTCCAAATTACTGATATCCACGGTATTGTTAATTAGATAAGCAGGGCAATCAGAATACTACATGGGTATTCCATTCCACCTTTGTATGTCGGTCTTCAATCTTCAGATGCAGTATATGTAAAGTTGGTGGATGCCAAGGATGGAGACTTGGAAATACAGTGGCAGATTTACTAAGATTTTGTGTCTGGGATGCATCACTTTTGTGGCACAGCACCAATGTAAAATCATTTTTGTTATTTACTAAGTCATGCAAAGCCACTTAGCATGGCTTGCGTGGTTTAGGATATAAAAAATAACGCTAGTCAGCGCATCACACTGCCTTGCATTCTCATGCATTCTCCCCTGGATTTTGGCATAGTTCCAGATTTACAAACACTTGTAAACCTGAGAATGCGTCAAAATGCTATACAGTTCCCAGGGAGGCATAACGAGGTGAAAAATCTTTCGTTCTACTTGTTACTTCTACTGTCTTTGCATTCTGCATGACACATGGAGAAAAACACTGTTAAGTATTATTTTTGTGCAGTTGGATGCCCCTTCTGGCATAAAAAAAGTCCTGTCTGTAACACAGGCCCCTATCATTCTGGTGCTAGGGTCGCTGTGTAGTTAGTAGGCAGTAAACAGTGCAGCACCGCTAGGAAACAGCAGATATGTGCCCTTTCCTATTTGTAATGGCACATTTCTGCTGACTCCCTTTCATACAACGCACCGCGGCAACTTTAATTGGTGCCCAGTATTCCGTGAAAAATTAGTAAATCTGCCTCATGGTTTCTCTGGAAGAGCAAAACAGGGCAAATAGTGCAGAGTCGGCTGTATTTTCTGCGGATATTTTTGTGGATGTTTGATATCTTATGATCTCACTTCTTCAAAGCAAGACGTTTTTAGAGGAAATCAGTTAGTGGCGAAGAATATCGAAATCTAAAACCAGCCAATGAATGGGTGATGGATACGAACATCAAGGCAGGTGAGAGAGAGGTCTTCTAAAATGTGTCATCTAGTGAATGATGTCAAATTAAGTCTCAAATCACAACGAGACATAATAAAAATAACTCTATATTTAGCTGAAACTAAGTGTCTCTGTTGATGTGAGTACATTTTGATCCTTAAAGGATCAAATAACAAACGCTTAAACAATCTGGATGATCACAAAATCATTTCTGACATTTAATATATATAAAATTAACATTTTGAGATTTCGTCATTTAAAGGCCAAAGCTCCTTAGCGGATTAAACGTGCACTGCTAGACAAAGTTAAGAAATTAAGACAACTATTGTTGTGTTGCGATTATGGTAGTAGGGATAATCCAACTGCTTTATCACTGAAGGCAGTCTGGAAGTAGCTGGCTAACAAGCGTAGGCAAAGCCAATTACACGTGCCTTTCAGTGGAGTTACCTGAACTTTTGGCTTTGTCATTGCTTTTTGCCAATAATGGGCCACATCCAGAAATACTTGTTTTTCCATATGAAAAAATATCATAAAAACAGTGTCATGAGGCATACACATGCATATTCCCTCACACCTGCCTATGTATGTGTCATAATGATATGGCGGCCATGGCGTCACCATGCTTGCATCGCTACACATTCATGCCCACACATTATGATGTGGCACTCATTTTGTTTTCTGATTTAATTTACTGTGCTAAGATGGCAGATGCCCATCTTAGAACTGTAAATTAAAAAGTAGTTACCATTTGTTAAAAAATGTGTGGAGTGGGGCTGGGATTTCAGTTGGAAGCCTCAACGGAGGGAGAGCAAGAAGACATATGCACTTCCATTGAGTGCAGAATGAAGAAGAAAAATGTTGCATCCCAGATTGTAAGCAGTGGAAGGATGCAAGCCATCCTATCAAATAACGACTGTGGTGCACATGAGGTACAAACCCAAGAAGAGACAGGAAAGCTATTGAAAAATAAGCAAACAGATGAGATTGAAGAGCATGCCAGCCAATTGCTAGCATTGGGCTGGTCCAAAATGCACTGTAAGGATTGGTAATGTCAACAAAATGTCCTCAACAACAGAAAGCAGGTGCTAAAAATATCTGAAAATTGTTTTGAGGTTCATCATCTGATCCATCGCCAAAAGCTTTGTGTGCAAGATCATTGTGATGCAGCTGTACTCCACATCACTCAATCTGTTTAGTTCATAAAGAGGTAGCGAATGAAAACGTAAAAGTGACTGAAAGGAACCTAATTTTATGACTTGTTAATTTAAGCAAGTCTTTAAGCAAGTCTAACCAACCAAGCATTACTCAAGTTGGTAAGAGTTACAGCAGAAATGCTTGTTGATAAATCTGCCCCACTTTACTTTTTAAGGCTTAAACTCCTCGCAAATAAGGGAACTATAGCATTCCAAATGGGGGAAGCTGTGTGTTTGGAGAAGCCTGTAAAAGTAATCTAGAGGATCCACTGATGAAGTATGCTTTAATCATCATTTGGACGGATGATTTCTTATCAAGGTCGGACAAGCAAGCCCAGGTCAATGTGAAAACCCGAAAGTGTAGTATGCACTCATGTTCCCACTCTCAGTGGGCTAAAAAACCTAACAGTTTCTGGATGATCAATACAGTGCTAATCAGTATACCCTTGTTAAGCCAGTGTGTTTAAAGCAAGGGCTTATGTGCAATCATCTACGGCAAATAGCCGTCTAGCATATTATTGGTTCTTCGATTAAGATGGACTTGGCGGTGTCTTCATGCCAATTATGCAGTATAGCAACTGAGAAGGTATCACAGGTTCCGTGCCCATAGCCTACGCTGGTGAACTTGAGGCATCATTATTTAAGGGACGATTTGTAGACATTCGGAATTCAAACTATGAATGAAGCAGTTCAATTGTAATACATAGGTCTATCTAAAAAGGTGCGTGTGAGCCCTGCGTGCTTCACTGGCTTGTCAAGTAAATGATTAATGAAGTGTTGTGTGTGAATCAAGGCTCATGTCTGCTTCAGTTTGTTTGATGTAACTTGTGATCCCATGGTGCCTAATTACATATTTGTTTCTTCCGCAGACTCTTCTTTATGATGTGTTTGAGTTAAATTGCAACAAAGGTAAAGGATGGTGGTAAATTAAAAATGCGTCTCTGTGGGGAGGGCCCGTCATTGACATTGTATTTTATATTGTTGTTTAGTATTTTAGATCTTGTGATCCAAGTATATGTTGAAATTATTTTCTCGTAGTTTTTAACTAATGTCTATGTATGATATAATTTGCTGGTGATATTTTTCAGCAATGCTCTAATAGGTTTTCACCTAAAGCAATTCCATACTGTTGGTGAGGCTACTTTGGGTAAATATATTTTTTTCGAAGAATCCCATTGAAAGGTTGGGCACCGAGAGCTAGTGAAGGGGACACATTAGAACTGGGCAAGAGGAGCTAATGGGAAAGATGTTTCAATAACTCAATCAACCCCAAAGTAAGAGATATTTTTAGCAGCTGGGCGCACATAGTTGATGAAGACTGTTATATATATTATCGCCCAGATTTAAGAGGGTCTTGCACCGATGGAAAGTGATGCAAAGCCTCACAAGTGTACTTACTACCCATAGTTAAAATGTACTTTGTGCTGTAAAGGTCCCCCTTTCTCAGTGCAAAAACACCTTTACACTCCATTGTGCTGCTTTGCATCAATGGGTTGCTACAGGAGTAGATCTGCGAAAATACCCATAGATTTTGGTGCAAAGACCTATTTACTAAGATAACCTAATTTGTGCTTAGCGTCAATAACAAACATCTTGAACAAGCATTAAGAGGAGGAAATGTGTTTAATTAACACAAAAAAGGGACACACCTCCTTTATCTAACTCTCACCTACTTGATCCACAGTCGTCCTCTCACCATGACATTACTCCACCAACACTGAAAAGTTATTGGCCAACTCCACACATTCTCTTTAAAGTACCTTGTATATACAAACTCCCAACTCAGATAAGAAACTAGGATGTTCTCTGTGAGGTGGTGATGAAGCTGAAATGAAGGTTTTACATTTATTAACGCTTAACCGTAGTGTGAAATAATCATGTGTGACTTTAACCGAACTAATAAAGATTGTACGGGGACAAAATGTGCCCTCAGAGTAGTTTGCCATCATTTATAAGCGTGCTTTATATAACGTGATGTATTAGAATTGCACTAATCCGACATAATCGTAAACGTGTGCTATGATTTGCTTGTTTGAAACATTTTAGCTTAGCATTACTTTAGTGCAGGCTTCGGCCTAGTTGCCTGATCTCACGGTTTAGATGCTCGTATTTTCACAATGTGCTATTAAACGTGTATTTCTGCTTGAAGCTGTACTTTTCCACTGAGATCGTTCACATGCTTATCTTAAGGTTTCGTGCCAGCCTGGCATATTTTCTCTTTACTCCAAGGTCAATCTGCAGGTGCGGACAATGGAAGCTCTGAAAGTGAGTTAATTGGTATAAAATGTTGCAACTTGCGTACCCGTCTCCAAGGATAATGTATGCTTAAGTAAAAGCTTGAGAACTGTTGTTTTTGATTGGACAATTTGAAGCTAACCTATGAACCCTCCAATGGAAGACCCTACTGGATTTGAACTGTTGTCTATTTAAACCAGGTGCACGAGAAGAAAGTAGCCATTACCAGCCCGATACCCGCCATTTTGCAGGACATTGCAGCTATTATGGCCCACCTTGCTGCGACGCCATTTTGAGAGACTTTGATACTTTCTCTAATCGAGAGAAAGAGACTTAAATGATTCTTACCCTAGAGACTTTAACTTTGATTTGTCCCTTTGCATGAAGTAGTAGTTTTACCTTGCCGCCGTGAGGCAATTGCCCCGTCCACCTTGCCCCTTTGCCCCCGTCCCATGCTGATCGAGAAACGGTACCTGTGAGACGAAGACTTCCTTGAATGCTGATTGAAATTGGTAAATATGAAAGGAAATTGTAAAATTGCATTGTGTTTCTTTTAGGTAACCAACTGCTGATTTTGATAAGAGCCCTAGTTAGGAGTTTTCTAAATTAATGTTGCTAAATTGTTTTTGCATGAAGTCCCACATGCCGATGCTAATTTGAGGTTAGATGAGGATTCCTTTTGTCGCACGATGCAATTTGAGACCTTGTTATGCTGACTAAATGTATGCAATTAGCTCATTACAGATTATAGTTCTAGTGATTTGCATTGCTATTATCGAATGCCTTGTTATTCAAATGTTGCATAGATTGCACCTGTTTCGCCGTTATGGACAGCTATTAATGTTCATTTATGTTTATCATTTGGTGTTGAGACACATCTATATTGGGCTAGCTTTGTTAATATAGGGAAATAAATTCACTAACTTTGAATAAACTGGTGTGGTTATTCCTGACTGAAAGGTCAGGGTTCGCCGAAAATGTCTTCTGGATTAATTGTTAAGTGTTATGTTGATCAGGGGATTGCTTATGTTCGTTATTGATTATTGATTTGATTAAATTGACTGACTAAGGGTGGAGAGGGTCCCACTTAGCCAAAAGATTCATCGGCCTAAAGAGCGTCCAAAGTATAGGTAAATTACTAGTACGGAACGCTCTATCAGTAGATGGTAGCAGAGGATGGTTACGTTTTTTGGGACCCCGTACTCTTGAAGTACATGGTGTTGGATTAACGGTTACGCCCTTTGAGACCCCATTCGAGAAGCTGAATTAGATTTTTCTTGGATAAAATAGATTGACAGAATGATGATGGGCTAGGTCCACCGCGACTTTCCCGGGATCTCGGAGCTTGCGAATGGAGAGAATGGAGGTGTGGAATCGGCGTTGACGGTACTAGTGATGGTATGAGTGAAGTTAGGGTTTGCGCTTGCACAGCTTATTGCCGCAGATTGTGTGAGAAGGTTGGGAGGAATTTTTTTCTTTTTAGAGGATAGCGGAGGTGCGACTCCGAGTGTAGAAGTAGGGAAGTCGTCGAACTTCATAGAAAATAGCGGCGGTGCGACTCCGAGTGCGAGAGTAGGGAAGTCGTCGAACTTCATGTGCGTGTGGCGCTTTGTGCATAAAAAGGTCCACGTGGTTGTTGTTGTTGAGGCGGGCCCTGCGAGGTCAAGAGACTCCGGAGTATGTTGTTTTATGTTGTGGTCTGGGCGGTTTAGTAGGTTGATCGGGCGTGGTCAACGAGTCGGTACGTGTGTTAAGGGAGTGAAAGAAACTTCGACTTCGGGCTTTGACAAAATTCTAAGTGCACTAGAATAGATCATTGACAAGTTGAGAGTAGGTCTGCGGGTCAGATTTGCTTGCGAACGTGGGGACCGAGAAAGATGGAATAACTGCCGAGGCTAGTGAAAAATCCCTAAGGTCCTGAAGCGACTGTGTTACCCTTCCTGTAGTAAACCGACAGATCTGTTTTATATTTTTGGTAGCTCGCGATACATGCAAGAAGTTGGTACGAGAGGAGCTGAGTGAAGGAGGACTAGCCGCGAGGCTTTGTCAGCCGCAGTGTGTGTGAGTGTGACGTCACTAGGAGCCGCGCTGGGATAGGTTGGTTGTAGAGAAGGGTCGCGCACGGATTGGACGCAGTCCGTGGGGCTCGATTGGAAGGGGAAAGGCAAGCGAAGAGTATTCCGGGAATAAAAGTCACCTATTGATTACAAATTTTGTGAAATAAAAAGACGAGAAAATGAAATTTTTTAAAGCATTCAAGAGTGCGATGAAGGG
Source organism: Pleurodeles waltl (assembly GCF_031143425.1). Lineage (NCBI taxonomy): Eukaryota > Metazoa > Chordata > Amphibia > Caudata > Salamandridae > Pleurodeles > Pleurodeles waltl. The sequence goes on along the minus strand of NC_090440.1, from coordinate 1,984,641,409 downwards.
GGAGTCTTACATTAAAGCGAGCGTAGGAGAGGAGACGCCGCCCGAGGGCACACCAGCTTACATTGTAATGGAAGAGAAGGGGGTAGCTCCGTGTCTTTGGCTAAAGCAATGGCACAAGTTGACAGAGAAACATGGGAGCGTAGCATTCCCGATCCATGGGACATTCAATATAAGGATCCTAGAGAATTTGAGATTCGCGATGTACGACATGAAGGTACCCCCAAGGCCAGCACAGTTTGAGGCTCTAGCGATTTGGGAACTGATGGCTAGACAGCAACAGCAAAATAAGTTCGAGACTAGGATAAGGAAGGTAGAAAAGACACTAGCGGACGCTAGGTGGGACAATGCACAGAAGGTGTGGAGGTCAGATGTATTGCAGGGGATAAAATAGTTTCCCGCAATTACTAAGGAAGAAGAGGAGACAGGTAAGAAAGCTACCTGTAAGACAAACTGGAGGTGTTCCAAGGATAGAGAGGACGAGGAAAAGTTGAGAAGAGAAGAGGAGTTAGAGGATGAGGAGTTAATCATGCAATTGCTGAACGACCGTCCACCACCTTATGCAGAGAGTGGACAAGGTCCAAGTACCAGTTCTGCCCCTCCGGCACCGGTACAGAACAGTGAAAGTCAGAGTTCAGGAGCATCATCGGGATCTAAGGACCCGAGTTTGCTGTTCACCCCACAGATACCGCAGGTTAGGAGAATATATCCAGATGTGCCCATACTGAAACCAGCAGAAAATTATCAGCCGCAGGTCCCAAGGTACTACAGCAGTGACAACAGTACGGGAATGATTCTAGATCCAACCGCAATGGGAGGACAGAATGGTCACAACCCAACACTGGCACAAGCTGAATCAACCCAGTTTTTGATGCCTCAAAAGCAGATGCAGGGGGGAAACGCACATGCTCAGATGACGGGGAGTCAGATGGGCATGCCGGCAATGATGACCCATAGTGTGGGAATGAACATGTCTCAGAACATGGGAAATGGACAGAACCCAGACGCGATATCACTACCCATTACTGTAGGTCCACCGGTACCTTTGTACAGTCAGCCTAACTTAGGAATGAGCGGTCAGGGATCAATGCTGCAGAGTGGGACAGAAAGGAGGTGCATAGAAAACACTCCAGGGATAACTCCGATAGCGGTTCAACCAACTGGACCCGGATCCTTGATGGAGTTTAGTCCCGTATGTGCTCAGTCAACGCTGGTGAGGTCGAGTCCCCCACTGATAATACCTTTGTCATCAAATACTGAAAAGTTGCCGCAACCATCAATGGCAGTTGATGTGAATGCTACACTGATGGGGTTGAATGCGCAACAACTGACACAGTGGTTCAACAGTCTGAATTCCACACAAAGCTCAGCCAGTGGGAAGGGAGAAGATTATATGAATAGGGTGAGGTTGAATATGGAAGCACAAGAATTGGTGGAAGGGACTATGGGTGTGTATAGGTTAGAGTCCTACTCGGAAGAAGAGCTGAGGTATCTATGTCCCAGGATTACGAAGGAAGTGAACAAGGTACATAAAAGCTTGCAGGAAATAGCTGACAAAAACGGGGTTGACATAGACAAGACAAAACACTTGAGCAGAAGCTACAGGTTGGATTTTGGGACCACAGATTTTGAACACATGAGGTCAGCAGGCATGAAGGCGCACCTTAGAGAATTGCTGCAGAGTGCACAAGTGTGGAGGTGTTTAGACAAGTGGGAAAGCAGGTGGGTAAAGAGAAAGGAAAAGAGGAGGGACAGTGCTACAGAGCACAATGAGAAAAGACCACAGAGTAGCGAGGCAGTAACCATGTTACCAATGAGGGAGACAGCAGGGGGAAAATTAATACATGTACCATGGCATAGAAGCGACATTCAGTCTTTTACGGACGATTTTCCCAAACTGAGAGAGAAGCCGATTGAATGGTATCAACAGACTGACAGGTTTGTGAAGCTTGCAAAGTGTCTCTGGGAAGACCTGAACACTCTCTTTGAGATTGTGGTTCAGGCAGATTTGTGGGAGGATTGCAAAAGAGCTGTAGGTTGGCCGACAAGTGAACCGGAGAGAGACAGGGATACGGGTGCACCATCACCTATGGTGATGAGCTTGTACTATAAGGTGATTGAGCATTTGAAGACGAAGGTTGCCGCGAAAAATGTGGATTGGCAGAAGATTGATCGAACTGCCCAAGAAGCTAAAGAGTCGATTCATAGTTACTATGAGAGGTTGCTGAAGGCGTTCAAGAACTACAGTGGCACGGAAACAATAGAGGCGAAGGACATGCTTCATTTTGTGTTCAGATTTGTGGAAGGGCTGAGACCAGAGATAAGTCAGATGATAAAGTCGCATTTGATTTGTTGGCAGTCGAAACCTATTGATGAAGTATTGAATTATGCGAAATACTGTAGCGACGAAATTGAAGTGAAGCAGAAAAGGTTGAAAGAGAAGGTGATGATGATGCAGCTTAAAGCAGCTCAGACAGGTTTGCAAGGTCTGCAAGGGTTGCAAGGGTTCCAACAGCAGGTACCGCAACCGCAGCCGCAGTTACAGGGAAACATGGCGTTTCAGCCACAGGCGAGAGGCAGAGGAGGTTTTGTGAATAATGGTCCGGATTTGAACACTGTTGTGAATGGTGTGCAGGCAATGAAGAAGGTGATGCCGTGTCACGTGTGCGGAATAGTCGGTCATTGGAAACGCGAGTGCCCGATGGTGGTGCAGGAAGGTGCAGGTGCAGGTGTTGGTCAGCAAAACAATGATGTCAATGCATTTCAGACAATGAGGGGACCGAAAATGAGAGGTCCAAATCCAAATTTTCAGACCGTAAATCAGCTGCAGGGGTTACAGCCCATGCAGCTGCAGCAGATGCAGATGCCTCGTATGCAGATGACGCAAATGCAGCCAATGCAACAGCAGTTACCCATGGTACCTAATCAGCAAATGCAAATACCCTTGGCACCAATGAGTCAGCAGCAAGTGATGGTTCCTCCACAGGTCTCGGGTCAGGTAATGAGTACAAATGGCACCGTACAACAGTTCCCACTACACAGTGAGAGTGGAATAGACAATGTGTGGGAGAGTGAAAGTTCAGGAGAGGAGGGAGATTGTGTGCTTGCAGCATCCTTGGAAGTTGATCAAAAGGGTCCGTACGTGGAGGGAAGAGTAATGAGTCATCGTGTCTCATTCCTGGTTGACACAGGAGCAACACGTTCAACTGTTAAGAGCATTGAAGTACCAAATTTGCCACTCTCGGGGAGGACAGTTCAAGTGGTGGGAGTAGCAAACAGGCACCTGACAAACCCAATTACAGATCCGGTACCAGTCAGCATTGGTAACTATCAAGGGTTACACCAATTTGTGGTATGTGACTCAAGCCCGATAGCACTGTTAGGGAGAGACCTATTGTGTAAATTGGGTTGTTCGATTATGTGTTCGAACGAGGGAATAAAAATACAGACGAGCAGTGATGGGGAAGAAGAGGACAGTGTAGAGGGGGATGAGATGGAAACTGTCGATGAAGATTATCCTCTGATTTGTCTGTTCCCGATGATAACTGAAGAAGATATTCCAGCTGAATTACGGGAAACAGTCGGAAAGGAAGTGTGGGATATGACAGGGAAAGAGGTGGGATTGATGAAAGGAGTGGAACCAGTGAAAGTGACTGTGAAACCCAATGCAATCTTTCCCCAGACCCCACAATACCACATGGACCAAGACACCCTCATGAAAGTTGCTCAACTCATAGATGAATTTGTAAAACAGGGAGTACTGAAAGAAGTGTTAAGCAGCCCATGTAATTCACCAATCATGGGACTAATAAAGCCGAGTGGAAAGGTCCGACTCGTGCAGGACTTGAGGAAAATAAATGACATCATAGTCAAATGCTGCCCTGTCGTACCAAACCCAGCTGTGATAATGTTTCAAGTCCCTTGCGATGCCGAGTGGTTCTCAGTCATTGACTTGTCACAAGCATTCTTTTCGGTGCCTCTTCATGAGGACAGCCAATTTCTCTTTTGTTTCAAATTCTTAGACAGAGTGTACAGTTGGTGTCGAATCCCTCAAGGGTTTTCTGAGTCACAGTCAATATTCAATCAGATTCTAAAGAAAGACTTGGAAGCATTAGAATTGCCATTCGAGTCAACCCTAGTACAGTACATCGATGACTTACTGATTGCATCAAAGACAGAAAGTGGCTGCACAGCCGATACCATTGCTCTGTTGAATCATTTGGGAAGGAATGGACATAAGGTGTCTCCTTCCAAATTGCAGTTCTGTCAGAAGAAAGTGAAATACTTGGGTCACCAGATAGAGAAAGGGTCAAGGAGAATTATGAAGAAAAGAATAACGAGTGTACTTCAGATGAGTCCACCAAAGACAAGGAGGGAGGTGAGGAAGTTTTTGGGAATGGTGGGCTACTGTCACCAGTGGATTCCCAACTTCTCGACTCTAGCAAAGCCTTTACTGAAGTTGACCCAGAAGGATGCCTTGGATCAAATTGAGCTGAAAGGAGATGAGATGGATGCTTTTGTTGAATTGAAAGAATGCATGTGCAGGGCTCCAGCTTTAGGTATGCCTGATTACACAAAGCCTTTCACATTGTTTTGTTATGAACGTGATGCATGTTCTTTGTCTGTCTTGACTCAAGCCCATGGTGGCATAAACAGACCAGTAGCGTATTTTTCAGCTACGTTGGATCCGGTCGCAGCAGCACTTCCAGGGTGTTTGCGCGCCGTAGCAGCAGTTGGTATCAGCCTCACTCAGAGTGAAGGAATAGTGATGGGACACCCAGTTACAGTCATGGTCCCTCACTCAGTTGAGATACTTTTGACCCACTCCCGAACGCAACACATGACTGGAGCAAGACTCACAAGGTATGAAACGATAATTCTGGGCTCACCGAATGTGCAGCTGAAAAGGTGCACTACGCTGAATCCAGCAACCTTGCTTCCCGGTGAAAATGCTGAAATTGAGGACGCTGAAGACATCGAGCATGACTGCCTTCAGGTGACTGAATTTTGCACCAAACCCCGACCTGATATTAAGGATACTAAGCTTGATGAAAATGACCAAATTGTTTTTGTTGATGGTTCATGTCTAAGAGATGGGATGGGAATTTTGAAAGCAGGATATGCTGTATGTACTGTAACAGGTGTCTTGGAAGCGGCCTGGCTTCAAGGAGTCTATTCTGCACAAGTAGCAGAACTCGTAGCCCTTACAAGAGCATGTCAACTGTCTGCATTGATGAAAGTCACCATTTACACTGATAGTCAGTACGGGTTTGGGATTGTGCACGACTTTGGACAACTATGGTCACAGAGAGGTTTCCTGACTTCGTCAGGATCCCCAGTAAAAAACGGGGAGAGAATAAGGGAATTGTTACACGCCATTCAAATGCCAGCCGAAGTTGCAGTGGTAAAGTGTAGTGCTCATACAAAAGGACAGGACTATGTTTCTCTGGGAAATGCATATGCGGATCAAGTCGCAAGATTTTGTGCCTTGAACTGTATATTACTCAGAGATGAATGGAATTCGATAAGTGAACCAGAACTCGAACCAGCTGAAGCATTTGCCTTGAAGGTCGTAGATACAATAGATGAACTAAAAGCATTACAGAATAACGTCAGGGAGGACGAAAGAGATTCCTGGATTAAATCACAATGTATAAAGAGACCAGACGAATTATGGGTTTCAAATGAGGGAAAATTTGTTTTGCCAAATAGTCTCTTATCACAGCTTGCGCGGTTCTATCATGGGCAAGCTCACCTAGGGAGAGATGCCATGATACGATTGTTCAAAACTGACTGGTTTAACCCCAGATTTCGTCAAGCTGCAGAAGCAGTTTGCCATCGATGTGTCACTTGCCAGCAGATGAACCCAGGAAAGGGAACAGTTGTGAACACGAGCCACATTGGCAGAGCCAGTGGCCCATTTAGCAGAATGCAGATGGACTTCATTGAGATGCCTGTACATGGAGGTTTGAAGTATGTGTTGGTGATTGTGTGCATTTTTTGTCACTGGATTGAGGCATACCCCACACGTAGAAATGACAGCCTTACAGTTGCAAAGCTATTGTTGAGGGAGTTAATACCACGTTTCGGATTCCCGATCTCTTTAGAATCAGATAGGGGAAGTCACTTCAATAACGAGGTGATAAAGTTACTTTGCGAAGCGCTGAACATTGAGCAAAAACTGCATTGTAGCTATCGCCCTGAAGCCTCAGGACTGGTGGAGCAGATGAATGGTACACTGAAATCAAGAATGGCGAAAATATGTGCATCGACAAATTTGAAATGGCCTGACGCATTGCCCTTGGTGCTAATGTCAATGAGAAACACCCCTGATAGAAAGACTGGATTGTCTCCACACGAAATTCTCATGGGCAGGGCTATGAGACTTCCTGCAGTTCCCGCAAACGCGCTTTTGAATATTACAGATGATATGGTGTTAGACTACTGCAAGGGTCTGGCTGACGTGGTTCACTCTTTCTCTCACCAGGTGGAAGCCACCACCTTGCCACCGATCCAAGGTCCAGGACACGCACTGAAAGCAGGTGACTGGGTCGTGGTAAAGAAGCACGTAAGGAAGTCGTGTCTGGAACCCCGTTGGAAAGGCCCTTTCCAAGTGATCCTGACGACAACTACCGCTGTGAAGTGTGCAGGAGTTCCCAACTGGATTCACGCCAGTCACACAAAGAAAGTGTTGTGTCCCACAGATGAGGAAGTTGAAGCGCTGAAACTACCAGTGCCTGATAAAACAGTGCTGAGCGCTGAGACAGAGCAAAATCAAACTGAAAGCGAACAGGCAGAAACGGAAGAGAGAGAGATATTCTCTGAGGACGAAGAGACCAACTCGCTTGGGGGAGACCAAGGAGAAAGTTCAGACAGCGACGAAGCAGCTGAAGGTGACAAAGAACCTGAAGCAGCTGAGGGTAGCAAAGAGCCTGAAGCAGCTGAAGGTGACAAAGAGCCTGAAGCAGCTGAAAGTGATAAAGAATGTGAAGAAAGTAATGGTGACGAAGGGCTCGAAAAAGGTGAAAAAGAAGGAGAGCCTGATCAGAGGAGGGCTTTCCCAGAAGCAGACAATAGAGAAAAAGAAAAAGAGAACGTGATTGATTCCCCAGAAGGAGGGGACAAGGCAGAACAGAACGAAACAGTTCAAGCTTCCACAGAAAAGATCGCAGGTCCATCAAATGGACACGGTGCAAAGAGGAGACTAAGTATATCGCCAATAAAACAAAGGACTAAAGAAAGTTTGAACGACGGAGAAAGGCCAAAAGTGAAAGAGAAAAGAAAGGAAGTGACTGTCGTGGTACCATCCTCAAGTGAAGGAAAAGACTTGGCTAAAGAGGAAAGTACCAGTGAGGCAGAATCGAAAAGAGAAGCAAAATTGAAAAGGAAAAGGATACCAAACAGGAGATATTCCGGTCCAGAATGGGTATATGCAGTCAATGACGATTGGACTGACGAATTTGTATCTCTTAGCCTCGAGAACGAAGAAGAAGAGATACCAATAGAAAAGAAAAGTTTTATGGACTCTGTCGATTGAAAGGGTAATAAATGACATTGCTTGCTACAATCTAACGTGATACAACCAGCTGAGACATTGCTAAACCGGATAAGACACTTGCTGAACTGATAAAAGACTGAGTTATTGCCGAATTGAGACAAATGCTGCTAACCGATAAGTGACTGGCCTCTTGAAGAAAACTGTGTGAACATTGCGCTCGTTCAGCTTTGTAACTGAATTGCTAAATAGTTTCTTTATAGGTGCTTCTAGCTCTCTGATTCTATACAGATCATGACGCAAAACAGTAGAAAGAAATATTGTAAATATGTGTGTGTAGGCTTGGTAATTGCATGTGTACTAATAATAATGGCAATTGTGCTTGGAATGCATGGTAAGGGTGAGAATGAGAAAATTGATGCTTCTACTTTTGCTCCTGTTACTGTTACTGAACTAACCGCATTGAAAAGACTAGAATTAGATGAGAGACACTTGCATGATAAGAAAGAACTTTCGTATAATGTTTTCTATCGCTTGCTAACAGAATATGTTGAGACTATGGATGCGAAAGATTGTTATGTGTGTACACAGATACCGACATCGGTAAAGGAAGGGGTGACTTATCACCACATGCCTCTTACATACGGGATTACATGTAGTATAGTAATGTCTAGGTTTTATGGTCAGACTAACATACAGTATTTTTACTCAAATTATGATGTTACCTTTGCATACGTTCCTATAATAGCGCAGCTAAGCCAGATTGCTAAAGATTGGGATGCTAAAATAATGAGGGAATTTTTCGAGCCAATGCAACCTTTTGAAACGGCTCACGCTCATAGGGAAAACCTTACCTGCTCGCTATCTGCAGTAGAAATAAGCTTTTTAGATCGCACAGATGATAGAAGGGCACAAATGAATGCGAAATTAGAAAAAGAGCTACATAAGAGGACTTCAGTAGATAATTATGATTTTGCCGCAATAAAGACACAAGGGAGAATAGCTTTAGATGCTTGGCATGTAGGGAAATTTTGTATATATCGAGGTGAATCTTATTATGATAACATTTTCGTAGGAGCGAGTGAGTGTAAACATACGTTTATCTTTAAGGCCAAATGGACATTCATGATGAACGGACTTGACCCTGTCATTCCAGGTGTATATTACATTTGTGGGTATAATGCCTATTATCGTCTTCCAAAGGGATGGTGGGGGAGATGTTATTTGGGTATAGTGTTCCCAAAGGTTTATCAACTGGATGACCTATCGATGATTCAAAAGACATCTGGATCCCATCGTATCCAGAAAAGAGAGACCGCAGCTGCTGTGGTAGGAGATATATTTGGAGCCATGATTCCTTCGTTGGGAGTTGTGCTGAATTCCATCAAGATAAGAAAGTTGTCTACTATAGTGGATAACATGTTGACAAAGTTTTCAGGTGCTATAATCCTGATAGATGCTGAACTTGCAGCGGAAAGAGCTATGACTCTTCAAAATAGGCTTGCTTTAGACATTCTTTTAGCAAAGGATGGCGGCGTTTGCAAAATGCTTGGTGCACGACACTGTTGTACGTATATTCCAGACAATAGTGTGAAGATTAAAACTATGCTTGCTAATCTAACAAAAGAGAGTTCAGATTTGAAGGAACTGAAAGAACCAGGAGTGTGGGAGAAGGTTGGAAAAGGACTTGCTTCAGTGGGAAATTGGATTGGGGGAATTTGGAATGGAATATTGCTAAAAATAATACAGGGAATTCTAATAGTTCTAATTTGCATATTTGGAATTTGGGGAATAAAAAGGGGAATAATAATGATTATGGAAAGAATTAGAAGAAGGAAGGAAGAGAAAATAATGAAAAGAATGGCAGAAGAATATAAAGCGAAAACTAGGGGAATTAAAAGGAAAAGGGAACTGACAGAATTTTAATGGAATAAAATTTGTGGGCATGGTTTAGTGTGATGACAAGTAGTCATCAGAGGAGGGATTGATGAAGCTGAAATGAAGGTTTTACATTTATTAACGCTTAAACGTAGTGTGAAATAATCATGTGTGACTTTAACCGAACTAATAAAGATTGTACGGGGACAAAATGTGCCCTCAGAGTAGTTTGCCATCATTTATAAGCGTGCTTTATATAACGTGATGTATTAGAATTGCACTAATCCGACATAATCGTAAACGTGTGCTATGATTTGCTTGTTTGAAACATTTTAGCTTAGCATTACTTTAGTGCAGGCTTCGGCCTAGTTGCCTGATCTCACGGTTTAAATTCTCGTATTTTTCCAATGTGCTATTAAACGTGTATTTCTGCTTGAAGCTGTACTTTTCCACTGAGATCGTTCACATGCTTATCTTAAGGTTTCGTGCCAGCCTGGCATATTTTCTCTTTACTCCAAGGTCAATCTGCAGGTGCGGACAATGGAAGCTCTGAAAGTGAGTTAATTGGTATAAAATGTTGCAACTTGCGTACCCGTCTCCAAGGATAATGTATGCTTAAGTAAAAGCTTGAGAACTGTTGTTTTTGATTGGACAATTTGAAGCTAACCTATGAACCCTCCAATGGAAGACCCTACTGGATTTGAACTGTTGTCTATTTAAACCAGGTGCACAAGAAGAAAGTAGCCATTACCAGCCCGATACCCGCCATTTTGCAGGACATTGCAGCTATTATGGCCCACCTTGCTGCGACGCCATTTTGAGAGACTTTGATACTTTCTCTAATCGAGAGAAAGAGACTTAAATGATTCTTACCCTAGAGACTTTAACTTTGATTTGTCCCTTTGCATGAAGTAGTAGTTTTACCTTGCCGCCGTGAGGCAATTGCCCCGTCCACCTTGCCCCTTTGCCCCCGTCCCATGCTGATCGAGAAACGGTACCTGTGAGACGAAGACTTCCTTCAATGCTGATTGAAATTGGTAAATATGAAAGGAAATTGTAAAATTGCATTGTGTTTCTTTTAGGTAACCAACTGCTGATTTTGATAAGAGCCCTAGTTAGGAGTTTTCTAAATTAATGTTGCTAAATTGTTTTTGCATGAAGTCCCACATGCTGATGCTAATTTGAGGTTAGATGAGGATTCCTTTTGTCGCACGATGCAATTTGAGACCTTGTTATGCTGACTAAATGTATGCAATTAGCTCATTACAGATTATAGTTCTAGTGATTTGCATTGCTATTATCGAATGCCTTGTTATTCAAATGTTGCATAGATTGCACCTGTTTCGCCGTTATGGACAGCTATTAATGTTCATTTATGTTTATCATTTGGTGTTGAGACACATCTATATTGGGCTAGCTTTGTTAATATAGGGAAATAAATTCACTAACTTTGAATAAACTGGTGTGGTTATTCCTGACTGAAAGGTCAGGGTTCGCCGAAAATGTCTTCTGGATTAATTGTTAAGTGTTATGTTGATCAGGGGATTGCTTATGTTCGTTATTGATTATTGATTTGATTAAATTGACTGACTAAGGGTGGAGAGGGTCCCACTTAGCCAAAAGATTCATCGGCCTAAAGAGCGTCCAAAGTATAGGTAAATTACTAGTACGGAACGCTCTATCAGTGGTGCTCTCTCTCACTCGCCCCATCTGAGACACAATGGCTAACAGATTTAGCTTATGTCCTCCAATTACCTGCTCCATCATTGAGAAGTAAATATTTCCATCGACAATATCAAGTGAAAAGGACTGAACAGCCACTTTACAATTGGCAGCACCCCTGTATTAGCATACTTCGCCCATCACACCCCCTCTCCTACACAGTGTCAGCACACACCCACTTAATCCTTACCTGTGATTGCTGAAGGAGCTCTTTTCAGACTAAAATCTGATGTGTTTGTTATCAGGGACCTATTGCAATTAAAACGAAAATGCTGAGATGTATAGAACTATATTTTCCTGACTTATGCTAAACTAGACGTTAGCTAGGCCTTGCCTACATTTGATAACAATATGGCTGCTGCTTCATAATAATTGTTTGCTTATATTGCTCATTGACACCGCACGCAGTAAAATGTGGCTGTTTGTTGTGAAGTGGCATGTTATTCTTGAAGTACTCCAGAGGAAGCCATCAGATATTTTTCAAGGTTCCTCCCGTTCTGCACATTGTAGTTTATTAATTAAGAGTCTCTCAATTCTGCATGCAACAAGATTTTTTCTGACATTTCCAGTGACATTAGATCAGAAGGGGCATACTTATTGTTCATTTGGGCGGATAGTGCTAGGATGGTGGCATTATGTGGCGTTTTATAATGCTGAACTAGGATTTTCTATTGTATTGCTACATTTGCTGACCTCATGCTGACTGCGATTTCTATTCCATTGATCTCTATGGTGACAATTACTATAAAAGACCCTCAATTTGGGGGTGAGCCCAACTCTGTACTCGGGAAGCTGCTCAATTCTTTATCGATTTACTGTGCATATGACTTAGTATATTTTACAGATTTTGCTTGATGCTGCATCCACTTTAAATGCTAAAGAGGCTTCATGGCAATTGATTTTGAGTTTTATGACTCATTATTTGAGACTGAAAATATTTTGCCTTCTGTGCTGCACTTTAATTTTTAATAAACCTTTATGGTTTCCCCTGTTTACTGATCTTGAGCTTCCCTTTTGAGGCAGTCTTATTTATTGATTGTAAATTGAAAAAAGGCGTCCTCAACTATTCTTTAAAACTACACCGTCCCCGACCCAAGGCCATTTCATCACAATCGTGCAGTTTAACTAAGAGATAACATATAGTAATAATGTCTGGACAAAGCTTTCACCTCATTGGTACCGGTTTAATGTTTGGCTACTGAAATTAGCAGCTGGTGAGTTACCAGTTAACCTTTGCAAAGGGGCTGTACCGCGTGCAGACTTTTTTAATGTAGGCACTTTGATAAGTTTGAGCTAGAAACACATTGTTATTGTTGAAATCTGTAAACTATCCATAATTATGTAGAAAAGACTGTGGCTCTATAGTAGCATAATTCCTGTGGCCATAATCATTCCCAAAGGAATGGATGCTTTTTTCCCCAACCCATTTTATTGATTTTCATATAAAGATCATGCATTTACAGGCAAAGGATAGATTATAACAGGCATTACCATGAGGGTGCATTATTTTGCATTGTATGTTGAAGCTATCACTTTGGATAATCACATAGCGTCAAAATATCTAGAATTGGAGAAATGCTACTGCATCAAACAGAAAATCAAAAACAAAACTGCTGGGCGTGGGTACGCATGGGAGGCTCCTTTTGCAGTTTTACCGCGGGAGATAGGCCACATTGGCAGCCATGTCTCCTGAACCTTAATTGGAGAGTCAAGAGCCAGTGCCTGAGAGGTATGTCTAAGCCTTCGAGGAAATAGCAGAAAGTGTGAGGGTTTAGTGCAGTGCGAGGCTTGTATAAGCCCTCAGAGTGGTGAACAAACATCTGGATGCCCTTTTGTGTAAATACTTGGGTACCAGTGTTATTGCATGAGTTTGGCGTGTTCGCTTTTCTTGGCAGTGAAAAAGTCCCTTTATGGTGGGGTCGCAGGGAACTGATTCACAAAGACTCACAGCTTAGTTTGAGTTTGCCGTAGGCCTGTTTCCAGCAACATATGTGCACCAATGGAAGTTTGCAGCGCGAGGCTCTTAACCACAACTTTATAGTCTCTCACTTCAAAGCTCTAGTGAAGGCTGTGTCTCAGTGTTTTTCGTGAAGTATTGCACAGAGCTTCTCACAAAGTTTCACGGAAAGCTTGGTCTTCTAACCGGTATGACTGCATCTGGCAGGTGGACACTGGAGTGAGAACTTCTCCCATGCCACGCAGGCCTTCGATGGGTATGATCTGAGAGAGTTTTACTGAGGTAGTCTGTTAAGGTAAATTGTGTCTGGAGGACGGACTGGGCAGTCTAGGCGTACGTGGACATCTTAGGCACTGAAACAGAAAGAGTACTTAACTCCTTCTTTCTTGGGTGCCACACACACCAGATATCTCTGAGTGACCAATGGTGGAGACAATTTGCGAGTGTTGCGAGCAGCTTGGGTATTTTGTAGGGGTGAGCAGGAACAATCAAGGGCCCCATCTAAAGCAGAGTTAAAAATACAACCAAAAATATCTAGGGGGCGTCCAATCATGGTGTGACTGCATTAGAGATGCCATGTAACAGGCCTGGTTCGAGTTGTGAGCATAAATTGAGCCAAGTATCAAAGTTAAACTGTGACGGCACCTCTTGGTCAGTGCATATCCGCCTTCTAGGTCGACGCATGAGTCTCTCATATAAAAGGGGACCTCTGCGTAAATCCAAATTGTAGCACCCCTCTCCCGTGTAGTAGGGGTAAAGTGTGCTAATAATTTGGCCCCTCACCTGCCACACAAGGCCACAATTTCAGCATTGTTTAGATGGGTTTCCTGGAGGAATGCCGGGTGCACCCCTTAGCACTTCAACTGTGACCAGATTTGGTAAAACTTTTTTGCCCCTCCTGTACACTGGACATTCCAAGTGAGAAGTGTGTATTTTCCTTAAGTTGGAAGGGTGGTCATGGTGGATCGGAAGTTTACAGGAATAAAAGTGACCTTAGGAGGTAAAAACACTATCTGGTGGGGCAACGAAAAAAATGAGGTAGTTGGCGCACGCACAGTATCATCATGCAGTGACCAAGCATACCCTCATGGAGCTCAAGCAATAGGGCCAATGGCAAAACAAGCATCTTGCCAAGAACGAAGAAACCAACTATCTTGGTGGAACTGCAAGCACAGGTCAGGGAAATAAAGGAAAGAAGTAAGAAAACAAGAAGGTGGATCTCAAGAACCATGTTGCCCAGTTGTCGGTAGCAAGTGTGATATAGTGCACGGGGGCAGTGATGCTACATTTTATTGTTATATATTAGGATATATGTGCAGCAGAATGCGGTGTATTGGAATCCATAAATGGTAGAGCCAGACAGTAGGGGGGTAAAAGCAGCACAGGATGGCAGCTAGTCAGTGAATCCTGTTCTGAAGATTTTGCCTGTGTTGGTAGGTAATGGCAGATGTGTGGCAGGGTGTATTAGGAGAGCGAGGGGTCGGTAGCAGAGCAGAAAGGCGGGAAAGAGCAGTATGTTAGAATGCTGGATAACGGTGTGCAGTCAAATCAAGTTGCCCACTGATTGTGGCGTGACTTTGGGAGCCACATTGAAGTCTTGTATGGACAAGATCTCACGAGAGACCTCTCAAGAGGACAGATCTGTTGTGCACCTCTCTAGGTTTCGTAGCATAGCTGCTGTCTTGATGGCTGATCGGCGATCTGCCTGCATCTGGGCTTGGTAAGGCAGATTATCAGTGCTGCGCCATGATCGAGGCCTAGACATACAGTGACTTTGGCGTGGTCTCTGTTCATTTGTGTGAGTAGATTGGTCTCTCTTACCCATAACATTCATCAATCTAGAATTGAGCTTTGACAGGGTTAGTAAAGTACTATGGGCCAGGTTTATCAAGGTTTTGTGTCACCCTTGCACCACACAGAGGGGTGCAAGGGTGATGCAAAACCTAAATGAGATTTATCAAGCCACACAAGGCCACCATGCGTGGCCCTGCATGGCTTGATAAATCTAAAGTAACACAAGGAAGTACAATTCGATGCCTTGCATTACTCTGCAGCAGGGAGCCATTCCATGGTTGGAGCATAGGTGTTTTGGTGCATTCCCAGAATTACCTTTAGTGATAGACCTGGGAATGCATCAAAATGCTACGTCTCCCCAGGTGGGGTGTATCAAAGAGAAATGTCCCCTCATTTTTCCCTCTTTCTGTGTGTGCTGCAGCACACCTAGAAGGAGGCAAATGCCTCTCAAGATTGTTTTTGAGCAGGAAGATGTTCCTTTCTGCAAAAAAAACAATCCTGCCTACAATGTAGGCATCCTTGCACTATGACGCATGGGTACCTGCATTGGTGCAAGTCAGCCAAAAGTGTGCCAGCGCTAGGAAAGGACAGAAATGCCCTGTACTATTTCACACAGTGTAACAAGTTGGCTTGCTGCATTGTGCTGCTTGAAAGAATGATAAATCTACCCCTATGTGTTGTCCTTGTGTACTACTTTTAGAGGGAAGGAGAACGAGAGAGCATAACTTCGTGACAAGCCCTGAAGTCCTTCTTTCATGGCCATGAGTGATTGAAAAATGGAAAATCTGGACACTCCCTCCACTATAGGGTGTCAGTAGCTGGCTAGCTGCAGTATATGGTCTAGGTCTCTGTAGTTTAAGACTTTGACCTCAATCTGACGGGGAGAGGCTCAAGGGGCAGGTACTCTGACTGAGACTCTGTGGACATGATCTGACACATATCTGGAGGAGAAACCTTGCAGGGCAACAGCGATTGTAGCTAGTGTTCAATGTAGAGTGTAGAAATTGTACCCGCCAGTCTCTCAGGCAAACCAATGATTTGGAGAATATTTCAGTGTGGTCTACCCTCCGTGTCCGGAGAGCACTGATCCATTATTCTGATCCAGTTAGTGAGTTCCTGCAAGCTGGCTGTTATCCACATGTTGTGGATGAATGTCTTTGAATGCTTGCTACGTAGCTGTGACTCTTTCTTTAGTCTTTCTGTGGTCTTCCCGGAGCAGGTTGAGGCCAATAGATCATGTCAGTAGTGCATCAATTGTAGCCTCCATCGTTCAAGTGTCTTGCACCACAGTAAGTATAAGGTCTAGCTTATCGGGACAAGAGTGGTCGAGGGTGTTGGTTCTGGTCCTGCTGAGGTACAAGACGAAGGGTAGAGCTTGCCGTGGGGTTTTTGCCCTGGATGGTGCGAGTAGCCATTGCCATGGTCTTAGTAGAGTGAGACTCTCCATCAATATCACCACAGAGAAATGGTCATCAACATGCATCACGCTGCAAATGGGAGGCTCAGCCGGGTTCAGTGGTGTATGGAGGCCTTGGAGGGTGGATGGTTTCTGTACCTCAAGTGCACAGTCTGCAAGGCACTCCCCCCAGGAGAAGATGGGTGTCACCACGAGCAGCTACAGGCATAAGCAGGTTTGTGTGCAATCATAGGACCAAAGATTATTAATAGACAGTGGTCACTGAGTCCATTCTAGGAGAGTTCTGCAGGGGTAGGTTGAAGCCACAAAGCATCACTTAGTGAAGAGGTAACTGTCTGCACTCAAGGTTTAGCTTAGACGTTCATTCTCATCAGTGTAGCAATGTGCAAGGTTCTGTCAAGAGCAAATGTAAAGTAATGGGACTGTTCCACCAGAGGGACAGTGGAGGGGGAGCAGTGACTCCTGGCACTCAAGATGAGGCTGCAAGCTGTCCCAGAGCCTAAACTGTCTTCTTCAACTGCCACATCTTTCCCCAAATTCAGTCAGTGTCTAGTACACCTAGGGAGTATAGGCATCAAGATCTTCTCACAGTGGGTTCACCATTCTAGCCCCAGTATCTGATTCAGGCCCGACTCTGCTTGTGCAAATGAAGCAGGTGGTCTGATAATTTAGGACATGGTGCTTAGGTCCTGCAGTCCAGCATTAGTGTAGGGTGGGAGTGGTCCTGATCGGTGGGCAGCACTCTGGGCCCTCACCGTGTCCTACTCCAAGACAGCAGAGTAGTAGGAGTTTAGGTGCGCCTTGGATTGCTTGGAGTGTGACCTGGTGGAGCAAGAAGCCAGCAAGTGACCTGGTATGTTGAGCAAGAGCTTGATGTGAGTGGGGGAAACCACTGTGGTTCTCAGTAGAGGGAGGCTGCGAGTTAGGAGAAGGAGCGTCCTCCTGCTCAGCCCTCCTCCAAATCCAACTGGCTAGTGTAGGACTGGGAAAAAAAGTCTGGATGTTTAGAGAGGAGGCTTAGTAGGCCGTCGTCACAAGGTCCAATGTGCTGAGTGAGCTCCTTATACCAGTGGAGGATGCTGCCGTAGCAGTCAGGGGCCCTCACTTAACGCCATCAGAGCCTCTCCCCCACAGCAGGGGCATTCATCTCATCAGTACTAGAGGGGGTCCGGGGCCCCTCAAGAGAAAGGATGATGTTTGCAGCCCACTGCACCCAGGCTATGTGAAGTAGCACCGATCACTGTGCTACTTGGAGCTTGCACTTAGCATGCAGCACTGGGGGCCTGGCCGAAAAATAAGACTCAAACACAGTTTATAGTATTATTGGGCTGTGGTACCGGTGGTGTCTAAACTCCTCTCCCCCCCCCCCGGCTGCGCCCTTTTTAATTTACCACAGCCCTTGTGACCATGGGTCTGCACCAACACACCCGCGCAGTGGGTGAACACATATAAACCCCCCTTTCAATCCTGCTTGTGTCCTGTGTGCATGCCAGTTTCATCACTGGCATACACTACATTCATCTCCCATTTTAATAAAGTGTAATAAGGCTCAGAAGAAAACAAAATCCTAACTATGATACATACATTTCAGAACAAACAAACTTCATCTCATTGGCCAACCCCCTGGGTGTGTCTACACTCAGTGGCCCCCGCACTGGCTATCTCTCAAGTGTCTGCTTACATAACATGGTTTTGTAGCCTTGTGGAGAGAGCAGGATTGTTTTGGAGTCAGTAGCTTGTATGATTTATCGGTCTCCTTGATTCTCAGATGGACCTGCTCTCAGTTCTGGGTGTTAGCCTAGGTCAGCCTCAATGTCCCCACTTCAGGACTTTCCTGGTGTTTCAAAAGCATGAATCACTTTATTAAGCTCCCTATCACCTTGGGGATCTGACCACTCTTCATTGTCTCTCACTGACTCGGTATCACAGGGTCTCTCTCCGGCTGCAGGGGTGCAGGGTAGAATTTTTTAAAGTGCAAAATATTTCTGGGGATCACTTTGTCTCCTCTTCTGGCTATCACCTTGGAGCCTTGCCTCTTAATGACTACTCACGGGTGCCTCTCAAATGGGAGTCTGCACATGCTTCCTGGAAAGTGATCTTTGACAAGCACTTGGTCTCCTGAGCATATGTCTGACACTCTCGCCCGTCTCTGCTTACCAGCTTGGGTGTTGTTCACCTGTCTCCTCTTGAGGAGGAGATGGTCATCTATAGGGTAGAATGTCCATTTCAGATGATGAGGGATGGAGTCTTTTACCATCCGCCCCATGATGAGGTGCCCAGGTGCTTGTCCAGTGGTTGTGTAAGGAGTCTGATGGTACGCTTGTGAGAACGAGTATATGGCCCACTCCAGGGGGTGTTGGTTACCATGTGCGATCCTGAGGACTATAGATAGTGTCCTCGTAAATCTTTACAACTCCCCATTAGCTTGTGACCAACGAGGGGTGACTCTCCAGTGTCTGATGTTTAAAGACTGTTAATAGGTTATCATCTCTTGCTCTTGGAATGGAGGGCTGTTGTCAGTACTGATCCATGGGTGGCCATCATTTTTCTTTAATTTGGGAAGCCTCCCATGGGTATTAAAGATCTCTACTTCTGGGTATTGGGAATAGTCATTCATGAGAATGGAAGAGTATCTCCAATCATGGAGGCTTCCGAACTCAAGGCTGGCACATACTGGCGGGTCAGGTGCTCCCACTTCTTGGCACCATGGACAGGATGGTATGATCATCTCAACTAACTCATCTATGAGGGGGCTCCATACCTTATTCCTGAGTCAGTTTTTCATTTTGACAATTCCTGGATGGTCAGCATGAGCTGGTTGTACCACTTGATTGGTTAGGCATGTGGGCATGACAAGGTGGTGTCCCCGTAAAACGCAACCATGGAGATCTTCTGCCAGCTTATGGCATACATAGTATACAGAATCCAGTATTGGTTTGGCTTCCGGTGTGCGTTGGGCCCAGTATGCTTTCAGATGGTACCAACAGCAGTTTCTTTTAGGGCTTGCTGCAGGCACTCATCCTTCAAAGTGGCATGGCATATGGTGCCCATTAACATTGGTATAGGTCAAGACCGGTCTGCTATGTACCGTACGTGCTTCCCTGTTTCATATATTTCTTCTTCTTCCTCAGGAGTAGCTGCCCAAAGATGCCATTATAGATAGCAGGGTTGTTGGGTCAAGGGCTGCACTCCGCCTGGCAGATGTATTCCTGCAGTTGTAACATCTGCTTTTTAATGCATGGGGTGGCTTCAATGTCGTTCCTCGGAACACGGGATTCAGGGTTTGTTATCTGTAGTAACCATGAAGGGGTGGCTGTACACATGTAAGTGGAAGTGCCAGCACCCCCAGTTTATCATTATTGCTTCCTTCTCTGTTTGCGAGTATCTATATTCGGTCAGTGCTCACATAGACTGTAAGTGCCCACTCTCCACACTCTTTCAGTTGCATCAGCTCTGCTCCTATCACCCTAGGGCTGGCATCTAAGGCTATTGTTGTTTCTTTTCGTGAGTAAAAGTAAGCAAGTGTTGTGTCAGCCAAGAGGGCTTCCTTGGTGGCTTGGAATGATATCTCTTACTCAGCGCCCCACATCTAGGTGGCTGATGATTTGATAAGGTCTCATAGTGGTTGTGGCAGAGTGGTCAAGACCGTGAAGAAACAGCCACAATAGTTGACCATCCCTAAAAAGCTTTGTACCTTGGAGATGTTGACTAATGGGAATGCTTACCTGATGCCTCAAACATTTTAGGATCCGGGGTCATCCGCTCTGCTAAGAACATGTAGCCAATTTTTATTGGATGCGTTGCTTTAAGAATTTGTACTTGCTCTGGTGCAGCATAAGTCTGGACTCTTGTATCCATTGTAGGACACCTCTCACTCTCAGGTTGGCATACACTAGAATGTTGTACTTGATGATGGCTGACAATACTACTAGTAGTTCTTCTACGGTATTTTGAAACACCTCCACAGTGCTTGGTATCCTGAAATTGGGCGTCTTATACCTCCTCAGGCCAACATGGGTGGAAGGTGTTGTGTTGTATTAAGATTACTCCGCCAGAGTGAGTTGATGATATCCAGGCCCCAGATTAACTTTGGAGAACCAGCAGGCCCCGCTCAGTTAAAATATCAAATCGCCAGGTGTGGGTGTTAGATGCCGTTCTCTCTTTATTGCAACATTTGGCAGTCTCATATCCACACCTATGCAGACTTTGCCTTGTTGTTTTGGCTTCCTGGTGACAACAATGGGGGACGCCCAGTGGGTGGGGCTGGATATCTTCTTGATGATTCTGGTTGCTTCAAGCTTCTCCAACTCCTTCTCTACAGCCGGTCTCAGATGGAATACGATGCTTCAATGTCAAAGTGCTACAGGGTGGATACATTGGACTATATGCAACTTGACTTTTTTCCCCTTCAGGCATCCTATGTCATTGAATACATCACTGAACTCTGTTAGGAGGTGTGAGAGCTCCTCACGGTGTACTCCAAATGCAAAGTTAACAATGACCAGGGCTTCTGCATTGTGGCAGCTGAGGACTATGCTTTGTTCTTCTTGTGTCA
Organism: Pleurodeles waltl; assembly: GCF_031143425.1. Lineage (NCBI taxonomy): Eukaryota > Metazoa > Chordata > Amphibia > Caudata > Salamandridae > Pleurodeles > Pleurodeles waltl. The sequence continues at coordinate 1,984,620,594 of NC_090440.1, read as the reverse complement.
TGTACATGTGACAGTCTATGGTGGTGGATCCATGTGTGATGGGTGCACTGAACATGCACAACATGTGTAGCTATTTGTCTTGCCCGTAGGCGAACACTCGCATGGCTGCTCTTTGGAGAGTTGGAGTCGGCTTTGTAGCTTTGAAGACTTCCACTGCCATGATGTCAATTGTGGCACCAGCATTCACTATAGCAGTCAGTTATTGTGTTCCTATTTGGATCTGGCACTGGGGCAGAGGACATTTTGCCGCTGTGTATGCCTACGGTGAAAACGGAGTGTTCATGTGTTTGTTAACTCCATCATCATCCATGTCGCTTATTTCTTCTCAGGCTTTCGGCAGTGCACCGACTGTTGTGCGTTATTTCAGTCTTTTCCATGCTCAACAGACTCTGATAAATGATTATACTTTCCACACCTGCGCATTTCTTGCCCTTCCTGGGACAGTCTGTGGGACAATGGACTGGGTCTTCGCAGTATCCACATGTTTGGGGTGTGTCAAAAGTTTTCTTTGGTTTCTGTGGTCCTCTTTGCGACAGAACTGCATTGACTGGATCAGTTTCAATTGCTCATTGTGGGGCTGCTTCTATTTGGGAAGCTCTGGCTTTCGACAACTCTTTAGAGAACATTGGCTGCATATGAAATATTTTGAGATTGCCAAAGTTGGACAACATGAGAGAGGGGGTGACAGAGTATTGCAATTGAGACGTCTGGAATCAAAATTAATTACTAGACTTAAAACCAAGGCCCCATATAGGATTAATGCAGACGAGGAATTATACTGTTATTTACGAAACAAGCAGCTGGAAGTAGGCTTTTTTGCTGAAAATACACTGGCACAGATTCCATACATATTTATAGTGAAAATAGGACTGTGGTATTAACATAAATAAAGACAAATAGATTGTGTTGAGATATCTAGAATTAAGATACCCAGAATTAGGTTCCCACATATGAAGAGAAATGGACATGTTGGAACTATATAATAGATTGATATATGGAATAATGGCCAGTATATATTGGATTAAAATTGTCAGATATATGTCTGTTGATAAGGGTTAACTTATGATACACATGTATTGAAACGGACATGAGTGTGTAAATAGAGTTTATATTATATTATTTTGGTTTGATTTGTAATAGTTTTTGTGTTAAATGAGACTACATATACCACAATGCACCATAATGGCATTGGTTGTGTAATGATATAAAAGGAACTTGAGGGATATGCTCACTAACCGTGAACAAGACCTTATTGGTCAAAACTCGTCGGGGAATGGCTGTGTTGATCTTTGAATCACATTAAAATATTGGATAACTGGAATCCTCGGAGTGCTGTGTTGTGACTTTATTGTCAATCGTCTGCAATTTGTAACAAGCAATCGGCCCGTCCTTCGGGAACATGGCGGCCGCTTGAGTTCAGCGGTCAGGAGCTCATTGTTCCGGATAATGAGCGGAGGCATGACGTGATCACATGGTGCACGAACTTCTCTTCTGGAGCGGAATTATATGTACTTTCCTCCTGGTTCGGTGCCCCCGCATGAAGCGGGGCTGGAGACGGATTCGAACCGGTTGGAGACGTGTACGGCCAGCGTCTCGAGTTTAGGAGTGTGGGTGGAGGCTGCCTGCAGTGTGCGTCATGGGAGACGCTGCCTCATCTGTTGCCCACATATTATCAGCATTCTCGGCGTTTCATGCGGCGAAAGGGAACCCCCGGGGCGCTGTAGGCTGTACAAAGCGGCCGAGGTGGAGGAGTGTTTCACATAACGCCAGCAAAGCTGAGGGCTCAGGCAACTTTTAGAGGCCCTCCGCTTGCATCCGTTCAGCTGCCACAAAGCGTGCTTGAAGGTAATAGCCGGTTATTGGAGATTCTTCCAGGTTAGGAAAGGGGGGATATCATAACAGCAGTAAGAAAGTGTCAGGGAGGGGGTTAACCAATACTAAAAAGGGGAACTATCCTGTAACCCTGCAGCCTGAGATTAAATCAAGAAAGAAACACAGCAATAAGGCAGGTTTAACCTGCAGCTTAGATAAGGCCACCCTCTTGCAAGCTCAGTTATTAGAGGGGTGTAGGCCTGTTTCTCCGCTTCTACCTTTTTTGAAAAAATGTCCTAAAGGTGATACGGAAATGCAGACTCTACAAATCTTCAAATCAAATCAAATCATTAACATTTATAAAGCGCGCTACTCACCCGTGCGGGTCTCAAGGCGCTAGGGGAAAAAGGGGGGGGTTATCGCTGTTCGAACAGCCAGGTCTTTAGGAGTCTCCGGAAAGCGGAGTGGTCCTGGGTGGTCCTGAGGCTGGTGGGGAGGGAGTTCCAGGTCTTGGCCGCCAGGAAGGAGAAAGATCTCCCACCTGCCGTGGAGCGGCGGATGCGAGGGACAGCAGCGAGTGCGAGGCCAGAGGAGCGGAGGAGGCGGGTGGGGACGTAGAAGCTGAGGCGTCTGTTGAGGTATTCCGGTCCCTTGTCGTAGAGGGCTTTGTGTGCGTGGGTGAGAAGTCGGAAGGTGATCCTTTTGCTGACAGGGAGCCAATGCAGGTGTCTCAGGTGTGCGGAGATGTGGCTGCTGCGGGGTACGTCAAGGATGAGGCGGGCCGAGGCGTTTTGAATGCGTTGCAGGCGATTTTGGAGTTTGGCTGTGGTCCCGGCGTAGAGGGTGTTGCCGTAGTCCAGGCGGCTCATGACGATGGCGTGGGTCACGGTTTTTCTGGTGTCGGCGGGGATCCAGCGGAAGATCTTGCGGAGCATGCGGAGGGTGAGGAAGCAGGCGGAGGACATGGCGTTGACTTGCTTGGTCATGGTGAGAAGAGGGTCCAAGATGAAGCCGAGGTTGCGGGCGTGGTCTGTGGGGGGTCGGTGCGGTGCCGAGGGCCGTGGGCCACCAGGAGTCGTCCCAGGCGGACGGGGTGTTGCCGAGGATGAGGACTTCCGTTTTTTCAGAGTTCAGCTTTAGGCGGCTGAGCCTCATCCAATCTGCGACGTCCTTCATACCCTCTTGTAGGTTGGTCTTGGCGCTGGCGGGGTCCTTGGTGAGGGAGAGTATAAGTTGGGTGTCGTCGGCGTAGGAGGTGATGATGATGTCGTGCTTGCGTACGATGTTGGCGAGGGGGCTCATGTAGACATTGAAGAGTGTCGGGCTGAGTGATGAGCCTTGGGGTACGCCGCAGATGATCTCGGTGGGTTCTGAGCGAAACGGAGGGAGGTAAACTCTTTGGGAACGGTTTGAGAGGAAGGAGGCGATCCAGTCCAGGGCCTGGCCTTGGATCCCGGTGGAGCGGAGGCGGGTGATTAGGGTGCGGTGACAGACGGTGTCAAAGGCAGCCGAGAGGTCGAGCAGAATGAGGGCGACTGTTTCACCGTTGTCCATCAGGGTTCTGATGTCGTCAGTGACTGAGATGAGGGCGGTTTCAGTGCTGTGGTTGGTTCGGAATCCGGTTTGTGAGGGGTCGAGCAGGTTGTTGTCTTCCAGGAAGGTGGTCAGCTGTTTGTTGACGGTCTTCTTTATTACTTTGGCTGGGAAAGGCAGAAGAGAGATGGGGCGGAAGTTTTTTAGGTCGCTCGGGTCAGCCGTAGGTTTCTTTAGTAGGGCGTTGACTTCGGCGTGTTTCCAGCATTCGGGGAAGGTAGCAGAAGAAAAAGAAGAGTTGATGACGGTCTGGAGGTGCGGGCGATGATGTTGTCGGCTTTGTTAAAGATGAAGTGCGGGCAGGGGTCCGAAGGGGCGCCGGAGTGGATAGAGTTCATGATGGATTTGGTTTCTTCCGTGTTGATGTGGGACCAGTTGTTGAGGGTGATGGCCGTGGATGCCGGTTCGGTGGTGTATGGTTGGGTCTGGTGTCCGAAGCTGTCGTGGAGGTCGCTAATCTTGCGATGGAATAAAGTGGCGAGGGATTCGCACAGATCCTGTGAGGGCGTTGGCGTTGGCGCTGGGGTTGGAGAACTCCTTGACGATGCTGAAGAGTTCTCTGCTGTTGTGTCTGTTTTTGTCCAGTCTGTCGGTGAAAAAGTTCCTTTTGGCAGCGCGGATCAGGTGGTGGTGTTCGCGGGTAGCGTTCTTGAGGGCGGTCATGTTGTCAGCGGTGCGGTCTTTGCGCCAGGCTTTCTCAAGGGCGCGACAAGTTTTCTATGATTCTTTGAGGGTGTCAGAGAACCAGAGAGGTTTTTTGGTGTTGGTCTGTCGATGCGTGCGTTTGAGGGGAGCAAGGATGTCTGCGCAGTTGGAGATCCAGTTTGTGAGGTTGAGGGCTGCGTCGTTGGGGTCGGTGGTGAGGGTGGGTTGGTTGGCGGCGAGTGCGGAGAAGAGTTGCTCTTCGGGGATCTTGTTCCACTGTCGACGAGGGATGGGTTGGGTGCGGAGGTGGCGGGTCTCACGTCGGAATGTGAAGTGGACGCAGCTGTGGTCGGTCCAGTGTAGGGCGGAGGCGTGGCTGAAGAAGACGTGTTTGCTGGCGGAGAAGATGGGGTCAAGCGTGTGTCCGGCGATGTGGGTGGCGGTGTTCACCAGTTGTTTGAGGCCGAGGTTGGCGAGGTTGTCGAGCAGGGTGGTGGTGTTGGGGTCGTTGTTTTGTTCCAGATGGAAGTTGAGGTCACCTAGGAGGATGTAGTCCGGCGAGGCGAGGGCGTGCGGGGAGATGAAGTCGGCGATGGAGTCTTGGATGAATCTTGGAGTGCCCCCCTCCCCCTTCTCCCTGCTTCCCTCCCTGAGAACTCAGTAACAAGGAGAAAAGACTGCGACAAGGAGGTGGATCAAGATCAATCTGAGAAGCAGGTAGAGGCCTCTGATTCCTCATGATCTGAATCACCAGTGGCTTCTTTACTTCCACAAGGTCTTGTTGTTCAGCATCTCTTGATCTCACTAATTAAAGAGATTAGAGAAAAAATTGAGGTGTCCGAGCATAATCAAGGTAACATTAGGGAATCTTGTGAAGCACTAGAGAGCAAACTAAATCAGTTAACTGAGAGAAAGGGTAAGTTGGAGGTAGTGGTTGCAGAACAAGAGAAACGATTACTCACTAACACTCAGGACATTTCTCAACTGACATTCAAAGAAAAAGCTATCCAGGAGAAGATGGAATCACTGGAAAATAACTTGCGGAGGAACAATATTAGGTTGTTGGATGTTCCTGAAGGGGTGGAAGGCGACGATATTAAGGGCTATGTAATTTCCTTGATTAGAGAGTTCTTTCCATCTATGGTGCATTTAAAGCTGGAAGAGGACATCCAAAGGATTCTTCGAGATCCCTTTAGAAGGAAATCTGACAGGAAAGTGCCCAGGAAAATACTTATTAATTTTGGAACTTACTCCGTGAAAGAGAAAATCCTCTCGAAGCTCTTAAGGCGGGCAGCTCCTCCAAGGGGGATTGGTCTTTTCGGATACGATCGGCTGTCTCTAAGGTGACATCAGATAGACAGTGGGAACTGGGGAATTTCATGCAGGAGCTTAGATCTCTTGGTGCCACAGTTCAGATGAGGTTCCCTGCGTCTCTAAGGATCATGTGGAACAACAGAATGCACAATATTAGGGACCCTGATGAAGTTCGGGTTTTTATTGAGAAGATTAAAGTATCACATTGATGGAAATATTTGTAGAAAAAAGTAGTCCGGAAGTGAGCTCAAACGGGGTAGTGATATGCACCCTGTCAAAATAGTAGGGAGGGTTCTCATGGGAGGGGAAGAGATTTTGGTGATTTTTGGTATTGGGTGGGGTTTTTTTTTAACATCAGGTGGGGGAGCTTGGGGATAAAAATAAAAAATGTTTACACAAGTGTCCTCAGGAACGTCACAGATGGTTTAGTTAAGGGTCTGACAGTGCATCAAGATTGTGGTTTCTTTTCACTCTCTTTCCATCTTTTCAGAAAATGGCTAGTCATAAGAAGGCCTTGTTGAAATTTCTCTCATGGAATGTTAATGGTCTGCGGGTCAAAGGGAGAAGGAGGAAAATATTTGAATTTTTAAGAAGGATAGATGAAGAGGTGATTATTTTACAGGAGACCCACTTATTGCAGTCAGAGTGGAATAAAACCCTTAAGCATTTGAATTGGGTGGGTTTCAACGCAAGCACTAATCAATCGTGCGCTGTTAAAGGTGTGGCAATCCTTATTAAGAAATCTTTAAGGGCAGTTGTAGCAAATGTTGTAAGGGATCCCAAATGTAGGTGGTTGATAGCAGAAGTGGGCCTGCACAGGGTTTGGTTTACAATAGTTGGTTATTATGGACCTAATGTGGATGACTTAGCACCTTTTCAGGAACTGTACAGTCACTTATTGGTAGCAAAACATCCAATTGTAATAGGAGGGGATTTTAATGTTTTGTTAGACCCTATGTTAGATAAGTCTACTTCCAGACCGACGGTGAACTCCCCTAAAACTCTTGGATAAAACAAGCAATGGTAGATCTCGGCTTGATAGATATTTGGCTTTGTAAAGGGGGTAAGGGTTTGAGGTTTACATTTAACAATAAAAAGTACGGCCACCGGTCTAGGATAGATTTTTTTTTTATATAGAATAATCTAGGTGATATCGTGAACTATGTAGGCCATGCTCCAGCTCATCTTTCAGACCACTCTGCAGTAAAGTTGCATGTTTCTCTTAATATTCAGCCATCTATTCCCAGGCGGACAGTTAACCGAGCTCTTTTTTTGGATGAACTGATAGTTGATGGTCTGAGGGTGGACACAAAAGAGTTTTTTTAAATCAACTATGGTTCTACCACTTTACAGACTGTGGAATGCGTACAAAGCTTTTATTAGAAGAAGGCTTGTGTATTTGGCTGCCTATAAATATAGGGAAGAGAGAAAACAGCTAAAGTGTTTAGAATCCCAGAGAGCCTCCTTGCAGGAATCAATTTTTAATATTCATCAACATGAGGAGAGTCAGTTAATTACTTTGGAAACCCAATTAGAATCTGCTAAAACAGACCTACATTTATTCCTTGAGAGGAAAAATAGAAGGAGATGGGACAGTAGCCGGTATGCTCATTACGAATATGGGGAAGGCTGTGGTAGGCTTTTAGCATGGAAAACTAAAACAGACCATTCTAGGAATTATGGTTTGTTAATTAAATCAGCGATTACTGGATCCTTATGTACAGGGGAAGATGAGATAGAGGAGGCTTTCACAGCCTTTTTCCAGAATCTTTATACGGAGGAGTTGAAGATTTCAGAAGAGGTGGCCAGATGCTTTTTGGAGGAGATTCATCTTCAAAAGCTAGATGCAATTGATCAATTATAGATGGAGAGGAGGATAGATCAGGGGGAGGTGGAGGCAGCAATAAAAAATGTAAAAAAGGGGAAGGCCCCTGGCCCGGATGGTTTGCCGAATGAATCGTATTGTTTGTTATGTGAAGAGCTCATGCCAGTTTTAGTCGCGTTGTTTAATCTTCTTCTGCAGGAAGGTGTAGATATTCCAAAGTCCTGGGATGAGGCCGTAATTAGCCTTCTTTTAAAACTTGGGAAGGACCTGGTACAAAGCAGTACATATCGGCCTATATCTTTGTTGAATTCAGATTAAAAACTCTATACTTATCTTTTGTCTAAAAGGCTTCAGGAACCAATTAGTAGGTTGATTCATGAACATCAGAAGGGTTTTATTAAGGGTAGACAATTGCATGAACTTACCCATGATTTATTAGGTGCAGTAGATATGGCAATTCAAAGGGGGGCGGGGCTCCAGTAACAGTTCTTACCCTCAATGCTGCTAAGGCTTTTGACAGGATTAACTGGTCCTTCTCACAGTCTGTCATGGAGGTGCATAAGTCTGGGCCAAAATTTGCTAGAGCAATTCAGGCTATTTATAAATGCCCGACCGCTAGTATCTTGGTTAATGACAAGTTATCTCGGAGATTTAGGATTGGGCGAGGGACTCGTCAGGGCTGTCCATTGTCCCCTCTCTTTTTAAATCTATATATTGAGCTGTTGGCCGCAACAATCAGGGCTGATAGACAGATTCTTCCTTTCCAAAGTAAGGGCTGGGTAAAGAAGGTTGCCATACATGCTGATGAACTCATGATCTATACCAGTAACCTGATCCAAGCTCTTCCCAGAATCAAGCAGCTGTTAGAGGATTTTGGTAGGGTGTCGGGATACTCTGTGAACTCGGAGAAAACTGAGATTATGTGTTGGAATACTACTTACAATAGCCCCCTTGTTAAGCAACAGATTAGATACCTGGGGATTCAAGTTACTTCTAGCTTAAAGGAAATAGCTAAGGTTAACTTTGATAAAGTTTGCACAGAAACTAGAAGATTGCTTAAAACCTGGGCTGGTTTCCCCCTGTCTCTTATAGGAAGAGTTAATATTCTTAAAATGATTATTCTCCCAAAATTTACTTTTTTGTTCAATGCAATTCCATTAGAATTTAAGGGGTGTTTTGTTTTAAAAAGTTACAGGGGGACTTGACTTCGTTTATATGGTCATCTAAGGGGGTGCGAATTAGCAGAAAAAAATAAAAAGGAGGGATTGCGGCTCCAGATTTTCATAAATACTATCTTTCCTTTCATTTGAAGAATGTGTGGATTATGTTACGTGATAGATCTGAGTATACGGTATTCTGGGACACAATGATTCAGGAATTATCAAAGGCGGGTGAACATTTTTTGTATAAATTTGGCCATCCAAAATACTTCAAAAAGATTCGTTTGAAGATACTTAAGGATGCTGCCAGGGTCTGGTGGTTGGTTTGACAAGCATTAGAAATTAAGTATTATAGTTTTTTGGCCCCGGTCTGGGACTCACCTGGTACCCTTGATTGTCTTACAGATAAGTTGGCACTTCCGTTAAAGGTTAAGGGGTGGCAAGGTGGAGACAAATTTTGGAGGGTTATAAGCTGATTTCCTGGTCTAAATTTGAGGAATTAGCAGGATATAGGATTTATAAGTTTAAATATTATCAGTTAGCCAGTTGGGTCCCTACTCTCCAAGAAGAGGGTGCCGTGAAGAACATCTGGGAGAAGAAACTAGTTCAAGCTTCGGTTTAGAAAGAGATTGAAGGCTGGTACCAGGCATTATTAGATGCATCAGATGATGTGCTGCCTCTTCCGGTGAAGAAATGGGGAGAGGCCCTCCCAGCTTTAGATGTTGGTAAAACATGGGACATTTCATGCTCTATGCTTTGGTCCGCCACCAGATCGGCTTCGCTGAAGAAAAACCATTTGTTTATGCTGCATAGGGTGTATTGGTCCCCGGAGAAGCTGTCAGCCTTGGGGAAGTCAAAGAGAAGTTGCCCACGCTGTGGTGAGGTAAAGGCAAACGATGTGCATATGTTTTGGAGCTGGTCTAAGCTTAGTAACTTTTGGGCTGCCGTAGAAAGAACACTTAAAGATGTTATAAGTTCAGAGGTGGAGATAACCCTCTCCTTAATAATTTTTGGAGTAGCACACGGTTCAACATGGGATTCGAAGCTCCCTGGATGTTATAAGCAACTGATGTTTTGGCTGATTCTTCTGGCTCTGGCTAGACGGCAAATCTGCCTGAGGTGGATTTTGTTGTCATCTCCTTCAGCCTCCGGCTGGTTGGCATCTATAAACTATTTTTGCAGTTTGGAGCGTATGGTTCTCCTTGGCAAAAGAGATGATTGTTGGGCTATCTGGGAAAATGCCCAGCAATGTGGTAATTTTTCTTTTGTATAGTCCGATGATTATAGTCCCCTTGTTGTCATTGTTTTCATGGGGTTAAACCCGCAAGTCTGGCTGGCTCAGGTAAACACTTGTTTAGTGTGGTTGCCAAAACCGATCAGGATGGGGAAAGGAGAAGTTACATGTGCCCTTTGGTGTTGACCGAATTGGATGGGTCGTTCCCTTTGGGGCACATGTTGATGACCCTTGATCGCTGATGCAGACTATTATGAGGACAAGGAAAGAAAAAAAAGGAATCAGCCCGTCCTTGACATAGGCACCAACTGAGGAGCGCGCTGTGAGAGGGCCATCTTGCATGAAGATATGTATATCTATCTAAATGTTTTATATATATATATATATATATATATATATATATATATATATATATAGAGAGAGAGAGAGAGAGAGAGAGAGAGAGAGAACGAGATCACTTTTGTCAATGTGTGTGATCAGCCCCCAGGAAAACCACACCCACATATAAAAGTGATCTCTTTGTGTGTGTGTGTGTATTATATATATATATATTCGCGACCAGTTCTCTTACAGGAGCAGCTTGTTTCTTCAAAGCAATGCACATACTTCAACTGATGTGTTTCAACTGTAGCTTTTAGGCAGCAATAAAAAAGTCAAGTAACTCTTGTGATTATGTTTCTGCTACAAAGGGATCTGACTTTTGTCTAGTGGCAGTTTTGATGCCATAAACTAACGCAGAAGGTTTATATGCCTACTGCAAAGATCAAATCTGTATTTTATGTAAATTGCTGAGTGGATTAGTAAGGCCAGCCGTTCGCTGCGCTATAATACAAATGAAATGTATGTGTGAGGGCGGCTATGGAGAGATGAAGGGCATTTTTGCTGGGTGGTAGTGAGGGAATCTGACGAGGTCATGGGAGTGGAAGCACCAATACTGATTGTTGGACTGGGCGCCAGAGGCCCTAAAGACTGTGACGATTTTGTTTTTGTTTTAGTGTCGAGAGAACGTGCTGATTGAGGGAAGACGCGAAAGTAAGGTGACTGGCCTTTACTGTTGCATGCATCACACATACAGACCCACCAGCAAACTTTTGTGACTGTCTACGTAGGCTAGTGTTTTAGAGCGAGAGTTTAGCCAGTAGCAGAGATGGTATCTCGTTGGACGACTGCTGCTCAAGCCCTAACTTGGGTAATGGAGGACAGCTCTGACGTAGGATCAGAGACTGAGACAGCAGATACTGAGACAGCATCTGAAGGATAGGACAATGGCCAGACTCTGAGAGTGATTTTTCTGACAACTCCTCTTCCAGTGATTCTGAGGGAGGTGATGAGGACAGTCCTGCTGTCCCTTCGCAAGCACAGTCTGTGCAGCGGGACAATAGAGGGTTAGCCCAACCAACAGAGCAGGTGCATGTGGCGCAAGCACAGAGAGACTGCTGTCTTTGGAGCTCCCCAATTTAGTTCAGCCCCAAATTCCACCGCCCAAATCGTATTGTGGAGACATCAAAATTATCTAACTCAAAATAACCGGGTTTTGTAAGGCAGGCACCTACATTTTTGGACCAGGGCTGGGCGGCCATATAGGGAAACCTACCAAACCAGGACATTTCTGGAAACTAGACACCCGGGGGAGTCCACGATGGTGTGACTTGTGTAGATTCCCCAAAGTTTTCTTACCCAGAATACCCTGCAAAGGTGAAATGTTGAATAAAAACTCTATTTTTTCTTGCATTTCTGTCACACAAACTACAGGAATATGCTGGTATCCACAACATTCCTACCACCCAGTATTACCCCACATGTCCTGATAAAAACGCTACTCCACTTGAGTGCTTGTACCTAGTGCCTGTGTCAGGAATGGATCACCCCAGGATCAACAGTTGCCCTCATGTAAGGACTAACATTGACCATTGTGTGATCCATTTCTGACACAAGCACTAGGCCTACCCACACAAATGAGGTACCATTTTTATCGGGAGACTTAGGGGAATGCTGGGTGGAAGGAAGTTTGTGGCTCCTCTCAGATCCCAGAACTTTGCAGCACCGAAATCCCCCTACAAGTCACCCCATTCTGAATTCCCCTAGGTGTCTAGTTTTAAAAAATGCACAGGTTTGCTAGGTTTCCCTAGATGCCGGCTGAGGTAGAGGTCAAAATCTACACGTAGGCACTTTGCAAAAAACAGGTCAGTCTTCTCTGGGAAAATGTGATGTGTCCATGTTGTGTTTTGGGGCATTTCCTGTCACGGGCACTAGGCCTACCCAGGCAAGTGAGAGACCATTTTTATCGGGAGACTTGGGGGAATGCTGGGTAGAAGGAAATTTGTGGCTCCTCTCAGATTATAGAACTTTGTAGCACCGAAATATGTGGCAAAAGTGTTTTTTTTCCAGCTTTTGAGGTTTGCCAAGGATTCTGGGTACCAGCACCTGGTGGGAGCCCCACAAATCACCCCAGTATGTCTACCCACACATGTGAGGTACTACTTTTATCGGGAGACTTGGGGGAACACAGAATATAAGAACAAGTGTTATTGCCCCTTGTCTTTCTCTACATTTTTTTCCTTCCAAATATAAGACTGAGTGTAAAAAAGAAGTCTACTTGAGAAATGCCCTGTAATTCACATGCTAGTATGGGGTCCCCATAATTCAGAGATGTGCAAATAACCACTGCTTCTCAACACCTTATCTTGTGCTCATTTTGGAAATACAAAGGTTTCCTTGATACCTATTTTTGACTCTTTATATTTCACCACATGAATTGCTGTATACCCGGTATACAATAAAAACCTATTGCAAGGTGCAGCTCATTTATTGGCTCTTGGCACCTAGGGTTTTTTATGAACCTAGAAGCCCTATATATCCCCGCAACCAGAAGAGTACAGCAGACGTAACAATATATTGCTTTACAAAATGTTGGAAAAAGTTATAGAAGAAAATGTGGACAGAAATGGCCCTTTTGTTAACCTCAATTTCAACAATTGTTTTCTTTTAGCTGCTACTTTCTGTAGGGAAACCTTGAAGGGTCTACATAAATGACACCTTGCTGAATTCGGAATTGTGTCTACTTTTCAGAAATGTTTAGCTGTCCAGGATCCATCATTGGTTTCACACCCATTTCTGTCACTAACTGGAAGGAGGCTGAAAGCACAAAAAATAGTCAAAATGGGGCATGTCCCATTAAAATGGCAAAATTGTGTTGAAAGTGTAGTTTTGTGATTCAAGTCTTCCTGTTCCTGAAAGCTGGGAAGATGGTGATTTTAGCACTGCAGACCCTTTGTTGATGCTATGTTTAGGGAAAAAAACACATGCTTTCTTCTGCAGCCCCTTTTTCCCATTTTTTTCTGAAAAAAACATTTTAGCTGTATTTTGGCTAATTTCTTGGTCTCCTCCAGGGAAACCCTCAAACTCTGGGTACCTTTAGAATCCCTAGGATGTTTGAAAAAAAGGACACAAATTTGGCGTGGATAGCTTGTGTAGACAGGAATGTATGAAGGTCTAAGCCAAGCTACCCTAAATAGCCAAAAAAGGGCGCAGCACTGAGGGGTTGAGGGAGAGGAGGGGTGGAAGAAGGCTCAGCAGCTAAGGGGTTAAGCAATTGAATTACAAGTTGGTAATACTGTCAGACAATCCCTCCCCGATGCCATGATAAAGTGTTGATTTAGGGATTATCACTCTCAGTAACTGCTGTTGTAGGAATGGCACATGGACTCCCTCTATATGTATTCTATTTGTCCCAAACCTTCCCCCAATTTGCAGGGCAGCCTCTACTTTCGTAAACCGTTTTTTCAGCTATCATGCCACCAGCCCATGTCCCTTTTCCAGTCGGACAGTTTTGGCACTGGTATGCCCCCGCGATAGAATAATATTGTGTTTAGTGATTACCATGCCCAATGTCATCCAGGTCTGGTCCACCCTGTTTAGGTCCATTGCTTCCCACATGGTCAGGCGACACTACTTGGTACAGAGAGGCATGTTACATCTTTGTATCTTGTTCATGCACATCACCACGAGTTCTCAGAAGGACTGAATCAGTGGACAGCCCAAGAATATGTGAAAAAAGGTACCCTTTGCCCACACTGTCTATGGCATTTGGAATCATCCCCCCTACCCATTTTGACCAATGTGTTGCAAGAGATGTAGGACCAATGAAGAATTCTGAGCTGTACCAATCAGAATCTTGCCCTGACCGACATTTCCCAGGTGGAGGCCATGGCCTCCAGCCATTCATCATTTGTGATGCCACGCAAGTCCCTCTTCCAATGTGCACATAGGTGCGAAAGTGTGTCACGGGATTTATTGATCAATTTCCTGTATGTAAGGGATTTTTCTTTCTGGGTCATGCTTTCATCCAGCAATCAGTCCTCGAGGGGCGACAACTCAGGGAGGTCAGTAGCCCAGGGAATCTCCACCTGGAGAGCATGGTGGATTTGAAGATAGCAGAAGGTCTCTGGTTGCTAGATCGTAATCCCTTGTAGGTCTGAAAAAGGGATCACCCCCTCCCCCACCCAGTACCCAATGGTCCCCAACCTTGGATACACCTGTGAGGTCCCATTTATCAAAGCCTGGCCTGGACCCCAGTGCGTCTAGTTTTTCGGAGTTCCACAATGGTGTTGCCTGGGTGATGGTGTCCCCCCAGGCTATATACTTAATACTCCCTTAATACTCTCCTAATATTTCTGAATATTTGATCCTGCACCCCAAACTTTTACCTCTAAACCCACAAAATGTTAACCCTACACCCTTTACCCCTAACTTCACAGCTGCCCCTACACTCTGTACAATAAACCCTACACCTCTGATTCCCAAACCCTTACCCTATATACCAAACCATTATCCCTATATCTCAAACCCTTAAATCTTTACCTTAACCATTAATGCCTAAGCCCTATACCTCAAACCCTGTAGCTCAGTATTCCTAACCCTTGGCTCTTAATTCCAAACCCTTAACCCATTTTCGCACTGTCTTTACTTCACTATATTTTGGGAACAAACACTTTGGAGCGTTTTTTGGGGTGGGGGGGTTGATGATTGGATGTGAGCGGGCTTCTGTGCAAGTGTAGTATAGGTGCGTGCTCTGGGTATGTGCTTGTTCCTGTGTGTGATTCTCTGAGTGCACCTGTGTGAATACTGATGGGCATAGAGTGAATACTGATGGGCATATAGTGAATGTCTTTAGGAATGTGCCATAGTATGCTCCTCTGCACCTGACTATGGGGTGGAGGGGAGGTAGTTGCGTGTTCCTTCCTCTGTGTGTGTGTGTGGGGGGGGGGGGGAGGGGGCGCGTGCGAGCGCGTGCGTGCCTGTGAGACTGCATTTAAATTAGGACACAGAAGGTTAATGGATTGTGATATTCCTGCAGGTAGCTGAAAATATGATTTATTAGCCAATTTCCTACAGTGTGACCCTTGCTTTGCCAGTACTGAGCTGTTTTGTGGCAGCGCCCACGCTCTGTCACTCTGCCGGAGACGGCACCCTTAGATTACCTCATTGAACTCTGGATTTAACGTTTTCTTCTTTACAGCCGTCTTGTGCTTCGATTTCTTGTCCTCGTCTGGCTTCAAGTACCTGTAACATGGAAAAAACACATGCTATTATTAGATACCGCTCGACAACTGATTTCGTTTTTTGGAGTGCATGTGGTGTGTCAGCAATGGGGACAAATGTGTATATAAGGAAAAAGAGCCTTTTTGCTATCTGTCCAAATAGGCATGCATACAACGTCAACGTCTGACATCTGTTTGCCCACAGGATAGCCTGTTTCCCTCTAAATTATGAGCAATTTCCTGGGTCATCTGGTCACACTACAAGACCCCCACCGACCACCTCCTTAAAAGCACATTTAACTCTGAATCCTTACGCTTTGAATTAAATCAAATGATGCACTTCTATGAACAGAAAAGGCAGGAACGGAGTCCTGCAGTGTTGCTCAAATTAGCAGAAAAATCAACCGGGCATAGTGTAGCAACCACATCAACTAAAGGAGACCTTTTATCTTTGGTGGAGTAGCTGTAGTGTGGTTGGGATGGCAATGGCACCACCTTTGCACTCCAGCCATCCAGGAAATTTAAGGATTGGCCACAGGTTGATGGCATTTCGTCTCCCTAGCATCCTTCTTCCTTCTCCATGATGGGAGCAGAGTGGGACCAGCGTGACAGCAGGTCAGCCATACCTTGTACCCTGACAGACGCGTCGCACTGGCTCTGTTGGTCTGTTTTCTGAAATAATAAAAACCGATATCCCTGGAGTGCTGGGAGATTGCTCTTTGGACATTTGAGCACTTTTCCTTGGTTTACAAGGGGAACTAGGACACGAAAATAAAGCCAGTTAGAATGGCATTGAAGGATCTGCCCTATGTACCAGGAGCCTCAAATGGCAATCTTGGTGGCGTTGGGTCAGTCTAACAGCTTTCCTGCTTACAGAGCCGGAATGGATCTGCTGTTGGGGAAAGCATCTTTCCCTGAACTGTAACTGAGGCAGCGGAAGTGAGAAATGGTGGGAGGCGGATTTGCCAATTTTTGGTGAGAGATAAAAGATAAAACTGAGGGGTCAAGTGATCAGAACAGTCTGATAAATTCATTACCAGATAGCCTTGTGATTCTCATAGATGCCTAATGGATGTCAATTAGGGAGAGCCAATGGCAGTGGTTGCTATCGCTGGATGTCTTTTGTTACCCTGGAACCACCTTTGCAGACCTGTGACCTTTGACGTCATGAAGGTAACTGCATTCCAGAAAGTCAACAGAGTCCTGTTTTTTATGTGAAGTTTTCATTCTATGCCTTTTCCCTTCCTCATTGGCATCAAACAGGAGGCCGCTGAGTGGCGGTGGTAGGGGGGATAGTGGAGAGGGAGGGGTACATTCCTGTAATGCCATCAGATATCAAAGGGTGCATGATCTAACGTTACCGCTTGCTTTTTTGTAAATTGATATCCATGGGATACCACTCATGGCATGAAAAAGTGCATTGGGAGCCTGTTTAAATTAGAAAGCCTGCAAAAAAAACCAACCAGACTCCATGATTAGCCACCACTCAATATCACTTTCTTTTAAAAGATAAGTAAACTAGTTACAGGACGTGGATTGCAAAACACTTCTGCGGTGTAAGTAGCAACATGGTGTAGGAACTCAAATCTCTAGCTGCATGTAAATGATACCCCACTTATGTATAAAATTGAACTTCAAATTAAAATTTTAAATGAAAATGATGATGTTTCACATTATATTTAGTCTCCAATTGGAATAAATCTAGTACACTTTGCTCCGAGGCAGGACAACGTTAGCACTCGAGTGAATTGCGGTTTGAGATTAAACAGCAATTAAAAACCATTCGCTGGGCTATGTCTTATCACACCCAGTTGGAATCTAACCGCCTCTGAAAAATTCCCATCATCAGTGGATTTCCAAGCGCTTCCAAGTAACTGCACCCGAGTCAATCTGTAGTACCATGAAAGAATATCAAATATGGAGTACAGATCCTACTATATGTAAAATGGGATGCTTCGCAATTAAGAGTGATGTACCATTATATTGTATATTGTGCGGCACTATAACACCTACTAGTGAAAGTAAAACACTAGTACAAAACTAAGAGATTGTTAAAAATTATATAATTGGAAAAGTACCAATGTGAGAAGAATCTTCCAAACATTGGTTTTACTGATCAATAGACAAGTGACTGACCCGAGGTTTTTACCACTGTTAAAGTAATCAACACCGAATTTCACTGATATGACAGTCTACAGACTGATTTCCAATCTGAGAAAGCCTGATAAATTGCTTAAATTCTAGAGATTTCACAACTGAAGTCCTCACTGAGACTCCTTACCCTTCAGGTAGGCTTGCAGACAGTTTTTGTTAAGGTTTCAGTCATAACAGAGTTCCTAAATAACTGGAATGGGGAAATAAATGTCTGAGCTTTTGGGGCGCTGATCTTGTTGGACTTGTTGGCAGCCGTTGGAACCGTTCATCATGCCCCTCTGCCAAACAGGCTCTACAATCTCCTGGTACATGGTTGCGAGTTAGATAGGATTAGATCTTTCTCACTGGAGAGGACATGGTTGCCTGGGCTGCCACATTTTCAGTAGCCTTCATAGGAAACATCTTGTGGAGTCCTTGCAGATAGCCTTATAGACTTTCTTCTTTAATTCACATATGTGCCCATTACTTCTGTGCCAACCCCTCTAACTACGCAGAGGAGTCTCAATGCTAATGATTTTTTTCCATCTTCCTCACTGGAACGCAGGAAGTTCAGTTTGTGGCTACCAGCAATAGACAGTGTATGAGCCTGAAATGTTTAAGATGAATATCCATTAGCTTGAATTAATGGAGGCGGGTGGCCCGAATCGTTTTGGTGGACCGACATCTGGCCTCTACATGTTTGTGTCCAAGCTAAACCTGTCACCAGGGCTGAAATATGTGGCTAACTTTGGCGCACAGACTTCCAGCGTTGTGAAAATCGCTTTTTACATTTTTCAGATTACAAAAATCTTTTATTACTTCAACTGTTCTGCTATAATCAAGCCCAGATTCTGCAAGCAGTGTATATTTAGGCATACCCCCCATTCCTGATGCAACATCTGAAATGTCTGTAGAACACTGTTGCATGGATTCTTGTCGACTGAGATACAGTGATTATGGTCCACAATCTCTCTGGTGGCGTCACTGAATATAGGTCGCAGAACACAAATGTCAGTCACTTTCCATTGTTCTTTGGGCAGTTCATTACTATGGTCCACCCTTTATTTGTCATCCAATGCTCTACTAACCAGTTAGGACACTGACTTCAGTCCCACAATATTGCCTATCCCTGCCAATTTTTTTTTTTTAAACTGCTTGTCAACTGTGCCCTTTTAGGTGCATTTTCAACCACTTGGTCATAAGTGAATTGCTTAAAGCAGCAATTGTCAAAGTACGGCCCGGGGTACTTGCGGCTCTCCTGGCCTATAAATGTGGCCCCCTGGTGGACAGCAGCACTGGGCTGCTCTTTACTTGGCTGAACCCTAATATTCAGAAGAATGTTAAACAAATGGGTAAGCATTTATTTATATGTTAAGTGAAGTAAAGGAAAAGAATCAAAGGAGGTGTCCTGCACCACTTATGATTAGGAATATTTATTTTTAAAGACATATTGCAACAAACATGTAGAAATATGGTAATGTATTTTCAAAATTTAAAAAAGTGTATTTTATTAACATGCAGAAGCGTTTCACCTTAGTACATCAGATAATATCACTACATTTGGAGGAACTTATTAAAAATGCTAGTTTTCAAACATGAACTTAGAAACATTCATGCCTTTCCCACAGGGACAACAATGCCAGTAGTGAACCAAGAGGCAATTCACTTGTCATGTGTACCTTCTGGGTGGCCTAGGTTGGTATTATTTGTGGAACAAAATTATAGTTTATTGAATCAAACACATGAAAAGGTGTTGTACACTGCAAATTCTGAACTCATGTATGTCAATTTGCTCTGAAATGTGATAATGAAAAAAGGAGGAAAAGTGAAAAAAACAATTGTCTAGAATCGCACAATGTGGTCAAGCGTGGAAGCCGGGACTGATCCTAAGTTTTCTGGTTTTACATTGTGGAATTGAGCAACTAGATAGGTATCTCTTTCCCACTCTTGTTTTATATCAGATACTAATCCTATGTCTTTAATTCTTGATGGATGTTGTCGGGGTGTGGGTGGCAGACAGACACCACATGAAAGCTCAGTTTGTTTTGGGCTCGAGGATCCATGAGAACCTTGAGCTGAGACAGAGACTGAGCCAGGCAACTGGCTTGAGCCTTCAGTGGATCACAAACTACTATCACTTAATGGCAATTAAGTGGATAAAGGCATAGAGGGATACAATTTGTCTATCTTCAAACAATTTAGTGAAGAAGGAGTATCAGTATCATTCTGTAGGGCATCTTGTTTCAATATTCATAAAGTTCTCTCTACGCCATATTTTACCGAACAGACCATAATACTGTCTGTTCTCTCCTCATGGGTAAAATCAAATTACATTACAAATGGGGGTGAGTGTTTCTAATGGTGAGACTCAGGGACTACTCTCACCAAAAAAATCCCATTGTGCCGTGAAACTTGCCCAGACTTTAAATGCAGAGCTCACCCTCAGGATATTTTGACAAAGTGACAAAGCCAGGATTAAGTGGCACATCTCCTTGTGCCATGGCAAAAATCATCCCACTGTTCTATGTCTACAGGTGGAGGTTATATGCTTGTGTGTACCCAAATCAGTGAATTGCACATCTTCTTGGAGGAGTCTTTGTCAAAGATATTTTCTCGCACTCACTACCTTAATTGACCCTATTTCTAAGCACGCCTAATATTCATAGATAACAGACTAAAGGCATGAGGAGGTTGTGCAGCCTGATATTCCATTTCATTTCAATTTAAAAATCAACTTACTCCCTTTGTACCCTAGACTTGCCAAGGGTAGTGATAACAAGAAGAGAAGGCTTACTCCCAGGTAAAGGGATAGTGAATCAATTACAGCAAAACACATTATTGACAAATCAGATTTAGAGGGCAGCATGGAATTAAGCCCTCAAAATAACTCCAAGACTCACTGTCCACACCATATCATGTTTTGCTTCCCTATGCCCACCCTACACCCTCCACTGCCCTATCCTACTGGCGTTAATGGAGCTCTGAGTCCCGCCATGATCATACTTTTTGGCCCCTCAGAAAATGTTTGCGAGTTCACATGCCATAAACCATATCTGGTCCCCATTTAGCCTCGGCCTGCATTTTGTGCTAGTAATCTTGCACTGAGTCTAAGGGCCCCTTTACTTTAGTTCCAAGCGACTACCCCAGTGTTAATCTTTTTCACTTTATGAAACACCCCTCAACGTAAAACAATAAACCCCAGATAGAGCTGGACGTGGCTGTGTAGGAAAGTACCAACTTACATGGCATGTTAGCCCCATTTTTACTTGTATGTCAGTTGTTTTTGCCTGTCTAACTGGGATCCTGCTAGCCAGGACCCCAGTGCTCATAGTTGTGGCCTGAATGTGTGTCCCTGTGTAGTGACTAACTGTGTCACTGAGGCTCTGCTAACCCGAACCTCAGTGCTTATGCTCTCTCTGATTTGTCACTATAGGCTAGAGACCATTTTCACCAATTCTAATTGGCACACTGGAACACCCTTTTAATTCCCTAGTATATGGTACCTAGGTACCCAGGGTATTGGGGTTCCAGGAGATCCCTATAGGCTGCAGCATTTCTTTTGCCACCCATAGGGAGCTCAGACAATTCTTACACAGAACTGCCACTGCAGCCTGAGTGAAATAACGTTCACATTATT
Organism: Pleurodeles waltl; assembly: GCF_031143425.1. Classification (NCBI taxonomy): domain Eukaryota; kingdom Metazoa; phylum Chordata; class Amphibia; order Caudata; family Salamandridae; genus Pleurodeles; species Pleurodeles waltl. The sequence goes on along the minus strand of NC_090440.1, from coordinate 1,984,599,701 downwards.
TCACAGCCATTTTACACTGCACTTAAGTAACTTATAAGTCACCTATATGTCTAACCCTCACTTGGTGAAGGTTAGGTGCAAAGTTACTAAGTGTGAGGGCACCCTGGCACCAGCCAAGGTGTCCCCACATAGTTAAGGGCAATTTCCCCGGACTTTGTGAGTACAAGGAACACCATTACACGCATGCACTACATATAGGTCAATACCTATATGTAGCTTCACAATGGTAACTCCGAATATGGCCATGTAACATGTCTAAGATCATGGAATTGTCCCCCATGCCAAATATGGTATTGGGGTGCCAATCCCATGCATCCCTGGGGCTCCAGCATGGACCCCGGGTACTGCCAAACCAGCTCTCTGGGGTTTTCACTGCAGCTACCGCTGCTGCCAACCCTCAGACAGGGTTCTGCCCTCCTGGGGTCTGGGCAGCCCAGTCCCAGGAAGGCAGAACAAAGGATTTCCTCTGAGAGAGGGTGTTACACCCTCTCCCTTTTTAAATAGGTGTTAAAGGCTGGGGAGGAGTAGCCTCTCCCAGCCTCTGGAAATGCTTTGAAGGGCACAGATGGTGCCCTCCTTGCATAAGCCAGTCCACACCAGTTCAGGGAACCCCCAGCCCCTGCTCTGGAGCAAAACTGGACAAAGGAAAGGGGAGTGACCACTCTCCTGTCCATCACCACCCCAGGGGTGGTGCCCAGAGCTCCTCCAGTGTGTCCCAGACCTCTGCCATCTTGAATCCAGAGGTGTGATGGCACAATTGAGGCCTCTGAGTGGCCAGTGCCAGCAGGTGATGTCAGAGACCCCTCCTGATAGGTGCTTACCTCAATAGGTGGCCAATCCTCCTATGAGGGCTATTTAGGGGCTCTCCTGTGGGCTTTTCCTATGATAACAAAGTGCAAGAATTCATCAGAGTTCCTCTGCATCTCCCTCTTTGACTTCTGCCAAGGATCGACCTCTGACTGCTCCAGGACGCCTGCAAAACTGCAACAAAGTATCAAGAAGACTACCACAGACATTGTAGCGCCTAATCCTGCCGGCTTTCTCAACTGTTTCCTGGTGGTGAATGCTCTGGGGGCTGTCTGCCTTCACCCCGCACTGGAAGCCAAGAAGAAATCTTCCGTGGGTCGACGGAATCTTCCCCCTCCTCCAGCAGGCACCAAACTTCAGCATCACCAGTACTCTGGGTCCCCTCTCATCCTGACGAGCGTGGCCCCTGGAACACAGGTGGTGGGCCCAAGTGACCCAGACTGTCCAGTGGTCCAACTGTCCAAATTTGGAGACGTTAAGTCCTTGCTTCCTCTCTCCAGACAGTAATCATGTGTTCTGTGTGAACTGCAGCTGCTAGGGCTTCTGTGCACTTTTGCAAGGAATCCTTCGTGCACAGCTCAGCCCAGGTCCCCAGCACTCCGACCTGCATTGCTCAACTCGCTGAGTTGTCCACTGGCTTCGTGGGACCCTCTGTTGTATTGTTGAGATGACCGCTGTGCTCAGTTTTCTTGAACCCACATTCAAGTAGTTCTGTAGGTGCTGCCTTCTTGTGCGTGGGCTCTCTGTGTTGCTAAGGGCCCCCTCTGTCTCCTCTTCCAAGTCGCGACATCCTGGTCCTTTCTGTGCCCAGGCAGCACCCTTTTTATTTAGCCGTGACCTTTGCAACTAGCAAGGCTTGTTTGCGGTCTTTTTCCAAAGAAACAACTCTGCATCCTCCAGCACTCCGTGGGACATCTTCTGTGCAAAGGAGAAGTTCCTGGCATCTTCCATTGTTGCAGAATCTTCAGCTTCTTCCACCCAGAGGCAGCCATTTTGCACGTTCATCCGGGGTTTAGTGGGCTCCTCCCCCCGGACACTTTTGTGACTCTGGGACTTGGTCCCCTTCCTTTACAGGTCCTCAGGCCCAGGAATCTGTCTTCAGTGCTTTGCAGTCTGTTGTGATCTTTGCAGAATCTCCTATCACACATTCAGTGTGTTTCTGGGGAAGTAGGGTCACTTTACTCCTACTTTTCAGGGTCTTGAGGTGGGGTATCTTGGACACCCATAGGGGTCATTACAACCTTGGCGGGCAGCTGAAGCCGCCTGCCAAGGTTGGACCGCCGGGCGGCCGCCAATGCGGCCACACTCCCGCCGCGGCCATTAGGAGATCCCCACTGGGCCGGCGGGGATCACGGCCGCAACACAGGAGCCGGCTCCAAATGGAGCCAGCAGTCTTGCGGCTGTGCGAAGGGTGCAGTTGCACCAGTCGCGCTTTTCACTGTCTGCACAGCAGACAGTGAAAAGCTGCACGGGCCGTGGCAGAGGGCCCCTGCACTGCCCATGCCAGTGGCATCGGCAGTGCAGGGGCACCCAGGGGCCCCACGACTCCCCTTTCCGCCAGCCTTTTCATGGCGGTACAAACGGCTGGCGGGAGGGGGACTCGTATATGATATAAGTGGTATAGTAGGAGCTTTGCACGTCTCCTAGTTAAGCCTAAGGTACTCTGCTATAGCTACCTCTATCAGCCTAAGCTGCTAGAACACTACTAATCTACTAATAAAGGATAACTGGACCTGGCACAAGGTGTAAGTACCATCAGGTACCCACTATAAGCCACGCCAGCCTCCTACATTGGTGGTGCAGTGGTGGGATAAGTACTTGTAACTGCTTTACCACTTTGTCATTGGTGCTTTTCATAAGAAAAACATATTCCAAATTCTTAAAAAGATACACCGTTAACCTAAACAGTTTAACTCTCTTTCTAAAAACTTTCTAAAAACTTTCTTTAAAAGTTCTAAAAACTTTTTTCTCTCTATCTTAAACTCTTTCTTACAACTATGTCTGCAGTAGAGCACACTCCCACAGTTGTTCAGGCAACCTATGGTAGTTTAAACTTTAAATGTTTGAGGGGTCTCTGCATAGAAAGAAGTTTAAGCATTGGTAAGAACCCTACCAAAGATCTTCTCCTTGGCCTTTTCCTAGAAAGTGACCAGAACCAGTCTGGCCCATCTCAGGATCAGGAGGTAGAGGAGGAGGGTACCCGGGAAGAATCAGGGGAGGGCCCTGAGGACTCTGGGGAGGGTTCCTCCAAAGACCTGTCAGCTGACAAACCACCTAGTTACACTGGTAGTGGGAGGGGGTCACACACCTTTCACTCCAAAAGGCCAGGTAACTAGGGTTCAGGTAGTTAAAGAAAGGTCCACTTGTGCACATTCCCACATTTCCTCTGTGTCTCAGAATTTCCAAGCCTCCCACCCTGAGGATAACACCCTAGACAGGGAACTCAGAAAGCTGAGGTTGGAAGAGGCCAGACTGAAGCTGAGACAGCAGCAGTTGGCCTTAGACAAGGAATCTCTAGATGTAGAGAGGGAGAGACGGAAGTTGGGGTTAGTTCCCCATGGGGTCAGCAGCAGTATTCTTGATAGCAATCCTGTAAGAGAACAAGATTCAAGAAACATGCACAAGATAGTCCCCCCTTACAAGAAGGGGGATGACTTTAAGAAGTGGATTGCGGTACTTGAGAGGGCCTGTATAGAACAGTTGGTCTCTCAAAGGCAGTGGGCTGCTATCTTGTGGCTATCTTTCACTGGTAAGGGTAGGGATAGGCTCCTTACTGTCAGAGAAAGTGAGTCCAACTACAAAGTTTTGAAAGATGCACTCTTAGATGGATTTGGCTTAACCACTGAACAATACAGGATAAAGTTCAGAGATACCAGAAAAGAGTCCTCTCAAGACTGGACAGACTTTGTAGACTGTTCAGTGAAGGCCTTGGAGGGATGGTTACATGGCAGTAAGGTGACTGACTATGAAAGCCTATATAATCTAATCCTAAAAGCATATTTTGAATAGTTGTGTGTCTGACTTGTTACATCAGTACTTGGTAGACTCAGATCTGACCTATCCCCAAGAACTGGGAAAGAAGGCAGACAAATGTGTCATAAAAGAGTGAACAGAAACGTTCATATAGGTGGTGACAAGGATGGCAAGAAGAAGGATGGTAAGTCTTCTGACAAGGATGGGGACAAAGATAAAAAACATTCTGAGTCTTCATCGGGGCCACAAAAATCCTCTGGGGGAGGTGGGTCCAGATCCTCTTCTAACAACCAAAAGAAGCCATGGTGTTATTTATGTAAGAGTAAAGGCCACAGGGCAAGTGACTCCACTTGTCCAAAGAAGAACACCAAAACTCCCACTACCAGAACCCCAACTGCGTCCTCTAGTGCCCCTAGTAATAGCAGTGGTGGTGGGAAGTCTACTACAAATAGCCAATCAAAGGGTGTAGCTGTGCTCGCCATTAGTAATGTAGTTGGGGTTGGTCTTGTTAGAGAGACCACATAGGCTGTTTTAGTCTCTGATGGTGGTATTGACTTTGCCACCTTGGTTGCTTGTCCCCATAATATGGGTAAGTACAAGCAACTTCCCCTAATAAATGGTGTTGTGGTTGAGGCCTACAGGGATACAGGAGCCAGAGTCACTATGGTGATTGAGAAACTGGTTCATCTTGATCAACTCCTACTTGGTCAGCAGTACCAAGTGACTGATGCTCATAACACTCTTAGCCACCCCATGGCTGTTGTGAATCTCAACTGGGGGGGGGTTACTGGTCCAAAGAAAGATGTGGTAGCCATTGATATACCTGTAGACTGCTTACTAGGCAATGATTTGGAGACATCAGCTTGGGCTGATGTGGAGTTGGGGCTCATGCAGCCATGCTAGGCATTCCAGGGCATATCTTTGCTCTCACAAGGGCTCAGGCCCAGAAGCAAAGAGAACAGGGAAGCTTGGATCCTGAAACAATGGACCAAGTGCTCCCAAAAGCTAAGGGTAGAAAGGATACATCCTTGCCCACTATCCCTCCCTCTCCAGAAGAATCCCCTTTTGAGGAAGAGGAATCCTCTCCCTGTGCAGAACCTACACCAGATGAGCTGGCAGCAGACACTGCTGAGCTTTTGGGTGCAGGGGGCCTGCTAGGGGAGACCTGAGTGTGGCACAGCAAACCTGTCCCACACTAGAGGGTTTAACACAGCAAGCTGTCAAGCAGCAGAATGGGGATATCACTGATAGAAAGGTCTATTGGGAAGATAACCTCCTTTATACTGAGTCAACGGACCCTAAACCTGGAGCTGCCAGGAGATTGGTCATCCCTTTGCAGTATAGGGAGTTTCTTCTGACCTTACACATGATATTCCTTTGGCTGGGCATTTGGGACAGAGTAAAACTTGGGACAGATTAGTTCCATTGTTTCACTGGCCTCACATGTCAGAGGACACTAAGGAGTTCTGTCGCTCCTGTGTGACCTGCCAGGCCAGTGGCAAGACTGGTGGCACACCTAAGGCCCCCTTAATTCCACTTCCTGTGGTTGGGTGCCCTTTGAAAGGGTAGGGGTTGACATAGTTGGCCCCCTTGACCCTCCAACAGCTTCAGGCATTAGGTTTATCCTTGTGGTAGTGGACCATGCCACTAGGTATCCTGAAGCCATACCCTTAAGGACCACTACAGCTCCTGCAGTGGCAAAAGCCCTCCCAGGAATCTTTTCCAGAGTGGTTTTCCCTAAGGAAGTGGTGTCAGACAGAGGTAGTAACTTCATTTTTGCATACCTCAAAGCTATGTGGAAGGAGTGTGGTGTAACTTACAAGTTCACTACTCCTTATCATCCACAGACAAATGGTCTGGTTGAGAGGTTTAATAAAACTCTCAAAGGTATGATTATGGGACTCCCTGAAAAACTCAGAAGGAGATGGGATGTCCTGTTGCCATGCCTTTTTTTTGCTTATAGGGAGGTACCCCAAAAAGGAGTGGGCTTTAGCCCTTTTGAACTCCTCTTTGGGCACCCTGTAAGAGGTCCCCTTGCTCTTGTGAAGGAGTGTTGGGAACAACCTTTAAAAGCTCCAAAGCAAGACATTGTGGACTATGTACTTGGCCTAAAATCCAGAATGGCTGAGTACATGAAAAAGGCCAGTAAAAACCTTCAGGCCAGCCAAGAGCTCCAAAAGCAATGGCATGACCAGAAGGCTGTCCTGACCCAGTACCACCCAGGACAGAAGGTGTGGGTATTGGAGCCTGTGGCCCCAAGAGCACTCCAGGGCAAATGGAGTGGACCCCATCTCATTGTTGAACAGAAAGGTGAGGTCACCTATTTGGTAGACCTGGGCACTGCCAGGAGTCCCCTTAGGGTGCTCTATGTCAGACGCCTAAAACCTTACTATGACAGGGCTGACTTAACCCTGCTCATGGCAACTGATGAGGGGCAGGAAGAAGAAAGTGACCCTCTCCCTGGCCTCTTCTCCACCACTGAAGCTGATGGCTTAGTGGAGCTTGCAGTTTGCCTTACTGCTGAGCAGAAGGACAACTGTATAAATCTCCTAGGCCAATTCTCTGACCTCTTCTCACTGATCCCAGGTACAGGTACCTGGTGTGAGCATACAATCAACACTGGAGACAGTTTTACCTGTCAAAAGTAAGATTTATAGGCAGCCTGACCATGTCAGAGATTGCATAAAACAAGAGGTACAGAAAATGCTTGACCTAGGAGTGATTGAACCTTCAGAGAGCCCATGCGCTAGCCCAGTGGTGCTTGTCCCAAATCCCCACAGTAAAGATGGTAAAAAGGAAATTAGGTTTTGTGTTGACTATAGAGGACTCAATCAGGTAACCAAAACTGATGCTCACCCTATACCCAGTGCAGATGAGCTCTTAGATACACTGGCTTCTGCCAAGTATCTAAACACTTTTGACTTAACTGCAGGCTATTGGCAGATTAAGTTGTCAGAAGATGCTAAACCCAAAACAGCATTTTCCACCATTACAGGGCACTATCAGTTCACTGTTATGCCCTTTGGTCTGAAAAATGCACCTGCCACTTTTCAAAGGTTGGTGAACCCAGTCGTGCAAGGGTTGGAAGCTTTTAGTGCAGCATATCTAGATGATATAGCTGTCTTTACCTCCACCTGGGATGATCACCTGGTCCACCTATGGAAAGTTTTGAAGGCCCTGCAAAAGGCAGGCCTCACTATCAAGGCTTGAAAGTGCCAGATAAGGCAGGGGGAAGTGGTTTATCTGGGCCACCTGGTAGGGGGGAACAGATTGCACCACTGCAGGGGACGATCCAGACCATTATGGAATGGGCTCCCCCTACAAGTCAAACCCAGGTGAGAGCCTTCTTAGGCCTCACAGGGTACTACAGGAGGGTCATTAAGAATTATGGCTCCATTGCAGCTCCTCTTAATGACCTCAATAGTAAGAAGATGCCTAAAAAGGTATTGTGGACAGCTAGCTGTCAAAAGGCTTTTGATTAGCTAAAACAGGCCATGTGCTCTGCACCTGTCCTAAAAAGCCCTTGCTACTCCAAGAAATTCATAGTCCAGACTGATGCTTCTGAATTAGGGGTAGGGGCAGTTCTATCACAGCTTACCACTGAGGGCCAAGATCAACCTGTCGCTTTTATCAGCAGGAGGTTGACCCCTAGAGTAAAGCGTTGGTTTGCCATAGAGAGGGAGGCCTTTGCTGTAGTCTGGGCACTGAAAAAAAGTTGAGACCATTCCTGTTTGGTACTCACTTTATTGTTCAAACAGACCACAAACCTCTATTATGGCTTAAACAAATGAAAGGTGAAAACCCTAAATTGTTGAAGTGTTCCATCTCCCTATAGGGAATGGACTATACATTGGAACATAGACCTGGGAGTACCCACTCCAATGCAGATGGACTCTCCAGATATTTCCACTTAGACAATGAAGACTCATCTGGGCAAGGTTAGACTTATTGTCCCTCGTTAGGGGGGGGGGGTGTTGTAAAAAAGTACCATCTTGCCTGGCATGTTACCCCCATTTTCACTTGTATTTCAGTTGTTTTTGCCTGTCTCACTGGGATCCTGCTAGCCAGGACCCCAGTGCTCATAGTTGTGGCCTGAATGTGTGTCCCTGTGTAGTGACTAACTGTGTCACTGAGGCTCTGCTAACCAGAACCTCAGTGCTTATGCTGTCTCTGACTTGTCACTATAGGCTAGTGACCATTTTCACCAATTCCAATTGGCACACTGGAACAACCTCATAATTCCCTAGTATATGGTACCTAGGTACCCAGGGTATTGGGGTTCCAGGAGATCCCTATGGGCTGCAGCATTTCTTTTGCCACCCATAGGGATCTCAACCAATTCTTACACAGGACTGCCACTGCAGCCTGAGGGAAAGAACGTCCACATTATTTCACAGCCATTTTACACTGCACTTAAGTAACTTATAAGTCCCCTATATGCCTAACACTCACTTGGTGAAGGTTAGGTGCAAAGTTACTAAGTGTGAGGGCACCCTGGCACTAGCCAAGGTTCCCCCACATAGTTCAGGGCAATTTCCCCGGACTTTGTGAGTTAGGGGACACCATTAAACTCATGTACTACATATAGGTCAATACCTATATGTAGCTTCACAATGGTAACTCTGAATATGGCCATGTAACATGTCTAAGATCATGGAAATGCCACCCCCATGCCAAATATGGTATTGGGGTACCAATCCCATGCATCCCCGGGGCTCCAGCATGGACCCCGGGTACTGCCAAACCAGCTCTCTGGGGTTTTCACTGCAGCTACCGCTGCTGCCAACCCTCAGACAGGGTTCTGCCCTCCTGGGGTCTGGGCAGCCCAGTCCCAGGAAGGCAGAACAAAGGATTCCCTCTGAGAGAGGGTGTTATGCCCTCTCCCTTTGGAAATAGGTGTTAAGGGCTCGGGAGGAGTAGCCTCTCCCAACCTTTGGAAATGCTTTGAAGGGCACAGATGGTACCCACTATAAGCCAGGCACATGAGGGTATTGCACATCTTAAGGTGTATCATTAGAACTGTGGCACAACAGGCAAAACATATCCAAACATTATAACAAAATAATTTCCCTCCAAAATCTGAAAAGCGACTGAACAATTGACCGAGAGCTTGAAAACAATATAATTTTTCCAGAATCATAGTAGCATAGGTCAACATTCAGGATTATTCAAGAACTGCCAGCCCCAAACATCACTCATACTCTATCTCGGCTCTTCTGAATTTTAATGATTTGCGGAGCTACTGCACCCTTGAAAACCTCTCACCCTCTACACTCTAAAGCAGACCCTCCATACACTTGCACTTATCTCGGCCTGCCACTCTTTTTACTATTTGTCAGTGAGCCACTTTCATGAAGCAAATATACTCACTCACCTCTACTCACCATCCCTGGCAAATTCCTAAACCCCATTTGGCTCCGCTACCACCCTGAAACTGCTTGGCACTCCCCAATTGCCCTGTGCCCAAGCCTTCACTTGTACTCCCATTAGTCAAGAATCCTTCCATCAGTGTCAATGTTCAACTCAAATACTGGCCTATCCCTTCAACTTCTCATATTCTGCAAACCTTGTAGAGCAAACGGTGTCCAACTTGCTCCAAGCTCCCTCTAAATTCAATCAGATCCTAGAAACCTTCCTTAGAGGCTCCACTTGAAAACTTTAAAAAGCATAGATTGCAACAAACAGACTGTTCAAATGTTGCTCTTGCGTAAACATTTCCATTCAGAGAATTACGGCCTTTAATCCTTAACTTCATCCAAACTTGCTTGTCCACAGTTCCGGAGGCATTACCACTCAGCCCCTCAAATCAGCCTCCACAGTGCCTGGACACTCAATAAGATCCTTATACTTCTATCCAGCTAGGTCAACCAAATAATGTTGGTGTTGAGAGTGTCCCTGGTGAACTTGTCTTTTCTGCAGGGCCATAAAATCCCAATGGAGGGTCCCGGTGGACGTTAAGGACGCAGTCTAGTCTCCCCCTGGAAACTTTGTAAATGGGAAGTGGAGGACTGGATGGGGATTGTTGGGTTGACTGGGGAGAGGATGTTTGGGTATCGGGATATAAAAGTCGGAAGGGGCGGGATCTGCCGCTTCCTGATTCTTGTGTGTCCTCGAACTACCGGGAGGGAAGCATTTGGCCACCACCCACCCTGCACGATCAAAGGGATAGGTGTGTATGTGTGTGGGGGGTTTGGGTATTGGGAAATAAGGAGTCAGAATAGGTGGGATCAGCCTCTTCCTGACTCTTGAGTGCCCTTGCACTACCGGAAGGAAAGTCCCCAGACATGTTCAGAAGGATGGGCATGTGTGGTTTTTATATAGCCACAATGCTAAGTTAGGACAGATTGCAGCGGTGTAGGATTCAGTTGGGAGTTGGAGAGTCAGGTGCGACATATATCCACCCCTCAGGGTTAAGGAAGAGAGTACCGGCAAAGAAAGATGTTTTGGGGACGCTTTGGACTGGAGAACAGGGCTTCATAGGAGGATGGTTGGGGAAAGGAAGTGAGAAGAAGACTGGGAGTGTAAGGAGGTTTGAACGGAAGGTGATTGGAAGAGTGAAACAAGGTGTGTGCTGGGGATGAAAGCTTGGTGTGAAATGAGAAGTGTGTGGTAAACAAAGGGATTAGGTTAATGATGTTTGATGTTATGTTTATACTGTTGATACGGTTGAAATGTTTACAACCCTGTCCTAATAAATGGCCTTTTACACTTCATGGAGTACGGCAAATGATTCCTTCACGAATCACCTTTGGTTCAGAAAAGCAGCTGCTCTCGGACTGTTCCCTCAGAGACTTTGGACCTGCCAGCCACCATCTTTCCCCAAGGGTGATCTGTCAGGCTGGGGACATGTCCATTGCAACCCTACGGAAAATGTGGCTATAACATGACATTCTTCATCGTGTTAGTGTAGAGCATGCCAGGCTCTGTAATATCAACAAGTGGAGTGCACCTGAATTTGTTATTGATGAACGCTTATTAACCAGAATACTAGTTCACACAATTCTATGGCTTTAACTCACCACAAAAACAATAATGCTGCCATATTCACCATTTACAAAGGTATCCAGGTGTGTATACTCAGGAGAAACTACAGAGTGACGCATGTCATACTTCACAGTATTTTTTCAATTCACACTAGTATCGGTTAATATGGCCATTTTTTAGGTTTAAATCTGTTTTATTGATTTTTAGCAAAGAAAACCAACAATACATCCAGATCAATGCTTATATGCATAAATTGGAGGAGGAGGAAAGGGAGGGCAATAAAGGAGGGGGAGTTGGGAAGGGAGTTTGGAAGGCAACCGGTAAGTCACACTTAACATGTCTCAAGGATGATGGATACAATAGACTCGGACATACGAGGACAGTGTCACATTCAGGAAGGAGCAGTAGTATCACCAGTTCAACTATGGTCTGCTTGTGTGAGGTGGAGAATTCGCAGGTGCATCGGGCAGAATAATTCTCAAAATTCCTGAGACAGTAAGCGTATACACGACCCCCAAATTTTGTCAAATAGAGGTAGCTTACGTTCAGCCACTGCAGTCAGTTTCTCCATACCCAAGAGACCCGTTAGTTTGTGGCACAAATCCAATCTTGTTGGTATATTCTCTGTCTCCCCTTTGGCCAGAATAACTTGTTTGGTTACACAAAGTGCAAGGGGTACGGCCCGGCCCTGAGCCGAGCACAATGAGTATGTTAGTGCATTAGGAAACCCCAGTAATGTAAGCTAGGACAGCCGGGTATGTCTATTTCATACATCTCATTGATGTCTGCTAGTACCTCTGACCAAAAGGCTGTATCTTGGGGCAGTGCCAAAGAATATGAGTTAGTGTCCCAGACTGACCATAGTGCCTTTAGCAATTGTCATTCTCTCCCGGTTTCCACTTAGCCAGTCATGCAGGTGTGAAGTACCAGTAGTGCATGATTTTCAACATTCTTTCCTTACCGCTGACACTACCAGCAGACGTGCATGTTCCATATAGAATATCCGCCTATTCTTTGGAGTAAGGGGGCGTTCACATGCCAGAGCCCACTACCACTTTGCAAAGGATTTTGTTGTGTGTGGCAGTGAGTTAAGAAAGGCATATATGTCTGATAATAGATGTTTGTCTGTATCGTGAATGAGAAGCCATTTTTAAAATAGGGTGAACGGACGATTGGGATATGGTTTTATGTGTGGTTGCATGACCCAATGTCTAATGGTGAGATTGCCAGTGTGCATCAGAGGGATCATATTCTGACTGAACTTGTGCAGAGTTAATGAGGCCATATTGGCAGAAAGGATCTGCCACTCTTTTACCACCGGCAACCTACCATTGCAAAAATGATGTACCCTGCTTGGCAGGCGTGAAGTCTGGATTCCCAATAATCGGTGTCTGTGGTGAGATTCTGGAAGAGAATTTCTTTGTTAGCTGTACCTTGTCCCAAGTGCCTACTGTCACCAGAACCACTGGAGAGATGCATACCTCTACTGGTCTGTGTGCCTTGGGGAGCCAGGGTATCTTCCAGATATGGATCCCAGTTATCACCTGATCTATAAAGCACCAGTGTGTCTCAATCTTGGGTCTAGACCACTCCACCATGCATTTAAGTTGTGCTGCCTGGTAGTAGTTTGTAAGGTGGGAGATTCCCAAACCACCCCCCTTAATGGGCTAGTAAGTCTGCTTCCTCGCCAAACAAGCTTTTTTGCCTTCCCAAATATAATTTTCAATCTAATTTTGTACTTTCTCCAGAATATGTGGGGGAGGGTTGAAGTGGTAGGTTCTGCATCACATATAATATTTTGGGCAAAAGCATGGTTTTCACCGCTGTCAGTCTTCCCAACCAGGAGAGAGAAACACCCTTCCAGGATTGCAGATCTGTCCTGGCTTCAGACAGGAGCGCCGCATTGTTTTGTTTTGCCTTGTTTTCTAATGTAAGGTAAATTTTTAGGCCCAGGTATGGGGCTTCCTGAGTGGCCCATGTGAAGGGGAACTGGCGTTTAAGATTAAGACGGTCTGTCTGTGTGACAGTGAAACCAAATACCTGAGTTTCCTGTAAATTGACCTTAAAGCCTAACATCCTCTCTTAGGTCTCCAACTCTAGCATCAAATGTGGGAGGGATGCATGAGGTTGAGTGACTGTGATCATGACGTCATCTGCGCAAATAGTTAATTTATGTTCCCTGCCCCCCACGGTAATGCCCACTATCTGTGGTTACCCCGTATCCTCTGAGCCAATGGTTCCATACATAAAGCAAAGAGGAACGGGGACATGGGACAGCCCTGTCTGGTGCGGCGCGCAATTCCCTGTCCATATGTGAAATATGGCAATTTTTTAAATAGTTAGAAAGATGTAACACTTTTTTAATAGCGTTTAAATCTAAGCGCACAGCTGCCAGATGTTACTGTTTTTTCCAACCCAACTGTGCTCATTCGAATCACTGACAGACACATCTCTGCCACAGAACATAGGCCACTGAGCTATCTTATCGATTTTACGGTTAATACAAATAATTATGCTTTGCGTAAAACCGACACTCTCGTGACGCAACTGGAAGAAAACCTAACTTGAAAATTATAACAACAATAAGAATGGTAATAAATAGATTGCAATGGAGATACTAATAATGATACGTGTAATTCGTATTACTATTGTTATTAATATTTTTACTGTAATTATAACGACCATTTATACGCACACCATAAACTGAACGTCTCCTGGCGCTTGACAATGAGGGGTTTTTAACAGAAGGCAAGGCCAATAATCACAGATTTGGACACAAACCTCACTAAAGTGAACGGGACAATTGGACTATAATTTCAATGTCGCAATCAGAACGTAAAAGTGACTATGCAGGCCCCTATCCCTGCGCGCCTCCTCCTCCTCCTCCCCCCCACCAGAGGGATCTCCTCCACAGATTGGTAGTGCACTGCAGAGCTGTGGGATCTGTGGAAGATTACAGGACAGTCATTTACAAGCGTGACGTACTACATTCTCATGAATGTGATTGGCTAGCCTTCCAGTAGGCGTTATAACAACCCAGATCACCAGTTCGCATTTTATTGACTCCAGAAGGACGAAAAGCTGAGTGCATAATTCAAACCTGTGGCACACAGATCACACACACACGTCAATAGCAGGTACTTAGCTTAAACAGCAATGGGCCAAGAAACACACCCTAAATAATGCCTGAGATGCTTTTGACAGTTTCATTTAGTGTCTCTCTTATTTCTGCAACAGTCATGTAATGTGATTATGCACCCCTTAACATAAGCCTTTCTGAGAGATGCTCAATCGATAATAAAATGAAAAATACCGGAACATCATTTTTACAATACTGGAGTACATTTTTAGAATAATTCTACTCTAGTGTTATTGAACGGCAAATAACGGAGGTCCTGAGCTGTCACAGGCTGTGGAGTTTATCTCCCATTGGATTAGAACGCATTAGTGCATGAGACATTTGAAAATACTTTATTAATAAGCCACGAAAAGCAGCTCGTTCCAGCAGATGGGCTTTGTTTTTAACACATGCTAGGTGTGAACACACAATGCACAGGTGCGCGTCCTTACTAATGTTCCTCTCCGTCACCTCTAGAGGGCAGTATAGCTGCATGTCACAACCACTCTATCGCAACAAACCAGTCACGGATGAAACGACGCTCATTTTTAGTGACCTTATGCCAAGCACCAAATACCCAGGCCCTGCGGTGAGAGAATCATGTACAAAAGGAAACTGTGAGGTAGCGCGAGAAGGCGAGGACGGTGAAACGTGGCGGGCAAGGAGCCTGAGATAGAAGGATTGAGGGAAAGTAGTAAGCGAAGACAGTGTGGCAGAGAGAGGACGGGGAGCTTGTTAAAGGGCAGCGAGAGGAAGAGTGTTACAACGATGAGGGTATGTACGATATAAGAAGGTAAGGGAGAGTAGGGTAAGAGCAAGGAGGGCATGAGAGAGGTTTAGTAGAGAGATGAAACGTGAGGGGTTGGTGTCAGAGAAGTGGCAGTGGAGCTGAGAGAGAAGTGGATGACAGAAAGGCTGCCGGGGTATCCTACACTTGGTTCTCGAGGCTCCCCCTAACAGGGCCTTCTCAGGCCTAGGGCGAACGCAGACTGCATCCTGGGATGCACTGCGCCAGGCCCATGTGTTTAGTGGTTGAATCTAGCCCCTCCCCTCACACATATTTAAGGAAAGATCCAGAACTGAACTGCCCAGCTTCAGAGCTAGAATCAGTCTAAGCTAGTGTCAGCCCTGAGGCCAGTAACCACCTAGAGCAGGCTAGTGAACTATCCAGAGACCAGACCAACTAACAGGGTTGGTGATTTTGTAATGATGGACCAGCACGCATGACAACATACTGCTCCCCCTGGGGACTCTGATGGACAGTGTTGCTAATCGGCCCTCCGGCCTGCTGGAGCGGTGGGATGCAGGCTGCCCCAGAGGAGCAGCAATGGACCGATGCCCTCAGCACCTCACTGCCCAACGTCACCACCAGCTTAGATCAGGCAGTACAGAACTTTAACAACCGGATCATAAGCGCCGCTGACCTGGTGGCCAACATCCACGGAATGACCAAAAAAGCCAGCTGGTACACCCCAGAACTCAAAAAATCAAAACGCAGGTGCAAACAACTGAAGAGAAGATGGGTCACCAGCAAGAACCGCAAGGGTCTGCGCTGACCGAGCCACCTTCAAAATGGCCCTCTATGACTACCACCGCCAATCAAAGCCACACAAAAAAGAGGCCCTGACCCACCTGATTGAGAACAGCGCCAACCAAATCAAGGAACTCTTCACCATCATCAGTGAGTTTGCCTGCCCATCAGCCATCGAAAACTCCATCCCCCCTCTCAAGATCACTTCCACAACAAGATAGAAACCATCCACAGTCACTTCGATCCCCAACTTTCTGACTTCCCCAGCACTGAATTAACCTCCACCGGCGATCACCCACTCTCCACATGGGGACAACTCAGTACACCGAACACGATCACACTCATGAGCTCCATCCACTCAGGACCAGCCACCGACGCTTACCCTACAGGATCTTCAACCTTGGAAGAAACAAGATCAGCCACCAGCTCACCACTATCCTCAATGCCTCGTTAACCACATCTACTTTTCCAGAAGCCGGGAATCACACAGAGCTCGGACCTTTCCTCAAGAAGCCCTCTGCAGACTCCAGCAAGCTCCAAAATTACAGTGCGATCTCTCTGCTCCGGTTCCCCGCCAAAGTCCTGGAGAAGGCCATCAATCTCCAACTCACAGAACAATTGGAGAGAAACCTGCTAGAACCCTCCCAATCAGGCTTCAGAACCAACCACAGCACCAGGACAGCTCTGATCACCGCAACAGATGACATCCGCGCCATGCTTGACAGTGGAGAAGCAGCCACCCTGATCCGGCTCAAGCCCCCTCCCCTGCCTTTGATACCATCTCCCACTACACAGTGATCAACCGACTATGCCAAATTTGGGATCACTGATGATGCATTCAGATGGATGGCATCCATCCTCACGGGAGGTACCCAGACAGTCCGCCTCACCCCCTTCACCTCACAAGTCAAGCACACCATCTGCAGTGTCCCCCTAAGCTCCTCCCTAAGCAGATTACTCTTCAACGTCTACAAGAACCACTCGCAGACATTGTGAGATCATACAACATCAGCTCCCAAGCTGATGACACGCAGCTTGTCCTCTCGCTCTCAATGGACCCCATCAAGACAAAGACCAACTTCCATAACTATATGAATAATGTATCCATCTGGATGAATGACAAATACCTGAAGCTCAACATGGACAAAACAGAGGTTCTGATCTTCAGCAGACACTCAACCCTCTGGAGTGACTTCTGGTGGCCAAGGGAGTTTAGACCCACCCCCACACTGAAAGATCACGCCTGCAACCTAGGCATCCTTCTCAGCAGCAAAATCTCCATGAAATGTCAGGTCAATGCTGTTTCCTCAGCCTGCTTACACACACACTCTGCATACTCCGCAAGCTCTTTAAATAGCTCCCTATTGGCATGAGGGAGACAGTGGTGCAGGTCTTCATCACCAACCGACTGGACTACGGCAACACACTCTACACAAGCACCACCACCGAAGTCATGCAAAGACACCAGACGATCCAGAATGCAGCTGCCAGAATGATCCTCAACCTGCCGAAGAGAACCCACATCACCCAGCACCTGAAGGACCTCCATTGGTTCCCGATCCAGAAAAGATGCCACTTCAAACTCCTGACCCGTGCCTACAAATCCTTCCATAACCAAGGACCCGCCTAGCTGTACCACTGTTTTCAGCTCCACCAACCGACCAGGAACCTCTACTCGGCACACATTGTCCTTGCAAAGATACCATGCTGACACCGTTGCTGTGATGCAGGATGCTCCTCCCACCTCACTGCCAAAGCCTGGAACGCCCTCCATCTCCGGACTGCACCCTTGTTGATCCACTTCAGAAAGGGACTGAAAACCCAGTTTTTGGAATAAACACCTGCAGCAAGCTCCTGGATACCCACTTGGCTGGTAACTCATGCTATACAAATAACACCTGTTTGATTGAGAGGAGAACCCATCAGTAACTCACAGTAAAAATGTAATGTTAACTTGTGTCTTGACTTACCTAGTGGACCTTGTCTCAGCCCCAGTCAGGCAATGACCTGCCTCCCAGGAAAACACTTAGGAAGATGCTAAGTCACAGCCTCCCTAGAGGCTATCTTGGTGCAAGGATATCCAGACAAGAAAAAGCATTTTGAATTTGTAGCCTTATCTGTCCCCTAAGACATTTTCCTTCAATGTGGCACTTACTAGTAGTTGCAACCTCTAGAGCAGCCTCATCTTGCCAAATAGAAACCCTGGCTCTAGGCCTCACTCCTCTCCAGTCATTCTTCCTTGAACTGCTTTGTGTCAGATCACTCTAGTCCAGCCAAGTGTACTCTCCGCTTGTGTACACTAAAAGACAGGCCTGTTTCACAGTCCGTTAAGCCAGACTCCATCCATTTGTGGAATCTTCCAGTATCCCCCACCTGCACTGAGCTGTGTGCGCCCTACCACTTAGGGGGACCAAGGCAAGATGCCATTGGTTGTTATTGGATGAAAATGTAGAAGAAAAAACTGGCTTCACTAGTGCTTCAAATGAAGGTTGTTAACAAGAATAGTTGCCAGAGTTTTCACCACCTACACTTTCGACACGGTATGATCTGAAATCAGAGGACGGATGCAGCTTTGCTTCAACTGAGTAAGTGATCTGGTGACACCAGCATCAAGTCTGTTTTAAAGGCATACCAATGTTATATGTTTTAAAGCACCCCGCCTGTCCAACGTCCTGGAAAAAGCAGTATGTCTAATTATCGAAATTTACTTGAAATGTGCTCAAATATATATTTGCACAGCATAACTTACTAATGGGGAATGTGTATTTTCAGAATAAAACCTCCACTTCAAACACTGCATTCACAATCACCATACAAATATGTTGGTAAGCATGCAATTTATTTTTTGTAATTTTTTTTTCCAGACATTTACAAATGAAACTAAAAGTTTAACAGTTAAGAAGTAAAATTCTGTCATCTAAAGGTGACATGCATATAGTTGCAAAAAGAAATAAGTGAAAAATGAACCACTGAAGTATGCAGTCATATAATAAGGCACAAAATATAACAAAAATAAAGGATTGGCTCACTAGTCAAAGCATACCAGCCTTGCTACTGAAGTGCACTCTTTTTTACGCAACTGCATACGTGAGCAGGTGAAAGTGCTGGCACTCCTGGTGCACGAGAGCCAATGGCTCAAGTGAGCTGATCCAGGACCAGATGCCTTATGAAGCAGTGGGACAGAATAAGATTTGAACAGACAAATGAGCGAAGAGGACAGACCGAGATCCCCTCTGTGGAAGTGAACATGTATTTTTCCTATGTTTTTTGATTACACAAAGCTGTCTCTAGCCAAACCTAAAACATAGGTGGGTTGGACTATTTCCCTTGCTTTGGGTGCCATTTTGTCTTGCTACAGTACTGACTACACCTTGTAACCCAAAGCTTGTTTGATAACCAGAACCCCTCGAGGTGTAGAATGCCAACATTTAGGAACAGGAAAGTGGGAGGTTTTGAAAATAAATCCCCCATTGGAAGCACATGCTATTTTAGGTGAGAAACAAGTAAAATAAAGCCTTTTTGGCTTCAAAAATCTAGTTTCCTGCCTGAATCGGGTCTGTTAGCATTGATGCAGTGGCCATTTTGTAAAACAAAAAAAAAAAAGTGTCAAGCTTCTCATCAAGAGTTCATTGAAGCTTGCACCACCCATTGCCCCTGACTGACAGTCCCAACACAACTACAACCCATCACACTCCTACAAGTGTGAGAATGTGGACTTTACCAGGTCACCCAATGCTGTCACAATGGGTTGGGTGGATGATATTAGTCATTTTAATGTATATTGAATTAATACACTGTTGTTGTGTTCATCTCTAAATTAGACAAACAGCGCCACCAAGTGAGAGATAGTCATTGGTGCTGGTGTTCGCAATTAATTGCCGGTGCTGAGCACAGGAAAGAAACATCTCAAATTAAGCAATGCATGTATGTAGTCCTTACTGTCTACCGAGGACCGCTTCATGTTGGTCCTGAATGTAGAGCCTCTCCAAAATCGGGATATAATCTGGTGCAGATGAAGCACAAATCTGCTGAAGTTGCTGTGCAGATAGATGGTAATCGTGGCACCAAAAAAAGGCATATAAATCCGATGCAAAGCATTCTGCGCAGGGACACAGACTCCAGCACGCTCGCAAGAGACTGAGAGATAAGAGGTTTATTAGCAGTGTCTTGTCTGGCACAAAGCGCTTAAACCTTCTGTATTCCGACAGATTTCCAGACGGTAGAAGAATTTAAAAGGCGATCCCTGGCTCGCCAGACCCTGATAGCATCTGAAGACCCTGCTCTCCTTTGTTCCGTCTCCATCTGTTGAGCGCGGGCTCGTTGCATTAAACATTCATGATTAGCAGGTCGGTGCATTCCCGCAGTGACCTGCCAGCTTCGGGCTAGTCCCTGGTTGGGACTGCAGCTTTTAGCATTATTTGAAAACGATTTAAATACCATTAAAACGGACTGGGACTTGGGCTTCTCTTGATACGCAGCAAGTCCTTCGCAGACAGAAAGACATTACCAGAGCCATCTGCTATCACGATTAACTCCTCAGACCAGTACAGATGTGCAAACTGCTGGAAGTAACGATGATTTATGGCACATAGAAAGAAGGGAGGCCACGAGATGGCGGGTTTATAACACTAAAGTGGATACATCACAAACCATCCTGTCTGTATTAAATATAGGTTTGAGCTGGCGCTCGTGCAGTGCAAAGCATCACCAAGCGTTACAAAACGCTGCAAAAAGCAGTGACTTAGCATTTTTAGTGGAAAAAGGTTATCTTGCACTGAAAGTTCACCATGCCCCAAAACCACTTTGCACCGCCCCCCCCCCCCCCCCCCCCTCCGTTAAGGGTGCCAAAGGATGCGCCTGATGCGGGCCACTGCCACATCTTGCAGGTCTGACCCCTCTCCTGTTATGTACATCTATGCACGTGTACTGACAAGGCTTGCTTAGTGTCACACAAAACCGCCAGTTTTGCTGAAGTTATCTATAGGCGACTCTTACTAAATTGGCAGCTGTACTGTTTTAAGCCTTTTTTTGCAGTTTTATATAGGGCAATCTTGGCCCAAGGGACATTAGAGCGGTTTACATGAGCACCAGATTACATAATGCAAGGTCATTTTTTAAAAAGATTTAGGGAGATTAAGTGATCCACCCAGAATCGCAGGATGTTGAGCCAAGGCCAGGACTCAAACCTGGTTCTGTAGTTCCAAAGTCAGCTGCTCTGGCTGTTGAGCCATATCTCCTCCCTTCATGCAAAGCAGCTCTGAACTTTTTCATGCAGCACTCCATTGCATGAAGGCAGTAAATCCTGGTCTTGTTTAATAACAGTTATTATTATTAGCCAACTTAGTGGTAGTCATCTCATCGATCTCAGCAGATACGAGACTGTGGCCCTGTTGCAGTTTGATCATGTAATTAACACTATAAACAAATATCAGCAGTGGGTGAGCAATCCACTGAGCTATTATACACAGATGTTTTCTGCCTAAGTGATGAGAGGAGAGAGTCACACTTTACAACAGCCAAGACACCGAAGGAACCACCTCCGGAGCGCACCTTTTTAAAGGTAGGGGTATAGTACAGAGAAGCTCCAGCTGATTTCAAATTTTTCCCAGGGATTTTCCCAGGGTTGTGTGGTTTAACTACTGAGTGCAGATAATGTGGGCCTTTATGATTAAGAATTCTGTGGCAGTAGCACATGGCTTTGAAAGAGACCCTTTCCTTTAGAGGAAGCCAATGCAATTGAGCCAGCGCAGGGGCCATATGGGCCCGTTTCAGTAATTTCAGCAGCAGATGGGCTGCCACATTCTGCACCCGCTGTAATATCCTCAGGCAAGACTGAGAAACCCCCATATATGAAACATTGCAATAGTCCAGTCTAGACACCACTAAGGACTGGACTACAGTCTTCCTAGCTGCTTCTGGAAGGAGGCTGAAGATCTTTAAGGTTCTTAAAATCCCAAGACATTGACCGGCAAGGCTGGTAGTTTGGTCCTCAAATGAAAGCCTGGAGTCAAACCACATGCCTAAATTCTTGGCTTTAGGCTTAGGTACAGGTAGAGGCCCCAGCGAGTCAGGCCACCAGGCTGAGGACCAAATCGAAGGGCGCTTGTCTAAAACGAGAACCTTGATTTTCTCGGCGTTCAGCCTACGGCAACTGAGGCTCATCCACTCAGCGACCTCCGACAGGCACAATCTTAAATGAGACGCTGTGTTATCAGCGTCCTGAGAAAGATAAATAATTAGCTGCATATCATCAGCATATGATATGATGTTTAATCCGTAACGCTCATTGATATCAGCCAAGGGGCACATACAGATTGAAAAGAGCATAGCTTAAAGAAGAGCCCCGAGGTACCCCCTGCCATAGTGGGTAGACCTTGGAGCAACAAGGTCTTTGAGCCACCTAAAAGGGGCGGTTCTGCAGAAAGGAGGTGAACCATAGCAAAGCCTTGTTGCCAACTCCACAGCTGTTCAAGAAGGAGGCTGTGGGACACCATGTCAAAGGCAGCACTGAGGTCCAGCAGCAGCAGAGCTGTCATTTCTTCTTTGTCCACCACCCGCCGGATGGTCTCAGAGGCAAGCAACAATGCTGACTCAGTGGTGCACTGTGGCCAAAAACCTGACTGAGATTTATGAAAGAGGTCTCTCACCTCGATGAAAGTAGAGACGTGTAGGTTTACATATTTTTCGGCCACTTTGGAAACAAAGGGATGCAACAACACTGGTCTAAAGTTTTTTTTTTTTGTAGATTCCAGTTGTGGTTTCTTAAGAAGCGGCACTATAGTGGCATGTTTCCAAGACTGGGGAATCAGAGCAGACCTGAAAGAGTTATTGAGCTCATCTGTTACGGGAGCCAGCACATTCACCCCTTGCTTCAAAATGGCCAGGGAGGCAGGGTCTGTAGGGATCCTTATTTAACTGAGGCTAATAGAGGGGTTAAAACCTCCACAGAGACACATTTAAAGCCAAAGATAACTCCGCACTGAACCAAGCCACTGAGGACATGCAACAAGAAAGTGACATGACTTCTTTATTCTAATCCTTACTCGTTCTTTTGAAAGTGACATATTCAACTGCATAATAATAAATGTTGCCAAGTTTCCTTTAAGCATGTTTATTTTTACAGACCTTATTTAAAATGTGTTAAATATCTCCTGCAATGTCATCTCCTTCACAAGAAGGAGCATGAGACTGACGTTTCAAGAGAGGGTTGGGGGAATGATGTATGTGTAACTATGCACTATAAGGAATAAAATAACGTTACCATACATTCTAAAGATATTGCAGGTCACTATGGAATTCCTGTTAAATTATAAATTCACTTGGCCTTCAGTCTCATTTCTCTTTAGGCTCAAGGACTTTCAAGGTGACTTGCAGGGTTTGCAGTATAAAAGTAGAAACAAAGGTAAAGAACCAAAGGGACAAATAGGTAGAAAAGTAAACAAGCATTGGCAAAGCCAATAGGCTTCACCTTTGTTTTTTCTTTTGCATTTTATCCTACTAACTGGATTATAAAGATTTGAAAAAGGTTATAATACTTCTTGTTTTAAATTTCATAAACCGTTAATAGTTGTTTATATCGTGATGTATGTTGAATTAATATCCTCTGGTTCCAAACTCATAATTTGTGCCTTATTTAATATGGCATTGTAGTAGATTATAGTAATGTGTGGTTAGTAAAGTGGCACTGCACATGCTGCACCATTCAAATCATGCCCCTTTTTACTGCAAGGTAACCGTAATTGTGACTGCCTGCGTAGTAGTAAACAATAGCAGTATTTGGTGTTTAGAGGAGCTATGACAACCTTTGGCCCCGGTGTAGCTGCACCTGCTGAAGCATTCAAATCATGACCTTAATGCTTGCAAGATAACTGCACTTGTGAATGCCTGTTTAGAAGTAACATTTAGTAATAATTTCTGTTTAGTGGGGTTCCTAGAGGTTTTGGGCACCAGTGTCACTGCACTTGCTGCACCATTCAAATCATGACCCTAATGCCTGCAAGATAACTGCACTTGTGAGTGCCTGTTTAGTAGTAAAATTTAACAATAATCTGTGTTTAGAGGGATTCTGACACCTTGTGGTGCCGTGCCACTGCACCTGCTGCACCATTACAACCATGGCCCTAGTGCTTGCAAGATAACTGAACTTGTGACTGCCTGTTTAGAAGTAAACTTTAGTGATCATTTGTGTTTAGTGGGGTTCTAAGAGCTTTTGGCTCTGTTGCCACAGCACCTACTGCACCATTCAAATCATGCCCCTAGTGCCTGTAAGATAAATGCACTTGTGACTGCCTGTTTTTCTAGTAAAGTATTGCATTATTAGGTACTCATAGGAGTTATGACAACGTTTAGCTCTGGTGCCACTGCATCTGCTGCACCACTAAAATCATGGCCCTAGTGCCTGCAAGGTAAGTGCACTTGTGACAGGCTGTTTAGTAGTAAAATATTGCAGTATTTGGTGCTTAGAGGAGTTATGAGAACTGTTGGCTCCGGTGCCATTGCACCTGCTGCACCATTCAAATCATGACACTATTGCCTGCAAGGTAATCGCACTTGTGACTGCCTGTTTAGTAGTGGCATGTAGCAATATTTGGTGTTTAGAAGGGTTCCTAGAGCTTTTGGCCCTGATGCAACAGCACCTCAGTCACCACTAAAATCATGACCCTAGTGCCTGCAAGGTAACTGCACTTATAACTGCCTGTTTAGTAGTACATTTTGCAATAATCTTTGCTTAGAGTGGTTCCGACACCTTGTGGCACCAGTGCCACTAAACTTGCTGTTCCATTCAAATTATGACCCTAGTCCCTGCATGATAACTGCACTTGTAACTGCCTGTTTTGTAATAAATTATTGCAATATTTGGTGTATAGAGGAGTCCTGACAATTTTTGGGCCCGGTGCCACTGCACCTGCTGCAGCATACAAATCATCACTCTAGTGCCTGCAAGATAAGTGCACTTGTGACAGGCTGTTTAGTAGTAAAATATTGCAGTATTTGGTGCTTAGAGGAGTTATGACAACTTTTGGCCCTGTTGCCACTGCACCTGCTGCACCATTCAAATTATGACCCTAGTGCCTGCAAAATAACTGCACGTGTGACTGCTGGTTTGGTTGTAAAATTTAGAAATTATAAGTGTTTAGTGAGGTACCTAGAGTATTTGTTTTCAGTGCCACTGACCCTGCTGCCTAGAGCATTTGTTTTCGGTGCCACTGACCCTGCTGCACCATTGAAATAATCACCCTAGTGATTGCTAGATAAGTGCCCTTATGACTGTCTTTTTAGTAATAAATTATAGCAATATTTGGTGTTTAAGGAGTTCTGACAACTTTTGGGCCTGGTGCCACTACACCAGCTGCACCATTCAAATCATGGCCCTAGTGCCTGCAAGATAACTACAGTTGTGACTGCCTGTTTAGTAGTAAAAGATGGCAATATCTGGTTTTTAGAGGGGTTCCTAGAGCATTTGGCCCTGGTGTCACTGCACCTGCTGCACCACTAAAATCATGACCCTAGGGCCTGCAAGGTAACTACATTTGTGACTGCCTGTTTAGTAGTAAACTATTGCAATATTTGGTGTTTAGAGGAGTTATGACATATTTTGGCCCCAGTGCCACTGCACCTGTTGCACCATTTAAATCACGACCCTAGTGCCTGCAAGATAACTGCACTTGTGACTGCTGGTTTAGTTGTGAAATATAGCAATAATAAGTGTTTAGTGGGGTGCCTAGAGCTTTTGTTCCCACTGCCACTGCACCAGCTGCATGACCCTAGTGCCTGCTAGATAACTGCACTTGTGTCAGCCTGTTCAATAGTAAAATTTAGCAATAATCTGTGTTTAGAGGGGTTCTGACACCCTGTGGCCCTGGTGCCACTACACCTGCTGCACCATTGAAACCATGACCCTAATGTTTGCAAGGTAAATGCACTTGTGACTGCTTGTTTAATAGTAAAATACAGCAATATCTGGTGTTTAGAGGAGTTCTGACAGCTTTTGGCCCTGGTGCCACTGCTGGAACATTCATATCATGACCCTAGTGCCTGCAAGATCATTTCACTTGTGACTGCCTGTAAATAAGTCACTGAGAAAATATAAATTTGAAATAAAACATCGCCCAAGTATACAAATTGCTTTTCTTTAAAATTAGTGAATAGTAATTTCAGAATGAGCACACAAATCATTTTAACATTTACAACTGGTATTCATCAGAAATGTAATTATTAAGTCATGAAAAACAGAACATAATGAGCCCACTTACTGCTTGCTTTACATCTGCACTTGAAATTCCATTGCAAGATGGCTGGCATATTTACACACATTTCAACGCAAATTGACTTGCGGTTTAGGTAATCTTTTTGGGTACAAACACTAATAAGTAACCAAACTAACTTTCAGTTCATCTTTTTGTGTATAAACACTAACAAGTAACCAATCATCAAAAACCGGAAGTTGTACTTTTGCCTCACTCCACGCGATGGCAAAAGCAGAACAGAAAGCATAACAGAAGAGCAGGAAGTGACCTGCTAGCCAATAAAAAGCAAATAAATTCAAGTGACGTTGGAGCGACGTTTCAATAAATAAACAGGAAGTTCAAGTAAGTAAGGGGCAAAGTAGGGGTGGGTTCTAAGTCCCTTTAAAGATTCTTTTTTAGTAAAATAAGACTTCCCAAGCACAGCGCAGGTGAAATCTAAAAAGGAAACTGCAA
Source organism: Pleurodeles waltl (assembly GCF_031143425.1). Lineage (NCBI taxonomy): Eukaryota > Metazoa > Chordata > Amphibia > Caudata > Salamandridae > Pleurodeles > Pleurodeles waltl. The sequence continues at coordinate 1,984,573,588 of NC_090440.1, read as the reverse complement.
AAAAGAAAAAGATACAAAAAGTAGTAAAGAAATGCATAGTTTATGTAGGTTAAGTAACCTATAAGTATGTTATGTATGGGGATAGAGAGAAATGTAAGGTTAGGTTTAGGTTACGTTTAATGGTGATAGTTACAATAAAATGTATGAAGGACGATGTAAGAAAGTATAGGGGTTATGGCGGGGTAAAGGTGGAGTAAGAGAATGTGCAATGGGCACGTTTGAACAGTGGTCTGTATTAGGATTACAGCATGAGTTGCGTACCAGATGGGATTAAGGTTAGGTTAGGGGGGTTCCTTTGGGGTTAAAATTTGACTTATAGTAATATGAGGTGCAAGTGATGATCTAATAAGAAGGTACCGGAGAAAGATGGCACATGAGGCTGTAGAGGGCAGTAGGTGGTATCCGCCCTAAAATGGCTGAGACAACATAGAACCATAGAAATAAGAAATGCAACATCATCTCCTCTTATACACACCCTTATAAACCTGTGGAATGATACACCCAGGTCTTCATTCTGTTAACTTTAGTTTATACTCCAATCGGGATTCAAAATTGAACACCCCAGGCAGGGACGCAGCTTCAGTGGGGGTTGTCTGGGGTGTTACACCCCCTAAAAAATGTATTCTGTCATAAATAGTTGGATACAAAGGCTTTCAGTCAGGTACTGTGAAGTAAATTGGATTTCACCTGGGATTTTTACATGCCTACACTGACAAAATACACACACACACACACTCTCTCTCTCTCTTTTCTATGTTGTGAAAATCTTAAAAAGTGTTGTTTGAATAATATTGTGGATTTAAGTACCCCTAACAATCCGCACTGCTGTCTTTTTCCAGTGCCCCATACGCCCCCCTCATCTCCTGCTTTTCATATAATGTCTTTTAACGAGATGCCCCGGTGTGATTGTTGGGAAATCTGAAGATACCCCCCGCCCCCCAATCATACTGACCAAGCTATGCCCCTGGACCCCAGGGTGTTTGACCGTATGATTTCTGCTAGGAAAAATCAATTACAAAAACTGCATTAAAAAATACCACAACACATCTCTGGTGGCAAATGAACTTTAAGTACGTTATCCACCAATTATACGCGTAAAAATCATAATCATGAAGACGTTGTGCACTAAATATCACAATGATTGTTATAGATATTTAGAAGATGAACAATTCCTGCATAAAATTGCCCACCACATGCATTCAGGTTCCATGTCTCCTTTTAGAATAGACTCTGTTATAAGACTGACTCCCTAGGCTTCAGTCTGGGACTGGCGAGGGTGAAAGTTCGTAATATTGTTATAGTCTCATTGGCCAGGGATACCCTAGATCCAGTGTTAATTTGTAAATAAAAACGTACCGGTGTCCAAAGCACTCCTCTGAAACAAGCGTCTACTGCATTGAAAGGTGTGAGCACAGAATACTGAGGCAGCATAATCCTTACACCATCTCGGGCCTCTCTCATCCCAGTTGTGGCTCCTTCACAATGGCAAAAAAGGTGTCGCTCCCCTGGCTAAGCCAGGACTGAAACATAAAACAATATTTCTTTATCGTTTTATCTTTCAGCTGCTAGCTCGGCCAGCAGCATGTGAAGGGAGGGGCGGGCTGGGCCACAGGAGGTGGGAGAGGGGAGGAGGAGAGAGTGCACCTAAGTGCCCATGTGTGTTTGGCCGGTGGTCTCAGGCCAGCCAAATACACATGCGCACTTAGGTTTCTCCAACCTGGCTGTATTGAATAGCCGGGCTGGAGAAACTGCACAGACCCCAGGATTGTGTCTCAGCGCCAGACCAATCCTGGCGCTGCCTTCATGAAAGCAGCACCAGGCTTGTTGGGGAGCCTGTGCTGGTGTCCCAGTGAATGCTGGGACACCAGAAGAGGATTGAGGCGTCGGGAAGAGGTACTTTTAATACTATTTTTTATTCCCTGTCCCTCCCCCTTATCTGCCCCATGAGATTTGTGGCAGCCGCCGCTGTCCCATCCATTTACAGCCACTCCCAGCCCCTGCAGCTCATTATTGTAGCTTTCTCTTTTCTCCCTTTGTGACGCTTTTCCGTCTTTCTTATATTTGTCTTTTGCTCGCAGTAATTGCATGATGCAAAATAAAATAATTGCCAGCCCTCAAAAATAAGTGCTGGTCCCCTCGACCACACCTACTCACTTAAATTAAGCACTGCCTAGATCCCTCTCTCCAAAAGTTGGCTCCCCTGCCAGTGGAGAACAATGCTCTGACTGGATCTTTGAGGAGCTTGGAAGACAGGATCAGTGTGGTATGAAAGCACAAGAGGAACAGCACAACATCCTTTCTCCTACGGGGCAGTGACACACAACAGTGATATTCAGGATTTTGGGCGTGTCCTAGCCGGTGAAACTTTGGACTGCGGAGAGGTCATGTGACCGATTACTGGCTGGCTGCTCTCTGGTCATTGAGGGGTAAGTACAAGGGGTAGGTAGGGTGAGCAAAGATGGCAGATCTCGAACCTAAGCATGGTGTTTCATAAAAGGGCGTGGAATTAAGAGCCCTGTCAATTCAAAGGGGTTAGCCTCAAGAAATTGTACGCCATTATTTACGCAGATAGAGTTGGGTGACAAGGATTTCTGCTTTTGTAGCTGGACAAAAATGGTAAATCAGTATGAATTGCATTGCATGCCATATGGAACGGAGCAGACAGATTTTGATGCAACCCAGGTTAGAAAAAGACTTCTGCACAAGGCAAACATGGATTATGAGATGATATGCAGAATGTGTATTGCTGATAAATAATTTAAATTGAACAATATAAATCTTCACCCTGTTTTATTTACCCTTTTAAATGCAGTATTTCTGCTTCTCATGCATTAACTAACAGTAACCAAACAAAGGGGCTTTGAGTCGACCATAGTAGATATATTTAACATTCAAAAAGTAGGCAACTGTGGTTTGCTTCAATTCTTATCAGGAAAATAAAGACATATTGTGAAGTTAGGTTGCTATGCGGCTTTTGTGCTGCAAATGCTGTTTTTCATTGCCATCTATGAGAGGCAGGAAAATGGTGCAGACGAATTTGCCTCGTTTTCACTTCTCCAGTCCAAACTTTCTGCGATATGGCTCCTGCTAAAATATTCAGGTCATCATTTGTAATAGCCAAAACATGGGGCGAGGTCATGTAAATTACACCACTGCAGGACCGTTTCACGTTCTTTCCTAACTATTTTGCGCCAATCCTGGGCAATTTTGCACCAGCAATCGATTGAAAATAAACGTTTGCATTAACTCATCGGTGAAAATACGCTGTTGGCTGGTGTCAATGTCAGTTCAAGACTATTGCTCCTTCGCCATTTAATTATTTGCCGACACTGGGCCCCGTGGCGCTGTTTATGTGGTCCAGCCCCACATGTGCATTTGCCAGGAGCGTAACATTCATTCTTTAGGTTTGACCCGTATCTAGGCGCTAGTGCTGCCTTCACCGGTGCCGTTTTTTACGGTAAGCCGCAACAAAAAATCCAATCAACTGTGAAAGAGGAAGCGCAAATCGAATTCGCAGAAGGATAATGTTGCTTGAGTAATGGCTACTTGAAAATCCATTTCAGGTACTGGAATGCCTGAATCGTGTTGTACACCAAATGCAAACTGCATTAGTACATTAAACAATGAACCTTTTTTAAATGTTGTTATTCAATTACTAATGATTTTCAGAATCTAAAAGTGCGTTCCTATGGTGACTCTCCATCAAGGGCATTTACAGGTTTGCTAATTTTCCTGTAAACACCAAGTGAAAATCTCATTTGTACAGCTCATAGTAGAGAGCTCAAGAACATTAGTGTTAACCCTGCCAAGGTAGTAGATCGAGGGCCGATTTACTAAACTTTGACGCAAGAGAAGTTGCTGTGCTGCACTGCATCAGAGAGAGAGAGAGAGCGCGGAAATGCACCATATCTACTAAAATCTTGTGCAATTTTCTTCTCCTGTAGCACTGACATAGCCCTGGCAGCTTAGTGCAAAAAAAAAAAAAAGGTGCCTGTGTTGCGGGCAGAATTGTTTTTGTGTAGTAAGGGATACCTTCCAGCACAACCAACTATTCCTAGAGCAGAGGTCTTCACACTGGGTGGCAGGCCCCATAATGAAGCCTCAAGTGATCCCAGGGTGCCAGGTTCTGGCCAAGTGAAGCTTTATGCTAATAACTGAGCTTTGTTTTCAGCTGAAAATGAGCAGCAGTAAACTGCTCTGTAATGGGCCATCACTAACATGTTTTGTCATTTATAGCCAAGCTGGGAGTATGTGCCAAAAGGGAAGGGACTCCAAATACTCTTCAAAACATCCACCCCCACCCCTAATATTCACGGTGTGAATACTTTACAGGTTAGTAAAGCAGGCCTGTCTGAACAGAATAGTATGTTTGGCATCATGTATTTGATTGCATATTTAAAACAGTAACAGAATTTAATTGCGATCTTTAAATGAGTCACATTTAAAGAGTTTGAAGACAAGCGTCCTAGAGGCTTATTCTGTGATCTTTAAATAAGTCTAGACATATTTAAACATTGCCAGTTTAATAGAATAATTGTGAAAAACTGAGAAGGGGGCCCCAATTATTTTTTTTCCAACGGGCGGGGTGCAGCATTAAAAAGTTTGAAGAGGACTGTCCTAGAGGACTATTCTCCTGTGCATGTGTGCTGCAGAATGCAGCCAGCACAATACAAAGATAAGTATCAAGGAGAAATACAAAGATGAGTAACAAGGAGAAATAATGATAGTTCTCCTCATTACGCCAGCCTTAGGTATGGTGCTCCATTTTGGCACAAACCCGTGTTTACTGATGTTAGTAAATATGGGTTTGCGTGGGTGGATACAAAGCAATGCCCATGCTTCACCCATATAACACCTCCCTGATACAAGGCAGCACAACACAGCGCTATGCACTTCGTTGTGTTAGTTTTGAGATAAAATCCCACACAAATCTTGATTTGCGTGGCTTGGTAAATCCCATCATGGACTTTGCGTCAGGGCTATGCCACAAAAGTGGCACAACCCAGAATTAAAATTTTAATAAATGCCAGCTGGAGTCATACAGCGATGCTATAACATCCCTGCACAACAAGAGGAGAGCCTTATTGAAATTTCGACAAATTAGTGGTTTCCTTCACTTTTAACAGCTTCCATTATTTACAAGAAACTTCACACTCCAATAAGCTGATTATTTTCTAAAGAGAAGATTTTATGGCTGAGATGAGATCAAATTACTGACCTATTCCACAACGTGTTCACAAAAGGTGGCATGTTTGAGAAGTGTTGAAAGCTGAAATCACTGAGGTTTCTTTGGAAGGCGCCAAAGATTTTATTTTACTACATCCAGTAGAGATGTCATAACACATGAAGACTGATAGCACAATGGCCCCTCAGATGGCAGATGTGGTGCCTCCCGTCATCAAATTATTTGGGTTACTTTCGATAGTCATTTCATTTTTTTTATCGAGTAACACAAGGAATCCCTAATTGGAAAGTGACACATTGACACTGTACAGCCTAGACAAACAAGGCTGCCCTTTTCTAGTGACTAACACCTTGAAAGATGGGACCAATGGACGCTGAATGGTGAATAGGAAATGAGTCAACTTGGACAAAGAAGGCTGAAAGTTGATTAACACCAACCTGAAGAGGAAGAAAGCTGAGAGCTATCGAAGTAGGAAACAGATGAGAAAAGGAAGCAGTCAGAAGTTTTGGAAGATAGCAGGCACCAGGGGCTGGGAGCAGAGCTGTCCTTGCTTTGTGTTTACAGGACATTCCATCAATGCAGTGACAGGCCTCTGAATACAAACATCTCTTCACTTCCCCCAGCTCACCTAGATCTCACCCACAGCTTACCTTCTTCATGCTAGGGCTCACATGAGGGTAGGGGCTAGCGGGTTGCTGATGCATGGCGGCAGGTGGTGAGGGTGTGGGGAGGGAAAGTACCAAGGTTGATGAAGTCTTAAAAATAGCATCTGTAGCATCCAAAAAAACAGAAGTTTAGGATGAATCACTGGAGTTAGGTGAAGGCATTACTGTTTGCATGATCTTAATGTAGACATCTCCATGCAGCCCTACAAACGTTGGTTCCCTGGGCGTGGGCCAAGCTCGCCCATCCTAATAGCTAGCCCTCGCGGGGTGTTGAGAAGCCAGAAGTAAAAATGTGCCTTCAGAGGATACTGAAAGAGGAAAACACGTAAGAGACTGTGTGGAAGATTTATTAAGATTGACCCAACACAATGCTGCGCGAAAACCAGCTCAGTTGAGTTGACCAATTTAATGCAGCGTCACATTTACCACACGTAACACAGCGGTGATGACACTGCTGATGCCAATACGAATACCTCTATGCGTGCATGGTGCTAAACGGAAGTTTCTGTTGTGGCCCAGTGCAAAGGCTGCTGGGCAGTACCTTGCATGACTTTCATACTCAAGGCATAATCTTGATTACAATTATCTTGAAGTCGACGACCGCCCAAGGAGATAGTGCCTTATATGTGTAATTCCTCTCATTGTTACACACATTGTGCATTGAAAAAAATCACACAGTGCCATCCACCCTAACGTTGGTTCACTATTTGCACCTGGTCTCATTTGGTGTTAGCACTCCAACTAATGCAAGGCGCGCATTAGAAGGACAGAGAAACCTGAAACCAAAAAAACCTGAGACTGAAAGGGGGAAGGCAGAGGAGATTTTAAAGGAAGTAGCTTTAAGATATTGTAGGGCACTAGCTGGTGGAGAGTCCAAGGGGAAGGGCAGAAATGGGAGCAGCTGTGATCAGTTCAAAGGAAAGCACACAGAGGTAGGTAGCTTGGGGATTACCCCCTCTTAGGACCAGGACCTCCTCATCCCAGTCAATACCATAGTGAGTAGATCCCACCTCTCGACAGGCACCTATCACGTTAGTCTGTTTTTTTTTATTTTTTTTTATGTGAGCCCCTCCCACCCGTCTGCTTGTTTTCCTGCCCCAAGGCAGGTAAGAGAACGCACTATGAAGTGCTGTACAGTACATGTTTTGTTTGTGTGTACTGCACCTCCTGGTGACTGTATTCGGCGCATGCTGCCTTACCGCGTTGATGTGTTTGGAAGTAGGTTGTGTGTACATAATTGCTCCACTCGTGGCCGCGTTCCCCGCCCGTGTTCCTTGCTGGGGCAGGGAGCGCTGTCTGCAGTCAGCGGTGGGCCGAACAAGTACTGGGAAAGTCGTGGCATCACTTGAACCCTGCGACCATGTCTGGTTTGTACAGGGCTGCGGGGGATACAGCAAACCTGTCTCTAAAGTCTTGTGGTAAGTGAAACTTGGTTGCTGGGGACAACTTACCTCCTGTTTGGCTGGTCGACTCCTGCTGTTTGTATCGTGAAGAAAGGGGAGTCTGTGGCTACACCAGGGAAATCAGTTTCGAAGAGGAAGCATGCTCAAGAATTGGAGGAGGACAATCTATTGCAAATTTTCAGAGCTGATTTACAGGATTGAAATAATTTAGCAGTACAGGCTGATTTGACTGAGCCTCAAACAAAAAAAGGGGGGTGGTGATGATAAACTGGACAATTCCCCTAAGAGCAAATATATGCAGAAAAAACGTTTTCTCTGATATGCTGGCACATATTTGGGATGTGCTAGGTTTTAATCCCAAGCCTCTGGCCACTGTGGTGGATGATTTGCCCTTGCATTATATTATTAAGGAAGATCCTTGCTAAGGAATGGAAGGATGTGAATAAACAAGGTATTCCATGTTTCTTGAGCAAACGATATCTGCTGGCACAGTTTGATGACCAGTTCCAGCAGATCCCAAAGGTCAATTCCATCTTTACCTCTATGGCCTCTTCATTTTCTTTGTCTTCTGAAGAGGCAACCCTCGGTCGATGATCTCTGTGGACAAAGCCGTGGCAACTGGAGGCAGCACAAAAGGTGTTGTTTCATAAGTTGCCGTTTTAAGGTCCTCAGCTGTTTGGGGATGAGTTGAATGCTATGGTGCAACATTCTGCTGAGGATAAAACGATATTGAAACCATTTCAGTCTGTGCAGAATAAGAAGTCTCTCTTTCATAAACATCATTTTTAGGCGGTGTTGCCCTCTTCCCAGCCCTTTCGTGAACGGGCTCCAGGCCGGGGGGGTGTTTGGGGGCATGCTCACTAACAAATCCTGAGTCCCAAGGAACCAGTCAGAAATGACTATGCCAGAATTGGGCCAGTCTCCAGGTGTTCCAGGATCAGTGGAGTCCGGCTGGTTTCTGACCAGTGGGTTCTTTTGATCATCATCCACGGGTATCGGATTCCATTTGTTGGTCCTCCTCCCAGGGGTCACATTTGTGATACCCCATTGTCAAAAGACACTCTGAAGCAGACTGCTATTTTGTCAGGTGTGGAGAAGCTGCTCGCAATGGGTGCCGGCAGCAGAGGAGGGGTAAGGCTTCTATTCCGTTCTGTTCTTGGTTTGAAAACAAGATGGTTCTCACTGCTCAATCTTGGATCTGAAGGCCCTGAACCAGTTGGTGAAGGTGGAACCATTCAGGATGAACACTTTGCAGTCCATTATTCCTTTGATCCAGCATGGCAATTTTTTGATGACCCTGGATTTAGAGGACGCATATTTTCACATTCATGTTCATCGTGACAGCCAGCAGTTTCTGAGATGTGATTTCAAACAAGGCTCATTTCCAGTGCCAGGTGTTACCGTTCGGGTTGTCGACTGCTCCCTGGACTTTTACCAAGGTATTGGCTCCGGCTGTGGGAGTTTTGCAGCTTTGGGGGTTCTCTGTGTTTCCCTATCTTGATTATTGTTTTATCTGTGCTTCCTCTCTCCATAAGACCCTGCTGGCGGTTAAAGTAACCATGGCTCTGTTTCAGAAATTGGGCTTCAAACTAAACCTGGCACAATTACAGCTGGCCCCTGTTAAGCAGTTGCAGTTTATCAGCGCTGTGTTTGGCCCTCAGATGGGGTGTTTTTTCTTCCTGTTGCTTGAAGGGAGACACTGCAACTTCTTCTGTTGGCCCTCCTGTCTCAGCAATTGGCTCCAGCTCAGACTTGATTTAAAGTCCAAGGGTTGATAGCTTCCACCACGACAGTGGTTCCCTGGACTCGTCTTTACCACAATCCTCTCGTCAATCATCTATTGGCCCACTGGGATCTTTCTTATGCAGATTATGACTCGAAGGCTCCTCTCACCTCTGTTCCGGTTCATGGGTTGGGATGGTGGCTACACACTCCCAACTTGGAGAAGGGAACCAGTTTCCAGCTCCCTCCTTCCCTGTTGATGAAAGATGCCAGTCAGTGGGGCTTTGGGGCCACAATGGGTCCTAGGAGGCAAATGGTCAATGGTCTCTAAGGGACATTGCTCGTTCCTCAAATTGGCAGGAGTTGGCTGCAATTTGGGAGGCGGTGCAATTCTTTCAGCTCCAGTTGCTAGGAGCGAACCTGTTGGTTTGTACCAACAATCAGGGGGCCCATTATTTGAATCGCTGGGTGGAGGGATGCAAAGCCCCCTTGTGAAAAATCTGGCCTCATTAATTTGTTCCTGGGGTAAACCCATCTCAGGACAATGAGGGCGGGCTACATTAAGGGTCAGTTAAATTTTCATGCGGACAGACTGAGCTGCAACCTGACTTCAGTTCTGTACCATCTGTCAGTGCTCCTGTTCAGCGATATTGGTCTCTAGTTCAGAGAGCCTTGGATTGACCTCTTTGCCTCTTCCCACAATGCCCTCCTTCCCTGGTTCTGTTCGGAGGTGGTTTGTTCTCAAGCATGGGCGGTGGATTCCCTTTCTATTCCTTGGCCCTTGGGTGTTCTGTATACCTTCCCTCCAATTCTCCTCCACCCTAGGGTGCTTCAGAAGATTTGGGTGGAGAGGGTGCCTGTGATTCCAACTGCCTCTTTTTGGCCTTCTCGCCTTTGGTTCCCTCTGTTGCTTTGTTTGTCCCGAACCAGGTTTGTTCGGTTACCAGTGATCCTGTCCCCGCTTCAGTTCCCAGTCATGTCCTTGATCCGTCTCTGTCAGCTGAAACTGACAGCCTGGCTCTTGAAGGCTTAATGTTGAATCTCTTGGGGTGTTCTTCTCTGGTGGCACTGGATATTCAGAAAGTCCTGCAGGGATTCAATGACAGTCTTATAATAAGCACTGGGGCTCTTTTGTCATGTGGTGTTCAACTCCCAATGAAGATTTGTGAGTTCCTGAGGGATGGGTTTTTGAAGAATCTCTCCCGGCCTATTCTTGCTGTTCAATGGATGGTTATCCATGCCTGTAGGTTGTGGGGAGATGCCCTAGAAGTGCAGTTGTTGTGGGGTTGTTGTGGGGTTTTAGGCTGCGTCAACTGGCGTCTCCAGTGATTATTCCTTCCTGGAACTTGACGACTGGCCTTCAGGGTCTCCAGTTGTCCCCTTTTGAGCCTTTCATGGAGGCCGATTTAGTATGGCTATCTACTAAGTTAGCCTTTTTGTTGGCGATTACTTTGCCTCGTCAGAGATAGGAAACTAGTAAAGCCCCTAATTTCTCCCAACTGTTTGAAATTTCTGTCGGATAGAATGATTCTGTGGTTGGATTCTGCTTTTCTCCCTAAGGTTTTTTCTAAATTCCACTTGTAGCAGGAGTATGTTTTTTGTGATTTCCCTGGGGAGGAAGGTGCTCATGTTCCTTCTGTTTTGGATGTTCGGAGGGCTCTTCAGGTTAATCCGTAATGCACTCAGGGTTTTCGCCTTTTCCCTGCTCTTTTTATGTCTTTTGGAGAGGTGTCTAAGGGGAAGAAAGTATCTACTTCCACGATCAGTAGATGGGTGTGCATGGCAGTTTGCCAATCATATAAATCTTTGGAGCTGGCTCCTCCGGCTCAGGTTCAGGGGCGTTCCACTAGAACTGTGTTCTCTTCCTGGACTCAGGCTGTAGGTGTTTCTATCCCAGAAATTTGGAGGACTGTTACCTGGCAGTCACATCACACTTTTCCCAAGCATAATCGGCTAGATGTGTTGCACGCTTCAATGGATAATTTTGCTGTCAGTGTTGTGAAGGCAGCTGTGTCTTGAGCTTGAATTAATAAAACCTTGAGTTGTTCATGTGGTTTTGGTGTCAAGCTTCATTCTTGTATTAGGGCTTATGAAGTCCTCACTATGGTAATGACTGGGACGAGGAGTTCCTTGCATATGAGGCCCTAAGTGCCCAGCACTTTGTTTGCTTACAGGTGGGTCTGATTTGGAAAGATTTTGCAATAAGTAGGATAAGTATGTGCTAATGTTAGAAACTGGGTCTTTGGTTGACAGTCAGGTTACCCCCTGTTCAAGCAAGGACCCTCACTCTAGTCAGGATAAAAGAGAATCGCCCTCAGCTAATTCCTGCTTACCCCCTTGGTAGTTTGGCAGAGCAGTAGACTTAACTTCAGAGTGCTAGGTGTAAAGTGTTTGTAACAACACACACAGTAACTTAACTGAAAACACTACAAAAAGACACAACACCAGTTTAGAAAAATAGGAAATATTTATCTAAACAAAACAAGACCAAAACGACAAAAATCCGACATACACAAGTCAAGTTATGATTTTTTAAAGATTAAACTGAAAAATAGCGCTTAGAAACACTAAATGCTTCGATGAGCTGTTAACACAGCATTGTGACTGAGTCATCCCCAACAAGTTGACACCAGCCACGCCGGACATGGGGTCGCGTAGACCCCCAAGTACAGTTCCTTTAGTGAAGAGTGAAAACAAGTCGATGCGCAAAGTCGGGGACCGCGGCGTCTGTGCAAAATGTTGAATCCGTGCACTTCGAGCAGCGTCGGTCATGACATGGTGCGGCGACTTCCACGGAGTCACGGACTTCAGCAGGGCTGCAGCGGCATCGGGCCTGCGAAGGTCATCGCGTTCCAGCGAAGATCATAGAGTCAGTTGCAGGCGGCGTCACCGGATTCAGCAGCGGCGTCGGTCCGAAGTCGATTTCCTTGGATTTCCACAGCTTTCCTTTCAAGGGCCCAGGGACTGGATAGAGCACCACTTGTCAGAGCAGGTGTCTCTCCAGAGACTCCAGGTGCTGGCAGAGGGAAGTCTTTGCTGTCCCTGAGACTTCAAACAACAAGAGGCAAGCTCTAAATCAAGCCCTTGGAGATTTCTTCACAAGTTGGAAAGCACACAAAGTCCAGTCTTTACCCTCTTACTCTGGCAGAAGCAGCAACTGCTGGATAGCTCCACAAAGCACAGTCACAGGCAGGTCAGCACTTCTCCTCAGCTCTTCAGCTCTTCTCCAGGCAGAGGTTCCTCTTGATGTCCAGAAGTGATCTAAAGTCTGTGTTTTTGGGTGCCCTTCTTAAACCCAATTTCTCCTTTGAAGTAGGCCTACTTCAAAGTAAAGTCTCTTTTGAATGTGAAATCCTGCCTTGCCCATGCCAGGCCCCAGACACTCACCAGGGGGTCGGAGACTGCATTGTGTGAGGACAGGCATAGCCCTTTCAGGTGTAAGTGACCACTCCTCCCCTCCCTCCTAGCACAGATGGCTCATCAGGAAATGCAGACTACACCCCAGCTCCCTTTGTGTCACTGTCTAGTGTGAGGTGCAACCAGCCCAACTGTCAAACTGACCCAGACAGGGAATCCACAAACAGACAGAGTCACAGAAATGGTATAAGTAAGAAAATGCTCACTTTCTAAAAGTGGAATTTTCAAACACACAGTCTCAAAATCAACTTTACTAACAGATGTATTTTTAAATTGTGAGCTCTGAGACCCCAAACTCCACATGTCCATCCGCTCCGAAAGGGAATCTACACTTTAATCAGATTTAAAGGTAGCCCCCATGTTAACCTATGAGAGGGACAGGCCTTGCAACAGTGAAAAACAAATTTAGCAATATTTCACTGTCAGGACATATAAAACACATTACTATATGTCCTACCTTAACCATACACTGCACCCTGCCCTGGGGCTACATAGGGCCTACCTCAGGGGTGCCTTACATGTAAGAAAAGGGAAGGTTTAGGCAAGTCGAATTTGCAGTTAAAACTGCACACACAGACACTGCAGAGGCAGGTCTGAGACATGATTACAGAGCTACTTATGTGGGTGGCACAACCAGTGCTGCAGGCCCCCTAGTAGCATTTGATTTACAGGGCCTGGCACCTCTAGTGCACTTTACTAGGGACTTACTAGTAAATCAAATATGCCAATCATGGATAAACCAATTACATACAATTTACACAGAGAGCATATGCACTTTAGCACTGGTTAGCAGTGGTAAAGTGCTCAGAGTTCAAAAGCCAACAGCAACAGGTCAGAAAAAATAGGAGGCAGGAGGCAAAAAGATTGGGGATGACCCTGCATAAGCAAAAAAGTCCAACAGTTACCTACTCATATAGTACTCCTTGCTTGCTAATGAATTCCAGCAGTAAGCGACGAGTATTATACGCTCTTATTTTTAGCTTCCATCTATAATGCAGGAGTAAGCCCAAGAGCACTTAAGAGAAAGGCACAGAAAAAACGTTATGAATCGGGGCCTTCATTTCGTTCTTTTAGCACTTCCTGCTTGGCTATGTTAAAATCTGGATTTGCAAAGCCAGTCATAATCACAGCACTCAGTCGCAGAGTTGTGCCCGCGTTTATACACACATGTGCATGTATCATGCACAAAGACAGGCATGGCAAATAAACAATAAAACTTCATTGCAGTTAAGATATAACCATGCAAATACATCTACACAAGCTAAATACAATCAACATTTCATCAACAGTGTGCACATTTAAAACCTGCCAAATTAATCAATCAACAAATGCAGCTCTGATTTTGAACACATCACACCAAAGAAAACAGCCCACCGCGTAACAGTCATCGGCCTGGATACAATTTACAAATATATACAGATGATCAAGTGGATCTACATTGAGTAAATCTTCCATTTCTCAGGAATAGTACACGATATTTGTGTCATGTGGATCTGTAAAAAATAATGAAAGTGCATCTGTTGAAGTAAAATTGTGATCTTTGGGGCAAAAATTCTAAGAGTAGGCAGGAGCCCAATCCTTCAGAAACGACAAGTTATAAAGGACAATACGCATTCTGGACCTTGTTTCTAGGCACCCCTCAAACGCATAAGGGACCAAAGTCAGATATGCTCAAGACCCTTTGTCGTTTTCAGAATAAAAAAGGTCTGACAATTTATGTAACTCAACAGAATCCCTAAATAGGAGCATCCTTTGCAGAAAAGCATTCTTGACCCATAGTTTATCTTTTGATCAATTATTTAAGGCCCTGTCCAACTCCTATACAAATCCTCAATATATTCAAAGCACTATATTTTTAAATGGGCACCTAGGTAGGTTCAAACAACTCATACTGGTTTAGCTATTTAACTCAGTATCCGGATTACCCCACATTGGGAGACATAAAAGGAGGGGGGGTAGTTTAATTATATCTTCAAGGTAACCTAATCCCAATTCTACATGACAAGACAAATAGGGTATGCTTTGAAGGAAACCTATAAGATTTCTGCACAGTCTGTTTTCTTCCACCTTAAGACAAATAGTATTGGTGAAACCCCAAATACCAGCACCAAAACAGAGCAGTCACGAAATGCACTTGCTTCTACAGATATCAAACGTACGTTTTGGTTGTTACCCAGCCTAGTTACAACTTTTGGCAACAGCTACCCTGTGATTGCACTACTCTGAGTCTCCTTCAGTGGCCTGAACATTCTAGAAAGTGCATTTTTGATTGAGTAGGTTCTGGGTGCCCATGATCTGAGAGATTATAGTGAAGCTGTAAGTCTTGGAGCAATTTGTAACTAAAACATGATCATCCATAAACACCTAGCTGTCAATCAAGTTCTTAAGCCCATTGGCAGTGCTGGCCATTGGCATCGCATCATCAGGATACAGCAGAATGGGAATTATTTTCAGCTAAAATGAGGAGTATGCTGTTCCTGTCTAGAAAAGGCCTCTAAACCATTTGTGTATTTTGTAAGAAATTGGGTTATTAGTTGTGATGTGTGAGTCCTTCACGAGTAATAAGTCTACAACTTTATTCTTTCTGGGAACCAAGTACCCCATTTTAGCATTCGACTCTGTCAGGGTAGCGAAGCAGGAGAGTCTAAAGCCTACTCAGGGTAGGCGGTGGAGGCGGGTAGCCCCAGCTTTGTGGTACGCAACAACACTACCCAAAAAAGTATTGTCCAGTCAGTGTTTTTTCTTATAAAAATGAAAATTAATTTATTACACACACTACAAAATACTACACACTACATTAATTACAAATGTATACAATCAGGTAGATGGAAATACACTGGTGACACCTTTATGACACGTTACACATCAAGTGGGTCCTTAACCCTTTAATCCCTTAACTATACTAGATGCAGTATCACAATGTGTGGGGATGTCATCCATAAGGCAGACCTACTGGCTTTGTCTGGGAGTCACATTTAACAAAGCAAGAAAACATGTTCTGATCTGCCACTGCAACACCACTGTGGGCAATTGGATAGTTTCAATATTCAATACTATTAATTAAGCAGTAAACCTTGCATTGAAAACCATCAATGTTGTCAATAAAACATTGGATCTAGTAACATGTGTCCCAGGGTCCTATCTGCGCTTTCATTATGGTGCTACTTCAGCATTTAGACTACTCGACAGGGGTCCACACACTCCCAAACCTATGTACAAAAGTATAGGTCCTGGGATAGGTGTGAAACAAAACAGAATTCTCTTAGGGGGGTATAAAAGCAACTCCCTAGGAGGAGGCTATTACCAGTAGATGTTTTGTTGATACTTTTACCAGTACAGCTATCTGGTAAAAAATTTGTGAGAAAATGTGGTGTAATATATGATGTGGTTGTTCGATTCCACCATTGAAAAGACTTGAGAACCCAACTTGGGTTCAGCCATTTTGTGTGCTAAACCTTAGCTCAAATTTGGGCAGCTGAGGTTTCCAGCAGCCAGGCTAAAACAAAGGAGGAAGTGTAAAAGCATTTAGAAGCACCAAAACAACGAAATATGAAAAAAAACACACAACACAAAAGAAATCCAACACAATACATTTGATTTTTATTTTTATAAATTTTTAGACATCAAAATGAACAAAATCCATCGGAGACTTCCGGAAATACAGATTGTTAGGTAAAACTTAAATCTGAATTTTTAACTCGAAAATGCGAGCAAGCATTGCTAACCGCAAAGTTTAGAAACTTTGTAGAATTGTTATGGCATTGCATTCGGCTACTTTGGCCTGCTTTTGGTGAACAAATCAGACATGTGGAAGGTCAAAAGGGCCTATGAGGAGTAGAAGGGTAGTCTCCTCAACACCACAGCAGTCTCAATTCTAGTACCAGGTGCTATGGGCTATGCACCATAGACTTCAATGGAGTGATCGTGATACAAGGGATACAGGATGCAGAAGATGCTGAGAATGATGTGCGGTCAAAGGGGGTATTTCTGGGGTGACACATTAGTCTAAGGTCTGGGTGGGGCAGCTTTGGTCACCAGGGTCAATGTCCCTCAAAGTCCTCTTTGGTCCAGCAAAAGTCCAGTTGCCATTATACTACTGGCCTCCAGTCACAGCCAAACCAGCAGTTGCCTTTGGTTAAACCTAGTGTTTGTCTTGGGCAATCAAACTGCACTCTGACGCCTCTCCCAGGTGCAGCAGATTTTGTGCAGTTTTGTAGCATGGGACTTGGTTGTCCAGGCTGCATGTTGGCATTCAGTGGTGATCAGGCGATTGTGGCTACTGACTTGCTGGAACAACCTTCTTCAGCTTTTATGTCCCTGACTCTTGGAATTAACCCATTCTGTCTGGCACTCAGAGTGAGTTTTCTAAAAGCCAAGCAGCACAGGCACAGACCTTTCGTTGCTAGCCTAAGGATCAGCAGGTGCTGTCCAATCTTCGGTGAAGCCTCTCTCTGCCAGATTCAGGTGTCAGCAGCGCAGTACTTCTTCAGTCCTTTCTCCAGTCCAGATTTGATGCAAGGTCTGGGTGCCAGAAATGCCATATCTATGCCTACAAAGTGCCCTCAGGGGAGGTAGCAGTTACTACCTAATAGGCTACTCAGACTCTCCCCTCCCGGCAATGACTTCCTGCAATGTGTGACATCTAGCTATCCCACAGTACAAAATGTTGCCCACTCCTAAGAAGGCAGAAGCTCTCTTTTGCGGAGTTGACCTTGGTAGCCCACCCTAGAGGTGTGGCTACCTGAGGGCTACACACTCACAAGGAAAACGGTTTGGCAAATGGTTGCCTCTTATGTCCCCCAATGCTATCCTGTCTACCTCATCAAAAAAGCAGATTCTCTTATGTATGTTCACCGTTTTCCCCTCAAAGGAGGCTTCCCCTTTGAAGCTCACATTTTGGGCTCACACCCTGTGTAGCTTCTTGCCAGGGAGAGATGATACCTCTTCCAGCAGCATGCCTCTCTTTTTCTGACTCCTGGGAGTCATTCGCAGTTCTCCCCAGGAAGACAGAAGGCTGTCTTATGTTCAACTTATGCGAGTTGTCACAGGAAGTCTTTGGCAACCGAGTGGCAACTTTCTAAAAGTTACATTTCTTAAAAAGGGACAATAAATTCGACTTGGACATCAAGTCGGGTTTAATGAAACAATCATTTTGATATCTTGAAGTATCAACTGTATTAATCCCATTCAGAAGTTAGCACAGCTGAGTTGTCAACGTGTAACCCAGTACTTGCCACTAGGGCTACTAACATTTCTGCAGTAAAAACATCAACTTGGGTGTTTTACTGTTAGAGCACATAAGAATACATGTTCTACTCTTTAACAAACTGTACCCTGCCTTAGGGCACGATAGGCCTGCCGCAGGAGTGACATATATATTAAAGAGGGAGGTTTGGGGTTTGCCATTAGTGTAAATGGCAATGCTGAGTTAGCAGTTTAAAACTGCTCTGCCAGTCTGCAGTGGTAGACTGGGAGACATGTTTTTACACTGTCACATCCTTGGAGGCACAATAGGTGTTGCAACCTTGGTGGGACACTTTAGCTTAGAGGCCCTGGGTACCACTGGTACCATATATTGGGGACTTATAAATAAGTAAAGTTATACCTATTGGGTGTAGGCCAATCAGACTTATATTTTGTAGGGTCAAAACACTGTCACTGAAGTCTGGTTAGCAGGCTTCAGTGCACTCTCAGAGTTGAAAAACCAGCTGCATCAGTCCAAAACTTAGGGGATGATCATGGAAAAAGAGGCATTTCCTTATACTGTGCACTTTGCGCCTGGATTACAGAGTTCTCCTGGTGTCCTAAAATTTCATGCATGATTACAATTGAATATTGGATTAATTTCCATTGACATCATACACATACTTAATAATCACATTGCACTAACCCGAGCCAGGAAGAGGTTACTTGTTTTGGGAGTTAAAGGAACTGGCTGTATTTATTTTTAAATATATTCAATAAAGAAGACTTTTAAAGCTCAACCAACATTATTGTTTTTTGTGATTGATGTAAATTACAATTTGAGTGTCACCTGCTTTGTTATTATTGCAGTTCTCCAGCATCCACCTCCAGGCATTTCCTGGAGGGTAGCTGGTCCCTGAAACCCCTACAACACTGTCCAGATTAGTTGGCAGTGCCCCTGCACTTCTTGGGGCACCATATACAAAATAAGAACATTTCTGGCAATTTGCAATGGCTCGTGGAGTTCTAAAGTAGCCCTATGCATGGATAAGTCATTAGCAGATTTGCTCCAGGGAGAAATTATTTTCCCTTTTGTTTTCTTTTCTGCAAAGTTGTCAATTTTTCACAAGTGTTACAGTCCCACTTGGGGCAGCCACATGCCTTTTTCTTTCCTTTTAAGAACCCACACCATACTGCCCAGCGGTCAATGCTATCCAAGGCTGGTCCGGGAGCTGGTCTGCTCCTTATCCTGTCTTTGTCCTTGTGGGCGGGTTGCTGTGGAGCTCAACCTACCACACTCACCTCAGGCACAGGGAGAGGGAGTGGGAAGTGGCATAGCTATGATGTTGGAGGGAGGTGGCCTCTCCCCAGGGACATTAACTCAACCATGACCCTGGGGGCTTGGCCCTCCCTGGAGGAAGATTCCAAAATTCACAGTGGAGCGCTGCATGCCTCATCCACTGCCAGTCCCCCGGGTATTTAGTTTGCAACAGATACCTCTCCAGCCCTATTGGGCTGATTGACATGTTCCTGGGTTCCAATGTATCAGTGATGTGAAAGGCTAATCCACAGACATCCCAAGGGAACCCATTCAGGGTGCCTCAGCAGATCGATTCCTGCTATTGGTCCTCAGCGGACCATAAAGGTGCCAGTATCACTGGCCCTGAAGAAACCCATCCACGTCCTAGCTAGAGTTAAAGTGCTTCAGTCCATACCTGCAGTGGCATCAATTGGCTTGTGATTCTAGATGGGCTCCCAGGTCCAGTGTCTTCTCCAAAGTATAACCGTTATACAGTGTTTTAAGTGGGGGGGGGGGTGACCTAGAGCCAGGCATCCCTGGCCAATCCTAGGTTACACATCATCACTCCACCTCATCCCAATTCTCCTGCACAGCTTTCTTGGACACTTAAAGATAGCAATTACAAGTGGTCTATGAAAAGACCTTCTCTGGGATCCTCTGTTCTGCCCCCAAATGACACAACTGGCTGATAACTTCTCATCAAAACTTCAAAGGGGAACCCATCCTGTTTGTGGCCCCAGATGTCTGCCCTTCCTCCTTTGTTTCTGTGGGCTTGGGCTTTCCCAGCCCAGGCACAGTGTGAGTGTAGGAAAGTACCCTCTTTCTTGGCATGGTTACCCTCATTTTCTGCCTGTTGTCAATGTGTTTGACTGGGTTCACTGGAATCCTGCTAACCTGTACCACAGTGACTATGCTCTCTCCCTTCTAACTTGGTTACTTACACCCCACATTTGGCATACTGGTGCCCCCATGTAAGTCCCTAGTATATGGTACCCAGGACATTGGGATACCAGGGGATCCCCATAGGCTGCAGCATGTATTATGCCACCCATGGGGATCACATGCAAAGTGTATCTGCAGGCCTGCCATTGCAGCCTGTATGAAAGAGTGCATGCACCCTTTTTTACTACAGGTCTCTGCACCAGGTCACTATAAGTCGCTCCTATGGCAGGCCCTCATAGCCCAGAGGGCAGGGTGCAAGTACCTGTGAGGGAACCCCTGCACTAGCAGAGGTGACCCCACGAACTCCAGTTCCATTTTACTGGACTTCGTGAGTGCAGGGACACCATTTTATGTGTATACTGGACATAGGTCACTCACTACCTGTGTCCAGCTACATAATGGTAACTCCGAACCTAGGTATGTTTGGTACCAAACATGTCAGAATAATCACCCAATATTGTTGCCAGTATTGGAAGTATGATTCCATGCACTCTGGGCGATCCTTAAAGGACCCTCCCCAGCATTGCTCCTACCAGCCTTCTGGGGTTTTCTGGGCAGCCAAAGCTGCTGCCACCCCTCAGACAGGTTTCTGCCCTCCTGCTACTTGAACAGCTCAAGCCCAGGAAGGCAGAACAAAGGATTTCCTTTGGGAGATGGGGGTAACACCCTCTCCCTTTGTAAATAGGTGTTACATGGCTAGGGAGGGATAGCCTCCCCAAACCACTGTTATGCTTTGAAGGGCACATTTGTTGTCCTCTGTGCATAAACCAGTGTACACAGGTTCAGGGATCCCTAGTCCATGCTCTGGTGTGAAACTGGACAATGGAAAGAGGAGTGACCACTCCCCTGTCCATTACCACCCCAGAGGTGGTGACCAGGGCTCCTCCAGAGGGTCCCTGGGTTCTGCCATCTTGAATCCAAGGTTGGCAGGGACTTCTGAGAGCATCTGAGTGGCCAAGTCAGGCAGGTGACTTCAGAGCTCTCCTCCTGATAGTTGGTCACCTGTCTAGATGACCAATTCCCCTTTCAGGGCTATTTAGGGTCTCTCTCTTGGGTGGGTCCTCTGATTCGGCTTGCAAGATTCCATAAGGACTCCTCTGCAACCTCTACTTTGACTTCTAGCCACTGGAACCGTGACTGGACCCTCCAGGAGCCGACAATCTGCATCCACAATGACGACTCTGCTTGCAACATTGTTTCCACAGCTCTTTCCAGCTTCTGCAACAATTCCCCGGCTGTGCATCCTCTGAGGGCGGCAAGTCTTCAGTCTGCATGAGAAGGAAGAAGGAATCTTCCTTTGAGTGAAGGAGTCATTCCCATGCATCCGCAGGCACCTACTGCAACGAAGACCGGCTGCGTGGATCTCCTCTCATCCTGAGCTGCGTGGATCCTGCATCACGGGTGGTGGTCCGGAGTAGTCCACTTGGTCCTTTCTGCCAGCTGTCCAACTTTGGTGGGGTTAAGCCTTTGCCTTCCCACACAGGACACTGTGTCTCTTGCAGCTACCATGGCTTGTTGGCATCTCCTCCAAGGGATCTTTAGGCGCTGTGAAACCCCAGCCTCCAGCACTCCTTCCTGCGACGCACAGCTCTCTGTGTACTTCTTGTGCAGTGTGGGACACTTCTCCAGTTGTGCTGTGTGGGCTCCTTTGTGACTCCTGGTTCTTCTTCCAGTGGGTCTCCTGTGGGGGCTGCCTCTTCTGCTGTGGACTCTCTGCCTTGCTGAGGGTCCCCCTGGACTCCCCCGTGGGTTGAGTCCTCCTGGGCCTTGCTGGTCCCCGGCACCTCCCCTTTTGCTTCACCGTGACTTCTGCCTTTACCAAGGCTTGTTGGTGGCTCTTCCAAGCCACTGATTGACTGCAATCATCCATCTTGCGGGGGACGTCAACTGCAACCTCTAGGAACTCTTCACCTGCTCTAGAGCTGCATTTCCTGACCATCTTCGTCCTACCGTCAACCAACTCCTGCAACCACAGCTGGGTGGGTAGTAGCTCCTGCTGGACTTTTCTGTGACATCTGGACTTCGTCCCCTTCTTCCACAGCTCTTCTTCTTCAGGAAATCCACCGCTGGTTTCTTGCAGTCTTGTCTGGGTGTTGCATTTTCTTCTTTTCCTTCCTTTTTTGTGGTTTGGGGAAAATTCAGTAACTTACTCCTTTCTTCCTGGTCGCTAGGGGGCACTGTGGTATTTACCTTTGGGGTTTCCTAGTACACCCCAGCTCCCCTCTACACATTCCACTTACCTAGGTGGTGGTCCGGGATTTGCATTCCACTTTATTAGTATATGGTTTGGGCTCTCCCTAGGGTCATTATTGTCTATTGCGATTTGCACTGTTTTCTAATACTTTCTATACCTATTGCTGATTACTAGTGTACATATCTAGTGTGCTACTTACCTCTTATTGGAGGGTTGTCCCAATAAGACACTTATTGGCAATTGTGTCACTAAAATAAAGTACCTTTATTTTTGTAAAACTGAGTGTTTTCTTTTATGTGTGTAAGTGCTGTGTGACTACAGTGGTATTGCATGGGCGTGGCATGTCTCCTAGATAAGCCTTGGCTTCTCATCCACAGCTACCTCTAAAGTGCCTGGCTTCTAAACACTGCCTACACTACACTAATAGGGGATACCTGGACCTGGTATAAGGTGTAAGTACCTTAGGTACCCACCACACACCAGGCCAGC
Source organism: Pleurodeles waltl (assembly GCF_031143425.1). Lineage (NCBI taxonomy): Eukaryota > Metazoa > Chordata > Amphibia > Caudata > Salamandridae > Pleurodeles > Pleurodeles waltl. The sequence goes on along the minus strand of NC_090440.1, from coordinate 1,984,551,087 downwards.
CTCAGACAGTGAGGGTTTAATTAATAGACATAGATTTCCTCCTGACCCCTTCCTTTTCCAGGAACTGAGTCAAGCTCTGTTAATGGTGCTAATGTGTGGGTAGGCCACTGATCCTCCTGCTGCACAACAGAGTAGTTATCTTAGGCCAGTAAGGCAGAAGTGAGACTCAGGGGGTGAGACTCACAGTAAAAGTCCAAAAAACAGGTAGTCAAAAGTGAAAACTCTAGTGCAATTAAATCGGCGGGAAGTATTTGCTACAGTTAGTATATATGGTAAAGAACAGAGGTGCCAAGATGCATCATGACGAAACCACTTGGCAAGTTCCAGGCTATCAGAGTACTCTCCACCATGCCCAAATCTAACTCTGGCAAAGAGGTTGGATGCAGGGAACAGTGGAAACATGTAATTTCAGGACCCACTCCCATAGAGGTTAAAAAGGGCCCACAGTTAGGACCAATTTACTAGACTGAAAGTTGAAATAGGGTCCACAAAGGCAAGATGTAAAAAGCATCCAAGCACAACAGTGTTACTGATCAGTAGATGGAATTTCAGACACTGCTCAACTGTCCACAGACTGGCTCTAAAGCCATACAGGGTTTCAGCATTTCTGTTTTTTTGGGCCCAGGTTTGAATTCTGTTCAGTAGCATTCTACTGACTGTCTTATCAATGGAATTGATTAACGATATTGGACAACACCATAAGTGATTCCCTTTGTCCCCCTTCTTACAAATGTAAACAATAGATTTGAACCAAAAGGTTGGAACGACAGAATTACTAGCAGCATTAAAAACCCTAGTAACAGCAGGTGCCAACAAATCAAGAGCATTCTTAGAAAGGTCTCTATAGACACCATCTGGTCTTGGGGAGCTGCTGAAAGGGGTTACCAAAATAACCAATAGTCTCCTTCAGCAGAAAGCTAATTTGTTTTCTGTAAAATTAGAGACACCACATTTTTTAGCATAATCGAAGGGGCTATATCTATATATACTCCAAAAAGGAGAGACCCAAGAATCAGAAGTAACGTCCACATCAAGATGTAAAGGTAGTCATTCTGAAAAATATGGCCAGCTCACAATTCGCCAGAAATCTCCAGAAGGCTAGCTATTTTCAAATGTTCCAAAACTTTGGAAAGAATAACAATGTTGCGGTCTATCTCGTTAGAAACTGCTCTGCAGTCAGTAGTGTCCTCTTGATTAAGAGGTAAGCTTTTCAAGACACAATGTACTTTACAGCTAGCAAGAATGATCAAATCGTGCATGTCTTAATAGTAGGCAGCTTGGTCCGTGGAGCTCTGGTGCAATAAAGGATAATGATCTATAGGTTCTCAAAATAGTTCCATAGCCGTTTGAATGCTGAAGGCAAGTCGAGTAATGTGGTATCCACCAAATCTTCACAAATATGCCTGGCTCAATGAAATCCCATTGCACCCTCAATCCGCCATCCTTAATCCTCTTGTTATGCAGGATGGTAATAGTTTTCCTGGTTAACTGAATGCTGCAGTTGGAGGGTTAAAGTTAAAGGATTGTGATCACTAAAGCTGCTTCAAGTGACAGAATAACCTGTAATGAACTCCACTAGAATGCAGTAAGCCAGTAAGCAAAAATAGTATATATTGTGCTAGAGCAACATCTGGTAGTAAATGTTGGAGGAGTTCCACATAGCAAAAAATTCACATTAGCATTCAGAAGCTTCCATTTAGCAACCAAAATAAGTAAACGCTCACCTTAACTATCAACTTCATAATAAGAGAGGTCACCATTCCCATGCTTATTAGAGGCTATTAGTTCCTCTATAAAACATGATAACCCTTCACAAGTAATCAATGTATATGAATTAAAATTGGATTGATAGAAGAGGGACTGGGAGATTACAGGTCCAGTGTACAGCCTCCCAATGTGAACGTTATGAAATTAAGAGTACACTGTTCCTATCTAGAAAGTTTATTAGGGTGAAAAATTACATATATATATATATATACAGGAGCAAAAGCCCACATGCATCACAATGGATGACTGGCTTCATCATTGGGACAGCTCTGGACTAATATTTTCTCATTCCTTGACAGTCGGCTGATTAACCTACCCTCGAGACCCGTGCCCTAGTCGAACTTTTAAGCACTATCCTGAAATTGGGGATGGGCGACCTTTTGTGTACGAGTAGAACTAAGTAAGTCACTACTTATTCTTAGACATTGTTGAATATTAGTTCTGACATTTTGGAGTAGATTTCCTTTTGGTCCTGAAGAAGCGTCATAGGATCCGGCTGGACCACTTCGACGCGAAACATGTAGACCTGTCATAGAGTGATACCGTATAGTGTTTATCCTCGTTTTTTGAGAGTGGGTGACCATTATTCATCACCCTGACTCTCTACCTTGTTTTTAATCTTGGTCTTCATCACATAAAACTGATTAAATTATGAGTGACAATTGTTGATGATGAACCAATTTTAATTCATTCTATTCACTCCACTTATTTTTGGGTTCTCCGAATTGGGCACCTTATTTAAACAAACAATTTTTGAATGTGCGATTTTTTGAGCACCCCGGGTAAGAGCTCCCCCATGGGGGGAGCCCGTTAGGCATTGCAGCACCAGCCTAACGAGGAGCTGTCCCAATGATGAAGCCAGTCATCCATTGTGATGCTTGAGGGCTTTTGCTCCTGTATATATATATATATGTAATTTTTCACCCTAATAAACTTTCTAGATAGGAACAGTGTACTCTTAATTTCATAACGTATGAATTAAAATTGTCCTTATAGAAATGAGTAAGACAATGCTTATATTTGTCTCAAACACTAAATTAAGAGTTTGGGTATCTGATGTCCCTATGGGTAGGACACTGATGTTACATCTAAGAGAAATCACATACTACATAATAAATCCTCCTTTAGCCCTTCCTGGTGATGATGTAGTAGGTAGCATAATGGGAACATACACATTTAAATGATACTCCATTGTCACTCAAGTCTCCGGATCAAAACAGTGCTGTACTGCTTAATAAATTGAATCCACTCAGCATAAATCATTTGGAAATGGATACCACCAATGTACCAGATAATTATCTACTAAGGACAGTCCTACAAAGGTCCTATAAGAACAGGAGAATTTGCATTGGGAACCACAACAACGACGTTTGAATGTAAGGTCACATCCTGAGAAAATGACACATTTCATGGCAGTCATTCATTAGACTCCACTTACAAAGGAGCAAACCTGAGAGAAAATGTAAAATGAGGAAAGATGACAGTATGGTAGTGGCACCATTGCCCAGAAGAGTTTGTGTTGTAGAAGAAGACAGGAGTGATATGCAGAAATTTTCTAAGGATACTGTTTTAACCTAAATATTCAGGCTGCTATCAAAATTGTTATAAACAAAAAGAAGGCCTTCTAAAATTAACAACTGCACAGTCAACTGGCACAGATTTAGACGAATTGCCCACTTATGAGGCACATCTCACTTATGCCAAGACCTTCACACACAATACTACCCCCTCTCACACAGACATGCAAACAAGGCATGGAGTTTTCTCCAATTAAATAAACTATTTTCATTGTAATAGAGGCTAAAGGGAGGACCTCCATAAGCATCATAACATGAGGAGAAGCTTGTGGGAATAGTTGAAGAATGAGTAGCATCAGTCACTTGCATTACAGTTAATAGTGAAGATAGGATACAAGGATGCGGCACAACTATTATGTTTAGTTGCATGTTTACCACAGTCATTTACTGTAGCCTGTATGGGTGATGTCAGAGGGCTGAGTGACGAATTTCATTTTGCAACAGAGACTGACTGGCAAAGTATTGTCGACATGCTGAGAGAAACCACCTTGCACTGAGTGAATTTCTTGTCTTCGTGAATCAGCAATTCAACGGGAGTAAGTATGTCCTGGATCCACTTAAGAATTGGGAAAATATACTCTTAGTATTGGTTAAGAGACCCTCCATGAAGGAGTCAAGATTGCTACTGCTGACCTGCAGTTGAGCCATGGCCAGCAATTGAACCAAGGAACATATATCCTTCTACAATGCGCCATGTTCGTTATAACAGATAAGTGAGTTGTCTTGTTAGCTGACCAGTTATTACCTTAAGCCAGGACCATCACATTTGAAAGCACTTTGATGCTCAGTTGTAGAAAGCATTTGTTCCAAAATGCTTACCGTTTTGCTTGCTTCATGAGCCCAGTAATGGGTAGCTCACTCTGAATAATCTCGTTGTTGACAGCCCCCACAGTGTATTCTAAAAAAACGTTCTATCAACAAAGATGGTTGCTGCTTTTTACCCGGATGTTTTTGAGGAAGTGGGGCTGAAGCCTTCCTTTTGCCCACAATGAAGAATAAGGGCAGACATTGACATGGTGCTCAGGAATTCGAAGCTGGGGCCAGAAGCCAAGAGATGTGGCCAGCCCAGCCTCTTCCAGTCTCTGAAGGGGCTTGGGTGGGCTCCCCCTTCACTCTGATGAGCGCAGGCACATCCCATGCAGCAGGTGAGACTGACATCTCAGATTACGGCAGGCAAGCGACATTGGCTCGAACGGGCATTGTGCAGGGGACTCTGGTTCTCAGAGTTCTCACAACTCAGGTATGGCACTGTATCCTTGATGTTCCTTCGAAACACCTCACATTGTGGTAGACACAGCAGCCTTTTATTGCAACAAGCAAGCAATATTGGATGCGGCTAAGATTGTAAGGAGGATTGATCCTCTCAGCCTCCGTCAGCCCAGATATAACACTGTGCACAGAGGCTTCTCCTAGGCAAACCGTGTCGAAGGAAAGACAGCCTTATTGTGGTAGGGAAGTGATGTTGGGGGCAGGTCTGAGATTGTCCAAGGGACCCCCATCCTCTCTATACCTCGTCAGCTCAGGTATGGCACGGTACCCCACAATTACTTAGTACTTCAGTCCATACATCAAGTAGGCTGCAAGCGCAGGTAAGGGCAAAATGTCAATTCCGCAGTAGATAGAGGTGGCTGGCCCATAAGGGGCACCAGGGCGTCGACCTACTACGTTACTTTGCCATTGATTGGATGGCATGTTACAGGTTTGACATGAAAACACATGATCTCACAGATCATTTGTTTTCATTTAAAAGTTGTAATATTTCCTTGCCAGCAGAAAAGAGCTCCATTGGATGTATTGCACATGTGTCAGGAGGGGGATGCTACAGCCCAGTCTCACACAGACAATACATATCTGACATGGTATACAGGCATCACACAGTACGGCATGTCAGATATTGGAGCTTCAGGGCTTGTCAATCATTGTCCTATCAGAAGTCAGAATAGTGAAAAAGGATGTACCTAGGTACCGACAACCCTATTCCCACTTCTGATTGGGTAGAAGCTCATGGACCTGAGTCCTTATGCTGAGTATGAGGAGTCATGAATAGTGGGCCTGCAGTGTGCTTCTCCCCGGGGACCGATGGATTTAACATGGATGCTTGGAACCACGCTATTTACACAGAGGCATAACAAAGGCCCCCACAGCCCCCGTGGAGCGAAGAGGCTCCAAGATTCACGGGGCCCCCTCAGCACAGTACTCTGGCTTCGGAGCACCTGAGTGAGTCTGGAGGGGGGGCCCTCAATATACTGTGCAGGGGGGCTCCTTCAAGTTTTGTTACGCCACTGCATTTACATTAGATCAGAACACAGCTATTTTGCATTTTCTGTGGATTTTTACCTCCTGGATTGGCAGAGGTGTGCCATTGTAGTTTCCTTCCTGATACCAGGTCTTTGAAGCTCACTGCTGTTAGCTTTTCTGTTTGTATGTTTTTGAGGTAGCTAGCAGCATCACAGGACATGGTAGTTGTTAAACGTTGTTTTGCAGACTGCTAGTTGTTATATTTCATCACCTGTCATGCTAGATTAGGCGGCCTGGTGTGCTCTCTAGGGAGGTTGTATCAGAATGTAATGACCGTGAACCTGAATTAAGTAAAGAATGCATACAATGGCCTGCACAATAAAAAGGTCAGCCAGACTGGGAAGAGGTTTGTTTATACTACCCGATCAGAAACTGCTCCACACACACAGGAGGCTGGACGTGTTGGTTCATATTCTTTTTAGGTATATAATTTGAGACCTCTTGTATATACTTTGGTATTTACTTATATATATATATATTTCTCTTGTGGGCTTAAAGCCATCCCCCTGCTTTTCATTTGTTTGTTTCCGTGTCCGTTAAAATGTTTGCTAGCTAGTGGTCAGTCCTGCCTCTTTGTCCCTCCTTTTCTCTTTTTTCCCCTCCCAAGGAGCAGGGACTAAGTACTGGATTGTTAAGTTTTGGATATTGATCTGTTCCTTGGGGGACTATTTTTTTTAGTGTTTGCCTGCTCGTCTTACACTATGGGTGCGTGTTCAGCTTCAGGCCCATATCTGCTTGTTTATTTCTTTCCTGGTCGTGACTTCCATGTAGGCGCCCTCATCGCTGCTTGCTATTATTTATTTATTTATTGTTTCCTGCTCGTGATACCATGATGGGTAACTCCCGCCCACCCCCGCATTACCCCCTGTTTTCTGTGTGGGTGCCCATTGCTGCTCTTTTTATTTTTATTTTTTTTGCCGTTTTTATATATATCACGAATTTGACCCCACTTACAATACACAAGGACACATTCATTTTTGTAGGCACCGGGAGATTAAGTGATTTCCTCAGAATCCCAGGACCTTGGGCCAACACCAAGACTTGAACCTGATTCCCCAGCTCCAAAGTCGGCAGCTCTGGCCATTATGTCCCACCCTCTCCCTTGCAGTTCATTTACTCTCCCTGTGCCTTGCTGTTTCTGATCATCAGCTCCCATCTGTATGTTCCACTTTTCTTGTTCTGTTCTTTATATTTTGCTCCTGCTGCACAAGGGAGGTCCAAGCCGTGGAAAGGATTCAGCAGCCCAGTGTGTGAGGTCCCCGGCCCCCCATCGGGAACAAGGGGAGGAGAGACACAGTGCCGCCCTCCTTCCCAGGCTGCGGCCAGACAGGGCACTGTGGGAGCAACAAACAAAAGAAAGGTTTGGGTCAGAATCAGTGCAGTGGTGGAAAACTGTGGGAGTATCAGCGGGGAGAAGAGGAGGCAGAGTCCAGGGATGCAGTGCAACCTGAGCCGCAGCCTTGCAGGATCACAGTAGTTTCTTGGTATGCAGCAGTTAAACTGTTCTCAATAAAGAATGTTTATGAAAATAGGATTTGACGTGTGACACCACTTCCCCACGTCAAAAACTGGAGGAGAGGCAGACGACTTGTGACGTCACTTCCACTACTGCAATCCTTGTGGAATCCTTCTGAGCCTGAATTAGCACTCTAATTGATATCTAGCAAACCCTTAATGGGCCTTTGTTCTGTTTCCGGTGTTCTCTTCTAGGTTCCTGCTGAACTCCGCCCGGTGCTAGTGGATATTACACCCTTGTTCATCCCAGCAGGGACTGTGTGTCTGTTTTTTTTCTGCATATAAGTAGTTATTCCATGTTTATTTTGCATGCGATTCTGCCACTGTTTGTTTTTGTATCAACGGTTAGGCTTCATTGGTTATTTTGCAATTCATCTTGTGGAATCAGCTATTCTACCAGTAATCCCGCTCCATACTCATGCCCAGATTCTTATCAGGAATCAAATACCTTTGAGGCACTAATTAGGCAATCTTACCCAGTTAGACATGTGACAGGGTCTAGTAGCTCAGTGGACAAAAGCATCCATTGCAGGGGTCTGTTTGATCTCCTGGTCGCAGGTTCAAATCCTTCTGAGATCGATAAAATGAATACCATTCAGTTGGGTATAAATAGACATTTTTATATCCAGCAGGAGGGTACCTATCTGGCTAAACATGCACTATACAAATACACCTTTTATTAAGTAATTTGCACTAAACATGCCCTCATTATAGTCATGCTCCAACAGATATTCTGCCAATAGTTCCTTCTCCCGCTTTGTAGGTTTTATGGTCTCAATAGTTGTTTTTCCTGGTAGTTATGATACCTGCTTGTTCTTTTGGGTGAGGTCAAGTGCTCATTGTGTTTACTAATAATTATGACCCCTGGTATTGATTTGCAAGTAATCACATTCTCTGTAGTTATTTCATCAGTCTGTCTGTCTGTCTGTCTCTGTAACTATTCATAGTCTTCCAGTTACATTTCCAGTAAATAAATCTTCTTTTGTTATTTTACCAGCTTTCTTGCTTCCATATTTTTTTTCAGTATTCATCCTTCCCACAGGTTTCACCGGAAGTCACGCATCTCTCCAGAACATTAACAGTAACTATGATCATTCAGTGTTTTCGCAGATATCATGACCCATCGTTCATTTTAGCATTAATCCTTCTCATTCAGTTATTTTCCTAGTGACGGGGAGGGGTGGGGGCGGCCATCTTACTTCCGTTAATTTGGAAGTAACCACATTACCCTCTACAATTTTCCCAGCTTGAACGAACCCTAAAAAATATTATACCAGTAACTGCTCCCATGTAAAAGGTATTAGAGGCTTCTATTTTGCTAGTAATCGTGCCAAGTTAGCTATTTTCAGCTGTAACTATGCCTCTGTCTGGTATTAAAACAGCAAATCTGGTTCGGTTTGTATTTTTTTTTAATACTCATACTTTCCAGCAAGTTATTTGGCCAGTACCTTCCCCTACGCTACGTATTCTACCTGTAATTAGTTTGTATCCATTTCAAGGTAAAGCGCGTTGCGGGGCACCTATATATTTCCATTTTCCATAAAGTGTGAAACGACTTGCTTTATGTCTACCTTTATAAAGTTGTGGCTTTTTATAATGGATATATTTCAGTCCTTCTAAAGACTGACATATGCCAAAATACACTTATGTTACAGAAGCCAATGAACGTAGCAGCACTATATGAAAATATAGCTTAACTGAATGGGCGCAGGGGCTAACAAGGTGATGTCTCGGCCATACAAGGGCTCACGTTACATTGTGTTGTGAGGACCAGCAGCGGGCAGGGGTGGAAGAAGGCGGGCGGTGGGGGGCATATTATTCATGGTTTGCAGGTGTCTTTCAGAGAAAGAATATGAATAAGTACGAATGCATATATGCACTTATTGAAAAACGTAATTGTTAAGATAAAAACCATTAAACCGCTGAATTTGGTCAGATAGTGTGACCAGTGCCACCTTAAAAGACACCAAATATCATTTTTATTGGACTTGAATTTTGGGTGTGTTATAGTTCCAATAAGGGTCATAAGCATAAGTGGCCAATTTCAGTGGTTTCATGTTTTATATCTCAGCGGCAATGTCTCTTAAAAACCATTTTTACTTTCGTTTTTTGGGTTCGTAAATATCTATAAATGTTTTAAGTCTGCAAACTGTTCGGGGAGGACACAGTGGCTAAGGTCACCATAGTCTTGAATGTGGTATGCAGCTGTTTGCAGACTGCAATCAATATGATTTTTTGGTCTACGAACCACCTGGGAGGATGACAAACATTGTTTGTTTTAAGCAGGATTGTATTTTAAGTTTAAATGAGGAATTAATGCATTTTCTACCCCTGTTGATCACAACTCTCTCAACCCTGTATCCTCACTTTGGCCCAATGATTTTTAGGATACATGAGGTTCTGCTATGCTCCCACTGACTCTTATGGTAGAAGAGTCACAATCCTTTCAGTCCCAATTGTTCCAAGTGGGACTTTGGCCACGCCCTGCACACCTGCGAGAGTAATGCAGCCACCATTTAATAATGTAGAGCATCACTGCAGGATATGTCCTTGACCCAGGCTCACTGGACATGGTGCAGACCTCGTCCTGTAGTTACTGCAGCATGGATACTGGGCACAAACAACTATTAATTGCAAAGTCCCAATAATTCACCATCATTGTTGAGGTCATTTGTGATGTCATCCTCGAGGTCATGGGTAATGCATTTGGGGATGTTTTGTTTGCACAGCGGTCAATTACTGGCGAATTTCTTTTTTGTTTTTTTTTATTTTTAGTGGTTATCATATCATCTTTTCAAATGAAGTTTATTGACAGAGGTTAAATAATCGAATAACCTAATCCTGCAGATGGGAATAAGGGAAAATCATTTCAGAAATCCAAGATGCCAGAAGCGAAGAGCGATGAGTTAACTTTAAGAAAAATACGAAGTTGTGAGCATGGAAGAATCTATGGCGGATTATGTTGTTGCAGGCAGGGGAATAGGTAGGCTAGCTGACCCTCTGGTCCTTTTCTGCTTCAATATAGTGGTTGATTTCACTCCTTGCTGCAGTGGACAATACTGGTACTGCGTGCAGTCGACCAGTGTTGTGTGATGAGTAATCAGTAGCTTGCTTCAGCAATCTTTGGCAAAGCCAAAAGGTCTGGCTTGCATTGTCAGTTGCGGCTAAAATGCTTTTAAATCCGGCGACAGTGAAAAAGCAACATTAATAGCTTTCTACATTCAGTGCAGCTATGAGATAAATACAAATGGGATAGACATTTCAATGTGTGATGACTGAACTTTTGAGATGTAAAGTAGTCCACCATGCATTACAAAGCACACACTCCACAGGAGACAAAATGATACACCAAACAGCTGCTAGCATGAGAGGAGCTAGAAATACTCCTTTCGGCGGCAAAAAAGCCCACTCTGTTTAGTCTATATTTTAAAGAATTGCTAACCATAAGTACCAAACTTAAACAGGCTTGGGACAAACACAAGGAATTAATGACTAGTATAAGGAGAGAACTGGAGACCAAGCAGGCGTGATATCGTTGCAGCAGGCGAGGAATGGGTGAGTGGCTTGCACCAGTCAACCTTATCAGCATCCAGTGTTTATACGTATTCGCACCAACGTCTTCCAGGCTCGGGAGCGCATGGAATTTATGCCAGGAGTGCAGTCTGCATCTTCCTGCCGCTGGTCAGATGCCTTTCCACTCTGACTTTATACCCGCGTGCTCCAGCATGCCCACTTGGAGATATCTACTGTGCTTGCACGCAAAGATAAACAAAAAAATACAACTGCACCCTCCACCCCGCGCCCTCACATTGACGTTAGATATCTACTGTGATTGCCGGCACAACATCCCTCCCTTCAGGGCCTCTTTCAAGTCAGTTGACATTTTCCATTTGTTAATAGTTTATTTTATCCATCAACTAATCCATCCATAGGCGGGTTCTCTAACCGGTATCTATGTGTCTTGTCCCTTTCAGGTCTACTAGCTTATTATTAAACATCTAGGAGGTCCCAGAGAGGCCGGTAAGGTTTGATCAGCCTAGCACCTAACCTACAGATTACATAAAAACTATGCAGTGGACAGTGCACCTATTGAGCTATCTAACCTGAGCCTATTTTGGAGTAGCAGTGTATCAAAATCTCACTGGTCCTTTAAGCCCCACGTCCTCTTACTGCTAATTATTTCTGCCCCAACCCCCATCCCTCCGTATTGCTACTCAGCTTTCACAAGGACTTATTTTTTAGGGTCGAGCCTGCGAGTGCATGTCCTTGTGCATGCATCTTGCTTGTGAGACTCTCTTGTGTACAGTAAAGGGCTTGGAGCCTGCTCGTCACTCACCATGAATTGGTTTGCGTGACACTCCTCTTTAAAGCCTCACGATTCGTCAAGGTATTCCTGGCATCATTTCCGTTCTTCGGTTTGGAGCAGGGACTAAATACTGACTGATTCAACTTAATTAGTGTCCATCCCCTGCTCCCGATCTACTATTTTGTTCTTTTTAACTTCTAGTGCCCTGCAAACAGAAGGCTTATGACTGTCAAAAACCTGCCTAGGAGGACAAACAAAATTGCAATGTTTTTATTTTTTTTAAAGCTAACTTTCTCACCCCCTCTCCCCCCCTACTTGTCTTATCTCACTTTCCACTCATGCTTTCTTTTGTTTTTGCTCATGGACACTCTTCTCAAAAGATGCCAACTTATTCAAAATATTGTAAAGCAACATTGTTCCTTCATTATGTGTAATCTCTGAAATGATGCTTTAACACATAATCAGCAGTACACCCCAATCCACACCACTATAATCTACCGCACTACAATCCACAACAATATGCCCCACTTCAATCCAATTCACCTCAAACCAATCCAGTCCACCCAACTCCACACAAATTCTCCCCACTCCAATCCACCCACTCCATCCAGTCAACTCTACACCAACCCAATCCACCCCACCCCAATCAGCCCTAATACAATCTGTCCCACTCCAATCAGCCCCACTCCAATCCAAAACAATCTGCCCCCCTCCAATCCAAAACAATCTGTCCAACTCCAATCAGCCCCACTCCAATTTGCCCCATTCTAATCTAAAACAATCTTCCCCACTCAATCCATCCCACCTCAATTCACCTTAATCCACTCCGCTTTGCCCCATACCAATCCACATAAACCCCAATCCAACCAACTCACTCCAGTCCTCCCAACCCACCCCAATCCACCCCACAGAATCCAAAACAATCTGCCCCACTCCAATCTGCCCCATTCAAATCCATCTCACTTTACCCCGCACCAAATCCATCTCACTTTACCCCGCACCAATCCTATTCACCCCACTCCAATGCTCCCAACCCACCCCAATCTAATCTGCCTCATCCCAATTTGCCCTATTCTAATAAAAACAATCTGCACCTTTCCAAAATATCTACTTGTCCATGGGACAGTTTGCTTCATAAATCTATTTGTCCTGTAAAGAAATCTACTTGTCCCTTTGGTGCCATTTAGTGCGGCAACAAATTATGGCAGCAATCCCGTTATGTAAGAGCTCTGAGAACAGCCTCTCTGATTATGCCAGGGCTAATACTATAGTAAGGCTTGAATACTTGCATTTTTTTTTATGTGCCACCTTTCTACAGCTCTACATACTGAGGCTGGAGTCAATGATAAGCAATGGTTCCAGGGTTCAAATGCCCTTTAAAGTCTGTTAAAACCTACTGACTTGCGTGTTTTAGCAGTTTCTGCCTGCTCATGTCTAATCTTTTCCTATATTGAGAAAGGTTGGAAATGTACTTCTTCCAGGGATGGGAAAAAAGTGGTTGGAGGGAAAAGTGAACTTGTAAATGCTCAACAGATTTTTGCATGAGCAAATCTCCACATGCGTGCTTGCTCGTGCTAAAACACAGCTCACATATATTTTCTAGGAGTACGATTTCCTGGTCTACTTCTGTAAATTCTTGTGAAATCATGAAATACATAAATCTGCACTAATGCAAAGACATATACCATGGGTCCTCTTTTGTGACTTTAAGAACTGGGCCCCTAGTTAGTTGTGGCGTTAACCAAGTCCTTTTGTTTTTATTACAGTTCTGTGTCTCTCTCTAGCCATCTGTTGGCTGGCTTCACCGTGAGTGATAACAATCTGCACTTTCACAAGGAGCATATCTGTGTACAAAATAGTTATTTTCAGTGCCAGGAACTACTGTGGCAATGTGTGCTTTTTGAGACAAAAAAATAGTTTCCCTTCTACTAATGTTTGTTACAAGGGTGAGGTCTCGGCAGAGCCCACAACAATAAAGTACTACAAAAGTCATGTCAAAACAAGACACACATTGACAAAACCAAAAGGCTGACTCCCAACATCGGACGTATTGTCTTTGCCAATGCATGTTTATTTTTATGTTTACCATAATATTGTTGAAACAGGTTACACTGATTTTGCATTATGAATACTTTTTGGAAATACTAGCATGCATTAACAGATCATAGTAAAAAAATGGGACCTAAACTTTCACAGTGCATTAGAAAAACATTCCCCTACTCCCCAGTAGTACGATCAGAGCTTACATTTATTTAGAAAAGTCACCCTAATAAAAAAGGGTGGCACTAATGAACCAGAAATAAAAGTTCCAGCAACACTTACACATGGATACAAATATTACCTCAACTGCAGACAATTGCCTTCCATGCTCCATAATGTGGTACTGTAATGTGGCAGTGAACTGGTTTATGGTGCAGGGGGTTGGGCCTACTTGTCCCAAAGACAAAATCAACATAAAAACGTGTTGTCCTTGACCCCAAAAAATATGTCTTGGGTGTCAGGTTATAGGAATTCCACACCTCTGCACCCCAATCCAGTCCACCTCACTCCAAACCAATCCACTTTAATCCACCCCAATCCAGCCCAATCCAGTCACATTAATCCACCTTACTCCAGTCCAATCCACCCCACTCCAAACCACCTTAATCTACCCCACTTCAATACAGTACACCCCTTTCCAATCAATCCACCCCAATCCACTCCACTCCACCCACTCCAAACAACCACAATCCAATCCACCATACCCCTATCCAGTCCCACAATCCAATCCAATCCACTCAATCCAATTCACCCAACCCACCACACCCAAATCCACCTCACTCAATCCAATCCACCCCACTCAAACAAATCCACCCAACTCCAACCCACCTCAATCGATACACCTCAATCCGATCCATCCTGCTCCAATCCACCCCAATCCGATACACCCCACTGCAGTCCAATTCACCCCACACCAATCCAATCCACTTCACCCCAATGAAATCCACCCCACCCCAACCAATCCTGCCCCTCCAGTCCAACCCACCTCATTTCAATCCCATCTACTACTCCCAACTCCAATCCACCACACTCCAGTCCAGTCCACCCCACCCAACCCCAATCCACCCCACCCCATCCCAGTTCAGTCCACCGCACTCCAATCCAATCTGTCCAGCATACCCCACTGTAATCCTCCCCACTCAATCCAATCGACTTCACTCCAATCCACCACACTGCAATCAACCCCAGTCCAGTCCAACCCAGTTCAGTCCACCCCACCCCAATCCAATTCATCCACCCTACCCAATCCACACCTCTATGCAATCAACCCAAATCCAATCCACTCCACCCCAATCCACCCCTTCCCACTCAATCCAACCCATCCCATTGAGGCTCATCACACCCCAATCCAATCCACTACCCCAATTCAATCCACCCCACTCCAATCCAATCCACCCGCTCCAATCTAATCCACCCCACTCCAGTCCATCCCACTCACTACTATTCACCACACTCTACTCCTGTCCACCAACTCTTCACCAATCCAGTCCACCCCAAACCCATCTAAGTTGTCCTCCCACCAAAGTCCAATCAACCCCACCCCACCTCAATCCACTCCACCCACTCCTATCCATCCCACTCCAATCCACTCCAGTCCAATATATTTCACCTCACTCCAGTTCAGTCTGGTCCAACCACTCCAGCCCAGTCTAATCCACCCCACCCTACTCCACTGCAATCCAGTCCCCCGCCCCAATCCAATCCAATCCACCCCACCATAGCCCTATCACCCCAATCCAAAGCACCCACCCTAATCCAATCTAATGCAAACCACTTGAATCCACCCTATCCTAACTACCTCACCCATTTCAATACACCCCAATCCCATCCACCTCACCCCATTTCACTTCACCCCACTCTATTCCAATTTACCCGACTCTACCCCAATCCATCCACCCCATTCTACTTCACTCCATCTACCCCATTCTACTCCAATCCAATGCACCACACTACCTCAATCTACTCCAGACCACTCTAACCTATTCTGCCTCACGCCACTCTATGACACTCTCTGCCACTGAACCACTGAACTCTACCCTCCTCTTCTCAACTCTACAGCACTCTACTCCGCTTACTCCTTTCTACGACATTCAAACAAATCCACTTGACTCTCTACTCCCCCACTCATCTCTAACACTCCACGCCACTAACTTTTAGCAATGCTGAACAGAAGCCACACTGGTGTACAACATGGCAAAGCACATTGCCAATATCTCTTATATAGGTGAGACCTATTGGCTCTGCCAATGCTTGTTCATTGGGTGAAGCACAGTGGCGTAACAAAGGCCCCCAAAGCCCACGCGGTGCAGGGGGAGGCCCGAGTTCCAGGGGGCCTCCTCAATCAGCACCTGGCCTGAGTGAATCCCTTTAATGTTCTTTGTGGGGGGACCCCCTCCAGTTCCGATATGCCACTGAGGAAGCCTCAAACGTTTTGTTTGAGGGAGAACATTGTTAAAGGGTGGTTAAATAGGGCTTCTGTGAAAATGGTTCACTCACTACTTGTGTCTATTCTGAATTGGAACACCTTGATGGAGGGAAGAGGGTTACTTTAATGCTGCATGTCAGAGAACCGAGTCTTGCTCTACGCTGTTTCACACTGAAGTGGAGAGCTCCTTAACACAAATGTAAAGCAGGCAATCTAGTGTGTTTTCAACATTTCACTTCTGCAGGTCGCCTGTGGGGGTGCATATACCACAGCTTGCTGGCTGCACGCTGTGGGCTCATTCAGGGCTGGCCTGGGCCTTGGGAGACTGGCCTTTGATCTAGGAGACCAGTGCTGTGTTGCGGGTTGTGTAGTGGCTGCAGCCACTTTACAGTCATGGAGGTCGGATGTATGTTTTTTATAGGTTTTCTCAGGTTCTGAGTATGCAGACAGGTTGACTTGGGAGACTTTCCTGAGAACAGGGAGACCTGCCTGTATACTTACATGACGTATAAGGGCTGCAGCCATCAGATTGTCTCAGAATTGGGGAAATCTAGCATGCTTTTTTAGATGCTCTCGGGGAATAGAGAGCTGATTTGAGAGACTGCTACAAGAACAGGGAGACTGGTCTCTGTCATTAGATGTGTATGAGTCACATCCAACAGTGTGTGGCGTGTCTGAGTGAGCACAGCGTGAGTTAATTGACTATATGAGTACACTGAAAGAGCGGCATGCCTCAACGAGTGAGGAGTGGGCGGTGAGTGGAGTGAATGCACTTGGATGAGTGGTGTGTCCTTGTGAGTGCAGGGTGAGCGGTATACTTCTGTGAGTGTAAGATGAGCGAAGCAGTGTGCATCTGTGAGTACACGGTGAGTGGAGCAAAAGGTGAGTGATGTGTCCGTCTGAGTTACCTGTGAGTGATGTGCCTGGGTGATTGCAGGTTGAGTGGTTTGCCTGTGTGAGTGCAGGGTGAGTCATTTGTCTGTATGATTGCAGTGTGAGTGATGTGACTGTGCGAGTGCAGGGAGGGTGATGATTTTATTCAAGCTCGCTCGCAATTCATACTCACCTCAAAGCTTTCTGCCCACCCGCTATTAAAATGCACCAGCCGCCACTGGCTGTAGATACAGAAATTAAGCGAGTTATCAGTGGAGGCCAATGCCTAAACCGCCGCAATCTGCGCAGGGCTGATAAGAGGCAGGGAGGCAATCTAGGCTGCACCAGCAGGCGACAGATCAGTCGGACACTAATCAAGTTGTTCCTGAAAGGCGAATGAATGTCAATACTGGCCATGCAGGAGAGATTGAATGCGAAAGCTCCAGTGACATGGGATTTCGCATTATAATAAAAATGGATTTTGGCGCAAATATTTCTTTAAATCCTCCAGGAACGCTAGGTTCGTACCATTATTGCCTTACGTGTAAAATGTTACATTGTACATTGCTCAGCAGTGCCTGATGGGCGCCATTCCCCCTTGTATCTGTCATGTTGGCATCAGAAATGCCTCCTAGACACAGAGCTCAACACAAGCAACAACAATTGCTTGAGGATTATCTGAAGAATTACTCGTTCTATCCTTGCTGCAAAACCACCCATTTTGCACCACAGCTTCTCAGCCCAAAGGGCCTTTCTCGTGGCCCAGAAATTTAGGAAGCAGATATTAGAATTAGGGGTGGGCATAACAGGCGTACTCCTCTCTAGCGTAATTACTCGTAATTATGTAAAACGTGTAATCCAGCATTTGGTGCTATTCTGTTAGTGAAAAATGTACCCTCGTGTCCAAATTGGGGCAGATGCATTTTGCTCTAGGAAAATAACACTAAATGCGGCAGGACATGAACCACAGTAGCTGGCAGACATCATTCTATTTGAGTTAGTTGTTCTTGTGCTCTTGCTGTTGGATCTTTTCCCCAAATTAATTTTAATTCCTCAAAATAAAGTAATCGCGCAATTTAGGTAATTTCGCATCACGAGTATTGCGTAATTACTGATATTACTCCAATTATATCGGCTTAATTAAAATTTCTGCCAGACCTAATGAGAATGAAGGTGGCCTGTTTACGACCCACAAGATATTTGTTTAAGTCTTTATGTATGTATTATTTTTATTTGGTTATTTAAACAAGACGTAACGCGTGGGTGTTAAACCTAGTATTCTCAGCATTTTAAATCTAATTTGAGTTATGATGTGTTCTCCGATACCACTCCTTGAAAACATAGCTGCGGTTTACATGCAGCATAACATTATAGTGTAAAATAACAGAAAAAAAAACATTGGCAATGTGGGCAGGGCTAGATTCTGCCAAGTATTTTTCAACTGTTTGTAATCTGCTTTATTCTCCTCCCTGCCCTGACCGATCACAGTTTGGTTGCCATGGTGAGTAAGACCTGCAGCAGGCCATCACTAAACACTTGCAAGTTCTCACTTTTGTTAGCGAAACAAGGTGGCGGAATTCGTACACTTGAATGTAATAATATGCATAGCATGGACTTTTACAGAAAAGTCGAGATGCGCAAGTAAATTAAATTTGCACCCTGCTGAAAGTTCTAAAGCAAAAGAGGTAAATCAACACCAACGAGAACACCTAAAGTTTCCGTTTAACGGTTTACTGAATTGGACCTATTTCAGGTCTTTGAAAACCTTGAAAGTTTGCGTTTGTGACGGTTTTACTAAAAATGCCATGGGATGCATAAAAGGCAGGTAGAACTGATAAACATAAGAAAACAAACGCATAGTAAATTTAAACAGCCTGTTACACTAGATCTGTATACATCCAATGTCACTTGCCTAACCACTAGCCATGGTTTTCGCATCAGTGTGCTGCCCGGCGTAAAACAATCCAACTCCGTCAGGAGTAGTAAGCGCTATATAAATGCAATTACAGTAGCAGCGCGTAGTTAATGCAGGTAGAATCAGGTACTAGGGGCTACTGTGGCCTCTGAGTGCAGGGTTTCAGTTAACTCTGCACACAAGCAGGCAGAATTGCATAAGATTTGCATTGTGAAGACTTTTTCATACAACGAAGTGGCACGGAAGTCTCTTATTGTGAAACTCTGGACTTGAGTGACCATATTCTCCAGCTTTATTGTGGGCAAAGAAAAGACAAGGTCAGCAATGTGAAAACACTTATGTAGTTCTGCTTTTGTTTTCCATCTTAGAAAAAGGGTTGTAACTGCTCGTGTACATGGAATTCAAGCATAGCTATAGTTACAGAGTCACTGCATCATGATTGGTGCATTCCTTCAAACCTTATGCATGGCGACCAACACCTTTCACTTAAATCAGACTGATCCAGGTGGTGGTTTGCTATACCACAAGTGATATACTGCATACCAATAGTATGGCACAAAGTACCCTACCTATCACCGCATTTAATCTTAACTCCACTAATACCTCCCTCCCAATATAAGTAACCTCATGCATAACCGCCGTACTGTTCCCACATAGGCCAATCTATACACAACCATGCACAAGACATGGAAAAGCCTTTTACTCAATGACCCGGAAGTGCTTCAGACCCTTATGAGGCACTGTGCAAATGCCAAAGTATAATCCAATATACCTTTAAAAATAAAAACTAGTAGTATTGTTAAAGAATAATTCGTTTTCACAGTTTCCTGATTTGCCACACTCCAGTACAACAATTCCGGAAGAGCAGTTGGTGTTGGCAAGAAGTGATAGGTCTGAGGCAGGTTTTACAGCACAGTAAGTGGAGGAGCCTGCGGTCCATGGTGCTGGTCTGGCTCTAGTCTGGCATCCACTGTGCACAAGAGCAGCAAGCATAATGGCTCCTCTTTCGTATCATGCTACCTGCATTATCATGGACACTCCGCAGGGTGAGACTCCGGAACTGCCCCCTCAATCTAAACATTGTGCACCTTTAACTGCAAAGAGACGACCCAAATGATTACTAAGATGATTTTAGAGTAAGTCTAATCAGTGAGCTACTGCTGCCATAGAGGATCATCTCAAACTCCCAATTCTTATTATGCTATTCATTTTTGGTTCTTGATACAGCACATGAAGACCTTAGGCACAAGGTGGCACTTTGCTTTACAGTGTGGCATTACACAACAAAGAGCAAGCATATACATGTCATCAAACAAGAAATACGGTTTCTAGAGACATAGGGACATCTTTGTAGTGCAGGTTCACTGAGACCGTGCGTGAGTGGTGGGTGCAGATTAAGGAAGATCTTTATAAAGTGCTGCTTTAAGCCACATTTAAAGGTGGGGTTTGTTGCAGTTTTTTGCATAAGTTGCGAATCCTTGGTACATTGCCGCATTACGATTCTTTGACCTACCTGTGTCCTACCACATCAAGCGTATTCTATCACGCACTGTCAAGAGAGAAATTCACACATAACTTTGATCTAATAAATGTGGAGACCAACAGCAACTCAAATCTGGCCTCTGGACCTGATCACTGACATTCCCTCATCTGCAATATTCAAATTTCAGAAGGTAATTATGGAAGGATGTGTTCTATCATCTCACATCTAGGGATATGGATGGAGCAGCCAACACTGTGCCACTTGGGCAACAGTCTTTCATTTGACTTAACAATAACTACTCTCTCTCTTTAAGCCCTTCCTTCACTGAGGAATCACAGCACTGATAACAGACACTATTATTTTTAACCAACTAATTGTTACTCATTTTATTGCCCTTAGAATTTTGGAACGCTGAAGTGGTCATGCAGGGATTCAAATTAAGGTAGTGCAGGTTGCAAATAGTTCTCTGCAGTAAGTGCACCCAACCGGTACATGGGTTCTTATTCAGGCTTAAATGCAGAGACCCTCAATGCAGTAAGTAAAGACTGACACCCCCAGCAGTGTTTACTTTGTAAAACAATGACTGCAGGCGACCAAACTCTGCTCAGAAGCCTGGGGCCTGCACTACTAGATGTCTGCTCATCAAACAGCAAGGCTGCGTGTGTAGTCTTGACTCTACTTCATGCCTCTTTAACCCACTACCAGACAGGACTTTAAGTGGGTCGGGTCCTGCCGGTGCTCAGCACCGGTAGTTCTAAAAAGCAAGTGCCAAGACGGGTCCCTACCGGGCTTTCTAGTTTTGCCCTCACCCTCAGGGTGAAAAAAAAAATCTTAACTCGGCAACGGTACCACCCTTTACTGCCTTAGAGGTATCTCCCAAGAGACTTTTTACAGTTCTTTCTCAGTTTCATCATTTCAGAACTGAAGCATTTTAAATATTTTATAAAAAATATGCCATTGTTGTTGCTTATTTATCTCATGCAACTAATAACCATTGACAAAGCCAACAGTACTGGCTTGTAGTATGTGAAATATTACTTGTATTATATATTTGGACGCAACCATAGAAAGAAGCAATAAAATAGCAGTGGGGGGTGGGGGGGGGGCACACGATTCTAAGCAGAGATTTTTAACTTAGGTGTTTTAAGCCACGCTCTTAATTACATCGGGCACGCCCCTTTGAGAGGTCCTCCGGTTTTTATATCTCACTTAAAGCCCTCCTACGGGACACCGCTGCCCCTTTATCTTACTCTTGCATTTTCCTACCTTTCTGATAGTTTTCAGTCGTTCTCCTCCTCCCTTTCCCACCTTTGCGTGGTTTTCCATCTCTTGTTCTCGGTAAATACCCGACGAGCGAAAAGAAGTGTCGGTGGGGTGCGGCACTGCACCCCTGCATTATCATATGCATTAAGCAACTGCATGCTTGCAGTCAAAGACCGGAGGAACACTAGTACATAAACAGGCTCAGCAACACCGAGCAGACGTGGCCCCCCAGAAGCAGAGGTAAACGTGACAGGGAAGAGTGATGGCGCAGTAACAGAAGCGGGCCCGCCGGCTGCGCAGCGTCACCCTGGCAATGTAGGAGCCGCGCGGAGGGAGACCTGCAGGGATCAGTGGGCCGCAGCCAGTAACCCGGGGAGGAGGCGAGCACGCGCACCACGACTGATCCACAGCCGTCGGTGGCCAGCAGAGACAAATCACTCTTCGAGGAAGGAGAAGTCTCGGCTAATGGAACAGCTCTCCGGGTGGCAAAATGGAGCTGAGGCCTTCACCCTCAGGTCCGTCATTCAGCCGTAGATGGAATTATGAGGGTTCTTTTATAGCCTCTGAGAAGAGATGCCGTCCTACTTCATTTGTTATTGGACACACGCCCAGAGCTCTGAAAGTCACTGTTGATATGGCCGTCTTCATTGTCAGATTTGGCACATAGGCTACGCCAAGCAGAAGCAATGCAAGTGGAACGGAATGTGTTGGTGTAGGTTATATTTTATACAATATACAACAAATATACTTGGACTTAGTGAACTAAGAGAGTTGTAAGGAACAGGTAACAATATTGTCAACAAAATATAGTCTGACCTAATTATTGTGTCCAAAATATCGTTAACAAAAATATTCCATTGGGTGCAGATTTTTGATTATTACTTCTAATGGGATTTGTAAAGAATATTTAGGACATCATTTTTTATTTAACAATTTATCCTGTTATATTGTGGTACCATACCATGAGGGAACCAAGAAGAAGTTGTGATTGAATCGGATGGTGAGCTCTGGTCAGACAGGAGGAGCCACAAACTCTCCATCCAGGGAGTGTGGAGCCGGAGCAGAGAACACACAGAAGAATCTGAACATGCGCACATGTAACACAGATGCCCTTGTCTGCAACACTGCCCACCTCCTGTCATGGTACATGTGGGAGAGTCCGGGGCACGAAATGTTGAGAAGCAGAGCTGGGTAAAAGTCCTAATTGTTAATGGTTGCGGTGGGAAACAGGCGGAGAGTAAGGTCCGAGTAAGTAAATTGGCATTGTTGGCAGAGGGGAGAATGATACATTGGAACCATAAGGTGGCAGTCCTTAGCCTTAGGTGGGCAGGTTGACCAAGAGCGAAAAGCAGAAGACATTAAAGGAACAGGTTAAGTTTGTGGACAGGGAAAGACAATGTTAGCCATATGCGTGGGTTGAGTTGCTTAGAGGGTGGGAGGAGGTTAGTTGTTCAGTGTTACAGTGATGAAAGGGCACTTTGCGTGTATGGCAGGAACCGAAAGGTGTGTTGTGAGCTCAAAGCACAACAAATGGAGAGGAGAGGAGCATAAACAAGCAGTCATAACACCCCTATTTGCAATCTATAAAACAAACATACCACTGCTCCTGGGAAGTCACCTTCCCATTTCCTTCATACATGAACACATATTAAGGTCAATTCCTGAGCTCACATGTCCTCACTAAGGTCATTTCCATTTATGGAAGTAGAAGCCTCACACACCTAATAGTGTCATGCTTCATCCTTGGCTTCTACTCCCCCTCCCTTGTAGGGTCATTACCACCAAGGCAGACTCAACTGTCTGTCTCCTCTGAGCAGAAGGGAGTTCTTGATAAATATTTACTGGATAAAAGGACCGGGATCCAGACTCATAAGAATTCCTTGTGTTTACCCCTGGTAATTCTTTTATTAGTGGGGAACACAGGTATTGGTAAAAACATGCGGTGAAACCACAATAATGTTTTGTCTCACCTATTCAAGCCAACATGTTTCTGCCCATTCTTACAAGCACCTAAGGGTCTCGGGCATTCATCAGGGCCTAGACTCCCTACTCGCTAAAATCAGTGCCCCAGAATGAGCCGTGTAGACTGGCTGCCCCAATACCCACAGAGCTGGTGAACCTGTCCATCCATGAATAAAGTCTCTAGCCCAGCTTATCCTTACATTGCTGAGGTGAGATGTTCACCCACAGTATAATGGCTATGCTGTCAGCAATGTCCCATTTAGATATGCTCAAAGTGGAAGAGATGATCAATATTTGGTCTAAGGGCTCCAGAGTTGAGCACCTACTGCATCTGTATGTAACCTCCAAGTCATAGGTTTGCATTCCAGCAGTGACAACTCTGGATTTCTTATTTTTGAGATTGTTAAAATAGGTATGCTTGCATTTGGCCATATGAACACCCAATATCTGAATAAAAGCGATTACGAGTTTGTCGTGTGCGTTACGCAAAAGGTTAATAATCTAGGGCTTTCAATGAGCCTCATATTTCTATTGTCATCCCCTCTGAACCCTAAGTTTAAGGCCAAGAAGAGAGAGTCTTGGTTGAGTGGTGATGAATACTTGTTTTTGCATGGAATACCAGTTTTTGTAAGGACATTTCCTGCTGGGCAATTGGCGCTGTTAATAAAGGGATCTTTGCGTGAAAATGAACTCGTAAAAAATAGAAACCAGATTAACCCGGTCCTAATGATCCTTTCTTATCCAAATGGTTTTGTCCTCTTTCTGAAAATAAATTGCATTCACCAGACTGACAAGCCCACCCTCCTAGCTTTTTTTTGTCAAACTGTTTTTATTGTTTTTCAAAGTTAGAACATAGACAGTCATGAAATACACATCATGAAGCCTATACTATATGTAAAGGTAATAATAGGAACTGTGTCAGTCATGAGTAGGCCATACAGGTGCACATATATCAAGTTCATAAAAGAAAGCAGAATCATGACTTGGCACCACTATACATTCCTGTGAAAGCTTAGAATACAAATATATAAAACATTACAACACTGATGGGCTAACCATAACAACTTGCATGATCAGGGTATAGCTGTTAAATTGCCCATAGAGAGTACATCCGGGCAATGTGGAAGGGGCGGCCCAGCTGGGATTCTCGGGACACAGCCCGGTGGAGGTCAAAAAGGGGATCATATCTGGAAAAGGTGAAGGGTCCTTTTCTGGGGAGGGCACGAGAAAAGAGGAAGCCCCTTTGAGAGGAACTGCACTAGAGGTCCCCATATGTAATCAAAACTTTTCCTACAATCAGTCATATCATCAGTCAGCTGTTCCATGGTGAGGGCATGCCATTAGCATGCATACCATTGTGACAGAGAGGGGGCCCTAAGGTTTTTCCCAGGCTGCTGCCAGAGTCATCCTAGTGGCACCAAGGCACAGCCAAAGGATGGAACTGTCCCATTGTGTCTGATGCTTGAGGGATGGGTCCCTAAAGCCTAATAGAATATTTCTTGGGGCTGAGTGTATGGGATAGCCTAAAATTTCTTATTTGAGCTAAGATCTCCTCCCAATAAGGGCAAATGGTTGGGCAGCCCCACCAGATATGGTAGAAATCTCCCAGTAGGCCATAACTCCTACAGCATCTATCTGATGTATTGGTTAAGATTTCCCATAGTTTTGCAGTGTATAGGACCCAGTCGTAGATGGCTTTATAATGTGCTTCACGTAGACCCAGGGAGTGATTAAATGTAGAGATATCGCACTATAGAGTGCGCCATTGTCGATCCTTAATTGGGGTCCCCAGTGTTTGCTCCCAAAGTGTCACATGACGCAAGGTAGGAGTGAGCATAGTGGATCTCGGAAGGACATAAACAAAGGAAATGAATCCCTTGGAAGACACTGCCTTCCGTAAATTGCTCTACGGGGAGGATATCTCTAGTGGAAGCCTGTCGTACTTCTCTCCTTGCCTTTTTTGACAGATTTTTACTAAATGCATATGAAATATTTACTTGTTCGGTCCCTGTAGAACTGGAAAACAGACTAAACCAGCCATCTTTTTATTTTTATTTAATTGACCATACCTTTCTCAGTTTAAAAATAATTTCTCTTTACTTTTCAATTGTTAGGAGTTGTGGATGTGCTGTTCGTTTTCAAAACTGTAAAAAATAATGTTACTCTGTGTTTTGTACCATACAATTAATGAAAAATGGCTTTTCCTATTTTTACAATTTTCCAAAATGGTGATTAACCAACCTGGGGTCATCAAGTTGGATTTCACAATTTAGTTTTTTTTTCTAAAATTAGCTGGAACAGGGATCTGATTAAGTATTGCACAAATGCTGTTTCACTTGATGTTGCCCATGCAGGTCCATGAGAAAACATGCCAGATCCCCTAGTTAAGAGGGAAGTTTTCAAATTTTTTAGCCAGAAAAGTTGATTTGCTTTATTTCAGGACGGTTTCTCACTTCTAAAATATACTTCACTTCCATTCAAGCACATAGCAGAAATCAGTATTCTTGATTATGTTTCTTTATCTTACCTGTCTTCAAAATTGTTAGCATGAATTGGCTGCTTCCAAAATAAATAATTTTGTGTCAAACGATTGGAATCCCACTTATTCCTTGGTATACTTCAAATTCTGACTGTAGGCTTTACAGGTGTATCAGAGGATAATTAAAACGAGACTGATGATAATGCGGAGTCTCGGGGCGCATTCCAATGGCACCAACCATATGCAAATTAGTCTTCATCTACCCCAAAAGGGGGAGTTTACCTAACACTGTTACACTAGATCTCCTCTGAGCAGACAAAATAGCTTAAAACTGTACCAGCCTGATTGTTCATCATCAATGAGGTGCAGTGAGTCCTTACAGTTATAGGGGACAAAACTAAACAGTTTATGTTAGACTGTTCCTTTTGGAATGGGGTCAACATTCTTTTAAATATGGTTGGTGTAGGAAAATGCCACTGTTGGCATGGTCACCCCTCTCCCCCTTTTTGCCTAGTGTTGATGCCAGTTTTGATTGGAAGTGTGCTGGGACCCTGCTAACCAAGCCCCACTACCAGTGTTCTTTCCCTAAAACTGTACCTTTGTTTCCACAATTGGCACAGCCTGGTACACAGTTAAGGCCCTTGTAAAAGGTACCCCTGGTACCAAAGGCTCTGTCCCCACGGAAGGTCCCTAAGGGCTACAGCGTGTATTATGCCACCCTCAGGGACCCCTCACTCAGTGCATGCACACTACCTTGCAGATTGTGTGTGCTGGAGGGAGAAAAGACAAAGTCAACATGGCACTCCCCTCAGAGTGCCATACCCACAAACCACTGCCTGTGGCATAGGTAAGTGACCCCTTTAGCAGGCCTTAGAGCCCTAAAGCAGGGTGCACTATAACACAGGTGAGGGCATAGCTGCATGAGCACTATGCCCCTACAGTGTCTAAGTCAATTCTTAGAATGTGCAGGGTAGCCATACTGAGTATATGGTCTGGGAGTTTGTCATTACAAACTCCACAGCACCATAATGGCTACATTGAACACTGGGAAGTTTGGTATCAAACCTCTCAGCACAATAAACCCACACTGATGCCAGTGTGGGATTTATTGAGAAATGCACACAGAGGGCATCTTAGAGATGGCCCCTGTATGTTAGCCCAGCTGCTAGTGCAAGGCTGACCGGTCTGTGCCAGCCTGCCACTTCCAGACGAGTTTCTGACCACATGGGGTGAGTGCCTTTGTGCACTCTGTGGTCAGAAACAAAGCCTGTCCTCGGTGGAGGTGCTTTACAACTCCCCCTGCAGGAACTGTAACACCTGGTGGTGAGCCTCAAAGGCTCAAGCCTGGTGTTACAATGCCCCAGGGCACTCCAGCTAGTGGAGATGCCTGCCCCCATTTTTGGTGGCAAGTCCGGAGGGATAATGAGAAAAACAAGGAGGAGTCGCCCCCTCAGCCAGGTCCATCCCTAAGGTGACCAGAGCTGAACTGACCCCCTCCTTGAGAAATCCTCAATCTTGCTTTGGAGGATTAGAACCAATAGGGATAGGGATGTGCTCCCCTCCCTAGAGGGAGTGGACATGAGGAGGGTGTAGTCACCCTCGGGAACAGTAGCCATTGGCTACTGCCTTCTAACCCTATCACACCCCTAAATTTAGTATTTAGGGGCAACCCTGAACCCAGCTCTTCAGATTCCTGATGACCTCACAAGAAGAAGGACTGCTGAGCTGAAAACCGTGCAGAGAAGAAAAGGAGACAATAACTGACTTGGCCCCAGCCCTACCAGACGGTCTCCTTCATCAAAGACCCTGCAATTGAAAATTGACACGTTCTACAGGACCAGCGACCCCTGAAAATCCTCCAGGGGACTGCCTGCATCACGGAGGACCAGGAACTCCTGTGGGCAGCGGCTCTGCCCAACCAGAATAAAAGACGTCCATCGTTAAAGGGACTCCCACCTCACTCCAGAAGCGTGAGTCCCCACTTCTCTGCGCCCGACGCCCCCAGCCCGTGTCCAGAGAAACCAACTATCCAGAGAGGATCCCCAGGTGACAAAGATGACGTGTCCACCATGGGCTGACCTTCCTGCACCCCAACGACGATGCCTGCAGAGGGAATCTCGAGGACCCCCTGACCGCGACTGCCCGGGACAAAGATATCCTATGCCTGGAAAAGCACTGCACCCGCAGCCCCTAGGCCTATGAGAAACCAGCCACCAGTGCAGCAACGACCAGCAGGCAGCCCTCACCTTTGCCCAGTCAGTGGCTTGCCCGAGGGGTCCCCCTATGCAATACCTGCAGCCCCTAATTGACCCCCGGTTCCCTCCATAGAGTTCTTTTGAGAACCCGACGCCCTGTTGGCACACTGCACCTGGCCACCCTGTGCCGATGAGGGTGTGGTTTTTGTGTCTACTTGGGGCCCCTCCAGTATTCCTCCAAACCTCCCTGGTCTGCCCTCCGAAAAACGCGGGTACTTATCTGCATGCTGACTGGAACCCGAGTACCCCCTGTCTCCATGGGCGCTCACGTTATTTTTGCTCCTGTTTGACCTCTGCGGTTGCCTTGAACTCCCCAACAGTGGACTAACTATACCCCAGAGATTGAACCCGTAAGTGTGGTACTTACCTCTGAAACTGTACTGTACTTACCTCCCCCAGGAACTGTTGAAAATTGCAGTGTCCACTTTTGAAATAGCTTTTTGCCAATTTAATGAAAACCGTGTACAATACTGAATCTATTCAAAGTCTCAACTATTACTATGCAAAGTACCTTTCAATTAATGTACTTAGCTGCTAAGTGAATCTTGAGGGTCTAAAAATAAATTAACAAAATAATATTTTTCTACATAAAAACCTATTGGCCTGGAGTTAAGTCATTGAGTGCGTGGTTTTACTTATTGCATGTGTGTGTACAACAAATGCTTAACACTACCCTCTGATAAGCCTAACTGCTCGACCACACCACCACAGATAGAGCATTAGTATTATCTATTATTGCCTCTGTCAAGCCTCTTGGGGAACCCCTGGACTCTGTGCACACTATCTCTCATTTTGTTATATTATATACAGAGACAGCTTCCTACAGTTGGTCTCTATCTGCAACACCACATACCAATGATGGAATGAATTGCACCCAGAGTAATAACTGGTAGTTTTGATTGATTCAAGAGTTTCCATCTATCACTTTTTGTTGTCTTTGAATCATAAGTGGGACAGGTATGCCCAGATGACCAGGTGTGGATTATGTAACACAAGCAGAACCTCAAGGCAGAAACATGCTTCAAGTTGCAGGTCTTTCTCTCCAGATTAGAATGTGGCCTACCAGGTTTGGTTGGGCTGTTCCTTGCCCATTTTCTCTAGTGTGGGTACCTTAATAGAATAGGTGGTACCACACAACTTTGCTGATTGTTCTATATCTGTGCTCTACTGTTTATATCCTTTACTGGCCTTTTAAAAAAAAAAACACTAATATTTGCAAATCATTGGCACATAAAGTGCCTGATTATGAGTCAGACAGACTGGAAT
This sequence comes from Pleurodeles waltl, assembly GCF_031143425.1. Lineage (NCBI taxonomy): Eukaryota > Metazoa > Chordata > Amphibia > Caudata > Salamandridae > Pleurodeles > Pleurodeles waltl. The sequence goes on along the minus strand of NC_090440.1, from coordinate 1,984,521,663 downwards.
TACCTAATGGAATTCTCCTCCACTCAATTCCGAGTTGTTTGTTTTTCCACACCTGTTGTTTACAGGTGTGGGAGAAACAGACTTGATTTTTCCAGCTGGCTGCAGCAGAAGCCAACCCTCTCTACTGTTGTTTTTCCTGACAGAGAGGAGCATATAATGCTCCTGCTAGTAAATGTTTTCCCCTTCTCACGCCTGTTCCACAATTGCCCTCCCTCACCCCACTCTTTCCACAGGCCTGCGTATACATTTCATACCAATATGTTTGCGCATAGAGCAGTGTTTCCCAAACTGTGGTTTCCAAGCCAATTTTTGTTGGGTCGCGAAAGTCCGAGCAAAAAATAAAAAGGCTTTAAAGTCTGTGTCTCTCTTGTCACATTTGCAGTGCTTCAACAGCAGCAGTCAAACGTCAGGCTATGTCTTCTGACAAGTTCCTGCTTATTCCTTTAACATATGATTGGTGTTGATCCCTCTTTCTCAGACTGCGTAATGAAAGCATTTTTTTAAAGTGAATTATGTGAAAATCTTGGGGTGTCATTTTGTTTTGCAACACACAATATGTAAATGAACTGTATGCTTCAAACAGTTAGGTAAGCATTTTTTGTAACTCTGAAGTGCTTTGGAAAGAGATATTTTAATAGGGTCAAAACAAATAAAGCCATTTCAATCGGTAATGCACAAATTATGAATATTCATAGAAACCTCATTTCCACACATTATCATTTGAGTGCTGTTTGCTATAGAGTTGAATCAGTGAAACTGGATATCTGTGGAAAGTTAGTAGCTGTTTTAATAGAAAATGTGTTTTCTGTAATTGTCAGTGTGTTACCACATGATGCTTAAGCAACATTCAAAATTCACTCCTCCTCATGTCCATTAATTGTAGGTGGGTCGCAAAAGTTTGCTGTTGTAGTTCCAAAAATTTGCTGGCCTAAAGGTAATTAAATTAATTGCAAAAGATGAAAGTCAAATACTTTTTATGAGCTACAGGTAATGTGTATAATAAAGCAAAAGACTTAGAGATAATTAATTTATCAGAAAAGTTATCCAAGCCATTGATCGTCTATACATTAGCCCAACATTTATCGATAACTAGGGAGTCAAATAAATGTTTTAGGGAATTTACACCTGTTTACAATGCCAGTATAGTGGGTTGTCTGACAATTTTTCTTTGAACACTCTATGGAGTTCAAACGCAAGCATGTAAAATTAATAAAGTAGACTTATAAAGAGAAACGGAGACTCAGCCAGAAATATTGTAGGACAATATTTGTTTCCAGTTTTCTGAAAATGATACTGTTGAAAGCTCAGCATGTAATTTGTTTATATTATTTAAATTGAATGCAACTATATTTGATAATGTTTTACATACTTTAGAGACATTATGACCTATATATTAAATACATTCAAACAAAGGACAGCTTCTGAAAATGTGGCTACCAACAGAGTAATTTGAAAAGCATACATAACATTTAATGACTGGAGTATCCTGAAGAATGTAGTCTGCATTTATTTTGTACCTCTAAAAAGACAAGAACGCAGCACATTGGCATATATGGTGTTTGTAGAAAATACCAGCATCCAATATTTTGTTTTTATACTCAAGAGACAGAATACGCAATAAATATATGTTTGGAGTATTTTACACATAAACAAAAAGTTAACCAATTCTAAAAACACAACTTTGGTGACATTGATAATCTGAGATGACGTAATCATTTTATTATTATTCAAGATTATCAGAATAGCAGGCAATTAATCAGACTCTGATCAACCTTGATCCATTGAGGCAACAAAGATACATATAGGTTTTGGAGCTATAAAATCATTGTCTAAGAAGGAAGATGGTATGATATTTATAAAAAGTGGCATACCTCTATTAAAAATGAGTTTGTTAGCTTGAAGTTTGTTATAACTAATCTTTGGTGTTTTATTATTCCTTAGAAATGTACAAAGTACTTTGTTCATATTTTTATAAACTTTTCGTAGGAATTTGTAAGAGGAGCTCAGATAAAATGCATATTCTTTGAGTGACAAGCAGCCGATTAAAGAATAGTGATATTTATCACTTTTTTGCTTAATCACACACGATGCAGTCAGTGGTTTTTAAATGAAATCAGTAAAGAATATTCCAAGACATTTCATTGATTTATTTTATTTTGACACCGTATTGTACCAATATTATAAGAATGGGATTATAACAACTCTTTCAATCATTATATATCTGGTTGCAATGACTGACTTTTTAATCTCAGATAATTGCAGTGAGAAGTTAAATAACAGTGCAAAACTTGTGTGGACCACTGATTTGCGGAGTTCCTTTTACAACAGTGTATTTGTAAAGCGAACTATCATCTATAAGGATATGCTGGTGCTGAGCAGGTGTTCTTGCCTAGCTGTGCCTAGGGCAGTGGGTGGGGAGAGGGTTATTCGAAAGCCAAGTCTTCAGTTACTTATGGAACTCAAGAATAGAGGAAGAGGCTCTGATGTGCAGTGGGAGGTTGTTCAATTCGTTGGGAGCGGTATATGAGAAGGCCCGGCCTCCAGACCTGATTCTGTGTATACGTAGGATGCGTGCAAGCAGAAATCCGGCAGAATAGAGGTGTCTGGGTGGTTGATGGAAAAAGAGTAAACTGTTTAGATAGGCCCTATGTTGTGTAGTCTCTTGAATGTATGGGTGAAGAGGTTGAACTCAGCTCGTTTTTTTTATCGGGAGCCAGTGGAGCTCCCTAAGGTGTGGTGTGGTGGGTGTTCTGCATTGCAGGTTGAGGATGAATCTGGCTGCAGGATTCTCAGTTGTTTGTAGACTTCTAGTGAGGTGCTTGGTGATTCTGGCATGGAGGGTGATGCTGCACTCTAGCTTGCTGGCGATGAGTAATGTTTTTTTTGTTGTTGCTTGGGAGCTATTGGAGGATCTTCCATAGCATTTTCGGGGTGTAGAAACAGGAGGCTGTAACAACATTGACTTGTGCAGTCAGGGTACGTTTATTGTCAATGATAATCCAGAGGTCTTCAGTCCTGGGTGTGGGTCCACGGTTGGTCGGCCACGAGGTGGAGTCCTATGACAAGGTGTTCTTGTCACAGATCACAGTTTCTGTCCTATCAGTATTGACCTTGAGACAGTTGAGCTTCATCCAATTGCTTGTGTGTGGGGTCTTGTTTGAGAGGGAGAGTATGAGATGTGTGTCAGAGAAAATGTTTATGTTGTGTGCTTGGATGACATTGGCCAGTGGGGTCATGTATGAATTGAAGAGGGTAAGGCTAGGGATAAACCTTGAGTTACTCCCCGGATGAGTTTGAGCACTTCCGAGGAGAACGGTCCCAGGAGCAGATCCAAAGAGGAGCAGGTCCTTGGGTACCAATTTCATGCAGGTGGCTGATGAGGATGGGGGTGTGAGACCATGTTGAATGTTGGAGAGAGTCCAGGAGAGTGAGCGCTGCATTGTCTCCTCTGTCCACGATCATGCTGATGTCGTCTGAGGCATCAATGAGGGCTGTTCTGTTCTCTGTGTGGGCCTGAAGCCAGACTGCATGGCATGGAGGAGCTGGTGGTTGATGAGGTGGTCTGTGAGGAGTCTGTTGATTATTGTCTTCAGGACCTTGGCCACGTAATAAACGAGGGGGATTGGCCTATAGTTGGTGAGTGTGGCTGGGTCCAAGAAGGGTTTCTTGAGCATGGTCGTGATCTGGTGTGTTACAGGTCATGTAGAAGGTGGCTGAGGTGATGGAGACATTGAGGATCAGAGTTAGATTTTTGCTGATGGGTGAAGGCGTGGTAGGGCAGGGGTCCGACTGGGCTCTGAAGTGGAAGGACTTCATAGTGGCAGTGATCTCCTTCATAGTAATGGCGGCGTCAGGATCCATTCTTTGGGTGAGATGGGGAGTAGAGTTGTGAGGGAGACAGAGTCTGGTTGAGGATGAATGGTGCAGTATATGTTATATCCATTTAATAAAATGCAGCAAATCACACTCAGTGCTCAACCTCCACATAAATTCCATCTTGTGATTAAAACAGCCAGGTTTGTAACAATCTTTTGAATTGGGCAAAGTCAGAGCAGCACCAAAGGTGGCCTGGAAGCTGGTTCCGCACGGTAGAGGCAGCAGAGGAAAACGCTATGCCCCCATATCTTAAGGCAAGGATGTGGGAAATGGACAGAAGTCCTATATTGATGGATCTTAAAGTACGAGAGGGACAATAATAGCATAATTTGTCTTTACGATACAGAGGGGATATGCCCAAGAAAGATTTGTGGGCATGACAGCATATCTTAAACACAATGTGCTTTCTGACCATAAGCCAGTGGAGGGATCTAAGGTTGGGGGCAGGAGGAGAGCCTGCTTGAAGATTACACATTAACCATGCAGCCATATTTTGCGCCACCTGTAATTTGGTCATGGGGTGTTGTGTGCTGCCATACGCAGAATATGGCTGTAGTATAAACAGCTGATTATCAAGACCTGGACCAGCGTTTTCCAGGCCGAGGGTGGAGGCCAGGGGAAAACTTTCCTCAAGAGCTGCATGGTGGCATAACATGTCTCTCTTATGGCAGCTATGTGGCTTTTCATAGACAGTTTCCAGTCAGTTTTGATACCTAGATTTTTTGCTTGGGCTAGGGGCAGACACCAGTTCAGATGGCCACTAATCAGGAGACCAGAGCTGTTTGACTTTGCTAAACAGCAGGACCTCTGTCTTCCCGCTATTCAGCTGGAGATAGTTCTTGGACATCCAGGCTGCAATACCTTCATGCAATCCCAAAGACACCAGATAGTACCGTCAGTGTCCTGCTTCACAGAAATGATCAACTGAGTGTCGTCGGCATAGGGAATGACTTCAAAACCAAATGTTTTGACAATCTGGACCAAAGGAGCAACATAGATATTAAACAGTGCTGGGCTCAACGCTAAGACCTGCGGTACTCCTTTGGTCAGAGAAACCCGGAGAGATTCAAAAGGGCCCAGAGTAATTATTGGAGTCCAGACTTCTAAGAAATCAGCCAACCATTGAAGGACAGTACCTCTGACACCGATCTCATGCAGTCTGTTAATCAGTATTGCATGAGAAACGGTGTTGAAAGCTGCTGAAAGATCCAGCAGCACAAGCATGGGAGAAGCACCCGCATCCAGTGACAGATGGATAGAATCTGTGACTGCAACCAGTGCAGTCTCTGTGCTATGTGCCACTCAAAATCCTGAGGATGAGAGGGGTCCAGGATTGCATGATCCTTCAAGAATGACATGAGCTGTTGATTCACAAAGCTTTTTCCCTAACAGAGGGTGGAAGGATAGGGAATTATAGTTGTTAAGGTTTTTGAGGTCCACATTAGGATTTTTGAGAAAGGGAGAGACCAAAGCAGTCTTCCAAGCTGATGGTAATTTAGCAGATTCAAGAGAAAGATTGAATAATGATAAAAGGACCGGAGCTAACACTGCTGACAAAGGGCCTGATTCTAACTTTGGAGGACGGTGTTAAACTGTCCCAAAAGTGGCGGATATACCACCTACCGTATTACGAGTTCCATAGGATATAATGGACTCGTAATACGGTAGGTGGTATATCCGCCACTTTTGGGACGGTTTAACACCGTCCTCCAAAGTTAGAATCAGGCCCATAGTGTCTTAAGCCCTAGGAGGACAAACATCCACAGGAGAGACTGATTTAGATTCTGTCAGGAGCGTTAGGATACGATCTACAGTAAGGGATTCAAACCTATCCCAGAGCAGAGATGAGTCATTACAGAGCGGCATCAGTGCAATTGGATTGATATGCCCCTGACTATTGGGAAATTTCTTATGAATAGCGTTAGTTTTGTCGTAAAAAAAAATCAGCTAGAGAATTACAAAGTTGTTGAGAAGCAGGTATGTCTGAGACGCAAGTATGGGAAAGGATGAAGTAACTGAGCACTTTGCAGAGCTCTTTGGAGGGGGTTGCCCGCAATTGCAATTTGGCTGCAGATAAAACTCCTCCTAGTCTTCCAGATGAGGGCATGGTATTCCGATAGAGCAGATTTGAAGGCTGCTTTGTCATTTGAAGTTTTTGAATGACACCAGCGTCTTTCCAGTTTTCTTCCACCCTGCCTTCAGAGAACTTAATTTGCTGGAAAACCAAGGGGCATGGAGCCTGGAAGAAGTCTGCTTGGAATTTTATAAGGGTGAAAAATTGTCAAATGCTGTGGACAGGCCAGAATGGTAGTTATTTAAGGCAACATTGTTGTCAAGGTCTTGGTTCACTGCTTCCAATGAAACAACCTTGGAGAACTTTTCTGGCAAGATGTTGTTTCATGCTCTATATATATCTTTGCCGAATGTAGCCGACTGCTTTGATGTGTCATGGTAATCTAAAACTTAATGAGGTGATCTTTTCGCAGAAGAAATCTGAGAGTTTTTTGTAGAGGTCCTGCGAGGAGGCGATGTTGCTGGAGGTGGCTGCAGACGAGGTAAAGTCTCCAACACTGGTGAATATGTCCTTACTGCTGTTGGTGCTAGCTTTAATGCATTACGTAAGTGTTTAATGCATGATGTTTCTGAACTGGTGGTGTAGCATCTAAGAGTGGATTTGAAGATGTCTTTTTCCACAGTGTCTTGGCTCATTCTCCACTTGCTTGCAGTGGTGCTTCGTAATATTGAGTTTCGCTGCATACTAGCAGGCTTTTCGTCAGGCTCTTGCCATGGTGTTGCATTAGAGGGGGGCCAGGGGTCGGCGCATTTGGTGATTCAAATGTGTAAGGTCTGTATGGCTCCTGCTGAGTTGCTGGTGTGATCTGGCTGGTGTGCAGAAAGGGCTGAAGGTTACTCCTCTTCTGGAATGTTTTTTCAGTTGCAGCAGGCAGATCCGGTGATGGTGTGTCTATGGTGTTGCTGAATGGGTATGTGGAAATTAACAAGGGTGTGGTGTCCAAGTGATTGGCGATAGCTTGTTGACTGTGTTGTTACCTAAGGTGGTAAAAATCGGGTCCGAGAGGTGTCTTGCAGCATGGGCAGGTCCAGTGATGTGCTGGGTGAGGCCGACATTTCCAAGGTTTTTTAGAAGGTTGTTCATGCTCGGGTCAGCATGGTCTCCCAGGTGAAAATTCAGGTCTCTGTATAGGATGAAGGTGTTGGAGTCAATGATGAAGGGTGCGACAAAGTCTGTGGTGTTGCTGGTGAAGTTGGTGAAGGCTCCTGGTAGTTTGTAAACACGGGTTCTGTGCAGGCTCAAGTTTGCAATGATATGTAGTGTGAACATGAAGTGTTTGTTGTGGTCGTGGGTGTGTCTGTGGCAGTGAGGCAGCTGATGGTGACCTTACATATGATGGCAATTCCACCTCCGGGCTTGTGCTACCAGTTCAGAAAGAGAAAGGGTACCCTGAGAAGTAAATGGAGGGGCGAGTCAGGGACACAACTAAAAAAAAAAGGGAAGAAACCCCCCCCCCCCACACCTCCTGAATAGGTTCCAGTGATGGAATCCTTACAGTAATACTATAGCGTAGTATTACTGTAAGGATTCCATCACTGGAACCTATTCAGGAGGTGTGGGGGGGGGGGGTTTCTTCCCTTTTTTTTAGTTGTGCTACCAGTTCAGCCTTGTCTTCTTGTGGCTGGTGGGGACGGCTGTAGCAATGTCTGGTGCAGAAATTTGGCACAAAGAACAAGGGTAAAACAAACAGACCATAACATAAAATGGGCAGAAAGGCACAATCAGAGTATAAAATGGAGCCTGGACAAAGACTTGCACAAAGAAAAGGGGTAAACAGCAGACAGAAATGGGCAGAAAAAGGCACAGCCAGAGCAGAAAGTGGAGCAGATAGGCAAAGACCAAAGGGCACCAAACTGGAAGATGGCACAGATGCAGTGAGGAGTGAGATTAAAAGAGAGAAAGGGAGAGTGCTGCGCACGGCCAAGCTCACATGGGCTCGATACATTAGCATCAAGTGGCACCTGAACTAAATATGTGGGACTTGCCGGCCACGAGTGGCTTACTGGGCACACATGATTCCACCCCATGGAGGGAGGCTGGGTTAATCCACCTAGGCGACTTATATCAAAAAGGGCACCTACTCTCCTTCCATGACCTACAGGAGCAACATGACATTGGGGTGGGCCTCTTTCTCACCTACTCTGCCATTACAGCGAGGCTAGAAGGCATTTGGCCCCCGGGAACATCTGAACCTCCGATACACTTAGGATTACAATGTATTTTTACTCATGGCTTGGTTGCAGAGCTGTATCGACCCTTTACACAGCACTCTTTCATGGGAAAGGCAGTCCACTGCCTCAGAGCAAAATATGATGGAAAGACTCCCTAATCATGGAGCTCACTTCTTCACAATGGGATTTGGGAAAGGGCCCTCATACAGGTCAAACGAGTCTCCCGCAATGCACGTTTGAAATATACACAATTTAACTATGTACATTAGGCTTATCTTATACCTTACCATCTCGGCAAAATGTTTCCGGGGATGCTCCCAGAAGCAACCTTGAACACACCACTTTTATACATATGGTTTCGGAATGTCCCCCACTGTTCCATGCCTGGACCCAGGTTATGGAATGGATATCTGTGATTGTAGAGGTCCAGATTCCTCCGACCCCACTCATCTGCCTTCTCGGTAAATTGCCACGCTCATAACACAATAAACATTTTTTTTAATTTGTTGACCCAACAACTGTGCTTTATAGGCGTCTGATTCCCATGCAATGGAAGACACCTCACCCCCCAACAATAGACAACTGGCTCCGAGTAACCCATAAATAGGTCTTGGCTGAAGCCGAGGCCATGACTCGGGACTGTCGTGCTCGAGGTGGTGATATCGTTATTACGACATGGGATGTATATGTCTTTGCTTACACAACAACTTACAGTCTTCTGCAGATGCTTGATATCGCCAAGCAGCTAGCACTGTATACACTTAGATGGCTCTGAGCATCCACCTCCGACACATCTCAAGCTGCCAATGAGATAAATATTTACATCTTCCAGACATGTGTGACCCTTTGTTTAGTGATACCTCCCTCACTCCTGGACTCTCTCTCCCGCAAACATGAACCCCCGCGTCCCATCTCACTTTAGACCTCATCATACTCATGATATTTTCATTGTACCACACTGACCAGACAGTTTCTCTTGTTGCAGAAGAGTAATGTTACTGTTATGTTACATTATTCTGTTATGTTTCAATATCTATTAGCTTATCCTGCGATTATGCAGATACACTGTGGTCCTATATTCCCTTATCTGCGACTACCCCCACCAATATACAACGCCTTTACATTGCTCCTGTGTGTATATCAATTTATGATCTCAAATAAAATCACAATAAAGAAATTTTAAAAAAAAAAAGAAAGAGAAAGGAAGAGGTTGATAGGGAGAGAGAAACTAGGAGAGGAGCAAGGCAGAAGCCTTGAGGCTCCGAAGCAGGAACACAGGAAAGACCTCGGGGCTAGGAATAAAACTTGCTTAATTGCAGGTCCGTGCTGCGTGGGTGGTGGATGGGGTTGGGACAGGGGACTGTGGGCGGATCTGAAGATGGCATGGGAAGCAGGAGAAAGGAATCAGGAAGAGAGTGCCGGGGGAGTAGGAAGTGGGAGGGGGAGGAGGAAGTGGCAGGAAAAATTAAGGCACAGAGTCAGAAAAGAAAAACCAAACAGTGAAAAGGCACATAGCAAGAGCAGAAAAAAGAACAGATTACAGTAGAAAACATAGTGGAGCAAAGAGACAGAGAATAAGGATAAGAATAGAGCAGAAAACAGTTGTAGGAGGTACAATCAGAGTAGAAAATGGAGCATAGAGGCACAAAGAACAAAGGTAAAATGAGGCGGAAAATGGGTAGAAAGGCACAATCAAAGCAGAAAGAGAGGAAGGGCACAGAGAGGCACAAAGAACAGGTGTAAAACAGAGCAGAAATAATGGGAGAAAATGTTACATGATTTTGTGATGCGCAGAAAATGGGTTTATTTGTTTAAAGATTGAAGCCTAGATTTACAAAATTTTGTGTTGGAATTGAGTCACGTTTTGATGCAAACCTGATGTAAAATCCATTTTGTTATTTACAAAGCAAATGAAATGTCAATTTACTCTGAAAACAAAAGTGACAACACAGCACATTTTACTGCCTTGTCTTACTTTGTCTCAGGGAAGCGATCCATGGGTGATGAATGAGTGTTCCTGTGCATCCACCCATGGATTCTGACACAAACCCATATTTACAAAGAATTGTAAACATGAGTTTGCGCCAAAATGGTGTGTCTGCCTGAGGCTGGCTTAAGAAGGAGAAATTTCTTTATTTCTCCTCATTAGTTCCTGTTTGCATGCGCTCTGTATTCTGCATCCAGCAATCGTTCACTTTCTATGATGGGAACAGGAAAATCATCATGTTTACCATACAGAGAATTCAAAGAGTAGTCAACAATAATAATTTGTTGCATTTGGGAGCTAGAAATTAAATAACGTATAAAACAGATAGTCTATTCTAGAATGAGAAAGCTGTGAGTAGTTGAAAAACATAAATAATTTGTGTGTAGGAAAGTGAAGTCACCAATAAGTGGAAAGTTTTATATATTTTTTAAATAACTACAATTTGGAAAAATCTTGGTGATCTGAACTTGGTGGAAAACAATCTCTCTAGCCTGAAGCCTCTTATTATCTTAATCTTCACTACCAATAATGGGAACATTGCCAAGCCTAGCACCTTCTGAAGTACTATCTTTCCAGAAAGTTGGATCATCAGCAGTGAGATCATACATATTGACCAAAATTAAAATACATTTCAACTGTCTGACTTTCACATAAAAAGACTTTCCATCTATGTCAGAGTGTTTATATAAAATTAGGAGTTGCTTTGAAAAAGGAAAGGTAACATCATTGTTTTTTCAGGTAGCAGGGGATGCTACCTCACCATCCTTTAATAGTAGAGAGAATACTGTCATTGAAATGTGTTCCTTGAATTATAAAAACATGAAGGCAACAAGTGTTATTAGAGGTAGCTAGTTTGTTGACTGTAAATCCATTGTGATGTTGTGTTCTTTAAAGAGGTGTCTTCAACTCTTTCCTAGATTGAAACCGCTTTGGGGTGGATACGAGAACATTGTTCCAGATCCTATGGTCTTGGTTGTGTATGTGCTAGGCATCCATTTCTGGATGATGTTCAGGCAGTGCTTAAGCCAGTGGACTCTGAAGAAGAGGAGACTTTCAAATAGAGTTATGTATCTTCAGCATTTTGGTTTGTCTTAATGAGGTTATCTATGAGTAGAACAGCAGACTCCATGTAGAGGTTGAAGATGACAGGAGACAGTATGGAACACTGGTGATAGGAGCGTTTGGGACCTGGTGGCACCCATGTGAACAACTGGTATTCAGTTGGAAAGGTAAGAGAGAAGCAGTTAAGGACATTGCTGGTTAACCGCATTCGAGACTCCAACATGATTAAGTGGCTGTGATGGTTGACTGTTTTTCCAAGGACTTTGTCCAAGTGAAAAATGTTTCTCTAGGAATGTTGGAAGGCAGCACATTCTGGTTGGCTGTGGTGGTGCGCCAGCCAGGCAGAACCTACCACTCACGTCAGGAGTGGGTGATTGCATGCACTGTATAACCTGCGCTCACCCTTGCGTAGTTTGGCACTGAGCAGTCACGTTTATCATAGAGGGGATGTGTAAAGAATTGGCACATCACTCTCACACAATAAATACAATGAGCATCACAAAAGAGACTTCACACATGTGGTAGGTAAACATAGTTTGTATTCAATACACACATTAGCAAAATATAACAATCATTAACTTCTGGGCATAAATCACACTTGATAATATTACTAGCAGTACTACGCCCAACTGCGTTAAAGTGACCTCAGTATCATGCACCTTTGGGAGATATACGACATTAGCCCCCCCACCCCACCAGCACCCTTATGCAGTTGCGATATGTTGTCAGAACTAGGCCCACCCTAGCAATTAATATAATGCAATACCACACAGTTAGAGGATGCACTCCAGATCACAACAATATCAATACCTGTTCAGGAATATGTACACACCAATAATGAAAACACTTAGCAGCACAGTGGGCCAAGGCTGCATGGGTAGAACTAATGTCAAATGTAGTATCCAGTTGCGAAGAAATCAACGTGTAAAGCAGCACCACCGGTCGAAGTAAACACTAGCAGGCGGTCTTCATGCAAGCACTCCCACACACACGTATTCACTCAGCACCGCTATGCAGTGCTACCCATATCAGGCAGGTCCATATGGAACACACTTACACACACACACACACACACACACACACACACACACGCACGCACGCAGCACTGTAATGCGGTGCAACTAATATCCAGCAGGTCAATTGGTAGCACAATCCAGACCCCGTGGCCCAACCCCTCCTCTGCCCGCCATCTCACCCCGACTACCGCACACCCACGGATTCGAAAGAGATCCCCCCCATCTCCTGTGAGTAGGCCACTCTTGACCAGAGTCACACTTAGTTGAGGTCCCAGGAAAGATGACTGGGGTAGGTAGCAGGACTGATTAGGAGGCAGTCGACAAACAAAAGGGGGTTGGCCACCACTCAGGAAGTTTACCAGCAGGATGCAGAGCAGGAGCAGCTGAGGGCAATAGTTTGTTCAATTAAAAAATTCTGTAACGTGCCTTCCGGCACCAGCCCAATTCTGTGTCGTACCCGGAGGGGGTGGGGGAGAAAGGGATTTTGCAGTCTCTGAAGCGTTCCTCGAGCCCAGTCAATTACTCTCACTACACAGGCCTTGTCCGGCATATACTGTAGTCGGGGGCCGGGTTAGTAGAAGGCAGGTAGTTCACAACACAGAAGCCCCAAATGCAACGATCGAAGAAAAGGGGAATGTAGCAGGGGAGCCTCTCAGAAGGTAGAGACGCCTGTCAGGTAAACATTGAACAAAGTTGCACCCAGGCAATCCGGGAGCAACGTCTGGTGCACGATGATTCAAGTTGCACCAGATAATTCTGGTTAAACATACAACAATGAGCTGCAATTTCTGTGCCTCCCTGGAAATATGGCACAATGCCTGGTGCGCATATTTGCGGGTCACATCAGACAATTCCGATCACTTGCAATCAAGAGTTACCAATCCTGTGCCTCCTGTGAAATGAGGCACAACACCTGGTGTGCTTTGATAGGACTTGATCCAGACAATTCCGATCCCTTGCAATGTAAGGTTACCATTCCCATGCCTCTGGAGAAATGAGGCACAACGCCTAGTGCACGTTGATACAAGTCACACCAGACAGTTCCGATCACACACAATCGAAGAGATCCAAGTTCAGTACTTCCCTGGAAATGAGGCACAGCACCTGGTGGGTGCTGATACAGGTTGCACCCGACAGTTCTAGTCACACACACAGGCACAAGTTCAGTAGTGCCACACGAGGTAGAATGAGGCACTACCATGGTTACACCCCCACCTCCGAGGGTTGCAACCTATGAATCAGACACTGCATGCAATGAGAATACAGTCGGGGTGATGCACCAGGGATATGCAGCATGTTTGACGAAGCAGGCCACATGGGGTACTGCAACCGGTGAATCCGCTCACCACCAACAAGACACTTATGTGTGCTGAGGCCCAACGATGGAGGGGCCACTATGCTTAAATGCGGGCAATGCTTTTGGGGCTCCACTCCAGGCAATCCAGTCTCCAGACACAATTTTTAGCTTTGTGGAACAGACGATGTAGCACTTATGAGGGCACAGCTCTCCAGATGGAATAAGCAGACAGTGTGGGTCCCTGGTGGGAGGACTTTGATGTCCCTGAAACCTCCACAGAGAACAGGGGGCAAGCCCTCGGAGAGTACACTTCAGTTTGCCAAACAGCAGCAGGCGGTCTGTCCAGACCAGCCATAATTCAGGAAGGGTGCGCCGTCCCTTCCAAGGGCAGTATTCCTCCTTATGCACAACAGATTCCTCTGGCAGTGTGCACCACACAGTCCAAGGTCTCCGGTCCCACGTCCCTGCAAGCGTATCTCTACCCTGCTGCAGTATGGCACCAGTAGTTATACTGTAATGTGCCTTTGAAGTTGGGAGTGGTTCAAAGGTTCTTCCTTTGAACTACAGATGTATCCCCTAACTTTCAGTTCTGTCAGCTATGGGGCCATGGAATACAGATCTTAATCTTAAGTGGGGCCATGGTCTGGCCCCCAGAGACCGAGTGTCAAAACCTATCATTCCAAACTGTATGAACTACTGTTTTAAATCAAAGTTCTATACTTACCTGTGTGAAGTACCTTGCATTTTATGTACTTACCTCAAATCTTGAATCTTGGGGTTCTAAAATAAATTAAGAAAATATATTTTTCTATATAAAACCTATTGGCCTGGAGATAAGTTTTTAATGTGTGTTCCTCATGTATTGCCTGTGTGTGTGTACAACAAATGCTTCACACTACCCTTTGGTAAGCCTACTGCTCGACCACACTACCACAAAATAGAGCATTAGTATTATCTAATTTTGCCACTATCAACCTCTAAGGAGAATCCTTGGACTCTGTGCACACTCTCACTTTGAGATAGTATATACTTAGCCAACTTCCTACAGGGGGCAACAGAATGCCAGCAAGTGTTTGAGGTGGAGCAGTGATGATGTTGTGGGTGATTGATAAGAAAACAGTAAGAAATCTGAGCGGGAATGAGCTGGGAGAGCAATGGAGGAGATGAAAAGGAGCAACATGGAGAGCAGAGGAGGTGAGAAACAAAGCAAACAACATGGTAGAGAGCAACAAAATACTTGCACTCCTAAGGAGGATTACCCTGAATTTAAGCAGTGGAAAGATGAATGTCATCAAATGGTTAAAAAGCTGTGTTCTGGAGGAAGGACAAAGACTAGTGGAGAAAGACAAACCAACCAGTAAGCAAATGAATTCAACCAATACTAAGCTTGACCCAAAGCTCACTGTAAGCAGTGGTATTGTACAAAATAGGACTTTCGTCAACAGGCAGCAAAAGCTAACTGTAGGCAAGACATAAAAATACATTTTGTGTCACTCAAGCCAGCCCAAAATTATGACAACGTAGAAAATGTGGCCACAAATGAGCTGTGTTCTTCCACCTGACCTACAATTAAATAACAGTATACTTTTGTAGAAATGACCGTTCAATTACAAATGACTGGTCCACTATTTCAGTTCCTGTCAGCAGCTGCATTGCCTGTCACGTATGCCTGAAATGGTGGTGGGGGGGGGGGGGGGAGTTTCAATACATAGCATAAAAGCAGTTGTCAGGGCTGGGGTGGTGGGTGGTGACTAATGAGCCTTTGTACAGGACCGCACACGGGAATTCTTTACCTTGTCAAAGTCATGCTTCTCTCGAACGACACTTTTAATAAAAGTAGTTTAATCATCCACATACCTTGTCAACAGAGGTGCAGGCTGACATTGAAGAGACGATGACAACATTGTAACAAAGAATAAAGAAACATGAGGTTATCCCTGCATAATAAATGGGCAACAAACCATATATCCCCAACCTAGAAAGGTGCAAAGGGTAGTTGATGACCAGAAGCCAGTACACCACAGACATAACCACACCAAGAGAGCATAGCGAGCGACCTCCAGCGTCTATCATGGAGTCTTACTGGTGGTGGTGAAGGGGGTGGGGAGGTGCTGTTATCCACCTCTGAAAAATTGTGTACAATTTTAGTCAATTTATGCATTTTAGAAATATTTAATTTTATTAATTCAAATTGAATATAGCGATACGAATCACCTGCGCCTCATCATTAGACGGTAATGTATTTGTATTTCGGACCAGTACAATAAATAGCCATGGGAATAACAAGCATTTCTGAAGGAGGCAATATGCAATACTCAGCCAACATAAAACACTGTAGGTGTATCCTGTCTTTTAGGATGACGTGAAAGTGGGCGAAACTGAAAAACCTATAAAACTTTTGGAACAAAAAACATACACCCTGTAGATATATGGAAGACAAATACATTTATGTCCACGGTCGGACTGGGGACTAAAAGCAGCCCTGGCAAATATTTCACAAACCATCTACAACAGGCCGCTAAACGACAGCGCAAGCGCTGTCTAGGCTCGACCTAAATATGAACCCTGGCGTGGCACTCCAAGCAGTGGGAGAGTAGAAATGTTAGATGCACTAGGTGCGTGGGGATCATGAATTGTACCTAGCCTATGACATCATTGTATTTTTGATACAGCCCTGCCCAGCCAGTCCTGACATCTGGCTCGCTGGGCTTCATCTGCACAGCCACAGATACTGATGCCACCTACCAGGAGATTTTAGAGTGGTATCCCACTCATAGCTCTGATGGACCCAAGAGCCACTCTAAAATGCACACTCACACCTCTCTATGGCCTTTGTAGCCTCTACACTTCTCTGGATACCTCCTGCATGTCTACAACTTGTTGCTAAAAAAATTTATCAATAGAAAACTCAGGAGTAGATGTCAACTCATTTTAGATGAAAGGACCAGAGGTACGACAACTGTGGTGCAGCTCCTATTAGAACTGCATCCTTCAGCAACTGTAAATTACTGCCAGGCTGACAGCCATTGCAATTGTCCAAGAATTTACCCATTGTCACATTCTCTCCTAAACCATTCTCCACTCAACTGAGCCACAATGAACATACATACACTGCCAATCCATGACACCACCAGGTGTCCAGAAGATTACGTTATTGAGGGTACAAGTAAGGTCCCTAAGAGAAGGGGAGGAATGGAGGGTAGTTAGTTCAGTGACTAGTGGCAGGTCCTTCCAAAAATGGTTCGTTTTTTGGCTTTCCACAGCTGCTGCATCTAACGTGCATCTCTTCAATCAGAAATCCCCTTAAGCATTTTACTTTCAGGAAGTTCTGAAGAGTAGGTGGTTTGGCTGTGGTGTCAGATGAGCTGAGAGCTTCTGCCCTGTAGATCCTGTTGAACAACAGATTAGTAGATATGTCTGCGGGTTTCATAATCATGTGGTTCTTGGCTAGCGCACGGTTGAAAGAAGTTATTGCAGTTACCTTAAGCCCTCTTAAAAAAAAAAAGTAAAAGGCCTTGTGCATTGCATAGAGGGAGTTGGTGAAGTAAAGTGTTATACCATCAACTTAAAAAACAGACGTACTGGCATTGAATTAGTAAGGCACAATATGTTCCTAACCCAACATCCTCGACTTTACTGATAAAAGATTTGAAGTTGCTATTTGAAGGAAAGAATATGTCTGCCAGTGGAGCAAAGTCCTTTAGTAAATCCTGACAGAGTATAGGTGATACATTGTGTTATACAGTGTGTGTCAGTGAGCTATATAAGCGCGATGTCCCGGCCTGTATCTTTTGGGCCATGCATCTTCTAAGTACAGGTCATCTAGTTATTGTTCCATGTATTTCAGGATTTAGGGTTGTTAGTTAGGAAAAATATGCCAATGGCAGAATATTAAGCAATTGCTGCACCTTGTATTGTTTTAATGCAAAACCAACCAATTAACAGATGCTACCTTCCCTGACACAAAGGGTACACTGTCCCATAAAAAGGACCAGACAACCTACCATGTAAAACACCGCATAAATCACTGTATTCTATTGGGAAAATGCTGTACCTCTAAAATACTACACCTCAAAAGCAGTCCCACCAGGTAGGTGGATTGAGGACCGTGTTAACCCCGATTTAATGAGGCAATGTGTCTCAGAGACAAGGTACAAACCAGGATATAAAAAACAGTTAATTAACCAAAGACTGACTCAATAAGTGAGTTCTAGATCATTGTGACAGCTCCCCCTGCTTCAGGTCTTCAGACACTGCTGTTTAGTTGCTCGCATTCCCTGCATTGCTGTTCTGTGCTGTTTCATTACTGTGCATAATATTATTTAATTACTGTAATCCTCTGTGCATCCTTTTGTTTGAGTCTCTTGTTATTTTTTCCTTGCCTGCTCTCGTTGTTAGATTGTTCCTTATTATTGTTTGGTACTTGTTTAATACTTGCTTTGCCTTTTACCTCACCCGCTCTGTGATGCTATTTAGATTTGACCATCGCTTCCATTTTGTGCCAGTGACTCCGTTTTGTGCCCGGCTGCAGTTGCAGGGCAGCGCAGGTGTTCCTCCTTACAAAACCAGTTTTTCTCTTCACCAGCAAAGAGTTGGACAGTGCTAGAACATATATGGGATGCGGACTTGATAAGAGGTCACAAGGCTGAGATTTTTTCATCAGAGGATGTTCAAATCAGCCTCCCACTTCCTGCCTTTCTCTCTCTCTTCCCCTCCCCTTGCTCCCCTTCCACCCCCATCCCAAGATGGCACCCAAGGGAAACGCCTGATGGGTTAAATGGCTAAGTCAGACCTGTTTATGCCACAGGGAAGGCATTGCTGTGCGTGCCTCACTGGATAAAAATGAAAAAGGAAATTTCCATGACAAGATAAATAACACCAGTTTTGTGTAATTATCCATTTCATTTCACCTAAAACTAAATATAGAAGTTCATTTCTTACAATTTCATAATCTGCTAAAAGTGTATATCGGCATTGGAAACTACTGCTTAAAAAAACAGGTGGAGTTTTAAGAGATCAGGAGAAACAAAGAAAGGGGGAGGCACTGGTGGGCAGCGGCCTAATGCAAAATGTTGCCCCCTGCCCCACACGCCTGCAAAAAGTGATAAGGGGCCCTCTGAGTCTCCAATAACTCGCAAATGTTCATAGGCTTTGGGCTGAATGGGTGCCCCTGCACTGTAGGGGTCTGTGGTATGCCCGTGAGAAGTCCCTACTTAGCACCTGCAGCATTAGTAACCCTATGACAAAACAAGCATTTGTAGTACAATCAGTCTCACATTTGTGAAAGACAGAGCTCTTGGGATTGAAAATGGCAATGTTTATACTTTAGTTTTTTTGTGTGCAGTGGAGTGATGATATTTGCATAGCGCTATTGCCATCCATATGACCTTGCGGCACTGGAGAACCAGAAAATTGGAAACAGGTTATCAGGAAGAAGAGACAAGAGTAATATGCGGGCTAAAAAAAAAAGTAACAACATACTGGAAAACGCAAACACTCATTGGGAATGCAAGATTAAGTACAGCATGTGAAATGTAAGCAGGAACAACATGGCTACCTTAACGCTTTTACACTTATTATTCAGAAATCAATGAATGTTTTTGCCTGAAAGGTAAAGGACATGACTATAGGGCCTGGAAGGGACCTGTTTTAATGTCCATTGCTTAAATCCTTTCAAAACTATAAGCGGTATAGTTGAAAAAGACCACATCCCTGGACGCAAAGACACTGTACACATTTTATAAACTAAAAAAAGGAAAACAGCTCATAAGGATCATGTTAATTGTTTTCCACTCTACGCATCAACCAGGTATTGCAGTACCTCTATCTCCAGGAATGGTCCAGTTCCCCACCCGGGGAAAACAATGGGGGTTATTTAGAAGCCCCTTGCGCTGCTGGTGCGCACCTTTTGATATGGGAAAAAATGACATACCAGAGGTGCAAGGGGCTTCTAAATAAGCCCCAATGTTGTTCAAAGAAAGAGGAGAAAATAAAACTAGCGCTTCACTGGCAAACTCTGTAAAATGGCATGTAGCGATATTGGCGGTTAGTAATCACACAGGAATCGGTCGTCAGATATATAAGTGGTATTTATTTGATATATATATAGTGGTTTTCTCCTCTTTGTTTCTTCTAGCTTTGTTGGATGCTGTTATACAGGATTGCACTTCTCACTCTTCTCCTTGATTCCCTTCATCTCACAGGTTCCCCGGGAAGCGCATGCGAAGAGAAACAGAAAGATAACGGTAAGTGATTTCTAATTCACTCTTTTGTATCTTCCTCTCTTCTATCTCCTTCCTGACTTTCCTTCTTTCTGTTTCGCTCTTGGCTTTCCTGGTGTCTTTTTTTTCCTTTCCTGTGTTCTTCCTGAACTGCGTTGTTTTACCTCTTCACCTCCCTTTTCTGCCCATGCTTCTGCCTCGGGCTGTCATACCTTCCTATACTCTCCTTTCTACTTCTCTGATCTGTCTCATTAGTGTGGGGCTCTCTCCTATTTCAACTCTCTTGCCCTTATTCTTTCTCTTCTTCAACAAACGGTCTGGTGTTTCCTGTCTTCTATTTAATGTGCTCTTTCTGTGCACAGTGCTTTGGTGCTAGTATTCATACAATAGTGTTATTTCTGTGTGCGATGCCTTGGTGCTGATTCACACAATAGTGCTATTTCTGTGCGCGATGCCTTGGTGCTGCTTCACACAATAGTGCTCCTTCGTATAACCCCCCCCCCTTTCTCCCAGTGTAGTTATCCAAGGCTTTCTCCCCCCCCCCCTTTTCTCTCCGCATTCCCGCTCCTCAGGGCAGTTTCCCCACACACCTGGAACTGCCACGCTTCTCCAGAAGCGTGGCGGGATTCAGTGCTCCGTCATCCTGGGCTACCGCGGTGCTGGTGTTTTCACTTCCCGTCAGTTGGGAAGAAACCGCTCTCCAGTCCTCAAGCTCCTCTCGTTTCTCTGGGGCTCCTCGTCCTCTGTCCGTTCGTCGTCTTCTCCTTCTCCTCTTCTGCCGACGACTCCTGGTTCTGACGCCGATTCTTTTGACCTCCCGGCTTCCCGCGTCGGAGTCGCAGCCAGCCAATCACAGGAAGGGAAGCCGGGAAGGTCTGGAGCAGCTCCAGCAGTGGCAGCACAAGTCCGGCTCATGTGCGGGCGGACCACAGCCAGCCCGTCACATGGCACTAATGTGTTTGGTTGTGAATTAAACCCATCTGCCCACTTTGCGACCACTCTGTCTTACTATGTTTTTTTTTTTTTCCGTATTTTGAACCTTTTTTCCACTCTATCCTGGGGCTGTACTTTGGAATAGAAAAATGTCAGAAAAAGACAACATTTGCAGCCAAAGTGTTGATTTGTTTTTGGATCCATTTCAAAGCGAAACAAGTGAAGGAAAGGAGAGGAAAGAGACATTTGTTGAAGGCATGCTTTTCAGGAACTGAGGATGAGTAAGTCAGAGACAGAAAGCGAGGGAATAAGTGGAAGAAAGAAAGAGGGGGCAGCTGCCAGTGGCAGAGCTGCATAAGTGAACACTGTAGAGAAGTGGGCAGTGTGAGATGAGTGTGGTGAGGGGAAGGGGGGGGGTGGGGTTTATCATCTGCCCTCTTTGCGATCAATCTGTCTTCTTTCTTTTTTTTCATATTTTAAACCTTTTATTTCATCTCCATCCCCAGGCTGCACTTTGGAATAGAAAAAGGTCAGAAAAAGACGATATTTGGAGCCAAAGTGTTTCTTTCTTTTGAGGATCCATTGCACAGGGGAACAAACAAAAGAAAGGAGAGGAAAGAGAGGGTAAGAGCCGTTTGTTGAAGTCCTGGTTTTCAGCAAGTGAGGAGGAATAATGCCATCAGCTGAGCACGGAATCATGCGCTGTGCTGATATACGAGCCGAGGAGCAAACATCAGAGTGCACAGGAAGGAACATACATAAAACAAGCAGTGTTGTGAGATGGATGGGGGGGGGGAGACGGCACAAGGAGATTAAGTGAGGGCAGTGCAAATGAAGCAATAATATCAATATTTATAATAAATTAAAAGAAAAAAACAAGCAGAGACCTCAGAGGAGAGCTGGGGGCGGGCAAGCAAAGTTGTGGGAGGGGTGATGGGGACAGTACAGGCAATTAAAGTGACTGCACAGCAAATGGCTGCACTAGTGATCAGGGAGAGGATAGCCAACAGAACACAAACAGCTCCTACAGTTAACAAGCTGCTGGGCATTGCACTGAGTGCCGAAGAGAGGAGTGTGAAGCCTGGCCCCTGCACAGCCCCCACCCACAAGACACTGCCTCCTCCTGCGGGATGACTGAAAGGAACCAGTAATGAAATCGCCATGAGAGGCAATGAGACACACAAAGGAGGGACAATTACATGTAATACACCAATAAAATGAGAGGGTAGAGGGAGTGCAGGCTGCCATGATCAGGAAACAACCCGCAATGATGAAAATGAAAGCAGGCGTGTCATTAAAAGGCACAAAACCTGCAATACGAATGCTAACCAACACAGCACAGGGAAAGAAGCGTGCCAGGAGCAGGAAACAACCCGCAATGGTGAAAATGAAAGCGAGTGCATCGTTAAAAGGCGCACAGCCTCCAAAGTAAAACAATAATTAAACCTGCAATGTAAACACATGAGTAAGACAGCATGGAGGAGGGATGAAAGTCTTGGAATGCAAAGCAAATGTGACCCAATAAGATTTACAACCCTGTTCATAGCAGAGCTCTAAAAGACGAGCACTACTCTTCAGTGCTCCAGGTGAAAGATCAAAGTAGTCCCTTAACACATGTTATAATGGCGAGCAGTGTATTCAGATAGTAGTTGGTCCTATCTCCTGGGAGGAGACAATAAAGAAAAAAGGTGGGGCAAAGAGTAAGATTACCGAGTAGCAAGCAGGGATTTTTAAAGGCCATTGGTGTACACAAATCACAATGAGTGGGTGGGGATGAATTTCACAAACCATCTACAACAGGTCGCTAAACGACAGCGCAAGCGCTGTCTAGGCTCGACCTAAAAATGAACACTGGAGTGGCACTCCAAGTAGTGGGAGAGTAGAAATGTGAGATGCACTAGGTGCTTGGGGATCATGAATTGTACCTAGCCTATGACATCATTGTATTTTTTATACAGCCCTGCCCAGCCAGTCCTGACATCTGGCTCACTGTGCTTCATCTGCACAGCCACAGATACTGATGCCACCTACCAGGAGATTTTAGAGTGGTATCCCACTCATAGCTCTGATGGACCCAAGAGCCACTGTCAAATGCACACTCACACCTCTCTATGGCCTTTGTAGCCTGTCAAATTCTCTGGATCCCTCCTGCATGTCTACAACTTGTTGCTAAAAATTTTAATCAATAGAAAACTCAGGAGTAGATGTCAACTCATTTTAGATGAAAGGACCAGAGGTATGACAACTGTGGTGCAGCTCTTATTAGAACTGCATCCTTCATCAACTGTAAATTACTGCCAGGCTGACAGCCATTGCAATTGTCCAAGAATTTACCCATTGTCACATTCTCTCCTAAACCACTCTCCACTCAACTGAGCCACAATGAACATACATACACTGCCAATCCATGACACCACCAGGTGTCCAGGAGATTACGTTATTGAGGGTACAAGTAAGGTCCATATGAGAAGGGGAGGAATAGAGGATAGTTAGTTCAGTGACTAGTGGCAGGTGCTTCCAAAAATGGTTCATTTTTTGGCTTTCCACAGCTGCTGCATCTAATGTGCATCTCTTCAATCAGAAATCCCCTTAAGCATTTTACTTTCAGGAAGTTCTGAAGAGTAGGTGATTTGGCTGTGGTGTCAGATGAGCTGAGAGCTTCTGCCCTGTAGATCCTATTGAGAGATAGATCAGTAGATATGTCTGCGGGTTTCATAATCATGTCGTTCTTGGCTAGCGCATGTTTGAAAGAAGTTATTGCAGTTACCTTAAGCCCTTTTTTTTTTTTTTTAAGTAAAAGGCCTTGTGCATTGTATAGAGATAGTTGGTGAAGTAAAGTGTTATCATAGCAACAACTTAAAAAACAAACGTACTGGCATTGAATTAGTAAGGCACAATATGCTCCTAACCCAACACCCTCGACCTTACTGATAAAAGATTTGAAGTTGCTATTTGAAGGAAAGAATATGTCTACCAGTGGAGCAAAGTCCTTAAGTAAATCCTGAACCGAGTATAGGTGATACATTGTGTTATACAGTGTGTGTGAGTGAGCTATATAAGCCCGATGTTCCAACCTGTATCTGTTGGGCCATGCAGTTTCTAAGTACAGGTCATTTAGTTATTGTTCCATGTAGCTCAGGATTTAGGGTTGTTAGTTAGGAAAAAGATGCCAATGGCAGAATATTAAGTAACTGCTGCACCATGTAACGTTTTAATACAAAACCAACCAATTAACAGATGCTACCTTCCTTGACACAAAAGTTACACTGTCCCATAAAAAGGACCAGACAGCCTACCATGTAAAACACTGCATAAATCACTGTATTCTATTGTGAAAATGCTGTACATCTAAAATACTACACCTCAAAAGCACTCTCACCAGGTGGGTGGATTGAGGACCGTGTTAGCCCCATTTTAATGAGGCTATGCGTCCCAGAGACAAGGTACAAACCAGGATATGAAAATACAGTTATTTTACCAAAGACTGACTCAATAAGTGATTTCTAGATCATTGTGACAGCTCCCCCTGCCTGCTTCAGGTATTCAGACACTGCCGTTCAGTTGCTCGCATTCCCTGCATTGCTGTTCTGTGCTGTTTCATTACTGTGCATACTATTATTTAATTACTATAATCCTCTGTGCATCCTTTTGTTTGGGTCTCTTGTTGTTTTTTCCTTGCCTGCTCTCGTTGTTAGATTGTTCCTTATTATTGTTTGATACTTGTTTAATACTTGCTTTGTCTTTTTCCGCGCCCGCTCTGTGATGCTATTTAGATTTGACCATTGCTTCCATTTTGTGCAAGTGACTCCGTTTTGTGCCCTGCTGCAGTTGCAGGGCAGCGCAGGTGTTTTTCCTTACAAAACCTGTTTTTGTCTTCACCAGCAAAGAGTCGGACAGTGCTGGAACATATGTGGGATGCGGACTTGATAAGAGGTCACAAGGCTGAGATTGTTTTCATCAGAGGATGTACGAATCTGTCTCAGAACATTGCGAGCCTGGCCAGCGTCTATGGGTGTTTTCGATGCATATGAAGTACCGCCAGCGTTTACTTTCATAACAGAGTGTAGGGGGCTTCTAGAACCTTCTTCTTGAGGTGTTTTAAGGTATAAAAGACAGGGAGACTTGGCGCTCATATACAAGCTTTTCTGTGGAGTGGAAGCCTTGCTCAGGATCTGATTTGTGATCCCGATCAGGTCTCCTTCCTGACTGATTTGAGGGCGTTGGTGAGGATGATCTCAGCCCAATCAGTGAAGTATTTTAAATCTTGATTATTTAGCTCATGTATACATGCTCTGTTGATGCATCGCACATTTCTTTTTTTAAGTCTTGACTACTCGATATATGCATGTATCTTTGATAATACACATGATCTGCTACATTTGAGTTATATGCTAATTCTCATATATTTGTATGACTTTTATTTGATATCTGGGAAGTACCTCAATAAATTCATTATTTAGACTAAGAGTGCTGAATTCTATTGGCATCTTAGTTTAAGTGAAACCAATACACACTCTCGTTGTTAGATTGTTCCTCATTATTGTTTAATACTTGTTTATTACTACTGTCACATTACTGTAATCCCTTGTACATCCTTTAATTTGCTTCTTTTGTTGCCTTTCCTCACCCTCCTGCCCGCTTCCCCCTGTTTTGTTCCTCCCACCACCCTACGCTCCTCCCTCCCCCAGGACCTACTTAATGGAGGTCCTAGGGGAGGGAGTGGGATGCGACCACCATGAAGCAAGTCCTCGTGCCTGCTCCCCATGCAACATGTCTCCCAACACTGCCGTTCAGTTGACAGCACTCCCTGCATTGCTGTTCTGTGCTGTTCCGTTTCATTATTGTGCATACTATTGTTTCACCACCGTAATCTTCTGTGCATCCTTATGTTTGCTTCTCTTGTTGCCTTTTCCTCGTCAGCTCTCATTGTTGATCGATTGTTCCTTATTATTGTTTAATATATGTTTTGTTTATTATTTGTTTGTTTAATACTTGTTTTGTCTTTTTGCTCTCCTCGCTCACTCTCATTGTTGTTAGATTGTTCCTCATTATTGTTTAATACTTGTATTATTTAATACTTGTTTAATACGAATGTCTCATTACCGTAAATTCTCTGTGCATCCTTCTGTTTCGTTTGCTTCCTTTGTTGCTTTTCCCCACCCTCCCCCCCGCTTCCTGCTGTTTCATTCATCCTGCCTTCCGCCACCCAGCACCCCTCCCACAGAGCGGAGGTGCGCCAAAGGCAAGCCCATCTGTGCCCATCCGCACCTGGACCACGCCCAGCAAAAGGAACCCTGGCACTCCCACCATCACACCGCTGAGGAGCTCTTAGCCCTGGACACCGCAACATCAACTGCTGCACCCCCTCCCCACGAGCAACCAAAGGACCTTTCACCTGCCTACACTGCCACTTCTCCCACAACATAGGTCTGACCACCCACACAGAATCTCCCGCCACACCTGCCCTGAAGACCAGGAACACCCCGGAACCACTTCAGTACATTCTGCTCAACTCCCAATCCCTCTGCAAACACACCACAGAACCTGGGACACCATTACCACCCTCTCCCTCTGATGTAGGCTTCATCACTGGGATCTGACTCAGCCCATCCTCAAACCCAGACATCACCACCACAACACCTGACGGCTACATGATGATATACCAAGACTGCACCAACTAACACAGGGGAGGCATTGCCATCATCTGCAAGGAAAGCAACTGATGCATCACCACCAATGACGATCCCCACACCAATCATGGACCACAACAACTTCCAGCTTCTGACCGATACCAAGGCAACCGTTAGCGGCAGCCTCGCATAGAGACACCCGGGACCTCGATCTGCCTTCTGTGACACCATCTCTAACCTCCTTGCCCCTCTAGCTTTTGACTCAAATCACTACATCCTACTCGACAACCTCAATTTCCACATTAATGGCCCCTACAATGCCAATTCCACCACTCTCCTGGAGAGCATGAACAACATCAGCCTCACCCAACTGGTCACCAACCCCACGCACAAAGCTGGACAGGCACTCAACCCCATATTCACCTCTAGTGACAGAGGCAGATACAGCCAAGTCACAGAACTCACCTTGTCCATTTTTCACTTCACCATCTCAGAGGCACAACATACCACTACCAAGCACCACAGCTCCTCTAATCGCAGTTTAGAGCAAGTGACAGAGATGCAGTGGACTCAGGCTCTATAAACCACACAGTCTGAAGCCTTGTCAGACCTAGAGCAGGTCGTAAAGACCTTCTCCGCCTGGATCGCCAAATGTGCCAATAGAGTTGCCCCTATGAAGCCAGCAAAATCCAACAAAACCTCAAGACAAGCAAACTGGTACAATCCAGAGTTCAGAACCAGCAATCACAACTGCTATCAACTACAGAAACAATGGCGCTCCACCAGGAACCCCCCGACAGAACTCCCTACAAAGAATCCCTCAGCAATTACCACAATTGCATCAGAGAAGCTAAGAGAGCAGCCCTCACAGACCTTATTGAAACAGCAGCCAACCTCACAAAAGAACTCTTCCAAATAGTCAAGGAATACTCCAACCCAGCAGCCACAGAGAGTACAATCCACCCTTCCCAAGAACTCTGTGGCACCCTATTGGACTATTTCCGAGATATCTACATCTACCATCTGCAACAGTTTCAAACCCAACCCACAGATCTCAACCTCACCAGCCTCAGCCAACCCACACACCAACCAAGCAATCACTATACGGACTACGCTCATCACACAGACTACCACGGTCATCATGTCTTCCATCCACTCTGGAGCACCCACCAACTCATGCCCCCACCATTTTTTCAACCTTGGAACCAATTAAATCAGCTCAGAACTTACCAGCATCCTCAACGCCTCCATCACCACAGCAGCCTTCCCTGACAGGTAGAAACACACAAAGGTCAGTCCCCTCAAACAGAAACCCTCCACCGACCATACTGAACTAAAAAATTATTGACCTATCTCGCTGTTCCCTTACTGTGTCAAAGTACTTGAGAAGGCCGTCAACTAACAGCTCACAGAGTACCCGGAGAAAAACAACTTCCTTGATGCCTCCCAATCAGGATTCCGCACCAACCACAGCACGGAGACACAGAGACTCACTGACTGCAGCCACAGGTGACATCAGAGCCTTCCTGGACCATTCAGCAGCATTCAACACCATATCCCACCACAACCTCATCAGCAGACTCAACAACATTGGCATCCAGGGGAAAGCCCTCAAGTGGATCGCCTCCTTTCTCACAGGACGCATGCACAGTATCCACCTACCTCCCTTCACGTCCGAACATAAAAACATCATCTGTGGTATACCCTAAGGATCATCCCTCAGCCCCACCCAGTTCAACAATGAAATTACCCTCCTCACGAACATCGTCAGATCCAATGGTCTCAACATCATATCCTGCGCAGACAACACACAACTCATCCTCTCTCTCACCGAAGAGCCCCCCAACCACCAGAACAAACTTCTGCAATACCCTGACCAGCGTCTCCAGCTGGATGAGAACCAACTTCCCTAAACTCATCTCAGACAAGACGGAAGTACTGATCTTCAGGAGAAACACATCCATATGGGACAACAGCTGATGGCCATGTGAACTCGGACCCACACCTGTTCCAACAGACCATGCACGCTACCTCAGCATTATCCTTGACATCCAACTCAACATGAAGCGGCAAATCAACGCAGTCCCTCTTCCTGCTTCCACACCCTCTACATGCTCTGCAGAATCTTTGGACGGATCTCAGTCATCACCGGAAAGACCGTCACCCAGGCTCTCGACACCAGACGCCTGGACTACGGCAATGCCCTCTACTCCGGTATCTTCACCCAACTCCTCAAGATACTCCAGACCAGTGGTTCCCAACCTGTGGTCTGCAGACCCCCAGTGGTCCGTGACACATTCCCAAAGGGGTCCGCAGGCCTGGGCTGGGAGGAAGGCACTTCTACTGCTGGGGGCTCTGACAAACACGTGCGTGCATGTTTTCATATTTATTACTTCCTTTGTTGAGCAGTTTTAAACGCACTGCAAAGCTCCTTGTACTGCAAAAATAAAAGCATCAGGCTATCTCAAGTGATTAATGTATCTGCTGGAGAGAGATTGGAGTTTTGTGCAGTGGCAGTTTTGACAAAAAAATAGCGCAGATGGTTAATATGCCTGCTGCAAAGAACGTGTATCATGCAAAGAACAGTATTTTATGTGCATGGCACAGTGGGTTACTGCTTTTGTCACAGAGATTCTTTTGTTGCTGTGCAGTCCATAATCGTAATCTAGCACAGTGAGCTGTGAACTGCCATTAAAGAGCTGCATGCAAACCGCATGGCACAAATTAGAAAGTTGTTTTTTTCCTAATCTTTTATTTTCCTTATGCTGCTAAAAAAAGGTTTGCTTGTGTAGAAATACATTCTTATTGCTAACGTCATCGCTAATCACTGTGCTGTGTTCTGAATCCTAAGTTTGTGCTTCTCCAGACCAAGCACTCTTAGAAAATGCCTACCAGTGTGAATTATAAACCTTGTAGTCCCCTGTAAAGTGCCCTGACACCCTTCAGTGGTATGAGGGGTGCTATAAAACAAATTAAGTACATGTGACAGAGAGGCTAGGGAGAGATCAGAGGCCCTTATGGTTTACTTCCTTTCCCCTTCGCTTATTTATGTTAAAATGCTTTCTCAGATCTTGCATACCTAAAAAATAAAAAGAGAAATCTCTCCGGAAATGTAGAATCTGACCTGAGGATTCACCTTTCCTAAATAAAACCAAACATTGAAAAGGTAGATGCGAGATGCAGCGCCAACCTTCCCAATAAAATGTTTCGATTTTGGATATTTTTTCAACATAAAATAATTTTATCTTTAGCAATTTGAGTATTTCTTTGGTGTGTATTTTTTGCGAATTACTGTTTTAACATTTGACAATTAAATCGTACAATTTGCTGGGGGTCCTCGGCTTCCAGTAATGATTCATTGGGGGTCCTCAGGAGTCAAAAGGTTGGGAACCACTGCTCCAGACTATACAGAACACCGCAGCCAGACTCTTCCTAGACCTCCTCAAACAACCCCACCTCACCACCCACCACAGTGAGTTTTTCTAGATGACTAGCCATCATTATTTTGTTTCCAAAATGCATGTTTTGCCACACATGCCATTTAAGTAACTGGGGTGGGAGTGGGATGATTGTTTCACAATCTATCAACTGCTCTCATAACAATGCACACTTTATTTCAGTTCTTGCCAACATTGGCAACATAGTCTTAAGGGCGCAATGGCAGGGCCGGATTAAGAACTTTAGAGGCCCTAAGCGCTTAAAAGATTTTGGTGTCCCCACATTACAATATAAGCAAAAGTAAACCGTAAAATAAAATTTTATTTTTCAAAATGAAACAAAGCTTACAGTAAGATGGTAAATAATGTTTATTTTTGTATTCTTCCACTTTATATTTTACAAGTTTTCTCCTACTTTTTCTAATTGCAAAGTCTTTGATCAGATCCAGAAAACTAATCTTACCTAACAGATCAGCTTCCATACTTAGTAGAGATAAGGCATTCAGACTGCTTTGTCCCATAATTGTTCTGTTTGCAATTTGTAATATACTTCACCTGAAAAAATGGACACCCAGCTGAGCAATTTGTGACCATTAATGTTAAAAATATACATAAGTAAATGTCTACATTCGGAAAGGCACACTCAATATTGTCTTAATTTTATAAAGTTCAGCATGAATGAATCTTATTTTTACATTTTTTGTTTCACTGAACTTATGACGCACATACGAGTGAAACTGCTGAAGCTCAGCTGAGAAATTAGTATTCAAGTCCACTGGCTAAACACCAATCAGGTTTTGACAACACTGAGAATACCTTTCAATATCAGTAGATGAGGAAGTTACATTATATGGTACATCACTTGGAAAATAAAATCTCTCTGCTATTTCTATGTATATCTCTTCTCATTTCAGTTTCAAGTTTGTCAACAATTGTGTAAAAGGTGGTGGTGAACAGACAAGAGGCACTCAATAAATCAACATTGGTACAACAGAAAGTAAAATAATATATGCCGAAGTTACTGCAAATGTCCTTTGTAATATAGCACCATACAAAGTATCTTAGAAATGGTATACGATACCAACACACAAATTGAGAGGTGAGGCAGTCTTCAGTATGTTAAAAAATTCTTATGTTTTAATATCAATGTCCAAATCCAATGTAGTCAGTTTATTCAGCAAAATTTGCCATGGGTGATGCTCCAATCTGACCCCACAGCCTAATATCAATGTCCAAATTCAATCGAATCAGTTACTCTGTGACAATTGCCATAAGTGATGTTTCAATCTGACCCCACAGCCAACACGTGTTTCGTCTGGGGGATACCCCATTAACTTTGTCAGGGCTGTATAGACAATTCTGGCGTACTCGCGTTCGGAATAGATGACCTTTTACAACGGTTCACACACTGCTTTGGACACAGCAGATTTATAGAGACTATAAATGTAATCGATTTGTGAAGTGGAGCATGTTGTGGCTCATAAATAGATGATCTATTTCTACACGACCTGAAGTTTTTTGACACATGCCAGAATTGTGTATACAATACGTACTGAAGACTGCCTCGCCTCTCAATTTGTGTGTTGGTATCTTACACCATTTCTAAGATACTTTGTATGGTGCTATATTAGAAAGGACATTTGCAGTAACTTCGGCATATATTATTGTACTTTCTGTTGTACCAATATTGATTTAACGGGTTCCTCTTGTCTGTTCACTAATTTTAGCTGTTTGGTTTACCACACAGTTGGGGATCAGGGGTGTGGTCCTCCAAGAGTGCACTGTGCTATATTTGATCAAAATTTACATAGTACTCGTAGCCTTGAGCGCCATTCTTTCCCACAAGAAACACCCTCACCAAGTAGGAATTTGTGTAAAAGGTGGTGATACGAAATGTATCTCTGGCATTAAGATATACTTCTTGTGCAGCACCTCCTTCATTGAGCTGCTTCTTTCTGACACATTTGTGAGCTTGAGCTGCCTTGTAATCAGCATCTGGTAGTATTTCCTTTGTAGCGGCTTCATCTCTTTCAAATTCATCTCATGAAGTGTACAGTTGGCCAGATAATAAGCTATACAGATCTGCACGTTTTTAAGTTCACGCCATTCAGCAGTTACCAGATTCTAATTTTGTTGTATTCCCAAGATGAATGTATATCATTAACCTCTATTTTTACTATTTTATTATTATTTTTATTGTATGAGTCCCTTTTTGTGGAACCAGGCTCAGCTGCCCCATTTGCAGTTTTGCACCATATGGTCCATGGTAAATCCGGAAATGGAAAATTTTGTGGTAGCTCTCTTCCCTTGATGCCCTAAACATATGCTTATATTGCTTAATAGTTAATCCAGCCTTGTGTAAGGGCAACATAGACTTAAGGGCAGATATTTTCATTCTTCAACCAACGCAATGTAGGACACAAATTTACTGCATTATGCAAAGGGGTTAATGCAGCACAAAGTCATATCTAGTAGGACAGTACGCTGGCATTCTTAAAGGCCACCTTGCATAACCAACAGCATTACAATAATCAGGGTGTGCTGTCTGGCATGCAACTTGTACTGAAAGCATACCCTTCAGGGACAAATTTCTATCTCTAGCCAAAGCATTGCAAATATGCATTTGCTTTAAAAAATGTCACCTTTCCAGTACAAAATATTTCTTAGGTTGAAAAGTAAATAACAATGTGTTGCTTTGCCTACTTTTGTATCATTTGCGATGGAGCAAAACAAGTATGGAACAAAAGCTAAACATTTAACTTCTCCAGTTAACCCCTCGGGTGCCCTGGACGAGCTAGTCTTGCCCTTGGCTACGGTGGCCCGGTGCCAAGGACAAGACCAGCTCGTCCTACTTTTGTCAGTTTCACGTGAGGAGAGCGACCCCTTAGGCAAGGGTCGCTCCCCTGGGGGTCAAATTGTCTTTAGGCCCTGGAGGGGAAATCAGCCTACTTTTATTATGCCACTCTGCCCCCCTAGGGGGGCAGAAACCACTACACACCAGGGATTATTATTTTTTTGCGCCAATTTCACGCAAGGGGAGCGACCCCTTAGGCAAGGGTCGCTCCACTGTGGGAGGCAATTTTATTTTAGGCCATTTCTGCTCCCCTTGGGGGCAGATCGGCCTATTTCTATTAGGCCGATCTGCCCCCAGGGGGGAAGAAACCACTTAGGCACCAGGGATTGGTGTTTGTATGTGTGTGTTTTGTTTGGGGGGGCAGCCCCTTGGGGGCAGATGGGCCTATTTTTGGAAGGCCCATCTGCCCCCAAAGAGGGCAGGAAACCCACCAGAGACCAGGGAAGATTTTATTTTTTCAAAATAAGAGGCTGGGGGTATTGCCATACCCACAACCCAAATTAATGGGGCCAAAGTTGTTTTGCCCACCAGTGGGCAGATGGGGCGATTAGATGCCAGGGAATTAAAAGATAGTTGGGTGGTGGCTACCAACCAGTATGGGCATGCTTATGGGGGTTAAGGGGGTGACAGTCTTTCAGCTCTCCCCCCGCACACTAAAACATCTTATCCAATGGCAAGCAAGAGGATATTTGATTATTTTGGGTTTTGGTTTTAAATTTGGGCCATGAGAGCTTGGGTAACTCTCAAAATCGTCCCACTTGGAATGGTAAGGGCTGCACTTTTTGGACTTTGGGACTCTGCCATGTAGAAAAATCCACAAGACCTAGACACATCAGAAAACTAAACATCTGGGTGAGTCCAGGGTGATGTGCTTCACATGCACCCTGCACCATTTTTTTAGCCACAATGGCCTGCAAACCTCCAACTTTCCTGGAAATCACACATTTTTCCCACATTTTTGGGATGGAACCTTCCGGAATCTGCAGGAATCCACAAAATTCATACCACCCAGCATTGTCTCATCTATACCAATAACAATTCTGCCCCACTTGTCAGCCTAAAAATGTTTTTTTCCAAACTGCCCTTTTGGACCCGCTTTGGTTCCCCCTCAATTTTGACATGTTTTTCGCTCTTCCCTGCCACAGGCACTTGGCCCACTTACACAAGTGAGGTATCATTTTTACCGGGAGACCGAGGGGAACGTTAGGTGGTAGGAAATTTGTCCCGGTGCGGTGATCCAACACAGAAATGGGGGAAAAATTTGATTTTTTAGCTAAATTTGAGGTTTGCTGAGGATTCTGGGTAAGAAAACACTGGGGGATCCACGCAAGTCACACCTCCCTGGACTCCCTTGGGTGTCTAGTTTTCAGAAATGTCTGGGTTTGGTAGGTTTTCCTGTATGGCTGCTAAGCCTAGGACCAATAGCGCAGGTGCCCCCCTCCTGCCCCCGTCAAAAACAGGGAGTCTTGTATTTGATAATTTTGATCTGTCCAGATAGTGTTTTGGGGCACTTCCTTTCGTGGGCACTGGGCCTACCCACACAAGTGAGATACCATTTTTATCTGGAGTGTTGGGGGAACGCTAAGTGGAAGGAAATTTGTGGCTCCTCTCAGATTCCAGAACTTTCTGTCACCGAAATGTGAGGAAAAAGTGTATTTTTGGCCAGATTTTGAGGTTAGCAAAGGATTCTGGGTAACAGAACCTGACAAGAGCCCCACAAGTCACCCCATCCTGGATGTCCTTAGGTGTCTAGTTTTAAAAAATGCACAGGTTTGGTAGGTTTCCCTAGGTGAGCTAGAA
The DNA here is from genome assembly GCF_031143425.1 of Pleurodeles waltl. Lineage (NCBI taxonomy): Eukaryota > Metazoa > Chordata > Amphibia > Caudata > Salamandridae > Pleurodeles > Pleurodeles waltl. Next base: position 1,984,487,305 of record NC_090440.1, on the reverse strand, counting down.
GCCAAAATCCACAGCTAGGCACTTTCCAAAAAAAGACGCCAGTTTTCTGTGTAAAAATGTGATGTGTCCATGTTGCGTTTCCTGTTGCAGGCATTAGGCCTATCCACGCAAGTGAGCTACCATTTTATCGAGAGACTTAGGGGAACACAGAATAGCAGAACAAGTATTATTGCCCCTTGTCTTTCTCTACATTTTACCTTCCAAATGTAAGACAGTATGTAAAAAAGACGACTATTTGAGAAATGCCTTGTAATTCACATGCTAGTATGGGGAAACCGGAATTCAGAGACGTGTATATAACCACTGCTTCTCAACACCTTATATTGTGCCCATTTTGAAAATACAAAGGTTTCCTTGATACCTATTTTTCACTCTGTATATTACACCAAATGAATTGCTGTATACCTGGTATATAATGAAAACCCATTGCAAGGTGCAGCTCATTTATTGGCTCTGGGTACCTAGGGTTCTTGATGAACCTACAAGCCCTATATATCCCCACAACCAGACGAATCCAGCAGATATAACGGTATATTGCTTTAAAAAATCTGACATCGTAAGAAAAAGTTAGAGAGTAAAAAGTGGAGAAAAATGGCTGTTTTTTTACCTCAATTTCAATATTTGTTTTTATTTCAGCTGTTATTTTCTGTAGGAAAACCTTTTAGGATCTACACAAATGACCCCATGGTGAAATCAGAATTTTGTCTACTTTTCAGAAATGTTTTGCTTTCTGGGATTCGGGATTGGTTTCACACCCATTTCTGTCACTAACTGGAAGGAGGCTAAAAGCACAAAAAATAGTAAAAATGGGGTATGTCCCAGTGAAACGCCAAAATTGTGTCTAAAAATGTTTTTTGCTGATTCAAGTCTGCCTGTTCCTGAAATCTGGGAAGATGGTGATCTTAGCACCACAGACACCTAGTTGATGCCATTTTCAGGGTAAAAAACACAAGCCTTCTTCCGCAGCCCTTTTTCCCCATTTAAAAAAATAAAATAAATAAAATTCGCTGTATTTTGGCTAATTTCTTGGTATCCTTCAGGGGAACCCACAAATTCTGGGTACCTCTAGAATCCCTAGGATGTTGGAAAAAAAAGGACGCAAATCTGGCGTGGGTAGCTTATGTGGGGAAAACAGTATGAGGGCCTAAGCGCGAACTGGCCCAAATAGCCAAAAAAAGGCTTGGCACCTGAGAGGGTAAAGGCCTGGTAGCAAAGGGGTTAAGGCTTTAGTCCTACATTCTCCAGCATGCTGTGCAATGGTTGTTGGCTGAAAAAACTGAGGCGCATGAAGTTGCCAGTAACACCCCTTTGAAGCAAAGTGATGCAAAGCATTAAAAGTATTATTTGCATTAAAAAATGGCACCTTTCCAGTGCAAAATATATTTTATGCATAAAAATGAGTAGTTTTGCATGACTGTCATTTTGCGATGGAGCAAAACACAAGTAAATCTAGATCTTAGAAGTGGCTTTAGTCCACCTCTTGCGTATAATTCAATGGCATTCTTCTCTAACTCAGTTCCCTTCTGCGGAATCAATAGTTCTCCTGCCTAACCTTTTGTTTGTCATTTCATTCTCACCACATTTTGTCTGGAAGAGTTATGTTTTTCCACTGCTGATATCAGATCTTGAATTTCAGTGCATGATGGACTATTTTCTCTACCCTTCTCAGTCGCTTGCATCCCCCCTTCCTTTCCCACTGTTTTTAAAATAAATTATCCCCCCAAGATCGGTTTGTCGCCCAACCCCCTCATACTCTAACTGCCACTATCTCAATGGGCAACCATCTTTAAATGTTCCCAGAAGTCCAGCCCTTGTGTACATACGTGCACAAGCAAAGGGCAATCTTGGGATGTTTTTCGTAAAGACAAACAACACAAACAGCAGTCTTCTTGTAGTGATTGCTTTGAGATAAACTATTTCTAAATTGCCACTTTACAAGTGTGTTTTTAAATCAAATGGTCGTTGTGCAAGCATTTGCATACATGCAAGCTATCTTGGAATGATTTTTCTTTTTATTCAACAAAAATCACTCTGAAATGGCCACTACGCAAGTATGCACATGGTACAGTGTCCATCTGTGAAACAAACACTGGCAAAGCCAACAGATCGCAAGTGAGATCTATTGGTTTTGCCAATGCTTGCTACATTTGTATGGGTGAAGATACGCAAATTATATTTGTCTATACATTCTAATTAGTACAAAAAATGTTAGGCTCTGAATGAATGAGGGTGTGGTATCATGTATTTTGTCCCCACCTAGTGTGGAATGTTGTGAGGGATTTGGACCATGTGATCCGTGTTCGTTGGAGTTTCAGTCTATAGCTGGGTTACATCATGCACTTGGTGGCCTTCCCATACCTGTAACTTCTTTCTGAACAAAGTACCTGTAAGAGCCTGCCTCCTGAGTCTCTGATACTCCAGGTACATCATTTTGTTATTATTTTAACTGCACATTGTCACAACCCTGTTCAGAGGGCAACAGGGCAGGCAGGAGCTACTGGCCCACCTGTGGGGGTTGAGGCATTTTACTCTTGATGTTCCTGAACTCGACCTACTATGGATCCTGAGGAACTGGGCCAAGTACCCCTTTAGTACGTGACTCTCAGAGGTAGCGAAGGTCAAGCAGTCCAAGGTATCGCAGGGGGAGGTAGACACAAGGGGATAAACACAGGCTCCTAAATCAAAATACGTTCTTCAGCAGCAATAAATGATTGCTCAGTTAAATACTTGCTTTTATGAAAAGAATAATATATATATATATATATGAACACAAGGTAAAATGTGACATTTACAAACAACACACACAGACCCCAGATGTCTGGACTGTAGTGTTTCATAGGCAGGCCACTGAGTTCCACTCCCATCACGCTAGTGGTAGTGGTTATTTCCCATTCAGTATAAGTGATATTCAGGTTAAGCCCCACTAGTGGTCTGTGTCTCAAGAGACCCACTCTAACTCTTTAGGAAAGTCAGAAGTGTTCCAGCACTGAACCAGGCATGCTCCACTGGGATTGTCTGGCCTGTAAATCAGCCTTACCAACACCAGCAGGATCTGGGCGACTGGAGTTTCTGAATGCGCCCCCTTATGGGTGTTGAAGCTGCAACTGCCATCTCTGGTTAGTTCCCTACACATGGCTCAGGAGGGGCAGTACTCAGGTATCCTTGAGTTCCTCACATGTGGTCCTGTGCAGGCTGCAGCTGGAGGAACACTGATACTCCTCCGATACTGGTAATTTTCTCTGGATCCTCTTCACATGTGGGAGAGGTTTGCGGTGCTCCTGGTGCTGGTCCTCAGTCAACGCTTGGGTCTGCTCGGCTGATTACAGCGGTCTCCTCCTCACCATGACTGTCTCGACCAGACCACTCTCCTTGCCATGTTCCGGGGGGCCTTCCTCGCATACTGGGTCACTGCCTCCACTCAGTACATGGGCTATGGCCCAATCGGCCTAGCAGCAATCTTCACAGCAACCCTACCTGGCATTTGGAGTTGCCAACTTAGCTCCACACAGTAAGTATGGCCTGATTAGTATGGCAGCCCTCATTCACAGCAGTCTGGCATTTGGGGGTCACTGACTGATAGCGTGCACCTTGGTGATGACCTGATCCACGCAGCAATCATGGCTCACTTCACTGTAGCCATCCTCCCACATACGAGGAGTGGGGGGGAGGACCGCCGAGTTTTCCCTGCGCAAGGGTAACAACCCAGTTGGTGCAGCAGCGGCCTATCCACACCTCACTGCAGGGATCCAATCAACAGCATCCTGACAGGACCTCGCTTCTTCCAGCGCTCTCCTCTTCCTCACAGGGCATACTGGTCATGGCAAGCAGAGAGGGCACTGGTGTTCCAGGGGCAGGTGGTCATGAAGTCCCTGTGTGAAGCCCCTCACCCAGTTGGGAGACTGGCAGGTCTTGGACCCCAGTCCTGGTCACAGGCAGATGTCTTGAAGAGCTTTTCTTTGTAAAGCTTGACTTGCTGCTTGACAATTGACAATTTTGGGTGCCTTGAGCTCCGATTCCTATAGACCATTTCCAGATACCAAATGTTATTTTGAGTTTGAGTCTTTGAAGTTTATGTTGGGAGTCTGCTTACTTTTGAAGTGCCCTCTCCTCTGCCCTTCCTTCAGAAAAGCAGTCTGTCACAGCAGGAATAACTCCTATTCTGACAGTCACACATCACATGCCACGGGAGTGACTAGCGATTCACAGCTAGATGTCAGCCACAGTGATACGTGTGTCAAAAGAATACCCCAGGACCTCGACCCTACTCTCTATGATTTTTCTTATCAGACCTATTTCCTTCCTGAGATGTGCTCAGGCCATTTTCCCTTTCTCTCCGAATCAAAGAGCACCCTTAAAAGTGTACTTTGGAGCTTGGCTCTTCCCTCCACCAGTGTGTGTCCCACCCAACTCTCAGGAATGCGCAATCCACAAATCTGTCTGGGAGGGATCGTCTACCTCACCACCCTCCTCCAGTTAGCCCAGGCCAAGAGTCTTCCATCTATTTTACCACTCACAGGCACATATACACCCAGCACATGCATGCAACCACATGCGCGCTGCACATCACTACACATTAACTTAATGTAGGACAAGAGTGACTTAGGCACATAGCAGTAGAACTTTACATGAGTGGGCTTGTAGACATCATTCCAGTGACAGGTAAAAAGGCCTGTTCAATCCTACTGATCGCTTCACAGTATGCTGTCACCACTGCGGTTGTGCAACTTAACTCCTGTGAAAGGCAGTAGCTTTCCATCACCATAAGGGTAGCTTTTTTGGGTACCTCTTCCGGTCCAAAAAGAAAGCAATTTGTGAGACAGACCTGTGTCATGGCACACACACATGCTCTGTGCATGCCAATGACTAAATGAAAATCAGCACCAGGGATTCAGATATTGTTGCACCTGGCACACTCAGGGCAGGGGTGTGCGTCCTTCACCATGTGAGGGACTTTTCCGTCTCAACACTCCGTATTGGATGTTGGCTAAAAACCCAAGTCTGTATGAAGGTGCCACACATATAATGGGGCAACTAGGCAGCAATGGGCCACTTAGTAGTCACTGTCATTGTATTTGTTTCTAATTATGTAGCAGGTGAGTGACTGGTGCACTTAGAATTCGAGCTTAGAATGGGACAGTAAAGTAATGATTAGCTGCATTGAAACATTGGCAATGAGGAGTTTGCCAAAATGTGTGTTTGTGTCATTTATAATCCTCAGTCAGCACCCGCTTTTGCTTGGTACACTTTGGTAGTTGTATTTTATTTTGAGTGGCTGCGAAATGAAGGATTTAAGTGAACCAACAAAAAGTGAAAGAAAGGTCTTGCTTGCAGCGGGTTTGGGAGGTGGGGGAAGGACACCCATGGAGGCAGCGAGTGGTTCACTCTAACTAGCCCCAAGCAGATGAGGTTGGGGCCTAGTCCGAACCTGGCTTATGGTGATTGCCTTAAGACTCAAAGTATAACTGATTGGTTGAATGAGACCAACAACTCAATTTAATCATACAATGAAACCAAAAGTGTCTTCTATAAAATATGTGTACAGCCATTGGGTTACATGGTGCAAAATGAAACACACAAATGAACCTTTCAGGGAAACATTTCACATATCGCCTGAAGAGTAAAGACCCGTTTCAAACTGCTTCCTGACCCTCAAGCAATCAGTAGTATGACGAAGACTCATCTTCCATCAGAGGATTTCAAGAACGTCTCCTTTAAACTCCGGGACCCGCTGTGGCGGCGACCTTTAAAAGTGGTGGGGCGTAATTCTTGGCTTGAATTCTAAAGAGCTTTTTCTTGGAAGGTTATCTCACACTTTCTTGCACTAAGTTTACTTTCTCACTCTGACTCACTTGGTCTCTCTAATTCATGCAGTCTCACTCATTGTACTCTGGCCCACTCTTTCTCACTCAATCCCACTCATTCTCACTCATTCTTAATTACTCAGTCTTACTTTGACTCAGTCTCACACACACAGTAACAATCGGTTACACTCACTCACATTCATTCTCATCCTTACTGTCATTCATTCTCACTCACTCTTACTGACTCCTTCACTGACTCTCCCTCACTTTAACTCACGCACATAGTCACACAGACATGCCCATAGTACTGGGATTTCACCAGCTCTGAACAATCTCTTTGAAGCCTGGTGCAGGCACCTTCATGCACAGTGTCCGCAATCAGACAATGTCTCTAGCTGCCTTAGTTTCTTGCTGGATCTGAAGCGGTCTGCATTTTATTTTTATTATATCAAGAGTGAATAATTATTCATTACAAATGGACCACAAAACAAGGAGGGTGTAGTGTAGTTGTGGAGCACATAAAGGACACCTAGCAATCAAACCTATCCATCCACTCAATCATCCATCCTTTCACTTATTTATTCCCCTTTCATCCATTCGTTCATTCATTTAAATCATCCATCCATCCTTTCAATCATCCATTTATCCTTTAATTCACCATCTACCCTTTCGCTCCATCCATCCATCCTTTCACTCTATCCATCATCCTCCCTTCGTCTCATCTATCTATCCAACCTTCACTCAGCCATCCAACCTTACACCCACCATCCACCCTTTATCCCATCAATCCATTTACCCTTTTACTCAGCAATCCATCCATTTACCCACTCATCCATCTATTCATCCATCCATCATTTCACCCTTTCCCTCATCCATCCTTTCATCCAGACATTCATATACCCTGCCTTTCACTCATCCATCCATTGTTTTACTCATCTATCTTTACAAACATCCTTTTGCTCATCCATACTTTCACTCCATCATCCACTCATACATCAATTTACCCTTCCACTCATCCATCTGTCAACTCATTCTGCAATCCATCCTTTCCCTCTTCATCCATCAACCCATCCTTTCACTCCATCCATCCATCCTCCATTTCACTCATACACCCTCTCTCCCTTTCACTCTCTCATTCTTACATCCATCCTTTTACTAATTCATATCCATCCATGCATCGATCCATCCACCATGTCATCCTTCCAACCTTCCTTTCCCTCATTCACCCTCCCAAGTTAATTATGAGCTTTTGTCCGCTGAGCTGCAGAAAGAAGAGACCCATCAAGAACCCCACCCCACTGTAGCTGCCAAAGAAGAGACGGGGGAATTTGACGATGGATGTCCCTTAAGCACTTACCTCTTAGTCCACTAGTGCAATTGTTGGCCGCAGCTGGTTCCTTCTCTCTCTTGGGCCTCTACAGTCTAGAAAAGGAGCACTCTGTGTGCTCAGCTCCATAATGTTTTTTTCAAAGTGAAAGAAAATGCAGTACAAAGCATGTGTTAGTGCAAGGAGAGAATCCCCGACCCCCTCCTACATCCTGCCCCTCTTTGATGATTGTTGCCACCCGCTCCCTCCTGTCCTCATCGGCATGCCCCACCCCCAGGCCACTGACGTGAATGGAGGTTTGTAGCTCCTCCCAGGGCCACTACTCGTGTGCCCCCAAAACAACTGGATCAAATGCGTTGTAATTCAGCACTCCCTCTTCTATGATGTCACTGCTGTTGCTTGTCTCCTTGCAGGTGGAAGAAAACCTCCACAGGCCGGCACTCGGGCAGTAGGACATCTGCAAATAGTTCACCCAGGAGATTTAGCACACTGTCTTGGAGCAGTAATTTGTTTTCAGCTACTCTGTGTTTATTTCCGTTCTTCCCTCTCCCCCGAGGGTGGCAGGACAACGCCCATTGAGCCCATGAACACCTGTCACCCCTGTCCGGGGACCCTCAGACGAGTTTGTTCCTGTACGCAGAGAAAACGCCTGCCTGCCTAAGCTTTGGGCGACTGACCATATAGATTGTAGGATGCACTGTTAAAAAAACCTTGAAAGATGCCCTTGCAGTCTCTTGTAGTCAGTGGCAGGAGTCTATGTGTGACTCATATTAGCTTCTTTAATGCAACTTTTTATTACATAAATGGCTGACCCTTTTCGTTCATTTCAAAAAGGATCTTCAGTAAAGTCCAGATTCACTCTGTATGGAATGTGGTGGGACAGGGGAGGACACTCATTGAACATTATTTTAATGCAAAGGTGTACATTAGCAGCCTCTTAAAACTTCAAATGGCTGAAGAAATCTCCCAGAATGTGCATTTGACAAAGACATTGGAATTACTTACAAGGAAGTGAAAACGTGTACCCAGCATCCAACAGAGGTTCCGACCACTATTCTACAGCGACTTTGTAGGTATGTGTGTAAAGTGTGCGCCCTCATACATACACCCACGTATGTACACTAGATATAGGTGAGATTCTTGCTCTTGATTGGTTGGTGTGTGGTCCTTTTGGCTCTCGCTAATAGAAAAGTCTGTACCAACCAAGACAATTTCGATTTGAGTTAAGCGGCTCTGACTGCTTTGTTTCTCAATTTTCAAAAACCCTATACATAGATTAAAAGCTAACCTGCATGTTTCCGCCATCGACAGCAGAAGGCTGCAGTGTACATTTCCAGGGGATAATAGAAGTGTTTCTCGGAGAAGCAGGGGACTCTGATGAATGCTGGCAGGCAGAGGCAGCCCAAGCCAAGGGCTAAGGTGGCAGGAAGAAAAATCACTGCTGTCATAAGCAGGCGCAAAAACACATCTCCACGAAAAACAAGCACTCTCCAAGAAGAGGCGGCCGTGAAGACATCCCCAGTAATGAACGAGAAGCAGTTTTGGCCGCCACTATGTGAGATGGACCATGCAACGAGTAATATTTGCTTTCATTAATAGTCGCCAATGTAGTACCTCTCAGGGTAATGATGTACTGAATTTTATGAATCCAGGGCACAAGGGCAGAAATTGCACATGTAGTGCTGAAGCAGATTGGGCGTTTCAGTACAGTTCGGGTCTTGTATCTAGCCCTTGCAGCCAGCAAACTGGCTAAGAGACCGGAAGCCCACCACTCAAGGCCTTCACACCTCTTCCTAATTGAGATGTTTTCTCATCTATGCAGATGGCTTCGCATAGACACTGCACTAATGGAGACCTGGCATAAAAATTATCTATATAAATCTAGTAAAATTTGTGAATTACCAGCAGAAAGAAGTTTCCGCCCAATGATTCTGTTTAAAAAAAAAACTGTGTAACCAATAGGAAGGTATAACAGAGACTTGTAGAAATTAATTTGGGATCTCCAGTATTACTGTTACTCCTCCTGGTAACTTAAAACAATGTCTTTAATGGTCTCATTTACAAGGTGTGTCTGGTATTCTGATTGCCAGACATCTTTTCGAATCTGTAGTTTGACAGGATTTTTGACATTGTGCTTAATTTGTAAAAAAATAAATAAGTGCCAGGGGCTTATCAGTAGGACACTGCAGCTTTTACTACCCAGTGCCCCTGTCAGCACCACCAATGACAGAACACATCCACTAACCATCACACAATACAAGTGTAACAATTCAGACTATTCTAGGCCACCAAAACTCCAAGAATGGCTTGGGCGACAAATATTAGTCAATTTTAATGTGTATCGAATTAATAAACAACAGTTGCTGTGTTCATCTCTAATTTAGACAAACAGTGCCACTATATGGCAGGCTCTCATGAGTGCCGATGTTGACAATTAAATGCCTGTGCCAAGCACCCGAAACCCCGAAAATTAAGCACTGGCTTTACGTGAACATCGCACATATACATCTTTGGAGGGGCCTCAAATTCCCCAGGTAGTGTTTAAGCACTACAATGTTTTAAAGCAACTGACGCAGTGGGCTACAAAGGCATCTTTTACCACTATATGTGCCCCCACTGCTCCTCCACAAGCCCATCCTATGCCTGGTCTATGCTCATAGAAAAGAGCATCTAGGCTTTTCACAAAGCACCCCACACTGGCTGAACTGATGTATAGTAACATAATAGCATGTGTACATCACTTCTCACACTAATCGAGGTGCCAGGACAAGACAGACAGCTGAGTACAGTACAGCATGCAGGAGTGCCTGGTTGGAAAAGTGTTCAAACGCATAGTGGACCCATGCAGGTAGTGCTTTGGTGTTGTGTGTGAGAGACCACAGTATTACTCATCTCATCTGATTGCAACCCTCGGGTTCTGATAGCACGAAGAGGATTGAGAGACAGAATACACGTAATATGCATACATTTTGAGCAGGTCTCTGCAGGATCCACCCATGAGCAACAGAGGACCAGCCCACAGCATTCAGTGGAACCAGGTAATCACGGACGATGCTCAATATATTCTACCGGAGAGACAGCCGAGTGACTCGCAGACTTGTACTGTATACGGCCAGAGAAGGCAAATGACAACAGTTCATTTCAGCGTGACGTGTACCATCAAGCATGCACAGAAGTGGTGCAGCCATAGCACTAGTGTTTAGGAATTACCCAGGAATGACGTCAGAGTGACCCACTGGAGTGCACTGGTTACAGGCAGTCCGGATAAGTGCTCTATATGTTCCACCCAGGATCGAGGCATGGCATGGCATGTCATGTTGATGCTTGCGGATGCTTTACCTACCGCCACACCATGCCTCACTCTACGAGTCCCATGCCAGAGATGTGCATCTTGTTCCTTTAAATATATAGACCCCAGCGCATAGTGATGAGACTGCATTGTTACATTAAGATGGGGGGGGGGGCATACATAACCAAATTAGTGAGAATATACCTTGAAGGACAACAGAGATTATTGTAGAGCAGGGTCAGTTCGTTGGGTGCATTGCCTCAATTAATAACTGTCAAAGGCTCATTTAGGCAATGCCCTGCATCGACTTCCCTCTGCCTATCGAGCTACAGTGCCCTGCACAAAGCAACAAGTGCACAAGCTTGCCAAGTTCCACATTGCTGTGCAGTGAGATGAACTCTGAATTACTTATACAACATTGCACACATTTTAATTCTGTCTGTGGGCGGAGAGTGCCTGGTACGCGCTAATGTTTTTGTTTTCATAATCTAGTTTATGTACAGTTTACAGATTTTCAATTTCAGTTCACCTATCCTCTTTATTTCTGACATTTCTTTCAGTTTTCCACTCTATAGTCAGCGAGTACAGTTGACAGCAACTGACACAAAACAGCGCCCACACGAAACATGTCTGCACTCTTCCGCGTCTCACATCATTAATGAAACCCTGCCACACTGCTTTGCCTTTGATGAAAACAAATGAAAAGTTCCAAAATGCAGTTTAGTTCAAAGTAAAACTCCTCCGGGGGGATTTCAGGAACAAATCACTGCTCCCCTTTGTGGTGTGTTGGGTTTCTTCCAACCAATTTTGCATTACAGAGGGGAAGCTGTGTATGCCTTCTCCTGCCGTTCTGCCACTCAAGTAACCCCAGCAAAGCTGACACAGTTTGCAAGTTACCTTGGGGGGGGGGGGTACTCCTCCGCTATGCCGGAGCATCACCCCCCCCCCTCCAGCAGCAAAACATTTACAAGAAAACGATAATAAACTATGTTTATTATCGTTTTCTTGTAAAAGTGACAGGGCCATGGGCTGTGAGCATGGAGGAGTGCACAGAACTTCCCCTCAGTAAGCATGTATGTTTGGCTGCGCACTAGGCTCTCTCTAACCCGGCAACTCAGGCACTGCGTTGCCGGGTTGGAGACAGAAGGCAGAGATTTTCACTCAGCCTCGGAGCGCCCTAGCTGGACACTCCCTCCAGTCCTCACGCTGCTTTCATGTTGGGAGCAACATGAAAGCAGCGTTAGGATTGGATGCAGGGCAGGCTGGGAACCTGTTCCTGCAGTCGAGGACAGAGGAGCGGATCGGTGCGGCAATAAAGATAAGTTTTTTATTTTTTAATTAGTATATTTCGTCCGCCACAGGCCGGCCCACCCCTTTTCCTTCCTGCAAGCGGTCACTGGAAGTTACAGCTACCAATGGCATGAGAGATTGAAGGAGACACAAAGGTATTTTGAGATCACCACCCGACAGGACTAGTGCAGGCTCAGTTTAAGTCAGCTCCAGGACGGTCTCATTAAAAAAACAAAAAAATGAAAGCCCTCATAAGCATGGTGGGAACACCCTGAATCCGACGGCCATGGAGGTGGGGTCCGACACCTCCTTAAGTATAAAAAAAATAAAATATATATATATATATATATATATATATATATATATATATATATATATATATATATATTTATTTTGGGTCACAGGTATGTGGTACAAGTGCCTAGTACTGCTATACCTAGTGAGGTTCCCTGCAGTACTGGTACCAAACAACCACCGGGGTGTTGCAGTTATGCAACACAAATCAAAAGTCCAACACAAAATAATACTGTAATTGTGATTGCTTAGCTGGCTAGAAGTACCCCAGCAATTTGTTTTACTTTCTGAAACACAGCTCAGTAGGCATCTGTTTGTAAATTAGCTACCTGTGGCATCCTGTGATGGCTACTGGGATATCTCCAGTGGAGGGCTGGCACAAGGTGTGAGACATATGGAACACAAGCCTTTACTTTGGCAGCGAAAGAGCATCGAGGCCAAGTACCAGGTCTGGTTAATAACCTTATAGACCAGACCCTGCAGCCAACTGCTATTGTGTAGAACGTAAGCTGTGCGTAGTGGGGTTTGGCTGCCTGCAGGGGGCTGGGCACAGGGCCAACCCTATGCTGCACATTTATGAAAGCTGGGCACAGCGGGGAGATTGGACATCCACAGGGGGTTTCACAGCCAGGTCTTTCAGTCAACTCTCTGCCATGCACAAGCAGACACCATGCACAGCAAGGGTTGGTGACCCGCTAGGGGATGGATGCCCATGAGGAGTTAGAGGCAAAGCCTGGCCACAGGTAAGACCCTGCACCAAACCCACCGCTGCACATGGCCAAGGACAAAAGGTCATGTGCAGGGGCATAGTGGGTGTCTACAGGGGGGTGGGCACAGGGCCTGGTCTGAAGTGGACACCCATGGTGGTGGGGGATAGGTGCCTGTAAGGACTTTGGCACAGGGACAGGTCAGACCCTCTGGCCAACCCAAGAATGGCAGTGATAGCACTAGGTTCCATGGTGCACAGCGATGTTGCCTGGGAGGTACAGCAGTAACAGTACTGGTACTGAACAAACAAAAAAATGAGAAGGATCTGGTATAGATCCCACCATGTGTCCAACTGCCAATGTGTGCACTGTGGGCCATGGGATCTGGGCCAAATCAACACTGCACATGGCTGACGGTTATGCACAGTTGAGGGTTGGGAACAGTTAGCTCGCGGAAATTGGGCAGATACTCAACTTTGAATATGATTAAATACCACAAAAATACACTAAAAAGTTAAATGACATAGTTAGGTATGATAATAAAACCTACATAATACATAGATTTTCTTGCATACTCCTCGAATATATGTACTCATAATTAAAAATATATATGTTGTGAGTCACGGGTATAGCAGTACCAGCGCCTGGTGAAAGTACTGAACGAGTATTCATTTGCACAGCTAACTACAAAAATCTGTGTAAGAATTGTCAGAGCTCCCTATGGGTGGCAAAAGAAATGCTGCAGCCCATAGGGATCTCCTGGAACCCCAATACCCTGGGTACCTCAGTACCATATACTAGGGAATTATAGGGGTGTTCCAGTAAGCCAATGTAAATTGGTAAAATTGGTCACTAGCCTGTTAGTGACAATTTGAAAGAAATGAGAGAGCATAACCACTGAGGTTCTGATTAGCAGAGCCTCAGTGAGACAGTTAGTCATAACACAGGTAACACATTCAGGCACACTTATGAGCACTGGGGCCCTGGCTGGCAGGGTCCCAGTGACACATACAACTAAAACAACATATATACAGTGAAAAATGGGGGTAACATGCCAGGCAAGATGGTACTTTCCTACAACAGCTAACTACAAAAATCTGCACATGGAACATATTTACATATGAAAAAAATCCTTTCCCAAAACCTCCACAAAACAAGGGCGAGGTGGGTGAATTTGCACACCTGTAACTTCCATATTTTTTAAAGAATGCATTTATGTGTGCAAATGGGGTCACATGAGGAATGAGTTATAACCTTCACCTCCCAATGACCATTCCAGAGCACCTACCTTTGAACATACAACTGGGGAATGCCCCCAATTTCTGATTTTCCACTGCCCTTAGATACACCTCTGGTTAGAAATGCATGCGGTGTCTGCCATTTGTGACCAAGCTAGGGACAAAACATTGTTGCTACTCGGGCTTAACATTTTATGATTACATTATCATTAACATTATTAATGGTGTATGCATTTACCACACTTTCCTACACATGTAAGATCTACGCAGACAACTCCAATCTGACCAGAAAATTCTAGCCGTTTTTAATTCCAATACACCATTTAGTTCTATTATAGGTTTGAGAGCCCCCTGAGATATGTAATCATTCATTCAATTTACATCCTAGTTTTGACCTACATTTTTAGAACATCGGTTGCTACACATTTTCCAGGATTTCAGTTGAGTAAGAAGCCAGATCCAACAATGTGGGCAGTTTTTTTCAGTGTTCCTGGGGAAATCTGTTTAAATTCCGCAGTTGTAAACAATTTTAAAAAATATGTACTGGAGCCACAGTCTCCTCGCAATGATGCTTCCTAGTGGCCTGAGCTGCCATAGGAACTTCTTCGCAATGATGCTTCCTAGTGGCCTGAGCTGCCATAGGAACTTCTTCGCAATGATGCTTCCTAGTGGCCTGAGCTGCCATAGGAACTTCTTCTCAATGATGCTTCCTAGTGGCCCGAGCTGCCATAGGAACTGGGAAACCAGGTTGGAGTCCTCAGGTTCTGGCCATATCATTTAGGGCCTGATTTAGATTTCAGCAGAAGGGTTACTCCACCACAAATACCCCGTCTGTTGTATTATAAGTACCACAGGATAGAGTGGACTTCTAATATGGTAGGAAATATAAATCAGGCCATTAATGTCCCCCTGCATAAAGTAAAACAAATAAGAAAAACAATCTGACCTTCAGTAATCTAATATGGTGCACATGCAAAGCATTCAAATGTCCTTGGACCAAAGTTGGCATTATATAACTGCAAACAAATTAAAAAAAATGTTTGGTGGATACTTCCTTCTATAGTTGTATGTATTTTCTGAGGTTTCTGTTTTGCAGACATTGCTTAGACTGGGCCCCTGGGTTCCGATAATGAGTCAGTGGAGTTCCAGAGAAGTCAAAACGTTAAGAACCCCTGGTGTATTGTATTTGTGCAACACAAATCAAAAGCACAACACAAAATAATACTGTAATTATGATTGCTTTGATGGCTAGAAGAACCCCAGCAATGTGTTTTACTTTCTGAAACACAGCTCAGTAGGCATCTGTTTGCAAATAAGCCACCTGTGGCATCCTGCGATTGGCTCACTCTGTCAGGCTCCTGTGGTATCTCCAGGGGAGAGCTGGCACAAGGCATGAGACGAGGCTGCCACGCTCTGTGCCATATGGAACGCGAGCCCTTACTTTGGCAGCGAAAGAGCATCGAGGTAAAATAAAGCTTTATAACCCAACAAGTGAGAAAGTGGCCCAGCAAGCGTGTTCGGAAAACCTGCCACCAAAACTGTGCGCACATCTGGGACACCATAGCTGCTAATGAGCTGAATCTAATGAAGTTCGGGATGCACCAGTCACAAAATGGACTCTTAAATGCCAGTGTACGAATAGCAATGTCGTGCTATTGCCTTCCGCACATATCATGGAAAATAAATGACCTCCTGCCGATGCCACCGCTTGTACGAGCAGAGGCCTCAAGCATATGGACTGAGGCTAGCATTTGCAACTTAGACTGTATTGTACTGTCTGCTGTCAGTGCCTGAACTGGAAAGAGAGGTGTAAGCGCATGTGTATTGGTCTAAGAAGGATACTTTGTCAGTGAAAGAACAGACCCAAGGAGGACTGCCTATGCAAGAGCTATTGGCAGTGTCAATGTCTGTTAGCCATTTTGTACAGCAGCGTGGCTGCTGTGGAGCATAGCTGAAAGTTAGAAAAGAATCCCATATTAAGAGAAAGGATCACTGCCCCTCACGTACAGACATGGCCAAGTCATAGCATTTTCTCTCTGCCTTCACACAAAAAAAAAATATCAGAGCAAATGACAATAGTGCCTTGTCAGCAAACGTAAACCAACAATAAGTTAAAATACACATCTATGCAGCAACCTATTTTTTTATCGGGGCAGGAAATGTGAGCCAAAGGCTAAGGGTGCTGTGCAAAACACATATTAATCAATAATAACAAAACCAAATGATACCCGCCATCCATAAACGAGTGTATTGGCTGCAATCTACTTAAGGGTGATCTGAAGTTGTCAAAAGCAAGAAGGATGAAGGCAATATCTGAGACTCACAAATACATAAAAGGCATTCAAGGAAAAAACATACTTGTTTAATTATCTTACCTCCGAGCTGTAGTTCGCCACATTGGCCCTGCATGAAGACAGTTCCAAAAAGGCCATGCAGAGCTGGGAGTGCATTGCTGTATCCAATTGTATAGCATCGTGAAACCCAATGGCATGACTTTTGGATGCAGGGAATGGGGCAAGAAGGTGAGGGGCATCAGACAGAACAAGCAACAACAAGGGAGAAGTAGGGTGGATTGGACAAGTAACAATGCAGGAAGGGATGGTAGGCTGGGTAAGCAACAACGCAAGATTGGGCAGGGAAGAAGAGAGTGCAAGTAAAAGGTAAGAACACTACCTCTGAAAGTGGCAAGCAGTGAAAGGACATGAGACAGGGAATGCAGTACGTGTGCCATGTTTCAGAGACAGGACATTCACAACAAACAAAGAGGAAGTGAAGCCAGCACTTGCTGACCAAAAAGAAGCAAGGAAATTAAAGTGACAATGATGCCAACTACTGGTTAGTGATAGGTAGCATCTTATCCCCCCTGTAATTAAACAAAATGTATTACAAGTGACAGTGCATGAGCTGTCTCAAGCTAGACCTAAAGTATAGGGCATGGGGGTGGAGGGGCAAATTCAAAGACGTAAAGGTGCCCACAGAACATACCGAAAGGCATAAAACAACCGCCAGTGCCCCAATCACATTTACGGGTGGTACGGTAAAGGCAGGCTAGTGGAATGATTTCTGCCTAAGGGGTATAAGCCTTTACCATGCAGCCTTTACTTCGCAAGACCTTTACCTCGCAATCTTTACCCCACAGATAACTACCAAGCAGGTAAGTATTTGCACCTCTGCCATGCACTGCTTTATCATGCAGGTAAGTATTTTACTTAAAAAGCATACTTTTTGTTATTTAAAAAAAGTGATTTTAGGGTTTAGGGGTGGGTAAAGGTAAAGGGAGATAAGGGTAAATTTAGAGTTTAGGAGTGGGTAGAGGTAAAGGGAAGAAAGGATGATTTTGGGTTCAGGGATGTGTAGAGGTAACGAGAGGCATGTGTGACTTTAGGGTTGGGAGTAGAGGTAAAGGGAGGTAAGGGTGATTTTAGAGTTCAGGTGTGGGTAGCATTAAAAGAAGGAAAAAGAAGCTTTAAGTCATGGTAGGATTTTCATGCAAGGTTCAGGAATATAATGGGAGGTGGCTCTTTAAGATAGTATGCAGTATAAGGCTAATAGCATTTTAGCGAGCCAGGCACTAAACGCACAATAAAAAGCATTATTTTATTGAACTAATTAATGCCAAAGATTCCCTCATACCCAACATCTGGAAGGTCTCATCGCCTCCTCTTCCCGCAGATCGAGTTACTTCAGGCTTAAAAATGACCCCGTCTTTTTTACAAGAAAATCAGATACGCGTTTCAATCTCCCTACTCCCAGCATATCTGATAGCGTCAATGATGTATAATGAGCTGAAGGGTGGGGGCTACCATCACCGTCTCAAACTGACAATCACCAAAACTGAAATATGCATTGTATAGTGATTATCCTCTGGTATCTCTTCTGCAGACTCCAAAGTCACAATTTTATCAGGAGCAGTTTTAAGGCAAGATGGAGTTAGTAGATCTTGTGAGTAAGGTTATAATTGCCCCCAGATAGTAGACACATTGGAATCCTTCCCCACCTATTTTGGAATGCCCTATTTGTTTTTTAGAAAAGGTTTTTTTGGTTAATGCAGTATCTAGAAGAGCTGAAAAGGCCAGAGGCCTTATTAACCCTGGGTTGGCTATCCTCCTCACTGAGAGGTAATGAGAAACACATCACACCCTCTTCTCAATGTACCATTAAAACAAGATAGGAAGTGATGGTGGAGGGCCAAAATTCCTTCACTTTATCAAAATGCCTTCCATGTTGGTCTAATTTTCATTAGTTGCTAATGGACCAACAAAGATGCTATTTTCTACACACAAACACTTAACATATATTAACACATATATAATTCACGTGTCTTTCTTGATATTCTATCGAGTCAGAAGTGCAACAATCGCACAACTTTTGGGAAAGTAGTCATTAAATATAATCAGTTATTTCCAAAACCGGGATTGAAAATGTACCCGTCAGCAAAAATAAAATCGAGCGTTCCTCTTAGTCGGACAAATGTGAAAAGAACTCTAGCGGTCAAGAAAAATTATCCTAATAATGAGAACAGGGGTATTGACTTCATTATACAAACACTTACCTGGTCCCCCCCATGTCTCACATTACCAAAAGCCACTATTTGGGGAATGTTCGATTAGTAATGTATCACTTGGGAGGTGAAAATACCAGCCCACAATACAAAATTTCCAGAGGTCAGAACATGATACTTGATTAAGTGTTTTTAAACATTCCAGTTTTAGTGAGGTGCTCATTTGAGAAAAGACGCAGGGAGGAAAGCAATCACTTTTCTCTAAATATTTACTGTGTAAATTCTGACGTATGCTTACATTAATAAAACAAGGAACAACTGAATTAGCCCCAACAGGTAAATAGATATCTGCTGGAATACACAGCTGTTCAAACGGCACAGAGAAATTCTCAGGCTAAAAGCCATGCCTTTACAATGTGGTTGTAACAGTTCTATCTCTGCAAGTTTGTGCTAATGAAATTGAGACAGAATCAATTCAATATTAAAACATACTTCTAAATTGATCTATAGTACTTTATGCATCGATGAGAAGATTATGATCACGCACTGCCGGAAGGTCGACAAATTCAGAAGTGTTTATGCTTCAAGGACATCCCCCTAAGACTGAACACAACAAAAACGTTCACATAAAGTTATTATTTCCAGTAGGACGTCTTGCATGATGTAATAGTTAAGAAGGACATTAAAGGTTTATCATCACTGATGACTAGGTGGTCTAGTAGGAACAATAACCGCATTGTGAAGACCATCGATTACACTTAAAACATAGACATTTCAAAGAGAGGACAATGTCTCTGATTTTTCAAGAGAAAGTTGTGAATGGTTGTATTTGAGGCCATCTTAGTGCTCTGCAAAAACATAAATCAAATTGGAGAGTTAGAGAGGATGGTGCAGGGTTTGTAGATGAGAGTAGACATCCCCAAACTGTCCTACATGTCAACAGCAAGACAACACAAAAGGCAGAGGTAATGAGGTTAGGCAGACACCCTGGGACATACGAAGTTGGTTTCCACCCAACCGCATACCAGGTTGGTTACCCCTTATGACAAAACCATGTTGTGAATTTACAAGAGAAACGCTGGCTCTAGAAAGAGGGAGGGGAAATAGTTGTCTGCTGAAGGCACTGAGTCCTGCACAGATCAGTAAAATATGCAGGGTGGCTTCATCTGGCCTGTGACACAGCAAGTGAAAACATAAGCTACAACCAACTTTCCAGCTGGCTCCTAGTGCATGATATGGTAAGAGAGTAAGTCTGAACTACAAAGTGCACAGTGTAAATCGTATACCTCAGAAGCAACACATTCTGCTAGGAATCTTGGGCAAGTTAATCTGTTTCTCTCCTGATGGCCATCTCCCTATTGATCACAAATCTCCATGAAACTACAAACTTTAGTTTGCCTGGTCTATACGTATCCTGAAGTCATGTCTAGCATCCAGGAATTTAAGATATCTTGATAGACCAAGACCACTACTCTGACCAGGGGAAGTTCTTACAAGTTCAAATCAGAGGTAAGCTACCTAGATTAGTTTATGTTCCAGAGATATGCTCACTACATACTAAGTGATGGAAAGTTCTTGTCTATGTGCCATTGAAGCTAGCCAAGCTCCAGTCTAAATAAAAATTGTGAAATAGATTTTCTAACACCCTGGAGCTTACATGGGGTGTTGGGCATTATGTGTTTTGTAGCCACTCTGGTAACTCCCTCACACATTAACAATTGGTTGATCTTAAATGCAGTACATAATTTGATGTAGTGGTTGTCGGTGGGGGACATTGGCACTTATTTTTGGAGAGTGTTTTACATAGCAAACATTTTCAGGGCTTGGCTTGTGTACTGCCTCTAAGAGCCAAGCCAGACACTGTTCTCAGCTCTAGCTCAGCTTACCCTGATAATTTGGTGGCCCCCACATCAACAGCAAAACTAAAATTGTAAAATAATTGCTACAGCAATTATTGTGCATGAAGGCTGTCTCTGTGGCCCCATTTTTAATTTTTAAATCAATTATTTGATTTTGTGCATGTCAAGGCATGTAAACTTCAAACAACAATATACCTGCAAAGCATTTGGTCTAGGCATCAGGTATTAAACTCAGTGTTATTTCGATATGTGTAGGTACAATAGTAGTTTATCCTAAGTATTAGAAATGGGGTTTCTGGTTGGCTAGGGTATGCACCTGAGCCAGGCAGAACCCACCACTCTAGTCAGGGTGAGTAAGTTATTCCCCAAAGATAACCTGTACTCACCCCAGTAGCTTGGCACAGAGCAATCAGGCTTATCTCCAGAGGTCTTATGCAAAACGTTTGCGCAAACACACTCATACTAGTGACACAATGAAAACACAACAAAGAGGCTCCACACAGGTTTCTAAAAACATGATATTTATTATGTATAAAACATAGACCAACTGACATCATAGATCATATATACTATGCATATTGTGCTATCCCAGTAGTAAGACTCACTATTGTCATAATGCAAAGTCCAACAGTTGCATGCGGTCAGTAAGTGCCTAGGTCATGGGAAGCATTATGTTTTAGCAATTAGGTACATACATCACCACAAAACAACATAAACCATAAGTACTGCGCAAACCATGGACCAATAACAGTATTCATAACCACTGCGCATATTCGCAGAGCCTGAAGCAGTACTCATTACTCTTATAGAACTAGAATCAAGATGACATGCATCATAACCTCAGGGCATAACAAGCGGTTTGGGATCCAAACTACATGAATCATAAATATGTGCATGAAATACAATTACGGAAATTGTATTTGTTATCATGGTTACCAGGAGAACCAACCCACATACATTAGAAGTAATGAACAGATTGGACACATACTGAAGTGGTGTTGGTTATGCAGGGCAAAGTATGAAATATAAACACCTGAGTAATCACCCATAAGTACATTTCCGACAGAAACATGTGATTCCTCAGGAAACCATAGAGCACCTGTGTTCCCATTACCCTTTTTTATAGTAACTAGGCCCCAAAGCGTAGGCACTGAGACCCCATGGGCCTTTAATGCAGGGTATGGTATGCTGGTAAAGACTGTAGTCCCAAACACAGTCCAGTCATAGGGGCCTCACAGGAGTGCGGGGGAAGCACTTGCCCTTGTATCCATGAATGTAAGGTAATCCTAAAAGGCCATCCATGGAGGCGACCCCCCGCCTCCCCTCTGCTCGCTATGGCGCTACCCTTATGCCAAGCGATGCCCCGAGACAGAGGCAGTACCTTAAGGGTGGGTAACATTCCCCTGTGTGACTCAAACACCTCACTAGTGCCTCCAGGTAAGGCAGAATGTGGCAGGGAGGCCTCCCAGGGTCTCCCCGCATTGCTGCAATTCAGGCCGCTGCCCACGAACGCGCAGTGCAGCCACACCTGACGACTGGGTGGTTGCACACCTCTTAGGCACCTTACGGTGCAGCCAAGGGGTATCCCGATCTGGCCTCCCTCTGCTGTGATGCACTCGCTAAGCTCTAATGCAGTGGCATCAGGTCATGGGAGGATTCCCTTCTTCCTTGCAGTGCCTCTAGTGGAGGTCTGATGGACTGGGGGGCACCCTCCGTAGTGTTGGGGCCATATGCCCTCCAATGAACCAGCAGGGTCCTCCAGGACAGTGCCTGCAACCCAGACCCAGCCATGCTCTGGGGGACAAGGCCAGCCACAGTGCTGACAGTCAGGCAGGAGTACCCACACTGCCCCTGCAACGTGTTGTGAACGAGGGCTCCTGGCAGGACCTGCACGCACTGCAGGGTGACACGTGGGTCTGTCTGGGCGGACCCTCAATACGGCAGCTTCCCCCTGCTGTACTTGGGTCTTACAGACCAAGGAGGCACACTGAGCCTCAGCAGTCATCAGAGCGACGCAATGAGCCCTTCGAGGCAAAACACTCCCTTCCCACACAAGGGGTGCTAAGGCCCAATGATCCCTTCAAGCTCCAGGGGAAACAGTGTTTCAATCCTGCAATAAGAGTTCCCCATGCACTTAGAGGAAAGAAAAGAACATGAGCGAGAACTACAGCGCTCACTAAGTGCTACTGGGTGCAGAGACCAGGGGCAACAGCTAATGCCCACCATGCTCTGGGCCCCTGGGAAAACACTTACTGTTGGGGGTATAGCAGACAGGCCAACACATCAGGGCATTAATGGTGGTTCCTCCTGGCAGTCTCACAGGGTTTTGGTAGTCCAGTGTTAGGGAACAGCTTGCAGCAGGGCAACGAGCAGAACAGCAATCCAGATCAGTCCTTTGTGCCACCTATGCAGCAGGGCAACAAAAGAAGAGCAGTCCAGTTGAGTCCTATGTGCAGTCCAGCAGTCCTCCTGACAGAGGTTCAGCCCCAGATTCAAAAGTGCTCCAAAATCAGGGGGCAAGAGCCCCTCTACTTATACTCAAAACTGCCTTTGTTCGGGGGTAACTTCAAAGGGACCCTTTCAAGTGAAGCACAACACTCTTTCAACCCAGCCCTGTCTCCAGACATCAGTAGGTGGTAATCAGTCCATTGTGTGAGGGCAGGACACAGTCCACCCAGGATGAGTATCAGTATGCAGATGCCTCTTCTGTCACACCCAGCCCGTCCTGAGTCCTAAAGCCAACAAAAAGAGGGCCAGTAAAATAGGAGGAGAAAGGCAAAACATTTGGGAATAAACCTGCAGAAAGGGCCATTTCCAACACTGAGTGTTCCCCATCATGGCATGTGCTGAGTATTACTGTCTTAATGGCATGGGATTAATGCTGATATGTCAGCTGATCGAGTATGGGAAGAAGGTGGGTTGGATCAGCATGTGAAAGCAGTGAGTTGTGCCTCTCTGCTGTATGGCTTGCTGAGGTATGTACCACTGCTGATGAGCATGTGGTGCAGGAAACATGCCTTGTCCATCATATGAAGTAACCTTCATCCAATATTGGACAGAGAGATTGGAACAAGAGAGAAGGTAGAAACTGAACTCGTTTCGTTAAACTTTATTTCGGCAAGTATTGCCATAAAAGTCAAGACAAGAGATAATACAACATACATATATACATTTCACAATTAAATTTAAGATACAATACATACGGTTGGCAAGGAATATATGGATGTCTCCATGATTAAGCAGTACCGCATATAAAAATATAAATAACAGTTTATAAATTAATTAAAAGCCAGAACTAAAAAAATAATTAACTAATTAACTTGGATCGAAGAAACAGTGCATCATATACCTATACAAGGAAGGGAGAGAGCAGGCCACCTAGCAAAATATTACAGTTTGTGACCAAGTCGTTTTCTAATGAGGTACACATTAAATAAAAATCTACTCGTGCCAAACACCACTAATTGTGAAGTATTAGACTGAAATATGCGCTCTGCTTCTTTGTAGGATCTAACCCCCATGTATTTACAAACGGGTTTGATCCAACAATCCCTTGGTTTCTTGTATACTGGGCAAAAGAAGAGTAGATGAACAACATCTTCTTTAGCCCCTAAAGTACAGAGAGTGCACAATTCACAACCTTTTACCCCTCCCCAATTGCATGTGTATGCATTAGTCTGTAAGACCCCATACCTAAACTGTAAGTATAGTGTTTTTGCCAGTGGAGGACCGATCTCATCCAAAAATTGTTCGAAATTAGGTGTATCTTTTATGTTAAAAAAATTCAAAGTCAAAATACCAATCGATGAGCTATGCAATAGCTCTCCGTTGACATAAGACCAAAAGGTGTCCTTTACATATTTCCTGGTACATGTTGTCATATTCTGAGGAACTTCCCATAGGTGTGATAAACCTAATCTCTCATACCACTTAGATACATATTTTAACCAAGGGGTATTCATATGACCATCTATCTGAGTTAATTCAGTCAATCCACTCTTGTAATCACTCAACTCCGGGGTTACCCATAACCTAACCCAATACAGCAGTGGTCTTAATAATGCTTGATAGTCTGCTCTTTTAAGGTTAATATCAAGGAAAACAGGGACTAGAGGAGTTCTTGTCGGTATTTTAAGTAGCCTTCGTACAAAGTGGTTTTCCGTTTTTCCAAAATTATTGTTACAATAGTAGCCCCAGAGTTCAGCACCATAAAGGGCGGCCGATTGGGCCTTCGCTTTATATACTTCAAGTGCCGGTGAAATTGCTTTAGAATAACTAGCTCCGTGTACTTTTAAAATAGGCATTGAGTTTTGTTTAAGGGATAAGATGCTTTTATCCATCTGTCCTTTCCAGGACAGGTTACTATCCAACATTAACCCCAAATAATTAAAACTCCCTACCTGTTCCAGTTTTTGGTTCTCCAAGGACAAATTATTCCTGAGGGATTTCTTGGGGTTTATGGACATATACTTAGTTTTGGTAGGATTTATTTCTAGCCCCTTCCCCACACAATACTTCTGGAAAGAACCCACCAAATTTTGCAAACCTCTCGGAGTTTGAGAAATAAGGATGGTATCATCGGCAAATAATAATGCCGTAACCGGCTCACCACCTAGCTTCGGGGAGTCATGTACACAATTCCTTAAATAGCTCGGAATATCATTAACATATAATGAGAAGAGTGTAGGTGCTAACACGCAGCCTTGGCGCACACCACGGTCTACAGGTATGGCCCTTGAGGTTTCACCTTCTTTTCCCCATCTAATTTTTGCATAGTTCCCTGTGTGAAGCTTAATAAGTTCTTTAAGTAGTTCCCCAGGGACCGCCATGTTCCTTAGTGTAATCCACAACAAATTGCGCGGAACAAGATCAAAGGCAGCCCTTAGATCCACAAATGCCACATAGAGACTACCCTTCCTTATGTTTATATACTTCCAACAGATGCACATAAACCTAAACACCTGGTCAACCGTACTGATTTTTGTTCTAAAACCAGCCTGATATTTGGTTAATATTTTAGTCTCTTCAATCCAATCTACAAGCCTATTTAAAATGTGTCTGGCATATATCTTTTGAAAAATGTCTATTAAACTTATTGGGCGGTAATTACTTGGATCATAGCGATCACCTTTTTCAAAAATTGTTGTGATTTCTGCCCCTTTCCATGATTCGGGGATCGGTGTTCCTGCCACAATGGAATTACTCAGGTAATTTATGTAAGGCCCCCACACATCCACATCATATTTTAGTAGATCGCCGGGAATTTTATCAGGACCTGGGGCTTTGCCCATTTTCACAGCTAATAAAGCCTTATTAGTTTCTTCTAAACTAAAAGATAATGGGGCAATACTCATTTCTAAGTTAGTCTCATAGTCCCCGAAGGGCAAACTTTCCTTTTTGTTAGCATAGAGCTTAGTGAAGTGATCACACCAAGTATTTTCATCTAGGAAAATATCCTTTGTTGATCTACCCTGCTTATTTCCCTTAGCGATTAAATTCCAGAACATGCTCTGATCCCGTAACTTAGCTGCACTCAAGAGATCCTCCCAACGTCTTTCATCCCATACTTTTTTAGCTTGGGCCATAGTGTTTTTGTAGGCTAGTCTACTGCTTTTTATATCCAGGCAGTTCCCGGATTTTACTGCCTGGATCAATCTTGATTTTGCTATTCGACAATCTTTATTATACCATGGGTTCGCTGTCTCAAGGTGGTTCCTTATCCTATTACCATCTTTTTTATAAATTTTACTCACTAGTGGAGTTAGTGCATCTACCAGCTTAAGATGTAAATCAAGAACACCTTGTGTTCCCACTAATGCTGACTGTAGGTCTCCTACCGTTTCAGTAAATACATTGTAAATATTTATCAGCGTCTTTTCTGTTCCCAAGATATATGGCCATCTTAGAGCACGCCTGTTATTGGTTACCTCTAGCTCCGCGACCGTGGTATTTAATAGGGTCTCTTCTTCGGATCTAATAATAAATGATTGAGAGTCTAGCCATAGTTGGAGGGGGAAATGATCACTCTCCGTCCTATGGTCTATCTTGAAATCAGTTATTTGGTCCCATATATTCCGGGTAGCCATTACAAAATCTATATGTGACCTGGAATTTCCCTTAAAATAGGTTGGAGCTGCTGGTCTGTCTGATCGGAATCGACCATTACAAGCCCTTAGATCATGTACCACAGTCAACTGTAAAATCTGTAAGGCGGCTTTTGTGCTTTTAGCTGAACTTGCAGATTCTAAGGGCAAGATATCATTAGCAGCATCTTGTTCATCAAATAATTTTTCCAACCCCAAGACAGGCTCATATTTACAGTTAAAATCCCCACCAACTAACACCTTTACATTATCTCCTAATGAATCTAAAAGGGAATCCAAGAGTTCTATCACCTGTGATTCCTTGTTAGATGGGGACGGTCTATTATATATATTTATTAAATATATAGTTTCTTTCCCTCTTGTATCAATTTTAAGGCCTAGTAGGTCCAGAGAGGGGATGGATAACTGGGTGACAACTATTTCTAGAGTCACTTTAACCCAGATAACCAGCCCCCCTGAGGCTCTACCTCTAGTTGATGGAATAGCATAAGAACAGTATGTTTTATACCCCAACCTATGGGGGGTTTCTACCATCCAAGTTTCCTGTAGGAATATGATATCGTAATTCTCAATATATGAACACCATACCACATCCTCAAGGTTCCTGGCTAAGCCAGCTATATTCCAAGATATCAGTCTAATATTTATTTTCCCTTTTACACAGGATGAATCTAATACTACAGGTAAGTTGTCTTTTTCTGTAACATCTTCTAGTTCGACTAAAGGGTTTAACTCTTTGTCTTGATTATAGTCTTTACTAACATCATTAACCTCCATAGTCACTGTGAGGCACTTATCAGGTACGCCCAAACTGATTACCTCACTCAAAATAGAATAAGGGAATTTAACGCTATTTACCAATTTAGCTGTCCATGGATTTCTGGGGCTCGAAGGTACCAAAAGTTTCGGTTCTAAATATTCTATACTCTGTTTTTGTTCCCACGTCTGGGTATATACTAACATTTCTGTGATAGATTCCCCTGCTCGTGGAAGTCAATCGTTTTCATCCAAAGTACTCAGTACTGAAAATCTATTTTCAATTGGAATATAAGAATTTGTGTTTCTTCTATTAGTCAAGAGTCTATGTTTTTTAGAAAATTCTGCTGTACTGGCTAAATGTCTATAAAAATAACCCAGAGGGTGCACACCCACGTCAGACTCCTCTAACTCCAAAGAAGCTGCTCTAAGAAGAACAGTCGCAACATGTTGAGGGTGCCTAAAATTAACAATTACACAATCCCCCTTACATTTTTTCCTCGCGTTTCCGATCCATGGTACCCGTCTAGTAGACAGTATATGATCGGATAGATGTGGGGGGAAACCACCGTTTTTGTTTAACCAAGCAACTGATTTCCGTTTGAGAGAATCATGTGATTCCTCACGGAAATTCATTGCTGTTGGGACTAAGGGAGGAACATTCGAAAGGACTATGACATATGGTTCACAATCAGGTGGGAGATTAATATGATTTGGTCTGTTCGCGGGAGTAGTGTACCTCACGGTATTGGATGCAGCTGCTTTCATATGAGAGGTACTATCCACCATACATGGTGGCTCCCTAGATTCTGGTAAACATGACTTCTGTGCTACAACCAATTGTGCAGAGTTACCGGATTGAACGGGTAGCTCAGACTGTTTCATGGTCTGTTCCTTA
Organism: Pleurodeles waltl; assembly: GCF_031143425.1. Classification (NCBI taxonomy): domain Eukaryota; kingdom Metazoa; phylum Chordata; class Amphibia; order Caudata; family Salamandridae; genus Pleurodeles; species Pleurodeles waltl. The sequence continues at coordinate 1,984,459,241 of NC_090440.1, read as the reverse complement.
CACATCTTATCTAAAAGACCACCCAACCTAGATACCTCCGTAGATAACAATAAAAATTTTTCCATAAGAGGTTTAGTCATATGGTCTAATTTTTCCTCAAATAGCTTAGTGATGTGACCCAAGAGATCACAATTCACATCGTCCTTACTAATTGTAATCTCGTTATTAGCTACATTACTTCTATGACCATATTCTGTCGTTGGTTTAAGATGTGTGTTCCCCCGCTTAATTTGCGTTTTTCTGCATTTTCTAACAGCTCTCTTAGGAGGAGAGTGAGACAATGCAGACTCACTCGGGGGCTCCAATGGGTCTTGAATTGGTGGTTCTAAAACTAAGGGTAAAATGGCTGAGTTTTCCAAAGGGAAAGCTTCAATATTAAGGGGATCCACCATAATAGAACCGCTACCATTGTCTACAGAAGAAAAAAAAAAATTCTGAGGAGGACTCCTTCCCTAAGGATTTCCTTCTATCAATGTTTATCTTGCTCACCATTTTAACTAAGTAATTATCCAGGGTGGAGATATTTTTAGCCATTCTACACCACCCTCACGTATATAACAACCACTACTAGTATTGATGAAATACTCGATGGACTGTCTAGTATTTATAGCCCTGCCCTATACAGAGCTTTTATATCGTAACAAAGTATAGGGCACCTACATATATCAACAATAACACAGAACAACAAGTGTATATGACCCAGAAGGCACAGTAACTCAATTAAATGGAGCCCAAGTATACAGCTTACTAAAGCGTTATCAGATTAAATAGAAGCAATTAACAGCTTAGCGAATTGGCCTAACCCGACCCCTTCCGGCCCCCTAACGGCTACACAACGGCCCGTCCTTTGCCCGGGCTTAGCCCGGCGTGGTCCGCGCGCGGTCCCGCTCACCCAGGGGCAGGACCAGTTTAATAGCGCCTTCGGGCGCGCAAAATGCATTGGTTCCGCTTCCGGGGTGCAAGGGGACCTGGATAATGTAGTCCCGTCCTGTCCCGTCAAACGCTCCCCCCACACAGCGGTCGCGATGTCAGGTGACGGCGGAGGGGAGACGTGGAGACCAGCAGAAGGAACAGCAGTCCCGAGGGCCACAGGGGCACACAGGTATGCAGCACGAAGCGGGCGTAGGTAAATTCACAGTAAACTCTGACTTGGCCTCTTGACGTAAGTGACCAACCAAGACGTTTCCAGTTCCGTTGCTTACAGAAAGGAGAGGTGTGAAAGGAGACTTAGGGTTTTAGATAACCATACGTGAGGATGGGGGCAGTTCCAAATGAGTAAGAACGACAAGCTAATAGGCTGTAGTTTCAACCAGGCTGCGCCTTTCAAATGGGGTATTTATTAATTGTGTAAGCCAGGTTAACACCAACCCAGCTAAAGTAGTTAAATAATCTAGCAGAAGGTGAAGTGTATAAAGAACACTTTGCCGAGGGGTAACAATCTATTTGAGTATAAGTTAGGATTTTAAAGGAAAGAAAATAAGTAAAAGAATGAATAAAAAAAAAATAGATTGTCACTTATTTGTCCCGCGTGTGTTAGCTCCTGAGATGTTCCTGCTCTTGATATCCCAACAAAGGCTGAAGGCGAGTCCCAAGGTTCCCAAAAAGATGCTGCTGGCCGGGTCAGGAGGGACGATAGTTCTCAGTTTCAGTTAGTATTTCACTTTCCTTTATGATCTGGGGCCCTCAGAGGGCAGGTGAAAGGGGGGGGGGGCCCAGCCCAGCCTCTTCCGGGCAATGACGGGCAAGGACGGGCCCGCCCTTGGCCCGGGCGCCGCCCGGGCGCCGCCCGCGCGCGTCCCGCGCAGCGGGAGCGCGAGTTGAATTTAAAGGGCTCCTGCCCTTTCACAGGTGGTTTTCCCTGGCCTCCGGCTGCAAAGCGCTTCCCGCGACAGCGGGAGCGCGAGTTGAATTTAAAGGGCTCCTGCCCTTTCACAGGTGGTTTTCCCCGGCCTCCGGCTGCAAAGCGCTTCCCCTGAAACTGAACTCAAGAACAAGGGGCGGAGGAACTTGGACAACTGTCGAGCGACTATGGTGCTTGAGAGTGGTGTTGATAAACTGGTGGAGGGAGGAAAAGCGGATTTACTGTGAAAGGGTGGGGGGAGAATGGGGAGGAAGGAAGAGATGGGAGAAAGGAGGCACTCCATCTGCAGTCAAATTGAACGTGGTGGGATGCCCCACAAGTAGCCATTTACAGGAGGGGGGAAGGGGAGTCGTGTCTTCAGGAGGAGAGGGTGAAGTATTGCCCATATTAGTTCCCTATAAAGTATCATCCCAATGCTTGTAATGGAGGATGTTCCCATCGGGGTCGTGGGGCACCCCACTGCCTCAGGGGAGCGGCATCCCAGGTGGAGAGTCTCCAGCAATAAGGTTCTTGTATTGCATCAGCATCACATCTCATGCCACAGCAATGGGATGATGCCGAGTTCGTCAGGCCTCCTCCCAAGGCAATGCAAAGCTCTCTGCCTCCCCCCAGTGGGACACTGCCAATTGCCACTGTGTGTGTGTCAGGGGGGTGGGGCTCTCAAGTGTAGAGTTAGGAGATGTTTGGCCAACAAGAGGGCAAGGTTAGCAAAGCATGCCTGGACCTTGTGTTGCTTCCATCTGGAAAAAGACCCATCTCAATGGCCTCCCAAGACTGCAGTGTATTTAGACAGTGACCGTGGCTATGATGGTGTGTATCCTGCTCCAGAAGTTAGACAGGCCAGGGCAGGATAATATCTGCCACAGGAGCACAGCATCTGGGGTAGGTGAGATGTGCCACGAAGAACATTTTGCTAAGGTGGGAGGGGGTGAGTTATGCCCCATGCAGGATCATAAACAGAATGTTCTTGAAACGAGCGTTCAGGGAGAATGTTTAAGGAAATTCCAGGGCTCTAGCTCATTCAGAGTTGTGTAGTGGTTTTCCAGGTCATCCTCCCATCACTGTCTGACTTGTGTCAGGGGTGTGTCAATATGCTCTTTAATAGCCTTGTAAAGTCAGGTTATGAGGTGCCACTTGTGCCCTATGAGATAAAGAGTATGTATGATTGCATGTGTTGTTGGTCCCCTGGTTAGAGACCCCCATAGGCAGCGCATCGAGGCCAGTATGTGCCCATAAGTGGGGAAATGGCCTGGGGGGCTAGCATAGTCCTAGCATAGTGGGTCGAGCATCAGGAGTTGAGTACCTCTGAAGAGATCTCCCACCATATCATTTCCATGAGCCTGCCATTCTGTTAGTTGATCTGCTGTGAGCAGGCCATGGGGGCCGGGGAGGCCCTGCAGAGGGATATTATGGGTGTAGGGAGAGGTCTTTTTCATTAGCTGGAAGATTCTGACCAGACATTTACGAGCTATCCACCCATGCAAGGACCAGGTACTGTGTAGAATGATGGTGGGGTGGAGAAGCTGACAAAATGTATGTAGGGGGAGTGGGCCATTGTCCATGCTGGTTTCATACATGATTTTGCCTGCCAACCATCCAGTGAGGTTGGGCTGCTAGATAATAGAATTCAATGGATGGTGCCCCTAGACCCCCTTAACCAATAGGCATCTGCAGTTTCTGGAGAGCAACCTCTGTCTAATTGGTATAAATCCCAGAAGAAATGACAGAGAGAAAATACTCTGAGAAAATAATATAGCAACCGAGGAAGGATTATCATCTTGGAGAGTGCTATTTTGCCTGTAAAGGCTAGAGGGAGTCACTGCCAAAAGCGCACTTGAGATTTGAGAGCTGTGTAGGTGCATTTCAGATTGCCTTCGAATAGGCCATCTTGGGAGTGGTATAACCTGACTCCTAGGTATCAGGGTGCTGCAACTTGCCAGGTCAGTGGGGTAGTGCCTAAGCAAATCGACTGCAGTGGGGCATCACAACAAAACAGGAAGACATATGATTTCTCCCAATTCACCCAGTGGCTGCCCACCACTTCAAAGTCTTGGAAAGAGGTTGTTAAGGAGGAGGTTTGTGCATACCTGCATCCCGGATGTTTAAGACATCACCCGCATATAGGGGCACAGCATGCATAGTGTCTTCTAAGAGTATCCCCAAATTCTGCTCTTCATTCTGAGGTGGTGGGCCAGTGGTTCCATATCAATTCAAAAACAGTATAGGGGAGAGAGGGCATCCCTGCTGTGTACTGTGGCCTATTGGGAAGGGGGACAAATCAGGCATCCCACTTGTACCCTGGAGGAGGGGCTGGTAGATAGAAGTTTGGTATAAGCTAATCGGCGTGGACCTAGCCCCTATGTCTATAGAACCACAAACAGATATTCGCATGACAGGGAACTGAAGGTCTTTTCGATGTCCAGTATTAGGCATGCCACTTGTGGGTACTGCAATGAGGCCTGATCCATTACATGAAATAGGCAACAGATGTGATTGGACATATTACGCCCTGGCACAAAGCCGTTTTGGTCTGCATGGACCAAACCAGGGAGTACCTTCAAATATCGGTCTGCCAAAATCTTGCCTGGGATCTTATAATCTGTGCCTAGAATGGCTACTGGACGGTAGGAGGAAAGTCGAGGGAAGTCCCTATCTGTCTTCAAGAGAGAAACTAATAAAGATTCTTTTAAAAAAGCAAGGGGGGAGCACTCTGTAAGGGCCTCGTTATATACTTCAACCAGGCATGGGGCCATGCTGATGGCAAATTGGTCGTAATATTCTATTGGGAGCCCATATAATCCTGAGATTTTGTTATGAGCTAGATCATGTATTGCCTGTTTCACCTCCGTAATGGTAAAGAGGCCATCAAGGTACTCTGCTATGATGGAAGGCAGAGAGAGAGGATCGAGGAAGTGCATAATTGTATCCGGATGTGGGGTATGTGACAGACTATACAATTTAGAGCTAAAGGCCTGCAATATGGTCGACTGCAAGCGCAGAGTCTGGCCAGTGATTTACATGATTGGAGGGGCTTGCGTCTCCTGTCGGGTCAGTCAGGCCAATAAATGGCCTGGTTTATCTCCCAAGGAGTATAGCTGGGCCATATAATCCGCTGAGTGGAGACGTTCCACTAGAGTGGCCTGATGTTTCTTGGCATTGGACAGGGCGCCTCGAGCTGTCTCATTTGGGAGGGCGCGGTTATCTCACCAACCTGTCTCTATCCTAGACGGCCTCTGATAAATCTGTTATCAAGTTTTGAAGACAGTGTCCCCTGGTGACCACTTTAAAGGTGTCCCATTCGATTCCACTGGCTGTGGCTGTGTCATGCTTGTCTTTGAAGTATCTGTTGATGTGAGTGATTTGGGATTTGCAGAATGCCTAGTTAACTATCTAGGATATCTTCGGACAGTTTCCAAGTTGGGACTGGAGGGTGAGGGGTGCCCCAATTGAGGTCCATAATATACGCATCATGATCTGAGAGAACCTGGCCCAGATAATCGGTTTGTTTTACACGTGGGAACAGTTCTGGGGGAGCACAGGAAGCAGTCCAGACAGACGAATAGCTCATGGGGTACTGAGTAATGAGAGTAGAGGCGGAGTTGCAAGTTCTCCAGGCATGTAGAAGTGCTCACTGCTAGGTCCAACTGGAGAATTGCTGGGAGTGGTGGTGGGCTGGGTGGCGTAAGTGACGGAGGTGGGAACGGTCAAGAGTGACATCAAGGACGTTATTATAATCGCCATCTAGTATCAATGGCAGACCCACCCACTGGGCCAACACCTCCAATAAGGCGACCCAGAATGTTGCGTGTTCTGTGATGGGGCGTACATGCATCTCAATAACACATGTTCTCCCTCAAAAAGGCCCTCTGAAAAGACAAATTTGCAGTACCCATCAATGACTGTGTTCAGGACCTGAAAAGGTGTGCCTGGGCGTATCCAGAGCAACACCCCACTCGCGAATGTGGAATAGATGGTGCCAATGATAGAGCCTCTACAGTGACCGCAAACACCCATCAATGAGATGTGTCTCCTCAAGGACGTGGATATGGGCTTGTTGACATTTAAGGTAGGCATAAGTGGAATATCTGTGGCCTGCTGAGTGCATCCCCCTCACACTGAGTGTTAGAAACGGTTTAGAGCGTGAAGTGGCCATTGAGTCATGTGAGATAATGGTGGTGGGGGAAGGTGTAGTTAGGAGTTTGGCCTCCCGAGGTGTGCTGGTTACCCTGGTGTTGTGGTGTATGATAGGTAAAAACATAACAAAAGGTAACCAGTTACCATGTAACGTCAAACAGAGTCCGAAACCAGAAGTCTCATGCCCAAAGTTTGGCTCTAGCAAAAGATGGGGTGTTGGAGGAGCTCCAACCTACTGTAAGTTCACTGAGGATGGGGCCATCAGACGAGCAATCTGTGACGTGTTGAGTCTTGGCTTCTCGGAGAGCTCTGTTTTTACACAGAAGATCGAGGTGGGCTAAGGAGTGTGTGGACTGTTCTGAGGGTGAGAACAGGGCACGATCCGAGAGACTTCCTTTCATATCAAGTCATCCATTGACTGCAGAGTTACGATCTGACTGGTCTGGAGTCCCGCTTGTTGCTCCCTGCCCGATGACATGTTGCCATCACTCCCTGTATCACTCATGCTTGTGTGCTGGGAAGGTGAGCCCTGGGGCAAAGCAAAAGCTGCTTCTATTGCAGATTGTTGAGTCTGGTGCAGAGCATTGGGGGATGGGCTTCTGTGTGCACCGCTGAGGTTTTTGTGGGGTACACCCCTGCGGCCTCCACGAGGTCTGGAGCGTGACCTGGTTACTGTAATCGGTGGAGGATGCTGGCTGCCGTCAAAGTTGGTTTCAATGCAGTTCAGGCCAAAGTTGGTTCCGTAAAGAAATGTGCGACCTTCATGCATTATTTTCAGTTTTGCCGAGAACAGCAGGAAGTATTTAACAGTTGATTCCCAGAGTCTGCATTTCACTGCAAGGAATGAAGAGCTGTGCCATATGTATAGTCTGAGAATACTGTGACCCAGCAGTTTTCATATTTCAGTGGGGCAGCGTGTCTTTCTGCCTGCAGAATCACGCCCCTATCTCTGTAGTGGAGCATCATTACTACCATTGGGCGAGGAGGTGTACCGGGTTGGGGTCTGTGGGCCGGACTCAGTGTGCCCTCTCATGGAAAAGTGTTTGTTGAGAGCATGGGTTGGTGTGAAAGTCTTTACCCACTCCTTGAGGAACTCGATTATCGGTCTTGATTCTTCTGCACGTTCTGGGAGGCCCACCACACGGATGTTGTTGTAGCTGGCTCTCCCTTACGGCATCTTCAGCACAAGATTCCAGCCTCTGTACTCTCTCTAGGAGATTTAGGTGCTCTGCTCCTGTGCCTTCAACTATGGTGCCATCTCCGAGATATGGCATTCCGTGCCAGTGACCCTGGCGGCCAGTTTTTGTTGATCCTTGCGGAGAAGGCCAAATTTTACTTGGATTTCTTCTATGTGTGCCTCCACTGATGTGCGGGAGGTTTCGATACAGAGTAGGATGGCATCCAATTTCTGGATCTGGGGCTGCAGAGGCATCCCGGTCCCATGGTCATGGCCTCCCCTATTCTGGAGTTTAAGTGAGTGTGCCCTTGGGTGAGTGCCTTCCAGATTCCGGCAGGGTAGTGCTGTGTGGTTTGAGACAAACGGTGAGTCAGGAAAGTAGAACTAGTGGTTATATATGGGGTTCCACCTCCAGAGGCCCCAGCAGGGAGTCGCTCACGTTGCGATGGGCAGTATGGATCTAGAGTCTTCCAGTCGTCAGCTGATTACGTCCAAGTCCATTCTCACCCTCGTGGGGGAAAAGATGTTCAGGAGGTCTCCTGTGTAGGACCTTGGCAGTTGAGTGGCTGAAGGAGGGTGGGTGTCAGGGTGACCTACTGCTCTCTCCTGTCATGTCCTAACATCAGTGTGATCCTCTATGAGCTCCAGTGCTGGCTTCCCCGCCTGTGCCTGAGATCTGCAGTCACACACCCCCTTTGCTGCGATTCTCTCACTGTTCTCATCTGCCTAAACTGGAGGGTGAGGGGTTCCCCAAATGAGGTCCATAATATACGCATCATGATCTGAGAAAACCTGGCCCAGATAATCGGTTTGTTTTACACGTGGGAACAGGTCTGTTCCCTTCTCGGTGTCTCCTGATGGACAGGTTTGTTCATGAATGGGAATTGGGTAATGGTGACTGTGTGGTAGTGTGGGTCACCGGGGAGGTACACCTCATTCTGCCACGGGTGTGGAATTGACTCCATTGAGGATCCTCAGGGCTCTGCCCTATGAGCCCTGGGGGGGTCACCAGGTTCGATCAATGTGGTGATGGACAAGTCAGGGGGCCACTGGTGGTGATCTTACTGGACCAAGCTTGGCTTATTGCCGAAGGTAGTGTGTCATATCTCTAGTTGGATCCAGCAGCCCTCTGTTTCCCTCTCCTGTCCTGGGCACAAAGGGCCATGTGCCAACTGCACACCGGATAGTGTTGGCCCTTTGAGAAGCCCTGCCCACGGCACCACCCAACACCACACTATGTAAGGAGGTCTCCCCTGTTATGGGGGTCGTTCTAGTTCAGTGAGGTAACTGGGGGCCTAAACTCGCCACTCTAGGCCTGGTGGGCAGGCTGCCTTATGTAGTCCCAGGCAGCAGGGGAACCATTTGAAGGTGGAAGGGGCAGAGGCCACAGTCTCTGTGATTTGGCACAGGAGGCATGGCCCGTGTAGTCCTAGGCGGCCGGGTATCACCTCTAGAGAAGGGAAGGGTGAGATACACAGCCCTTGATCTCCCCGTTCAGATGCGAGGGGCCTGCTCATGCCTCTGCAGTTAGAACGTGCCCTCCTTTCAGCCTGCTCGCCAGTCCATGCAAGCTGCAGCGTGGATGGGGGAGGGTCCTAGACCGCCACGTTAATGCTGGTGCGCCGGAGGAATGTTGCCGCTCGGCTGAAGAGGGTCACCGAAAGCCGCAGGGTGGGCAATATCTCATTGCCATCTACTGTGTCCCACTGCCATGCACCATACCCATCAAACAGTTCAAGCACTGCTCAGACAGAGCAGTGGGCACACATGTCTCCAGTAGGCCGGGATGCCTTGGCTGGCCAATACTCTGCTCCCGGTTTAGCACAGAGTCTTGCACTGATCCTCCTTCCATCAGCACAGGGAGGTGGTGCCGGAGAGTAGCAAACGATACTCCAAACCACAGGTAGCAGGCAGGATTTAAGCAGATTGTGGCGTCCGGGCCTCGGAGCAGTTTTAATGTATGTCCGTCAACTTTGGCTCCTTGGCCATGCCCCCGCTGTCTCTGTGGCCCCATAACTATCCACTGGGGCGCTTAAATGATCAGACTACCCACCAAAGGTATGAACAGCAACTTGTGAGTCCACTATAACTGGAAAATTGGCAAATGCAAGAAAATGGTGATCTCAAGAGCAAAGGAAAGAAGCATATCATTTAAAAGTCAGTAGCTATTGATGCACCCAGATATATAACGGCAAAGATAAATAATAAGGTGGGTGTTGCATAGCAAAATGGTACGACAGAAGAAGACAGCCAAAATCTGGTTGCCAGACCAAAAATATTGATGCATAACTGCAAAGTTGATGTGTTCACAAGGGAGCTCTTGGACACTGTTTGGAAAAGGAAGATAATCTGACGAGGCTCCTATACTTTTACCTGTTATTAATTAAGCAGTGAACATGATTGTTAAATTGGTTGGATTTGCATTAAATGGTTCTAGAGGAGAAGACCGGTGAATTGGTTACCCTGGTGTATACTATTTTACATATTTTCCATCATATCATGAACTGATTATCTTTATTGGCCCCTAATTTCTCTCCCTCCTGTTCCCAGATTGGCTCCTCATGACAGGTACAAGGAGGGCCACAAGAAGGAATTTATTAAGTAGGGAAAAAGATTGCTTCAATCAAAGGGGTAGAGACAATCAGACTACTTAACTTTGAATATTCTGGTGTGTGTGTATATGAATACTTTCAACAAAAAGATCAGAAAAACTAATAGTTACTTTAAAACTGGCAATGTTAAATAGCGATATTTAGGGAGAGATGTGGACACGAGTAGTCGGAAAAAATGTGACTTGTTGCATCTCGAAGACAATTTATAAGACTGGATACATGGAAGGCTATTTTCAATGATGCTTTTCTCATCATAAATTTAGAGGTAAACTTTACTATTGTGTTTGATGCTCGGATGCTTTTTCCAATTGTTTTTTGTTGGAGGAATGTTTATCCACCTTCTCCAGATTCCCAGTGTCAGTCATTCAAATACATGTTGAGATTGTCCTCACCAAAACGTGGTGTTAATGTTTGCCACAATTAAGCTACAGTCTTCTTTTCTTCTAATACTAGCGCTGTGACTGACGAGTTTAGGAAGATTTTCAATTATTCTAAAATCACTGTACTATGATGTAAGTTAATATTTAAATCATCTCATCGAAGAATTATGCTTACTCTATTATGCGCTGTTAACAGAAACATTAAATAGAATCAATGTTTAATCCATTCAAAATGCTACGTGTTCAGTTCTGTTTTCAGTGTTTAGTAGGTAAAAACCTTTAAAATTATGATAAATAAAACCGAGCACTGATTCTATGAATCAAAACTTTAAAATGCATTATTCACAGTGCTATCCATAGTGAAGAAACTTAAAAGTAAACGTCTCTAGACAAAAATAAATGTAATAGAGCTATAAAAGAAAGATGCTCTATTTCTACAGCTAGCAGTGATGATACTTTTTGAGTGGAAGAAATCAGACTGGACACACACAAAACCTATTGTTGTCACCTTGTGACATAATTTAAGTAGCAGAGGATACGGTTCCCATTCTCTTAAACAGAAACATATGTGTTAATAGCTACTTTCTTTCACATCAAGCACAGCGACTAATGGTTACTTCATTTTGACAACAGAAACTACAAATGAAGGAGATAGAGTTAAACTATTTCCATCGCCTTGTGAGTTCCTGAATCGGAAACAACACACGTCTAAATCCTCATGAACTTAGTCTTGTCTTTCGATTCAGATGGTTGACCAAGAATGTCTATTGAGAAAAGCTGAATGGGTGTTTATAGTGTATCAAGAGATATGGTTGTAGCAAGCACCTACAGAGTCCGATTCGCAAAAGTACTTATGTATATGGGAAGTACTACTATAGGAGAATTTGTTTACCTATGCTTACACGCCTTTGTGAATCAGTGCACAGTGGCCACAGTCCTTTATATTTGTACTAATTGAGTATGAATAGTCTCCGAATACTCCAATTTTATTTCATGTTTAGCTGTTTTGGGACCAATTCACAAACTTACATAGTGAAGTATGTGAAAGAGTGCTACATCGGCTGTAGACCTTTTGGAGTAGACCTCAAAGTGTTTGAGGAAAGAAACATTACATTACTAATTCCTACTTCAACTTATCCTGAAGTCAGATATGTTTTTGTAAGAAAAACAATTCCCTGCGTCTATTCTTATCCAGACTTGGGTATCTATTTGTAATTCTTCAAACATTACAGAAGACAGCAATATGTGTTTCAATATTTCAATTTCCTCCAAATATTGCCCAAATCTAACTTCTCAACTGCTGCCTTTTAACCTGGTAAGCAAACATTAATTTATTTAGTAATATTATTGTAGTGCAGGGATGTGTTCGACAGCACAGTGAAAAAACAGTGTTGTTCGTAGGAGTACAGACCTATCTTACACCAATTGTGTTCACTAAATATACCTGATGTCTTTAATTTGGTCTAAAGGAGTGAACAAAAGCAATCTAGAATATATGTTTTGCTATGAGTCCAAAAAAGCAGAGATTATGTATATTGTTGGTATGACAAACCGAATTTGTGTGCAAAGTTGTAATAAGTTGCTTTGTGTGAGGTATGTTGCCGCATTCTAGAAATGATTCCTTTATACAGTAAGGGCTATACCAAAAGTCTACACCTAATTTAAAACAAGCATTTTCAAGGCAATAGGTCTCGCATTTCCCCAAATTAGAGCTAATGGTTTTGTAAATGCATCACTGGACTTTTCTTGCCACATAAATTGGTCAACTCTGCTGCATAATTTTGTCATCTCTACCACATAATTCCAGTGGCCCTGCATATAACTAAAGCACTTCCATTTACCTTTAGCAGAGGCAAAAAACATAGCTGCAGCCCACTTGCCCCTGCCTGTCTTCTGACACTCAAACCAGTACAGACTGTACATTTTTTTAATCTACTGGGGGGATCTAATCAGAGCAATCCCATTTTACAGTGTAAGGCAGAATAATGCAAACTAGACAATCCGTCTGCAATCTCAGATGTTGCTAAGTAATCATAATAATCTCTTGGCATGTAAGGCATGCTAGAGTAACCAAAGTAATCTCAATCTATAATGAAATACAGGGATAAAGTAATCACAGTAACCTTCTTTATTCTCATGCGGTGATCTCCAGGGAGTAAATTGCTTCAGCTTTGTAATACAAAGAAATGTAATATGGGCAATTACTTACTGTAATCTGAAATGTAGTAAAGTAATCCCTTGAAAAAAATATGATAGACTAAATTATCTGTGATTTAATAAAGGGTTAATGCGAGTAAGATTCCCTGAACTAGTATAGGGCAACAACAGCAACCTAAGAAGGCCTCCAACGCAACTTAAACATCCTAACAAAAGACTGATGCATAATTAATTCATGTAAAACACAGACAATGCCTTTCAGATCATCTCACCCTGCCATTTTAGATTGTAATCTCCACAGTGTGCTCACCATCAACGTCTCACAAGCAAGCATGTGCTTGTGAGCGCGGATAAAATTGTAGTATTGTGGGATTTTTATTCATTCTCAGCATACCACGCTACACAATCCAGGGATGGGAACTTTAATCCTGTCCGTTTCCCAAAACCTCACTATGCGGGGCAGGTGTAGGTATGATTTTGAAGTTGTAGACCAGCCTCTTTGCCAGCATGCCTCAGTGCAGAAGCCAGTAACTCATCCATTCCAGTTCTCATGTACCCCAATACGTGCAGTGCTATGTTAGTAGCAACATAATCACGACTACAAACAGAAAAATAAAATATATAAGACTGGGTGACAAAAACTGCCCGTCTAGTTTGCATCTCTTTGGAAAAACTAGGATTAACGCTTGTGTGGATGTCGTCCTCGTCCCTGCCCTCATCCTTACTTGAAGTGTTTGTGTGTGTGCATGCTGGTAAACAGACACCATTGATACACCGTGGAGGTTTATTCATGCCCATTATTTACAATAATGCACCGTGAACAAGGCCTAAAAGTTGTCTTTTGGCGGTGTCTGTTGACTTCCCTCTGTACCCACTGGCAGGGAGGCTCATTGGTGCATTGTGGGACTTGACACCCACGGTCCATTGTCTCCCGGCATGCCCTGGGATCGCCCCCTGTACTCACAGTGGCACAAACAGGTGCTAGTGTTGCGTTTACTTCAAGAAGCAGCTTCTACTATGACACTTCCGTCCTGCCACGCCACTCCCGGCTTGGGATTGCTGACCTACTCTTGGGAGTACATCAGAACAGACTGGAATAAGTTTATAAACTCAAAAGACATACACACGGAGACGAAAACAGACATACACGTATACAAACACCGTCATGCTCACAGACACAAAGTTGGAAATGCTCAACTGCAAAACCTCTGCGCGAGTTCTCAGTGCATGAAACTTTAAAGCGCCATGGAGCATGACGCGAAGGGGAGATGGGGTTTCCGCTTGAAACTGCCATGGCTGTGTGATGCGAAGAGGAGAGACTAAAGAAAAAAGTAGTTTGTCGGCACTAAAGTATATGGTGTTCGTGCAATAAGCCAAGTAAGAGGGCCAGTCTGCAAGGCAGTAACAAACCAGGCTCAAAATGGGACAAATGTGAGGCATTTACCAAAAGCATCAAGGGATTTTTGAAAGCCCAGGAAAGAATGTAAGTGATCGGCATGGTTAAAGCCCACAGATAGATAACAGAGTGAATTGGGCTAGACCCACAATGACTTGGAATTGCTATTCAGACTGCTAATCTGCTCTTAAGTATCCTTAATGGTGACCAGTGTTCTCAAAAATATGTCATGCAGAACATATTATGTACAGATTGCTAATATGTTGGATTGATATGTAATTTTCTGTGTGCATTTCATTGTTGTCACCTTCATTCACTCATTACCACTTTTAGGTCTTGACTACAGTCAGTTTTAGATGTCTGTTAGCAGACCTATTGCTTCCAATACATGTCATATACTTAAAGTGAACTTTGAGTCAGCCTCTCACTCGAGACTGCATGGATTTGTTGTCTATCTGTGGGGGTCTCCTATTGGTTCAATGGCTTTCCACCCTATCCTTGTGTTTATTTTGAACAGGTGTATTTCAGTCTCACGGTGCTCTGACTGGATGAGTTGTATCTTTCCACTACTGTCTTGAGGGGACCAGGTTTATTCTTTATATATCAGCACTCCATGGGTGCACGTATGTTTCCCTATAACCGCTGATTCTTTTCTTTTTTATTTCTTTTTTTATAGGCCACTTTGTGCTTTGTTCTTACTCCCTTGCACCCTTTTCCCACACTCTACATTATTTGAGTTGTTTTTTTCTTCTACTGAGAGATGCCGGGCTGGACATACCCAAATGTGCACTCAGGCACACTTTTTTCATTTTTTTAAATGTAAAATTATTAATCATTCTAACATGGGCGTACATCGTGTTATAATAGTAAATTAAAACGGCTGTTGTGTGTTATGATGCCCGTAGCATGATTTGTGTGTATTTTACACATGCGCCATATTGCACATGCATTACGAAGCATGTGTATGCATCGGTGGTTGTCTTGGAATAGGTCTTTATTAACAGAAACCCATTGCAAGATTGTAGACTAGGTTCAAATGAATGTTGACACGTGTTTGCATGCAAATAGCAAAAAACATTGGCAAAGCGTTTTAGAGCTGAGACCTATTGCCTTTAAGAATGCTTGTTACCTTTATCGTTACAAAGGTAACCTGATATATTTAACTTTGCTACGTTTTGTATTGCTACTTATTTTTTTAATTGGTTCATTAATATAGCAACGAAAGCCTTAGCACTACAGATACTAAGTTATGTATCCACTCGGCGTAAATTACCTTGTATATTTTTATTTGCCACTTTTAACCTAGAAGTAAACCATCTACCTCTTGCTGCATACAGTTTAAACCCTTAATTCCTTAATGTGGTTAGGGTGTTCTGTGGAAGAAGTTAGTGAATCAATCGTGAGTTTAAAGATAAAAAGTTGTGGAAAATTACCATTTTCGATCTGCAGAATAACACAAATTCTTCAAATAGAAAGTGTAAATGAGACCAGAAGAACGTCCAGGAGATCTATGCATGAAAATTGATGAAATGTCAGAATAATGATGACCTTGTAAGAAGGCACGTGTGCACCGTCCATGACTGACACATCATTTCACTGCGGTTCTACTAAAGGTCAGTCTGCCACAGGCTATTCATTGGATGATTGCTGGGTGTTTATTTATTTGTGAATAATTCATTTGATACTCATGCCTTTTTCACTGAGTTGTAGAAAAATAATTTACATCAAGGATCAGCCAGAGCTTGTGGATGACAATGATGTATGTACAATGTTAGTCAATGTAAAGTCCAAGTACCTCATCTAGTGAGCTCTCAAGTACTTGTTGCCTCTTTACCTATCTTATCAGCAGGTAAACATCAGTCATCTTAATTTTGAAACTTCCTTCCCCACTTTCAATGACACTAATTCTCAGTATCACCATAGTGGCAGGGTTTGCTTCAAAAACTCATAATACATTTTATGTATGTTGAAGTCCATACTGCTTAGCCTAGCATTCTTGATTAAACATAGCATGCATTATTGCCATCTAGTCACAGTGAATGTGTCCCTCCTCAAGAGGTCCTTGTCATGTGCATGACCCTCAGTTGGGTAAACCCTACAATATTTCATCTTAGACAATATTATGCAACTAAGGCCTTTGACCTTATTGGGTTTATGGGACGGGCAGGAGTGTTCGCGCTGAGCCGTTGATAACCTTTATTTTTAGATGTGATTTGTGAGAATGAAAGGACACAGTAGATACCTGCCCATTCTCACAGATGACACAAAAATAACTTGGCAAATTATTTGCCAGATATGCCCTACAACATGATTAATTTATAATTGTTGGGGGGGTGGGAGGAGATGCAAACATGCTGTGTACGAGAGAGGTGATCCTAGAAAAACAATGGTACTTGGTAGGGCTCGCTGCGGAGCATTCTTTTCATTACACATTCTCCCAGATATGTGTATTGCTTTCAGGTGGCACCTGAAAGCACTCACACATTAATTTCTACTTACAAAGGGAATACCTGCTTTGGGTCACAAGGTACCTAGCTCTGAATTCAAACTGGCATTGCTGGGAAATACAGACTCTTTCGAAGAAGTACACAACACAACACTAGAATCATACACAATAATTGGACAGCATCAACCAAAGTTATTGCTAATTAAGCTGCAAATATTGCTTCCTACATCTCTCAAAGCAGTCATAGGGTAGAAGAACACATTGAGGATCCACTTTGATTTACACATATAATAAAATTAAATGACTGGACTTGTTGGGTTGTAGCTCCATTTAGCTCTTAATATTTTTTATCAGAAATGTCTATGCTTCCATAAAATATGTTCCACGATTGTCATATTGCATCTGAGAATCTCAGAGTCCTGAGAAATCACAGCCTGTGATATTTGAATTTCATGTGTGTTTGGAAAAATTTTGCTCTGTTTGGTGCGAAACTCATATTGTTAAATTAACACTTCCTACAGTGTCCAGAGAACCACTCGCTGTTTTCTTTGGCATGCATGGTTAGTGCTGCTATTCTTAAGTAACATTATCCATGCTTTAACGTGGCACAATATCAGTGCGTTGGCACGGAATCTTCCCTATTTCACTCTACCAGATTTGCTCAATACTTTCAACGTTCTGAATTTGTGTGTGAGCAGTTCATTGTGCAGTTTTTGTTTTCCTATGCATTCTGGTCCTTGTAGTCCTAAATTTATAATTTGCAGAACAGGAATACAAGTACAAGAATGAACAGGCAAAGAAGCATTGTCAAAGTTAATTGATCAGGTGTTTGTTGCCAGCTTTCTGGCTGTGCCAATGCCTGTTTTGTTTGTTCATTATAAACCTTTATTCCTTGGAGAGCTGGTGGGACCTTTCTAACATAAGTTAAAAAAACACAAATCCCGAAATATATCTTTTTAGGTTTAAAACGCACATATTGAGATAGCAGCTTCTTTCCTAAAGGGAACTACTTTATGTGTGGATGTTCTACTTGAGACAGAAACAGAATGTCATCAGAGTTAGCCATGGCTAAAATGGGAGATATATATATATATATATATATATATCAATATATATATATCAGAGATATATCAAACTTGTCTTTACTAACACCACACCTAAAAAGATGTAATAGACCTACTCATACACGGAATCTTAAAACTTGAGAGTTCTTGTTGATGCAATAAATGAGACTCATGGAGGAAGGTGTGAGTACAATTCTAAACAAATGAATACATCTTCAGCTGGAAATTTACACCCCAGGTTGGGTATCGCATTCCAATTTTCGGTGGTCACATAAGTTTCCCAAGTTACACCTGGAAACCTGCAATAGTTACAGGTTTCCAGTTGTTCTTATTGAAATCTTTGTAAATTGCTAACTGCAAAAATGTGGATGCCTTTCTGCGTGCTCAACTCTGCATGGTGCACAGCGGTCTTTAGTGATATGCAATCACACCTTGCTACAGAATTTATTTCGCTTTTTTCCTCCAGTAGGATAATAATTTTCTCGTGGAGAATTCTATTCTCATGTGGCCCAATAATTTTGGGAATTCCATCACTGCAAAGGAATTTAACTCTGCCATTGAGTTAATGTCTGCCTTTTTCTATGATGGGAAGGCATTGGGGAGGTGTTTCTGAATCCCCCAATTATTCACAGTTACAGGCCTCTATGTACCTTGTGCAACCACTCCGTCACTGTTCCTAGCTTTACTAGCATGACAATCTACTTGAGAGTAAATTAATTTACAAGCGCACAACTGACTTTTCTGAACTAAAAAAATGTTTTTCATTATTTTCACGTCTAAATAGGACTTGCTTACAAAGATGGGTTGAGGTTTTGCCGTCAGGCTCCCTTTCATTGATTTTTGGTGATAAAGGTGCGGGGTCAGTTTGCATCGGAACATATTTTAAGATGACAGTGCAGAAATCTTTTAGGGAAAAGAGCGATACAGGTTGTTTCAATACAATTTTCACAAGACCTGGCAGCAGTGCTCCAAACAACGCACAGAAAACACCGCAAATTAAACGGAACAGTAAAGTAAGTCGCAATCTGAGGCGATCCAATGAAAGCAAAACAGATAGTGCAACCGGGGGCTACTCCATTAGCAAGGCAGCAGCTGCAAAGACGCAGTACTGAGAGCTCGGCTTAGCTAATGACCAACAACCTCCACCTCCCTAAAGTGCAGCATTAATCACACTCAGGAGGACAGTCATTTGGAGAGGACGACGAAGACCAGCGTGGCGCTGCCTCATCTACTGTGGCCAAAACCCGCGAGCAGCTGTGCTCGAAAATCAGCCAGTCCCAGCCTTAATGGCTCCTGCGTCACCGCCCTGGGTGACGTCCAGTGACGTGTTGGCGACGTCCAGTGACGTGTGACGACAGCGCTGCCCGAGTGACCTGGCCAAGGTAAATCCACTAAAGTCCAGAAGAACGGTGTTTGGCACCCTTCCTACGCATGCAGGTCTCTGGAAGTAACAAGCACTGGGTGTGCCAGTCTGTTTAGTCATGTTATACTTCAGCGTCGACACCGTTCAGCATGGATACAAGTTAGTGGCATAAAGGAGAGTGTTGTAGTGTGGGTTGGAGTGGCATAGAGGGAGATGTGCAGACTGTGGGAGGAGTCTCTGTTTTGCTTACAATAAGAAGAATGACACTCAATTTTTGGAGGGCCCTTTCTGTTGTCAGACTTCCATCAAACAGGGATAGTGATGTTTGTAAACAATGGCAGATTTCTGAATTAATATCAATATGTAACATATAAATACAAAGTTTATATAACTTAGAGCGCCTCCATTTTTTATTTCAACTATAACAATTCACTCACATTACACACAATGTATGGTGTGGTAATAACATTGTGAGAGCAATACCAAGTATCTATTTACCTGATCAGGTAAGATATTCATACTATGCTTATCTCATAATCAGCCATAAAATATCTCTTAAATAATGAGCTAGTTTAGGTTTTAAAGTCTCGCTGGGCAGAATCAACACCTGCAGACACCATAACGCTCGTTTGCCTCTTAAGTTAAAACAGACAAGAGCTGCAACACACATAACTTCATCCAAATGTTGGACTTTTGTCTAATATTTGACTCCAAAACGAGAGACTTTTTCTGTGCGGAAACAGCCGAATGGAGCCAGTATTGCCTTGCTAGATAACACAGCAGCAAGAGCATCGGACTAGCACATGGAGATAAGTGGGATTATGCAAGAAATTGCTTTGACGAAACAGTTCATCACAACACTTGATAAAGGCCAAACTAAATGCATGAAGATTTTTGGTGAATTGGAGCCCAAATAAAGCAATTATTTTTGGAGGATTACCAGTGCAGAGGGCAGTTTTTTAAGGCTGCAAGGATGAGGGGGGACTGGATCAAAAAGAGCACAGGATGAGAGAGCTGAAAATATCCAATTGGTATGAGGATTTGAAGGGCAGAAAAAGGAAGAAAATTGTTCAATTTATTTGGCGGTCCAGAGAAAACTTGGGGGGTAACCAAAACTTAAATGGGACACTGGATACTGGTGTTTCTTATATCACAATCCAAATCAATTAAATCTGCCCTCGATCAACCAATATGACAAATTCTCACATCATGCAAAATAAAGATAGGAGTAAGCGGGCTTACTATCTGTAAATCATTTATAACCATCCATCTCCTTTAAAACTAGGAGTGATGGCCATTCAAGAGTATATATTCAGTGGCACCAAGACAGGAACAATGACAAATCTAGGTCACAAAGAATCACCTGACCAGAAACTGAGAGTGAAAGGAAGAACCTGAGAAAGGTGAAAGGAGGAAATATCGGCTTGTACCTACTCCTCACTTGCACAATTTATTTCAACAACCTAGTTCTATAAATTCAGTAACATCGTAGAAATAAAAGACATTAATTTGAGATTCCTAGAGAGATATGTGGTCAAGAACAATCTTTTGTACCTAAATTTAAATGACCCCCATATCCTTCAGAAGATTTATGATGAGGTGCAGAGCTTGAGTTTTAAGTCACTGCTTTTTATATTCATTCATCATACACTGACTTCTCAAATTAGCGATGACCTAGCATCATAGAACTTTTATTGTGGCGGCTGCGAGCAGCTTTCTGTGGTTGGCAATGCAAGATCCCATTGCAAATAAAACACAATAGTTGCTCTCCTTTCTGTCAACAATAGGACTTGGCTTTTTCTCCAGTACCTTTGTCACTGAGTTTTCATATTGAACTTAATACCAGTAGTTCTTAAATGTATTGTTCCCTATTACCCCAACACACCAATAGAAAAATAAATCTTACTACTGCACTGTTAACAGCACCATAGCGTTCAAGCATGCATGCAACATATCATTTTACTGTGTAGTGGCTGTGCAGTACGGCTTTTTTCCCAAATTTTTTTTTGAAGTTGATGGAATTAGTATTTGAAATTGTATGTCTGTGGGTAATGATCGCTGATTGTATAGCCATATATTTTTAAGTCAGCGTGCAGCGGAGCACTGCACATTATAGGGGATGTTGGGAAGCAAAGGTCATGTGCATCAAGCAGGGATTTGCATCACTGAATTGCATAATTACATTGCGTTTCCATTTATGTATAATTCCATTTTCCATAGTGACATTTTTATACACATAAGCTGTATCACATAATGTGAGCACTGGAATTACTAACTTAAAGCTGGTCTCCGCCATATTTTTGGGTTTCTTATATAGCTGAGGTGGAGCAGTGGTATTTCACCACCTTGAACATTGGGAAATGGTTATTTGGCAATAGAATTGTGAGCTGCTTATGATAGGTAACATAGCAGCATTTTTGGCATCTCTACTGCTTAATTTGTGAAAGAAAGAGTGCTGGTGCAAAAGCTCTGCTCAGAATCCTGTGTCTAGCATTGTTAAATGTGAGCACCCCAAACGCCAAGGTTGTACAGACTTCAATTCACTTCATGCCTCTTTAATCCACTACCAGGCGACCCTTCCCCGTTTTCTCACTTTTGGAGATTCCTGCTTTCTCCCTTTCTCTCCCCATTGTATTTTTTCTCTCTTGTTCTTCCAATCAGGAAAAAAAAAGTCCCAGTCCTCAAAAAGAGTTCTGGTGGCTCCCACTGGCTCAAATTAAGCACTGAACATCTCTAAGATAATTACAAAGCACAACACAACATAACACAAAGCAAACATAACACTACAACTAAAACAACAGTGCACTACCCAAAAAATCTGTCAAAATAAAATGCAACGTAATAACTACAGTAATAACTACAGTAAAACACAACGCAACAGTTCAGCACAAAAACACAATACACCTCTGCAACAAAATGAAATGCACATCCACAACTCTGCTTTCTTAATATGTGATAAAATGTTTGCACCAAGCAGTTCCTTACCTACCACTAAGGACACGCAATAGAGCCAGTCATAACTATTTTGCTATACAGCCCAAAGACATAAATGGTTTTCCCCAGAATCAAATAATTGGCAGTTAAGTAGAGACGCCGGGATTCGAACATTACTTTCCAAAGTCAGCAGCTTAACCCGGAGACCAAATTTCCCCTCTTTTATGGACACAGATAAAATAACACAAACGTTACTTGATAATGAGTGCTAAGATGCCACCGTGGATCACTGTGTAGAATGGACAGGTCCGTAAATCTAAAAAGCTGGCATGAAAATCAAGTTAAATATTGGGGCACGGGGGGAAATCTCGAGATACTGGCACTAGCTATACATTCTTACGCCACTCTCTGGGTGGCAGATAAAAAACAGACTGACACTACACTCATTTAGGGCCCTTCGTAGGTGGCAGAAATAATTTTATTGCCAAATGCACGGCCATTCGAGGACGCTTTCAATTCAAAAACTGCACACTTTGGTGATTTACAATATGCCATGCTAAGGATCTGCCTAATTGACTGGATAAGGTAGAAGGCGCAGGGCTGACTTGGCAAAGTGCTCTGGGTACAAGACCAACGGAGCGAATCACCATTGGAAATGCATTTCCTGACCTGAAAATTGGATAATAGATCACACCTCCAGTTCCAGCGTTCCTGTAATGGATCATATTCCAATAGCGCTGAGCATTTGTTACGTGTCACATTACCCAGCGTGTCACATTCTGTATTAGAGCACTATGGGCCTGATTACAACTTTGGAGGAGGTGTTAATCCGTGCCAAAAGTGACGGTAAAGTGACTGATTTACCACCAGCCGTATTACGAGTCCATTATATCCTATGGAACTCGTAATACGGCTGGTGGTATATCCGTCACATTTGGGACGGATTAACACCTCCTCCAAAGTTGTAATCAGGCCCTATGTGTCATGTAAAACACAGCATAGACCAGGAGATATGTGGGATTCATCGGGGCACTTTCATATTTATTCTCTAAATGACATGATCCAAAAGAGCTAATCCTTAGCATTTTATAAAGTCCACGTTGTATTATATAATATCAGACGATTTACTGAAACACATTCCTTATTTGATCCCATCCTTTTAAGATCTTTCATGGGTTTCCCTTCTACAGTCCCATGTTTTAAGTGCAATAGTTTGCACTACATTGCCTTCTTAATTAAAACTTATAGAGTGCTTTAATATCCAGACATGGGTGTCCTGCCACTGAGCTACTCTACTCAAGAAAAAAAGACGGGAGAATAAAAAGAGACCCAATCCAGAAAACCACTACCACTAGGTTTGTTAGAACAACTAAGTTTTATGCTTTTTGAGGATGCAAAATACTCCTGTGAGACCTGCAAGGACTTGTGCTCTGATTGGCTGGCTGCAACATGAAGAAAAACACTGTGAGTGCCATTTAAGACACAGGGACTGTCCCCATGCGCTGAAAAGTTTTACAAAATAAGGTATAAGGGGGACAGGTAGTGGTACTACCTCGTGGCCAATTTTTTTAAAAAAATATTTTTGGGGTCTCCACGATCTTGTGGAAGCCAGCGCAGCTCCCTGGACTCCTGCAGGAATCCCACAGGAATGCAGGGGCTGTGCTGCCTCCAGCGAGAGACTTGCAGGATCAGATTTTTTTTGTTAAAAAAATTAGACCAGGCTTGAGTGTCTGTGGTATGTTGCTGCAAACAGTTTAAAGCTGTGCATGGGGGGGAGGTGTTGGGCACAGGGCCTACCCACAGGCCAGGCCCTGCGAGCAATCCCCCTGCTGAACACAAAAGAAGGCCGTGTGATGCAGGGAGTTGGCTGTCTCCAGATGTTTGGGCATAGGGTTTGGTCACAGGCCGGGCTCTGCAACCAAACCCATGGTGCGCACGACCAAAAGCTGTGCTCTGCTGTGGGTTGGTTGGTAGTGAAGAGTTGGCCTTACGTATGATAATTAAATACTACTTTACATTTTTTTAAAACACCCTAGAAATTCACTGAAAAAAACAAAGGTTAAAATGACGTTATAGTTAGGTATGATAAGAATACTTTACTTTGCATTAAAAAAAAACCTCAGTAATTCACTGAAAAACCCAAAAGCTAAAGTGATGTTTTACTTATTTGAAAATGTAATTTGTAAAGTAACATTTTAAATTAAAAAGCACACTGAAATTCAACAGTTATAGTTATTTTAAAAAACTGTAACTTGTACCCGCACCATGCACTGTTTATGGCTTTGGATATTCTCATGACGAGTTCTGTGACATCACTCATGACATGTTCTGTGACATCATTGATAACATTACTGATGACAACTGCAATTACATCTTTGATGACAACACTGTACACGGCAGGGGTGCAAGTTACAGTTAATTAAAATATATCTATCGAATTTCAGTGTTTGTTTTGTTTAAAACTTTACATTTAAACTGACATTTTCACCTAACTGTAATGTCACTTTAACCTTTGTTTTTTCAGTCAATATATATACAAACATATATTTATATTTATGTGTGTGTTTAGAGTTACGGTTAGGAAGACTTTTTTATTTTTATTTTTTGCAAATTTGGTTTCAGCGTGGCAAGTTTCGTGTAGATCACTGTGGTTCTTAGAGCTTCTTTTTGGGGCCGTGCTTTTTCTGCTTCCCGAATGTCACAATATTCCTGATCATAACTGCTCAAGTTAAAGGCACATTCAGAGATGTCTGCAGGCAGCTGACAGGCAGTGTCAATCTAGCAGGAGAATATTTTCGCCTAGGACTGTAGCCACTCCAAGCTTCCCTGTGCTATGAAAGCGCCGTCTCTGGCGAGACAGGTCGCCTGTCATGTTATCTCTGACAGTGAGACTATTAAACCCTGTACCCGGCTGAGGTTAGAAGTCTATTTATTGCACAGATGTACCTTCAACCATCTTTCATTACCGTTTTCTACAACATTGATTATTGATTATAGCTCTGTCGAAACACTTCAACCAAAAGTTTCTACACTTGTAATAATTTAACCACTATCATAAAATGAATTATAGTCCCTGAGCAGGATTGCTGCTACACCACATACGGCCTCTAGAGAGTGCCAGATATCAGAAAACGTTCTCAAAATGGCATTGTTGCTAGAGGAAACTATCACTCTAACTGCAAATATCATGTTTCATGGGGCTTGGAAAACCCTTCCACCGGAACGGCCCCTGTGTAATCTTAGGAACCTTTGCAGCAGATAAAACATTTTAAAGCATAACAGCAGCAGCATATTTCACTACCGCACCACAGGCCGAGTGTTGCTTGCTTTTAAAGTCAAGGGTGAGGTGTCCCGTTGACAAACGCCGATTAAATAACAGATGATCATCACGATCTGCAGAGGGGCATCGATTACACAACAGAATCCTCAATAAAAGTGCAGCAAAACATAAAACTTTCAAGCAGTGTTTATTTTGTAAATAAACCGTGCCGGTGCCCAAAGCTCTCATTTGAAACATGCAGCTGCTGCATTTAAATGTGTGAGCGCTAAATGTTGAGGCAGCGTAATCCTAAAGCCACCACGGGCCTCTTTAATCTAGTTACAGCAACTCCCTGCCCCTTCAGCTCAAACTTGCAGTGTTTGGTCTTCTCTCTTTGTGACGCTTTTTCGTTATTCTCTTCCCCCGCTTTTCCCAAATGTGTCTTTTGTCCGCAGTAAATGCCCGTTGCAGAAAACTAAGTACCGTCCCTCAAATAAAAGTGCCAGTGCCCCGCACCAGAAACCACCGGCTCAAATCATGCACTGCGTTTAGGACAGAAGTAACCCCAAGCCAGATGCCCGTGCATGCAAAATGCAAGATCTGAAGGAAACGAAAACAGCACGTAACATCCGTCTTGAAGCAGTCAGATGGGTGAAAAAAAACACGGTGAAGTAACAGTGAAGAAGTGTTACCAGCTTGAAGACAAAATTAACAGGACACATGGGATAAGCGAACACTGATCAAAGCACGTACAGAAGGACATAATGAGTACGTCTTACCTAGTTCAGAGCTAAAGGCAGAAGCACCTTTCAGAAACTGATCAGCGTGATTAAAAGCCGTGATTAATGCTCGTGCTTCGTCAAATAAAACAATTATTCACATCAGCAAAGAGGTCCTAAGATATCGGTGCAATAGAGGAAAATTAAGGGCTGTTTTTTCACATTTATATTTATTTATTTGTGTAGCTTCCACGCATAACGTTATTACTTCGTGGCGCTAGAGAAGACATTATCACGTTGACACTGGCGTAGTGAGGCTGGCGGTGGTTACAGTGATCCAGTCTTCCAGAACAAGTACAATGATTTCAACATAATGAAAGGAATGAGTATCACAACATACTGCACTTTGTGATAGAGCAGACAGCTCTGTCAGAATATCGAGTCACAGTATATCGTGCTGCAAAACGTGATGGTAAATTATTATAAGTAAGTAAACTGGTCTGGTGATGCATCTAGTCAGGGGCTCTGTTATGAACCTTATGGTCACATGTTTAAAACCCAGCAGATCCACTCAGCTTTTCATCCTTCTTAGGTCGATAAAATGAGTACCCTTAGGTAAAAATAAACAACTTTTATCTGTCAATAGCTACAAGAGAGTCGTCAGGATGAAAAGTGCATTCTACAAATAAGCCTTTTATGATATAAGCCGTGCATTAAATGGGGCGGTACTGTCCGGTACTGAGTACCGGCACTTTTTTATATTGAGAGGGAGAGTACTTGCACTTCTCAAGAAAAACATAACACTTTTCATTGGCGAGTACCGGCACTTCTCAGAAACAAGCAGGTACTCTGATACAGAATACCTGCACTTCTATGTTTCCATTTCAACCACTGGATATAAGTTACTACTGTTAACTCGAAATACCATGAAGACATATATGTTGACAAGCTAAATATGCACTGTTGAGTATAATAACTCTATAATTACCTATATCTACTTACTTTTGTCATCTCAAGGTTCAGGTAGTATTTAAACCACATGGAGAGGGCTAAGCACCTTCCCTTCGCCCAACACTCGGATTTCACGCAACCCAAGACTTATTTGTGGGACCTACTATGAAATCCTTTGACCGGTGCATGACAGAATACCTCCTCCCCAATGTTGCTAGGCTGCAATACCTACAGTTCTGACACTGTGAACTCCACACCTCGGTCTACTCAGAAGTCGTCCGACCATACACCCTATTTGAGACATTGGTTAGAACCTATGATGGCTTGAAGGGACTTACATCGAACACTTATTTCACACTTCAACACACTATGCCTCTCAGGACGCATCCCTATCAAATACTCTGGGTCACAGCTTGCCCTAAAGGAATTATGCTAAAGCAGTGGGATACATTCAGGGGAGATATCCCTAAAACGTAGTGTGCCCTCTCTTTAAGGGAAACAGCCCATAAACTAATGTTTCAATGGTATTACACACAGGGCCGGCTTTAGGACTGGTGGTGCCCTGTGCAACAGTTTATTGTGGCGCCCCCATCCCATGACCTCCTCCTCGGTTTCACTCACTACCACCCGGCAAATGTTCCCCTCATCTCTCCATTGCTCCCCTTTCACATACGTTCATGTGTTTTAAAGCACTTGTAAAGGCTGGCTTTACTAATCCACTCAGCTAGCCATATAAAATATAGGGTCATATTTAAGAGCCCCTAGCGCCATTCTAATGCCACATTATCGTAACTTTTTTTATGCTAATGTGGCATTAGAAGGCCAAAAATGCAGTGCCATATTTACAAATTGGCGCAATGCATACATTGCGCCACTTTGTATCCCTTTGCGCTACTTTATGCCTGCACCAGTCAATGTTTTATGCTAATGTGGCGTTAGAAGGCCAAAAATGCTGCGCCATATTTACAAAGTGGCACAATGCAGGCATTGCGCCCCTTTGTAACCCTTTGTGCTACATTATGCCTGTGCCAGGCATAATGTATGCAAAGGGGGCATCCCCACGTTAGGGGGGCCAAAATAATGGCGCAAAGAAATCTGACATGATTTCTTTGCGTCATTTTTTTCCGGCACTTTTAACGCTTGCTCAGAGCAGGCATTAAAGGGAGGCTTCCATTGGTTACAATGGGCCTCTGGGTGCTTTGCAGGATTAGTGTCAAAATTTTTTATGCTAATCCTGCAAAGCGCTGGTCTGGCATAACAAATTCTGACGCTAGTCCCCTAACTACCGCCATGGTGCCCTGTATTTTAGAAATGACGCACACATGGTGGCACTGGGGGTGGTGGGGCGCTAGGGGACGCAAGAAAAGTGGTGCAGCACTGTGTGCAGCACCACTTTTTTCAAATATGCCCCATAGGGCAGTGCTTAATTTGTAAATAAAAAGGTGCAGGTGCTCAAAGCCCTCCTCAAACACGTGGCTGCTGCAATTAAATGTGTGAACACGGAAAACAGAGCAGCATAATTCTAATGCCATCGCGGGCCTCTTCAATCCATTTATAGGCACTCCCTGACCCTTCAGCTCACTCTTGCGGATTTCTGCCTTTTCCCCATTGTGGCACTTTTTTGTTTTTCTCTTCCTCTGTCTTTCCCATATGTGTCTTTTTCTTGCAGTAAATGCTTGAGGCAGAAAAATAAGTGCCGGCCCTAAAAAAAAAAGTGCCAGTGCTCCGCACCGGAAACAACAAGCACAAATTACGCACTTCCATAGGGGCATATTTAAGAGGCCCTAGTGCCATTATAACGCCACATTAGTGTCATTTTTTTACACTTATGTGGCGTTAGAATGCCAAAAAGGCTGCACGATATTTACAAAGAGGTGCAATGCATGCATTTCGCCACTTAGTAACCTTTTGCGCTACATTATGCCTGCGCCAGACATAATATATGCAAAGGGGTCATCCCCCATTAGGGGGGCCAAAAAAATGACGCAAAGAAATCTGTCACATTTCTTTGTGTCATTTTTTCCCGGCACTTTTAATGCCTGCTCAGAGCAGGCATTAAAAGAAGGCTTCCATTGGTTACAATGGGCCTCTGGGTGCTTTGCAAGATTAGCGTCAACATTTCTGACGTTAATCCTGCAAAGCGCCAGACTAGTGTAAAAAATTCTGACACTAGTCCCTTAACTACCGCCATGGTGTGCCGTATTTTAAATATGACACACACATGGTGGCGTTAGGGGGCGCTAAGGGGTGCAAGAAAAGTGGCGCTGCACTTTGTGAAGCGCCACTTTTCTTAAATATGCCCCATAGTTCTGTTTTTTGCAACAGGCATATTAACCCTCTATGCTACTTTATGTTGAGTCAAAGCTGCCACTGGGCAAAACTCCTATCTCTCTCTCTCTAGCAGGAACATTAATCACAAGAGTTATCTTGATATTTTAATTGTTTCTTGAAGGCTGGATGCACAAGAAACTTTTCAGCAGGTGCTTTTCAATCTCAAGTTTCGAAAGTTATTGCTAAACACAGCGCCCTCGAGGCCAGTGCCCAGTGCGGTCGCACCGCTCGCACCGCCCAAAAGCCGGCCCTGATTACACCCGTCTTGCCTGTCGGCCATCTATCCTGTCACGTCAGCCCTATGTTGGTGATATGGCCTGAAACGGGTGACTTTTTTTTTATTTTTTACATTTGGTGGTCATGCACCCTTGTCAACACCTTTTGGAAGGAAATACTTAAACCATATAAAAGTTGTAGTTGCACACCCTCCACCTGCCATATGCAGGTGGACGGTATGCCATGATAGTGTTGGGACAGCTCCCCTCGAATCTTGAGGTCATGACAAATGCTGAATGGGCGCTCATTAGCCATGTGCTGCAGTCAGCGAGGCAACTGATTGCCCCAGCCTGGAATCAAACAGCCTCGCCCTCAATGGCGCAATGGTTTACATGTCTGTGGCATGTGATGTCACTGGAACAACTTTCCCACTCGCACTGATGGCAAATTCCAAACAACATGGCGCCCCCTCATAAACTATCCCTCACACATAGACTTTACCTGCTTTAGCCAGTTGAAATGGAGGTCCCTACACCTATTCCTTTCATTTCTCCCCGGAGCGATACTCGTAACACAACGAATACCTCACACTCACTGAATGAGCCAGCAAGGTTACTTAACGCTACAAGATGCATCCTCGCCTCCACCATCCTTCCTCAGCTCTGACTTGACCAGTATTCTCTTGTTTCTTGTTATATAATTTGATTATCTCCTTTCTCCCTGGTTCTCTCCCTCATCTTCTCCTTTTCCTTCACCCCATGCAAAGTGGCTGTTAGACTCAATGTACTAGTCCGCCTTCCAGTAAAGGGCCTTCGCTCTCTTTACATCCCTGAGTAATACTTGGCTTATAGCAATGTTTTTCATTATATGCCACTGTCATAACTATGTTATTATTATGCTCATCGCAGTTGAGACTTATGCCTTTATAGTATAATTTGGAAAATTCAATATAGAGATTTAAAAGGAAAAAAACACTCGGCCTTCATACTCATGGGCCATAAATGCCAGAAAAACCCCTCAGTGCCAATATAGGACCATGTTATGCATTTACATGTTATGTATTCTCGCTCTCATGCGCACGCTCTCTCTTTCTAAATATATATATGTTTATATATTTATATGTATATATGTATGTAGGCATATATGTTTTTTGATGTAAAGTCATATGTTTGCAGCCAAACCCTCTCCATGCATGGTCTCCAGCTATGCATGGCGAGGGGGCAGGGAGCACACGAGGAGGCGTGGGTGTGCACTAGCTCTGCAGCGTTCCAAAAAGGCCAACATTGCTTTTTTCACTGAAAAATCAAAGGTTACAGGGACGTTATAGTTAGGTTGACATTTTACCCACACAAAATCATAGAAATTCAGCAGTAATAACTATCCTTATGTTACGAAACTATAACTCGTGGCCTAAAGTTACTTAATGGCACATTATAGTTTCTTCAGATAAGTATAACTATAAGTATACCTATAACTGCTGAATTTCTATGGTTTTGTGTGGTGAAAATGTCAACATAACTATAACGTCCCTGTAACCTTTGTTTTTTTCAGTGAACTTCTATATGTTTTTTTAACATAAAGTAATATATAATTACTGTAAGTTAATACAACCACCGTCACGCATGGTCGGGTGTGGTGTGTGCGTTTATTTTCCCATAGGGCTTTGGATCAATGGGGATTTACTCTAGGGGTTGGGCTGTGCACAGTGGTGGATCGGCCTTAGGGGGTCCCTCTTAGACCCCTCCACATGTCCTATGGGGTCAGGGTACCTCTGTCCCGGCCCCTTATGTGTTTTTTTAAAATTATTTTTCCCTGGAGGCCCAGCCAAGAAACAAAATGGTGAATGCAACTTTCCTTTCAGGTTACAGCCAGCTAACGAGGACCTTGCTTTTCTCCTGGATCTTCTGGTACCCACAGATCAGCGAAGGACCCACATTCAGAAACTACTTTACAGGTTTACACTAAACTACAAAAAGGACTCTTTCTAGACTAAGATTTACCTTTCTGCAAAATTTGGTGTAATTCAGTTCAGCTGTTTGTGCTGTAATTATGACTAAATACTGCAAAATCCCCATACATATTGCATGGGGAAAAAGCGTCTCCTGCTTCACAAATCACAACAAAACTTTACAGACTGCAGCTAAAGTAACTAGTACACTAGTTTTGAAAATGTCATGAAGATTTGTCAAACAGCGCCAAAGTAACTAGCAAAACAAAAAACCCTTCTTCTATAGGAAAAGGTGGTCCTAACTATAACTGCCTACTGACCATCGGCAGTAGGTATATATATATATATATATTTTTTTTTTACTAAAAAACCAAAGGTTACTGGGACGTTGTAGTTGGGTTCAGATTTTACATGCACAAATCCACAGACACTCAGCTGTTATAGTTAGTTATTTTAAGTAATTATAACTCATGCCCTAAGGTAACTATAACTTTCAGCCTCAACATGTGCAGTTTTCTCATCATTAATTTTACTGCAAATGTTACAGTGATATTATCAATGATGTTATAGAAGATGTCATGAGTGATGTAATATCTGGGGTAATTAACAGTATAGTTACTTGAAATAATGCTAACTACAACAGCTGAAGGTCCATGGTTTTGTGCATGTAAAATCTGAACATTCCTGTAACCTTTGTTTTTTTAGTGAATTTCTTAGGGTTTAAAAAAAAAAATCTATTTCCTACTTATAATGTCTCTGTAACCTTAGGTTTTTTTCAGTGAATTTCTAGGTTTTTAAAAATGTTAAGTAAGATGTCCCATGCAAAGCACGACGGGTTAAATGCAGGGCTTGGCCTGGCATTGTGCTGCCCCCCCCCCCCCCCACAAAGATTGCAGCTCCTGCCTCCCACCTCCTTGCCATCCATTGTCCAAGTCCATGCCCCAGCTTTCTAATTACAGTCCTGTGTGACTGTTGTTCTGCCACCGCACTTCCCGCCTACACTCTGTTGTCCGAGTCCATACTCCAGCCACCTCCCTCCTGCCCTGCCCTATATTTGCCCAATTTTTAGCTTGATAACCCTGCCCACTCATCCGGCTCTCCATTGCTCAATTTTATGCCCCATCATTGCCCGCCTGCTCAGTCTCTGTGCTTTGCTTTCTTTTGCTACCCTCCTTCCCCCGTCCCCCGATGACTGTGTGCATGCCCCTGCTGCCTCCTTCTTGCCCACCATATTCCATGGACCTGCCACTGTCCCTCAGCTCTACTCAGAGTGTTCTGTTGAGCTGCCACTGCCGCTCCCACCTGCTTAGCATGGTCAGATGGCTGCCACCAGTTACTGCCACCTCCACCAACCCTGTCCGAGTTCCATGCCTCTTTCACCACACTCCTGTCCTCCATGGTCCATTTTGTTGCCACTCCCGTCTGCTCTTCTGCCCTCCATGCTCTGTTGTGCTGCAACTGCTGCTCCTGCCTGCCCTCTGTGGTCTGTTGTGAAACTCCTTCCCCTGCCCTCTCTTTTCTGTTTCCAGCCCTACCCTCCCTTCTTTCCTTCATGGTCCTTTGTGAAGCCTCTGCCCCTTTACCTCTTGCCTACCATGACTGTTGTGCTGCCACTAACCCTCCTGCTTGCCATGCATGGTCTTCTGTGTTGACCTGTTTGGTCAACTTGCTTCTCCTGATCCCCTCCCACCTTCCTGCCGTTGTCTCTCTGTATGCTATTATAGTCTCACTGTTGCCCTCCACGGTGTGTTGTTCTTCCAGTGCCCATCCCACCTGCCCTCCATGGTCAGCTTGCTGCTCCTGCCCTGCCCTCTTACCCCCTGCCCTCTGTTTTCCATGTGAAGGCCCTATGCCCTCCCTCCTGCCTATGCTGATCCGTTGTCATGCCCCTGCACCCTCACTACTGCCCTTCATGGTCCGTTATGCTGCACTGACTCTCCATGCTACACCCCATGACACCTGCCCTGTAAGGTCAGTTTGGGCCTCTGCCCATCTCCTTACTGCCTTCTGTCGTCCGAGTCCACACCCCTGCCCCATTCCTCCTGCCATCTGTGATTCAATGTACCATACTTGCCAACAGTTTGAACTTGGTAAGAGGGAGCTTTTGAAAAAAACCTGGGGAATTTATTTTCCTCATTCACTTACATTGAAAAAGAGGAGAATTTAGGCAGGCGACAAATAAAATAAGGCCCCTTTGGACTTACAAACATCAGAAGACTGCTGCTTGAATCAGGTCTGTTGCATGTATGGTTGTACTGCCACTGCCTCTTGCTTCTGCAGCCCTCAGTGATCCTTTATATTGCCACAGCCTCTCTTGCATGCCCTGCATGGTTGGTTTGTTGCCCTTTTCTCCCTTTCCTCTGGCCTCCATGGTCTGTTGTGCTGTCACTGCCCCTCTGCCTGCCCAGCGTGGTCAACCTTTTGCCTCTGCACCCTCCACCCTGACCTCAATTATCTGAGTCCATGTACTTGACCTCTGCCGCCCCACAGTATTCTAATGAACAACTAGATTGCCTGCACTCTATATTTGTAACAAAAGTGTGGCAAGCCTGACATCATCTTGATGTAATCAAAACTGCATTACCTAAAGCATTTTCTTTAGAAATTATAGAAATCAGAGGGTCTTATTTCCATAGAAATTATGGTTAGTACTGCTCTCCAAAAATAAAATGAGGACTTATTTTCTCAGTTCTCAAATAGCAACAAAGCACTTTTAAATTATTTGCTATCT
Source organism: Pleurodeles waltl (assembly GCF_031143425.1). NCBI lineage: Eukaryota > Metazoa > Chordata > Amphibia > Caudata > Salamandridae > Pleurodeles > Pleurodeles waltl. Next base: position 1,984,425,562 of record NC_090440.1, on the reverse strand, counting down.
TTATTTTTTTTATCGAGTTGATCACTTGGTTATATGTTACACTTAAGGGAGAGGATGTGACGTTACATCCAGAGATGCAGAGTTTGCAATTGGGGTACCAGGTTTGAGTTTTGGCGTCAGCTCGACATCCTGTGATTCTGGGCAAATCACTTAAGCACCCCATGCCTAAAACTAAAATGAATGCGTCTTTGTTTAATGTAATTGATGCTCATGTAAAGCACTCTAATACATTCAGGTCAAGTCTGCCCTATATAAAACTGCACAAAAAGGTGTTTTTCACACTTTTGTCATTGGGCTATACTTGGGCTACATTTGGGTGTTATTTGTGCTCCCATTTGGGCTCTTTTTTCTCTCGTAGGCTGTCTTGGGAGACTTACTTGTTATGAAGCTCCCTAACTTCCTCATTTACTGCAGTATCCTAAGTAAAACAAAATGCTTTCAGTTTTCCACTTTGATTACTTTAAGATGGAGTTCAGATGTGCTACACTTTTGGCATAAATGTAGAACGGTAGCACTCTAGTTGCACATTAGGACACTCTGGTAAAGTTGTTGATCACCAGAGAGTTAAGCTCGCAGTCTGCTGCTGGTGTTGAAAGTGCTTGTATCAGTCTGCATGAAAAAATGTTTTAATGAAATAGAAGAGGGAGATATTTGAGAACTCACTTAAAACATGTCCTAATTTTCATTTCTACAGCACTAACCGTAATTTCTATGCCAAAATGAAGTCCCTCATTTTGTTCCGTTCTAAATTAAATATTTTAAGTTTTACCAGTATGATTCAATCACACTATCTTAAGGTGTGGCATACGTTTGTCATAAGTAAGACTTTTTGCGCTGTAGTTGTTCTTTAGAACACTCTGGGAGGCTGCAGTAGAACACAAGGGAATCAACTAACAGGCTGCTCCTGTTGTAAGTACATGTGCCCCATTTTGCAGGAATTAGTACAACCAAATGTCTTGTATTTGTTATTTCTTTCTGTTATTTATTTTAGACAAACACATACAGGGATGATGAGAACTCCACCTTGGTTAATCCTTCTTCTCTTTTCCTTTTAGCGTTGTTAGCCATTGCGACCACTGTTCCGGAGCGTGCTCCTCAGGAGAAGGAAAATAACTCAGGTAAGTGTTTTTATGTTGATTATAATTACTGTCAAGGGTTTGTGTCCAGGTGAGGGACTTTCACCCTGTGCCAAGTAGTATTTTTAGTGCTACCGCCGCTGTGTAAGGCAAAGGAAGCAAGAAACAGAGACCCTTATTATGAGTGTGGCGGTCTCCAGACCGCCACACTCACGATGGCAGTCAGACCGCCGAAGACAGGGTAGTCCAACCGCCCTATTATGACTGTGGCAGATGGGCCACTGTCTGACCGCCGGCACCGGCAGGTTGCCACCTGTCAACAGCCTGGCAGTCTTGGCGTCGCAATCAGCCAAGGATTACGAGTCCCCTTTCAGCCCGCCATGCAAAGGCTGGTGGAAAGAGGGTGTCGGGGGCCCCATGGGAGCCCCTGCAGGTGGTATGGGCAGTGCAGGGGACCCCATGGACAGCCCCGTCGGGCATTTCACAGCCCGAATTACGGGCTCAATTACGATCTGGCTTCAATGTTGTGGTGAGATAAACACAGTCCAGATGAGTCCTTTGGGCAGCACTGCAGTCCTGCTGACAGAGTGTAGTTGTATGTCCAGAAGTGTCCGATTTTAGGGGGTCACAGACCCAGCATATATGCCCAAATGTGCCTTTGAAGTGAAGGCGACTTTAAAGAGTGGTTTTGAAGTGCACCAGTTCACTTTTCAACTCAGTTCTCTCTGCCAGGATATATGTGGGGGGTTATCAGTCCTTTGTCTGGGGTCAGGCCACTAGCCTTTGAAGTGTAAGTGAGAGCCCCTCCACACTTGCTGCCCAGGAAGACCGATCAGTATGCAGAGCAATGCAGCTGAGTGTCCTGTGCTTATGGCTGTCTGGGTGGAATGCACAAGAGGAGCTGTCAAACAGCACAGACCAGAACGGTTTGGGGACAGACTGTAAGGCACAGAGAGCAGTAAGTGCAAAGAAATGCCTACTTTCTAAAAAGTGGCATTTCTAAAATAGTAATGTTAAATCCCACTTCGTCAGTACGCAGTATTTTTCACTATCATTCCAACCATACCAAACATGACAATGCCACTCACTTCAGATCAGAAATTACCACTTAAACGATTATTAGTGAATTTACAATAGCTAAAAATGACTTTGCGAGTTTTTTCACTAACCTTTAAATTTTACAAGTACATGTCCTGTCTTTTACTTACATATCACCCTGCCCTATGGGCTACTTAGGGCCCATCTCAGGGGTGCCATATGTAATAAAAGTGGAGTTGAAGGCTTGGAAAGTAGTTTTCAAGGCCAAGTCAAGGTGGTGGTGAAACTGCATACACAGGCCTTGCAATGGCAGGCCTTAGACATGGTTAAGGGGATACTTATGTGGGTGGCACAATCAGTGCTGCAGGCCCACAAGTAGCATTTAAATTACAGTCCCTTGGCATATATGCACTTTACTAGGAATTTATAGGTAAAATAAATATGCCAATTGGGTAGGAGCCAATGTTACCATGTTTAGGGAAAGGAGCACAAGTACTTTAACACTGGCTAGCAGTGGTAAAGGATGCAGAGATCTAAAACTAGTAAAAACAAGATCAGAAAAATGGAGGGAGGCAGGCAAACAGTTGAGTTAAGACCACCCTAAGGCGGACAGATCTAACATTCGTCCGTCATGGGAACATCTCCTTTCCGTGTGACTCTAAGCAGATTGAAGAAACATTTGTATACAATCTCAGTCCATGTTTCTGTACTACAAAACGTTTGAAGGCTAAATGGGTACAGTTCTTCTACAGTTAAACAATAGACTTTTTGCAAGTGGAACTTTGCTTCTCATGGGAACAAAATCTGAAAGAAGGCTTCATGTTATGAAAAAATGATTCATCACTTTTACATGACTGCAAAATGCAAGCTCTGTAGGCCTCAGTTATGCTAACACAAGAAAATACAAAAAGCAGTTGATTTAATACTTGTTAATAATACACATATTATGCAAACTTATAAATCCATCATTAATAATATTTAATCAGTATAAATGAATAATTTCATACAAATGAAAAAACTTTGTTATTGCATTACATTAGGTATAACAGAGAAGTGCCTCTTTCTCATTTGCACATATTCAAAGCCATTAATCTTTCATAAAACACAATAAATTAAAATTCCTTTCCACGTGGGCTATTAGTTTAGAGTCTAAATTACACTTTAACATCAAATTTAACCTTCTGGCATGTGATTTAATCGAAAAGGCCCCTATGTCAAACTTGAAATACAAGCAAATTTCACATTAAACTTCGTGTTTGTGCAGCTTTCTACGTTAGTTCTTCTCTCATTTATATTCATAAACTGAGACTTTTCACAGTTTGATGACTTTTGTGACATGAGAGGCATTGCTAAAATTTACACTCTATCATATATGTGTGTTTTTCCCAATTTAGTCCTAGGATGACCAGTTTTTCCAGCAGAATTGTATTACTGATGTGCTGCATTCTTCATAGAGAAGAACCATGCAATGGGAGGACAGAACACCTGTACAAAGGAATCACATCAATGGATGTCATTTAGGGGCTGCCAGGGGTCACAGCTGCGACCCATGTCTTGTCCCTTGCAACCCTTGGCACTGCCTTTGCGAGCCCTAACCTCAGAGGTAGCAAAATCAGTGCCTGGAACACAGAGGTTGCTCATCCAAATGGACGTCAGGTGGGCTTCCACTTTCCTGGTTTTATGTCAATTGATTTACTACACAAGTAGTCAATAATATTATTCACTATTTGTGTAATAAAAATGGAGTACAATTAACTGGAATATGTCCCTATCTGGCAGCTGAGAAGTTATTGTTTTTAATGTATGTTGCATAAGTGCTTGCAGGTGAGTGTATTTATGTGAGTGAACATGTGTGGATGTGTATGTGTGACCATGTGTGTGAGAATGAAAGGAAAGGTCAAATGGCATGTATGTCAATTACGCTGCCCCTTGCATTTTGGTGAATTGACAACCATGATCACATCCCTGGAAAGAGTTTCAATGCGTACAAAATAGCCAAATCTTTGACAAAGTGAGGATTAATCCTTGCAGCAAAGCTTGTGTTTTACTTAAATCACAGGGTTGGCATCAGTGCTATTGTTTCATTTTCAGGGTTTTGATATTATTAAAACAACCCACATGCCTCCCTAATGCATGAAAGAATGTTGGTCCTAGTGAGCTAGAGATGACCAGAGGGTGGTCGTATCCCAGTGGATTCTGCAGATTGTCCTTCGGCCCATAAGCTGGTTTGTGAGTACTGCTGAAATTTTAAAAAGCATGTTTATTGACAATAAAAACAACTCATTAATGGCAGAAGACCAGTTTAAGGTGGTCATTGTGACCCTGGCGTCACGGTCGCAGTCGGACTGCCACCAAAGTGGCGGTCCGGCAGCGACATTATGACCGAGGCGGAGCCGCCACGGTCAAACCACCGACACTGCCAGCCTGCAGCCTGGCGGTTGTAATCTGCCAGAGCAGTGCTGCAAGCAGCGCTGCCCTAGGGATTACGAGTCCCCATCCGCCAGCCTGTCCATGGCGGCAAACACCATGGACAGGCTGGCGGATGGGGACTCGGGGGCCACTGGGGGCCCCTGCACTGCCCATGCACTTGTCATGGGCAGTGCAGGGGCCCCCATGCACAGCCCAATCACGCATTCCAAAGCCTGAATTACGGGCAGTGGAATGAGCGGTGGGTGCTGCTGCACCCGCTGCACCGCCACCATGCCACTGGCTCCATTAGGAGCCGGCTGCAATGTTAAAGCCCTGTAACCCGCCGGCCCAGCGGGAAATCCATAATAGGACTGGCGGGGTTCAGGCCGCACAGGCGGCCTGATGGCGGTATTTCATTGGCAGGAGGCCACCGCCGCCGCCAATGTCAAAATGAGGGCCTAAGTTGTTCCATCTGCCTGTGATGTTCCCTCAGTTATTTTGCACGTTTTCGACCTCTGCTGTGGTCTGACACATGTTAAAAAGGAATCAGTCACGGAATGCTCTCTGTAAAATTTGATTTTTCTCTACTGTCAGAGAAGCTTCCGTTACTATGGGATTCTCCAGACATGTCAGTCACTAGACCGGTTCTGAGAGGTGTTAAATATTGATGAGCGAGACATTGTAAGCTAACTGTAGGAGTTCTGGGCCACCCACCGGCAGTGACATATGTTTCCGTTGTGTAGGTGGATAATTGGGTTTTAGTGTGCAATGTGTGCAGTGCTGAAGAATGTCAGCAGACTTGCAGCCTTTCCACTGGAAATACATTATATGGACCACAGAGTACTATCTATGGTTGGGTGCAAGCCTTGCAGCTCAAATCTGCTGTGCTCATGTAGTTTTAGTCCCAACACACAAATATGAAGGCAGAATTAAGATGTCTTTCTTATAGTTCGAGTGTTGAGAAATTAAATATTTTATCCTTTTTCCAGCTGTGATGAATTAATGAAGATAATTACATTTCCCCAGCTGGAGAAAAATACATTAATTTTAGTCTGTGCCTTTGCATTACATCTGCAGACAGAACTCACTGGAAAGCAACCTTGGTTCTGTATAGTTGATCGCATGGCCATCAGCTTCCATATCAGCAGCTGGGAACATAGAACACTTGGCTGCAGGAAGGATTCTCCGTCTGCTTTGCCCAGGACCACGGGAGGACTTGACATGCTCATGGCCATGATAGTCCTGAAGGGTTTCTGCAATTAGTGGGCTGCTCTGCACATGGTCCAGGATGTTGGGTTGAAATAAAGGAAGTAATACTGTGCTACAGAGGATTAAATATACAAAATTGATTAAGGGCAGAATGTTGGCCATTCAATCTCTGTTCTTGAGCTTGTCATACAAGGACTATTTTCCTGGAAAAGTGGGTGTGGTTAAGGTTTATATTAATTTGTACTGCCAGAGCTTCTATGACCATTTTCATGTGAAGTAATGTCCTTATCTACTCCTAAAGGAGGGAGCTTGGATCTGAAAATGATGCATCACAACACTTTCAATTCCACAACATTTCATTGTGTTCATCGCACACCTTTTTTCTGCAGCTGTTTTTCCCTGCTAAATTTTTCAGCCTGAAAGATTATGCTAGGCTGTTTTGCTACTCTATCTCAGGGTAGTATTGGTGTCTTGCTTCCCAACCCTCATGAAGTTCTTAATCTTCAAGCAAGAACTACCCAAATTGTCAAGGAGGTGTTTTCTGTCCTTTGTGGGTTATTTCTCTTAACTGGGATCCTTTTAAGGAGCTGCATGACACCCTTCATGTGTAGGTTAAGTGCAGACCGGCACCATGGCTACTGGGAGCAATCACAAAGGAAATAGGAAATACCTTTAGTGCTTCCAGTTATTGGCTGGAAGAAGTGAAAAGCCTTCCTGGACACAGGACAGGATGTCAATGGGAAGGGATTTCCTGAGCCAGGCTCGGACTGTAGATAGGATACAGATGACCCAATTTATCAAATTATACTCAAAGCTGCTCTCTTCCAAGATTGTCTCCTTATCTTGTAAGGGTTTATTGTCTATTAGTTTCACATGTCATTTTGCTCCTAATTTGATTGGTTAGTTCTTAAGAGGATACCAGTCTACAGGAAAGCTGTGATCTGTCAAGAGAGCATTACACCATTTTGGAGTTTACCAAAGTCCCTCTATAAGATATCAGATGCTAGAAAACAAGTTGTACTTGACTTTGATTGTATCATATTGTTGATAAAATTGAAGATTAGATCGCACGAACTACTTAATGAATAAGTTAAGGGCACCTACCAATCACATACATGTTTAACATTTAATAATCATGCTCAGGCCACTGGTCCTTAAGATGAAGCCCTAAAAGGGAGAAGAGAGGTAGACTTGCCTGCCTACTGCTGTAAAGAATGCTTACTTTTCTGCTGGAAGAAAACTTGGAAGTGCTGCTTGGAGTATCCTATCTATCCACATACTCTGTATGTCTGAGCTTGTGTCTGTATTTTTTAATGTGAATGATGTGGGAAGGGGAGTGGAAGCTGGGGCGTAGGAACAGATGGAGAGAGGATGGAGCCCTGACGGGATCTACCTGAATGTACCTCCTACGTGAGATACTCCAAACTCTTGGATGAAGACCATACCCTCTAATTACAAAATTGCTCCGTGTACCAATGATTTGATCCAGAAAAAAGGAGTTTCTTGATTCTTCAGGGACATATGGGCCTTCTCCAGACATAATCAGTTGCCTACTGGGAATCTTTCCTCCTAGAAGCCTGGTGCTTGGAGTGGAAGGCCACAGAATCAGGAGCAGTTTCGGACTAGTTGAAACTTTGTATTTAATGGTCAAATACTCAAATGGCTTTGAAGATCTATAACTGTTGTATGCGGAGCATAGTTTTGCTGGTAACTGTTGCGCTTGTAGAAGATTGGAGAGTCGGAGACTGGAACTCAGAAGAGGCCTGCAGCAAACCGATTGAATTATAGTTAAATGGAGTACTGAGGGGACTTTTGTGAATTTGGTTCTCGAAATAAAAACATACCCCCAACAATGTTTTTGAAGGGAGTAGAGGTCTTCGCATCAGTAGGGTGGGCTAAAGAGGGGAAATTAGGGACATAGGGAAGGAAACAAAATTATCTCAGTTTTGAATGATTTGAGTCTTGAATAGTGCATACTGTGGATGGGGCTGCCTCTACTCTAAGTGTCTCTGTGAGTTGAGTGCGTGCATTAGTGCTCATGACAAGGCAAATGTAATATAATTGGACTGGAGAAACCTGAAAAGATGTCAACTTAGATTATTGATTGGTCTTCAAATATCCCTTTTTGTGGGGTGCTGCACCTTTTTAAGAGGCAAAAAAGCAGTGTCTGAAGGTACCAGAAATCTGGAGGAGAGGAAGAGACATCCATCCAACAAAGGTGCAAGCTCACAAAATATGCACGCAGACTTTCTCATAAAAATAGTGTTTTTCAATTACTTGAATCCTCTTGGAGGTCAATACACCCCTTGGCATTGTCACTACTGAGATAGTTTTGAGCTTTGCAAAAGCTTCCAAATCCTAAGGTGGGAAATTGGCTCTTGCCAAACATCAATTTGATGCCAATTTTGCATTTTTGTGTGGAAGCCACTCTTGGGGCCATATGTACGAAAGCTTTTTCCCATAGACACAGAATGGGTAAAATCCTTTCGTACATCTGGCCCTTGGTCTCTAGGTCAAGCATGTCATTTTCTAAAGCAGAAGTTAATAGTTGACCAAGATCTCATACACAACATATCCAAAATCATATGGGCCTGTTAGAAGACAGCCTTTAACTTTATCTTGATGGACAAACCTTTGCTGCAAAAAAATATTTTTAAGGGCAAATGTAAAAGGTAAAACCTTGGAGCAGTGGACCCCATTAGTTTGAGTTCATCTGTGTGTAAACCAAAGGCTGCAGGTTCGGGTGCCTATAATGTAGTTGGATGTATTCATAGATTGATTTTCCACTATTTTAATGAAATTGTTTCCCTTTGGATTTCATTGGCATTTTTTCTTTTTTAATAACGTTTTCTTCACTTTTATTTGTTTGATCAAAATGGGCTTTGTACTTAATCTCGCTAAAGACAGGTAACGTTTATAAATTTGTCTCCATTGTTGTTATGTTGGTTTGTTAGTCAAACCAACTCATGCATGTTTTTCTTGCGACTACCAGGGTTCATGACCAGAGGGTGTTTCAGTCCTGGTAACTTGATTTGACCAGCACTAGCTGCAGTATGCTTAGCTCGTGGAAAGACAGACAGTCTTAACAAAAGCCGAATGCGCTCCATGTTTCAACCTGCAAAATGTGTTTTGTGAAAACAGCGTCGAATAGCTCTTACAAGGTAAACTAAACTCTTATTTAGTTAATTGCAAACATGATTATTCTCACAAGTCGTGCCACTAGTGCAGATGTGTAAAACGTAGGTGCACAAAGATTTTTGTGAATTGGTCTAACAATCCCTTATTTCAAGCAGGAATAAAGTATGTCCGCTGTGAGAGGTTAACCCATCTATCACGCTGCCTCCTTCTAATACAATGCAATTAACGTTACATGTAGATTATATACATATTCTGGGCCCTCATTTACTTATGTTTACACGGGCACTTGCATGGAAAATGCTATTTTAGCACTGCACACACCAGGATTAAAATAAACTAATGCAATATTTTGTATTGTATCGCATTGCACGAGTGTTCCTGCAAAACGTTCGTAAATGAGGGTCTCGGTGTTAGGCTCAGCGGTTTTAGGAAGCGGGTGCCCGAACAGACCAGTTCACTAGGCACTGTCATAATGTCTCAAGTGGATATTGAAAACATGCCATAGCTGCTCTTGATAAACTCTGCAATGGGGATCTGGGGAAATATCTAGGCGAGAATTTGACTCTTTTTCAGTCCTTTGACCCTATACTAAAAATAAGAAAATGTTAGGTAGCCCCGCGGGAGCCTCGCCGTTTGTTGGGCTTATAATTCTGGGTCCCAGCCAGAAAGAATAAATGAAGTGTGTGTAAGGAAACCTTTAGCAGCCCCTCAGAAAGGAATCACGTCCCCAGGGCCTGGTTACAGGAGCCACGCAGCTCTGCTCACGCCAGCAGCAAGACGCAACCATCAGACCATTTGAACGGGCAATTTTTGAAAGGTCACACTATGCTGTGCGTATTCGGAGATCACTCATGGACGTTCACTTCCTTCCAATGTTAGAGAAAACCCAGGAACCATGGTAACTAGAAAAAGGTAAATGCCAGCGCCTCTCTGAGCTTACCAGTGCGCTTGGTTGGGCCCTATACCTGTGCAATGGGTTCAATTCACAAAGTAGTCTATTCATCCAAGTTCAACTTACATATGTACATGGATTGATTCACAAGTAAAAATCAAATCTGGTACTTCCAGATTGCAGGTAAACATATTTACTCATGCATGCTAACTTTTTCTTCAGAATAAATCTCCCAGGGGCGAAATGCACTGCAAAATGTCTGCAAGGTTGCAAATGGAGTTCACAAAAGATTTTCTGGAAACCAGCAACTGTAGCCACTTTGCAGATATGCTCCCTGGATTCCTTTGATAATTCCAACAACTTACTCTAAATGTAGGAACAAACATACAGAAGTATGAGCTGGATTCAGAACTTTGCATAGAGGGTACTCTGCCACAAAGGTATCTTAAGTGTCCGACAGACCATCATGTTTCCACCTGCGGTCTGTCTCCTGGCTCCAGCAGCCTGATGGATCGGAGTCGTCGGTGTAAGTACATCATAAGCCATATTTACGGTGGGCTGATTTTTTTCTCGTGAACTGCCAGTAACAGTCTGAAAAGAAAAATAACCCTCACACCCTAGAAGAAATCTCTCAGATTATTAGGGTCATTTGTTTTTTGTTTTACAGAAAAACTCCCAGACTGCAAATTAGTTTTTGTTAAGCAGATGTTTGTAGATTGTCTGCCTGGAAAATGGCAACTGGTCGGAAATCATTCAATGGATTCAGGAAAGCAACCAGAGTGGTGGCTCCTCTGAATGCACAGATATCTCCACAGGGCTAAATATGATGGGTGGTAGTCTACCAGGTTACCATAAGTCACTACCTTCGCTCCCCAGGAAGATGGCAGGCCACCAACAAGTCTCTAAATTACATCCTAAAATTCTGATGTGATTTTGCGAATCAGGCACAAAATATTTAGTGATTACTTGGCTTGTTGATTTGATTGAATGTGTGAGCCCTTAGCACCGGATAGAATCTTTAATGTACTGCTGATTAGCAGGTAGACAGTGTTACATTCCGATTTAGGTATAATGCATTCTATCTCCCTAGTCCTCCTGATACCTGCTGCTGAGCCAGGACGTGTGGGATGTCATAAAACTTTTATGTATGCCTGGAGAAATCAGTTGGAGAGAGTGGGCTAAGCAGCAGGATGTGCGATGTTGATATGGCTTTGAGATTACACCTGGTACCTGTAACTAAGACTTTATTCTTCAAATAAACATCATCATAAAAAATACGTTACCTGCCTGTTGACAATCAGTCTTTGATTGCAACAGGTGGTTTGCTATTTTAAGGGAACAAATTAGAAGTTATGATCATTGTGCATTCATCTGTATATACCAAATTGGTAGAATCATTTATTAGTAATAAAACTCACTTGATCTCGGGGTGAGGATAAAAACCTAGAAACATCAGAATCAGAACATTTGCATAAAGACTGCAAAAAAAGAAAGCCACAGCCACTCGGTTTACTGGAAACATGATGAAATTGACGTGAAAATAATTACACTTGAGAAAAAGTTAGTTGACTAAAAGTATCTGTTAAAGTGCAGCATACATCTTTGCTGTTTCACTGAGCTGTTTCCTCCACTTTTATGATGGGCTGGTCAAGGAATCAAACCTGGACCTTTTGCTGGGAAATTAAGGACTTAGGAAGTCCTCATCTGATCCAGGTGATCAATTGATTTGGTGAGGTGGGTACTGAGGAGCCATGTTAGAGCCCGTGAAAAGGTGGGAAGCCATTCAGCGATATCACTGGCAGGTAAATGATTGATTGAAGTGATATGTTTCAATGTTTTCCTAAAAAGATGGTTGTTGACACCTGTTCTGCTGAGAGATCTTCCCATGTGCATTTTGTTCTTGAACCTCCTCAGCCTAGTCAAGTTGGCTTGACCAGATCATCGATTTCTTGCAGGGCTCTACAGAGCTTTAATACTTGCAGATATTTCTTCAAGCTAGCCTGTAGCCTGTAGTGCACATCAATGTTAGCAACCAAAGAAATGTATGGCCACATTGCTGGTGCTCACACATAAAAATATTGGAAACTCCTTTCCCTAAGCAACAGCCCCTCCATCATATTTATTAAAGTGATTGAGGATGAAGATGCTAGGCATAAGAAGAGAGTCTGCTTTAAGGTTTGATGGGTGCCAGACAAGAGTATCCAATGTGGCATCCCACCACTCCATCTTGAATAGTATTCCTGACGAGCAGAGTTTCTCAGAGTTATTACATGGGTAAACCTGATGCCCTTGTAATGAGTGCCTTAGGTGTTTTTTGTTCTTTTCTGATATGTTTAAAAAAGTGGTAAGGAAGAGAGATTGTTAGACAAAAAGAAGATAGTCGTTTGGTAAGAAAGGGAAAATTAGAATGTAAAGGAAAAAATCAGGAATGAAAGTAAAAAAACAAAGAAAAAAGCAAAATGAAGGAAAAAGAAAGGAAGCAATAGTAAAATCAATAGGTCTGGCTATTTTTTAAGAAGCAAAGAAGAACTTGGACAGACCAGCAGCATTAGCGTGTTCTGTGCCAGGGCGATGTTTCACTATAAAGTCCATTCCCTGTAGGGAGATGGACCACCTCAACAGTTTAGGATTCTCACCCCCTCATCTACATTAACCATCTGAGGGATCTGTGGTCTGCCTCAACCTGGAAGTGAGTCCCAAACAAGTAGGGTCTTAGCTTCTTCAGAACCCATACCACGGCAAAAGCTTCCCTTTCTATTGTTCTCCACCTTTGTTCCCTGGGAAGTAACCTCCTGCTAATGAAGACTACAGGTTGATCTAAGCCCTCTTCATTTAGCTGTGAGAGCATGGCTCCCACACCATTCTCGGAGGCGTCTGTCTGCACCACAAATTCTTTGTAGAAGTCAGGAGCCTTGAGCATGGGTGCTGTGCACATGGCCTCCTTCAAGGTGTCAAAAGCGGTTTGGCGTGCTCCTGTCCAGTTCATCTGATGGGGCTGCTTCCTGGAAGTCAGCTCTGTCAAGGGACAACAATGGTGTCATAGCCCTTGACGAATCTCCTGTAGTACCCGGTGAGACGTTAAAAGGCTCTCACCTCTTTTTGGGTCTTTCGGGGTGCCCAAGTCAGAATGGTGCCAATCTTGGCTTGGAGGGGTGCCATCTGGCCGCTCCCTACCTGGTGTCCCAAATACATTACAGACCCATGCCTGGAGCTGAAGACAGCAATGTCATCTAAGTAGGTGGCACTGAAGTCCTCCAACCCAGCCAGGACCGGCCTCTGCCCGTCTGGTGTTGAGAATGCTGACCTATTCTTGGCCCTCTTGGTTAAGGCAATCTGCCCGTACCCAGACGTTAGATCAAATGTGCTGAGGAACATGGCAGCTCCCAACCAGTCGATGAGCTCATCACCTCAGGGGTTAGGGTGCACGTTAGTCTTAGTGATGGCATTGAGCTCCTGGTAGTTAACACAGAACCTTACTTCAAGTGTAACACTGGGGGAGCAGCCTTGGGGACCAGAACCACTGCGCTGGACCAAGGACTGTTGGAGTGCTCAATCACCCCTAGCTCCAGCATCTTAGAGACTTCCTCTTTGATGATGTTCCTCACTCTGTCAGACAACCTGTAGGACTTGTGCTTAACAGGCAGGTTGTCCCCAGTATCAAGGTCATGGGTACACCATTGGGTGATTCCGGGGGGTGAGGGAGAACATAGAGGCGAACTGTCCCAGTAACTGGTGACAGTCCCTCTGCTGCTCTAGGGTCAGAGTAGGGGAAGAGGTTCACACCCTCCACTGACCCATACTGCTCTTTGGAAGACAGGACATTGAGGAGAGGTTCACTCTCCTCTTCCACCCCATCATCTGTGACCGAGAGCATGGTCAACTCAGGCTTTTTGAAGTGCGGCTTGAGGTGGCTCACATGCAGGACCCTCAAAGGGTTCTGTGAAGTCTGCATGTCCACCAGGCAGGTGACATTACTTCTTCACCTCAAAAGTCCCAGACCAACAGTATTGGAGAGCATAGGGCTCAAGAGGGACCATTACCCACACCTTCTGGCCAGGCTGTAACTCAACCAGAGAGGTATTCTGGTTGTACCAGCATTTTATGTCCTCCTAGCTAGCTTCCAGATTCTCCTGGGCAAGCTTCTGGAAGTGGGCTGGTGTGGCTTCTTAGAAGTTTGCTCCCAGCCCCCCTTCACCAAAATGAGCAGCCCTCTCCCAGGGTGCCCATCCCGAACCTCAAGAGGGCTGAAGCCAATTCCCTTCTGTGGGACCTCTCTGTAGGCAAACAACAGGCATGATAACAGGGCGTCCCACTTATGCCTCATAGGTTACCCATAATCATGCTATTTGAGGTACGGTTGCACCTTTCCACCAACCCATTGCTTTGGGGGGTGGTAAGGCGTGGCCACCATGTAGGTAACACCACACGCCTTCCAGATTACTTTCATGTACAACAATATGAAATTGGTACCCTGGTCAGATACCACCTCCTTGGGGAAACCCCATGAGTAAAGATCCCCATAAGTTCCCTGGTCATGGCCGGCGCAGTCACTTTTTCTGAGAAGGATAGATTCCGGATACTGGGTGGCATGGTCCACCAAGACCAGGGTAAACCTGTTGCCCAGGGCCGTTTTGGTATCCAGAGGACCCACAATGTCAATGCCCACCTGCTCAAAAGGGGTGCTCACAACAGGAAATGGCTGAAGAGGAGCGCTGCACCTCTTCCCAGATTTGGCAATCACCTGGCTAGTTTGATAAGTTCTGCAGAACGAATCTGAGGTCTTCCTCATTTGGGGCCAATAGAAGTGAATCCTTCCTGTGGGGGGGTCTCTTTCTCACTGCCAATGGGTCAGCTCAGGCAGGGTCCCGGGTCCCCAGTTTGGCCACTTCTTCCCCTGTAGGTTCCGGGGTGTCCCCCTCAGGTTCAGTCTCCTCCCAGATTGCCGGAATCTCAGGAGTGGGTTTCCTGCATCCCTTGCCCCTCCTCCTCCTCCTGGCAGGTACCTGGGCCACTGTTTCACTCTCCAGGTCCTTCTGATCACCCTCTCTGGCGACCATGGACCATGCTGGCATGCATGCCCACTCTGGCAATCCTAACATCTCTAAGTGAGACCTGAGCGCCACCTCCTTCCAGGTGGTATGATCCAGGTCGTTCCCTAACAGCAGTCAACAGGCATGGATGGTCTCACAGCTACCCCTCAAGGAACCAAAGCCCCCCCCCCACCAACTCAAAGGGAAATTGAGATACCAAGCATTGGCGCTCACTGTTGTCTACTGTTGCAACCTGGTGGACCACATTAGGGATTACCTGCTCTTCAGATACCAGATGACAATGGACAGTTGACATACTGCCTCCTGTGCCTCTCAGAACCTCCACCAGCCTCCCATTGATGGACTAGGGTTAACCCCGGTGGCTCCCCACCACTAACTAGGGCCAACTCCTCCCCAGGCGCAACTCACCATCCCTAGTGTCTGCCCACCGGTGGGGGGGCTGTGCTCGCTTGGGACAGTTGGATATCTCCATGAAATGGCTTTCTGGTTACAGGTGAAAGACTTCAGGGGTCCCTTGCCTGCTGGCTTTCCAGAAGGGAACCAACTTTTTTTTCAACAGGATGGTTGAGAATCCTTACTCTGCGAACTGGTTTGAGGCCCTTTAGAGAACTCCTTACTTTTATCCTTGTCCCTGTCCTCCTCCTTCTGTTAGGGGACCCTGCCTACCCTTGACTGAGTCTCCCACATCCAACTACTTTTGGACCCTGGTGCTGAGCCAGTGGTCTGCCTCCTTGGCAAGCTTCCTGGACTCAGCAAGCTTGCTGTCAATCAAGTGTCGGCACAGCTCTGGAAAACAACGACTAGACAAGTGCTCCTATGCAATCAAATTGTACAGTCCCTGATAGTCTGTAACCTTGCTGCCTTTCACTCAACCATCCAGTGCTCTGCAGAAAGAATCAACATACTCCACCCAAGTTTGAGACCCAAGTTTAGTACTTTCCCTTAACCTTACGCAGTAACTCTCTGGAGTGAGTCCACACCTCCTGGTCAGGGTGTCCTTCATGAAAGGGTACCTCAGCCTATCCTTTTCTTCTAAAGCCAAAAAGGTGTCCCTCCCCTCCACTGAGAAATATTTCCACAGGCCTGCCCCCAAATCTCTCAGGGACCCTATGCATCCTCAACGTCACCTCGTAACCCCTGAACCACTAATCTTTGTTATCCCCCACAACAAAACCGTTCACCACATCCTTGGGTATATGCACCTTCCCCTCAGACCGCACTGTATAACTGTTGCAACCATCGGTGCTGGATCTGCTCTTTAGATCCAGCTCCTTCAAGCTCAGCTCTTGAGCTAAAAGCATTTTCTTCTCCTCTATGGTGACTTTCTCTTTTTCTGCCTTTCTTTAGAACCTGGCTAGTTCCAACTTAAGCTCCATCTCATACTTCATCCCCTTCCATAGCCTCCTAGCCTCCCGCCTGTCCTCCAGCTCCTCTGGGGTCAGACATCTTGATTAAACACTTCTCAGGCAGATCCTAGTTCTCCATCAAATCATCATGCAGGTTTTGCTCCTCTCCCTCCACAATAGCATTCTCCTCCCCCGGGTACCCATCAGCCTCCTTTGCTACCAACCAGGCTCCCGTGCCTTTTGAAGCTCCTCCTTTTTAGTTAGGTCTTTAATAGGACACTTGAGCTCCCTGCAGAACCTTTTTGAGCTGAGCCACCAAATAGGTCTCCAACCTCTCCTGCTCTCCTGCTCAAACACCAACTCTGCAGCTCCAACTGGTGGCTCACCAAACTGAGACATGTTTGTGAATCAAACTCAAAAGTTGCAAAAAGAGAAAAATCGAACCAGTAAGTTGGTGTGTAATGGTCTGCAATATGGTAGTAATGTACACCAATCACTGTATGTAATGTACCAAAATAAGTCCAATCCCACCACTGCCATCAGCGTTAGAAATTGGGTCTCTGGTTGGCAGTGGTTTGGACCCTGTTCAAGTAGGAACCCTGACTCTAGTCAAGGTAAGGGAGTCACACAGCTAAAATAACCCCTGCTCACTTCCTTGGTACGAGCACTCAGGCTTATCACGTAGGCAATGTGTAAAGTAGTTTTATGTATATATACACACACACACACACACACACACACACACACACACACACAGTAACACAATGAAAACACCACAAAAGTACCAGTTTAGAAAAATAGCCCATAATAATCTGAATAAAACAAGACCAAAACAACAAACATCCAACATACACAAGCAAAGATATGAATGTTCAATGAATAAATCTTAGTATAGTGCTTAGAAACACAATAGCTCCAACTGGGGCTATCACAACATCTTTACGGAGTCGTTCCCAACAGTCCAACGACACTCACGAGGAAGTGCAGGCCAGTCACGGAGTTGCACTGGCCCTAGGTACAGTACCTTGGAAAACGAGGAAACAAAGATGGTACATGGCATCAGGGAGGTGAGGCCTCAGTGGAGCCGGTGCGGGGTTGGTTCCTTACTGTCACAAGAGAGGTGAGGTGTGGGTTCCTTACTGTTAGCCGGGGGAGGTGATGTGGTGTCTGTGGTGAGGCGTCAGTTCCTTTTACCCGGCGGGGCCAATGCAATGAATCCAGCAGGTCAAGATGTGCAGGGTCAACTTTGCTGTGTCACAAGCACACCACGGGGCCACAGGTGCTACAGTGGATTCGGGTGACATTGGAATCAGTGACATGACACTCCGGATTCACGCTGTGGCGGGACTTCAGAGCCACTACGGCGGCATTGGACCTGCGGTGTTGGTCGCAGTTGTTGCACTCAGTGGGGACCATGGCTCTGGGGCAGGCAGCGAGGCAGAGTTGGATATCGGCACCAGTTCCGAAGTGGCTCTGTAGTCGATGTACTTGGTTTCTTCTTGGCTACACCAGAACTCACTCCCATGGGCCCGGTAACTGGATTTGGCAAGTTGGCAAGTCAGGACTCTCAGCAAGAGAACCCAGGTGCTGGCCGATGAAGTCTTTGATGTCCTTGAGACTTCTTAACAGGAGGCAAGCTCAGTTCAAGCCCTTGGAGAGCCTTTGGAAGCAGGATGTGGAAAGCAAAGTCCAGTCCTTTGACTCCCAGGACAGAAGCAGCAAGCAGCAGGTCAGCACATCAAAGCAGCAGAGAGGCAGTCCCTCCTACAGCATCCAGCTCTTCCTGGCAAAATGTCCTCAGTCCAGAAGAAGTCTAACTTTGTGGGGTCAGAAGTCCAGTACTTATACCCATTTCTGTCTTTGAAGTAAGCAAACTTCAAACAAAAATCTTTGTAATGCACAAGACCCTGCCTTTCTTGCCCTGGCCACAGACACACTCCAGGGGGTTGGGGACTGCTTTGTATTCAGGTGCAAGTGTCAGCTCCTCCCACCACTCTAGCCCAGGAAGACCCATCAGGATATGCAGGGCACACCTTAGCTTCCTTTGTTTGACTGTCTGGAGTGAATTCCCAGACAGCTGTGTGTACTCCACAGACAGGCATAGGCACAGAAGGGTTAAGCAAGAAAATGCCACTTTCTAAAAGTGGCATTTTCAAACTCAAAACCAACTTCACCAAAATATATCTCTATCTGCTCCCAATGGGAAATTACACTTAAAAGATATTTCACAGCAGCATTTCACTATCAGGACATGTAAAACACATCAGTACACGTCCTACCTTTTAAACACACTGCATCCTGCCCATGGGGCTGCCTTGGGCCTACCTTAGGGGTGGCTTACATATAGTAAAAGGAAAGGTTTGGGCCTGGCAAGTGGGTGTACTTACCCGTCGACATGGCAGTTTAAAAATGCACACACAGGCACTGCAATGACAGGCCTGAGACATGTTTACGGGGCTACTCAAGTGGGTGGCAAAATCAGTGCTGCAGGCTCACCTAGTAGCATTTGATTTACAAGCCTTGGGTACACATGGGGCACTATACTTGAGACCTACTCATACATCAAATATGCCAATCATGGATAAACCAATCACCAATACCATTTAAATAGGGTGCACTTGCATTTCAGCACTAGTCAGCTGTGGTAAAGTGCCCAGAGTCCTAAAACCAGCAAAAATAAAATTCAGCACAAGATCAAAAACAGGAGGTCAGAGGCAAAAAGACAAGGAAAACCATGCCAAGAGCTGTCAGGTCTAACAAGAGGCAATAGTAAAATCAATAGGTCTGGCTAATTTTAAGAAGCAAAAGGGATTCACATTTTCTTGCTCTTCCAAACCTGCAGTGAGCAGGTTCCTGATGCAGGCTATATCCCCTTACGTGTTTTATAGACGTCTCTCCAGTTAGACACCCGTGCTTTCTGTAGGTGGCTGCAGTACTCTAGCCATTACTAGAGGACCCAAAAGCATAATTTGCCCTTTTTCACAAAAGACCACCTCGTGGCAGGCGTAAGACATGCTCACTGTAGAAACTGAGAGAGGTTATAGCAGGCTAGGTATGGTAGGTATGAACATTTAGGTACAGCACGTAAGTTATTGCAGGGAAAGTATTGTAGATATATATATATATATATATATATATATATATATATATATATATATATATATTGTATATTAGATATGGTAAGTCAATTGTAGATACGTAGGTATGGTAGGTGAGTTGGTATGGTATAAAGATTTGGTTAAGTAAATTAGGTGTAGGAGGTGGGTTAGGTATGACAGGGTAGGTATTGTAGGTATGGAGGGTATGGTAAATTGAGTTATGGTAGGTGTGGCAGGTCAGTTATTGTTAGGTAAAGAAGGTTAAGTATGATAGGTAGGTGAAGTATATAGGTTTGGTACATATGGTAGTGATAGAGCTGATTTTGACTTAATAAAATGTGTGATTGCTATTTTTAAACCTTATACACATTACTACATTGAAACAACAACACTGCACTTAGCAGAATATTATTTGTATGGGCATGACACAACTATGCCCAAACTAGCCATAAATTCCATTTTATTTTCTAAAACAACCATGATGATACAGGAGTTTTCATTCTCCTGTTCACTGCACATAACCAAAATGTGCACTCATAATACTTTGTATTGACATGCAGTTCTGGAAGAGTCATGGCGCAAGCCTATGCAACATTCAAGGCTTTTCCTGCCAGGAGCTATTACTTGTTTGGCTTCCATTGTTTTGAAACTAGTTTCTATTGTCACTCCGAAGGCATTATATAAGAATAGTGCACATTATTATACAGACAGAGGGCTTGTGTTACAATGGTGGCATTAGATGATTTTGTATAATTCTGTATTGAGATTTGTCAATTCATTAATACATTCTATCACCCTATGCTGACTTTGCGTTTTCCACTGACTTCCATTGTAAAATAGGCTACGAAATGATGCATTTCTAAAGATGAAACATGTCATCTGACTACTCGACTTTAGAGGCAGAACCCTTGTTGGTTGGTTTTATACTTTTGATTTAGAACATTCTGCCTTGACTTTATGTATTTACTGCTGCATTTGATGGAGTCTTATGCTAATTCCCTAAATTCACGTATTATGCATCATCTTTTCATCTTCTGTATTGCATTCAGAATTATTTCAATAATCCTTTGTGGTTTACATTTTATTTTTGACTCTAGAGGATTTATTTCTTTGAAGTGGCATTTTATTGATCTTGCACTTGGGTGCTGCTTAGGGGCACATTGCCTCATTCATGCTTGTGGTTTAACACCATCCCTGTTCCTGCGTAGGCCCTTTATCTGGCAGGATAGCATCAACAGTAATAAGGCAGATATAATAGGCAAGATATGCTATGGAGGTATACCAAGTTAAGTGTGGGAGGTTGTGTGTGGGTGGAAGGTTGCATATGATGGGATAAGTGTGAAAGTTTGTTTTGGATGTGAAGGTATGACATATTAGTTGTGGGTAATGTAGAATAAGCATGGTAGGTACTGTAGCTTTGGTAGCTGTGTAGCTATGTTTGGTAATTAGGTATGTGAAGTAAGCTATGCTAGGTATGGCAGTCATTATATTATGGTTACGTAGGTGTGATTAGTTAATATTGTACATAGTATATTGGTAGGCATTTTAGGTTTGGTACAGTATGTATGCTAGGAATGATAGGTTAGGTGTAGCAGGAACAGATGGAAGGTATGTTTGGTTAGTTATGATTAGGGCAAGAAGAGCGGGTATACCAGGTAGGTAGGAATGATACGTAGGCATGGTAGGTTAGGTGTGGTAGGTAATTTATGGTAAATTATTGGAAGTATGGTAGGTACATAGTTATGGTAGTTGTAGGAAGTAGGTACATTAGGTAAGTAGACTGTAGGCAAGTAGGTATGATTGATAAGTATGGTAAATGAGGTATGATACGTAGGTTTGTTGGTGTGGTAGGTAGGTATGATATCTTAGATGTGTTAATTTAGGTACATTCATAGGGTAGGTGTGGTAGGGTATGGCTTGGTAATGTAGTTTGATTATGGTAGGAGTGATAGATAGGTATGGTAAGTGTTAGAAATTGGGTAAAAAGGGAGTTTAGGCCTTGGCAAGTAGTTTGACTTGCCAAGTCAGTGTGTGGCAGTAAACTGCACGCGCAGGCCCTGCAGTGGCAGGCCTGAGACAAGTTTGAAAGGCTACTTCTGTGGGTGGCAAAATCAGTGCTGCAGGCCCACTTGCAGTATTTAATTTACCGGCCCTGGGTATATGGTACCTACAGGAGACTTACAGGTGGATTAAATAAGCCAAATAGGAGTAATTCAGTTATACCAAGTTTTAGGGGCGAGAGCACATGCACTTTAGCACTGATCAGCACTTGTAAAGTGCCCAGAGTCCTAATGCCAACAGAAAGAGTGTCAGAAAAATAGGAGGAGAAAGGCAAAAAGTTTGGGGATAACCCTGCAGAAAGGGCCATTTCCAACAGTAAGTAGGTATGCTACATCCGTTTGGTAGTACAGCAGATATGATGGGTTCATTTTAGAATATTAGCCCTGGTATGTTAGGTATGGGTAATACTTTAGATGTGATAGGTTAAGTATGGTAGGTAAAGTAGGTAGGTAGGAATGATAGGTATGGTAGGTAAGGAATGGTAATGTTTTCTAGTTATGATTGGTATGCAGCCATCGCAGTTATAGCAGGTAGGCATGGTAGCTAAGTATTTTGTAGGCACGTAGTTATGGTTAGTAAGTAAGTATGGTAAATGAGGTATACACATAGGTCGGTTGATGTAGTAGGTATGATAGGTTTGTGCTAGTTTAGACAGTATATATGTTAGGTAAAAAGCATGGTAGGTTATGGTTAGACAAAGTAGTTTAATTATAAGAGGAGTGATAGGTAGGTATGATAGGTCTTGTGGTACAGTAGGTATAATAGGTTAGGAATGTTAGGTATGGAAAGTATGGTACATTAGATAAGGTAGGTAAAGTAGGCTAAATATGGTTCATAGACATGGTTGATAAGTATGTATGGCAGTTATGGGATAGTTAGGTATGGTATGTCAAATATGGCATGTAGGTATGGCAGGTAGATAGCTATGGTAATTAAGGATTAATGGTAAGTTGGTTTGCTAGGTATTTCATATCAGGGATGTTAGGTTTGGTAAGTAGGTAAGTTAGGTATGGTAGGTTAGGTATAGTTAGTAGGTAGGTATGGAAGATATGGTAAGTTGTAATATTGAGGTAGGTATGGTAGATTAGCTATGATTGGTTTAGTTTGGTAGGAATGTAAGGTAGATAGGTATGGTAAGGTAGGAATGATGGTATGGTAGGACATAATTACATTTTTGTCTGATAAATGTTTGCCCTAATATCACACCCCTGGGGTCAGGGTACCTTCACCCTGACCCCTTATGCCACTTTCAAATTGAATTTTCAGCCCTGGGGACTGTGTCCCATAAAATAAGTTTCTCAAGTTCTTGCTTAAATATTGTAACATTGTTATTGAGAAACATAAACCTGTACTGCTGTACAATGAAACATCGTTTTTTTAGGGTCGAGCGCAAAGCGCTCCGTCCCGTGTTGTAATCTCTCTTTGGGCTTCTAACCACGCCCATGTCACGTCAGTCACTTTCATAAGTTCATGGGCTTGCCTTTTAAAATCCTCTTTCTTTCATTAGTGCACCTTTTCCAGTGTTAAGCCCTCCTCGAGCGAACCGACCAACTACTGAAACATACGAGGCTCGATGTTTTCCGTCCGGTATCTGGACTACTTTTTCTCTTTATTTAGGAGCGCAATCTCGTTGGGCAGTAGTTGAGTGCTTTGCATAACATCGATCCTGTTACATAGGTAATTGCACTTTTGTTGTTTACATAGATAATTGCACTTTTGCCTGTTACATGGATAATTTCACTTTTGCCAATAGGTTTCACTGCTAGTGAACTTTTATTTCCCTTTCTGTGTCTGCTTTGCGCTGATGGCGCCATCGGCTCGCTTACGTGAGACTTTTACTTTTCAGTTTATATGGCAAGAAAAGTCCGGTTAAATGTGTGAAACTGTTTTACTTTTCATTTTCAATTTACGTGGCAAGAAAAGTCCGGTTAGAAGTTTACAATGCTAATAGCTCTAACTCGAGCAAACTCGAGACCCATTGCATTGCAAATGCTTGTTTTTTATTATCTTTAAGAAATGCTGTGTGTGTGCACATCTCATTTGTGATTAAAAAAGAAAATAAATCCAACAATATGTTATCATTACAACAAAGTAAAATAAATTAATTCTCAAGAATATTTAGAAAATAGCATTGTGCCCTAATTTTATTTTAAGCGTGTGCATCAAAACTGCAAGCAGTAAAGTCAGCAAATTAAAATTTTGTTGTGACAGCAACGTAAATACATCAAAAGGAGAAACTGGGACTCTGCTTCGACGCGCGTGTCATGTTGCAGATGCAGTTTAACAAATATCTATTTAATGTAACGTTCCTCTCAAATGCCATGGCCTCCCGGATACCTCATCCAAGCAATGGGAAACCGGGAAAACATGAAATCCAGCGGCTCAAGATGGCTGACCGAAGGCCACTCTCTGTCTATACTTCTTTATACTTTTTTAATGTATTCATGACAAGGGCTCTCGCAACTTTTAGCGAAAGCTGTCTGTAGTGTGACCTAAAAAGAGAGAGAGAGAAGGAAAGACTATAAAAGGTAAAATCAAAATAAAGCAGAAAATAAGAAGATAAGGAAAGTGAGAAAGATCAATAGAATAGAGCAATAAGTAGTATTACAAAGGATGATGAGCCATAGAAGACTAATGGCATTTTGCGGGTGAAAAGAGAGGAAAGAAGACAAGTGCAAGAGAGCGTGAGAGAGCAGTGGAGGGTGCGATGACAAGAGAGATTGCAGTGACAATGGTGGCAACTGGGTAAGCTTTCAGGAACAATGGCGTAGGCTGCCCCAATAGCATATGGCGGTCTTTCAAGGACTGTGATGGAACTGTTTGGCCTACTGTGTGCGTTCTAGTCATTATGGTGGTCCCAGCATAAAGTGGCACTATTTGGCTTTTTGTGGCATTCAACGCTTCCAAGGTATACCGAAGCCGTTCTAGGATATATGGCATATCGTGAGCATTCTAGGCATCACCGTGACCCTTGCATTATGTTGTTTTCCCTGGCTTATTGCAGAATTTTGGTTACCGGAGTGGACAGTCTTGGGCTAATAATGGCGAAGGCGCCTTGTTGCATTTTTACCATAATTACTGTTATCTATTGTGTAATGAGGCAACGCTGGCATATGTTTGCAACCCTTGGCTTCTATTGCACATCGTGGTACCAAATGGGCATGTCTGGCATTTGGCCACTAACATCTTAATGGAGCACGTGATTGTGACACAAGGGCTCAAGCGGTAAATTGTGTCTCTGTGGGCAGCAGAGCATACATGTACCCAATGAAAACAGAAAGCTGATATTTGGGACAAAACGTATGAATTAACTAAACAGAAACACTGGTATTTTACTGGCAAAACTCCAGAAATCCAGAACTCAAAAATCCACAACTTTTGATCGGGGGGCAGGATTTACTTACCCAGAAGTGAAAACTGGAACTGCTTTGACTACTCTTGCTGATCCGCACCGTTTCTCAAAATCAACTGCATCATTTACAATGCCATCACAACCAGCATTCCTGCTTATTTCACAGACAAGCTCCCCATCTCTGTTGGTTCTTGGCACACCCACAGCCAGACACCATCATACTGCAGACTAAGAATTGTAAAAAAGGAAAGAAGGCAGCAGGCGTTTGCCATCTATGCACCCAGGTTCTGGAACAACATCCCCATATCCATCAGGATTGCCCTAAACTTTCTCCAATTTGGGAAATAGTTGAACACACACCTCTTAAAAGAACACTACATCACAAAGTATTAACAGTCTACAAACCAGTTACCTCTCCTACCACTTGTTTATTTAAAGCTTGTCTTTGACACTGCACAGTGCTTTGCAGCCTTATGGCTAGGTTCACACTATAGAAATATTACATACATCCATACTTTGAGAACAAAATGTTTGCTTTTTCAGGAACTGTCAGGCTGATATTTGTAGACAAAACAAATGCATTTCCGTTTTATATTTTAAGCAGATATGTAAATAATATTTCTGGTATGGTCAGACTTGTATCCTTGATGCCAGACAACACTTGCTGCAGCAGTTATTTCATGACGTATGCGGAAATATTTTTTCCAAACTGATAAAACGTTTATAACACATTATCATCACTATTGCTGTCTGAGACCAGAGACTGTAAAAGCAACAAAACCTCACAAATATGTCTGCCATCTGAGCCTGCGTGACAGATGCAATGTCCCAGCCTATGAGGTTAGTCTACCTCAAGGGAAACCTATGCTGTCTACTGATTGATACTATACGTTATGTGTAACCTTTTATTTCTCCACCTTGCTTCTCAAATTCTCAGTCACAATACATCACTGAAAATCTACCTGTTTTGAGGACTGGATGCTGAGCACATCTGTTGATACCCCACCTTGATTGCCCGAGAAAATGGCAATTGCTCCCTGTAGCCACAGTTGCAACCTGCATAGAACCTTATACTTGAAACGCGTCAAGTGTCTCATTAAGAGGTTCACAATCAGGAGGGATAAAAAACCTTGCCAATCTTTTAGTTCTTAATTTAAGATGAAGTTTAATACTGTGGTGATTAGCAAGGCATTAAACACCTCCTGACAATAGATGAGCAAATCTCCAGAAGAATCCAGTAGAAGTTCCAGCTACTAGAAGCACAAATCGGGACAAAAATTGAAGCAGGAAGGTGACGAATGTGACAAAAAGAAGGAAACAAAAATATTGTGATGCATCTGTCACTTGGATGTTCATCCTTATACATGATTCACACAGGACCTGATATTACAGGAAAAGCCTGCTTCCTCTTGGAATGGGAACCTAAAATAGCATCCTGTGGAAAGACCATCATCTTGGGAAGGGCTGTTTATTAGGTTTGGCCATGCCCTTTTCCCTAAGCTTATGGCATTAGTTTGGCAAAAGAAGAAGCCCTGGTTTGGAATTGTTTGCCTAGAGCAGAATTCTGCAGTCAAACCACAGTCTTTTGTGCCCTACGCCTAGACAACTTGTGGAATATCGCTTGGGGTGACCATGGAGATGCCAGGGCAATCCAAGAGACTAGGATGCTCTGCTGTGTGCTAAGCACAGGTCCCAACAATGCACTGCTCAGCAGTGCGAGAAATACACTGTCCTCTTCTGAACGCATATAGGCCCAGATTTATCACTGGATTGCATTGCCCTTGCGGCATGCAGGGTGACACAAGGGCAAAGCGATCACCAAGCCATACAAGGCCACTTTGTGTTGCTTGGCAAATCTGGAGTAACGCAGGGCAGGGCAAGTCACTGCCTTGTATTACTCTGCACTGGGAAGATGTTACATGGGTGGAGAGTGGGTGTTCCCATGCATCCACACAAGTATTAAGGTGCACTCCCAGATTTCTCAAGAAAGGTAAACCTGGGAATGTGTAAAAAATGCTACGCCTTCCTATAAAAGGTGCAACAAGGAAAAATAGTTGTATTTTTCCTCAGCAGCACACTTAGAAAGAGGAAAGTGCCTCTAAGGATTCTTTTTATCCAGGAAGGTGTCCCTTACTGCACAAAAATAATCCTACCTGCAATGCAGGTACCGTTGCATGATGACGTAAGGGTGGCTGCGTTAGCACTAGGCTGCACTGAGTGCACCAGCGCAGAGCTATAGAGCAGGAATGCAGCATATGTTAGAAAATATGGTGCGTTCCTGCTTTCTCCCGTTGATGCAACACAGCAAGTTGTCTTGCTGCATTGCACTGCGTCAAATGATGATAAATCTGGCCAACAGCCTCTGCAACTTGTAAGGGGCAGGGTGGGAGCATGAATAGTGGTGGTGGTCAAGAAATATTGCTTTTATTGCATTGCCAATTATCTGGTACTTTTCACATTTCATGAAAGGCCCAAACTGCTCTCTGATATGTAGCTTGAAAAATGACACGTGACCATTTCAGAATGCATATCCAGGCTACAATCTGGCTTTTTTGAGAATTCACACTTAAAAATGTTACATTTTACCACCATTCTTATCAAATTTTCTGAACCATCAATACCTCTGGAAATGATCAAACTTGAACATAATAATATTTCATTTATGACTGTTAAGGACTGTATGAAACACCTCCTGCTTTTGTTATCAATTTATTTGAAGATTATGCTGTAAATACACAGTGTAGCCGAATATTTTCTGAATTTTCTGGGGTTGTTAAAGTCCCGTGTGAATGGTATTCTCATTAAGTAGTCCTTGATTTTTTTTATTCTTTTATGAGCGAACTCACTGGAAAGTTTTAGCTTTTTGGTCAAATTCTTTGTAATTTGTGGTGTTACAATCACCATTTCACTTCGTTTGTTTTCAGTCTTTCCAGGACGGTAGTAGGTTGCTCCCCTATCCAAAAGACAAAAATAGGAGATTTGTTTTGTAGGGAATGTATTTGATTAACAACTTGGAAACTAGCATATCTCAGTGCAGCAGTGCACCCACTGCAGCAGTGTAGCAAATCCACCTTTTCTTCATAGTCACCCCTGATTTTTTACCTTTTTTCTGAGGCATATTTTTGCTGGCTTTACTTGCTTAACACTATTGAAGTGGCAGTGTTTTGCCTCTAAATCATGTACTGTTTATTGGAACTCTCTATTTCGCCTATTTTAAGTCCACTGTAAATGGTCCCTCAAATAAGTCTCTGGCATTGAAAGTTAAATGTGATATGTAAGCTGCTGTGTGTATTTATATCACCCACATATATAGCTAAAATATATTTTGTCAGGAGCATTATTGTGCTCTGAGTAGGCTCCAATTTAAATGCATTCAGAGACACACAGCAGGGAAAAATGCCTTATCTGCAGAAGAAAACCCTATTTTTATATACCCATAAGTCACCCCACAGGGCAGGGTGCTGATGTATACCAATAGGCTACACTACATATTGGGCACCTTCAGAGCTGTAATACACATCTTTGTCTGGGAGAGTTAATGACTCTGGCTCAGAGGTCATTTCTTGCCTATGGGCCCAATAAAGGACAACTGGTATTAAGTGCTGAACATTTAGCAGGGATCATCTCCCTGGGAGTGAACAGAGATAGTTGGCAGAACAAGTGACAGCCTTTAGCACCACTTCCTTTGACTTGGAGGTGTCAAGGTGGGCTTCTTCTGTTCATCCCTAAGACCCTACTCGTCGGTTAGGTTCCAGCCGCAGTAGGAGGGAAAAATTGTTTTTAACCTCTCAGGTAGGGGAGTGGCCAGGAAGCTGGTGGCATCTTGAAATACAGTCTCCTGTGTAATTTTGCAGTAAGGTAAAGAAGTGGTGCCCCAGGAGGTGAGGGAACTGCTAGAAAATTGCTAGAATAGGGTGGCAGAATTTCTCTAATCAATGGCTGGGCCAAAGGATAAATCTGGCACCTCTATGACCACCTCCTCTGAACATTCCTGGGAATACGCCATCTGAAGAAGAAAGCTCTGCTGGAAGAAGAATCCTGGACTTCTGACTCCTGGCTCCTGTTGAAAGAAGAGGACTCAACCAAGGATTATGAATTGTGCTGGTACCCAGTGATTGGAACTGCTCTCAAATGGTAATGTTTGGCCTCCTGGTTATCTGCTTATGAAACACTAAAAGCACAAGGTCTCCCTGAGTCCAAGAGACCAACTGACTCAACAGGACTGGATGCTGTGGGAGAACTGGCTGTAGAGAGATCTGGTGCCCAGAAACTTGCTCTAAGGAGGTAAGGGCTGCAGGACTGACAGCAGTGTGTAGGTAAAACCTTTTGCTGTGACAACCTGCTTGGTGTATATGAATTCTGCTCCACTGCAGTCAGTTTGAAATTGCATCTACGTCCTGTTCCACCAAGAGGTGTTGATTTTCCACAGTGCTTGGCCTTTCCCCAGGCTGCTTTAACACTTTAAAAACACAAATGTCCTGTTCCCTTTAGCCAATGTGAAGATCCTGGTATATTTTTGCTCATTCATTTGTTCTGTATTTTTCATTACGTTTTGTGCTATACTTTAAAATTGTTTGTATTGCTTGAAAGTAGCATAGATTTCGCTGGTGTTTACCTCTGCTTGTACCATAGTTATCAGGAATTGAGGTAAGATGCTTTCAGGACTGCATTTAGATCTATCCAGAGTGGGTTTTATTGAGTTGGCAGGGGTGCCACTTCCCAAATTAATAACCCCACAGCATCTTATGTGTAACATAAAATTCCCACATTGAAGGCATTGCGGATCCTCTCAGTATCATTCTTCTGAGGTTGATAAAAGAGTTATCAGCGCCTAGAGACAATTAACTTTTTAAAAGACACTATAGAATTCTATTACGTTATCCTTAACATGCTATTGGCGAAACTAATGAAGATTAATTGTAGTTGTTTTTCCATTTTGATCTCAGCTTTGTAAACGTGTCTATAAATACTGCACATGGCCGGCAATCCGGTCTTTTCAAAACATCCTTTCAAACTGAAATGCCAGAGTGACTGTTTATACCCGATGGGCGTTCCTACTGCCAAGTCCAAACAAGGATTTGCAATGCAATAGATCTCGCATTTGCAAGAGTTACAGCTATTGGCATTGTAAATGACAATGTATTTTACCTATGTGTTTTGGTTCGGTTTCACTCAAGGGCCTTGTGATTGCAAAGTGATCTAAATAAATGGTTTTGGTAAAAGAACATAAGAGATCTATTCTTATGTCAACGTGTTGAACCAGTATGCAAAGTTTTGCAAAAAAATACAACTGAGTGATAATGGTCAAAAACACCTTGCCTCCAATTGTAAGTATGCAAAACGACTGTAGATCGGTTCTGGGGGTCTCTGTGTAGTACTGTCTCATTGCCCATGAGGGACTCTATAGTATTGTCCCAATTAATCTAAAATGTCCATCTTTCTAGACTCCAGAGCATTACAATTTTAGAAAGTTACGCAGAATAATTACCATTTCTATGCATTCAGAGGTTTTCACAAATATATTAATTGTAAAGTAAGTAAAAATAAAACAGGTCTTGCAGGCAGCGCATGTGCGCTGACAAGGGTCGACCTAAAAATGAACACTGGGATGAAGAGCTTCCGATTAATGAAGATTACAGGTTAAATAATGGTTTTATTCACAGGCACTGATAAAATGCAGCTAGCTATATACTACCACTAAGACGATTTAAGGTCAGCGTGCATCCATCTACACAGTTTATAAAATGATTATGCAAGAAACCAAAGATAAACAAACAATACAAATTATGAGGATGGCGCTGACAGAAATATGGAGTGGAATGGAGTGTGAAAAGGGGGAATTTTGTGGGCAGCGGACAGCAATGAAAAATAACGTCACACAAGAGAAAACCTGAGCATATATATATTCAGGTGAAACTGATTCCATTTCAAACACCAAGTGCACCTATGGAAAACATTTATTCGCGCATTTTAAGAAACACCACAGTGGCCACAGCAGGCGCCCAGGCACAAGAATTTCCATGTTGTACAACATCGCCTGTTTCAAGAAAACATGATAAAAAGAAGGGCATTCAACACTTCACAAAGTAGAACACGCAAGTGGGAGAAAGTTGTGAAGAAGCGATCAGTTTGTCTAATCGGAAGTGGTTTACAGCATGTTTGTGCAACACTTTCAACACACGCAATAACTGTGTTAAATGGCAGTTTTTGTTTTAATAGATAGCGAAATGGGCAAAGTATTAGCATGGGACCTAAATGTAAGCAATGTGGTGTTACAGTCAGAGCTGCCGACTTTGGTACTGGGGACCAATGTTCGATTCGCGGCATCAGCTCAACATCTTGTGATTCTGGGCAAATCACTTAATCTCTCCATGGCAGTGTCCATAAATATGAAATTCATGTGACTCTGCAGGAGAGGTATGGGGCAAGCAGGAGGAGAGTAATTGGTTTCTGAAGCACAGAACCAGAATGGGCCAAAGAGGACATGGGATAATGGGAGGGGGGGGTAGAAGAAATATTACCTGCAATTGCAACGGATGGCCACTAATCAAGTGGAATTAATCTATACTAGTCCGGTGCTCATTAGTGTTGAACGGAAGTGATGTATGGGGTGTGTAAACCGATTAGGAAGCAGCAAAGAAGAGCAACACTGGAGTCAACCTGTGGTAAGCAGCAGGGAGGATCAAAGTCTTATTTTGAATACAGCAGGTCTTGCAGACAGCGCATGCTCACTGCCTAAGCTCGACCTAAAAATGGCCTCAGTGTTGATCAAAGAGGATCAAAAAGCAATCTGACATGAGTTAGTGACTGCTTTCTTTGTTCAGAAATCAGCACAATTATATATATATATATATTATACAGCTGGGAGAGATTACTTTAAAATCAAAAGACCACATGAATAGGTTTAATAAAAGGTTGAAATTATGTTATATTTATGGTTAAAATACAACTTCAGTCCTGCTGTGTGTGTATAGCTATCCAGTTGTGATCCACTGGATTTGCGGCTCATTTTGAAACCTAGGCACATGCATTCAAATCAGACCTTGGCTCTTGAAAGTCAAGTGATTCTGGGGTGTGCACCTCACCTCCCCATGCCTAAAAACGTAAGGATGTGAAATGTCTTGTAATCGCCTAATTCTTAAATTCCCACTTCATGTCTCCACAATGTACAGCGCTCCCTCTCTCACAGCACATACATAGGCATAGCAATGTAATGCTAGTGTTTTCACTTGAAATACTTAATGTATGTGACAACTTAAGCCACTGGTTTGATTTTACTTTTGTCAGGCGGGCTGCTCGTACACGAAGAAAGCTATCCTCTATCGAGAGCCAAATACGTCAGTTGTTCCTGTTATAGTACTGTTGGCTGGATTGGACAGTATTTTATCAATTCAAATCTGTAATATTTGCGTGAGAAGATGAAGCCTTTGAGTAGCTTTTTATTCACTTGCTGTCTCCACGTGGATGCTGTCTTATTGATATAGTGTTTATAGATTTGCCAGACCACACTATGGCATTGGAATAGACTAACAAAGAACCTCTGTCCATCTCAATTCTTGCTACTGTAGAAAAGTGCAAGAGTTGGCATGGTTACCCCCCACTTTTTGCCTAGTGTTGATTCCAACTTTGAAAGAGTGCTGGGATCCTGCTACCCAGGCCCCAGCACCAGTGTTCTTTCCCACAAACTGTAGCTTTGTTTCAACAATTGGCACAAACCCTGGCACACAGTTAAGTCCCTTGTAAAAGGTACCCATGGGAAGGTCCCCGAGGGCTGCAGCATGTATTATGCCACTCTAGGGGACCCCTCACCAAGGACATGTACACTGCCTAGCAGCTTGTGTTTGCTGGTGGGGAGAAAAAGCCAAAGTCAACAAGACACCCC
The DNA here is from genome assembly GCF_031143425.1 of Pleurodeles waltl. NCBI lineage: Eukaryota > Metazoa > Chordata > Amphibia > Caudata > Salamandridae > Pleurodeles > Pleurodeles waltl. The sequence continues at coordinate 1,984,393,010 of NC_090440.1, read as the reverse complement.
TCTCAAGGTTCCATGCCCACAAACCACTGCCTGTGGCATAGGTAAGTCACCCCTCTAGCAGGCCTTACAGCCCTAAGGCAGGGTGCACTATGCCACAGGTGAGGGCATATCTGCATGAGCAATATGCCCTTAAAGTGTCTAAGTCCATTCTTAGACTTTTTAAGTGCAGTATAGCCATAATGAATATATGGTCTGGGAGTTTTTCATTACGAACTGCACAGCTCCATAATGGCTTCACTGAATACTGGGAAGTTTGATATCAAACTTCTCAGCACAATAAACCCTCACTGATTCCAGTGTGGGATTTATTAAACAATGCACACAGAGGGCATTTTAGGTATGCCCCCTGTATGTTAGCCTGCCACTTTCAGACAAGTTTCTTACCACATAGGGTAAGAACCTTTGTGCACTCTGTGGTCAGAAACAAAGCCTGTCCTGGGTAGAGGTGCTTCACATCTCCCCACTACAGGAATTGTAACACCTGGCGGTGAGTCTCAAAGGCTCAAGCCTTGGATTACAGTGCCCCAGGGCACACCAGCTTTTGGAGCTGCCTGTCCCACCGGACAAAGCCCCACTTTTGGCAGCAAGTCCGATGGAAAAATTAAGGAAAACAGGGAGGAGTGACCACCCAACCAGGCCCACCCCTAAGGTGTCCAGAGGTGAGGTGACCCACTCCCTGCAGAATCCTCCATCTTGGTTTGGAGGACAGGGACCAATAGGATTAGGTTTGTGCCACCCTCCCCAAGGGGAGTGGGCACAAGGAGGGTGTAGCCACCCTCAGGGACAGTAGTCATTGGCAACTGATCTCTGACCCCTCTAACGCCCCTAAATCTAGGATTTAAGGGCCTCCCTGGACCCAAGTTGATAAATTCCTGACGACCTGACAAGAAGAAGGACAGCTTAGCTGAAACCCCCAGCAGAGAAGAAGGAAGACGACAACTGATCTTTCCCCAGCCCTACTGCTTTAAAGAACCAGCAAAAGAACAGCAATGCATCCATCGGGACCAGAGACCTCTGTCAAGCTCCAGAGGACTGCCCTGCACCAAAAAGGACCAAGAACTCCAGTGGACAGCGGCCGTGTCCAAGGAGAAACCAACAACTAAGGACTCCAACCTCACTCCGAATGCATGAGTCCTAACCACTCTGCACCAGATGCCCACAGCCCATGTCCAGGTGGTCCAACCAGCTAAAGAGGATCCCCAGGCGATTCAGAGCAAGTGCTCTCCCTGGGTTGACCTCTCCACCCCTCCACGACAGCGCCAGCAGAGGGAATCCCGAGGACTCTCCTGACCGCGAAAGCTCCGGATGAAGATATCAGACACCTAAGGACCCACTGCACCCACAGCCCCCAGGCCTTGGAGAAACTGACTCCCGGTGTATCAACGTCCAGCAGGCGGCCCTCCTCCCTGTCCAACCTGTTGTTTGCCCGAGACGACCCCCTGGACCTCGCCTGCAGCAGCTTAGTGACCCCCGGGAGCCCCTCATGGAGAATCAGACACGACATCTTGTTTGCACCCTGCACCCGGCCACCCCAGTGCCGCTGAGGGTGTATGTTTGGTGCCTACTTGTGGTCCCCCTAGTGCTCCTCTAAGCCCCCAGGTCTGCCCTCCGAAGTCGTGGGTACTTACCTTCCTGCAGATCTGAAACCGAGTGCCCCTAGTCTCCATAGGAGCCCATGTTAAGTTTGCCTACATGTTGACCTCTGCACCCGGCCGGCCCCGTGTTTCTGGTGGTGGGTGTTTGGAGTTAACTTGAACCCCAACCTGTGGACTTCCTAACCCCCGGAGACTGGAACTGTAAGTGTTGTACTTACCTGTAAAACTATCTAACTTTTCTTCCCCCAAGGAACTCTTTCTGAAAATTGCAGGGTCCATTTTTTAAACAGACTACTGCCAATATTTCAAGAACTGTATAACTTATCCATTTCAAACAAAGTACTGTTGATACATGTGTGAAATACGAATCTATTGAAGTACTTACCTGCAACTTGAATCTTGTGGTTCTAAAAATACATTTTAAAAAATATATTTTTTGCTATATAAAAACCATCAGTCTGGAGTTCAGTCATTGAGTGTGTTCTACTTCTAGTGTCTGTATCCGTACAACAAATGCTTTCCACTACCCTCTGATAAGCCTAACAGCTCGACCACACTACCACAAAAGACAGCATTAGTATTATCTACGTTAGCCTCTGTTAAGCCTCTGGACTCTGTGCACAGTATATCTCATTTTGATTTAGTATATACAGGGCCAGCTTCCTACTCTATCAAAATGGGAACGCATACAAATTCTTTAATTATTTTAACTTATTTATATAAACCTAAAATGTTCTGAGCACTGATTTCTTTTGCATGCCCTTTTCCACCCACTGGAGCAGACTTTGAGTACATGGACACAATGTGAGGGACGGTTCAGCAGGGAAGAGTTTACAATCAAAAAGCAAGAGTACTGGCAGTGCTGGGAGATGGTGCGGAAGGTAGTCTCATGGACTGTCCGTGTGAGGAACTGGAGGGCCAAAGAATGATAGTGCGAGGAATTTGTTGCCCAAGGGTAGGAAGTCTGAGGAATTGGAAGCCTAAGGACAGACAGTGAGGTACAGTGTGAGGAATTGGTGGCCTAAGGACAGACAGTCTGGCAGTGTGAGGAACTGGAGGCCCAAAGTATGAGTGCGAGGAATTTGTGGCCCAAGGACAGTCTGCATGAGGAATTGCATACCCAATGACAGACGGTGCAAAGAATTGTAGGCTCATCGACTAACAGCGCCACTCGCGAGGAAGTAGAGGTAGATTGAAAGGGAGCATGAAGTCTTGGAGCACACAGACAGCATGAGTGTTAAGGATACATGGTCAGACAATGTTAGGACCTTGGGACACATGATCAGTCAGCCCATCGAGTTACAGGCCCAGAGTGCAGTTGGAGATTCAGGAGATGCACACACAGTTTATGTACACATCTGGAGACCATGTGAGGAGCTATGGCCCTTTATATCAATAGAGAGGAGGAGTTAGGAGCAGAAGGACAAACAGAAGGAGAAGCTGGGGCCCAAAGAGAGAGAGAGAAACGGAGGCACAATGACAGGTTATGTGGAGTTTTTAAATATTTCAACACACAATATGAGGACCTAGACATAGAACGTCCGAAGAATTGATGGGCTGTGGTCAAGCAAATTTTGAGGCCCATGAAGAGAAACTATGGGCCCACAAGAAAGGCAGTGAGAGGAGGCAGGGGCACAAGTACAAACAGAATGAGACGCTATAGGCACAAGGGAAGAGCAGGGCATACAGGAGGAGAGGATTTGGCAGTTGGATTGACAGTGTGAGGAGTTAGGGGCGGATGGGCAGACTGTGTAAGTCTAGCATCACATGGATGTATAGAAAGACGACCAGGATGTACATAGATGGGATAAAGAGTGAGGTGTCCAAGGACAGACATAGTAAAGAGCTGGGGCACATGGACAGACAGTGCGATGAAATGAGGCAGGCGGACAGTGTGAGGAGCAGGGGACAAAAATATTGATCATATATTGACACTGACAGTACTGGCATGCATCACTGTACACAGGTACTAGAGGGCACATATACAAATATTTTGTGGTTGCAAGCAGCTCAAATTCCAGAATTAAGGAATCACAAAATTGTCTTTTGTTATGTACAAACCTCAAATTGCAATTTGGTAACAAGTTACCAAATCGCAATTTGGGTTTGTTACTCAATGCCGATACTTGATTTGATACTTTGACTTGATATTTGAAAGGGGTGATTTTAGGGCATCTCTTGCAAATATCAAATCATAGTGGTACGTATTATTGTTTTGCAACTGAATTCTGAGTGCAAAACATTACCCGGATGCAAAACATTAATCTTTTACCAACTCGTCAAAGGAGCTGGTAAGTCTTTTGCAATCAAGGCGTACCGAAGGCATCTCTTCTCTTCTGTGAATTTTGAATTTTTAGAAAAACTATTTTTAAGACTCTTAAAATATTAAACTTACACTTTTCATTTATTTTTTTTAAGATAAGGAAAACAGGTTGCATAAAAAAAATGTTTTATTTAAAAGCAATCACAGACATGGTAGTCTGCTGACCCCAGCAGGCCGCCATCCCTGTGATGGCTTTGATTCCTAGTGGGTTGCAATTTGCCACGTACTTCATTAATATTCAAATGATAGATCGAATTACGACCCAGTAGGAATCGGTAATTTGCAAACTGACCTATTTGTACATAAATCAGGTCGAAAATTACCAAACTGGTCGCAAAAATAAAATTTGCAACCAGTACTACGTGTATCTTGCTATGTACATCCAGTTCAGCTTACAGTATGGTTTATCTAAAACGTTTATGTCGCTCCAAGTATTCACACCATTCCATGCTGTGCAGCTTTGTGAAATTAACAATGTAGTAATGGCCCGGTAAAACAGGAACCTAATAGTTAAATGGAATAAAACGTCTGCAAACACTACTCTGTGTCCTGCATGCGGTTTTCTAACGTCATCTATTCTCCACTGTTGCTATTTCTTATCCACGTTAGGTTGGCGCTCTCCTACATTCCTTATATGTTAAAATGTTTCTGCAATAGATGTACAGCTCTATGACATCCTTGATTCTCAATCACTCTTCTGAAAATACTAAAATAAATTAAACAACTGCCTGAAGCGCTGTAATCTGACCAATTAAAGGACGATCCGTAGTAAGACAATAAAGCCCTCATTATGACATTTGCGGTAAATGCCACGTACCACCACGGTGAAGGCCACCAACATACAACCGCAGTGGCAGATATCCGTTCGCCATATTATGACACACACACCAATCTGACAGAATACTGCCACATACACAAATCCGTCAGCTCAAAGGTCAGTGCTAAAGTGGCGGTACCAACCCATACCGTTACGCCAACAAAACAACACCCTCCATATTATGACCCACGAATCACCACAGCAGACATTCAACAGTGGTAAACCATTGGCGGTACACACCGACGCACTCAGAATGGACACCCAAATACAAAACAACACTACATTGGCCAAAACCGAAATCACACACCTGACACTCATACATACACCACACCCACCTGCCCACAGCACCATAAAACACACACCCACAACCCTTTACGAACACCAATTATTGCCACCAGACTGCAACCGAGACCACTGAGACAACTACACACACACAGCACAAACACCCACACATTGGTCAGGCACCCCACATCCCACACCCCACCACATTACTCAACACCCTCCCACCAACACACACCACATAACACCCATGTTCCCACTAAGTCACCCCTGTTTCACTTTATGAGGAGTTGCAGGTCATTGTGGAAGAAATAGTCAGGAAAGAGCCACAGCTGTTTGGAGCACAGGTACAGCAAATATCCATTGCCAGGAAGATGGAGCTATGGCGGAGAACCGTGGACAGGGTGAATGCCGTGGGACAGCATCCAAGAACAAGGGATGACATCAAGAAGAGGTGGAACGACCAACGGGGGAGGTACGTTCCGTGGCAGCAAGGCACCAGTTCGCCATCCAGACGACTGGCGGTGGACCCCCACCTCCTCCCTCACAGCATGGGAGGAGCAAGTCTTGGCAATACTGCATCCTGACGGACTCACTGGAGTTGCTGGAGGACTGGTCACTGGTGAGTCAAGATTTACTACTTATCACCCCCCATACCTGCATGCCATCACACCCCCTCACCCTCACTCCCATCACTCCATTACATCCCACACACTGCACCTACACATATGACTAACCCCAATGCCTAGCCCTGCATGCTATACCAATGCATGGACAGCCCTCCCAGCCCTGGATGGACACCCATCACAAAAGCATGCACAGCATGGAGAACTAACAAGCCCACAATACATCACCATACACAAACAAAGGCGGCAGGGTAACAGCAACGAAAAAGGTGAAGCCAGGGATGTACAATTTGTCACAGACATGAGGCATAATACATCACTTACATCCCCCACAGGTGCACCAGCCAATCTCAGCGGAGAGGGGGTGGCATGTCTAACCAGTCCCTCAACAGAAAATGCCCCCAGTGATGACAGTAACTCTGGACTTCAAGATCTGGATGAACTACCTGGCCCATCAGGGACCATTGGTCAGTCGGACACCCCAGCCCACTCACAGTCCACCACAGAGCCTCCCCCATCAGTATCCAACACCACAGTACCCACCCAAAGTCCCCACACCTCTGTCCCCTGACACGTCAATCAACAGTGTGTCCACCTGTACAGGGACCCCAGTCCACACCTCACCCACAAGAAAATCAGGGTCCTGGGGTCAGTGACAGTGGTCACACCATTCAGGGGACAGAGGCACAGGGCTACAGGAACACTGGGAGGACCTCTTTGAGCCAGGGGGATGGCAAGCCCAAGGAACCGGCTCTCCGGGAGGCACTCACTAATGTCCTAGGGGCTTACCAACAATCCCAGGACAAGATGGGCCAGATCCTTACTAACATGCAGGAGAACAAGCGGCTGCAGGAGGAACACCATCAGGAGATCAGGGAGGATTTGCAAGCCCTCAACACCATCATGATTTCCATAGCAGGGGTGCTAGCAGACATGGCCAACATCATGAGGGAATGGAGAGCACACCAGCGAGCCCCTACCACTAGCCAGCCTACTGACCAGCCCTCCACTTCTGCTGCAGCTAGTGGGCAGGAGGCAGTGCCACAGGACTCACAGGCCACCAGCACCCCCCACCCGCAGAAGGTAAACCACGCCGCAAACGTTCCCTGCGACCCAGACAGAAGCCAGAGTCACTTGCCAAGACCAAGACCACTGCCAGGAAATAAGACCCTCCTGAATGTCCCCCTTGTGTCCCTCCCTGTCACCTTGTCCACTATGAACTGCCTTTGCTCCCCTTTATATGGCCATTGGACACTGGACCTGTGCTACAAACAGGATGGAACCATACCCTGGCTTTCCTCTACCATCAACCCATTCCATTGCACTTTCCTATCAATTATTTGCACTACAATAAACACCCTTGAACACAACTGGACTGATAGTATTTAATGTGATGAAAATGTGCATTTATGGAAACAGTCACATCATGTGCAAATGATCTGAAAACTGTGATAGCATACAATTATTGACTGTCTGTAGTCATACATCAGTGCACTGTCGTAATATCAGCCAACATCTGCAAAATGAGAAGCCATTGGTGACAGTAAGTAGAGATGCAAAGAAAGTGAATACCATCCTGCTACAGCCACACAGATAAAATAATAGTCAGAGGAATGGTCAGTTACACTGTCTCACCTGTGTGTCATTGGAAGTACTGACGTATAACTAATGTCCTGTTGTCCACATCCTCATCCTCACTGTCCTAAGGGTCCACTGCTGCCACAGGGGCATTTCCAGTCTCCGCCTCCTGCAGATAAGACACATGTCTTTTGAGGGTCAGGTTGTGCAAAATGCAGCATGCCACTACTATCTGGCGGACCTTCTCGGGTAAGTAGCACAGGGATACACCTGTCAGATGCACGCATCTGAACCTGGCCTTCAGGAGGCCAAAGGTCCTTTAGTTAATTCTCGCCCATGTGCATCATTGTAACGATTCTCAGCCCCTGTCCTGGCATTCCTCACAGGGGTCAGAAGCCACAACAGGTTTGGGTAGCCTGATTCACCTGCAAGTATTGAGGGACAAACATTAGCCATACAAAATGGTATGGGGTTAACACCAGAAGGCATACACTGACATACATTGGGTGGACACTCAGGCTCACCTATTACCACACTCCTTGCCTCTGTAGTTGTGCCATCTGAGGTGGGATGCTGCTATTCCTCAGAACAAAGGCGTCATGCACCGACCCAGGATATTTGGCAGTGATGTGGGAGATGTACTGGTCTGCCAGGCACACCATTTGCACATTGAGTGGAAACTCTTCTGATTCCTGAACACCTGTTCATTCTGGCGAAGGGGGTATGGGGAGGTTGAAAAAACACAATATGTGTTCCGTCAGTCACCCCAACAATATTTGGTATATGTCCCATTGCATAGAATCCTGCCTTCACAGTGGCCAAATCTTCCACCTGGGGGAAAGCGATGTAGCTGCACATGTGTTTGACCAAGGCAGACAAAACCCTTGCCAGCATGACTGAGAACATTGGCTGCGTCATTCCCGCTGCCAAGCCCACTGTCACTTGGAAAGAACCAGTTGCCAGGAAATGGAGCACTGATAGGACTTGCACAAGAGGGGGGGATCCCAGTGGGATGACAGATAGCTGATATCAGATCAGGCTCCAATTGGGCACACAGCTCTGTGACTGTGGCCCTGTCACGTCTATAGGTGAGTATTATGTGCCTTTCCTCCAGTGTAGCCAAGTCCACAAGGGGTCTGTACACGGGGCTTGACTCCTCCTCCTATTTATCCACAGTAGTAAGTATCTAAGGGACAAGAGTGAGTAGGCTGTCACAATTTGAACAATGGAACCACCACCTCAGTGCACATAGAGCCTTTATGTGATGGGACAGTGGGAATGGCAATGTATATGCAATCATCAGCAATGACGCAGTTATGGATTATCTGAATGTTGTCCACCACCATTAAATGGCGACCGCCTGTCCTGTATCTAGGGACAGGTGGAAGTGAGGTAACTCCATGGATGTTGGGCGTCAGGACGGAAGGCAGTTTTGCACCACCGTGTAATTCCTCATTGGCTAATATGGGGCTCTATGGAGTACAGTGGCCAATGGGGATCAGTGGCAGCGGTAACGGTGTACACCGCCATGGACATGACCGCCATTTTCTATCTAAGTCCTCACTTGATTCCTGACTTTCCACAGGACAACACCTACACTGTGTGTGCTGCTGTGACCTCTGTCTGAAACCTACCATAGGCTGTGTGACCGGGGAAAGGGCCCCTACCTTCACTTCAGAGGAGTTGGAGCATTTGGAGGAAGGGGTCCTACCCCAGTATGAACTGCTGTATGGTCCTCCAGACCAACAGGTAAGTACACCTTGGGCACGATGCATGTGCCAAGGTTGCATGGAGATGTGTGTGTAAGCATTGTGTCATTTAGGGGGGTGGTATGTGTCGGCAGTGTGCATATTGGGCGCCGGGTGATGTGTGTGCCAATGGAGATGGAAATGGGATTTGTGGACCATATGTGTGACAGGCTGGATTGTATGTGTAATGGTGTCCTTCCGTCTGTATTATCTCTGCAGGTCAGCACCCATCAGAAGAAGGGATTGTGGCGTGCCATCGCTAAGGACGTGCGGACCCTGGGGATTTACAGCAGGTGGAGCACCCACTGTTTGAAAAGGTGGGAGGACCTGAGACGATGGGCACGGAAGACTGCAGCGGCCCAAATGGGGATGACCTCCCTACAACAAAGGGGTGCCCGTCGGAACCTGACACCCCTGATGGCCCGCATACTGGTGGTGGCCTACCCAGATCTGGATGGGCGCTTGAGGGCATCACAGAAGCCACAAAAGGGTGAGTACAGTGTGCATAACTACAATATATGGTAGGTGGCATGGATTCCGGGTGGTGGTTGTGAGTCAGTGGGTGCCCCTTAATGCCAGGAAAGACATTGCAGCATGACCCAGCTCAAGGGTAATGGGTGTATAGCAAATTCAGGAAACCTAGCTAGGTTGTATTCCATGTCAGACAGGGCTTAGTGAGTCCCAGGAGAGCTGCAGTTGGCGGTGTTTGGCCCTCATCTTGCTGTGGCACCTAGCCAATTGATTGCCAGTGTGGTGCATAGTGCTCAATCCTGAACCCTGTGTGTGATGGTAATGTGTATGCCAACTGTGGTGTTGGTGCTGTAATTTACCCAGTGTCCCCTTTCTCTCTCTCGCCCCTTTTTTCTTCTGTCATCCTGTCCATGTGTGCAATAGCATCATCTGGCAGAGGAGCAGGTGCACCGGTGACTAAGTTTGCTACATCCCACAGGAAGCAGAGTCCACCAACGTCGAGGGAACCAGTGGGACTGAGGGTGAGGGCAGCACCACGGCGGAGACAGGAGGTGACAACACTGACACGGATTCCTCCTCCGATGGGAGCTCCCTGGTAGTGGCGGACACCTCTGGGACCACTCCAGCTCCAAGTACAGCTGCCTCCCCCGTACCAGCACCACCCTCCCAGCAGCCCCTCACTGAGTTGCCCGTGCCCACTCACCCAGGAGGATGAGTATCTCCTTCGCCCTAGGCACCTCAGGACCCTGCCCCAGTGAGCCCTGCTGCCCTGAGTGAGGAGCCTATTGACCTCCTGAGAACCATCTCTGTAGGGCAGTCAACCATAGCGAATGCCATCCAGCGGCTGGCATCCCAGATGCAGCAATGCAATGCATTCCTGGAGGGCATCCACAGTGGATTGGTGACCCAACAGAGATTGTTCCATGCTCTGGCCTCCTCTCTGATGGCGGCCATTGTCCCTGTTCCTACTGTCCCCCCTCCAACTACTACTTCCCAGTCTCCTCAACCCCAATCCATCCCATGCACACATACAGACAAGCATGCACACAAAACATCAGACAAAAGTAGCACAGTCAAACACAGGCAGCACACTTCAGGCCACAGGCACTCACACAAACAACTGACAGTTGCACACACAACCACATCCACTGCCTCCACTGTATCCCCCCTCCTCCTCGTCCTCCCTCACAGTCACATCCATACTCACACCTGGGAAGGATCCCACTCCACCAGCCAGTAAAGGGAAGGATCCCACACCACCAGCCAGGAAAGGGAAGGATCCCACTCCACCAGTCAGGAAAGGGATGGATCCCACACCACCAGCTAGGAGGGGTAAGATTCCCACTCAACCACCGATGACAGAGGGGTTCCCACTCAACCACCAATGACTGGTTTCCACTCAACCACCAATGAAAGGCAAGAATCCCTCACCTCCAGCTGAGACACAGCAGCCCTCACCGCCAGCAGAGCCTGCCCAGGAGACACCTCCCCCAGCAGGGACTATGCAGCCCTCACCTCCAGCAGTGGGCAAGTTCCCCATTTCAGAGACTGTGACCTTGCCCTCCCCAGCATTGGAAAATGGGCATGGAGCCCCCTCCAGAAGCAGTGGGCAAGTTCCCCACTTCAGAGACTGTGACCTTGCACTCCCCAGCATTGGGAAATGGGCATGGAGCCCCCTCCAGAAGCAGTGGGCAAGTTCCCCACTTCAGAGACTGTGACCTGGCACTCCCCAGCATTGGGAAATGGGCATGGTGCCCCCTCTAGAACCAGTGGGCGTGTTCCTACTTCAGCTGAGGTGCCCCCCACCCGCTTCCCCCAGATGTGCCTGCCCACTTCCAACATGTTGCCCCTGCACAGTTTGGTGCAGTGAATGTTAGGATCAAGTTGGGGCTTGGACGCTGCCCTGTGGCCATGTGGGCCTTTTGTACTTTGCACTGGGCATTGGCCCTTTCTGAACAATGGTTCATGTATAATATTTGTCACTGCAGTACTAATGGTGGTTGTTGTCATGCAAATACATTTTCAATTCTGCCTTACTGTTGTCCTTGCATTATTATGACACGTGTCCTGTGACATTGTTTTTTGTCTGCAGCTGGTTGTGTGTATGGTGTGTGTGTGAATGGTGTGTGTTGTGCGTGTGTGTGTCACTCTCCTTTTCCTCCCTCCCTCCCTTGTGTGCTAGGCGGCTGTACTCACCGTCGTCGTCTTCGTCGGCGTTGGTGTTCCAGATGGAGCATGGCGTAGAAAAGCCTCGGGAAGTCCTGCAGTTCCGGGTCCATGGTGGCATTGATCTTCTCTGTGTCTCTGTTGGTGAGCCTTTGGTCTTCTGTGTTGTGTTTCTGCTAGGCTTTTGATGGCGTTGGTACCGCCTCGGAAATCGTGGCGGTGTGCTGTGTCATAATATGGTGGGAGGTACCTTGTCTTCCGCCTGGCTGTTGATGGCTACCGCTGTGGTCAGTGGTGTTAACACCCTGGCGGTTGGTGTGGTACATTGGCTGTCTATGGGAGTTTTCACTGCCATGGTCATAATTTGGCAGTAATTACCCCCAGACTGTTGGCGGTATTACTGCCACTATCACTCACCGCCAGTGTCATAATGACCACCTAAATGTTTTTATATCAACTGATTTTTATCTAGCTAGAGCTTCTGTACATTACACTTTGAACCACATGGGCAGAGAGAATCAATCTGTGCTTTTAACCATCAGTGACTCTGTGAAATGCAACAAAGATATAATAAATCAATTTCCATCGTTTGAAGTGAAATATTTACAGCACTAATTCTAAAACTTAAAAGTGTAATTTTATTTATTTAGTTATTTGACACGATTTGAGCATGATAAGCAAGTATGGCGGGTGACATCAGTCAGAGTGAGTGACTGATGTAGAGTACAACAATGCTTGTGTAATGCAGAGCAGACATCATTTAACAATAAATATGAAGAATTATTTTCTACATATATCAAAAAAATGTTTGAATACAATAAATGTTATCATGAGAAAAATATGTTTTTGGGAAATTTATTAATTGCTTAGAGTTTAGTTTAGCCGAGTGTCAGCCACCTCAGAGCACTTTAGAAGAAAGTTCAAGGTTCGAGTAAGAGTGTGCAGTTAACTTCATGGACGAAGATTCACCAAAATGCCACAGGTAGTGGAAGTGACATGCACCTTTTGACACCTGATGACATCACAGGGTTCACCATTTCTCTCAACCTTAGCTTCTCATCCACCTTCTCCGGTGCACAGGGGTGAGTATAAATAGTGAGTAGTACAAACTATGAACCTATAGAATGTTTGAAAAAAATCATATATTCATATGTACTTCACCGTTTTATATATATATATATATATATATATATATATATATATATATGATATATATATATATATATATACACACACACACACACACACACACGTTTGTAACGGATCTGAGGTGTCCTTTACCTTTGATTATGCTTTTTGAGTTTCATGGCCCTAGTAGGCACAGAAGCCATTTTTCTCAGAGTAGCACACAGCGGCGGCTGCCGCAAATGTCAAAGGGGGGTGGGTGGGGATGACGACCGGGATGGGGAAAACAACTTTAAAATAAAAAACACTTACCTTTCTCGTCACAGCAGCTCGCCACTTCCTGCTGCCTCATGTTCTTCTGGTGTCCCAGCATTGACTGGGACACCAGCACAGGCTCCCCAGCAATCCTGGTGCTGCTTTCATGCTAAAGCTAGCATGAAAGCAGCATCAGGATTGATTTGAGCGGCTTGTTCTGCCGCTCAGACTCTTCCCTGGGGTCTGTGCAGTTTCTCCAGCCCGGCTGTTCAACACACTAAGGCTGGAGAAACCTAAGTGTGCATGTGTGTTTGGCTGGCCTAAGATGGCTGGCCAAACACACATGCGCTCTTAGGTGCACTCTCTCCTTATCCCCCCTCCCACCTCCCGAGGCCCAGCCATGCCCCTCCCTGCTGGCTGAGCCAGCAGATCAAAAATAAAACAATATTAAACTATTGTTTTATTTTTCATCTCCTGGCTCTTGGCCAGCAGGGTGGCGCTCCTCCGCCTTTGACAAAGACGGAAGTCGAAAAGCGTCAGGCTAACTAACACATTTTTGGTTATTTCCAAATCACAGGGAGTGCGAGTACTGTTTGATGTTAATGTTGTTGTTGACACAGCGCTTCTCGTTTTTATAGTGGGTCCTGCCCCAACTGCTCTGAACCGGCCTTGATTAGGTGGATGTGATTGGAGTATTGGCAGGGAGAACTGTGTATATATATATATATATATATATATATATATATATATATATATATATACACACAAACACACACACACACGCGTATACTGTACCAAATCTCTCACATTTTAGCATCAGTTTGTTTGTTTCCAACTAATCCTCATTTAGTGAAAGCTCTGGTCAGGTGGAATACCAGCTTTTCTTTATTCATTTGCAGTGCTGCTTGCTATTGTGGCATTACAAGCTTGTGAGACTGGAGGGCCTCCTGAAGTTTTTTATGTCTTTTTAACAAAAGCCAGCAGGGTCCTATTTACGTTCTGTGCCTGCCCCTGCCTTCTTGGCCCCTGAGACTAGAGGTAGCAAGGGCAGTGCCAAGAGTGCAAAAGAGAAAGACAGGGGTAGGAGGTACTACACCAAATTGATGTCCATGAATATGTCCATGATTTAGGAATGTATCCCGTTGAATGTAAGAGTTTAATGGTGTACAAGGCATCAAATCTAATTTGGTGTATATGTAATGCTCTTGTTATTTCGAGATATCTCTTCTAGCACTAGAAAATGTGTTACACACACAATATATATATATATATATATATACTCATATGGAATTGAAAAAACTACCAATATCATAATACACTGGACACAAAGGGGTTAATTGAGAATTGTAGACACGTTCCAGAGGTGAAAATATGATCAGTACGAGGCATTAATAATACAGGTATAAATATATGCTCCCAACGTCAGTGCTTTAGAATCACACGCTGGAGGGTCGGACTGTTAAACCAAAGAAAACTTTAGTCACTCGAATGTGTAGAGTATGAAATAAATTAACACTAATAATATGAAAATGAAACCATGAACAATTACCTGAAAAGTAATTATTCTTCTTTGTTTGAATTTAACCAGACCAGGGAATCACGTGAACCACAAAGATCACTGGGGGCGCAATAGCAAAAAATGGGAAATAACTCACCCTTCCTCCATATACAGAAAGAAACAGAAGAGGGACACATGCTGTAATCAGTAACAATTATCTCATTAAGGAAACTAAGCTTACAATCAGAGAAGAAAATGATGATAAATTAGTTAGGGAGGAGATGTCCTAACGACCTGAGATGTAGAACCCAGAGCCTGCTTAAATTAATTCCGGGAAATCTGGACAAGTCACTTAATCTCCCCTTGCCTGAAAAAAATCGGACCTTGTGTAATGTAATATGGTGCTCATATAAATTGCTCTGATGCCTTTGGTGCTCATGTAAAGTGCTCTGATGCCTTTGGGCCAAGTTTGTGATACATAAGACTGGCGATAAATAAATAAATACACCAATAATTAAAGGCCACTTTAAAAAGCCAGTTTTTTAGTTATTTTCTCAGTCAAGAAAATGATGGTTGAGACTAGCACGCTAAAGGCAAATAATTCCATTTATCATCAGTGGCCACAAAAAAGGCTAAATGTCCCAAAATGGGAGTCCTGACCTTATGAACAACGACTGCCACTAGAACATTGAGAACAGACAAATACGTTTTCCAGCAGAAATGATTGAGCTTATCCACGGAATACTTAATACACGATGACCATTGACAAGTTAAATTCTATATTCCACTGATAACCAGTGAAGGAAAGGAAAAATGTGGTATTTACAGAATTAAAATCAGGTGAGCACCACAGTTCTGTGACAGTTGCAGTCTTAAGAAGTTTCTTCAAAGGGCCAAGTAGCAAGAGTTGGCATAATCCATGCAGGACTGAATTAACGTGGTGACCACCTGCTTAAGAAAGCATTTAGGGACAAAAGGTATGTTTAAAAAAAAAGATTTATATATCAAAAATACAAGTTAGAAACCTTGGCCATGTGAGGTTCCAAAGAAAGATTCACAGCAAGGATTACGTTGAGGTTTTTAACTTAAATCAGAAGGGAACATGAGGGGCCCATTCAGGAAGGTCAGATCTCAGGGTCACGGTTATCAGTGCAAATTTTAGTGGCCAAAAGGTCTGACTTGGTAGCATGTAATTTAATTCTAAAAAGTCCAAAGCCATCAAAGAAGAGACAACATTGAGAATTTCATGCATAAAAGTGTAGGGATTTAGCAAGCCTTCATTCTCAAATGCCAATTTAAAGACCATCTGGTTCTCATTAGAGTAGATGTACAATGCTGCAGCCAGAGTGTATGTAGAATGAACAAGGAGCCATGCATATATTGAACAGAAGAGGGGGTAGAATAGATGCCAGAGGTACTTCCTAATTGACCTAAAATGTTGGTGAATGATAGGAATGAAACACAGCAATTTAGAGGAGCTGCACTTATAAACCCACATTCACACATTCATTACTACCATGCATGGCCACATTTCATGCCATTATAACAGTGCAGCCAAACTGACACCATGAATTTTCACAGGAAAGCACCTCTCCTAATACTCACCTGTCACCTTCAATGTCATTTTACCTTGCTGCAGAAATTTAACCTGTTGCATCCTGGTTTTGGTTAAATAACGTTTTAAAATCAATACACATGAAAAAATGTCATATCATGTTGTATTAAGCATATATGTAGATGGACAACATGTAATATACTACTAATTACCATTGTTGATGGGGGGATATCATGACCCACTCAAGGCTTTGCCTCTCACAATAGTTATATATAAAAAGTTGCACACATCTCAGTCTTCACTAGTAGGCAGCAGATCTGTTAGGTTATACTTACCATGCGGGCAGTGACCTCAATAAGCAACATTGTTATAGGGTTCCTACTAAAATAAAAGGACTGTGTATTAGGATGACAGAAGTTCAGATTACGGGGACGGAGTCCATCCACACCAGCCAATTCCTGGCTAGCTCACAGTGCCCCATCCAAACCCCTAACCTTTACTGGGGTCGAAGACGATTACGGCAACCAGAACATGACACTCTAATCCCCAAGGGGATCGTGGAAACAGATCTTACCCTTTTGTTGTCTTACTCATGCATCAGCAGGCAACACACAAGAGAGATACGAGGTAGGCTTTCAATACATTTATCGAAACAATTGTAGTCTTGCATTGAGAGAATGAGCTGCGAAACTTAGGCAGATGAATAGCATTGTAATTAGCGTTACTAACTTGGTGAAAAGAATGAACAGCACAACCATGGCAAGTGATTTATAGACATTCATACCTATCACTAACCCTATACTGAAAGCATAGTGAACGGACCCTCTGCCTTTGCCTGATCTAAGAGGATAGCCGTAACCCCTTACCTGGAGAACTGAAAAAGGAAATCAGTCTGTAGTGGAGATGGCAATCCTTCCCTGCAAACTGAAAGTTCAGCTGAACACAGCATTTGTCCCAAGATGGAAGGGTTTTTTCAATTGCAGTAAATGCAATATATGCCATTTGGCTTTACATAAGGCCTTGACTTTCAACTTTAATGGCAGCAATACATATAAGATACAAGATTTCATCAATTGTAATACGAGATATGTGGTTTACATTTTGATATGCGAATGCACGAAAATATATGTAGGGAGCACCATCCGACCCTTAAAGGAGAGGATCCAAGAACATGTACGGGCCTTGAGAAACAATGATGCACTATCTCCAGTAGTGCGCCATGTGCTCAAGGAACACTCTACAGTTGAGATTCCCATGTTCAAATACATGGGTATCAGCCAAACACGAGCGCATCCCAGAGGGGGGAATCGAGAATTAGAACTCAGAAAAAATGAATCAAGATGGATACTGAGGTTGAAGAGCATACAATTAGGGATGAATGTAGATCACTAAATGTATCATTTTTGATGATTTCACATGCTCTTGTAAAAACCTTGAGGATATCCTTGCTCCGTTATTGGATGTGACAATGACATTGTTACAGCTGAGTATAAATTTGGGGATGTGCACTACATATTGTAGTATAGTGTACCTATAAATTGCATGACACACCATTACATCTACTAATGTGCACAATTATAAGACTACTTGCCCGTTGCACGAATAACATAGGTTAATAAGTTTGACTGCATTGATATAACTTTTCACAAGTACACCAAAAGCAGTATATAAGATAGTTCAGTTTGTGTTTTCTTGGTGTGTGCCGGGGTCTTGGGATTTCTATAGATATATGGAGTAAAGTATAAGGAAATAACTAATTACATATAGCTCTACTTCATTTCCCATTTTGTGGTAATGTTCTACTATAACATGTCTCAACTTTATCGGTTTGGGTTCTTGTTTTTCAGAATGGTAATGACGTAAGCTGATATTTTAAATCATATCGGACTCTATATACAAAGGTGGATCTGCATTTAGATCAACACTTTGCTTATCAGTGTAAATATACAGGTTGCACCTCCTTCTAATTTAAGAGAGGTGCGCTCTGTATTTGAGAACTAGTACACCAGTAAGCATATTGTGAATTCCCCTAAGATGGCGCTTGTATTGTTGAACCAACCGTGAGTACGTGCATAAACTCGGTTGTTCAAATCAGGAGTACATGAATAATGGAGTAGTTGGGCTAATGTCATTGTTAGCTTATGTAACTGATTTCCCTTCTTTTTGGGTACTTTGGAGGTTTTCAACGTGTCTCTGTCAAATTGGTGAGCGTTTTGGTGTGGTATTTGTATATCAATGCGGTTGGAATTTCAAGATGGCGGCCGCTGTTCAATTACGGCCATTTGGCTAGTCAGAAGAACAACAGAAGGCGTACACATATCGGTGTCCTACTTCTATGTTTATCAAACATAAAAGGACGAGTCCGATAGTCAATCGGTTTCTCGATAGCGATGCGGAAGGGCGCTTAATTACGGTCGGATTCGGCAGTAACAGGGTAAGAGACATTTGGATAATGCTTCACAGATATGGGGTTCATTTAGCATACATGTGTGTACTTGTTGGATATTTGTAACGATTGGGAATTAGTTGCTGTGGCTGTACTTACTTTCAGGAGGTTAATGTTCTGCTAATGTTTACAAACTTTTTCATTTCATAATATGTTGCAGATAAAAGCAATGCTTGGATTTTTGAATTAGCTGTGGAAGCCACATCTTGATTATACTATCACAACCTAACATATCCAACTGGGAACGTTTTGACTAGAGACAATTGAACACAGGTTGGTGTAATACTTAGGTTGACCAATGTGTGCTCAGTACATGTGATTTGGCCTACTGTACATTGGAGATCTACTATGCTCTTTTACAGATGCACAGTTTTTCGGCGTTCAATTGGGTAACCATTACTGGAATAGTATATATTGAGCACAGGAAGATAAGGTACATTATTCAATAATCCCTCACCACCTTGGAGCTGGAAACTGGGCTATGTTATATATGACTCATGTGATCATTTTGAGTCTCTGATCTCTTATACACTTATGACATTCACTCTCTAGGTTTAAGTTAGCAATACTAACCTGCATGAATATAATACAGTTGTTATTTTTTTCTTGGATTACTAAAATAATATGATTATATCTCTTGGAATACAACAATAGAAATAATAGTGTGTAAGACTTGGAATGTTGATTTCGGTTTGTCCCTAATACACATGTGTTTGATGGGTTAACTGTGGCAATTTGATATAGGAGTCACGATAATTGCACTTGTTTTTGGTTTTAACAATTTCACTTGCATGTGGTGGTTCTCAGGGAAATTGATCATAGACTTTGACTTTAAGACTTTGGTTGAGATTATTTGAAGTAGTAATATAAAACAAGTGATTACAAAGAGTGATATGATTTGTTTTTGTCAGCCTTGATAAAGTCCTTCACAGGACGAAACACGTGTCGGCTGAATGTGATCGGAAATTTGCACATCAATCTGCTTACACTGGAGGACAAGAACTCTCACTACCCAAAGTCAATTGATTGGACATTGTACACCACTTCCTATGAACTGATTGGGATTTTTGGTGTCTGGACTTTAAGCTCCTTTTGGAAGAACTTCTGTCTCTAATTGGATTAGATTGTTTATGTTAAATGTGTGGCATGTATGTTTTTATTTGATGTGTTTGTGATATTTTTGTGATATTTATGTACCTTTTTTTGTTTTATAGCTATTGCTTCATATTTTGGTAACTTTTGTATTAAAATCAATAACTGACACAGCCTAGTCTTGGAACCATCACACATTTATGTTATCCTCATCTATCACTTTATGAGCATTTATGACATTCTGTGACACTATGTTTTGATTCCATATATACAGTTAGGATTTCAAATTAATTACTTAAGGAGTGCTCTGTTCATTTTTTTGTTATAGTCCCAAGATAGCATGGCTGGCGTGCTACTCTGACCCCCTGATTCAGTGCATTGTTTATATAATCAAAGCCGCACTGTGTTAGAGGCACAGCTCTGATGCAATGATACATTTAAATGTTAGAAGTGGTCTCAGGAGGGCAACGCAAGCACTAGGTTGTACTGTGTTCCTAGCGTGGAACAGAGCGTGCAGATTACATATCGAGGAAGGCTAACTAAAAACAAGCAGCATGTACAATGTATTTTTGGAAATATAATGTGCAAGCCTAAATGTGTAAAATATCACTGCTAAAAGCGTAAAATATAAAACTGAGCTAAAATGGAGAATCAACAACAATTGCTTTACAATCGATTACATTTCGAAAAGCATTATCAAAAAAGAATTGATGTAAACCCTCCAAATGAATCATGAAATAACCACTATAGTAGAAAGTGCTTCTCTGGAAATCAGGAAAAATAATATCAGTTATATGTGTTCTCAACTCTGTATGGATTATTGCTCAAATGTCAGCTGTAAGTGTATTATGGAAATGCAGCAATTTTGCCCTGAACATTAGCTTAACATTTCCTGTAAAAACATGCATTTTGTTCCCAAGCGACAGTTTTTCACTCTTTTTATTTTGGTAACTAATTGCAATCCTCCAAACAGAAAAGTACGTTTTTCTCACTCTGCTATCACCTTTACATTTGTGAAGAATCCATGTGCTCTGGCCAAATTCAAAAAACACCTGTATGAGTGCCCCGCACAGACAGAATGACCTTGTATCTCCATGTGACACACAATCACACACTAGTGAACGTTTTGTGGTAGTCTCCAATTTCATGGATGTGTAATGCTGCTTTTTCCGATTGCAAACTTCACATTGTTTGAAATAAGGTTCCAAGACACGTTAACAGTAAATATGAATACACTTCACATAAACAACACAGAGGCACAAACTGCAGAAAATGTAATACTGATGTAGCAAACCCTAACAATATGCAAAGGTTGGGACATGTGACTGGATGTAGAGCACTGAGGTAAATAAAGGGTCTCGCATGATTGCAAATAGACATTTTTTCCAACCTAAATCCCGCAATGGATTTTGTCTCAAACATTTTCATTTAGGTGTAGAACCTGCATATTTCAACATTTCAGACACATGATGGTCATAATAAAAACCTAGTTCCCCCATCCTACAAGGTAATATTTAGCAGAGCCCTCACGGCTGAGATCATGTTATCGGCCTGCTACTCCCTCTGTCTGACACAAGCGCCACAAAGGTGAACTTTAAAGGTGGAAGGCTATGCTTATGCAGCCCCCATATGACTGAGGTCACATGAGCCTCTGATATTCCCTTTTCTGCTGATTTCTAGGAAATCAATCACCAGAGGCTCCACAGTAACCTCCAACTATTCTTTATCTCTCACACCACCGAGTCATCCTTCCAACATCCACAGCTAAAGGCAGATGTAAACTACGTTAACTCCTATGTAGTGGTGGTTGTTGGCAAGACCCAGAACCCCTTCTCTTCATTACGCTGAACACCCATAACATTGTTATATTATGTGTATTTGTAAAGCGCACCATCACCCATAAGGAAATCTTGGCACTGAGCAGGTTTGTTTGCCTAGCCTGCCTATGGTAGTTTAATTAACTGAAAACCCAAGTCTTCAGCTTCTTGTGGAATTCAAGAAGAAAGGAGGAGGCTCTGATGGGAGTGGGAGGCTGTTCCATATTTTAGTAGTGACCTAAGAGAACACCCAGCCTCCTAATCTGATGCTATGTATTTGTGGGATGTGTGATAGTGGGAGTCCTGTGGAGCAGAGGTGCCTGGGTGCTTGGTGGAAGGTGATGCATAGGTAGGTGGGTCCTAAGTTGGGAATTGTCTTGAATGTGTGTGTGAGGAGTTTGAAATGAGCACATTTGTGTATCACAAGCTCTCTGAGTTGTTCTGTGCGTTTTGTGTGGGAGGTTGAGGATGAGTCTAACTGCAGAGTTCTGAATGGTTTGTTGTCTTCTAGTCAGTTGCTTGGTCATCCTGGTGCAGAGGGTGTTCCTGTAGTCCAACTTGCTGGTGAGTAGGTTGTGAGTGGCAGTTCTTCTAGTGTTGTTACCTTTCCAGCAGTCACCAAGTGCCACTGACCTGCCAACCCACCAATATCTCAACCATGTTCAGAACACGCAGCCCAGATACAGCAGACCTTAACCTCATTTACAACGCTCTTCATCACCACACAAAAAAGTAGAATACACACTCCCTCTCATGCTTAATAATGCCAGCCCAGTTGTGCTACACGCAGCGGACATTGCAGGCAACATAGCAAAACAAAGGCTAAATGCCCTTTTTGTGTAAACCTGGTTTCCATTCCTCTTTCTGATATATCATGCTAACATGGTTCAGAATTCAACACATCCTTCTTCCACAAAAAACAGAAGGTAGTCTTGGAGTCATAACCAAAAGCACTTAACCATACACTCACTGGCAATACCATGCCTCCAATTAATCTAACTCCTCACTTCCCATTTCGTTTTCTATCTCCAGCTAGCCACATTCCACTTCTTCGGAGACTCCTTGGACCCAACTCAACCTTTAGCACTGATATCTATGACAGAACATATTCTGGTGATACTTGATCTTTCCATGAGATAGACCACCATGTTTATTTAAGGAAACACTTTTAGCCCTTCTGAACACTACTGACATCAAACAATGCACTTGACTATCCATGTCTACTCTCACTAGCTAGCTACCATTAAGATCAGACTGGTCTGACTGCACTTCCATCGTCATTGACCTAGGTCATACCTGAACATCTCAGTACAACCAGCCAGCTTCACAAAAGCAGCAATTCCACTCCTTTAATGATAGTGTTGTCCTCCAACAAGACCTGACTTTGATAGCAGCCACATTAGACCCCTCTTAAACATAAATCCACTGCTTGCAAGAGCATGTATCAGCAAGATACCCAATATACCATGTTCATTTAGTCTCAAGCCTTCATCCCAATGGTATTTCCAGAAACTCACAAACAAAACTGGCCATCAAATACTAGGCATCCCTCTCTCAAGGCACCGTCTTTAAGATCCACAAGATTAAAGAGCTCTATAACTGTCAAAGCAAGACAATTTAGAAACTGACAAAACTTCTGGTTACTGACCAATCACAGTACGCGCCTGGAACACTGAAAGGGACTACATATCCCAGACTGCTTTGTGGCCCCAGGAGGCGGCCATCTTACCAGCACTGGCATCCACTTGACCAGACCAACGATCGCTTATAGCGCGTGGGGGCACTTTGTGGCGCAGGACACGACTGGAACTCTGAAAGGGACTACATATCCCAGACTGCTTTGTGGCCCCAGAGGTGGCCATCTTACCAGCACCTGCATCCACTTGACCAGACCAACGAGCGCTTATAGCTTGCGTGGGCACTTTGCGGCGCGGGACACGCCTGGAACTCTGAAAGGGATTACATATTCCAGACTGCTTTGTGGCCCCAGGAGGCAGCCATCTTACTAGCACCTGCATCCACTTGACCAGACCAATGAGCGCTTATAGCGTGTGGGGGCACTTCGTGGCTCGGGATGCGCCTGCAACTCTGAAAGGGACAACATATCCCAGACTGCTTTGTGGCCCCAGGAGGCGGCCATCTTACCAGCACCTGCATCCACTTGACCAGACCAACGAGCGCTTATAGCGGGTGGGAGCACTTCGCGGCGCAGGTCGCGGCCGGGCAAAGCCCGGGCCAAGGGCGGGCCCGTCCACACCCGTCTTAGCCCGGAGGAGGCTGGGCTGGGCCATCCCCCTAAAAAAAATTCTAAGCAGGCAACATTGACTCTTGCGCCTATTGTATCTTCTTGTAGGTTATCATTGAACTAACCTTTTATAGAACACTTATCCATCAATTATAGTTCAATGGGCAAAAGGAAAGCAATAGAGGGTGGGGCAGGGGCGGTGTTGAAAACTAAGCAGAAGAGAGATAAGCATGTAGCCAATAACTGTGTTATGGACAGAACTGACAACCTTCTTGACGAATGTGAAGGAATCTTAACTTCCTCCCCTGACAGCGGCCCCAACGGAACTGGGGGAGAGTGCTCCCCTGTCAGGAACGGCGCTGGTCATAAGAAAATTGCTGACATATTTGTAAAACGCGGCCAACAGGTTATAGCCTCCACAGGGCAAGGGGAGGGGTAGGGATGTCATCACCCACACTCCCCCATTTTCAGCGGATAAACCTCCAACTGATCCCACCGACCCTATTCAGTGTATCAACCACTTTACCCCTTTAATAAATACCTCAGACTCAAAGGATGACCCTGACCCATGCATCATAAATCATTATCGCAATCCAATGCCAAACCATTCAGGTACCATGACAAAATTGCCCACAACGCTAGCAAATAGTTGTGCTGACCAATCTTTAGCTGATGCTAAGATCAAGAAATCCGATCAGCACCACCCCCCCCCCCCACTCAATAGCTTAGGGGCAGGGAAGGCATTTGATGCCTGCTATCAAACTACAAAATCCACAAGCAATACTGTCCCTAAATACACTGCACAACCCATCATTGACTGACTCCAATCTACAAGGACTGTTCTAATGGTCAATGTTCCTAAGCTACACCCACCGGCACAACGAGAAGGGGGAGATTCCATTAGAAATAAGGCAATTCATTGGATTCGCCACGTAAGAGGCTGTTACTCAGTAATGCGTGAGGATATAATTGATGCAGTAAGAAGGCCCGACGCAGACACACTTTGATGTTCTACAGTTTACATTTAGGGATAGGAGTATGGTGGAAAACCTGGTGGTCCTAGACACAAGGACAAGTGCTCCAGGGCAATCCTGTATCCAGTTTAAATCTCCTAGTCCACCTGTATACTGTAGGGCTCGTCCCATCCACTGCCCAACAGGTAATCCATTTGCTTTTAGCCAGAATGATTGACTTTAAGCATCATCTGAAATACATGTTGAACTTCTCCCTGACTTACATGAAACAACTGTCTCTGGTCTGGCTGTAGCCCCCAATATTGCCTCCGCAAGCACTCACGTCTCTTCTCCTTACAGATCCCACCAGACCACCCGTGATCCATTGCATAGCAGTGATAACATTGTATATTCTTTACCCAGTGAATCTCACTTATTACAGATAGCAAAGCATGAGAATACCGCACCTAGGACCAGGTTAGGTCCCCTAGATGGTTATCATTACTTGATACAGGATTCGCTGGACAATAGTGATGATGACCCCTCTCCTCCCAAGCAACCTCACCTGTTAAACCACCCGCTGATAACCAAACTCCCAAATATGTCAGTGGACAGGGCTGTCCATTCAACCATCGGGGTACGACTTGTCTCATTGAATGTGGCAGGTCTGAGATCTATCCTCCCCCTTCCGTCCTTTACCTCTGTTATTGAGGAACATGACATATGTCTTTTTCAAGAGACATGATCGACCGACCCACTCATTCGAACTGGCTATTCCAACATTTATATTCCTGCTGTGCTCAGTACCAGGGGCAGGCCCTCTGGGGGTCTAGCCATTTGGACTAGAACATCACTAAACTGCCATTTATCACAGCTATCCATTGATTCCCCCGATCTGCTAGATCTTCGCCTATCTTTTGGGGCTGATGCAGTTGTGATTATTTTTAACATCTATACCAGAGGGGTTGGGTGGGGGGGGTTTGGTTTTCTAAAACCTTCTGCATTCTGGAGGCATTTTTGCACAAATGTCCCAGGCATTACAAAATTATTGTGGCAGGTGACTAACGTCACATTTGAACCTCTTGACTGGGATGATCTTGGGTCCACCCACGAGGAGGGTCAGGTATGGGCTATCCCTTCCCTGGATATCCCACCCATTAAAAGGTGGTCACAAGTTGGTGTTCAAGTAAAATCATTGACTATGGAATTTGGACTTAGGGCTCTCAGTGGCAGGACCAAATCAGACATAAAGGGTTGTCACACGTATAACAAAGTTAACCACACCAGTAGAATTGATTATTGCCCAGTCAACATAAGATTATGGCCTTTAGTCATTGACATGGTGGTTATTGAGAGATCTGAAAGTGACCATAACCCTCTCTCAGTCCACTGGTCAGCTTTGAGCAACCACCTGTCCAAGATCAACACCTCAGCTAAAGCACCAAAGGGAATCAGTCTGGTTAATGACAAACGCCACCTAAAGTGGAACCAGGTTCTGGCTCGACCTACACTAATCAACGCTGCTAACAACACCTTGAGGACCACATTGACGGGCTTAGAGGTGGGCTCCGCAATGAGGAAATAAGCTTAACTCACACCTCATGTTTCAAGAGTATTGAGCCCCTCTTCTCGGCTGACATAGCCTCTGATAGTAAGATGCTCAAGGGTAGGCATCGCTGGTTTAACAAAGAGTGCCGCTCCTCAAGCAAGCATTTAATCCAAGCTATCAAATCTAAGGATGTAAATGCAATTAACTCGGCCAGAAAGTCTTACAAATCGACAAAGCTAAACATGAACAAGACGACAAATGTGGGCTGCACTTAGTGACGCTGCACAAGAGAGGAATTGCAGCACATTTTAGGCCCTGACAGCGCGCGGCCCTGCAAACAGCGAATTGAACATTACAACTAATACTGCACCAAAGAACTGGGTAGTCCACTTTAGTGGATTGTATTCTTACAACCATGATAGTTCTACCTCTCAACATAAGGACGCTTGCCCAAATATTACCCTAACACCCACCCCTCCTGCGTTGCAACTATTTTGCCAAGCGGACATAGCATACTCTCTAGGCTCTCTAAAGCTTGGTAGGGCACCTGGTGTGGATGGTGTTCCGGCAGACCTATTTTTAACCGATATAGCAATCTGGTCAAGATATATTACCATCATAGCGAATGCAATAGCGTCTGGGGCACCAATCCTGGAGTCCTTGAAGGGGGCCACTGTTGTCCCAATTTTCAAAAAGGGCGACAGAAGCCTTGCTAGTAATTATAGGCCAATTAGCTTAATAGACTGTGTGCAGAAAATGTTCTGCCATTGCCTTCTGGGCAAGATTCAAGGCTGGATGACGGAACGCAACATCCTTAGTCCCCTCCAGGCAGGTTTTTGCAAAAAAATATCTACCATTGAGCAAGCCCCTAGGTTTCTGCTCTTATAACGGAAAAATGTTTTTATGGTAAAGGGAACCTATATGTTGCTTTTGTGGACTTGAAATCTGCATATGATTTAGTACCCTGTAACAAGCTGTGGGAAGTTGTTTCCCTAATGGGAATCCCCGAGCACATTCTTGTATTACTAACTCGGCTCCATGAGGGTAACTATGCACTTGTCAGGTGGGACGATAGGGAGCAGCTAACTGACAGAATAAAGGTGTCAAGGGGTGTGCGGCAAGGGTGTGTCCTTGCCCCCACCCTGTTCTCCCTTTACATAAATGATATTGTCCCCTCTTTACTCAGACTGGAGGCTGACGCACATTCGCTAGCCACACAGAAAATTCCGGTCCTGCTCTTTGCAGACGATACACTCCTGATATCCAAGACCCCAAGTGGATTAGGTAAACTTCTCGTGTTTTGATTAATTTTGCTCCACACGGGGACTTAAAATCAATGCTTCTAAAATGAAATTGATGACACTCAATCCACACAGATCATTTAGAGGAAAACTCACTCTTGAGGGAAATCCACTTGAAAAGATTGGCACTTTTAGTTACCTGGGCATAATGTTAGCTGAAAAAATGTCTTGGAAATCACAATTGCAAAGCAAGCATTGAAGTTAAAGCAAACAACGGGGGTCTTAATAAAGGACTTTAACCTCTCACATACTAAACCAATACGCACCGCAATCCGGATATATGAAAGCAAGGCAGTAAGTTCAGCCCTCAACGGGGCTGAACTTTGGGGCTTTTCCAAAGCCCAAGAAATAAAGGTTTCTGAAAATAATTTCTTAAGAAATCTAGCGTCCCTCCCGTCAAGTACTCCACTGTTTCCCCTTTTTAAAGACAAAGGCTTGAAACACATTGACCACAAAGCCCGCCTATGTCCCCTCTTGTATTGGCAGCGTCTTTGGACCACCCCAGAGCTTGCCTCCTTTACTATAGCCCTGCAGGTCACCTTAGAAGCTGACCACTCTCACGGTATCCCCTGGTTTAGACACATCAAGGGGCTACTTTACTCTCTTGAGCTTAGAGAACTTTGGGATTCCCCAACCACTACTTCCTTCCCTTCAAAATGTTATCTTAAAAAATTGTACTAGCATATGGTAGACTCTGAAGACATGAGGGTTGCTCTTCACTCTACACTATCATGTGACTTCACCAACCTAAAAGAGACATGCAAATATGAGTCTTCCTGGGACATAATCACGGTGGCAGGAGAAAGGAAGTTGTACTTCCAGTTCCGTATTGGCACCCTGCCATTAAGACTATTTACTAGTCACTGGTCACATGATGAAACAATCATCTGCCCAGCTGTAAAGCACACATTGAAAACCGCCCTCACGTCCTATTTGTCTGCCCTGCATACACTGCCTCACGCAGGAAATGGCTGGCCCCGGCTTGTAGACTGCTGGGAGTTCGCAGGTCCGTCTTAGCTCTCCGAATTCTTAGATCAGACCCTCGCCCTATACTAGTGATTGCTGTTGCCAAATTCCTTGGGGCAAGTTGGATTGTCAGAGGGAAACTTCTATCTGTATAATGGTTTTAGCAAGAATGTATAAACTTACTCTGGAAGTGTATGTAAGTGTATTTAATTTTATTTAATTTTGTTATTTTATCCAGTCATATGCACTGTATATATTTTATTTAATTCTGTGTCATTCTTTATTGTTGTTGTGCTTTTGTGGCTCTTGTAGCCGAAATACAGTTATTTTGACTGACTGACTGACCAATCACACATCTTCCAGATACAGAACAATAACCCAGTTTTCTTTCCTCAGAAAGATCTTACAGAAGATTGTCACTATGTCTCTACACAAGCAAACCATGAACACCCATCTACACAACAAGTGATGGTTCAGCTTGAGTGTTCCACAGAAACAGCAACATCTAGGTGGTCAATTTTGGATTCTGTATTACTCACCTTGGTAACATCTGTTGACCACTCAGTGGCATTCCCACAGTCCTATCTAAAATTACAGTATGCGTCTTGAAGAAAGGGACATATATCCACCCTATATAAATGAACATTAATTTCCCATGTCTTTTTTGTCTTTCTTTTATCTATGCATTGATCAGGGGGAATAACCAGGTCAGTCTGACCCCACTACTTTCAACTTACACTGGTAATGGTTACATTGAAAGAGAGCCTTTCTCTTATAATTAACAACTCAGATGCATGGTTTTAGTGATGCACTGAGTGTGACAAGTGTGTCACTGATTTGATTTCTGACGAGGGGCAATGGCAAAAATCCCTGGCCTCTTCATTTTAGACTTTGCACACAAACACAGGTAAGCCTGTCTCCATTTCTTTTTCTTAGAGTATGAATATAAAATCTTAGGTGTCAAAGAAATCTTAGTCATGCAATATTATGGGGGAATTTGTAAAGCTCAACCTCGGCTAAGTACAATAAAGTTGACTCATGGCGAGTAATAGACATAAAATTCAATCTCTGACCTAGAGTATAATAGCAATCCATTTTCTACTGAGACCTCACTGCATAACCTAATTAAGACTCACTTAGAAAGGACACCTGTTAAGAACCATATCAATCCAGAACAAAGAAGGTCCTTTGTGGCTGCAAAGGAACCTCAGGAGACTTCTGATGACCTATTAGAGCCAGGGACATAATGCAAAGTGATTCAATCATCATGCAGAATATTCTGGGTTGTCCCTAAGGTGCCCCCATTTTACAAAGATTCACAGGCCTGGGGCTGAATGGGAGCCAGCCCCCTGTGTTGCAATGGTTTGTTATGTTCTTGATTGAAATCCTCTGACTGGAGAAGTTCACTGGCTTCAGTGATGGACTTGGATGTCCAGGATGCAGTCACTGATATAATTGTGGGCCTTCTAATCCTCGGACCTTAATTAACCAGCATAGGGGAATACCTATGCTGAATCAAATCCCACACATAGGAAGATATAATACTCCTGATCAAGGGCAGGGAGCGATATTTATGACTTCCCTACTAAAAATCACATCTGAGTAGGCACAATTTTTTTTCAAATATAAGGAGTGTGAAGTTTCAGGCTGAGCAAAAGTCAGGCTGACAGATATTCTTCATGTTCGGGTCAGGTAACCAGATTTTGTACATCTGTTAAATGTGAAGGCACCTGGCTGCCTGAGCCGAACTTTGGTGGGTTGAAGATTTCACAGCCATGTGAGCAGAAAGAGCTGCAAGGTCCTCCTCCTCATGATGAGTGGGTGCATCACAGATAGGCCGTGGCTTAAGAAGGTTGGCCAACGAGAAGACATAGAAGTCCCTTCCCCAATCCTCCAGGAATCACGAGGCCTCCCTCCCACCACTCAATGTCACCGGCAAAGACAATTAAGTTTTTTTAAAGTGTTGGGAGCCTGTGTACGTATGAATGTATGTGTATTTGTGTGTGTGCTGTGACTGGGTGTGTGCTTTTGGATGGTGGGAGCATGTGCTGTGCTTGTGAACGAATGGGTGTGACAGACGGCATGTAGAATTATGTGTGTGTGTGTGTATGTGCATGTGGACCACCCTCCTGCTCAGGTAAATAACCAGCCGCTACTGCATCCGAGTCTCTTAATTACCATTAATCAAAGATAACTACCAAAGTAGATTTGATACAAAATCTTTCCACGTCCTAAATGAAAATTTTAAACTGAAAATGAACTTATCAATGTTCTCTGAAACAAATACATTTGTTCCATTTCTTAAGGAAAGTTCAGTTGAGCTAAGTTTTGTGTTTCTGTTGTAGACAAATTAAAAACCTTGCCAGTTATCTTACAGATCATGATCTTGTGAAGTAAGAATCAATTACAATTTATAAGTGGTGTAAATCAGATGGGTTACCTGACATAATGTTCCAAATAATAATTAGAGTCCTTCACTGCTATACAAGTTGGGAAAGCTGTCATACAGAGGGGGCAAATGTACCGCGGGTAAGGGGAAACCAAAATGGACATGAGGGGGCCTGATTTTTAAAAAGTGTTATCTAAAAATCAGAAGAAATTTTGTTAAAGCAATGTGACAAGTAGAACAAGCACATAGTTCATTGGGACGAATGAGTGTACATGAAGAAAACTAAGTGAAAAACAAAAACCTCCTACTTTTTACATTTTCCAATAAAACAAATAGGTACATCAAGAACCCTTTAAGCCAATCTGCCAAAGGAGGGGTACAGATGACCCCACTTATTGTCTTCATAGGTGATATAAGTTGTAGTCCAAAAGTCACTACCCCATCCAATCATCTGGATATTTAAAAAAATAAAATATGCTAAGGTGGTAGCTGTATATAATCAAGAAAATCTCAAGTTTACAAATACATCTGTTCTAAACACGCTGTAGAAGGGAAACCCTGGAGCCAGTGCTCAAACTACTGCTGCGCCACAGGGATTCCCTGCGATAAGTAGCCAAGCCACAAGGGCGTGTGATATGGACGATTTTGAATCCAATATACTTGTAGATTCTGCACTATTAGGAAATGTCCTAACTAAGTAGACTTTCAAACTCAATTAATAGACGGACCCTGTACCCAAAATAACCCGAAGTCCTCCAGACCATGTGACCTAAAAGCAGACAATTATCCATGGGGAAACAACCTTCAAACCCAGCATTGCCAAGAGCCAGCACTTGATACCGCTCTCTGCTTCAGAGTACGGTGGGATGGGAACAGTACCCTCCAGAAGATCGCTGCTCCCTGCATGATAGGGGCTGTGACTGCCATCTCCCCTGAAATGAGTTTGAGGGGGTATTACTCCTTACATGATAATTTCAGTAAACCACCCTTTTCTAATCACATCCCCGTGTTCACATAATAATGTTTCTGAATTTAACAGGGGAATATCATCTGCCTAATGGGAGCCATTCTAAATCTCCCATGGCCAATCTTAGGACATTCTTCTTCTTCAATCAAGTCCAGAAAGCGCAATTTGGTTGCATCAATCTTCTCCAATCCATAGAGCAGTGAGGCCAGGATTTTTGCTCAGTAGACCTCTAGAAGATTCAAAAAGTGTCTCCTCATGGTCCCCCTGTATAGAGCACACAAACCTTTTGCTTGAGACCCGACTTTACACATGTTATTTTCCATATGGGCCTTATCACTAAGACTCCCCCATAATACCTTCCTCAAAAAAATATACGATCTCACAGTTTCTAATTTTGTGCCCCCAAAGATCATGGAAAATTACTATATTTCAGTTTCTCTTGCCCATAGAAACACATAATTTTACTTTTTCGAGATGTTAATCTTTAAGAAATGGGCATCTGCAAAATGTTTCAATGGTTTAGGCAACAGTTTAATCCTTTCAAAGTAAGATCCAGAATTATTATGTTGTCCGCATATAACAGGCAAACCATAGATTATCTACCAACTATTGGTGAAAAGCCCTCATTCTGAGATAGATGGATAGGTAGATACGAAATATATAATGAAAAGAGGAGTGGGTCTAAGAGGCATCCTTGCTTTAGCCAGTTCAGGGTAGGTATCTCCTAAGACAGGCCTCTATCACCACCTAATAATACTGTGCACCAGGTGGAGGAGAGCAGAGAGATAACTAGATCTAGTAAGGTGCTTGGCATACCCAATCTAGAAAGCTTTATCCAAAGCAAGGACCGATCCACTGTATCAAACGCTGTCAAAAAGTCTATATATGCTGTTAGGTCGCGCCTCCTGTTGCTTTTACATATTTTTAATTGGTCAGCTGAAGGGCCGCTATGTTATTGATTGAACCATGTTTTCTACTAAACCCAGATTGCTCCAAATATATGGTTTTGTTTTCTTTGGCCCGCTCACTTATCCGGGTCAGTAAACATTTAGCAAAACCCTAACCCACTGCATCTAGAAGGGCGATACGGCAATAGTTTCCCGGAAAATGTCAATCTCCCTTCTTAAACAGTGAGACTATAACACTTCCCGACCAGGAGGGGGGGTGGAGAGGGGGGTGTTCATATTTTCATAACTTTTAAAAACCAGGAATATCATCTTATTCCACATGGGGGTATCTTGTTCAATTACCGGAATTGGTATTTTGTCTGGTCCCATCACGGTAGAGGATCACATTTCTCAAATGGCCAGCTCAATCTGTTTTTCAGAAGGGGAATCTTAAAGGTGTAAGCCCCCTTTTACCACAGGCCGTTCAACATCCACCCCATTGGAGGCATAAAGATTAGAAATAAAATCAATCCAACTACCCTCAAAAATATGCACAGGAAAGGATCTCACTCTTGACCCACACCCTTCTGCAACCAGTGACCAGAAACATCTTGTCTGGCCTTTTACTATAGCTTCCCTTAGATCAATTTAAAGCCTGTCCCACGCTTCTCCTTTTATGCGGGCCTTCAGACGCCTCCTTCTCTTTTTCAATAGAGACAGCCTTGTATTCCTTTCAGGGGAATATACTATATATTATTTCCTAACTAAGGCATTTATTTCCCTATCGAGAAGGAGGAGTGGTTGAGGAATCACCTTAAACTAACTCTTGGAAGATTTTCGGGTAGCCCCTACTAACAGCTGCTTCATACCAAAGCTTTCCAGTTTATCCCCCACCCATGCTTCAAGATTTTCAAGGGTAATTTCTATTTTACGATTCAAACATGTAATCATCCTATGGTCCCCCTGTATCCTCCTTGTCTTTTTATCAAGTTTGCATAAAGACTCATCAAACTTCCATGAACTAATGGGCAGCATATTGAAGTCCAGGGAGAAGACCAGTAGACTATGATCACTAAAGAGGGAGTCTATGACCTTTAAGTCGCCTAAGAAAAAGAATGTGGTGCAACCTTCAACCATATAATCTAAAATTGCCTCTCCCCTTGGAGAAGTATGCGTATACGATGCTAGGGAGCCGGAGGGGAACCTTCAGTTAGCTATAATACAGTCATTACCTCTCAGATGATCAAGTAGGGGTTTCACTCTCCTATCAGTACTTATCTTTGGTGGAAAAGTGCTCGGAGGGATTCACAGTGATTCCTCTTTTTTGACCTGACATAGTTGGTGCAAGGCATGATTGGAAACTTTGTAATTTAAATCTCCTACGACTAATACCTGGGGAGCCCACTCACTTTCAAGAGATTTTTTGATCATGGAAAAAACCTATGCAAGACAGCATAGGCAGCATCAGGAGATGTGTAAGCATTTTCCAATAAAAAGGGACACGGATCCTCCCCTGAAGCGCACAAAGTTAGGGCCATGCCCCTTGAGGCCACTCTAGAATTCCACAGCAGAGAGGGGTACGAGCACACTCAGTTTGGTATCCTTGTTTATCTGTCGGCTTAGGCAACAGGGAGGGCCAAAAGGCGAACAATCCCCCGTAAATTCCTTGTGTGTTCCTCTGCTGACCTCCAGTACAGTAATTAAAAATTCAATGCATACAGTGAACTTGGTGCGTTCAGGGCGCAATAGAGGCCCAAAAAGTGCTGGGCCAGTAGCAGGGTGGGTGGAATTTGCGGAGTAATCGTCGGAGAGAGAATCAATTAAAGTAAATGGGCCTGCTGCAAGAGCAAGCTGCATAGGCCTAATGCCAACCGCTTCTGCCCCTCGTAGTGGGGTTCGTGGCTCTAAGCCTTGCCTGCCCCTTCCCGGCTTCCCACTCACCTCCTTCTCCTTTCAAGCCTGTAACCAGCATCCCAAATGCAGGCCACAGGTTCACCTCACCAGTGTAACTACACTGGCGGGCCTCGGTATTTTCTGTTTGCTTCTGTGCCTCTTCTGTGCTGCTTTGTTACTCAGTGGCCGTTCAATGACCTAGCAGGTGTGGTGGTTGTGAACAGGCAGGCAGCGGATGCCAGATTTGCAGTCCTTTGAACTGCTCTGTAGACCCGCCGCTGAGCTCCTCTCCTTGATGGCATGCTACCTCACAGCCACACCACCTCACTGCCTCACGGCCTCACAGCACCAGCAGACAGCTCCCAGCTCCCAGTTCTTGGTTGCACCACCACACCACCTACTCTACTGCTCCTACATGCGACACGTCACTTCCGCCTTCTGATTATGCTTTGATTTTGCATCCAACGAGTACAACTAGGTAGCATCGAACAACTGCCCAAGGTAATAACACAACATTGTGGAGAGTGGGCCCTGGAGGCCTATGTGAGTTCATCCCTTAGCCCCATGTAGCAAAGATACTCCCAAAGTGAGAGGGAAGACATCACTATGCATTGGGGGTGTCAGCATTTTCACTTTTACTTGTATGGACATTCAACTGTAGTACATAATGACCAAAAGCAGTTAATCCTGTTATTCCAAGATCGGCTTCTACTCTGTTGGTGTGGATTGTTAAATTGATCCCGCAGCTGCAAGAATACTTCTTAGTAATGTACAAGCCAGGGTTCCAGAATTTGGAAGACTATTTGTAGAAGCACTATCGAGCAGCCAGAAGAAAAGATGAAGCATAGGCCTAGGAGACAGAAGAATACTGATGACTGGTGATAGAGTGGTCTTGTCAGCTGCTGCCTCTCGCTAAGCCAGATCATCGAATCTATCGAGGTGCATTAGAGCTTCCACCTGGCACTAGAGACCCAGGTACCAGTGATCACAAAAGAAGCAAGATACTCTCTGTGGACCTGAATAAGTGCAGATTTTGGCAATCTTCCAGATGGCAGTTACATGCCCGTGGTGATAGATTATTCTAAATACCCTCAAGTGTAGATTGTGTCAACAACTATGGTGAGCAAGGTGATTCCTAAACTAGAGAAACTGATGGCTACTCATCGGTTAGTCCAAGAAGTCCTAACTGACAATGGTCTCCTGGCTACTCATCTGTTAGTGCAAGAAGCCCTAACTGGGAATGGTCTCCTGTTTCAGGGACAGGAAATCACTGATTACTTCAGGTTGCTAGGACTCAAGCATCAAAGGATAATTCAAGTTAATGGAGAGGCCGAAAGGTTTTTGCAAGCCATAACTAAAATAATTTGCATAGCCCAGACCAACAGCCAAAACCTTAAGTGGACCCATCCAGTCACTTCTCAAAAAGTATTGACAGACTCTGCATTTGACCACAGGCTGTGCCTCTGGTATCTATTGTATGGCACATCAATAATCAGGAGCTCACCGATGGTAGCAGTGCTGAAATGCTAAAGCCAGCTGCTTACGACATGCCAAATCATGTGACCTGAAGGTCAGAGACATGGTGTTGATCAAGGACAGACATACTGCTAGCAAGTTAAGACTTCCTTCTGAATTGTGTCCTTGGCAAGTAGTCCAAGTGAACGGCACCATGATAATTGCCATGTGGGGAGGGTAAGAGGTCACACAAAACGTCTCTTGCTTCATTAAGGTCTTGGGTGCAATTGATGACAGGGTGATGGTCACAGGGCAGGGTAGTGATGAGGTATGCTCAGGGTCTCCCATAAACATCCCCACTCCAGAATCTCCAAGGATGGCCACAACTCAATGGGTGCTCATATTGTAGAAGTGGGTGATAGACCTGTGTTCTCTAGTGAGACCTCCCCAGAATTAATGGAGCATCCCAGCATTCAAGAGGTGTCAAACTGGAAGTGGTAGGGTGACTCAATCCTGTTACCATATGACAGTGAACCACACACCGTGCAACAATACTGTCATCATGTGCAATACCATTTTCAATGTTTGACAGTTTTTTAGTTTTCAAAGTCTAGCATTGTTCTACAGATGCAAGTACCTCTTGTTCAAACTGGGGTTTTGGTTCAACCCTGAGTGCAATATGTCTAACTCATGGAGTTGAATGAACTAATCAGTGAGCTCTGAAGAGGTGATAACGTTGTGAAACTCGTGTTGACTATTATAATTTGTCTGTTGCATTTATTGGGATCTTTGAATTATGTGAAACAGAGATGAAAACTTGGATCAGTGGATTTGGAACTGGATGGTCAATTGTGAGAATTAAAAGACTGCGTAGTTGAAAAATAAGGATCAAGAGACTTCTTTTTTTCTCTCTCAGAAAACAAATTGAATATTATATATACATATGAATTAACACAGGGAGGATAAACAGTGATCTTGGAGTGTAGCGTCGGACAATTTCCTTATTACCTGTTATCTTCAAAATATATATTACTGATCCAAATGCGTACATAATTTTGACTGGGACTTCAACAATGTATGTGAGCCCTTTTCATTTTTTTACTGTCAAAGGTGATGTGTTAGTTAACCTTTGGGGAATTGCTGTGATGCATACTTCTGTTAAAAACGACTTTTTGGGGAATTTCTGTGAGAGGTTATCAGCAATATTTCAGTGTAAAAAACTGATAGTCCAGTTTATCCAACATACTTTTCGTTTATCATGGGGATTGTTACGACCTAGGACAAGTTTTTACCAAGCTGACTAAAATATCTCTTCAAAGTCGTATGAAACATTGACAAGCCTCACAACAAACACTTCTTAACACTCTGGAGATCGTGTAATAACTGTATGCAACAGTTTGCCTACGGTCAGAGCAGCAGTATCATATTAACTCCAGAAATCTTGAAAAAAAAAAACGTTTCATTGCTGCCTATTTGAGAAAGCTAGCTTAAGAAATGCTGGTGTCCCAGGAGAGAGCAGAAATACTGAAGGTCCTTACAAAGAGCCCTGAAAAGATATATGGGATACAAAGCAATATTTTTTCTGTAAAAGATGGCATTTTGGAACTCATTGAAGACTTGGAGCCTGATTTAGAACTCAGCGGATGGGTTATTGTCTCACAACGGTGACGGATATCCGGTCCACTGAAATCCTAATCCTGTTATGTCCTATGGGATTTAGATTTTGGCAGTTGGGATATCTGTCACCGCTGTGACAGAGTAACCCGTCCGCCAAGTTCTAA
Source organism: Pleurodeles waltl (assembly GCF_031143425.1). Lineage (NCBI taxonomy): Eukaryota > Metazoa > Chordata > Amphibia > Caudata > Salamandridae > Pleurodeles > Pleurodeles waltl. The sequence continues at coordinate 1,984,355,233 of NC_090440.1, read as the reverse complement.
ACCAGGCCTTTAGACTTGAAACAAGATAAACTTGTAACTAATGCAGTTAAAGCAGATGAATGGACCCAGCATGTTTTGTCACTATGTTCTAATAGAATATATCACCAAGGGTTCCAGGTAAATTCCCTTATCCAAACCTAGATGTTTTAGGGAATTATATTTTATCCATGTTATAACAGGTTCACAGCTTTAGGGCCTGGGCCCAAATAGTGTTCCAAACAGCATATCAAAGAATGATTCAAAGTTCAGGATGCCTAGGTGGACAATGTTGTACTTTGTCTGGATCTGTCTTCTGTCATTGTTATGATAAGAGAAACGAGCTAGTATTAATAGTTCATCGAACTACAGCTGCTTTCCTCCAGTGCTCACTAAGGAAACTAACCTTGAAACTTCATAGTCCTATGCAATTTCCATTTTGTTTCTAATTAACGCTAAGTTTGTTCCCATGCTGGCTCACTTTGCACTGTGCTTTAGAGAAAGATTTGCCCACTGGCTAGTTCTGGCTGTGGGAGGCGTTTAAAATTCGTTTCCAACTCAGCAAAGGAAAATTCTGTGATTCAACTTGGACTTGGCGGTTGTCGGTTTATTAAACTCCCTGTTGTGGTTAGAAATATGTGGGTCAAACAGAGAAAGTTCTTCGACTAGATGAGGTATTTGTCTTTGATCATTGAGAGATCAGGAGTTGAGGAAATTTAGAATGCCTCTTTGTTAAGTTCTAGTTGTAAAAAAGTTATTAAAGAGAAAATAGCTGAATCATACTATCCTGCCAATATCATAAGATATGGAACATTAAAAAATTCATTTTAGACATTGTGCACATAATTTCCGAGTTAAGTATCATGATGGACTTTTCTGGCACGGAGCAGAGCACTAGTTTCATGTACCTGCAGGGTGTGAAAAGGATCTATTTAATCTGATATTTCTCAGAATTAGTGACTTAATTTCAAGCAACACAGCTTAGTAACAGAAAGAGGCAAACCTTGCTCCTCACTGTTTCCAAGCTATAAGGCCCTAACTCAGTAAAATATCAGGTTAAATGAATTACACACTGCAGGCGCATAAAACAAGTGCTCAGCTCTGTGCAGGAAAACTCATCATGGTAAGACTCCTGAGATGAAGGGGGGAGGTGACATTTTATAGGCAATTTGGTCGGATATTCCTTTATTACATTTAGAGGACTTGGTTTGCAGTACAATCTCAAGTCGACTTGAACTGTGAATGTACATTTTATCATTTCAACTAAAAATTTGAATGTACATTGTGTCATTTCAACTAATTTAGCCCGGGATTGATGAATTGCCTTTTTATTGTGTGTCCATACCTGGTTTGTGGTGGCTTCATTGACAATCATTTTTAACTTTTGTACCAGCAAGTTAGCCTATTCATTAATTATTCATGTTGTTCTTTTATTGCTAAGTGTTTTATTAGTTGCAGTTAATTAGCGTATGATTATTACCGTTAACTATGATGCTAAATCACTAACATTCAGAGAATAGAAATACAAGACTATTTTATAAAACATACATATCTTTAGTAGATTGAACAATACTCTGGATTAGTGCAATTTCAATACCCTGTTCTAGGACTTTTTAAGCATTTAACAAAACGTCTTTTCATCGTAGCAAGCGGTATCTGTACTGTGAGCTAACACAATCAACTCATATTTAACTGGGTTCCAATTATATATAATTAAAAATAATTGCAAGATTCAGTATACAATGTGTCAACGTAATTTCGGGCCTGTTGTCAGTTGTGAATGCCCATCTTTCAGACTAACAATGCGTTTTTCTAAAAAAAAAAAAAATGTTTTCAGGAAAATTATGCAAATGTTTTTTGTGAAATTTTTCAGTAGGGCATAGCAAAATGTAATTTACGTCAACATAATCTTGTGTAACTTCTAGCATTTTGCATTATGATTGTTATGTGGAATACCTAAGAATACACAATTATGTCACATCATGTAATGGAGAATTTGTTGGGGTAGAAATCTGATTGTGGGAGCTTGGGATGGACCAACAGAGAACTTGAGAAGCTTTTGTTTGCATCACCATTATTTTGCTGTAGTTTTGTTTTTAGCACCAATGCGTCTGTGTGCCACAAATGGCTGTTGGGACACATTTCACACTACAAAAAGGTGCAAAATGCCAAAGCCAGTATTTTAAGGAATAACACTGAATTTAATTTAATGTTTTGGGGTATTTTATGTAATTTCAGCAAATAAAGTTACATGAATTTCATCCAGGCCCAATTTTCACTTGCAGGTGAATATCTAAGAAGGTGACATACTTTGCAAATATGTAAAATGTATCGGTGACTAGTGCACAACCAAGATGGCCACCTGTGTGGTCTCTCCACCTGATCGAGAGCGCCTTCTGCCGAATATGGGGATCAGATGGCAGATGGCCTGATGAGACGGTTCTTGACATTGCTTATCTGGAACAACACTACTGTAGTCCCGGTGACCATTTCCCCCATTTAAGCAGTGTCGGGAATACCGTAGCACCGATATGGCTTTAACAAAAGTCAGGCGATAAAATGGCCACCACCATGCTTTTCCTGCATTTCATACTATTTAATAGGTGAATCACCATACCTGGCAAGTGGATTCAGCCACTTCTTCTTATGCATTATACCAGAAGATTTCCGGAAAGACTCTAGGATTAATACATCGTTATCTGTGTCCTATAATCTGCAGGTCAGACATCATCTTCAGAGACAAAATGGCTGCCATGGATACCAGTTTCATTTTTGCTTCTAAATGACTGTCAATCATGTTTTCGATTTCACTGGGGGCTCCTGCTTCCTAGAAAAGGTGTTTCTGGATACATAATTTTATCTGCTTATGGGGAAATGTGAGTCTTTGTGATTGTTGCTATCCTTTATGATTGAAGGTATGATCTATGCATTACTCATCACTATGCTTTCTAGCATTTCTCTTGGTCATAAACTTTTCTACATGGATGAATATTGCTTATAACCTCTACCTCACGCTAACATCTACCAGAGGTTTTTAATTGGTGGTATATATTTCTTTCCACATAAGCATGGCTGAAGGTAGGGACAACAAACTGGAAGACTCCAGAGAGTTCAGAACAGATCAGAAAATGCCTAAATTTGCACCACCATATCCAGACTCACCATTGTCAAATCAGATATATTTATGAACATGGATCTTATTCTTAAACGACTCACTGCCCTTCATGATTTGGTACAAATCACAAAAACAAATATCGAACAGATACAAACTGACATTAAGGGTCTAAGGAATGATTTCATACGTCTTGTTAACAGGATCAGGGAGGAAGAGCTCTCAAAAACTCGATGTGCTTTACATTGGCATCCCTCTCACTAGAAGTTACTGACTTAGAAAATCACAATCATAGAGGAAATGTACACATTTTGGCTTGCCGGAAGGAGCTGAAGATGTAGAATTCCATGAGACATGGATCCCCTGCACTCTAAATACTGTCTTCTCTAAATACTTTAAGAATAAAAGAGCTCATAGAATCCCCTCTGGAAGACCCACACTGAACTCCTGTAAGAGTAAACAACAACCGAGGACTGTGATTTTTTTTATCCTGTCGTTTATCAACATATGGAGAAGATACTGAAATACATGAAAAAACATCTGAACATATCTTGGGAAAGAGCACAAGTTGGTATTGCTCAGGATTACATGAAAGACACTGTCAACCTTAGGAAGGGTTTTCTAGCCCTCAGACACTAGCTCCAATCTCTCTCTATACTACACTTCTTTTTGGATCCTTCTCGCTTCAAAATCATCTTCAACAATAAACCCAGCCTCTTTTCGGATCATGCTGATCTCGAGAGGTTCCTCCAGGACATAAAGTACCCTGACATGGACCAATGAGCTATACCAGTTGTGAGTTCATTTTATGCTAATTTGGCTCTGAACGTAATGCTTTGTCTGTTTTGTAGTTTAACATGAATTGATGCACCTCTTTTTGCTCCCTACAGATGTGGGACCTGAACAGGGACCTAACAAGATATGGATCAATATTGGTTTACTTGTATGCTGTGCCTTTGTGCTTGAATCTATGTTATCTATAGCAGCTAGGAGGTACAGTGATATAGTTATTCCAGAACAGTGGCAATACTGAATTCTTACTTTTGCCTAGTGTTATGCAAGTTTGACTTTACTCTTTTACCTAAATTACTGAAGATATGACTGACTTAGATCTTGTTATTTGCTTATACTATGCTCAGCAAGTGTCCACATAGACTGTTTATAAGAAGTTATAATGTTATCTTTATCTTTATAGGAGGCCTCTTCGAAGCGCTCCAATTTTTCCTCCCATTTTCAATAATGTTGGGTGGGTTACTGAGCCTTAAAGCTCCTTTGGGATGGGGTGGATGGGTTCATTTTTATTTGTGCACATTTCCCTTTCCTTTTTTCCTCCCTGGATTAGCCTACTCCCTAATTATGGTCAATTGTGTTGCTACTTTATCCTCGGCGGGTTCATTTATGAGACTTTATTGGCCATCATTTTGATTCAATCTTTTATATAGGTACCATGTCTATTTCAAGTCGGTCCATTCCACTGTGTTCTGTAGGGTTCCAAAAGGATGGCTAATACAACACTCTATGGGCCAGATGTAGCAAAGGTTTTTACCCATTCTGTGTCTATGGGAAAAAGTGTTCGTACGTATGGCCCTATATCTCATTCTTGTTGCTAATGATATGGGTATAATATATATTCACTTAAACTACTCTCTTGTAATACCTAGGGCCTTAACCATCCTGTTAAAAGAAGGACAATAGCTGGTTATTGCCATAAGGGCGACATCACACTTTGTAGAAGTCGAAATTAGATCATGCAGTATATTTGAAATGTAAATATCACTGGATAAATGATTACTTTGACTCACTTGCACAGCATAAGAAACATGGAGTTTTAACCCTTATTTTGAAAAAAATCGAATATTTCAGCCAACTTCTAGGAATGTGACATAGAAGGCAGATGGGTGATTGTTTTATCTGAAAAAAAGAGGCCTTGAATTCTATGTTATCAATATCTATGCCCCAATATGGATGATCCTGAATTCGCCCATCTAACTATTTATGCACTACACAATTTCTTTGACATTCAGGAGAATCCACAACCCTACAGGTGGTAAATTTACTTTTGAATCACACCCTATGTTTCTTTTTGAAGGATTGATTAACTTTTAGTAAATGACCAACTTCTTCAGCACTTGTCCGCTCCTAAAATAGAACTAATTGTAACCTCAGACCATGTGTGCGTCTCTCAAATTATAATGGATACTCCTGCCCCAATATCTAAACAGTGGATGATGAATGACTTAATTATAGATGAAGAAATTGTGAACTTCTCCATCCAAGAAGACAGTCTACATTTCATACAGGAAAATAATATAGATGAGACCCTGAAATATTTTGGGACACACCTAAAGCTACTATAAGAGGAAGTATAATTAACCTTATGTTGGCTAAACACAAAAAGGATAAGCATCGCCTGAATGAGTTGAAGACTGGAATTAAAGCTTCAGAATTCAACTAAACCACACTAAGGGTTCTAAGGGTTCCTTTCCTAACCCAAAGTCCTTAAATATGAATATAATAAAGTTTTGAGTACCAAAGCTCATAAATGGGTTGAAGTTAAAGTGGAAAAAAAGATGAAAAAAAGATAAAGTTGGACAGTTAAAAAAAAAAAAATTGGAAAGCACAAATCTGTGACCGCCGTTCTGGAGGCTTTTCAAGACTTCTATGACTCTCTAAATAGCCCTACTACTTTAACTGATTCTAATAATGTTAATATGATAAATTCACCAATGGCAAATTGCTGGGTTTAGCTAAACAAATCTTTTGAGTCCTTGAATGACTTGTCTATGCCTTTCCCTCCTATAATTACAATAAATATAGTATTGCAATGTTGGCCTATGGAGCCCAGTATCTACAATGGGGGAAAATGAAATGAGCAGTTATTTCCCTCACCAGGGTTTATAAAACATCTTTTATAGGGACCCTGCTTATAGTTACATGACCCCCACCCCTGGGACAACTAGAGGAGACCCTGGGGATACCCAATATTTTCCAAATAACATAGATTATCACTTTTAAAGGACTCATAGCACCAAAGTCAAATTGGGATACTATGTCCATTTAAATGCAGTCTGCATAGTCAGGCTGCATTTAAAAATGACGGAAACCCCCAGCAGTGCCCACATGCAAATGCAGCAATTCTGCTGGGCCTCTACCTCCATTCCCTATTATGTACTGGGGTGTCCTAGGCAGTGGCACACCCTTTCCCTATTTTCTAACAGGGACTTATAGAGGGTGTCATGCAAATGGTAATAATTTAACCTTTAAAGGCAGGCTGCAAGGCAGGCCTGCATTTAAAAGGACAGAAAGCACACAGCAGTGCCCACATGCATGTGTAGAAATCCTGCTGGGCATCTAATCTCCATGACCTATTATATACATGGGACTTGTAGGCAGATTGTACCCCCTTGCCCTATTAGATACTAGGGACTTACAGGGTCTGTCAGGCCAATTGGAAAGGTACCATAATACCTAGTGTACTCTACTACATGTGTGTGTTTTAACATAGCACTGGCCTGCGTCTGGCTAACAGAGCCCAAGCCACATTCACAGCGGTTACCATCAGCACCAGTCAGTAACAAAAATTGGAGTGAACAGGGCAAAGAGATGACTTTCCAAGAAAAGCCATTTCTAGCCTGAAACCTAGTAAAGTTCCAGGTCCAAATGGCTTTGACTGAAAATTGTACATATATACCAGATAGCTGCTTATACCCTCTACAATCTGTTTCTTTCTTTTGTAGACGGAACATCCACGTAAAAGCTATCATCCAATTTTACTAACAAATATTGATTGCAAGATCACACCAAAGTGTTAGCCACAAGATTGGAAAAAAGTATGAGCAAATTGATATATTTGACACAAACGGGATTCCTTAATGGCTGATTGGCAGGCAACAATATTAGAACACTACTGTAGTATTGTGTTTATTTCTAGAACAATATTGTAGGTAGTGTTTTGTTGTAGTATTTCAATGTAGAGTTGTATTTTATGTTTTAGGGGTATTTGTATTATGTAGAATCTATTTGGTATCTTCCAGTTTCACCTGCGGCATTTAGTATCTTCCTCAGCTGGACAGCATTCCGTGCTGGACAGTTGATGGTGCTGGAGGTTTTATTGGAGGCTGGAGTTCCTATTATTTTACCTGTGAAATTTTACTGAATAAAAGGCTTATGTCAACATCACCTGCGTGGACCTGCACTCATCATCAACTTTGATACCACATGTTGACGACGAGCTGGCGAACTTCATCCCTGCAACAGGAACTGATCACCTTATCCTACTTTATATAGTTCTATTTTTATTTATTTTTTGTGCTATCTGTTCTACTTATTTTCTTATTCATATATCTCTCTTTCCTTTCCTATCTCTCTTCCTCTTTCTCTGCTCCTTTTATTCATTTTTTTTTTATTTATTCCTGCTCCTTACCCATTGTTAATTATGCGGATTTTCTTTCTCTCTTCCCCCTTTTGTCCTTTATTCTTTCCCTTTACTTTTCATCCGCGCTGTATTTAACTTTTGTGTGCACTTCGCTAAGTTGTTTCATTTTAAAATTCCCTGTTTACTTTTACCTTCTCATCTAGCGAACTTTAAAGACTGTCCAGCTATTCATGTTGTCTGCAACAAATGCAACAAAAAGGGTCATTTTGCTAAGTGCTGTAAGTCCACTAACAAAAGCAATGTAAAAATTAATGAAGTGTATGACGATAACGATAATCAACCTTTCATCTTACAAATAGTAAATTATGTTAACTGCATTTCGACCGTTCATTGTGAGTACCCAAGAGATCTTGTAACGATAAATGAAATTCCTATCACTATGATGATGGATTCTTGTGCTAAGCTGTCTCTTGTGTCTGTGGAAGATTATATGACGTCCTTTGAGGGTAAAGTTGACCTACTGTCACCTGATGTTTTGCCTTTTTCGTATGGTGGCAAACCTATTGAATTAAAAGGATACTTTAACGCAAAGATTAATTTCAAAGGAAATGAAATAACTGGTAAAATTTACGTTCCTGTGGTTGGAGATACCATTTTAAGTTGGCCCCATCAGAAAGAATTGGGAATAGTTTTAAACCCTAATGCTGTGCCTCAGGTTATGGTGCAAGAGGTGTCGGATCTTGAACGTCAATTATGGAATGAATACCCGGATGTGTTTAGTGCCAAAGTAGGATGCATAAAAGGTTACAAACATCAGATTGTTTTGAAAAAAGATGCACAACCCATAGTTTCAAAAGTACGAAACATTCCTATAAGTTTAAAAGAAAAAGTGAAGCAAGAACTTGAAAGGCTTAAAGATAGTGGTATCATCCAGGAAGTAGAAGCAGCACAATGGATAGCTCCCATAGTGGTTGCGACCAAACATTCTGGAGACATTAGACTGTGTATTGATCTATGCAACCTGAACAAGCAAGTGGTTGAAGACAGGTTTCCATTACCGAACATTAATGAAATGATAAGTTCATTAGGAGATGCAAAAGTTTTTTCTACCCTTGACCTAACTTCTGCGTACCATCAAGTGCAACTGACTGAAGACTCTAAACTTCTCACCTCTTTTATTACTCCCTTTGGTGTTTTCAAATTCAATCGTATGCCTTTTTGTTTGTGTTCAGCGGCAGCTGTATTTCAAAGGCTAATGCAAGATATGTTAGGGGGGCTGAGGGGTGTGTGTTTTTTCCAAGACGACGTTCTTGTATTCACCAACACTCATGAAGAACATCTCAAGAAATTAAGAAGTGTGCTTTCGTTGTTCAGAGCCAAGGGCATCACACAGAAAAAAGAAAAGTGTAAATTTGTTCAGTCTCAAATAACGTATTTAGGGCATGTTATTTCAGGTGATGGTGTTAAGCCGGAAGATGATTTAGTACGTACTATTACAGATTTGTCTACTCCAAAGTGTAAGAAAGATTTTCAGATCTTTTTAGGCATGGCAGAATTCTATGCTAGGTACATTCCGAACTTTGCTAAAAGATCAAACTCCATTAGATTTTTGCTCAAGAAGGGGAGTGAGTTTGTTTGGTCCACAGATTGTGAGATGGAATTTCAGGATCTTAAGGAAGCACTCTCTTCTGCTCAATCCCTTAGTAGCTTCCAACCTGGTCTTCTGTGTCACCTTATTACTGATGCATCTGATGAAGGTTTAGGATGTGTGTTGAAGCAACTAAGGGGGGGGGGGGTATTGAGACCACTGTTGCGTTTGCTTCTCGCACTCTACATGGTGCAGAATTTAATTATTCTACCATTGAGAAAGAAGCCCTGGCAATTTATTGGGCTATTAAGAAATTTAGACAATTTCTTTGGGGAATTTCTTTTGAAGTACGATCCGATCATAAACCATTGCAAGAGATCTTTGGGAAGAAAGGTTTAGATAACGTTTCTTCCCGCATTTGTAAGTGGATAGTTGTGCTCCAAGATTATCGATTTACGGTGAAATATGTTCCGGGATGTGACAACAAGACGGCTGATTGCTTGTCTAGGTTAGTGTCTGATGATGTGATTGATGAGTGTGATAGCATGTCGTGGTGGACGGATGAAGAGGTACAAGTTTGTACTATAATGGATGGGTGTGTTCTAGAAGGTGAATGGCGTGAAGAGTTAAGTAAAGATGAAGACCTTTCTAAAGTGATAAATTTGCTGGAGTCAGGAAAACTGAAGGATTACCATGGTACTTCAATTACTCCTTACAAGAAGGTGTGGGATGAGTTGTGGTTACATGAAGGTTTGTTGCTAAGGGGTAACAAACTTGTTCCTCCGTTATCTTTACGTGACCGGCTTCTTGCTCTCTCTCATTCTGGTCATCCTGGTATAAGCAAAACTAAGGAAAGGATGAGAGCTTCATATTGGTGGCCAGGAATGGATATTGCTTTAGAAAGGAGAGTACGTGATTGTGTTGAATGCTGTTTGGCAGACAAGACGCTTAAGGTGAGAACTCAACCGTTAGTACTTAAAGAAATTCCAAATGAGGTGTGGAAAGAAGTTGCTATTGACATTATGGGACCCGTGTCCTCAGGGTCTAGTTCTAAGTATATCATTGTGCTAATGGATATGCTTTCCCGTTGGCCAGAAGTGTGCATAGCTTCTGAGATCACTTTGAAGGTTGTGGTGGACTTCTTGTCCAAAGTTTTCAGCAGGAAGGTGAATCCTGGCGCCATTCTGTCAGACAATGGTGTTCAATTCACTTCGAAATTTATGAGAGATTTTCTTTTGTCTAGGGGAATTGTTCACAAAAAATGCGCACTTTATCATCCTGAAACCAATGGTATGGTGGAACGTTTTAATAGAACTTCGAAAGAAACCATTCAATTAGCTAAAATAAATGGAGTTGGTTGGGAGAGTTGGGTGGAGAATAAAGTTGAAGAGTACAGGTTCACTCCACATTCCAGCACTGGCCAGACTCCTTTCATATTGTTTAGGAAACGTGTGCCACATACCAAAATCAATCCTCCCTGGCTTAGGAAACATCTTTCTTGTGTTGTGGATAAAGAATCTATCAAAAGTAATGCTAAAGATAAAGATGAATATCACCGTCTTAAAAGGAAGGAAATCTATGATGTTCGTAAATCTGTGAAAAAAAGTGTTGTATGTATTGGAGACAAAGTTAAAGTTAAATTACCTGGAACTAACAGGTCTAGTACATCTAAATTCAGTCCTATACATCAAGTTGTTAAAGTGTTTAGAGGGGCTGTCAAACTTTATGATGGGCGGATCTGGAATTTGAATAGAATTGTTGTGATTTAATTTATATAGGGAGGGGGGTGGTGTAGTATTGTGTTTATTTCTAGAACAATATTGTAGGTAGTGTTTTGTTGTAGTATTTCAATGTAGAGTTGTATTTTATGTTTTAGGGGTATTTGTATTATGTAGAATCTATTTGGTATCTTCCAGTTTCACCTGCGGCATTTAGTATCTTCCTCAGCTGGACAGCATTCCGTGCTGGACAGTTGATGGTGCTGGAGGTTTTATTGGAGGCTGGAGTTCCTGTTATTTTACCTGTGAAATCTAACCGAATAAAAGGCTTATGTCAACATCACCTGCGTGGACCTGCACTCATCATCAACTTTGATACCACATTTACGCCATGCTCTGGAAAAGGCTAAGGGCCTGATTTAGAACATGGCAGGACTGGTCCCACCATTGCTTTTTCAGTGGTCTTCCCTCCCTTTGCCTCATTGGTCTGCCCACCCGATTTAGATGTTGGAGAATCACTGGAAGGAAGACCGCCACAGTCCTGCCGAATCCACCAGGATCCAAGGTGGTGCAGCCTGTATGGGCTGGCGTAGGGACTCCAGACAAGAGTCATGCCGAGCTGATCATGATTAAAAAATTGTACTTACTTCTCTCCATGCCCCCATGTACCTCACTCTGTCAGGACGCTGCTGCCACGACACCGTCAGCACACCGAGAACATCTAAATATGGTGGGCAGACTGCCGTCAGCTCGGAGTAGTTGAGACCACCGCTGCAGCGGGATGGCAGTGATACTGCCACGTTCTAACTCAGGCTCTTAGTCATTACACTACCCCTCTGCTACGTTAGCCTTGGACGTAGAAAAGCCCTTAATAAAGTCTCTTGGACCTTTCTGCAGTTCACTTTACAGTGTTTTGGCCTCGAAGGTAACTTAATTTAAATGGCATTTTCCCTTTTACTATGAACCAAAAGCAACAGTCTGTATCAATGGTTTTACCTTAAATGTATTCTCTTTAAATCAAGGTACTCGTCAAGGTTGTCTTCTTTCCTCACTTCTTTTCAGACTATGTATTGAACATCTGCTTGAATTAATTAGAAATGATAGTGGCATAAAAGGTATTCCTATACCTTGAATTGTGACCTATGATGTTTTACTCTTTACAGAAGAAGCGGACAAGGCTATCCCCTAAATCCTAAAAGTAATCTCCGATTAGTCAGAGGTATCTGGTTATAATGAAGAGAAAACTGAGATCTTCCCAGAGATTATTCATTGCTTTCCTTTCCATATCCAAACCTCTGGCCTAAAATGCCAGAACAACTCCCTAAAATACTCAGGTATATGGTTTGTGAAGCCCACCTCAGAGACCTCCACTGGCTACCCTTCAACAAAAGGATCGTCTTCAAACTCCTAATCCACGGCCACAGCGCTCTATGACGCCGGACCAGCCTACCTCAACGAGCGTCTTAACTTCCACGTCCCGACACGCCAGCTCCGCTCCGCCAACATCGCCCTTGCACCCGTCCCCCGCAATCACCGTACCACAACCGGCGGCAGATGCTTCTCCCACCTTGCCGCCAAAACCTGGAACTCCCTCCCCGTCAACCTAGTATGACCCAGGACCTTCAGGAAGTGCCTGAAGACCTGGCTCTTCGAGCAGCAGCAATCCCCCCCCAGCGCTTTGAAACCCTTCCACGTGAGTAGCACGCTTAACAAATTACTGATTGATTGAAGGGCTTTCGAGCAACCCTGCTAATCAATGAAGGAAAAACCATTAAAAATGAACTGATCACACAGTTGTCTCCAAAGTTCATCACTTGGCGAGGTAGACTCAAAACAACTAAATGATACTTACACCTCTAATCAATTTCCTGACTAGTATGGTACCCTTTAAACTTTCAAACAACTTCTTTAGATCACTAGGTAACATTTTGATAGACTTTTTATGGAAGAGCAAAAGAGCAAGGATTTCCATTAAGAAACTGAGAATGGACAAGTAGAAAGAGGGAATTAAATTCCTGGACTTTCCTAGATATCAACTGGCCTTCTTGGGGCTCTCTAGTACTATCTCTAATATCTCCATATGGCTTTAAATCGGAAGGGACGTAACTCCACCTATTCCATAATGTGCTCTTCTAATGATGAAAAGTACTTGTTGTCTTAACATACCTCACTCACTTCTGATGATACAGGATATTATTACTCCCTATAATCCATTGACAGACAACTCTTACAGAGACTTTCTAAATCAGATCTATCTTTTTGTGGTTCAGTAAACAGAATAGATGGTCAAGATGTGTTTTGGAAGGAGTGGCTATTGAAAGGCATTTCTAACCTCAAAGATCTTCGTACAGATACAGATCCTGTTTCTTTTGTGGTTTTACAAGACAAACCCAAATGGCCTAACCAAGATTTTCACACTTTATTAAATTTAAAATCTGCTATCAGGGAGCTAGGCCCCGTTCACAAACCCACTCTTCCACAAATCGTAGGCAATTTCACTAAGATAGGAGATGTAACTTCTAAAATATATTATCTTCTCAAGGTCCCCAAGATTTGAGAGACAAAATCCAACTCCAATAACTAGAGTTCGGTTTTCCAATTAGAGCTTGATTTGGTAATCCCACGCCCCCTCCCCTCCTCAGTACGGACAAAAACAAGGAGTTCTTTTGTAGGAAAGATCAAACCAGACTTTTCGCAAAACAAGGCTATCGATCACACACAGTCTGTTGGATACTGTTTCAACTTCATAGACTGGGGCTATCAGAATCAAAACTATGATGGAATTGTAACATGGCTCCTGGTGACTCCACTCATATATTTCAGTATTGTACTCATAGCCCACCCCTTTGGCAACGGATAAAAATCATGATTCAAAAGAAGTTTAATCTTCAGTTCTATATAGATTCTCCTGTAGCATTACTGGGTATACATACCTCCTCTCTTTCGGACAGTATTTCTGCCCCTGAAACACAATTCATTGATTTTCTACTGGCCGTTGGTACTACGTTGATTCTTTCTGAATGGAAAACCACCTCCAACATTTCCCTGCATGCCTGGTGGTCTTGGGTTTGTTTTTATCAGACTTGCAGATAATTCTTGTTTCAAAAAATGTCATCTCTTGTCATCAGCCAGGAAATTATGGGATGTCTTAGATAGTTATTTACAAAAGAATAAACCTTCTTAATCTCCTTCATAAACTTTGTTATATGTTGTGGCGGCTCCAAACATGGAACATCGGAAGGTGGTAACCCTATGATATGTTCTACACATTGCACTCTCTTTCTGCTTGGACATTTTTACTGTCTTTGAATAATCCGATTTGTCTACATTTGTCCCCACCTCTATGCCTTTTCTGTCCTTTTTTTCTTCCTCATTATTAAAATCGTAGTTGTCAGACCTATTGCCTTTCAATAAAACAATTGGTATTTTTCAACGAGTCATTGTGTATTTGTGCTTCTCATCAACATAATTTTTATTTTTCTACAGGTCATTTTTGGGTACCGTTCTTTTTGCTCATAATATTGTTATTAATGTTACTTCAAGATGCATTCGTTTATTGGTATGTCAACTCATAGCTTTAGGCAAGTTCGCCTGCAATTATGATTGTATTTTAACTATGACAAAATGCTATGTCACACAAATATTCTTTCAATAAACAGTTGTGAAATCAAGAAAACAATATACAAAAAATATAACCTTTGTAAAATTATGCTGGCAAAATTACAACTGCACACAGCTAGATATAACTTGTTTAATACTAGTTCATTTGCAACACATTTGCCAACGCTACTTTTACCACAATACATATCAAAGAAGTGGCCAACATACCAACAAAACCTTCATATTGAAGTTTATAAAAATAATTACAGCCACAAAAGTATGATAATTTGCAGAATTTACCTAAATCATCTTCCAACATTTAATATACAGTGTAGTCAACGTACCAACAAATGCTTTATATTTGAGTTTATAAATTAATGACAGCCACAATATGCAGAGTTTAACCTAAATCCTATTCCAACATTAAATGTACAGTCTTCATCAATCTGCCACACAGTATGCCTTGCTTATGAATCAGCCTGACAGTTCTGAATGTTGGCCAGGGATTTTTCTGAGGTGTTTTGATGAAGAAGAGCTTACCAAACGAACAAAGATTTCGAAATTAACAAAATGGTTCTGCTTGGCCAGCGCCATTCATGCAAACTCTGGTGAACATTCTTTCTCTCAAATGTTTCCTGTCAGTTAGCATTGCTTCTACTAAGGGAAAATGTTTTTTATAACTGTATGAAGATGGGTGCTCTGTTCATGAAAAAAGCAATCTGCTTCAGAGAGAGAGCGCGGAACAAACATCCTAAGACTTTTAACTCCGCAACACCAAAAGAAAAATGCAATCTGTTCTTGTAAATGTTGAAAATGTAACCTCGCTGACACTCCCTCGTTTTTCAGTAGTTAGCCCAGGTAAACCCTCTTCCAGGGGCTGCATCATTTTGAGGCAGAAAAATAGAATTTCGCTGCAATCTGCAAGATTTTTAATTACATCCAGTTTTTGCAAATATCAATACGTAGCGTGAACATTACTGTTCTTTGTGACCTCGGCAACAAGTCAGTCATTTTGAGGGCATCACAAATGTAGTGGTGTGGTACAAATGTACAGTATTCGGGTTACCATACATATTTACCATTACTGCTGATTTTGGCATTGACTTACTTACCCTTCCCATGCGCGTGAGAGAGTTCCACCATGGTTAACCGCCACCACAGGAGTGATGGCAATCACAGCAGTAACAAGAGGAAAAAACAAAGGTAACTTTGTTACTATGAGTTATTCAATATTATTTCTGCCAGGATCCACACATAATGGTACTTTAAGGGCATTCCGCTATATTTAGCAACCAGTAGTAAATGAGGCCTCAAGTATTTCATCCTAGGCTTCTTCTTAACAATGAACTGGTACGCTGCATTAGTTCTGGCGGTTCACTTGAAGAGAACCAAAACCGTGAAGTTAAGCGACTTTTCTTGCCACATAAATTGGTCAACCCTGCCTCATAATTTGGTCTTTTCCTGCCATATAATTCCAGTGGGCCTGCATATAACTAAAGCACTTTCATTTACCTTCTTCCTCTATGGGCAGCCAAAAATGAAAATGTTGCCATTTAGCATCCTAATTTAAATCTAACATGCTAATTCCGATAGAATACCACTTTCACCCCTCCACCATCAGAGTTGCTGGCTGGCTAACACAATTCAATAAAAAAAAGACACAAGACAGCCACGGAGGAGTAACAAGAGAAATAAACTAGAAGGGTCATCAAAATATATCAAGAGAATTATAAGCTATAAGTCAGTGTAATAAGGATGTTGAATTGGCCTGAATCATGGTCATAATTGCAATAAGAAGAGATTTATAAAATATATAAAATGATCAAATAAACCCAATAAAAACCTTTATCAGAAATAAACTTTTGGCATTAGACTGTAATGCTCAGATCAGCCCCTAGAAGACACCACAATTAAAATAGCATTTGTAAGAAACATGGTCATGAAACCATATAGTGGGCCTCCAGAGGACATAATCACATGGAAAGAAAATGGCCAAAAGTAATTAAGTGTAACCATATATTTGGCCCCTAGAGAACATAGTGCATTACGCATTTTCGGGGCTAGCAGACCGACTGCAATGATATTACAAACAAGACCCTTAAAACACAAATTACTCTCACCTGTAAAACAAATGTTCCAGCCATGAGAGAGGTTAAAAAGACACTGAATGTTGGGAAGTGTTATTATTTTGGGATCCCCACTAACCTACTGTGATCTGGACAGAGCAGGTAGTGGTGAACCTTTTGAAGATGGTCCCATTGTCCTAGGACCACCACAGGCTGAGTTATGAGCAAAAATGTTTTGTAAAAGAATGCCCTGCAAAGCATTATGGGACAACCGAGTGTAGTGAATATTATAGATGTTAACTCTAATGCTCAGAACAGCCCCTAGACCATGGTACAACAGGGTCGCATAACCATACAGTCAGCCACTAGAGGCCAACAACACATGAAAACAGAATGGGAGAAAGTAATGTAGTGCAGCTGTATATTTAGCCCCCAGAGGGTGAAGTGTCTTGCACATTTTCAGACATAGCAGGCCTACTGCAATACTAAGACCCTTAGAACACAAAACTAAAAACGCACAGGCATCATATTACGAAGATGTAATGATGAATGCAGCCAATACCCCGAAGGAGCTCTTCCATTCTGTCAAGTCACTTACCACTCCAAAAGTTGAAACTATGCTACCTACCCTTACAGTACCACACAGCAATGAACCTGCAAGGTACTTCATTTTTTTGTATTATTTGGAAAAGTTATATCGGGATCCCCTTTGGATCTAGCTCTACCGCGCATTCTGCTACAAGGATCTCAAGAGATTTTCCCCACACTTTTGGATCTCTTTAATCTATCCCTTTCTGCTGGACTAGTTCCCAGAGCATTGAAACATGCAGTGGTCATGGCTCTGATAAAAAAGAATCCAACCTTGACCCTGCATGTCCAGGGAACTACAGACCCAAGCTCCCTGCTTCCATCCATGGGGAAGGTACTTGAAAAACATATTAATCAAAACCTCTCCCTTTTCCTGGAGGAGAACTGTCTTCTCAACCCCACTCAGAACGGATTCTGTCCACAACACAGTGGAGAAACTATGTTATAAGCAATTACGGAGCAGATGAAAATACTGCTGGACAAATAAGGTTCTGTTACCATTATCCTTCTTGACCTGAGTGCAGCGTTCAACACGGTTGACCAGGAAACTCTGGTGCTCAGGATGAGTGAAATAGGAATAAAAAATGGCACTTTGAACTGTCTCCCCTCATTCCTCAAAGAAAGGACCTTTCAAATTTGCGAACCTTCCTGCTGCTCAGATGTTTCCCCTTGAAATGCGGGTTTCCGCACAGCTCTGCATTGAGCCTCACACTATATAACACTTATCTGCACCCATTTGCAGATATCGTCAAGGAATTTGGGGTGTCAATTGTCTCCTATGCTGACAACACTCAACTGGGCATCTCCCTTTCCCAGGGGACAGGTCCACAACAACAAATGGCCCCTTGTCTGGAGAAAGTTGCATGGTGGATGGCTAACTGCTCACTTAAGTTGACTGAAGGCAAAACAGAGCTGATGATTTTAGGAAACAAGTCAACACCGCAAACATCGGATGGCCAGAGTGCCTGGGAACTTCTCCAACCCCTTCCTCCCCCATAAAGCGCCTAGATATGTGGCTGGATAGCTCTTTACCTATGGAAGCCCAGTAAAAAAAAAATAACAGCATCTTGATTTGGCATGATCAGAACCCTTTGCAAAATCCTAGACCTCCTACCCACATAATCTAGGAGAATAGTGGTCCAAGTGTTGATTATCTCCCGCTTGGACTATGGGAATTCCCTGTATATCGGTTCATCCAAATACATTAAGAGACTCCAGTTAGTCCAAAGGGGAGGAGAGGATAAAGTTCAAGGCACTTTCTCTGGCTCATAGGAGGATCAACCATAAAGAATCCTCGCTGATAAGGGATCTTGTGATACGTTACACCCCTAGCAGGACCTTAAGATCCTCAAATGCACAACTACTGGAGGTTCAACAAATCTGAAGGATCGGTTGGGGAGGTAGATCCTTCTTGCATTTGACACCTAATCTATGGAATGCAATGCCTGCTGAGCTCAGAAACAAAATTAACTAGATGTGTTTTAGAAAAATGCCTGAAACATGGCTATATCTGCATTAGCCCTAGATACTTACTGCCTCAGAAACTTGCTAGTGTACACTATGACTCATTCAGCACAGACAAGTCCTTGGGTAGCTATGCACTTTATAAATCTGCATAGCATAGGATAGGATAGGTTAGTCAGGCAATTAAAAGGCTGCTTGAGAGCCAGTATAGGGTTTTTTGGTGGAGACCTTTGAAACTACAGGGTGACAAATAACACATTGCATGACTAGTAAGATACTGCACTCTAGATCAGAGCCCCCATACTTTTTTTTAATGCACGTCTGCCACTGGCTGTAGGATACAGCTCATTACAGAATGGTCCCAAACTTCGGTCTAGTACGATGATTTCTTTCACACGATAATTACAAGGGAACAATGGTACTAGAAACATGCCATTGATGTTTCCAACTTTACAACAACAGTCACAGATTTCTGTCAAAGTTCTGTAGGATTCACCGTGAGGTGCTCCACTGACATTTCAGTCATCGAAAAAAGACACGTGACTGACCATGTTAACTACTGGTCCAAGTCCAAAGGCTCTAACATTCACAACTTTTAATCAAAGCCTACGAAGCTTGTAGGACTGGTAGCAACCACAATGACTAATGACAGACTAAGTGAACATGTTGCAAAAAACAGCTTGGGCAAACCAAGAGCCGCTCTGGAGCAGGCATCCACTGGTGATGCTCAGCGAAGACATGTGATTGAGCCTAGGTGGCTGCATTGCTGGCATCTTTGACAGGCACAACCACCCAGAAAAACACAGATGCTGCATTAATTAATTTAGAATAAACAACATCACCATCTGGAAGGGGAACCTCTTAGATGCCATACATATGCAAGCTGCAAAAAGCTGATTCACCAAGCAATGAAAACAATAGACGTTAGCTTGCCAGAATAATTCTCAAAACAGGATGCACAAAGCCTGGGACTGAATGTGATTCTGTGAAATATGCAAAATATCAGGGCTCGTGTCACATCGATGCTGTGGACGTCATCTTGAGTGAAATTCATAGAGGGCCAGCAAAGAAGAATTTGGGGTTATCACCTGCTTGAGGTGAGGTTTGCTGGAGCTCATTGTCTTATCTGGCAGAGATAGCGTAGGTTGCCTTACCCAGGGTTATATACAATAATGTGGCTGCTTCTGACACCGGAAGGCACAAAAAAAGAAAAGGTACACACATATTAGTTCACTTACCCTACAAGATTATGGGTATCTTGGTACATCTTACACTTCCTTACTCAGGGGTTGGAGACAGCCAACTTCCTACACCTACTCTGGGGGCTGCAGACAGTCCACAGTGAGGTGGGCTTGGAGTCCATGAGTCGATGTGAGGTATTTCCCTCCTAATTCACCTTATGGCCAGTTTGGTGCCACGTCAGTCATATGTAGCGGACCCACTTAGGCTCAGATACAGCCCATCTACAATCACGGAGTAGTCATCTCCATTCTATCCTGCCTCACAAACTGGGATTAGTAAAGCCACCAACTGTGCCCCAGCAGCAGGTCACCCACTTACTTTCTACACGGAAGTCATTTGGTCCAATCTTTTTCTGTCTTTTGCATCTTGCACTTCATGACGATGGGCTGGGACAAGCATGGGACTGGGACCAGATTGCCAAATACTGGGTACTTCAAGTGTCCAATTCACCCTCCAGGCACGGTGCAACCAAGTTAGGGAGATCATCTTCCTTATTGCCCCTTCCAGTGGCAAATGCCGAGCAGGCAGCTCTCCTGCAATCTTCTCACTCTTTCTGCACCAAAGAGTTGAATTCTGCAATCTTTAAGACTATTCTACACTAGATAGACACTCTCCTGAAAGAGCTAGGGGAACATAGTAAGTCATCTGTCTGCATACTCACTCACTTCATCCTTCCTTCCACCAGGAGATGCATCATTGAAGTTTCTTCCACACACCAACAGCTAAACATAGATGCTTTCAGATGCATACACCAGCAGCAAATCCACCACGCATGCTTCTAACGTATAATACAGAACACAGCCCTACCTTGGTTTAAAAAAAACTAGAGGCCATTGTTAATCTGGTTTCTAACTGAAGGCAGGAGTGTAAATATGGTTACCCAAAAATTCAGAGATGGGCTGAACAAATAAATTACTCTTTTATAGAAATAAACGACAAATACTGAACAATAGATGAAAGATGTAAGAAACCTGACCTGAACTCATCTCTGACAACCAAAATCTGTCAACCATTCCAAAATCACCCATTTCTGATTTTCGGTCTGGCCTCAGCACATGGCAAAAAAAAGAAGATTGCATTCTTAAGCTGCTTGTGACATTGGACCAGGGGGCAAGCCTGCGCTTTGATCCTTCTCGATCCCTCTGCAACTTTCAACACAGTTGACCACAAGGTACATTAACAATCTCAAAACATCCTGCAGTGTTGAAAGAAAAGTAATTCAATGGTTTATTATTTTCTGTTTGACTAGGTCTGCCAGGCAAAATTGGCACGGCACATATCGACAATCACCAACATGTCATGTGAGCGACCACACGCTTCTTCTCTTTGACACGTTTACTACTTCCAAATATCTTTCAAGGTTTTAACGTGAGTAACCACATAGTCACTAATGATACTCAGATTTACCTGAGGGTAACCAACAAACCTGGGGATCAGTACAGTGTCAGACTGACTAATTCATACCCAGAGCTGAATGCATCAGTTGGCTGACAGCTCTCAGGTCCGGCAATCAGTCAATTACTACATGTGCTATGTGAGGCTAAAGAACCCCAATGACTTGTCTGATTGCATTCTTATCTATAACTAGGTATGATTATGTTCTTTATTAAAACCACTTCTGTTTACATTTGTCTAAATATGTTTCACATCTATGCAGTGCACTCACTCCTAGGGTCACCAATCCCCTATCTTATTCAGAAGGACATTTGAGCCCAACATTCTTGTTTAAGTTTTGCATCCCATGTCACCAATATCTAATGAGGGATACGTTCAGCATTTGGATGTTTTTAATGGGAACGGTAAGAAAGATTCGAACTGGGTAGGTTGCAAAATAATGTATTCATGCGTAGACCCAAAGAGCTCTTCAGGATGTGATGAAAAACATGAAGACCTGCTTCTAATGTTTAATTGCAATGAACTGTGAGGCTGATTTAGGGGTTTTCATTGATGATCACTGGTGTGTATACATAAGTCAATGCATGTTTGTTGTTGACTGCTGTGGTGTTACATGTCGCACTAGGTTTCTTTAGGGTTCGGCATGATCAATTTGAAATCGTTTGTTTTGAGCACATAATCCTTGCAAATCAAGTATGCATTATCTCTCCAGCTACCTGTAAGTAGATCTCCTGTGGTAGCCCTGCCTACTAATATAGAAGCATTTCCAAGGTTGAATTAATATATAAATAGCAAAATTAAAAAGAGCATATTTGAGATGAAAATGTGTGAATTTTCAAAACTCAGAAGCTGATGTTTAGGAAAAAACGGTTGTATTTTCAATATGTATATAAAGCCAATATTTGAGTGATAAATCGTGGTGTTGGAGAAACATATTACTCATATTATTACTTTGGGGTGCTACACAGATTACATCTATGGCTGTTATATATTACCCATGTATTAGCATTTTAATTTGACAATTCGTTTTTTACTTTACTGCTGACAACCCTGCTGGATGCAATTATGTGATTATTGCCTACATCTTGGATGGGATGGTCACTATTACATCACCAATATTAGTAGCTCGGGATGATTTTCATTGAACATAAGTAGCTCTTATAACAGAAAAGGTTGGAGACCCCTGAATTAGAGTGACTGAGTCCAGAGTGTTACAGACCTGCTTAACATGTACAAACATAAGTAAAGGCACAAACATTTTTTCTTAGGAACCCACTGATGGTGTTGCTGAATGCTGGGTTTACCGCATACCAAACGCGACCTAGTCTTGACTCGAAGTCATTCCTCTTTCTTGGATGAGCCTACACTTCCACTTTACATAACACTTGCATTGCTTTTCATCATTGCTTTCTCCCTTTGTCGATGGTTCTCTGTTTTTCACGTCCTCCCTTTTATGTCTTGCTCAGGGTCAAAATCTGTTGATGAAAAATAAGTCCTAGCCCTCAAACATTAGCACTGTCCTATCAGCTGCACAAATTAAGCATCGCAAAATGGTTGCTGTGCCATTATGCATTCCAGAAGAGGAAATAAAATGTACTTGAGGACATATATAATGTGTGCTTAAATGTATTCACGCAAACGAAGAGAGCTCAGAATCTTGAAATGAAGTAGATCCATAAGTAGAAACGTAGAATCACCATATACAAATCACATGTATGTAGTATTATTCACTGTATGACTATTATGATAATCTATTTAAATCACATTTTCATAGTTATTCCCCTTTTATAGCACTTATGTGAAATACACGTATAACCGTGTATTTGAATGTGCATTAAGATCTATGTTAAATTGGCTAGAGTTAAGGCTGATCCAAGGTCGTCTGATGCTTGGACCGAGAGATGAAAGTCTAATCAAAAGATATCACTCACAATTGTGTGCAGACCATGGAAAGTTACTTGCAGTGACATCAACTATCTGAATTTAGGTGGGATAAGAGTGTTTTAGCCAGTTAGAGATTTAGATTCCCCTGGCCCTTTGCCTAGAGTGGATTCATAGAGACTTGGGGCCTGATTAGGAGTTCGGCGGACAGGATAACCCATCCTGAACTTCGGAGTGGGAGGTTGCCGCCATGCTGGCTACCTCCGCGCCGGACCCATTACAACTTTCCCGCTGGGCTGACGGGTACAAACCAAGGTTTCCACCTATCAGCCCAGCAGGAAAGTGGTGGCACCATTGTCGCCGGCTTGTAATCGAGCCGGTGACAATGCTGCTGCCCCGAAGGTTGGTGATGGGCGCGGGAGCTCCCGTCACGCTCTGTGGCGAATCCTCAGATGCAAAGAGAGCGCGCTGGAGTCAGACGTGCTTTGGGCTCCGACCGTTTTCCAGGACGCCGACGAATGCGGAAGTGGAGCCAAAGTGGTTTCCAAGACGCCGAGGACGCCGAGTCTAGTGGTCTCTAGGACACGGAAACTAAGCGGTTTCCAGGACATTGAGGACGCTGAGTCAGGTGGTTTCCAGGGAGGCAAGTGAACGCCGGCTGGGCTGAGCAACTGAGTCATTGACTGTGGGGGCATGCAGCACAGCGGCAACCGGGACACGAAGACTTACACGTCCCAGGGGAGGCAGCTGTAAACATTGCTTCGGACTAGACGATTTTGGCTGATTACGGAGCCACTGGCCCCCCCAAGCGCAACACACGGAGGTAGGGGGTTTCAAGAATAGACTAAAGGGGGGGAAATGAGAGAGAAAGGAAGCAATAACGGGGAGATTGAACTGAAAACTGAAAACTAAAGACTGTTGCTCAGTGCTATTATATTCTTTCATTTTTTCCCCCTTTTTTGGGGGGTGGGGGGGGAGTTTGATGGTCACTGTGCCAGTGTGCCAGGGAGTGTCTTTTCTAGAGAGCTATCTCTTGGTGGCGGTCATGCCCCTGTGAATCCTGATTGCGTTTAGCCACACTCGGACGCTGGTACTCTTTGAGGGTCAAGACAGATGATTGTTTATTCTGCCTCTGAAAGAACTATTAGAGTGGAGATCATCCATTAAGTCACGGATTTTGAGGCTGACCCCTGGTACGATCTGCTGGTCCCTCTTGTCGCGTTACTGATAATTTAATTTAATCCCACCTGAAGGGTCAGACAGGAGTCCTTTTCTGCCGGGGCTCAGCTACTCCGTGATTTTTTGGGAGGATGCGACATTCTCCACATTACGCATTGGGCACAGGTCGTTCTGGCACCAGGGTTCCTAGAACAACGCGTACTGCCAAAACAAAACGCCCTGTACCTTTGGATAATCATATGCACAAGGCTCCTGCTTTAGTACCTCCCGTACCATCTGCTACAGATTTAACCTCTAACCCTACCTCGCCCCTATCTCTTAATTTACCGCCCTCTGTGACTAACTTGACAAGCCCTCTCCTCAGCTCTGAATGTCCATCTGACGAATCAAGGGCTCTGCCAGCTGATTAAGATCCTAGCCCAGGATCATTTGGTAAAGGCTCTCCACTGCTCACTCAGTCAACCCCTACCTGGAACTCTGAGAACTCTGAGACCTCTTGCGGTCAGGCGACAGACGTGGACTCTGCTTCCAATCCCCTTTATCCCTTGTTTGGGGCAGGGAAAAGCCATAAGGAGTGTACCCCTGCACTAATTAACAGCTGCACTCCTGCCCCTCAGGTAGACCGCTCTGCCTCTCTACCATTGCACGAGTCAAGCAACAGGAGCGGGGCAGACACAGCAGCTGGATCTTCCCTCCATGCTGCTATTCCTGCTGTGTCTTCCGAATTTAATGGTCAAAATGGGGCTCGCTCTCAGGAGCTGAAAGATACGGCAAACACTGGCACTCCCTCGGAAAAACTTACTTCTGCAGATTCTAAGGGAATTAAAAACGCTGAAAGTTTCTCAAGACGATGCAAATCAGAGAACAGAATCACAATTGAACTTGATTTGTAGTAATATCCAGCAACTTAACTCACGAATTACGGATATCGAGTAGCGTGTTTCCGACCTGGAGGATGTCCGTGTGACTATAGAACCATCCCTGGCAAAATGTCAAGCTGACCTGTTAGATCTACAGATTCGACTCGATGACGACGAAAATCGATCATGTAGATCTAATTTGCGATTCACTGGAGTCCCTGAAGGCCGTGAAAACGGCCAGACAGTGATAGATCTGGTCACTGGTCTTATTAAAAATCATGTTCTGTTAGGGCCAACGGACAAGCTTTCGGATCTTACTATCATGCAGGCCCATCGGATCCCCACAGTCCAGCCACCAAACCCCAAATAACCTCGCACTAGTGAACTTTGGGTATTTTCGTATCAAGGAACAGATTCTCCAGCAAGCAATTAAGACTAAAACCTTCCAGATTCCCAGAGACTATGCGTGCAAGATTTTCTCAGATATGTTGGTGGTGGCTGCGCATCGAAGAAGAGAATTAAAAGGGATGATTCCAGCAATTCAAAAAGCAGGGGCTCAGGCTGGACTTGTGCAACAATCCAAACTTAAAGTGTTTTTTAAGGGTCATTTGAATTTTATCCACACAGTGGATGCTGCTAAATCGTTGCTACATGTAATTCAGAATTCTGAGCAGTCAGGACGAATAAGGGGTGGTGGGGCCGGGCCGGAAAAAACGTAATAAGAGACTATTAGGGCGACATATTGGACCATGAGGATAATGATATTGTAGGAGAGTGTGACCCTTTTTTTTTTTTCTGTTTGTTTTGTTTTTGATAACGCCCACAACGCATGTTCAGGCTATTTTGGTCTCTCTAGTCTGTGGCTTAGGGTGCTGTGACAAGGCACCACGCTAGGGAAGGATGGGGGCAGCGGGTTGGGGAGGGGAGTGGCCTCGGGCTGCCGAGACAGGAGGGCTCCAGGTGTGGGCCACTGAGGGTGAGGGGTGGGGGGATAAGGATGGGGGGGTTGGGGGGAGAGGTATGGACACCAGGATCCGTCTTTGTCACTCTAGAGGACTGTTATGTCTATGACAGTGTATTTCACTTCAGAGTGGGGGTGATGATATTCGGACTAAGTCTAGGCACAAATCAATGACAAAATCTTTTTTTCCCATTAAGAATACTTTCCTGGAATGTGAATGGATTAAATAACCGTAGGAAAAGATCCGTAATTGAGGAAAGGGTAACTGCTTTAAATCCCTCAGTTATACTTCTTCAGGAGACTCATATTCCGGTTAATAAAGTCCCAGATTTTCACATGTTAAAAAAAATGGCTGATTTCAAAGTAGTCGCTGCAGCTTCAGCGGCTCACAGAGGTGTGGCAGTCTCTTTAGCCAGAGCCCTCAACGCATAACCACTGGATTTTTTTCCGGACCCTGATGGGCGTTGGTGCTGGGTTCAGTGTTTAATTGCCAAGGAAAGATTTGTCTTTGTTAGTTTTTATGCTCCTCTGTTAGACGACCCAGCCCCCTATATAGGCCTGTTTCACTCCCTCTTGCAATTGACAGGCAAAATTATTATTGGAGGGGATTTCAATTTCCTTCAGGATCCAGTTTTAGATACCACTGTAAGGGGTAAGAGACAGCACAAACCCAAAGTTGCAAAAATCTTCAAAGATTATGTTAAGGTTTTAATGCTTTGTGATCCCTGGAGAACGAACACTCCTGGTACGAGGGAATATACTTGTATTTCCACTCGGTTTAAAAGCTCCTCACGTATCGATTTTTTTCTGATATCAGAAACATTGTGCTATGGATCTCAGTCGGTTTAGCACTCTGGTCTTTCAGACCATTCCTCTCTGCTGCTGGAAGTGTCTCTCTATTCCACAGCTTATACAGTTCAGACCCGTAGGTGGATTTTTAGTCTTCAGCTCCTTTCGGATGAGGGGTGGGTACAGACTTCACAGGGCGCAAATAAGGGATTTTTTCCAACGTAATCAGGGATCCTCAACTCCAGCTGTAGTAAGGGATTCATTTAAGGCCTTCTTCAGGGGCTGGGTAATCGCCAAAGAGGCAGCTGATAAACGGTTCTTGAGACAGCAAATTGCTGTATAGGAAGATGCAGTTCAAAAGTGTCTAACTGCCTATCTATATGCCCCCTCGGACACTAATAGGAAGTCTTTTGAAGCTGCCAAGAAGGCGTTGGCGGATAACATTTTTAAGTTTAAGTTTAAGAGTTTTATAAGACTTTCATACATGTATTCGCTGAGGATTGTTTGGCCTTAATTAATGGCCTACTCAGGGGCGAGCAGATTCCTAAGACCTGGCATTCAAGAAACGTGGTTAGCTTTCCTAAGAAAAACAAGGACAGGGAGGATCCAAATGCATATCGTCCAATTTCATTGTTAAACTCAGATTATAAAATAATCACAAAACTTTTGGCTAATAGGCTTAATGGGGTAGTTAATAAACTGGTTCATCCCGATCAAAACGGTTTTATAGCTTGGCAACAACTGGCTACAAACACACATTTCTTAGCTTGATTACTTTGCTTCTAATAAAGTCCCTGCCATTATTCTTTTGATAGACGCGGAAAAAGCACTTGACTTGGTTGTTTGGGACATGCTCTTTTCAATTCTGTCTAGCTATAAGGTACCCTCTCAGGTCATCGCACTAATTCAAGGATTGCACTCCAACTCAGTGGCCAATATTATTATAAACTCAAAGTGTGTCGGCCAACTTCAAATACAACGAGGGACTAGG
This sequence comes from Pleurodeles waltl, assembly GCF_031143425.1. NCBI lineage: Eukaryota > Metazoa > Chordata > Amphibia > Caudata > Salamandridae > Pleurodeles > Pleurodeles waltl. The sequence continues at coordinate 1,984,327,448 of NC_090440.1, read as the reverse complement.
TAGGGTTGTCCTTTATCCCCCATTTTATTTGCCCTTTTTATTGAGCCTTTAGCCATTAAAATTAGACAACATATTCAGATCCAACCTCCGTTAAAGTCAATGGGAAATATTAAACTTTACGCGGACGACATCATCATGTTCTTAGATATAGAACGTTCTTCTCAGGAAGCAGTCCTTAATCTATTTATTGAATTTGAGCAAATTGGTGGCTATAAGATCAATATGAGTAAGACTGATATTATCCTTTGTGGCGCTTCTCCTTTCAATCTCCTTCCTGAATTAAGAGGCTATGTAAATGCCAATCCAAAGAGATATTTAGGGATTTATTTCTCAGCCAATATAGGAGACCTGTACGATTTAAATTTTTCTCCTTTACATCTGAAAACACAGGCTCTGCTGGCTCGTTGGGGGGTCCCGCCCCCTCTCTCATTGTGAGTTAGGCCGAATTGCGTTAATCAAGATGTCAATCTTGCCACTCTTCAATTTCCTGTTAGCGGCTATTCCGTGTGTTCTAACGCAAAAAAAAATTAAAAAACTGGAATCTCTATTTCGCCCGTTTATTTGGCAAAACCGAAAGGCTTGAGCCGCTTTAAGTATACTATATACGGATAATGAAAAGGGGGGATTAGCTTTGACAAATTTCAAAGATTATTATTTTTATTTTTTTCACACATTATTATGCTAGCTTTAAAATGGATAATTCGGCAGGCTCTAGGTTTTTTTATAGATTTTCGGGTATTATTATGTAGGGAGCATAATATTCGGAACCCAGCACTTTTGGCGAAATCGCCTAAAAAAGTTAGTTATAAGATTTTTAAATGGTTTTTCAAGAGAGGATCAGACTTCTTTAGAAAATATTCAATCCCTTTTTTACATTTTGACACTCCTCTTTCACGAATTTTGCTGCACTCTGGTGCTCAGCTTAATGAAGACTTAATAAGGAGGTGGGAGCTCGCTGGATTCAGTAAAATTGGGGATTTCCGCGCCAAGGACAACTGGGAAACTCCATTAAATATTCTGACCACGGTTAAAAATGATTTCTTGTTGGCTGGATCTTATAACATTTTGTTACATATTTTAAGGGATTTAGACGTCAATTCTATCGTTAACGTCCAGTTGTTGGTAACAGAATTGGTGAATCCTCCTGAGATAAGGTCTGCGGGGTCGTGGAGAAGGTTTCTGGCAGACAGGGATAAAGCAGATCTTGGGACAAAAGCTCAGAGGAAATGGGCTCATCAGGAGGGCTTAGAGGTTTCAAGTGATTTCTGGGAGACCATTAATCGTCTGAACGTTTCCGTTCTTCGAGGGGCTAACTGGCACCGAATTATATTTTTCAGCAAATGGTTATTGTATCGAACCCCACAGGCCCTGTCCCGATATGTGTTTTCGCTGTAAGGAAATAGGAGGGGCAGGCTGGATCCATGTGATTGCAACATGCCGATGTATACAGGGATATTGGGAGGGAATTTTTGCGATGTTAACAACTATGGCACCGGTATCTATATCTCCCAGCATTCGGTTAATGAGCTTGGGCTACGATCCTGAGGCAAGGCTCTCTTCTAGATGGGAGAAGCTCGTATTTATAGCCACTGCGGTTGCTAGGTCTCTTCTGTTGAGAAATTGGCGTTCTGAGCTGTCTCCTACTAGTCAAGAATGGCGTTGTAAGATGACGCTAGTCAGGGTTCAGGAGATGAGATACGCTAGCAGAGTAGGTAGTGCTAAAAAGTTCTCTCTGATCTGGGGGGATAATTTCTTAGAAAAGCCTGGCTGATTTTGTTTTGTTTCTCTTTCTGCAAGTGACAATGTTTTTTGTTCTGTTTTGGTGTTACTCCATCCTGGTAAAAAATAAATAAATAAAAATAAATAAAAAAAATGCTGCTGCCCCAGGTGGCACCAGCTGTGCAGACAGTGAGCATTGCAAGGGTGCTGGGCAGGGGGACCCTTGCATTGCCCATGGCAAGTGCATGGGTAGGGCAGGGCCTCCCTTGTGGCTCCATACACCTGTTCTCCACCAGCCTTTTTAATGGCAGTGGTACCGCCATGAAAAGGCTGGCAGAAATCAGGTCGTAATCAGCAGGGTGGTGCTGCATGCAGCGCTGCCCTGGCTGATTTCGACCTATGCCACTGTCAGCCGTCAGGATCATCGATCCCAACGGAGGCGACGGTACCCTGGCGGTCTGACTGCCAGGGTCGTAATGTGGCAGTCGGACCATCACAGCAGCGGCGGCGGTCCTGATGGACAGCCTCGTAAGGAGGCCCTTAGAGGGGTACAGACCTCTGTATTTTCTTGCTTTGGCTGATGTGGCATTATGCCTCGCACATCTCTCTTACAGGAACTTCTATTGAGATTTCCGTAGTGCTAACACTTTTAATTCATTTTCTATTGCCTTAAGCTAGAGAATTCTATATCCAACTAGAGTAGCTAGACTTCCGTAGATTTAATTATTAGGCAGGATAAACAAAGCTTGGATTCTAAAATTGTTTATCTTCTGTATTGCTGCACTGAGGTTTTGGTATGTCTCATGTTAGTGCACTTTAATCTAATTCGACCCTTTAACTCTGCCAAGGCAAATTCCACATTTGTATAGCATGTTTTTGAGACTCACTTACATAAGTTTAGCTTTGAATTAATAATAAACCTTTTTAAATGTGAGTTTGCCACTGACATTCAATGTGTTATCCAATGGGTTGCACTGTAAATTGATTTGAATGGTTTGATGTGTTTCTCCTCACTCCTCAGAACCTTTCAAAAGATTCACTGGATCCAGAAAATTGGTAAGAGTACCAGACACTGGATCACCACTTACCCTAAGAAATCCAAGCTGGATTCACAGGCACTTCACATTGATCATATTTTAAATAAACTAAGGCCTTCATTTAGCGACCTCAATGAATTTACTTTTAATGTTTTTTTAACCCATGAAATTATAGAAGTTCTTTGGTGCTGGGAAATGTCCAGCTCTTATGACTGTGTTTGTCCTGGTCCGTCTGGGCTCAAGACATCCACAGTACCGTAGGAAGCATCCTAGATGAGTAAAAGTGAGGAATCAAGCAACAATGGTGCATCACATAGGGCACACCGAGCAGGAAAGTCAGTCATGGTGTGTGTGTGTAGTACATCAGTGTCATAGTGCTTACTTGCATTTAAATCGGCATGTATAGAGTTACAGGGCATAAGGTGTATAGCTTTCGGCCATTCCCTAAAAGCATCATAATATAACCACAGCCATGTAATATGAGTTCTATATATAGAAGCACACAACACACGAAGATTAGCCAGACTTCAATAGTTGAGTGATGCCATCTGTGATGCCATGTCTGAGGTTATGAGGAGAATTCTAGCGGCTGTTGAAAAAAAAACCTGCTTCGTCAGTAAGTTATTCACTATGGAAAGTGGCCGCTAAGAATTCTGACAGTTGTTCATATACTGAGCAGTGTGTGGAAGAAATTACTTGGTAATTCTGCTATTAGTAAAAAAAAAAAAAAAGAAATAGAATTGTCATTTAGAAACAACAATTGGCAAAGTCAATAGATCTTTATAAATTACAGTGCCTCTTCAGACACCAATGATCTTAGGTACTCAGTAAGGCATCATACATAAAACTTTGTCATTCATCGACCCACTGACTCAGTGTTCATCCATTTACCCCTGCTAAATACAACTCACATTAACTCAACAATCATATGCAAGATAATTTAAAAATCTAAAAGGCGAAAAAGAAAAGCATGCTGCCGCCTAAATGTTGTGGGCATATGTTGCAATAAAAACTGAAATGAACCATAGTAGTGGGCAGCCACCATGGAATGGCCTGGTGTGTAGTGTATTGTTGTTCCAATATGGCAGACACAGAAGAAACACATTAACCACATGGGAGAAACAAAAACAAAACCACTATGCAAAGTACCAAGATGGTTAATCAATAAACACTGTCCCTGGTCACCATCCTGAATGATATTGTGCACAGTGTATTGTGGATGTACTGAACCAACATGGCTGACATAATGCATCTTAATGTGGTTCCCATCTTGGAATAGTAAATTAATGATACACTATGAACTGCACTATTGCAAGATGGTTGCTTGCTTTAGAAGCAGCTGCTGTACAGGATGCTGTGCACTTTAGATGAAAAGAGCCAAGAGCGAGTGGCCCACAAGCATTGTTTTGGCAGCTGCAAGATGACTTGAAAAAAACCCACAAGAAACTAAAATTGAAAGGAACTTTAAAGAACTGTCCCACTAGAAATATCACTGAATCACAATCCTTTTTCAAGTGAATAGGTATGTGGTGCCATCATTTACAAAGCCACAGAGCCAGGGTGGACATGCATTGACCTGCTCAACCCTTGCTGTAGTCTGTCATGCACAGAGCAGAAAGTGAATAAGTGAATGACGATAATGGTAGGAGAGGGCAGCGTCAAACCTCCTCCAATATATATATATATATATGTGTATATATGATTTTTTGTTATGATTAGTTGTGGAACTGCAAAAGTATATACGTGATGTGATGGACACACATACACAAGATACATTGATTAATGCTGGAATACAAAACAAGGTTTCTAGCTGAGAGATTTCTACAAAGTGACAGCCATGTTTTGTTGTAAAAGTTTAGCCTTCACTTCTTTGACTTTACGAGTCATTGCACCTTTGTTTGGTATATGCATTTTCTGAATGATAAGGTTTTCTATCAGTTACAATGTACATGCTTTTCACCCTACCTACAAGTGGTTAATGTAATATAGCTTTCTTTGTCTCCATTTCTGGTATATATTGTTATACTTTTTTAACTGAACTACATGTCCCAGAATGCCTCCTTATGGGCTAACTGTGAAACAGTATTTAATGGATATTGAAGAAGGACTCACCATGAACAAGACTATTCAGAATTGAAATGCGTTGGTCGTTTTTTGTTGGCATGGATTAAAATACTGGTAGTTATTTCAAGAGAAACGGAGTGCAGTGGTTTTTATACAGATATATATATATCTATCGAAAAGCACTCTGTTTTTATATATATATGTATATATATATATATATATATATATGGCACAATAGTAAACCTATTAAGCCCTTTCACATGGTCTAGCAAGACTGAGAGGCTCATCATTGTGCAAATTATGTACCACCAGGGTTAGTTACAGAGAGCTAACTACACGTTCTGTGAGATTTCATGTAAGTACCTGTCTACAGGCTTTAACATGGCACATTAATAATGTAATAATAATGCATAATAATGATGTGTAATCGAGTAATAATAATCAACCTTCAAAGGCCGCTGGTTTTAGAATACATTTTGCATAATAAATTAATCAAGCCCACTGCCTTTTTCATAATTGATCATAATAAACAGATAAGATCTATGACATCTTTTCCCAACAAACCAATCAGGAGAAAAGCTTTTAAAATAGGCCAGTTTCAAAACCAACTCAGGGCAGTGATAGTGAGGAAGACCTGATCACAGGGTAACCAGCAAGCACACTGTCTTAAAAGTACAACTATGTACAAAATTGGAGTTGTGAAAATAATAGACAAACCTTCTCAAGGGGGCCTAAAGATGATTATAACGCACATTTTACAAAACCCGCGTTTATCAGAGGGTTAATCAACAGGAAATCCTTGGTTACTAGCTACAAAGTTTTTTTAAACTACTTTTAGGCCTATTGCCTTTAACTTCTATTTGTCACAGTCAAGCCTACTGCCTTTGTTGTAACTTTTTGTAATTAACAGACACACCTATGGCTACTGACATAACATTTCCCAATGTACCAATCAAGTCTATAGCCTTTATCAGTGGCTTATTACCAAATTTATCTCCAGCCTACTGTACAGCTAGTAAGCTTACCCACAAGGCAACCATCAAGTCTAAAGTCATTCAATTAAAAAGCACATGTACAAAATTATTGGCTGCACCACAATATACAGCACTTCCTAAACTGTCATACAAGGATCCTCAGTGCAACTCATATCCATAGGGTTGGTCACAATGGGTAACACCAACAAATCCCTTGCTTGCAATGGTAATCTGGGATATTTTGGTAACAAAATACATATCAACAGACTTTAAAACAGTGCTTTGCACAATGTTCTGCACAATAAATAGGACAGGCCTACTGAATTTGCCCTAAGTTTTCTAAATAAACAGATCAAACCTATAAAATGTGACATAACTTTCCCAAAGTAGCAGTCATCCATATAACCATAATCATTGCCTTGCCACCAAGACCAACTCGGTCATTCGAGCATAGGCATTTCCATAAGGCAAAAAGTGCAATATAAGCAGCCTACTTCTACAAGGGTACACTACTTAAGCCCATTAAAATGCTGTGCATAAGGTAATCAACACGTCGGTGGAGACAAAGTCCTTTTCTCAGTTGTGCTTCTTAAGGCTCTTTTTCAGTTGTTCACATAAGTTACCAGCACAGCTTCGCTCTAACCCAACACGGAAAAACAAGAAGCCCCTAATAAATGATTGCTTACATTTTAAAGAATGCTGTATTATATTCTGTACAGAAAGTTTTGTTTCTCTTTTTATTGCTGCTGTGTTACTAGCTAGGTGTTATTAGATCAATTGTACATGTTCATTCAACCATTTACAGTCCGCAGCAAGGCACCATATCAAGCAGAAAGCTAAGGCAACAAACCCGGGAAAGCTGCCATGGTTCAACACCCACCAGCTTCTAGAAAGATTATAAATATTTATATCTGGTGTCAGGAATTGGGATGTTAGCCAACGACAAGGTACTCGGAAGCAGAAAGAGTCTGACGTCAGTTTATAACGGAATACATTTCTAATGGCCACATTTCATCGCTGGTAAGTTATGAAACATAACATTGTCTAAAATGAAGGCTCTGAATTTAAGCATGTTACAGTAAAAGAATAGTCATTGACCATTGATAACTATTAGCACAGCGAAATGATATGATCGCCTGAAATTTAAGCTAAAAAAATTGTTTTTGCTTCACTGCTGGCCAACACATAAGCTGCTTAGTGAGAAGAGAAGAGACCGGTAGAGCTTGTCTTGACTCTCAGACACCCAGAGATGCTCCTTTGGCTTATCTTTGTGATGCAGCTTGTGTTGTCGTCTGAGAGAGCCTGAGATCGATGCCATGCTCACTGCTCATGAGTACCAGCGCTACAAAGGATAGCCCCAGACATCAAGCAATATCAAGCCCTGAAAACTGGTACTGGGAATGATAACTCATCGCTAGAGAACAATTCACTGGTATTGTGCAGAGACCAATTCTGCATCAGAGAGCTTCACAAGGGGAGCTCAGGATTAATGACACAGATCTGTATGGAAGCTGCTGATCACACTCAAAAGAAGCAAAAAAGCTTCTACTAGAGAAGTGCTAATGTTGAAACTGTAGCCTCCAAGTGCCCCCTTTCTCCATCAGCTCAAACGACTTTATCCTCCTTGATGACCTCAACTGCCACCTCCACCACTCCATAGACCCCTACTCTGCAGCCCTGCTTGAAAGCCTCAACACCAGACTCACCTAGCTCATCCAGGGCCGAACACACAATGCAGAACACATCAAGGATCTTATATTCACCTCCAGCAACAAGAACAAATTCAGTTACACTACCCCGTTCACCTGGATGGACCACTCCATTGTCACTTCCTCCTCAACACACCACCAGCCAGCCACCACTCCAACTATACCAAGTACCACCAGACAAACATGGAACAAAATAACCACAGTGGACTGAACCAACATCATCAGGACCAACCAACCTATCCCTACTGATGATCTAAACAACAACATAACCAATTTCAACAAATGGATATTAGTCTGTGCCAATGCCCTAGCATGCCTCAATCACACCAAGCAGAGGAGAACCAACAAGTAAGCCAGCTTGTACACTGATAACCTCGGAGAGTCCAAACGCTACTGCAATCAACTGGAGAGGAAATGGAGAACCAGCTGGGACACCAACACCAGAAACACATTCAGATGCTACCACCACCAAATCACAGAAAAAGGAAAAAAAACCTTGCCCTGAGGATAGAATCCTTCTCCAACAACTGCAAAGAACATTTCAACATTGTCAAAGAATTCTTCAACCCGCAGCCGCAACCAACACCATCATACCTTTGCAAGAACTCTGCAGCAACCTCTCCAACTTCCTCCACAACTTCAACCCCCAGCCCAACCCTGAGGGCATCATCGACCAACTACCCAACACCACAAGCGATGACAATCTCCTACCTGATTGGACACCATTCACCAGCTAGGACACGTCCGCAATCATGAAATCCATTCATTCAAGAGCCCCCATGGATCCATGCCCCAGCATATCTTCAACCTAGAAGGATCCACAATTAGCTCCACACTTACATACATCATTAACACATTCATCAAATGCGTAACCTAACTGGTCAGCTGGAAGTAAGCACAAGTCAAGGCCCTCCTGATAAAACCATTGGCTGACCCAAGAGAACTTAGCAACTACTGACCTAGCTCACTACTGCCTTTCCCCACCAAAGTCATGGAGAAGGCATTCAACAAACACATTTCCAGTCATCTAGAAGCTCACCAATTACTGGACAGCACACAATCAGGTGTCCGCAGCAATCACAGCACAGAGAACGTACTCATTGCAGCCACCAGTGGCATCTGGATCATCTTAGACCACGGAGACAACACAGCTCTATTTCTGCTCGATCTCTCCGTAGCTTTCTATACCGTTTCTCACTACACCTGCATCTCAAGGCTAAACCACACAGGAATACAAGACCAGCTCTAAAGTGGATAGCCTTCTTCACAGACAGAACATAGAGATTCCAGCCGCCACCATCAACCTCAGAACCTAAGAAACTCACCTGCAGAATCCCACAAAGATCATTTCTCAGCCCAACACTCTAACACCTACATTGCACTCCTCACATGTATCATCAGAGCCCACAGACTCAACCTCCTGTCCTACACTGACGAAATGCAGCTCATTCTATCCCTGATGCCAATACCTCCAGAAACATGTCATAAACTGTATGACCAGTATGGAAGACTGGATGAAACAGAACTGCCGGAAGCTCAACACAGACAAAATAGAAGTACTGATCTTTGGAAACAAGGGCTCACCCTGGGACTCCTACTGCTAGCCAGCAGAACTTGGACCCAGAACAATTTAATCAGAACAAGCCAGAAATTTAGGACTCATCCTGGACAATAAACTCACCATGGCACCTCAGGGAAACGCCGTCACCAACTCTTGCTTCCTCATCCTATAAATACTATATAAGAACTTTAAGTGGCTACTCCAAACGACCATATACACTATACCTCAAGCCTCTCCCCAAGCTCAGGCTGGACTATTGCAACCCACTCTATGCTGGACTCTCAACCCACCTTACACAGAGACTCTAGACCATTCAGAATGCTGCCACAAGACTAATCCTCGACCTCCCTTGCCATACCCACATCTCACTTCACATCAGAGAGCTCCACCAGAAACACTGCCAATTCAAGCGGCTCATCCACACATTCAAGGCCCTCCACGACATTGGACCTGCCTACCTCAACCACCGCCTACTCTTCTACCACTCCATCAGAAAACTGCAATCTACATCTCTCTCTCTCTCTCTCTCTCTCTCTCTCTCTCCCGCATGTATCTTACACATCCACAGAAGCAGAACTGAATGTCGCACTTTTCCCTACATTGCTGCTAAGACCTGGAATGACCTCCCCCAACACATTAGGATCTCTTCTTCACTACTCGACTTCCTCAAGAAGCCAACGACTTGGCTATTCAACTAACTCTGCAGATCTTCTTTGAATGACCCACACCTGCTCTTGGTCCACTTACACACCTGCTGAAGCGCTTGGAGACTGTGATGGGTGATAAGTTCACTCAAAAAATCTACATAACAAAACAAGTGATGTTATGGTATATTATTTTACCAACAATTGTATAGCACACTTCTACCATTCATATGTTTCTATAGCACTTTCGGAGTCTGGGCTCCTTTACAGATATCATTGGCTGAAGTTAAGATGGTCTATTATTGTTGCTGAGTAGAGAAGATCAGCCTGCCCAGGATACCCTGTAGTAATGGTTCATGATAAATAATGAGCAGAGCACAATGGCACGGAGTTTCTGTACGTGTATAGGTGTGAGTGCTGGAGGACTTTACCATTTTTTCCCACTGGGTGTGCAATTTCCATTGCTCAACTTGGGAATGCTGTTCTTTGTGTGTTGTGTTCAAGTTAATGCTAACATAGCTACATTGATTTGACGCTGTTTTGTGTATATGAAGGTGCTCTGGATGAAGCTATTATAATTGTATTGCTGGTGTATAGCAATGTAGAGATTTATCTCATTTGTTTTATAGATCAGTGAAGGATATGGATGTGCTGTTGCTGTAGCAATGATTAGCCAGATACAAGGTTTCCCTGCCTTAAGTGCACAATAGTATTCTATTGATGGAGGGCAAAGTATAAATGTATGTGCACAACGTAATTAGGGGTGGGTGGAATTACAGAAAAACTCTGCGAGATTTCCCGCAGTTCTGTCAATGGGCAGAAAATATGCATGTTGCACTGCCCTCGCTACAAATTAATGCCAGTAGCATTAGCAGCGGTGAAAAATTAGTGTGAACAGCATCATGCAGTGCACAAGAGCTCACAGCTATTCAGGTTGATTTTGCTGCTGCTTGAGTAGAAAATCTATGTAGAAAATGTGGCAGCAAATCTACTCGAGAAGCAGCCTTCTGACCACGACCGGTTGCATTAAAAAAATGCATTAAAAAATTGCACTAGGGAATGCCACCTCCCTTGCATTTCTGGAGCCTCACAGGTAAAAAAAAAAAAACATTCTGCCATGCGGCGATTGATGGAATCTAGCCAGAACAACTCATTACAAGAGTAAAGCAGAGTCATTAAATTCCACCAATTCCACAAGCGGAATGAAACATTCCGTCCACCTCTAGACATAATAAGAAGCACTGTTGGAAGGTGAGGGCTATTGTGAGTTCAGAAATTGCCATCCATTTAACATATTGGATGCATGTAAGACTTGTGCTTTGTTGGAGGATTGAGTTGTGCCATATTAATCTAGTGTCATTTGTATAACACTTCTTCTGCATTAGAATGGCCTTGAAATGTTGTCAGGAGTTCCAGGCTTTTGAGTTTTCCATGACAAAGTAGAGTCTGAGTTGGCATATACTGACGTGTAACTGGCATTGTGTTGTGTTCTGGTCCAATCCTCAGAGAGAAAACTCTGTATTTTTCATTGACCTCTGGGTGTGTGATTTTGGGGTTGGAAGGCCGAGGCATTTACCAAATGCTTATGTGTCTTTAAGAATAATTGACTTGTCAATTGCTTGGCACCCGGAGATGTATGTGTAACCTTTTACAATGATGAGTGCTCTTTGGACCCGAGTGAGACGGATCTAGGCTGTATTGGGCCTGCTGCAGCCCTTTTGGGTCTTTTTGTGCTCTTGCAGCTTCCCTTCATCCTCCTGATGCATGAAATTCCCACAATCTCACTTTTGCAATCCAATGGCCTTGGTATTTTGAGGTCCCACCTACCTTCCCTGTTACTGATCAGGGAAAAGACTGTGTTCTTCGATAAAAAGGTATCAATGTTTGTATGCCATAACTTCCTTTGATGTCATAAAAGTGAGAGAATATAAGTGAACATGTAAGTGAACATGGGGTATTTTTCTCTACCCATGTGCAATTGGTGAATTTATGTCTCTTTATTCACCGAAGTCAACAAGCACAATGTGACGTGCAATTGAGGAGCCGTCTAATGTATGGTGGCCCTAAGATCGTCACCAGTTTCCGTGGATTGGGCCTACGATATTCATTTTTCACTATAAACAACCTTTTAAGCCATTGTTTAAACTAATTACATTTTGCATATTTTCTGACACTCATGTTATTAAGGAAGTTTTGCACCTAGTGCCTGTACAATGTAGAGAGACCACTATCCAGGCAGCAATTGTTTTGTGCCTGGATGTTAGCAAGACTGTAATTAGCCTCCTAAAATATTTTAAGAAATAGCCCAAAAATAGCCATATTGGTTCCAAATCGCAAGAGAGGTGATGTGCGAAGGCGAATCCTGTTTAATTGCTTATGCGTTTATCATGGAGCACAATATTAATATGAGCAAGTAAGTGGCTGTAGATGGGCCTGGCAGGCACTCTTTTTTAGGATCGTGGAGTTATTTTTAACCATCAACATTTACCAATGATAATAAAGAATTTCTGAAAGGCAAGCCCGTGGGCGTGGTTAAAAGCCCACAATACTTACAGGTCAAATCGCTTGCACGCTGGACCTAAAAATGGCATGCCGACTACCAAGTCTCAAATTCACCTCAGGATTTTTTAACCAAACACCAGATATTGTTAACTGTTTATCTCATTCTTGCAGGTCACTGCTTTCTTCCTTTGTGCCCATTTTATTTCCTTTGTCTTCGTTCTCCTTTCCCACTTGTGTGTTTTACCTCTCTTGTTCGCACTCAATATCTAATGATAAAAAATGAGTGCCGGGACCCAAAAATGTGTGCCGTTGTGCCCCACCAGCAACAATTGCCTCAAATATAGTCGTTCGTCCACTTACACTTTTACAAATCAAGCACTGAGGGAGCAACTTAATTTCAAGGACCCCTGTTCTCACAGAAATTGATCCAGAAATATGTTCTAACCTTGTCTCTTTGCTCTACATGGCTCATTTGCTGCAGAGCCTGAAAATCCAGAAGGTAAAAGCAAGAGTTTTGCAGTATTTTATGGCAATGCAAAGAGATGGAATCAACCTCATCTTTCCTCATAGAAAAGATTCCAACATTTATAAAAGCAGGAAAAAGTCTAAAACATTGCTATTAGTGTTTTTGGGGCACGGTTTTCCTCTCTGCGCTGGCACACTGTAGGCTGCCATGCACCACTGCATACACCTTTGAGGTATAGTGCAAGGGTGTGTTTGTTCTATCCAGCATAGGTGTTGTACTCAAAGGGGACTCGGTAAAAAATGTGCTTTAATACATTTCCCACTTTTTATGGGTGAGCTCAGAGCGCTCCGTTCATTCTGTAATCTCTCTTTGGCCTTCAAACCACACCCATGTCACGTCAGTCACTTACATTGGTTTGTGGGCTTGCCTTTTAAAATCCGCTTGCTTTGATTTGTAAAAGGCATGCGTACGTCATGCCTTTTCCAGTGTTTAGCCCACCTACACAGCACCAGTAAACTACTAAAAACATGCAAGGCTTGATGTTTTCAGCATGGGGACCGGAATACTTTATCTGTTTATTTTCCACGTAGCGGGATCGCACTGCATTTTATATAGCGCGATCGCGCTGCGTTTTTTTTTCTTTACAACGCTAATAGCTCTAACTCGAGCAAATGCGAGACCCGTTGCATTGAAAATGCTTGTTATGTATGCTGTAGAGAGCAGCGCACATGCAAAGTTGGAAGAATGTGGAGAGTTATGCCGGCCTATAGGAGGTGTACATTTTGGCACAAATTCCTGTCTAGCAATGTTAGTAGACAGGGATTTGCTTCAAACCTATGTATCACCCATGGTACACCGCCTTGAAGGAAAATAGATCGAAGTAATGCATAGTGCTACTTTGTGTTACTTGAGCCAGCTTTCCAACGCAAAGCCCGATTTGTGTTGGAAAGCAAATACCACCACAACATTGTGCAAATTTCAAAACCGGTGTAAAGTGCTAGTAAATCTGTGCCTGATTTTTCTCAGTTTTTTACTTTTGCTGCTTACAGATGTTTCTGATTCTTATCTGGCAGCACCGGAATGCCAATGGGGATCGGTGTGCTCTTGCCGTGGGCTGCTCTAACCTTCTATATAAATAATTACATTTTATAATTATCGATACTCGGGAAAACTAAGCCGACATTCATATTGAGAACTTTAGCTACAGGACTTCAAACAGGATGAACTTCAGTTCTTCATTTGCAAGTGATAACGTGAGACATTTTGACTAATGCCAGTCAATTAATATATGTTGTAATAGAAAGTGCTACTTCTTCAAAGCAATTATTTAATCTGTAGGGCGATATTATATTATTCTGCCACCAAATAAGGCGAAACGAGCTCCTATGATTCCTTATTACTCAACTGTAATCCCTTCGGGGCTTTCAATATCTGTGGCAATTTTAAAGTAAGACAACTTTAATTGCTAGATTAATTAAAGCTTAACTTAATTACGCTGGTCATTTTGAGAACCTTAATGATACTCATGAATACAAAAAAGAATACTTATGGCTTGAGAGGATTACATTTTCTAATCAGGATTTGGTGACTTAGTTAAGGGCGAACAGTGCACTCCTGGCTCACACTACTAATTCATAAGCGAGTCCGGACAAGGGAAAAGCCTGTCCTCCAACTTGCAAACAAGTCATTGGATCACGCTGGATGTGTCAGCAGAGGTCTTTAAACATTGAAGGATTCACACCGCCTAAATGTTTTGAAACACAGGCATTGACTTCATCGCACAGAGGAGGCTCATTGAGGCACAGACCCCAATGCTGATCCCCGCATTCAATGAAATACAGAGAGCTGTTACGGCCTAGTACATGTTCTAAAGCCCACGAGGAAACGATTGGGGGGTGGCAAGCCAGCATAATTAGACATTGCACATACACACAGAGATACCAGGGTGAGGGGCTGCATCAAGGCCAAAGTATAATCAAGCATTTTGGCACATCCCTATTTAAGTGTAACAAGCATGGGGTTTAGTCCTGCAGGAGCTATATATGGGGGTGAGAGGATGTATGCCTTCACTTGTAAGATTGATGTGGTTTCTGGGTACAAAAACAGCAGAGGACAGAGACCTTTACTCACTACAGCCCAGTCACTGCAGTGCACAGTGAAACAAGCTGTGGTTTCCCACGACAGCCGAATAAATCCTCCTGTTTATTCAATATTACATGAGGTACCTTGCTGCATCCCTTTTTCCGTATGCATCAAATTGTATGACGCAGAGCTGGTCTTTGGCTCAGCAAACTATCCACTATCCAGCACATAAACTAAGGACCAGTCTGTGCTGCTTAACAGCCTATACCATGTAACAAGATGGACATGAAAAACATTTGAACGATAAACCCCACTAAACAGGAGTTTTTCTTACAATCAGTAAGCTTGATATTGGGTGGGTTGTCTGGCCTGGCGTCATTAGTCCTTCATCTCCAACTACGCCAGCCCATAACTTGGGAATCTGGATAGATGTTAGCTTATTCCTGGAGACATAGGTCCTTGTGGTCTTGTACTCCCTGTTTCTTACAACTAAAGATTCTAAAGAATGTACTAGCTTTAAAAGAATCACTAGTCCATGTTCCATCAAGACATCTGAATCCACTGAACCAATCTTGTTTGGTCTCTGGAAACACAGTCCATCTTGTAGCCCCAAAGTAAGTCTATTTTTGGATCTGAAGAGGTTAGACCACTCTGCTCAGGGATTATGATATTGGTACTAGCTCCCAGAGCGTAGCATTACACTTTCAAAGCAATGATAATGGTTCACAGAGGACAGCATGCACACACTCTACTATTTTGGACTGATTCATTCTTGTGGTAGACACAAGCAGACCCTACAATCTGCTTAACAATTCATGGTACTCGTGCCTACAACCAGAACATTTACTTATGACGCAAAATCTATCTCACTGTTGACTAGAAAATTCTGGGACAGTATCCTTCATTACTGCAGAAAGCCCAGCCGGGTTAGATTAAAGAAGGACCTGTTTTAACCTATGGATTTATCTATTTTGTGTGCCTGTGTGTCTTATGTCATTTTGAGGTATTATTCTTTTCTTCTATAGCTCATGGAAGCATAGCAGGCGTGCAAAATGCAACACAACATAACTGTAAGTATGAAAGTATTTGCTCCCCCCTGCAATTGTGCTTAGCTGAAGCTATTACCTCAATCAGACAGAGGCCTCTAAGGGCAGCTTACTCTAAAGCATGTGCATTTAATCTATGATGTGAAATAAGAAAGTCTGAAAGGTACACTGATGTGAATGAATTACCGATGACCAGTGGCTAGTGATCCTTGATGGTCTTGGAGTATTTATATAATGTTATGCAAGATGAACAGGAGACCCTCAATAGTAGAATTCCAGGGACACGAAACCTGGTGAGGAAACTGGATGTGTGCAGGTGCAAAGAGATTGTACTGAAGACCTAAGGTTATGCAGAAGGAGTGCAACAACGTTTCCTCTGATTTCTCTGGTCAGCTGCAAATATCTTGAAGATATAATTGAATTAAACACCATGGGATGCAGTGTGTTTGTCATACCAAAGCAAGCAGAAGAGAGCATCATTCATGGTGGCATTCTCATGACAAGTGCTTTGCTGATTGTGGAAGGGGAAGGGGAATGGCGTAGCTGCTGCTGAGGTACATCCTTTAATATCAAGCTTAGAGGTAGCTTCAGACCAAAAGAGCCTAGTGAAATATTTGAAACACATCACATGAGATGCTTCCATGGAGTCCACTGAGTATTGGGAAGAAGGGAATGGCATGAAGAACAGAAAGGGATCAAGGTTCACTAGCTGAAAGTGGAAAGAAAGTCATGGAAGAATAAGAGGAGGGGTGAAACTTTGGCAATGGAGTTTAGGTGAATATTATCAAAGCCTACTGGGAAAATGCTGCTGCAACCTTTTAGATCTCTTTAGTTTGACCAATACAAAACAGAGCGTCTCTCCCACACACTTCTAAAACTCAGTAACTTTACTGTGTGCAGCACCAAGGCTGTGATAAAGGATTAACACAACTCACGGTGTGCACGAAAAGCAGCACTTTTCTTTCTCCAAAGGGGTGATGGGAACGCACATCTTAAAGTCGTAGGTCAACAGTTTCCTAGCAGTAGCCGAACAGCCCACCAGACCAAGGAAACAACATTAGCATCCTCTAAATTCAAGGCTCAGGTCTTCCTATGTTCCTTCGTTTTTCTTGTGCTTCGAAAAAACCTTTTTATGTCTTACGCAGCTCCCAGAATGAGAACTGTAACTCCGATAGCTATGGGTTTTCCTTTCCACTGACTTCATTATATGCTAATACGCGAAGGCAATGTTTTACCTGAGCAGGAGAGCAGGGTCCTGTTTTAAGACAGCCTAATCTGAATATATTTTCGTCTGAAAATTAAAGGAATTGGATTTACTGGAAAATAAAAACATTTCTGGGAAGGCGATGGGTGCATTTATCAAGTTCGCACCATTTAATAGTTTATTTTAGTTCGGGGTAATGGAGTGAGACCGATTTTTGGCACACAGGAAAAGAATCAAGCATCCAAGAAAAAAAAAAACAGTAAGAGGGACTGGTACTCGGGAAGGTGGAACAAATGGAGGCTGGGAAGACGAGAGTGATGGTCAGGGATGTGGAGAGAAAATGGAGGTTAGAAATGACATACTGACATTGGGAGTACGGAGGTTCACAAAGCAGAACTGGCAGTAGGGTGTGGGTGAAGACTGGTACTTCCAACTGAGGACGTGGGTGATTTGGCAGCTAATGAAGGTCTACACTGTTGTGTGGTGAGGGGAGCATGCTGGTAATGAATGATTGGTACCAGGGTAGGTAAGGGGTTTGATGGACTCTGGGATTCATGGATAGTGAAGATTTCAGGGTTCACAAAGGCTTGAATTGGTGGATTGATACAGAAGGAGATGTGGGATGCTTGCAGGCAGCTGACAGAAGACCAGCATTGATGGTGTAGAGCTGAGAGAGGTAAGACATTGATGAAGGCTGGTATTAACAGGATTGGTAGAGGCTGATAACTGGTATACTTGGTATGTGAGCAGTGACGGCTGCCACTGAACAAGGGAGGCGGAGGGATAAAAATGTTTTTTTTTAAACACACTTACCTGCTCTGTCGGGAGACAGTTAAGTCTCCTCCTTCCTCGTCCTGAGCAGCCTCCTCCTCTTCTGGGAAGCACACAGGCTCCTACACCCCCCTCAGCCAATCATGATGCTGCTGCGGTCACCAGCATGATAGCAGCGTTGTGATTGGTATAGGCGGCCTCTTCCGGCACTCACTCATGATGTGAGAGACCTTGTGCACTTTCTCCTCCCGGCAGTGCACTATAGCTGGGTGGAAAAATGCTAAGTGCACATGTCTGTTTGGCCGGCTCAACACAGCCGGCAAAGCAGACATGCGCACTTATGGTGCACATACCATTCCTCCGCCAGCCCCTCACCACCCTAAGCTGGCTCAGATAAAAATAAAATGATAATAACTTTTGTTATAATCATTTTATTTTTCCTTCTCCTGAAAGCAGTGGGGCGACACTCCTACGTCTTATGTTATGTGTGGGACTGATAGACGCAGGAAACAGTGGAATGGTCCCAGAAGCGTAAAATTCATGGAGAGTAGTGGCAGTAGACTGGTACTGGGGTTATTTAAACATAGAAATGGTGGAATGGTGGGAGATGACCGAGGTTTACAAACTCCAATTAGCTAACTGTCCTTTCTATCTTTTTGATAACATTTGTAAAAAGAAATCGCTGACATCTATTTTGTCACATTGGGGGTTATTCCAACTTTGGAGGAGGTGGTAATCTGTCCCAAATGTGACGGATTTACCACCAGCCGTATTACGAGTTCCATAGGATATAATGGACTCGTAATACGGCTGGTGGTATATCCGTCACTTTACCGTCACTTTTGGGACGGATTACCACTTCCTCCAAAGTTGGAATAACCCCCATTGTCTCTTGCCACATCTATATCTAACGCCCTGCACAATCAAACCCCTATGGAAATATGTTTATATATTATTGTTCTTATATTTTCAAAAATAGAGGTGCAGGCTTACCATACATTATGAGTTCACTTCGTGACTTTTTTTTCCAGAGTCATTATGGTCGGGGATGATATTTCAGTCTGCCTGGTAATAATTTTCAAGTATACAAAAACACTGCCTAAATAATTTACCCTGAGGAATCACTTGCTGTTAAAGCTCCAAGGCCACAGCTGTTATTCCTGTTAGACTTAGGGTTGTCTTCCACCAGAATTTTTTTTTGTTTGCCATAGGATTCTGTGCATTTTACCACTGCTAATTAGTGACAAAGTGCTTCCTCCTCTTTAAACATGGATAAATTAGCTTACACCCAACTGGCTCATTTAAAGTACTTGTAAGTCCCTAGTAAAGGGGTTAAATATTTACTCAGGCCCTGTAATTTAAATACGATTAGTGGGCCTGCAGCACTAATTGTGCACCCGCTTAAGTAGTCTTTTAAACATATTTCAGGCCTGCCATTGCAGCCTGTGTGTACAGCTGTCGACTGTCATTTCGACCTGGCCAAGTAAACCTTTTGCTAGGCCTAAATCTTCCTGTTTAATGAACATACATCACCCCTATGGAGGGCTCTAAACAGCTCACAGAGGATGGTGCATTGTACTTAAAAAGTTGGACATGTACGTTTAAGTTCCTCATGTACTAGTAGTGAAAAACTCCCAAAGTCATTTTAACCATTCTAAGGGTTACCTCTACCATAGGTCACACATACGGTTATCGTATCACACTAGGAGCAAGTAGGAAAGTCATATTTGATGTCTGAAGAATTGAGATTTAACCCCCCCTTTAATGGTAAAGTCGGATTTTAAGTCACAATTTTGAAAATGCCATTTTTCGAAGCTTTCCATTGTCCTGACCTAACCATTCTGTGCCTGCAACCTGTTCCTTGGTCACATGACTAGGTGTAGTTAGCAGTTGGCTTTTGTGTATTCCGCTCAGTGTCAAAGGAGGGTCTTGGTGTTGGCAGAATGGGCCATCTATGACTTTATAGGAAAGACGAGCTGTGACCTATGTTAATGCTGAATTTATTAATAAATATTCATGTATTTTGAGTGTTGGATTTACGTAGAAAATGTATTAACGTACAGAAAAATAATGCACGCATTTGAAGATGTGCCCACGTGAGTGGCCGTCAATGTTCACGAAGTGTACATATCAATAGCTTATTAATATGAAATATTGAGCTTATATTTTACTAATGTAGTAATATGTCATATTAAGGGTTATACATTATGTATTAGCTTTAATTAACTGCAGGCCTTAACTTAGATAGGTGTTGGCCTAGTTGCATGGCCTCATGTCAAGCTGCATTTCCTGGTGTTTTGTAAAATGGTTGCATAGATAATTAATTGTGATTTACCATTGTGCTGACCAAGTGCTCGTACCTGAAGTTCTTTCTCATGAGAAACTGCTTGCTAGAAGATGCTGTACTTGCTAGTGAAACAATGTTTAATGTAATAATGTGTGTAAGACTGACCTTCCAAGGAGAAGACAATGGATGCACTGACTGTAGTATAAGCTGCAACAATATTGATACCTGACAAGCCAAATGACGAGAGCGGGAGAAGAGGAGTCAATCATCGACATGTGAACCATGTAGTAGTAAAATTATAGATTTGAGGTTTTAGTTTCATTGGACTAAATGTAAACATGCGATCCCCTGACCAATGAGGATGTGGGAAGTAGTTTTAGGAAATCTAACTAAGCCGGACCGCACCGGGAGGAGTGGAACCATCAGCTATTTTTCTTCTTAACGGTCTTGAGAGTTTAGCGCTATTCTTTTCGAATTGCTTAAAGAGACTTTGCTTAATCTGAACTTTGATGCTGAATCCTGATGTCTTGCTGACCGAACTGACGTCCTATTGACGAAGACTGTCACAGCTTGCTGATCCACATTGAGGACAGGTATACCAACAGTGTTACTGATTGCTATGTCTATTTGCTTTTGTTCCTAAATACCAACCGCTATTTTGACAGAGCCTTAGTTAGATGCTTTTCCAAATTTGTGTGACTAAATTGTTTTTGCATGAAGTCCAAACATGCTATTCTAATCTGATGTTAGTTAGGGTTCTCACTGATGAAAATCAATACATGTAATAACAGTTGATGTCTTTTCTTTGCTGAAACTAAATGAATGTTATATCTTTTGCGCAGTTATTCTTGCTATTAATTTGTACTGTGACTTTAGAATGTGTAGTAGCTCAAGCTTTGATTAGATTGCGATTCTTTTGCCGCTTTGATCAGCCGGTATTGTTTTTGTATTTTTATCATTTGATATTGAGATTAAGTTACGTGACATTAGCATTGTTAATATAGGGAAATAAACATTCTAACTTTTACATAAAGGTGTGGTCATTCATGGCATTACTGACTCTCATTGATTACGGATGTCATTGATTGCCGATGTTATTGATCTGTATTGGTACGGGATATATGGTGGGAAAAACTCGAAGTGCAGTCGAAAGGTCCATCGGCATATTCGCATCTCCCTTGTAAGTTTACTTAATAAGGTCTGACGCGCTAACACCTACCATCCTTGCACTTCAAAGACACTGGCTCAGCTCACATATAAAGGACATCACAATAGCCGATTGTGCCCTCAGACAGAGTGGAACCAGGGCAGGGAACCAGAAAATTCCAGATGCCTCAGTAGGGGAATCTTTTCCACTTCAAAGTGGGCACCAGGTATAAAAAGGGGACCCTCAGACCCACTCTTCAGATCACTTCTGAACCTGTATAAGACTCAGCAGGACTGTTCTAATTCCCTGCTGCAAGAAGGACTACCCTGCTGCTCTGCTGAAAGAGGGACTGCTCTGCTCTCCTGCTGTTGAAAAAAGGAGTACTGAATCTACATATTTGACCTCAGGACCACCAGGCATCTTCAAGGGCTAGTAAGCTGGCCTCCTGTTCTGAGTTACAGGGACATAACAGGCTCCTCTGCACCAAGGCAACCCAAAGCATCTCGATGCAGGACTGCACATCACAGCTCCAGTTCAGCAGCCTCTCAGCCACCAACCCAGAGTGACACATACGGACGCTGTCAACAGGCCCAGCTCGCTGCACCGCAACGCCAGACTGTGCGTCGCACATTCTGATTGCCAGCTTCACAAGCACCAGCCCAGCAAGATGTATTCAACACTGACAACCATTCCAGCTTGGCGCACTTGGTTCAGCACCAAGGCATCTTGATGCAAGCCTTGCAGCACCAGTGGTTTCATCGACCTCAACTTAGCATGGTGACCGACTTTGCATCACAAGCTCCCACTGACGGCTCAATCGAGCTTGACCCCTTGTGATGCATCTTGGCACAGGACCTTGCATCACAGCTCCCCTCGACGGCTCCTTGATGGCTTCTGAACTCAATCCTGTATTCAGCCCACTCTCACACAGTCGGCCTGATTTTGTGACTTGGACCCAGACCACAGAGACCAGATAATGGCAATCTGCGCTTAGTGCTTTAAGGCACAATTTTTACCATAAATATTTAAAAGGACATTTCTCTGGCTCTACTGATTAGATTTTTCTTGCTTTGGTGTCAAATAATTTAATAAAATGTACTCTATTTTCAGAAATTGGTTTCAGATTTATCTTACGCTGTGTTTACACTTCATTATCATTCAAGTGCTGCATAAATACTTTACACATTGTCTCTAAACTAAGCCTTACAGCTTTTGTACCGAGCTACTAGAGGGTTAAGCACAGGTTAATTTAGTCACTTTTTGTGGTCCACCCTGACAAGGAATGTAGTTGTTGCTTGAGTGGGGGCTCACGCCACTCAACCAACAATCTAATAGCAGCCTTCAAAGATTAGTAGAAGCTCCCACTCAAAGCAACCTGCATGGAGCTCACATCTGATGACGAACCAAAAGGTACACCCCAGTCCTCCCTCGGCTAGTCAATTCAAATTCATATCGCACTGCTTCTTTGTATGTGCTCAGACATTTAAAAAATTGGACCACCACGGAATGCTATATATCTGGAGTTGGCTGTAGTGCTCATAAGTTATCAATCATGAGGCAAGGGATCAAGAATGCAGAAAAGAACTACAAAAGCAAGGATCGACAAAAAGAAATGTTTTTGTTGATACTGTACAGCATCGGACAAAACAAAAAACAAAAATGTGATGATGCATACATGTGAGCATGCATCATGATGCTCCACCATCCAAGAGATGATGGCAAGACATGACTACCAGTTGGTTCTTTTTTTGTATTTACTATTTCAAGATGTTGGACGCCACTTGGATTGGTAATTCAAAAAAATGAATTTAATGCATGAAAACGCCTTTTCAATAATATACCCGCCTGGCAGTATATGCAGCTGTTTGCTCCTCCAAAAATACATTGAACTCAGCCCCCTTTTTTATTTAAAGCATTGCGATAGGAGGGATGGGGGAGCAACTGAGGATCGAAAAGGGGTAGCAAATAGACAACTCAAGACGGGGAGAAACCGAGGAGCTTGATGCGCCTAAAAGAAACAAAAACAAACAATACAAGTCATCCAATCAAAACTGGAAAGAAAATAAGGATGGATAAACACAAGAATATGCAGGAAAGCTTTTAAATATGAAGTGTGCAAAAGCGATTGACAAGAATTTCAACCAACAGTACAAAAGTCAGTTCTAGGTTTTGTTATAGCCTGCAATAGGTCTTTTGGACAACAGCCAGCTAGGTGAAACCAATAAATATCTTGTTATTCATACCCTCACTTGTAAGAGATGAAAAAAACTTTTTTTAGTAGGACAACTTGCAAAGCAGCTAGTGAGTCAACCTTAGCAGGATTCCTACTCCTGACCTGCAGCTCACTGCATGTTGAACGGCGAACGTTCAACTCGCAGCCAACCTTCTGGCTTACAACAGGGAAAATACTCATAGGGGGCAGGAGCTACTGACTGGCAGAATTGGATGCAATGGTTACAAAAACAACATCTGAGTAGACTCCATGCATTTCCTTCAAGTAGGCTCTCTAGTACCAGGTAGTAGCCAAATCACTAGACTGTAAATGTTGTGGATAAGAGCTAAAACCTTTAAAGGGGCCATCCAGGGAACGACATGATAGGTTTTACAACACGACCTGTCATCATCAAACAAAAAGATGTTCTGGAACCCATTTTCTGGGTAATTATTGATGATGCAAGACAGGATAAGAGAAATAGATTTTCTCTTTTCATTTGATTGCCCTTTAAGTTGTAGAAAACCCACACACATTTTTACACGGGTAAAAGGGGGTGTACTAAAACTCTGCACACTAAAAGTAATTCTGGATATAAATAAGTATTATGCATTTGTTTAGGGTGGGCGGTGAGCTTTGCTCCACTGGGGGAGCTAATGGAGTTTTTCACATTGCACACTCCAAGCGTGGAGTTTGGCCAAAAACTCTGCTAGCCCCGGAGCGAAGCAGAGCTCACCGCACTAGTTGTTACGGGTCACAAACCACAAGCGCAGATTGATTGGGCTTGCGGTGTGTGCCCCATAACTAGTCTGCAGCCCAGTTCTGGGCCACAGACAATCTGTGCTTGCGCTGTGTGGCCCATAGCTGGGCTGCACGACTTATTCTGCTTGTTGGCGTGGAGCTACTGCTGAGGTGCTGCACGGGATCCAGCTCCAGATCCAGGCCTCCCACCTTTCACTCTGTTCAGCAGCCCGGAGGCTGAAGGAGTAATCTGGAGGTTGGCTGGGAGCTGCTGCTGAGGAGCTGCGCTGGCGTCAGCTCCGGAATGGATCCCGCTCTCTCTCCTTTCACTGTCCTCAGCAGCCTGGGGGCAGAGGATGGCAGAGAGCCAGGCCGCTGGCAACAGGGCCCCTACCTAGACCAAGCAGGTAAGACCCTTGTTTAACTTTCTCTTCTATGTGCACGTGGGGTCCGGCACTGGGCATGGCAGGATTTGCATATAGTTGGTTCTTTCTGTGCTTGTAAAAAAGGAAACTTGCAGTCAGAGTTCCACTTGAAGAGAACCTCTCTCCCAAGCGTCTTGGGAAAAGGAAGTGGTGTTATGGGTTACGGTGCTGAGGTCAGCAGGGGAGCATCAGTTGTTGAGAGGTATTCCGGCAGCCCCCCCAGATAGAAATATGTGTGGCTTGAGAGAGTGCCTTAGAGCCCAGTGCCAGGCAAGGGTAGGCACTTTGTGAAAATACCAGGTTGCTGGTGGTGAGCTGGTTTGCTGCTGACGAATGCTGGGCCCCAGTGCTTAATTTGTAAATAGAGAGGTGCCGGTGCCCAAAGCCCTCCTCTTAAACATGTGGCTGCTGTAATTAAATGTGTGAACATGGAATACTGAGGCGGCGTAATCGTGAAGCCATCTCGGGCCTTTTCAATCCATATAAAGCCACTCAACGCCTCTTCAGCTCACTCTTGCAGCTTTTTACTTTCTCCCTTTGTGATGCTTTTTGGTTTTTCCCTTCATTCGTCTTTGCTATATGTGTCTTTTGCTCGTAGCAAATGCTTGAGGCATACGAATAAGCCCAGGCCCTCAAAAATAAGTGCCGGTGCTCAGCACCGGAAACAACAACCACAAATTAAGTACTGCTGGGCCCTCAAGAAAGGGTTGTTTGTTGCTGTGTGTAAGTGCACAGGAAGTGATTCCAAGGCTGGTGCAAGACAGGGGGTGTGCTTGGCCCTCCATATTAAGTTTGTGAAGAAGGGCAGTTGGCGAAAGGAAGTGTGCAGGGGAGACTTGTGCCCGATCTCGGAAGCGCTAAGCAGGGTCGGGCTACCTGACCCTGCTTAGCGCTTCCGAGAATATCCACATAAGCCAGGGTGTTAGTTAGCCACAACCAGGCGGCACTCAGCGGAATTCCACTGAGTTTTTAACCAACTCTGCGGAATTCCGCAGAGTAGTACCCTGTGTGCTCCGCCCGGGCCTAACATTTTTGCAATTCTTTCTCAAGCTGCTGGTTCAATTTCCTTTAAGGCAAGCAGTGCAAAAGATCGGTTGCCCATGTTTGCACCACTGCAAACTTTATAAAAGAGACATAACTATCAGAGCCAAGAAATAGCACTAAATATCACAGAACACAAATAGCGAGTGTGAGCAGTTAATCATGCTCACTAAATGTTCTCTTGGGGTAGGAATTTTTCCACAACTTACTCCAGACATTTAGCACTATTTTAGGGCACAATGCACTCTCACATCTAAAATGGGCTCAAGGGTGCATGTTTGCACTAGGAAATAGCCAGTGCTTAATTTGTAAATAACAAGGGGCTGGTGCTCAAAGCTCTCCTCTTAAACACGCGGCTGCTGCAATTAAATGTAGGGACACAGAATATTGAGGTTGCGTAATCCTGAAGCCAGCTCGGGCCACTTCATTCCATTTAAAGCTACTCCCTGCCTATTCAGCTCAATTTTGCAGCTTTCTGCTTTCGCCGATTGTGACGCTTTTTCGTTTTTCTCTTCCTCCGTCTTTCCCATATGTGTCTTTTGCTCGCAGCAAATGCTTGGGGACGAAGAATAAGCGCCAGCCCTCAACAATAAGTGCCGGTGCCCAGCACCGGAAACAACAAGCACAAATTAAGCACTGGAAATAGTACCAAATGCAGCAGAACCCGAATAGCAATCACAAGCAGCGGCGTGTGCTCACTAAATGTGCTCATGCTGGAGGATTGTTTTCCCCAAATTACACGAGAAGGAGTAATCACGTAATTATCAGTAATTTTGCATCAAAGAGTAATGCGAAATTACCAAAATTACTCTGATTACTTCGACATAATTGAAAGTCTGCCCAGGCCTATTTTAAAGTAAACAGCTAGTTGCATTGCAGGGGTGGGGTGTTAAATCCAATTTGCAAAGATAAAGCCCAAATTACAACTCCCATTAGTCTAAATAAATGTTGGCTAAACACTAATACAGGTTGAAGGTGTCCCCAAGAGCACGGGTCACTGGGCATCTACAGGGAGAATCTCAAACTTGCGCTGAATGAGAGTGATAACTCACAGAATCAAATGAAATAGTCAGCAATAGGTGTTGCAAACGTGTGATGTGAACAAACTAGAAGGTAGACAACGACAGAGGGAGTTGTCAGGGACAGAGAAGGGAGAGGGGAGGAATGAAAGAAGGTTTGAAGAGAAATTAAAAGGAGAGGGGAGAAGGGGGCTGGTGGAACAAAGTAAAAGAAAATGACAGGAGAAAGGGGAAAAGGGAAGGAGAAAACTGGAGAGAGAGCTGAAGAATGATAAGATTGCGAAAGAAAACCAGAAAATTCATCAAGAACAGATGCATGCACCAGAAAGAAGTAAATTGAGAACAAATTTGAGAAAGATTGAGAAGGAAAGAGAGGAAGAGAGGAAGGCAGAAAAAGGAGCCAGAAAAGAGAGTAAGAGAATGGAAGCGAGGGAGTAAACAAGAAAAGGGGAGTGAGCTAGAGAAATATTAAAAGTAATGGAGTGTACATAATTGTGCATGCAGTAGGGGTGAAGGAAAGCAATCTACAAAGGAATAGGAAGAAATGGGATAAGAAAAGCATTGGCAAAGCCAATAGGTCTCGCCTATGCAAAAGCTGTGGTTTTGTAAATGTGGTTAAGCCATGTTGTAAACCAGTGTAGCAGCTGTTGAGCATGGCTAAATGTTAGTGACTTAGAGTGGAGTGGCGTGGAGTAGTGTGGAGTGGAGTCGCAGAGAATGTCATGGAGTGTAGTGGAGTGATGTAGAAGTGGAGTAGAGTGTTGTAGACTGAAGTGACAAAGTGGAGTAGAGTGTCGTAGAGTGGAGTGGAAAGAGGGTGGCATGGAGTGACGTGGAATGGCATAGAGTGGAGTAAAGTGGCTCAGAGGGAGTTGAGTGTAGTAAAGTGACTCAGAGAGAGTTGAGAGGAGTACAGTGGCGTAGAGTGGAGTGGCTTGTCAGAGTGGAGAGCCACAGAGTAGGGTAAAGTGGCACAGGGTTGAGTAAAGTGGCATAGAGTGAAGTAGTGTGTCATAGAGGGAGCAGAGTGTTGTAGAGCAGAGTGTTGTAGAGTGGAGAGTGTAGAGTGGAGTGGAGTAAAATGTCAGAGTGGAGTGCTGTAGAGTGGAATGGCCCAGAGTGTCAGCGTGGAGTGGTGTAGAGAAGAGTACATTGCTGTAGAGTAGAGTGGATCCTGGGGCCATCCACATCAGTATGGGATGACTCCTGGTGGCCATCCACCTTTGGCACCCCCCACCCCAACAAACCACGCACGCAACCTTGGCTTTATCCTGGACTCATCACTCACCATTACCTACCATTTAAACTCTGTTGCATCCTCCTGCTTTCACACACTCTGACTTCTCCGGAAGATCTACAAATGGATCCCAAAGGACTTCCGCAAAACCGTAACCCATGCCCTGGTTACTAGCAGCCCTCTATGCCGGCGCCATCCAGAAAGACCTGAAGAAACTACAGCACATCCAAAATGCCTCCGCCAGACTCATCCTGCTACGAACACATCTCCAATCACCTAAGAGACCTCCACTGGCTTCCAATCAAGAAAATAAATAATTTCAGACTCCTCGTCCACGTATACAAGGGCCTCCATGACTTAGGGCCCACCTACCTCAACCACTGCATCACTGAATCACTGGGTGGAAGATCCTTCGCTGCAAAGGGCTGGAACACCCTGCTCCTGCACCTCAGGCAATCACCATCACTACCTCAATTAAGGAAGGACCTTAAAACCTGGCTCTTCAACTGAAGCTCAGAGGACAACCCAACTTAGCGCCTTGAGACCCTTACTGGTAAGTAGTTGTGCTCTATAAACCCTGATTTGAGCGGAGCAGAGTGAAGTGGAATAGAGTGGAGTAAAGTGTCATGGAGTGGTGTAGTAGGGTTGAATGGAGTAGAGCGCCACAGAGTGGAGTACAGTGTTAGAGAGGGAAGTGGAGTGTCTTAGAATAGAGTGGAGTGTCACAGAGTGGAGTAGAGTGAAGTGGAGCGACAGAAGGAAGTAGAGCATTTTTAAGTGGAGAATATTGTTGTAGAGTAGAGTGTTGTAGAGTGGAATGGCATGGAGTAGAGTGATGTGGAGTAGAGTTTTGTAGAGTGGAGTGCAGTGGAGTAGTGTTTCAGAGTAGTGTGCAGTAAAGTGGCATGGAGTGGTGTAGAGGGAGTTGTGTAGAGTGGAGTGTCAGAGTAGAATTGAGTAGCCCCTAGAAAATTAGCAGTAGACGGATACATGCTCCAGGTGAGGAACAAACACAAGTAGAGGAAGGAAGCCTACAGCTGCTGACCAATAAGGAGCAAGCAAATGAGAATGACAATGAAGCCAACCAATGGTAAGCAATGAGTGGTATATAAGCCCATTGATAGAAAACAAAAGGCCTCGAAAAAAACAGCACATGCCCTGCCTATGCAAGGCTTAAAAATGTAATGATCTGAGAGCTTTTATTCAGCTCTTCAGTGCAGATGGTCCACATGTATCTGCCATTCGATTGCCTTACAGCGGTGACTGTGACCTTGTTCAGGACGGTCTTGTTCTACATAGGCATTGCCTACAACTGCTACGCTTCCATCAGTGTCTGTTTGTGTGTATGTGATTGGATAAATTGACACAGGATTGCATGACAGACAAACCCAGTGTATTGTTTGTGTATGTAGAATGAGGATAAGTATCCTGATTAGAATGTTCAGTACACAGCCCTAATAGTCTATGTGTCACATGGAGAGCAAGTGGAAGCCTTTACTACTGTATTGAGTCTTTGCTTCACCATCATTTGAGAGACCAAGCCTACTTAACCAGCTGGTCCATTACCGGAATATCCAAGTGTGTGCACTTTATCAACTGACATTTCAAACTGCTAGTATAGCAGCATAAATTCCCCAGTGCATTCTGGTAATTGCTTTTTGAGCTATTTTCCTATTATACTGTATTAAAACAGTTAGGAACATCGTTGTTAGACCTGACAGCTTCTGGGTGGTCACCCCTAACTTTTTGCCTGCCACCCACCACTTTTTGGATACTGTTTTTGCTGGTTTTGGGACTCTGTGCACTTTACCAGTGGTAACCAGTGCTAAGTGCATATGCTTGCTCCATTAAAACATGGTGACATTGGTGTATATCCCAATTGTCTTATTTAATCTACTTGTAAGTCCCCAGTAAAGTGCACTACATGTGCCCAGAGTCTGTAGATTAAATGCTACTAGTGGACCTGCAGCACTGATTGTGCCATCCACATAAGTAGCCCCTTAACCATGCCTCATGCCTGCCATTGCAAGGCCTGTGTCTGCAGTTTCACTGATACTTCAACTTGGCATTTAAAAGTACTTGCCAAGCCTTAAACTCCCCTTTTTCTACATATAAGTCACCCCTAGGTTACCCGTAGGGCAGGGTACTATGTAGGTAAAAGGCAGGACATATACCTGTGTAGTTTATATGTCCTGGTAGTGTAGAACTCCTAAATTCGTTTTGCACTGCTGGGAGGCCTGTTCCTTTCATAGGCTAGCATTAGGGCTATCCTCATATATTGTTTGAGTGGTAGATTCTGATCTGAAAGGAGTAAAAGTCATATTTAGTATGACCAAAATTGTAATACAAAAACTTGCTGACTGGTGAAGTTGAATTTAATATTACTATTTTAGAAATGCCACTTTTAGAAAGTGAGCATTTCTCTGCACTTAAATCCTTCTGTGCCTTACAATCCACGTCT
The DNA here is from genome assembly GCF_031143425.1 of Pleurodeles waltl. NCBI lineage: Eukaryota > Metazoa > Chordata > Amphibia > Caudata > Salamandridae > Pleurodeles > Pleurodeles waltl. Next base: position 1,984,297,099 of record NC_090440.1, on the reverse strand, counting down.
GGCTAGCTTACTTGACAGCTCCCTTGTGCATTCCACTTAGACAACCCTAAACACAGGATGCTTAGTCACACCTGCACACTGAATGGGTCTTCCTGGGCTGGGAGGGTGGAGGGCCTGACACTTACATTTGAAAGGACAGTGACCCGCCCTCACACAATGGACTGCCAAACCCCCTACTGGGACCCTGGCAGACAGGATGGAACTGAAAGGGGACCCGGTGCACTTCTAAGCCACTCTTTGAAGTCTCCCCCACGTCAAAGGCACATTTGGGTATTTAAACAGGGCCTCTGACCCTACCAACTCAAACACTTCTGGGCAAGATACCACTGGTGAAGACACTCTGAACCAGACCCTGCAACCTGCCAAGAGGAACTGCCTGGCTGCTCAAAGGACTCACCTGACTGCTTTTCTGCAAAGGACTGCTGCCCTGTCGTTGCCTTGCTGCCCTCTGGCTCTCCTGAGAAGTGCTATTCAAGGGGTTGGCTAGAGCTTGTCTCCTGTTCCTTGAAGTCTCAGGACCAAAAAGACTTCCTCCTGCAAAGAACTCCTTGTGCGGCGAAAAATCAACGCACAGACTGCCAGAAACGATGCACAGCCTGCATTGCGGTGAGAAAATCACTGCACGCCGAACCGAAACGACGCAGCCCAGCTCTCCGAGAGGAGATTGACACAGTGCCAGCGTTGCAACCGGAACTTCCACGCACGGCCCACTAGATCGACGCATAGCCGACCCAGAACGACACAGCCCGACTTCGTGCAAGAAGTATCGACGCAGTGCCTGCCGTGTGACAGCAATTTCCCCGCATCGCCCACCGGATCGACGCAGCTCCTGTTGACTTCGTACTGCACACCCAGAATTTCTCCGCATCGTCCCCGGGGTGTCCGAATATCCCGCAACCCGAAGAGGATCCAAGACAGCGAGCTGGAAATCAACAAAAAGCCTTCTGTGCGTGGAAAATTAGCGATGCATCGTCTGTGTGCACCCAGAGACACCAACGCTCACCTCTGCGTATTCCACGCATGTCTACCTCTGTGGTCCCTTGCAGAGCACTTGAAAGCAAACCAGGTACTTTGTGCTTGCAAAAAGCACTTGTCGCTTTTTAAAGACTAAAGACTCTATCATTTTCTAAAGTGATATTTCAACGTGTATTTATCAAATCTTGATCGTTTTGACCTGCATTTATCCTGATAAATACTCTATATTTTTCTAAATACTGTGTGGTGTATTTTTGTGGTTATTGTTATTGTATGATTTATTGCACAAATACTTTACACATTGCCTTCTAAGTTAAGCCTGACTGCTCAGTGCCAAGATACCAGAGGGTGGGCACAGGATAATTGGATTGTGTGTGACTTACTCTGACTATAGTGAGGGTCCTTGCTTGGACAGGGGGTAACCTGACTGCCAACCAAAGACCTCACTTCTAACAATTGTGAACTGAATAACGAAGGAGAACCAAACAGAGACTAAGAGAGAAAAGGCAGTTAGAAAGAGATTGGAGTTGGGATGTGGGTGTGCATGTGTGCCTGGGAGAATGACTGAGATAACTAGAGAGTCCGGCCAGGGTGGGGTTGCAGAAACAGGAGGGCAGTGGGAAGCACAGGACAAGATGAAGAATAAGGAGAGAGGCTAGGGTGACCACCCGTGCGTAATCTATACGGACAGTCCATAATTTTAGACTCATGTCCGTTGTCCGTGAGCACTTTCTCTACGGTTGCAGTTTGTCCATAATTTGGGCAGCGAAGGGTGCCAGACAATGATGTGGCTGGATTTTACCCTGCAGTGGCCACCCAGTAGGTTAGCCAGAATGTGTAAGGTTACCTAGGATTGGCTTGTGTGTCCCCAACCAATGCTAGGGTTCATCACTCCACCCCCAGCCAAGAGAATAATTTAATTCGTCCTGGGGTTACTTTAAGGGTTGCTTCCACACTTTCACTTCTTTTCTTTCCTGGTTGCAGTGCAGAAGAATCACACATTTTTTGCTCTGGACAAGTTTGTCTTTATTTTCACATTTTTGTCAGGTGCATTTTTTCCTTCTCTCTCTTTCGCCCGTCCTCCCATCATTTCAGTGTTCTCCTAGTTCTTACTCAAATGGCCTCCCGCTGTGCCTCGAAACATTCGATCCCCCACAAGATCAAATGAATGTTCAACCTTCGTCTGTTTGTGTCAAGTGAGGGTTTTACAAATGCAGAAGCACGCCTTGGTGCTCTCCTGAAATTTCAAGTCCCATGCTGCTTGACCAAATTGAGTGCTCCTAGATATTAATCTGTGAAATAAAAGCCTCCTTTATCTTTGTGGTGTATTCAGGTGGCAGAGCCAAGCCATGGGTCTGGCGTGGCTCTAAGAACGCATGCATGAGCTGAGCCCTGACAATTTTTACCACGTAAATTATGTAACAGCACCACGTAAAATATGGTAAAGCCTCTTCAAAAGTCAAACAAGTGCATTTCTTTAAAATGCGGAACCTTTTTTTTTTTTGTCACATTTTATCACTTCAACGAGATGTACTTATTAAAAGTGTAATGTTTTTAAACACACATTTATAAACATTCTTGTCCGCAGGCACCCTGGAGGCAGTGGCATTATTGACCTAAGAGGCAACCCAGTTTTCATCTGCACTGCTTATACGGCCCAGATTCTTACAGGCATGACATTATAGTCAGTGCTTAATTTGAAAGAAAACAAAATAGGTGTCAGGGCCCTCATGAGAGGCCACTGTAGCTTGCACTACACGTTGAACCCGGAAGTGCTGCCAATGACAATATTAACACAACTACTAACAATCACACTCCTACAAGTGTGACTTTTCAGACCATTGCAGGCCCCTAAGCTATGAGAATGGCTTGGGCGGTCAGTAATAGTCACTTTTAATGTACATTGCATTAATTAACAACTGTTGTTGTGCTCATTTCTAAATTACACATGCCCTGGTATTGGCAATTAAGTGCCAGTGCTGAGCACCGGAAACCACAGGCTCAAATTAAGCACTGATTATAGTCCATTAAATCAAACACAATTTTGTATAACTTGTATTCTGAAGTCACTTATTTGAAGGTGTTTTCATGTGTGATAATAAAGCAAAAGGAAGTTTGGTGAAGTAAAATATTTGCCAAAGATCACACAATTTGGTTAACTGGGGAAGCTAGAACTAATCCCTGGTTTTCTAGTTTTCCTTTGTGCAAACCATAAACAAAATGAGTATTTATACATGTCTCTCTATTTTATCACAAATGCTAATGTATTTTTACCCTTACGAGCAAAGTGTTGAGCGTGGATAGCAGGCAGAAGCCACATGCAAGCTCAGCTTGCTTTGGGCCTGAAGTTACATAAGGACCTCTAGCTGGCTCACCTATGGTATATGAGAGTATGTTTATATTTTTCAGCCTACCTATTCAGGAGGATATGGTTTTCATCTGTGCCCTCCTAAGAAACTGATGTTCTGAATATAATTTCAATAAGGCAAGTAGATTTTACCTTTAATAGGTAAAGAGCCTGTATTCTGCTGTGATTGCATATATCACCGAGCTACCTTTCTTTCCCTGCTGCAAACAAAATTGCATTTTTTACCTTAATTTTAGCATTTTGTTACAACTCTTCTGTAATACACCCTATATTAAGTGGAAATGACTACAGGCATGCATTATTGTCAACCGTTGTGGCGTACTGTTCCAAGTTTACTAAAATTGTGAGGCATAATTTTATTTCCTAAATAAGGCCTTTAGTGCAGAAGCGTATTGGAGTTCCTAAAAACTTGCCTGATTCGCGCGCTTATCATAGCACAATCTAATAATGCTGTTAATTTCTACAGTCGGGTATCCTCAAATTGCACACTAACTCAAAAGTATCTTCTATATACCTAAAGTCCAATACAAAAAACTGATCTTCAAATAAAACTTCTGATTGTCACTTTCCTTTTCCCTTCGAGATGGCAAGGCCCTCGCCTTCCCTTCCATCGCCTGCATGCCTCCACTCTTGGATCACACCCTACTGTCACATGCATGTTTTTCTTAATCTCTATTATTGTTTTTTCTGTAAATTGCCCAAAACCTATTTACAAATCACAACCTCTGCTCCTTTCTCTGAAAGCCGGACCCATCCACCCTAATAATACCTAACTTTAGCTCATCTGTAAACCTGACCATCCATGTGTGTGAGCTCACATACCTCCCAGCCCCCATTAATGATCACAACTAACTCCTAATTATTTAATTCACCACAAAGAAACTGGATTAACTGCATTGAATGTTTTTTGGGCACACGAGGTGAACCCCAGTAGCCTACAATAACCAATAATACTGGACTAACCTTGGACTCTGGAGCAGCTTGGTGTCTGGCGTAAAGCACTCAAATGCCTTGCTAGGGATAGTAAGCACTATTTAAATGCATCTTCAATATGTAGTTTGAGGAAGAGCACTATACAATAAAGTGCACTTAATCTCTTCCTTTTCATTTAACAGACTAGAATGTTGCTCCACCAAGAAGACTAAAGTTCACATAAGGGGGTACACATAACAACTTAAGAGTTCACTAGTGGCATTTTTATTATGGTAAGGCTCCATTAATATTTCTAAGTTCATTTTGAAATTCTATCACTTTTAATATGGGCCCATCAAATCAGTGTAGGTAGACTGTAAACTTCAGACTATACGATTTTTGGCAAGATTGATCTGGTGAAAGAGGGATTATGCTATATAGGATTGGGACATTCCATGCCAAAAACAAGTGTTGGAGGTGGCAGACTGGTTTCCACCTTGAACTGGGAAATGTATGTGAGCTGTTTGTTGCAAACCATGGATGGGTGTGAAAACCTTACTGGAAACATTCCTCTCCAAGATCATAATGGAAATAAACCAGCTGTCCGGCATAGTGTTGTCGGAGGGGCATGCAGAGTAAGGAAGTGTCCCCCCATGGCAATGGGCATCTGTGAAGAAAAAGAGGGCCAGGTCACATACACATGAGGTGCTGCATGTGCAGCGTGGGATTTACATGGTAAGTACCCCATGGTCCACTCATAGGTCTTAACACCGGGAGCCCTGTTAATGTTTTTTAAATTAGTTATGATGGTTTTTCCAGTCTGTTTTGCATTTCAAATGTGTTGATTTGGACTAAGTTGCAAATATTTCCTTACTCCATAGATGTTCAAAAAGTGTTCACAAACTTTTCTAACGTTGATGTCTTGGTGAGCATATTCCTCCAGAGGGAGCGACTCCAGTTCCACTGAGTTGTCTCGCTTCCTGTGGATTTTCTTAGCAGCGTTTTGGTTGAATAGATGTCTCATTACAGTTTGACCTGGCATTAGCCAAGACATTTTAACTGAACTAAAATTAGACAAGTACAATAGATGGATAGATAGCTAGAGATAGTCACATATGTAGGTATACATATCTTAACCAGTCTTTCTGCCATTGGTCTGTTGTCAACAAAACAATACTTCCACCCACTACAGTGTACAGCTTGCAGCAGTGGAGAAGCCCACTTCAGCAGCTGGCTAACTTCACTGTGAGTGACTCCATTTTCCATTTCATGAGGGGCTCATCTATATACAAAGTACCATCTTCCATGCTAAGGACCATTCTTGTGCTTTTTGAGACACAAAAGATTTTTGCTACTAGTCATTTTTGTTATATTGCTGAGGGGGCAGCATTTCCCCAAGCAGTAAGGTTTTACAAAAACCCTGATAAAACAAAACTCCCATTGCTAAAGCCAAAAAGCTAGCAGATGGGAGACGTGACCTCCGCTGATGTGTCGGTAAAACTAACATTGTCCAGAATTTTTACCCTTTGTCCGGAATCTTTACCCTTTGTCCTGATTTTTTACACCCACTGTCCAGAATTCACCTCTATACAAGGTGGTCACCCTAGGAGAGGCAGGGGCGTAGTGACGGGGGGGCTTGGTGGTGGATGGTGTGTTACACACCCCTTATAAATGTAGTTTCTGATAAATAGTTGGGTACAGGTGCTTTTAGTCGGGTATGCTTGGTGAAATGTCTGTCGGATTTCACCAGGAATTTCTGCATACCCACAAAAACTCACACACACTTTCTACCTCTCCCTTTTGTCCTCAAAATACTGGTTATTTTACAAAGTATATGTAACTCTCCCCTCCTCCCTCCAATCGTACTGACTAAACTACGAGGGCAGAGGATCTGTCCTTATGTCCATTTTGGATCTGGGAATCCAGGTTCAAGTCCAGACGTTGGCCCAACAACGCGTGATTCTGGTCACATTCTAAAAATATATTAAAATAATTAATATGACTGTGTGTATGATAAATTATGCAGATTGTAAAGTACTCCATTGGGGCCGATTCCTGCTCTAACTAGGTTTGAGTCCTGGAGTCTGATGTTGCTTAACAGCCCATAATTCTGCACAAATCCTAAAAAATGTATGTGACCTTGTACAATGTAATTGGTGCTAAATGTAAAGTGCTCCAGTGTCCCTAGGGCTGAGCTCCTACTAAATATAATAAGAGACATTGGTGAAAGTAAAAAAGAAAACAAAAAAGTGCTATGGCGAGGCTGTTGATCGCACCATAGTTTTTCTTATTTTTATAAAGCTGTGTTGCTCAGAAGCCCATGTTGCTTTGCAATAAGTTAAAAAAAAAGTGTGAGGGGGTGTGTAGGGCAAACAAAATGAGGGAAATGCGGGGGAGGGAATACCAGAGAGGTGTAGAAAGAAATAGTACCTCAATCGTTCGGAGCAGTACCCACTGCATGTTCACCCCACGTCCTTTGCAGTAAGTATCTCAGTCATTTGTACAGAAATAAGGTGGGAACTATTAAGAATGGGGTTGATAAACAGAACCTAGCACAAAATGCTTCTCTTATATAAAACGTTCTATAGAGCTTGCAGTGCAATCTACTCGACTGAATGAAATACATTTATGGATAATTAAATGCACTCAATACACAGAACCACATTTTTCTGAATCCAATAAATGCACAATCAATTGCATACGAAATGGCCAATATCTGTAAACAATGTTCATAATTTTAACAAAGCTACTTAGTGCCTTTTATTACTGTACTGTTGAAAGGCTTAGGGCTTGATTTAGAGCTTGGTGGATGGGGTTACTCTGTCACAAATGCTACGGATATCCCATCCGCCATATTACAATTCCTTTATATATATGGGAATCGTAATACAGCTGACAAGATATCCGTAACGTTTGTTTCCGTCTGTCAAACTCTAAATCAGGCCCTTAGTAATTCAGAAACTCAATAATCAAAACAGTGGTTATAAAAATCTTTTCTGTTTATTTAAAAAATTTACCACAACATATGGTGTGGCCAGTGACTCATTTTTGTACTTACAAAAATATCTCACAGAGTTTTGTCTTTTGCATATCCAAGATGATCTCTCCTACGTCAAATAGTCCAAAGCTATGATGCATATATTGGATTTTCGTCTCCCATGAGATTGCAAGCTCAAGATTGGGTAGGAACATAGTTGACCTATAGCTTCGCAAAACCAAATAACTATGATTCTTGAATCTAAAGGTTTGAAGGGTTTTTTTATTACAATTTCCTTGCTCAATATTTGCTTTAAATTTTCATAGGAGGTGTTTTGGGACACCCCGGCTTGCATAGACCTGTTATTCCACCATCATGCACCTGTCCATATCCTCCATCCACACTTTGAAGAACCAAAGTCTCTCCTGCCTCCCAGCTTCTTGCAAGGTTTCATTTTGCTATTGCTAGGCCTAGCATTAGGAGCACCTTAGTGTATTGTGGCAGATCCTTGTCTTCTCAAACATTGAGTAGCAGTGTGATAGTAGTATTGACCACACTGGGGCTGGTAACACTGTGGAGGCCCTGACACACTACATGGGTGTGCCATCTAGCAAGGTGTTAAGAATGTGAAGCCACCAAGTACTGTTAAGAAAATGTATTAGCCAAATTCTTTACAAAGGAAGCCTTTAAATGAATTTGGATTGTTTTTTTCGATTTGTACCAGCACCTTAAAACACCTGCATTTAGTACAGAATGTTGATCAGTTCGATTGAATTCTAAACTGGTTGATTTATGGAGCCGGAAAACTGATCAAGCAGGTTGCATTTGACTTTCACTTGTAATTTGACCCCTAAATATTTCAGAAACTGAGCAAGACTAAGCTGTTTCCATCTAATTTCCAAGAAGACTTGGCACTGTAGCACCCTGAGAAACTGAGCTCTTTGATCTTTTCCTGGTTGACTTCAAGTTTGTTTGTTGCACGGTATGAGCTCATTTTATTTAGAGGATATTATAGGCCAACAGCAGTGTGGTCTAAATTAACTGTGTCATCAGCACAGTGTATTCTTGTCATCGAACGCCCATTCAGCTTGGGGAACAGGCTCATGGACTAGTCAAGTCCTCATCGGTGTCTGCCACATATAGATTAAGACTGGGGCCAAAACGCATCCTTATTTAAGACCTTTATTTATAAATATTTTATATGTCAAGGACTGATAGTCTCCTACTTGAATCTATTTGTTGTATTGTAATGAAATTATTGCTTTTAGTACATTGTTAGCTATTTCCCACCTGGTCAGTTTTGTTCAAAGCAAGACTCGAATCAATTCCGTCAAAGGCTTTCTTGAAGTCTATAATGTAAATACCTGCCTTTTTGCACTCTTTCATAGACCAATAGGGAAAACGCCACACTGCTGTCCGTAGTCTCGCTTTCCGCACTGAAGCCATTTGGGAACCAAGGAAGCAGATTCATATCTGATGCCCAATCACATCTCACAATTCCTCTAGTACCAGTGAGGCATAACAATCAGAGACACCATCCAGGAGGGCTATAAGCCTATAATTTGTAGTATCCAGCTTACTTCCTTCTTGTGTGGGTATAAGCATGAGCTTTGCCACGCTGCCATCACTGTGGAGTTATTATGGCAAGTGACAAATATATGCCCTTTGGTTCCAGCCAATAGATCAGATGGGTAACACTGCTGCTGGCACTCCATTTGGCCCCGGTGCCACTTCTTTTCTACTTTTATTATTACTGCCAACATTTGTTCTCTCCTTGACTGGCGCTGCAACACTGAGTCAATGTTTGTTTTTTATTTATTGGTACTGTGGGTTGGACAGCTGGGGCAGGAATGCGATCCAAACACTGAACCATATTCCAGTTTCAGCTTTTCTGTCACATATAAAACTTGCACATAGTTTACCCAAGTGGAAAATGTATATTGTTGCCCACCGAGGTAGAGTCCGCACAGATAATTCTATTTTCCCACCACAAGAAGTCACTTGTGTATGGAGAGCTTTGTAGCTGGACAGCCACTGTTTAGCAGTTCTTTTGGCTTCTGCATCAGCTCCTCTCTTTTGTTGGTTTATTACCAGTTTGTCATTTCTGAATAGTTCTCGTTTTTCTTGTTGCAATTTTACTGTAAACCATGAATTGAATTTCTTAAAGATATTAGAAGTAGGCTGTTGAATATCTGATTGTAGAAATGACCCTATTACAGTAGTAAACTGGTTCCATATGTTGGAATTATGTGGATTCCCGTTTTTAGAGATAGTTGTCAGAAACCTGGAGACGTCTGGTGCAGTATTTGTCACTCAATCACCAGGTTTTGCTTTCACATTCGTAGTCTATTTTATTCGTTTTATCTTTTGTATCTCATCTTCGACAGCTATGGCTTTGGTAGATGGTTGGTATTATTAAATTCATTGTTTGTGGGTGTTGGTCACTCTGCAATCGATATCCCGTTTTCAAGGTTTGAAAAGGGTTTGCCAGCTCAATTGAGACAATGGTCTCAATTGAGACAATTGGTGCAGCACAACCTTCCTTTTCCTTGCAATGTGAGTAAAGGATTCTGGCCTATAAGTTGCAAAGCATCCATCAGTGCCCTCTTCCACACACATTATAAGCAATCAATTAAATACGTCTAGTTCAGTTCTGAGCTCAAAGTGCAGGGTGGCAGGTAGGGGAGGATGATGTTTTTAGGGAATGTTTGATTGTTTAGGATTGCAGGAGTGCATGATCCCTCCCACATGAGTTCACTTCAGGGCACAAAGGTTTGCACCCAAGGAGAGATCAACAGATTATACAACGCAGGAGACTCAAGTGACCACTGGTCCTAACCGCCATCTTAAGACAATGCGCTAGAACATGAATGGACTTGGGAATAAACTGAAGAGAGTGATAGTTCTGCAATATATCCGGTGACAGAATCCCTGCATTATGCTACTCCAGGAGACCCACCTCCTAGGTAACTCCATCAAAAGCCATGTCTAGATGTGGCTACAAGATGTCAGACCATGTGAACTTTACCTCTGACTCACGAGGGGTGGGTATATTACTAAAAAACAGTGCCCCATTCACGCCCATAGGACCTGGATAGACCCACAAGGAAACTATGTGGCCCAGTCGGATTCCTCGGATGGCATGACTATTAATAGATGCTGGGTATATATTCTGCCACAACACTACCAGAGAGGATTCTCAGCACTGAGTGCCATGGTAGTACATTTGATTGTGGGCATGTTGATTATGGGTGGTGACTATAACGCAGTAATTTCAGATGACATGGACAGACGCTTGTGGGTATAGCGGTCTGGGACGGAAACCACACAAGCCACCTTTACAAACAATCTTAGCCTCACAAACACCTGGTGGCTCTATCACCCACAGGAAAGTCAGTATACATTCCTATCTGGGGGACATAATAATTTTCACGTCTACACAGCACTCTCATATGAACCGAATAGCTGTAGTTAACCTAGCCAGGGGCATATCTGATCATTCACCGGTGTGGCTGGAGCTGAGGGGAGACTCGGGAGGGAACACTGGACCACGAAACATCAGTACATGGTACCTGAAAGACCGCAAGATTGTGACAACCTTGGGAAAAATGACAGACAAGCATTTTGACACAAATGTAGGGTCAGTACGTTCAGGCCTGGCATTGTGGGAAGTCTGCAAAACAGTACTCAGGGGTCAGGCATACTCACTCATCGCAGGAAAGAAAAAGGAGGCAAGGGCCAACTTAGAGCGCTAAGGGAGCAAACTGCAGAACTAGAGAGGAGTCCTGGTGGTGAGAATGAAGCCCCCACTCCCACTCTTAGATTGAAAGAAAGGGAGTACAGGGACCTGGCTGTGGAGACTGCAGGAACGACCCACATTATGGCCCAAAGGAGGCTGTATGATGCAGGGAAAAATGCTGGAAAATTACTAGCGTGGCTAGAAAAGCATGACCAGGCTCGAACCTGGGTAGTTCAAATAACAAATGACAAAGGGGAGACAGAAAATGCTGATATAGTGGAGGAATTTGCCACTTAGTACACATCGATACTCACTGAGAGGACAAAATAAGATACAAGATATACAAGACTTTCTCTGGTATACTAAAGCTCTTATTCTCTCAGAAGAAATGGACAAATGCTCAATGGTGACTTCGAACTGAATGAGATTTAATCAGGTCCTCGGATTGCTCAATATGTAGAAGGAGGCCAAATCCGTGAGCCAGCTCCCGATGGACCTACGCCAAGCAATGATAGTGGTAATCCACAAGGACGGTAAGCCCCCTGACCGTTGTAGCTCCTACCCACCGATATCTCTCCTGAATGTGGAAATTAAAGTCCCTAACAAACTACTGGCCAACAGACTCAGACAGATGATTACATGCTTAATGCGCCTAGATTAATCAGGCTTCATGCCCAATAGGCGAACCAGGCTTAACCTCAGACGGCGTTTTGGGTTTCTGGCAGGAGCAGCAGATGACAGTGGTCCTGGGGATGGAGAATTCCATGGCATTTGATACTCTAGAATTGGATTATATGCTCTTCTGTTCTGAAATGGTTGGGTTTCGGACAAACTTCATAGGGTGGATCCGTCTTCACTACCAGTGTCCGCTGGCCCAGGTCAGGGTAAACGGGGTGACGTCACGCACATTCATACAGCATTGAGGAACTAGGGAAGGCTCCCTGATCTCCCCTCTGATTTTCGCCCCAGCCCTCGAGCCCCTTGCAGTGCAGATCAGGAATGATCTCTTGGTACATGGAATTGGCTGGAGGGAGACCTGGGAGGAGAGTATTTATTTATGCACAGATGATATTCTGTTTTGCGTTACAGTCTGCCCATTTCCAGACTAATGCAGATCCTCTGAATTTTTGAGACATACTCTGGGTACATAATTAACTGGCACAAATCTCTTAAGCACTTAGTCACGGGCCCCAGACCCAACCTCCAAGGGAGTTTGCTCATGCTGATGCTTGAGGAGGGGTTGTAAGTATTTGGACATACATATAACAAAAGATCACCAGCTGTTCTATATGAAAAAACCTGAACCCTCCATCCTGTACAGCTTTTGGGCTGATGTTCATCATTGGCGATCCTTGCCTCTCTCCCTACTGGACAGAGCGGTGATGTTCAAAATGATGTCACTGCTGAGGATGATCTAAGCCCTTCAAAATACTCCTTATCTGGTCCCTGGGGTTTTTTCCCCTCAGGACAGAGGCTACACTTCGACTCCTCCTCTTGGACAATGGCCCACTGTGAATAGCTCACCAGAAAAAAACGGAATAGGCCTGCCTGACATACGAAAATATTAGTGGGACATGCAACTCCATTTAATTAATTGCTGGGCATTTGCGGCATAGGATGAGCTAGCTGTGCAACTAAAGAGATGGCATGGGGAGGGAGGGCTATGAAGGGGCATTATAAAAGGCCAGGACAGCACGGAGATTACTTGTGCACACAAAATCAGTGGTACATATTTGGAAGGTGGCCGCCACATATCTGGGATGGAGGGGCCGACTGACCGAGATGACCCCCCTGTGGTTGAGCGATATGTTAACTGACGTGGGAAAGCTCCAAGCTTTCGCAAAATGGGATCTTATTGGAATATCCAAATTAGGGGATGTATGGAAGGGAGATGCACCACTTACAGTAGCTGAGATGAGGGACCAGTATCAACTTGCCCAGTCAGAAGCTTATAAATATATCCAGCTCAGACATGCCCTTACTGCACACATACAGAGGGTCATGATACTTGAAGACTCCTCAGCGTTAGAGCACTGCATACTCTCTGAATTATTATGTAAAGTGGCTATTTTATAATGACTTTTATATGACTAATTTATAGAAAACTGATCAACAGTGTTCTAACACTATGCAGCAGTTTAAAGCTAAATGAGACTAAGAGGTGGGGGACTTTGAGGAAGGGAGTGGGAGGAGGCTATGAGAGCATTCAAAGAAATTGCCATGAAGTCATGGTTCCAACTAGAGCAGTCTGCTTACTTCATCGCTCCTTCTACTCCTGTACTGCCCTCCATGCCATGGGCAGATGCCCTACCAACATCTGCGTGAAGGAATTTGAGGAGGTGGGCACCTTCCTTCATGTGGTGTAGAGATGCCCCAGAATACAAACATATTAGACTGTCCTTAGGGAAGTTATGAGGGCTACAATGGGATGCCTCATACCAGACACAGCTAATGCTGCTTGTTGAACATCTGGGGAGATAATCCCCCATCCAGGTACACCAAACTGTGGCTGGCCCTGGGCCTGGGAGTAGCAAAAATGAATATAGCTCGAAAGTGCGGGGCAACAAATACCCCAGGGGTGAATGACTGGAAGAATGATATGGACTCGTGCATGCTGGCTGAAAAAACACTATCAAAGTAGGGGTTGCCCCCAAAAATAGGAGAAGATATGGTCCCCTTGGTGGGGCTACATAAGGTTTGAGTTTGGGGGAAATGAGCCCAGACCTACCGCCAGAATGGAGGGGACATTAAGTGGTGCATATCAGACTTCATCTATTACTTTGAATTGATTGAATTGATGCTGCAGAGTTTTAGTGACTATAGGGTCATGCCCCTATCATGGCTACTGCTATGTTTTTGTTGCTTATGTTTGATTTTGAAAACCGGCAAAAACATATATTTTTTTTAAATATGTGCCTAATGAGTCCATTTTTTGGACAAACTAAGACTGTTGTCAGATACTCCATATTTGTCATCTTCTTCTGTCAATTCATTGTTTTCTCTGGGAAACAGTAATTCAAAATTAAACCTCCTTTAAATATGAAGCCATGGGTATGCCATGACACTCACAGAATTGATAGATAATTTATTAGTCAGGTGACATTCATTGAATTGAGCAAGGTTTTAGATATAGGTTTAAGAATTGTAGCTTGAAACCCAGTTGCCAGGATATTTCAGTAACAACTCTTTCAGTTTTTTGTTTTAGTTTGGTTACCACGAAGCCAGGTCACCAAACCCTCAGTTGCCCTACCCATTACCAAGAGCTTAGTTGCTAGTCTGTGGAATTTTCTATTCTGGGATGCTTGGGGGATCTATTTTCCTAATTTCCTGAAGGGATATGATGTCAGAAGTGGAAATTAACATTCTTGCATCATCTTGTACTTGATTCCATCCTGCTATATTCCATAAGTAGATTTTCAGTTGATCTAGGTTCTAAATTTGGTCAGACTGTGTTTTTAAAGTCAGAAACTCATTATATTGATTTCGGTAGCTAGGTAGTGAAATCAGCCTAGGAGATGAAGAAATACCGTTTTTAGTGCTGCTGCCAGCCATGACCAGTCTTATTGGAACGTTTTTACTGTTTTGGTCTGGCATCACAGAGTTCCCAAATCAGTAAAATTGACCACAAGTTTGTCATATTTGTATCTAGATGATGACAAATATTTGTCTGTGAGACATCATATATGACGACTCTTAGTTTTTTTAAAGTAATCCTCGTTGATTCTTGCATCTGTCCGATAGAAGTGGCCTGGTCTGATTTATTTTCGGCAGTGTTGACATTCACACTCATTTGGGAAAAAGGTAAAATTGTTGATGAGTTAGTTTGGATTGGTCTTTAGTTTTACTTGTGAGTTTCGCAGTATAGTTTCGGTTAGAGTTATTTGCTATTTCCAAGTCATTTTCCCTTGCGTCCTACAGCCTCTCAGTGTTTGGCGTTGTTTGAGGTGATGCTGTAACTTATCTAGGTCTTCCACTGGCTTCTCATCTGCTTGGGAATTCTGTTCATGTTACGGTTGAATTAAAATCACTGTTGTATGACGGCACCTGGTCTCCTTCCATCATCAACACTTCATGTTTCTTGTTTAGTTTGCTGAATGTTGTTTTGATATTTAACTATATGGAATAAAATTTGCCTAATTGTCTTGCGTCATGTGATCATCTCATCTCTTATACTTGTTAATAACATGCAGAGTATCTAAGACTAAAATATCTAGGTGTGCCGTTTTTATAGGATGCGTGTATTGTACGTTTTTCTCCTTATCATTTGTATTCAATATGGGAAATTCCAATAACACTGAAACCTGTTTGTCCTGGAAGTGTACCTCCGCAATTGCTACCATTTCATTCACTTGAGTTGACTTTGTTTTGGTGTCTTTAGACAGAATGAGTTTGTTTTTTAGGGGTAGGACACTCAATCTGGCTTTTTTGATTCCGACCTTTGAGTGTAAGATTTTCGTCACATTTGCAAGATCAATGGGTATATGAGAGCACAGGCAAGTTACATTTGCGATTTTGACGTTTCCTGTGCCCTATTTATTAATGAATTTAATTTGTCCACTTTGTGGTCCAGTGCTAAAAGTGAGATTTTTACTTTTAACACAGTATTTGACGAGTTCTTCAAAAACAGAAATTTGTCTTGATAGGGCTGATATATTTATGTTTAGTGCTTCTGTCACTTAAGACCAGGTGGTTTATTCATCCGCTTTGTCCTGGTTCAAAGTGTGGTGCAGATCTTCATTCTCCCACGGCACGCTGAATAATCATGTAGACTGGTCTGCTAAGTCCTTGACTGGAATTTCTTAGAGACAAAAGCCTGAAACCTGTAGATTGCTTACTTTGGTCAGTTTCCATTTGATGTATTTGGACCCTTATTGTTGGAGTTAAAATGAGCAATAGTCCTAGATGATACAGTGGTGGCAACTTGTTCAAATTCACAGAGCTTTTTGCCAATATTTTTGTCAATATTCAAGTGGTCTGGTGCATGGCAGTAGCTATATCGTGAAGAGAAAAATGCAGATTTATATTGACTACATAAATGGCACGCAAGTCTTTTCTGTAATGAGGTTTATGTGCCTTGCTTGAATTTTTAACTTTCTGCACAGCAACTTGGCACTTTGTGCTGTTTTATGTGCTTTATAAGCAGAATTATTACTAGCAATGACACGCTTTGGCCCATATTTATACTTTTTTAGCGCTGCATTTGTGCCACTTTTTGACACGAAAGCAGCGCAAATGTACAAAATACAATTGTATTTTGTAAGTTTACGCTGCTTTTGCGTCAATAAATGACGCAAATGAGGCGCTAAAAAAGTATGAATATGGGCCATTGAGTGCATCTCCTTAGGACTGCCATTTGGATGAATTGTGAGAGTCTAGTGTTTCCCTGGTTCATAAGTAAGTTGGTTGAATTCGCACAAAAGGTATGTTAGTTTAATACCAAGTCGACTTCTATTATAAATAGCAACACAGTGCCATTACAGTTTACAGGGGGGAGGGGCACTCCTGCAAGTAGATGGTCTTGAAAGTGCTTGTTGTTGTCATGAGGTATCAGTCACTCTCCGATTCCCCACTTAAACTCCTACCTTAGTCCAAACTAAATCCAATTCTGAGTACTAATAGAAGTAGTATTATTCTGTTGACTAATTATTTGTGGTACCGCTCAAGGTGTCAATCACAGTGTCAATACACAATTGATACATGTGCATGTGCTCTCTAATAGGCTGTTCTAGTTTATGATAAAACTTTAGTGTATCAAAACTATAGTAAAATATATTAAAAACTTGATCTCAGTGACTGGTTAAGACTTCTGCTCCCTCAGTTTCTACCTTACCACATCGGAGGTTCAAGATCTCGGGTCTGAGGTTTGAAGACTGGAATTTTCCTCAGATTGCCTTGACTCCTTGGTCGCACCAGCAGCTAGTAGCGTGTTTTCAGCTCCTGCAGCGCCTCTGCCGCTGGACGCCAATGACGGCTCAAGAAGATCACTGCAAGCCAGACCGGTGCCACTTTCATCCCAGCTGTACATGCGTTTTGCCCCCCACAACAGGGGCAAATGAGTGGAAATGCAAGCTCTCTCGGGCCCTAGCTCGGAGGCTAATGAGGTGGAGGGACACAAGCACCACCAGCTGCTTCTGTGGTAAGTCACAGGAAAGACTGTCCTAGTGTAGAAAGGATGTGCAATCTAATTAGCTATTTATGACACATATCTGTATGTATACATATATTTTCCCCTAGGTTATTATGATATGGAGAACCCAAGGCAATATTAGTTGTGATACAAGGTTGTATGTTTTGATACTCAATAATTACTATGTACATAGGCAAACAAAGACCAAATTATTATGTTGTAAGGATCTGTTGGCCCAGATTAATGTGCCAGACCCTGACTGGCTTTTTTCACAAGCAGAAACATGTTGACACCGTTCACATAGAAGGGTCCCAACAGTTCTCCTGTGTTTTTCATTTTTAACATTATTCACATGAGAATAAAATGTAACAAGTGACCTACCACTACACAATTTCTAGAGTGGAACTCCTCATGTTAGAAATGTGTTTTTTATCGTTTTGCAATATAAGAAAAAACAAAATCTAACTAGAACATACCAACAAGCATTTGGAATGCAACGGGTCTCGCATTTCTACGAGTTAGAGCAATTAGCAGTTGTAAACTCCCAACCGGACTTTTCTTGCATCATTAAATGGAGTGCGATCGCGCTGCTACAGTTCACTCGTAGTGAAACCTATTGGCAAAAGTGCAATGATTTATGTAACTGGCAAAAGTGCAATTAACTTTGTAACAGGGTCAATGTCATGCAAAGCGCTCGACTTCTGCCCAGCGAGATCGTGCTGCGAAAAAAGAGAAAAAGTAGTCCACAAACTGGACCGAAAAAAGCAAGCCTCGTATGTTTTCAGTACTTGGTCGTTGTGCTCAAGGAAGGCTAACCACTGGAAAAGGCATGACGTATGCGTGCCTTCCACTAATGAAAGCAAGCAGATTTAAAAAGGCAAGCCCTCGAACCAATGAAAGACACTGACGTGACATGGACGGGGCTGTGAGCCCTTTTCTAACTACTACAGCGTCTTGCAAGCAATACGCATGCGCTAGCGCAGGCTCGACCCTAAAAACGGGCTAAGTATTGTAGAAAAGCACGTTCTGTTACGTGTGTTGCTACACTTTAAAGCCACGACACATGCATGGGAATAGTGCCATGAAGCGGAAAAGCTCATCCCATCACCACTCTCTTTGTAATCACACCGAAATATGGCTTTATGTCACTCCCTGTCATCTCACACAAGGGTGTTTTTAAAGGCCTCTTGAGTGAGAATCGAGTTTAGAAAAAAAGGAGGTGTGTATGTAATTGTTTTTTTGTCTGCTGAATACAGGAAATTAGAAGTGTCTGCTCCGAGAGGAGTGTTGCGCTTTGTTTACGAAATATTTGAGTATTTTGTCACGCCTGGATAAATAAATAATGTTCCTGCTCGAAGCCTCTTATCTGCAACTTAAAGTGGCTCAGAATGTTAGCAGCGATTTATTTATCCACCTTCTGTGTGGAGACTTTCCCTGATTAATTGCTTTCTGGTAATTTCGTGCTGCTAACTGATGTCAGAGTGAATTGCCGCACAGACTCTTCCATGTTTTGGCCTGGGACGAAGGGGTCAGCGGTCCTCCGACGGCCACACTCTGTTGAGTCATTCGTTTGCTTTCGAGCCTGTTTGCTATTCTTGCAGACAGGCCTGGCGACAGCCTGCTCGGTTTCCCATCTTGTCTAATTGGGCTGCTGAAGCAGCAGCGAGCACACAATTTGGCAATGTTTTCTTTCAAAACTTCTGGTCCTACCGACACTTTGAGATCAGGCTTCCGACAGCTTAAATCATGCCGTCGTTCCTGCGACGTCCCCGAGAAATGCTCTAAGAAAGTATTAAAAAATGGAGAAAAAAATTGCGCTGCTACAGTTCACTCGTGGTGAAACCTATCGGTAAAAGTGCAATTATCTGCGTAACCGGCAAAAGTGCAATTAACTATGTAACAGGCTCGATGTCATGGAAATCGATCGACTTCTGCCAAGCGAGATCGCGCTGCGAACAAAGATAAAAATGCAGTGTCCAGGAACCATAATATTATCAACAAACATACAGTGCTGAAAGTAGCCCATCTGCGTGTCACCCTTGCGAAGAGACCATGCCACAAGAAAGAGCTAGGAAACAAAATGGACTTGATGCACTGCAACTGTGAAGTAAGTGCCAAGATGGGGTGCCCCAAAACAGCAGCTATGAATCAAAATTAACCCAGTGTACTAAAACTGCAATGTAAAAGCCAAGATGCAGCACCCCCCAAGCACCCCCCAAGCAGGCGCTATGAATTCAAATGAACGCGGTGCACTGCAACTGCGATAGAAATACCAAGACTTGGCGTCCCAAGCAGCCGCTATGAAAGAAAATTAATATGGTGCCCTGCAGCTGTGATGTGAATTCCAAGATGCGGTGTCCCCAATGTAGTCGCTATGGATGAAAATTAATGTGGTGAGCTGCCACGTAAGGCAAATACCAAATATGCTAAAAAACAGCGCGATCGCGCTGCTACAGTTCACTCATTCTGAAAACTATCGGCAAAAGTGCGATTATCTACGTAACCGGCAAAAGTGCAATTAAGTATGTAACAGGGTCGGTGTTATGCAAACCACTCGACTTCTGCCAAGTGAGATCGCGCTAAACGAAAGATAAAAAAGTAGTCCACAAACCTGTCGGGAAACAGCGAGCCTCGCATGTTTTCAGTACTTGCCGCTGCACTCGAGGAGGGCTAACCACTGGAAAAGGCATGACGTCTGCATGCCTTCCACTAATGAAAGCAAGCAGATTTTAACAGGCAAGCCCACGAACCAATGAAAGGCACTGAGGTGACGTGGACAGGGCTCCGAGCCCTTTTCTAATGCCTAAAGCGTCTTGCTAGCGATACGCATGCGCAAGCACATGCGACGCAGACTCGACCCTAAAAAAGCACTGAAAATGAGCTCACTGTGGATATCCAAACACAGAAGCGGGCTAGATGGTGAAGCGTGTCACATTACATGAGTGAGAGTCCAGAGCCTTTTTAAGAGCTTGTGGTTCTCATAATAGTCTGGGTCTGTTACATTTCTTACAATGTCAGTATCTATACAACGTCACATCACGAAATACTGTTTTCCAAAAGGAGTAAAGGGTATTATGAGTGTAGCACCAAAACATGTTGAATATACAAAAGCAAAACCCACCTGTATTGTCTGTGCGTGTTTACCCTGTCCTTCATGAGGGAGACGCTGTATGTACATGGATCTTAAAAAGATAATGATCTGTTTTCACGCAAATCCCAAATTGTTTTCTTTTATCCTGTTATAACCTTGATAAGACTAGCTCTCAAACCCTTCAGTTGCTACAAATTGCACCATTTATCTTCAATTTGGTCATTTAATTCAAACATTTCCATCGGAAGGGAAGAGGAAGAAAACAGTCAAATTACCTCCGACCATTTCCAGTAACAGACTGTATGTATGCTTTTGACCTTAATGGCAGTGACTGACTGAAGCTCCCACTTCTGCAGAGTCGGGGCCTCCCAGCCAGCCAGCCTCGCCTACGACGGGCCCTAGTTAGTGACTGAAGAGAATTGACCGGGAAATGAAGCAGAAGCAGAGGTTCGCGCGCAGCTCTGGCACAGTGCGATTATAATACACATTTGTGCACATTATTCCTAGTCGTGTGGCACTGTCACAATTACGGCGCATTCAGGGAATGAAACATTGAACACAGGATTCTTAAGGCCTAACAATGCAAATGCGACACGCAGAGCAGTGTGGTGAAATAAATAGAAACGGAATACAAAGATGAATTACAGCTGCAGTGAAATTAAAAGTTAAAACCAGCGAACGTCCTCATTTTTGTTCATTTAAGGGCTGAAAATATCTACTTTTCTGATGAAACCAGGAAAAGAATAGCCCTCGTAAAATTCTTGTAACATTGCCTCCCCAGACGTCGCCTTCCTGACCGAGACCTGGATGAACCCCCTCCTCAGCCTCAGTATCACGACCAGCACCAAAGACACCGTCAGCGCCGCAGAACACTTGAACTTCCAGATCCAAACTGATCAAAACACCACCCTCAAAGGGGCCCTCGTTTACAAACCCCCTGGACCCCAACAGAAGTTCAGCGACTCCATCTCCAAAGTCTTCAGCACGCACACCCTCGCATCCACAGACTACATACTCCTCGGGGACCTGAACTTTCACCTCGAGAACACCAACGGCAACAACTCCACCACCCTGATCGACAACCTCGACAACCTCGGCCTCAAGCAGCTCGTCACGACATCCACCCACTCCATAGGTCACACGCTCTACCCCATTTTCTCTGCCAGCAAACACGTCTCCTTCAGCCACACCACCGAACCGCCCACCACTGCATCCACTTCTCCTTCAGGAAACCCACAACACACCATCACCCGCAGGGGATTCCCCACCACAGATGGAACAAGGTCACCAAAGACCAGCAGATCACCACCCTCTCCTGGAACCCACCTATCGACACCACCGACACCAGCATCAACAGCAGCCCACAACCTCAGGCAATGGATCGACGACTGTACCAACACTCTTGCCCCGTTCAAGAAACCTTCTAACAGACGCACTAACAGAAAGGCCTTCTGGTTCACCGCCGACCTCCAAGAATCCAAGCAAACATGCTGAAGACTCGAGAAAAAGTGGCACCAAGAACCGGACAACCCCACAGCCTTCAAGAACGCCATCAGCAGACACCACTAACTCATCCCAGCCGCCAAAAGAACCGCCTTCAAAGAACGCATCGACAACAATGCACACAGCTACAAGGAGCTCTTCAACATCGTGAAAGAGCTCTCAAACCCCGGCTCCAACATCAACTACATCCCACCATCACAAGACCTCTGCGACTCCCTAGCCACCTTTTTCTACCACAAGATCACAGACATCCGTGACAGCTTCAATACCCAGACCACCCTGTCAACCACTGACACCACAGACTCACCACCCCCGTGCCACACCAGCCTCCTGCTCTCCTGGACCCACGTCAATGACACCATCAAAATCATGAACACCATCCACTCCGGCTCACCCTCCGACTTCTGCTCTCACCACATATTTAACAAAGCGAGCTCCGTTGTCGCACTCCAACTCTGGAAGAACATCAAAAGTTCCTTCGAGACCGCCACCTTCCCAGAGAGCTGGAAACACGCTGAGATCAACGCCCTCCTCAAGAAACCCAAGGCAGACTCAAAGGACCTCAAGAACTTCCGGCGCATCTCCCTTCCCCCCTTCCCGGCAAAAGTCATCATGAAAATTGTCAACAAACTACTGACCCGCTTCCTTGAGGAGAACACCACTCTGGACCCGTCACAATCCAGATTCAGCAGCAACCACAGCACCAAAACTGTCCTCATCGCTGCCACAGATGATATCAGGACCATACTTGACAATGCCGAAACCGCGGCCCTCATCCTCCTGGACCTCTTGGCTGCATTCGACACCATCTGCCGCCACACCCTTGCCTCAATGACGCAGGGATCAGCGACAGAGCCCTGGACTGGATCACCTCCTTCCTCACCGGCAGAACCCAGAGAGTCCGTCTCCCTTCATTCCGCTCAAAAGCCACCAAAATCATCTGCGGCATACTCCAGGGATCGTCCCTCATCCCGACCCGCTTTAACTTCTACATGGCTCCACTCTCAAACATCGTCCAATCTCACAACCTCAACATCGTCTCATACACCAATGATACCCAGCTGATCCTCTCCCTCAAGAAGGACCCTGCCACCGCCAAAACCAACCTCCACAGAGGAATGAAGGCCATTGCTGAATGAGGAACAGCTGCCTGAAACTGAATTCTGACAAAACTGAGTTCCTCATCCTCGGCTCCAATACCTCCGCCTGCGATGACTCCTGGTGGCCTGGCACACTGGGAACCGCACCAACAGCCACCGACCACTCACGCAACCTGGGATTCATCCTGTACTCATCGCTATCAATGACCCAGCAAGTCAACGCCGTCTCCTCCTCCTGCTTCAACACCCTCTGCATGCTTGGGAAGATCTACAAATGGATCCCCACTGGAACCAGAAGGACGGTCACCCAAGCTCTCATAAGCAGCAGACTTGACTATGGCAACTCCCTCTACGCAGGAACCACAGCCAAGCTCCAGAAAAGACTGCAATGCATACAGAATGCCTCCGCATGCCTCATCCTGGACATCCCCCGCCACAGTCACATCACAGCCCACCTGAGAGACTTGCACTGGCTCCCCGTCAACAAGAGAAAAACTCCTCACACACGCTCACAAGGCACTACACAACACCGGACCAGAATACCTCAGACGGCTTCTGTCCTTCTACACCCTGACTCAACAGCTTTGCTCCGCTGACCTTGCCCTTGCCACCGTCCCACGCATCCACAGAACGACCGCTGGTGGCAAATCGGTCTCCCAACTTGCCACCAAGACATGGAACACTCTTCCCATCCACCTGCGACAGACACAGGACCTACTTACCTTCAGGAAACACCTCAAGACTTGGCTGTTCGAGCAGTAGCAGCCCCTCCCCCCCCAATCAGCACCTTGAGAATCTCATGGGTGAGTAGTGCGCTTTACAAATACTTTGATTGAATGATTTGCTGCAGCACGTAGATAGGCACTCCTTAGATAGTGAATATGTGCGTTGTAGTGTTTTATGTCAATGGTAAATGTGCACAAACCTTCGTTGCACTGGGCTCTATCTCAGCCTTTAGCGTATAATTCAATATTGTTTGGCGTCATGGGGCGTTAATTAGGAAAGAAATAGGGAATAACATTTAAAGTTGTTTCAAACAGGGACCCCCAAAACATTTCTTACCCTGGGCCTCCAAAATCCTTAAGATGACACTGCTCCTCATCTGGCCTCAAAAGGCTTTACCGACATGACTTCCTCACTAGGGGCCACATGTACAAGCATTTTTCTAGTCACAAACGGGACAATTCTGCGAATCGGCCCGTTTGTGACTAGAAAAATGCTTTTTGGGATGTACACGGTCCAAACTGCGATTCGGTAACTTGTTACCGAATCGCAATTTGAGTTTTGCGATTTGGTATTAGAAAGAGGCGTGTTCAGGGCGTCCCTTCCTATTACCAAATCTAAATGGTATGTATGATTGTTTTGTGACTGTGAATGCAGTTGCAAAACAATCGCAGTTAGCACCAATTTCAAATTGGTGCTAACCCATTCGCAATGGGGAAGCGGTCCTTAAGGGACCCCTTCCCCTTTGTGAATGCATGTGAAAACGTTTTTGGGACCACTACCTACTCTTCAAAATGAAACTGAAACATTTCATTTTCTTTCTTTTTAGACACAGACCATTTTCCTTTAAGGAAACAGGCTTCTTTAAAAAAAATAAAAAGATTACTTTATTTAAAAGCACTCACAGACATGGTGGTCTGCTGACACCAGAAGGCCATCATCCCTGTGTTTTTTGTGATTCCCGGTGGGTCGCAAATTGCAACCTACTTTATTAATATTAATGAGGCAGGTCTATTTGCGACCCATCGGGAATCGCAAAAGAAACTCAATGGAGTTTCTTACATTTGGCATTGCGATTCCCTAATTTCGACTCGCATTGAATCGCAATTAGGGAATCGCAATTCCAAATATTTGTACTTGTAGCCCTAGATATCTGGTTCCTCCGACGTCTCCACAATGTTATCACAAGTGCAGTAGAAAGGTATTATTAGTATGCTTTGAAACCTGTTTAGGAAACCATCTGTGGAACTTGCACTAATCGCTTGGATTACAATTTCCCACACATGAAACAGTATGTCTATGAGCGCCAAGAAACAAACTAACATAATTTTGTGCATGTTTTAAGGTAACATGCAGGTCAGGGGAAAAAGCATGGGACCATATTCATTAAGGTATTTTTGACAATCAATGTTCATTTGCAGCCAAAAACATGTCTGTAAGATGCAAACGTGCACATGACTGTTGATTTCTCTGTCACGAGTGCAACAAAACCTGCAGCTGTAAATCTCACTGAAAGGATGGGAAAGGAGCAGTTTACCTTGGATAAGTGTCCCAAAGTATTACTCGGGAGGCCAAGACAGCTTGTGCCTCCATTGCCTCTGCCAGGACTGCTAAATGCCAGTACAGTATAACTATAACTGTCACAGTCACATAACTGTGACAATTTGGACTATTCCAGGCCACCCCAGGTTTAAGACTGGTCTGGACGGGCTGTTATTAATTTTTAATGAAAGTTGAATCGTCACACTCTCTGCTGATGTGCTCACCTCAGCAATAGGCTAACTGGGCAGCCATGTGGTGGACCGTCACAAGTGCTAGTAAACACTACAACAAGTTAAGCTGTGCTGTCAAAGTTTAGGAACACCCACAAGCCTGTACGTTTTTGGCCATTCCCAAACTGCCGTCTGACACTTTCCCCCTTGGAAATGGTTATAAAGTTATTCCTGTCAGCCGGTTTCAGACTGGTTCAATTTCGCCTTCTTCATCACTCCTACTACTCCCCGACTGCCTTATATGCTATGGGGAGATGCACATCTAAAGGCTGCTGGGGGGGATTTTGGGGGAGGGACTTTCTAACATGTGATTTGGGACTACCCACACAAACAGCACTACTGGTCGACCTGTCATCGTTGGACTCTTGCTCTAGGCAAGACTGCTGGTTTAGTGATGACAGCACTTTTGTTTGTAGGTGACTAAGCCAATCCTACAGCCCTCCCAGCTCACAAGCAGTACCTCACCAGAAACCCGTACAATAAAAGGTGGTTTGTGGCAGCCTTTACGCATGGACTCTAGAGCGTGACATCTCAGGGGAGTCGTGCTTAAATAGAGATTACCCTTCTCTCACACGAGCAGCAAGCCTCAGTCACACACGGGCAATGAAGGAGATGCAGTAAAGTTTTCAATAGGTTTTATTTAACACAACTGCAATCTACTGTAAAATGCATGGGCTGCAATAATTAGGATAATGAACAGTTCAAGAAATAGAATTGTAAAAAAATGAGAGTCGTGAATATAAAAACCCCCACCATCTTGTAACAACATGAGGTGTGAAATGGGCCCTAAAACCCCAGCATGATAAACCTAAACTCTAACCTAAAGAGAGCTAGGCGTGATAAAGTTAATCTGACAGTACCATGTCCATGAGAAGAGTCACCCAACCCTCGTTACCTTGGAATGAGGTCTCTAGATCAGACTCCTTGGGGTCACAAAGGCTTGGTCTGCATCAAGGCGACGTGTAACATAGATAGCGTTGATGGAATCTGTTAGGAATCCCTCTGATAACCTTGTCTGCATGAGATGTATTTATACAGATCTTGTAGGACCCCTGACACAGGTATGTTCCCAAACAATAGGTAAGAAGCCATGCTTGGGGCAGCAATTAAATAAACTATTCTTTCCAAGTACTTTATGTTCCTGTCACACGTAAGTGGGAAAGGGACATGATGTGAATACCTACGTATATCACTTGTCTTTGACGCTGATAGTGACACCTTTACAGAGTGGCACTGATAACTGAAATCAAGACATCTTCCTAACTATAAACATAGCAGCCGTTTTGGAAGAAATAATTAAATACAGCACTAAAACAGAGGAGGCTAAGTAGGTTAAAAGTCACTAGTCTGCAAACCAGAAGGCTAAGCTATCTCCTGATTTCCAATTAAACAAGATAGGATCCACTACTGACCATTGGAGACACAATGAAAGATTTAACAGGATACACCAGACCAGTCACTGCCAAATAATGTGTGTTAAATGTCTGGGGAGATGAGCCACCACTGCAATACTGTAAACTATGGTTATCCCTGTGCCTAGCAGCTGCTAAGAGGAATATAGTCTGCAACTCAGGGGCAACCGGACTGCCGAATCTGAGGGAGTGGCAACAAAATATGGACTGGTACATGACAGCTGAATGGACAATATGTCAAATTAGAAGGTGCCCCAAAAAATGGGAAAAGGTATGGTGCTCATGGAGAACCTACAGAGGATATGGGGTAGGATGATGGATAGTGATAAAGAGCATATAAACAGAATATCAATATATACAGTGTTAACTAGAATCCACATTCTGTTTGGGTGTAGTACGGAGCTCCCACTGATATGGAATTGGAACACCCACGCAATACCCAAGTTACACCTCCCCCGGGCAGAGTAACGCAATTCAGTAAGTTGTGCTGTGTAGCATTACTCAGGGCTATTCAAGGTGGCCTTGCGTGGCTTGATAAATCACACTTTAAGGGTTGTGTCATGCTTACAACCCATTGCATGGTGCAAAAGCGCTGCTCAATCCCAGATCTTTGAGCAAGCAAGATGCATGCATGAATTTTGTCTGGTTTGAAACAGGCAGACCTAGAAATGTGTATTGGGAGATAGAATTACTTAATTCGTACTTTATAGGTGTGTAGAATTTACTGAGGACCGTATGTCTCTGCCCAGTCCTCATATGTTTCGTGTGTAAAGAACTACATCTTTATCGGAGTCACAGCCACAGCAATAAAATGCACGCTCTCTGGCCCTGTTGGAGGTGCTGGGCACGTACCTGGAACTTTGGGGTAGATTTATTATTCTTTTTGTGCAATGTAGTGCAGCAGCCACCCTGCTGTGCTACATGGTGCTAGAGGGAGGGAGAAAGGCAGAGCCGTAGTTACTAAGTATGGTGCTGCTGCTCTCCTACCCCGGGCTGGCGCACAAGAACTCTGCTAAGGGAGATGCACACACCTTTGCACCATAGTACAGAAGTGATGTCTAACATAGGTTTTGTACTAAAAAGATATTATTCCAGTACAGTGCTATAGTTAGACAATCTTAACATTTCACTGTACAGTGCAGCACGCAGGCAATGAGTGAAATTTGTGGAGAAATTAAAACATTTCTCCAACTTTGCACCTGTCTCAAGGAAGTGTTCATTTTATAATGCAAAGCCAGGTCTTCAAATTGTTATAGATCTGGTTTTGTGTCGAAAATCATTGGTTGTAGCATGGGTATGCCAAAGAACCACCAATGGAATCCCCTCTTTTTAATTTCAGAAGAATTGTATTGGCTTTGTATAAAGAGAGGTGCACGTCAGAAGAGGCAATCCATGCTGTACCAAATACAACCACAGTAATATATACACTTAAAGCTAGTTGGTGAGAGATCTTCTTTGTAAAGGCTAATGGGGATATGAGTGGAAATATTTCTTGCGTATTGACACATTTCACTGTACTGCTTAGGGAGTGTTACGCCAATGGAAGAGAATAGCACGAGAAGTGAAGTAAAGTAGAGACAGGGAATGTGAGACTAGAGAATATAGTAGGGAAAAAGGTAGACACCCAAGGCACGTATTGTTGTAGGGGACTAGACAGAAAGAAGAGAGAGGGGTAAAGGATAATGAGGAAGGAGTCCTGGTGGAGACTGAGGATCCGAGCAACTGACGTATTCCACAGCTTACATGAGTACAGGACAAGATGCGTGCGCCCAATATTTATAAAGGCAGGAAAAGGATAAAAGCACCTTGTGTAAGGATGGGACTATAGTGGTTCTGCAGCTACTGTTAAGGAGTACGTTATCAGCACTTCTTATGAAACATAACCAGGCCCACCAGGTGTGATATGAGATAATATTGGAATTCTTTCACTCAAATAGTATGGCATTGATAACAATTGTTAATAGTAGTTCCAATTGGAGAAGGTCTGAGACGTTGGTGCGTGGTGCAGGGTCAATAGTTTATGGACCAAGGGTTATGTTAAGGCAGTTGAGGGAGAGGTTAGAGTAAAGGATCATTAACTTCTACTCTACTTTTCTGCAGAAAGGTTGGACGTTTTCACAGTAAAAAAAACGTGTTCAATATTTCTTGTAGATTGTGAGCAGGTCTAGCATGTGTTGGACTTTAGGAGGTGAAGCCTGAATAAACTTTCAGTGGCCTGGATACATCTATATGAGGCCAAGAAGTTACATTGGAACAATAAGGGTGATTGTTAGAGTTAGAAAGAATCTCCGAATGTCGGTCCTATCCTTTTTCTGATGGGAGTTGTATATTCTTTTTAGCACACAAGATTTCCCATTTCGTTTGGATGTAAGTGTTGTCTTTACCATAACTTATATCAAAAAATGTGTTGATTTTTGCTGCTGTATTGCCAGGCAATTCATTTGTCTCTAGAAATGTGATCAAGTCATGTGTGTGTGATTTCTTCAGTTTCCTTAGGGCAGCTATAAGCTTCAGGTTTCTATAGAAGTCAATGTCTGGAACATAGCAAAAGAGAAGGGATTCTTGGGGCAAACCCAGGACTTTTATATGTATAATTCCTTTCTCTGCCCAGCATACTCAGGTCTTCTTCCATCTCTTGTTATTTGTATTTTACACAACAGTGAGGCTAATTTGGGATTCACATATTTCGTTTGACAACTTTTTGTCTTGCATTTTGAAGGCAGTTATAAAGTCTTTTATGATGTAATATGAGTATGGTATCTTGATTGTTAAAAGCGTTAATTAGAGCAGGAGGTTTTAACTGATTAGCTTCAGTTTCCCACTAAGACAGTAAGTCAACTTTTACTTGACAACACCAGGGCGCACACCCCAGCAGGTCCCACTAAATATTCAAACAGTTAGAAGTCCAATTCACTTATGAATTGGGGAATGTATAAAGATGTCCATGGGCCTTCTCCATAAGAAATCCATATATTGAGTTTAATGTTTTGGAAACGTAAGGCCCAGGACTCTGTTTCTTTCACCCATTAGGCACGTCTACAACTGCAGCCTCTACAGAACCGATGTGTTCTGCATCACAGGCTGTCAGCGAGGTTCCTTGAGGTGAAAAACCTCTGCCACTTTGAAAAGAGAAAGAGAAAGGTAGCCTATCATTGAACTTCCAAACTTTCCAGGATTTTTATGCATCAATACCAAGATCACCAAAAGAAAAATCATGAGGAAAAGGTTGCTTTTGACCTTAAACATTCTCTGCAGGGTGTGGCCAAGACGGTGGGCACTTAGGATGCATTTGCATTTGTAGCGGTACCCCTTGTCGCCTTTACTGCTTGCACTATACATGGCATCCTTTGCTGAAAAGTATGTGATAACCCAAATATCACAGCGGTCTGCTTCGGTGGAGAAGACCACACCATCAGTCTCTATGCAGATGATGTCAATGTGGCCTTAGATAATCCTCTTAGTGCCCTCCCTGCATATTTAGCGGAGGTGGAGTCATTTGGAGAAGCTTCCGGAAAAACATCTATCAGTCTCCGGCCCTTAACCTCACAGTTCCTCCATAAAGTGAGGCGCATCTGTCTTGTAGATTTCCCATACTGTGGACATGGACATCCATCCGTTCCTAGGTACACAGCTAGCTACAAAGTAGCAGACACTTCAACCCTCAACTACCGGAAACTTCTTCAACAGGTCACCAAGGAACTTGCTCAGTGGCGACTATACCGTCTCTCTTGGCACAGCCAAGTGGTGGCAATAAAGATGACCACTCTCCTGCGAATCCTCTTGGTCTTTCAGACCCTCCCGATTGAGTCGCCTGCTGGGCTGATTCGCTTTTTGCAACAGGCAATGCACTGCTTCGATTGGGCAGATGGATGCTCTTGGATGAGTCAAGTCCTGAGCTACCGAGTGAGGGAGGACTGGAGATCCTGAGTATCCTATACTATTATCATGTGGCCCAAATCCTCTATATAGTGGAACGATTGTGGAAAGAATCAGAGAAACACTGGCTATTCATGGACCGCATACCATTGAGAAGTCAAAACTAAAGTCAGCTTTTCTGTCCCCAGGGTATGCTGCAAGCGATGGAACCAGCCTAGAAGCATCAGGAGTGTGGCCATACCCCAGTGTGAAGGATAGTCTGGTGAGCTGCTCCCAGTGCTAGGCCTATTTGACAACCTCTGTGGGACTACAGTGGGAAAGTGAGTGCATTAGGGAGTACCAGGATCATGTAAGCCGGGAATCAGGGCAGTTGCATGTCTAGACATTTGTCTGTCGGTCAGGATCACATCCCAGAATCGTGCTTGGTTAGGGCAGTCCCAAAGTATGTGGCATAAAGTCCAAGGCAACCCACAGTACTGCTTGCAGTCTGCACGTAGGGTTACCCTTATGTAAATGGGTGCTTGATACCAATAACTAGTGATCTTGGTGGCTGTCTCTATACTACCGGTATTGCGTGCTGTAGGGCACGCCCTGTAATACACCTCATCCCATTCCTTAGGGGTCAGCTGTCTGCCAATTTTGAGTTCCCAACGTTTCTGACCTGGGGTTTTGGGGTATGGGGAGGTGTGTAACAAAATACTATATAGTTCCGTGACCATGCATTTGTTGGTAGTATTAGTGACCAGCCACTTCTCAAATGTGGTCAGGGAACGTCGTGCTCCACCTCACATTGTTGAGTGCGTGAGCCAGTGTCTCACCTGCATGTAACACAGTTGTTCCATCTCCGGGAGTGCGCAGTTTAGAGATCCCAAGTATGTTGTGACCTTCTCAGTAAAAGGACTTGCCACAAGTTAGTTCAGTCCTGGACCTGTGGAAGGACTCTCAGAGGACTGCCTGCTGCTGTGACTTGCTGCACACTCTGCAAGACTGCTACTGCACACAGAAGGACTGCTTTGCTGTCTGAAACCTGCCTTGAACCCTAAGAGGCTAGTCCTGCTGATGAGCCCTGCACTCCACCTGAACCTAGGACTATCTAAGTGACTCCACAAGGGATAGTTTGCTGGCCTCCTGTTTAGAGCCACAGGGACACAAAAGCCTTCTGCCATCTTGAACCCGCACCTGGACCCAGGAGTGAGTCCTGAACCCCCAAGTGTTGTACCACCAGTCCTGGAACCTCGGTTGTGGTGCTAAAGTGCCCAGATGGCCAAATCCCAAAACTGAGGATTCTGAAAAAATGTTGCCAAAAAATGCTCTTAGAACCACAAGGAGACCTTGAGCAACTTCGTTTTGCGGGTTCTCACTCCACGTTCTTCTCTGCAGAATCAAATCCTTTTCAGTGGTCTTTCGCCAAAGGGGTATCCCATGTCATGGAATTGTCTTCGGCTACAGCCTTCTGCCTCATTCTACTGGAGATTTTTGACTTCCATTTCAAAGACTAAGGGCCTGATTTAGATTTCAGTCGATGGGTTACTCTGTCACAACGGTGATGGATATCCCGTCTGCATAAATTTAAATCCCATAAGAAATAATGGGATTTATATTTCAGCGGAGGGGGTATCTGTCACGGTTGTGACAGACTAACCAATCTGCCAAAATATATATCAGGCCCTAAGTCCAAACATAAAACTCTTCACCGCGGTTGAGGCCTAAGGCTATCAAGCTATAATGCTCCCTCCTTGGACACCTTCTACAGCATTGCCCCGCTGAACTTTACCTTCTCCAAACACTTTTTCCAACAATTTCTTCTAAGTCTGAAGGTAAGCGCTGACCGGTCTACATCCACTTCTTGTATCGAAACTGTGCTCCATCGCGGTCTGTCATATTTTTCAACTTTGACCTGGTCTTGCGCTTTCATTTTTTAGGCACACATTTTCACACTAAAACCTTTAGAAATTCATAACTCTGGTTCTACTGATTAGATTTATGTCACTGTGGTGTCAAAAATGTATTAAAATGTATTATATTTTGCTAAACTGGTTTGGGATTTTTCTTGTGTTGTGTTTTCACTTCATTACTGGTTCGGTGCTGCTTTATACTTCACCTCTAAGTTAAGCCTGATTGCTTTTTGTGCCAAGCTATCCAGGGTCAAGCACAGGTTAATTTAGTGATGTTTTGGGGTTCATCCTGCAAGGGATTGTGGCTGTTACTTGACCGGGGCTCACACCACAGTCAAGCAACAACTCAATTTCCCACAGCACTTTTCACTTTGACTTCCTATACATTTATCACAAAGCTTTCCAGTTCCAATGAACCCCTTTATCCTACTGTAGAAGTGACATAATACCTTTTTAGAATCCAGGGTGTAAAAGGTGCTTAGTCAGGCATGTATGCTTAAGACACCATTAAGTATAAAAGTGGGATAATTGTGAAAGAAAGCTTAATCTACCTAATGACTCACCAATTACTGGAACAGGATTTTGTCAACACCGCTGGCAGATATTATGCTGACAATAACAGATATTAAGAACTTTAGACACCATGAGTAGGGACCTAGACCTTTTATAAAAAAGAAATAATGGTTAGGTTTTTGCAATATGCGGAGGTTGCTGCTAAATTAATTCTTATTGACGAATTCCGAAGACTCAACCATACTGAATGAATTATATTCGATAATCACCTTACATTAATTCCATAACCAATGATCATCAAACAAAGATGACTTTCAAAATTCAAAATGGATGGGGAACATGTGAGGCAATGTTTTTGGGGGATGAGGGGGTTAGTGGGAGGGTGCCAAGGCCAGAAATGCATCAAAGGGAAATGCTATACCCGGCTTACCATACATTTTATGTATGCATAAGTATCCTTCCCAGAAAAAGCTGAAAGATCAAAGGACATACCAAAGAAGAGGGTATTTAAACACACTTGTTAGTTGTCTCACCAAATTAAATTGCCGTGCATTGGCTCAAAAGTTACACGAGTTGCTTTATTCTTTTATAGTTTCATTTGATAAAGGAAAAACGGATAGAAAGTCTCAATGCCTTGCTTCATAATGAAGGACACATCCAAATCACTCTAGCACCTCTCTTCGGCACACAAACAATACAAGAATTTTAGCGCTCCAGACCAAATAGAATTTTGCATCCAGAAGACCTTCCCATGAATATAAAGCAAGTGTTTTTTTGGGGCTTAAGCAGTAATTACACTGCATCACTCGGTGGTGCCCTAAGGCTACTATATTACCTTGATGTATGGAAGCAACGGCCATGAATGTGCAGGTAGAAAAAGAGCCCGCCCTCATCTTTCAGGACTCACCCAATGTTTTCACTGAAAGCTCAACATAAAAGGAAGTTGTCTGACCCCAGGCATTGATGATGCAACTGTAGGCCACCAGGTTCAAACCAGGGCCTACTCTATAAGGGGATTCTAGACAACCGCCTAAAGGGCCAACGGCAGGGGGTGCTGATAACCTTTACAGCATCAAATATGGCTCCACTTGCCCTACATGTAGGCACCAAAATCCCTGCATCAACTCTGGTCAAAGACCCGGCTACAACGCCGAAACACTGATGATGGGATATATCGGTTGAGTCCCTGCATCAGCCCTGGTTAATGATCCGGCTACAACGGCAACATGTTCATGGTGCTGACCCTGAGGTGGGATGTATGGCTTGAATCCCTGCATCACCCTTGCTAGAACTATGAACATTGATGGCTCTGACCGAGAGGTGGGATGTATGGCTTGAATCCCTGCATCACCCTGGCTAGAACGGTGGAACATTGATGGCTCTGACCCGGAGTGGACCCGGACTGGGATGTATGGCTTGAATCCCTGAATCAGCCCTAGAGGTGGGCTTGCGCAGAAAGTTATCTGCTACTTAGCCGACAGCCCTGCCGCTGCCTGCCAGAGATCTACGTAAAGGCACCAAGGACCCATGACCGCCCTGGGAATTAGACAGAAACAAACGAAGGGAGCTTTAAACATTCATTCCCCTCGCTGAGCCAGGGAGCCAGAAAAAAGCGACACCTGCATTCAAATTTCCCAAGACCTTTGTTAAATGTATTACATTTCATTACACAAAATGTCTATTTAAATGTTTCTCCTGGGGTAATTTTATGCTGCATTTCTCAGTCCCAGTTATTCTACAAATGTCAGAACTGTTTAAGGGGCTCTATTTCCTCGCTCTCTCGCTGCCTCCCGGTGACCATTTCGGCTTCATCACTTGGTACATTCAGTGAAATGAACAGTTGTGTCTGGCTGAGGGGTGCTCTCGCAGGATGCATCACAGTCAATCGTGCTGTGGAGGTTTGAGCTACCGGGGCACAGAGGATACAGTCATGTGGACGCTTTCTTCGAAAAGAGAAGATGTTATTTGTACTGAACTAACATTACAGCTGTCACCTGATCTGCTGGCTGGCAATGTTTGACTACGACCAAACCTTCCACTTATTAAAATCAAATTAGAATCTGGAATTATTAGACCAAAACATATTGTGTATGTATTGAGCACAACTTTCATCCTGAAGAGTACTTTGACGCTTCAATAACATGTTTATTGTTACCCAACTCAATGGTGCATATTTTATCGAACTCAGAAGGATGAAAGGATCAGTGGGCGTGCTGGGATTTGAGCCTCTGACAATGAGGTCAAACAGGGATTCTTACACTGAATTTATCAGCCTAGAGAGACACCCTACATCTTGTTGGTACTTATTCACATTTATTTTGCGTTTTGAGAATACATTGAGTCATAAAAGGGTATATTTCCACATTTATTCAACTGATAAGCATGCACTCATACTTTGATGCTTGACACATTTTAGAAAGTTAAGCGGCCAAAAATAATAAAACAGTACACCCCCAGGTAAATATTAGCATTATGTACACATATAAGTAATCATATGCCTTTATTGAAGGAACACTCATCCTGGTTGATCACTGTCCATGTTCTCTATCTGCTCAGTCTTTGGCCTGGAATTCATGAAGGACAGCATGGAGAGTCACTCACAATTTTTTCTGCTTTAAAAAATAAATACAGTCAGGAAACACGTTGCTTTCTGTCTGTATTTATCTGTAAAAATCAGTAAAAATAGAAAACTGGGAGCCTTATTTATGTTACACATATTATTTTACCATAAACATCCATCATAGCGTTGAATTTACAATGTTATTAAGAAAAGCAATACAAAAGTCAGGTCCTTCTATAAAACAAGCACTTGAAATATCAGTAGGTTCACATTTTTGCGGTGTAGTCTGTTTCCATTTAGTTATGAATCTATTTATGTAACAGGATGAATAGTGCACTGGACAATTGATATTATCGTTCATCCATCCCCCCTTCCATTCTGTAAACAGTGTAAGGCCAAACGAAAGGCTAGAAAGAGAGCAAGGCCTGACGGAAAAGACTGCCTAGGAGGCTAAGGGGCGCATTAATGACCGAGGCGTTTTTCCAGTCTTTGCACACACATGCTCCAACAGGAATTGGAATCATGAGTTCTGTGGTAAGTACCACATTCCCAGTGCTGGTCTGATCCCGAGGAGTCCGGCGTGTACTGGAAGCCGGAGTTGTGCTTGCGTGGCCACCCCGGAGTCAGCGGCGCCCAGAAGGGGAGCAAGGGCACCGCAGCAGAGACTGGCACAGAGGCTGGCACAGAGGTGGGGCACTGCTGTAGGCGAGCGGTGAGCGGAGCGAGGGTCCTGTCGGCAGGGCATGCCGGCCCGGTCAGGGCCCACCTCCAAGTGCGGCCGCTAGCAGCCGGTATGATACTGTGTGGCTGCAGGGGGTGAGGACGTCTGCGTAATAAGGTGCAGGAACAAACAGCTGAATTATAATAACGCGCTTGATGTTTTTGTGAACGTTCGCACCCCCGAGAACAACATAACAGACCCGAGGTCAGTGCTCCAGGCTGCTAGTTTTCTGCGGCCTATGACTGCAGTGCTGGCCTGGGGGGGAAGCAGTTTGTGGTCAGAGTGGTGAAGCAAAATCCGCCCCACGGGGCCCGCCCCTTAACTAGAAAGGTCTGCAGCAACGAGGAACAGTCCACGCAACCTCACCAAGGCCCTAGGGACCTAAAAGCAAGCTGCTTACTGGGAAGGCAAGTGAAGCCCACCTATAAACAGGTGTAAGCGGGAAGTTTACCCTGCAAGCCTTTTGACACAACAACAGCATGCACGCTGGAGGGGGTGTAAGCCCCCAAATAAAACAGTGGGCTGAAATGGGCCACCTATGCCACAGTCCACACTTGTCACTGAAGGACGGAGGCTCTGGCTCTAGGCCCACACCCCAGGTGCCCAGGGTAAAGGGGTGGCAGGACCTTGGGAGTGGGGACTGAGCAGCGCTGGGATATACTTTTGGGGTCAGGCGGACAACCAGTTTCCCCTCTTGGGGGAGGAGAAACACGCCTGAGCAGATTCTCAAAGAGCTGGGTGGATGGTTGGGCCCTGACAGTGGCCAGCCTGTAGTGTTTGCCAGCCTCGAGGGACAGACCGGGCAACCAGGGACCTCACCAGCGATTATATGTCACGTTGGGGAAGAATAAGCCTGCTAAAGGAACCCAAGCAAACAAAATTGTACACTATACTGTCCCCAGTCACGGACAGCAGGACACAAATCAGGGGGCTCTGCCACCAATGGATCGGCACAGCTGAAATACTGGAAGCTATCAGGGGCTCCTGTGAGGTGCTCGAAACAAAGATGGATACAATAGCCAAGGATATTAACCCCCTATGCCTGGATATTTGAAAAGTGGTAGAAAGAGCCACGACTACTGAAGAAGAGGTGGCCACTCTTTGGGCTACATAACAGGAGTTGCAGACAACAGTGGCAGGCCTAAATTCAGTACAACTTGAAGATTGCCTGGAGGACGTAGAGGGCTGCTTTCAACGGAATACCCTACGATTCTTAAGATTTCCTGAACATGCGGAGGTGCCCTCAGTGGAACTTTTTCTAGAAGATTGGATACCAACCGTAAAATATGCCATCCGTCTCTCTAAGTTGTTCACAATAGATCGAGGACACAGGACCTTAGGCCACAAGCAGAGAGCTGGGGCCCCAGCTAGGACAATCATTGCACAGTTGTTTAATCATCGTGACCGGGACATTATCCTTCAATATGTTCAAACACATGGCCCCCCCACAGTATGACAGTGCCAAAATACAGATTTTCCCAGATCACACCAGGAGGGTCCAAGACCTCTGTCAGTCAAATGGAGAATGTGCGATGAGCACATTAAAAATAGCCTGATTTTTCCTGCACGTCTGGAAGTCCAATTAGACTGAAATGTTCTTTTTCCGGAGACCCCATGGGAGGCTGCTAACTGGATGGATTCCCTGGGATTGGGAGGTGTAGAACAAGCTTGAGAATGACATGAACCACGATGTAGAAATAGTCAAAGATCTAATTACCAAAGAAAGGCCTCCTTGCAGCAACAAAGCAAACCTCAGAAACAAACTACGGAATGCATCCTGGTATCGGAGGATGGAACACTGTGGGCAGAAAGGGTTTTATTAGAAACACAAAACCCTTTTACTCCACTGAGCCAGCTGCCTGATTCCCCGGAAGCCGAAGCCTTTTGAGTTGAGGCACCTTGGAAGCTGCTTGACTGAACAGAGGGGGTCTGGGTCAACAGGTAACGTCGGGAGATAAGTGGGGTGTAATGTGAAGAAGGAAAGTGATCACAGACTCTAGCAGGGACTGCTAATCAAAAACATTGAAGGCTTTGAGAGAAACTTAACAGGGTGTTGCCTACAGTCCAGGTTGAAGGGGTCCACAACCCAGGCCTCCAAGGATTGCTGAGCTCCTCTTTAAGGGATTGTGACAAGGGGGGTCCAAAGGTCTCGGTCAGTTTTTCGCACTGAGTACACACAGAACTAACCTTAATCAATACCAGTTTTTTGGGATGAATATTTGTGGCGGGTTTTACGATCCTCCTAGAAGATGGTTGCACAGGAGAGGTTCAGTGGCTATTACCCAAGGGTGCGGGGATGTTGGGTGTATTATATTCATTGTTGCCCACAACAGATGAAGTTTCAGACAGAAATGTTTTGGGGTATTTTTTTCGATGATTATACCAATATGCAGTTATTAATGCATTGTATTTTTGGGGGGGCTTCCATGTTGAAGGACACAGACGTATGGGACTCGGGCAGGCGTCAAGGGTCAGAGGGAGGGGGGCATTGTCATATGATATGGCTAGGATGAGTTTGGAATCAAAGTACAAGATTATACCGTGGAATGTGGGAGGTCTAAACAACCCATTGTAATGCAACAGAGTTATAGCATACCTAACACACTACGGAGTAGCAATAGCATTCCTTCGGGAAGCCTACACATAAGGAGACTGTCTCACGTCCTTGCAGAAACTGTGGCATGGCAAGAGCTTTGCTACATCATACACTGGATGTGCAAGGGGGGCATTAATCTGGATTGCTCCGGGGATCCCCTTTCGAACCAGAAGAGTTGCTACAGATCCGGAAGGGTGCTACACTATTCTGGAAGGGACTTTAGATGCCCATGTCCTTGCCTTATCAATGTTTATGCACCCAACATAGATGGGGACTTCCTGGGATCTGTAATCAGGGCTGCTCAGATTTTGCAAGCCTTTGAAATAATCTTGCCTGCGGATCTCAATTGTGCTTTAGGTGGGAAGGTAGACAGATGTCTCCCTCAATTAGGAGTAAAACCCTGAGTTACAACTTCAGTCCAACAAACCCTACGATGCCTGGAATTGCTTGATATTTGGCATAATCGACACTCCCTCACACGTACATATTCATACGATAATTCGGCCACAGCCACTTATAGTCATCTTGATTATTTTGTATTTCAGGTGACAGCAGCACACCAAGCCCATGATATCCATTACTTAGCACACTACAGCTCTGATCACTCATCACTTTTAATAACATACTCCTTACACGGACAACCATCTGAAGTCCCGTTGTGGCGATTGAATATTGAGTCCTTATCGGATACAGCAATTAGGGACACATTAGACACATCATTAACTCATTACTTTAGGAAAACTGCGGAACCACATGCAAAGGAGTCACAGAATGGGATACTTTGAAAGTAGTAATTTGAGGAATAGGTATAGCCACCTCAGTTGGGGTGCGACACGCTCTGGAACAAGATTTATCAAAATAGGAAACAGAGCTAGAGATAGATGTTAGAGAAGAAGGTCTCCACCGATCCATCTTTAAAAACAGCTTGGGATAGACAAAACCACAAACTATGCGATTTATGGGACCAACTAGAAAAATACTCAAAGAAAAGCGCTAGACAACAATGGTATGTTGAAGGGGACAAGGCAGGCAGACTACTGGCAACTCTGATCAGATCGGAGTTGGCACCACAGCCCATTTTTTCTGTAAGGGACCCCAGTGGTTAAGAGGTCCATACACAGCAAGCCATAGATTAGGTATTTTTTTAACATATGCATGTGGTGTATGAGCATCCACAATTGCCAGGGAAGATGGAGGACTTATCAAACTACCTGAGCCAGCTCCTGTTGCGATCCCTGTCTCAGGGAGAACAAAAAACACTGGGTGCCAAGATCAATAAACAGAAACTTCAGGAGGCATTACAGTCCTGAAAACAGCAAAGGCACCAGAAGGGACCGTCTGCCAGCAGAATTTTATAAGGCTTTCCCATCTGTACTGCTAGATAAAAATGGTCGAAGTTTATGCCGAAGCATACGAACGGTGGGAACTCCCTTGTTTGATGAGTGAAGCCCTAGTTTCATCCGTACCTAAACCAAGCAGGAACCAGCTAGAAACGGCGTCCTACCGCTCCATATCGATGCTAAACGTGAACTTTAAGCTCCTCAGTCATGTTTTGGTGACCCCCCTCCTCCCATAGCACCCACGTCTGATCCATGAGGATCAATCATGGTTTATTTCCAGTAGAAACACCCTGCACAATTTACGGCATCTGGCCCATGTAATACATGCTTCACATGTCCATGAGGGATGTTATGCTCTAGCCTTTTTAGGTCTCGAACAGGCTTTTGACTACCTTAATTGGGAGTATGTGTGGAGGGTGTCGGAAAGAGCGGATTGGGTACCCCTATATAGACTGGATCAATCTGCTTTATGCACATCCACAGGCATGAGTCCGAACAGGACACCATGTCTCAGAAGAATTTGTTTTACAGCCCAGCACCAGACAGGGATGCCCCCTGTCTCCTATAATCTTTGCAATAGCTGTAGAACCGCTGACATGCCAACTCCAACAGACCCTCAGAGGATGGGGAGTAACAGTGGATGCTACAGAGCATATCGTTTAGCTGTATGCAAATGATGCCATGGTATACCTGAGGGAACCCTATTTGTCAGTCCTCATCCTCCTTAATGTTATACAAGAGTACTGGGAGTTTTCAGGACTCAGGGTGAACATATTGAAATCTGTCCTGTAGCCATTAGCAAGCCTGGTTGGTCCCCCGCCTGGAGAGATGCTGGCACTGGGCCTGCCTTGAAAATTGGATGGAGTTAGGTTCTTGGGCCTCCACATCACCCATCATGAGAAACAGGTCTATGATCTTAATATGGGGAGGGTTATGGAGGGACTGAAAGCCTCTATACAGTTTTGGAATACCCTACATCTGTCATTAATGGGGAAGATTGCACTTTTAAAAATGGTTGTATTGCCTCGATCTTTATATGTAATGCAAGGCTCCTACGAAATTCCCCACCAGGTCTTCAGGGAGATAGATAAACTAATAGTGGAATTATTATGGCAGGGCAAAAAAATGCAGAGTGAGCTTGTCTACCCTCAAACGGGAATGGGAAAAGGGAGGACTGGAGGTGCTGTATTTGGAAATGTATTATATAGCCGCACAATTACAACAAGCAGTTTACTGGTTGGATGGGGCACAAATTTGGGAATGGGTATGGTTGGAGGGATCTCACAAGGGACACCAACTGGGGGAACTGCTAAAGCAGGGCAATAAAATACCCCACACGTACCCTCTTGTGGGCCACCTTATGGGCAAACTGTGGGAGAGAGCACTTAGACAGGTGCTTAAAAGGGCATCTTATGCCCAAGACATGGATGTTTGGATTCTGTCGCCTTTTGCGCAGATAGCACATACAATGTGGGTGGCCAGTTGGCAGGAAGGGGGGTTGAATAATGCTCTCTGCATTACTTTGGGTAAATTACTTTGCAGGGGGCACAGGAGTCATTTAACCCGGGTACAGGCCAATTTCTACAGTATGCGAAGATGGCAGCAATGGCTAGACAACTATGGCCTTCATTTCCAGAGGCTCCAGAACGTCTCATACACTAGTCATCCTACTATGGATGGCAGAGGGGGTGCAAGTAATAACACATTTACATTGAGCCCTATGAGCTGATAAGAGAGTACAACCGCACCAATAGAAGACACATCTCACTGAGGGCCCCTACTCCAAGTGACAGGTCAAACATAAATGCAGGCGTGAAAGGATTGGCGGTGTGCACCCGACTTAAACAAATCCAATATAATTTCATACACATGACCTACCTATCCCCTAAGCATCTACACACTATATACCCCTCTAGAGATCAGAGATGACGTAGCTTTATGATTTTATTCACATGGTGTGGCACTGTCATCTTGTAAAAGATCACTGTACAGAGGTTCTTGCCCAACTGAGAATGGCCACAGTCTGGGCGATCCCGCAAACAATTGAGAATTGTCTTTCAGGCTTCCTACCAGTAAACTCAAAAAGAAACTCAGCAGATGCTATTTCCTCTTGGGCTTGACGGTAGCAAAGCGACGTATTGTAATCCACTGGTTGAGTGCCTGGCCCCTACCGAGGAAGATTTGGGGGATGGACCAGGTGGAGTGGGCGGGGGCTGTAGAAGTTCACATAAGAAGGTTTCTTATGTGAACATAAAATGGGAAACATGAAAAGGCTCAGGAAGTTCTGGTAGCTTGGGTGGAGATGACTCGGACTCTCTTCTTGAATATAAATGTTCCCAGACCGAGGGTACCCTAGCACAGAAGAGAATGAGTGCTATCCAAAGGTGGGGAGATTGGGTCTCTATTCTACATTAGACGTTCAATAATTATGGACTACTGCAATTGAAAACCTCAAATGTGATAAATAATAACAAATGTGTTACTATGGAAGCTTTAGGGTGGGAGCAGGGGCGGGCAGGGGTGGGGGCGCTCAAACTGGTGTGTATTGAGTTTAGTTGGCTACATGGTTGTGGGATTGATGGAAGTACATGTCGACTTAGCTCCTGCGATGGTTTATGTTGGAACAAATTACAACAACATGTACTTTCCGTGCATAAGTAATGCTACCTCAACTAATAAAGAGAAATATATATATTTTTTTAAGTACCACATTCCCACAATTTTCCCAGGTTGAATTTTCACTCGTCAAAACTGCTGAAATTTACAAGAGGTTTGGGGGGTCGGGGAGCGCCAGCTAAATACCGGTACATGCAGATTTTGGTGCGCAAAGAAACAAAATCCACTTTACGCTTAATTTTGAACAGTACAACTTGTAATAGACGGTAATGATTGGACCTTTTAAATTGCAAACTTCAGGGCCAATTACGGTATTTGTATAAAGGTCACTCATAATGAGGTTCTTAGTAGAGTTCATAGCACGGAGAATACAAGGCAGGTTTAATGAGCCAGGAGGGTTCTGTCTACTTTCAGTGAATATATATCTGTAAATTTGCAAGTATTTTTATTTATTCATTCATAGTGTGTAACAATGCCGGAACATGTCAAGCTTTCAAGCGCACGTGTATTATTATACAATTATACAGCAGTACCAAAACATAATTAGGCTAGAAGGAAAGCTCTCAGAGATTAAAACAAAACTATACACTAAATGAAATAACAGAATAAGATGATTACCCCCACGCACTGGACGCAAATCCCAAACGCATCCTCAGCGCATTTGATACACGAGTCTTGGAAATGAGCCTCCACTTTGGGGTCTATGTTCAGGACTCAGGACTCGATGGCAGGTCCTCCCGCCACAGTGTTCGCACTGATGTTGCTCCAGCCATTGAGGCAGGAGATGTGTCACAGGAAATGGTGGCTGCAGGGGCAGGCATATTTACATTTGGAAGCCCTATTGCTGCCGGCATACAGACGTAGAAAAACAAAGTGATGGGTGGAAATGCTTCAATACATTTTAGCCACTTTTAATTATGCAGAGCAGAATTCCAGCATTGCAGTCCATCATCGTTTGCCCATTATTCTATCCTAGACAGAAAACTGGTTTAATCGTCCGGGGGGGACATTTATAAATGGAGCAGATCCCTTAAACAGAAGCCCTGCATTGAAAGCTCCAGTGTAATATAATGCACTTATGTACAATATGTACCCTGTTGGTTCATTTTCCTGATTTGCACCCTGA
This sequence comes from Pleurodeles waltl, assembly GCF_031143425.1. Taxonomy (NCBI): domain Eukaryota; kingdom Metazoa; phylum Chordata; class Amphibia; order Caudata; family Salamandridae; genus Pleurodeles; species Pleurodeles waltl. The sequence goes on along the minus strand of NC_090440.1, from coordinate 1,984,253,157 downwards.
GATATCACCCACACATTGTTTGTTTTATAGCCTAATACAGTGAGCTAAATGTACCAACATGCACTGGTGCACATGGACACACAGAACAAATAAGAGAATTACAGACACTTGCACACTACACAGACACCCTTAGCACTCCTGGGTGATAAGCAAATGTGACCAATTTATCCAAATATCCAACTGGATCAACACTCAGCCGATCCTTGTATGTAATGTAGCCAGTCTCCAACTTGCAAGATTGACAGAAATATTGTCGGAGGCATAAAATAGCAGAACCTGTTCTTAAAACCACAAACGAAAATCATTTATCGTCAATAACTCACGACAAGCATCATAAAGCTTTTCCAATAATTGAGTAACTCTTTGCTCCCGGCTTTCATATTGTCGAAGTGACCCATATACTCAAATCCTCAAAACCTAGTAACACCTTACTGACTTTGCGCTTAACATAAGGCAGGAACTCCTTAACAGCAATGTCCTCTCAAGTTAGGCTCTGTTTTTTAATGTGAACACCTTAAGTCAAAATAGCGCGATTCAATGGTTGCGGAAGTACCTGATCTTTATTTATTGCCGACAATCTGTAATACTCCCAATGAAGCTAAATGAAGATTTTTAAAGGATCTAAATTTACTGTCACTGCACCTCTTTCCTCCTTCCAGATTCTGCTCTCACAAGGACCCACCGGCCATAAGATGTCTGCTTAGGGGGATGAGGAACACACCGAGGTGTGTGTATTTCAACAGCAAACTCACACACGACACCAGCGTCTGTCAAGGTAGCACACACTACTCGATGAGAAGTCAACATAGGTACAGCGTCTTCCAAAGGCAATTGTGCTTTTAATTGTAACATAATGTATCAATGACCTGTAACTATGTAAGCAAACTAATTGTATTATCTAATCCACCAAAAATGGTCACCCTTTTTTATTGCTATTAATACACTTAACAGTTTACATTCAAGACTCATAGCTCATTGAATCATGTAAACAACACAGTGAAGTGTACTACCCACTAGGCTCCCAGTCTGCTAATTGACAGCCAACAGAAAACATAAGGTCAATGCCACATTAGTCCGAACACCACGTGTGTATCCAACACAGCACAGATACGGCCATGTAGCTGGGTATCACTGTGTTCCCAACAGACTAACCACTACAAAACACACAACACACAAAAAAGGAGTGTACACATGCACCCAACATCGCATGGATGTATCACCATCTTTACAGGTCACAACCCAACCTACAACAGACCACATTAGACAGAACTCCCAACACCAATCCAGCATATGTTCAAAATACCACGGCACACCCTAATATGTTTATGAAGTCCAGTTAGAAATGGAGAGTCTTGCGTAGTCACATTTCACTGTTCATAGTTCTTTTATTCTTCCATAGATGAAGAGAAAAACCAGGACCAACTAGTCCCATACAACAACAGCCGAAAAGTGTTTCGTCAAATTGACTTTTTCAAGGCAGACAATGTATGTATTTTCACACTATCCAATATGATGAACGGTCCCATATGTGTGGAATATGTGGTATATGCAAGGCGGAATTTAGCCTGAAAATTATGTGTATCTCACGTCAAGATATATAAAAGACCATGATAAGTCGTATACGAGAGTTCCACTCCTAACGGACGACGGCGAGTACTGATGGAGAAGTGGAATTGAGTGCTGTGATGGAACACTGTCATGGAAATGGATTGAACGAGATGGAATGCTAAGATGGAAGACTAAGATGGAAATCAGACAAAACATTGGGATGGAACACTGTAATGGACTAATGGAAGGGAGCACTGAGATGGAAAACTGAGCGGGAACACAGGGATGGAACACTAAGATGGAACGATGAAATGGAACAATAAGATGAAAAACTGTGATGAACCACTGAAATGGAACAATGAGATAGACCAGTAGGATGGAAACGGAGATGGATGGGACATTGAGCCAGAACACTAAAGTATAATACTTGAATGGAACACTGAGATGTAACATTGGGATGGAACAATAACATGGAACAATGACATGGAACACTAGAATGGACCACTGTACCGCTGCACTGAGACCAACACTGAGCTGGAAGATCATCATAGGTCACTGAGATTGACCAATGGGAACGAAGTCTGAGTGGAATACTGAGATCGAACAATGGAATGGAGCATTCAGTTTGAACACAGATGGGCCATTGTAATGGAACACTGAGCTGAAAGACTGAGATGATCACTGAAAAGGAACACTGGAATGGATTACTGAAAGGGAACACTGATATGGAACACTGGGATAGAACGATGGAACACAGAGAAGGATCACTGGAATGAACCACTGAGAGAGAGAGAACTTAGATGAAACACTGAGATGGGGCCCTGGGGTGGCACACTGAGAAGGGACACTGGGATGCCACACTAAGATGGGACACTGAAAGCACACTGCAATGTTGTAGAAGTTGGAAGAAAGAACAGTTGATGTAGCGAAGTATTCTGCACAGGTGAAACTTTACCTGGGACCTCCCAGCTGATTGTAGCACTAGTATTTAAGGCAAATTGTATCTGACTGACTCATTAGCCCTACAGAATAGTCAAGTGGCAGAGATACGTGCAAACAGCAGTTGAGGTGCGGAACTCTTAGGTAATGAGACAATGTGCTGAGGTGAGGATCTCTGATGTAATGAGACTGCACTGTGGTGAGGCTCCCTGATATAATGAGACAATGCACTGAGGTGAGGTTCTCTGATGTAATGAGACAATGAACTGAGATGAGGATCACTGATGTAATGAGATGCTGAATTGAGGTGAGGATCGCTCATGTAATGAGACAATGCACTTAGGAGAGGTGAGGATTGCTGATGTAAGGTGACTATGCGCTGAGATGAGGCTTCCTGATGTAATGAGACAATGCACTTGAGGTGAGGATCTCTGATGTAATGAGAGAATGCGCTGACATGAGAATTTCAGATGTAATGAGACAATGCACTGAGGCCAATTATCATAGAATTAAACAAGTGTTGTTGGTTTGTGATACAATTTGCATGCAGTTGAATCTTTCAGTGAAATGTACCGTGATTCTGTGTGCTGGATTTCTAAACCATGAAGGATTTACTTTAGAAAATGCAGCTTGTCAGAGAGCCCAACATCTTTCTTGAATAAAATAACTAATAGCTATTCCCCGCAGCTCTTGCTCGGTGTCTGAAAGATTCCCTTCATCATCCAAACTGAAAACCAAAATGCTTCAGGCGGGTCACACTACAGAAACTTGTTTGCTGAGTCTGCCTGCCCTCATTCCTGTCCACCACAGACCCAGCCTTTGCTCTAAACTGACATCACAACTGGGTCAGCAGTGCCCCCTGGAAAGGTCACAGAAATAACCTCTATGAAGGACACGTGCGTTTTGGATTCTCACTGGTGACTCCTCAGCAGGGGCGGCACCTTCACTATGGCGGCGGAGCGTTGCCCCCACTGACGAAAAGCAAACAAAGGGATAATAAAAGTATTTTACTATCCCTTTATTTTTCCGCCTTAGTAGGGTGGGGCTGGGCCAGCCTCCTCCACATTAAGTGGAGGAGGAGTGGTACGTGCACTTAGAAACTCTCCACCCAGCTGTATTTTACAAGCAGGTGGAGACCAAGCGCAGCGCCCCACTCTCCCCCTTAGTCGCATTTCTGCCCACTCAGGCCAATCACGGCACTTCTTTCATGCTGTTTAACAACATGAAAGAAGCAGCGTGATTGGTTGGGGAGAGAAGATGAGGCGGCTGGAGCAGAGTGGCGTATCACAGAGAGGCAGGTAGGGCCCTGGCTGGCACCTTGCAACTCCTGGCACTGATTTTGTAACCCCTGGCCTCAGAGGTGGCAAAATCAGTGGCAGGAACACATAGGCAGCTTGTTGTTAGTCCTTAAGTCGTCTTGGGCTGCACTCTGTTTTCTCTTATTTTTTTATTACACTAATAATGAATAATGAAACATTATTCACTATCAGTGTTATTAAAAATGATGTACAATTATCTGGAATAGGACCTTCCCTGACAGCTGAGGTAAGTAAAAAAAAATTTAAATGTATGTTGTTTGTTTTTACATGAAAAGAGAGTGTGTGTAAGTGTAGGTGTGTGTATGTGTAAGTATGTGAGTGAAACAGAAGTCCAAAGGGTGTGTGATGTCACTTCTGCTTCCCCTATCATTTTGGTGAACTGACGTTCATGGTATGCTCTACATATACCATGCTCTTTGAAGCCAATTTCTGCCACTGCAGGCAAGACATATATATATATTTTTTTTTAGAGGTGGGTAAACCAGACAGTTCAGGGGAAGAGCCCAGCCAGAACCGAGCCAGGAGTCCAGTTTGGCTCTAAGAGTGCAAGTACGACCCAAACCTCCAAAAAAAAAATCAATCAGCATGGAAACCATGAAAATATTTTTTTGTAGCTCTCAGAACAGACATACGTTGTGCTAAGTAAGTGCACAAATACCCCCACAACTCCTTAAAACGTAGAAAATAAATGTGAATTTACCGAGCATTTGTGTTTCAGCGTCCTTCAACAATTGCCTCACTTTCGTCATATCAAGGTCAGCATTTGAACATGTGCAGATTTTATGTATGCTCATCTACTTCTAATGATTTTTTTAAAATATATCTTTATTGGGTTTTACAGTTTTCCCATTTTACAATGCGTAAGTATCGTGATATTCCAACCAAAAAGAAAGGTGTATTGAAATTCCTAATTTCCACAGGTTCTCTCATAAATCGATAAATGATATCTCCAACACTAGGAGGTAGATCTCCAGCCCCTTTGGTTCCAAGAATAAAAAAGATAAAAAAACATTATAAAGGTTAACAACAAAAACTCAGTCCGGTTCGGCAATCGTCTACTTCACTTATTCGCAATGGTCTAGTGTGGCAACCTTAGGAAGACTAATGTATCTATCGGATACTTTGTGTGTGAAGTGTTTTAAACCTGTGTTAGAAAGATAGGGGTAGGATAAGGAGGCATGGGGGAGATCCCCTCAGAGGAAGTGTCGCACAGAATATAACTTCATGCCATTCAAGGATTAATATCTACAAATCGAGAAACGACGTCCATCAATCGGTTACCTATAGGCTGTTTCCGGCGTCCACATCTTTCTTCAGATCATAACAAGGAGCCCTCTGCTGCTGCCCTCCTTTCAACCTGTTTCTACTATTTGCAATGCATCCCAACTGCCCTTCTAGCTAACACAAATGCCATATCTAAAAATCTATTACTGACCCTTCCCAGCTGTGGGTGGGACTAAAACCCCAGAAGACATATGTCGAGAGTTACAGGGCAGATCTTCCTAGGGATCTCTAGATTGGCCACCACTAGTTTCCAGAACTGAGCTATTGTTGGGCAATCCCTACCCATGTAAATAAAATCTGTATCTATTAAGTTACACCGGGCAGCATTTGTCATTTGTTACTTGTATTAAATGTAGTTATTAAATGTCACATAGGTCACATTTACATAGTTATATTCCATAGTTCTTTGGTGGTTATGCCATAATGTTCACTCATCTACTTTATGGGTGACAGCTGGGGTAAGAACAGCCCACTAAAGAAATTGGAGAAGTCCAATAGATGATGCTTGTTTGGTACCATGCACCCTACCACCAAGGGGCGAGCAGTCTGTCCAGTGAGAAAACCCCAGGATGGTGAATACTGTGTAGAAATGGTGCCGGAGCTTACTGTGATCAAAGACCCATATAAAGTTGTCATTCAAATCCTTCAAAGGCTGCCTTTGAAGGATTCACTGTTCATATTTGTGAAGATTGAAGAAGGAATAAAGAGTCAAGAACATTCTTTAAACTGTGTTCTATTTGAATGACAACATGATATGGGTCTTTGATCACACAGGATTCCCCTGAGTGCTCTGGTACCCTTTCTACCAGGACTTTGCTGAGGATTTTACAATCCAGATTGAGCATCAACAATGGGCCATAGGGGGCCTCATCTGCTATATATCTGCCTGGTTTAAGAATGGGTACTATTAAGGCCTCCCGGGACATTGAGGCCTTCAAGCCACCAGTTTAATAATTGGGGATTTCTGCGACTGCAGTGTCAACCACTCCAGCAGAACATCTGCTAGATTATTAAAGTCACTCAAGTATCACTGGGGCTTCTGTATCCCCAGCAAGGACTGGACAAGGGGTTCAAGGAATTGTTTTTGGCCCACATTCGAAGCATAAATGCTACCCAATATCAATGGGGATCCATCTAGTCGACCACCAATCACAACATATCACCCTTCTTTATCAATGGAGACATTCACAGGCTTAAAGGGCACCCCCACACTGATTGAAATCAGAACCCCTCTAGCGTAAGAAGAAAAGCCTGTGGCATACACAATGCCCATCCAGACTCTTCTCAGTCTGTCTGCTTCAGCCCCTGTTAAATGAGTTTCCTGGAGGAATGATATATCCACTCCTCTACGTTTCAAGCATGCCAGGACCTTGCAGCCTTGAACCCATTCCCTGCACATTCCAGTGTAGAATACATACCTATTTAAGTTCTCGCCATGATCAAGGTATGTCCATTGGGTTATCAACATCCAGTGTGACTTATTATGGAACTTTCTCCCAACCCCAACAAGAGTTTAGTCCACAGGTATCCACTACTGCTTCCTGTGACACAATCTAGCTCCTGATAAGGAGGTAACAAAGGAGTGCTCAGTGGGGTAGTGGCTTTGTGTCGAATTGCTGTTGCAGCGCTTCTCGACCCACCCGACTATCAGCATGTTGCACAGACCCCTCTCCAAATGGTCTCCCACTTGCATGTCCCATCCGTGTGTATCGCAGGATGCTCAGGTATACAACTGATTAAGCAAAGTGCATGTATAGCATTATCATGTAAAAATCAGGCTTGTTTATAAATCATCTGCTGTTCTGGGCGTTGAGCTGAAACGTTTTTGACTTCCTTCTGCTGCTACATCTGAATCTGAAATGTCTGGTGAGGGATCCGTAGAGCTCCTGCCTGGTGGAGACTCCGCTGATGCGCTGATTGTGCAGTTATTTCAATGGCTGCCAGTTGTTCTTTTTCCGCTTCTACTCTGTTAGGTTGTTAGAGTGTTTTTGGCATTGTTGTCGCTGTTGCTTTGGAGATGGTGTCTTTCCCACGAGGCAAAATCTGTCCCAGCGTTTTACCAGCATCGTACAGCTCAAGATGAAAAGTCACTGTGGTTTTCCTGCTCTCCTCCAGAAGCCACTCAGCCCAGTGCCAGGTGATGACATCGCCCGGGACCCCTGGGTTCGACCGGCCCGATATCCCTTCCACTTAGAAGGATGGATATTTGGGGCCCTAAATGAGACCATCTACTGCAGTGCCATGTGAGCCTGCGGTTTGGACTCTTGACAGGACAGCACCCAGTTGGCTGGGCCAATCCGAAGGAGGTCTGTCTGCTGCCATCAGTGCCCATGTCTGTGTGCACGTACACCACAAACACCAATAGTAGCCACTAGGCAGCGTTTGTCCCCCGCAGCCCAGAGTCACTAGCTAAAGTAATCTAGCCCTCTCACTGCTTGAGGCTCTGCTGAGTTTCCACTCCATCACCTTTCACGGCTGTCACTGGAAGTGGAAGGCAAGTCAATAGCACAAAGAAGAGGAGATGGACACCACCAGAGGACCTGTTACTGTTGTGCCAAACCGCTGTATCTCCCAGACTCACACACATGATTACCCTCAGCCAACATCTCATCACCTGCTGAGACATTTTAAGGCATGAGCAAAGTGGGATCTGCCCAGACCCCCAGCCAGCCATTCAGGTGGGCCCTTGATAGAGCCAGCTCTGTTCTCCAGAGTCTTGTCCTGATATTCTTGAATTATGCTTAAATACATTGTTTTTCATTTAATTAATTTTTTTAATATGTGTGATATGTGAGAGTCTATTGCAGGCATTTTGCAGAGAAGTGTTGTGTTTATGTTTTATGGAAAATCCATAAAAAAAAAGTTTATTTTAGATCAAAACCGGACCTCACATATGAAAAATTGGAGGGTGACAGAGATTCAGAGTAATAATACTAGTCAGCTGCTGCTGTGTCACAATATTAAAAACATGTCACTATCCCTAAATATTAGATATAAACACATTTAGAATTTGGAAGAGTGTTGCTGAGCACTGCCAGAGACCTGGCGGAAGAGGCATGAAAGAGCTGAAATCGGATAAATTTAAAGCTGTTCCGAACAGTGGCCCCCAAAATATGTTTGGCCCAGGGCTACCCAAATCCTTACGCTATCCCTGGTCACCTGCACCTCTTGCCCTCTGCGGACAGGCTTGGTCGTGTTGACAGGAGGTACAGCGGCCCTCTGCAGGGGTGGAGACAGGCTGAGTGGCTCCACACCCTGGGTGTCTTTAGGTTGGGCAGTGCCATGTGGGAGTTGCGATTGGCTACCTCTGCTGCACTCCCTGTTACAGAACGTCATTTCTGCACAAATGTTCTGGAATTGTGGGCATCCAATCCTCCTCAGCTGTTGGGACAGCAGGGAGGACCTCTCTCAGGGTTGCAGAACTAATAGCCCCGCAGGATGGCCAAGGATATCGGGCGCGCCGCGCCAGAGCTCAGCAGATCGCGGTCCTCTTGGGTGCGGCCAGCCAGGCCCCCTCCCGTCTACTACTAAAGATGCAACCGGTCTTGCTGAACAGCTGTTCCTGTATTGCAACAGTTCAGGGTTGCCACCTTTCCAAACGAAAAACACCAGCCACTCGTTGGTGTGTTTTCATATTCTCAGTGACACGTGTTACTCAAAGAGAACTTCAAATAAAGTAATCTGTATTTATTTGTAACATGACCTTTCTGCTTTGTTTACTTAACTTATGGGCCAGCATCATTACGGCATCTCTACAGCATGCTCTCAAGTGCTTTTGTCTTACATTTGCTGTTCCAAGCATGTACGGATGAAGTGGGAAAATACCGGCTTTCTAGATTTTCCTAAATGTTCTAATGGCCGAGACATTTAAATACAGGTCCTCCCTGCAGAAAACCAACCGTCGCTTTTCCAGCCCTCCATTCTCCTTCTCGCCCTCGGCCTCTCTCATGGCCAGGACCCCACTGAAAGCTCCCTCGCTCCACCCACTGTGGCGCGATCGCAACAAAGGCTGCCCCCGCCCACCCCTCCGTCTCCATGGACTCTCCACGCAGTCAGACCCTTAGGGCACTAGATTCAACTTTTCAGCCACTCTAACAGCGCTTTGACTCCGTCCAGATCAGGCAGGGGGTAAAAGAAGTGCAAATACTCGACTACAGGAACTTTATGATTAATAAATCAAATCATAAGGTGAGCGTCCTCCACCAATAAGTAAAGCACTTTGTAGCACGCCAGTAGCTGCGCATTATTTGTGCGCGTTTATCTCTTGTTCTCGAGCTGTCAGAGCTGCACCCTTCCTTCTCACAATGCGTCACAGCCTTTGAAAATCTACACTGTGTTAACTATACGAAACACTATTCAGTGGTGTAACGAAAGTTGAGGGGACACACTTCAAAGTAGTTGTAGGACCCTCGCAGGCCCGCCCCCTACGGGACCCAGTCCATCCAAGGGCGCCCTGCTCTGGTCTGCATATGCTTTTAACGCCTCAATGCTGCCTCCAAATTAGAACTGTGATGAGAGGCCCCTGGAGCTTGGGGTGCGGGGGAGAGGGGCGAGGGGCGGTAACGTAACGCCGCTCTGTCTATTGCTCACACGTACCAAAAGGCAAAGCGTTTGTTTTGCCGGTTTTAGAGTTTTAACACAATGTTGGTTTTCCACAGCCTCTGACAGCTCATGGCAGAGAAGGAGGGAGGGGTTGGGCTCAGCTCGTGTTGGACTCGAGGGTACACGAGGAACCCGAGCTGAGCCAGTACTTGCATCTAGCTTTCAAGGGCTCCTCCATTTCTAATAATTTGAAATTCTGTGGGCGTAGTTGGGAGCTAGAGTGCTATGCTTAATGGAGAATTCCACCATTTTGCTTGAAGCACAACTTCCCTGCAGCTACACGTTTCCTGAGGTTGGCTGTCCCGCCGAGCAGGGGCGGGATATTAGGCTGTTGGGAATGGTGTTTCGATATTGTCACTCAGGGTCGCCTTATTCCAGAGTAACAACAGAGAAACACGATCATTGTGGCTAGGCAGGGCCAACATCTTCTTTCCCCACCATGGGACATTCTACCCCTGGGCCTCCAGCAACAAGAAAATGAGATGTATGTGGTGGTAAAAGAACTAGGGCACACTGCTCCCAACTGATGCGCTCATGGCCTTGTGCAGCAGGAACACAACCGTTGTATGGTAAGGTCCCTTTTAGGTGCCATTTTTAACAACTTAAAACTGTGCCTCATTCAACTCAACATACAATATATTGTTTGTCTTCAATTCATGTTTCGTTTTGAAAACTCAAACGGCAATAAGAATATGAATTAAAGTTTAAATGGAGAGCCGCATGTTTTGTACTGTGAAACAGCCCCAACTCAGCCAGCATGGCCTATCTTGTCATTTTTTCAGCATTTAGAGATCCCCGTCAAGGAGAACGATAATATCAGTGTGAGGGCAATCTGCCCCAGATTGCTCCTATCCAGGCTTGCGCCATACTTTTATGAGCCATATGGGAATATGACCTACGTCTCCCTTCAGTTGTAAGTGGATGTTACGGATCGTATGCCTGCAGATAGGCCCAGGCAGTTAAATAGAGGTGTCGTACTTGGACCCCTTCTCATATCTTTGCCAATATTAAATTTATTTAAGTATAACCATACCTGAGAAAAATATGTTTTTTAAATGTCCCAGGCGGTGCTTAATTTGTAAATAAAGAGGTGCTGGTGCTCAAAGCCCTTCTCTTAAACACGAGGCTGTTGTAATTAAATCTGCCATCACTGAATACTGAGGCAGCGTAATCCTGAAGCCATCTCGGGCCTCTTCAATCCATTTACGGCCACCCCTGCCCCTACAGCTCATCCTGCAACTTTCTACTTTCTACCTTTATGACGCTTTTTAGTTTTTCCTTTTTCCGTCTTTCTCATATGTGTCTTTGCTCGCAGCAAATGCTTGAGGCATAAGGATAAGCCCCGGCCCTCTCAAATAAGTGCTGGTGCTCAGCACCGGAAACAACAAGCACAAATTAAGCACTGGTCCCATGGAGGGAAAGAACCTTTTTTGGCACAAAAATCAAGTATCACCAATCTATCCCTTCGAATAATACCTACTTTGTGCAATTCGTACCACATCCTAGAATCCAGTAAGGCACAATACATGTACCAAACACTAATAAACAAATATTTTGGCCTATGGGGACCGACATGAAGACAAATTGAAATATTGTATCTGGCTCTTTAGATGAAAGCGGTACAGTTGTTGAATATGCAAGTGCTTCCCATAATCTTTGGATGTGTTTGTGATATCACAATTGAGAGCCTGCAGACAAACAAAGTTATGTGCATCAAACCACATTTTCTGTACGGTTAAACATTTTTGTGTCAAAGAATTAGCATTTACTCTAAACCCAAATTTCCATTTACGAATGTCAACTGGACACGCTAACCTCCATCCAGCAATAGTTCTGGAAGACGATTGAGGAGAGGCAGCAGCCTCCTTTCAGTACATTCCCCAACTTCTCCATCTCATCGCCAACTAAAGCACATTCCAAATAGATGGTTAACTTAAGGAACCACCGTATTGTACAGATATTATTGGTCAGTTCCTGCTCCATTCAAGTGTTTCTGCACCCACGTGGCCTTCAGCAGGAAAAAGCCTTCCCTACGTCCACACCTGCCAGGCTCACAAAAGACAGAGCAACAGCTGCATGTTTCACAGCTGAGGTTTGGAATACTGTATCTGGGGAGAAAGTAAGTGGAGCTCACAAGTATTTACAAAGCATGTATGTTTCACCCACAATATATTAAACTGTGAACTGAACAACACAATAAGTCAATTAATTCTGGTAGGTAAGCTGCAGAATGCATTACATTAGAACAGTAGTACATCTCAGAAATTTTTACGAGCTACACAGATGGATTATGTTAAGAAAATGCATACTTGTTAACAAAAGTTTGCATGGGACAAATAGACCTTCATTGAAACATTAAATTTGTTTATCAAAAAACAATGTTCTGATTTCCTGCATCTGAAAACTATAATTTGAGACTATGGGCCTCTTTGAGGGTTTGGCGGACAGAAAAGTCTGTCTGCCAAACTCCCGACAGGATAGCCACCGCCTATGCAGCAACCTCCCCACCGGAGTCATTAAGAGTTTCCCTCTAGGTCAGCGGGCAGAAACCTATGTTTCCACCCGCTGCCTAGCAGGAAACAGGGTGCACCAGTGCCCTCGCAATGTTCACTGTCTGCCTGGGCAGGGCGCCCCTGCACTGCCCATGCCCTGTGCATGGGGCCCCGTGGCCCCCCTGTTCTCTGCCAGCCTTTTAATGGCAGTGTTAGCTGGCAGATTAGGATCTCCACCACCGCCAGACCACCAGGATCCAAGATCCTGGCAGAGCTGGCAATCGGACCGCCCGGGTTGTTATGTGACGGTCAGACCGCCAATGCGAGTGTGGCAACCGTAAGACCGGCCTATATATTTAACATAAATCAACACACTAGAATAACCGTTCCCTCAGCATCAAGGTTTAAAGAAACTATGCTTTGCAAGGTCATAAAAACCTCAAAGGCACTCATGCAGTTTGTGTGGGTGTTGTTGCTCGCATGTCAGGGCCCAAAGCCTTTTTTGTGATGCCACAGTGACTGGCACCACTCACTGCCCAAACCAGTCTGATGGAGGCCTTTGTCAGTGTAACCTACAACCCATCAAACTAATTAGAGTGCGACATTTTTGACTATTAGAGATTATTTTATGCTATAATTATGAAGGGTACTTGCTGCTTTTATTTTTTAAACTATGTGGAATTGTTAGACGCTCTGCTATGTTAAAAAATAGAAAACAGATCCACTCGGTGGAGGACTGTCATGAGGACTACACCTGTGTTTAGAAATAAGAGCCAGCGCGGACCATGGGCAAACGCTGGCACAAGTTAAGCGCTGTCTAGATCCATCATCAAGTATACTGATTTCATTGTGAAAGTTTGAATACAATCCTAAAGCTTGTCAAGATATATTCACCAAGAGCCTTTAATGATCGTCACTATAGCAATGGGTTTGACTGTTCTCATGTATATAATACCGTAAAATGAAAGAAAATATTTCAGACCTAAAAAACAATCAAACGCATTTCCAAACTGAAGGTGTTGCCCCCGAATCAGTGAGCACATGAACAGCACTGGTTGGCTTGACATACAAAAATGTAAAGGGAGTTTCACTTACGTTTTTACATAGGGGTCTGAATACCCATTTGCATCCATCGCTGCCAAGTGTGCACATCTTATGATGCCAACAACAAGCCCAGATTTCTGTGAGCTGTACTTTAAAGAGATGAGAATCCTTCCGCGTTCTTCCAGGGACTTGTCTTCTGTTTTATCAATCTGCAAAGCAAAGGCAGTGAATAGACTGACGTCCAGGTCACGTGATTCACAAGTGCAATTAAGCGTTCCTATTTAGTCTACTGTGTGAGAAAGGACAGGAGGCAAAGCCTGCAGGTGTGCCAAAACAGGTGCTGTGCGCGGCGGCCTACAACACAACAGAGCGACAACCCCTTGGTGTGGTGTGGATAGCGAGATTACACCTCATGGTGCACACATGTACGGCTTGACCATCAAACCACCGTTCGCCGCGGCTCTTCCAGCTGCCTGGTTTGGTCAGGCTGGATTCTGAGATGTCCTGCTGTGCTGAGGTCTCGTTTCCAGGAGGCCCTGATCCCCTTCTGAATGTGCCAGGGATTGTTTGCCCGGAGGCTGCCTGTGGCACGCACCAGAGACTGTCACCTCGCAGCAGAAAGAAAATGTGTATTACAAGCCAGGAAGAATCTTCCAAGGAGATGGGGTCAGAAAAGACAGCTGCTTCAGAGAAAAGCCCTGAATGACAAGAATTGAAGAAAATTGAGGAGCCTGAAACCCTGCTCTCTGCGCCTCCAAGGGCATTGCCCTGAGTGACAAATCTATTTCCCATTCAACTGGGAGGGGGCCCCAAGGACAGGGATTTTTTGTAATCTCTTCTAAAATGGCCGCTGGCATTATCCCTCCGAGACCCAGGCACCGGCTCTAACAAGTATTTTAGATTATTTCTGCCAGGTAAGACAGGCGGAAGCAGCACATCTATCAGTGGAATGCACCAGAAAGGCTACCGCCGACAAACTGTTGGCACCCACCAGGCAATCAGCAGCAGAGCGAAACCGCGGCCAGGAGCTGCGACCGCCACAGCCAGTTAATTACAAATTAAGGTCTCCCGCACTGGAAAAGGGCCAATAGCGAGTGGGAAGTGAACAGCAATTACAATCACACCTCTGCTTGTCACTCTTCCGACAGACTGACGGGCTATCTGTCAGGGTTTCCGGTACAGATAAAATGAGCTGCTCACCTTTGCGTAAACGAGAACCCCGCAGGGAAGCCTCGCAGACGCGCCTGAAAAAAAAACATAGCAGAAACTTTTAATTGGACCCTGGTATAGCCTCTTTTTATGGGCTTAATAACTCTCATTGTTGGCAGAGTTTGTTTTTGCCTTTTTTTCAGCTGAAGATTTTCTTAAAATGGATGTCTTTGGAGTCGGGAGTGCTTACTGGTGGAGGCTTAGGAATATGAACCCATATTTTTAGGTTGCCCCAAGAAGGCTTTACTTTCTGAAAAAAAGTGAACAAGAGAGATTTACGCCTACATTTTTCATAGCTTTGCATATTTTGGGAATGTACAAAAAACCTAGGAGTGTGACCTTCTTATCCCTGTGGAATATTCAGTAGGGGTGGGCGGTGAGCTCTGCTCCGCTGGCAGAGTTAACAGAGTTTGTGGCACTCCGTGGGGTTCGACCATGAACTCCGCTACCCCAGCAGTGGAGCGGAGCTCACTGTGTGCGCACTGCAGCCTAGTCATGGGCCACACAGCGTAAGCCCAGACAGCCTGCGCTTGCGCTGTGTGGTCCATAACTGGGCTGCAGTGCGCACTTGGTGCAATGAAGAAGTTAACGGCGGCTGGGTGTGGCTGCTGAGCTGCTGCTGGGGGGCTGCACTGGCGCCAGCATAGGATCCAGGCCTCCCTCCTTTCACTGTCCTCAGCAGCCCGGGAGCAGGGGGAGGCAGACAGCCAGGCCGCTAACCTGCTGACAACGGGGACCCAGATAAGTCCTCGTTTAGTTTTCTCTTCCATGTGCATAGGGGGCCGGCATTGACTGGGCATGGACAGTACTTGCACATGAGGGGGGTCCGTGTGGAGTCATCCCCTCCAGATAGAGATGTGTGTGGCCTGAGAGAGTGAGTGCCTTAGAGCCAAGTGCCAAGCAAGGCTAGGCACTTTGAGAAAATCAGGCTGGTGGTGGTGAGCTGGTTTGCTGCTCCAAGTGCTGGCCCTAAAGAAAGGGCAGTCTGAGGCTGTGTGTAAGTGCAGAGGAAGTGATTGCAAGGCTGGTGCAAGACGGAGGTGTGCTTGGCCCTCTGAAGCAAGTTTGTGAAGGAGGGCATTTGATGAAGGGCTGTGTGCAGGTGTGGCTCTAGAGCGGTGGGTTGTGTCAGCAGAATGGGCCTGAAACAGCAGCGTTTGCTGCCGTTTTAGCATACCCTGGCCTGAATGCACCTGATCTCAGAAGTGCTAAGCAGGGTCGGGCCTGGTTAGTAGTAGGGTGAAAAATCAATCTAAGATGGGACCGCGTGATTAAGCTAGGAAATGAAATTCATTTGTTGTCTGCCTTCTGTTTTGTTGTGATTATTATTTGAAATACTGCACGGACATGACTGCGCATCATGAGTATTGACAATATGCTTAGTAGTAATGAGATTATTTAAACCACTCCAAGATGGCGACCGTGCCACGTAGCCATGGATATAAAATGTTGTCTGTCTTTTATTTTGATTATTATTCGAAACCAATGAATTATGTTATTTAAGCTTGTCTCATATTAAAGGTAATTGATACTGACGAAGGTGTCAGACGAAACACATCTGTTTGTTTATTTGCAACTCCACAGAATACATTTATAATCATCCTTCCCATGAGTGTGAACTTTTGTTAAGCAAGCTGCTACTTTTACGAGAATTCACCATCATGATGTCACGCACCCGCTCATGAGTGCCTCAGCTTTTCGGTGACTTTCGAGCTGAGCTATGTATAGTTAGGACCATGTTTCTATAGAAAAAGCATTTTTTGACTTGCCTGTATCTTTGGTGCCGTTTGACAAACCTTCACAAAGTTTCCCCCAAAAAGATGATCCCAAGAATTTTGTTATGCATGGGAAGTTTTGGGGTGATCTGTCAAGCAGGGGGTGAAGGGCCAAAGAAGTTGCTTTTCCTATGTTAATTTCCATAGGGATTTTGAACACGGCTACAGCCCAAACTGCTGAACAGAATTACACCAAATTTGGCAGAAAGGTAGCTTTTGGCCCAGAAAGAAGCCTTTTTTTTGTTTGGTGTAAATCCATTTAGTACTTTTTGAGATAATCAAAGAAAAAGAAATATAGATATCTAGAGGCTTGAAGGATTCACAAATGTACGTGTGAATAGAAGTGCTGTAATTGGCTGGCCACAACCTGAACAGAAAGTTGCAGCCACCATTTTAATGTCCTGTGACACGGTGCCCCGAGGCTGAAAAACAAAATGAAAAGTAGCATAATGGGTCAGGGTGGAGGTACCCTGATCCGGATATGTGTTTGAGGGTAAAAATGTAGGTTTAAAGTGATTTTTTTTTACCATGCGCAATATTCGTTAATTACTCGCAAATATTCACAATGTCGCAAATTATTGGCGAATATCGTGCATGGTGAAATAATTGGTAAAAAATATTCACAGACTCATTCATACACAAATTAATTCTCTCATACATGCACCCAGGCACTCATGCTCCCACTCAGACACCCACTCAGACACTCATGCACCAACTCAAACCCACTCATAGACACTCACACCCACTCTCAGACCCACTCAGACATTAATGCACCCACTCTCAGATCCACTGACAGAGGCAGGCCCAGTGGCCAAGACCGGCAGCACACTGCTAGAGGTTGTGCGCCACTCAGGGTTGGGTATTTGTAAGGGCTTGGCTTCAGAACATGCGTGTTGGTGGTTGGATTAACGTATAGTAATTAAAATTAGTTTACATTAAAAAAAACAGAAATTCACTGAAATAAACAAAGGTAACAGGGACGTTATACTTAAGTTCTGAATTTACTTGTAGAAAACCAACGGAATTCAGCAGCTATAGTTAGAGTTATTTCAAGTAACTATAATTCCCTCCCTAGGGTAACTATAACTCTCGCCTTCGCCATGCACAGCCAATTACTGCACAGATTATATCATTGAAGTAACTAACTAGAACTGCTGAATTCTCAAAGCAGCAGTGCCACAAAGTGCTACTAGATGTCCCTCGAGTCAGATGCTACTGCTTACAAAGTCTTCTACAAAGCTGCAGTACAGCAAGTTGTTACTAGATATCCCTCATAAGTCAGGTACCACTGCTGGAAAAGCCTTTCACAAGGCTGTAGTGCTGCAATAACTGCTTGAAAATTCTTTCTCAGAGCTCCAGTACTAGATGCCCCTCTTTAATCAGATGCAAATCCTTGAAGAATCCTTCACAAACGGAGGGGAGGTGTGGCTTTAACAAATACATGTGCATGTACACTTTGGCTACTCTTATGATCTGTGCAAAATAAATGTGCCAAAGCTGGATAATGCTGATGAGCCAATATTGCAGTTTTCAATAAATGTCTTGAGTGTTATGGAAGTATTCAGGGTTATCCTAATATACATAGTTAATAGCAATCACTGGTAAAAACATGTTGCTTCAACTCTGATCCTTAGCGGATTTCTATTGTGGATGTACATGTGAGCCAGAGAAATGCAACCCCTTAGAGTGAAGCCAGCCAACAGCTGAAGTGGGCGGACCTACTACCCCATGCTTTTTGCGTGGGAGGGAAGAAACAAAATGTGAATGACTTTCTAACAGAGCAATGGATAAAGAGGTTTGACCACCCACCCTGACCCCAAAATATGCAGTTGGCAGAAGTGAAGCCAACCAACAGCTCAAGCGGACTGACCTGTTTCTGCTATATGATGTGATGATGGGAAGCAAAATATTAATGAAATCTTAACAGACCAATAGATAAAAAAGGGCTGACCAAATCCATATACAACTATATGTATTTTTAGTATTATGTTTGTGGTGATCACAAGGCCTGAGAAAGATTTGCTTTGTCCAGCACTTGACCATCTTTCAGGGTGAGCAAAGAGCATACAAATTCTTCCCCTCCCCATCTTGATGGGAGGCCTTTTTAAACAGCGACTTTGCCGTATTCACTCCCAATATTACTTGTACGATTGCCTGTCTGCAAAAGAGAATCGAGTTGTTGCCCAAGCAAAAACCTGTCCCATTTTAGAATTTGGAGGCAATGACTGAATGACCTGGTAAGTCCCAGAACAGATCATCAACGATTTGATGTAATACTGTGGTGAAAGTGGTTCTAGATAAACTAAAAGAAAGCTTGTAATTGTTACACCGTACGCTTGGATATTGCACCGATAAGGTTAAAGCTTGACGAGATTTTGCAAATAAGGGCTTGCAGACCTTTTCATAAGCCCTTGAGAAACCTGACATGCTAAACAGAAGAGAATGGGCTCTGTCCTTGTATTAATTACGTCCTTTGCTGGAGCGAAACCTTCATGCTCACAACCCTGGACATAAAATACGGCACTATTTGGTTTGCCAATGCCTGTTTTATATCCTGATGCCTAATTTGACTTCTTTTTTTAAGTCTGTGGTACCTGCCTTAACACTGATAACTGTATGATAAAGGATAGAGAGACTGAGTAAGAGGTATGGACAGGCACACCTACAGTGGAGAGATAGTGACAAGCCTCATGAAATGACAAACCCGGATACAATAGACAGATTGCTACAGTTGCTACTGCCAGAAATGCAAAATTCCTTGAGTTAAGTTATAAGAAACACGAGTTTGCCCCTTAACTACTCAATGAAATTGGTATTATTGTAAGGGGAAAGTGCTTGTAACTTCGTTTACAGCTTATCCCCATTTTTGAGTTGAGACCCGGCCGGGTAATGAGACCTTGCAGAATGTTCAATGGAGACTCTGTGAGGTAAGAAAAGAAGCTTTCTGACATATCATCTGCATCTGCCCAAAACGTCAAACACATTGGAAACAGCGGCTCAAACCAACGTTCCTTACATTCCTACAGGAACTTCCAGGAATGCTGTAATTTTCGCTTTGAGTGGTGAAAATATAATGAAGGGCAAAATGCGAAAATTCATGGATATTCTTCTAATAGCTCTAAATACTTGCAATTGTTACCATTTAATTTGCTTTCAGTATTACAGGGCAGTTTTTCTTTGAATGCGCAAGATTTTATTGACAATCAGATCACATAGATAAAGTCATGATAAATGTTTATCAGAATTTTTAATTAAATGATACATTTGACTTGCAGCCAGATAACAGTAAGCTGGATGAGACAGGTGGGTGCATCACATGAATGGGATGGATGAAAATGCAAAAGAGAGCTCAGGGTAGGCAAAAAATAACTGGACCAAACTACAGAAGAACAAAGGATGCTCAATGTGCTAAATGAAGAAAGAATAGGCAGATTAAGGCAGGCTGAGCGAGATGGGGAATGCTGCAACAGTTCAAATTAGGCTGAATGAGATGCACACAACTAACCGACAGATATGACAAAACTACCCGAAAACTGAAAGCAACCTGAAAGAAACGGACCCAGTTGCAGTAGCCAGAACAAGGTGGGTTTATTGAGATACAGTTACAATATGCAGATTAAAGTTGTCTTAGTCTACCGTAGAATATCTACTAGAGATTCATCTGAGCGAGATGGACAAACTATGGTAGACAAATTAAAATAGGCTGATTGCAATGGACAAGACTATAGCAGACAGAACAAAGCAAGAAAGAGGCTAGGAAAGCTCCTATACACAATTTAAACTAGGTTCAGTGAGATGAAAATAATAGTAGACAGTTTAAGGGAAGCTGAGTGAGAAAAACAGTTGCAGTAGGCAAATCAAGCTAGGCTGAATGAGAAGGTCAAAAGGACTAAACATGACAATATACAGAACATTAAAGTTTCAAAACGATGAACAAAGTTACAATAAACAGATAAAGGTAGGTTAATCCAGATCGACAAATGTGCAGTGCACAGATGAAGGTAGACTAAAGGAGAAGAACAAAGCTACAACATTCATGAATGTGATGATTTAGAGATTTCCGGATGCAAGAAACGCCCTTAAATCAGAGAGACGGGAAGATTTAAAGGGACAAAATAGCCCCATTTTCGCCTAGCGAAAATACTTAGAGCTTGTGATGTCGCAAGGGAGTGTTGAAAAAAGAACTTGAAATTACTTATGTTGACCATTATCATGGCCACATGTTTGTTTTGCAGATGAGCACCATGGTACAATATACAGTTTGTTATGTTACATTATAACACAGATTCATCTAGCCTTGCAGGGTTGAGGGCTCTTGGGTTCGGGTTAGTTCAGCCCCAGGACTGTAGATTCTGTTACTGTGTATTGTTTCTGCTAATAAAGTTTCATGCATGTCTGGTTGTAATGTGGTTTGGTGCATGTAGCTGAATTTTGGTGTGTACAGTGCCTATTTTGTGTGAGATAAATGGGACAGTGATTTCCTATTAGTGTCCACAATATATTTATTTGATTCAGCATAACTGTTACAGTCTAATACTCACAAAAGGATTCCCACTTTTGAAGAAACTGCCACACTAGTATAGACTATATTAGGCTGTCATCATATTATTTTCATCATGAAACATAATAACCATGCCACACATGACCAGATCAGCATAAGCTGTGGAATGTCACTCAGAAAAAGGGCTTACAGCAGGGGTCTTCAAATGGGGCAGAGGGCCCCCCTAGGGGGGGCTCAAATGATCCCGGGGGGTGGGGAGGGAGCGCCAGGCTCTGGCCAAAAGAAGCATTATGCTAATAACAGGGCTTTGTTTTAAGTTAAAAAAAGAAAACATGAGCAGCAGTAAACCGCTCTGTGATGGGCCATCACCAACATGTTTTGTCATATATATCCAAGCTGGGAGTGTGTGTCAAAAGGGAAGGGACTCCAAGTACTCTTCAAAACCATAACTTCTAATAATCACATTTTGGATACATTACTTCGTTAGTAAGGCCTGCCTGACCGGAATAGTATGTTTGGCATCATGTATTTGATTGTATTTTTAAAACAGTAACAGAACTTAGCTGTAAGTGTAGACATATTTAAACATTGCCAGTTTAATAATATAGATGTGAAAAATTTGGAGTGGGGGCCCGAGAATTATCTTTCTTTACTGGGGGAGGGGGGCCTTAAGGGGGAGGCGCTGCATTAAAAAATTTGTAGACCATTGGCTTAAAGTATCTGTCCAAGCTGGTCCCCGTGTATGTTCTACATGGAAACCTCTTGTCTCGGACAGTATTTATCTAGACTTGTTTAATTATGCCTGTGTATTAGATATAGTGATAAAAGTAAGGGAGGTAATATATAAAGATCTCAAAAGTGGTGGCAAATTCATTCCTTACATAAATGTCATTTTCATCAGGAGATTTTCTGCCGGAGGAATGCCCACTGCCATGCTGTAGCGGGGCCATCATAAATCTAGCAGAGAATCATCCTGTGTAAATTAATGGTGAAAATTACATCACAACTGCTTTTAAACAAGACTATATAGTACCATTCTTCTCTAAATCAGTGAAATTGTGGATGTAAGTTTTTAAAACAGGCAGTAGAGCTATTGAATCCCTTACCGCTGTGGTTTAGTAGCACTGAGACACACTGGTATTTCAATTTTCAACTCAAATAGGGCTTACTGGATAGGGGATTTGGATGCTAAAGATGACTGTATGGCGTAGAACTATGATTGTATTAACTATTTGATGCTTTGTCTGTAACTATATAATATGGAAACTACTGTTACTTGTTGTGTGCACAGAATCCTTGTGCCGTGGAGCTTCGTGAGCAGAAAATTGAGAAATGTAAGGAAGCACCAATAACGTCAAGTCAGAATTTAAGGATTCTTTACTCCAAATCCCCAAAGAATCTTTTTCTTGAAAGTAAAAACACAGCCGGCATTTATGCTAAGATATTTAAATGAACAAGAGATTTTGCTACTTACTGGCAGCTGTTTTTCTAGACAGATGCTGAATGTCTTTGTTTGATTCGGCTTCAGTTTCTTGAGAGGAATTCTGGTCTCCCCAATGAATTCATTGTGGCGGAATTTGTCTTCATCGCACACTGAAATTCTGTAAGTAAAAAAATATAGGAGTTATTACTAAGTCAGGCTTTCTTTGAAGCTGAAAACATTTCCGTTCAGTACGCCTCTGCAGTAGCTCCATGGCCCCAGATTATTGTTACATTAATGTAGAGGCAGAACGTGGACTGCTCATTGCCTCTGTTTTCCCGCTCACTCTATTGGTAAATTCCATGTTTAACATGATTTGATACAGTCAACACTAATCCTAGAATTGGTATTGTTGGTGATGTAACAAAAGAAAATAAACCAGCATCTTTACCAGACCAACATTCTATAGAAAGATAATTGTAAAGATGATGAAGGGTGTTGTACCAAATTACAAAATATAGCTACAATGTCTAACAGAGCACATAACTAAAAAAGTACGACAAATTTGTAACAATAGTTCTCTAATATACATATAGGGCCTGATTCTAACTTTGGAGGACGGTGTTAAACCGTCCCAAAAGTGGCGGATATACCACCTACCGTATTACGAGTCCATTATATCCTATGGAACTCGTAATACGGTAGGTGGTATATCCGCCACTTTTGGGACGGTTTAACACCGTCCTCCAAAGTTAGAATCAGGCCCATAGTGTCATACTGTAATGATAGCATTCTCTCGACATTGGAGGTGGGTCCCAGTACAACAACTTAGTTTTCTTTCCAAATTGATTTTTGATGTTAAAGTTCTGCTCTTTTTTTTTTTATCTGCTGGCATCAAACCTATATGAACTCGCCTTGGTGCCACCCTATTAGTAACAGGAATGGATGATCTGGTATTTAAAAGAGGGAAGGATTGAACACAGTGGATACACATTCGGAAGAAATGTTGTTAATAAGTAACTTTTTTTCCTCAGCCATGAGATCCTGTAAAGTATCACATGTTGTTAAACTACACAACCACCAATCTTTCCAGTTTTTAGTTTACAGTGGTAACTGCTCATGCATAGGTGACTAGTCACAAATGTATGACACCAACAAAAAACACAACAAGATATAAAGCAAGTTGGGGAGCATGTGTTGCCTTGTTGAAAATCACAATTTCAGAGTGTGGATCACAAAAGAGGTACTTGAGAAGACCATATATTAAAATTAGAGAGATACCCAAGTTGGGAGAGTGGCGTAAAGGGAGTTGTCAGGCAAAGTAGAATGAAATGGCCTTATGATTTTCAGATGCTCACCTAAAAGTCGAAGATGAACTAATTCCTAGAAGAGCTTTGCAAAGGGCTGAGAATTTCCCCCTAATAACTTGCCACAGCAGGGCATCAATAATAGAATCTGAATCGAGAATGAATGCTTATAAAAAACGTATAGTTTGTCTTTCATGTAATTTTTGAATATCTCAATAAACGGAATCTTATACAAAATGCTCCTAAACCTGTATGCAAGATAACATTCAGGTTCTCTTTCATATTCAGGGCTTAATCCAATATTGGGTCCAAACAGTGCTTGAACCTGATTCAAATTTACTGTACGTTCTTCATCCTGAGGTGCATTTCATCCTAAGAACAATTTAGATCCTGTTGGCAAGCGTATGTGAATTTTAGAACTGGTGACCTAACAATCGAGGAAAAGAAAAGAAATTGATGCAAAATCTGTTTTTGGTTAGATGCAGTATTACCACCGTTTCAGAAGACATTCTTTTATTTGATTGACTCGACACAGTTAATGTATGTTATAGATTTCTTATTTTTTCAGTGAATGCATGTTATACTTTTTAAATGTTTTTTAATGTATCTGTATAGAAATGTGATGCATTCTGTGTTAGTACAACTGGCATACTGTTTCTAGGGAATTTTACATAAAATATTAAACAAGATATGGCACTCCTGGCTGTTTCTCAACACATATTCCTCCAGGTTTGGGCCAGAGGAATATGTGTGAGGAAAATAGGTCAGAAAGAGAGAACATCTACCTAAACTAGGTGCAACAACGCCACTTCCGTAGATTCTGACCTCTGAAACTCGAAATTGTGAAGTAGTGTGCGCTGGGGTTAAAAGAACAAGGATTCCCCCTGGGGAGAAGTTAGGTCACTGTAATTTTTCTGAAATTTAGCATACGGTGGAAAGCCCAGGTCAGAGAGGGATGTCTTCCATTCCCCTGGCGAAGATCTTTGTGACTTCAGCTGAGCTGGCCCTGCGGGAGCCCTGTTGAAGGCACTGAAACATTTGCGAGTCGGCACCATGCTTGTCGTGCCTACTCTGGAAACGTTTCTATTTTCAAGAAACAAACTCCACAAACTGGAGTTTATTTTTTGGTAAATAAAAAACAAATTACCAAAGTGGGAGTTTGTTTCTTGAAAACAACTAATAAATGACCTTGGCACTCATGGAGTTATTTCCCGTTGCCCGAGGCTATTCTGCATCTTCCCGGCCCTTATCCACCAAACATCGCGTGTCGGACACAGGCAGAGAAGAAGAGTGACCCCTGCCATGCACTCAATCGGTGGGAATGGTTGCCACTCTAAAATCCACCACTGGAGAGAGTGGATGCCTGGCAACTCCACCGACTCTAAATAGAGCGGGGGAACAGGGAAAGCACTTTATGGTGGTCCTCCCACTCCACTAAATTCTAAAGAAGACCCGCAGTTTGTTAGCAAGTAATCATCATTCAGTGTCTTCATGGTGCATTCTCACTTGTAACACCTGATTTTGAAGTTGGCACTTTGCTGTACATTGAAAAACAAAAGTCATAAGAAGTAAAGCACTGTGTCCGCATTACCTTATTTTACACAGTACACTAGAGCATTCTTTGCACTATGAATAACGGTATAATTAATGCTTTTCAGACGAAAGTAAAAAAAAAAAAATGTAAACTGAGAGCAACATTGTTTCACTTTAGCAAAAATTAGATACCTGACGGTGCTTTTTATACTTGCTGATCATTGCCGCACCATCCGTAGTATACCCTGCCCAATTCTCAGTAAGCTGTTTTACATAACATGATATTGACACCGCACATGTGTAAAGGGTTCAGTAGAATTTCAGTGGTCATTTCAGGAACAGCACTGTGCTCTTACAGGTAGAGGCTTTCTTTTCTGTTATTCAAAGAAGTCATTAGTAGGCAACTTTGAAGACAAAATATGATTTGGCCCTAAGGCAGCATTTGCCAGAACTTGAAATTGCAACAGTAAACAACAAACCTATAGCACAGGAGCCAATATTATACTCCAACAAAATATACATTTATCGTGCTACACAAATTATTTGGAGACATCATTTGATGATCCCCAAATAATCATATATTTTCATTTCCCCACCGCGCACCTCCCAGACAAAATCAGACTCTCTCCAGCATTTGCCCTTCAGTTCCCACATGTTAAACTTGGCATGACTGCAGTTAACCTTTTGCTTTTGTCACACACCTCACATCATCATGCAATCTCCCTTCCCCGGCCATTCTAATCTGCTTACACTCGTCAAGGAACCCCAGAGTTCACCTTGACATTGGAAAAGATTGGCCTCCTTCATCACCTTCACAATAGCTGCCTGCTTCCATTGCACCAAAATCCACAAATCCGACAGTATCTCCCTTTCTACTCACCAACAACCTTTATCAAATTATCTCTGTCACCAAATTATAGTACTCCAAATGCTTGCTTCCCACATTACACCTTCAATCCCCAGAGATCCTTGTTGCCTTGGCGTTGTGTACCCTCTTCAAACTTCCTGACCCACCAGCCTCAGATGACCACCACCAGCCTCAGAGATGTCTCAGCATCATCTTCATGGTATTTGTGATTTGTGACTTGCTTCCTCAGACTGAGCACTGTGCTACTCAACCCACATCTGCAAGATACTCCCAAATTGCGGTACGCACTACTTTGGCTCAGAACTATTACTCTCCAGTCCTTGTTGCATTAGAACACATGGCCAGGGGCTTTATCAATGTCATGTGATATATCTGCTGGCCCATTTAACTTGTTATATGATAACACAATAAAAGTATTGGCCCAATGAATTGAAACTTCAAGACTGAATTTAATGTTATCATAGTACAAATAAGATATGTGATGGAAACATATAATTTATTAAATGATGCAATATGACTCGAGCCTCAAGTGCTGAAAAGCGTCAGCTTTATGCCTACTTGGTGTGTGGAGTGGGGTGTGCTCTTTTCTCTTCTAGACAAAAGACAAAGTCTTCTTGGCATAAAGATGTGAGAAACTTGGGACAATAGAAATACATTGGCATCCCAGATCTGTTTACCAACACCAGCATTATAAGGATCATGTTCATCTTGGTCTCTCAAAACTTTAGTTTAACATTTGTGGATAACAGAAGGCTTCACTGTTATTGCATGTCAGTATGGCATTGGAACGCCTTTCAATAGTCCAAAGTATGACTTTTCAGAAGTTTCCATTGTAGATTGGGCTTTTATTCAGTTTTGTGGAGGTATGCAGTAAATAGGGTGTGTGTAAGTTTTAATGAGGTATGTTATATTGTTATGTTATGTGTATTTGTAAAGCGCAATATCACCCACACTGGTATCCTGGTGCTGAGCAGTTGTGGGTGCCTAGCCCTGCTTATGATAGGTTGGTTAATTGAAATGCCAGAACTTCAGCTTCTCACTGTATTCAAGAGGAGAGGAGGAGGCTCTGATGTGGAGTGGGAGGCTGTTCCACGCATTAGGAGTGAGGTAAGAGAACGCCTGTCTTCCTGATCTTCGTCTGTGTATATGTGAGATTTATGTGAGTAGGAGTCCTGCAGAGTGGAGGTGTCTAGGTAGTTAGTGAAAGGAGATGCAACTGTTCAGATAGGTGGGGTACGAGTTGTGCAGTACCTTGAATATGTGTGTAAGGACTGTGAATCAAGGTTGCTTGATTATTGGGACCCTGTCGAGATCCCTGAATTGTGGCAGCTGCTGTATGTGTACTGTACTTAGGCATGAATTCAGACTACATGGTGTCAAGGATCTAGTGGTTGCAGAGGTGGTCGGTGAGGTATTGGTAAATTAGTTTCTCTAAGACCTTTGCCAGGTGTGGTGGGGGGAGATGGGTCTGTAGTTGGAAAGCGTGGCTGGGTTAGCAGATGGTTTCTTGAGCAGGGGCATGACGGCGGCATGTTTCCAGGAGTCGTTTCCATGTGCCCAGGAATGTAGTTGAGTCGATGGAGGTATCGAGAATGAGTTGCAGGTTTTTTGATGGGTGAGATTAGAGGGCTGAGTTAAACTGCTTACATATTACCTTGCTTGGTATGCGTAGTCACTCCATGGCAAACGGACATGTGTGATAAGTAACTGATGGTACCCCCGCTAATGGCTGGCTAGTCAGGGACATAAGTGATATATTGGAAGCAGAGAAGTGGAGCATGACTATTATCCTGTCTTCAAACAAATGATGACGAAAGCAGCTGGATTTATGACAAAGGCAAACCTCTCTACTAATACCAAATTAGATATGAAATATGAATGGTTTAAGAGAGAATGCTAGTTTAGGGAAAAATGGCCTATTCTACTTACCCTTTGCCACGATAGCGGGAAAGATGAAATTACGCTCAAAGTGGCAAGGAGAAATTTTAAAGACTTTTTAAGGCAGAAGAAGAGCAAATGCCAGCAAAGGAGTTGGGGTAAAATAAAACAAGCCGCAAGTGACAAGAATACCAGGGAAAAGGTTGCACTGTGCAATGTCATGTTCCCACTCACGACTGGCTTTGTAATTTTAAATCATGCTATATTGAAAGAAAACTGCTTTGACCTAGAAGAGGAGGGGAGGGAAGGACTGGAAAGTATTAAGGGTGAAGGGGGGGGGGGTCTCTTTACGTACCTTAGTCCATGAGGTAGAAATAGCCCTTAGGAGCCTGAATCCAAGTAAAACCCCAGGGCCAGACGCAGTGACAGGGGAGTTATATAAATCTGACTCTGATCTTTGGCCACGGCTGTTAGAGAAGATGTTTAATGCTGTTCTATTTCAGTGAAGACTTCATGATCACAGCAATCTGTCATAATCCCATTGCACAAAAAAGGTAGCGAAAGTGAACCTGCAAACTATAGGCCTGTCTCTCTACTGGATGGGCCTAGCACAATCTATGGAAGAGTGGTACCCAACCGCCCACGGAGTTAGGCAGAAATGGGGAGAAACCTGACAGACGTACAAGCTGGCTTTAGAAAAGGTTTGACTACTATCAACCAAGCCCGGTGACGTTATGTGAGCTGCACAAAATATGTAGCTTCTTTATTTGACTTAATAGACTTCAAGCCAGCATTTGACCTGGTCAATAGAGAGAAATTCTGGCCGGCATTAAGAGGAGCAGAGGTACATAGAGTTTTGTCGAGGGCACGTAAAAATATATACCAGGGAACAAATGTCGGTGTTTGTTATGATCAGAATGGGGAATGAACAAATAGCTATCAAACTGAATCTGGGATGCGGCGGGATTGTCTTATCCCCTCTATTGGTCAGGTTGTTCCTCAATGGCAGAGTTTGATACTTGGAGCCACCACAGGTTGATGCACCAAAACTGTGTAATCTAAAGATACTCAGGATGCTGCCCCCCCCTCACCATCAGCAGATCCTGTACATACACTGACTGAAGGTTTTGTGGACTACGGCTGGGTTAAAGCCTTCACATAAAATATCCGGATAACAAAAGAGATGCCTAGAAAAAGAGCAGAGGGCTCCAGACACCTGTTTGCTATTAACAATGAGCCTTTGGAAAGAGTGGAGCACTTTCACTATTTGGGGGGGGGGGGGCGCGTTTTACGTACAAGGTGGATTGGACTTCCCATATTAATAAAGCTGTCAGTATATACTAACCCAGACTGATGATATAGCATTACAGTATAATACATGGGATTCTGCAATCCGTGCTTAAGTGCAGATCTCTAATTTCTTTATAATCGGTGCCCAGTGACATAGTCATTCGCCAATAATAAAGAAAAGACGTCAGAACGCAACTGTAATAATTTATTACAATCAAGTTTTGATGTCACAATGCCTGCTACCTGAGCCAGCAGCTGGGTTGAAAGGCAGGTGAGATCACAGAGAAAATGTTTCAAAAGCAATGAAAATGAAATGTTGCATTTCTTTCTTCTGCTTTATTTTTTAGCTTGCAGTGATTAGCAGAAAGAACATGATTATTTTTTACATTCTTTAGTAATGAAAGAAAAGTCCGAATTTTTCTAAATGTTTCTACAGATTCTGAGCTACTGCAGCTTTTCTTTGAAGAACTGACTTGTACTGAACTGTTTCTAATATCTTTTTTGCAACAACTATCTAGCAGGATTTTGATGTATTTAATTTTGCGCTGGAGGTTCTATTTTTATTCTTCATGTTTGCAAACATGCTCTCTTTCTGAAAGAGCTACACATCAAGGTTTTAAGTGCTTTGTGGGAAAGGTGATGGTGTGACCATGTATATAAGGGATAAAGTACCCTCTTCCGTACATGATAAGGAATATTGAAAGTCACCTTGGACTTCCATAACCTTATGAAGGAACTCAGCTTTTCATCCTCGTTCCTCTATATGGTTATGGAACTCCTCGGCATTTTGCAATATCCTTATATTGTACGGCAGGGGGTACTTTATCCCTTATATAAATTTAGACTACGTAGTTAACCTATAGCAACTATACTAAAGGTCTATAGACAGAAAGCAGAAGATGCTTTGATATATGAAACAGAACTATGGGGCTGTGCAAGCACAACATAGATTCAGGTGACAGAAAATAACTCTCTAAGGGCTTTGTTAAAGCTAGGACCAGGAACACCACTTTCAGCAATTTATCTGGCATTAGGTGTAACACCTACTTTGGATAACACCGCTCTGCTCCCAATGTTTTAGTAGGTGAGGTGGAATAGAAATTGGTATGAAAGTATTGATAAAAAATCAAGGGTGTGGTGGCAGCGTTTAATGGAGAACGCCAGATGATGTTTTTTTCTCATGTGAAAGGGCCCACAACTCTAAAATTTGGAGGCTTTTTAAAAACATTTATACAAAAGGAACTGATTTGGATTATTTATATAACAATTACAGGGCATTAAAAAAGGGCCAATCACCTCTCTATCTGATCCGTCTTTTAATCGATTTTTCTTTTATGAGGTTTGCTGCCCACGACGTTTACTCCATGCAGCGATCGAAGACAGAGAAGCAGGCACACAGGGCGCTTCACAAACTCAACTGTGTTATTGATACTCAACGGCGATCATTGTATCAGCCTTGGAAGGATGCACAGCTGATTCGGCCCCGTTGGGACTTCAGCCTGTTGCCTACAGGTCATCAGCAATGGTCAGCACAGATAGCAGCAATTGTCATTTAACCCTTCAAGTGCTGTTACTGGCCTAAGGCAACTGCTGCCATTCATTGGTCCCGAACACCCCCGCCCCTCCCCACCACATACATACAGACTCTCAGACTTCACACATGCAGCCTCCTTTCGCAGGAGGCGGAGGCTGGGGGATGCAGAGGGCTTTACGGATGCCAAGCAATCGAAGGCAAATTAAACAGAGACGGGTGCCCACGGCAGGACAGCTATCATTAGGAACGAGATGAAATGCGAGCCGCCAAACCAGAAGGAAGGCTTCGCGGGCTGTAGGAAGAACCCCAAGAGGCTTCAGTACTGTCTGCTGAGAAGTTTTCGGAAAAGGACTGAGGTGCGGCCTTCTTGACAGGCGTGAGGCTTCAAGGAGCAGGGGCTAAGGGGCCGCTCACCTGAGGGAGGACGGAGGTAGGACCCGGCCATCAGCCCAGAGCTACCACCACCGGAAGAGACAGCCGAGCTGATGAGCCCCTCGCTCGAGTTTGGTTTCTTAAAAATGCCGGCTAAAGAAAGGAGATTTGTAGAGTAATCCGGCCTGGATAACCCGGCTTTACTTGCACCGGTACCTGCATGCGTGCAGCCCGCTGAATATGAGCAGCCGCTAAACTAATGCACGGGGCCTGGCAGGCACTCCGAGAGGGCGCTAGCAGACAGGAGTGGACCGAACCAATGCAGCATATCACACGGCCTTGTACTGCACTGACTCCGAGAATAATCACACACACACACACACACATATATATATATATATATAAGCAGTGCTTTAAATGGGCAGTTACTGTCATGTACCGAGCACCTGCGCTGCTTTACGCTTCAAGAAAGAGTGCCAGCACTTTAAAGCAGGGGTGCAATACCTTTAATGGCAGAGTACCGGAACGTCTCATAGCAAACAAGCACTCTGGTCCAGGGGGTAGCGGAAGTCATATCACGCACCATTATACCTTTATGTTCACTAACACACACGCCTACATACACACACATACACACTTCTACAGACACATACACTCTCTCACAAACTCATTCGCATCTGCACACAACATACATTTAAAAGCATTTTTTCCTCACCTCCGCTGCCAGGGAGGGTCACATTCCAGCTAAGGCCACTCCATTTTTTATTACACTAATAGTAAATAATAGTGAAG
The DNA here is from genome assembly GCF_031143425.1 of Pleurodeles waltl. Lineage (NCBI taxonomy): Eukaryota > Metazoa > Chordata > Amphibia > Caudata > Salamandridae > Pleurodeles > Pleurodeles waltl. The sequence continues at coordinate 1,984,221,450 of NC_090440.1, read as the reverse complement.
AATGTATTCTTATTTACCATAAAATAGTTTAATGAAACATTGACAAAAAAGGAGTTTGGATCCCCAACCAGTTTTCAGAAGGATAAGCTGCCCCTGTGTTCTTGGCACTGAGTTTGCTACCTTTGAGGCCAGGGTGACAAATGCAAGGCTAGGGGGTTCACTACTGCGACACCTAAATGACGTCCATGGTTTGAGCTTTGTGTGTGCAAACACGGGCACCTATCTTTGTACGGTTTTCAAAAAAAATATTACACAAAGGACTACAAGATGGTCACCAATACATGCAACCCCCTGGGCAGATATCTTGGAATGTTTGTTGTGCTAAAGTATAACACATGCCATTATTCACACGCGCGGCCATCTTTGAATGGTTTCGGATACAGTTTATCAACATTCAAAGATGGGTGATCGCTGCACTATGAGCAGACGCACGGCCGAAGCCGTGGGGAAAAAACAGACACAGAAAGCACACACAGAGTGGGAGAGGGCAAGAAAAATGCCAAAGCACCCGTGACACTGGGGAGTGCAAGGAGAAAGAGAACCAGAGACAAAATCAGTGATGATACAATGCAAAGCCCTTCATAGAAAGCTGTAAGAGGTGACAGAGCCAATGGACCTTGGGCTGATCTTAGATGTGATTGACAATGTCTCAAGCAAATGTCTGGAAGAGGAAAAGCACAAACAGGATTGGAGTGAAGGCACCCAAAACCCATTCTAAATAAATATTAAATTAGAACATACAATAGGTCTTTGAATGGCAGCTACTGAACATAATGTCCCTAACTTGAGGAAGAGCACCTACACTAGGCTCACTTGACCGTTTTGTGGCCCATGGAGGAGAGTGCAGCCCAAACAGAGGCCGTCCTCTTTGTTTGTCAAAAAATACTCTTTTTTTCTCCAGTGTGCCTGAGGAGCAGATTTTTGCTGCTTTTCAAATGGTGGGACTAAGAAAGGATGGTTTGCACTAATTACGCTTTTTATTAACATTTTACACCCACCCTGCTAGTAAGGTAGAGCCGTGAACTTATGTCTATAAGGCAATGTATGGCGGGGTCTAAGGCTATAGCTGCTGAACGTGAACCATGTCTAAGCACCTCAAACCCCAGCCTCTACGATTCTGAGCAAATTGACGAATCTCTCCAAAGCAATATGTATAACATTGTCCGGTTGTGTTGTAAAGTGCCATTGTGTGTGTGTGTGTGTGTGTGTGTGTGTGTGTATATATATATATATATATATATATATATATATATATTTTTTTTTTTTTCCACTTCAAAAAACCAAAGGTTAAAGGGACGTTATAGTTAGGTTTTGTATATTTCAAATGTGAGCCTAGCTATAACGTCCCTGTGCCCTTTGGTTTTTAAGTGAATTTCTATTTTTTTTTAAATACATTTCCTAACTATAATGTCCCTGTAACTTTTGTTTTTTTTCAGTGAACTTCTATTCTTTTTTGACATAAAGTAATATGAATTACTATACGTTAATTTAACCACCGCCGTGCTTGGTCCTGCAGCAAACCCACCAATAACCACCCAACCCCGCTCCACGCACAGCCCACCTTTTGCTTGATAGCAGCTGTCGGCTCCTGCCAAGCAAAAACAAACAGCTACCTCCTGAGGGTGGGCACTTCAGGAGGTAGCAGGAGCTGGCCCTGGGGGATGGCGGTCCCCAGGACCATCTATGGCTCCACAAGGCGCGGCTGCACAGCCCCCTCCATCGTCTGAATTTAGCCCTGGGAAGGTGGTGGTCCCTGGAAGTCTGCGACAGACCCCTACATTAAGTTATTTGAGCCCTGGCGAGGTGATGGTCCCTGGAGCTGTGGGAGGGAGGGGTCTTGTGGCCCCCCTCATTTTTATCAAATACATTTGCCCTTGGGTAGACCCTGGGGGGGTGCTGCATGGGCCCTGCATTCATTTAAGTACATTTGCCCCAGGGCGGTGGTGGTCTCCGGAGCTTCCCCCCCCCCTACACATTAATTTCACTAGATTTGCCCTCAGGAAGGTGGCGATCTCTGGTGCTGCAGTGGGGCCATGCAGGCCCCCTGTGTTAATTTCACTAGATTTGCCCTGGGGAGGTAGTGGTATCTGGGCCTGCGGGAGCGGGCCCCCACATTTATTTAAGTATATTTTCCCCCGGGGGGGGGCGGTCCTTGGGACACAGGGGAGCCCCGTAGCCCCCGCATATTATAGTAACATAGCCCTGGTGAGGTGGTGGTCCCCGGGACCCACGAAGGGTCCACAGGACCCCCTTGTTATTATAAATGTATTTATAGAGATATTATAGCACTCATGATAACTTTTATAATGTCAATAAAAATATTACTGAAACATTAGCAGTCAAATTATTGAAGTAAAAACTGTGCATCGTGGGGGCACGAGTTATAGTTACCTTAGGGCACGAGTTATACTATAACTATATATAACTATAACTATAGCTGGTGAATTTTTATGGTTTTGTACGAGTAAATTCAGACCATAACTATAACATCCCTGTAACCTTTGTTACATATATATATATATATATATATATATATCAGCCAAAGGTAATCCTGTGTTCCTTCCAGCGCTCGCCTATTGAGGTTGGTGCTCAGTTAATGGGCACAGGACCCATTTTTAATCCACTCCAAAAAATATAGATATAAATCAAAGTCTGGCACTCCTTACAAAAATAATGGCCTTCATTTATTCCAAAAATACATAAAGCAGAAACATAGGGCAACGCGTTTCAACCTTCACGGTCTTCTTCCTTGGCCCTTCTTGCAATGGATATCTAACAAAAGGAATATATATATATGTTCCCAACAAGGAGCTTTTTGTCTTGGATTTGCAGTGCAGTGCTTAACATTCTCCTCTGTCAGCTATTATTTAACTCGTAGGCCGTCTAGCAGCGCTGGGGCTTAATTCAGGAGCCATGCGAGAAGCAATCAGAGTTCATTCCAACCCACTAGTCAATTTAATTTGATCCTGTTACAATGTTCTAGCAACCTGCAGAGCATTAATCAGCAATTAGGATTTAGCCAGAATTGTGCACAATATGTAAATTACAAACATTTGTATGTTCAAATTCCCCCGACATGGTGAAAACTGGATAAATGTACTTCGAGCCCTGTGCTGCAACCACAAAACACTACCCAAGTAGGGTGACCACCTGGCATTGAGGCAAATTCTGGACAGGACTGTAAAAAATTCAGGACAAAGGGTCAAAATTCAGGACAACGGGTCAAAATTAAGGACAAAAATTCAAGAACAAACATCAGTTTTACAGACACACGCAAAAGAGGCCATGCCTCACTATATTGTCAGTGCATTTATTTACTCTTTTTAACATAGCACTATTTATTCATTGTGGTCTTTTTGTGATTGCCTCCTGGTATGCTACATTAAGGTGTCACATTATGTCCTTGGTCAGTAGTAAATTAATGCCCTTCAGTACTGAGGCAAGGCCATCACCCCTACCCAAATCTACCCAATCTTTCTTGAAGAGAAAGTAACAGCAACATTTTGATGATGTTTCTGAACATTTTAAATCCCCTGGCAAACAGTTCGGGAAACATTAAGGTAATTAACCTTATGCTAGTTTCAACAAATTGAACAAAAACATCTGGCTTATCCCAACCGCCCATGGACTTTCAACCTAAAAATTTTTTTTAATAGGGAGGGCAGATGGTGTGGGCGGCAGTCTCACACCTAATGTCAGGATGTGAGGTACCCACAACTTGTCTGCAGTCTCACAGCACTAGAGTATATGTCTTGGACTCTACATTTATCTCAGAAATGAGAGCCCGGACTACACTACCAATCAAAGTTAATAAAAGAGGAGGATTAAATTGAGATCAAATGGGAGATTCATGGCAAGAACTGGATAAATAAGGAAGAGAAGAACAAGGTCGGCCAATTCCTAAAATCAGACAAGATGGGTCCACCAAGACTATTGTAAGATATTGGGCACCTGGGGAGTTGTCTCTGCACACAGGAGAGAAACAAAAGAGGCACTGTCAAGTGGTTGAACAAGCAACACCCATCCACTTTGGGAAACCCTTTTGGTGCAATGGTCCGCTGTACGTACTTGTGAAGGGTGTGCATGGGCCAGACCCCTTGCAAGGTTGTGCAAGGCAATTGCACGCTATGTCCTTGTCTTTAAATGGTTTTGAAATTGAGCAAAAGCCAAACTAGTGATCTGGGTTATCCCTAAGTGTCAAGTACACATAGAATCTTCAAACTATTTGGGATGTAAATTGCACAAACAAAATGTAAAAAATTAAAATGTAATTAGTGTTTCATTGACACATGGCACTGTTTTCCCCTTTATATACAATTAGATCTCAGATTGAACTGAGAACCAGTTGCCTTTTCAAACCTAGGGCCAGATGTAGCAACCCGTTTGCGAGTCGCAAACGGCGAAAATCGCCGTTTGCGACTCGCAAACGTGGGTTTGCTATGCAGAAATGCATTTTGCGAGTCGGATCCGACTCGCAAAATGCATTTCAGACTCGCTAATAGGAAGGGGTGTTCCCTTCCTATTAGCGACTCGCACTGGTATGCAATTCCATTTGCGGCCGCGAAAGCGGCCGCAAGTGGACTCGCAGTTACCATCCACTTGAAGTGGATGGTAACCCAGTCGCAAACGGGAAGGGGTCCCTATGGGACCCCTTCCCCTTTGTGACTGGACCAGATATTAATTTTTCAGGGCAGGGAGTGGTCCAAGGGACCACTCCCTGCCCTGAAAAACCGAAACTAAAGGTTTCGGATTTTTTTAAAGTGCAGCTCGTTTTCCCTTAGGGAAAACGGGCTACACTTTAAAAAAAAAAAAACCTGCTTTATTGACAAGCAGGTCGCTAACATGGAGGCCTGCTGACGTCAGCAGGCCTCCATGTTAGCGAGTGCCTATACTCGCAATGGGGCCGCAATTTGCGACCCACCTCATGAATATTCATGAGGTGGGTCATTGCGACCCCATTGCGAGTTGCAGTCGGTGTCTGAGACACCGTACTGCATAACAATTTGCGAGTTGCAAATTGCGAGTCGCAGGGACTCGCAATTTGCAAGTCGCAAATTGCTTTTTTCGTACATCTGGCCCCTAGTGATTAATATTTACCATTCTCCCACTGATTTACAGGATGGAAATCTCGGCAGAGCGTCATGGTCCCTCCAAGCCCAGTTTGCTTTTTGGTCTTCTCTTCTGCTTTCTGTAGTGGGCCACTTGGCACTAGTGAAGATGGTGTGCTACCCTAATGATAGTATTATTTTGCAAACCTTCCCCTGCTCATCTTTCATTCCTTCTTCAGACATGCAACACATCTGATTTGGTTATCGTGGTGCCGTCAGGTAGCTCTTTCCACTCTAAAGCTACCAGTGACTGCGGGTGGATTAGGTCTTCTGGACTTAGAATGGTATTATTCATCTGCACAGGTCCAATGGGTGGCATGATGGCTTTCTGCCCACCTCCCTGCATGAGATGGGGTTTACCAGTAAACACTTTTAAGGAAGGCTTAATGTACTGCTCATTGTTTCCTACTGACCATTCTACGGATCACCATCCAGGGTTATCATGCACAGCTTTCTCTTGCCTTGCTAGAACCTGTAAACTCAGTGACACGAAGAAACCCTATGCTCCTGCACTACCTTTGCTAAGCCTTTCCACTGGCACAGGACAGCTGAAGTCAGATCAACTCTATCAGTGGCATGCTGCAGGTATCTTAAAATGTAGGGATTTGTTTCTGGGTGGCGAGCTACTATATTTCCAAACCCTTGTGGCAGACTACCATCTTCACCCCGGTCAACTCCTTACTTACAACCACCTTAAATAATCATTAAGTGTCCTATTTCATGTCTGCCACCTAGCACTAACCATACAAGAGGTGTGCCAGAAGCTCTACACCATAGGAGCTGGTGGTAAACTGATAGAATGGGTGTACAGACCTTTCCTGCAACATGGAAACCACTCCAGGTCTTCTCGTCATACTACCTGGGTGATTGATGTGGCCAAACCTCTGCAAGATATGGACTGCACTAAAATACTGGACTTTCCCCACAAAGTATCCCATGGCTGTCACTTTAAGTACATTCATAGTGCTTCCTTGTGAACTCATTCTGCCCGTTCCTTGCCATTGGCCTTGTGGTTTGTAACTCACATTTTGTTGCTTTCAATTTGCTGGCTTTATTTGTTTTAGGCTATGCAGCTTGAGTTTGTCCCTTCCCTTGCCAAAACCTTATTGACAGTATTCTTTAATCAGGCCTGTAAATCTTGTTCTTATCTCATCAATTTGCTGTGCATTCAAAGAACAAAGTCAAATGTCAGGTTTTGTCTTCGGTGGGATCTTAGTGTTTACTTTTCTTTCTCTGACTTCAAAGTGAGAGGATTTATGCGACAATCTTGCTGGATACTGAGGTTACGAAAGAGTTTTTTCTATCACATGACAACATTTAAATAAACTTCAGATTATATCAGAATTAGGAGTCCAAATCAAGCACATTTTTGTTAATTCTGAACTGTGCTGGAAACAAATAATTTTATATGATTAATACACATCATTGCATTAGCTGACGCAATTTCCACACATCGTCTATGCACAGTATAGTTTGATTTGAAAAACTGTATATCTGTGCAAATGTAATGGTCATTTCAATCAAAAATGTGTTGTCTGTAATGGCAGTGTGTTACCACACCATACATTCTCCACTCCGCTCTGCTCTGCAACACTCCACAACACTGCACCCTACTCTGTATCACTCCACTTTACGCCACTCCATGCCACTGCACTCTTCTCCATTCTGAACCACTCCACATTATGCCACTGCACTCTATGCTACTTCACACAATGCCTCTCTACTCTACTCTGTACCACTCTACTCTATGCCAATGCACTTTACGCCTCTCTACACCACTGCGCTCTGCTCCTCTGCACGCTATACCCCTCCAGTCTAGGCAACACCAATCTAGTCCGCACAACTCCACTCTATGCCACTCTGCACTATATGCCACTGCATTCTAAGTTAATACACTCTATGCTTTTGCACTTTACTCTGTAACACTCAACTCTATGCCCCTTCACTCTTCATCAATACACTGTACGTCACTCTAATATACTCTGCACCTCTGCACTCTATGCCACGGCACTCTACACCATTTTACTCTATGCCACTCTTTGCAACTCCACTCTACCCTGCACTTCTCCACTCTATGCCACTGCACTCTACTCTGAAACAATCTATTCTACACCACTGCACACTATGCCACTCTGACCACTGCACTCTAGTTCAATGCACTGAACACCACTGCACGCTGACACTCTACTCTACAACACTGCACTGGCCACCACTATATTCTACACCACTCTACTCCGTACTACTACAATCTGCACCAATACACTCTATTCTACTGCACTTTATGCCACTCTACTTTGCTCCATGCCACTGCATTCTACACCAGTGCACTCTAAACAACTGCACTGTATGCCACTGCACTTTACTCTGCACCACTGTACTCTATGCTACTGTTCTCTCTACCACTCTACACCACTGCACTGACACTCTACTTTGCAACACTACACTGTACACCACTCTACTCTGTACTACTGCATTCTATGCCACTGCACTCTAGGCACTATACTCTACTCTGCACTGCACCACTCTATGCCACATGAGTCTACTCTGCACTCTGACACTGCACCACTCTGCAATACTGCACTCTCTGCCACTCTATTGTATGCCACTCTACTCCACTGCACTCTATGCTACTCTACCCCATGCCTCTCTATGCCACTGCACTCTGTTCCAATGCACACTAAACAACTGTACGCCACTGCCCTCTACTCTACACCACTTTACTCTATGCCACTGTTCTCTGTGCCACTGTACTCCACTCTACATTACTGCACTGACACTCTACTCTGCAACATTGCACTCTCCCCCACTGTACTACAAACCAATCTACTCTGTACTACTGCATACTACGCCACTGCACTCTATGCCACTCTACTCTGCATCACTCCACTCGCGACTGCACTCTACAGCACTATACTCTGCACTGCATCACTCTACACTACACCACTCTGCCACTCTATTGTATGCCACTCTACTCCACTGCACTGTTTGCCACTCTACTCCGTCCCACAACACTCCATGCCACTGCACTCTACGCCAATGCACTCTAAACAACTGCACTGTACTCCAATGCACTGTACTCTGCTGCACCACTGGGCTCCACGCCACTGCTCCTATGCCACTTTACTCCATTCCGCACCACTTTTAGCCATGCTACACTCTGGTGTATAACATGGCTAAAACACATTAGCAAAGCCAATATCTCTTGCGTAGACGAGACCTATTGGCTTTGCCAATGTTTGTTAGTACTATGAGGTACCGAGGCCCCTGAAAGAACTGTGAATGTGTAAGTCCTTATTTTAAACATGCATTCGACGCCTCGTGAGGGGTAGTAAGCACTATATATACAGTGTATATAAATACAATTACATCATAATATAGGCTGCTACAAAATGCGCAAATACATTTCTGTTAAATAAAAAAAAGTGCTTTTCAAATACAGATTTGAATAATATACAATTTATACCTAGTACTAACATTTTTTATAACACTCCATTAAACCAAACACACCACAGCTCACCTTGGAACACCATTACAGTACCTCTCTAAAAGAAAATCTCTTTGCCATCAGAAAGCTTCAAGTGACTCCTTTGGTTAAAGTCAATGCAGGTTCTCAAGCCTCTTTGCATTTGCAGATTTACCAGTTGCCCACATTTGCATTTCCTTAGGGAAGGAGACACCCTGGCAAGAAGGTCTGTTTCTTACCTGTCTGCCCTCCCTCCCTCCGAGCACAGGAGACTCCCTGCCTTTCAATCCAGCTGAGGAAACTAATCTGCCCGCAATTTCGCCCTACCATCCATTGTCCTTTTGGTGAAAGGCTAAAATTACGGACAAATGCTGTCCGTTAAGCCTTTCATCACCAACAATGGAGGCAGGGCGAAATTATGGGCAGTCCGAGAAATTTATGGACGGGTGGTCACCCTATACCCAAGTAGACTTCCTCAAGTAAAATGTAATTTTAATGCCTTTTAGGGAAAGCGTGACTGCAACAGTGTCAGCTACTCAAAGCATTCACCAGTAGGGGGTGCAACTGAGAAGAGTTGGAGAGGTGCCGAGACATTCAACTCTGGTTTCTGTGGAAAGTTCCAGCAGGAAGGCTCAGTAAGTTAAAACTCACCACTGACAAATGTAATAATCTCCAATTCACAAGTTCTGGCTCAGTCTATATAGTACCCCTGAATTTGAAAAATCATATCACCTGTTAGCATCATCGCTTAAAAACAGCTGATGTGTGTTACAAAGCACTGCATATAAACAAATTATCATCATTTCTACTTGAGCATAGACCCACCAGGATGATTTGTTATGCAAACAGAAATTTGTAGGGTGCTGCACTGTTTCACCACTCTTGGTACTTTCACTCTGTGGCCTCATGGCAATGGCTGAATAAAATAATTATATAAAAACTGTCTAATTATACACTACACAGCTCAACAGTAGCTATTCAAATGTACTCTTTTTTTATTAATTGATCTTGGCTTCAGTGCTAATGTTATCATAAAGAGGGGTAAAAAGTTACCAGCGGAGGCTCCTCTGCTATGGAGGAGGAACGCCACCAGCCCCCCTCGCCAGCAGCAGCAGCTGCAAACTTGAAAAATAAAACTATAAAAAACTATGTTTATTATCTTTTTATTTTTCAGGGGCGGGGTCAGTGGTAGGTGCACTCCTCTCAGTGCACATGTGTGTTTGGTCGGCTGTCTTAGGATGGCCAAACACACATGAGCACTGTGCTGTCTCCAACCCGGCACTGTGTTGCGAGGTTGGAGAGAGCAGGCACAGGCCCCCAGTCTGCCTGGGAGCGGAAATCGAGAACGCTCAGGCCAATCCTGATGCTGTTATCATGCTGCAAGGCTGGGAGCCTTTGTCTTCAGCAGGGGACCCAGAAAAGCGTCAAACTGGTGGGGATGCAGCAGGAAAGTATTTATTGTGCGTCTTTTTTGGTTTGTGCTCCCGCGCCTCTTTGCCTCAATTCCAGCTGCCATTGAAAATTACTTTCCTTGCTGCTAGCTCATGAAATAATTATGTATGTTGTGGGTTAGAACATTTGTTACTGGACTGACAAACACAGATATTTAGGAGCTGTGAGGAGAACATATACACTTCCTCCAATGTGGAGAAGTGTGGCTCAATGGTTAGAGGGGCAAACCCTGATGCAGAAATCTGGCCTGGGACCAGGGTTCAATTCCCGCCTCGCTGGGTCTTGGGCTCAATTTCCTCGGACCTGATAATTCTCGCATCGGTGCCTAATCTAATTCATGGGTCCCACTCTGTAACTCTGGGCAATAGCTTGCTTAATCTCCACAACGGCCCCAACAGCGCTGGGATGCCTGGCTTCACCTTGGAGGTTGCCCAGGAGTGGGCACCTCACAGGGAAAAGCCAGGAGGGGTTCCACAGCGGTATGCGTACAGCGCCTTGAGACCCTAACGGGTGAGTAGTGCGCTACACAAGTACGAAGTTTACAGTGTTACAATGTCATTTGAAGAACAAACCCTCCAAGTCTTGTAGGTAGAGATGGGTGGAACTCGCGGAGTTTCACAGAGTTATACAAAAACTCTGTGATATTCAGCAAGCGGGGGTAATTCAGGCTCATACTGATTTTAAGCACTGAGAGCTTGTTCTGCGCAGTAAAATCATCATAAACTGCACTGCATAGCGTGCCAGAGCGCACTTTTTTTCTGCCACGCAAGCAGATTTTCTACTCGAGGGGCAGGTTTCTCAACCTGAACAATCATGATCTGCCACGACCGCCCACTTGGAGAAATCTTGGCGAGAAGTGTTCTAGCGCCTGAAATCATGCTAGGGATGCAAATTCTCGCTCATGTGTGCCAACTTAACAATGGTGAGCCCCGTGTGAGAAAAAACTCCATCATGCGGCGGTTGGCATTTTTGCCAGAACTCACACTCCAATTGAAATGTGGAGTGGACAAAACTCTGCAAACCCCACCAGCAGAGCAGAATTTTTCACCCACCCCTACTTGTACGCTCCTGTACCACACTATGACATTGATTTACTTTATCCCTTGGATTACTAATAAAACACAGACCCTCTAAAGATTTACTTGTGGACATGTTGACATCACCTCATAGTGCAATGGTAACAATGGTTTATTCTGTGAATAGGCGGGTGACTGCAGGGCTTTGTTGACACTAGGGAGCATATTTCTAGTGCTGAAATCAGAATATACTGTTCTGCACATCTTATAAGAGACAGGAACGTGTGGAAGCAACAAGTAATTAATTACTAGAGGCTTCTATCTATTCTCACTGGCTGTGAGGGGCCTGTTCTGTGCTAGATGGGTCCTCCATTTAGCCTACCTCAATCAAGCGGAGTGCAGCCATCAAGGCTCCATAGTGGGAATAGTCGAGGAAGTGCACACCTGGGTTCAGGATCGTCTCTTTGTTGGTCCTCACTGGTTTTAATGGATGTCAGTGTATGTGTCTAGATTGATGTATTGTTGGATGTCAGTGTATGTGTTTGGGTAGATTGATTGTTGGATGTCACTGTTTGTGTACAGGTTGCTTAATTGTTGGATGCCACAGTTTGTGCCTGGGCTAATTCATTGTTGGATGTCACTTAAAGTGTCTGGATTGGTTCATTGTTGGATGCCAGTGTATGTGTGTGGGTTGATTCATGGTTGGATGTCACTGTATGTGCCTGGATTGATTAATTTGTGGGGTCCCTGAATGTGTCTGGGTAGATTGATTATTGGATGTCACTGTTTGTGCATGGGTTGCTTCACTGTTGGATGCTACAGTATGTGTCTGGGTTGATTCATTGTTGGATGCTACTGTATGTGTCTGGGTTGATTCATTGTTGGATGTCACTGAATGTGTCTGGATTGGTCCATTACTGGATGTCAGTGTATGTGTGCAGATTGATTCATCGTTGGATGTCACTGTATGTGTCTAGATTGAATCAATGTTGGGTGCCACTGCATGTGTCTGGGTAGATTGATTGTTGGATGTCACTGTTTGTGTACGGGTTGCTTTATTGCTGGATGCCACTGTATGTGTTTGAGTTGACTTATTGTAGGATGTCACTGAAGGTGTCTGGATGGGTTCATTGTTGGATGTCAGCTTATGTATGTGGGGTGATTCAAGGTTGGATATCACTGTATGTGTCTGCGTTGATTCATTGTTGGATATCAGTGTATGCAGTGATTGTTGGGTGTCACTGTATTTGTCTGGGTTGATTCACTGTTGGCTATCACAGTATGTGCCTGGATTGATTCGTTGTTGGCTGTCAGTTTATGTGTTGATTCATTGTTATGTGTCATGATGTGTCACTATTTGTCTGGGTTGATTCATTGTTGATGTCATAATGTGCATCTGGATTGATACATTGTTGGATATTAGCATATGTGTAGGGGTTGATTCATTGTTGGGTGTCACTGTATGTGTACGAGTTGTGTCATTGTTGGATGTTAATGTATTGGTTGATCCATTGTTTGATGGCAGTGTATGGGTTGATTCATTGTTGGATGTTAGTTATTGTGTATGGGTTAACTCATTTTTGGATATCAGTTTATGTGTAGGGGTTGATTCATTGTTGGACGTTAGTGTACGTCTGTGGGTTGATTTATTGAAGTCTTGCATTGCAGTGGCATCAGCTGCCAGTAACAGTTCTCTTCACAATTTTCTGGTTGCAAGAGATTGGTTTCTGATCTCAATTTCTGTGTGTAAGGCCTGACAGAGGATAGGACTATCAAGTCCAAGGGTTATAACACTACCCTGCTGCTGTTTAAAGTTTGGTTGTATGTTCATGTAGGAGTTTGCCGATCTCAACCCCTTTGCTTCAGTTTACCTTTTGCATAGTTAGTGCTTAATTTGTTAAAGAGTAAGTGCAGAGGCCCAAAGTTTTTGTACGACGCAAGCCATTGGCACAGCCAAATGTCAGGGTGGTGAATAACTGGGCAATATAGTCCTAATTCCACCTCATGCCTGTTTCTTCCACCGCCAGGCACTCCTGGCTCCTTTATGTCACTCTTTCAGTTTTCCATCCCTTCTTTCTCCCTTCAGCATTGCTTTCCTCTGTTTCTCTTTCTCCTTCTGTCTTCCTCTTCTTCCCTTGCTTGCTCTGGGTCATTGTCTGATAGAAAAATAAGTGTAGCCCCTGTCAATGGGAGACAGGAAGCCTGCATTTATTACAGTGCGATATCACCCAGAAGGAGCAACGAAAACATTTCAGACTGAAATTTCCCTAAAGGATCTAGAAAAGGGTAATCAAAGGAAGATGGGTGTTCTTGAGAGGTTAACATCAGCCCTTGCATTATAAGAACGTGTCTTTCTACAGCTGGGTGTGGGGCCAAGATTTTAATATTGACATAAATCAGGACTATATTATATAAATGTATTCATGTTGCTGCATAGTATATGCCAGTTGTTTTTATGTATGTGTAGATCCACTGTTGGATGTTAGTTTATCTGTATGGGTTGATTCATTGTCGGGTGTCACTGTATGTGTACGAGTTGTGTCATTGTTGGATGTTAATGTATTGGTTGATCCATTGTTTGATGGCAGTGTATGGGTTGATTCATTGTTGGATGTTAGTTATTGTGTATGGGTTAACTCATTTTTGGATATCAGTTTATGTGTAGGGGTTGATTCATTGTTGGACGTTAGTGTACGTCTGTGGGTTGATTTATTGAAGTCTTGCATTGCAGTGGCATCAGCTGCCAGTAACAGTTCTCTTCACAATTTTCTGGTTGCAAGAGATTGGTTTCTGATCTCAATTTCTGTGTGTAAGGCCTGACAGAGGATAGGACTATCAAGTCCAAGGGTTATAACACTACCCTGCTGCTGTTTAAAGTTTGGTTGTATGTTCATGTAGGAGTTTGCCGATCTCAACCCCTTTGCTTCAGTTGACCTTTTGCATAGTTAGTGCTTAATTTGTTAAAGAGTAAGTGCAGAGGCCCAAAGTTTTTGTACGACGCGAGCCATTGGCACAGCCAAATGTCAGGGTGGTGAATAACTGGGCAATATAGTCCTAATTCCACCTCATGCCTGTTTCTTCCACCGCCAGGCACTCCTGGCTCCTTTATGTCACTCTTTCAGTTTTCCATCCCTTCTTTCTCCCTTCAGCATTGCTTTCCTCTGTTTCTCTCTCTCCTTCTGTCTTCCTCTTCTTCCCTTGCTTGCTCTGGGTCATTGTCTGATAGAAAAATAAGTGTAACCCCTGTCAATGGGAGACAGGAAGCCTGCATTTATTACAGTGCGATATCACCCAGAAGGAGCAATGAAAACATTTCAGACTGAAATTTCCCTAAAGGATCTAGAAAAAGGGTAATCAAAGGAAGATGGGTGTTCTTGAGAGGTTAACATCAGCCCTTGCATTATAAGAACGTGTCTTTCTACAGCTGGGTGTGGGGCCAAGATTTTAATATTGACATAAATCAGGACTATATTATATAAATGTATTCATGTTGATGCATAGTATATGCCAGTTGTTTTTTTAAATCTAATATATAAGATGTCCATTTAAAGATTATAATAAGGGAAGAGTTAGCTGGATGGAAGAGAAAAAGTAAATCATCCTAGTGAGTTAGTACTGTATACTGATTTGTCAGTGTCCATATATTAGTTCTCTAAGCACTTGTGACAACTGATTTAATGTTGATACTCCCTTTTGTTTAGTTTGAGGGCTCTATGGCCATTGACTCATCGAGTTTATTGTGCTTGACATCAAATATAAAAACTAGGAACACACCTGCATTGTGAAAAGTGGTCTTAAACATCCATGACCACTTGATAAGAGAGGGTTGAGTGGCACAATATTCTAAGAAGATAGGCAGACCTGTCACATAATAATTTGGGCCAATGCATTATTCTTTAATGCAATATTGTGAGGATATCGACATGACTTGTGGCATAATATTTTCATTCACCTGTGTGGCCATTACATTCCGGAACACACTGTTCCTGATTACCTTTAACTCAGGAATGTTTGTATCCATCTCCTCAAATTTTCATTGAATCATTGTTATCCATGTCACTGTTCTGTGTAACTTGTTACATGTAAATATTTGCCAACTGAAGATTTTTCTACATTGTTATGCTGTGTTGTATTTGACTGTCTCGATTCTATGTTTTCAATGTGAAGCACTTTGATGGCATCGGTTTGGTACATGCTGAGGCAATGTGCAGCAAGTAGTCAAGTAATCTGTGGACTCAGCACATCTCCCTTAAGGGAACCAAGGCCAATACAGTAGCACTGTCCCCGCCAGTCTGACCGTCAGGAACCTCGTAATACCACCGGGGGCGGAAGCAGGTATGAGGTTTCCAACCACAAAAGTAGTAATGAGCCCCCTAAGATCATTGGGGTATTCTTTGAAGCAACATTCTGTAGCTGTTATTATCATACACCATGGAAGAATAATCAGAATTTTTAAAGGCAATCCTGCAGCACAATATCTAGCACAGTGTTATAGAGGTAGATGTTTTAACACGCCATTCTAATAACTCATTTTCTGGAACAGAATCATAAGGTTCATCGTTATAACAATATTATTGTCTGATTAGGATTACTAAAAAAGTGGTTGATGCTTATAAACGCACATCCATAACGAAACAGCAATGTCCTAGTGGATAGAGTTGAATAATGAGAAAGGTGCCAGCCTGGTATTTATACCCAACCACCACGGGTATTAAATTGCACCGAACAAGGAGGAAGGCACGGATGCCCCCTCTGAACCGTGCTGTAAAGTCAACTTGTAAACAGAAAGTACCAGGGCACTCAATGAATAAGTCCACAGTGAGCAGAAATCCAGATTTTTTTTTTAATTCCTTATGTTGGAAACAGAGATAACATAGACGTTCAGAAACAGCCAACACATGTTTCATCCAGCAGGACTTTTTCAAGGCATATGCACGAATTGGTTACTGGGTCCAAAAGACAGTTTCTTAGTTACAGGAAACCGTGGGTCCTGTGTGGCGTAAGGCTGTGTAAGCCAAATATCCGAAGTCATAAACGAACCTTACTTACTCCACACGCGCACGCCAACACCAGCTCCGTCTCCGTCTGACTCCCTCGGGACCGGGAGTTTTCAGGTGTTTGGGCTTATCAGGGCACCACCACGGACTACGTTTATGACTTCGGATATTTGGCTTACACAGCCTTACGCCACACAGGACCCAAGTCTCTCAGAGCATTTCAGAAGGATCCGGCTTCTGAAATGCCCACCAGACACCAGGGATTTATTTTATACATAGAAATTGGCATAAGGGGAGCGACCTCTTGGGCAAGGGTCGCTCCCCAGGGGGGCAATTTTTTTCAAGGCCTTTTCTGCCCTCCCGGGGGCAGATCGGCCTATTCTTATTAGACCAATCTGCTCCCAGGGGGGATAGAAACCTCTAGGCGCCACGGATACATTTTTTTAAATTTATTTATTTATTTTTGTTTTTGTTTTTAGAGGTGGGGAGCGACCCCTTAGGCAAGGGTCGCTCCCCTAGGGGGCAAATTATATTTAGGCCATTTCTGCCCCCATTGGGGGCAGATCGGCCTATTTTTATGAGGCCGATGTGCCCCCAAGAGGGGCAGAAACCTCTAGGCGCCAGGGATAATTTTTTTTTGTTTTTTAGAGGTGGCGAGCGACCCCCCCTGGGGGCAGTTCAGCTGATTTTTGTTAGGCCAATCTGCCCCCAAGGGGGCATCAACCACTAGGCACCGGCGATTTTTTTTTGGCACCAATTTCACGCAAGGGAAGTGACCGCTTAGGTAAGAAGGGAGGAAGAGGTGGGGAATTCATTTTAGGCCATTTCTGCTCCCTGGGACCGGTTTCAGGGTATCACCCTTCATCAGCCAGGCTATCTGGAATCCAGTGGCAGAGTGAGCAAGGGACCCACATATGGGCATACCCTTCCCACTTAGGGCAAATTTAGCAACACAAAAGGATGATGGACAGAATGTTGAAACTTTTCAAACACTCACCCCCAGTCACAGATCTGGGTTTAATCCATCGTTCTTTTGCTCACCATGCCACCCCAGTTTGGACCTAGCCAAAGACTAGATTTGCATATGGCTGGGTCCAAACTGGGGTGGCATGGTGAGCAAAAGAACGATGGATTAAACTCAGATCTGTGACTGGGGATGAGTGTTTGCATTGTTCAGCATTCCGTCCATCATCCTTTTGTGTTGCTAAAGCAGACATTGTGATGTCAGAAAGAAATCAACTGTAATTAAGTAACATTTTTTTTTTTTTTTTAACTAACAGAGACTTGAGGCATGATAAGTCACCTCTAATATATGAGAATAAGTACCCCAGCTGTACATTTTAAGGATATTGCAAGTCTCTGAGGAATTCCATGACCATTTAGAGGACCAAGGCTAAAGGCCAAGTTCCTTTATAAGGTAAAGCACTTGGCAGAACTTTATTCCTTATAAAACATGCTCAATGGGCACACCATCACCCTTCCCACAAACCACTTACATCCTTAATGCATAGTTCTCTCATAGGAAAGAGAGAAAATGTTTGCAAACATCAAGAATAAAAATGGATTCGCTAGTACAGAATTAAACACATCAAAAATGCTATTAGTTATTTGTGCAAAAAGATATTATAAGCAGTTTAAAACACGCTCGTTTTTTAAAGGTGCAGTAGAAAGATTATACGTTTTCTATAATTACTAATGGCGTACAAAAATTAAATATGTTGCCACAAATATGTACTTTCTGCTAGTCACTGGACAGCTAGAACAAAAAGAGCAGAAGAAAGAAAAGCAACCTTTTGTTTTTTAAACAGCAGTGCTGCTTATGCTCTTTGACCTGACCTGACCTGCCTTTCCTCTGACTGCTGGCTTTGGCAGCAGGATTTGTGATGTCAAAACTCTACTGTAATAATTTATTACAGCAGAGTTTTGATGCCATTTCTTTATAGTCGGTGACTGTGTGCATCACAAATGACTAATTATAAAGAAAACAGAGATTGCTCCTTACACAGGGATTGCAGAATCCAACATATTGAGAAATTAGACGCAGCTTTTTATAAAAGGATTGTGGAATCCCATATATTTTAAGGATATTAAAGAAAGGCTTTTAAACGGGGATTGCAGGCTCCCAGGTGTATACTTATTTTGCTTGTTCAAT